>NC_136072.1:782426944-784826944 GCF_964261635.1 Lissotriton helveticus
AAGTCTGTCCAAACCTACTAACTTGCATGTTTTAGGGGCTTTCTCCAGCTCTTCTTTAATCTTTTCTCATATGGTGAAATGTTGGAAATGTATTCATGACAAGAGCAGACGTAAAACTTCTTCCAGGGTTGGGAAAAAAGTGGTTTGAGGTAAAGTAAAATTGTAATCGCTCAACAGCTTGTTGCATGTGCAAATCTACACATGCATTTTTGTTCGTGCTAAAATGCAGGCCCCATATGTTCTAGGAGTAACATTTCCTGGCCTACTTCTGTAAATTCTTGTGAATTCATTAAAGACGTTGTTGTAATTCTATCTAGGACCCTAATTCGATATTCCTGATTTATGCCCTTATGTGGTTATTATAAATAATATCCTTATAAAGGCATAATAATCATGCAGTCAAATTAAGCAAGGCTACTTCCCCAGCCTCCTAGAAAGTACAACGAGTTCTGTAAACAAACCAAACCTCCAGCAACCTGGGAATTCCCCATGGCTTTTGTTTTGATTTGTCCTACAACTCCTGTGAGCACTGTAAGAACGGCCAGTTCTTAGTGACATCTTTATTGACGTCTTATGTCCAACCTTACGTCAAACCCGGCACCTTTCAGGTATGAATATACCAACGTTGCCTTAAGCAAACACACGGTGGTTTGGAGCACAGCGGCTATCTACTTGCCCGAGAGCCCAGCTGATGCGGAGAGCCCACGGACGCCGCCCCTCCCTTTTGACGCACAGAGAGACGCTGTCTTTTCTCCTGCCGAGAAATCCAGCTCCGGTGTTCTCAGCCGCCCTTGCGGGTTGCTGGGATATCGAGTCCTGAGAGAGAGATACCAGACCTCCTGCTTTCTATTACCCAGGTACGGAGCTGACTAAACCCTTTAAGAGAATTCTTGACTCAGATTCTTGGCAAAACCAACTTAACTTACTTACTCCTTCCCACGTATTAGGCTTAGGTCAGGTACACCGGGGTAGGCGAATTTAGAAGCACCAGTTGAGTACGTTAGTCAATGTATATATATATATGTATATATTTTATCCATTTTAAAGTATCATATGGCTAAGAAACCATATCAATGCTTTTACAGTATTATTTCATAATACTCCTTTTACTGTACGCACTTTACTTTATGCTAAGTATTGCAATTGTGGCAATTCATTTCTCTTGCATGAGAAAGAAGACTGCTCAATAAATAACACCTTTTATTGAAAACGCCCGTCTCTCTTTTCTCTGCACTCTGGTGAAACTAAGTATGCACGATTGACTGAGTAAAATAGCTGTCTATTGTTTTCACACGACTCTAGAGATACACTCTTATTCTGAGGGAGCAAAGTTGTCATGTTTTATGGTTGTCAGAAGCTAATCCCTTCTTGTCTATCCAGGGAAGTTAAACTCCTCCTTGTTTATTCGAGAAAGTTTCTAGTGACCTCTGAGCTAGCTGGCAAAACTAATTAAGTCTAATATAGTCAGTAGAGACCTAGTCGACCTCAGTCCTACGTCTACACTGCTGTTTATATTATTCCAATGCGCAGAGCCTATTGGGAATATAGGAACTACACTACATGGCGCCCAACGTTTGGTAAGGCGATAATCTAACGCAAGACACTAGAGTAACTCAGTCGTGCTTTTTCACACAGACCCTTTTTCCCGTAAATACTCCAAAAGACGTCTGGAGTGGGTAAAAGGTTCAAATCCGCCAGAACTTAGTAGGAAGAGATTCTTACGTATAGTTTTTGGTTTAGTCAACGTTGAAGGATACAGTGTTCCAAAATATTGTGCACCTAATCTTTGTTTCCCTTGAAACTTGATCTGCAAGAAAAAAGTTTTCCGTCAGTAAAAGCCTGACGGAGACGAAGAAAGAGATGCTACAGCGTCTCAACAGTTGTTGGATGACACGAATATCCAACAGAATGACCCGGATGCTATATACATTCCGGCAAATATAAGAAGAACTATAACTATTAAACTTATAGAAAACGGACTGACATCACGAGGTGGTACAGTCATATTCGTGGTAGAGGCCCATGAATATCGGCAGACAGAGGTATTCTATTCATGGATACATTTTCCAGCAGCAAATGCTGTGACACACGACTTCCACTATTACAAAATAGAGGAACCTCCGGATGAATACACTCCTTTCGAGGAGATTTGAAATCCCATTAAATTACCAAGAGCACCTGCTCTGGTTTAAAGGCGCCCTAAAACATAAAAATCACATCACCAGGCTCGGTCCACTACGTAGACCAGGAGCAACATGGCCGGTTCTAGCCAGCTACACAACTAAATTAAAATACATAGACAATTGGTCCAATATGTAATGCAGACTTCAACAGTCCAACCAGCAATTAACATTCCACAGCTGACCCCTCATCAGGGGAACACAAACAAAATTACACCACAGAACATACAATCATGTCTTGGTAAAACACCCGCAAAACGGGAACAAATTCCATTC
Source organism: Lissotriton helveticus (assembly GCF_964261635.1). NCBI lineage: Eukaryota > Metazoa > Chordata > Amphibia > Caudata > Salamandridae > Lissotriton > Lissotriton helveticus. The sequence continues at coordinate 782,429,401 of NC_136072.1, forward strand.
TGGTTAGCACAAAAAATCACTCAAATAGAGGCAGTATTTCCTGATACTACACCTCATGAGAAACACAGAATTCTGACTATCTGTCTTCCAATGGGGATTGCACCACATGTGGAGGACTGTGACACTTGGGGCACAGTCTTTGCTTCCATTTACACAAAAACACATGGTGTTCCGTCCATGGCGGTTATACCAGATGTGCTAAGACAAATTCAAAATGAATACGGTCCAGAACCTGCTTTAACTCTGGGTATGAAATTACTGAAAGACTTCAAGCAGGTCTTGGCTATATTATTAGCCGACATAAAAGGAGAAGTAGCATCTGTGGCGATCCGCCAGAAATTGAAAGAAACAGATATAGCAGAACAACCATTTGAACTTGCCAGAATCATAGAAAAATCCTATGAAGAACTAGGTAGAGATAGTTTGGGTGGGAAACCAGTAAAACCCCAACTAACTGAAAATCCTGAAAAAACATTTATTAAAAATAATCTAAACACTCCAAAAAAGAGTTGGGATGGTAATAAACAATCCACTCCCAGAGAAAAACGATTCCAGTCCAGAGGAAGGTCTCCTCAACGAAGAGATAGATCTCCTGACCGAGGTGACAAGTCTCCCCAGAGGGAGCCCTCTGAGAAAAGATACAACCTTAGAGATAGGGATAAATTGAGAAAGCCTGATAGATATCAAGATATTGATACACGTCCCTCTCGATCTTTTCAGACTTCCTCACAGAAATCGGAAAGAAGAGGACGGTCAGAATACAAGGAAGAGCACGTCAAGTCCAAAGACAAGGAACCTGCTCATCAAAGTAAAAAATTACAATTTCCAAGAAAGAAGGTAGCCAGTATTAAAATAATTAAACACGCCGAGGATACTAAGGACACAACTGAAAAACGGAGAGTGGGCCCAGACAATGCTAGACAGCGCAGCAGAAGTGACCATAGCTCGCAAGATCTTGATGAATCTTCTGGAGACAGTGGACATGAATGAATACATTCAGGTGGAAACTACAGATACCAGAGTTAGCAAACCTCATAAAATATACGAGATAACATTGCGTATAGAGGGGGACAAGACTAAGAAATTAAGGGGTCTCTTTTGGGATAACCTTTCGAGAGGGGGACAAGACTAGGAAAGTAAGGGGTCTCTTTTGGGATAACCTTTCGAAAGGCTAGGACATCCTTCTAGCTGAGAAAGACTGGCCACCAGAGTTTGTCAGGGAGTGCCCTCATGGCGAAGAAATGATTATGCCTGCCTTCTCAAATCATATTTCAATTCATAAAAAATCCTTATATGCAAGAAAATGGGCAGTTGCCCAAGCTCCTGCGTTATATAAAAATCCTGTAGGATGGGATGAGGACTCTCCTCCTCACAAAATCCAGTTAAAATGTCAACCCACTGCACAAAGGCAGTACCCAATTAAACAAGAAGCTAAAAAGCAAGTCAGGGAGATCTTAGATCAACTTGAATACCAGAGGGTGATTGAAACATGCACCTCACAAATGAACAATCCTGTTTCCGGTCTCCAAGCCAGACGATTCATATCGTCTAGTTTTGGACTACAGACACCTTAACTCATGTTGCAAAACATTTGTAGTACAAAACTCACACAGTGCAGCACTAATGAATAACATCGTGCGCAAAAAATACAAAACGACATTAGACATCTCTAATGGATTCTTTTGTCAAAACATTGCACCCGAGAGCAGGTATTGACCGCGTTCTCAATAATGGGGTTGCATAAACACTTCTGTCGACTCCCACAGGGATTCAAGAATAGCCCAGGATTATTCTCAGCAAGAGTAACAGAGTTACTACAAATATATGATGATGAGGCATTATCTTATGTCGACGACATCTATCTCACAGATGATGACCTGGATACTCAATTGAAAAGAGTGAACACCATAATACTTGGGTTCGCAGCTGAGGGTTACAAATTCAACTTTAAAAAGTCACGAATTTCCCATCTAACTGTCCTATTTTTAGGATTTGAATTATCAAGTGAAGCAAAAGCCTAGCAGACAACTTCTTAGAGAAGTGCGCTGTACTCCAAGCACCTAAAACGCTGAAGAACTTACAATCAATACTAGGTTTCCTGAATTTCGGAAGAACATACATTCTAAATTATGCAGAGAGGGTTAAACCTCTCTATGAATTAATAAAACCTGATTTCAAACCAATCAATTGGACTCAAAAACACACATACATTTTAAGATCATTGCAAACAGACATGTTAGCTAAAACAAAATTGCAAACTTGCGAAAACATACGCAACCTTGTAATCCGAGTCATCCCAGGAAGACGCGGATTCACGTACCTAACCTAATTTTTTTTTTTTTTAAATATATTTTTATTGCAGCTTTCAAATTTGTACAAACATTCCGATATTCAATTCAGTTACTCATCTCCTTATATCATAGGCTCCAAAAAGAAGTTGTACACGGCCATTCAGCTCACACCCCGGAGGTCGAGCGGCATCATACAATGGAGCACTAACATCTGACAGGTGTAGAGATGTTCTAATACGGCTGAACCGTTATCAGTACCCAACTGAGAGGAGGGGCAGCAGAGAGCAGTGGCGAGCGGTTTGGCGTTTTCAGTTTGGCGTTTTTGTTCATCGGAGCAGAGGTGCAGCAGAGGAGCTGCGTGGCGATCCGCGTCGATCCGCGGAGGCTTCTAAAAACTGATATCTAGAAAATTTGGGTTGCCACGTCCCTCGACCCACGAGGTCACGAGCCGCGAGCCATGAGCTCCGTGCACAGTGCACAGTGCACCTAAAGAAGCTGCAGGGTCTGGCGGCAGCCTGCGTTTGCATCCTGCACTCTGCACTCTGGACTTGTAAGGGAGCGGAGGCAGCAGGCAGCAGAGGCGGCAACCACGGCGGAGGGCTCTGTATATGCGGTTGCAACGCCCGTAAGAAAAACCGCATGCAACTTTAAAAGTCCCGCCTCTCCGTCATCCGCCCTAAGCAAGAGGGAAACAATCACTGCTGCAGTCAACGCCTCCCGTGCATCTCCCGCCGCCTGCAGCCTGTGAGGGGAGACCTGTGAGACCCGTGAGGAGAGACCAGCCAGCTGGCTGCACTTAGAAGCAGAAGAGGCAGCTTCAGTGCGCGCAGCGGTTGGGCAGAGCGGCAAAACAGAAAAGAAGGGACGAAGTGAAGGCGGGTCGACTTGTGGAAGTGGGAGACCAGCCTTGGGATCACAGCAGGCAGCATCAGGTTGGTGTAACCTCCCAACCCCCTCCCCGGCCTGTGGCGCCCCCGGTCCTTGCTCTCATCCTTGCCCTTCCTGGCTTGACCCTGCCAGCACCTACACGCATACCGGTCCGTATTTGCAAGTGTGCCCATAAAAACAGAAACTGCAATACTGCAGGCAGCACTAGCAGGTGGGAACTGCAAAGAAGAGGGGGTGCGGACCCCTGGAGTGTAGACAAGCGGCAGGCAGCGGGGGGGGCTTTCCTCGGCAGCATTGGGAGTCTGGGAGCCGGACTTGGGCTCCCCGTCACAAGGCTAAGTATCATCGAGCTGAAATTAGAGTGCGCAGAGTAGAGAACTGCGTAGCTCAGAGAGTAACAAAGTACCAAACTAAATCAAATGACTACATCAAAGGAAACTTGAGCCAGTGTGGCAGTTGAGCAAGCGGATAACATCGGAACCCTTTCTCGACCAGTCCATTGACTACGGCAAAACAAATTAATCCCACAGCCACCCGTATCAAGAGGACTCCACAAGACAAGAGTAGGCAAAACAAGACAAGAGATTGTTGCGAGTATTTCAACCAGCCGAAACCCTACCATCTGGGCTGCGGCTACGCAACAGGGCGTCCAACAGGCTGCAAGGAGTAGGGGGCAAACCCCTCAAAAAACCACATCGCAGCCTCACCATGAGATCAGGGAGACTCAGAACAGACCCCATAGTTAAATCAAGTAAAAGCAAACAACTCACATGCCGGAAAAAGAGTGAAGAGCCAATCCACTCATCCGAAGAGGACATAACAGAGGATACTCTAGAGGCAAAAGACATTACTCTTAAGGCCCCCGCGGTCAAAACATCTCTGAAGACCGCATGCCTCAGAAACACAAAGATCACAGATTTTCTACTCTCGGCTCCATTATCCGCGCCGCCAGCCTTGCAGGAACAGAACTCAAAGACAGCAATCAGTATTAAAAGAATGTCTCATTCAGTGTCTTCTCCAACTAAAGCCTTGCAGATTCACAACAACACTCAAAGCAATAAAACATATGAGAACAAACATTATCCCTGAGATATTCTCTAAAAGAATGCAAACAAGACGACGAATCAACATACGGTGAACGCCCAAATAAACACAATGGAGGAAGCTGGCGACACCAACTCAGACATTACGCCAAGTGAGGAGAGCTTGGAGAACATAAAGGAAGCTCAAATGGATTCCACCATCCCAAAAAAGCGACGCTCACTAAGTTCAGGATCCTATTTCGGCCCTAGGGTTTATGAAAACGACCTCGGGGTCGTCAAGAGAACTGCTTCAAGAAAGGATAACAAGGCCTCATTGGACACACCGGATAAGGACACCAAAGAAACTGATAATAAGGACCAATCTCCAAGCGCAAGGATGACACCCTACGGCCCAACACAGCCAAAGGATGACCCGTTAGGCACAGATGCACAAACTAACCATTATATTACTCCAAATTTCACCGCAGGCGCAAACGCGCTGGAGCCCCACATCCTGAACAGCGTTGGCACCACTTCTACCAGCCAAATGACCTCAAATCATCCGTCAGGGCTATTCCCGCTCCACTTCAACATTGATTCACCAAGCCGAATAACTTCTTCCAAATGCCAAGAGCAGAGGATCAGAACACCCTATTACACGCCCACCCCAGACAAGGGTCGGGGTGGAGACCAACAAGACCCACCAGACTCCGGAGATCTACGAGCCTCAGGTGTAATAAGATCCAAAATAAGGGATAAAGCTCGGAGCAGCCCTCAAGACCCAAGACACCCAGCAGACGACAGATTACCATTCTACGCCCCATTGTGGTCTCCATTCATAAACACGATGGAAACAATCTCCTCAGCCCTCCTTCAACACTCAGAAAAGTTAGAGTCTCAGATAGATATCTTGCAAATTTTAGCTTCACATGTGGCGGGGATAGATAAAAAAATTCTCAAGCTGAACTCCTTCATCGAACGGGCACAGAAAGACCCGCGTACAACATACCATGAATGTCAGTGCTCTGAAACAATTGACCAGCTCAAAGTATTACCAGCAATTCTAACAGACATTCTGGTAGAGGTACAGAACAAATCAAATGATGTCCATAATTTCTCTGAAACCACCGGGACTGAAAGCTCGCCGTAGACACGACAAGCTCAGTCAGCAGTCCCACTTCATATAGTGAGGACATAAGGCCAGCCATAATGGAAGGCAATCCAATACCTCTCCCCCTGGCCCCCCAGATGTCAATCACCGAAGATTTAATATCCCCTCCAAAAGGCATTTTGGATACAGCCAACACAGGGAATGATGCTCCCGGGCAATCGCAAAAAAACGGGAACCAATCCCACATACTTATGGAAGAACCGGAAAATGTGAGCAGAGAAGAGCCGGGAATAACACAAAATGGGCAAAAAAAACAGATACTCCATCTCACAAAGCGCGAACGAAAGCGATTAAGGAAAGTAAGACAAAACAAGCATCAGGGGAAAAAAGATTCCAAAAGAATCACTAAGCCAGACACAAAGACAGGAACAACAGTGCAAGGCTCCAAACACAAAGAGTCGCCAAAGGTGAACTTGACAAAGCAATTGGACAGCGGGATGACTCTCAGCAGAGAATCAGCCCCCGGAAGTCAAACCAACAGCTGACATAATGTCATTAAGTGCTTTAAATACAACACAAGCCCAAATTACAATGCAACAGGCGGACGGTCCTCCCGCACTGACGCCGCAGGGAGAACAGAAGGATATTTCACACTACTTCCCGAAAATGGTGATGGCACTCAAAGAAAATCGCCCCGTAACAGAGCAACAACAGAGTTTCACACCGCAAGTCTTAACGGACTCAAGTCTAAAGCAGGTGGTCTTTGATATCGAACCAGGATCTCAGTTGATCACCCCAAACCAGGGGAGTCCTTCTCGACAACCCAAACTAAAAGATTACATTCGTTTATCAAATCAGAATGAGAAGCCAGATATAACCAATCCGGTGAGATCACTAGTGCAGGAAATAATACCACACTATAACTCAAGGGGATATCACGATATTCTTAACCGGAGTGCCATTTTAAAACTCATCAACCAGTTCGAGACGTTGAAATATGTGAACACAACACACATAGATAGTATCGAATTTAAAACAATTCCCAACACAAATGGGAGAGAAATGACTGTGGCAACATGGAAGGACCCGGAAATAGCCAAAGAAGTTTGGCGATATAGAGAAGTCTTCGCCAACTGGGGAATTGAAATAAGACCAGTGCCGCCGTAAAGATACCCAGGCCCACTATCCATGCTGGTGGAAGAAAGACCAAAACCAGAAGGCGGAATTCTTCGGGGCGCCGTTGGGGGCATGGAGATCAACAAGGGGGGTTGGGCCAACTTACGCATCATTCACCAAGGCCTTTGGGGGGTAGACAAAGAATGCCAGAAAATTCTACAACCAACTCAAAATACATCTATAGCAAGGATGGTTGAAGCATGAAAACCGACTCTGAAAGTCTGCTCATGGAATATCAATGGCCTGGGGGGCAAAACTAATGACGCAGAATTAATGTAATTTTTAAAACTTTTTGACATTATCCTATTTCAAGAAACGTGGTCAACGGCTTCTCAGCAAATTGACGGCTTTAAGGAAATCCAATTAGAAGCGATCAAAAGAGGCCCTTCAGGAAGGGCTGCCGGAGGACTTTCGATCTACCTGACACTGGGATCACTTGGTCATATGACAACATTGACACAGGACAACAATGGATCCAGTGTATCAAAATTGAGCTGACGCCAGTTCCCGGCAATGGTAGGCAGAGGGCCCATAACACCTTGTCAATAATAATCTGTAACATCTATCTTCACCCAAACCCCAAGAACAAAGTGGAGAAAATCTTGACCTTAAAAGCCTTTATAAAATCATTACAATCCACGTACCCGCAGGCGGGGCTGGTCGTGTCTGGCGACCTGAACATGTTCTTGCTTCAAACAGACTACGCCCAATTCATGAAACAAACTAATTGGCGGACCAATCCCAAACATTATAACTAATCATCAAAAAAGAGATAAGATCGGTCAACAGTGTGCACTTATGTTCGCTGAGGTCGGGATGATCGCATTGAACGGCCGCTTTCCACAAGACCAACCAGCATCCTCAACCAGAATATCTAAACAGGCCCAATCAGTGCTGGACTATACCATCGTGGATCTAGAGGTTCTGCAAACAATCGTTAGTTATAAAATCATCCACAAATTGGAGAGCGACCATAGCCTGCAATCATTTGAAATCAACATCCAACATAAAAGGGCTACACCGACCAAAGACTTGACAGAACCCCCAAGCCTTTACAACCTTAAGAGACTGGTATGGAACGGCAACAACATAAAAGACAATGTCATTCGTGAAAAATATCGATATTGAAGTGACCGGAGTAGACTCAACAGCACATCGGGAAAACTGGGAAAGACTGACCTTAACACTAACTGAGAGATTTGGCAACCACAGTAACATAAAGAAATCAAGTAAGACCCCTCAAGCGTCTTTGGGCAATATAGCGCGCAAGAAAAGGATCCTGAATCAAGAAATCAGGAAGCTGCAAGCAACAGCCAGGTCAAAGGGTGATGATATAACCACTCAAATCTATAGTTTAAGGCAAAACTATAAAAAAGAAGTATGGTTAGAAACATCAAAACATCAAACTAACATCTGGCAATCATTATTAGCATCCAGTCAATCAAATAACAACGGGAAATTTTGGGCTGAAATTAATAAAGTTGCAAACGGGGCTGCACAGGTCTTCAGCGCCGATATTTTGGAGGATGACTGGATACAGCATTTAGAGCAAACTCAAATCATCAACTATCCAGTGGGGAGCCCAGCGTTGCAGACCCTGCAATCAGAAAACAATCACGAAGCAGGCCAGCTTTCGGACGAAAACAGGATAACGCCATCCCAGGTAGAAAAGGTATTAAAAAACTTGAGATCTAAGGGAGCCCCAGGTCCAAACGGTTTACCGAATGGTCTGTTCAAACAAGACCAACAATTTTGGGCAAAACATCTTTCCTCACTATTTAATAGCGCATTCCAGACTGGAAGTATCCCCCAGTCATGGAGAGGCAGTATTCTTCATCCAATCTTTAAGGCAGGTACAAGATATGATCCAGCCAATTACCGCCTCATCGCACTTATTGATGTTGAGGCTAAAATATACGCCTCAAATCTTTTGATGGCCTTGGAAGACTGGGTTTGTGCGAACAAGATCTTGCCAACCACGCAGACCCGCTTTAGGCCCGGAACCAATACCTCATGTAACCTGCTGGCGTTAAACCTCCTGGTGGACAAAGCCAGGGACAAGTCAACTAAGCTGTACCCGTGCTTTGTCGGCCTGAAAGCTGCGTTCGACACAGTCCCGAGGGAGTCTCTATGGAAAAAAAAGGCCTCTTGGGGAATACCATCAAAGTTGCTGGGGGCCATCATGAACTTGTATTCATCCACTTGGGTTCGAATAAAATTAGGCAATGGTGACCGAACTACATGAAAAATTTACACCAATGTGGGCCTCAAACAGGGCTGTGTATTGGCCCCAACTCTTTTCAACATCTTTACAGCGGACCTGGACAAGCACATTGTGGAGACAGAAAGCGATCCGCCAAAAATAGCCCATCACAAAATCAGGAGCATTCAGTATGCGGACGACATTGTACTCTGTAGTCAGACCCCGTTGGGCTTACAACGTTCCATCATGAAGCTCCATGAATACATCAGTGCGCAGGGCCTGCAAATTAATTATAAAAAGACGAAGATCGTCTGTTTTGCTTCTCATCCAGGGAGGAAATCTTTCAAATGGCACATCGCAGGCAACAAAATAGAGCAGACCTGCTCGTACAAATATCTGGGAGTAGTTGTCGATGCCAGGTGGACTCTGAAAGACCACCAACTGTATAGAAAGGCACAGGCAAATAAACTTCGTTTTGCCCTAAACATATTAAAAACGAAATTGAACTGTCCATCCAACTCGCACCTGCTGAAGGTGATAGCCACCAAGTTTTTACCCTCGCTCACTTATGGTTCAGAAATGTATAGGGGTAAAGACGCAAATTTTCTGAACACACAGCAATCAGAGCTGTTCAAACATATCTTTAAGATTCCGAGGTTTGTATCTCAATCATTGATTCGCCTGGAATTTGGTCTATCAAATCAGCATCAAGTCAGACAAACGGCCATTCTAAAAACATGCTGGAAACTAAGAGCAGCCCAAGAGGACACGCTTATGGGCCTCTGTTGGATTGAGATGAACAACCAGACCAAGTCGAAATACGCTTGGAAACCAGTATGGGAGAACGCCCTAGCAAGTCTTAAGTTGGAGAAGGCATGGAATACAAATCTAACCTTTGCAGCTTTCAAAAAAGTAACCAACGGAGCAGCAAAGCAAAGATCTTGGCTAACAGACAAAGCCGCAATAGCACAGAAAAAGTACAGTTGGACGGTCCTGGCCACGTATGTGAAAATGGAGCCTCAACCGTATTTAGTTAATCACATATCTAATGTCGCCCAAAAAACACTATTACAATTACGGCTGGGTACCACCGTTTTAAAAGACCATACACCTCCAAGGAAGCAAACATGGCCGTCCCCTGTCTGCAGACTATGTGGGCAAATGGAAGAATCAATGTTGCACATATTGTGCATCTGCCCATCCTTGAAAATCTTGAGACGTTATTATCTACTACATGTATTCCGCCTTTTTCAGATTAGATCATGCCGCCCAGCTGTCATGCTAGCACTGAATAGTTACCATCTGCAGACAGCTTGTAGGGCTGCCAGATTCAGCCAAAAGACATTGCTGCTAGTAGTGAAGACTGAGAAAAAAGGCATTGCTGCTAGTAGTGAAGACAGAGAAAAAAATAAGATCACTGAACGCTTGAACACGGATGCCGCAGGGTTATGAACAGACTTTTAACCCCCCTCATAAATATATCAAACACACAGACATTTTAGAAAGTTATCTTTTGTGTTTTTTTCTTTTCTCTTTTTTTTAACGGTCCTCTAAAGTCGTACATTTTATTCTTAAAACAGGTGTTTTTATGTAATCATATTGTAAAGGTTTTAATTAACTATATACAATAAAAAATTTACTCAGTTACTCAGTACCCAAGACTGCTTTGCTTTCTTCTCAGTTCTCCTGCTCCTCACCCGTTGAGCTGCTAACAAAACTATGTACACATTTCCCCCCCCAAGAAAAATCCCCCATCTCCAGCCCCTATATCTCCTACCCCCCTCTACCCTCGCCCCCCCCCACCCCCCAGGTGTGTCAAGGTTCCAAAGGAGGAAGCCAGAATCCCACACGAGTAGTGCGAATCCGAGACCGGTTATCAGGATTGATCAACAGAGGATTGCAGTCATCACGTGGGTGTGGGGCAATCCAAGGGAAAGGACTCGGCCGTTCTCAAACCCAGGCTAATGCAACGAAGGTGCAGGGCAATGCGCAGGGGAGCCCTCGCTGTCCGAGTCCGAGAGCGTGATGTCCAGCACCAATCACTCCCATGCTCGGGCTCGCTCCAGAGCAGTATCAGTAGCCGCTCTAAGCGCCATCTGTAGTCGTACCTCCCCCTCACAGCGGGCCCATTTACTGAGCTCCGTTCTCCATCTCTCCACCGTAGGGCCCCTATTCGCCTTCCATTGGGATGTTATGGTTCGTTTCGCTAAGAGCAGTCCCAGGTCTAGGAACTTACTAGTGATTTTGTTCTTAGATGTATGTGGGAACCAGTGGAGTATGCAGTGCGCCATTGTGAGTTGTAAATCCCTCCCAGTGATTTCTCGCAGGCTCTCCACTACCCCCCGCCAGAAGGACCCCAGTGCCGGGCAGGACCAGAACATGTGCTTGAAATCGGCCACCTCTGCCGGGCAGCGCGGACAGGCCGCCGGGTGTGATGGGAAGTACTTATGCAATTTGTCAGGGGTAAGGTATGCCCTGTGCAGGATATAAAAATGCACCAACTGAAACCTCGCGTTGCGCGTCCCTTTCCAGGTCCGTTCCACGATACCAGGCCACGCCGTCTCAGGGATCTCCGTCATTAAATCTGCCTCCCATTTCGCCTTCAAAGCCAATAACGGGGTTAAAACTTCCATAGTCATGCGCCTATAGAGGCACGTAATGGCCTTGACCGTCCCCGCGGCCGTCATCACGTACTGACAACCCATGGACAGAGGCGGTTCCGTCGCGCCAGACCTCCAATGTCTACGGATCACCACTGACGGCGCCGCATGAAGGAGGAAATCTCCCCCCGGAATCGCAAAGCGATCCCTCAAGAGATCGAAAGGCATCAGCACACCGTCCTCAAACAGATCTCCAACGGTCGCTAGACCCTGCTGTTCCCAGTCTTCCAACCGGTGCCACGTGCCTCCATGCAGGAGCGCTCTGCATAGCCTGAGAGGGATCTCAGGAGTGTATGGAACCGCAATGCGTCCCCTCTGCAGATATCTGTTCCAACACTTTCGAACCGTCGCGAACTCCTGGGTGAGATGGAGGTCCCCCATCAGGAGGCCCAGAACAATCCGGGACACCACCTGAACCGGGCCTGCCGGTTCACCTGTCGAGTCCTCTTCTCACGTGGCTCTCGCCACCTATTGTGTCAGCCATTGCAACTGGGCCGCCAGGTAATATAGTTCGTAATCTGGCACCGCAAGCCCCCCCTCACCCCAAGGCCGTAGAAGCGTGGTGTGTGCCACTCTGCGTCTGCCCGAACCCCAGAGAAAGTCAATCACCATGGTCCGAAGACGCCGGAAGTAACTCGCCGGGATCCAGATCGGTAAGGTTCGAAAAAAATAGAGCAACCTTGGTAGCGTCACCATCTTGAGGAGCGCCACCCTCCCCATCAGAGATAGCGGGAGCGTGCCCCAGCAGGCGTGATTCGATTTAGTGAGCCTGATCGCCGTGCCAATGTTTCCCTCTAGAATGTCGATGCTGCTGTGGTAAATCGAAGTGCCCAGGTAGCAAAGAGTCCTCCCCTCCCAGGTCACTCCTTCTGTGGCGAGCGGGCATGTACTACGAGCCCGGGTCGGGAACAGGTAAGATTTCGTCCAGTTCACTCTGAGGCCCGACACCTTGCTCAGTGATTTGAGGAGGGATTTAGCTCCCCGCAGGGAGGCAGCTGAGTCCGCCAGCAACAGCAGGAGGTCATCAGCATATAAAGCGATACGGTGCATTTGTCCGTATACGTCCAACCATTGATATGCCTGCCCCAACCGGGCTCACGCCTCCAAAGGCTCGATCGCTATGGCAAATAATAGGGGGGAGAGGGGGCACCCCTGTCGGGTGCCCCGTCCGACGGTGCAAGCCTCCGATATTACCCCTCCTGTTCTGACCCTAGCCGTAGCGTCCTGGTACAAAAGTGCCGTCCAATCCACGAAACCCTCGCCTAGCCCCATTGCGTGCATAACATAGAAAAGCTAGGGCCACTCCAGACTATCGAAGGCCTTCTCCATGTCGATTGCAAATACCGCTGCCTCGTCCACATCGTAGGTGTCAGCCTCCAGAACGTGGAGGAGCCGTCTTATATTAAGCGCGGTGTTGCGGGACGGGATGAAGCCAGATTGGTCCACGTGGATCAATGTGGTCATATGGGGGAGTAGACGCGTCGCCAAGATTTTGCTTAATATTTTGTAGTCCAGGTTAAGCATGGACAGTGGACGATACGCCGACCTGTCCCAGGGTTGTTTGCCTGGCTTCAGTAGTGGGACAATTATTGCCTCACCAGTGGTCTTCGGCAAGCCACATATCCGTTTAGCCTCATTGTAGAGCCACGCCAGCCGGGGTGCCAGTAGGTCTACATAGGTGAGATAGAACTCCGTCGGAAGACCGTCGGAGCCCGGCGTTTTATTCCGTGCCATACTCTGAATGGCGACTCACCTCCCTCACCTCAATTTTATCTCCCAGAGGTTTTGCTTCCGCTTCAGTCAGCTCCGGCAAATCCAAGCCTTCCATGAATTTCTGGAACTCGTCTTCCGATGGGAGGACCCGACTACGGTATAGTTCCGTGTAATAGTCATAGAATAGCTCATTAATTCCCTGCTGGTCGAAACGCGCCTGCCCCGCGTGATCTCAGAGTTCGAGGATGAGCGAACCGCGGCGAGCCGGATTGGCCAGCCAGGCCAACAGAGCCCCCGTCTTATCCCGTTCCGAATGGGCGCGCGTGAGGTAGGCTTTGTAGTAGTCAAAGCACCGGAGGCGTTCTACCGTCGCCGCTGCGGATTCCTTCGCCTCGAGTAGGGCCACATGGGTATCCGGTCGCTCAGGTCGTTCTCGCTCCTGTGAGCGCAGCTTCTCGTCCTCGCGGTGAATTTCGTTAAGTAAGGTCTTCCGCACCCCCGATACTGTCGCAATGCAAAGCCCTCGCACCACTGTTTTGAAGGCGTCCCATTCAACGGCGGCCGATCCCGCAGTCCCCGCATTGATCTGAAAATATGATTCTATACTCGAGGCTATCTCAGACCGGAAGACTTGATCCTCGAGCGATTCCGGACGCAGTTTCCAGGTGGGAATGCGTGGGCGACGCTGCAACCAACGCATCTGCACCAGCAGCGGGTTATGGTCGGAGATCGTGCGTGTAAGGTATTCACTGTGGTACACCTCGCCATGGACTCCCGGGGAACATACAAAGGCGTCTATGCGGACATGGAGTTCGTGTAGGGAGGAGAAGAAGGTATAATCCCCGTCCAGTGGGTGGGCGGCTCTCCATGAGTCAATTAGCCCCCATTGACGTTGCCAGTCAGATCGCTCAAGCGCTAGTCTTCTCGCCGGTGCATTTGGTAAGGGGGGATGTGAGCGGTCCAGTGTGGTGTCAGTTACACAATTAAAGTCCCCCCCCAAGGAGCACTGGTCCCACTAAAAACGGGGCCAGTGTGCGGGATAAGGATGAGAAGAAGGCAGGCTGTTCTACATTCGGGGCATACAGACATCCCAACGTTAGGTCCCTCCCGTCTAGTTTCCCCCTCACCATTGCGTACCTCCCCTCCGGGTCAATAAGCTGTTGTATGCATTGAAAGGGAACCCCCGCCCTTATCCATATGACCACCCCCCCTAGCGTAGGCCGAGTAATCAGTATGGTAGACCTGTCCCCTCCACCTCCGCTGTAGAGCTTTCCCCTCCTGTGCTAAAAGATGTGTTTCCTGTAAAAAGGCTATATGAATGCCCCGCCGAATTAAATGAGTGAATTTTTTGACGCCTATGCATGGTATGCATCCCCCTCACATTCCACGTAATACATTTGTAACCTAAGTCGGGTCCCATGACAGTTCAAGTCGCAGCTCACAATTCCCCCCACAGAACCCTCCGACACACCCAGAATCCACCCCCCCCCCCACAGCCCCAACCAAACAACCCTACCCAACTCCCACTCCCCAGGACAGACAACCAACGTGGTAACCCCATCCACACCTTGCAAAGCATCGTAAATCTACAGGCTAGGCTGTTTGAGACGTCAATCGTGGCCAGACCCGAAGCTACCCCCCCTCTACTCTCCCAAGTAAGTTGCCACAATCCATGACACCCCCCCCTCTGTGAGCCAATGAATTCCCTGCAACGTGAACGCCATCACGTTGATGACTCAGTGTATGTATCACGTGAGTCTTTTGTAATTCTTTCTGCAAAAGAACTACCTGTTCCCAAAGCTTTTTATGCTCTATTGTAGCACCTGTGTCATCTTTGTAATCGTTTTGAACCCAGTTCTGCAAGTCATTCTTGTAAGATTTGACGCAGTAATGCGAATCGCACACTATGAGTGTGGGGAATTCGCGATCGGCAATATCAAGCGCCATCTTTAAAGCTAGTAGTTCAGTTTGTTGAGCCGAACTATCTTTTACAGATTGAGTCATAGTTACCAGTGGTCTCAATTTTCCTTCGTGCCACCGGCATTTAACAACCGCGCACGCAGCACTGTAAGCTTGCTTACCCCCAACTGCGGGTTGTGCTGATCCATCTGTATATATTATACAGGCGTAATGTTGTAGAGGCAGAATTTCGATTGGCAGAGGATATTCTAATTCATATTTTAAACTTTTTAATTTTTTCATTTCCGGGTCAAAATAGTATTTCACGTCTTCTGCAGCAAGAGAATTTTCCCATTGTATCCATTTTGGATCTAATGCCACAGTAGTCAATTTGCGTGGGCTTGTTAATGCCTCAAGGGCTGATTCTGCTGTTAAAACAGTTATCCTTCTGCCTTGGGCTTGGGCTCTTTCTTTTGCTACAGCAGTTTGAACCGCTATTAGAATTTTTTCAGTAGAACTGAATTTCATTTCAGCTTGTGTGTACAAGTGTGATTTGTAAGCTATTGGTACCGTTTCTCCCTCATTAGAGGTTAGGTACGGCGTGGCTTGAGCGCCGATGTAGGCAGAAGTGGGACTCCGGAGCTCCTCCGTACCCGACCCTCTCTGGCAAATATCCTGACCCCTACACTGTACCCCTGACCTCCACAGGCGCATCGGAGATCCTGGGGTGCATTTGAGAGGAGGCTGGAGGTGTGGGGGGCCCCACGATCACTGAAAACTTCATTCTTTCCCCGAGTGCGGCGCCCGGGGAGACGGACTCGCAAAATGGCGGCTGAAGTCCCAGCCCGTGATGCCTGACGGGCGAGTTGCAGGTGACAGGAGTCCAACGAGGGACTAATAAGTCAGCAGTGCCTATCTTATCACTAGGTGCAAAGACTAGACAGAATATTCCTATTCTACGTTGTTTGCAGGCAGTGAATACCTCATGAACAAAAATAAAAAAGAGTAACCAAGAACGCGGAACAATCAAGCAATTAATAAATAAATAAATAGGATAGAAAAAGGACAATGGGGAGAGTAAGTAGGGCGCAAAAGTCTGCGTCCTCTACCCTTTCACTAACCGCAAAGAGGAAGCTGTTGTTTCCGGTTTGCAGACAGAGAATCTCCAGAAGACAATCTGTGAACAGTAGTTCGGGGTTAAAGAACCCAGTTAATCAGTGAGGGAGTGGGGAGTCTCCCAAAAACCGTTGAGAAATAATAGAGTCAGTGGGGGAGAAAGATAGGCGCAACGGTTACGTTACCTATCCTTCACCGTTTGCAAAAGAGAAGGAGCCTACTGTTTCTCCGTGTGCAGACAGTGAATCTCCAATTAGGTCAAACAAAGAGTAATACTAGTATTTTATAAATAATCAAGCAATCAAACAATCAAGCAATCATTTCGCACCTTGTCGTGATTACACGACCTTACCCGGACCATGTGGACAGTTTCTTGTCTTCCGAATCCAGCGCCCGATCGTCCTCTTTTTCTCGTAATTCTCACGGCACTCCTAATGGTCCCCAGTCAGGACCGTAGATCACTCGAGAGAGGTCTGTTCGGAACTAGTGAAGTTCGGATGATCGGCTGCCAGACGAGGGTCTATTGGGCAAGAGCTCTCCCGATCGTTGCAGTCGTTCACTCTGTCGTCGGGACCTCTCCCACTGGATCCACGAGTCGCTGATGGGCCCCACGCTTGGGACGCCAATTGTTGAAACCTGAGTCGGGTCGGGGACAATCGATATTTGCCCGGCGGTATTGCCTCTGTGACCCTCTAGTTATTTAATCAATGAAGAGGCAGGCGCTGGAGACTGGAAAGCAGGAAACAAGGTTTTTATTCTCTCCGGAGGAGAACACAGCAAAACGGACAGAAGGTATCGTTCTGAGGTGCTCTAACTTACGTTTTGGGGCATGGCCCCTTATATACAGTGTTTGTGGTTTTTATTACAGTTTACATACATATGATAAAGCATTGATGTACGAAAAGACATTCCAGGAATCCCCCTTCGGGCCCGTTCCCACACATATCTACAGTAGAAATCCCCACCCTGGTCACAGCAGGTGATGACTATCGCGCAGCTGGGTATTCCGCCAATTCATGGAATGCGGGGTTCGATCGGATCTCATGGGGTGGGGGGGCTTTGATCAACTCGGGGGTCCTTTGAGGAGGGAAGCTTTCTATTGTACGGGGAGGGGCAAGGGATAGTATCGGCAGAGCTGGGTGTCGGCCTGGGAACAAGGAAGACAAACGGGCACACGGGGAAAAGGGGGTTTGCATCTAAGGGCCGGGGATCATGAAAGGGAAGAAGGGAGGTGTCGCGCTGGGAACAGGATGAGGGCCTGGGGCAGAGCAGCGCCGAGGAGGGGTTTAGGATTCAAGGCAGGTGCAAGCAGGGGGGGTGGTCAGCGTGCAGGCTTAGTGAAGGCGAAGGGCTATGTCAGGGGCCAGCGGCATGCAAAAGGGTTCGTTCTGATCGGGGCGTCTTAAAATGGCGGGTGCGCACGACAAAAGTGTGGCATCAGGGGAAGAGGCAAGATGGCGCGGATAATGTTCACCAAAACGTACTAATTTTCAACAGAGCGGAGTTCCGGCGAGCTGCCTGACCTTAAGATGGCGGCGCCCGCGCAAATTTGTTAATCCCCAGCCCGACATCGGGGAGCCCGCAGCTTCCCCTTGCGAGGGACCCACCCTGCTATTGGGGCGAGAACACCAGCGAACGTTACCCCTGGGGGCAGCACCGACCGTTGGCTGAGTTCCCTGGCTGCCTGGGGGGTCCGCCCTGAGTGGTGGGCAGGAGTGGTGAGGAGCGCCTTCGCGGGGCGCCCATGGGGGTCTGCCACCACCGACGAGCTAGATGTCGAGAGACTGGTGCCCTGGATACCGGAGGTGACTGTGGCTCCTGCTTCCTCTGAGCCCCCCCAGTAGCACTAGGTACTGGGACCCCTACATCCTTCTGCACCTTAAGCTGAGTGGTGAGCGTGTCCCATTGTGGAACTGCGGAGGGAGGGCCGTGGACCGCTGAGGGCTGATCACTGGTCCGGAGCAAGATCCCGGCGGCTTGTCCATTAGCCTGCTGACCACTGCGGCGGACCACCTGGAGCTGACCCTGGGGCGTTACCCCTGCACTGCCCTGGTGCCCACTGAAGGTGGAGTGGATATACCTACCACAAGGGACGGAGGAGTATAGGGCCGACATTGGCGATAAGCTGTGGTGCCGTCGTCGGACTAGCGAACCGGGAGTGCTGGGCCGGGGTGGGCGACGCCTGTGGTTCCAGCGCCATCGATCGAGGTGGGCATTGAACGCTCCCGCAAGATGGTCAGGGGGGCCAGAAAGAAGGGCTTTGATGTGCTGAGGCTCGATGATCCGGGCCATTCCATGACGGGGGACGGGACGGCATCTGGTTCTGGGGACCCGGCCCCGCCACAGGACCCCTCCCTGAGCGACATTATGCAGGCCATTGTGGCATCACGTGAGGCCCTAGAGAAGCGGATGGACACCATTGGGTCTGACTTGTCCCTCTTGAAGGATGACCACAGGAAGCTGAAGGAACGTGTGACGACTTCGGAAACTAACATGAAGGACGTTCCTGGAGACTTGGCTACCATGAAGGCCTCATTGGCGGAGGTGGCGCAGAAGGTCCGGGTGCTGGAGCTTAGGGCTGAGGACAGTGAGGGGCGCTCCAGACGAAACAACCTCCGTATCGTGGGTGTCCCGGAGAGAGAGGAGGGCCAGGATACGGTGTCCTTCTTGGAAACCTGGTTGCGAGCGGAGGTGGCGCCAGAGGGGCTCTCCCAGTTTTTCGCCCTGGAGCGGGCCCACAGAGTCCCGACACGTCCGCCTAGAGCTGGCGGCCCACCGCGCCCGATGGTGGCACGCCTATTGCATTACCGGGACCGTGACCACATTCTACAAGCGGCCAGGGGGTTAACGAACCTGCGCATCGGTAATAGCAAGGTCATGATTTTCCCGGACTTCACCAGAGATGTTCAGCGGCAACGGACTTCCTTCCTGGCGGTCAAGCGAAAATTGAGAACTATGCACCTACCCTATGCCATGCTCTTCCCGGCTCGACTGAAGGTAATGGCTGGAGGCGACACGCACTTCTTCCCTACACCACAAGCGGCTTGGGACTGGATAGAAACCAGGGGGGAATTCCGGAAAAACAACATTGAAACAAAAACCATCTGGGGTACAAAAGAATGGCAGGTCCAAGGTCTAGAAGCATTGTTTAGAGCCTGCATGATCCCAGAACAAATAATATTCTTGAATGACACCATTCAACAAACAACCTGTCTTGGCCTAGCCAAAATTAAAGACTTAAACAAACCGTCTATTCCAAAGCCCATACCTGATAGTAATAGCACTACTGATATGGAGATAGACGTATCCCACATTTTATACCAAAACAGAACACATCCCGATTGGAAAAAATGGTTGATCTGGCCCACAGACACAAATAACTGTCAAGATAGATTCCTGAACAAAACACAGGGGTTCAAAATGACCAGGCCAGACCCAAGATACTCCCAGAGACAACATCCAGGGATAGTTACAACATACAGTGTAGGGAAACTATGCCTCGAATGGCTACAGAAATCCACACTGGCTGAAATTAAGCAACACTTGACTTTACTTAAATACGGTGCTGACTTGCGTGATTTCATATTGGGAACACGCAAACAGCGTCAAAAACGTTTCATAGCGTTTGGTATATACGCTGCGTACAACGAAGCTTGGAAAGTAATGCAAATTGAAACAGCAGAAAAAATACGAGAAATTGATCGTATTAATTTGGAAAAATCACTTTCTGTTGTGGACAATGGGTTAACGACTCTGTCCGCCAGAATGTATTCACTGGACAGTATTGTATCATTTGCTATTGATATAATAGAGCAAGACTTACTAATGTTACAACATGGTCAGTCACAAATAGGTTCTATTGTACAGCTTGGCTGGACGACGCAAAATCTGCGTTCAGGCTACGTACGTACCATGGCTTTTAATCAACGTAACGTCATTATTCTCTATCTTTAACCTTACTGATAAACAAATCCGTTTGGCACAAAAAGGAGCAGACTATACGATTCTGAGCATTGAAAAACTTGAGAGATTACCGTTGACAATGTCAGAAAGACCTGTCATTGAATGGATAATACACGGAATAATCACAATTCCGATAACAACTTTCCAGTTTAAATATTGCCAAGAGTATATACCAGCGGGCCAGTATGAAAGGTTGGGTAAAGGGTACATCAAGTCAACATGGAATTTACCTTATACACACACACACGTTACAGTGAAAAGAAAAAGAATGTATTTCTTAGTGGTAAAAATTGTAAGCGATCACTAAGCGGTACACTTCTGTGTCAAGGTATTAACTTGCATGGGGCCTGCGAAGGGTCTTCGAATAACCTTTCATGTCAACAGCACGGCACACCTGCAACACAGATAGAACCATTCTTTAGACGGCTTTCTAACGGGAGCTATATTCTAATAGTGGACCACAGCTGTTGTGGCATGGTGCCAGGGAAAGCCTCTCTCGTAAGCGTTAGTTCCATGGTCACTTGCTGTATGCAAGTATTGTATCCAAACAGCAATCCAGATATGGAGGCGACAATATGGCCTCGTTTGAATATCTCTTCTATTCGAATTGATACTTTAAGCAGAATGAAGTCTATTCTTTTACAGACAACTGTGCCTTTGACCTCGTCCAGAGAAACGTATGATCTGCACGTTGCAAGGACAACGGCAGAGATACATACCCTTTTATCAACAAATTGCCCAGCACATTTCGAAGAAATACTGAGCCAAATCCTAAATATGTCAGATACCAGTGGCATCGCACATGTATTTAAGACAATTTTTTCGGGACTGTTAACACCCTTTGAAACAGTTCTGGGCATCTTCCCCAATTTTGTCCATTCTGTCTTTGGTGGCCTACCTCTACTTTTGGGACTCGTGGCAGGAATTTTATTTTTGATTCTTCTGCTCCGATATGGCAAGCCAAGTAGCAGACAAGACTCCAGCAATGATGGAATGAACGATCCTAGCAGTACGCTACCGGGACCGCATAACTAAAGTCCTCGGATTAGCCCGGCTAAGAGATCTGAATATGACCTGGTTTCTTTCATTCAGACCAAATCTGGCAAAATTGCATCTTACCTGTGCTTCGATGTATGCTATGCTGAGAAGAATGCGTGTTGGACATCTGTCTTGCACTACCATCAGCAGTACCTATGGATACAGATACCTTGCATCGTGTTGTCCCCAGCGGCTACCTATTCTGATGACGGCATTCGTTGAGACTTCACCACTACGAGTATGTGGCAGTGGAGTACGAGATGAGAGCAGCATCACCCAGGTACAACCTTCTGTGAGCATTGCTGATCCGGACATCGATGATGGCAATCATTCTCACGACTGCACTGTTGCAGCATTTTCAAACTTGGTCGAACTTTCACCTGATGTCGTAGACCAATTTTTTGCGAGTCTGTCTGAAATGATGTTCTCCCCTGAACAGAAAGAATAACTTTCTAAAACAAACGAGCACACAGCGTTCCCTGAACTCTGAATTCGGCCTTCAGCTTTGATAAACAAAAGCTACTGAAAACATTTGGAACTATTTTTTCCACTGAAAGCGAAATTATTTTTTTTCCACTTCCAAAATATTTACCTTTTTCAGGCACATGTACTCTGCTTAAAGTAGAACTATTCTTAGAGAACAGAGCTTCTATTTTAGGAACTCTAGAGACAATATTTTACCTCAGCCTCTAGCACATGTACAGCATTTGTATTAATATGTGATGGAATGGTCTCAACCTTCTTTTCTGTATTAAGAGCCATTTCATGTGTAAATTTTCGCAATTCATTCAGCTGATATATATATGCATTTTTTAACTGAATGATACCACTGCTTGGAAAGCGTACAGTACCAATATTCATTTTTCGTGTATTTACCATATACCATTTCCAATGCAAATTTATGTATTTTGGGGTGGGTTGGAAAACACATGCACCATTATATGTTTACTATTGCTTAGTTTTAAGTAATGTGGGACATTAGATCGGGGAGTGGGTGTTGTAATTCTATCTAGGACCCTAATTCGATATTCCTGATTTATGCCCTTATGTGGTTATAATAAATAATATCCTTATAAAGGCATAAGAATCATATCCATATTTAGTCATAGCCCATGCAGTCAAATTAAGCAAGGCTACTTCCCCAGGCTCCTAGAAAGTACAACGAGTTCTGTAAACAAACCAAACCTCCAGCAACCTGGGAATTCCCCATGGCTTTTGTTTTGATTTGTCCTACAACTCCTGTGAGCACTGTAAGAACGGCCAGTTCTTAGTGACATCTTTATTGACGTCTTATGTCCAACCTTACGTCAAACCCGGCACCTTTCAGGTATAAATATACCAACGTTGCCTTAAGCAAACACACGGTGGTTTGGAGCACAGCGGCTATCTACTTGCCCGAGAGCCCAGCTGATGCGGAGAGCCCACGGACGCCGCCCCTCCCTTTTGACGCACAGAGAGACGCTGTCTTTTCTCCTGCCGAGAAATCCAGCTCCGGTGTTCTCAGCCGCCCTTGCTTGTTGCTGGGATATCGAGTCCTGAGAGAGAGATACCAGACCTCCTGCTTTCTATTACCCAGGTACGGAGCAGACTAAACCCTTTAAGAGAATTCTTGACTCAGATTCTTGGCAAAACCAACTTAACTTACTTACTCCTTCCCACGTATTAGGCTTAGGTCAGGTACACCGGGGTAGGCGAATTTAGAAGCACCAGTTGAGTACGTTAATCAATGTATATATGAATGTATACATTTTATCCATTTTAAAGTATCATATGCCTAAGAAACCAGATCAATGCTTTTACAGTATTATTTCATAATACTCCTTTTACTGTACGCACTTTACTTTATGCTAAGTATTGCAATTGTGGCAATTCATTTCTCTTGCATGAGAAAGAAGACTGCTCAATAAATAACACCTTTTATTGAAAACGCCCGTCTCTCTTTTCTCTTGTGAAACTAAGTATGCACGATTGACTGAGTAAAATAGCTGTCTATTGTATTCACACGACTCTAGAGATACACTCTTATTCTGAGGGAGCAAAGTTGTCATGTTTTATGGTTGTCAGAAGCTAATCCCTTCTGGTCTATCAGGGAAGTTAAACTCCTCCTTGTTTATTCGAGAAAGTTTCTAGTGACCTCTGAGCTAGCTGGCAAAACGAATTAAGTCTAATATAGTCAGTAGAGACCTAGTCGACCCCAGTCCTAAGTCTACACTGCTGTTTATATTATTCCAATGCGCAGAGCCTATTGGGAATATAGGAACTACACTACAACGTAGTCCAGCCAAATGCAAGGATATATACCAAAGGTGCACTTTGTTGAATTTCTTTAAGAATTGGGCCACTAATTTGGTCTGACATTAACCAAGACTTTTTGTTCTTATAAAAAAAATCGATCTCTTTCTCTAGCTAGCTATCAGCTGGTTTCAGTGTGAGTGACGGCATTCCCCTCTCTTACAACTAGCATATCAACACACAAAGTGGTTTTGTTCAGTGCCAGAACCACTGTGGCACTGTGTGTTTCCTGAGACCAAAATGATTTCTCCTTTTTGCCAGTGGTGATTGGCAGGGGCTGGGCTGCTCCTGCAACAATTAACTTTTTACAAAAATGATGTCAAAACAAGAAGCACGTTGAAAAAACCAAAAGACTGACCACCAATGTCAGACCGGTTGGCTTTGCCAATGCTGGTTTATTTTCATGTTTCCCATAAATCTGAGAAAACTGGTTACACTGATTCTCCATTAGGCATGGAACAAATGGGTTCGCTGGTGCCTTCAACGACATTATGATCCCATTTCAACTGATTTAGTTCACGTCGTTAATTACCTTTCAGAACTTTTTACATCGGGCTTATCTTATAGAACCGTTAATGTTTATAGGTCTGCTATTTCAGCTGGCCCTTCTTTAGTTAACGGGGTCTCCGTTGGGCAGAATCTTTTAACTAAAAAGATAATGAGCAGCATGAGAGTTCTTAACCCTCCTTCTGCTAAATACACCGCCCTCTGGGATGTTACTTTTGTACTTCGAACTCTATCTTCTTGGGGTGATAACGCTTCTCTTTCCCTTAAACGCATCTCATATAAACTTACCGTTTTATTATGTCTAGTATCTTTCAGAAGAACTTCAGATGTTAAGGCATTAGATATTTCTGGCAGGGCCTTCCAGCCTGAAGGTGTTTGTTTTTATCTCAAGAAAAGAACCAAGACGAGGTCTTCCTCTATTTTTTACCCCTTCTTTCCTCAGAATGAAAGACTCTGCGTGGTTAAATGTCTGAAAGAGTACGAAAAAAAAAAGAACTAGAAATTTAAGACTGGATGAATGTCAATTATTGATTTCCTATAGATCCCCTCATAAAGAAGTCTTTCCTACAACCTTAGCAAGATGGGTGAAGGATGTTGTGCATGAAAGCGGTGTAGACATATCTGTTTTTGGAGCTCACTCCCTCAGAGGTGCTTCAGCTTACAAGGCCTTTTTTCTGGGAGGAGGACTACAAGATATCCTTAGGGCAGCAAACTGGTCAAGAGATAGTATGTTTAAGACTTGTTATTTCAGACTAATCTCTAATGCGATTGATAATGTTCTTAATGCACTTTAAACTTGCATAATATGGGCTCCGTGTCGTGCCATTAAATGTAGATTTTTCACAGCCTGCTGGGCAGAAAATCTGGATTTTATTAAAGACACGGAGGCTAATATTATCCCTCCTCTATTGAAAATGTAACCCTCCCTATTTTTTTCTTCTATTTAATTGTTAACAAGATATTACGAAATGTTATTCTTTTTCTTTCAGAATAAGAATCCTTTCTTCCTTCGGACTACATTTTGGAAAGCTATCCTGTTCTTCACGTTGATCTTTCTTCGCAGTTTAACAAAGAAGGAAGATGGCTGGTCACAAAGGGACTTTATACTTTTTTAGAATGTTCATTGAAGTTCTATGTTTTTCAATTGTTGCTGCTGAGCTGTGGCAATAAAGGAGATTTGGATAATATTAGCCTCTGTGTCTTTAATAAAATCCAGATTTTCTGCCCAGCAGGCTGTGAAAAATCTAAATTCTCCATTAGGAATATTTTTGGTAAATATTTGCATGCATCAACACGTTTTCATAAATGATGCTTCCAAACATATCACAGTAGTTAAGCAAATCGTTTCCACCCCCCCACCCCCAATTTAATTTTTTGTTAACAGTTTATATTTAACCCGTTGGACGCTTCCGCTTTTTTGCGGCAGTGCGGCAGTTTTAAAAACCGGGCACGGTCGCGTCGGCCATTGGCCGACGGCAGCACCAGCGAGGTAGTGCTGCCGTCGGACAATGGCCGATGGCAGCAGCCAACGGGTTAAAGCAGAAAATCATCAATCTTGCTTCCAAACCTCTGCAAATATTTGTATCCAACCAAAGAGCATCCAGGGAGCATTATACGTAGCCTTATATTATTAAACTTTGCAAACATGTGTACATATTTTTAATTCTGTAACCATTGTTAGTAGTGCAGTTCAAGCTTACAACATTTTCTTAGAATGCTCACCCTAATAATCAAGGCTTTGCATATATGAACTATAAATTCAAGTTTGAACAGCGTTAACATCTGGACACAAATATTACCTTAACTGTAGAAATGATGCCCTTTACTGATCCGTAATGTGGTACTGTAAGCTGGCAGCCAAAGTGTTTATGCTGCATAGGATTAAGGCCTACTTGTCCCAAAGACAAAAACATGAAAACCTTTTGTCTTTGACCCTAAACAATATGTCCTGAACATTGCGCCATAGGAATTGCACCCCCCCCCCCCCCCGAGTTGTATGTAAATGACAGTGCGCTACCACACAATGCGTTAGGTAAATTTTTAACAAAGCCTGACTCGTGTCCATTCCAGCTAGGTGGCTCACAAAAGTTTGTTATTCTAAAAAGTAAAGTTTGGGAAGCATGACGTCTGCACATTTGGCTGCAAATAATTAAGGTTAGCGGCACACTAGCTTGATTTTTAATGCATGCCACATTATGCTAGCATAACAGAAATTTTGGCCGGGGCTCCTATGAACATACATGAACCAGAATCCTCCGGCACAGAGTCAAGGAGTGCCCAACAGAAGAGAAAGGTACACAGGCCATCCAGTCGTAAACAAGACTCAGCACTCACTCTCCCATGGTTTGTGACAAGTCGCAAGAACAGGAGAAATAGTGGAGGTTAAAACACAACCTGCAAAGGGAAAGAATGCACATGGAAAACCAGACAAAGAAAATTCAGTCTCTATAGAAGTCTCAGACAAGGAGAACAGGTACACACAGTTCATTGTTATAAAGTATTTTTAGGACAAGGGTAAGGAAATCCAGTAGACTACCCAATCAGCCTCAATTTGTGGCAACCTTTTGCCAGGATTTCTGATGGAATTTGACTGCGCCAAAAGACGGTGCAGTCATTGTTGTGCCAAATGAAAAGTATTTATTTTTAAAGAAAGGGAATTATTATGTAGCAGGTCAGGTACATAGGTCCTTTGTTCACATGCGTCCACAAGTGACATACATGATACAACAAATGGTGTACAGAGTTCCCCCGGGAGAGCTCAAGAAATTTGGCTCAACCTATAATTCTCTCTCGTGATATCTAGACAAGGGGTGAAGAAAGGGTCTCAAGTGTGCAGTGTAGACCCATATTCCAGAATGAAAAGGTACCTCACACAGGCTATCGACAGGACCACAGCTGTAGCCCCAGTCGATAGTTGTCCAGCCTCATCATCGGTACCCTGCTCCTTCGGCAGGCTGGCGGTGCAATGCCCGTCGGGCAGCGGTGAAAGCTGCACTTTTGGTGGAGATCTTTAATTCTGGGCCAGCGGGTGTGTGCGTGTGCCGGCTGTCCAGACCTTGGTTTCCTGTGGGAGGGGTAGGTGCAGAGCAGCTTGCCTGCAGCGACGCTAGAGGGCTCCCTCATCTCGCTGCTGGCCCCACTTGGACGGCCCGTGAGGTTTCAAGAAGGAAACATTAGGGTTCCAGAAGGTCCCCTCAGTGGAACCATTATGATACGACACTACCTCAGGTCGTATACTGGTGTCCTGACAAATTTTTAAAGGAACCAAGTAATTTATGAGCACCCAGGTCCTGATGAATCGCCCTTAGGGCGTGAAACATGTTGACCACTTCTTGCACATAAAGGGTTGAATAAGGGTTGGTTCCATTACTTGCCACCCCTTAGTACCCCTTTTCTTTTTATTGAAGCAGGGAGCCTGACCAATAAAACATTCACCAACAGGACTCCCCTGACTTCTTTTAACTTCACTACCACGCTCACGATTACACTCCCTTAGGCCCCTCACACGCACACACCCGCTGGCCCAGAATTAAAGATCTCCACCAAAAGTGCAGCTTTCACCGCTGCCCGACGGGCATTGCACCGCCAGCCTGCCGAAGGAGCAGGGTACCGATGATGAGGCTGGACAACTATCGACTGGGGCTACAGCTGTGGTCCTGTCGATAGCCTGTGTGAGGTACCTTTTCATTCTGGAATATGGGTCTACACTGCACACTTGAGACCCTTTCTTCACCCCTTGTCTAGATATCACGAGAGAGAATTATAGGTTGAGCCAAATTTCTTGAGCTCTCCCGGGGGAACTCTGTACACCATTTGTTGTTGATTGTTGTTAGGACAAGTACATTGGACCCCCTTAAAAATTGTCCTACCTCCTTTCCCCCTTTTTGATATCACATACATGATACACCCACACGTAAGCAAAGTACAGAGAGGACTATTAATTGTGAAAAATAATTTCAACATTAAAAAAAACGAAATATGTGACGCTCAAGTGCAAAAATTGAATTATGCTGGTCACACTAAAAATGACAATTCTACCTGCTCCCAATCAAATGTTAGCATATAACTCAATGTTATCCTATGGGAGAGGTGGCCTTCTAGGAGCGAAAACATATTTAGGAGTCTTTCACTACCAGGACATGTAAAACATAAAAATAAATGTCCTTTATAAATATGCACCGTACCCTGTGGGATGTCTAGCGTCTACTTTAGGGGTAGCTTATATGTTTTAAAAAGGAAGATATAGGCGTGGCAAAAGGTCTGCTTTGACAGTACAAATTGGCAGTTTAAAACTGCAATACAGACTGCAATGGCATGCCTGAGACAGGTTTTAAAAGGCTACTTACAGTGGGTGACACAGAGTGCTACTGCCCACTGGTAGTATTTAATTTAGAGTCCTGAGTACCCATGTTACAATATATGAGGGAATTACAAGTAAATTAAATGTACCAATCAGGTGTAAGCAATTGTACCATGTTTTAGGGGGACAGCACAAGCACTTTAGCACTGGTTAGCAGTAGTAAAGTGCACAAAGTCCTAAAGGCCAACACAAACAGGAGGGGTGAAGGCAAACAGTTTGGGGGTGGTCCTGCAGGGATGGGCAAGTTCAACAGTTACGTTTTATATAAGCAAACATGCCTATAACCTATAAACAGGCTTGCCACAATACCTAACTCAGACCTATGTTGTTTCACATGCCTTCTCACAAGGCAACCATCCGGTATACTATAATTAAGTTACAAATATGTACACATCGGGCAAGATGGCATCTGTGTGAGGCCGCTACTCACCTCTCTCCTTGCGCCCTGTTCTTCTGATGATGATGGCCTAAGGAATATGCAATCTGCACTAGAACCCTGGAGGTGGAACGCCCAGGCTGTTTGCGAGGCTGGAAGACAGGAAACTGCTACGGACGCTGGAAGATGCTTGGTCGGCAGTTGCTCTCGGTGGCTGCAGCAGCCTCGGCCGCGTAACATTCGTGCTACCGCGTTGTAGTCAAATTTGGGCAGGAGGCCCAGTGCCGCAGTGTGGTTAAGGTTATGGCCATGTGAGGCAAAGGGGGATATCAACGCCCAGTACCCCTGGCGGCGCCTACTACAGCGGTCCCCCAGCTGCAACGAGAGGTGGCTATGACGGTAAACCTGACGTGAAAAAAGGGGAACCCCGACCTGGTGAGGAAAAAGTAGAGTAGATTAAGAGAACCTCACTGGAATGCCTGGGAACCGGTGGTGGGGGAGGAGGGGTGATTGCAACTGCCTATCACAAGCTTATTTTTCAATAAAGGGCAGGATGGAATCCTGGTCACTGAGTTCTATGTGGGTCATGAGTTTGGCATCATCTAGCAATTCGAACTGGACAACAATGTTAAATATAGTCTGGGTGATTAATGACTCAGTGTTAGGTTGAGTATTCGTCCCGGGTATGATCAGAGAAGCATTCAAGCAATATTATCAAACTCTGTATTTGGAAAGTAGTGGGGGGTATTCGAACTCTGCTAGGGATTATCTAGATTCAATTCAGTGTGTGAAGTTCTCTACCGAGGATCAGGAACAACTAGATAGCCCCCCTCAATGGATTGAGATTTTGCTCTCTATAAATGACCTGGCAAGGGGTGAAGCCATGGGTACTGATTGTATCCTGACTGAATTTTATTATATATTTGCCCATCAGCTTAAGGAGAGTATGAGCAAGCCATTTGAGCATATTTTCAAGGGAGGTAGGCCTCAGAGTTCGTGTTCCTTTGCTAAAATAGTTGTCTTTTTGAAGAAGAAGGAAAAAAAAATCCTCGCTCGAATTGGGCTCCTATTGTGCCCAATAACTTTGATTAATGGGGATTCCAAAATCTACTTGAAAGTCGTGGCCACACGGCTAGCACCGATTATTCATAAAGTTATCTTGGTGCGGCAACATGGGTTTCTCCTCGGAAGATCTACAACTGACCAGATCAGCAGGGTTATTTCCCTGTCTGATGCTACCAGTGTGGGAGGGGACCCTATGGCTTCAATTCTAATCGACGCAGAGAAAGCATTTGGTCATGTCTACTGCCAGTTTCTATGATTAGCGATGTTAAGAATTGGGCTTTATTCAGGCGGATAAAGTGCTACATGTTGATCGAACAGTTAGAGTCCCTGTGAATGGGGTATTATCGGAGTCATTTGCAATTTCACGGGGGACTAGGCAAGGTTGTCCTTGCTGCCCCATTGTTGTTTGGTATTTATATTGACCCCTTCAATGAGCACATTGAGAGCAATGTTTTAAGATCAGCAATTCGGACTCAAGGCTGGGAGACAAAAAGCCTTGCTTATGCCGATGACATTTCCTTTGTAACATCTGACCTGATATTGGCTAATAATGCAGTGGAAGAGGAAGCCATACAACTTGGGAGACTCGCTGGTTACGCCTTGAATAAAAAAAATGCAAAAGAAACAAATGATGTACGGAATGCTGGACAATGCAAACATTCACCCCCAGTCACAATGATATGGGTTAAATCCATCATTCTTTTGCTCACCACACTACCCGAGTGGGACGGGTATGCCCAGACGTGGGTCGCGTGCTCTCCATGCCACTGGAGTCAAGCTATGCTGGCTGATATGGGGTGAAACCCCAAAACCAGTCCTAGGATGCTGGTTTACAGTCCAGGGATGACCTGGCCTGGCAGTTCGGGCTGGACTGTTCCCATGGGGCACAGGGTCAAGACTGATTTGCATATGGCTGGGTTCAAACTGGAATGGCATGGTGAGTAAAAAAAACGATGGATTTAGGCCCAGATCTCTGTTCCGGGGGAATGTAAGACATTGTTCTGCACTCGGTCCATCAATTGTTCTTTTTGCATTTGAATAAAAAATAACCCAGATAATTGTTAATGAGGGAATTAAGATGATGGATAGTCTGGTTGGGCAGGAGGCTATTTATCTGGGAGTTAGTTAGTTTGGATAATGTTGTTAGGGATAGAATGGAACCTCTTGTGAAAAATTAAGCAAGACCTTGGCAGATTAAAAATATCAACATTCATCCTTACGGGATAGGTGTAACGTGGTTAAGATACTTTTCCCCCCAAAATGTTTTACTTTTATCGGGCTATTTCCTTAGAGTTTACATCTTAGTGGTTTAAAACAATGGAAAATGTTTTCTCCTGGTTTATCTGGTCATACTCCAGACCCAGACAGGTATTTACATTTTTTACACTACCCAGAGAAAGAAGAGGGTGGGCAATCCCTAATTTGAACTATACTATTGGCCGCCTATACTGATACATAGCTGAGTGATGTTGTTAGAAAATTCTGATAGTGAGAAAATAGAGCAAGTTCCCTCTCCGTATGAGCTCATGATGGGAAGAGAGGCACGGGCTCTCTATGGCGGCAATTAAAAGACAGCTATTATTTTAAAAAGTGCGTTTTACGACCCTTCATGGTTCAAGACCTGGAGTGCCTTGCGTAGAATTATAGAGCAGATTATATTTTTATACACACCTGGCTCAAAACTTAAATCTACCAGAGATTTTTAAGAGATTCACTTATGAAGAATTGGGTGTTTGGAGGGAAAAGGTACATGCTGCCCTCGATGTGCATTACTTAAAGCAGATATTGTACATATTTGCGCAGTATGTGAGAGAGTAGTGAGAGAGTAGTGAGAGAGAGAGAGAGAGAGAGTAGTGAGAGAGAGAGAGAGTGAGAGTAGTGAGAGAGAGAGAGAGTGAGAGTAGTGAGAGAGAGAGAGAGAGTAGTGAGAGAGAGAGAGAGTGAGAGTAGTGAGAGAGAGAGAGAGTAGTGAGAGAGAGAGAGTGAGAGTAGTGAGAGAGAGAGAGTGAGAGTAGTGAGAGAGAGAGAGTGAGAGTAGTGAGAGAGAGAGAGAGAGTAGTGAGAGAGAGAGAGAGTAGTGTGAGAGGGGGGGAGAGAGAGAGGGGGGAGAGAGAGAGAGAGAGAGAGAGTAGTGAGAGAGAGAGTAGTGTGAGAGGGGGGGAGAGAGAGAGGGGGGGAGAGAGAGAGGGGGGGAGAGAGAGAGAGAGTAGTGAGAGGGGGGGGAGAGAGAGTAGTGAGGGAGGGGAGAGAGAGGGGGGAGAGGGGAGAGAGGGGAGAGAGGAGAGAGAGGGGAGAGAGGGGAGAGAGGAGAGAGAGGAGAGAGAGGAGAGAGGGGAGAGAGGGGAGAGAGGGGAGAGAGGGGAGAGAGAGTAGTGAGAGGGGGGAGAGAGAGTAGTGAGAGGGGAGAGGGAGAGGGAGAGGGAGAGGGAGAGGGAGAGGGAGAGGGAGAGGGAGAGGGAGAGGGAGAGGGAGAGGGAGAGAGAGAGGGAGAGAGAGAGGGAGAGAGAGAGGGAGAGAGAGAGGGAGAGAGAGAGGGAGAGAGCGCGCTTGCTTGTTGGAAAATGGAAGAAAATTTAATAATCTACATTTTTTTTAATATATGTACACATTTATAGTTGGCAAAACAATATACAATCCCTCTCAATAAGGCCCAACAAGAATCATCATAGTGAAAACCCCTGTTGTGAAAGTGTTGAGGTCCAGGACATCAGAAATGGTGCTCTGTAATCCGCACAACTGCTGGATCTGGTTCAGACAGTGAAACCGGAGATGCACAGGGTTGTTGCAATAGCACAACTGGCCAAGTGCAGAGTAGCAATACATTGAGGGAAAAGATCAGCACCTACATATGAATGTTGGTTAAAAGACATGGTGTATTGCAAGACTAACCTGGAATTATGCTGAAGAACTGCCATTGCCCTTCCATCCTAGAGATATATGGGGCTCATTAGTAGACTATTTGCAAGAGAACGGCAATACAGATAAAGTTTTTATTTGATAGACACTGACAACCAGTAAAGATCGAAGACTGTACTAGTAGAGCATGGTATATCGGATCATAGGACGGTATACAATGTGTGCAATGTAAAGATGGTGAATGCTGCTGGCATGTTTTTGTTTTACATGTAACTGAAAAGCAATTTAAAAAATGATACAAAAAAAAATACATTTTCAAATCATAGTGAAACCCCAAGGGGTTAGTCAGAGTGGGTGGCCAGCACCAACACACGTGCCTGCTACCTGTAATCTGTGAGATTACATTTAATAAAATACTTAATCTATAGCCAGAAATACAATGTAATAACTAGCTGTTAACGGGTTCTTGGCTTTAACATATGCTTTTTACAATGAATAAACGGGACCGACTGCCTTTGTCATAACTTTCATAACAAGGAAACAAGACTAGGACATTGGACATAACTTTTACAGTGCATCAAATAAGCATATAGCTGGTCACTGTGACCAATTTAGGCCTACAGTTTTGTGCCTGAGCATTTTCCACAAGGCCACTGTCAAGCATAGTCATACATTAGAAAGATATACAAAATTAAAGTTGGCTAAGAAAAATACTATCTCTCCTAAAGCAGCCTAACAAGGTTTCTCACAAAGTAAATGTACTATATCCACTGTTTGTCATAGTGGTGACCAATACCAAAATACCATTGGTTACTACAGTAATCTGTGAGATTCCATGTAACAAAATACATATTAGGAGATTTAATACGCTAAAAATAATCCACACTTAAATGCTTATCGGCTTTAGCATATGCTTTTTAAAATACACACGTCGGGTCTAGTTACTTTATCATAACATTTCTCAAGCCTACAGCCGTGCCACCATAACCAACTCAGTCCTGCTGTACATAGAGTATAAACTCTGCCACAAGCCTAAAAGTGCAATGTAAGCAATCAAGCAAGTCTTTAGTGGAAGCCCATAAATTTGCACCACACAAACACTGTACTCACGGGAACCAACAAATGGTTGAAGCCCAAGCCCCTTTCTCACTCAGATTTCCTAAGCTCTTTTTGTTGATCACATAAGGTAGAGTAACAGTTGCACTGTCCAGCCAGAACCAAAGCTATTCGTAGATTGGTGTAGCCCTGGCTCTCAAACACAAAACGGCACTTCACCTAACCTAATGACTTCCCTCCTCCCACCAGTGCTGGTGATAGAGAAAACCAAATACAGTAAATAGCCTAGTTATGCACGGCACTTAAATAGCATTACAATGTTGTGTGTGCCTCTGAAAGTTCAAGCTTAGACATACTGCTGCTGAATCAGGCAGCTAGATAAATAAACAAAACGATCACAGATGTGTGGAGGGCAAGCACTATTTTGTGGAAACACAACTTCTGCCCTATCAAAAAAGTTACTCCTGGTTACCAAAGTATCGGCGGAGCCAAAGCACTTCTTCTGCTAGTACTTTTTGAAGCTATTTTTTAGGTTAATCACGTTTGGTGACCGCTGCGCTGTCAAGTCAGACCTAAAAAATGGCTGGACTATGAATCAATAGATATCAATTAAGAAGCTTAAGATCTGTAAAACAATTTTCACATGAGATTTTACAAGGAGACTTCTTAAACGAAAAGGGAGTTACTGACGTCTGAACCAATGTACACACATGCACATTATAGAGAGTGTCACTGTATTCTTTCAGTTGCTGTGAATTCTGCAGAGAGCTCCCTCCCATGATCCAGTGCCTCCTCTTCTGGGATTATTTAACATTTTGCAGAATCGTCCGTGCTGCTTCCCCTGTGCCTACATTATTGGCTGTATTAAGTTCTGAAGGCGCTGCCTCTTATGTGCCTAAATACTACATGGACGTTCCTCTTATCCGTGTCTTGTTACCAACTTGAAACAAGCATTTGCTCTTAAATAGGTCTCGTATTTGCGAGAGTTTGAGCTATTGGCATTGTAAATGACAATACCTTTTATTTACGTGTTGGTTTTTAAAACATAAAAGACTGTCATTTACAATGCCAATAGCTTAAACTCTCGCAAATGTGAGACCTATTGCATTGCAAATGCTCGTTACAATTTATGAAATGTCTTCCCCCTCAAACGCGAGTCATTACCAACACTGAACGGTCAACATGGCATAACTTTTC
Organism: Lissotriton helveticus; assembly: GCF_964261635.1. Classification (NCBI taxonomy): domain Eukaryota; kingdom Metazoa; phylum Chordata; class Amphibia; order Caudata; family Salamandridae; genus Lissotriton; species Lissotriton helveticus. Next base: position 782,464,190 of record NC_136072.1, read on the forward strand.
CCCAGTGCATCAATCTTTGAAAGTGGTGTCACCCGGAAGTATGCTGCGACTGATGACATCAGTAGAGTGTCAGGTCTGCCTGGTGGGTTAGTGCCACTACTGGGCAGCTTTGTCACAAAGCCCACTCACTCCTATTTAAGCATCCCTGCCGAGATTTGCTATGTGGGAGAGATGACGTATAAGAATATTAAGTAACTTTAGAAGCAGCTTTTAGCAAGTCGAGTACATAAACATTTATTGCAATCTGTGGAAATATTTTACTATCCTGCATGTTAAAATAGTCCACTGTGAGTGAAGTCTCTGAGCCGGACCCGACAACTACTGCGCTGAAGACCTTTGCACATTCTGCAGCAATAAAAGCTATGACGTCTCAGGAACTAGCCCCACCCCCCTTAGCACGCAAATGACAAACATCAGCTGTCCTTAAGTAACTTCAGTGCTTTGATATGTTTGCGGGCCTATCTCAGTATGCAAAGAGGGGCAGGATCGGATAACGGGCTGGGGCACGTGTGGATGCCACATCAGATGCTTGCAGGACAAGTCAGCATCAGATATCTTTCAAAAACATTGAAATAATGATCACAAAAGAAGGATCATTGCAACGTTATAATAAAAGAATAAAGACAGCAGCGGACTGTATAAATTGCACCTCAATCACCAGTCAAAACAAGTATAATATCCTGTGCACAATTCTTCCAGCACCTGCCGCTGTTTGGTGCCACTATCCAGCAGATCCAAGATTACAAAATATGAGGAGGTGCACCAGAAAGAAGTCCAGCTCCAGTATGAATTTCATAAATATCTCCGTTATTTTTCTTCGATATAGAAAGGTTAAAACCCAGCCAAAGCGTTTCGTTCCATATACTCCTGGAACTTCATCAGGGCTGAAATCAATCACACAAAGACAATAACATAAAAGATCATACTACACAAACCATAATATAGACATACACAATATGCACATTATAAAAAAGACTAATACACATAGATATATGAATTATAAATAACACCCAAAGCATGAGTTCCATGAACTAATCTTATCATGGAGCTACCCTCTATTACATAGTCTGGCACATAAATGAACTTAGATTGCACACCATCAACAAAGGACCTAAATGGATCGCATTGTCTGGAGTCGGATGGATATAGGTGGATGGTGCCTCGTCTTGCTGTGGTCATTCTGGCTGCCCCCCTGGTTCCGTGGGGCTACTTCGCTACTGTACTTCATTGGCACACTGTATCGCAAGGGACAAGGTTGACTCTGTTTTTCCCCTTCTTATTTACCGATGATGGATAGACAGGGGAGCTGGACGTTGGCTATGTTTGATTAGGGGTCGGGGGTGGGGTGGCCGATATTACTCCTGATGAACGTTCTGGGTGCATGTGAATGGCCCTCCTCCGGTAATACATGTTTTTCTTTTCCTTTCTTCTCTTTTCTTCCTTCTTCATTTCGGGTACTCTTTTGGGGCGACAGGCACACTGCGAGGGGGGGGTAGGCCGTAGCCTCTGCATGCGTGTAGGGTGGGGGGCTGTTAGTTTGTCCTTTTTGGTTTCTATGGGCCTTTATTTCTCTTTATTTTATATTCTTTTTCTTTCCCCTTTTTCTTGGGTCACTGGTGTTAGTTTTAGGTGGGTGGGTAGCAACTGGCACACAACGTGTTCTGCGATTGTCTATCCTTATTTGCTGTTCTAGTGCCGCCATTTTGATGATTCTCCATGCTTGCTGGATTTCTTGCTGTGCGTTGCCCACTTCCATTTTGTTTGATAGGTTCGGTCTTTGATCCTTTCTAGTCTCTTCCAGCTTAATATTCTTCATTTATAGCATTAAAAAAGAAAAACCTTTAACCATGACTCTTCTCCTGCTCCCCAGTAGTACGTATTTTTCCAATGTAACTTGAATCGCCTATATTTTGTTTTAAGTACTACTGCGATGTCGTATTGTTTGCGGATGTGCTCTACAATGTTTTTGAGGCCGGCCGGATGGTTGTAGGCCCGTATTTGTTACATGATATTGCGCAATAAAGGTTTTTAAAAAAAAAAAAAAAAAAAAAAAACAAAGGACCTAAAAATACAAATGTATACGAATCACAAAATAACAAAGAATCCTAATACACAAATCACAAAAAAATAACAAAGAACCCTAATACACAAACCATTACCTGGACATATACAATACACACATCATATAGATAAGGACCTTAAAAAAACAACAAATGTATACAAATATTTGAATCTTCACCAACATCAATGCCTGTGACAGGCTGCACACAAAATAGCTACATATGTTTTGGGGGGCGTGGCCAAGCACCTAAGATGGCAGACGCACACTGAAGGCGCTCCGCATCCCATCCCCTAATTATCCTGGTCATCCTCCCTCCAACGGGTCTAAACCGACATCACCCACAAGAATGTCATGCTCTTGAACTCACTGCACCCTTTGCTGTGCTCCCAGGGATCGCGCTGTGTATGGTGCCAGTGCCTCCGGAAACACGGCCTGCTGCCTTGCGGGGGCATAGCTCTGGCCTACCGGCTTGGGACCTCGCAGCCCTTGCTGGGCTTTTGTTCCTGCTTTGCTGCTCCTGTGCTGGCCGGGTCTCCGCGTAACCGGTGGCCTTGATGCAGAGACAGATCTCCGCCTCGGGGGCTCGCCGACACTACAGCTGGGCCCTGCATGTTGCTGTATCCTTGGGCTCCCCTCCGCAAGGGCCTCTGGCTCTGCTGCCTCCGAGCTGATCCGGTGCCTGCGCAGCCGGTGGCCTTTATTTAGTGAGAGATCTCCAACTCGGGGACTGGCCGACCCAACTGATGGGCCCTGCATGTTGCTGCTTCCTAGGGCTCCCAGTCACAAGGCCTCCGGCTCGGCTGTGACTGGAGTGGTGCTGGTTGCCGGGACCCACACCAGCTACACTTCGTGAGTCCCACCCTAGTCCCACCAACCAATAACACAGGAAGCCATGGTCCCTACTTCCAATTGAAATCCTAACCCTAGCCCCAACCCTACATTGATTGAATCACAGACCCAAAAACCAATCAAAACCCTCAAATACCTAACCAATGAGGACACTAACCCTAATCCAATAGAAACACCAGATACAACCACCAATCCATGTACACACTTTCCAAACGATAGCAGACTATATTCGGTCCCAGCTATCTCAGACAAGGTTTGTTGGCCAGGGAGTTGGAAGCTGCTGCTCTATTCAGAAATCTCCTAGGAGACAGAAAGGCTCAATCGACATTTGACTTCTGCAGGTAAGGGCCTATCGCGGACACCCACCGGTGCGTGTCGTGAAAGACTGTTTCGTGTTATTGGTCTGTTCTCCCCTTTTTAGAATATCAAAACCGTTCTAGCTTTGAAGTAGTAGATTCGGTCTGCCAACTTAATAAGGTAGGTGACACGCATCGGTGGGTGTCTGCGCCTTGTTGAGAGTGTTTGTGGGATTGCTCTATAAGAGTCATTGTTTCTTTTCTTCTTTTTTTAGAACTACATGGTCCTGATGAGAACCCTACAAATAGTTGGGTTTGAAATGCGTCGACCTTTATTTATTGTCAAACAAACCACTGCTGTTTAGGTTGTCCACTGGTGCACTGAAATAGTTTATGGACTTTGTGTATTGTGGTTATTTGACTTTATTTGTGCACTTCAGTGAGAGTTTTGAAAACTTGTTTGGTTGTTTGACTTTTATTATGAGAATTTTGTACACCCAGGTATGTGGCCACTAAAAAGCTTTGGTTTAGTGGGAGTGATTTTACCCAACCTGGTGTGTTGGTATGGATGGTGTGAGTGTTTTTGTACAAATGTTTGTAGAGTTTGTCTGTTGGTATGTGTGAAGGTGTCCATTGAATGTATGCTGGTGTCTACGTGATTTGTCAAGTTTTATAGAATTCATTTGTGTGTATATATATTCTATTTGTATTTATGGTTGATGTACATATATATTGTTCACAAGTAATTTTGAAAACTTTTTGCCAAATAAAATGATTGATGGCACTGTAAAAAAAGTGTGGACCTATATGTTTAGCTCCTTAGGTCCTGTTGTTAAATAAATATAGGTGTGTTGCTCAGTACTGGCAATTGTTCCGTTTTGTTGACATTCATACTGGAAGCCACCAAACCTAAACAACTGACAAGAAAGGTAGTTGCATTGCAACAACTTTACAACAAATTGTATTTAACGATTATCCTTTCAGGCTGCAGTACATCTAAAATGTGTGGCTGCTGGGCAATGTCCTAAAGAGGTCACTCCCATAGAAAGCGGTAATTCCCATAGAAATAGAAATTGAGGCTCTTATGAGCAAATGTTATAACAACAACCATACTTTCAATTTTGTTCTGAATCCACCAGCACATAAAGAGCCAAATCCGCTAAAATATCCATGTTGTTTTTAAATCCTGCAGGGGCATTATAAAATGCAGCATTTGTTACAAATGTCTCCAAAATTCATTTGAGATAAATTACCATATTCTCTAGAAGATTTGATCCATCCTAAATGTGTACACTAACTATAGCAATTAGCCAGGCCTAGGAAAAGACTGGGACAACCTGCAATGGACAGATACCAGGTAGTCAAAATGATTAACAGTCTGTTACTGGAACAAGCAGTGTTTTCATTGAGCAATGCGTTTGCCCTGGTTATTTAATAATAGCCAATATAAGTTATGCTACTGTTGACAGCACCAGAATAATGATGCCAGACTACGCTAGTTTGGCAAGGCAGGACAGCGCAATACAAAGCCTACACAAGAGCAGTGTAAGTGCATTTCCTCTGCATAGACACCACTCCGGAGAAAACACATAAGCCATACCTACAAGCATATTCTACATATATCTTACACTGATCATCGAGGGTTTTGTATTAGGAGGCGATGGTATGCCTCTGGTTAGATATAAATTGTATGTTCTGGATTCACGTAGCTGGGTTTCCTCTCAGCCTTGCTATAGGTTAGGTACTAGACACCTGAGCTATCCTTCAGGTGACAATACTCCATCACCAACAGACAAGCGCAACAACCCATCAGTTCTGCTCAATTTATTCTAATTTTTGCCACCAGCCCAGAGTTTAGTGCCTGAAGGCACCCACTAAATATATTGAAAACATCTACATGCAAAATAGGAGTTAACTTAAATTGTTACTTATATAACACAACAAACACCCTAAGGCATCTTTATACTGAACTAACAACTATTGGTGTTTACCACACCAATGACTGCATGTATTGCATTTATGTCTTAGCATTTAGTCCTTAAAGATTTTTTCTGTTTTTTCTGGTAAAATGTGTAATGAGAAATCTGCAGAGTGTGGTAACTAGTGCACAACTCAGAATTCCAATCTGCGAGCACACATCCATTTGTGCTTGGATCAGAATTTAAAACAAAACTTTGAATCAGGGTCTGTGTAAAGTCTATCAGTTGATAGAAAACAGGGATTGGTTAAGTTACATGCAATGTCAAATATGAACACACAGTAGAAAGTGTAAAACTCGAAAACACAGCGCAACAGACACCAGCAGAAAACACAACTGTAGGGAGTTAAAGAATAGTGTGGGCCCAAATCTTGCACTGACAAGAGAAATGGTGAAGCGTTCACTTGAGGACACAATGGAATAGGTTACTTTAAAGGGCTGCAGTTACAGGTCAACTCGTATTGCGCAAGCTTGATTTTTCGTTTTAGCATACAGGTTCACCGACACGCACTTTGTGCTTCAAATACTGTAACCTTTTTAGACAATGGGCGCAGGAAATCCAATCAGCTTAGAAAATACAGATGTCTTAAGTGCACAATGCTAAAAGCACATAATCCACTAAAATAGTTTTTTTACCATGAATACAAATGCATTGACGAGTAGAACAAGCATTTGCAATGCAATAGGTCTCGCATTAGAAAAGTGTGAGCTATTGGTATTGTAAATGACAATTTTTTTTAATATGTGTTGGCTTTGAAAATATATAATTTAATAGCATTGTTATTCACAAAGCCAATAGCTTACACTTTCCTAATGCGAGTCCTATTGGCTATGGCAATGCTTGTTGGTAGCAAGCAAGGACAGTGCTGTTGTGGTGATGAGTGATGCTGTTGTGGTGCTGAGTGATGATGTGGTTGGGCTGAGTGATGATGTGGTGGTGTCCCAGAGTGATGTGGTGGTGTCCCAGAGTGACATGGTGGTGTCAGGACGTGGTGGTGTCCCAGAGTGACGTGGTGGTGTCCCAGAGTGACATGGTGGTGTTGTGTAGCGTGCAGCAGCGCGAGGCGTGCGGCAGTGTGAGTAATGCAGCAGTGTGAGTAATGCAGCAGTGTGCGGCGTGCGGCAGCATGAGGCGGCGTGCGGCAGCGTGAGGCGTGCGGCAGCGTGAGGCAGCGTGAGGCGTGCGGCAGCGTGAGGCGTGCGGCAGCGTGAGGCGTGCAGCAGTGTGAGTTATGCAGCAGCATGCAGCAGTGTGAGTAATGCAGCACCATGAGGCGTGCAGCAGTGTGAGTAATGCAGCAGCAGTGTGAGTCGTTGCGTGGCTAAACACTTATAAGGTCCCAAAGGTGAGACCTATTATGGTTGTGTGTGTGTGTGTGGGGGGGGGGGTGGAGTTGTGTGTGTGGGGGGGGGGATGTGTGTGTGTGTGGGGATGTGTGTGGGGCTTAGTTGGGGGCTCTTGTGGTGTGTGTGTGTGGTGTATGTGTGGTGTATGTGTGTGATGTGTGGTGTGTGTGGTGTACAAGTTTCTGGGTTTTACTGCATGCCTGGCATTACTGGGTGCAGTAAACCCCGTCACTTTTCAAATGCTGTGGAATATGTACGGAGTAGTGGGGAAAACATGCAGCAGAGACAAATCCTACAATACTCTCCATTACTTGTGAAGTATTAGAAGGGTGATACTATGCAGTGTCGATCTTTTGGGGTTCAGAGTTACCACTCACGATCAGCTCCATGGTAGCTAGATGTATGCAAAATTTCTGTAATTTGCGTTTGCTTAATTAGATGAAATGTTGGGAAAGTTATGCGAAATTATATGTAACTACATAAAATGCAAATCTGTTATCTAGATTTTTTAGCGCAAAATGTATTACGTTTTGGTGCGAGAGTGCAAAGTGGCATGATCATTGGCTGCTCCTGTTCTGACCATATGTATACCCAAGTACTCAATGTAAAATTTGGTGCGAACGGCACGTAATTGTAGTTGCGGCATAATGGCGGAGTTCATAACAAGCATAACATAAATTTCTCGATTTTGCTAATTATGCCTGAATAATTAAAATATCGTCGGGCCTATCAATAGCGACACATGCCTTGTTTTTCAGGTATCAGGAAAGACTCTTGGATTAAATGCTGACGCCCTGTTTCAGTAATTGCATCTTATTTGTAGATTTCTCAGATCCCAAGTTTATCCAGGTGTGGAAGACAAACAGCTCTTTAAGGCGGTAGTTGTACATGCAGGGCGATGGAGGCAGAAAGCCAGAAAGTGGAAGTTTCTAATTAATCTCTGAAATACAGGTAGTTCAGTGTGACACAAGAGCTGCGCCTTCAGACAAATGTTTCCCTTTTCCAGAAGTTCACTTAGGAGATTACGCAGACGATATATGGATAAAGTTCTCATGCTTACAGACTATAGTTCACAAAGCCACACTGAAGAAAAGTAGATTAGCCCTGGCTTACATGTTGCAATGATGATTACTGTGAAACCATGTGTGCAGAGCAAATGAGCTAGTGACGGGAAGCCGCCACTCCCATAACCCGGGGCCAGACACCGAAGTGATAGGTAACTGTTTCATGGCTTGACCTCGCACGGTTTCTTACCTTATACATGCCAGGCGATGGGCACGTTATGCGCCTGTATTTACGTCCTGCGCAAAAGTAGTTAACAAGAAAATCATTCAAAGACTTGTTACTGTTTAACGCTGATTTCACGGATGTGAAGGTGCTCGTAAAATACCACTTTGTAACTTCCACATAGGTAGAACTTTTCTTTATTATGCATTAGATTCCCTCCCTTTCGAAAACCTACTTCTGGGGAGGTTCCTGTGAGCTGCGAGTCATGGACTTCACAAACCGGGCTGAATGCCAATGCAGACTGCAGCACAAACAGGTAATGACAGCATAAACATTATAGTTACTGAAGTCTGTGAACTGCTTCGAACTTCCTGCAAGAAACAAACTCAGCGCCTAAGTGCATTTACTCTTCCTGCAAAGCGCTAAGAAGGTAGACTGATTTCATAACAGTTAGACAAAACAAAAAGCATAATTGAATGGGCAGCTTTTTGATTGAGAACAAACAGAGTGCATCAAACAACATGAGCGGGGTGGGGGCGTTTATGAACAGCAAAACAAAAGAGACAGGGCGGAAGTGTCAGGAAAAGCACAGATGTGAGAGGCGGAGGGACTGGTGACTGAAGTAAACAAGCTCTCGGCATTGCGTGGGGGGGGCGGGGAGCGCAGCGGATTCCTTTGAAGTCCGATTGGGGGAGTGGAGCGGATGACTTTGAAGTCTGATGGGGGGTGGGCACGGGGGAGTGGACCCTTTGAAGTCTGATGCCCAGGCTCACAAGCTGATAACAAATGGTGTGTGATGTGATGTGCACACGCATAGCTCACATGACTGTAAGCGATCCAAGCAGCTAGGTAGACTTTTCTTTTCCGCTTACTATAATCTCGCCTATTTATCCCTGCGGGATATAATAGGCGAGACCTAAAAAGGCTTAGTTTGTAAAGTATTGTTAGGATTGCAATAAAAAATGTGTAACGGGTTAGGTCAGAGTTTGAGGTAACGGGATCACAGGTCTGAGTGTTTTTCCACTTTCAATGTGTAACCTACAAGTCGATTATTATTTGCGGTTTTGTAATAAATCACTGTGTAATTTCTGTATAAAAAGAGTCGTCTGTGAAGCAGCAAATTGAGACCGGCTGCCTACCTGCGTGTGAGAAGGGTCTACCTCTCTGTCGCTGCATTAAAGAGGAGTCTATACATTGCCAAAGAGGAGTCTGTCTGCAACAGTTATGTCAATATAGATTTGCCTAACTCAGTCAGGCCTCACAATGCTGAAGGGTCGTAGTAGGTTATGCGTATTATAGTTGTATTTATACTTTGATTCAAACTCCAAATAAGGCACCAAAGGGTCTTAGCGAGAGGTTGCATGCTGCACCATAAAGTGCCATAGATGGAACAGTGCATGTTTTCTGTCCACCTTATAATGAGAATTTGTCAACGTCATGCTTAAGGACCAGAGTTGTGTTTTGTTGCTATGGCTCCTCGTGAATTTTAAGAAGAAATGAGTGAGAGAAGGCACTTAAGTTTTAGCCTCTAATTGAAGGACAAAGGAGTCGGAGCGCAGACTGACCTGTTTGAAATGTTTGGTGCGGGGATATAGCTGAAACGGTCATGAACAAGTGTGTATTCGCGCTTACTCATAAGTATAAGAGTGTGTGAGGATAGACATGGCTGCACAAGCCATTATCTGCCGTTGATGGGAGTACAATGAGTATATGCACTTCGAACCGTAGAATACTGGACTAACAGTTCACACAGAGGAAGAGAGCCACACTTGGGATAAGCAAACTCCAGGATTCAAGCAGTTATGAAATCTGAGAGTGCATCCAATCAACCTGAAAATATCCGGTTGGAAGGAAAAACCCATATAAACTTCAAAGTACAATTGGGCCTACAGCACCAACACTACACTTTGCTTAAGGCACCACCTGTGATCAGGAAATCAGATAGGTTTTGGAGGGCTGGTGCAATAATTATATACCAACGATAAAACCTGATGACCGAATATATAATTTTTTTTTTAGTTTCTGTTTATTTGGTGCCTGATGTTATGAATGGGTTCAAAGCATCAGGGAAATAAAACAAAGCAACATTTCTGCCGTATCAGTGCTTTGGGCTTCCCATTGGTTAAGAAAGTGCTATACAAATGACTAAATACCATTTCACTGCCTCTTTCTATTACATTCTAGCATTTCCTGTCTTTTGTTTAAGTTAGAATGTGGTGAAGTATCCCTACTGTGTATTCGTAGACGTGGTGGGATCAGATAACCAGTCTTTACTTCCTTTTTAGGTCGAGGGACCGTAGGCTGGCTTGCCAGCCGGAAGTCCGGTGAATTAATGTGTCTTATTGTGGCCGCTTAAACCCGCCTCTATCCTAGTCTCTCCTCCATTGGCTGGCTTCCTAAACGGAGGCCAGCCATTGGAGGAGAGAGGCGTCCCTCGAAAGAAGCTCCGTCTCTTTCGGATTCGGGGGCGTGTTGGTGCTGTTCTTTCCACTTTTAAGCTCCGCCCCTTTTGGGGACGGCCAAACACGCCCCCGAATCCGAAAATTTTCGGAGCTTTGGGCCGCCATTTTTTTTTTCTCGTTTGCCGGTGAGGATCGTCTTTGTCTTGTTTTACTTGTTATCTTATATGGTGGCTCGACTGATGAGGAACGTTGGGTTTCTCGGTCCTTGTAATTTTAATTTGACCGCGCAAGGTTAACTGTGGCGTGTATTATGCCCATGTGGTTACTGTGACCTGCTTGTTAACTTATGATTGTGTTGAGGTCTTTGTTTGATCTCCGAGGGTCCCCCGTTCTGATCGATGCGATTCTGTCTGCCACTTGGATCGCTACTTTGATCTGCGCAATTATCTGGGTGGATTCGCATTGGAGGCAGCCTTTATGATTTGTTCGGTTTTTGATTCTTTTTTTATTTTTATTTGATGGTTCGATTATTTATTAATTTTGCTTGGGAGGAATTTTGGGGCACATTTGAAGGTCCGGAGGTTTCGTCAGTCATCATATTTGCTTTGGGTGACTTGGTCGTTCTAGTTATGGGACGCCACGAACTTTAGTCCGCCCTCTATGCCGCCGGATGGACGTAGGTGACGTCACTGCGAACGTCCTTTTGTACGTCCGGAGGCGTGCTTTCTATGCGTTATGTGGACGTGAACAGGTTGAATTCCTAAAGATCTGTGTGGTGTGACGGGGACCCGTTTTGCAGGTATATAAATTGAGGGGCCACCCGAACTTTTGGTTACGATACTGTACGTTTTTTCAGTGTGTTCTGTGACTATGTTCTGTTAGGAGAGAGTTTCTTTGAACTTTTGCTTTCTGTGATCTTTTGCCAGGAGACATACCCCTGCCCTTGGTGTAAGGCGAGAAGTGGACATTTGGTGATTTTCTGAGCCCTGTGAGACTGTGTTGCTCCAGGTATGATCTATGTCCCTCTCCATGGCTCACTCGATGGATGCACATCTCTCCGCGCGCGGACCCGGCAAAACAACATCAGGAAAGCACGGCCGAGCTCGGCAGGAACTGGGGCTCACACAGTGTGGGACCCCGGGCCTCATGTCAACCAACACCAGTCACATGGGTGGGACGGGAGGGGAGCCGGGCGGGAACGACAAGGGAACCACGGAGCCTGAGCTAGGCACCGTCACACCTCAGGACAGGCAGGCTCGCGTCTCACGCGAGATGCGTGGGAGTTGGTAGGACCGTTGCAAATAGCCGTACCGAGGCGCTCCAGAGGGCTGTGCTTGCTCCCCTGCCCCCTAACTGTGCTTGCTCCCCTGCCCCCCGACTGTGCTTGCTCCCCTGCCCCCCCGACTGTGCTTGCTCCCCTGCCCCCCGACTGTGCTTGCTCCCCTGCCCCCCGACTGTGCTTGCTCCCCTGCCCCCCGACCGTGCTTGCTCCCCTGCCCCCTGGCTGTGCTTGCTCCCCTGCCCCCTGGCTGTGCTTGCTCCCCTGCCCCCTGGCTGTGCTTGCTCCCCTGCCCCCTGGCTGTGCTTACTCCCCTGCCCCCTGGCTGTGCTTACTCCCCTGCCCCCTGGCTGTGCTTACTCCCCTGCCCCCTGGCTGTGTTTGCTCCCCTGGCTGTGCTTGCTTCCCTGCCCCCTGGCTGTGCTTGCTTCCCTGCCCCCTGGCTGTGCTTGCTTCCCTGCCTGTGCTTGCTTCCCTGCCCCCTGGCTGTGCTTGCTTCCCTGCCCCCTGGCTGTGCTTGCTTCCCTGCCCCCTGGCTGTGCTTGCTTCCCTGCCCCCTGGCTGTGCTTGCTTCCCTGCCCTCTGGCTGTGCTTGCTCTCCTGTGAGTATGTATGTGGCTCTGGGTGTATGTGGCTCTGGGTGTATGTGGCTCTGGGTGTGTGTGGCTCTGGGTGGGTGTGTGTGTGTGTGTGTGTGGCTCTCGGTGTGTGTGTGTGTGTGTGTGTGTGTGGCTCTGGGTGTGGGTGTGTGTGTCTCTGGGTGTGGGTGTGTGTGTGTGTGTGTGTGTGTGTGTGTGTCTCTGGGTGTGTGTGTGTGTGTCTCTGGGTGTGGGTGTGTGGCTCTGGGTGTGGGTGTGTGTGGCTCTGGGTGTGGGTGTGTGTGGCTCTGGGTGTGGGTGTGTGTGGCTCTGGGTGTGGGTGTGTGTGGCTCTGGGTGTGTGTGTGGCTCTGGGGGTGTGTGTGTGGCTCTGGGGGGGGGTGTGTGTGGCTCTGGGTGTGTGTGTGTGTGTGTGGCTCTGGGGGTGTGTGTGTGTGTGTGTGTGGCTCTGGGGGTGCGTGTGTGTGTGTGGCTCTGGGGGTGCGTGTGTGTGTGGCTCTGGGGGTGCGTGTGTGTGTGTGGCTCTGGGGGTGCGTGTGTGTGTGGTTCTGGGGGTGTGTGTGTGTTGGACGTGGCCCTTCTGGCAGGTCCCCCCCTGAAGTTTTGTGCTTGTTATATGTGACCTGAGAATGGTGATCCCCCTTCTGAGTGTGTGGGTGGTGAGAGAGACCTGCCTCCCATAGGAATGCATGGGGAATGTATGTGGCTCTGGTAGTCCCTGATGCGTGGGGCGTGCCGGGTCGAGTTTGGTATGTGTGCGCTCGTGAGGTTGAATGCCACAAGATGATGTATGCGGCATGTGTGTGACTAGAAGGGAAGTGTCACTTCTAGACCTTGGTGCGTGTGTGCAGTAGGTGTGCTGGTGTATGATTGGCTGAAGCCGGCTGGGCCTTCCCCCACCAGGCTGGCTCCACCCCCCTGGGGTGCGTCCAGTGTCCCTCGCCTGGCCAGTACTAAGAAATTCCTTATAACCAGTTCTAGCTGGTTCTCTCCCTGCCTGCCCCTTTTGGAGACAAAGGGAGCTCCTGTATAAAAGGAGGGTGGGCCCTCTTCTCTCTCTCCTTCTTCTTCCTGCTTGGGACCCTACCTGGGTCGTGCTGCTGCTTGGGCTCAGGGAAGGGCGTGCCTCCCTGGGCCCTGCTCTGCTCCTGATCTGCGGGGCTCCTGGACTTCCTGGGGTCTCTGCTATCTATGGCCCTAGGGCTTGAGAGCGCTTTCCTGCTATCCTAGCGCCTTGGGGCGCTCATTCCCGCTTCTAGCGCTTGGGAGCGCTTTCCTGTTGTCTTAGCGCCTTGGGGCGCTTCCTCCCGGCTTCTTGTGCCATCCGGCTGTCCTAGCGCCTCGAGGCGCTGCCGTTCTGCCCCCCAGCGCTGGGAGCGCTCTATTCCTCCGGCCGGTGCCCCCCCCCGGCATCTGCCTGTTCGTGGGAGGGGGCCCGAGCCCCCAGCGAGTGCCTACCTCGCTTGCCCCTTCCTGGCTGCCTTATCGAGAGAGCCTGGCCCTCGTCAATTTCCCCTGTGTTCACCGCCGCAGCCCGGGACCCCGCGTGAAGCCCGCCCCCAGGCCGCGCTCTGATTGGCGGCTGGCCTGATGACGTTTCCCCGGGCCGCGCTCTGATTGGCCGGCGGCCCGGGGAGCTGAGAAACGGAGAGACGAGCCTGCAGGGAGCGGCGGGAGCCTACTCCGCGCCCCTGCGTCCTCCAAGACGACTGCCGCTTCCCCCCCAGGAGCGAGAGGGCGCCCCGGAGAGCCGAGAGACCGGCGCGCTCGCCGACCGGTGAGTGATGCAGGAGGGGAGGCGGGGCGTCGGGCCACATTGCCGGTGGCCGCCCCTCCCCTCCCGCGTGAGCACGCATGTGCCTCGAGGCCCGTGGGGCCCCCGGAAGATCAAGTCCCCCGAGGGGGGCTTTCCTGTGCATCATGAGCCTGCGAGAGGCTCCACCATTGCCCCCGTCTCCCTGAGCCCGAGAGGCTCCAGCTGTAATCCCTGACCCTGCCGAGCCTGCGAGAGGCTCCACTATTGCCCCCCTGTCTCCCTGAGCCCGAGAGGCTCCAGCTGTAATCCCTGAGCCCCGAGAGGCTCCACCAAGTGTCCCTGACCCTGCCGAGCCTGCGAGAGGCTCCACCATTGCCCCCCTGTCCCCCCTGAGCCTGCAAGGCTACGTCCAAGTCCCTCAGCGGCCCAGCACTTCGTGGGCCGCTGCCACGTTTAGGTTTGCCCCGGGCCCCTTGCAGCCCACTCTGGACATCGAGACTCTTGGGCGCCCTTGCCCCAGGAAGGTCATCTGGCCTAGGGGTGCTACTGACTAATATCAATGTGATGCTGAGAATTCTTATGTGTGGCCCTGCTGATGGGGGCCTCTGTTGTGTTATGTACCTTGCCTCATGTATGTCTATGCTGGTTAGAGTGAGTTCTATCGCTAGTCCTATGAGACCCCGGGGCGTGACGTATTCTAATGCTAAGCTCCTGGTGATTATGTGTTCTAGTCCTAGTCCGAGGAAGCTCCCAGTTGTTATATGTTCTAAATGCCAACTCCATCATGTGCACCTGCCTGGCAGTGGTCCCTTGGCCCTGCTCTGTACCTTTTCCCTGGTAACCCCTGCCGTGCCTTGAGCACGTTGTAAAGTGTATGTTCCTATGTGTCCTTCCTAATACAAAGACTATTTTCATATATACTTTGTGTGGAGTTCCTTTTGTGGGAGGCCTGGGATGTTGCCGTTGGTGGGTCCGTGCGCAAATGCTTCACACATGTCCTCCGAGATAGGCCTGACTGCCCGCGCCGCGTTACCTAGAGGGCGAGCAAGGGTCGACTTTACATAGGAGTGGCGGTCTCTGACTGGTTGTGGTGCAAGCCCTGGCCGGCCGGGGGTCCCATTTCCTACAGTGTGTGGCTCTGGGAGTGTGTTTTTTATGCCTCTGGGGGTGTGTGTCTGTGGCTCTGGGGGTGGGTGTGTGTGGCTCTGGGGGGGTGTGTGTGTGTGGCTCTGGGGGGGTGTGTGTGTGTGGCTCTGGGGGGGGGGGTAGTGGGGGGGGCTCTGGGTGTATGTGTGTGTGTGGGTGTGGCTCTGGGTGTGTGGGTCTGGGTGGGTGTGCGCGTGGCTCTGGGTGGGTGTGCGCGTGGCTCTGGGTGGGTGTGCGCGTGGCTCTGGGTGGGTGTGCGCGTGGCTCTGGGTGGGTGTGCGCGTGGCTCTGGGTGGGTGTGTGTGTGTGTGTGTGTGGCTCCGGGGGTGTGTGTGGCTCTGTGTGTGTGTGTGTGTGTGTGGCTCTGGGTGTGTGTGTGTGTGTGGCTGTAGGTGTGTGTGTGTGGCTCTAGGTGTGTGTGTGTGGCTCTAGGTGTGTGTGTGGCTCTAGGTGTGTGTGTGTGTGGCTCTAGGTGTGTGTGTGTGTGGCTCTAGGTGTGTGTGTGTGTGGCTCTAGGTGTGTGTGTGTGTGTGGCTCTAGGTGTGTGTGTGTGGCTCTAGGTGTGTGTGTGTGTGGGTCTCTGGGTGTGTGTGTGGGTATGGCTCTGGGTGTGTGTGTGGGTGTGTGGCTCTGTGTGGGTGTGTGGCTCTGTGTGGGTGTGTGGCTCTGGGTGGGTGTGTGCGTGGCTCTGGGTGGGTGTGTGCGTGGCACTGGGTGGGTGTGTGCGTGGCACTGGGTGGGTGTGTGCGTGGCTCTGGGTGGGTGTGTGCGCGGCTCTGGGTGTGGCTCTGTGTGTGTGGCTCTGGGTGTGTGTGGCTCTGGGTGTGTGTGGCTCTGGGTGTGTGTGGCTCTGGGTGTGTGTGGCTCTGGGTGTGTGTGGCTCTGGGTGTGTGCGGCTCTGGGTGTGTGTGTGTGTGCGGCTCTGGGTGTGTGTGTGTGCGGCTCTGGGTGTGTGTGTGTGTGCGGCTCTGGGTGTGTGTGTGTGTGCGGCTCTGGGTGTGTGTGTGTGTGCGGCTCTGGGTGTGTGTGTGTGTGCGGCTCTGGGTGTGTGTGTGTGTGCGGCTCTGGGTGTGTGTGTGTGTGCGGCTCTGGGTGTGTGTGTGTGCGGCTCTGGGTGTGTGTGTGTGCGGCTCTGGGTGTGTGTGTGTGTGCGGCTCTGGGTGTGTGTGTGTGTGCGGCTCTGGGTGTGTGTGTGTGCGGCTCTGGGTGTGTGTGTGTGCGGCTCTGGGTTTGTGTGTGTGCGGCTCTGGGTGTGTGTGTGCGGCTCTGGGTGTGTGTGTGCGGCTCTGGGTGTGTGTGTGTGCGGCTCTGGGTGTGTGTGTGTGCGGCTCTGGGTGTGTGTGTGTGCGGCTCTGGGTGTGTGTGTGTGCGGCTCTGGGTGTGTGTGTGTGCGGCTCTGGGTGTGTGTGTGTGCGGCTCTGGGTGTGTGTGTGTGCGGCTCTGGGTGTGTGTGCGGCTCTGGGTGTGTGTGTGCGGCTCTGGGTGTGTGTGTGCGGCTCTGGGTGTGTGTGTGCGGCTCTGGGTGTGTGTGTGCGGCTCTGGGTGTGTGTGTGCGGCTCTGGGTGTGTGTGTGTACGGCTCTGGGTGTGTGTGTGTGCGGCTCTGGGTGTGTGTGTGTGCGGCTCTGGGTGTGTGTGGCTCTGGGGGGGTGTGTGTGGCTCTGGGGGGGTGTGTGTGGCTCTGGGTGTGTGTGTGTGTGTGGCTCTGTGTGTGTGTGTGTGTGGCTCTGGGTGTGTGTGGCTCTGGGTGTGTGTGTGGCTCTGGATGTGTGTGTGTGGCTCTGGGTGTGTGTGTGTGGCTCTGGGTGTGTGTGTGTGTGGCTCTGGGTGTGTGTGTGTGTGGCTCTGGGTGTGTGTGTGTGTGGCTCTGGGTGTGTGTGTGTGTGGCTCTGGGTGTGTGTGTGTGTGGCTCTGGGTGTGTGTGTGTGGCTCTGGGTGTGTGTGTGTGGCTCTGGGTGTGTGTGGCTCTGTGTGTGTGGCTCTGGGTGTGTGTGTGTGGCTCTGGGTGTGTGTGTGTGGCTCTGGGTGTGTGTGTGTGGCTCTGGGTGTGTGTGTGTGGCTCTGGGTGTGTGTGTGTGGCTCTGGGTGTGTGTGTGTGTGGCTCTGGGTGTGTGTGTGTGTGGCTCTGGGTGTGTGTGTGTGTGGCTCTGGGTGTGTGTGTGTGTGGCTCTGGGTGTGTGTGTGTGTGGCTCTGGGTGTGTGTGTGGCTCTGGGTGTGTGTGTGGCTCTGGGTGTGTGTGTGGCTCTGGGTGTGTGTGTGGCTCTGGGTGTGTGTGGCTCTGGGTGTGTGTGTGGCTCTGGGTGTGTGTGTGGCTCTGGGTGTGTGTGTGTGGCTCTGGGTGTGTGTGTGTGGCTCTGGGTGTGTGTGTGTGGCTCTGGGTGTGTGTGTGTGGCTCTGGGTGTGTGTGTGTGGCTCTGGGTGTGTGTGTGTATGGCTCTGGGTGTGTGTGTGTATGGCTCTGGGTGTGTGTGTGTATGGCTCTGGGTGTGTGTGTGTATGGCTCTGGGTGTGTGTGTGTGTGGCTCTGGGTGGGTGTGTGTGTGGCTCTGGGTGGGTGTGTGTGTGTGGCTCTGGGTGTGGGTGTGTGTGTCTCTGGGTGTGGGTGTGTGTGTGTGTGTGTGTGTGTGTGTGTGTGTGTCTCTGGGTGTGTGTGTGTGTGTCTCTGGGTGTGGGTGTGTGGCTCTGGGTGTGGGTGTGTGTGGCTCTGGGTGTGGGTGTGTGTGGCTCTGGGTGTGGGTGTGTGTGGCTCTGGGTGTGGGTGTGTGTGGCTCTGGGTGTGTGTGTGGCTCTGGGGGTGTGTGTGTGGCTCTGGGGGGGGGTGTGTGTGGCTCTGGGTGTGTGTGTGTGTGTGTGGCTCTGGGGGTGTGTGTGTGTGTGTGTGTGGCTCTGGGGGTGCGTGTGTGTGTGTGGCTCTGGGGGTGCGTGTGTGTGTGGCTCTGGGGGTGCGTGTGTGTGTGTGGCTCTGGGGGTGCGTGTGTGTGTGGTTCTGGGGGTGTGTGTGTGTTGGACGTGGCCCTTCTGGCAGGTCCCCCCCTGAAGTTTTGTGCTTGTTATATGTGACCTGAGAATGGTGATCCCCCTTCTGAGTGTGTGGGTGGTGAGAGAGACCTGCCTCCCATAGGAATGCATGGGGAATGTATGTGGCTCTGGTAGTCCCTGATGCGTGGGGCGTGCCGGGTCGAGTTTGGTATGTGTGCGCTCGTGAGGTTGAATGCCACAAGATGATGTATGCGGCATGTGTGTGACTAGAAGGGAAGTGTCACTTCTAGACCTTGGTGCGTGTGTGCAGTAGGTGTGCTGGTGTATGATTGGCTGAAGCCGGCTGGGCCTTCCCCCACCAGGCTGGCTCCACCCCCCTGGGGTGCGTCCAGTGTCCCTCGCCTGGCCAGTACTAAGAAATTCCTTATAACCAGTTCTAGCTGGTTCTCTCCCTGCCTGCCCCTTTTGGAGACAAAGGGAGCTCCTGTATAAAAGGAGGGTGGGCCCTCTTCTCTCTCTCCTTCTTCTTCCTGCTTGGGACCCTACCTGGGTCGTGCTGCTGCTTGGGCTCAGGGAAGGGCGTGCCTCCCTGGGCCCTGCTCTGCTCCTGATCTGCGGGGCTCCTGGACTTCCTGGGGTCTCTGCTATCTATGGCCCTAGGGCTTGAGAGCGCTTTCCTGCTATCCTAGCGCCTTGGGGCGCTCATTCCCGCTTCTAGCGCTTGGGAGCGCTTTCCTGTTGTCTTAGCGCCTTGGGGCGCTTCCTCCCGGCTTCTTGTGCCATCCGGCTGTCCTAGCGCCTCGAGGCGCTGCCGTTCTGCCCCCCAGCGCTGGGAGCGCTCTATTCCTCCGGCCGGTGCCCCCCCCCGGCATCTGCCTGTTCGTGGGAGGGGGCCCGAGCCCCCAGCGAGTGCCTACCTCGCTTGCCCCTTCCTGGCTGCCTTATCGAGAGAGCCTGGCCCTCGTCAATTTCCCCTGTGTTCACCGCCGCAGCCCGGGACCCCGCGTGAAGCCCGCCCCCAGGCCGCGCTCTGATTGGCGGCTGGCCTGATGACGTTTCCCCGGGCCGCGCTCTGATTGGCCGGCGGCCCGGGGAGCTGAGAAACGGAGAGACGAGCCTGCAGGGAGCGGCGGGAGCCTACTCCGCGCCCCTGCGTCCTCCAAGACGACTGCCGCTTCCCCCCCAGGGCCCCCCAGGAGCGAGAGGGCGCCCCGGAGAGCCGAGAGACCGGCGCGCTCGCCGACCGGTGAGTGATGCAGGAGGGGAGGCGGGGCGTCGGGCCACATTGCCGGTGGCCGCCCCTCCCCTCCCGCGTGAGCACGCATGTGCCTCGAGGCCCGTGGGGCCCCCGGAAGATCAAGTCCCCCGAGGGGGGCTTTCCTGTGCATCATGAGCCTGCGAGAGGCTCCACCATTGCCCCCGTCTCCCTGAGCCCGAGAGGCTCCAGCTGTAATCCCTGACCCTGCCGAGCCTGCGAGAGGCTCCACTATTGCCCCCCTGTCTCCCTGAGCCCGAGAGGCTCCAGCTGTAATCCCTGAGCCCCGAGAGGCTCCACCAAGTGTCCCTGACCCTGCCGAGCCTGCGAGAGGCTCCACCATTGCCCCCCTGTCCCCCCTGAGCCTGCAAGGCTACGTCCAAGTCCCTCAGCGGCCCAGCACTTCGTGGGCCGCTGCCACGTTTAGGTTTGCCCCGGGCCCCTTGCAGCCCACTCTGGACATCGAGACTCTTGGGCGCCCTTGCCCCAGGAAGGTCATCTGGCCTAGGGGTGCTACTGACTAATATCAATGTGATGCTGAGAATTCTTATGTGTGGCCCTGCTGATGGGGGCCTCTGTTGTGTTATGTACCTTGCCTCATGTATGTCTATGCTGGTTAGAGTGAGTTCTATCGCTAGTCCTATGAGACCCCGGGGCGTGACGTATTCTAATGCTAAGCTCCTGGTGATTATGTGTTCTAGTCCTAGTCCGAGGAAGCTCCCAGTTGTTATATGTTCTAAATGCCAACTCCATCATGTGCACCTGCCTGGCAGTGGTCCCTTGGCCCTGCTCTGTACCTTTTCCCTGGTAACCCCTGCCGTGCCTTGAGCACGTTGTAAAGTGTATGTTCCTATGTGTCCTTCCTAATACAAAGACTATTTTCATATATACTTTGGCCTGGGATGTTGCCGTTGGTGGGTCCGTGCGCAAATGCTTCACACATGTCCTCCGAGATAGGCCTGACTGCCCGCGCCGCGTTACCTAGAGGGCGAGCAAGGGTCGACTTTACATAGGAGTGGCGGTCTCTGACTGGTTGTGGTGCAAGCCCTGGCCGGCCGGGGGTCCCATTTCCTACAGTGTGTGGCTCTGGGAGTGTGTTTTTTATGCCTCTGGGGGTGTGTGTCTGTGGCTCTGGGGGTGGGTGTGTGTGGCTCTGGGGGGGTGTGTGTGTGTGGCTCTGGGGGGGTGTGTGTGTGTGGCTCTGGGGGGGGGGGTAGTGGGGGGGGCTCTGGGTGTATGTGTGTGTGTGGGTGGGTGTGGCTCTGGGTGTGTGGGTCTGGGTGGGTGTGCGCGTGGCTCTGGGTGGGTGTGCGCGTGGCTCTGGGTGGGTGTGCGCGTGGCTCTGGGTGGGTGTGCGCGTGGCTCTGGGTGGGTGTGCGCGTGGCTCTGGGTGGGTGTGTGTGTGTGTGTGTGTGGCTCCGGGGGTGTGTGTGGCTCTGTGTGTGTGTGTGTGTGTGTGGCTCTGGGTGTGTGTGTGTGTGTGGCTGTAGGTGTGTGTGTGTGGCTCTAGGTGTGTGTGTGTGGCTCTAGGTGTGTGTGTGGCTCTAGGTGTGTGTGTGTGTGGCTCTAGGTGTGTGTGTGTGTGGCTCTAGGTGTGTGTGTGTGTGGCTCTAGGTGTGTGTGTGTGGCTCTAGGTGTGTGTGTGTGGCTCTAGGTGTGTGTGTGTGTGGGTCTCTGGGTGTGTGTGTGGGTATGGCTCTGGGTGTGTGTGTGGGTGTGTGGCTCTGTGTGGGTGTGTGGCTCTGTGTGGGTGTGTGGCTCTGGGTGGGTGTGTGCGTGGCTCTGGGTGGGTGTGTGCGTGGCACTGGGTGGGTGTGTGCGTGGCTCTGGGTGGGTGTGTGCGCGGCTCTGGGTGTGGCTCTGTGTGTGTGGCTCTGGGTGTGTGTGGCTCTGGGTGTGTGTGGCTCTGGGTGTGTGTGGCTCTGGGTGTGTGTGGCTCTGGGTGTGTGTGGCTCTGGGTGTGTGTGGCTCTGGGTGTGTGTGGCTCTGGGTGTGTGTGTGTGCGGCTCTGGGTGTGTGTGTGTGTGCGGCTCTGGGTGTGTGTGTGTGTGCGGCTCTGGGTGTGTGTGTGTGTGCGGCTCTGGGTGTGTGTGTGTGTGCGGCTCTGGGTGTGTGTGTGTGCGGCTCTGGGTGTGTGTGTGTGCGGCTCTGGGTGTGTGTGTGTGTGCGGCTCTGGGTGTGTGTGTGTGTGCGGCTCTGGGTGTGTGTGTGTGCGGCTCTGGGTTTGTGTGTGTGCGGCTCTGGGTGTGTGTGTGTGCGGCTCTGGGTGTGTGTGTGTGCGGCTCTGGGTGTGTGTGTGTGCGGCTCTGGGTGTGTGTGTGTGCGGCTCTGGGTGTGTGTGTGTGCGGCTCTGGGTGTGTGTGTGCGGCTCTGGGTGTGTGTGTGCGGCTCTGGGTGTGTGTGTGCGGCTCTGGGTGTGTGTGTGCGGCTCTGGGTGTGTGTGTGCGGCTCTGGGTGTGTGTGTGCGGCTCTGGGTGTGTGTGTGTACGGCTCTGGGTGTGTGTGTGTGCGGCTCTGGGTGTGTGTGGCTCTGGGGGGGTGTGTGTGGCTCTGGGGGGGTGTGTGTGGCTCTGGGTGTGTGTGTGTGTGTGGCTCTGTGTGTGTGTGTGTGTGGCTCTGGGTGTGTGTGGCTCTGGGTGTGTGTGTGGCTCTGGATGTGTGTGTGTGGCTCTGGGTGTGTGTGTGTGGCTCTGGGTGTGTGTGTGTGTGGCTCTGGGTGTGTGTGTGTGTGGCTCTGGGTGTGTGTGTGTGTGGCTCTGGGTGTGTGTGTGTGTGGCTCTGGGTGTGTGTGTGTGTGGCTCTGGGTGTGTGTGTGTGGCTCTGGGTGTGTGTGTGTGGCTCTGGGTGTGTGTGGCTCTGTGTGTGTGGCTCTGGGTGTGTGTGTGTGGCTCTGGGTGTGTGTGTGTGGCTCTGGGTGTGTGTGTGTGGCTCTGGGTGTGTGTGTGTGTGGCTCTGGGTGTGTGTGTGTGTGGCTCTGGGTGTGTGTGTGTGTGGCTCTGGGTGTGTGTGTGTGTGGCTCTGGGTGTGTGTGTGTGTGGCTCTGGGTGTGTGTGTGTGTGGCTCTGGGTGTGTGTGTGGCTCTGGGTGTGTGTGTGGCTCTGGGTGTGTGTGTGGCTCTGGGTGTGTGTGTGGCTCTGGGTGTGTGTGGCTCTGGGTGTGTGTGTGGCTCTGGGTGTGTGTGTGGCTCTGGGTGTGTGTGTGGCTCTGGGTGTGTGTGTGTGGCTCTGGGTGTGTGTGTGTGGCTCTGGGTGTGTGTGTGTGGCTCTGGGTGTGTGTGTGTGGCTCTGGGTGTGTGTGTGTATGGCTCTGGGTGTGTGTGTGTATGGCTCTGGGTGTGTGTGTGTATGGCTCTGGGTGTGTGTGTGTATGGCTCTGGGTGTGTGTGTGTGTGGCTCTGGGTGGGTGTGTGTGTGGCTCTGGGTGGGTGTGTGTGTGTGGCTCTGGGTGTGTGTGTGTGGCTCTGGGTGTGTGTGTGTGGCTCTGGGTGTGTGGCTCTGGGGGGTGTGTGTGTGTGGCTCTGGGGGTGTGTGTGCGGCTCTGGGGGTGTGTGTGCGGCTCTGGGGGTGGGTGTGCGGCTCTGGGGGTGGGTGTGCGGCTCTGGGGGTGGGTGTGCGGCTCTGGGGGTGGGTGTGCGGCTCTGGGGGGGTGTGCGGCTCTGGGGGGTGTGCGGCTCTGGGGGGTGTGCGGCTCTGGGGGGGTGTGTGGCTCTGGGTGTGTGTGTGTGTGTGGCTCCGGGGGCGTGTGTGGCTCTGGGGGGGTGTGGCTCTGGGGTGTGTGTGGCTCTGGGGTGTGTGTGGCTCTGGGGGTGGTGTGTGTGGCTCTGGGGGGGTGTGTGGCTCTGGGGGGGGTGGCTCTGGGGGGGGTGGCTCTGGGTGTGTGTGTGTGGCTCTGGGTGTGTGTGTGTGTGTGTGTGTGTGGCTCTGGGGGGGGGGTGTGGCTCGGGGGGGGGGTGTGGCTCGGGGGGGGGGGGTGTGGCTCGGGGGGGGGGGGGTGTGGCTCGGGGGGGGGGGTGTGGCTCTGGGGGGGGGGTGTGGCTCTGGGGGGGGGTGTGTGGCTCTGGGGGGGTGTGTGTGGCTCTGGGGGGGTGTGTGTGGCTCTGGGGGGGTGTGTGTGGCTCTGGGGGGGGGGTGTGGCTCTGGGGGGGGGTGTGTGGCTCTGGGGGGGTGTGTGTGGCTCTGGGGGGGTGTGTGTGGCTCTGGGGGGGTGTGTGTGGCTCTGGGGGGGTGTGTGTGGCTCTGGGGGGGTGTGTGTGGCTCTGGGGGGGTGTGTGTGGCTCTGGGGGGGTGTGTGTGGCTCTGGGGGGGGGTGTGGCTCTGGGGGGGTGTGTGTGGCTCTGGGGGGGTGTGTGTGGCTCTGGGGGGGTGTGTGTGGCTCTGGGGGGGTGTGTGTGGCTCTGGGGGGGTGTGTGTGGCTCTGGGGGGGTGTGTGTGGCTCTGGGGGGGTGTGTGTGGCTCTGGGGGGGTGTGTGTGGCTCTGGGGGGGTGTGTGTGGCTCTGGGGGGGTGTGTGTGGCTCTGGGGGGGTGTGTGGCTCTGGGGGGGTGTGTGTGGCTCTGGGGGGGTGTGTGTGGCTCTGGGGGGGTGTGTGTGGCTCTGGGGGGGCGTGTGTGGCTCTGGGGGGGGTGTGGCTCTGGGGGGGGTGTGGCTCTGGGGGGGTGTGGCTCTGGGGGGGTGTGGCTCTGGGGGGGTGTGGCTCTGGGGGGTGTGGCTCTGGGGGGTGTGGCTCGGGGGGGTGTGGCTCGGGGGGGTGTGGCTCGGGGGGGTGTGGCTCTGGGGGGGTGTGGCTCTGGGGGGGTGTGGCTCTGGGGGGGGTGGCTCTGGGGGGGTGTGGCTCTGGGGGGGTGTGGCTCTGGGGGTGTGTGTGTGGCTCTGGGGGTGTGTGTGTGGCTCTGGGGGGGTGTGTGTGGCTCTGGGGGGGGGGTGTGTGGCTCTGGGGGGGTGTGTGGCTCTGGGGGGGTGTGTGTGGCTCTGGGGGGGGGTGTGTGGCTCTGGGGGGGGGTGTGTGGCTCTGGGGGTGTGTGTGTGGCTCTGGGGGTGTGTGTGTGTATGGCTCTGGGTGTGTGTGTGTATGGCTCTGGGTGTGTGTATGGCTCTGGGTGTGTGTGTGTGTGTGGCTCTGGGTGTGTGTGTGTGTGTGGCTCTGGGTGTGTGTGTGTGGCTCTGGGGGTGTGTGTGTGTGTGTGTGTGGCTCTGGGGGGGTGTGTGTGTGGCTCTGGGGGGTGTGTGTGGCTCTGGGGGGGGTGTGTGTGGCTCTGGGGGTGTGTGTATGTGTGGCTCTGGGTGTGTGGGGGGGGCTCTGTGTGTGGCTCTGTGTGTGTGTGTGGCTCTGTGTGTGTGTGGCTCCGTGTGTGTGTGGCTCCGTGTGTGTGTGGCTCCGTGTGTGTGTGGCTCTGTGTGTGTGGGGGGGGGGCTCTGTGTGTGGCTCTGTGTGTGTGTGGCTCCGTGTGTGTGTGGCTCAGTGTGTGTGTGGCTCTGTGTGTGTGGGGGGGGGGGCTCTGTGTGTGGCTCTGTGTGTGTGTGGCTCCGTGTGTGTGTGGCTCTGGGTGTGTGGGGGGGGCTCTGTGTGTGGCTCTGTGTGTGTGTGTGTGGCTCTGTGTGTGTGTGGCTCCGTGTGTGTGTGGCTCCGTGTGTGTGTGGCTCCGTGTGTGTGGGGGGGGGCTCTGTGTGTGGCTCTGTGTGTGTGTGGCTCCGTGTGTGTGTGGCTCTGTGTGTGTGGCGGCTCTGTGTGGGTGGCGGCTCTGTGTGGGTGGCTCTGTGTGGGTGTAAATGCAATAGGTCATGCATTTGCTAGCTATTAAGCTATTGGCATTGTAAATGGCAATGCCATTTATTTAACGATTAAGCTATTGGCAATGTAAATGACAATGCCATTTATTTATGATTTTTTTTTTTTAAATGTCATTAGCAATGCCAATAGCTCTACCTTCAATAATGCCGAGACCATTGGATTGTAAATGCTTGTTTTTATCTATTTCTAGGCATTTCTAAGTACCCCACCACTGCCCAATTTCAAGTTGAAATGTATATGTTGGGTGCAACCTCTGCACCACTAATTAGATGGTATTTTGTGGTAAGAACCCACCTGTACCGTGCAATTACAAGTTAAACCCCACAATTTTACTAGAATGGGAATTGCTTAAAGACTCAGATTTACCAGACTGAATTCCGCATGGTATTCCCTTTTCTGTAGAGTTTAATGCACACATTTACAACCTGGTCTGAGCAAAAGGTAAAAGTGTGCATGAGGCTATGGTAAAAGAGTGCAGAGGTCTGTTGTAAGGCAGTGTGACTGGAGGTAGTGAGGAGTGTGAAGTGAAGAAAGTTGCCTAGCAGAGGGGAGCCCTTAATGCGCTCCTGTGCATTATCTGAGGTTTGGGCAGGTGTTTAGGAAGGGGACCAGGCTACAATGCAGCATTTTGCAACAGTGATTTTACCTGCTGAATTTTTCGTCCGGTCCAATCGGGTGGCTACATGAACATCGGACCTCTTATAATTGAGTGAAATACATTTACACTGAGAATTTGCTCTCTGCACAGTATCCAATCAGGCCAATGTCTTTTATGGGCACCTTGCAAGTCGGCTGATTAGGCAGACAGCGTGACACCATCAGGCACGAGAAGCAATGAAAAAACAAAGTATAGTCTACCTCGAAATAGATTTTGGCGAATCCCAGTGGTTGAACTGGGCGGGATCTGCTGGAAAAGATGTACCCTATAACAGTTTTCATACCTTTTGTTAATATCGACATATAGGTGCCTTGGGCGGAAAGGGAATGTGGGAAGGAGGCACCTCCTGTTCTTAGAGGAGTGTGAGCGACTGAAGGCTCAAGGAAGGTTCAAGCGAGATGTCTAGCTCTGGCTCACCTCGAGGTCCTCTTGTACCCTAAAACCCAAAACAAGATTAAGCTGCACTTCTATGTCACTTCTGCCTACCACCCCTGCTCTAACCTCATGCACAAAGAATTAATAACAAAATGGAGATCTTTGATGTAAAAAAAAAAAAAAAATGAGTGATAGAAATGTCCATCTAGTGGCTGAATTGCAGAATGTAAAACCAGAAAACCTGGAACCAGTACTGGGTTCCCCGTTTTAACAAACTTTGTGATCCTACACAAATATTTTATTTCACCAAGCCTTCTTTGACTTCATCACATATGAGAACACTTTCAAATGTGTGAGCTCAGGATGTACTCTGTTCAAAAACCTCTCCTGTTTGGTTAAATAGACTATAACATTTGTCCATGCATAAAAAGAATCTAGGCCACACATACATGACAACTGACTTGTCTCTTAGTTCACCAGAGGCATAGTCATTATGGTGCGGGCATGGGGGGGGCATGAATGTTTCCAAGTTCATGTTTTAAAACTGTCACCATCACTTTTAATAAATGCCTTTCATTATAGCAATTAGCAATTATATAATCTGATAAACTAAGGAGCAACGCTGCATATGTTAAAGAAGAACAAGATATCCGTCACTTGATTTACATGCCTAATTTTTTCGAGGCTCGGTTCGTGCAAGAGCTCTTAAAGCCAAATCATAACTTTAGCTTGGCTCTCCCTATTAATATGTTGGTTGAAGCCAAGGGAGATGCAGACAGTGAAAGTAGCAACAAGCCTTTAGCCAGGATGCTTGCTAAGTGAAAGAAATTAAATGTATGCAATTGGTTAATCTGTAAATCTAAAGGCTGTTTATAAGCCAGCAGATAGCTTTCATTGGTGGAGACATTTGAGGCTTCATGGCGACAAGGATTTATTCTTTTTTGAGAGGTAATGCAAGTGTGTTGTCAGCCAAGTTCTGAATCGCAGCCTTCTCATGGAAACTAAAAATGAAGGTTTGCACTTTGTACATTCCGATTGCATATGTGTAAAAATGTACATGTTGAACACAATTCTTTTAACAAATACTTAGGCGCCTTGATTCAGAGATTGTCGAAATACAGGCACTTTTTATTGCACCACATAAATAACGTACCCCGTGGTACGCTGTTTATCGAGCACTATAAAACAGCACTAATTACGAGTTTTTGTGAAATAACATGCAGATTCTGTTGCTCATCTCTCCAAAACCTACATGGTATGTTAAATACTGTACACATTTCTCGTCTTACATTCTGGCAGGTTTTACCTGCCAAAATATAACCAGGGATGAGATATTTAGTGCACCTAGCAATTACGAGATGCAGTACACTACCCAAATCAGAATTACAATCCTTGTGTAAATTGCATTAACCAACTGAGCCTTAATAACAAAGAGTGCATTTGCCATCGTTACTTTAACTTCAATTTATTTTTTATTTACGTTGCGTGTAATATTTTATATAACTTTGCCCGAAGGACAAAGGACTGCAAAACAATTGCAGAATAACGTGCACACCTTAGCAAATTCTCTGGCCTGTCCCCCAACTTCCCTGCACTATGTATCTCAACCTCCAATACATTTGTTATGCACCGGAGCCTCTGCAAGGAATGTTAGGTACTTTGTCAGTGGCCGTCACTGAGGACACAGTTTAAATAAAGCCCAGCACAGTTCAGCATAAAAATGGGGTTTCCTTGAAGCAGCAGCAGCCTACCTAAGATACACAAAGTTTGGTGAGTCACAGAGATTGTTGGGTCTCACATAGACAGCACATGCACTGTCTCTTCGAGACATGTTTACAGTTAGTGGGCTACAGCCCTCCTAAAGTTTTAACATTGGTTAGCTTCAGAGTGGCTCGCGTTTTCTTCTTTTCTGTGTTCTTTTCTATTTAGCATGGCATGTGTGCGTCTTATCATTGTTCCTCCCTTGGAGCATGGACTAAGTACTTGTGTTCTTCCACTGCTCCCATTTTTGGAGCTACTTTTTTTTATTTTCAAGCCCTCCACGAGTGCTTGTGTTTACAGACATTCCCATATCCTATTTGTGGTGCTCATTTTCCCTCCCAAACCCTTCTTCCCACACAGTTACTGCTCTCCACTCACCCCATCCCGGTTTCATCTTAATCTGTCCATCTCCGAGACTGAGTGATTGAACAATATATGTAGTGTTTTGTGGTGATTACTCTGTTTGTGAGATGCCTGTAAGAAGCAGTCTGCACACAATGTATGCTAAATTCAGCACAGGCTGAGCACAATGCCCTGAATTCCGAACCTTTAAAATACATTCAAAATCAGAATATGTACACAATACAGGAGCGTGCTCGAGAGAAAAATAAAACTGGTGTTGGTAAAGTAAGGATTAGTCAACTTACATTGAGAAGTTGTGTGCTTGGCCGCTTGCTAGTTTGTTTGAAGAGATGCAGAAATGTCACACCACAGCACAGTGCCCCGCAACGGTCAGGAAGTGTTAGTTCCTACTTTCTGTTTTGCTAGGAGCTGCCCCCAAAATAGGCCACAGGGGAGGTCGTAAATGACCCTGCATGTTTTTTTGTTTATCTTACTTGTCAAGGTTTAAATGTTCAAATCCCATCACTAAGCCTTGCTTAGGTGTATGTAAACCCGTTCCACATCTTTCTTTGGTTTTTTTAGGTCTCGCCTAGGGTCGCAGCGCATGGGCTGTTCGCTCTATTGTCGTAAAGGAGACTTCAGAGGGGGACTTGAAGCCTCGCCCATCGTTCCCACTGGCCAGCGTCATAATTTATGTTAAACGCGGGCCTCCGATTGGAAACGAGCCTTTTTGGTGAATGGCCAGTCTCCTTCTCGGCCAGACCCTCCAGACTGGATCGTGCACTGGCGGCGTGACATGGTCTCCTACATTAGTCAGTGTAGGTCCTTTTTTTTCCATTAAAGTGAAAGCGTGATGGCGACAGCTTGCTTTAGTTTGTAAGCCCTCTTTTCTTTAATGGGTTTCCGCCTGCTTTCACTTTTAGACACAGCATGCTTTCCATCAATCCTCCGATTACTTCCCCCAGAGAAGGGCTAGAAAGCCTGTACTGGTATGCAAGAGCGGATGTGGGGAGAAGTTGTCAGAGGGCGAGTGCTGGCGCGAGGAAGAAGACTGGTTTTGGGTTACAAGTGAGTGATCAAAAACATGGGGGCTGAGTAGGGACACCTCGGTATAAGCTTTGTTGATCAACTCGGACTGGAGACATCCTGCGAAGCAGCGCCTGGTCACGGTTTCAGCACGGATTGCAGCCTCCGCTCAGTCAACAGTAATGCAGGAACTGGATTTTATGGCTGTTTACATTATTCTGTTACATATTCGGCAGGGCTTTCAAAGGTGATCTGTGGAGAGTTTATGTGTGCTGTGTACACAGAATAAACTGTAATTAAACACACAGAACTAGACAGGGAGCGGGCAGGGAGCCTAGGCCGAGAGAAAAGGGGTGAAGACTGCGACAGCAGCAAGAGGAAAAGCTGAAAGGAGTGTGCGAAGTGCAAGAAATGGAGAACTGTGGAGAGAGCACGCATGAGAAGTGTAATGCCTTCTGCCAGACCACACACACACCAAGGACTAGTGCATCCTTGTCTTCTTCAACAGCCGGAAAAATTTGCCCGGGCACCCTATGGGGCTGTGTACCACTACACATTGCTAGCAGCGTAGGGTGGCTCAGTGAGCTGAACACTCGCCACTGACAAAGGTTCTGCTCTGGAAGTCATGAGACCGAAACCAATAGGGCACACTTCGATCGTCATCTTTCCGTAAATTCAGTACTATAAACTGAATAATAGTAAGAGTTGTTATTTACAGTGCTTGGAAACGCGAGTAGAGTTCTATGACACTACATAAACATCAAGTTAGCATTCACGTCCAGACTCTTATTTGAGAACTTCCTCCAGCCCCCCTCTCTGCCACCTCGTTGACACATCCTCAGCCTACTCCCAGATCTCCGCTTCAGCACCCAGCCCTGGTAAAAAATGCTTAAAACAAGGGTTGCACACAATGAAAAGCTGAAGAATTCACACAACTCGTCAACACCAATTCCAAATAATCGGCGCAATACTGCAAAAATTATTTTTAATATTCAGCAAAATGTTTTAGGAGTAATAGATGTTTTAGATATTACATTACGATGAGCTAGACTTCACAAACCATACATACAGCAGCTAAATAAAATACAATAAATCAAAACATGGACAAATCCCATTAATATATCAAAAACATATTTTCAATGACATTTTGTGTAATTCTCTACGATATAGTTCTAATGCTAAAACAATGCAAGGAAGGCCTTTAATGAGAAATTAAAAGCCACTGCTGCTTGGGTAGTTCTGGAGGACTTTACGCTAAAACCAGCCGTAAGGTATGCATATTTGTGACGGATATTATTTCAACATACTTTGTACAGCTTGTCTGCGGACCAGCGCTTGCATCAGAGCACACGCAGCAAAGCTGGTCCTCTGTTGTTTGTGTGGAGTACATTCAAACACAGCTTGACGGGCTTTCGTATTATTTCAACATACTTTGTAGAGCTTGTCAGCGGACCAGCGCTTGCATCAGAGCACAAGCTGCAATATAATTTGCCTCTTATTGATGCATAATTTAGTCAATCATGCTCCACCCTTCCGGTCCTCTCCTCCCGCATAATCCTAGAGGCCTTGGTCATGATGTAAACAGACCACCAGTCGGAGGAAAGGATTGTGTAAATGGAAAGGCAAACAGTTAGTAAACAGCAATTGACAGGGTTCAGAGTGTTGGAAAGACAGGTACAGTGTAGCTAACGCACCCAGTAGTAGTAGGGGTTGGTGGTGCATGAAGTAAACAGACAGCTAGCGAGAGGGGAGGTAAGGCAGGGACACCTATTGACAGGGGTTATGGTGTGAAATGGCAGGCAGATACAGAAGGGCAGAAAGAGACTGCCAGTGGCAGGGTTTTGGAGTGCAAGGCAGAAAGATCGGCAGGAGATCACCAGAAATCAGAATTAATGGATCATGGGAAGTTAAAGGACAAGATGGTAAAGAAGGGCACGCAGATGCTGTCAACGACAGCCAGTGACAAAGACTTAGGCAGCAGGAGTGCAGAATGAGACATCAGCAAACAGCAAGTGACTTGGGACTCCCATATTTCTAAAATGGTATTGAATCTAAAAAGGGTGTCCGGTGTAATAACAAAAAATCAGCGACTTTCCATAAGCCGTCCGGTAGCCCCGGCCCTAATAGTCTACGAAGGGAAGGCTTTATCTTCGGCAGTTTATGGCGCGGAACTTTGGGGGGCAGAAAACATTAGGCCACTGGTAACTGCTGAAAATAAGTTTATCAGAGATTTAGTGTCACTTCCGATTTCTTCACCCTTGTTACCCCTATTTTTTGATTTGGGTAAAAAATCAATTGCGGACAAAGTTCGGCTTCGGCCTTTTTTATTCTGGGTCCGCCTCAGAAGAACCGAGGAACTAAGGGGGTACGCTCGATTGCTGGATGAGCTAATAACTCTCAATGTTTCCAACCAAATAAAATGGCTTAACAACCTCAAAAAACTAGTAGTGTCAGTAGGACTGGGGGAGTTTTGGGCGTCACAGGATCCACCCCCGAAAGAAAGTGTAAAAAAAAAATTGTACTGGGATTGGGTTGAGTCCAAAATTAATAACAGTTCAATCTTGGGAACGCTAACAACGAACTTTCTTGCTCATAAACCTCACATGAAGCTAGAACCGTTCTTAGATTTCATCCAAATAGCCAGCCATAGAACACTATATTTGAAATTAAGGTATGGCACCCTGCCCCTTAATGGTTTTGTGGGAAAATGGAATTCTAAGGGGGGTACTGAATTAAAATGTCCAGGGTGCCAATGTCCTGAGGAAACCCTTCCCCATTTCCTATTTGCTTGCCCAACGTATAAAGTTGTTAGAGCTAAATGGCTGAAACCTGTATGCAGAGAGTTGGGGGTTAAAGATTGTATGTCAGCCCTACGCATTATTACAACCAACACTGTTTCTTTGTACATTGTTTGCGGGGTGGCCAAATATTTGGGGGGTGCGTGGATATTACGCTCTAGATTGGTGAACAATGTGTAAATTTTGGGAAAGGGGAAGTTACCTTCTTAAAATAATTTCTGTATTTTTCCTGTTCCATGAGATGTAATTGCAGTACTATGGATTATTTGTTTTATATGTTTGTACGTTTGTACTTTTATGATGCATGTCCATCGAATAAAGTATTACAATCGGCAAGTGACTAAGAGATGTGCAGGTCACACAGACACTTACAGGGGAAGCTATTGGAAAGAAGTGGGGATGTGGTGTATGACCCCGAGGGAGCAGGATGAGTAGAAAGAGAGATAGCTAGTGACATGGACTGACAGGGTCGGGATGGAGACATCACCAGATCAGACAGTCAGTGAGGGGCTGGACGGATGATGTCTCCTGTGCATAAATATTTGCATTGCTAGGAACGTCTCTCGATCATTTCATCATCAAAGGTTTGTGGCTGTCTCCAGATAGTTCATTGTTTAATCGCACATTTTGAAGTGTAGTTGTCAGCCTGTCAGTCGAAGCATTTGTGCCTAATTTTGCCTTTATGTATTCACTCCTGTGTACTAAACTAAGTATTCAGTTTGGGTGATTTGCCGGGATCGCTTTATTCTATGCAGTGTCAGAAGTTATTTCAAAATATTTCAAGACGTTTCATCCAATTGTTTTCTAGTAACTTTTTTCCCTCAGTATGGATAGAGGAATGTTGTCTTTTTTGACTCATTTGTTGCAGCCACAGGATGTGGATTTCAGGGATGTACGACATTACAACGCATGCTTTTATCACGCGAGTTTTACAACGCATACCATTACAACGCATAGCGCTTTGGGGTGCTGGATAGTGAATAGTTTAATTTACTATTCCAACTCCAGTCCCCGTTGACACTAGGGAAGGTGTTGGGACAGTAAATTAAACGTATTCCCTATCCTAGAGCGCCCCCCAGCGCAATGCGTTGTAATGGTTTGCGTTGTAAAAGCTGCGATGTAAAAGCATTGCGTGGTAAAAGTTGCGTTGTAAGTGATGTTCCCCGGATTTCAGGCCCATGGGAAGAGCCCTGGTGTCACCGCACCCAATTGCACTTGTTGATGGTCTTGAAACTCATCAAATAGCATGTGCTTTTGCAGGCCTGAAACGTATGCTATCACATACTTTACAAGTATTCTAACCAGAGCTTTAAGTGGAATGAAAAAAAACTTGGAGTCTCTACAAGGGACGTGGTCGATGTAATTAAGGGTGTGGTTGAAATAAATAAGCTAAAAATCTGTGCTTAACATATCGTACCGCTCATCTGATATAATGCTGCTTCTGTCATTGCACTGCATAGCCTCATTGACATACAGTATTTGGCACCAAGCTTGAATGGTGTTATGTATAATATTGAATGTGGTAGCTTATATTGGTGTTATGTGGGATTAATTGTGGTTAATGTTTTGATCTTTCGTTGGCAGATAGTCTTAGAATTGTACAAAAAGAGACTCTTAGTTGGATTTACTCTGGTTTTAAAAACCTGCAAGTGGTGCGTAAACACGCAGTTTGTACTTCTAGTCCTTGCTCACCAGATGCAAGGCTGGCAGTAAGAGGTGCAGTTACTGCCAGCCTTGCTTCTGGTGAGCAAAGACTAGAAGCAAGGACTCACATGCTTTAGAGACTACACCCATCGGAGATGAACAGAGTCTCACTGCCCGCATTCTCCAACAAGACATTACAGCCCACAGGCAGGAGATACGTGCCTCTGTCTGTTCAAACCTCATGCACCTTATTCAACCTTCCCCCCTCTCCGCTCTTACTCTTTCCAGCTTCTGTCCTCGGCCCTCACATGCCCCAGCCCCGGGTCCCCACCCTGTTTTGCTGTGAACCTTAGACAGACTTCCTTTCGTCTCTATGGTTGTCTCTTCTCTTCCCTTATCCTCACTCCCTCTCCTCCCCTACCCCCCACTACTTTCTCTCGCCTTTCACTCCTCCCCTAATTGTATTGCTGATTGTTTGATTTAATGTTTACTTGTTGATCTTCTTCTAGTATATTGTTGAACCACATTGTTGCACTTCCTGTCGTCTCTCCTATCGTCTCCTACCGCATCCTCACTCTATTTATGTCTCTCCCTCCCTCCTCTCTCAATGTTTTGAGACTGAACTACTTTGTCTGATGCCCGATGGAGCTACTTGGTTTAGCTATAGGGGAGATGGGCCTTGGATTCCCTCCTTGGTCGTCACCTACCCAGTCGGTCCTTAGGCAGACTTCTTTTCGTCTCTCCTTATTGTCTCTTCCCTATCCTCTCTCATATCTCCCCTTGCCTGCTACTCTGCCTACCCCCTGTCCTCTGTGCCCTTTAACTAAGCACTCCTTCTCCCCTTGCTGGGGAAAGATCCAATATTTATTCTCTGGAGTCTCAGCGAACCCGCTGAGTGAGTCCACTGCGCCAAGGAAGCCACTCACACTTGAGGTATGGTATGGCACCCCTTGCCAAAGCACTCCCTCTCCCCTTTTTGGGGAAGGATCCAGTATGTAGGCCTTGGAGTCTCGGAGATCGATCTGAGAAAGTCCACTGCGTAAAGGGAGCCTCTCGCAATAGAGAAGGGATACCACTTCCCTTGGGATCACAGCTTACTGGACTTTGGACGTTGCCTTGACTCGTCTACCGGTTTGTGTCCCCGTCACCCTTCCCCTCTTCTCCCCATGCTGTTTCTCTCACCCTCCCCCTCCTCTTTCCCACCTTCTTTATCTGCCTACTTCCCCTACTCCAACCCTCCCCCTGAATCTCTCACCTTGCCTTCTTTTCCCCTTACGTATTTGTGCTTATTGTTTTTCTCGACCGTACAAGTAACTTTGTTGCCATGCTCTAAGAACTGTGTAATCTTTGTAACGATGTAACATCTGATGCTCATGTAAAGCGCTCTGATACCTCCGGGTCTAGCCAGCGCTATATAAAACTTTTAAAATAAATAAAATAGAAGTACAAACTGCGTGTTTACGCACCGCTTGCAGGTTTTTAAAACACAAATAACAATAACATTTACAATGCCAATAGCCCAAACTCTCGCAAATGCGAGACCTATTGCATTGCAAATGCCTGTTTTTCTTTTGCTTCATATGACACCAACATCACAGACATCTGCATTAAAAGAATTACACTCCCAATCTTGTCCATACATATCTGGGATCCCTATGGGGAATATCACTGCCTCGTTTTTTTTTTATTGAACAACAATTTCAAAGAGGTTGTTTTGGACTTGCGATGATAACCACATGAATATTTTTGCTGTATGGCAATAAAAACAAATTACCAGCAAAGCTACTCTCTTTGTTGGATTATTTGCCCTCAGCGGGATGTTTTTGGTTGTTTTTGAAATGCTTCCCGTTACATATATTAGTAGAGCGCATAAATTGCTATAAATAAAAAAGAAATATCGGTGCTAAACCTACTAGCTGTTTATTCTTGGTTCCGGAGTAGCGTGCTACTCTCGAAAATGCACTTCAATGACTCGTCAGGGGTCGTAGACGCAATATAAATACATTTACATTGACAAAAGTAAATAGCTCTCACGTATGCGAGACTTATTGGCTTTGCCTTTCTCCCTTTCTCCTCCCCTGACCCCCCTACACTCCAATAGGCTGCACCCTCGGGAGGCTCAGGTCGGCCCTCTTCCCTCCCCCTCCCTTCTGCCCTCCTCTCCCTTTCCTCCCACTCCACAGTATGCCCCACCCTTCATCACGTCAGCCTTACCACTAGGCAATACGCTCCTCGTCCAGTCGGCACCGTCTCGGCACCCCAATCTCATCTCGTCCCCCCTATTCCTTTCTGCTACTCCCTTTTTCAGTCCACCCCTCCGCCAACCTCCCCTCCCGGCTTTCCCTATGCTCCCCTCATCCCTCCCTCTCCCCCTCTTCTCTACCCCCTCCTCTCCTCACCTCTTTCTTCACAATCCCATGGCATCTCTTTCTTTCCCCCCACTCCGCTAGCAATGCTGTGCTGCCCCCCCCTCTAACCCCCTGGTACCCCTTTCCATCCCCCCCCTTCAGGCACAGCAGAACCACTTCCTGTCGTCAACTTCCCCTCCTCCCAACCCCCCCACTCTACCAGATACCGGCTCCCTCACAGCCACTGCTCCTAGCCAACAGGACCTCTCCAACCACCTCCCCTTTTTTCCGCCCAAACCTCCTACTCTCCTATGTCTCCTCACAGTCCTCCCCTCTCCCTTCTCCTCACCGTCTTGTTCCGCACCCATCCCCCCCCTAAACATGTCCATAATTCCTTCCCTTCGTGCAGTGCCATCAAAAACAACTCCCCCTTCTCCTCTGATACCCCAACCCCCGCTCTCAACCTCCCCCTTTCCCCACCTATGAACCCTATACCTCAACTCTCCTCCTGTCCTCCCACCTCTCCCTGCCTCCCACCCCCTATACCACCCCATCCCTCTGCCATCGAGACACCCAACCATCCGTGTTCTGCCCTACTCTCTCTCGAAAATAAGATATGCTCTCTCATCACCTCCATCTCCCAGCTTGTAGCTTCCATTTCACTTTTAAGCTCTAAGATTTCAACTTTCCCATTCTCATCAACTCCTCTGGAAAACTCTCACCTTCCCACGAGAGGCACCTCGACCCCTCACACCATTATAGCTAAGCAGAACCTGTCGTCCGCAAACATCGCTCATTCACACAAGCCTTTGAACGCTACCCTTCTTCAACCAGCACCTCCGAGTAACCCAATTACCTACTCCATTCCAACCATCTCCTCTGTCAGAACGAAGCTTCCACCCAGACACTCCCGTGCACCCCCATATAGATTTAATATCCCTATCACCCTTCTTTGCCCAAGTGCCCCCGTCACCAAAACAGTCTCGGCAGAACTACGCTGCATGCTCCACAACTGCAGATCTGCAATAAAACACAAACTCGAAATCGCTGATACCATCACCCTTCACAATATTGACCTGTTCTTCTTAACAGAGACCTGGTTCAACGATACCTCTCATTCCATGTTTGATCTCCTCCTACCCACTGGCTACTCTATTTTCAGGAATGACAGACCTATCAAAGTTGGGGGAGGTGTTGCAGTTATCTTTAGAAACTCCCTTCAACTCAAGGCTTTTCCCATCAGCGCATTCCGCACTTTTGAATGTCTATCTCTTGAGCTTCAACTACACCACCGCTCACCCCTTAGATTCCATGTCATATACCGCCCACCTGGCAGTGGCCCTTCATTTATGGAGGAACTCACTGACTTCATCAGCGACCAATACGCACAAAGTGACAATCAGACCTTCGTGGGTGACTTCAATCTCCACTGGGGCTCCATGCAAGACTCTTCCGCGAACGGGCTGGCCTCCTTCCTCTCTACAAACGATCTTACCCAACACTGCACAGAATCAACACACTCTAAGGGTTCTATCCTGGACCTTGTTATTTCTAAAGCAGGCATGCTTTCTATCGCTACCCCTATTCACGTAGACTGGTCTGACCACCTCCTCATTCCATTCTCTCTTCTCCTAGCACACTATCACTCTTGGCCAACCTAAGAGGGCTACCTCCGGGTTCCGTGACTCTAAAAACATTGACACTGCTTCCCTCTGTAAATCAGCTTTGCTGTCACTTCCAAGGGTAGACCCGAACCTAGATGTTGATGATCTCACTTCACAATGCCTCTCAGTCCTTGCAGTCGAAATCAATAGCGTTGCTCCTCTCCAAAGCAAAAAGAAAAGGCCCATTCCCTCAGCACACTGGTTCAGCAAATCCCTATATGAAGAAAGGAAACACCTAAGACGCCTGGAGAAACATTGGAGGCAAGCACCCTCCACCGATAACTTGGCCACGCTTCGTTCAGCAAGATCCGAGTACCACAAGCACATCTTCCTTGGGAAAGCATCACACTTCAGAACCCTCCTGGACTCAGCCAAAAATAGACCCAAAAAACTATTTGATCTCATCAAGACCTCTAACTACTCTCCCCCAACCTCCAAATTGGAGGATTCTACAAAGAAAGCTGCTGATTTCGCTGTATTCTTTGACGAAAAAGTGAAATCACTTGTGGTTCAGGTCGCTCATCCTACCCCTCCAGAGGAGCGCAAATCACTAGCCATCTGGCAGAACTTCGACCCCATCTCTGAAGATGTCCTCCTCAAGTGCATCCTCGAAACAAAGCCCTCCAACCACTCGCTCGACCCCATCCCCAGTGCCATTGCCATTGACTTCTATACCCTTTCTCTTCCCTATTGGACCACTCTGGTCAACCTCTCCCTCTGTCAAGGTTCCCTCCCTGTTCCCTTCAAATCTGGGCAGGTCACCCCTCTGCTTAAAAAACCCACTGCGGATGCGAATGACCTCAACAACTTCCGCCCCATCACTAACCTACCCTTTCTTGCGAAGATCACAGAAAGATGTGTTGCTAAACAACTCTCACGTCATATCAAGGAAAATGATCTTCTTGACAATTTTCAGTCCGGCTTCATCCAAAACTGCAGCACTGAAACTGCCCTGCTGCAAGTGATCGATGACGCGCTGAGAATACTAGACTCGGGGGGGTCTTGTCTTCTAATTCTCCTTGACCTTTCGGCAGCCTTTGACACTGTCAACCACAACACCCTCCTCAACACCCTTCAACAGAGAATGGGCATGGAAGGCACCGTGCTTAAATGGTTTGCTTCTTTACTTTCTGATAGATCCCAAATGATCAAAATAGAGGACAGTCTCTCACCTCCTTTGGCGGTGGGTCAAGGTGTTCCCCAAGGCTCTATTCTTGCTCCCACATTGTTCAATCTCTATTTGGAACCTCTGGGAAATCTCCTAAGTAAATCTGGGGTCAAATATCCCCTCTACGCTGACGACACTCAAATCTACCTCAAGGTTGCCTCCACGCACGATCTCTCTGTCCTAAGCTCTACCCTCGACTCCATTCATAACTGGATGTCAACACATCAACTGATCCTGAACCCCTCCAAAACTGAGTTCCTCCTCCTCTCCTCCTCACTTTCTCCTCCCCCGGTGCAATCATGGATGGACCAGATGAATCTGCTGAACACTAATCCCATCATTGTCGACAGCGCAAAATCCCTTGGTGTCATACTCGACACAAAACTCAATCTACTTTCCCACATTAATTCAATTGCAAAGTCTGCCCGATACCAACTGCGCCTTCTTTGGGGGATTCGTCGCTTCTTCCCGGTGCATGACCTCAAAACCCTGGTCCAATCGCTGGTCCTCTCCAGACTGGACTACTGCAATTCTCTTCTGACTGGCCTCCCCAAATCCCACCTATCCCCCCTTAAGTCTGTTCTACATTCAGCAGCTCGTTTCATTTATGGGGCCAAAAGAAGCGACCATATCACTCCCATGTTATCCTCCCTCCGCTGGCTCCCCATCGAGGCTAGAGCTATCTACAAGACTGCCTGCATCACCCATAAAGCCTTGCACTCCTCCTCTCCGCGCTACCTGGCGAATAAACTGAAACTTTCTGGAGGCTCTAGACCATCACGAAATGCGGAAAATCTACTGCTTGAACCTCCCACTTTCAAGAAGGAGAGATCGATGGCCCAATCCTTTTCAGGCAGCGCAGTGAGAATCTGGAACTCACTTCCGCCTCAGCTCCGGACCACCTCCTCCTCCCAAGCCTTCAAATCTGACCTCAAAGTTCTCCTTCTTCAAAGACATTTCCAAATGTAATTCATGCCCTCTCTGCTATCTGAAGGAAGCCCTTCAACCTTCAGCCTACTTTATTTGACTATGGAAGTGTCTTCCAAGTGTGTTCTTGTGGTTTGATAGTCTGCCTCTTATTGCAGTATTGTCCTTCCTCCTGTGTCTGGGACTCGTGGGTGACTTGCACCCGTCACTCTCTCCGGTAACACACTGTTTTCTACCTCCTACATTTGTTTGTTTTGACACCTGCACAAGTGCCACCAGTGCCTACGTAACGTTTGTTCTTGTGCTGGAGTGTCCTCCATATATTGCAGTAATATACCTCTATATTTATTCTGTACGCTTTTTGTAACCTGCACACGTCACTTTTTCCTCCTGCAATGCACCGTTTGCTACCTCTTGTATTTTGTTGACTCACGATTGTCACTTTTGTAATGCACCGTTTACTACCTCTTATACTTTGTTGGTGCACAATTGTAATTTTGCTTCATTTAATGTAACGTTTGCCTTTGTATTTTGCTCACTTGTAATGTTCTCATGTATCAGTTCTGTTCCTATTGTGAAGCGCTCCGACACCTTCGGGTAAAGTCCCGCTATATAAAAATGCATAAATAAAAATAAATAAATAACTAAATTGCCAATGCGTGTTGTAGCGTAGTTGTACTGACTTTAGCATGAGAAGGAGTAAAAACATTTGTCGCTCTCCTTTCATTCCGACTGCCTCCCTGTGCTCCCACACGCCCATGCAAAAACCTCCCCCACACACTTCCTTTTCTATTTTCCCACTTCCATTTTTAAACTTGCACTATTGCTGCCTCGTCATCGTGTTGTGCCTCGTGAAGAAACATCTAGTGTCTCCTGCTGCATCTGGTTTTCTCCTGCTTAAAACACTGGCATTGAACCTTGTATAACCCCTGCTGCCCCTCTGCTCTGCTGTCACAGGACTTCACCCTGAAGCTTCCCTGCTTGCAAACGTTTTGCCCTTAGCAGTGTGTCTCGCCGTCGGGCTTCTCCTACTCACCTATTCTCGTGGGTGGGGGGCGCAACCCAGGGGTCTCGCAGAACCCCCGCTGGACATAGAGCACGACTCCGTAGAAGAGCAGCCTTCGAGCTCCCAGCATGGTGCCACTTCTGACAGCGCCCAGGGAGGGTCAGCAACCGCTCTTCTACAACGGCGGTGACTCAGGGAGGCTGAGTGACAAATGACGCTGCAGGCGTCTTTACGCAGGACAAGCGAAAGTGATGAAGTAGGCGTGGAGTGGAGGGTGGTGGCGTTGCTTGCTTTGCTTGGGGCGGGGAGAGCTGCGGAGTGGCTGAGAGCAGATAGAGGAGTGGCCGAAGCCCGTTAGAGGAGGGGGCTACTTGAACCCGGAAGTAAAGGCAGACATGGAATGTTACAAACTGTAATTTTATTTATATAGCGTTTACTAACTCCTAACGAGGCGTCGTCATTCTGCTTCCAATTCGTGTCTATTTTCAACTCTTTGTTCGTACGTCTCTTCTTCTGTTCGGTATTTTATTTTAGTTTTTCATAGTGGTCGAAGTGTATTGAAAAGTATGTTCATGAGAACAATGACATAGCTGCCAAGGCTTCAGATTGCTATGTGTGACATTTTGATAATTTCAGTGTAATTATGAGTGACATTCAAGCGACTATGCGTGGCACTTTCTCACAAGTAAAATCAAGCAATGAAGACGTGGGAAACATACGATCATAAGAAATGACAGCTTTGAACAACTAGAAACTCTTAAGAAGATCTTAAAACATATCTGTAAAGCACCAGAAATGGAAGGGCACTAACCTAGTGCCCTTGCAACCTGATCGATCACATAGCTGCCAAGGTTTCAGATTGCTGTGTGTGACATTTCCATAATTTCAGAGTAATTATGAGTGACATTTCAACGACTAAGAGTGACACTTTTTCGCGAGCAAAATCAAGCAATGAAGACGAGCGAAACATAAAAATATTAGAAATTATACCCATTTGAGCATCGAGAAATTCTAAAACCTTACAACTGCTGAAAAGCACCAGAAAATGAAGGGCACTAATTTAGGGCCCTTGTAAACTAATTTTACTGTTAAACAAATGTATCATCATGATTCAGACTGGCAGACAGTGACTGCAATTAATGCAGACGAGCTGTAACTTTACTTATAGAACAGGCTGATTGATGACACGCTGGCCTTTTCCAAAACAAAACATAAAAAGCAATGTAAATAAAGTTATCCAGTCATAAAAGGATTATAACCCACAATTGCATATCATTTCAAATAATGCACAATAGGGTGTGTGCCTTTTATTTTGCTATCCAATATTATTGGAGAATGCTTGCCTGATGTAGTTCGCTAAAGGTGACGTCGTCCATTATATTATGAAAAAGTATACATGATGTGTCCAATTATAAACTGATTCCTGCTAAGTAAATTAGTGCTATTCTCATCTGTGTTGCTCTGCTCTCTGGCTCTTTCCTGGCCCTTTTCATCTTGCACAGTTTGTCTCTTTCCAGTTGTCAGCGTTTTGCTTACCATGTGCCTACTTCTCCTTGTTTGTCCCATATATTTCAATGCCTGTTTCTCCCCTGCCCCATGTCTCTTCCTCATTCCTGCTCAGCACCTGCTTTCCCTTGCTGTATCTTTGTCTCCCAAGTCTCACCATTTTCCCTCTCAGCTTCACCCTTTCTCCGATACCTCTGCAACGTCATCGTACTCCACTGTCTTATTATACAATCTTCCTATTCCTTTCTTGACTAGTCTCCCCCTCCCCTTCTCTCTGTCTCAGTGTGTTATCACAACCTCCTGAAAAAATGAGGTAGGGGACATTCTTCCCTCATCCATCCTGTCGTGCTCTGCTGTGACGTGAAACTCTCTGGTTTCATGAAACACTGGTCTGAATGCCAAAGTATTGGAATAAGGTGGGATGTCCCCAGAGACCTACGACTCTCTAGCATGATCGTTTACACACATCGAGTGCGGTCAGACCAGACAGCAGCATGTGTCTGTCATGTCTAGTGTGGTTTGTCCTTTACTTCAAACAGGACACGCTGCTACCTTCTTTCGACTTTTAGTGCAGTCACAAGCAGGACCTACCGAGGCTGCAGCTACAACAAAAAATACAACATCATAAGTTAACGTGCGTGGCACACACAGTATAAAAGAAGTCACTAAGCATTGACACAATATATGCATGCACTGCACAGAGGGCCGGCACTGCAGGATTGACTGGACAGTGGTAAGTTAATGGGAGGCTTTGGGTACAAAAGGCCCACTGGCATGTTGTATTCCGTGGAGCATACCTCACCACGCCACAAGGCAAATGCACCTGTCTGAACCGCATGCTAATTTTCCCATTTTCCTCTCGTTCCGCTGTTTTCCTTCTAGATGTTTCACTTCCTTTGAAAATATACTCTTGCACCCGTTCTAAGTGGCAACTCGTTACTCCGGCAATTATGGATCCTGCTCTGTATTATTACAGCTATTTCAGAAACACCGCTTTCTTATGTTTAACGATGTGTCAGTCTAAAAAGTGCCGAAGCTAGGTTTGTGGCGGAGTGTGGCAGCATCTTTTCAGAAGTGAGCAGTAGGTACACAATACTCTGACGCTCTCGGGTCACGAGTGTGTAAAAGGACACCCGAGGCAGACTACCGAGCATATGTTTAAACTTTACACTCACACGCAAATA
This sequence comes from Lissotriton helveticus, assembly GCF_964261635.1. Lineage (NCBI taxonomy): Eukaryota > Metazoa > Chordata > Amphibia > Caudata > Salamandridae > Lissotriton > Lissotriton helveticus. Next base: position 782,507,557 of record NC_136072.1, read on the forward strand.
CATTGTGACTGGCATGGAACTCTTAACTTTTTACATACCTAGGGACCAGGCTGCAGTACTATGGCACTAGGCCACAACTCCAGCGGCGGTACCCCACACGTCTACTGAGGATTGGAAGCCTTCTAATAAGTGTTCATTACCAGGCTGGGAGCCCCGGCAGCAGCGGAGCTGCAGCAGAGGCGGGTTCGAGTGCCGGCTGCGTGAGCTGACTTCCAAAGTTTAAAGTATGCCACGCCCTCTCGCTCTCCCACAGCCTATAGGTGCGCGGGATAATTCACAGTGTGTCATGGCAGGGTGATGATGCTGAGAGTGAGGACTGCATGCGCGCCGGCCCGTCCGCAATGAACCCTGCTGCCTGCACTAATCACCCGCCGCTTTACTTCCTGCTTCCTCCGGACGTGACGGCCCATCCCAGCCAGGCCGGCGCATCCGGATATAATTCCTGGCGCCCTGTTGCGCCACCAGGTGCCGTGATTGACAGCTCTGAGGCTGTATCGACTGCGCGGGCAGGCCGGGCGCCGGCCGGCCCCCCTGCAGACTCAAGTTTCCAGGGCAACGGGAACACACTGTCGGACGACGTCACGCCGCGCGTCAGGACTCAGAGCAGCAGAGATACATTGTAGCGCGGCGGCGCCGCTCAGAGCTGCTGCAGTGTCTGTGGTTTCAGTTTAGGCACACACACAGAGTAGTCGGCAATATGCGCAGGCAGCATTAACTCGTGAGAACTAGAGAGCCCGGGCCACAGGAGCTGCTGGCGCGCCGCTGGCACAGGTGGCAAAATGCGTGACAAATGCATTCAGTGCGGTGATGCGGATCACCGCATTGATATGCGTGAGTGTCACACCAGTTGCGTGACACTTGACAGGACTGCGATCAGTGGCCAAAAACACTCCGCATCAAGCATGCCTCAGGAGAGTGAGGCTGGGGCACACACATTACTGCACTCAAGCCTGTTAATACTGGACGAATGCTGAATCAATAGTGGAGTCGATTTCGATTTCAAAAACTTTATTTGATCATTATAAAATAATCACAAAAGTGCAGCTGTATATCACAACATTTACAGTTTACATTTACAATTTTACAACATACTGTTAAAAGGACATACTTTCCCTAAAAGATATAGATTTTAAAATATATACAGCCGTAAAAAAGCACACATCAGGTTTGGCAAGTGCGAATAAAAGGCTCATAGCTGTTTCCACGGAGGATACCTTATATTTTTTAAAAAGTGGTTTCAAGTATATAATCCAGAGTTGTAGATAATAAGGGCAAATCAATAAAAAGTGCACGGTGCTCTGTTTGGAAGATCCGTCACACGGACAAGGGGCTACAGTGTGACGTTGGATGTGCAGACAGGCAACAAGCAAATGAACTATACCCATACGTAATCTGGTAAGAACAAACTGGTGTGATCGTATGGTTACCATTTTTAGATATTCAGCAAAACCAGGTTCAGCCAGATTATATGTGTTATAGAAACGGAGAGTAGAGAGCTGGCTAGTGGCAGAACAACGCTTTTGTGCCTTAGCCCTCAAGTACAGGTGTTTTAACTCGTTTTTTGGGATGTCCAAAGCACAAAGGGGGTCATCACGGACATTTAGCTTAAAAACCTCATCATATGTGGAACATATGTAGTTGAGCCAAGGAATCAAATTGTACTTGTCCAGGCGAAGACAATCATTAATAATATTCCTCGTAAAACTGGTCTGTTCTTTGAGCCAGATAGACCTCCATACCAGCAGGGGTCTAAGACCAATAAGATCTGTGAGATGTTCCAGACCAACCTCCTGATGTATCAGGCTGGTAGAGGCAGAAGATGGTAAACAGAGGAGTTTTTTAATGAATTTATTTTCTTCAACTTGGAGTGATTGATGATTGCAGTGTCCCCATACCCCCGACCCATAAAGGGCCAACGCAACACATCTATGGCGATAAATGTATAGCATATCAAATATGCGCCTTGAGCCCAGCTTAGAAGCAAATTTAAAAATTCCAAAAGCACTTTTACCCATTTTTCCTCTAACATTAGTCATTTCATGTGACCAAATGCCCCTGCTATTAAAAGTAATGCCTAAGTAACAAAAGCTATCAACCACTTGGATCAATTGGGCCTTTAATGTAAAGGGTCTTGGTTTTTTTACTTTCTTTCCGCAGGCCAAAATAAAAGTTTTTGAATTATTAATGTTAAGTTTTCTCCCATTAATAAAGTCCTGAAACTTATCCATTAATTTTTACAACCCTAAAGGGGTTCTGGATAAGAGAACCGTGTCGTCCGCGTAGAGCAGAACTGGGATTGATATACCCTCAGCGGACGGAACATCGGCATTAACTGTTCGCAATTCTGTTTCAATGGCATTAATAAAAAGGGAGAAAAGAAGAGGGGCAAGAACACATCCTTGCCTTATTCCGGACCTTACTCTAATGCTTGAGGTACATTCGCCCATGGGTCCAAAACGGATAGTTGCAGACAGGTTACCATAAAGATGGGCCAAAAAATAGATGATTTCGGGGGGGCCCCCATATTCAACAGGGTTGTCCATAGTAAGCCATGGTCAACCAGATCGAAAGCACTTGACAAATCCGCAAAACAGAGGAACAGCGAACCCTGTTTTGCATGCGTATATTTGCCTATAATGAGATCTAGGTTGATGCACTGTTCTATAGTGCCTAACCCCTTGCGGAAACCAAATTGGGAGTCCGCTAGGATCCCATTCTCTTCAACCCATTCCTCCAATCGGATCAGTAGCACCCTACTCATTATTTTCATGGAGGAGTCGAGGAGGGAGATAGGGCGATAGTTCTTGGCCTCGCTCCTATCTCCCTTTTTATAGATAGGGATAATAATCGACTCTCCCCACGACTGAGGTGCAGAGGCCATGGCTACTGCGTTAAACACTTTGGTCAACAGGGGACTCCATAATGTTACATCAGCCTTGTATAGGTCCACAGGGACCCCATCAGGGCCGGGTGCCTTCCCTCCCTTGCTACTTCGAATGGCACTATCCACCTCAGCAATTGTGATGTTAAGTGGTGTAGGAGGACCAGGGACTACAACCATATTACTCTCCGTAAAAGTCCCTCCCGGGTTAAAAATGCTGGAAAAATGGGATACCCAGTTTTCCTCACTTACTTGGGCCGAGAGCACTGGCGCTACTTCATCATGGAGAAAGGGACTATTAACAGTGGTCCAAAATAACTTAGTATCTCAGAGATCTACAGCCTTAGATAAATTGTCCCATGCTTCCTCTCTTAGCTCCTGTTTCCTCAGATTCAGGTGCATTTTATATGTGCTCCTTAGGGATCTAACCACTTCCTTATCCCTAGGTTTACTAACTAGGGCATTTTTTAGTTTTTGTAGGGATTTTGTACAAGCCCTGTTGAACCACCCTCTAGGGGCCCCTTGTCCCTTTGCCTTGTTCTTAGTCAAAATCTTTTTTGTGATTGCATTAATTAGTTCAAAGCCAGCCAATGTGCTTGTCGGACATGTATTAGGCTCAAGACATGATTCCACCTCCGGTAGGCATGCAGACACAATTTTAGCCAACAGTAATACCTCATTGTGTCAACCCCATTTAATCCTAGAACCGTTTGGCCTATGCGGAATTATATCCGCCACTATTCCATGGGGTACCACAGCCTTCTCCCCCCACAGAAACAGGTGTATAGTTAAACAGTTATGGTCACTGAGGGCCAAATCTAGTATTTATGACATAGTACACAAGGAATTTATACTTGCGGAGGCTATAAGATAATCTATAACAGTAGCAGAGTTCCTTCCCACAAAGGTTGGTATCAATTTGCCCTCGCTATCTTTCTTTGGTGACAATATCCCGAGATCATATTTAAGCAAGAGTGTGTTGAGTGAGTCCCCATAGACCGTATGTATAAAGTGGGCCTGATTCTCTCCATCCTCCCCTCCATAGCCACACACCCTTGAGAAAGAGAAAGGGCACATATGGATATTGAAGTCTCCAGCCCACAAGATTTCAAAAGAAATACCAGTTTGCCCACACAAGTTTTCAACTGCCTCCTCAAGTTCATCAACCACTACAGAACTAGAGTGATTGAATACGTTATTATAGTGGTTAATTAATAAGACATTCCGACCACCATTATGCTGCAGCCATAATATCTGTGAGTGTGAGCCAACTGTCATGTGTATTTTGACTCGTGCCGGAAAACTCACTGACAATAGAATAACCAGCCCACTTCTTGCTCTACCCATACTAGAGCTCAACGCCGGGCAGTTATAGGCAACATAGCCTTCTTGGGCAATATCTTCGGTGGACCACGTCTCTTGGAGACAAAGGATATCACATTTGGTGATAAATTCCAGCCAGCCCAAACAGTCCATCTTATTATGCCACCCTGCGATATTCCAACTTATTAAATTATATCCATTTCCTGGGGTGCTTGCTCCACCAACAGTGTGTATTCTCTTCACAGGTGGTGGCAATGGCCCATTCGGATGTCTGACTGGAGACATGTTTATTACATTCCCCACTACATCATCTCCATAAACAGTGCCCTCCATATTTGAGGTATGTAACCCACTTCCCTCATCCCCTGGACTCAAAAGACATCAGTCACAATCATCTAGGCCATTGAATATATCGAACCTATTGGTAGTCTCCAATGGCGTGAATGGTTTTAGATGGCTCAATCTCCCATTGAATGTTGTATTATTCCTAGTAGGTACAAAATTCCAGCCATATGGATCACGGGCCGATACATGTGGCTGGTTCCTGACATTATTCAGGGTCAAGGGGTGGGTATTGAAGTGAGTCTGTAATTGTGAGTATTGTGGAAATAAGTGCTGGGATGGGAATACCACTGATCGCGGGTAAAAATATGTCAGTGGTCGGGGAATGATACGGTTGTTGGCATTTCCAGCAGGCCAATTTAATATAAACTGGACTGCTTCTTGGTCTCTAAAATTTACCACCACTATATCACCTTCGATGTCTTTGGGTCTTCCCCCCAACCATTGGAGGCGGCGAACATGAATAATGTCGCCACTGATATTACTTACAATTGGCCTATATAACCTCAGCCAGTGCATTATTTTATTTTTTAATTGGGCAAAACCTTCCCGCTTGTTCTCCTCCAGTTCAGGTACCCCTGTAAGAACTACCACGAAAGGCACTGCTATCGGTCGGAGTTCTGAAAGAGGGGCCCTGTTTAGTCTCCCTCGAGTATGCCTGGAATTTTCTCCCTCCCTAGTTGGTATTCCCGAAGTTATATTACCCGGACCCTTCGGCGGCCTTTTGGTTGAAATAGCTGGAGTCGGGTCGGGTTTATTGGTAGGTAATAAAAGGGATGGGTTGTGTTGCTTAAGGTTGTTATTATGTGGAGGGATCAAGGTCGTATTCGAGACAGGGATTGGGGCAGAAGTAGTAGGTTGAGTAGGTGGTATAATATTTTGCACGGTATTATTTACATTTGGCTTTATTTGAACTCAATTACTTGCCAGTTCCCGCTCTAATTTCCCTAAACGTTCCTCCACCTTATTCAATTTTTCAATGATAGCTAGGGAATAATTCCTAATTAGGTTTTCAATACTATCCAGTGTGGTCAAATTATGGACTATAGGCGGCACGATAACTGTTGGTAGATGGTCAGTGTTAGCCTCACAATCAATCTCTATAGAGTGTGGGGATGATGGAATAGGAGTAATTACTTCGGGTATAGCTATTGGAGCCTTAACACTCCCGGTGATGGACTTAGTTTTTTTCCCGAACTCAGTATGGCTCAGTTTCTGTTGTTGCGGTTCACCCCTTTTCCTCCTTTTTAGGTCTCGCCTGGATATCGCATCCGAAGGATGCGTCCAGGCTGGAGACTTATAGCGAGCTGACACGGGGGAATGACGGACAAAAAACTGTCACGCGCTTCTCCCCGGCTGGATTCAGCTGCTTGCACGTGCACCAACATTCACGCATGCGCACATCACAGGCATACGCATACACAGCACTCACGCATGCGCACATACACACGCATACACAGGCACACCCCCCGTCGCCGCCGCCGCACCTACACGCATACACAGAGACCCCTTCACACACACCAGCCCCTCTCCTCCCGGCTCCACTCACCGGTGTCTGGCGGGCGCTCCCCGGGTCTCCAGGCTCCTTCCCTTCCTCCCCAGCTGCAGGCTCTCTCTCCGCATGGGAGCCCCGCCTCCTCAGTGCGCCCGCTTCGCCCCGCGGGTCTTCACCCGGTCCCCCATCTCGGGACCGGGACTTTAAGGGAAACAGTATCCAGGGCTCCTTCCTGGTCACGGGAGCCCCGGGGCCGCAAAGCTCACGCCACTTCCTGCTGCCGGCTCCTCTTCCTGCACGTCATGTCCCGGGCCAGCAGCCAATCAGAGCGCGGCCCGGGAATGACGTCACAGAGGTGTCCCGCAGTACCGCCCCCGGCCTGCCTGACTTCCTGGTCGCAGGACAATTCTACTGCTGAACTGGGTGACGAGCCCACAATCACACACCTCTCTGAGCGCTTCGCGCACAGCAGTCACGAACTGGAGCCTGGAGGTCCGATGATTAATGGGCCTGCCTCTGCGCAGGCCGCAGGCACATGATTACCCCGCCCACCCCTCGAGCTGAAGGCAGCCAGGTCTGTACCGTCTCTGTGTGGCACGCATCCATCACTGATTGTGGCCTGCCAATGTGGGGGGACCAGGGGGGCTGCCCGTGATTCGTGTAGCATGCATCTCAGGAGCGGCAAGCAAAGAACTGGTCGGTGCCCGATCGTGCAGCCTGCTTCTGTTGCGGAGGTTCTTCAGGTGCCAGTGTATTCAGGTATGATTAATTTCATTTTGAAGTCCGCTTTTCCTCATCTGCCGTTGTCAGCTGCCCCGTCTCTTTCTGTCTCTCTTGCTGAAACGGTGCTTTTTCCAGGAAGGTATTTTTTTTTCCAGGCAGCATATCACTCTTGTGCATAATTTGAATTGAGCTGCATCCAGGTATATATAGCCGGGCACAACTGGGTTGTAGCTGAAGGCAGTGTGGGTGTCTCAGTGGGATAGTATGGTGTGAAACAAATGTAAAGGGTGTATTTTTATTGTTCCTCTTGTTGAGTGCTTCATTAATATTTTAATGTAGCAAATTAAAAACACAACCGCTAAATTCAAGAAATTCAGACGGACGGAAAAGATCTCCAGGTGTTTTCAGGTTTGCAGCCGGCATGTAGAAGCAGCAATTACTGAGCAAGGAGCAGTAGAAATCTGGTTAGAGCCACTTCAGTCTGCCCTGGCCGGGGGGACCAGTTACACAGAAAATACCACTTTGTTTAGGATCAGTGCGAGCTCGCCAATAACAGCGGCTTTCCAGTAAGAACTGGACGCCGTGGGAAGCTTCTTGAATCCACCACGGTGACGCAGGCACATAAGTGACTGTGGTCTCCTTTCGTGTGCTAGAAATTAAAAAGATTTACTAAGGGATACCACAAATTGCCCGGAGTTCCACTGGGAAGGGCGTGAGGACAGGGGTCATAGGCGCAAAAGGGGGTGGGGCCAAATAGAGTCAGCCTGTTGTTGGCTGTTAAATTGCAAGTATGGTGTTTTGGAAAAAGTGTCCACAAATAATTTGAAACATGAAAAAATATGATTGTTAGGATGTTCTGGCCCGAGGCCCTCCTTCAGTTTTCAGACCCACCCCCCCCCCACCCCATCCGTTTGCAAATAGAATGTACATATAAAAATTATTTAGGCACATCATTAAAATGTTTAACTTTTCTACAAGAAATATTGTATATGTACTTTTTTATGCAAAGAAAATGTAAATACTGCATAAATGACTTTTCTACAACACATATTTTATATGTACCTTTTTATGCAAAGAAAATTAAAATAGCGCATAAATAAAAATAAAAACATTGCCATTTACAGTACTAGTAGCTCAAACTTAAATAATGCGAAACCTATTGCATTGCAAATGCTTGTTTTAGTAGGCGGTGGGCCAAAATTTCTAAGCGGTGTAATTTTTTTTACCCTAGTTGGTAAATTTTTACAGGGCAAGGATGTAGGGGTAGTCAGAGACTCAGTTACTGTTGGAATGCTAATACAATTAGCTGATGACAAACCATTCACAATGGTCTTGGGGCAAGTACTAGCTGGCGGCGTAGAATCTCTAAATACAAGGGGTAGGCTAACCGATAAGAGTAAACAGTCATTACCATTTTGGCTCCCTTCAGTAGAGGCAATTACTGGTAGCGGTGGCTCAACCAGAGGCCTATTCTTCATACCTTCAATAGAGCGGCGGCGTTCTGCTCGCCGCTCTGCTAAAGCATTCTCCTTAGGAACGTCCGCAGCAGTCTTAGTAAAATAATTGTCCAATGTTCCATTGAGGGTGCCCCCTAACCTATCCGACATGATAGGATCAGTGCTGGTCGATGACATTTGAAGGGAGCAAACACCCGTAGGCAAAAACAAAATAGACCTACTAAGAATATATACACAGGGGCATGAACAGCCAAGGGTTTGGGCCCAGTCCAGTCTCCTCTGGCCTCTGAGCGCCACAGAGGGCCCGCCCTTTGCCCGGGCTTCGCCCCGGGCGCTCCCGCGCGCTACCGCGCAGCGGTTTCCTCTAACATTTAAATTGAGCAAGGGCGGGGGTGTGACCGGCAGGGAGAGCGGCCTCAGGTGTTACGAGCAGGGACTCCTGGGAAGTTGAGTCCCTGCTATGCTACTCGCAGCCCTGCCGGTACAATGGAACACAGTTTGCTTCAGTCCCAAATGCCCCACAGCCCCGCTGTGCCAGGTGACGAAGCGGGACCCGCGAATCGGGTCCGTCAAGGCGTCCAGCAGTTTCCTCGGCCCTCGAAGTCGGTCTGGGCAGGTAGGAGCCTGTGCACAACCCACAATCCACAAACAGCAAGGCGTTCCTCTCGCGTACCTCTCGCTATGGTTTCCCGCAGGCAGAGAGATCCAAGCAGGCTATATCTGGGCGGGGGGCGTGACCGGCAGAGAGAGCGGCCTCAGGTGTTACGAGCAGGGACTCCTGGGAAGTTGAGTCCCTGCTATGCTACTCGCAGCCCTGCCGGTACAATGGAACACAGTTTGCTTCAGTCCCAAATGCCCCACAGCCCCGCTGTGCCAGGTGACGAAGCGGGACCCGCGAATCGGGTCCGGCAAGGCGTCCAGCGGTTTCCTCGGCCCTCGAAGTCGGTCTGGGCAGGTAGGAGCCTGTGCACAACCCACAATCCACAAACAGCAAGGCGTTCCTCTCGCGTACCTCTCGCTATGGTTTCCAGCAGGCAGAGAGATCCAAGCAGGCTATATCATAGTGGAGTCACTAAGACTGAAAGTAATTAAATTCAGTTGTATGACTTTGGCCATTGCAGAAGAGCACTCCGCTTGTTGTCAGCTCTACGTATATTATTATATCTAGGGCCAGCTTGTTTGTTTATTGGTGCCCCCAAATGACCACCTTTACCTTTGCTACGGATTCCCTCAGTACCACCCTTTTTTTTTATTTCAAAATATTTTATTGAAAATAAATTTTACAAAACAAAACAGTTGTCATACTTTGGGCGGCTCTTACAATGTGTACTTTGGCATAGTGGAGCCAGAGAGAGAGAGGAAGAGAGAAGAGAGGGGGGGGGGTTTACGGTTTACTGCCTCAGGTGGGCATCGAGGGCTTCCCACATGTCCTCTTTGGCTGTATGGTTTGCCGCCTTGTGTTTGGCGGTAATGTTGTCTGCCCCCCGAAGGAATGTAACCCAGTTGAACCAGCGTTTAAAGGTAGCTTTGCTAGTGTTCTTCCAGTTCCCCAGGATGGTTTTTACCGCTGCTGACAGCAGAACGTCGATTAGTTCGCGTTCTTCTTTGGATTGAAGCTGTGGTGCTAGGAAGGCGGTGGCAATACCTGCTAGGCCTCGTTGTGTCTGGCTTCCTGTGATTGTGTCTATGAGGTTGTATACTTTGTTCCAGAATGTTTTAACTTTGGGGCATTCGTATATCATGTGGGCTAGGTCTCCCCTTGCTTTATGGCAGTTCCAGCAGGTGCTACTTCCGCTTGCCCCCACTGTTTCTAGTTTCGCTGGTGTCCAGTGAAGTCTGTGTAGTATGCAGTATTTTGTTTGTGCCAACTGCGGTGTTACTTTGTTTTTGGATGCCGAAGTCCATACTCTAGCCCTCTCCTCTTCGTTTAGCGGTCTCTGTATGGTCTCCTCCCAGAAGGCTATTGTTTTGTTGTTTAGAGCTGTGGTGCGTGGTGTGATTAGTTTGTAGATCTGCGCTGTTTGGTGGCCTGTCTTGTTTAGATTCTGTGCATACTGTATGATGGTGGGTTTGTGTTTGGAGAGGTTTGCTCTGGTGATGGCTGCTTTGATTCTTTGATTGGTTGCCTAAGTTCGAGAGCTCCGTGACCCCGGGAAATAAACGCGAGCAACACAGCGAGGAGGCACCCGTTCCCTCCGTGAACCAGCACAGAAGGTGTGGGAACGTGAGGAGCAGAAGGCTCAAGGCGCGGAGGCAGGAGAAACATAAGGAAAAAGGAGAAATAGCCAGGAGCCCTGAGGAAGCGACGAAGTAAGCGAGGCGGACCAAGATGGCGGGCGCTGAATAGGAAGACACAGAGGGGGCACCACGATACCGCAACACCGGACACGTCCAGAGACCCCAGAGGCGCTGGAAGAAACAGCGGGGTAAAGGCAGCGAGCGGTGACATACGCAGCAGCGTGAACCCCCAGCGAGCAAGCATCTAGAGCTCCGTCGGAGGAGGGGGGAGAAAGCGAAACCGAATCCCGCCAGCCGGAGGCGGCCATCTTAGCACCACAACGCCGCAAGAAGGCAGCGAACGCTCCGGTGGCAAACGGAAGCACGAAGCCCACAGCGCCATACAACGCCGTTTTCCGCCTACAGGCGCAATCAGACCTAAGACTCTAAAGACACAAGCAGCTAAAGCAAGCAACTAACCGGAGAGCGAGGAGTACAACAAAGCCAACAAGCGTAACAAGCGGTGGCGGCCATCTTAAAAAAGGCACGGAGTTGGCGAAAAAGTTCTGAGGAAACACCAGCAGAAGGTCAGTGGGAAAGGAGCTAGAGGCAAAGGAAGGGGCGCAGGCCCGGTGATGCGCTGACGCTCGACGCCCCAACCAGCCGTGGAGTGCTCGCATCCCCAGCGATCTCAGGAAACTCGAGAAGGTCGCGAACGCTCCGGTGGGACGTCAATTAACAGTTATGCCGCGCGCGCAGCTACAGCTTGCCTGAGTCATCAACCTAATTTGAAAGAGGACGTGACATCTACGCAAACACCCTAGAAATTGAAAGCGGTGCTGCAGCGGCATGTTAACTGAACTATTCAATTCTGTATATTACAATATGGTGTTACATATTGTAATATACAGAGTCGAATTGTTCACCAGGCTTAGCTGGCACAGGTGGAAAACAGAAGCAGAAAATGCGTGACAATGCCTTTTAATGCGGTGATACGGACCACCACATTAAATTGTGTTAGTCTAACGCCTGATGCGTGGTACTTGGCTGGGCTGAACGGAGATGAGTCAGACTTAGTTATGAACAAAATAGCTTGTATCTTCTTTGTTGTAAAGCGGACGCTGTAAGATGAAAAATAAATGCAAATTAATCTCTGGCAAATGCATTGTTCTCCTGGGACAGCTCAGTTGAATAATGTGATAACTTCAGCTCAGGGGCCCAACTAGACCCAAACAGAAAGCTCTACATTGCATCAATCACACTGTCTTCAGTCTGCACAAAGTTAAGTTCAGCCGCGTAAGTAAACTTAGCTTAGAGCTCTGCATTGAAGTGAGTCGCTGTCTGGCCCAAAACTCTTGGAGTGGATAACTCACAGAGTCGAACTCCACGGTCATATGCACAGTTACCATGCCCCCCCTCCTGCCCCCCAGAGCACTGGAAAGCAATCCTGGAGGAAACTAAAACTTGCCCTAAGGGGGGGTTTACTAAACACCCAAAGGCAGGCCATCCACACCCACCGACCCCCCTCACAAATTCACCCAAGAGGACTTCACCCAACCAAACGCAGCCACTTAAAGGCCTTGAAGGCAAGAAGAAAGGAAACCAAAAATCTGCAAACACTGGCAATTACAGTTCTTCGCACGGAACATAGAAGGAAAGTTTGGGCGATACGAGCTACGAAAATCGAGGCAGAATGGTTCAAAATATTCACCCCCTCAAAGAAAGGGGACACATCCAACTTTGGAAACTTATACATCAACATAATAATACTAGCTAGACAAAAGAGAATGGAGTGCCAGCCTTGGGATGGGTCAAACACGCCAAGCAGCTATACTCTAACCACCAGAACAATCCCCACAATCACCACAACAACTTTTCCCGGTAAGAATCAAGGTCAACAAAACACCTAACATCGCGGAGGCTGAGGTAATCATCTTAATCAGCAAAATGAGGACAGAGGGTGCCCCAGGACCCAATGGGATTCCTGCATCAGTGTTTAAAGCATCACCTGTATTCTGGGCAGAACAGTTCACACCACTCTTCAAGTACACTTATGCTACTTCAAATGTCCCACCGTCATGGAAAGGTTCTATTCTTTTCCCCATTTATAAAAAAGGGGATAGTACAAAACCAGGAAATTACCGTCTTATTGTTTTATTAGACATTGAAGCGAAAGTGTATGCTAGAATACTACTGAAAGAACTAGAAGCCTGGGCAAACGATAACAATCCCCTTCCCCTCTTTCAATCTGGTTTTAGGCCTTAAAGTTCCACCCTGGATAACATCCCAGTACTCAGTCATCTGTCACATAGCGCGACCCATCCAGCACAATTACCCCTCTTTTGCAGCTTCGTGGACAATGGTGCAGCACTTGACCGGGTTGATCGAGTGAAGCTATGGGAAAAACTTGACTCCTGGGGAATCCCCCAACAGTTGCTAAGGGCAATAATTGCACTACATCAGGGGAACTGGGTCCATATCAAGACCAGCCAAACCACGGTAACAGCCAAGGTGCCGACCAATAACAGCCTAAAACAAGGGTGTGTCCTCGCCCCTCTTCTCTTTAATCTTTATACAGCAGACCTGGGAAAAGCCCTGGAAGGAGCAAGGAGAAAGTGCGGCTCCAAATCTTTCAGTACGCCGACGACATTGGGATAATGGATCACACTCGGTCTGGCTCACAGAAAGCTCTAAACGCCCTTCACAGGTACAATCAAAAGAACAATCTTTCAGCTAACCAGGAGAAGACCAGGATACTTATTTTTGGGATGTATCACTGAAAGCAAACAGCATGATGGTGCCTAGGCGATCTGCAAATAAAAACATGCACGAGCTATAACTACCTGGGCGTCAGGCTTTTGGAAGGGGCAAAGCCAACAGCCCGTCTGAAACATCTAAGAAGCAAGGGGGCCAGCATTATTTACAGTTTGTGATGCTTAATCCAGCGACTTCATAGTCCAACAGCAGAACCAATGCTGAAAGTTTTAAGAGCAAAACTTGTTCCCTCTCTTAACTATGGACATTTAGCGTTCCCCGGCGCCTTCAAAAAGCTCCTCACGAACCTCCAAATCTCCGCCTACAAGAAGGTTCTAGCTCTCCCACGACAGGCCAGGAGAGCCAGAGTAAGGCTGGAGCTGGGCCTAATGTGCCCGGATATCACCTGCTCAGGTTATTAAAATACTATATTAGTACTTTGCGTGCCTCTGCATCCTCATTGAAAACCCATATCAAAACAATCTTTGAGGAGAATGGCTCCCTATGGCAGGCACAGTTGGCAATAGCTATAAGACAACTTGAAATAGAAGCCCCAAATTTGCACAATCTGGACATCCCGGCAACATCCTGGAAAAAGACAGTGAACACACAGGTTAAGAGAATATCCTTCGAAAAGGACCAGGAGAGCCTACACCATCAATCCAATCTTTCGCCACTGGATGCCCCTTATATCCCCGGAAAACCTCAGCCTTATTTTGAGCAAGCCCCGATAGTTCTGGCCCGGAAAAGAATCCATTACACGAGACTTCTAGCACTCCCTCTTGCAGACTTTAATCCATCCTGGGCCCGGCAAGACAATTTAGTTGCCTGTCGTCTTTGCAGTTACCACCGCGAATCTTGGCTTCATCTGTTGTGTTGCTGCCCAAAGTTAGCTAGAGAGTGCTACTGCCTGCTACTGCCAATTTGCAGGTCTCACTGCTCCGGACGATGCAGAGGAGTTTCAGACTTGTGCTTCTCTGCTAATACAACTCAAACAGTGGCCAGACTAGGGAAATTCACAGATGCAATCCGGGCCGCACTGACACAAACTATCAAGATACAAGACGTAACTAGCCGGCAACCTAGCTAGAGCGACTAGGACCAATTCATTTTTAAAACATAACATCATTTCTGTGTCTACAATACACCCAGAGTTCTGCTTCGGTTTACAGTCATCACAAAGCTTAGGTTCACAAGGGAACAAAAAAGGCCAAGACCAGTGGACTAAGTAAGTTAACCCAGGTACCTGGCACCGAAACCAGGACAATTCAGTTGTTTTAAATGGCCCATAATCAATTATCGAGCACAGGGCCCACTTAAAAAGATGCGCAAACTGGGTCCCGAATTGCAGAAGCAACCCTATGCACCAGCACTTCAGTTCCAGCCTGGACAATTGTTTTTAAGATTTAAGAATTTTAAGTTTTAAGCAAACTCTGTGAGTTTAAAAAAAATAGATTTCCATTTTTCTTTTATAGCATTTTGTAATGATAGTATTTTGTAATGCTTTTAATTAATTGAACAATAAAGTACAATACAATACAATATGATGCTTTGCAACAGTTTTAAGATCTTGGAGTTTCTTATTGCCCAAATGGATTGAACTATTTGCACATAGGTTGTTGTATCTGCAATACTTTTTTAATGCATAGTAACCTCGAGTTCTAGCACCTACTAAATATTCTAGCAGGGCCGGCTCTAGGACGGTACGACCGGTGCCACGGCACTGGGCGCTGACTTCAGTGATGGTGGGAGTGGCATCATGTTTGCAAGTATATTATGATTTTTAAAGCCCCAGCTGCCATTCCTTGCCTCCAGAAATTTTCAGGCATCAATAACAATGTCAAGATAACTCAGGGGACTAACTTTCTTCCTTGAGAGAGATCGGAGTTTGTCTAGTGGAAGTTTTGACTCGTCATGTAGTAGCACAGAGGGTTAATGTGCCTGCTGCAAAGAATGTGTACCATGGAGATCACAAAGTGCATATAATGAAAATAGGTCAGTGGCTAGCTCTTAGTGAACATAGAACCCTGGAGTGTTTAGATATGGCAACCCCTCTAATAAACACCTTTAACGTTTCCCAGATTGTTGAAAAATTGGCAACTGAACCTATATTGTTTGCGAAGAACTCTTCGGCAGAGGAGGCAAGGTCTGCCTTAAACAAAGGATCCAGTAGAGAGTAGGGGGAAGCCTTCAAGTAAAGGGCGCGCTGCTCTTGGGGGGGTAAAGCCAGGTCTAGAAGTATATGGGAGTGGTCCGAGTAAATACAGGGAAGTGGTACACAGTCATTAATGTTAGAGCAAAGCAATTTAGAAGCAAGCCAGTCTATCCTGGTGTGAATGTCATGATAAGAAGAGTAATGCGAGAACCCTGGCATCAGGGGAACACCAGCGCCATACATCTAGCAGGCCTAGTTGATCAGTAATGTATTTTTTAGCCCTGGCAGTGGCAGAAGGCTTCTGAGGGGGTGCCCGTGGAACGATTTTGGTCCGGTCTATAACGCAATTAAAATCACCGCCCCAGATCAGTGGGAGATCGGGCCTTTTAAGAATATGTGAGACTATTGAGTGGTAAAAGAGAGGGTCGTCATAGTTTAGGCCATAGACATTAGCTAACTTGACATTTAGCCCGTCTTTGTAACAACTAGAAATGACAAATCTGCAACCTGGGTCCCCATCCAGCTCTTGTATAGAAACTCCAGACTTCGAGTTAACCAATGTGAGAACCGCCCTAGCATGTGTGGTGAACCCAGCTGCAATGAAATTGCCCTGCAGCCGTCTATGTGTAAGCATATTGCTATTGGTGGTAAAATGCATTACTTGAATAAATGCAACGTCTACGTGGTGGCACTTGAGATATGCTACTACCTTGCGTATTTTCCTGAAGTTATTTAACCCCCTCACCTTCCAAGACAAAAGTCGAATTCTTTTTAGCAGTTGAGGCATTGCATCCTTTGGAGAAGCTGTATTCGTCATAGCGACTCTCTCTACGTTTTAATTTCTCGCATTACCAGCCAGCACAGTGAAATCTGAACAGTTCTCTTTGTGTTTGTACTTGTACTATAAACACCCCACCCCCACGCTATGCAGTCCCCAACTAAGCATAGTCGAAAGGGTACCTACCCAACCTCCAGGTAAACAAGCCCAAGAACGAACTCCCTCCTCCCCCACCCAAACACAGATTCATTAGCAAAAAGCAAGTAACACGCAGGGGCAGATGTTACCGGCAACAAACCTATTACGCCATCTGGCCTCATGAACAAGGACACATCTGACATACTACCCCTCTCCCCCGGGGCTCTCCAAGTTTCGTTTAAATCAACTCTATGATTGGACTCGGCAATACTTGAAAGTCCATCAATGACATCCTGGTTGTTTCATCTAGGGCTTACTTTAGGGTATTAGCTGCTCAGCATGCTACTTATGCATAAAAATAACTGAGAACCATATCGGGATCATTAAGAAGACTAATCAAACATAGTTATTAGTTCCATGTTACCATTCGCAGGGATCGACGGCTTGTGTAGCAGCCACTTATGTAGCAGCTCCCACCTTGACGCAGCCTGGTGGAGCTATGATTCGATGCAATCAGATGAACGACCAATTAAATTCACTGTTTTTCTAGCTCCAGGATCTCATCGCTCTTGGATGGCGAGCTCGAGGGTTCCCGGTGAGATCCTCCACCTACTCGCCTTTTTCTTGAATTGTTTCGCCTGCTTCGGGTCAGTAAATATAAATGCTTTACCATCAGTTTGTATGTGCAATTTAGCCGGGTTCATCATTTTGGAGTCAAGATTGAGGTCGCAAAGATTTCGCTTAATTGGAAGAAATAGGCGTCTTACTTCCTGAACCTGCTGAGTGAAGTCAGGGTATAGGGAGATGTGCATGCCCTCATGTCCCAATGTACGCAGCTCCCTGGCTTTACATAAGGCTGCATCCCAATCCTTTTAGTTAAGCAACTTAGCGATTATGGGGCGCGGATGGGCCCCCAAACCAGTCTGGGCGAAAGGGAGCGATGAGCACGCTCTACAATGAGCACACTCGAGAATGTATCTCTGCCCAGGAGTGAGACGAATAACTGTTCCACAAAGAGTTCCATATTTGGAATGTTGGCTGACTCCGCTATTCCCACCAGTCTTATGTTGCTGTTCCGAGATCTCGCCTCCAGATCTCCGGCTGTGGCCTGGACCGCCTGCAGTAGTTTATCCATTTTGCTGTGTGCCAGGAAGCTAGTGGTTAAGGAATCTTCAGCATCTGACACTCGTTTTTCCACCAGATCTCAGTATGCTTATCTAATCACCCCAATATTCTGTCTATGTGGAATGATAAGGTTTTGATCTTTCCATTTATCTTGGTCAGGCTTCTTTGCATCGCTGATAGGATTTGTTTTAGATCAGGGTCCTCCGACGTCTCTCTGGCCTCAGAACCAGACTCAAATGTGGCTTTGTCCACATCCCGTTGTCTGGCTGTCTTTCGTGGTTCAAACTGTAATATAGATTGAGATTTGTCAGATCTCCCCATAGCGCCTACAGCTGGCTCCGTCCGTTCCCAAGTGGTATCTTAGGAGTGCAGGAGCAAGTAAAGAAGAGAGCTATTTCTATACCCTGCCCTTTCAGTCTACCAAAACTAGGGTATTCACAGTCCAGAGCATCACAGAGGGCCGCCAGGTTCATAGCGTGTTGCAGTTGGGTGGTGGTTCAGTGCCGTCAAATAGCGAAATGTCCAAGCCTAACAAGTTGACCAGATGAGCCCACGCTGTAGCAGCAGAGTACCCAGGGTCTGCGCCCCATTCAGTGGGGTCACTCCTGAGAAAGCCAAGTCAAATCAGAAGGGGCACCTCTGCTCAGTTCCGCACCTTTTCTGCACAAGCATACCCTGAAGCCGTTCTCGCTTAGGCAAAGTGTCCCGGCAATTCCACACAGGGAATCAGTCCAGCAGGGCAAACGTGGCATGGTGCTCTCCTGAGCCCCCCTCAGCCCCAGCAATTCTCAGCGCCCATCACTGAAGGCAGCTTAGGTGATGTAGCACCACAGGCGCAGCAACAACTCACTCGATTTCCAGGGCATTGCAGAAGGAGGAACCCCGCCACACACGACACGGTGGCCTTCACTGCACCTAACTCCTCGGCCAGGGGGTCCCAGTGAGGGCCCTCACTTCAGGCCAGGTGCGTGTATAAATGTATACCGTGGGAGAGGCAGATGAACTTCTATAGCAGGGCGGGGTATGCCAGTCAGACCGCGACCCCCTACCTCCACCACGGCCGTAACTCCAGTCTGGCCACGGCCCAGTCTGAAGTGCCTTCACATCCCCTCCGTGAGCAGTTAGGCCCCTTTCGCCCCGCAGGCAACAGCAAACCCGGGTTCTTTGCCAATCTTGTCCCTTCAACACAGGCAGAGCGGGCAATGATTCCGGAAGTTAGCAGGCCCGGGGCAGATCCCTCTCCGAGCGCCACGTCCGCTGCCGATCTGTTTGGGCCCTGCTTCCGCCGCCAGTCAGGATCAGTTGTCACCACCTCGCAGGATGTCAGATTGCCTGCAAACACCAATGTTGCAATCAGTATAGCGACAGAGTCTTCCGGGGAGGTATGCATCTGCTTTTTATTGCCTGATGCTGCAGGATCTTGCAGGATAGAAAGCCAGATTATAGGAGCTTTACTCTAGGGCAGCCATCTTGGAGCCTGGCAAGCTCCGCCCCCCCATACTTTGTAACATCTTACAAGTATAAGTTTCCATTAGGACAAGATAGGAGAATGGAGTTTAGTATGTCTGAACTTCGAATTTAAAAATACATCTTTTAGTAAAGATGATTTTTTAAATTGTATGTTTAAAAATTCCACTTTTAGGACTTAGACATTTTCTTGCTTAACCATCCTGTGTGCCTCTGCTGGTTTGTGGATTGATATATGACTTCGGAGCAGTGGCGGCTGGTGACATTTGAAAGTGGTGAGCGTAAAGGTTGGGTATAAGTGTTATTTCATGTTTGGGGAGAAAACTTGCAAGAAACCAGTGGCAAATGGTGCATTTTAAAGCCAAATTGGAGTAAGAAAGGTTTATAAAGCAATTGTGAAAGTGCAGTGATGAAATATTTAAACACATCAAAACCTACCCCATATCTTACTGCCTTAAATATGTTAAACAGTTACTGTAGTGAGCCATTTGTATGATTTGACGCAAGTACTGTGGAAATGAAATGATCAATATGTTGCACATAAGCAATCTGAAGATTCGGCAGCTATCTCTCCACAATAAAGTGCATTTTGACGCCACTGCAGGACTGGGTACAGTTCTCTACCAAGAGGCACATGCAGTGTGTAGGAAGAAGGTGGTGTCGCACCCACACCCTACCACCTAAGAGGCTTTTGCAATGAAACCTCCTTTAAGATGCCCCATGAACAGAAAGGTGCTTTTGGCTGTAGCAGACAGACACAACATGGTAACTACAGCGGCAGAAGCATTAATTCTGTGTCTGTCTCCCCAGCCAGGGGTCACCCACACCTGCACTGCCGATGTTTGCTTGAATCACAACTATGTAAGCGGACAGTAAACACAGAGCTCTGAATACTGCACAAGGCATACTTGAATGTTGTGACACACAAGGCCCTCGGCACGAAAGCAGCATTCACTGAACGTTTTGTTATATATTGCATATCACCCTTCCAGTATTTGGGGTGCAGCCCAGCTACAACATTGTTCAACATACAGAAAGTCTGTGTGTTTACTTACTGCCACTGATAGTGCAAGCGATTGACAGGCTTCATTGAAAAAAAACCGACAAAAGTGACGATGAATCGGCACAGAACAAGCATTGGACGAACAGAGGAAATACATAAATGAATGAATCTTTAATTTATCCTTTGGAGGAAGCACTGCTGTTTTGCCTTGATATTCATTAATTTCCCCCTTTCACCTCTGCCTACCTTCCAGCAAAGGGTACTTTTGAAATTGGCAAGTCTGGCAGCACCCTTTGAACGATTCCACTAACAGGCTCACAGGTTACCCGCAGTCACGTAGCCAGGGGTTACAATAAACGGGCACTACTGTGCATAGGCAGTTCCACACCAGGCCATTACTAGTGTGCCCAATGTTTAATTTACAGCACCACACAGCCAGCACTCGGCAGGGGATGGAAATGGGGTCATCGCAGGGGGGAATCGGGGGGGAGACGGGAGGGCTTTAATTAAAGAAAAATGTAAAAGTTACCGTCCCGCACTTCTCAATGGCTCTCGACTCCCGCTCCCGCCATCCTGCGATTTTAAATTCCTGGCCTGCAGCTCTCATCATCAAGGCAGCCTCCCTCCCACCCCTCCGCCAATCATAATGCTGCAGGTGCAGCAGGGCACGCCCCACCTGAGCCATTTTCTCTCTGTAGGCTGCTGCATGCACAGCCTACAGAGAGAAAGAAGGGAGAGTGGGCCGTCCTGCTCGAGGGCAGGGGGAAGTGGCTCGCTCCAATGTTGTGCATACTGACTGTTTGGGCGGCCTCAGGCTGCCCAAACAGTCCGTATGCACAACAGTGGGCAAGCCACTCCCCCGGCCCTCGAGCAGGACTGCCCACCCCCAACCACGCACTTCTGCTTTCTCGCAGCGCGAGAGAAGGCAGAAACAGAAAATGGTAGTTATTATCATTTATCTTTCTGCCTTCTCGCACTGTGAGAAAGCAGTCGGGCAACGCCCCCACGCCCCTATGGGGGAGCCGCCGCTGCTTTGGAGTGACAGGGGCTGGAGATGTGCATTCACTGTAGACAGCCACTGGGGGTTTAAGGTGTGTCCTGCCTTTCCTGGATGGGTCAGGGCTAGGCTGAATAGACCTGGGCTGCATTTAGAGTAGTGGGAGAAGTTTTCCTTGCACCTGAATAGGCCTGGTCTGCCTTACACAATGCTGTCTCCACTTCCAGCCAGAAAGCTAGAGAGGACAGAACTGGTTTGGACTAAGCACAGAGACTCTCTACCACAGGAGAACAAAGGGAAATGTGGTATAGATATTGGGGCCTAGATCCCAGATCTTTAGAACTCTTTTGGACTCAGAAACCTGCCAAGAAGAAGACCTGGAGAAGCTGTGAGGAGGAACTGACACTTTGCTATGTGCTTTGCTGTGTTGACCTTAAAGGTGGCTTCC
Source organism: Lissotriton helveticus (assembly GCF_964261635.1). Classification (NCBI taxonomy): domain Eukaryota; kingdom Metazoa; phylum Chordata; class Amphibia; order Caudata; family Salamandridae; genus Lissotriton; species Lissotriton helveticus. The sequence continues at coordinate 782,528,860 of NC_136072.1, forward strand.
TCGTTCATGGTCAGAGAAAGGACTGGACTGAACTTTCTGCAACTTCTTTGTTTGGGTTCCTCCAAGGGCTTGAGGTAGAGCTTGCTCCCTGTTCAAAAAGTTTCAGGAACAGCAAAGACTTCAAGTACATCTGCTATCAGCACTGGGAACTGTGTGTTTTGTGATGCAACAGAAGAAAAAGCAGCCCGACACCGTCACTGAGGTGTTGCCGGCTCAGTATCCTGAAGTCACCGCAGAGGGCACTACTGCACTGCAACCTTGGACTCCCCGGCAACGCTGCCCAATGCCCCCACTAATAGTTATCCACGTGTCTGTCTTTATTACATACCAGACACGACAACTGGCGACGAGGGTGGGATGGGCATGACCACTGCCCACAGAATCCCACGAGAGTGCCCTGTCCCATGCGTCGAGAAAAGGAGAACGCTGCCGTGTGGAGCTGCCGCCTGAAGAGAAAAGGCCAGCAGCAGGTGACCCCGTCCCTCCAGCGACTGCGAGGGAGCCAAGAGGGGGGCCGCAGCAACGAGCGCTGAAACGCTCGAGAAGAGGAAACCGTTCGCTCCGAAACGCGATGCCCGCCGGATGCGTGCAACCTGGTGTGTGCTGAAAGAACAGAAGTCGGGAGCCCACTCCGACTCTGCCTAGCACCCCAAAGTGGAAGAAAATTGCCCCGAGCGGGGGACGCTGCCCCAAGAAGGTCCGTTGGTAAGCGCTGTCGAGCGTGTTGGAATCGGAGCTCGAGTGGCCTCCGACATCGGAAACCTCACGCCCGATGCGTGAGATTCGGCACGTTGTCGCCGAGTGAACGCGGGACCTGGCGAAGCAAACTGGGAGCCCACCCCAGTCCTTCAGAAGTGCCCTGAAAGCTGGGGAGCGTCTGGAGAAGCCTGTGACTCCTGCGGGAGCGTGAGAAGAAAAGCGCCGATTCTGCCGGCTTTGGGTCTCACTTCTGATGCGTGAGGAACGGCACGCGGCGGACGGAGAAAATCGGAACTTGTCATGTGGCCTACCTTAAGGGTGGAAAGTGGCCTAGAAGTGGTAGCGGTACTGCAAAAGTCCTGGTGTTGAAGAAGAGATCCTCGGTGAGTGCCCTGTGAGACTGAGTGAGCTGAAGAATGCATGGAACCCAAACCTCGTGGTGAATGAGAGTTCCATTGAAGCGGCCATTTTGAAGTCAGGCATACAGCAATATCAAGAAGCATTGCCAAAGTCAAATAAACAAGCATTGGTTATAACAAGCAAACATGCATTGGCAAGAACAAATGAAATTGGCTGTAGCCAGCAAACAAGCATTAGTAATAACATATAAACAAGCATTGGCGAGAATAGGTAGACAAGCATTGATAAGATCAAATCAACAAGCAGTGGTGAAGAAGCAAACAAGCATAGGCAAATGCAAGTAACAGGTAAAGGTGATGGTGAGCACATACCAAAGAGCGCAAAAGTGAGAAGAGCTGCTGGGCAGAATCGCAGAAGATCCAGAAGAGGGCAGGACTGCAAAAGACAGTCCCAGAAAACAAGCACAACATACACGAGACTTCTCGCATCAATGAAGTGACTGGAGGACTTGCACTAGTGTAAAAGAAATGCCCGAACAAACAAAGATGTCAAATGGGCCCAGCATCACCGCAGAAGAGTCGGCAACCACCTGCAGTTAGCACGCAACACCAAAGGGAGTGGAAAATCACAGAGCCACGAGTCACACATGGTGCAGCTGAATGGTGACCATTTGATGTCCAGAGATCCAAGCTTAATTCACTGAAGCGTGCAGAGACAGTCGCGCCAGGAGCGGACAACATACAATAGTCACCTGGGAGCGGCGAACCTTACCTGAATTCAAAGGAAACGACCAAACAAAGACTAGCGGCCGGGAAGGGTCAGCAAAAGAAGACAAGAAGAAGAGTAAGGAAACAGTCCTACGACATTGTCATGCCAGCGCATTCCACCATCATGCCGGTGAGAGACGAAACACATACATCAAGCCCCTGCATTGGCGTGCCACCCCCAGTGACACAGACCGGCAACCAGAGTCTGGGTCCAGAATGGAACCGGTGGCTGGAATCACTGGATGCATTTCTTGACGTTACCGGAGAGCAAAGAGATAGCAAACGTCTACTACTACTACTCCAATTGGTGGGTCACGAAGGCCGACGCCTGATCAGAACCTTTTCAGCAAAGGATACAGAAACATATAGAAAACTCAAAAGAACGATACGTGCTCATTTCACCACAAAGGAAGATGTCGATCATGAACGCCTCGTTTTCAACGCAGCACGGCGGGAACCAAGGGAATCACTATCAAACTTCATAATGAGATTACAAAAGTTAGCACGGTACTGTCAATTCCATACATTCACAAATGAGGAAGCGGTCCATCTCCGGGCGATCGAGAGCTGTTTAGAACCAGACGCACAGCGCAAGATACTTCGAAGGCAATTCTCGTTAAAGGAAATCATCAGGAGGGCTAAAGCTGGAGAGCGAGCCGAAACAAGAGAGCTGTCTAGAGAATTGCATGTCAATACAAGAAAAGAAGATAACTGTAAGGAGACCTCCCTCGTGTCAGAGCATCAAATCCAAGAGGCAACTGAAATCCGAAAGAGGGAGGACGAAGGTAGACTAGCGACAAGACAGCGGGAAAGACAAAGTGACATGAAATACTCTGAGTCAACAAAGCGAAGACAAAAGACTGAGATGATCCAGGATTATGACAGCCCCACCGACATAACCTCAGGGAGTTATTCAACTTCAAGGAGCCACTCAACAAATGATACAAACTATTCTGAAGAAAAGTCAAGTGGGATGGATCACAGGGATGGAACCGATGTCAGCCTATTCAACGAGCATGAAGGAAAGACAAGCTACAGAACACCGGACCAGTCATGTCAACTCTGGGAGCCGGTACACAAACACACCCGAGCAATCCGCGGGTCACCAATCTTCACAGACAAGTCAGAAGAAACATGCAGCCGTAGAAAACACCACTCCCAGGACACAGACACAAGGGCTCCCAGCGAGCAAGAAGACGAAAGAGACCTCACAAAACTGGGTGACTCACTCCGACACCAGAAAGTGAGAGGCGAGTACACTCAGGACACACGTGAAAATGAAGGAACTGAGAGGAGGCCAGTAACATCATACGAGAAAGGCAGCAACGAAAGGCCTTGGGAGCGAACGAAAGAAATACACACTTGGTTGTCAGATAATTATTCCACTGAAACTGCATGGAAAACATGTCGAGACACATACCCCAAGAAGTGTCCCAAAGACAGCTCTAAATCTAAGAGCAGCTCGTCACAGTATACCAATTCAAGAAGGGTATCAGTTCAAACACATTTGAAAGAAGTGTCCCGTAGAAGAGCAGCAAGAGACCCCTCTGATTCAGAAGACATGTCGGTACGATCACTGGGGTCAACAGAATCAAATTCACGACAACATCCATGGCACGACCACCTGCACGGACCTTGGACTCAGAGGCTACTCTACCCATCCTAAACAACATATTGCACGCAGATGTCTCGGAACATTTGATCACCCCGTCAAGCAACTTGTACCGTTGGTCGCAGTCATATCCGGACCTGAGGAGGGTACCGTCACCCCTGACGGGGCTTGCAAGGCTGACCCCAAGGGTTTTCAGAGGAAGGACAACCATATGGGACACTATACATTGGCGTAGGAAGGACTGTCTCATCATTCCGTCAAGAAGACAAGGTGCGTTGGCCAAGAGGGATCCGCATCACGAAGACAAGAGGGGATGGGAACGGAACGTGCCCATGCCCCAATGCTCAAAGAGTTCAACATGTACAAATGCGAGTGGGAGCAGATAGGACCAATAGAGCCTGCATATGCATCCCAAAACCGGACCACGACACTCAGTGCTTCATTGTCCAAGATGAAAGGTCATGAGCACGAGAGCATTGACGCCCCTGACGAATGGGTACAAGAAGTGAACTCACAGGCGGATGCTTAGTGGAGAAGTGTGGCTCACTGGTTAGAGGAGGCAGACCCGGACGCTGAGATTAGGCCCGAGACCAGGGTTCAATTCCCGACGCGGCAGGGTCTTGAGCCCAAAATGTCCACGGACTCGGTAATTCTCGCTTCAGTGCCTACTTGAATCACAGGTTCACACTCTGGAACTCTGGGCAATAGCTTGCTTAATCTCCACAACTGCCCCCTGCGGCGGGATGCCTGGCTTTCACCTTGGAGATACCCAGTAGGGGCTATCTCACAGGGAAAAACCAGGACGGGTTCCCAATGCAAAGCGCTTTGAGACCTGGCGGTGATATTGCGCTATATAAAAACCCATCCATCCATCCATCCATGCTTAGAACAACAAGTGCCACAATGGAGAACAGACCGCCACTGCCACGCTGAGATATCAGTAGTCACACAGCAAGAAGAAATTGTGACAACTGTGGAATCTGAGAACAAGCAGCTTACGCACCGATGTCTCACATTCTCAAGAATGCGCTCCCGTGGTCAAAGATGTTGGTGTTGAGACAACAGAAAGATCGGCCAAAGACAGGCCCATCACTGATTCAACTTTACTGAGGCTTGAAGACCGGATTGATTCTGAGCTCATGCATGGGGACACCTTCCTGTGGCCCAAACAGACTGTTTGCCGACTCATGGGGCTGAGTGGACAATTGCAAACTTGGTAGGAGTTAATTTCATTTTGTTAAGAAAGGGGGAGATGTAACATTGTGCAATGCAGTCTAGTGCTTGGGAGGGCGGAGCTAGAAAGAGGAACAGGAGGAGCCGGGACCGGTTAGTGGGCAGATAGAGTAGGGACAGGGACCTGATAAGACATGAGTAATAAAGCTCTTGAATAGTTATCCATGTGTCTGTCTTTATTACATACCAGACACGACATCACTGAGCCACTATTTTCACCCCGACCTGTAGGCACCACACTTCGCACCATCTTGCTTCACACCGCCGCCCTGGTATACCCGAGCAGGCTGCTCCACACCAACATCGGCGCCTCTGCCTGCACTGTGGTTCCTGGGCATTGCTCACAAGTTACATGACCCACTGCCCTCATCCCGCAGCGCAGCCTTGGCCAAGGGACCGATGACTCCTACACCGACCTCCAAAACTGATGCTTGCTCTACGGAGCTCAACGAGAGGTCGCCAACGCACTGCATTTCAAGAGGTACTGTTTTGCGGGTCTTCCAAACACCGTAGCTGGCCTACGACGCCGCGGTCAGCCAGAACTGTTTGGATTTGTTCTTCACGACACTGTGATAGCCCCGGACTGAGCTATTGGCGTCAAGGAACTGTATTTTAAATCTATTTTTGTTTATTGATATTTCTAAGAATTGTATGGTGGATTTTTATTGTTTTTGAACAGATAAAATATTGGAATTGATTTTTAAACTGGTGTGGGTTCCTTTTGTAGTGTTTTCACTGTATTACTGTTTGTTATGTGCAAATGCTTCACACACAGCCTCTAGCTTGACTGCTCGTGCCAAGCTACCAATAGGGTAAGCAGGGGTTATTTTAGAAGTGTATACCCCTGATCCTGACTAGGAAGAAGGATCCCTACTTGGACAGGGTAACAATCTTCCAACTAGAGAACCCCATTTCTAACAAGGAGGAATCACAGAAAACAACTATTTTAAAGTATTTGCTCCTAAATGTGGAGGCTATCACAGATAGTTATTTGTGGAAATCCCGAAGGACCTGAGAGCGTATTTTTCTATTTAGGCTTAGAACAGACACAGTAAACTATCTACTCTGTTTTCCCCTAGGACATCAGCCCAATCTAGATTCGAATTTATGCCCGTGCAATAATGATGCCACTCAGTCAATGGTTCATTTTCTCTTCTAATGTAAATGTTGTATATTATACACTAAATGTTTTTGGCTCCACTTTTGAGATCTAGAAATAAGAGACATTGTGCCCTAGCTTACCTTTTTCTCCAACGTCTTCCAGACGAGGAAACTTGCACTGCCATAACTTGGTTACTTTGTGCTGCTGTGCGATCGTGTGACACTATGCACCTTACTTAAAATATGTGATGCTGCTAGTTATTTCATCGGTTGCTACTTTGAAACAAAAGGCATTATACATACAGGGTTTTAATACTTGGATTTGTTTATTGAGTATGGTACTATTTTAATATTGATCACATATGGATGTATTTTACTGCATGATTCCTTATGTTTTTATGCTCGTTTTGCTTTTATGGTTGAATTGTCAACCGAATAAAGTAATTCTGAACTAAACTGAGATTATTATCATCTTTAAAATTAGATGTGGACAATTTGCAGGAAGGCATTTATAGAGGTGAAGGCATAGAAATATGTGCCAGAGTAGACTGTTTTCAGAGAGAGGAAGCATGGAGGGATAGGAAGACTGAGTTTGCCATTGGAGAGCAAACAAAGAGAGGTCTGAAGCTGGGTCAGTTTTTCAGGCAGGGTTGTAGGAATATAGAGGCAGCTTTTTTTATATAGAAGGAAATTTAACGTTGCAGCACTGTAAAAGAATACAAAAAAATGTTGACATATCATGTGATACAGAGCTCTGGTATTTTTGACAATAGATTCAGATGAACAGTCAGTCTGTCCACTACTTGGCTAGAACCCCACCACCACAATAGGGGTTGCTGTCAGCTCTGCGGTTGGAAGTGTAAATAGCTGGATGCAAAAATATCAAATGATTTATGCATCCAAGGAAGCACTAACCTTGTGATCATCACAAAGTGGGAGAATGTAGGGATAAATAATGTAAACATTCAAAAGTAGACACTGCTTAGAGCAGATGTCTTAGAGCAGATGTCTTCTTAAACCCTTGAAGTTTGTATTCTTGTATTAATTGCAGAAGTAAAATGGATCTATTTGGAAGCCCTTTGTTTAGTATGCCACAAGACGGGGAAGAGGAGAACCTCAGCAGACAATGGAAATGTATTGCCTTCATTCCTGCAGGTGGAAAGTGGGGATTCAGACACTGAAGTGAGGGGGTGGTGGAGGCGGGACTACCTTTAGTAATCCCATGAACTTTGTTAGCAAGGGGCTGAAGATGATTTCTTCCTGAGTTCAGCCATTTTGTGGATGCTTGAGAGGAGGGTGGAGCTCGAGTTTCTGTTGTTCAAGGTGATGACGTTTCTTAGATAGGTTTGATCTTTTATCTGTCCCTAATTACTGGTTTAGGAAGGACGCTGTGCAGAGATGTCACACTTTATTGAGCTCATGTTGTGGGTGCTCCTGCTTGGAGCCAGCCTCAGTGCTCTCCGTTGTAAGAAGCACAACAGGCTATGTCTGGGGGTAGCCTAAGAAGGACACTTGCTAGAGAACACATCTGAAATGGTTCTGCTACAGGAGATAGTTTATTCAGGCCCATGCACAAGCAGCTACTTAAAGCAAAATGCAGATAATTGATCAACATGCACGTTCCAATCCAAAAACAGTCAAATCTGCACTTGGGTAGCTTATTGTCAGTGCTCCTACTCTTCCACTACCACCAGGCGGGGCTTTGGAGCATTTTAATGTTGTGTATGTTCGAATCGAGATGCAACAGCTTGCCATTGCTTCCTATGGATTTAGAGACAATTCATAACAAAACATGTAACAAAAAAAAGAGAACTGTGTTTACATCTAACTTGTGTGTACAGTGATTTGTGCTCATTTCTGTGTACTGCTCGGCACTACTGTTTTTGACAGCTACGATCCAGTGCCTGTCCTGCATGCCAGGCTCTGCCTCCACTGCAACTACAGACAGACCCGAGGGAAGAAGCCAGACCTCCAATGCCGAGCCCGACCTATGAACTTTACCCTCTGGTTGTCCAATTCCCTACGAGTATCCTGAGGTGGAAAAGAAAAATACGAAACAAACTCATCAGCTTTACATGAGATGGAATAGCTATGCTTAGTCTCCTCTACTTCATCCGAATTGACAATTGGAGGAGGCAGGAATCCAGTGGGCACTAGTTGCTCAGAAATCCCAGGAACATGCTATCAAGTCAAAGCCAAGAACGAGCAAGCAAGAAACTACCATGTTAAATTTGGGGGTGAGAAAAATGAATTAGAAAAAAAACATCAAAGAACATTCCCTTTTATAGCAACTCAGCTGCACTGATAACTTGTCTACTTAATGCTCAATGGAGTGTTTTCCATTTATAAGCGTTCTAGAAAACATGATTTACTGTTATTTAATGTTGATATCGTGAGGATGAAAGGCAAAGTTGACCTTGCCTGAATTCGAACATGTAACCGCAGATCACGTATAGGCCAAGAGCAGCTGTTTAACTCATTGACCAATCTTGGTATTAAAATTAGCAACACATTGTCAGCTTGTTGCTAGTTATCCCTCGGGGGAGGTAACTGGTGTCAGAAAAGCATTTTAAGGAGAAGAGATGATATGCCCAGAATCACTGAAAGTTCAGGTGAAGACGGGATACAAATACCGATGTGTATACTCCAAAAAATTCCGTTGTTTGGAATTCCACCATGCTTTTCTGATAAGGTCCTCCCGTACTATATACACCCGCTGATGTTTTTATTATGCATATTTTTCTTTGAACTTGTTTTCCTTTTGAAGTGCTGTAACACCAAGGGATACTGTTGGTATCATATAAATATTTAAAAATATTAGACTGAATACTTGTATTATTTTCCTAAGCCTTTCACACCCCCCACTTAAATATCCTAACATCAACTCTCACACAAGAGTGCCTTACACTCCCAATGTGATCAACTTCAAAAGTGATGGAAAGGCTGCATACAACATATAAATACATACTAAAGAAAAATGCTACAATTCTGAATGTATAAACGTATCATTGTCGAATAGTAACAAGAGGGTTAATTATTTAATGATTAAACACGTAGTTTTAATAAGTGTTTGCAGTTGCGTTGTAGGAAGGGGGAGTATTATGTGGTGATGCTGGTTAGGCTTCACCTTGCAATACTGTAGCAAACCCCAAAGATGGTCCTTGGATTTACACAAACAAATCGTTAGCTCAGTCCTGGTAGTGTGGCAATGAGAAGTAAGGCTTTATTAGAGGAACATGTGTTGAGCATTTCAGAGTATCAACATGGACTGTAAGTAAGTGACACGACTCAAGAGAAATCCAACACCAATTTATAAAAATAGAGTGTATGTTTTGTCTTAATTTAGACACCAAAAAGAACGAAATAGCATACATATAACTGTAGTAAATGATATTATAAGCAATATAAAATCTGAGCAAAATAATACAGTGAAAATTTAACATTGGGGTCAATAGGAACAAGCATTTACAATGCAATGGTCTCATCTTTGTTAAAGTTAGAGCTATTGGCATTGCTCATGACATTAGTTTTGTTTATGTTTTTGTTTTTAAAACATATAAATAAATGTCATTGTCATTTACAATGCCAATAGCTTAATCTCTCGCAAATGCGAGACCTATTGCAATTGCACCCACACAGAGAGCCTCACACAAAGAGCCCCACACACACACAGAGCCCCCCACACACCCACAGAGCCCCCCACACACCCACAGAGCCCCCCCACACACACACCGAGCCACACACACACACAGAGCCACACACACACACACCGAGCCACACACACACAGAGCCACACACAGAGCCACACACACACACACACAGAGCCACACACACACACACACAGCCACACACACAGCAGATTTCGGTTACACATGCCATGATTGAAACTGGCCTCGCCAGGTCACAATCAAGTCGAATTCAGACACTGAACTCGCTCGGCCGCGTTGCCAGTTTTGTCCGGAGGGGGTGGGGGAGAGAAACCGAAACTCGGGAGCTCCATGCTGTCACGGGGGAAAGCAGGCAACCTCCATTGTGTTGGCGACGCAGCGAGGTAAGTAGGGGCTTTCAGGAACAATGGTTTAACCTATCCAGTTTAGAGTCCTCATCTCCGGCTGGGCTTGAGAATCAATCTGTGACTTGCTGACCCAATCTCCATGCTTCCCCTGCCCCTATTACGGCAAACAGATTCCCTCATCCCTGGACCCTTTCCCTCTCAATCACTCTTTTTACCATCCTCCGAATTCTCCAGCGAGGTTCCCTCTTGTACTCCGAAAGCACCCTCCTGTGCCCAGAGGTTCTCCTTGTCCGAATCTATACCCACTACCTTGATAAACCTCTTGCGATCCAGGTCCCCCCACAGCCGATAATACCCCCCACCTTTGTACCCACAGTCTGTAGGCACATAGGGCTTATAAAAAAAGTAGCAAAATATTAAAAATAATGAAGTTTGCCATGGTGGTTCCTTTGCATAAATCTAAATTCATACAAAATACGCCCATTTGGCTGCAAAGGGCTTTACTTGCGACCTAGAAACAGGTGTTTAAAGAACTGAAGTTATAAGAAGGAAACAATATTACACCCAGGTTTGACAGGTACTTAACTTGAAGATTAGGACTGCATAGGCAATAAAGAGAAGATTACATTACAGTTAGAGGTTCACAGGTGTGGTTTTTTTCTGTGTTACCATTCCTAATCAATTTCAGCCATCGCGCTCGTTTTTCCATATACTTTAAAAATCTGAAACTTTCTAAAATAATTAAGGACTAGCCTGCACTTAGGTAAATGTGTACAGAAATAGATTTGAAAACGTAAAGATTAATAGTCAACGCTATTTGTGTGTTACTAATAACCAATTTAAAAAATATATTTATGCATTTAGGTGATAAGATTCCGTATGTAGAATGTAGAGGTTACGTTGGAGTGTCAAAGTAGCATCGTCTTTAAGTACTGAGTTAGTGATAGATGTAGATACGAACACAACCATATTTCCGTGATAAATAGACCACCAGGCACAAGGTGGTAAATTAGGGTACCAGGACGAGTGCGATCCCCAATCTGTTGTCGAGAAAAGCAACAGATTTCATGTGAAAATACACAAACATACCCTACACCGGATCCTGTGTTACTTCTGTACGTTCTACACTGCCCTATTGTTTAATATACTTGTTTTGAAAAATCGACTAGCTGAACAGCCGAATATTTCTGTGGGTTCTACGGCCAGCTGTAGGAAGGCTTTTAACACTCACTCGCCAGTAGACCCACGAGACTACGGCGAACATGCATACATAGCTTTCGTTACCAGGACAGTGTTGTTTGCCAAAAGTGCACTTTTCTGGTTCCCTTTCATCTGCATGAATAGGTTAAGAGGAGCGGGTAACACGGAGGAGCCCACAGCATCTTGTGATGCAGTCATGAAAATCACAACAGGGGCGTCACTTCCTGAGGCCGAGAAGAGACGTCGTCAACACCACCAGATGTATAGCCAGGGTGTACTGGATCCAGATCGCTAGACAGCCCGCCAAGGAGCGGCCTGACACTCAAGCAGCGGCACTCACGGCTAGGCAGGGTGGCGATGGCGCGGCCAGTAAGGAGCGTGCCCCCTGCGTTGTCTGCTGCCTGTCCCGCAACCCCGGCTCCAGCAAAGATGGCCGCTAACTGCAGACTCGGGGTGGGGCATGTACAGGCTGGAGTCTAGCACAACAGGAAACTAAATGCGTCAGAGAGCCCAGTGACCCTCTGTGGCCATGAAAACAGAAGACGTACCGAAAGCTTTCACTGCCCCCTTCCCAAGCTACCATTGTCATAGCAGACGGACTGACACATGTCGCAGAAGTTCAAGAAGAGGTGGAGTACTAACTCGTTAAGTGAATGCGTCAGCATTGTGTGCCATGTTGTTGGACAAAAAGATGTACAATCTACTACAGTCTTCAGCGGTCAATGAGGGTTGCGTTTAACAACATTTAAGAAGGAAACGTCCTTCGTGCACACCATCAGCTCTGCGGGGGTCATGTACACGCTGACCAGGAACTGCAGGTCCCAGTGACGTTTCCTTTTCAGACTTGGGGGCGTGTTTTTGACTGAGGACGTCACTGAAAGAAACGAAAAAACACGCCCCCCAATCCGAAAAAGACGGGGCTTAGATCGTCACTGGGACCTCTTCTCCAATGGCTGGCCAGCGTTTAGGAGGCCAGCCAATGGAGAAGAGGGGCGGTGTTAACCTCGCTACTAAGAGACATCAAATCTCGCAAGCTGTACTGTGCATGTGCGCAAACAAATCTCGCCGAGACATAAAAAACACTAGTGACAATCGGCCACTTGCAGGTCGAGTTAGGTGTTACCCTTGCAGGATAAGGATGATGTGGGTCCCAGGACCAGGCCACAAATAGTCTGTTACATTTTACCTGGCCTGTGGGGCCCGGGTGCAGAGTTGTCCTGGCTGTCCCTGATGCTGAACAGGAGCCGTGGGAGAGCTCCTTTTACTGCTTACATGGTGCGATGGGGGAACAAAAAGAGGGATGGTTGCTGATGTCAATCAAAAGTCAGATGGAGTTCCCTTAAGGGGTAGCATCTGGTGAAGGGGTTGGTTGCCAGACTGGTAACCAACAAGCCTTGGCAACGGTAATCCTTGGAAAATGTACTTCAACGTCTGGTTGTCCCGGGAAACACAGCAGCTGCCTGTTATTTTGTGGAAAGCAGAACTACAGTTCCCACAATACACTAGACCATCTGGATTTTGACAATCCCACGGAGGGCCTGATGGGCAGCAATTCTTCGGATGCAGAGCGTTATTTGACCTGCAGTTTGCAGGGGACCTGTGCCACTAGTCAAGGGGAGTCCGAGGCTTTACAGGCTTCCACAGGGTCTGGGAGAACTAAGAAATAGCCTAGGACGAGTCTCAATCAGACTGTTCCAGGAGCTTTGACAAAGGGCAGAGTATCCCTCTTTTTGTTTTGTGCAAGTCCTGTTGTCGCAGACACAGGTCTCTTCTTCTGTCTTCTTCGATGCAAGTTGTTCAGAACTGAGGTTCTGGTGCCGGGTGCCCCTAGATTTAGGGGTGTGGGTGCAAGTGGCTAATGGGCTGCTTGCCCCAGTGGCTAATCCGCCCCTGAGGTGACCACATCCGGGCTGTAGGTTGCCTTTTCTATCCAGAACCCTCTATTCCGCCACTTCTAAAAATGGTAGAACACTTTTTTCAGTGCACAGACTGGGCTGCCCACCCTGGAGGTGTGGCTAGCCTTCAGTGGGTGTACACCTCTTTGCATACCTGATTTCTGGCTTTCCCAGGTACATATGTGCCTGCCTGGGTCAGGGGAAGAGCTGTTTCCTCCTCAGGTAGTCAGCCCTAATGCATATGAGGCGGTATAGCCTTTGAAGCTCATCACCTTGATGTGCCACATCACAAGCCTTACTGGGAGGGAGAAGGTGTAACCTCTTTCCTGCCCAAGCCTTTGTTCCTGACTCCTGGGAGTGATCACACTACCTGGCAGGAGGATAGAATCCTGTCTTGGCATCAGAAAGCATGGGCTGCTAGCCAGAGGACAGAAAATCTGGGACCTCCATGTGGACAACCTCGGAGGTAGCCACCTGGGTGCTTGCCACATCACCCTCAACATAAGATTCATTTCAGGGGTGAGAAGGCACGTTTTTGATACCAAACACAATATATTTAGGCAGTATCATAATGCAGCTGCCAACCTTAGGTTTGCCCGGGTGCCAGCCTGTGCTATCCTATTGACTGTCTATCACTTCTAGTGTCCTTTAATGGTAAAGGGCACTTTTGGGACATATAAGCTTGCATTTACGTGTCCACATCTCTACTATACTTCTCCCTGCCCCCTAGGCTTTTGGAGTCCTACCTTAGGGGTGGCTGATATATATTAAAACACACAAGATGATGGACGGAATGTTGCACAATGGCAAAACATTCACCCCCAGTCACAGATCTGGGTTTAATCCATCGTTATTTTGCTCACCAAGCCACCCCAGTTCAGACATGGCCATATGCAAATCAGCCTTGACCCTGTGCCTCATGGGAACAGTCCAGCCCGAACTGCCAAGCCATGTCTTCCCTGGACTGGAATCAAGCATCCTAGGACCGGTTTCTGGCTGTAAGCCGTCTTCAGCCAGGATAGCTTGACTCCAGTGGCGTGGTGAGCACGGGACCCGCGTCTGGGCATACCCTCCCCACATAGGGTGAGCAGCAAAACACACAAGATGATGGACGGAATGTTGCACAATGGCAAAACATTCACGCCCAGTCACAGATCTGGGTTTAATCCATCGTTATTTTGCTCACCAAGCCACCCCAGTTCAGACATGGCCATATGCAAATCAGCCTTGACCCTGTGCCTCATGGGAACAGTCCAGCCCGAACTGCCAAGCCATGTCTTCCCTGGACCGGAATCAAGCATCCTAGGACCGGTTTCTGGCTATTAGCCGTCTTCAGCCAGGATAGCTTGACTCCAGTGGCGTGGTGAGCACGGGACCCACGTCTGGGCATACCCTTCCCACATAGGGTGAACAGCAAAACATACAAGATGATGGACGGAATGTTGCACAATGGCAAAACAATCACCCCAGTCACAGATCTGGGTTTAATCCATCGTTATTTTGCTCACCAAGCCACCCCAGTTCAGACATGGCCATATACAAATCACTGCAATAGCAGGTCTGCTGTCAGTAATTTACTTGCGTCACACTGGGTGGCACAAACAGTTCTGCAGGCCCTGGGGACCACTTTACGACCCATGCCTTGGGTACCCATGGTACCATATACTAGGGACATATAATAAAGTCCTTGTCAATTTGGGTTGCCAATTTACACATAACAGTTTTAGGGAGAGAGCACTAGCTCTGAGGTCTGGGAAGCAGACTCCAGTGCACTATTAGAGTTATAACCATCAGCATTGAAGCAAAAAGTGGGGGGAGAGGGGGTGTGACCATAGAAAAAGGAAGTTTTCCTAAATGCATTTTTTGCATTTTTGGCACATTGCGATTTTCACACAAAGTATAGCACCCAGAAGGATGACAGGCTGAGTTGAGCCCTCCAATGATTTACAACTATGTTATGCAAATTGCACACATATGTCACAATGTTTTGCAATTTCAAAGGGCAGTGATTAACAGTCCAATTTGTACTGAATATATTGCCCCCTGAAGGATGAACGGCTATGTTATCCCCATCCTCCCCAAGTTGCACACGTATGTCATCCACAGCTGTTTAACTCACTGAGCTCTCTTTCCGGCTAGGAGACTGCTTGCAGGTGTGGAGCCCCACCAGTCCTTCAGAAGCACCAACTTGTTGAACAATTTATTGGTTACCTTGCAGTGTTGCAGCACAAGGGCTTGGTTGAGCCATTGAGAATGTCCGGGGATGAGCAAATGCCACTGCTTGTCTCCCCAGGGTGACTTCGGGCACTTGGCACAGGCCACAGGGATAGGCCGTGAGACACTTATAGAGTGGTGCTTAGGATAAATGTATATATAGGCGGGGGTTGACGGGTTATCCAGCATTCTCATAGACTCCATTTTGTGAGTGGAGAGCAACGCAAACTTCAGTTAGGCATATTTTGTAGTTATGAATTATTTTGGGCGAATTTGTGAGGCCCCTGGTCAACTGTGTAAAGCTATGGCAAGCGACCTGGCATGTGTGGTTGCCATGAGACCTTATGCATGGTCTGTGCTACTGGTAGGCCTGGGGTCTTGGAACAAGCATGGGCGGGCATAACTATGCCCAGGAAGGAAGCGGCTGGTAGAGTGGCTGCTTCTGCTTGCTTGCCACCAATGAGCTTGTACCAGTCAATTGGGCTGCAGCATGCTCACAGTGCTGAGGAAGCGGGCGGCATGGGGGAAACACAGGAGAAGAAAGATAAAAGCTTACCGAAGGCTTTAGGGGCAGTCAGCTCATTGTGGAGGTGGAGGGAGAAGAAGGAGATCCAAAGATAGCGGCTGTGCCTCCAAGACTGGGAAGTGGAGCTTGGTCGCCAATAATACTGATACAAGTGGCGAGGTGGGAAGGGCTGAGGGCAGGCCATTTGTTGAGGGAGGTGGCACTGGTATTGATCCACGCTGTCGGAAAAGTGCAGTAACGCCCACTGGTCACCAGGGGGTGCCACAGTCAACTCTAGCCAGGCTACAGAGTAGCAGTCATGTCAAGGTACAAGGAATGGTGGGGGTTGTAGTCTCTTTGGGCGCTAGCACACTAGTTGCAGAATGATTGTGTTGTCTGCTAGGCACTGGAAGAGTCAGGGAAAATGGGCAAATGGGCAAATGATTTAAAAGCAACCATAATTATTCCAATTGAGGTGGGTTACAGCATGGGCATCTTGGAAGTTAACCTGTATTTCCTTAATAATGGGGTTGTACAGGGTCCAGTGTGCATGCACAAGCTACAGGAAGAGGTTTGAGTAGGTCTCTGGTGATGGGGGTGACAGGAAAATGGGTATTGATTCCTGAAGAAGAAGATAGGTGGGTATCATAGTGAGCTGGAAGGGCTTGTGGGACTCACACAATTGAAGACTCTTTGGGTTGGAGAAATCTGGGGAGAATGCAAAGGCTGACATCAGCTAAGATAGAGGCCTGTGGAAGAAGTTGTCAGAGGAGCACGCTATGGCTCCTGGACGTTGGCCTGAAGACTTGGCAAAGTCTTCGGTTACCAAGGGAGCGCACAGACACATATCTGGAGAAAGGAGAGAATATGATGGTGGTGTAGGTGATGGTATGAGACCAGGAGCAAATGCATGGTGCAAACTGGATTATGTGGATGATTTGGTTCTGGATTATGGGGACAAGAGTGACACGTTAGAGGAGGGAGAAGTGCGTGACAATGAGCACGATTGTGAAAGGTCAGGTGGATGTGGGCATGCCCAAGAACTTAAAAGGAAGAAAGAGGAGTTTTGGTGCCTTTCAGAGGTCCTGTGCGGGCGAAAGGAGCACCCCCAGAGGAGTAGGACAAAGGCAGAGAAGCAGGTTGGAGAGAAAAGCAGCTGTTGGAGGTCACATGATAAAACTGCCTAAAGGTACATGATAATGGCGGTCAGTTTGGAAATGAAAAAAAGAGTCACTCTGCTGTTGAGACAAAATCAGTGGGTGTTGGGGACAGCAAGATACAAGACGGGGCGCGGTTATCTCAAATTTAGTTAAGGAACAAGACACTGGGATAGTGTGGTGGGGGACTAATGTGTAATATAGAAATGCAGTGTGACAATAAAACAGAAGGGGGGTAAAGATGAAGGTAAAAAGGAGGGTGGTGAGGATGATCTACAACATAGGAAAAAGTTACCCTACATGGGAATAGCAATGCCTTTAGAGTCACATTTATCACAAAAGACAACGAATACGATTTGGAAACATGAGTATGTGTATGTATTTACATTACTAAACAGAGATTTACAACCTAAAGATGAAGAATGGGAATTAGTGTGATGCAGAAGAGTATACATCACTGTAGATAATTGGATGTCACTTTTCTTATTTATGCTAGCATTTATTGTGAAAAGTATGTTGATAGGGCCATTGCATTATTGAAATATATGGATAAAATATGCAAGGATCAAATGCATTTTGGGAGATACAATATGACAGAAAATGTAAGGCTCGGATGAGCTTTAACCCCGACAAGACATGGCGTAACACAGACTCTGAATTATGGTTACAATGGGTGTCCTCTACACAACCACCAGCCACCACACACACAACGAGCAGCTTGCCAATCACTTACCAGCCCTTTCAATACTGGCATGTCCAGCAAGGTACAGGTTTGCTGGGTGGAGGACAGGTCCCGAATTCAGGAACATGCTGGGAATTTAACAACTTTTTTTGCCCCAGGCTGTTTTGATGCTACAAACAAAAATGTTAAAAATGCGGAGGCTGTCACTCGATGGCACAATGTTTTACCATAGCCAACAGTTGGGATCAGTGGAGACTGGCAAGGGGTAGGGGACAACTAACACAAACTTTACCAAAAGGTGCATACTCCTATTAAAGCGACCAGATTGATATGGTGGCTATGGGGTTTCCAGGAAGATTTTAGGCTGGGGTACCAAGGACCCAGGGTGGCAAGGTGAGCAGAGAATTCAATATCTCCCAAATATAGTGCAATAGAAACTAGATAAAGAGTTAAAGTTGGGCAGGACTGGAGGATGTTTTGGAAATGACGTTTCCTAATTTGATGATTTCTCCTTTGGGGTAGTGCCCAGAAAAGTGGTGGGGAGTACCGTTTAATACATCATCTGTCCACGCCAGAAGGCGAGTCAGTAAATGACTACATTGCAGAAGAGGATGCCACAGCATAATTTATGTAAGTGGATGAGGCAATTAAATTAGTGATGTGTGGGGGAGTTAAAGCTTTGTTGGTGAAGACTGGCATTCAATTTGTATTTTGTTTACCTCTAACAGATTTTTCATTGTTAGCAATGCAGTTTGGGTGTGCCATTTTTGTGGACAAAGTGCTTCCAATGGGTTGTGCCATCTCCATCTCCTATTCTCTTGCACTTTTTTGCAGTTGGCTTTTACTCAGTCTAGTGGTTACAGTTTGAGGAGCTCGACTTTGTTTTGAGAGGTTAACACAAGATTTGGGTGTTCCACTAACAACTGAGAAGCCATATGGTCCAAATGCATCTTTGACTTTTTTAGGAATCGAATTGGATGGGGTTCAAATGATTGCTAATCTACCTGACACTAAGGTGGATGAGATACAGGCTTTTTTGGTTTGGTAATTGTTGAAAGGAAGGTGAATTTACGTTGGGCGTCCTTAGTAGCTCGTGAGCTACTGGTAGCTCTCCAGCTACCTGTAAGTAGCTCTCCTGTATGCAGCCCAGCGTTTACTTGTTTAAATTAATATATGTATACCAACAAAGAAGAGTGTGTATTCAAGATGAAAATGTGCGTTTTTCAGAACTCATGAGCTGATGTTTGGAAAAAAGTGGTTGAATTTCCAAAATATATTTAAAGCTGATATGTCAGTGATAAATCATGCAGTGTTGGGGAGACATGTTGCTAATATTATTACTTTGGTGCCAGGGGCATTGCAGCTCTGACTGTGCTCTGACATGCATTACCCATGTAGAGGCATTTCACATCGACAAAGCCTTTTTATATTATTGCTGGCAACAGTGCCTGATGCACTGAGGTGACCTATGCTGGCAATCTTGAATACATACTAATGTCATCTTATCTGATGTGATCACACAACACTAGTATTAGTAGCTCAGGATGATGTTCTTTAGACATAAGTAGCTCTTACTACAGAAAAGGTTTGAGATCCCTGATTTACGTACTGTCCAGAAACTACTTGGATACTTAAACTTTCCTTATAGAGTGGTCAGAGCAGGACGGTTGTTCTGTAGAAGATTGACTCGTGCAATGGCGGGGGCTTCTTTGCCACATCATAGAGTTCGGATTTCTATGGCTGTGAGGGTGGCCTTGTGTATTTGGAGGAATTTTGGAATGATTTTAATAGGGTCCTCATTTGTTTTCTGGAGGATGAGACAACTTGGGAGGTTCAGTATTTCAGACGCCACTAGAACAAGAGGTTTTTGAATTTTCTGGGATGGTAGGTGGTGCACGATAGAATGGTCTACACATTAGATGGCATAAAAAAGATGCATAGTCGTTTTGGATTTGTTTTCACTATAAATGGCTTTGAAAATTTGGGGGTGAGAGTTGGAAAACAGGACGGTGAATTTCATTGCAGACAACATGACCATTGTAGAATGAGTAAAGAGATAAAAGGTGAGGAATGTGAGAGTGCTATGACTGCTGATATTTATGCAACTATGTTTGCAATTGAACATTGTATTTAAAGCTAGATGTGCCAGGAAGGAGCAATAATAAAGCAGATGCTTTGTCTCGTTCGCAGTGGTGGAGATTTCATATGTTGACTCCTGGAGCAGAAAACAAGTTGTCAGATTTATCAGTGAACATCTGGGCATGGAGGGAATGCGAGTAGTGGATCCAGTGGAAAAGTCAGTTTCAGCATCAACAGAAAATACAAGCATAGCAGGATTTCATACAGTTTGGTGTTTAAAGTGTGATAGAGTGGGAATGGTACACAGAGAAAGGGAGAACAACACCAACAGGTTTTTGTGACAAGTTTAGTAGATAAAGGCTCATCACACACTATCATCACAGGTAAACTGGCAGGGATATCATTTTATTGGAAGTTATGGTGGAGTTATTATCCAGTGGAGGCTGATTTGGTTAGAGGAGTTCTGAGTGGTTGGGCCAGAGAGAGAGGTGGCAAGGCTAGTTTAAGGGAATATATGTGACAGTGGACCTGTTGGCAAAGTTTTTAGTTATGTTACCTGGTGCTGTGGTTATGATGCTTTTCAAGGGAAATTGTTTTGTTTGGCAATGGTGTGGATGTTTTTTAGTGCATTTTGAGGTTTTTTTAATTGTTTTAGAGCGAGACCGTGTTTATTTCACAGCGAGGTTCTCTATGAAGGTTATTGCTTCAGGATTAGACTGAGAATGTCAAAAATGGATCGAAAGGGTAGATTGATTTGGCTACATAGCTGAGAGGTAGCAGAACTTTTTCCAAGGAATGGGATAGCTTTTGGTGTGGCCAGGAAAGAATTGTGAGGAGATTTTGTCATGCAATTGGGTGCCGGGCTACAGCATCTAATTTGTTGGCTGTCACAAGAAGGTTCTGGACAAAGAAAGATATGGTACACATTCTTTTAGGATAAATGCCACAATGGAAGCTGGGAGGTTGAGTGTTTCATAGCGAGAAAAAAGTAGAATCGGTAGATGGAACTCTTGGAAAAAATACATAGTAATTTGTTTATACGTCACACATTTATGTTTGTATTAATTGTTCTTTATCTTATTTTGATACAGGTTGTATTACTGGACCCATGCAGGCCAAGATGGTCACCTGGGCAATAGGTAATTCCTTTATCCATTGAGCAGCGCAGTTTGCAGATCAGGAGGTTTATGGAAGATCGCTAGTTCTTCCAAGCAGAAGACACAACATTTTATGGAGGGGTAAGAGCGGGATGAGGTGGGGTGGTTTGTTATCATTAATGGTAGAACTGTTTGCTACCAGAGGATGTCCGGACATGGTGATCATCGATCTTGTGAAAAATGATTTAGGTGCACTTTCAGGTTTGACTTCACTTAAAATGATAAAGGAAGATCTACAGGTGATTAAGAACATGTGGGCTGGAACAAGCATGGTATGGACTGAGTTTGTATCATAGAGGCTCAGGAGGGCTGTGATGAAACACGTGTCCGTGGACAAAGCATGGTGTAAGTTAAACAAAGCCGTGCAAGTTTTTTGGCAGTCTGTTAAAGTAACTGTTGTAGCCCACAGGCAAATCAAGGAAAAAGAGTTTTTGTTTCAGTTAAATGGTGTTCACTTGTCAAAGTCTGGGAATTCTTTTTTACCTCTTGGAGTTAAGAGATTTATTGGCGAATGTATGGAATAAGCGTTTGTGGTGTGGTGAAAAATAGTTGGACATTTTTAAGGACTGAAGGATGGGCAGGAAAACACCTTTCCAGGATTTTTCAGGTTGGCACTTTTTGGGGGGGGGTGTGGAGAGTCAGGTGCTGGCATATCCGCCCATCAGGGTGAGGGAAAGGGACGACTTTGGGGGCAAGAGGAGTTTTGAGAAGGGGAGTTTGTTTGGAGATGATTGCTAGGGTGTGTGATAGAGAGACGATTGGGTAATGCAGGGGAACGACTGGGAATAGAAGAAAGATGTTGCAGGGTAATGGAAGTTTATTTGTTCTGGGGAACTGTTAAAAAATGTGGGAGTTGTTATGGGAGGGAGATTTCAGGAACTATTATTTAATAGAGAGTAGGATTTCGGTTGATGTACCTATTGTAAATAATTAATTTGACGACTACAGGCCTGGCCTAATAAAGTGGACTTTTATGCTATTCAGGTTTGTATCTGGGTTTTATTGCACAAGGACTGACTCATATCATATTTATTTATTTATTTATTTATGCGATTTTATATAGCGCGAACTTTACCCGAAGGCGTCAGAGCGCTTTACATAGGACCCAGTTTCAAACATAAGGACTGACGGTACAAAAGGAATTTGCAAATTTTTGACTTACATAAGAACCAGTTGAAAACGTACAGACTTAGGTTTACATGCGTTACAAAAAGGTACAAACAGAAAAAAATTCAAATGTACAAGAGATAGAGTCACACAAGGAGGAGATACAAATCGATAAACTCTAGGCATATACTAGTGAAATCTCTATCTACTTAGGGAGGGGATACACATGGATATACTCTAAGAGTCACATAGGCATGTTAGAGAGCAGAGCGGACTCCTGCATAAGCTAGTGATTAGAGTTATCTCTATATACACAGAGAAGGGGTAAGACTGGATATACTCTAAAAGTCACATAGGAATGGTAGAGAGCAAAGCGGACTACTGCATGTTCTAGTGATTAGAGTTATCTCTATATACATAGGGAGGGGATACACATGGATATACTCTAACAATCACATAGGAGACTAGTCATTAGAGTTATCTCTATATACATGGGAAGGGATATGACTGGATATACTCTAAGGGTCACATAGGAATGGTAGAGAGTACAAAGGTCTACTGCATACACTAGTGAATAGAGTTATCTCTATATACATTGGGAAGGGATACACATGGATATACTCTAAAAATCACATCATAGCCTCCCAACCTTCAGTACCTTTCCACACGAGGCAATCCGCCTCTGACTCGAGAGACCAGTGTGTGCAACAAAGAAAAGAGTAAATAGGAGTTCGAAAACTTCCGCAAAAGTATACATTTCATAAGAACAGTGGGCACCGTAATCACAGTCAACAATAAGGTAACAATTTAACTCAGCCCTCAGCTGAGAAACAGGAGATCCCCAATAACTGGATGCTGATGTAGAAGGTAAAAGGGGCATTATTATTTGTATAGCACACAATTAATTGCCTCAAGTTTACTGCCCTAGTCAAAGGCATTACATTGTTTGATCCCCTAAAGGATATTAGGTTGAACTGGCTCTGCCAGCATCCGAACATACAACCCACTGATTACAAATAGATATCTGCAATTTGAACTCAGCCCACCAAGCTATCTCACCAGAATGCTCACAGAAATGCCTGCCTGAGGAACATGAAAGATTGCACAAAGTTGTTGGTCTTGCAGCAACGGGGCATGCAACTCCTCGGCTACTCTAAGCAGTTGGCCTTATCGCAGCATCATGGCACAACGAACTCGAAACACAGCACCCAGACAGATCCAGAGAAGCCAAGTCCTAAAGACTTCAGTTTCCTCTCCGGGCTCATCGTCTTTGAGCTGGGGACCACCAAATCCCACATTTAGTCAATTGGGTGCATTTTCTTTTCAGAGAGGGTGTCCCCTCTGTGTGGTCCTACATGAGAGATCCCAGAATCAGAACACTGCCCGGTCCCCTCTCTTAGGGAGCTATGTGCGATCTTATATGAGAGATCCCAGAATCAGAGGGTGACCCCTTTACTTCTTTAAGGAAGCTCTATGAGATCTTATATTCGAGAGACTCAAATCAGATGGTGGCTCTTCATCTCTATGAGAGCTATGTGAGATCTTATATGAGAGATCCTGAAATCATAGGGTGGCTCATTCACCTTTGTAAGGTAGTTATGTGAGATTCTAGAATCAGAGAGTTGCCCCTTCACCTCTCTAAGGACGCTATGTGTGATCTTGTATGAGAGATCCTAGAATCAGAGGGTGGTCCATTCACCTCTCCAAGGAAGCTATGTGTGATCGTATGTAGGATCCTAGAAATAAGGGCTTAGTGCGATATGAAACCGAATCAGATAAGCTATAGGATGAACTTCGGGTAAGTTTGTATGTACTAGCACTTCTACAGCATGGACAAAGGAGGGTTTTGCATACAGTTGAATGGGTGGCAGTGCTTAATTTGTAAAAGAATAAATGCCAGGCTCAAAGTTTTGCCAGATGCCTGTGAACCGTGCTTTCAAAGGACTGGATACTGAATATCAAGGCTATGGAGTTTTGATTTCACCTCATGCCCTTTTCATATGCTATCAGACATTCCCTGTCTCATTATCCCACTCTTATAAGGTTCTTTTTAATCTCTACTTCCTCCCTTTGTTGCTACTTTCCCATCTATCTCTTCCTCCACTCTTTGCGTTTTTCTGTCTCTTACTGTGGACCAAACTCTGTTCACAAAAATAAGTGCTAGCCCTTGGAAATAAGTGATGGTGGGCCCCACCAGCAACCATCGGCTCAAATTAAGGACAATGAGCTGGACAAATGAAGATCATATATATCAAGCGGGGTCCTTCACACTACTTTGTTTTCAGCTGCACGTATTGACAATTTAAACCTCAATAAAATTAGGTGACGTGATGAAAATCACATAGTTTGTGATCAAATGAGAACAGACCCCATACTTTATTAAGGACTGCAGCCCTGCCAAGTACCATGCATGTAGAGTTAAAGTAACACATATTTGAATATCAGCCACATTACTGGAAGGTTCAAAGTACATCATGCTTCAAAAAGCTCAAGGTTCGAAGTACATCACACTTATCAGCTAAAAGCTGGCAGCAATTCTTTTTCTTTCTCTCCGTGCCTCAAAGAATTGGCCCATACTCTTGCTTGCTACAGGCAGCCAGTACATAGGGTTCTAAAAAAATCTCTACTACTAAAGTATAATTTTCTCACCTGCTTCTCCCTGCCTCTTCTCCCACAGCACTGGCCATTGCCCCTTATACAGCCTCACATGCTCAGTAGCAGTGCTGCTGCTCTGACCGGGTTGCGTGCTGTGCCTTGGGGCCAGATGGACATAGACTCCTGTTTGAGATTTCCTAGTAGCACATTTTTGCGATTCGCAAACAGGTTTGTACAACAGTGTGTTTTACACTGTTTGCGATTCACAATGGGTCGCAAGGGACCTGCCTCAAAAATATTTATGATTCAGGTCGCAGTTTGCAACCCATTGGGAAGGGCTACTGATAGAGCGCGCAGGTCACCCGACTAATTAATTTTACCATACACGTATCGGGCCCATAAAATTTGGTTTCACCATACTCATAGATCAGGTGACCTTACGCTCTAGCTACCAGTATCCCAGTTCCTTCCTATTTCATTTCCTGTGTACCCGACTTACCATACCACTATTACGGGTACCTAATGACCACAACGGATCAGTGAGCTAGCTGTGAAGAAAAAGGCAGACACCAAAACCTCTATACTTTATATATTCAATATTGTACTTTCATAATAACCACAAACTCAAGACGTTTCGAAAATCTTTATCTAAAATTCATCAAGCTCAGAAAACATGAGGTTTACAACGAGCAAGCAATCGATAACCAGAATTACAAAGAGCACGTATCCATAAAGGAAGTAAATAAAACCAACCATTTGTGAATCTAAAGGGAGGTAAGAACAGGGAACATGCTAGACAGCAGTTTCAGAATTTAGACTTAAAATGAAGTGGCTAGTGAACGGGGAAAACAAGGGGCATGCTAGAATAACAATCATAAAGTATGATCTTTCAGCTGGCAATGCGGGAAGCATGGAAAATCAATATGCAAAGAAATGTGTTTATTAAAGCAAAAGAAAGGAATATATAGAAGGTGCAGAGTAGACTTTTTCAGCACTATATTTACCTAGAATGATGTGAAGACTAACCCTGGCCACTGGTCGGTTAAGGACAGGAGGAACCCCGAGGAAGGACAGTCGCCAATAGGACAGCAAGGACGGAATGGACACCCCAGGACAGGACAGGAAACCCAGATTAGGATCAGGACAGGACCACCAAGGCACGACCAGCACCCGCAGTTCGGAAGCAACGCCTGCGCTCCACCCTCTCTGCAGCTATCAGTCAGAACCCCGATTGGGTTACCGAACTCCCCCGCAAAGTGCTCCGCCAGCACTTAAGGTTTTCTTTAACAAAACCCTTGAGTCTATGGAAATTTCGGACAGAGTGCTCCGCAGCCCTCTGTATCAAGTCACCTATTGAGTGCGTTGGGTCAGTGACAGGTCAGCTATCCGGACAAGTCGGACAATTTCGCTAGCTAAACCTAGGCTAGTTATACTGTTTTCGGGTCAGTGTCCCACCCCCCAAATGTTGCAAGTGTAAGAATCCCCAGTTTCGATTGGTCCCCAAGTAGGATAGGTCAACACACCAATCATATTTAATTTCTACAAGCCTGCATTTACATGATCTGGGACCGCCTATTGAATTTGGGGTTCCCATGACCTAACATTCTTATTACAATAGTACATCTATGAATTGTGATACATTGAAAGCAATTCAGCTTCTTCTGCTAGGCGAAGGTGCATCTTCCCAGGCACATCTTGGCTGGGACTTCGGGTTGGCAGAATTTCAATGCCACCGGCAGAGGACTGTCATGCGCAGAAGGGCTGTTCAATATGGAATCACGAGAGCTCCTCAGACGCCCAAGAATGCGATACATGGAAAGTAAGCGAAAACAATTTAGAAATACAGGAAAAAATGAATACACTGTATACCATGAATATCTACTCTATACCCCTTTCTTTATAATAACTATAGCATTAATGTTAGAGGCACACGAAACAGTAGCGCAAAAGCAGCAGCGCAAGCTTCGGCATGTGAGAACACAAAGCGGCCATCTTAATGCTAGTGCGCAAGTGCAAAAGATTCCCACCAGAACTGCGAGTACGTCACATCACGTGATTGTGACCGACGCATGCGCAGCAGAAAACCCCGCTAAACCGCGGCCATTTTAATGACAAGCGTTATTAAGGTTAATACACACATATGCAAGCGTCTCTGGGACACCCAAAATGTCAGAATAAAGGGGAAATTAGTAAGACAAACAGGTTGAGTTAATTTATTATAATTATTCGAGGTTCATGAGTACAAGCAAGTCGCGTAACGTGCGAATCCTTGCTCCATCAATCCCCTCTTTGATGATATTTACTATCATCACAAAACAATGGAACCAGATGCCAACTTAAATCTTTCCCAATTCAATCTCCTCCAACATTCGGTTCAACTTTTCTTTGGTCTCTTTGTTAGGGTGAGAATTTTTCACCCTTTTATAAATCTGATTATTCAGTTCCTCCAATTCAAGCTCATCCACACTCCGTTTCATGCCTCTCCTGTTCACAGTATATTTCCTTTGGTGTTTGCGACATTTGCAACAGACAAATATGAGGAATATGACAAAACCTATTCCAGCAATTGGCATCAGTACCTTATACAACAACCCTTTACCTAAAATGGAAAACCAATGACCTACAAAGGTGAGACCATCAGTAAGTCTCTTCCAGGCACTATCAACTTCCAGTGGTTTGAGTTCTTTTTCCAAATTCGTAATGTTCCTTACATACCCTTTAAGTTCAACACTTTTGTCTGGTATGTAAGTGCAACAATGTTGCGCTTTCAACATTCTACAGACTCCGCCCTCTTTTGCTAATAAGGTGTCAAGGGCAAGTCGGTTCTGCAAAACCATAGATCTGATCGCAACCATTTCGGTATTGATCATCAGAAATCCGCTTGCAGTGTCAGTAGATAACCGATTCACTACTGTAGACAATTTGCAAATTCTGTGTGTGTTCAGAACCACTCCCACTGAAGGTATCAATGCACTAAATATACTATCCATTATTTCCCCTATACTTTCTCTTTTACTACGTACTAAATCGTTAGAGCTTTCACTGTTTCCAGCAATTTCATTCACATGGTATATTTTTGGGAAGACAATTCCAAAATAGCAGCTTCCATACCAGCGATCCGGCAATTTGAAATAAGCCCTGTTTCCACATATATAGTAAATTCCGGGAAACACAGGTTCTGACCCATTTTTGAAACCCCATCCTCCAATTACCTTATAATTGTGTTCGCATTGACTGGAACCAATGAAAATGTTATTATAATAACTAGTCTTTTCTCGGTGAAGACAAAGTTTCCCTTTCCTTTCGAAATCCAGCAACAAAGCAGGATTAGCCCCACCATTTGAGGTGCTTCCCATGTTTTCAGCCCATTTAGGAATTCTCTGCCTTTTATCATTCGCCTTTCTTTGGAAACTTTCCCTTCTTTTCTCTGCCATGTTCAGAAACATTTTCTCTTGTTCATGTAATGAACAGGTCAAGTTATCTCTATGTGCTTCACCTAAATCTATGGTACCTATAGTCAGAAAATATTCTCCCATGTAACGTGTGACATCACTTTTCGTATGTACAGGGTTCAGATTTCCACCTATAGGAAGTTCAGAAAATATCACGTCTGAGTTAGAGTAATAGTACTGTAATGGTCCTCTCTTATAGAATAAGCTAGCTAAAATGCTACAAGAAATTCCATATGTTAGTGGCAAGTGATGGTAAGTCACTCCCTCAGCTACAGAAGTAGGTAGCTTCATGCAAACATAACAATCTTCTATTTCCATTGCTTCTACATAATGTACTAAAAGGTTTGTGAACACGTTTAAGTGTGTCCTGTTCTTGATTCTGTGATAATGTAGTCCTTCCTCATCTGGTGCTTCTAAGTCCATTTTTGTTTGTTTAACGCTAAGTGCTTTCTCATGTCCATCTACACTTTGTGGTGTCAGTCCGTCAGTGCCTTTTGTCACAGTCTTTGTAGAGTCACTATCAGTACCTTTACTCATCATATAAGGAATAGTAATTGTTAGTCCTATCCATAATATTAACACTAAGGCTACACTACATACACATACCTTGCAGCATGTTTTACAAGAATTACCTCTAGGTCTTCCATTCACATTTGAATCAGACATTTTTGCTCAAAAGAAGCTTTCCAACCCCTCTTTGTAACTTTACACAGGTTGCTTACACAGGGCAACTTCAGGTTGGTTCTTCTTCTTCGGTAGACTGGTCAGCAGTCAGTTCTTCGTCACTTTCGTCACTTATATCAAGATCCTCAAATTCCTCCAACACCAGGTAAGTCCATTCAGGATCCTGATACTTTTCGTTCTGTCTTTTGATTCGGGCACTTCTTCGCTTAGTACTTCCTCCAGGTAGCTCTGTTTTACTGGAAGCTTGTTTCCTTTGCTCAAGTTTCCCTTCTACTGTTTTAGTCTCAGTCTCAGTCTTTTGATGTACCTTGGTTCTCTATTCTTCTTTTTGAGCCTTTTAACTGGCACTGTTGTTGGGCTTTCTTCTAATGTTCTTTTGTTTTCATTCTGTTGGGGCACTTCTGCTTCTTCTTCCTCCCTATCTATCTGACTAGTTCCAGGTCTTACTTCGGTTTCTTCTGCCTGGTTGCTAAGCTGGCCTTGTTCAGGTATATACTGAATTTGACTTTTTGATGTTTTGCTTCCTGTATCCTGAACACATTCGTCTATTTCTATCTGATCCTGTTCAAGCACTTCGAACCTTTGATTTTCTTCCGCTTGAACTTTTGCCCTAATTCCTGTCTGTCCCTTTTCAATCTCAGGAGTTCTTGGAGGTGTGTCAATAACTTGTTCTGTCCCTATCTGACCTTCCTCCTCATCAGATTTGACATGGATTTCGATGACCTGATTGTCTCCTTCTATTCCTGTCTCCTCCTCACTCTCCCACTCTCTGTCTTGGTATGTCTGGCTCCTGGTTCTTATTGGATCAACGGTCAGGTCGATTACTGGGATCCATTCATCTTGACTGGTGCTTGGTTGTTCATCATCAGCTACGTCAGGACCAACACCTGGAGACCCCTCAGCTGGACAACCTTCAGCGTCAGTTCTCTCTTCTTCGGTTACCTTCTTCGTATGACTGGCATGGATCCACTTTGGTACTCCTGCACACTTCACCGCTGTCGTGGTAACCAGGATCACCTGTCTTGGCTTTCCCCACTTCGGTGCAAGACAACTCGATCAAGTATGCTTCTTAAGTACCACCCAGTCACCTGGATTCAGATTATGGACTGGAGTTGCTGGCCTGGCGACGGCGTCTTCCCCAATCTGGCGAGAGATAGAACGCACTTGGTCACCCAGTTGCTTGCAGTACTCTAGTACCAAATCATCAGAAATGCTTATCAGTTTGTGTCCTGGTACCCATGCTTGTCTCATTACTCTTCCCATCAGGATCTCATGGGGACTCAGGCCTGTGTTTCGGTCTGGAATACTTCTGATTCCCATCAATACAAGAGGTAAAGCTTCTATCCAGTTTAGGCCAGAAGATTCACACATCTTTCCTAGTCTCGACTTGATAGTGCCATTCAGTTGTTCCACCACTCCAGAAGCCTCTGGACGGTATGCACAGTGCAGTTTTTGAGTAATTTTGAATGCTTCACAGATTTGATCGATTATTTCATTCTGAAAATGCCCACCTCTGTCTGATTCAATGGTGACTGGAACCCCGTACCTAGGTATCAGTTCTCTTAGTAACAATTTGGCTACAGTGATGGCATCATTCTTCTTGGCTGGGTATGCCTCTACCCACTTTGAAAACAGGCAAACAATGACAAGGACATACCTCATTCCTCTACAAGGGGGTAACTGAATGAAATCAATTTGTAATCTGATAAAAGGGCCTTCTGCTTTTCCAATTTTCCCTAGGGCAACTACTGTTTTCTTCCCAGCATTATACTGCTGGCATGTCAAGTACCTTTGGCAGAGTCGCTCCGCTATCTTCCTGAATTTCGAATTGAACCATGTCTGTTGAAAGACACGAACCATGGCATCCCTACCAATGTGTGTGTGTCCGTGTATTAGCCTGGCCATAGGAGTAAGCAAGCTGTCAGGCAATACAGGCATACCATCAGGGCATACAATGACACCATCCTCACTCCTCTGGTGACACCCAAACTTTCTCCATCTTCTCCTTTCCTTAGGTGTTGTTGCATCCTGCAATTCTTTCAATTCCTCCCACGTATGTACACTTTCAAACACCATAAGTTGGCAGCTGTTTCCGCTCCCTCCCAATTTGATATTGACTGACATTTGATGTCTTGCACAATGTTGGGCTAGTTGGTCAGCATAATTATTACCTACTGTCACATTGTCCTCGCCAGATTTGTGAGCAGCACATTTGACCACTGCCAATTCTTTTGGTAATTGGATTGCTTCCAGTAATTCCTGTACCACTTTTCCATTTCTGAAAGGAGTACCTGAAGAAGTCAGGATCTCTCTTTGCAGCCACAATTGGCCGAAGTCATGCACAACCCCGTAACCATACTGACTGTCAGTGTATATGGTTACTCTTTTATTTTTCCCAACTTTACAGGCTCTTGCCAATGCAATCAATTCGGCTACTTGTGCAGACTTTACTCCAAATAGATAGGACGCTTCTACAGCACGAGACACTGTGACTACAGCATAAGCAGCACTTAAGCCTCCATTCTCGAGTCTCAAACATGAGCCATCTCCAAACAGTTCGTAATCTTCCTCTGGTAGGGGCATTTCCTTGATATCTGGGCGTGGTTTGGTACTAAACTCAGTCAGGTCAATGCAGTCATGCTCGACCTCTCCCTGTACTTCTGCAATCAGTGACTCAGGTAATAGGGTTGCTGGATTCAATATGTTACACCGTGTAATGGTTACATTTGCTGCACCCACAAGAATCCTCTCATATTTAGTCAGCCGACTAGGTGTGAGATACTGGGTTTTAGTTCTGGTCAGTAAGATTACAACTGCATGTGGAACATACACAGTTACAGGATGTCCCATAATGATGGATTCACTCTGTTCAAGACTCATGCAAGTTGCAGCTACTGCTTTCAGACATCCAGGTAATCCAGCAGCCACTGGATCCACAGTAGCAGAAAAATATGCTACTGGACGTCTAGTCAAGCCATGTTCCTGAGTTAGGACTGACAGTGCACAATTATCACGTGTATCACAAAATAGTGCAAATTCCTCTGAATAATCAGGCATCCCTAAAGCAGGGGCTCTACATAGACATTCTCGTAATTTTGTGAATGCTGTCATGCCTTCCTCATCCCATTCTACTGGGTCTTTTACTCCTTTCCGTGTCATTTTTATCAATGGCTTTGCTAGGACTGCAAATCCCACAATCCACTGTCTGCAGTATCCTACAACCCCAAGGAACATTCTGATCTCTTTCTGAGTATTGGGTAACTGCATGTTTCGAATTATCCTAATTCTTTCTGAGGTAACCCTCCTGGTACCTTTCTCTATCTGGTGCCCCAGATATTTTACTGAATTAGTACAGAACTGTAATTTGTCAGGTGATACTTTATGTCCTCCTTCACCTAAGTGGTTCAGTAAGGCAATGGTGTCAACAACACAGTCTTTCTGACCTTTAGACGCCACCAAAAGGTCGTCTATATATTGCACTAAAACTGATTTTCCCGGTAAGACTAAGGATTCAAGGCACTTTTTCTGAATCTGATTAAAGATTGAGGGGCTTTCTGTATACCCCTGAGGGACGCGATTCCAAACGAACACGTGACTGTCGAATTCAAATGAGAAAAGAAATTTGCTATCTGGGTGCAATGGGATTGAAAAGAATGCATGACATAGGTCAATAACGGTGAACCATTCAGCATCCCATGGAATCTGATATAAAATCACTGCTGGGTTCGGAACAATAGGACTGCAAGGAACAACAATTTTGTTTACCTTTCTCAGGTCCTGCACTACCCTGTACTTACCACTAGGTTTCTTGATGCCAATTATCGGGGAATTACAAGGACTGCTCAACACTTCTTGTATGATGTTTGCGTCTGACAATAATGGCGACTCCTACTTTCACTTCTGCACTCATTTTGTATGGTTTAGTATTTGGGTAAACTGCATCTTCCTTTATGGCTATTTTAATTGGGTCAACATTTGCCATTAGTCCTACATCTTTTCCAGTAAAATCCCATACTTCTGGTTTCACTGTCTGTTGGAGTTCTTTAGGTAAATCTTGTATCGTCAGTCTTTTAATTTCTGAGTCAGGTCTTATTAGCATTAATTTGTATATTCCATCTTTGTCTGGGGTTTGAATTTCGACGCCCTTTGGTGTGCAAAAGATGGTGCAGTTCATTTTACACAGCAAATCACGTCCCAATAGGTTTACAGGACTGGTATCACAGACAACAAATCTGTGCATTTCCTTGAAATTCCCTATGGTAATCTCCATGGGCTCGGTAACTGGGGTACTAATCAATTGATTAGATACGCCCACTACTTGGATCGCTTCTCCTGAGAGGGGTAGGTTTGGAACGTCTGCTGTTCTTACAGTAGATCGGGTAGCCCCAGTGTCCAACAGAAAAGTGACATCATTACCTTCAACCTTTCCTTCAATGTATGGCCCTGACTGGTCTACCGGCAAAGAGGCGCCAAGCACGCACTCTTTGTCCTCCCCCCTCAGGCACCGTCAGTAAGGTTCATCACAGAGGAAGGTGTCATTCAACAAAAATTGTGAAGTTGCTGCATTTCTATCCTCCTTTCCTCCCCACATTTCTATGTCTTCACCCTGCTGTGCTTTACCCTTAAAATTCGGTCTAGGTGCTCGGGGCAACTGATTCGGTTTTACCTGTTGCTGGGTCTTTCTTGGTTTTTCATTCTGCGTCTGTGGATTTAAATCCTTAGTTTGTGGATTACTATTTTGTGCGTACGGACACTCGTCTCTCCAGTGCCCTATCTGTCCGCACCCGTGACAGGGGAACTTCTTTTTGGCTTCCTCTCGGCTCATTTTTACCTTGGGCTTCCCCCCACCCCCAGTTCCTTGGTTTTGGGTAGTACTATTCATTTTACCTTACTGCTTTTCTTGTTGTTCAGCTAAGTTTACTTGTGCCCACATGACCTTTTCCTTTAAGGCCTTTCGTTTGTCAGCCATCTCATCCTCACAGTACTTCGCGTACCTTAAAACCTCATCTATTTTCTTAGACTGCCAACAGATTTTATTGTCTTTGATCCACTGACATATTTCTGGTCTTAAACCATTTACAAACCTGTAAATGAAATGGGTCATGTCCTTCATCTCGATGTTATCTATACCGCTGTACGTTTTGAACACCTACAACAGTCTCTCATAATAGGAATGCACAGTCTCATCCCTATCCTGGGTATTTCTATCTATTCTGGTCCAATCAGTTTCCTTTGCAGGCACCTTTCCTTTCAGATGTAACATTACTTGCTGGTATTTTTTCATTACCTCCTCAGAAGGAGCTCCTGTAATAGGATCCCTCGCGTATTCCTCACTAGGCCAACCAATCGCAATTTTACATTCTGTCCACAAGTCTACAGGAACTACGATATCGAAAAACCCATCCAGATCTTTCCACAGGCACTTTTGTACCTTCACAAACCTTTCTACCTGCCTGTACCAATCCACTGGTTTCTCTCGTAGTTTTGGAAAATCATTGGTAAATGACACAATATCCTGTCGGGACCATGGAACATGTACATATTTCCCACCTGGCACTTCTCGCATAGGATATAATTTCTCTGCCTTGTCTGCTTCTTTTAAGACGAACTCAGAAGCCATCTGTTTTGACCTGATTTCCTCCTTTTTCTTTGCCCACCTGGCTTTCCACTTTTCTAGTTCTCCCCATTTTTGCAACAGATTCACTAATTCTCTGATCTGTACCTTCTTCCCTGATACATTCATATTTTCCAGATCTTTGTCTGAGAACTCTGCTCTGTAGGGTTTCTGCAATGATTTAGATTTCCCAATATCAATTCCCATACTAGCCGCGGTGTCCACTAACTTCTCATGGAACACCCTAGTATTACGAGTGATGCTCTTACAGATAAACAGCAACTCTTCTTCAGAGAAAGTATTTAGTCTGTCTAACCCTACATTCCCAGCCATCAGTTCTTCCAATTCTATTCTTAATTTGTAAATATCTAGGGGTTTCGACGGGGAATTTGGTTTCTCTAGTTCTCGACTCCTCTCTCGATTTCCTCAGGAGTTACTACAGTGGCACGTTTAGTACCGGAAGCTGACTCAATCTGCACTTCTCCTGAACTGAAAGGAGGGTTCCTTCTCTGTGAACCCCTTTCCAGCTCCCTTACTGGCAAATCCATCAAGGAAATTACAGATTTGCATTTGCTTGCCTGATCATCTACAATTAAAGGCTCTTTTCTTGGCTGTACTACAGCCGGGGTAATAATCGGTGTCTTGGGACACCCCTGTTTATCCCCATACAGAGGAACGACTGGTCCAATAGTTACTGGGATGGTCAGGGCTTCAGGACTGGTATTTAGCTGGGAGATTTTCTGAATTAATTCTGTTCTCTGTTTAATTAATGCCTCTTGCTCTCTCTCCTGTAGTATTCTTTCCAGACTTATTTCAGGTACTATTTGCGGAGTCAGGTTCGGGGCAGTTGGATGCGTCATACTTGGTCCCTCACCATAATTAGGTTTCATAAAGGGATTTCCTGTGCTTAAAGGTCTTGGCATCTCTTGATAAGGAGGTACTTGACAGCCGTCTCTTACATTTGCAGGTCTAGACCCTTCCTGGTAAGGAGGTCTCAGGCAAGCATCCCCTACACTAGAGGATCGGGATCCTTCATTATAAGGAGTTGGATTTTTCATGAACAAGTCATCCAACAAATCATCATCTGAATCCCCACTGGTTCCCCAATGTTTAGTTTTTTCTGTCTTTTTCCCTCCCACCGGGTCTCCTAGGGCCATCATAGGATACAGTCCTTCTACTATCATATTCTGCCTCCATTCTTTCATTCTTTTTTCTCGGGTTTCGGGTTTTACTTTAGGATACCATTTGGTTAACCCTTTCTCCATTCGGGGCTCGTCTCTCTCAAAAGCCTCTATCTCCCATTCCTCTAAAGCTTCATACTGTGTCAGTCTGGGTCTGGGATGCAACTCATTCATTCGGGTTCTCAGATTGGATAGAATTCTGCCATTAAATGTACCGTCTAACGGAAATGCTAAAATTCCGTCATTTTTGGTATATTCCACCCAATTTTCCAACCATACACAAGGGTGATACCCTTTATCAAACATCATGAAAGATGCGGGGGTATTAGGTGGCGGGATGACAACACCTTCTCTAGTTTTGATAGGCTTGTCTTTTTTTAAATAATTCTTCACTTTGTCTACTAAAGTCATTTTTCTCTTGCTTCCGTACATAATGTCGTATCTACGACCCTTCCACTTCTCTTTTCCAAACCCTAAATATTTTGGATCAGGTCTAGTTTCCATGTTAGTTATATGCCACGTATACTTTTTCGCGAGCGATTCTGTTTACAAAATCACTCCCAATTCAAATGCGTCATTTATTTTTGTGCCTTCAATCAAGTGCGCGATCTCAAATAGTCTCGACCAATGGGTGCGCGGCCTTTTTCGTGAGACAAGTTCTCACGCTTCGGCACTCACCCCTCCTTTACAATACTAGCTCCGCTACACACCCCCTGTCTCTACCAATCCCAGAGCGGCACAGAGTGACGTCAGAGCAGCTCCGCAACTGACTCCCTCCTTCACAAGTGTGAGGAGAAGCAGGATGAACAAGCTGTACAAATCGGAATGTCTACATCGGAGTATCTTTCCCCAATTCCTCTCATGTTCTTTCAGAGTGTGCCTACGGGGAGCTGGAGTGTGCCTACGGGGAGCTGGCCCTTTAACTCGACAGGCTTTCCAGACTCTGAGAGGTCACGTGGGCCGGAGGACTTCAAATCGGAGGTTGCCGGGATTGATCGTCGATCACCTGATCCAACGGACGGAGAATGCCAAGGGAGGACGCTGGCCCGAACCTACTCAGTCCTGCCGTCAGAAAGAATCCTGTCCGAGGAAGAGACAGCGGAGCCGTCGCGAGGAGCAGAGAACCAGAGGACGGAGGGTGATACAGACGGGCAGCCAGACCCTACCTGGCAACGCGACAACTCGAGCCACGGCCCCGGAGGGACGTGGCTCCACAAGGTACGGGGGCGCATTTCCTCAGTTTGGGGCCGCGCTTTGTACGGGACATGGGGCGGGGAATAGAGGCGGGAGTCCTTCTGGGCCGCGACCGTCCCTAGCATACCGGCTTTAGAAGCGAACACTGGTGAAGGTAGTGGTGTCGACCCCCTCACTTCCCCACAGCTCCCGCGTCACACGTGAAAGACTGAGAGCCTTTCCTTACGGGTTTTTCTTTTGTTCTTTCTTTTCCTTCGAGCACTGGCGAGAGACAGCCCCAACCCTGATGACAAGGAGACCTGCACTATCAGAATCCCGGGAAGCCAACTACAAATACCAGAAGGCATTGCACCGGAAGGCTTGTTGAGTGACTGTCTTGCCTAACACTATAGCGCCATTCTGTATAGCAATAAAAACCAGTAAACTAGATACTCCTGCTTCCTGGTCTGCTTCTCCACCACCCCACAACAAGGTAACGGAAATTTGTATTCCTTTCTTAAAGTGCAAGTGCGTTATTTAAATTACAACGTAAAAACATTCGCCACTGTATTCGAGTGTCTAGAAAAGAAAGATTCTTTCACTGCAAGTAAACTACTTCCATTTACTTTTCAAATACTACGAGTAGATCTCTTTTGCCTACCCTTCACTCAAGCATCAGAGAACCTGCTACTTCTTTGACTCATCCACTTCTTTCCGGGATATATACTAAGTCTAAAGTTTCACTAGCGAACTCCTTTGCTATCACTCAAGCTTAGACGAACCTGCTACTCCTTCCGTGTGACCCTTACTAGGTTATATCACAATAGAAGTTTTGCCAGCGACCTCTTCGCTACCATTTATTCAATCACACATTCAGAAAGCCCTAATTAGTGTTTCCAGTTCTACCTAACCTGCACCAATTTTCCTCTAGCCAGTGACCTCAAAGTGAAGTGGATTCTCCTCACCACTCGCTATTCAATTCCCCGGGGATTCCAGACAACATATAACAATCACTAGCGAGTGGATTAGTACATATATCAATATAGCAGCAAGGAAAACAATTTAAAACATTTCATAATTTTTAAAGCAAAAACATTTCACGTGATTGATCAATCCAGCAGCAAATAAAAATATTCACAGTTTAGCAGCAAAAACCTCTTTAGCAGCATCCAACCTACCTAACTTTAACTAGTCCCTAACCATTTTCCTCAACTAGTCCCAAACCATCCTCTGGCTACCAGAAAAATACTGATAGAGCGCGCAGGTCACCCGACTAATTAATTTTACCACACACGTATCGGGCCCATAAAATTTGGTTTCACCATACTCATAGATCAGGTGACCTTACGCTCTAGCTACCAGTATCCCAGTTCCTTCCTATTTCATTTCCTGTGTACCCGACTTACCATACCACTAATACGGGTACCTAATGACCACAACGGATCAGGGAGCTAGATGTGAAGAAAAAGGCAGACACCAAAACCTCTATACTTTATATATTCAATATTGTACTTTCATAATAACCACAAACTCAAGAAGTTTCGAAAACCTTTATCTAAAATTCATCAAGCTCAGAAAACATGAGGTTTACAACGAGCAAGCAATCGATAACCAGAATTACAAAGAGCACGTATCCATAAAGGAAGTTAATAAAACCAACCATTTGTGAATCTAAAGGGAGGTAAGAACAGGGAACATGCTAGACAGCAGTTTCAGAATTTAGACTTAAAATTAAGTGGCTAGTGAACGGGGGAAAACACGGGCCATGCTAGAATAACAATCATAAAGTATGATCTTTCAGCTGGCAATGCGGAAAGCATGGAAAATCAATATGCAAATAAATGTCTTTATTAAAGCAAAAGAAAGGCATATATAGAAGGTGCAGAGTAGACTTTTTCAGCACTATATTTACCTAGAATGATGTGAAGACTAACCCTGGCCACGGGTCAGTTCAGGACAGGAGGAACCCCGAGGAAGGACAGTCGCCAATAGGACAGCAAGGACGGAAGGGATACCCCAGGACAGGACAGGAAACCCAGATTAGGATCAGGACTGGACCACCAAGGCACGACCAGCACCCGCAGTTCGGAAGCAACGCCTGCGCTCCACCCTCTCTGCAGCTATCAGTCAGAACCCCGATTGGGTTATCGAACTCCCCAGCAAAGTGCTCCGCCAGCACTTAAGGTTTTCTTTAACAAAACCCTTGAGTCTATGGAAATTTCGGACAGAGTGCTCCGCAGCCCTCTGTATCAAGTCACCTATTGAGTGCATTGGCTCAGTGACAGGTCAGCTATTCGGACAAGTCGGACAATTTCTCTAGCTAAACCTAGGCTAGTTATACTGTTTTCGGGTCAGTGTACCACCCCCCAAATGTTGCAAGTGTAAGAATCCCCACTTTCGATTGGTCCCCAAGTAGGATAGGTCAACACACCAATCATATTTCATTTCTACAAGCCTGCATTTACATGATCTGGGACCGCCTATTGAATTTGGGGTTCCCATGACCTAACATTCTTATTACAATAGTACATCTATGAATTGTGATACATTGAAAGCAATTCAGCTTCTTCTGCTAAGCGAAGGTGCATCTTCCCAGGCACATCTTGGCTGGGACTTCGGGTTGGCAGAATTTCAATGCCACCGGCAGAGGACTGTCATGCGCAGAAGGGCTGTTCAATATGGAATCACGAGAGCTCCTCAGACCCCCAAGAATGCGATACATGGAAAGTAAGCAAAAACAATTTAGAAATACAGGAAAAAATGAATACACTGTATACCATGAATATCTACTCTATACCCCTTACTTTATAATAACTATAGCATTAATGTTAGAGGCACACAAAACAGTAGCGCAAAAGCAGCAGCGCAAGCTTCGGCATGTGAGAACACAAAGCGGCCATCTTAATGCTAGTGCGCAAGTGCAAAAGATTCCCACCAGAACTGCGAGTACGTCACATCACGTGATTGTGACAGACGCATGCGCAGCAGAAAACCCCGCTAAGCCGCGGCCATTTTAATGACAAGCGTTATTAAGGTTAATACACACATATGCAAGCATCTCTGGAACACCCAAAATGTCAGAATAAAGGGGAAATTAGTAAGACAAACAGGTTGAGTTAATTTATTATAATTATTCGAGGTTCATGAGTACAAGCAAGTCGCGTAACGTGCAAATCCTTGCTCCATCACTACCACTCACAGGGATGGTGGCCTGCTGGTATCAACAGACTACCATGTCTGTGAATTCTTATTAAATAAAGCAGTTTTCCTATTTTGAAATGCAGCTCATGTTCCTTAAAGGAAAACGGGATGCATTTAAAAAAGAAAAGTGAAAATGTTCCTTTTCGTTGTTTAAGAGTAGGCAGTGGGACCGCTGCCTTCTCTTAAAAAATGTTGGCGTCCACATTCACAGGATGGGATACTACCTCCTTCAGAGTCGGTAAAGTATGAATGTTTTGCAACTGCATTCCGGTCACAAAACATTCATACATTCCCCTGCAATTCGTTATTAGGAAGTGCCACCCTTGACCCGCCCCTTCCTAATAGCAACTAGCAAACTCATTTTGCGTTACGGTAATAGCTTACCGAATCGTAAATAGGGCTTTGTGAATTAAAAAATTCCTTTTTCAGGTTGCAAATGGCCCGATTCTGCAAATCAGGCTGTTTGGAACTTGGAAAAAGCTTAGTACATCTGGCCCTTGGAGCCGAGGCCACAAAAAGCAGTGCAGCAGCTGAGGGGAGCCGCTTCTGATCGTGACTGTGCTGCATTAAGCAGTTCAGCGAAGTCATCACAGTGTGTTCCCAGCGTAAGATTCCCAGAGAGTGACCTGACTGCTGAGCCCGGGTCACCACTTGCTCCTCATGCGCTGGCTCTGTCAGGCACAATGGCACATGTATACCTCTCTCCCTTTCATAGGGGTCCATTATGATATCGGGCGGATTGGCTCCGCCAGGCTGGCGGTAGCCACCGCCAGCCTGGCGGAGGCAATCTGCCCGATATCATCACCAGATTTCCCCCCGCCATATTAGGATGGCGGGGGGACCACGGCGGACGGAAAGACCGTCCGCCGCTTTTCCGCCCCGATCCGGGGCGGAAAAGGAATAATATGGTGGCGGTGTCTAACAGACACCGCCAGCCATTTTATGAGGTCTGGTTTTCAGTGCCTTTCTGCGGCGGCGATGCCGCCACGGAAAGGCATGCGGTCTTCACTCTGGGGGCCCCTGCAGGCCCCCAGAGTGAAGTACAGGTGGGGGGTGCACATGGGGGGTACCTGTGGTACCCCCCTTTATTGTTATTTACAAAGCGGCAGGCACCGCGCGGTGCCTGCCACTTTGAAAATGACAATGTGAAAGTGCATTTTCAGCATTGTGGCGGGCGGTGCAGAGAGCACCGCCCGCCACAATGCTGAAAATACAGGATGTGCCCGGCACATCCTAATAGCACCCCCGGGACCACCGCCCTTATGGCGGGCGGTCCCGATTTACGATGGGATGACGGGCGGGCAAAGTCCGCCCGTCATCCTAATGAGGCCCATAGTTTGGTTCCTATCCCTGGTGTCTAATACAGACTTTCTCTGTACTCAGACAAAAGTGCAGACCGCTCTAATCGTATCAAGTGAATGGCTTTCCTCAGGGCTTTAAGTGGGGGGGGCTGTGGGGAGCTGAGCCCCCCCATTTTTTTTTGAGGGGGCTCTATTTTCGGGCCTCAAAGGTAGGGTGAGCAGACGTCCCGTTTTTTGTTTGGTGTTACTAGTGTGGGTAACATGTCTTGATAGTGAAATACTGCCAATTTCGTTTTTCACTATTGAAAGGCTATCTTGCCCATAGGATAACATTGGGAATGTTGTGTGACATGTTTACCTACATATCTTCCCATAACGGCAAGATAGACAAATGGAATCTGGTATCCCTGAACTCAGGATTTAATAACACATCCTTTAGTGAAGATGGTTTTTAAATTCTAAGTTTGGAAATAGCACTTTTAGAAAGTGGCTATTTTCCTGTTCAACCTTTCTGTGTGCCTCGCCTGGTTCTGTATTGACTGTCTGGTTTGTGAGTGACAGGGGCTGAGGGCGGCTCCAGGAGGCTGGCTGAGTCAGCACAAGGCTGAATAGACCCATCAGCATGCAGAGTGGTGGGAGGAGTAGCACCTGGGTCTCAATAGAGCTGTGCCTGCCTGCCATAATGCTGGCTCCACCCGGTGCGTCTGATGGCCCTGGCCCACACTCACAAAGGAAGAAGAGGTGCACTGGCAGAGTGCACCCAGAACTGGTTTAGATTGGGTCCAGGACCCCTCACACAAGAAGAACAAAGACGTTTGGGGTATAGAAATAGGACTGGAGCCCCAGTAAAAATAGATTAGGAAACTTTATGATCAAGAAGGAATCTGTGCAGAGTATCTGGGAGCTGACCTACAGTTGCTGTGATTGCTGATGAA
This sequence comes from Lissotriton helveticus, assembly GCF_964261635.1. Classification (NCBI taxonomy): domain Eukaryota; kingdom Metazoa; phylum Chordata; class Amphibia; order Caudata; family Salamandridae; genus Lissotriton; species Lissotriton helveticus. Next base: position 782,570,779 of record NC_136072.1, read on the forward strand.
GTGACTGTGTGCTGTGTGTTGTGTCCCCCTAATTTGAAGAGGAGTTGTGCTGTGTGCTCTGCCCCTCTGAAACTTGCCTGCCTCCAAGGGCCTAAGAAGAGCTGGGAACTCAGGGATACAGGCATAAAGACAGCTCTCCTAAGCTACTTAGAAAAAGTTGGACTCACAAAAAGTCTGTACATGATATCTTGATTGCAGCATGTTCAGATGGAGCAGCAGTAATGTTTGGTAAAAAAGGAGGAGTAATAGCATTGCTGAAATCAGAATTTCCAAATCTTGTATTGACATGGCACTGTTTGGCTCACAGACTAGAACTTGCTGTGGCAGATACAGTTGATGAGGTTGCCGGGGTCAATCAGTTCAAGATTTTTATGGACTCATTGTATGCCACATACATAATCTCACAAAAAAAACCAGAGAGAGCTAAATCTGTCCGCCAGCGAGCTATGTGTACAGCTTCAGAATATAGGGAAAATGCTTGATACTAGATGGGTAGCATCCAGTTTCAGATCTATGAAAGCTGCTTGGAAATGCTTCCCTGCCTTGTGCAAACATTTTGAGAATGCTTCTAAAGACCTATCCAGACCCATAAGAGACCGGAGTAAGTATGAAGCTTACATCCTATTCTTGTATCAGAGATTTGGGGGTAATGTGTGATGCACTTCAACAGCTCAAAGACTTATCACTCTCCTTACAGCGGAGGGACATTACAATTGCTAATCCCCACAGACTTTTGGTTAGTCAAGTACGTATATTTAGAGCAATAAAGGACTCACCAGGGGAGTTTGCTTCTGCGGCTCAGAGAGCAATTGACGAGGACAAATTCATTCAACGATGTTCCTCTTTCCATGGTAGAAGTAACTCTGTTGCCCTTAATCCAAATCAGTTTGACCAAAGTCTGTCTGTAAATATCAATAAACGATGTGCCCTGGATGCTGAGAAAGAACTTATAGCCAGCTTCAGTGTGCTAGATGCAAGCAACTTGCCTTATGGTGATGAATGCATTCTTTATGGTGAAACAGAGATCCAGAAACTGTGTTCAGAGTTTCAACTGCCAGCAAGAGCTTTTAGACTTTTCAAAGATTTTGGTGGAAAGAAAACCCCTGGAGCATTAAAAAAGTTAGTAGTTTGCATAGAAACCCTGTCAGCAAGTAATGTGGATTGCGAGAGAGGTTTCAATGCAATGCACTTAATTGCTAGTCCAACAAGGGCCTCTCTTCTTGTAGAGACCATTTCTTCATGCTTATGGGTAAAACTCAATGGTCCTCCATTTGAAACATTTGACACAAAGCTGTATGTAAAGAGTTGGCTAGCAAAAGGTAGAAGGTCTACTGAAGAAAATTGTTGTGAGAAACCCCAGCAAAAAAGACACAGTGAATATCTTCAAGGGTTTTGGGAAATCCTGCAATAGATTTCTAAGTAATGTAAGTGTTTGGTATTTTATGGCTTATACTTAATAAATATACTTTTTTGCCTATTTTATTATCCTTTGCAGGATGCGACTTCATGATTTTCTTAAGCACACAAAGCTAGTTATCTTGATTTAGACCACACCCCTACTCGGATATGTCACACCCCTTTAAGAAATTTGCCATGCCCCTTTTAGAGCACCCCCAGTTTTTTTTCCCACTTAAAGCCCTGGCTTTCCTTAACAGAGGGACACGTAGTTAAGTACGTCTGACCCCTTCAGCTAGTAGTAAGCATGGCGCTTAGCCTGCATCATACTGTGTATTGGCTATTTAAAATGAAGGACTGGTCAGAAAAGTCAAACTACTAGTCCCAGAATGCAGTTTGATGCAGATTGCAAAGCCAGAGAAACAAGAGGCGCACACACAATAAAAAGGGCCCTATTGACAGCTAAACAGTGTATATTCCTATTTATTTATGTCAGAAACAGCAGACAATAAGAGAGCCAAGAGAGCCACAGGATACTGATTAGCTACTGCGGAACACTTTACACTTCAAGGTACTGCAAGATTCGAAGACCACAGTGATCTGGGGGTATGATTGGTATGCTTTGAATAGACGGAACTGGCAGTAGAACACTGAGAAAAATAGCATAGCACTACTGGAATGTATTTATTTATTTATCTCACTTGTATAGCGCACCTTCCACCTAACAGGTATCCTGGCGCTATTTTAATTACTGGGGGAAAGGGGAAGCAGAAAAGTTCCATACAGTGTGACAGTATCAGCAATATAATACTGGGGTAAATAATTGACTTTTAAAAATAATAGGAATAAAAAATGAGTGCCGTCTCTGTATGCTGAATAGAACAGATTTGACAACTGTATGGGTGGGTGACCGGCTTTTCCTAATTATGTGCATTTGCTTTGTATTTTCAGCACAAAGTTAAGTGAACAAAGTAAAATGTTCTTCCTTCAAACAAAAAGCATCAGTAGTTTGAATAAACGCTGCCATTAAAGCCTTTGTTTTGTAAGAAAACTGAAGGAGTCTAATGTGATAATGTGAGGCGGGAACCCAGTTTTTTGCATTCCATGACTAGCAGTTTAGGTTTTTTAAATGTCGGGACTATGGAAATGTAATGGGTGAATGTGAACTGAATATGAGCTGTTCACATTTGGTCACCTAAGCAAGCATATGCCACAGTTTTTAGGCTTCCAACACAGGACCTGGCTCTTGTGTAAGAACAATTCAAGGTTAAGGGGCCTTAAGGAAGGGGGCTGTGTCTCTGGTTTTACAAAAATGTGATGAATGGAAATCTAGAATTAATCTCAGTCCATCGTTATTTTGCACACCCTGCCACCCCAGTTTGGACTCAGATATATGCAAATCAGTCTCGACCCTGCTGCAATGGGAACAGCCCAGCCAGAACTGCAAGGCCAGGTTCTCCCTGCACCAGAAGCAACCCAGGATGGGTGGGCGTAAACAATGGATTGTGATGCAGCCCAGCGCAATCGCCACTGGCTAAGATGAATTCAAGCATTCCATCCATCACTTAGTTTGTTGATGCCCTTTGGTTTTACAAGACAAGTGATGGTTGCTGGTGGCTGGTGGCCTTCAGTGGTAGATTGCTAGCAGTGAATTCCTCATGGTGTGAGAGGTCACTGTAAAGACGTGTTCTGCTGGGGGCTGGGATAACTCCTGGTGCTGTGGGGCACTTACTTTACTTATAGAGGATATTTCTGCTACTGCTGGGCGTAGTCACTCAAAGTGTCACACATTAGACCGGAAAATGGCACACATTGGGACACTGATACATGGAAATGTCACACATAAGCAGACTGGAAGCTAGGCAGCCCTGTGAATGGTCAAACTTCGCAAAATGATTGAGCGCAGTCTGTGACCAAAAAAATAACCCCTTCCCACCCCAACTCGGGTTTAAAAGCTCTTACATGCACTAAACAATCCTCTGAAATACAGCAAAGAACATGAAATCTGAGTTGCAGAATGGAAACACCAAGGAGCAAGATCATGGGAGGGACCCATGCTATGTACTGTTTGCCCACTGGCAGGGGTGGGGAGGGAGTATAGTATGGTGGGTTCGGTGGTCACGTTATTCGCTGTGGAGCAATAACAGGTGGTTCCAAATCCCAGCTACTTCTTACTACTTTGCTGTTTCCTGGACCTATCGCCTCAAGGTGGCCCTGGTTGGCAGTGTTTAGAAACAGGATAAATAACACCAGCGCTATAAATTTCTGTCACTTGAACATACATTAGAAAATGGAAAGAGGGGTGATGATGTGTTTCTCCTCTGCTTGAAGCACAGGTGAGTTTATCCGCTGGCCTCCATCTCGTCGTGAGCAGATGCGAGCAAGATTTACGCGTAACACGCCGCCAATTCACGAGAAAAACAGATATCGTCTCACTGAGACTATATGAGCTCTCCTTCACTTGCGCTGGATTGGCAACGGAAATTAAATACTCCTGAATGTAAGAACTACACAGACTGCTGCGGCTAATTATATCCACTATTCATCCATTTGGCTGAATAAACGTTTGCCATATTGCTAAGGGGCTTCCTTTGCAAAATGTATTAGTCCTGATGATGGTCTTATAGACATCCGCAACAAAGACCGAAACGTCGACCTTGTCATCATCTCCAAAGCAATCCATTTCCTTAAGAGTTACCTTCGTTCATGACTGGACTTGGTCACCCTCTGCTAATTTAGGGAGTTGATGATTTGTTATGAACTGATTTGTTGATTCATACGTACATCTGTTCATAATTTCTTTTGCTTACATTGATTTGTTTATTATATGCCCATGAATTGATTTTTGATTTGACTCAATATAATATATTTTTTCAGTTAAAAACATTACTCTGTGTGTCTTTTTTCCTGTTCCTTTTCTCTTTACATTTAATGTTTCAATAATCAATGAATTGTTTTGTTATCCTATGGATACATTTGGGTTAGATTGTTGAAAACTAACTCTGAAGACTCATGCTAAAGAATCAATTTGAATAAGTAGACAAACAAAATCCCTTGTAGTCACTTCTCACTCTGAATTGGCCTCCAGAATTGACACGCCTCATTTTGTCACCTTGTGGACTCCTTTATTAGGTTGCGCTGTGCTTGTGAAATCTCTTGTAAAAAAATAAAGCATTGGCAACGCCAATAGGTCTCAGCAATCCAAGAGCAATTGGCATCGTCAATGTCTTTTAGCCATGCTGAATAGCAGCACGGCTGAGTGGTGTAAATAAGTGCTATGACTCTGCCTGCGCTGTGTAATGCAAATAGAGCGGATGAGCAGCTAGAATAGTGGTTGTTTAAGATTACAAAATGTCAGAAGAGAAAGATGCCACAAATGAAAGACATTTAGGAGATTTCCCTCATGCTCTGGAACACCACCAACATGTACACGAAGAGTACTCATGCGCACTGTCAATATACCTCTGCAATACACGTGCATTTCCAGTGGAAGCATATAATGACACAAATTTCACTAACTCATTGGATATTCCAGCGAAGTCCACGAGCAATTTAGCAAAGTTAACATAAATCCGCTGTTGAAAACTGCCCATTTTGCCATTGACCCCGCTGGTGGATTTATCATTGATCTGTCCAAAAGGCAGAGATCTAAATTTGGCAGATTTTCTTTTCTTGGCAAAGATGGTAAATCCACCATTTGCAGTAACTGATGTAAAGTTTACCAAGATTTTTTTAGTGCAAAACTGAAATCTGCAGCGGTGCATGGCCGGCTAAATATTGTACAGCAGTTTATTTATTTGTCACGTGCCATTTACTTAATCGGACACACTTATGCTATAAAAGCAGATTTTAAGCAATGCAAAGCATGATTTAAAGGTGAGATGCAGCACACAGGTGAGGTTCTCTCTCCAATACAAATATCAACACGTCGGTGCCCACGTTTTACCCGCTTAATGTGTATTATTTGTGGGAATTACACGCTGAGCAGAAAATCATACTATTTTGCTTTTCCTAGGAGGATTCCATTCAAAGGGCCGATTACGATCTTGGCAGATGGGATACTGAAAACATGACGGATATACCGTCCATCAAATTATAAGTTCGATAGGATATAATGGAATTTTAATTTGGCGCATGGGATATCCATCATGTTTGTGACAGAGTAACTATGTCCGCCAAGATCGTAACAGGCCCAAAGTCTGGTCATGCTACTGTGCATGTCTTTAGCTGAGCTGGCTTTGAATTGATAACGAAAGGGTTTTCCCACAGTTCATGTTCCGTTATATCCACTTTCAAATAATTCTCAGGGAGAAGGGGTGTTCAATGCAGTGCAAAATCATTTAGCAAAGCACTTTTAGAACATAACCTCTTTTCTTATGGAGGTCAGTCAACGCCATTTGTGGCAAGCATGCACCCCACTAAATATTCCAGAAATCTATGCTTGATTTTTTACCAGTCAAACGTTGAAGGAGACTCACGGTCTGGAAATTATTTGGAAACGGCTGCCTGCAAGTAAACAATTCAGGGCTGCCTTTGATACTTTGGTATTCTGAGGTTTTTGCCTTGAGCTGCACTCTAAGGGCAGCACTTTCTGCAATGCAAAATTAGCACTTTTACAATTGTTTAATAAAGTAGTTGGGGAATGTTTCACTTTCTCAAAAAATTCTAGGACTGGAAGAATTAGAACAGTAAATGTATTTTCTCGCCGTCCTTTGCCAACAAGCGAAGAAACTGAAACCTGGATAGAGGATACAAAGCACGAGCACTAAGAAGTTACATTTTCTCCTTATGTTGCTGCGAGGGAGTTCGCTTTTCGGTACTGCAACCTCAGCTCAGCCAAAGAGCCCACTGCGATTACTTAATTCGTGAGACGTAATTCACGCACTTTACTGCAGTACACGGAAATAACTTAGTACATTCTAGAGCTCTGGCGCAGAAAGAATTTCAAAACGGATAGGATCAGGGGAAAATAGAGGAAATAAATTTAAGGGCACGCACATCAGGATCGAAAGGTTCTATCTATGCTATACCTGCATCGAAATTCATTAAGCAGAAGCACAGTCTTTCTATTCTATGGAAGGGTCAAAAAAACTTCCATTGCCTCAAAAATAACTGGCTGAACCTTGAATTACAGGCTCAATCTTCTAGCGGCAGGAAGGAACAAGCAGCGGGGTAGAAGGAGGAAGATGCATTACAACAGAAAGGAATGGGACGGTAAAAAGACAAAATAAAGAAACTCCACAAGCAGAGTGCTCCCGCTTTAAAACGGGCTGTTTTGGTGCCCGAGGCGCCTATGCTGCCTTGGTTTATAATAAGAAAAAACAAAAATAAATAAAGTTCCAAACATAATCGAGGTCCAGTTTATACACTAAAATAAAATGCAGGATGTATACGAGGTTTGGTAAGGATAGAAAATGAAGCTGCCTCGCTACTCACAAAAGTAATGTTCCCAAGGTGCACTCACAAACAAATAGGTGCCCTCGGAAAACAGTGTCTGACATTTGATCTCAACACAGCAAATGTGACGGGATAAAAACAAGATTTACAGGCCCGTTTATAGAAACGGAGGTTAGGGCAAGTGAAAACACGAGCGCTCATGTTAAGTGCTGTTAAACAAAGACTAAAGCAGTTCCTAAAACAAATCCTAAATTGTGAGCAGTAAATGGATAGTAGTAATTGGTCCATGCTCTCAGGAAGGGAAAAACTGAGGAAGAGGCATGACGCATGCATGTCATGGACAAATGGGGAAAAAAGAATAAGAGAGTGACAATGGAGCCAGCAAATGGGAAGCCTATGGGCAGCCTGAAGCCCACAAAGTAGATACACCATGTCTCTTCGAGACACTGCATGCACTGTCTATAGCCAAGACCTAAAAATCTTAACAAAGACTTTAGAGCCAGCCTATTACTTACCTTTACTTACCATGTTTTAGCTCTCACGTCACTTTCCATTCCAGTCTTTCTATTTGTCAATGGTTCCTCCTGGGCTCCTGCTTGCTTTTGAGATTCAAGTTGAGTCTTCATCTATGAAACTTGGATCAAGTACTCCTTCCTGTGGCCAATACCCTTCAACTGGCTACAGGCTCCTGCAGGTACTCTCTTTCGCTTACTTTTGGGTGCGACATACCCAACCTTCTTCTCTTTAAACCTTTTTTTCATGCTGGCTTATATTTTACTTTTTGATGCTCCACCTCCCTTTCTCTTTGACATTTTTCGTCATGGCTTATATTTGACTTTTCACCAGGCCCCTTCCCCCCTTCTCTTTACCCCATTTTTATTGCAGGCTTACTCATGGAGCAAGCTCGACTCAACAGTGTTGAAGCACTTTACGTGAGCACCAGTTACATTATTCAAGGTCATATTCATTTGTTTGTTTCTTAGGCACAGCAGATGAAGTGATTTGCCCAGAATCACAGGATGTTGAGCCGACTCGAAGCTAGTTCACAATCTGCACCTCTGCCAAGTACGCTATGTCCTCTCCCCAGAGGAGAGGGTTACTTTACTTTTCGGCAAGCACCTATCCCCCTTTCTCTTTTTTGCAGGTTTATATTTTACTTTTATTCCTGATACATTTTTATGTACGAACATCTCCATATGTTCTGAAGAACACACATGGCAACTACAGTGGGTGTTCAAATAGCCGGAGGCAACGGCGTTGACCTGTCGAGTCATGGAGAGGGAGGTGTCGAGGATGATGCTAAGGTTTCTGGCGTGGTCTGTGGGTGTGGGAGGGGGGCCGAGGGCAGTGGGTCGCCAGGTGTTGTCCCATGCGGAGGTGGAGGGTCCGAGAATGACAACTTCTGTCTTCTCCGAGTTGAGCTTCAGGCAGCTGTTGCTCATCCATGATGGGACGTCCTTCATTGCTTCCTGGAAGTTGGGCTTGGTAGTGACGGGGTCCTTGGTGAGGGAGAGGATGAGTTGAGAGTTGTCGGCGTAGGATACTATGCTGAGTCCGTGGTGTCTGACAATGGCGGCGAGTGGGGCCATTGACAAAGCCAATAGATTTTGCATAGGCGAAACCTATTGGCTTTGCCAGGACTTGTATAGTGTTTATTCTTTCAGCCCTCATAAAAACCTAATTTGTACAATGGACTTCTAAAAAGACTCACCCGTTTTTAGCTTTGAATGTGCCGTTGGAGCAGTACATAAAAGGCTTTTAGATTTGGGGCATATGTTTAATGGAATGATTTCTGCACTACACATGAAATGCAAAGTACACATGATGCACAGACCTCTTTCTGTAAACCCAGAGAGGCGGCCCCTTTTCTTCACACCACCTAAAATAAAATATTGTATCTTACCCACATCACAGCCACCATAGCGTCAGAACACCTAAAATAAAATACTATCCCTTACCTGAAACAACACCGCCAAAGCGTCAGAGCAAAAATTGGTAAACGTGCACTCCGCTGGTAACTGGCCGAGATGTGTGGGTAACTTGCAGATCACGGGTTCGGCCCTGCAGGTGAATAAGTCATGCCCTTTTTAAGTAGCACTACGAACAAATAATATGTCATACCAAGCGCTTTGAAATACGCTGAAAATAAAAATTCCTTTAAAGGAAGACAGAGAAAACCCCACATTTTAAATGCACGTGAAAGGGGCCTACCTTCCAGCAGCACCAGAAGCAGAATCCTGAGAATGGAACATTCATGATATGACGGGCCTTCAAGTGTGATGTCAGGACGAATCCCACTGTGTGCGCAGAGGGTAGGCCTCTGCTGCAGCAGAGCGAAAAGGAGAGCCCACTGCTGAGAAAGAATGTCGGCCGTCGGGTAGGAAGGGGTCTTTATTAGGTTTGTCGCAGAATTATTTTTGTGTCTAAATAGTTGGATTTTCTTAAGAAATTGGACAAAACCCGTGCCTTGCCTACTCTCCCTGTTAAATTGAACACATGGCATCACCCACAAAGAGGTGATATATGACGACATGTTGAAAAGTCTCCATTGTGACGTGTCCTTGGTATAACAGCTAGGTAACCAGGGAGCTGCAGCATTGCATTCAAGGACACCGGACGGGGAGGACTACTGCTGGCGGCTGGTGCTGGGGACAATGACAGTCCGAAACTGCAGGGGCTGAGCAGGCTCTAAAAAGGAAGGGGGGATGGGTGGGTCCAAGGGGAAAAGGTGAGTAGATAAATCAAACTAAATGTGAACTGAAAACTAAACTTGAAAACAAAAAGAAAACAAGCATTTGCAATGCAATAGGTCTCGTAGCATTAAAGTTTGAGTTATTGGCATTGTGTATGACAATGCCAATAGTTATAGCTTTTGCAAATATAACACCTATAGCATTTGTAATGCAATATGTGTTGTATTTATGTGACTTATATGTATTGATATTACAAATAACAATGGCTTTTAATTTTTTAAAATAATTAATACTTGAATAAAAGTTATTGTAATTGAGTCAGTGGAAGGGTGAAGTGGGTGGGGCAGCAAGTTGTAGTGGAGAGAAAGGAGGGTGAAGTTGGGAGAGAGGAAGGTGAGACAGAGAAACAAGTTTGAGCAATTGGCATTGTAAATGACAAGGCCTTTTATTTATGTTTTGGTTTTTAAAACATAAATGAAAGGCATTGTCATTTCCAATGCCAATAGCTTAAACTCGCGTTGAGACGATCCCACCTGCCATTTTGCCAAAGGCCATGGGAATGATCCCCACCTACCAGTGAGCCTGAGAACAGCTCTGCACCGAGCAATAGAGTTTTGCTTGGGTGCATTTTCCTGCCCCACCATCCCCGCTCCTGACAGCGAGCCGCGCTGGGGAATGTGAGCGGCTCTGGGGGCTCCCCGAGGCAGCGGATACGGGGAGCCGTGGTGATTTCACCCGCCAATTTGCTGGAGCCGCGGGAGCGACTCCCACCTGCCAGTGAGCCTGTGAGCCTGAATCCTGCCCTACATTGAGCGACGGGGGTGCGGGTGTTGCTGGGGTACAACTTCTTGCCCCGCTGTCCCCACTCCTGTCAGCGAGCTGCACCGGGGGCTTTGAAGAATCGATGGCGGCTCTCTGGGACGGCCTGTACGGATCCCGGTACCTGGTACCTGCCCAGGCTCTGCGACACCCCCTAATCACCCGCAGGATCAGGTGGGGGGAGAGTACTGAGGTGAGGAGCGATCGGCGCTGGCCCCGGGGGAGGAGTAGTGCCCCTAGGGGGCGAAGGACGTTATCTCGCTGCTGAGCACGGACTTGGACCCCCGGGACCTGCACCCCATCGCAATTGGTTGGGATTTATCGCTGCCCCCCCCCCTGGACAGTTGGGATAGCGAGGGGAGACTGGATAGCTTCATCTAGCAACTTTGCCGGCACTCAAGCCTAGCTAGGTCTGTGAATCCTGCCTTGCTGTGTCACGACGACATACTTCTCCACACTGCTTGAGCCCTGGGCCAGCATCCGAAAGGCACCCCTTTAATCCTCGGGCTGATCTGGATCGGATCAGGCTACAGCGCGAAACAGAAACCTTGCGTGGGGCGGGACTTCCGTGGGGCGGGACTTCCGTCTTCGGAAGCCCGCGCCCACGGAGAGAAGCAGTGCTGGTGACGCGGGGCTCCCATGGCCGAGGGGGAGCCCCACGGAGGCTGCAGAAGTGTAGAATGGCGGTAAGTGGGGTTTAGTCGGGGGGGTGCGCTTGTATGTATGTATGTATGTATGCGGCGGCGAGGGGGGAGGGGTCTCTGTATGTGTGTGTGCGTGCGTGTGTGTAGGTGTGCTCGTGTGTGTCTCTGTGTGCGCATGCGTGCAGGGAGAGGTGTGCCTGTAATGTTTGCGCTTCCCAGGAGACAGCCACGGCGAGCGCGTTCGCGCGCGCGTGGCCTGCGCCGATCGCCTTTTGCGAGATGCGCGCGGCCAGGTGCTGTCTCCTGGGAAGCACAGTCAGCGACAAAAGATCTCCTGGCAGACACAGCGCTGACGCGCTGTTACGCCACGAGACCTAACGAGCTTGAAACTGACTTTAGATTCCAAAACCCTTAATTTCCTTTCCTTTCTCTTCCATCATCACATCAATTTCCTTGCCCTTTACCTGTTTTTACTCCTCTCCCTTCCAATCCTTTGGAACTACATTCCCCTCTCTTTACATCCCCAGATCTATCTCCTTTCCTCACTCTTTTCCTTTCCTTATCTCTTCTCTTTCTTTTTTACCTTTTTCAATCAATCAATCAATCAAGACATTTATAGAGCGCACTACTCACCCGTAGGGTCTCAAGGCGCTAGGAGGGGGGGGGTGCCGTTACTGCTCGAACAGCCAGGTCTTGAGCTTCTTCCTGAAGGAGAGGTGGTCTTGGGTCAGGCGCAGGTCGGTCGGGAGGGAGTTCCAGGTCTTGGCGGCCAGGTAGGAGAAGGACCTTCCTCCTGTTGTCGCTCTTCGGATGCGGGGGACGGCGGCGAGAGCGTGGCTGGTTGATCTGAGGTGGCGCTTGGGAGCGTAGAAGTTGATTCCGTTGTTGAGGTAGCTCGGGCCTTGGTCGTGTAGGGCTTTGTGTGCGTGGGTGAGGAGACGGAAGGTGATTCTTTTGTTGACGGGGAGCCAATGCAGGTCTCTCAGATGTCCGGAGATGTGGCTGTTTCGTGGGATGTCGAGGATGAGTCTGGCTGAGGCGTTCTGGATCCGCTGGAGTCTCTTCTGGAGCTTGGCGGTGGTTCCGGCGTAGAGGGCGTTGCCGTAGTCCAGTCGGCTGGTGACGAGGGCCTGGGTGACAGTCTTCCTGGTCTCGGTGGGGATCCACCAGAAGATCTTCCGTAGCATGCGTAGGATGTTGAAGCATGACGAGGAGACGGCGTTGACTTGTCTGGTCATGGAGAGGGAGGAGTCCAGGATGAAGCCCAGGTTGCGTGCGTGGTCCGTCGGTTTGGGTGCGGTGCCCAGGGCGGGGGGCCACCAGGAGTCGTCCCAGGCGGAGGGCGAGGAGCCCAGGATGAGGACCTCCGTCTTGTCTGAGTTCAGTTTCAGGCGGCTGGTCGTCATCCACTCGGCTACATCTCTCATCCCTTCGTGCAGGTTGGCTCTGGCGGCGGCGGGGTCGTTGGTCAGGGAGAGGATCAGCTGGGTGTCGTCGGCGTAGGAGATTATGTTGAGGTTGTGTTGGCGTGCGATGGCCGCGAGGGGGCTCATGTAGACGTTGAAGAGGGTGGGACTCAGCGAGGATCCTTGAGGGACGCCGCAGATGACGTCGGTGGCCTCTGACTTGTACGGTGGTAGGCGGACTCTCTGTGTTCTTCCGTTGAGGAAGGAGGTGATCCATTCCAGTGCCTTCTCCTGGATTCCGGTGTTGCCCAGGCGCTGCACTAGGGTGCGGTGGCAGACAGTGTCGAATGCCGCGGAGAGGTCCAGGAGGATGAGGGCCGCTGTTTCTCCGTTGTCCATCAGGGTTCGGATGTCATCGGTGGCAGCGATGAGGGCGGTCTCGGTGCTGTGGTTGGCACGGAAGCCAGACTGTGAGGGGTCGAGGGATCCATTTGTCTCGAGGAAGGCGGCCAGCTGTTTGTTGACGGTCTTTTCGATGACTTTGGCCGGGAACGGGAGGAGCGAGATGGGACGGTCATTCTTGAGTTCGGTGGGGTCCGCTGTAGGTTTCTTGAGTAGAGCGCTGAGTTCTGCGTGCTTCCAGCTCTCCGGGAAGGTGGCGGTGTCGAAGGAGGTGTTGATAATGTCCCGCAGGTGGGGTGCGATGACAGCGTCGGCCTTGTTGAAGACGTGGTGAGGGCAGGGGTCGGTCGGAGATCCGGAGTGGATGGAGCTCATTGTGCGGATGGTGTCTTCGGTGCTGATCGGAGTCCAGGCGCGGAGGGTGGTGGTGGGTGGCGTTGCTGCGGTTGTGGCGTGCGTTGGTTGGATGCTGAAGCTGTTGTGTATGTCCGCGATCTTGTTGTGGAAGTAGGAGGCGAGGGAGTTGCAGAGGTCTTGCGACGGGGTGATGTCGTTGTTTCCGGCGTTGGGGTTGGAGAGCTCTTTCACGATGTTGAAGAGTTCCTTGCAGTTGTGTGCGTTGTTGTCCAGCCGGTCCTTGTATGTATTTTTCTTGGTGGCGCGGATCAGTTGGTGGTGTTTACGGGTGGCGAGCTTGAGGGTGGTCATGTTGTCCATTGTTGGTTCCCTTCTCCATACTTTCTCGAGGGCTCGGCAGTTCTTCTTGGAGCTCTTGAGTTCGTCGGTGAACCATGGGGTTTTTCTGCTGCCGGGTCTGCTGGGCGGGGTCCTCAGAGGGGCGAGTTCGTCCGCGCAGTTGCTGATCCACTTCGTGAGGTTGTCGGCGGCCTGGCTGGGGTTCGCTGAGCCGGCAGGAGGGTGCAGGCTCAGGGAGGCGGTGAGCTGGTCGGCTGTGATCTTGTTCCAGCTTCTTCGGGCAACCTGTTGCTGGTGGTGGTGGATCGTCGTTCTTTTGAAGGTGAAGTGGACGCAGCTGTGGTCCGTCCAGTGGAGTCCTGTTGCGTGGCTGAAAGCGATGTCTTTGCTGGATGAGAAGACGGCGTCGAGTGTGTGTCCGGCGAGGTGGGTGGGGGTGGACACCAGCTGCTTGAGTCCGAGGTTGGCGAGGTTGTCGAGCAGGGTGATGGTGTTGCGGTCGCTGTTGTTCTCCAGGTGGAAGTTGAGGTCCCCCAGGAGGATGTAGTCGGCGGAGGGGAGGGCATGCGGGCTGATGAAGTCGGCGATGTCCTCGCTGAATCGTGTGCGTGGTCCCGGGGGTCGGTAGATCAGGGTGCCTCTGAGGGTGGTCTTCGGGTCGGTGTGGATCTGGAAGTGCAGGTGTTCGGCGGTGGTTAGGGTGTCGTCGGTGTTGGTCGTGATGCGGATGGTGTCTCTGTGGATGATGGCGATGCCTCCTCCCATCTGGTTGGCGGTGCGGTCCCTCCGGGTGATCTTGTAGCCCTCTGGGATGGCGATGTCGGGCGCTGAGGAGGCGTTCATCCAGGTCTCCGTGAGGAAGGTGACGTCAGGGGCTGTGGTGTCGAGGAGGTTCCAGAGTTCGATGGCGTGTCTGTGGACGGAGCGGGTGTTGAGCAGGATGCACTTGAGGTGGTTGCTGCTGGTGTTCGGCTTGGCGGGTGCTGGTGCAGGGTAGGTCCGGATGCAGGTGAACTTGCAGGCGTGGCAGCTGAAGGGTCCGTGGGTGTGCCTCGGGGTGGCTCGGTGACATCCCGGGGTGCCGCCGGTGTTGAGTGCGATGAGTTCGGCGGCGTTGTAGGTTCGTCGGGTCGGCTTACGTTGGTGGGGGCCAGGGGTCCTGGCACTGGGCGCGGTCCAGGCGCGAACGGGCGCAGACGGGCTTACCTTTGGCGCGCCTTCGGCGCACAATCGGCGCGCCCGCTGCGCGTCAACGCTGCGCGTTCGCACGGTCGCCATATATGGCGAAGTGCGCGGGGGGGCGGAGCAGCTGGGAGGCGGGAGCGGGGAGGGTACAGAAGGCAAAAAGGGGCGGGGTTAGCGGCGGTGGCGGGAAGCGGGGAGGGAGGACGAAGGGCAGCTAGGCAATGCAGAAAGGAAAATACAGAAAGGATACAGAAAGGAAAATACAATCAACTTGAGGAAAACAGGCAATACAGATTGACAAAAACAGTTCAAAAACAGCAAAGACAACAGGGGCCGGTCAGGCGAGCACGGACCACGCCGCTCGAAGGCAGGGGGCGTGGTCACGCGGCGGTAGCGAGGCAGTCAGGCAGGGTAGGCACACGCAGCAGCTGGTGGCCGTGCGGCGCGGGGGTGTCCTAGAACTAGGTCACACTCACCTGCGTCGCACGGTCGCCATATATGGCCAAGTGCGCGGGGGGGCGGAGCAGCTGGGAGGCGGGAGCGGGGAGGGGACAGAAGGCAAAAAGGGGCGGGGTTAGCGGCGGTGGCGGGAAGCGGGGAGGGAGGACGAAGGGCAGCTAGGCAATGCAGAAAGGAAAATACAGAAAGGATACAGAAAGGAAAATACAATCAACTTGAGGAAAACAGGCAATACAGATTGACAAAAACAGTTCAAAAACAGCAAAGACAACAGGGGCCGGTCAGGCGAGCACGGACCACGCCGCTCGAAGGCAGGGGGCGTGGTCACGCGGCGGTAGCGAGGCAGTCAGGCAGGGTAGGCACACGCAGCAGCTGGTGGCCGTGCGGCGCGGGGGTGTCCTAGAACTAGTACCTTCCTTCCCTTTTTCCCTTCTTTGTTCCCCTATTGCCCTTCTTTCCATTCCCTCCTTGCCTATTTCTTCTATCATTACTGCTTCCATTCCCACCCACCCCTTCCCCTTTCCTTTCCCATTCCATTCCCTTCCCTCTTTCTTTACATTCCCTTCCCTCCAGTCCATTCCATTCCCTTTCCTTTCCCTTCCATACTTCCCCATTTGTCCTCTCCTCTCCCTTTCTTTTCTTTCATTCCTTTCTTCACTACCTCTTCTATCCTCTCCCCTTCTATCCTTTCACCTTTAATTATCCTTTCCCTTTCCTCTACTCTACCTTTTCAACCTTTCCACTTCCCTTCCTCCCCTGCCTAACTTCTCTTCCTCCCCTCCCCTCCCCACCTCCCATTACTTTCCTTTCCTCCTCCTTTCCATTCTTTTGCCTTTTTCTAACCTTTCTTTTCCCCTCCATCCCCTTCACTTGATTTTACTTCCTTATATTTCTTCTCTTCTTGCCACTTTCTTTCTCTTTCTCTACATTCCTTTCTTCCCTACCTCTTCTAGCCTGTCCCCTTCTGGCCTCCGCTTGCCTTTCCTTATCTCTCTTCCTTTCCCTTCCGTTCCCTTCCCTCCTTCCCCCTTCCTTTTCTTCCTATCCTATCCTCTCCCTTTCGTTTCATTTCCCTATCTTTAATCTCCTGTGTCCTCTTCTCTCCCCTTTTAGATCTCTCCTCTCTCCTGCCCATCCATCCCCTTTCTACACTACCTCTTCTATCCTATCGCATTCTATCCCAACCACACCCCTTTCCTATCTCCCCTTTCCCCTAGCCTGTTGCTTTTTTCCTTTTCCCTTCCCTATATCTCCTCAACACTCCCTTTCCCTCTGCCACCCTTCCCGTTTCCTTTGTCCCGCCTCTTCTCTCCCTTCCGTATCCCTTCTCTCCCTTACTTCCTATCTCCCCTCTCCCTTTCCTTTCCTTTCCATTCTCTTCCCTGTCTCTCCTCTCCCCTTCTGCGCCCCCTTTCCCTCCCCACTCCCCTTTGCTTTGCTTCCCTTCCCTGTCTCTCGTCACTACAGTCCCTCCTATCCCTTCTGCTCCCCTCATCTTCCTTTCCTTGTCATTCCCTCCCAACACTATCACTTCTATCCTTTCCCATTCCATACCCATCTCTCTCTCTTACCCTTCCTAATTTTCCTCTCTTCTCCACTTCCCTTCACTCCTATTTCCAATCCATTCCTTTCTTTCCTACCACTCCTATGCCTTCCCCTTCCATCCCTCCCCTTGCTTTCCTTACATTTCTGTTCCTTCCAACCCCTTCCCTCCTTCTACTCTTTCTTTTCCCTTCCCTATTCTCTTCCATTCTTTCCCTTCCTTACTTCCCAATCTCTCTCCCCCTTCGCCCCTTCCCTTTCCTTCCAACACCTTACCTCTCTCCCCTTTTGTTTCCTTCCCTTTGCTTCCATTCCCTTAGCTTCCTGCCGTTTGCCTTCCTTTGCCAATCTAGTCTATTCTCCCCTTCCTTCTCTCTCCTCTCCTTCCTACTCTTTTCCTCCTTCCATTTCCCTTCCCCTATCCCTTCTCTCCCCTGCCCTACCCTTCCCTATCTCTCCCCTCACTTTCCCGCTCGTGCTTCCCTTCCCTTTCCAACACCACCTCTTCTATCGTTTCTCATTCCATCCCCTTCCATTTCTTATCTCTTGTCCCCTTCTCTTGCTTTTCCCTTCCTATATCCCCTCTCCACTTCCCTCCCCCTTCCTTTGCTTTCCTATCTACCCCTCCACTGCCTTTTCATTTCCTTTTCTCCCTCCCTTTTTTCCTCTTCTCTCCCTTCCCTTTCCCTTCTCTTTCCTATTTCCCTATCTTTTCTTTTCTTTCCTCTGACATTCTCCCCCTCCTTTCCCTTTTCCTTCCTACACCTACATTACATACATCCTTTCCCATTTTATCCTAGCCCCACACATCTCCTCTCCTCCCCTTCTTTCTTTTCCCTTTCTCTTCTCTTCTGTCCCCTTTCCTTTGCTTCCCTCTCTACCACTCCCTTTTCCTTTTTATCTTCCCTTCATCCCTCTTCTTCTCTGACTTCCCTTTTCCTTCTCTTCCATATCCCTCCTTTTCTTGCCTTTGCCATTCTCTCCTTAATTTCAGTTTCCATTTCCCTTCACTCCCATTCCCAATTTTTCCTCTTGTCTCTTCTCCTTCCCATCTCCTCACCTTCTATTCCTGTCCACTTTATATACTATTCCCTTCCCCATGCTTTTCCATTCTCTTCCATCTCCCCTTCCCTTCCTTTTATTCCATATCATCCCTTTCCCATCTCATCTCTCTTCTCTACTTCCCCTTCCCTTTCCACACTATCTCTTTCCAACCTTTCCAATTCCATCCTTTTTTATCCTTCCCTATTTTTCATCTCTTCTCAGCTTAGCTTTCCTTCCTTTTCCTTTCCTATTCCCTTCTTCCTTCACTACTTTTCATGTCCTCTACCCTACCCTTCCTTCCCCTCCCCCGTTTCCTACCTCTTTCTTTCCCTGCCTCTCCTATCCCCTTGCCTCCCCCTCTCCATTCCCTGCCTTTCCCTTTCCCTTCCTTGCCTATACCTCCCATTCTCTTCCTACACTACCTTTCTCATTCCATCCCATCATTATTTCCTATCTCTTCACTTCTCTTTACTTTGACTTCCCTTCCCTTAGCCCCCATTCTCTCCTCCCCTTCTCTTCTCTTCCCTATCCTTCCCTTTCCTTTCTCTTCCTTACTTCCCTATCCCTCTCTCCTATCTCCTACCGTTCCCTTTCCTTCTTTCCACCCCCTCCCTACACTATCTCTTATATCCTCTCCTATTCGACCCCCTTCCCTTTCATTCCCTATCTCTTCTGTCCACTCTTCTACCTTTCCTTCCCCTTTCATTTCTTATCTCTTCTCTCCCCAGTCCTCCCCTCCATTTTCCTTCCCTTCATTTTCATTCCTTTCCCTCCACCTCCCCTCTCCCTTTCATTCTCTTCCTATACTCCCTCTTCTATCCTTTCCCATTCCACCCCCTGCTCTTCTCTTCCCTTCCCAATGTCCCCTCTCCACTATTCTTTCCTTTTCTTCTCCCCTTTCCCATATACCCTCTCCACTCCCCCTCCATAACCTATCTCTACTCTCCCATCTCGTCTCCTTCCCTATCTTGCCGGTCCTCTCCTCTACTATGCGCCCCCTTCCTTACCACTTTCCTTCCCTATCTCTCCTGTCTCCTATATATCCTCTACACTGCCATTCCCTCCTTTCTTTCCCTATCTCTGCTATCCTATTCTCATTGCTTTCCTTCCATATCTCTCCTCTCCTCTCTCTCCCCTCCCTTCTAGTCTCTTCTTTATTTTTCCTCTCTTCTCTTCTCCCCTTCCATTCCCTTCCCACTTTACACACCCTTCCCTGCCTTCTTTCCACATCCTTCATTTCTCTCCTCCTTTCATTACCTTTCTGTCATCTTTTCCTTTCCATTCCTTCTCCACTTCCCCTTTCCTTCCCTCCCCTTCATTTTCTTCCTTTTCTTTCCCACTCTCTTCTATCCTTTCCCAGTCCATTCCATTCTTTCCTTTTGCTTCCTGTCCCTTCCTTATTTATCCTCTCTTCTCTACTTCCTTTCCCTCCACTCCCATTCCCCATCACTCCTCTCTTCTCTCCTCTCCCATTCCCTCAACACCTTCCATTTACTTTCCCTCCATTCCCAATTTACATACTCTTCTCTTGCCCATTTCCATACCTTTTCCATCCTCCTTCCATCCCCTCCTCTACCCTTTCCTTCCTTATCATGCCTCTCCCCTCCCTTCTTTCCTTGTATGTACTTCCCCTTCCCTTCCTTTCCCCTCCCAACCCTCCCATCTTTCTCTTTTTTCCCTTTCACTTCCTTTTCTTACCTACCCTAGGCACAATATCTCTTCTATCCTTTCCCATTCCATCCCCTTCTCTTCCTTAGTCCTTCCCTTCTCTTCCCTATAAATCCTCTATTTCCCCTCTCTGCCTTCCCCATCTCTCCTCTCCCATCTCCTCCCCTTCCTTCCCTATCTCCCCTGTCCTCACCTTGACTCTTCTGTCCCTTTCCCTACCTCTTTCCTTCCCTGTCTCTGCTCTCCACTCCCATACCCTCTTCTTTCATTCCCTTCCCCTTCTCTATCCTCTCCCATCTCCTCCCCTCTGTACCTTATCTCTGCTGCCCTCTCCTCTACCTTTCCTTCCCCACCCCTTCCCTGCTGTTTTCCTTCCCTATCTCTCCTCTCCCCTCTTTATTTTTCCCCTCTTCGCCTCTTTTGTTCCCTTCCACCTTTACATACCCTTCCTTTCCTTCTTTACATACCTTTCCTTTCTTTCCCCCTCGTTCCCCCTCCCCTTCCATTCCCTTTCCCTCCTTGCCCCTTCCATTCTCATCTCTTTCTTAGTTTGCTACTTCCCCTTTCCCTCGATTCCCTTCCTTATTTCTCCTCTCCTTTCCTCTCTTCTCTGCTTCTCTTCCCTTCACACCCATTCCCATCTCTCTTCTCTTCTCGTCTCTTCTCTCCTGTTCATCTGCCATTTACTTTCCTTTCCTTCCCACTTCACTCACTCTTCCCTTCCCCATTTCAATACTCTATCCTTCTCTTCCCCTCTTTCTCTCACCTCCCCTCCCTTCCTCTTCTCTTTTATTCCCTGTCATACCTCTCCTTTCCTTTCACTTGCCTTTCTGCCTTCTCTACTTTGCTCTCCCTTCCTTTCCCCTCCCCTCCCTTCCTTCCCCGTTTTCTGTTTGCTTCCCTTCCTTAGGCACACTATCTCTTCTATCCTTTCCTATTCAATTTCCTTCTCTTCCTTACCCCTTCCCTTCCTTATTTGTTCTCTTCTCTGCTTCCCTTCACTCCTATTCCCTATCTCTCTCCTCTTCTCTCTTTTCCCTAACCCCTCCTCACCTTTCATTTCCTTTCCTTCCCATCTCCTTTTACATATCATTCCCATCCTCATTTCCATACCCTTCCCTTCTCCTCCCTTAGGCTTGTGTCCATAAGTCTGCACACTTAGTCATGCACTTTTAACTCTGTGTCCATAACCATGTGCCCTTACATGTGCACCCTTTGCACTCTAGCCATTACCATGCATTCTGCACACTGCAACCATAGTCATGTGTCAAAAACTCTTTAGCCCGCATTCTGTATCCATAACCGTTATTTCTGTGTCCATGCCCCTGTATTCTTAGCCCTTTAGCCATAACTGTACACCCATAACCAAGTATTGTGCATCAATAACCCTGCATGCTCTGACCTGTATTATTATCCCTTTACTGATGACAATTAACCTTGTATATTCAGCTCTGTAGCCATAACCATGTAGCCATATTCATGTATCCTATACCCAAAACCATTAGCTCTGTACCCATAATCCGGTATCCTTAGCCGCGTAACAATAAATATTGACCATACATCCACAACCATGTACTCTTTACCAGGTATCGTGTAACCGTAGCCCTGAAACGTATACATAATCCTGCTCTCTTAACTGTGCTCCGTCCTCCATGTATCCCCTAGCATGTATTGTCGCTTTACACATGCCCCCTAGTCTTGTACAATTAGTCCTGTACCATTAACCCGGTGTCCATAACCCTGTAGCCACCACCCTGTATCCATAACATGCTCCCTGTGCATTGTAGCAGAAAAGAAACAAAAAACCCTGCCCCAAATATGTGTATATGTCCCACAGGGGGATCCTACTTTTTCAAAACGACTAACAAATGGGAATTGGAGCCACACGTACACAAGACCAGTGTATATTTTCAAAAAATCATCATTTTATTTTATTAGATATTTAGTAAGTTTTGTATAGAGCTCTGATTTCATTGGGATAAAACACATAACATATACATATCAAGACAATTAAATAGGTCAAAATTATGGTCCCGCACACATCATACCAGTCCGCAATCAAATCCCAATCGTTACTTTCATACTGCACCACTCACACGATTTAAAAAAAAAAAGAGAACAAACATACATTAATTCAAAGGTACGTCGATGTCAGTTGGTAAAACTAAGGTGGATCAAGTTGTTATGACACAAAATAGTAGGGGGCAAAATCAATAAGATCCAGATATCTTAATGAGATGGAGATTCATCCCTCTCTAGAATCACGCCGACGCGCGTTTCGGTGTAGGGCCCACAGGGGCCACACCTTCGTTAGGGCAAGGGGGTACCAATGTGTGGGGGACATGCCACTTTGAATACAAAAAAACAAAAAAACACACATATATATATATCTATATATATATATATATATTACCTACTGGCGGTCGCCAGTAGGTATATATAGTTAGGATTTTTTCTCTATGGGTTTTTTGAAAATTCTATGTCTAATAACTTTGGCGTTTGTGGACGGAATTGGCTGAAATTTTCAGGAAAATGGCACATTTTGTTTCTGAGCAGCCCTTGAAAATTTGGGGGGGGTTCGTCAAGGGGGGGCTGAGAAAAAAGGGGGGTCCCAAAACGTGTTTTTAACATTGAGTTTTCCATAGGGCGGTTGGCCTCACTTTTAGCCCGAACGGCTGAATGGATTTGCACGAAACTTGGCAAAATTGTAGGGACTGGTAGCCCGATGTGCCTTTTGTAGGTCTCAATATATGTGCTCCAGTGGATTTTGAGAAATTAACGTTTAAAAAAAGATATATATCTGTAACAGCGGACCGGGCAGCGCTCCAGGACGCGTACTTTTCGCGCAACGGAGCTTTGTGAAGCGAAGCTGATTGGTTCTCCGGCGTCTGTCAACATTCCAAACAGTCCGTAGCGGCCGCCATCTTGTCTCTCGGTAGGATCGAGAGACAAGAGGAGGCCAAAGCGAAGGGGCAAATGACCATAAGGGGGAATAGTAGATCCTCGCTGACCCCCTACGTTTGATGTGGAGGTTTTAAAAGGGCCCCGCGGGGCAAAAAAAATAATAATAATAATAATCGAACGGCTGAATGGATTTGCACGAAACTTGGCAAAATATTAGGGACTGGTAGCCCGATGTGCCTTTGCTAGGTCTCAATATATGTGCTCCAGTGGATTTTGAGAAATTAACGTTCAAAAAAAGATATATATCTGTAACAGCGCTCCGCTTCGCGTACTTTTTGCGTTACGGAGCTTTGCGAAGCTGATTGGTTCTCCGGCGTCTGTCAACATTCCAAACAGTCCGTAGCGGCCGCCATCTTGTCTCTCGGTAGGATTGAGAGACAAGAGGAGGCCAAAGCGAAGGGGGAAATGACCATAAGGGGGCATAGTAGATCCTTCCTGACCTCTTAGGTTTGATGTACCATTTTGCCAAGTTTGGTGTAATTCCGTTCAGCCATTCAGGCTGTAGACGTATGTAAATGTCCTATGGAAAATTGCATGGGGAAAATACATTTGAAAGTGTTGAAATTTAGAACCAATTAAAATGTTACTTTGGTTTTGTATTTGTGTGTGATGAAAGTTAATTGGTTATGTATATATTTCAAATGAGAGGAAACCACAGCCATTTTGTGATACTACTGTCTGAGGTACATTTGTGAGGAATTTTTGGTGGTGAATTTCTGGTGTTTGATTTACACAGTACTAACACTTCTACTTTTAAAAAGGTGAGTTGTTAATTTGTAAGGGGAACTATGTTGTACACTTGAAGATAATTTGAAAAATGTTTTCTGTTATTTATTTGCAGTCCTTCTGTTATACTAAATACTTGATAAAGTTAGTTTTATATTATGTATTACTAAAAACGATAAATGAAAGTGATTATTTTTTTCTGCAATTTACAGCAAGCAATTTCAAAATAAAATGGCTCACAATGAAGAGACCGTGGCAATTTCTTTTGAATTGTCCACTACATTGATTGAAATTGAGAGCACCAATAATGAAATATTGTCACAAGGAGGACATGACTTGTATGATTCCATTAGATTGATTGAAATGGACAGCACCAAGAATGAAATATTGTCACAAGGAGATGACTTGAATGATTCCACTACATTGATTGAAATTGAGAGCACCAATAATGAAATATTGTCACAAGGAGGAGATGACTTGTATGATTCCATTAGATTGATTGAAATGGACAGCACCAATAATGAAATATTGTCACAAGGAGGAGATGACTTGAATGATTCCAGTACATTGATTGAAATTGAGAGCACCAATAATGAAATATTGTCACGAGGAGATGACTTGAATGATTCCACTACATTGATTGAAATTGACAGCACCAATAATGAAATATTGTCACAAGGAGGAGATGACTTGAATGATTTTTTTGATCAATCTCTTGATGGCGAATTTATCGAGTGTTTGGAGACCATAGAGTTACAAGAATCATCATTGGAGACTTTTCATGAGGACATTGCTGATGAGGACATGTTACTAGTTCTTTCAAATTTAGAAAATTCTGAAGAATAAATTTATATTTAGAAATCAAAAATTGTTTGAGACATTATTCATTTTTATTTTTAATTTATGAGGTTGTAGCGAAGTGATTGTAGTATAAAATGAGACTTATAGTATAGAGTGCAACATTTTTATGTTACATGGTAAGTTTACTCATATTTACTTCCCTTCTGCCACTATATTATCTCCAATGTGTATTTGACATCTCTTCTTCATCTCCGGCCTCCTTTTTCTCACTGTGTGTCTCCGATGCATCTTATCGCTGCTATTTTGTGTAATTACAGAAGAGAGTAAAATAAAATAGTTCGGAACGTGAAAAGGGGGCAAAGTAGAGTACTCCTCACCCCCTAGGCCTTTTTAGGCGGTCCCAAAAGGATCAGCTTCTGCTTTCCTGAGAGATTATGGTATGAGTTCCATATACCACAATAACTTGCATTACAACATGCAAGATATCTATCTCCTATTACCAACTTTTGGAGATATTCGCGCTAAGCGCGAATATCTCCAAAAAGTAACACCTGCCCTGAGCAGTTCTTAGCCATGTTATCCAATGGGAGGTGGATAACATGGCTAAGAGCATTAGCTTGGTAATGCATGAATATCGCTGAGTTTTTAGCGATATTCATGCATTGCGGCCGTTTATTATCGCATTTGCGATAAACCTTGATAATAGCAAGGTTTATCTTCGATAATTTCTGACGATGCTTAGTGGTAAAAATTCGTTGGTAAGCATCGTTAGCGATAAATATCGCTTAACTTTGGTAATATGCCCCAACGTCTGTTAACGTTCGATTCGAAGGAAATGAGGAAGTGTTGAAAAACATTGTCTGCGCCATCTTGCCTTTTTTGAAATGCCACACTTTTGTCGTGCACGGCAGCCATTTTAGATGTCTTGACCAGACCCACTCTCTGCACGCTGTCGATTCGTAGCATGGCTCCTCACCCACGCAAGCATCTTCCCCAGGCACTGGTCACCACCGCTCTCTGTCTTATGCATGGGCAATAAACCTCCCCCCATCTGCGCTGCTCTTCCCTGAGAATCACACTCTGTGCCCGCCCGACACCTCCCTTTCGCCCTATTCACTACCGCACCCTCTGACACTCCTCTTCCTCTGTGTCCGATTGTCCAGGCTATCAGCTAGCCCTGCAGATGTAGTTTATGGCCCCAGCTGTAAAGAATCACCCCTCTTCAAAGGAGTTATAGTAGATCAAGGCCCACACCCGATGAGATCCGTCACACCACACGTGTTCCTACTATCTGAAAACCATCCTGTATTGTGATTGGGGAGGGGACCGAGCCTGAAGCGGAAGATTCCAGGAATGACTCTTTGTACATCAAAGTTTTTACAATTATGTGTCACATTAAAAATATATAGCACTCCAACAAAGTAGTAGGAATATAAAACTTTAATAACATATAAATATATACAACAAAACAAAAACAGTAAAAACATTTAAACAACGAAGAGACCGTGGCAATTTCTTTTGAATTATCCAATAGATTTATTGAAATTGACAGCACCAATAATGAAATATTCTTGTCAGTAGCGGTCTGTTGTGCGAATAGTTCCAAGGCAGCAGAACGCGCTGAAATCTAGATGGCACGAAGGTGATGTCTAGTAAGTTGCCGCCCAGCAAATAACGGCGTGGGGCGCCGCGGGGGTGAGTGAGTCCAGTAGGCACCACAGCTATTCTTACCGGCATTGCAGAATTACTGCTGGGGACAATGCCTGTGCTGTAGCAGGGTCACAGCAGAAACAAAAAGGATTCTGTTGAAGATGTTGTTGGTTTTCAATTTGAAAACAGTTCTGGTGTCAACTGCTATGCTAATGTAGTGGTTAATGTTTTGTTTTCTCTAGAAAATGTAAAAGAGGGGGAGGCAGTCCAAAGTTCCGTTAAAAGGGCAAAGGAAAGGATCGGTGGTTTGAACTATCAGTCAAAAAGGGGAGGGGGTGCAATAATTTTTCCTACCGGGTCACACTGTGCTTTCACCGGAAGTGAGGTCTGCAGGATTCTAGTAATTCAAACTGAGGCTGGCGCCAGCATGGGAGCGCCGACGTCCCGCGGATACAGTTTCGTCACTCCACGGGCGATCATGGCAGTCATTCCCCATCGGGGGTCGGAGACTCCCGCGGCTCCTCTAGAATCTTCAAGGTCGTGGAGGACTACGGTGGTGGAGTCAACCAGTGACCGGGCCATTTCTTTATGCTGGGCCCGCTCTTGCCAGGTCGACCGCCATTTTGAGAGTTCGGCAGCTACCGGCGATCGCGGGGTCACATGAGCGGACGGGCTCCACACTGCCGGGCGAGACGTTGCAGCATGGCCACAGTGGAAGAACCCTTTTCCGGGCGCCTGGAGCGCTGAGGGTGCAGCTGGGAAGCCTCCACCTGGGGAGGCGGGAGAGGCCTGTTCGCACCGTCTCTCCCTCCCAGTGCACCCCACGGCGTCTCGCTTGAGATTTGTTATGGCCGGACCAGGCGATGAGGACGAGGGGGGGGGGGGTCGGAGGCATGTGCAAGACATCCCCCCCCAGTGTTGTCGCAGCCATTATTCAAGAAAGAAGAAGTGTCCCGTCCGTCTTCGGGCCGGGCTTCCGGTAGATGTCGGCCGGACGCCCCTGGCTCTGGCCCCATGAACGGGTTTCTTGGTTTATCGGCTGCAGCCGGATCCCGTCGGCCTCGGCCCCCCGACCGTTGGTGGCCGGACCGGAAGAGCATGTGGCGGGACTACCTGCAACTCTCAAGGGCCACCGCGGCCGGACTGGGAGAGAGAGGGGAGGGTCGAGGAGACATTCCCCCCCCCCTGCAACTGTTCAGCGTTGTAAAGGCAATCCCCTGGCCGGGTCCCGCTGGCCTCGGCCTCTCCTCCGGCTACACCCTACGTTAGGATCTCCTGGCCGAGGCGTGGCAGCAGGACCTGCCTTATATGGGCTGCTCCCGGCTGGGCGTAGTCGGAACCCTGCCCCACCTTGGAAGTTTCCAGAGTGGGGGCGGATGTTCTACTGACTTGCATTTTCCCTAGTCTATCGATTTTTTTGGCGTGGCAGGCGGTGGGACAGCGAGGGGTGATTTGGTTTCTCTTACTGTTTTTCTGGTCTCTCACCACTGGCATATTTTAACGTTTTCTTGTTTGTAGGACATTAATAGGTTTTATCATTACGTTATGTTATCGTTTCTTTGTTCGTTGTTTAATAAAAGTTCATGTTCATCAGTGGCCTACTGATTTTCGTTTTCCTATTCTTTTCTTTCCAGGTTGTTTCATGCTAAAGTTTCTGTTAACAGGATACAGTGATCACTTCGTTATTATTGCATATGTCCTTTTCACTAGGGGTGCTCTCTGGTCGGGCCAGATGACGTATCTCTAGTAAATGGTCCGGGTGAAACAGGTGCATCAATCAGTGGGGAGTAGATAGGCATGACAGATTACAACGGGGGAGAAAGGTCCGCATTACGTACCCTTTCACTACTTGCAAAGATTTTCCTACGTTTATTTGCAAACAGGGAATACCTCCAAAAAGAACTAATTCCCAAACAGTCAATGTTAGGACAATCAATCAATCAATGAGGAATGAAATAGGTACGACGTGTTAAAGGCTTGCGTTACCTACCCTTCACTATCTGCAAAGGGAGAGAGAATATTCCTATTCTTCCTCGTTTGCAGGCAGAGAAGATCCTTAAGAGAATTAACTTCGAACAATTCAATGCTCGATTCAAACAATCAACAA
Source organism: Lissotriton helveticus (assembly GCF_964261635.1). NCBI lineage: Eukaryota > Metazoa > Chordata > Amphibia > Caudata > Salamandridae > Lissotriton > Lissotriton helveticus. The sequence goes on from NC_136072.1 coordinate 782,598,377, forward strand.
GGGGTACTGTGAACACAAATGAACGCCGCTTATGTACATACGCATTGCTATTTTCAACAGGTTGTTCCTAATGTTTCTATTTTAGCGAGGTCAAAAAGAGATCCCATTAGTGGCCTACTGATTTTGCTCGATTCCTTTTGTTTTTTTACACGATTTTTCGCTATCTGCAAAGACTAAACAGAGTATTGCGACTCTGTGCTTGTTTGTAAATAGAGAATGAACCAAAGAGAACAATCAATCAAATGGAGAGAGAAGCAGGCACGACGGATTACAAAGGGGGCAAAGGGCTGCGTTAGCTACCCTTCACTATCTGCAAAGAGAGAGTACTCCTAATAGAAATGAGGGGTGGTGGGCAGCATTCAAAGCAGATCAGTGTGCATAAACATGAAAATGTTTTTACTTACCACATACTTGACATTCGACAGCTTATGATATTTGCTATTAAAAAACCATTGAAATTCACTGAAAAAACCATAGGTTTATAGACCATATATAGTTAGGAATTAGCATTTACAAAACCTTGAAAATTCACTGAAAAAACCATAGGTTATACACCATATATAGTTAGGAATTAGCATTTAAAAAACCTTATTTTACTCACACAAAACCATTGAAATTCCATATATAGTTAGTTGCACTAACTATATATCGCGCACCCGCAATCCACTGCTGATCATGTCACATATTACATCATTCATGACATGGTCAGTGACATCACTGATGACATCTCAAATGACATCACTGATGAGATCACTGATGACATCTCATTTGACATCAATGACCACATCACTGATGATATCATTCATGTGACAATACAATGCATCTCCTCACGTTTTAATATAACCTCTGTTTCACCCAGTGTTAAATACAGAGTATAATTTTTGAAACCATTGACACACCAATACTAGTTACTACATACGTACTCACTGATTCCTACGTCTACACACACATTCACTCATTCACCCATACAATCATTCATACATACAATCACTCATCTTTACAACACTATCATATGCACTCATACACCTATACAGACACTTACACTCTGCCACTCATCCATGGAGTTACTCACACACCTAGTCAGTCCTGTAAAGAATCAATCACACTTCCATTTTCTTGTCTATACAGTTAAACATAGAGCACCTTACATTTTCAAACATATACTAACACATACTTACTTTCTTATACAATCATTGATACAAGTACACATTGATCTGCACAGAGTCACACACCTCCCAGCCAGCCACACACACACTCAGTCTCCTATACAAATACTTGGACAATCAATCAATAACCCATATAGTTAATCATATAGCTACTGATCAACACATGCAGCAGTTTACAGAACAACAGACATAATGATGCACAAATTAAGACAGTTTAGTCACTAACCCATGCACTCAGTGAGACACATTTAATCACTCACTCATACATTCAGTCATGCACCTACTAAATCCTTCGTCCAGACACTTATACATCTACTCATTCTTCAATATGTAAAACATATTTAAACTTTACAGAAACACACAGTCACTGGATGATGTCATCAGTGATCTCATCAGTGATGTCATTTGAGATGTCATCAGTGATGTCACTGACCATGTCATGAATGATGTAATATGTGACATGATCAGCAGTGGATTGCGGGTGCGCGATATATAGTTAGTGCAACTAACTATACATGGAATTTCAATGGTTTTGTGTGAGTAAAATAAAGTTTTTTAAATGCTAATTCCTAACTATATATGGTGTATAACCTATGGTTTTTTCAGTGAATATATATATATATATATATATATATATATATGTTCAAAACAAACTCCTTCAAGAAAGAGAAAGGCCACAACAGGGGAAATTTTCGGAAGCGCTTTATTCGGCTCAGCTACACAGGACGTGGTTGCTCTCTGTCACCCTCAATGGCGAATGCATTTCGGCGTAGTTCTGCCTTCATCAGCGCCAGGTGCAAATGTTTCAGGATACGGGCGTGCATCAAGGCTTATATGTCCTGCCCTCTCCTGTTTCCAAGAGCGCAGCTCCTCCCCCAGTAATGTCCTTCATTCGCCTATACCTCTTGTAGTTCGCCCGATAGTCTGCGCATACAAGTCCCAGCATGCAGAAACATTCTCTGGTAGGTATTGCGGGGAGGGAGGGGGGGTGGAAAAACTGATGCGCTCCGGTCTCATTGAAGAACCCCAGTTTCCTATTGCAATTCGAGCAGCGGCACTTCCTCCAGTCCCCAACCGCTTCAACCTCCCCAACAAAGGAATCCATTAAGGCGGGGGCGAGGCTTGGAAATACTACCTGCCCAGCGTGATGTGCCATGACACCAACACCGCCATATCTCTTCCCCAGCTGGGTGGTGGGTCCTGATCATTCCGGTAACCCGGAGAGAAGAAATCCACAAAAGCAGAGACCAGTGATGTCAGGACCTCTTGACGAAGCGGGGGCCTTTAAAGCGCGACACTGGGACATGCGCTGAATTAATGTTCAAAACAAACTCATTCAAGAAAGAGAAAGGCCACAACAGGGGAAATTTTCGGAAGCGCTTTATTCGGCTCAGCTACACAGGACGTGGTTGCTCTCTGTCACCCTCAATGGCGAATGCATTTCGGCGTAGTTCTGCCTTCATCAGCGCCAGGTGCAAATGTTTCAGGATACGGGCGTGCATCAAGGCTTATATGTCCTGCCCTCTCCTGTTTCCAAGAGCGCAGCTCCTCCCCCAGTAATGTCCTTCATTCGCCTATACCTCTTGTAGTTCGCCCGATAGTCTGCGCATACAAGTCCCAGCATGCAGAAACATTCTCTGGTAGGTATTGCGGGGAGGGAGGGGGGGGGGGGGGGAAAACTGATGCGCTCCGGTCTCATTGAAGAACCCCAGTTTCCTATTGCAATTCGAGCAGCGGCACTTCCTCCAGTCCCCAACCGCTTCAACCTCCCCAACAAAGGAATCCATTAAGGCGGGGGCGAGGCTTGGAAATCCTACCTGCCCAGCGTGATGTGCCATGACACCAACACCGCTATATCTCTTCCCCGGCTGGGTGGTGGGTCCTGATCGTTCCGGTAACCCGGAGAGAAGAAATCCACAAAAGCAGAGACCAGTGATGTCAGGACCTCTTGACGAAGCGGGGGCCTTTAAAGCGCGACACTGGGACATGCGCTGAATTAATGTTCAAAACAAACTCCTTCAAGAAAGAGAAAGGCCACAACAGGGGAAATTTTCGGAAGCGCTTTATTCGGCTCAGCTACACAGGACGTGGTTGCTCTCTGTCACCCTCAATGGCGAATGCATTTCGGCGTAGTTCTGCCTTCATCAGCGCCAGGTGCAAATGTTTCAGGATACGGGCGTGCATCAAGGCTTATATGTCCTGCCCTCTCCTGTTTCCAAGAGCGCAGCTCCTCCCCCAGTAATGTCCTTCATTCGCCTATACCTCTTGTAGTTCGCCCGATAGTCTGCGCATACAAGTCCCAGCATGCAGAAACATTCTCTGGTAGGTATTGCGGGGAGGGAGGGGGGGTGGAAAAACTGATGCGCTCCGGTCTCATTGAAGAACCCCAGTTCCTATTGCAATTCGAGCAGCGGCACTTCCTCCAGTCCCCAACCGCTTCAACCTCCCCAACAAAGGAATCCATTAAGGCGGGGGCGAGGCTTGGAAATCCTACCTGCCCAGCGTGATGTGCCATGACACCAACACCGCCATATCTCTTCCCCGGCTGGGTGGTGGGTCCTGATCGTTCCGGTAACCCGGAGAGAAGAAATCCACAAAAGCAGAGGCCAGTGATGTCAGGACCTCTTGACGAAGCGGGGGCCTTTAAAGCGCGACACTGGGACATGCGCTGAATTAATGTTCAAAACAAACTCCTTCAAGAAAGCGAAAGGCCACAACAGGGGAAATTTTCGGAAGCGCTTTATTCGGCTCAGCTACACAGGACGTGGTTGCTCTCTGTCACCCTCAATGGCGAATGCATTTCGGCGTAGTTCTGCCTTCATCAGCGCCAGGTGCAAATGTTTCAGGATACGGGCGTGCATCAAGGCTTATATGTCCTGCCCTCTCCTGTTTCCAAGAGTGCAGCTCCTCCCCCAGTAATGTCCTTCATTCGCCTATACCTCTTGTAGTTCGCCCGATAGTCTGCGCATACAAGTCCCAGCATGCAGAAACATTCTCTGGTAGGTATTGCGGGGAGGGAGGGGGGGTGGAAAAACTGATGCGCTCCGGTCTCATTGAAGAACCCCAGTTTCCTATTGCAATTCGAGCAGCGGCACTTCCTCCAGTCCCCAACCGCTTCAACCTCCCCAACAAAGGAATCCATTATATACATATAGACAATCAGAAAATAGTGCATGTTATTCCACTACATGAACTGTACATCTTCACTGTAATCTGTATTCATTTTTTCTCTATTTATCTCATTTGTTATGTATAGCATGGCTCCAACTCCTGGCGTTAGTTCAAAGATTATAAGGTCTCCTTTCTGTAGTCCACAAGGGATCTACCTAGTACACAGAACACTCCAGATTAGTCAGGTTACCCTAAATATCTACACATACATATTACCTTTTATATCACCATTCATTCAAACATGCGTAAGAAAAGATTTTTAGAGGGCCCTTGAGTTTCTGACAGGGGGTAAAGTCTTCTTATGTGTGAAGGTGGAAACACCTAAGCCTGCCGATAGAAACTATGTCGAAAGATGGAGACATTAGGTCAGTGCGAGTCCCAAAGACTCTCTACTGTCATATAGCTACTGTATATCTTTATAATGTGTTAAGTTAGCAAAGGCTCATTAAATGTTTAAACGCCATTTTTCCTTTTGCTGCTTCTGCACACGACACTTAATTGTTGATTTAGCTTTCAACCTAGTAGTTCGTTGTGGTTTACATGAGAATAATATGTTATTACTCTGATATCAGCTTTGCTTAATAAACTATGTCTGTACAGAGAGTGCTGAAGCTTCAGGAACAACACGATACAGAATTGTTATGAGGTCTGATCTTCGCGCCTTCATAGACATAACATAAGTGCGGCTTCTGCCAACTTTGGGCTTGAGGCGGGTTTTTATATTGCTTTGCTTGAGGCACAAAAACACACTTGATGCTGTTCGCATGCAGAGAGAGCTGGTGTATGCTGATGTGATCCCTTCATTCTAGGACACTGAGGTATGGGCCCGCCCTAATTCAACCCAAAGAGACCTTCTTAGCTATTAATATAATATGTGAGTTAGGGAGGGTGAGAAATAAGTGTTGTTAACCCTTATTAATTTACAGCATGGTAACATGCTGTCACCGTTCGCTTTCTATGGACTAGTAACCATGCTTGTAGCTTTGTTGTTGATAATATGTTTACTTGTATTATCTAAGATACTGCGCCTGAGAAGACGGCATTAGTAAATAAACATTTCAAATGCTCACGTGTTCTTCTTTACTCCATGTTCTGGTTTGTAATGATTGTATAACGAAAGAGGGCTCATGTGTTCCACGTAACCTGAGGTTGGTGAGTTCATGTTCTGGTTTGTCTAAACATTGGGAGTTTGTTATGACCAATGAGACACTGTAGCTAGCTCGGTAAGGGGTTTGTTGGGTACTAAGGTGAGTTTTGGGTCACCCTAATTCGCTGAGGTTCCAATCCTCTGTGCACAGTTCTGTGGGAGAACAGAAACCCTGCTACATGGCGCCCAAACGTTGGTGGTCTTATATCATGGCACTCGAGTAGTATATCATTCAAACCTTAACCCCTTCACTGTCGTTTCCGGAAAACGGTGGTGTCGGTGAAACCTACCTGTTTTTTGAAATAGGTCTTTATTCAAGCTTGATTCTTTCTAAACGGTTTCCTTGAATTACTACCCAGTTGTGCTACAAAGTTCCCTTTGTTTTTCAGTAGTTCTGGTGGAATCATGGCTGTAGCCATTGCGCAGTATAGTCGCATTGCGGTGCGCAACCATTTACAAACTTACCAAGTCCCTTTGGAGGGCATGGCTGTGATTTTGGTGGTGTGTGCGGATCCGGCGTACCCTTTCGAGCTCTTTTACTCATGGGTCACATTTCCGGAGGTGGACGCGAATTCTTAAGTGTTCCTCCACTACACACCCTCCCCTGTACCGGCTGAATATACACCGTACAGGGCACTGGAAATACCTATTGATCATTGGCAGCATCGCGTTTGGTTTGATGGCGCCCTCCCCCACTCTTTGTCCGCTGCGAGGTTAGGTCCACTGTCCAGTCCAGGTACAAATTGGCCTGCTTTGGGTGGCTTCACCCCGCACCCGAATCACGGCGCTTGTCCCCTTGCGGATATTCGCAGACTACATGTTGTCTCGATTGCTGTGATTCGTGCATTAGTGCAATACATTGGTCGTCATCTCCCGGGTGATCCCCCGGGGGGTCCGGCCGTTCAAACGGAACTTGGTGGTTTACGGCTCAATCCAGTAATGGTAAATTCGGTTTTTGGTCAACGCCCTGATAATAAAGATGATTTTCCTTTTTGGCTGGCCGAGAAATTTGACCAACTGGAAGCCGTGTTTCCAAATTCTACTCCTGCTGATAAACATAGAATGTTGACGATTACTTTACCTAAGGATATCACTCCCGAACTCGGTGACTGTGAAAGTTGGGGTAAAACTTTTGCGGCTGTTTATGCGAGGTGTTTCGGCACCCCATCTATGGCTGTACTGCCTACGATCATAAAACGTGTTCAGGATGATCACGGTCCAGAGGCAGCGGTTGAATTGGGTATGCGCCTGTGTGGTTCTTTTGAGATTGTAAGTGATCTCATACTCTCCAACATCAAGGGAGATGCTGTGAACTTCCAGGTTTTTAATGCATTGGCAGCGTTACCCGATGCCGAAAAGCCCCGCCAGTTGGCGAAGATTGTGGTGGCCGCTTATAAGACTATCGGTCGCACAAGTAAGGGTTTGAAGTACTTCGCGGTTAAGGAGAAGAAACAACCACAAGTGCAATCTGCTGCGGCAGATGTACAACCAAAGTCCAAAAAACAGAATTGGCCTCAGAAACAGAAACAGGGGAAGCAACAACAGCAGACTCAGGAATCATATCCTGCGTCACAGGTCCCTGCGCCGGCTGAGAAAGTTTATGATTTGCGCGATCGCGCGATGATTAAATCACCTGATCGATTTCAGGTTTCTGATCAACGCTCTCCTCGTTCCTTTCAGGACTCATCGGCCCCGAAGACCGGTGGAGGAGGAGGCGGACGGGGACGTGGTGGCCAACAAGGACGTGGCCAGCCCCGCCAGACAGAAGGCGCTTGGAAGCAGGAGGATTCTAAGCCAAAGAGACCGCAGTTTGCGAAAAAGAAAGTCGCAGCCTTAACAGCGCATCGATATGCCACAGATAGTGAGAACGCGGCTTCGGAATCTGACGTGGGCTCTGACATTGCTGGACAGCGCGGCGGAGATAACCATAGTCAGAGAGACACTGCGTCCACTACTGAGGGTGACAGCGACTGATGTCTACGTTGTAATAGAAACAGCAGATACGAGACTTGCTCCCCCTGAAAGACTTTATGAAATTGTCCTGTTAATTGAAGGTGACATACAGCGTACCGTAAAAGGGGTATTTTGGGAACATCTGTCTTCTACGTATGATATTTTGCTTTCGGAGGCTGACTGGCCCCCACCTTTTGTGCTCGCGGCGCCGCGAGGGGAGGAGGTAATCCTCCCCAGTTTCGCGAACACTGTCTCGAAAGAGCATGCGCTGCATTTTGCAGAAGAGTGGGCTCTGCCTCTCGCACCGGCTCTGTACCGTAACCAATGTGGTTTGGATAAATTGTCGCCTTGCCACGAAATTCCGTTGCGGTCTCAGCCGCAGCCTCAACCTCAATATCCCATTCGGCGTGAAGCCAAAGCTTCCGTCGCAGAAATCCTTGAACAATTAGAATATCAGGGAGTTGTTGAAACTTGTGTGTCACCGATGAATAATCCTCTTTTTACTGTGACCAAGCCTGACGGATCATATCGTTTGGTATTGGATTACCGGCATTTGAACTCGCATTGCCGTAACTGCGCAGTACAGAATACTCACGGCTCTGCCCTTGTGGATAGTCTCGTGCGTAAGCGTTTTAAGACAACGCTTGACATATCCAACGGTTTCTATGCCCACAGATTGGACAGCTTTAGCTCCCAATGGACCAGTTTTACGTGCGCTGGTGTCCAAAAACAATTCCGGCGTCTCCCAATGGGCTATAAGAATAGTCCTGGTATATTTACCGCTCGCATTGTCTCTATTCTGGAGGCACTCGACCCAGATGCTTGTTCGTATGTGGATGACATATATCTCACAGACGACGATATTTGGGAGCATCTGTGTCGTGTAAATTCTGTTATTTGTAACTTTGCAGACATGGGTTACAAATTTAACTTTGCAAAATCGCACATTGCTGAGCACACAGTGTTGTTTTTGGGCTATGAGCTCAACAATGAAGGTAGAGGTTTGGCTCCTCACTTCTTGGAGAAGTGCGCACAGTTGCGCGCTCCTACTACACTGAAAAAATTACAGTCTTTGCTGGGTTTTTTAAATTTCGGGAGGACATACATTCCGGAATATGCCCAGCGTATCAAGCCTTTGTATGCTTTGATACAACCAAATTTTTCGAAATCATGCTGGCTGCCTGAGCATTCGGCCATTTTGCAATCCTTGCAGGCTGATTTGCTCGCTTCTAAGTTCTTACTGACTCGTGACAACCATGCCAACCTGGTGATAAGAATAATACCAGGGACAGTGGGTTTCACGTACCTCACTTTTAATGAAGGAGACACAGTACCTATTGCTTACAAGTCACACTTGTACACTTCGGCTGAGATGCGGTTTCCCACTGTGGAAAAGGTTTTAACAGCTGTACAGATGGCTATTCTTAAAGAACGGGCTCTGTCACAAGGGAAACACATGTTGGTTGTAACACCCTGTCCTCATTTGGAGGCAGTCACGAAAGCCAGTGTACCAAATTCAAAAGCTTTGCACCCTCGGTGGATTCAGTGGGCTGCGTCCTTGACGTCCACGGATGTCACGTTTATTTTTGACGCCTCGTTGCGGTCGCAGGAGTACTTGCAGTATGAGTTTGTTCACCCTGCTCCTCTAGCTATGCGACCTTTGGAGGACTTCCATTGCATCATTTACACTGATGGTTCGGTGCAGGTTGCGCATGGCTCTAAACATGCCTACGTTTCCGCATGCGCCATTGTGGACGGTGCTATGTTGAACGATGAGTTCATATCCAGGGAAGTGCACACGTTGCCACTGGGAGATTGCACCGCACAATTGGCAGAGCTTCGTGCTCTCTTACTAGCGTTGGAGTACGCAGATCCTAGTGTTACTACTCTTGTTGTAAGTGATTCTTTCTACTGTGTCCAGTATTACAATGAAAACTTGTTCTTTTGGATTCAGAATGACTTTCGTGATTCCAAGGGTAGCACAATAAAACATAAATTGATCTGGGTTCGAGTGGCAGAGCTTAAGGCTTCGTTGCCGCTCGTTTTTGTAATTCATACTCTTGGCCATCAGCGTGTGGGAGTCCACGCTGTCGGTAACTCGCTTGCTGATGAAGCAGCGAAATCAGCAGTGTCTACATACTTAGTTGCAGCAGTTACACAGTCCAAAAGTAAGATTGATAGTGACATCTTGGCAGCTGTTGCTGCCACTGAGAAGGGAGGTAAACATCCTTCGGGATTCCCTTCGAAGTACACATACCACTTAAGTCCCGAAAAGGTTCCTTTTGTGAAAATACCTGATGTTGGTGAACGTTTGATTCCCAACGCGGATCGCAGGGCAGACTTGATTACTGCGGCTCATGAAGGTGTGGCGTCTGCGCATGCGGGCGTCTCAGCCACTGTAACTCAATTACAACAACGTTTCTGGTGGCGGGGACTGTACAAACAGACGCGTGATTATGTCCTTCTTTGTGACATATGTCAGCAGATTAAACCTTCGACTGCTGCGCGTCCGCCACAGACTCAGTTGTACATTTCTAATAAACCACTAGGTTGTGTTTATTTAGATCACTGCGGTCCTTTTTCCTCTGATACTGCGTATAAGTACATCTTAGTTGCAGTTGATTCATGCACACGCTTTGTGTGGGTCTGGCCCCATCGCAGCGCTGATTCACGGGCTGTCATTAGAGATTTGCGCATCTTTGTAGGGATTTTTGCCTGTGGTACCTTCCATTCGGATCAGGGTCCGGCTTTCGCCTCTAAGGCGTATAAGGATGCCATGCATTCGATGGGGGTCCAAGTCAAGTTTTCGTCTCCCTACAGACCTGAGGGTAACAGTGTAGTGGAACGAATGAACCGTGATTTAAAGCAATCTTTGACAGCTCGAGTTATAGGCACTGGCAGAAACTGGCTAGCCCACCTCTATGGCGTGCAGCGTGCTCTTAATAATCTCCCTAGAAGGTCTCTGGGTGGGCGGACCCCATAGGAAATGCTCTTTGGCATCAAGATGTACGTCCCTGACCTTGACGGTCTAGACTGTGTGGTTCGCGCCACTTCCTTTGACGCAGATGAACATTGCAATGTTTTACAGAATCTACAAAAGACCAGAGACGGTCTTGCAAAGGAACATTTGCCCTCCACGTCGGATGTTGCGTTGCAGATCCCGGTAGTCGGCTGGCTACCCCAAGTTGGAGAACTGGTTCGTGAGAAGATCGATAACAAAATAGAATTTGGTCCGTCCTATCGAGCTCCGGTTCCAGTCCTTGGAGTGAAGGGCACGAGAACAGTCATTTTACCACCGCTTCCTGGTCGTAAGGAAAACAGGTTTATTTCAATTGAAAATGTCAAGATACACAGAGTGGCCGATTCTTCTTAGTATGACACCAGCAGTTTCCTGTCCTTCCATTGTGAGAAATTCGGTTGTGCCCACTGCTTTTAGTCATGAATCAGAAGTGGCCATTGAATTACCTGCGATTTCCAGTCCTTTATTGAGTACTTTGCCAGGTGCGGATCGAAATGAAATAGACTATACATATCCCACTGATTTGTCCATGCCTGACCTGCAAGCACGTTTAGCCACGGAATCCAGATTTTCATTTGACTCTGTTTCCCTTGCCTCGAAGAAACCCTCTCGTTTTGCAGTTTATGCTACCTTATTCAAAAAGCATTTTTTGATTCCCCCTTGGACATATATCTGGCTGGTGCTTTTTTCGATATATCTTTTTATGTCAATTGGTTTTGTGTTTTATTTTTTCCGGTTGGTAAATGGACACTATGTCGAGGAAAGAACATGCATTCGCCATCTCAATGGAACTTTGGCTCCCCTCTCCTCATCGCATTCTGCACATAGACTGAGAAGAGACTTAACATTTGTTAACATCACTGCTTGGCCTGTCCTTGATGGGATCGTGTGGGATGCCGTTCGATTTCAAATTCATGGCCCTACGGAAGTTGTTAATGTCCCTAACGTGCTTAGAGTTAATATGGGGGATGTGGTGAAGCAAAACATACGTTCTGATGATTGGGATGTTCAGGCCGTAGTGTCTTTATTTTCTGATTTGAAATACTATGCTGCCTTTGATGCTGAAGATTTATATTTAGAATCTGCTAATTATGGTGATTTATTTTGCTTTCAACATTTTGGCAATCACTTCTTACATAAAACGACATCCAGAAGGAATTCTGTGAATTATACACAATGGGAGCATTGCCCAGCTCCTATACAAGGCAGTTCTAGTACTTTTTTGAAAAAATACACTTATTTTACTGACTTCAATCAGTCTAATCCCGAGTCCTTTTATTTTAAAATGACACAGAAGCCTATGTCCAAGGTTAGACTTACCGATACCAAACTATTGTATTCGAAGTCCTTTCTAGATCAGCTGGCTATTGGCGGTTATGAAGTCTGGAAGGAAATAATTGACCTAAAATCAGTTTGGGGTTCTAAGGACTGGCAGGTACAAGGCGCTGAGGCTTTGCACCGTGCATGTCTCATCCCTAATCAGATTTTGTTTTTGAATTCTACTATTTCACAAACGACATGCTTTGGATTGGCTACTGCAAAAAAATTAAATTTTCCTTCTATCCCTGAGTTAGAGGAATATTCAGGCTGGAGTAATCATACTCAATTTTCGATTAGAGAATTACAGGCCCTGTTGCTGAATTCTTCCTTTAACATCTCCAGTATAGACCCAAAAGGTTGGCTGGTGTGGCACAGGAGTGCTGATTCTTGCCAGCGTCGTTTTCTGGGTTTGTCTGACGGCTTTGCTCAGGTTAAACCAGATTCACGTTTTGAAAATGAGCATTCTGTCACAACTTACTCTGTGGGTAAATTATGTCAAACCTGGCTGAAACAGTCTAAATTATCTGCAGTTAAATTACATCTTGCAAAACTAACTGATGATGTAGATTTAAATGATTTCATAAAAGGCCCGGCTAGTGGTAGGTCGAAAAGATGGATATATGCTGTGTACAATGAAATTTGGAAAACATCGCAGATTGAGGCTGCAACACGACTTAGGGCTATAGATCAGGCAAATCTAGAGAACGTCCTTGCAATGGTAGACAATAGTATTAACATGCTTTCTTCACGCATTTACACTTTAGATAACATTGTGTCTTCTGTAGTGTATATTCTGCATGATGAGGTATCTGTTTTGTACCATGGTCAGAATCAATTACGTTCTATCATGCAATTTGCATGGACCCTGCAAACGCTTAAATCTGGCAAGGTGCCATGGGGCTACATGAACGTGTCCTCTCTCTTTGCACCCTTTAATTTGACTGACAAACAACGCTTGCTTTCTATGCGAGATGCTTCTTTTTCTATGTTACATATTGAGAAATTGGAATCCTTGCCTTTTTCTGTGGCAGAAGCCTCAGCTGCAACGTGGCTTATCCACGGTCTGTTAACATTACCTTTTGCTTTGTATAAATTTTCTAACTGTATGAAATATGTTGCTATAGATCGCTATGAGCCTTTGGGTACTGGTTTTCTCCATGAAGTATGGTCCCTTCCTTTCACTTATAGATGTTTGAGGGACGGCCAAGAAGTTTATCTAAATGGGGAGGAATGTACAGAAACTCCAGATCATTCGTTAATGTGTAGACACATACAATTACACGGTTCTTGCAATCAGGACCGACCAAACTTGGCCTGTGTTTTAAAAGGCACTCCTGTTCCGGCAATTACCCCGACTTTTACCTTGTTGGGGAACGGAAGTTATTTACTTTTGAATAACGAAGATTGTTGCGGGTTAATTAAAGGTGTAGCTTATGTGGTAACAGTAAGTGAACGTGTCGTTTGCTGCAGAAATGTCTTATACCCACCCACACATGAAAATAGGGAGGTTTCCATTTGGCCACGCATACCAACCTTGAAGGCAGAGTTCAACGGCATGACTAGACTGAGGGCTCTATTGTCCCAGAAAGAAGTGGCCTTGAGTTCGGCTCGGGAAACTTTCGTGCTCCACATAGCTAACACCCGGACCGAGGTTCAGGCCCTTTTAAATACTGATTTACCGTTGCATTTTGGCGAAATGATACATTCTATCTTTAACGCGTCCTCGACATCTGGGCTAGCGCATTTTTTTAAAGCAGTTAGCAGCGGCCTTGTGACTTCATTTGAAAAAATATTTGGAGTAATCCCTAGTTTCTTTCATTCCATTTTCTCGAGTCTGTTTGGTGGATTCCCGGTTTTACTGGCACTAGCGGCAGGCGTCCTAGTTGTTCTCTGCTTCCTTAAATATGGATGCCCCACATGTGGAAGAAGCGGCCCAGCCTCTGCTGCCGCTGTTTCGCAACCGAATGCTTGAATGTTTTGGCACGCTGCCGCTTGCGATTTTAAGCACGGCATATGGATTATCGTTTCGATTTTCCTACTTCACCTGTGTCCAGCCTGTGTTTCACTGCCTGAGCTGTGATTTTGATTGGGCCATTGATTTGTGTCTCTGCGGGCCGGTTTCTCCTGGCGTCGATTTTAATCAGCTGATGAGTCCTATCACTACTCACGAGTTGGTTTGTTCTGACGAAAGGATTATGGCAATAGCAGCGGTGCATGGACTAATGGGTCCCTGGGATATATTCACGGCAGCGCAGGATTTCTTGGAACTGAGCTTTCTGGAGAACCCGCCGAGTTGTCCTCTGATGGTAATAGAGGCTCCGCTACTTGGGGAACACGTATGTTCTTTTCCACTTTTGAATTGGATGGCTGAACTGTTTTCTGATGAAGATGGTGATTTCATGCTGGAGGCTGTTGCTGCATATTTTGCTTATACGGTCTTGTCCTAAAAACGTTTCCATGATTTCTTTCCGGACATTTGACTTTCAGCTTGCATATTTTGCGATTTTTCGTACATTGATCAATTTCCCAGACCTATTGACTTGAGCAAAATATTACATTTTTTTACAGTTCATTCATGGCTCATAGTTCTTGAACTCTGCTTTCATGAAGTTGCCCTTATCTTATCTTATCTTATCTTATCCGTCCTCGGATCATGGGGGGGTGTCATATAGCTACTGTATATCTTTATAATGTGTTAAGTTAGCATAGGCTCATTAAATGTTTTTTCCTTTTGCTGCTTCTGCACACGACACTTAATTGTTGATTTAGCTTTCAACCTAGTAGTTCGTTGTGGTTTACATGAGAATAATATGTTATTACTCTGATATCAGCTTTGCTTAATAAACTATGTCTGTACAGAGAGTGCTGAAGCTTCAGGAACAACACGATACAGAATTGTTATGAGGTCTGATCTTCGCGCCTTCATAGACATAACATAAGTGCGGCTTCTGCCAACTTTGGGCTTGAGGCGGGTTTTTATATTGCTTTGCTTGAGGCACAAAAACACACTTGATGCTGTTCGCATGCAGAGAGAGCTGGTGTATGCTGATGTGATCCCTTCATTCTAGGACACTGAGGTATGGGCCCGCCCTAATTCAACCCAAAGAGACCTTCTTAGCTATTAATATAATATGTGAGTTAGGGAGGGTGAGAAATAAGTGTTGTTAACCCTTATTAATTTACAGCATGGTAACATGCTGTCACCGTTCGCTTTCTATGGACTAGTAACCATGCTTGTAGCTTTGTTGTTGATAATTTGTTTACTTGTATTATCTAAGATACTGCGCCTGAGAAGACGGCATTAGTAAATAAACATTTCAAATGCTCACGTGTTCTTCTTTACTCCATGTTCTGGTTTGTAATGATTGTATAACGAAAGAGTGCTCATGTGTTCCACGTAACCTGAGGTTGGTGAGTTCATGTTCTGGTTTGTCTAAACATTGGGAGTTTGTTATGACCAATGAGACACTGTAGCTAGCTCGGTAAGGGGTTTGTTGGGTACTAAGGTGAGTTTTGGGTCACCCTAATTCGCTGAGGTTCCAATCCTCTGTGCACAGTTCTGTGGGAGAACAGAAACCCTGCTACACTACGTTTATCAAAGCCCAGCTCTAATCACTCTTTGGTTACCTTGTTTCAGGTTCAAGGATTCAAATATTCAAATACGTCCACTCTAAGGTCTAAAACACCGAGACGTCATTAGGTAATGCACCCGGGAGACCAGAGGGCCTTAACACTGGATTCAAAGGCTGAGGAGTAAACAAAAACAGGGATAAATGGATATTACTAAATCATATTTTTTGTACATACAATTCTCTCTTAGGTAACATCACCAAAAATTGTTAATGGTATGGTTTTCTTGGGAGGGGCACAAGGGCTTCTGTCGGAAGATAACTCACGATTAAGCTTAGAAAGTACGGCACAATTCACACAGCTTCTCAATGACTCATGGCTTCCCTCAGGGAGATACATAGGATCTCGGAAAAAACATAAAAACGAGCCTGATAATTACCTTGTTAGGCTTTCACGATATCAGACTTCAATCGGTTGACCTTCGGGCAATCTGTCAGGGCTTAAATCTGTCGTCTGCACCCGGCTTCGTCCGATAATCGGGGGGGAAACTGAATTTACAAGATATATAGTGTTAGGGATGTCCGGTTCAGTAATCATATTCAAAACCAAGTTAGCTATGAGAATAAGGTTTTTTTTTGGAAAAATAAATAAAGGAGTGAGTGCCGTGATTGCGGCGAATACACAAAAAACATACTCTCTCTTATTGCCTAAAAAAAAAACCATATAGGGTCTAGCCCAAGACCTCAGACGAATGATTTAAGGGGAACATCCTTTACAACGCGGATTTTTCTCCGCAATGCTTTCACAACGCGTCCGTTACAACGCAAGTCGTAACCACGACTTGCGCTGGAGGGCGCTAGACGATTAAGAATAGTATATTTACTATTCCAACACCTTCCCTAGTGTCCATGGGGACTGGTGTTAGAATAGTAAATTATACTATTCTCAATTGGCGCCCCCAACGCAAGTCGTGGTAACGACTTGCGTTGTAAGGGACGCGTTGTGAAAGCACGCATTGTAATGGAACGCGTTGTAATGTCGTACATCCATGATTTAACGATGCACCGTGAAAACATCAACCCGGGGGCTCTCATTACCTAAATCTGACAAAGTGCGACCCGAATTACTCGCTCAATTAGATCAGTTAGCGACACAGCGGGTTCTTCGGCTAGATATTCACCGGGCACAGATCGCATGGACGGCTCATTCTTGATTAAAACTCGAGGAAGTCTAGCCAAAAAGAATATATATGTACGAGACAAGCATTAACGACAAGCATTAACGATACTCATTACACGAATCTGACAAAGCGTGACCCGACTTACTCGCTCAATTAGATCAGTTAGCCACATGGAGGGTTCTTCGGCTAAATATTCACCGGACACAGATCGCATGGACGGCTCATTCTTGCTTTAAAACTCGAGGAAGTCTAGTCAAAAAGAATATATATGTAGGAGACAAGCATTAACGATACTGCGTGGACTCATAAGTTCAGAGTCCTGTATTAAATGAGTTTTTCGAGACTTGACCACACTTACTTTTTCTCCTCACTCGATTAGCCGGTTCAAGCGGAGGTGTTCGACTGAGTGTCCGGGGTTCGCCCAGCACCAATGGTGGCCATATTGAAGGCGCGGGTTTAAATACGTAGGGGGGCAGTTTCACGCCTTCCCCCTTCCCTAATGATAACTAGGCATCAAGGACAGACTACGTTCCCAGATCCGGGACAACGGCCATTTTGGACGTAGCTTTTTAATCCAATTATTGACACAGGGACGAGTCTCCATGAGGAGCTACGTCTCTATCCTAAGTGCACCAGCCATCTACTATGGGGAATTCCGCCCATTCCTTACAGATTAGTAAAGAGAAATAAAGAACGAATATCGAAAAGTCTTCATTGGGTAACAATGAGACGGATCTATATATAATCCTGCATGGAAATGTACTCATAACAATACGGTCCCGACGGGTGGAGATCTATATAATGGCATTATGCCAGGGGCACTCCTCGTTCAGTCCGCAATTGACCGAGTTCAGATAAAAGATCCAAAATACTTCCCTCTTTTTACAGAGAGTGGTAGGATCTATTCCAGGTTTTGCCTGAATTTTTTCCAAGATAAACCATCTCAGGTCCTTCTCAGTGTGTTTATTCTCCAGCCAATGGGGCACAATGGGGGCAGTCAGCTTCTTCTTTCTGATGTTTGATTTATGTTCAGCGATTCTCAGGCGACATTCGCGTCCGGTCTCTCCTACATAAGGCAGGTCGCACGGGCACAGGATAACATAAATTATGTTACTAGTGCTGCAATTAGTAAGCCTTTTGTTGTGGGATACCGATATGGAGCAGTATCGAGTGGTTATCGCGTCTCCCACAATAGCATGTGGGCATGCTTGGCATGTGCCATACCGATGATTTCCGAAAATGGGGTTCACATTAGAGATGGCTGTTTGTTGAACCTTGCCCGGCTCCGGCAACTTGCCCCTAACCAAAAGGTTTTTCAAATTTCTGTTTCGTTTGAAGGCAAAAATCGGCCTGGGTAGGGGTGTTTTGTCCTTCTCTAAATTGAGAAGGTGCCACCTAGAGTTAATTGCTTGGCGCAATTTATGATCCAAGTTGGAATGGCGGGTAATGCATACCAGTTGGTCTTGGTTGTCTTTCTCCTTGGGTTGGAACATGCATTCCCGGTTGGTGTATCTCGCCCGTTTGAATGAATCTTTCACCAATTTGGCCGGATAGCCTCAGTGGAGGAGTTTTTCCTTGAGAATGTCGGATTGATGTAAGAAATCTCCTATGTCAGAACAGTTTCTCCTAATGCGGAGAAACTGGCTGTAGGGTATGCTGTCGCGTTGGCATCGAGGGTGGAAGCTTTCATATTGCAGCAACGTATTTCTTGCCGTGGGTTTCGTATATAGTGAAACCTGAAGCTTCTCAGCCTGGTGTTCCACCCAGATGTCCAAAAACTCAATCCTTTCATTACTCATGTGCATGGTAAACTGTAAATTAGAGTCCGCCGCATTCAACCAAAGGAGGAACTCATTTAAGCCGTCATGGTCCCCCTTCCATATAAAGAAAACATCATCAATAAAATGAGACCAATGGGTCACGTTTTCATGGAAGGGGGCCATTTCGTTATAGATGTTGATCCGTTCAAACTCGCCTACTTAGAGGCATGAAATGCTCGGGGCACAACTGGCCCCCATGCTGACACCCTTAGTTTGATTGAATAGCTCATTGTTAAATTCAAAGTAGTTCTCGTTTAAGACCACTTTCAGACATTGAAGGATAAATGCCGCCTGCGTAATTTCAGGTTTGGATGCTAGAATCTTTTCAATGGTGTTATATGCCCCTTTCTGGGGAATGTTAGAATATAAAGATTCTACATCCAATGTAACCAGTATTTCCCGATCCTTCTGATATGGGGTGCCCTCGATCTTACTGATGAAATGTCCTGTATCTTTAATGAAGGATTCAAGATCGTTTACCATAGGTTTGAGGAATCTGTCTATGTATTTAGCCAGTGGCTCAGTAGCCGCCCCAATTGTAGAGACGATAGGTCTCAGGGGGGGGTTTCGGCATTTTTATGTGTTTTTGGAACCCCCATATATGATGGGTAAACGTGTGTGGCTAGGGGTTAAATATTCTGCCTCTTGCTCACAAATAAGGCCAGTCTCCACAGCCTCACTTACCAGGCCTAAGATGTGTTGTTTGAGAGTATTCTCAGGATTGTGTATTACTCTCTGATAATGGTCTGAGGAGGAAAGAAGGGAATTCATTTTGTTGATGTAATTCGGAGTGTCAAAAATGACAATTCCTCCCCCTTTATCACACGGTTTCACCGTGATGCTCCTGTCCTCCTTCATGACATCAAGAATGTCTTTTTCTGCTGGAGATAGATTGGTAGGTGGTATGGGGACATATTTGATTAGATGTTCAATTTTTTTAGTAACCACTTTTTCGAAGATGTTGACTTCCGGACCCACCATTTCGATGGAGGGATTGAAGGATGAGGGCGGTTTCAGTCCAGATTCATTGTTTTGATCAATGATGGGGGGGCGTCCTTCAAAGAATTTCTTTAAACGTATCTTTCTGAAGAACTTGTATAGGTCCTTAGTGAATTCGAATTTGTCAAAATTCATGGCTGGAACAAACGAGAGGCCCCTGGTCAAAAGATCAGAAAAGCTGGGATCTATATCTTTTTGGGACAAATTGAATACCGGAATGGCTTTTACGTTCGCCAGTACTGCTGATGTCGCGTTTGGACATATGGCTGTGGTTGTCCTCGACCCGGATGGTAGTTCTTCGCCAGTGGGGTCCGCGTTTTTGGACGGGAGTTCCCCCGGCGATTCCCTAAAAAACGCTGTTGAGGGGTATTTCTATCAAACGATCCAGGTCGGTTGGAGCGGCTGGGATTGTATCCTTGATCATACTGTGGGTCATATTCTTCCTGACCATCCCCATCGGAATCGGTGGTGTCAGAGAAGGTAGTTATTTTCTTAGTGCCCCATCTCGGGGCTTGATATCCTTGGTTAGTATCTTCTGTGTTGGCATAAAATCCATTGGTAAGGTAAGGATAAGCTTTTTCTTGCGAGAAATTTCTGATGTCCTTACGGAATTTCTCAGTTTTTCTTTTCAACAGATAATCAGAAAATGAATCAAGCTCCAATTGGATTTCTTCCAGTTTTTTTTTACCAAGATCTACAGCGTTGCCATCTCTTAATTTGTCCTCCAATTCTTGGATTTCCTTATTTAATATGTCAAGTACCTGCCGGGCGGTCTCTATGATGAGCATCATCCAGTCTCTGGAGCAGCGGTTAGAAATAAGGGCCCACCGCTCCAGGAACTGTCTGATCTCAACAAAGAGACCTGGAATATTGCGGACCCTGTGTCCGATGGGAATAGTTCCGGCTCTAAGGTAATCCAAAATGAATTGGGCATGAAATTCCGTTTGTTTGGATTTTTTCCGGAGGTTAAATAGCTTGGTCCACTCCCCTTCTAGACCATTGGAGAGGGTGAATTGGGGGTTACCACTGGGGTTCGAACCAATCATTTTAGCCAAATCTTCATCGGAAAATCCGAATGTTTTTTTATGTTGTTTTTTTTAAAAAAAAGACCTTTATTTACCATTTGCAGAAAATACACAGCTTCTGGCCTACAACCCCTGGGGCCGGCCGCCACATTTTCTCATGTACGTAATATTTTCTGGATTACACAGCCCATGTGCCGCCAACCCGGGGGTGCGGCGGCGTTATACATTTATGTGTGTAGTTGGTTCACGTTCAGAATGCGGGTTTGTGTAGGTCTAGTTTTATATTTTATAACATTAAACAGTATCAACATGAAGTTACCACATTCTGTCATTAATTCTACAAGTAACAAGTGTACAAACCCCTAATCTGGCTTGTAATCGCCAGGCGTCTGTTTTTTGTGAGCAGATCTGAGACCACTTAGTTTGCTGTTACAGTTTTCTGTCACGGTAAGGTGATTCTATACGGCGATCAATTGTTACAGATTAATCCACCCACCTTCCCCTCCCCTTCCCACTCATGCATCCGGTTATGTCCTTGGGTCCCTACCCTCTCCCCCACTATCTCTCCCCCTAGTCGTCCTCACCCTCCTCATCTGATGTCAATGTATCGTCTTCCTCCAGAGGTTCACATATTTCCCCCCTGAAGACGTTCCACAGGGTCCATATCTTATTCCATTTGCGTGGGCACGCTCTATTGGTGTATACTGTCCTCTCTATTATCATGACCCTATCCATATTTGAGCACCATTGTGTTAGTGTTGGGGTATCTACCGCTCCCCATTTTTGTGCTATGTCGCGTTTTGCTATTATCATACCTATCATGGACCACCGTTATCCGTGTCTGGAAAGGTCAATGGGCTCCCATATGTTTAGCAAGCATTTCCGTGGTTCAGGAACCAGGGATACCCCCAGTGTTTGTGATATTGTACGCATGATCTGTCTCCAGAATTCCTGAATGCGAGGGCATTCCCAGATAGTGTGAAACAGTGTCCCCTCCTCTCCGCAACCGCGAAGACAATATGGATGTTGTGCCCTCTGTATTGTGTGCAGCATCTTCCTCATATAGTATACCCTATGTAGGATTTTAAGCTGTATAAGTCGAAATTTTGCCGATATGCCCACCTCCTTAGGCGATGCTAGCGCTTCGTTCCATTCTGACTCGTCCATTTCCCCCACGTCCTCCACCCATTTGGCTCTCAGTTTTATCGTTGGATCCGCCAGGTTATTTATCAGTTTACGATAAGTGAGTGACGTTGCCCGCTCCTGCATATAGTCCGTGAGGAGGCGATCCTCGAGGGGAGGTGCCTCTGGGACTTTTGTGCCACGTGGAATGGCTGACAGAAGAGCGTGCCGCACCTGTATGTATCGAAACAATTCCGTGGGCCCCAACTCATACCGCTGCCGCAGCTGGTCAAAGGGGGTCACCGTGTCTTTTTCCCACAGATCTCCCACTGTGGACAGACCAATGTTGTCCCACAGCGTGAAACCCTTACTGCGTCTCAGGTTACCCAGGGCCCGCGTGTCCCACAATGGGGTGAGTTTTGTGAGTCTTCCCTTCCACCCCAGTTTTGCCTGTGCTGCATGCCACAGTGATGCAGTAAGCTTTGTGGGTCCCGCGAGTGTGCGCACTCGTCTCTGGTCATAAAGAGGTGCCAATATGCTGTTGGTACCCAATTGCTCCCTGTCCGCCTTGTATGCCGGGTCTTCCTGAGGTGCATGCAGCCACTGGTTAATGGGTTTTAGTTGGGCGGCCCAGTAGTAGAGTTGCAGGTTCGGCAACGCAATCCCGCCATCGTACCATCCCCTGTGCAATTTCGCCCGGGCTATTCGTGCCGGGCGATTGTTCCACATGAGGCCGGCCATCAACGCGGACACCCGCCTAAAGTATCCCGTGTCTACTGGGTACGGTGTGTTTTCTAGGATATATAGAAACCGGGGCAATGACATCATCTTGTATAGTGCCGCTCTGCCCAACAATGTCAGCGGCAGCGCCGCCCAGAATTTAATGTCCTGTTTCAGTCGCTCCAACGGCGGTGTTAGGTTCTTTTGAAAGAACTCAATTGGATCTTTAGTAATATGGACACCTAGATATCAAAAGGAGGACCCTGCCACTTTTAGGGGGCAATCTTCGCGCAGTGCGGGGGCCGGGCCTTGTAGGACATATATTTCCGACTTATTCCAGTTCAGAGTGTATCCCGATATTTTCCCCTGTTCGTCGCACAGCGCCAGCAGCGCCGGTACACTGCGTTCCGGCTCCGTCAGGTACACCAGCATATCATCTGCTTATAGAGATAGGCGGTCTTCCCACCCCTCTGTCCAGGTGATCCCTTTCAGCAATGGGGTTGAGCGTATCTGAATCGTCAATGGTTCCAGTGCGATCGCAAAGAGCAATGGCGACAGGGGACAACCCTGACGGGTCCCCCGCTCTAGCCTGAATGTTCGAGAAATATGGCCATTCGCCACCACCTGTGCTACAGGTTTAGCGTATAATAGCCGGACCCAGGCCACGAATTTGGGGCCAATTCCCATATGTACCAGGACTTCGAATAAATACTGCCATTCTACCATGTCGAATGCCATCTTTGCGTCAAGCGCCATTATGACCGCTTTCTCCCGATAATGTGTGCGCTCTGGCAAGCACACTATGTACCCTGCGTAAGTTGAGGGCGGTGTTCCTATGTGGCATAAAGCCTGACTGGTCGGGGTGTATGAGTTGCGGGAGATGTGCCATCAACCGGGTGGCAAGGAGCTTAGCCAAGATTTTGACCTCGGCATTGAGAAGGGAGATAGGGCGATACGATGTACACTCTTCCGGCGGTTTTCCGGGCTTGGGGATTGCGACGATGGTCGCCGTCCGTTGATCTAACGGAAGTTCGGCCCTTCCTAGACTGTCTGCGTACATAGCCAACAAGGGCCCACTGAGTCCCTCCGACGCTGCCTGATACCATTCTATCGGGATGCCATTTGGTCCCGATGCCTTACCCTTCTTGATAGCATGAATAGCCATTTGTATTTCCTCATCTGTAATGTATGCCTCCAGTTCCGCTATTGCTTCCGGCGTCAGTGACTGAGTGGGGATGTGTCCTAGCGCTGCGCTGGCCATCTCTGCTGACACTTCAGTGTCCGGTGTGCACACTCCCTCAAAATAATCAGCTAGGGTCACCACTATCTCTTCGGGGCTTGTGTGCACCATCCCTTGCTTGTCATAAATGCGCTGTATACCTCTGGCACTCCCTCCTTTCTTATCTAGCCAGGCCAACATTTTCCCTGCCTTATCCCCTATGTCGTAGATTCTGTGGGTCGTCTCAGCTATCTGGGTCACTGACTGCTGCTTCACGTGTTCCCTAAATTGCTGTTGCTTTAGGAGCATGGCGTGGGACGTATCCGGTGTAGGGCTCACTTCATGCGCCACAGTTGCTTCATGTAGGGCCAGCTCCAGCTCGGACAATTCACTCTCTTTTATGTCCCGTTATGGACATTATAGCCTGCCCTCTGAGCACCGCCTTGTACACCTCCCACAGTATAGCGGGTGACTGTACTGACTCAGTGTTTTCCGCGAAATAGTGTGATGTTGTCGTTTTGAGTGCCTTTCGCACCATGGGAACCTTGAGGTACGATGCGTGTATTGGGTAAATTCTTCTACGTGATTTCTCCTGCATGGACATCGTGAGCATGACCGTGGAGTGATCTGATATCCCTCTAGGGCGTATGTCAATAGTATCTACGTGTTGCACCCCACCACCCAGTGTAGTGTAGCTCCTATTTTCCCAATAGGCTCTGCGCATTGGAATAGTACCTACAGCAGTAAAGGCCTAGGCCAGACGTTAACTAGGTCTACTACTGTCGATACTAGACTTAATTTTTGGGTTTGCCAGCTAAGCTCAGAGTTCGCTAGAAACTTTCTTGAATGTTCAAGGAAGGATTAACTCCCCTGATTAGACAAGAAGGGATTTAGTTTCTGACAACCATAGAACATGACAACTTTGCTCTCCCCTAATCAAGAGTCAATCTCAAGAGTCGTGTGAGCAAGAAGGCAATTATTTTACTCAGTCAGTACGTGCATTCTTAGTCTCATCAGAATGTAGAGAAAAGGAGGAGACGGGCGTGTTCAATAAAAGATGTTATTTATTGATCAGTCTCTTTTCTCGTACAAGAGAAATGGATCGATATTATTGCAATACTTATAGTTAAGTAAAGTGCATACATTAGAAGCAATAGTATAAAATAATACTGTAAAAACATTGATATGGTTTCTGAGCCATATGATGTTTAAAATGATTAAAATATATTTACATACACATATACATTTGACTAAACGTACTCAACTGGTGTTTCTAAATACGCCTACCCCGTGTACCTGACCTAAGTCTAATACGTGGGCGGGAATAGAAAGTTACAGTTTAAGTTAAGTTTGTTTTTGCCAAGTGGATAACTAAAGAATTCTCTAGGAGGGGTTATTCAGTTCTGTACCTGGAATTTAGGATGAATGAGGAATGGTATCTCTTTCTCTGCTCTCGATATTCCAGACTGCCTGCGAGGGCTGCCCAGAAGCGCCGGTGCTGGGTCTCTCGGCTTGAGATAGCAGCGCGTCTCTCAGCGCGTCAGGAAGGCGGGGCTGCTGCCTGCGGGGTCTGCTTCTGCTCTCGGCTTCGGCAAGTATGGCTGCTCCGTCTTGTCACCACGCGTGTGTTTGCATAGGGCAAGGTCGGCAATATTTATACCTTAAAGGTGCCGGGATTGACGTAAGGATGTACATAGGTACGTCAATAAAGATGTCATACGACTTGCTCGTTAGCACATTCTTTACTAAAGTTCTCTGTGAAATCAAAACAATGGCCGCACGGATTATCCAGGTTGTCATAGGTTTGATTTGTTATGAGAACGTCGTATGCCTTATCAGGGGCTGGAGGAATGTCGCTTGTCTAATTAGATCTCAAGCGTTATGACCTAATCAGATAACACGTTCCTGTGCCGTAGTGTGACTGCGTCAGATAACGGTATCTGCATCATGGGGGTTTTCTTGCCTCATGGGCTGACTGTTAGTTAACTAGCTAGTAAGTTTAACCAGAATAGGGTCAGGAATAGGGGGATCGATTCAGAACCTATAGAAATACACGACACCCACTCCACGCTAACTATGGTCATATCTACTAATCTATGCATAGTATAACATAGTACAACATACTATAGAGTATAGTGTATACCTTACCACCCCAAAATACATAAATGCATTTTGAAATTTTCAAATATACTGAAAAATTGCAGTCATATATATTGTATGCACTTAAGCTATGAATTAAATGCAAAAGTAAACACGCATTGTTATGCATTATTGCTTGTTGGTATATGAGAAATACACATGAAATGGCTCTTAATATGGCTATACAGAAAAAAAGTCGAAACCATTTCATCACATAAAATATATCGTGAACATACCAGCGGGCAGCTAAAGTCTATATAAAGTCTATAAAGTATCTAAAAAAATAGAAATCTTAGTTCTCTAGGAATAGTTTCTTACTTTAAGCAGAAGATCAGTGTCCCGGGGAAAAAATATATAGAAAAATATTTTAAGGGCTTGCTGAAAAAAGTTGCTGTCCGTGAACTGGATTGTAATTGTTCATGTGACTTTATTTTTAAAGTTGAAGGCCGAATTCAGGGAACGCCGTGTGCGAGTTTACTCAAAAGTCTCTATTTCTGTTCCGGAGAGAACATCATATCATTCAGGCTTTCGAAAAAACTGTCAACAGCTTCATGGGAAAGTTCCACTAAGTCGGAAATAGGGGTAACCATGCATTCATGCGCATGATTGTCTGCATTGACATTCTGATTTGCATTGCTGACAGAAGGTCGTACCTGTTCGATGCTGCTTTCATCTCGTACTTCACTACTCTTCAATCGCAGTGGTGAAGATTCCAGGAATGCCGTCATCAGAATTGGCAGCCTTTGAGGGCAGCACAAAGCGTGAACCTTGGTAGGAACCAACAGTGTATCTGCATCCACCGGCGCATCCGATTGTAGCGTCAGACAGGTGTCTAACACGCATTCTTCTCCGCATAGCAGACACCTTAGTACAGGTAAAACACACCTTTGCCACATTGGTCGAAATGATAGAAACCAAGTCATGTTCAGGTCTCTAAGCCGGGAGAGTCCCAGGATTTTTGATATCCGGTCCCGGTATCCAATGGCTAGGATCGTATCTTCCATTGTCGCGAGAGTTTGATCTGTGACATGGGTTGCCATATCGAAAAATAAGGACTAGGAATAGGATTCCTGCAATTAGTCCTAGTATTAGGGGAAGTCCGCCAAAAATCGAATGGTCGAAATCTGGAAAAATACCCAGTATGGCTTTGAATGGTGTTAATGCCATCGAAAATACTGTCTTAAATACCTTTGAGACTCCTGTGGTATCAGAAATATTTAAGATTTCGCTCAGGATTTCCGCGAAATGGTAGGGGAGAATTGGTTGATAATAATGTATGTATCTCTGCAGTCGTCCTTGCGACTTGTAGATCATACGTTTCTTTTGATGACGTGAGCCTTGTAGGCGTCTGAAGAAGCACTGTTTTCATTCTGCTTAAAGTGTCTATTCGAATAGAAGTAATTTTCAAACTGGGCCATGCCCTCGCCTCCCTGTCTGGAAAGGAGCTGGGGAACAAAGAACGTCCACAGCACTTGACCTTCGCCGTCGTAGTGACGAGATAAGGAGTCCCGGGCATAAGACTACAGCATCTGCGGTCTACAATAAGAATGTAACTCCCATTATAGAGTCTTTGAAAGAATGGTTCTATTTCAGTTGCAGGTGCGCCTTGCTGGTGACATGAAAGGTTGTATGAATTCCCTTCACAGGCTCCGTGCAAACTAATACCGTTACACAGAAGCGTGCCGCTTAGTGACATAGCACAATTGTTGCCACTAAGAAACACTTTCTGTCCTTTGTTACTGACACATGCATGTGAATAGGGCAGGTTCCAAGTTGTTTTAAGGTACCCCTTTCCCAATTTCTCGTACATGCCAGCCTGTATATGTTTTTGGCAGTATTGAAACCTGAAGGTTGAGATTGGAATATTTATGATTCCGTGGATTATCCATTCACTGACAGGTCGTTCTGACATT
This sequence comes from Lissotriton helveticus, assembly GCF_964261635.1. Lineage (NCBI taxonomy): Eukaryota > Metazoa > Chordata > Amphibia > Caudata > Salamandridae > Lissotriton > Lissotriton helveticus. The sequence goes on from NC_136072.1 coordinate 782,625,860, forward strand.
GTCAACGGTAATCTTTCTAGTTTTTCAATGCTCAAGATTGTATAATCAGCACCCTTCTGCGCCATACCGATTTGTCTATCAGTAAGGTTAAAGATTTGGAATAGTGACGTAGTGTTGATTAAACGCCAAGGCACATAGCCTGAACGCAGATTTTGTAACGTCCAGCCAAGCTGTACGATAGAACGCAATTGTGACTGACCATGTTGTAATAACAGTAAGTCTTGCGATAACATATCGATTGCTGAAGACACAATGCTGTCCAATGAAAAAATTCTGGAGGACAGAGTCATTAACCCATTGTCCACTACAGAAAGTGATTTTTCCAAATTAATACGGTCAATTTCCCGTATTCTTTCTGCTGTCTCAATTTGAGTAACCTTCCAGGCCTCATTATATGCTGCATATACAGAGGCTGCTATGAAACGCTTTTGACGCTGTTTGCGTGGTCCCATTATGAAATCACGCAAGTCAGCACCATCAGTAAGTAAAGTTAGGTGTTGCTTAATTTCAGGCAGTGTGGAAGACTGTAGCCATTGAAGGCATAATTTGCCCACACTGTAGGTTGTTATTATCCCTGGGTGATGTCTTTGGGGATATCTAGGGTCTGGCCTGGTCATTTTGAAACCCTGTGTTTTATTCAGGAATCTATCTTGACAGTGATTTGTATCTGTGGGCCAGATCAACCATTGTTTCCAATCAGGATGTGTTCTGTTTTGGTTAAGTATATGGTTTACGTCTATTTCTTCATCTGTATCAGAGTTATTGCTAAACATTGTTGGCTTTGGAATAGACGGGTTATTTAAATCTTTGATTTTGGCTAAGCCAAGACAGGTGGTTTGTTGAACAGTGTCATTTAAAAATATCATTTGTTCTGGGATCATGCAGGCTCTAAACAAAGCTTCTAAACCCTGTACTTGCCATTCTTTTGTGCCCCAAACACTTTTCAAATCAACATTCTTGTCCCAATAATCGAATCCAAAAGTATTCATTTTTTCAAAGAATGAATCAGAATAAATCAATTTTGTGTTGGTTATCATGGTTTTGGTCCCTGTCTTGTTTGACAATTTATAATAAAATGTTTCAGCATTACTAGTGTTAAAACCTTGAAAGTATGAATATTTGTCATAAACGGTTCTAGAGCTCCCTTTTGGAGGTGTAGCACAATGTTCCCATTGATTAAAATTTAAAACATTTCTAGGTTGTGCAGATTTATGCAAGAAATGGTTACCATAGTGGTTATAGCAATACATACTATCATAATTTGTAGAACCTTGCAAATAATCATGTTTTGTAAATTTAGCAGACATTACTAAGTCAGACATCATATTGTTTATACTTTCAAAGTCCCAATCATCAGCAAATGAGTTTGGTTTTGCAAAGTCACTCAAAGAGATCTTAATTTGGTGTGGATATTTCAGGATCTCGACCGGACCATAAATTTCATAGTCAGTGTTGTCCCAGGCTACCCCACCAGGTATTGGAATTGCTGTGAAGTTGGCTGAAGAAAGTTCTGAAGAAAGTTCTCGTTTCTCGACGTGTAACGATGTGTGTGGTTTGAGGACCAAGTTGATGTTCTGACTTGCTGTGTCCATTTTAGCATATTTTCCCTCAATGAAGCGTCCCAAAGTAAATACCATGATGAGCCAAAGTATGAGGATAAATGCACCAAAACCCACCCAAAATTCAATCCATGGAGAAATCAGATATGTTTCTTTTAGTTGTTTCAAAAGTTCCTTCGCTTTGTCTTTAAAGGATTTTGATGATGGCTGTGTCTTTTGTTCGCTGAAGCCTTCAGAGGAATCATCGAAGTTGATGAAGTAACCGGATGCAGTTCTGTCAATTGTTCCAATTGGTTCAGGATTTTTGTTTTTTGCATTTTCACTTGGTACTTCAGTATAGATTGGTGTGTCTCTGCTAAATGTCTTTATTTGGGTTTTCAGAGGTCCAAGTTCTATTGCATTGTTGCATAGTCCTTGTTGTTCTTCTGTAGGCGTTTCGAATGTGATGAGCCTCTTTGTTAGGACCTCTGTACTGGTAGCAAACCTTGGTGTTCTGCTACTTATTGGGAGTCCACTTGGCCTACTGTTTGTTATTGGCCACATGTTGTGGTTTTACCAGGTCGATGGATACAACTCGGTTCTCCTTTTTTCCAGCAAGTGGCGGTAGTACAACTGATCTTGTCCCGTTGACAGACAAGACAGGAACTGCTTTTCTGTAAGAAGGCCCAAATTCCTTCTTTACCGCGATCTTCTCCCTGACTAGATCCCCGACTTTTGGAATCCAGACAGGTCTTGCTGGGACAGGTGGTGATTCTTCAGTGGTTGTTGGCTGTTGTTTCAACTGTATGTTGCTCAGGTCTTTTCTTGTTTTGTTTAAGTCCTGCAAAATAGCCAAACGGTCTTTGACATCAAAGCTTTTTTCTGTTACCACTGAAGTCTGACTATCAAGGTCGGAGATCAACATCCTAGTTCCGAATAATAATTCGTACGGACTGAATCCCTTCAGAGAATTTCTTGGCAAGTTATTTAGACTACGTTGGACACTTATTAGATGTTTGACCCACCCAGCTCCCGAACCTAATATCCTTTCTATTATAGATTGCTTTCTGTCTTGGTTTTTTCTTTACACCATCCCATACCCTCAGGAAGGAAGTGAGAAGATTCCCGCTGGGCTGTGCTCATTTGGCCATTCTTTCCCCCCCCAGGCTGGATTGCCTGAGAAAAAGAAAAAAAAAATGGTCGAACGTAGCATGCTCTTAGCGTATATGCCATTTAGACTCGCAAATCTTGTATAATAGTCCGGACGTCAGCCGAGTGCTGTGGATCTACATTATAAGTGGGAACTAGCCTGTATATGTTAATCGCAAGCCATTCTTTTTGCTGGTAATATTATCTGCCTTGATACGACGAGGTATTAAACTGCTTCTCTCCCCACTGCGATCTCTGTTGCAGTTTGGGCAGTTTTTTACAAAGATGGTAAGATGGAGGCTCATGCCTGGCCACCAGTACCGTGATTGTAAATCTTCCAGAGAATCTTTTAATTTAAGGTGTCTGTGACCCTCGCCCATATGTGCGTCTGCGATTAACAAGTTTCTCCTGTCCTTGTTTGGAATCACTCTATCCCCCACTCCAGGGATTCGAGCAAAAGGGACGGAGTTTGCATCGATTATGTATGTATAATTGAGTGGATAGTTGATCGGTAACGCTGAGCAGTCGCCTTTTGATGACGTTTTCACCGCCAGCAATGTTTCACCGTCAATGTATTTTAATGTATGCTTTTTTCGATCTACGGGAGCCGATTTAGTGGCTGCCGCTGCGGCTGTCTCAGCCAATGAATTCCCTACAACGTGAACGCCATCACGTTGATGACTCAGTGAGTGAGTCACGTGAGTCTTTGGTAGTTCTTTCTTCAAAAGAGCTACTTGTTCCCAGAGAAGTCTCTGCTTTATTGGTGCATCTGTGTCATCTTTGTAACCGTTCTGAATCCATGTCTGCAAATCCTTGTTATATGCTTTGACGCAGAAATATGAATCTGACACTATAAGTGTCGGGAATTCGCGATCCGCATTATCTAGCGCCATTTTCAAAGCATTATTTCAGTTTGCATTTCTGAATTTGTTTCTACTGAGTGTGATTTTGTTAATAGAGGTCTTAGTTTACCTCCGCGCCACACTTCTTTTGTGATCTCACATGTGGGATTGTATGCATGTTCTCCCCAAACGGAGGGTTGAGCATGTCCGTCTGTATAGATTACACAGGCGTAATGTCGTAGAGGCAGAATGTCGATTGGCGGAGGATACGTTTTTTCATATTTTAGATTTTTTAATTCTTCTAGTTCTGGATCAAAGAAGTAGTATACTTTGTCCGTTGTGATTGAATTTACCCATTGTAACCATTCTGGATCCAATGTTGTTGTTGGTAAATTACACGGTGTTGTTAATGCTTCAAAGGCTGATTCAGCTGTTCTGACTGTGATATGTCTACCGTCAGCTATGTCTTTTTCTCTAGCTATTGCGGTTTGAACTGCTTGAACAATTTTTCCTTTGTTGCTGAATCTCTGTTCAGCTTTTGTGTACAAGTGTGATCTGAATGCAATTGGTACCTTTTCTCCCTCATTAGAGGTCAGGTATGTGAATCCGCATCTCCCTGGGATGACTCGGATCACAAGGTTGCGTGTATTATCACGGGTTTCTAATTTTGTTTTAATTAGCATGTCTGTTTGTAAGGATCTCAAAATTTCTGTGTGTGTTTGAGTCCAACTGGATCTTTTAAAGTCTGGTTTAATTAGATCGTAAAGGGGTTTGACCCTTTCTGCGTAATTTGCAATGTAAGTTCTTCCGAAATTTAGGAAGCCTAGAATTGACTGTAGGTTTTTTAGTGTTTTAGGAGCTTGGATTACGGCACATTTCTCTAGGAAATTGTCTGCCAGGCTTTTGCCTTCACTTGATAACTCATATCCTAAGAATAGGACTGTCAGATGGGCAATTCTGGATTTTTTGAAGTTGAATTTGTAACCCTCTGCAGCGAAACCAAGTATTATGGTGTTCACTCTTTTCAAGTGAGTTTCCAAGTCATCATCTGTTAAGTAAATGTCATCGACATAAGATAATGCTTCATCATCATATTGTTGTAGTAATTCTGTTACTCTCGCTGAGAATACCCCCGGGCTGTTCTTGTACCCCTGGGCTAACCGACAGAATTGTTTTTGAGTGCCATTTACTGAGAAAGCTGTTAAATATCTGCTCTCTGGTGCTATGTTTTGACAAAAGAATCCGTTGGAGATGTCCAAGGTAGTTTTGTATTTTTTGCGCACTATGTTATTCATTAGTGCAGCACTGTGTGAGTTTTGCACTGCAAAAGTTTTGCAACATGTGTTAAGGTGTCGGTAATCCAAAACTAGACGGTATGAATTGTCTGGTTTGGAGACCGGAAACAAAGGATTGTTCATTTGTGAGGTGCAAGTTTCAATCACCCCCTGGTATTCTAGCTGATCTAGTATTTCATTTACTTGTTTTTTAGCTTCTTGCTTAATTGGGTACTGCCTTTGTGCAGTTGGTTGTGATTTTAACTGGATTTTGTGAGGAGGAGAATCCTCATCCCATCCTACATGATTTTTATATAAAGCAGGTGCTAAGGCCACTGCCCACTTTCTAGCAAGTGTGTATTTTTTATGAATCGGGATTTGATTCGAGAAGGCAGGCATAATTACTTCTTCGCCATGAGGGCACTCCCTGACAAACTCTGGTGGCCAGTCTTTTTCAGCTAGAAGTATGTCATAACCCTTTGAGAGGTTATCCCAAAATAGTCCCCTTATTTTCCTAGTCTTATCTCCCTCTATACGTAATGTTATCTCGTATATTTTGTGGGGCTTGCTAACTCTGGTATCTGCAGTTTCCACTTGAAGGTATTCATTCGTGTCCACTGTCTCCAGATGATCCATAAGGACTTTGCGAGCTATGCTCACCTCTGCTGCGCTGTCTAGCATTGTCTGAGCCCACTCTCCGTTTTTCAATTGTGTCCTCAGTATTCTCGGCATTGTTAACTACCTTGATACTGGCTACCTTCTTTTTTGGAAATTGTGATTTCTTTTTCAGTTGAGCAGGTTCCTTGTCTTTGGACTTGGCGTGCTCTTCTGATCGTCCTCTTCTTTCCGATTTCTGCGAGGAATTCTGAAAAGATTGAGAGGGACGTGTATCAATGTCTTGATATCTATCAGGTTTTTTAATATTATCCCTATTTCTAAGGTTATATCTATTCCCAGAGGGTTCACTCTGAGGTGACCTTTGTCTCGGGTTTGGAGATTTCTCTCTTCGCCTAGGAGACCTTCCTCTGGACTGGAATTTCTTTTCTTTTGGATTGGATTGTTTGTTCCCATCCTAGTTCTTTTTTGGTGAATTATTATTGTTATTAAAAAACATTTTTTCTGGACTTGTAGTCAGTTGCGGTTTTACTGGTATTCCACCTAGACTATCTCTGCCTAGTTCTTCATAGGATTTTTCTATGATTCTGGCAATTTCAGCTGGTTGGTCTGCTATATCTGTCTCTTTTAACCTCTGGCGGATCGCCACGTTTGCTGCTTCACCCTTTATGTTGGCTAGTAATATAGCCGAGACCTGCTTGAAGTCTTTTAGTAATTTCATACCAAGAGTTAAAGCAGGTTCTGGACCGTATTCATCTTGAATTTGTTTTAGCACATCTGGTATTACCGAAATGGATGGAACACCGTGCGTTTTTGGGTAGATGGAAGCAAAGACTGTACCCCAAGTGTCACAGTCCTCAATGTGTGGTGCGATTCCCATTGGGAGACATATAGTCAGAATCCTGTGTTTTTCTAATGGGGTGGTGTCAGGAAACACCGCCTCTATTTGGGTAATTTTCTGTGCCAACCAGAATGGTATTTGTTCCCGTTTAGCTGGAACTTTACCTAGGCAGGATTGGATGTTCTGTGGTGTAATTTTATTTGTGTTCCCCTGGTGAGGGGTCAGCTGTGGAAGTTTAATCGCTGGCTGTATTGTTGAAGTCCGCATTACATACTGAACTAATTGTCTGTGAATTTTTAGTAGTTGTTTTAGCTGTATTAGCAGCTCTGCTGCAGGCATTCTTTCGATGTCTGGATATGGTGTGTATCCGGCTAAGACCGGCCACGTTGCTCCTGGTCTTCCTAAAGGACCGAGCCTTGTAATGTGATTATTATGTTTTAGGGCGCCATCAAATAAGAGCAAATGCTCTTGGAATTTGAGTGGTACTTCCACCTCCTCGAAAGGTGTGTACTCATTAGGAGGTTCCTCTACTTTGTAATAGTGGAAGTACTTTGTTATAGTATTAGCTGCTGGAAAATGTATCCATGTATAGTATACCTCTGTCTGCCGATATTCGTGTGCCTCGATTACGAATATGACTGTGCCACCTCTAGGTGTCAGTCCATTTTCTATAAGTTTTAAGGTTATAGATCTTCTTTTGGCGACCGGAATGAGTATTATATCCGCGTCTGCTGCTTGCATGGTAGCATCAGCATCTGCTATTTCAGTAGCTAATCTAGTAACCTCTCGTTCTTCATCGCTGTCCATTTTGCTGACAGGATGGTATTATGTTTATTTGCAGATCAGGTTTCTTTATGGAAACAGAGATTAGATGCACAATATTTTGGAACACTGTTTATCCTTCAACGTTGACTTAGACCAAGAACCATACATAGGAGTTCCCTCCTGCGAGGTTTTGGAGGATATTATAACCTTTCACCCACTCCAGACGTCTTTGGAGTATTTGGGAAAAGGGGTCTGAGTGAGAAAGCACGACTGAGTTACTCTAAATGTCTTACGTTAGTTTTATCGCCCTTTCCAAACGCGTTGGGCGCCATGTAGTGTAGCTCCTATTTTCCCAATAGGCTCTGCGCATTGGAATAGTACCTACAGCAGTAAAGGCCTAGGCCAGACGTTAACTAGGTCTACTACTGTCGATACTAGACTTAATTTTTGGGTTTGCCAGCTAAGCTCAGAGTTCGCTAGAAACTTTCTCGAATGTTCAAGGAAGGATTAACTCCCCTGATTAGACGAGAAGGGATTTAGTTTCTGACAACCATAGAACATGACAACTTTGCTCTCCCCTAATCAAGAGTCAATCTCAAGAGTCGTGTGAGCAAGAAGGCAATTATTTTACTCAGTCAGTACGTGCATTCTTAGTCTCATCAGAATGTAGAGAAAAGGAGGAGACGGGCGTGTTCGATAAAAGATGTTATTTATTGATCAGTCTCTTTTCTCGTACAAGAGAAATGGATCGATATTATTGCAATACTTATAGTTAAGTAAAGTGCATACATTAGAAGCAATAGTATAAAATAATACTGTAAAAACATTGATATGGTTTCTGAGCCATATGATGTTTAAAATGATTAAAATATATTTACATACACATATACATTTGACTAAACGTACTCAACTGGTGTTTCTAAATACGCCTACCCCGTGTACCTGACCTAAGTCTAATACGTGGGCGGGAATAGAAAGTTACAGTTTAAGTTAAGTTTGTTTTTGCCAAGTGGATAACTAAAGAATTCTCTAGGAGGGGTTATTCAGTTCTGTACCTGGAATTTAGGATGAATGAGGAATGGTATCTCTTTCTCTGCTCTCGATATTCCAGGCTGCCTGCGAGGGCTGCCCAGAAGCGCCGGTGCTGGGTCTCTCGGCTTGAGATAGCAGCGCGTCTCTCAGCGCGTCAGGAAGGCGGGGCTGCTGCCTGCGGGGTCTGCTTCTGCTCTCGGCTTCGGCAAGTATGGCTGCTCCGTCTTGTCACCACGCGTGTGTTTGCATAGGGCAAGGTCGGCAATATTTATACCTTAAAGGTGCCGGGATTGACGTAAGGATGGACATAGGTACGTCAATAAAGATGTCATACGACTTGCTCGTTAGCACATTCTTTACTAAAGTTCTCTGTGAAATCAAAACAATGGCCGCACGGATTATCCAGGTTGTCATAGGTTTGATTTGTTATGAGAACGTCGTATGCCTTATCAGGGGCTGGAGGAATGTCGCTTGTCTAATTAGATCTCAAGCGTTATGACCTAATCAGATAACACGTTCCTGTGCCGTAGTGTGACTGCGTCAGATAACGGTATCTGCATCATGGGGGTTTTCTTGCCTCATGGGCTGACTGTTAGTTAACTAGCTAGTAAGTTTAACCAGAATAGGGTCAGGAATAGGGGGATCGATTCAGAACCTATAGAAATACACGACACCAGCGCTAAGAAATAGTCGATCCTTGACAGGCTATTGTGGACTGTGGAGTGGTATGTGTACTGCCTCGCTGCAGGGTGCGTGTGGCGCCATATGTCAACTAGTCCCATTGCGGTCAAGAATCTCTGAATACGGGAGGGGCCCCCAGTCTGAGGCACTGCCGGGAACCTATCCACTAGGGAATCTACCGTTGCATTGAAGTCCCCTCCAATTATTATGTCCCCCTCGGGTAGGTCTAATAAAAATTCACCTAGCGCTGGTAGCGTGACTGAATGTAGTGCTGGGGGGACGTATACAGATACCACATTCAGGAGCCTCCCCTCCCACTGCCCCTGCAGCGCTGCGAAGCAACCCTGTGAGTCTATCTTAGTGCTCAATGTGATGAATTGTGCAGATTTCTTGACTAATATTCCCGTGCCCCTTGAACCCGTGGTAAACTCCGAATGTACCGCCATTTTATAGCCTTTCCTATCGAGAGCCTTGGTCGGCCCCCCGGTGAGGTGTGTCTCCTGGAGGAGTACCAAAGCCGGTCCCTGCCTTTTCACCGCGTCTATCACCAACCCCCTCTTTATCTTATCTCCCAGCCCTCTTACATTCCATGACATGAGTCGGAGAGGCACCACTCGTGATCTCAGCAACCCCTCTTCAGTTGCCTGTATTTGAGAGTCGTGCATGGTCGGTTCTATGCCTGAGATAATGGAAGTCAGATCTCACTCCCGGGGTGCACCCGCCGTTTGCATGGCCTAAACAGTACATGTATTCTATTACGATTTTTGACCTTACTCATGGAACTTCAATAACTTCTAAACAAACTCCCCCCTCCTCCCCCCTCCCTGCCTCCCTGCTTAACGGGCTTTCAACCGCCCGCCTCCCCAACATAGCAGAGTGCTTAACCCATCCCAAATCCGAATGTTTTAATGCTGTCCATAATGCCTGATTCAGAAGCAGGCTAGGAGGGAATAAGAGAATAAACTGGAGGAAATAAGGGTCCAAAGGACTCTCACAACAAACACACAGAATCCACCATACACACTTTTCAACACATCAAACTTACTTTGTACATATAAGGGTTCCCTAATTAACTGGAGACCCTGTGCATTGTAGCCCTATCCCTGAATGATGTGCAAGTTTTCCTCTCCCCATAACCATGCAGCCGCATCCGAGCACCCTTGGCCCTGCCCTGTATCCCTTTGCCCTTCTCTTGGGATCCTTTATCTTATATTATGATCCTTGTACCCATACCCCTCTACTGCTAGTGGTGCTCACCTGTCTCACATCTCTTTCAGTATCACACTACTAAGCAATAGTTAATTTGTAAATAAATAAGTGCCAGGGCCCTTTTCAGACCACAGCAGCTTGCGCAACCCGTTGCGCTACTACTGACAATTCAGACTTTTCATACATTAAAAATGAATATTTTTCTTGTTTTGGGTGGCATATATTAGTCATTTTAATGTATAAAGAATTATTTAAAAAACTGATGTGTTCATCACAAAATTGGAAAACAGCGCCACAATGTGGCTGGCTGTCATGAAACCCGGTGTTGACAATTAAGTGCGGAGTCATCTATCGGAAACCACCAGCTCAAATTAAGCACTGCTGCTAGGCACCATGCCCCAAGCCAAGGGCACTCAACTCGTCAGTCACCCATGCCACTAAACTGCTTCCCAGATCGGATAGCAACAAATACCACACTGCCAGCCATCCACTTCCCAGGAGGGTATCGTGCTGCTCATCTGAACTAGCTCTTCAGTGCCCCACACAGGGGCAGGAAGTGCTAAAAGTGTTTTTCATCACTTGTGATATGTCCCCTCCACACTTCATGTAGCTTTTATGGCTACCTCCTAAGTGGACTGATTAGGTTGGGAGAGCAGGAAATTTAGGGTGCAGGAAAAGTAAAGAAAATAAAACAGCCTCATCAACTTGCAAACAGACTTTGGAAGCCCGTAAGGACATTTTGAGCATGTGTGACTTTGAGACCTCAGCTCCAGCTCAGCCAAAGGCTGTCAGAATTCTGTTTGTCAATGGCATGATGCAATAATGATGGCGCCTGAGTCTCCCATATCTCACATATATTCATTGACCTCGGGCTGAATGGGGACCCTTGAAGGGTTGGGGGCCCCCTGGAGGGTAGGGGCCTCCCCTGGCTACAAGAAGCTGCAGAGACTTGTGTTACGCCCCTGCTGTGCGTCTGTTTCCTTTGAACTTGGAGTAGCTTGGACTATAGCACACAACTGGGGTGGGGGCAGGGGGGTGGCGCAAGCCCTATTAGCCCAATGGCTGTTGCGTCCCCGAGTATCTGTAAGATATGAACTGAGTTTAATGAACTGTAAATTTGCTATAAAGAAAGTACATCCTGAAAAACTAACATGGATTTATTCTAATATATGTTTGCTTACAATGTATAATATATGTTTATCCTAACAATGTATAATGATATATACTGACTGGTCTTTCTGCCACTCGGGCATTTCCCCAGTAGGCTGCATGATAGGGGACTGCTTTCAGAGTAGAATGGGCTGCCGTGACTCAACGATGCCCTCAGGGCCCAATTGTAGTTGCAGCCACCTATAGGGAGGGAGTGGTTTGAATTTTTTTTTTGACCGTGTATGATTTTGGTTTCCAATCTGGCCCAGACGATTGCGCTGAAGAATGCAAATTTAGACGTAAATGTACATTCATACATTATCTACACAATATCACGTTTAAAAAAGGCGAAGAGAATGGATCATGGCCCGTTTTATACAAAGCTTGCACTGTCCCTGTTTGTGCCACCACAGCTCACCTTTCAAAAGGTGCGCCTGGTGCAGATCGGGATAGTTATGTTGTTACGTGGATTTGTACTGCGCACAGCTGCCCCAGCTAAGGGGCGTCCCGGCGCACGGCAAGGTACCACGCAACAACCACTGGAAACACAACCACTAAAAAAGAGCCAGGTTAAAATAGAAAGGTTTTAATAGCCCTGCGAAAGGACAGGAGGTCTTCCAGCAACCGAATCTCCACCGGAAGGGAGTTCCACAATTCGGCTGCTTTGACCCGAAAAGACCGGCCACCAACACGGCACAGCTTGTATCTGGGAGTAATAGTACGAGCTTGGCCCAGAGATCTCAAATGCCGAGTGGGGACGTACCAGGTCAAGAGGTCCATAAGAATTTGAGGAGCCGTACCATTTAAAATCTTGAAGGCTAGGCACAGTACCTTGAATTGAATTCTAGCCCTGACTGGCAACCAGTGCAGAGCTTTCAAAGTACTGGAAACAGGGCAGAATCGAGGGAGACCAACAATTGCCCTAGCAGCGGCATTCTGCACCCGCTGAAGGCGGGTGCAGAATAGTGCACCCTTTTATGATGAATGCTCTAACACCAGGGCAGCCACAAACGTGCACTACTGTGGGTGTTGCCCATTTAATGAAATATGGAGTGGCTGCTTCCAAGCCGCTTTCTGTTTCTCTGTGTAGGAGGCAACCCTGCCTGCACATTAAAAAGGGCACAGAGATCCCCCTTGCAGTCAGGCGCAGTGAGTGACTTCACCCTCTCTGGGGCATCCAGGGGATCACCGTTGCTCCTTCTAGGGGGCTTCCCTGGTGGGGCGCCTTGACAGTTTGCCACCTTTATGTAGTGCACTGTTAGTGCGCCTCCTAAGGGTATGTTTGCATCTGCCCTCATGTCCGTAATACCGCATGGGCACACTGGCATAATGATTTCCACATTTGCATGGGCCATGCCCTGTGCAAATAGGGAAGGCCCTCTCGCGATAATGCTGGTGCTACATGTGTGAGGAAAGGAGAAGCAGAAGCAGAAGCACTGACTGCCCCTTTTGTAATCCCACAGGGCCTCAGCAGTGCCCAAAGTGGGCGAACACTCCTCATGTGCCCCCAGGGCACTTTGTGTAATATGCCCCCAGGAAAGACATCCTACTTATTTAGAAAAACATAGCATTGCATGCACATGCACTTTAACTGACAAACATGGATGGGATGCATATTCTGACAGGGCAACAATGTATTGTACACTAGAAAATCTCACTTATTATATTTTTTTGATTTTTGTGGTTTTATATAATGCGAACCTGACCCAGATGTGTATCAGAGCGCTTTACAATAGTCAGTGTCATTCCAGTAATACTAAGTTTTCAAGACATGTCTAGGGCATGATCGGTATAGAATGCAACACAAAACATATTGCAAAATCACTAAAATACATTGTTAAAGTGATTTTTGATAAAACACACAATCCTGCCACACAAAACCATTATCTAATGCTGACTGACCACCAACACTCCACAACACATGACATGCTTATGCATTATATTGTAACAGTTAAAATACATTATACTACGTTTTTTTAATTTACTGAAAGCACCTTATCATGTGAGATTTTTTGTTTTTTAGGTTTGTACTTCATTCTAGCCTTAGTTTTCAATGAAACATTATGGGCATATTCACAAAGGTAAATTTGATCTGAAACGTATATTTATGACCAAATGTACCCTTGCCTGGAATTGACAAATGAATTCCTGACAGGCATGAATGGTTTTACAAATAATGGAGATGACCACGAGTGTGGAGATGTCTCCACTTGCAAATCCCACTCGAGGGGTTGAACGTTTGCTCACAGGCATGGTTTGCCCTGGAAATTTGGGAACGCACCCAAAGATGTTCATTTGCGGGTATTCCCAACCTCTCCAGCTGAGCAACCCCCCTTCATGGTTTGCAAGAGGGTACAGATCACCCCCAATTTGGTGCAGTGTAGATGAAGGAATTTCCCCTTGGGGAAAAGAAAAATATGTATTTGTAAAATGGTCAATATTCCCACTATGCGGCCATAGAGATCTCTCTGCACAGCTGAAACAGGAGCAGCAGAAAAAGTCACCTGAACTTTCTGCCTTGACCCCTGCACATGGTGCAGCTTTCCAGTCTTATAACTGCAATGTTGGTGAATACTGACTAGATATAAAAATAGGTTCAGGCGGAGGCAGAAATCTGTGCTCATAATGCTTTGTTTAGTTTTATGAATAGGCCCTTTTCTTTTTTAAATTAACTATATAGACTCACTCCTCTGAGACTGATAAATTGGATGAGATATACAGTTTGCAGTTCAAAAATTGCCAAAGTAAAAGAGTTCCAGAAATGCACACTCCTCAACTTCACAACAAATCCTTAATGTGGGAGGTGCTGCAGTGGCAGTGCTCTGCTTCATGCACTTTTAAATAACCAACAAATTAGCTTCTTAAAACGTAGGGTAAGGCCCACCACGCACTCTTGTGAGGCTATTACAAGCCTATATCGAAATTAAACAAAATGGAAGGGATTTGGCCTTCATTCAATGTATTGAATGAATTTACTAGAGTTCGTGGTGGGACTTCCCTTTATTTTAAGGAGAAGCTAATGGTTTGCAGCTCAACATTGCTGCATGTTACGCATAGATGTCTTAAGGTGGTACAATAACAACACCAATACACAGTTAAATATCACGTGCATGAAACAGAACTGATAGAATATTTCCTGCCACCTGTAAAAGCACACCTTTTTTTTGTTCAGTACATTTTTAAGTACCGCCGGACATTTTGCAGAAAGTTAAATAAACTACTATTCTAACCTGGTTGTTCCAATTTAGCACCCAAAAAATAATTTCGAAGTAAAATGCTTCTGTCATAGCTTTGTCCTTGCCCTTGGGTGGAGTCTTATTCTGTGTTTTATTGTAGTGTGAGTAGTGCATGGCACCCCACTGCTTTTTTGTAAATTACAGCTGCTGAGGCAGTAGTTTTCATCCCTGCTGTCATTTCACAACTGTCGCATAGACATCTTAAGCACCCCACAGGCAGCAACTAAACAGAGTGCAGCATGGACGTCCATTGGTGGTCCCCAAGGGTCGCAGCTGCGACCCCTCACTTGATTCTTGTGGCCCCTGTCACAGCCGTTGCGACCACTGGCCTCAGAGTTTGCAGAATCAGTGCCAGGAACACAGGGGCAGCTCCACTTTCCTTGTTTTATGTAAATTTTTTATTGCACTAACAGTGGATCATATTTTATTATTCACTATTAGAATAATAAAGCAGGAATGCTGGAATATGACCTTCCCTGGCAGCTGAGGTAAGTAAAAAACGATTTTAAATGTATGTTGTGTGCTTGCTTGAGGGTGCGTTTAAGTGAGAGCGTGTGTCTGTATGTGTAAATGTGTGCGTAAATGTAAGCAAGTGTGTGTGAGTGAAAGTTAAGGTTAAATGGCGTGTGATGCCCCCTCTGCTGCCCCTGGCATTTTGGTAAATTGATGCTCATGGAGGGCAGGGCAGCACCTGTCACAGGGAAAGTGAGAGAATGGCAACACAAGTATCCGAAAACAATAACAAGCATTTACAATGCAACGGTTTCGCCTTTGTAAAAGTTAGAGCTATTGGCATTGTAAATGACAATTTTTTTATTTATGTGTTGGTTTTGAAAACAGATAAATAAATGGCATTGCCATTTACAATGCCAATAGCTTAATCTCTCGCAAACAGTAAAAATGATTAATAATAACTAACCTTCTTATCAAAGGACCAAAAACCCTGCCTTAAGTTGCAGTCATTAAAGAGCTTGCTGACAATTAGGAGCTCCCTGAGTGATGGTGTGTGTTTTGTAGGTGTGTGTGTGTGTGTGTGCACCTGCACAGCAACTCTACTCACCAACCTAGCACCCTGAAAGAGCCACTCTCAAACCCTGTGAAAAACCATTCTTACACACAATAACAACACACACACACACACTCCTGCAGAACGACCAGGAGACACAAGACCAGCTCACTGCCTGGAGAGTACCGCCCACAATCACCTGTATAGCAACTGTACTCACCAACCTTACACACTGAAGGAGCCACTCTCAAACCCTGTGCTGAACCGTTCTCATACACAAAAACACCAACCACTCTTACACACCTGCAGAATGCCCTGGGAGTCACAAGACCAGCTCACTGTCTGGAGAATACCCGCCCACAATCACCTGCATAGCAACTGTCCTCACAAACCTAACACACTGAAAGAGCCACTCTCAAACTCCTATGAAGAACCGTTCCCACACACAAAAACACCAACCACTCTTACACACCTGCAGAATGCCCTGGGAGTCACAAGACCAGCTCACTGTCTGGAGAATACCCGCCCACAATCACCTGCATAGCAACTGTCCTCACAAACCAAACGCACTGAAAGAGCCACTCTCAAACCCTGTGAAGAACCATTATTAAAAACAACACCCACTCTCACACACCTGCAGAACGACCTGGGAGTCACAGGATGAAATGTCCACCTAGAGAGTGCCCATCCACTATCACGGGCATAGCACCTGGTATCACCAACCACTTAACGAACAGCACCTGCCATGCACCCTTCTTGCATCTGCAAAGTACATATACCAATACACCTAGGGAGTACGCACACACACACACACCTACAGAGCACCTAACACACGCCTGCAGATCATCCCCCCTCACACACCTCGAGTCACACTATCCTTACCCTCACAAATCTGCAACGCCCCATCCTCCCGTACACACAGAGCATCCTGGGGGCCACGTGAGCTGCATCCCTGTAGACTCGCAGGGCACCCAGCCTTGCATACCTGTAGGAAAGCCGCTCTCGCGAACCCAGAGAACTACTCTCACACATGCCCATGGCGACCACTCTTAGGCCTAGGAAGCGCCCACTTACTAAACACTTACTCAACCCCTTCCAGGACACCCACTCCCAAACACCTGCAAAGCAACCAGAGACACACAGAAATGACACACACAATACAGGGATCAACCTTCTCTCACCATTCTATAACAGCAGAGCACCCCGGGTCACGTGACCAGCACCCTCACATCCCTGCAGAGTACACTGTGAATCCCACCGCTTGCCTCAGTGTCCAGGCAACCAGGCACTCCGTACCTTCAGACACATGCAGGGGGCACTCTGGACAAGGGAGACACAAGCCTGCACGATGGTGTCACTCTACATCTTCTCGCAGCACACGTGTGCATGACGGGTACATTCCTGTGTTTTTCAGTCGAACCATGCACAACCCTGTGAATGGTATAGTTTCACACCTACACGTTGTAGTTGCACAGCAAGTCACTTGAATGTGCATCGCAGGCACACACCTGTAGTCACACACCAGATGTCACACTACTGAAGAAACAGTGAAACACACCATCATGTGCCTGCATTACCAGGTCAAACAAGAGCACGGCGCAGTCTCACAACTTGAATCTCTCACAGATACACAGTGTAGTCCCACAACTACACAGCCATCACACGCACACCTGTAGTAAAGTTTGGTTGCACGCCGGTGCAGTATAGCCACATGTCTTCAATAAGCTGACAGTGCAATCTCACACGTAATACCCAAACACATCTGCACACCTGTGCAATAATAGCACGCATGCGCAACAAGTAGTCTTCTCTCGGGGGGCGTGACGACGACATCTGGTTGCCAGTAGGTTATGCTGTCAAAGTTACAAGGTAAACACAGCCAACGCACTCCTACAAAACCTGGGGGGCAGTCTACGCGTGACCACCCTCCCGCCCCCATCAGCTACCCACACAGTAGAGCTTCTTGTACAGGTGCCCCTTCCTCTCCTGCTCCGACAGCTCGTTCAGCCAATCTGATCTCTCCAGGGGCATCGCTCTTTTAAAGGTGTAGTACCAGGACGAGCTGGGAGGGCGATTGATCGGCTGCCCGGCCATGACTCCTGCGCCCCAAACACCGGATCAGGAGGGAACCGGGCTGCAAAAAACAGAATATGCGACCCTTAAAAAGTTCCCGCTGCTCCCAGAAGGACGCAGGCAGCCGATAATGCTGTGTCCAGGGCTGCCTGTGCGAGAGCTCTCTGTATCTAATTACACAAGCCCTCCCCTCCTGCCTGTGTGCCTCCCGCCTCCGGCCCCTCCCCCCTCCCATTGACGGCAACAACAGAAGCGACAACAAAACTAGGAAGCCACAGCCGGAGTAACAGGGCGGTCAGGTCCGGGGACTGGGAGGGAGGTGTGGCACCGGCCGGAGGAGAAATCGCCACCCTGTGGCAAAACATCCGAGCACCCACTAAAAACAAATCAGCCAACAGACAGGGTGGAACTACCAGAGACCACGTAACTTGTGGGCAAATAAAAACAGATACGCCCACGAGTAATAGGCAGGTTGACTGTGATTATGCAGCCGCAGCGATTGTCGCATAATTAAAAAACTTACCTCCGGAGTCGGCTCGGAGTATGGAGCGGGTCGGGTCTGCGTCCTCACAGGGAGAGCCGTCCGGCTGGTGTGACGAAGGATGCCGAAGAAAAAAAAGAAAAAACCCACCCACCGCCGCATGACGTGGGCAAAAAGAGAAAAATTCTACGGAACGCCCACGAATCGCCTCGGACAATGACGGACGCCTCTCTCTTCCAATGGCTAGCCACCATTTATGGAGCTAGCCAATGGAACAGAGAGGCGGGACAAAGCCCACAGACTGTTCTCAAAAGATTTTGCCTGCGCGAACACTGCTGCGCAGCGGATCGCCAGGCGAAACCTAAAAAACAAACAGAGGCTCAGTAAGGTATACATGTCATTGCAAAGAACAAGAGAAATACTTTCAGAGGTTTTAGTGTATGAAGTGACATTCCCAACCCAGCCAGTCCTGCCTTCGGAAACTAATGGGGGCTGCTAAAGTCCTTTCAGCCCAATGGGCATTGTGGCACAGCTTCAGACCCCTGTCTGTGTAACTGAAGGGCCACTGCTTGAATCCTGGATGGTGCACAGTGGTACAGTGACTTCTTTTTATAGTGGTACGTGGTTCCAGCATGTGACAGAATGCACTGCAAATGTGTGCTTAATTTGTTTAAAAACTGTATTACACACAGCACATAATATTAATTCCAGATTTGTAAAGCACGACTTATCACCCCTAAGGATATCCAGCCGCTGGGGATCCTCTGGGAGGTTAAGTGAGCTATTGCTCAGAGTCACATGATGCTGAGCTGAGCTGCCGCCGGGGTTCAAGCTGTGAGCCCCGTGCACTGGATTCAGCCACTCTGGCCGCTGCGCCACATCTCTCTTTTTCAAGAGAAAGGCTGCTAAAACTTTACAAAAGGCATTAGGTTACATACAGTATAAGATTGGCTGCACTTAGTATGAGATGGGTTGCTGCAACATGTGCCATAAAAGTCTGTGTTTAACAGCTTGCACATTGCTTTCAAAAGTTATATTTTAGTAAAAATAATCAAACTGTACCGAATGGCAATTTTTTTTATAGGCTTCCATTAAGAGGATGCATTCCAGAACTTGTGACAGCCATACAGTTCTTCTACAAAAGAATAACTCTTCAACCATGAAGCTTTAAATGACTATGTCCCTGATTTAGAGTTTGGCAGATGGGTTACTCTGTCACAAATATTCCATCCACCGAATTAGAAGCGCATTATATCTTATGTCACTTGTAATGCAGCAGACGGGATATCCATCATGTTTGTGACAGGGTAACCCGTCCGCCAAGCTTTAAGTCCTGCCGCTATATCAATTAGAGTCCATACTTGCTCCCACACAGCCGACGGATTTGCTAATGAACTAATTGCACAGGTTTACATTTCTTTCAATCTGGAGCGAAGGCTCGTTTCTTCTTTAGCCGGTACTCCCTTCTCTCGCTTTACAGTGCAGGAAACCCTCTCCTCCTCTTTCAGCAATAGGCAAAACAAGGAGGCGTTTACCTTATAGGAATGATCGTGTTAAAAAGATCTGTGGAACTTGTAGGATTGTATGGGGTAGTCTAGTGGTTGGGGTGGAGCTAGGAGGGAGGAGCAGGAACGGGAGGAGCTAGGGGGACAGGAACCGGGCAGTTAGAGCAGGGACATGAAGCAGGTTGGACGCAAGCAATAAAGCTCCGTGATTCACAAGTAATGGTGTTTGTGGTCATTAGTAGCAGGATGCTACAACTGGCGACGAAGGTGGGATGAGCAGACCCCCACAAGCCACAGCACCGTGTGAAACCGCCTTGTCCCCGCAGCGTTGAGAAACGAGCTCCGCTGCTGAATGTGAAGACGGCGCCAAGAAGAAGAAATCGCCGCTACATAGAGCCGCCTCAGAGAGAGGCTGGCAACCAGTGACCCTGTCCCCTCCGGAGGCCCCGAGGGAAAGAGGGAGATGCAGCAACGAGCGTTGGAGCACTCGAAAGGTCAGAACAAATCGCGCCGAAACGCGACATAGTTGAATGCATGCACCCCCAGCACGTACAGAAAGAACAGAGGTCGGGAGCCCACCCCGACTCTGCCTGGCACCCTAGAAGCAGAGGACCAGTGCCTGAGGGAAAGATAGTGCCCCGAGAAGGTCTGGCAGCGAGCGCAGTCGAGCGCGGTGGACCTGGAGCCTCGGTGGCTCCCGACGCCGGAAATCTCACGCCCGATGCGTGAGTCCTGGCTTGTTGTCGCCACGTGGACTCGGCCCCTAGTGCAACAAAGCGGGAGCCCACCCCGACCTCACCTGTGGATACGTGAGGGACCTGGAGAAGCGCTGATGTCCCTGGGACCGACGGCCGTTGAGTCTGCCTGGCGCGGTGAGTGAGCACCGGAATACAAAACAAAATGAATGGAAAGCAATGAGGGCCCAAATCTCGTCGAAAACGAGATCCCCAAGTCGGCGGCCATCTTAGAGACAGGCGATTTCCTCCAATCCCCTGTCAGGAATCTGAGTCGGCCATCTTGAAGTCAGGCCAATAGCACTGACACACATAGAAGAACAACCAAGAGTAAACAAGCATTGGCAAAAGCAATAACAAAGACAATCAAGCACAAGTAAATGCAAGAGCTGCATTAGGACACGCAAAAGTGAATGCGAGACCAATTAACGCAAGATATAAATAAAGACAACCGTGAACACACCGTAAACACAACAAGCACTGGCAAGTGCAAGAGACACACTGAGAGCAAGTACATGCTTCAAGCATAAACAGACATGAGCAAGCCTTGATGCAAACAAGCATAAGCTGACACAAATATCGAATGGTACTAAAACAAGCAAATGCAAGCCCAGAACGCCACGGGCACGAGCCAATACAGACCTGAACATACCAAGCACGGATAAATACAAGTCCCGAAGTCAGCAAACACAGGCGAGTGCACACCCTAAATACACCAAGCAACTACAGATCTGGAATGTAACGAACAAAAGCAAGTACCGAAGCAACTGTCCCGCGCCACGCAAAGATAGATGATCAACAGTAAGGAGAACCCCAAATCACCTGCAGTTAGCGGGCCACCCCAATAAAAGCGGGAAGGTGCTGCGCCAAGTGTCATGTGTGGACCAGCTGAGTGGTGGCCATTTCCGAAATCAGGAAATCCAAACCCAACTCAGTGAAGCCTCCTGAAACAGTCGTGCTAAAGGCGGACAGAGTGGTGAACCTGCCCGAAATCAAAGGAGACGGCTGGACACGGGATCCTGGCCGAAGAAAGTCAGCAGACAAGACGGGAAACAAAACGAACAATTCTACGACGATAGCAGATAAAACACACCTCCCTCATGGCGGCGGTAAAAGCAACCCACCGGCCCAGTCCTTGCATTGAAGTACCACCCCCAGTGTCACAGACTGACGGTCAGAACTTGGGTCCCGAATGGAACCGGTGGCTGGATTCCCTGGACGATTTTCTTGATGCAATCGATGAACAAAGGGATGGAAAATGTCTGACACTACTCCTCCAGCTAGTCGGTCATGAGGGCCGTCGCCTAATCAGATCATTTCCCAAAAGGGACACAGAGAGCTATGGAAGACTCCAAGTGAAGCTACGTGCCCATTTCCATGCACCGGTGGAAGTGGATCATGCTCGCATCGCTTTCAATACAGCGCGGCAGGAACCAGGAGAACCACTGCCGAGATTCATTACCCGGTTACTAAGTCTGGTACCCTGCTGCCACTTCAACACATTTACTAATGAAGAAGCAGTTCGGCTCCGAATAATCGAAGGCTGTTCAAGCGCAGACACGAAGCGCAAGATTCTTCAGGAGCAATGGTCGCTAAAGAGAATCATCAGAGGGGCCGAGGCTGGAGTGCGAATAAAAGCAAAAGACTTCTCGAAAGACGTGCGTTCAAATGTCTGGAAAGAGGCACCCGTCATGCCTCAGGGAGAGGCCCAGACAAACAAAGCTGAAAAGAGGGAGGGTGAATCAGAGTCAAGAAACCAGAGACAGAGCGTCAGGGAACACTCCAAGTCACCATCACAAAAGACCAGGATGAATCAGGATTGCGAAAGCGGTACTGATGCAACCTCATGGAGCCATTCAACCTCAAGGAGTCAGTCAACAGATGATGATACTGATTCAACCTCACAGAGTTATTCAACCTCAAGGAGTCAGTCAACCGATGATGAGAATGATTATGAAACAGATGAAGTGTCAAGTGGGACAGATCACACCCATGGACAAAATGGCAGATTGCTCAGCAAGAAGGCAAGAACGACGAATTACGGAAGATGGGACCTATCCCGTCAATGCCAGAAATCAGCACATGAACAACCCCGGCCATCCTCCCGCTATGCACCAAAGTCTACAGATGAGTCCGAGGAAGCATCAAGCGGTGAGACAAATCATCCCAATGGCACGGACGTTAACACAAACAACAAGCGAGAAGAAGAAACCAACCACATGAGGAGTGGCAAGCCACTCCGACACCGAAAAGGGAGGGGCATGTACACTCCAGACAGTTGTGTCAACGAGAAAGCGGAGAAGGGACCATTGATGTCCCGTGAAAAGGGTAAAGACCAAATGCCCCGAGACCAAACTAATGAAGTAAACGATCCCTCCACCGCAACAACACAGAAGACACAAAAAGAGACATACCCAAGGAAATGCTCCGTAGATAGCTCCGACCCCAGGAGCATGTCATCCCAGAATACCAACTCAATAAACGTATCAGTCACGACGCCCTCAAAAGATCGTTCTCGAAGGAAATCGGCAACCGACTCCTCCGAGTCGGAAGACATGTCTGTCCGATCATTCGGGTCAACAAAATCATGGTCCCGACCACGGCAAAGGCATCAATCACCCGGACGCACAACAGAATCAAAGGACAACACGTCATGTCAGTCATCGCCACATCAAGACATGAATAATATACCGTCACCCCTGATGGGGTCAGAGAGGTTGACTCAAAGAACTGACGGAAGGAAAACAAAGAAATGGGACAATATCTACCAAGTGGTAAAGGATTATCCCGTCACCCCGCGGGGAGGACCGAATACAGTGACAGAGATGAACTGTCACCGAATGAGAGACAAACAGGCACATGACCGGGTGGTCAAGGGTCTCGCCAGCCTCAAACACGAGTGGGAAGGGAAGAAACAAACAGAGGCAACACATGAGTCCAAGAATCGAGACAGGACATCCACATCAGATAATACACTAATATCTGGCATGCCTGGCGGTGAACAGAAGAACAGTGCGGTTCCCAACCTGACAAGACAAAGAGAAACAATTCCACAGGTGGGAGCTCAGAAGAAGACCAGCTCATCGTCTGCTCCCGAAGGAGATCAATCGACAATAGACCAAGGGTCACCAAGGAAGGCAGACAGTCACTGCCGAGCTGAGCCAGTAGCAGTCACACAACAAGAAAGAACCACGATAACTGTGGAACCGAATAATAAGCAGCCCACATGCAATGGGTTGCATTCCCAAAAGTGCATTCCCGCGGCTAAGGACATCGTGGCTAAAACACCGGAAAGACTGATCAAAGTCAGGACCACCCAGGATTCGACACTACTGACGCTTGAAGAACAATCTGTTCGTCAACCCGTGTGGTGGATTGAAGACTTACAAACAATGTGGAAACTAAGTTCATTTTGTTAAGAAGGGGGGAGATGTAGGATTGTATGGGGCAGTCTAGTGGTTGGGGTGGAGCTAGGAGGGAGGAGCAGGAACGGGAGGAGCTAGGGGGACAGGAACCGGGCAGTTAGAGCAGGGACATGAAGCAGGTTGGACGCAAGCAATAAAGCTCCGTGATTCACAAGTAATGGTGTTTGTGGTCATTAGTAGCAGGATGCTACAGAACTGTTTTGGCAACAAAAAAAATAAAAGTAAAACATAATGAGGAAGTTAGACCTCACCCGCCTAAAAGTTATGACATGCTCCTTTAATGCACTTTCTTTTTTACAACTCAAAGTGGAGTAACATTTGTATTTCTCCTTTTCACGTGCAATTAGTCTTCAACTTTACCAGCAATGTATGGCATAGAACTTACCGACAAA
Organism: Lissotriton helveticus; assembly: GCF_964261635.1. Lineage (NCBI taxonomy): Eukaryota > Metazoa > Chordata > Amphibia > Caudata > Salamandridae > Lissotriton > Lissotriton helveticus. The sequence goes on from NC_136072.1 coordinate 782,649,807, forward strand.
GCCTGGGCGAGCATGCTAGAACATCCCAAGAGGGTATCCCGCAACGTTGAACTGAAATGTATCCAAACAATGGTCCTACATAGATCCTACCTCACCCCACAGAGAATACACCGTATGTTCCCAGAGGCCCAACACTGCTGCCCCAGCTGCAAAGGAGACAAGGCGGATTGTATCCACTTGCTGTGGGCCTGCCCGCGTATACAAGATTATTGGAATGGTGTTAGACATTCCCTGGGAGAGGCCACACATATAACAGTTCAGGACAACGCCCTAGGGTGCCTTATGGGGCTCCGTAGACGCACTAAAGCCCAGAAAGTTCAACAACGTTTTCTGGACCTTGCCCTTATATTAGCCATTAGGGCCCTCCCTATGAGATGGAAATCCCCTAGATGCCCGACATTGTCTAGTTGGCAAGATGATATGATACAATGGGGTGGTGCTGAGAGCACAGCGCTTAGAAGAGAGGAGGCAAGAGGGTTATGGAAACAGCCTATCTCTATGGGATGGGACATTATATTAGAAGACATCAAACAACTAGATCTAATCCCCGCATAAAACATTCCCGCGCAATAATCTACTTTCACTCCTCATGAATACATAGTTAGACCCTCACAGACCTCAGTCTACATACCACAGATTACAGACAGAGTAGGACCAACAGCATCATGTAAATAACCCTATCAGTCGACCATATGAATCGGAAACTGCAGACCAGGAGGGAGGGAGGGAGCGGGAGGTGGGCAGGGACGAGTTAGAAAGTTAAAGTTAGTTTAAACATAAACATGCTTGGTTACTGATTTCAATGTAATATTATTTTATGCTTATATGAACATACCTCTCAGGGGGCGTGGCTTGGTCGCGGTGAGGAATGGACGCGTGAGCTCTGAGCTCCTCGCTGGCCTTCCCGGTTATCCTGGTTAAAATCCCCTCAGAGGCGCCCGCTGACAGGCGCTTGCCCACATCCCCGTCTGCGCACCATCGGACCTTCATTGACCCGGAGGAGTGGTCCTGGAGACAGCGGAGGGGCGCGCTGGCCTAGAGATCTCCGACGCGGCGCCGGCCATTTTGAGCGGCCTGGGCACCCAGTGAGATCCCCGACCTCGTGTGAGCGAGTGGCCGACCCGCGGTGCGGGCTGCCCGGCCGCCACCAACCACACGAGCCGGCTCGGCGGAGGTACGACCGGAGCCTCGGCGGAAGGAAACGGGCCATCCCGCGGAAGCGCAGGGGGAGCGGCGGCTGGTGGAGCCCATTAGTGGACAGACCGGACCGGCGCTGGTGTCGGCGGGGGCTTCTGGACACGCGACATACCCCCGGAAGCGGACATCTGCCGGTAGGTGGCGCCCCCCCCCCCTCCTACCTGCCTTACTCAGTGGGTACCTCGAGGACCCAACGCTGGGGGGCCCACCGAGGTGTTTCAAGCCGGGAACACTCTGCTGGGCACTGTAGACCTGGGCGCTGATATACTGGGGAGACCTCTGAACTGTAGGCCCTGACTCCCGGGGCTGGTGCTGGCTGGCTGCAATCTGGGGCTGGCCCCCTCGCTCTGAGACACGGTCCCTCCACTTTGGAGGGGTACACACGATGCAGTCGACTGAACCCCCAGCTAGGGGGTGCTGGGCCCGGAACCCCCCTGTGCTGCAGTGAGGAGCTAGTGGGGGCCCCTCTGCACACTTTGCGCCCTCCAGGAGGTGGGGATTGGAGAGACGCTTCGCGCCTGGACTCGGCTACCGCCATGGGGCGCCGCCTAAAGCCTGCGACAGATGTGGAGGAGGGGACAGCGAGCAGCCAGAGCTCTACAGTGAGCGAAGGCCCGACATCGGGCCTCCCGCAAGGCCAACTGGAACAGATTCTACAGGCCATTGCAGACACCAGGGAGGCCCTGCGCTTAGATATCAGCCAAGTGTCCACAAGCCTGGGACTACTGCGAGCGGACCACGGCAAGTTAGCAGACCTGGTCAAACAGACGGAGTGCCGACTGGACGCGCTAGAACCGACGGCCAAGGTGAACGAGGTTGCCATGGGGGAGCTGCAGCACAGGGTGCACCTACTGGAGCAGAGAGCGGAAGACGCGGAAGGGCGCAATCGCCGCAACAACATCCGCGTGGTTGGCCTGCCGGAGAAAATTGAAGGGACAGACATGCTGGGCTACCTGGAGCCCTGGCTGCGTGACGTGGTGGCGCCGGAGGGCCTGACCCCGTTCTACACGTTGGAGCGCGCTCACCGGGTACCGGCTCGGCCCCCAGCGGAGGGCAGACCTCCGCGTCCAGTGGTGGCGCGCTTGCTACACTTCAAGGACCGTGACTTTATCCTACAGAGGGCGAGGGCGCTGGGGCCCTACCGGGTGGACAATGCTCAGGTCTCTATATACCCGGATTACTCCCTCGAGGTGCAGAGGCAGCGCTCCACATTTCTGGCAGTCAAGAGAGCACTACGGGAGGAAGGCATCCGCTACTTGCTTCTATTTCCTGCACGCCTGCGGATCATGTTAGATGGTAAATCTTCTTTCTACAACTCTCCAGACGAAGTATGGGACTGGCTGGAGCTCTACAAAGCGGGGACGGATGCTCACCCTGCAACTGACGAACAGCGAAGAAAGACACAGAAATCCAAACGACCCCGGAGACCCAGGAAGCGACCGCCGAAAGTTGGAACACCCTCTATCTCGCAAACCGAGCTGGAACGCAAGGAGGCCCTTCGGGCGGTCTCTACTATCTCCAGGGCGGTAACAGCGACGTCTGCAGCGGAGACGGGCTCCCAGGAGGGCTCGGAGGATGAAGTGTCGGAGGAGTCGAGTGCTGGTGATAAGGGGCCACTTCATGTCACGCCTGGGACAGCTGATGGCTTATTGGATGAGTGACCCTCAGGACCTGTCATGCTGGTATCGTATTTGCAGCTGGACCCCTGTTTGGGACTAGGGCGGAGGCACGTGGCTGGGAAGGGTGGAATGTTGCGGGGTGGTGGAGGGATTCCCTCCCGCTGCTGATGATTTAGACCTTTGTGGGGACGGGGATGTGGGGCAACGGGGGCGCACTGAGGAGGGCTGGCCCGGTGGCATGGTTCGCTCACGACCTGCTGGAGGTAGCGACAGGCCGCCCCCCCTTTCTCACACCTACTGTGGGACTCTGGTAGTTGCCGGAGACTGTTAAACTGAGGTTATTGACATTTGGATGGGACTCTGCTGTTTGGGGCCTGTTCTGGGGATGGGTGGGACATGGGGTTGTTGGGCGGTGTTCCGGGATTGGATCGGGGGTGATGTCAGTGTGTCCAGACTCTTATCTATCGACGGGGCTGCTATTACTGTTGTGAATGGGGACCATACCTGACCTAAAATGTGTAACCTGGAATGTGAGGGGACTGAACTCCATGCTGAAGCGCCACAGGGTACATGCCTATCTTGTTCGTAGAGGGGTACAAATAGCTTTTCTACAAGAGACGCACATTGACCAACGTGAAGGGCGGGCTTTACAGCGCAGGTGGGGGGGTCAGCTGTTCCACACGAGCTACTTGGCCTTTGCGAGAGGGGTCTTGATCTGGGTGCGGGCGGGGGTCCCCTTTCAGCCAGTGCAGACGGTGCTTGACCCTGAGGGGAGGTTCGTAGCCGTACAGGGCCGTTTGGATGGGAGGGATGTGATGCTCTGTAGCATATACGCCCCCAATGTAGACCAGACTGCCTTCTTTGCGCGCCTCTCGGGGAAACTGGCGTCAGTACTAGCCAATGCGGTCTTACTGGGGGGGACTTTAATTCAGTCCTTGATGTGGGGTTAGATAGGTCTCACCCTCCACTGGCGCAAGCAGCGGCGCACAGGCTAGCACAGAGTAGGCGAACGTGGCAGAGTAGCTGGGGCCTGGTTGATGCGTGGCGAACCCAACACCCAACAGAGAAAGATTTCTCGTTCTATTCCCCTCCGCACGAGCTTCATGTTCGCCTTGACAGCATTCTATGCACGCCAGATGTTCAATGCTTGGTCCGCCACAGTGAATACCTGGCCAAAACAATTTCTGACCATAACCCTTGCCTGGTGACGATCCACTGGACGCGGCAACGCCATGCTATACCGACGTGGCGATTGAACCTGCTGGCGCTGGAGGACACTGTGTTTAGGACAGAGGTAGGCAATGGGGTGGAGGGCTATTTTGGCGCTAACGCGGGCACAGCTTCCAGTAGGGCGCTGGAGTGGGACGCCTTTAAAGTGGTGGTGCGGGGAATCTGCATCTCAGCCACGGCGGGAGTCCGCAGGACTCTCCTACGGGACCTCACGCGGAGCGAGGATCGCTTGCGCAAGGAGGAGAGGCGTTACCACGCGACCCCGGACGCTCGCGAGGCGGTTTCGGCGGCGCGGGAGGAAGTGGCGCTGCTTTGATTATAAAGAGTTCCTTGTGCGGGCCCATGCAGAGCGCGACAAAGTGGGTTCACTCCTAGCCTGGCTGGCCGCTCCGGGAGCCCGCGGCACCCCGATTGTAGCTCTATCTACGCCGGAAGGGAATGAGGTTTACACTCAGTCGGAGATCAATGGCCAATTTTTCACATATTACGCGCACCTTTATAGGAGTGCGATGCCGTGTATGCCAGAAGAATTGAGTGAGTTTCTCTGGGTGGCGCAGCTTCCCCGGCTTGACCCTGAGCACGTGGCCCCACTGGGCGGAGATATCTCTGAAGGTGAAATTCGGGTGGCCATTAAACAGATGGCTCGCCGGAAGACTCCCGGTACGGATGGGCTACCGATCGAGTTTTATGCAGCTTACGCTGACATGTTGGTGCCACGCTTGCTTGTGATATACCAAGAGGCATGGGAAACGGGGACACTCCCTGCAACAACCCGCGAAGCCTTGGTGATCCCCTTACTGAAACGGGACGGCGAAGCTACCTCACGCTCGGCCTACCGACCCCTGTCTATGCTCACGACGGACTATAAGATTTTGAGCAGGATTCTTGCGACGCGACTGCTGCCCCACATGCGCGCGTTGGTGCATCGGGACCAGGCAGGGTTTATCCCCCAGCGCACTACCGCCACCTGTGTGCGACGACTGCTTCGGGTCATGGGGGGCTATGTTGATGGTCCGCCGGGAGCCGCTGTTCTGTCGACTGATATCGAGAAAGCGTTTGACAGCGTAGAGTGGCCATACTTGCTTCGCGTTCTGGAGACCTTCGGCCTAGGCGAGCGATATGTGAAGTGGACCTCCTTACTCTATGCTGCGGCCACGGCCCGAGTCAAGACCGGGGCCACTATTTCGGCCCCATACAGGGTAGAGCGAGGGACCAGACAGGGGTGCTCCTTGTCCCCCCTCCTATTTGCGTTAGCTATAGAGCCTCTGGCAGCTCACGCCCGTCTGGGCCATGCATATGAGGGCTTACAACTGAGAGGCGACACCCACTACATATCCCTTTACGCCGACGATTGCCTACTGTTTTTGGCTGATGCGGACGCTGCCCTGTGCGGGGCTAGACGCCTGCTGTTTGATTTTGGCCACCTCTCGGGACTAAGGGTCAATTGGAAGAAGTCATGCCTCTTCCCGCTGGTGCCGGGTACGGACGACTCCCAACCGGAGGACGAGCTGCGGTGGGAATATCATTGCCTCCCTTATCTAGGTACGCGCATATACCGGTCACAATCGGACCTCTTGGAGGGTAACATTGAGAGAGCGATTCGGAGCCTGCGTGGCTGTATGGGGTTCTGGCGGACGCTCCCGCTGTCGGTCGCGGGGCGAGTGGCGTTACTCAAAATGGTGGCGCTGCCCCGCCTCTTATACTTATTTCGCACGCTACCGGTCTGGATCCCGGCATCTGTGTTCACCAGATTGCGATCCTTGCTCACCGAGTTCATTTGGGGTGCGGGCAGGAGGCGAGTGGCGCTGGCCACATTGATGCGTCCTAGATCGGACGGGGGACTAGCTGCCCCTGATTTCGAATGGTACTATTTAGCGGCCCAGTTGCAGTGGCTTACCCAGGCAGTGGCTCTTGAATTCAGAGGCCCGGAAGGAACTGCAGGCGGATTCCTTCCGAGACATGTCATGTCCTTCATTATTCTGGCCCAGAAACTGGACCTTTCCCTACTCTCAAGCGAGGAACGGACGATCCGCAATTGCTGGCTGCGATGTCATAGGCGAGCCGGCGTTGCTCGCCCATATGCCCCAGAGATCCCACTGGGGATGTGCACTGCCTTCCCGCATGGAGGGGATTGGTCGGCACTGGCGACTTGGGAGGACCTAGGCCTGCAAATGATCGGTGATTTGTATAAGGAGGGATCACTGCTATCATTTCAGGAGTTGCGCGACGTTTACGACCTCCCGAGGGGGGATTACCTGCTGCACGCCTCGCTGGTGGCTAGTATCCAGAACCACTGGAGGAAGGGCCTTTCTGAACCTCCGACGTCTGAGAGCTGTCAATATGTGGTTATGGCGGCTGGTACTTACAAGGCCGTCACCTGTCTATATCGGAGGCTGTCGACAGCAACGTTGCAGCCCCTGGACGGGTTGAAAGCCAAATGGGAGAAGGATATTGGGCGACAGATTCCCGATACGACTTGGCCGCAGCTTTTGCGGCGGGCATGGAAAGGCACGAGAAATGCCAGGTTCCAGATGGTCCAATTTTTCTCTCTTCACCGTGCTTATCTGACACCGGTCAAGATTTCACAGTACTTTGAGGGCGCGTCTTCACTCTGCCCTAGATGTGGAGTGGAGGATGCGGATTTTGCCCATATGTTCTGGGCGTGTGTGAAGCTAACCGATTATTGGGAGGCGGTGATGGCCTGCCTGAGTGCTGTCACGGATCGGCAAATTGAAGCGGATATGGACGTTTGCTTATTATTGTGGTTCCCTCACACCCCCCGCACTCGCGTCACCAGCAAATTTTTTTGACTTGGGCCTGATACTGGCCAAGCTGGAAATCACCATGCATTGGAAGTCCAGCCGGGGCCCTAGCTACTCGCGCTGGAGATCTACACTGGAGCGGTGGGCAAAGGCAGAGAGCGCATTGCGGCTGCAACAGGCCAGGCGACTAGATAATGACAAGGCGCTGGAGACAGCCAGGGCGTGGGAGGCCCTTGTGGCCGAGCTGCAACTCCCTGAGGGTGGCCAGGACGAGGAAAGTGAGGCGCCAACACCATAGGGGGCTTTGGGGGTGAGGTTCCCCATTCCGGATACAATACACAACTGACATGAATAACGACGGAGGTTATGAGAGTTTAGGTCCCCCAATGAGAGGCATCGCCTACCTCCTCCTTTCAACTGTCCTGAGGGAGGGAGGGATTATTGAGCATCGGCTGTTGAGAAGGAGGACATTGGCGCACTGACGAGGGGGGTGGGATACAGGGAGGGACTGGTTGCAGGTTTGTTATTATAAAAGGTGTATTTTCAGAAAAGAATTATTTTCCTGTATGCTCAAGTATGAGTGCAAGTATTGAGCGACATCCTGAACTGCTTCACTCTGAAATGCCAATAAAAAATTGTTTTTGCAAAAAAAATGAACATACCTCTCATACCGCAAATGCGGACGTCAGACGAAATACATCTGTAATCAGAAGTTATACCCTGGCCAAATATGTATTATGTATAAGTTGGAAACAACAAAAAACAAAATACCTTATGTTTCAAAACGGTCATCCTTTTATGCGGATAAGGTTTTCAATAAAGTATGTTTTTAAAAAAAATAACTTTACTAGCAATGTAGATTTAAGGTATCATTATCCTAGTCACCAGTGCTTATTTTAGTCACTGTAAAAGAAAAAAGTCTGAAGTGGCCGCTGGCTTGAACAAGATTCATACATGTGACCTTAAAGTTGCCTTTTCAATGGCCACAGTGACGAAGATAATCACTGTATTATCTTACGGGTTGTATCTGCTGGTGAAAGGAGCTTCAGGTTTGCCATTTCAACCATCAGAAGCTCTTCCAGCCGTTTTTTTACCCTTTTATTCTGTAACTTGTGCGTCTAAAAATATCCCTGAATGCAACGAAAACAAGCATACATGGATTGGCAAAGCCAGCATGTATTGCTGTTTGGCGTTGCCAATGCTTGTTTTACCAATGTTGCAGAGCCTCAGCAAAAAAAGAAAAATGCTTTTTGGCAATGATGTGTATCATTGGCAAAAAAATTAACCGTGATAGTGTGAGCACATACACACATCATTATGCATGTGTGTGTATGCGTCATAATGCCACGGCTCTTATCAAATGCTTATGGTTTCAGAGGTAGCTTTCTGTCGATGAAGCCAATGGAGGCTCCATTGATGGAAAGCTGATGGTCTGTAAATGAGGCGGGCAGACTGTCAGTTTGGCAGTCTGGGTACTTCATCCAATTTCGACAGACTACCCTGTTCGCCAAACTCTAAATCAACCCCATACTTCCATGCTTTTCATATCGTCCTGAGTTTGGTTTCTGTCATCAAATAAACTGGGTGCCATAAAGATGATTCTGCCACAATTTTGAAATCTAAACTAGTTCAGTTCATTTCAGTTCAAAGACTTTATTGCGGTTGGATATAACCATAAAAGCACAAGCATTTGCAAGGTTTACAGTATCTACAGTGTCAAAATATTGCAATATAAAAAAGTAATATACAATTAGTTTGTACCCGATTAAAATTACATTGTCATTAAAATTCATGGTCGTGGGAAATAATTTAAAACATAGTAAGTAATTTAAATTAATAGTACCAAATTTAAAACAATAAAATAACCCTCAGTCTGCTCATCAGATAAGCATGGCACGGAATCATCTCCTCAGAAAAATTACAGCTCCACAGCTTAACCTTGTTGCTAGTAATAAACCTCTAAGCTTTTTTTAACAGGTTCCTACGAATTGTCCACATAGAGAACAGGAACTTTGCAATGGCAGCCACATAGATCGGGTCAGCATCTGTCTTTAAAATTCTAAAAAAGACAAGATAATTCCTAATGCCCATATTTTTGCAGAGATGGATAATCCATTTCTGCCTAATTCTCTTGTATGCCACACAGAAGAGGATAACATGAACGGAAGTCTCCTCCGTTAAGCATCCAGGGCAAGGACGAGTAGACCCTCCCACCCACCTACCAGTGATTGCATGTAAAGGTAGAGTCCCATATCTTAATTGGAGGTAGAGCTATTTCGCTAATGTGGGTTGAATACAATCTATCACCTGTTCAAATTCATAGTGCGATTTAAAATCCAGAAACCCAAAGGTAAGGCTCGAGGTGTTCACAGATCGAAATATTTTCATAAGATTATATTCCCTTATCGTGTTTGCCAAGGTTTTCTTAGGAGTGGCTAAACAAGATACCTCTGGATTAATCCAAAGGTTCTCCATGCCAATCTCAATGAAAGAGTGCCTTACAAATGATAGCCAAGGAATGTTACCTGCCCCTAGGGATGTCAAAACCGCTCTTAATTCTTCCCTATTTCTGGCCAGTTCAGGGGTGCTCCACAACCTCCGCCAATAGAGGAGTGGGCGAGAAGCGATGGCATCTGCAATTGGAGAAATATTTAGATCCAGCCTTAGCGGCACTAACGGTGTATTTCTTGGCAGGGTCATAAGTTGCCTAATGAAGTTATTTTCAGTTAGTGTGTGAGCATTTGAGGAGGTGTGTCCCCATAGTTCTGCCCCGTACAGGGATGCAGACCTAGCTTGAACTTTAAATATTTCGAGGGGTGGGCTTATGGTTTTTAGAGCGCAATTTTTCTGAACTTTTAAAATTCCCCCCACAGCTTGTGTTAATTTTAGGTTAGCTTTGGCTTTTTGGGGACCCCACCCCATTTTGTCATTCAAGGAGAGCCCCAGATAATCAAAAATGGGTACCCTTTCCAGGGGTCTGCCCTCCATCATTGGATGTGGGCAGTTGGTAGTACTGGCATTAAAGATCATATATTTAGTCTTGTTGATGTTAACTACAAGATTCCTTTTTTTACAGAACTGGGAAAATTGATTTAACACCCGCTGCATACCCATAGCTGACTTTGAGAGCAGCAGGGTGTCATCCGCATACATAAGTGCGGGAAATCTTCGAGAGGCCAGTTTTGGGGACTCTATATCCTTAATAGCCAGAAGATCTTCTATCAGCTCATTGAGGATGAGGGAAAAGAGGGTTGGGGCAAGCACACAACCCTGCCTAACCTCCTTCGCAACCGAGAACGGGGCCGTCAGTTGACCATTCCTACCAAGCCCTAACTCTTGCAAATGTCCCTTCGTGGAGACGTTTGAGTAGAAAACACAAATATGGTGGAATCCCCATAGCCAGCAATATACTCCATAGTTGGTTCCGGTCCACCATATCAAATGCTGATTTCAGGTCCACGAAAGTTAGGTATAGGCTACCCCCTTCCAGAACTACATGCTTCCAGTGGAGTAACTGAAGCCTAAATAGCTGGTCTATTGTTGACGTTCTGGCCCTGAAACCCACTTGTAATGGTGTCAAGATGTTATTATCACTAATCCAGTCCTGAAGTCGTTGTAATAGGACCCTAGCAAAGATTTTCTGTGACACAGTGATAAGGCTAATAGGCCTATAGTTAGCTGGTTCCAAGGGAGATCCCTTTTTATGAATGGGGACAATCTCCGCCCCCACCCACGTGGAGGGGACTGGTAAACCCTGGATAATTGCATTAAATAAAGATGAAAGGTAGGGTACCCAAACCACCTGTTAATCTCTTTAGAGATCACCGGGGATCCTATCTAAGCCAGGCGCCTTGTTTAATTGGAGTTTACTTACAGTCAATTGAACCTCTACTACGGTACAAGGTGGTATACACCACGTGGGATCTGGGGATAAAAGACTTGCTGAAATTTCACTTGCCTCAATTTGCGAATTTGAATACAAATCTTTAAAATATATGCGCCATGCTTCTTCAGATATGTTTGGATCGATGGCAGTATTGCCCTCTGGTTTCCCTGTGTGAACTAGGTTCCAGAAGGTCCTCGCATCCTTCTCAACGAGGGCAGACTTAATAGCCTGCCAGCGTTCAGCTTCCCACTCGGATTTGGCATTAAAAATGATATTTTTGTATGCAAACCTTGCTTCAGCAATACATGACTGGTTACCCTGTTTGAGAGCCGCAAGCAAGGTACACATTGCTTCCCTACATCCCTGAGTAAACCAGGGATGTGTATCACCCATGGATCTGCGCTTTATGGGCCTTGAGTTGTGGAAAAAGTCCACCAGGGTTGCGACTAGTTCCTGGTGGATTCCACCCAAGTCCTCCCCGATGCCACTATTAGGGAGATTTTCAAGGACTCTACTTGCCTTTTCTAGCAGTGGAATTATACTATTGTAAATTTTTGCCATGTTATCTCTAGATTGTTTAATGTTGGCCCATCGAATGCGCCTCCCTCCTTCTCTTATTCTAATATTGCATCTTGGGGAGCTAGGGCCATGTTCTGGATCATTCATGTGGAGATCCAACTGAATAGTCGAAGGGTTATGGTCACCTTCTGTGCGCTGGGCAACACTAAAATCTAGGACTTTGTGCCACAATTCTATACAGATTAAAAAGTAGTCAATTACTGATGTATGGCCCAGTCCTCTATAAGTTGGTTGCCCTGGGTTGTCACTCTGGAAACGGCCATTACAGGCCCTTACCGAAAACAAATGGGTGAGAGAAATCATTTGTAGTACAAGTGGAGACCATCCCTTTGCTGGATAAATGTTTGGGGGTGGAACTAGCCATATTTCATCTTCCTCAGTAGTGATCTGAGGTACACCATTAAGAGGTTCATAGGGGCAGTTAAAATCTCCACCGATCAAAAAAAACATCACCCGTAAACGAATTCAAAAGGGTTATCAGGGAATCCAAAGTCTGGGAGGTCCCAGCATACCGTACTGGTCGAGAATAGATATTAATGAGTGCCAGTTTTTGTAATTTTTTTGTGGGTCAGTAGAATAAAAGTTAGATCAGGGCAATTAGTATTAACTCTTTTTGCCCTAAATCCAAGATGGATTCCCACCTAGATACACAGGCCCCCCGAAGGTCTACCTTTTGGGCCCTTATTCCTAAACCACTGGTTCTCATGTAACAAACCCCATTCTATGAACAGGGTTCATAGCCCAAGTCTCCTAGAAACAGCAGATCCTATGTAGATCAACAAAAACACACCACTCAGGTAAATCTAATTTAGCTGTAATACCTGCAGTATTCCAGGACAGCACTTTAAGGCCCCCTTTCGAGCCTACTAGCCCGCTGCCCGTGCTCTGCCTAGGCCCCACACTATCCAATCTACCAGCCGTTTCGCTGCACAGCACTTTAAGGCCCCCTTTTGAGCCTATAGACCGCTACCCGTGCTCTGCCTAGGCCCCACACTTTCCAATCTACCAGCTGTATCGCTGCACACACATAGGGAGGATAGGGCTTCTGATGTTATACTAATTTTACTGGATGTGTCAGCTTTATCCATTGGTAGCACTTGAAGATGGGATCCAGCCTCTACCACAATATTAACCGGTAATAGACTTCCCTTAGCACTCACTTCTATCTCCTTAGGTGTTAAGAGATCTTTTACCACAGCAGTCCCTCCATTATTCCTAAACCACTGGTTCTCAAGTGTTGGGAGTGTAGATAATGAGGGGAACAATAGTGATGGAGACAATAATGGTCAGTCCACTTGATCTAATACACTATACCTGTTGTTTACTGGGAATCCTAGCTGATACTCATTTCCCCACGTTCCCTCGCCATAACTCCTACTCTCATGTTGGATTTGACGCCCACTAACATTTCCAAAATGGGATCTAGTTGGAGTTGTGATGGGTGACGGGTAGAAATAGCTTAAGTCCAAAGTTTGGATTGTCGATTTGGGGCTCCTAAAAGAACCCCTACAGACATGATCGACTACCCTAGAGTCTTTGAAGTTAATGAGAATACAATCCCCATCGATATCTTTAGATCTATATCCTACCCAGCCCACTCTTCTAACAAACTAAATTTGGATTTGCACATTCCTTGGCAATGGTCTATTATTATTCAGCCAGTGAATTGATTTATTTTTCAGTTCCATGTATGATTCAGCTCTGTTAGCACTCAATTTAGGAACCCCCACTAAAACAACGACATAGGAGGCACTTTCAGGTGGTAAGTCAATATGAGGTGGATCCGGCTTAGAGTGGTCGGCCTTAGATTGCTTGGGTCGATCTCTTCCTGGAGTTTTCAACTTTACTGCTTCCGAATGGCTTGGTGCTTCATCATTACATGATCGATCAGTTATTAACTGTTGAGTGGAAGCAGCCAAAGAATTGACATGGGAGTTTGGTAAACAATTACTTGTTTGGGTAGAGTTAGTTGGCAAGGGTCCATCTACTATAGTTGTTGATTGTATTTGCGCAGGGTTCACTATCATATTTTTCATATAGTCCATGTTCAACCTAGCTAGTTCCTCTATTCTCTCCAACCTTTGTTCTATTAGTGACAATCTTCCTTCTAAGGGCTGTAAAGTAGACAGTATAACCCCACTCAATTTCATCAACAACGATTCTTCGTTTGGGAAGATTGCGGGTAGAGTAGTCACAGCTTCAGCAGAAGCATTATCTGGAAGATGCTCACTATCATCTGGCTCTATGGTTGGATTTCCCCTGGGATTATTCAATTTTGGCTGCTTGGAGTTTCTGCCCCGTAATGGAGCACCCATCCGTTTCTTTTTAGGGATAGCTTCTTCGCTATGGGCATAAATGTCAGAGTAGATTATGGGCACAACAACGGCGGGTACTACCGTATTTGTGTCCTGGTTAGAGAATGGACAGTCATTCGAAACTGCGGTAGTTACCGGGTTTTTACTCTGCGGTTTAAGGCCACCAGAAGGCCCTGCCGTTACACCCTTTTGTTGTGTATGCTCAGGTGTGCGTGCTTGAGCCAAAGTGCCCAATGAGGATCTCTTGGTTGATACTGGATCTAAGGATAAACGGCGTTCCGTTAAGGCTATTTCATGTTCCAAGACGGAAGACGCACGCAGGATAAATTGATCCAGTGTTCCGGCTACATGTCCTGCCGTCATCATTTTCATCCCCCTGCGGTCCGCCATTGTCCCTGGTAATACACTAAAAATGTAGAGGTACTTACAGCTTCTGGGTGCGCATAAAAACGTTAGAGAGAGGGCCCGGTCTGGTCTCCTCCGGGCTACAACTGGCTTAAACGGGCCCGCCCTTGGCCCGGGCTTCGCCCGGCGCGCACCCGCAAAGCGGGAGCGGCGAGGTTGTTAATAGTGTCCAGGTGCGGGCGTGCCCAGTAGCCCTCTGGGACAGCGAGTCCAAAACACCAGTGATTCAAGGTAGCTTCTCCTCGATAATGCCTCAGACGCTGCGGCTCCCCCTAAACTAGTATTACATGATTGATTGTGAATCCAATATTTCCAAGGAAGACCAACACATATTTGGTATTGCTGGACGTCAGGCATTCGGGGCAATATTTCTTTAGTTATTGTTCTGGGATTAATGTTTGTCCATTTAGGAAAAGCAACAAAATGTTGAGCAAATTTGTTTTAAAAAATGACAATATCCATATGTTTCATTATATCGTCAGGCTGCAATGCGATATTGATGTAGTGCTTGCACAAATGCAACATAGCTCTGAATGTGCTGAAAAAAATACATAAATATTTTGGGTGAATAAAAAACCAAAAACAAGGTACATCTGCTTGAACAGCTTAATGGCAATATATTGTTAAAGCTTTGGCACAGAGGTGCTCTAACATCCTGGCAGCGAAAGCGTTAAGGCTGCACTAGTTGCATTTTAGTGAAGATCTGCAAACAAGTGTGGGCCAAGGGACTTTGTGGTTGACAAAGCCGCTGTTCCTCGGGGTGGCCAAAGGACTTCTTAGGCCATCGTGAGTCTCCCTGCAATGGATGCAAAGCGAAGTGTTGGGTTGTTTCTGGTTATGTTGTTTTTATTTGAACGTCTCTCTATTATATTCCTGATGCAATGTTTTATTGACCGTCCTTTATTTCATCATCGCATTTCTATGGTAATAAATGCTTGTGAAACCTCACACTGGCATCTTGCATTTTACCAGAGTTTCAAATATTGTTGGTGTCCCCAGGACACCAACTGGGGATTGCAGGGTTGGTGTGGGTCACAGTAACAGGCACGTATGCATGGAAACAGAACACTGTAGTGGACGTACAGGACACACGGTTGAAAAGAAGAAGTCATTGGGGTGAAAAATACATGGCAGGATAATGGTAGCTTAGGTCATTTCTCGGAGTGCAGAGAAACTTGTTGCAAAAGTTTGTGGGACCTGGCTGTTCAAGATAGTTGACACAACGTGGAGAATTGCCATGTTGGGGGACAATGACCCCCAAGAGACACCTGGCCCTGAGGAGGCAGGGCCTTACCGGCGAGTGCTTTTAAGAGCTGTGTGCTCCTGTGGGCACGTGCCTGGGCCAAGACTGAGTGGCTGGGCCACACCTCCCCCCCCCCACCCCATGGTCTTCCTCCTGGACTACGCCAGGTACCTGTTAGGAGAAGGACCAGCTTCCACGGGAGCGAAGATGAATCCCTCCACCTCCAGGACACAGAAGCAAGAATGCGATATATATATAACACACTCCGGTCTACTGTCTCCTAAAAGTATGAGGGAATTTACCCAAGGAGTGTTCACCACTCTCCTCATACGAGGGGCAATGAATAATAGAAGGCGTCTCAGGGGATGGTCCAGGCTAGGAAACAAAACCAAGTTATAAACAGTAACAATCCTCACCGTACTCTGAGTATAAGGAAGAAAGCATTGACATGTGTGATTAACTCAATTGATCTTACCCCAACTGTAGGTCGGGCGAGCTTCCACGATGAGTTCAGGAACCTGGGACAGCAGGGAGCCCCAGAATGGTCTTGGATAAGTAGAACTCACGAAGGACTCACCACACCTCAGACGTAAATGAAAAGGAGGAAGGGCGTGAGGTGCACCGACCGGCTGCAAGGGGGGCAAACACAGCGGAGCAGTACAACCACACAAACAAACACAACTCAAAGTGTAAGAAGGGAGTGAGGTGCACCGACCGGCTGCAAGGGGGCAAGTACAGCGGAGCAGTACACGCTCAGGATGTGAGACACCCGGCCCTATGGAGGAACAGGGCGGAGCGCTCACTCTCTCAGGAGTATCAAAAGAACGAAAAAAGAAAAGGATAAAATTCAGCCACCAGGAGGGAAGCAAAGGAAGGTACCGAGCTGCAGACGCCCGCAAAATGCGTGAGCTTTGGTAGGGGCGTCGCATTCAATAGCTCGCGGAGGAACGAAGAAATGCCGAGGACCGGCAGACAAGGGGGCAGCAGCAGGGAAGGAGCGAAGGGAGCCTCTTAGAAACACCAGAGGGTCCACAAAACGCCGACCAACACACGAGCAGGAACCAGGAAGTGGAGAGGGGGCGTGGTCACGAGGAAGTAAGCCAAGCAAAGGCTTCATTCTGCCGCTCCTCCTTATTCACGTTAGGGAGCGTCTACAAATGTTCCAGCTCTCACATCAAGGGGTAGGGAAAAAGTATCAGATCATACAAATCACACAAGTCAAGGCTGCTAAATCCTAACAGTACCCTCCTCTTTTTCTCCTGTCTCCTTTGGCTCGGTCGTTACTTTGTAACTTTGTTAGTTCAAAGTATGAGGAAAAGAAAGGCTGTCTCAAACAACCCCCTAACTTCTCATGCTGTCCCAAAATGTTCTATTATTGATGGTTTCTGGCTCGTGCTGTGGGGGTTGTTTCAAAAGAGATCGAACTTGTGAGCGCTCTCTTTGACGGAGGATGGTTTCCCATCTCGAAGTTTGAGACAGACTTTGTCCATGGGTAACCTTCCTGTATGTCCTGTGTAGCCTTAACTTGAGAGCCTTAACCAGCCAAATGACCCCTCCATTGAGCTGGGTTTGTGTACGTTGTCAGCACCAGTCATATCAAACGAACTTGAGCAGGTGTCCAGCCGGTCACAGTGTTCGAGCCCGGTGAATAAATGTAGGAGGAGGGATGTTACTCCTAAAGTGACCTACGCTGACCAGCTCTGAGTCACAAACAGAGGACCCATTTCGACAGGGCTTGAATTCAGTGGGTGCCTTGATCGAATTACTTAAGGCGGACTTTGACACCGTCATGAATGCCAAACATGACCCCATTATCTCTAGGTTGGCATCCATCGAAACTAGATTAACCAAAATAATGGAATGTTAGGGAGTAAGGTCTGGCAATTATGCTGCACCTGGCCAGGTGAAGCAAAGAGGTCATATTATTAACTCCATTCCTGCTGCCGACTGCTCCAACAAACCTACAGCTGGTAGCCGCAACTCTGCCACTAAAATGTCTTGCTGACCTGCTGTCGTAGAGAGTAGTCCTCAAAGGAATGAGAACACTTCATCACCTGGCAGCACCCAGTCACTAAGAACTGGGCATACGAGACCAGGGAGGAGGGGTTACTATACTACATCTGCTGCCCGCATCTAGCCCGTACAGGATTGTTTTGGTCAATGTTCCTGTGTTGCCTACATAGTCTGCTGAATTGGTAATTGAACTGAAAAATAAGGTCACTTACTGGTTAGCTCAAAAGCAAATTCATCTGTTTGTGTTGCTGGTGACATTTTAATGGTGCGGAGAGTCAGGTGATGGGGCTCCTGATCTAAATGTATGGACAGGGACTGTGTTGTAGTTACGTTTGGACAGCCCAGGATTGTGGATGGCTTTATCTTCCAGGCCAATAAGGCCTTGATCAAGTCTAACCTGATCCAGCTTTTACCCACCCTATTTTTAGAACAATCAGGCCCATTTGCTGAGGAGCCCAGCTGCTTCAGCAAATGTGGTGCAATAGTTGGGGCTCACTACCTCTAACCTCTCGAGACACTCTTCACCTTGACTGGAGTGGACTGACTCTCTCATCCTGGGCATAGCAATTGTAAGCCAGATGCTCCCTTGCTCATTGTCATCCAACAGAGGGTAGTGGGATCCCCAAACATGACATAAAATAACATGATAGCCCCCATGTCCAGGTCCACACGTAATAGTACTAGAGGTATCCAATCTCTAAACAAAGTCCATGCTGGGCATCATAGTCTTAGAGTGCTCAGCTGGAAAGTTGCATGGGTTAATGCTAAGATGGGATCCCAAACTTGATTGAACTTGGTCCAGCAATTTGACATTGTCTTGTTGCAGGAGACTTGGGCTACGGAGAATGTATTTTGCAATAGCTTTGTGAGTTGTGCTCAGCATGCCCTCCAGTCAACTTCAAGGTGGGCTAGTGCTGGCCTACAAGCCTGGTTTAAGGTTACTGTGGGATGCTCTATAACTAGTATCGATAGAGGAAGTAGACTTATCCAGGCATTATATCTCAAATGGGCACCAAATATTAGACTATTTGTTGTGAACTTTTATAATGTTGATTTCTCCTTTAAGGTTAATAAGAACTTCACTGTTCCTTTTTCCTTTATTGATTCTTTGTATATCAGTCCTCTCTGTGTAAGGGACGGTTTAACCTGTTGGTTGTGGGAGATTTTAATGCACAGCTGGAGGATAAACTGGATATTAGTGAGTGTCAACCTTCTGAATTATTCCGTCAATATTTTTGTCAGGATTGTGATATCAGGGGTGTCATACTCTTCCCTATGCTTGCCAGTCACAACATTTGTAATACCTTTGACTTCCTTGATCATGATTCATGATATCATGAAGGCAGCTACATTCACTGGAAGAGGTCAGTGGTCCAACATCATGTTTTTATCTGCTGAAATGTGTCCACTAGAATTGTTTGCAGGTGTTATATCCAACGTTTTCAGTGACCATAATGCTCTTCATCTTTCAATGAATTATTCTGTGACGGATAAAAGGGGTACTTTGGTGGGTAACTCTCTAATAAAGGTTAAGGAGAATGGTATTTAGGTATCATTTTACTCGGGGGACTGAGGGGAACGCTGTGTGGTAGGACATTTGTGCCGGCACGGTGATCCCAAACAAACATGTGGAAATGTGTTTTTTTCAGCTAAATGTGAGGTTTGCAGGAGATTCTGGGTAGGAAAACGTTGGGGGGTCCATGCAAGCCATACCTACCTGGACCTCCAGGTGTCTAGTTTTCAGAAATGTGTGGGTTTGGTAGGTTCCCCTACATGGCCCCTGAGTTTGGGGCCAAAAACTGAGGTGACCCCCCTTGCAAAACCAGGTCGTTTTGTGATAGGTACTTTCGATGTCTCCTCAATACGTTTTGGGCCCTTGCTTGTCGTGGGTACTTGGGCCACCCACACGAGGGAGGTACCATTTTTTTCAGGAGACCTGGGGGAACGCTGGGTGGTGAGAAATGTATGTCAGCCTGATGACTCCACAACTTTCCCACACAGAAATGTGAGAAAAATATGATTTCTGAGTAGGAAAACATTGGGGGGGGGGGTCACGCAAGCCATACCTCGCTGGACTCCCCAAGGTGTCTAGCTTTCAGTAATATGTGGGTTCAGTAGCTTCCCAAGATAGACGACTAGCCCACACAGATTGTAGAACTTTTCATCACGGAAATGTGAGGAAAATGTGTTTTTTTAACAAAGTTTGAGGTTTGCAAGGGATTCTGGGCAACAAAACCCGGTAAAAGCCACTCAAATCACCCCTTCATGGATTCCTCTGAGTGTCCAGTTTTCAAACATGCATAGGTTTGCTAGGTTTCCCTTGGTGTCGGGTGAGCTAGGGTTCAAAATCCACAGCTAGGCACTGTGCACAAAAAGGTCTGTGTTCACTTTAAAAATGTGGTGAGTCCATGTTGCATTTTAGGCTGTGTCCTGTCGTGGGCACTAGGTCTACCCACACAAGAGAGGTACCATTTTTATTTGAAGACTTTGTGGAACGCTGGGTGGGTGGAATTTTGTGGATCCACACAGATTTTAGAACTTTCCATCACAGAAATGTGAGGAAAATGTGTTTTTTTTTTACAACGTTTGAGGTTTGCAAGGGATTCTGGGAAACAAAACCCAGTGAAAGCCACTCAAGTCACCCCAACATGGATTCCTCGGGGTGTCTAGTTTAAACAAATGTATAGGTTTGCTAGGTTTCCCTGGGTGCCGACTGAGCTAGGTTTAAAAATCCACAGCTAGGCACTGTGCAAAAAAAGGGTCTGTGTTCACTGTAAAAATGTGGTGTATGCAAGTTAAGTTTTGGGCCGTTTCGTGTTGGGGGTACTAGGCCTACCCACACAAGTGAGGTACCATTTTCATCTGGAGACTTAGGGGGAACTCTGGATTGTAGAGCAACTGTTATTACCTATTGACTTTCTATGCATTTCTGCCTTCTTTAATGTAAGACTAGGGTTAAGAATCTACAGCTAGGGGGGAGGAGCCAAGATGGCGCTCGGAGCGGACGTGTAGTCCCTCGGCTCCGGGGACCGTCTCCGCCTTCAAGTCTCTCCTGCCTGATATCCTGTAACGCAGTGGCTGATTTCGACAGCGGACGTACTCTACTGACCCGCCACGAAATCCCGACGCTTTTGCTCCTTGGCAAGTCGGAGAAATACTTGGACGCAGTTGGCGGCCCGCATCAGCGTACAGACCGGGGCCTCGCGTAACTACCGAGGCCGGTCAAAAGACGCGCTCTCCCGGACTTGGGGACGGTGAGGTCCCGATTGGCGGCTCTCATCGGCCAGCGGACCCCGTGCTCGCATCCTGCTGCGCTTTTGGCTCTGCGGTGACTGCGCCAGTCTACAACTTTGACGCTACGGACACTCGCACTGTGATTTGTGTGCTTTTTGCCTGCATTTCACCCCGCTATTGCCGCTGTACTTTCGAGCTGACCGAGCAATCGAAACTAAGCGGACGGCGTATTGGTCGGACTCCACTAATGTCTGCGCCCAGGCTCAGGCTTCTGACATCGTAGCACGCCTGGTTGTCCTTGTATGGTGCGCGCCTGTTTCTACCTGGGGTCTCCCAGCCCGATGCTATGATGGACATCCTGCTGTGTGTCGTGGCTGTTTGGCCGTGATTGGTGTTTCTTGCCTCACTGAATGGGAAACATGCCTGATACATTGTGTGCTCCCTCTCACAGTATTGGGAACGTTTTGGAAGCGGTCCTCTCCTTCCGATCTGAGGCTCTACGCTCTGGCTGCGTCCTGCTAGACAAAATGGACGGCATCCTCGGTGCTTCGATTTGTCCTAAGATGGCCGACTCGCAGGGACTCGGCACCGCTCTTTGTTCCACCTTCGCCTGTGCTCCGGTGGCGCCCACTGGAGTCGGTGGCGCCCTCGTGACCCCAATCCTGTCGTTGCCATCAGTCACGGGAGAATGGCCCCCGAAATCGTGTATTCTGGAACCTTTGCCACAATGCGAGCCCTCCCTTCTCGCAATGTTTGCTGATCCCCGAGACTCGCCCCGAGGAGCGTTGTGCACGGCGCTTTCCCTCCCTGCCCTGGCTACCTTCGGAGATTTTGAGATGGCATACTCGGCGCTCCCTTTGGTACTCCTGGACTTCATTGCCCTACTGGCACCGGATCCCCTACACCGCTTTTTCTTTCCTGAATTGCCGTCTGCATCCGTATCGACTGCATCGACTTCACGGGTCTGCGGTGGTAGGGATAAAACGGGACAAGGATAGACGCTTCCGTTATTGGGCTGATGGATTTTTGGTTACTGATCGTGCCGGATGGGGACATATTATTGGTATTCTGTTTTATGTTCTTGCCGCTGTGCTTCTTTCTGTGCTCTGGGACCGTGCTATGGCGATTGGGCTACTGATTCCTGTACTTGTGCCATTCTGGTGGGTGGGACGGCGAGGGATCTAGCTTCTTTGAGTGACTCGGACATGTATCGTTGGGGATGGAAGATTATATCGGGGGCTTGCGCTTGGTTTGGGTGCTATGGCCTTACATATATTGCGCGCTGCTGCTGCGCCTCCACTTTTTCTGCATATTGGACATATTATACCTGTTGAGCGTCAGACCGCTGTGGGAACTATTGGTACAGAATGGCGGAGCTGGGGGACGGGTTGTGGGCTCCTCCCCACTTTTCTTTTTCTGAGAGTGTTAGGATTCTCTCCTTTTCTTACTCTCTATCTTTCGGGACTCCTTTTCTTGGGCGACAGGCACACTGCTAGGGGGGGTCGGGCCGTAGCCAGCTGCAGGGGTGCAGGGTGGGGGGTACTTAGGGGGGGGGATGCTTTCTTTTTGTTTTTTGTTTTTCTTTTTGTTCTATGGGCCTACTATTCTTTTTCCTTTTTTCCTTCCCTGGGGTTTAGACGCTTCTTTCCTTGGTGCCTCGCAACGACTTTGGTGTTTGTTTATGCTTCAAGATTACCTATCCTGATTGTTTTATACCGATGTTGTCCTGTTAGCACCGCGCTCTCCTGTTCATGTCTATTCTACAAGGAACACTTTTAAAACTAGACCTCCTTCCTTCTGTAATGGATCCTTCGTTCTTCAGTAATAGCAATGTATCGTATGTGTGAGCTCCTGGGCTTCTGTTGATTTGTATTTGCCTTTTCTTTCAATAAAGGTCTTTAAAAAAAAAAAAAAAAAAAAAAAAAAAAGAATCTACAGCTAGGTACATTGCAAAAAAAGGGTCCGTTTTCACTGCAAAAATGTGGTGTGTCCACGTTGCGTTGTGGGCCGTGTGCTGTCACGGGCACTAGGCCTACCCACACAAGTGAGGTACCATTTTTATTGGAAGTCTTTGTGGAACACTGGGTGGGTGGAATTTTGTGGACCCACACAGATTGTAGAACTTTTCATCACGGAAATGTGAGGAAAATGTGTTTTTTTAACAAAGTTTGAGGTTTGCAAGGGATTCTGGGCAACAAAACCCGGTAAAAGCCACTCAAATCACCCCTTCATGGATTCCTCTGAGTGTCCAGTTTTCAAACATGTATAGGTTTGCTAGGTTTCCCTTGGTGTCGGGTGAGCTAGGGTTCAAAATCCACAGCTAGGCACTGTGCAAAAAAAGGTCTGTGTTCACTTTAAAAATGTGGTGAGTCCATGTTGCATTTTAGGCTGTGTCCTGTCGTGGGCACTAGGTCTACCCACACAAGAGAGGTACCATTTTTATTTGAAGACTTTGTGGAATGCTGGGTGGGTGGAATTTTGTGGATCCACACAGATTTTAGAACTTTCCATCACAGAAATGTGAGGAAAATGTGTTTTTTTTACAACGTTTGAGGTTTGCAAGGGATTCTGGGAAACAAAACCCAGTGAAAGCCACTCAAGTCACCCCAACATGGATTCCTCGGGGTGTCTAGTTTAAAAATATGTATAGGTTTGCTAGGTTTCCCTGGGTGCAGACTGAGCTAGGTTTCAAAATCCACAGCTAGGCACTGTGCAAAAAAAGGGTCTGTGTTCACTGTAAAAATGTGGTGTATGCAAGTTAAGTTTTGGGCCGTTTCGTGTTGGGGGTACTAGGCCTACCCACACAAGTGAGGTACCATTTTCATCTGGAGACTTAGGGGGAACTCTGGATTGTAGAGCAACTGTTATTACCTATTGACTTTCTATGCATTTCTGCCTTCTTTAATGTAAGACAATGTTTAAAAAAGAAGTCCCTTTGAAAAACTTCCTACAATTCACAGGCTAGCAACCACAATTTAGGAGATGTGCAAATAGCTACTTTTTCCAAACTCTATATTTTGTTCCCATTCCGGAAATACATAGGTGTCTTTGATACCTATGTTTCACTCTTTATATTTTACCAGATTAATTGCAATAATACCCAGTACACAATGAAAAACCACTGCAAGACATGGCTCAGTTATTGGCTCTGGGTGTCTCGGGTTCTTGGTGAACCTGCAAGTCCTATATATCCCCACAACCAGAAGGGTCCAGCAGATGTAATGGTATATTGCTTTCAAACATCTGTCATACTTAGAAGAAGTTACAGGTGAAAACATTGGCACAAATGGTTATTTTTTCAACACATTTTCAATCTTTCTGATTTTCAACTGTTAGTTTCTAGTAAAAATAAACGTGAAGGATCTACACAAATGACTCTTTGCTGAATTCAGAATTTTTTCTACTTTTCAGAAATGTATAGCATTCCAGGATCCATTATTGCTTTCCCACCCATTTCTAGCACTAACTGGAAGGAGGTTGGAAGCACAAAAAGTAGCACAAATAGGCAATTTTCCCCTAAGCCGATCACAACGCTGCAATGGCAGCATTATGATTGGCTAAGACGCCGTCCTTACCGACATCTACGGGGAAGCCGTTTTCTTCATGCAGGGTGTGCAGCAGCCTACATGAAGAAAACTGAGAGTGCTTTTACTGGTTTGGTTGGCCCGGGGCCGACCAAACAGTCAGCGGCCATAACATTGGGCTAGCCACTCCTCCCTGACCCGCCCACCCGCCCCCAACCAGGCATACCCTTCTTCTGCTTGCTCGCAGTGCGAGACGCAGAAATGTAAAATGGTACTTATACCATTTTACATTTCTGCTTCTCGCACTGTGAGAAAGCAGTGGGGCGGCGCTTTGACTCACACGTGGAGGAGCCGCCCCTGGAAATATATACCATTTTATGTTTCTGCTTCTCGCACTGCGAGAAAGTAGAAGAAGGGTATGCCTGGTTGGGGGGGGGGGCAGGTGAGTGGGTCATGGAGGAGTGGCTAGGCCAATGTTATGGGCGCTGACTGTTTGGTCGGCCCCCAGGACGACCAAACCAGTCATAGCACTCTCCGTTTTCTTCATGTAGGCTGCTGCGCAGCCTGCATGAGGAAAACGGCCTCCCCTAGCCAATCACAACTCTGCCATTGCAGCGTACTGATACGCTTAGGGAAAGAGAGGGAGGCTGCCTCCTTCTGCTTCCTGTGAGCAGAGAACAGGAGGCGAGATGCAGGAGCCTGGGACCGAAGGCGAAGGTAAGTTTCATAAAAAACATTTAATTAACCCCCGCCCCTCCCCACGCGCCCCCACCCACGATTCATGCCAGTCGCGACTGGTGCTCAGCAAATATGTTTTAGAATGGGACCATTTTTTAAATCAGCTGTTCAACTATGTAATTCCCTGCTGTTTTAAAATGAGTTTTTATCTAATTTTAGTATTTCATACTTTTATTACATGAATTATGTGTTTTATTTGTGAATGGTGGTTTTTAACCTCGTTGTTATTGTATGTGTCTTTTGATTATTGTCTTAGAATGTGCTTTTATGGTCTTCTTTTGGTAGAAATAAAGTTGATGAGGATGATAGTTGAGAGGTTAGACTAAGAATGAGGGCAAGACTCTGGGAGAGTGTCTGTTCTGGTGATATATGGTTGTTTGGTGACTTGGATGGGTAATGACTGTGATATATAGGATGTTGCGTGCTGAGATAGATGGATTGAGGTTAGAAGATGTAAGTGTGAGATTTAGAGATGAAGATTCAAAGGTTTCTTGTGTGCGGGAGGAGAGTGATCGGGTGTTTAGGAGTGCCCGTTCAGAAAGCCGTTGAGCAGTACGGGTAGTGTGTGTTAGATTGTTGAAACTGATATTAAAATCCACTAGAGTGTTGACGGAGGTTTTGGTTGATAGTTTCTGGGTCGGTCGGTTTTAAGGTTGCCAAAGGTCACTAAAGAATGAAACAGTGATTCTGTGTGAGTAAATGATCTAGCTATGAGCCTTAAAAGGGAATGCAGGAGTGTTGGAGCACTGTTCCAAAGAGGATGCTGATGGGTCATGTATAGGGTCGGGATGTTTGTGGCAGACTTCCTGAGAAGGAGGAGGTGTCCTATCGCCTTCTCCAGTGGGGCGGATGTGTGGTGTGAAAGAGAAAGTGGTGAATTCAGTGTGGATGGCTTATAATGTAGCTATGTCTTTAGGATCCATCCATATTATGGTTGATGAACTTTAAAGGTGACATGTGAGCGTCAAATTGATAAGTGATGTATGTTGTTTTGCAGGGGTGCACACACTTAAACCCACATTTTGTTTTGGGGGGGTCTAACATCTAACACTTCAAATGCTGTAGGCAGAGCTAAATTCAGGGGCAGGCTTAACATTACTTTAGGTAACTCTGCCGTTGTAGTGGTATAATGTACATGGGTCATTTACGCCGGGCCTCTAACTTTAAAGTTTACATTTTAGGACTTGACAACTTTTACATGAAGTTTAGAATTTGCCTTCAAGGATTTACAGCACAATCGCATGTATTGTATTTTAATACACATTCAATGGGCTTACCTACTAGCATGTAGCATTTATGATTCTAATTTTTCAACAATTAGTGGGATATGATGCAATGTAAAATACCAGGGGTCAATTGCATTAGCCTCAACTCACTAAGCATTTAAAATACTTTTAGAGGTTATTTAGGGTTCCTCACTTCCCAACTCTGGGTGTTTTGGACAATTGTGGCAAATGGTGTGGTTTAAACATTATTTTAGTTATTGTTATATTGAATTAAATCAATATTTGAAAATAATATGTAAAATGCTGCCATGACAAGGCAGCCTGGTGCTGAGTGATAACTAAGGGAGAGATGAAGACTGCACTAATGTTGGAAAAGGCAAGTTTTTTTCCACCGAAGGACAAAATACCAGAGTCACTGGAGCCAGAAAGGTTGAAAGTTCCAGTGCTTTTCAGACAGAAAGGAGAAAGGTCAGCGTCCAATATGTCCCGGCCCAAGTTGTAGCAAGCAAATGATGGACGGAATGCAAACATTCTCCCCCAGTTAAAAGATCTGGGTTAAATCCATCGTTCTTTTGCCCACTACGCCACCCCAGTTTGGACCCAGCCATATGCAAATCTGTCTTGACCCTGTGCCTCATGGGAACATTCCAGACCGAACTGCCAGGCCAGGACCTCCCTGGACCGAAAACAAGCATCCTGGGACTGGTTTCAGGGTATGTCACCCTTCTTCAGCCAGGCTAGCTTGAATCCAGTGGCACAGTGAGCAAGGTACCCATGTCTGGGCATACCCATCCCACTTAGGGCGAAAAGTGTTACAGAAAAGAAATGATGGCTGGAATGCTTACAATGCAAACATTCACTCCCAGTCAAAAGATCTGGGTTAAATTCATCGTTCTTTTGCCCACTACACCACCCAGTTTGGACCCAGCCATATGCAAATCAGTCTTGACCCTGTGCCTCATAGGAACAGCCCAGACCGAATTGCCAGGCCAGGTCCTCCTTGGACCGGAAACAAGCATCCTGGGACCGGTTTCAGGGTATGTCACCCTTCTTCAGCCAGGCTTGCTTGCATCCAGTGGCACAGTGAGCAAGGGACCCACATCTGGGCATACCCATCCCACTTAGGGTGAAAAGTGTTACAGCAAACAAATGATGGACGTAATGCTGACAATGCCAACATTCGACCAGAGTCAAAAGATCTGGGTTAAATCCATTGTTCTGTTGCCCACTATGCCACCCCAGTTTGGACCCAGCCATAGCAAATCAGTCTTGACCCTGTACCTCATGGGAACAGTCCAGACCAAACTGCCAGGCTAGGTCCTCTCTGGACCGGAAACAAGCATCCTGGGACCGGTTTCAGGGTATGTCACCCTTCTTCAGCCAGGCTAGCTTGAATCCAGTGGCACAGTGAGCAAAGGACCCAAGTCTGGGCATACCCATCCCAGTTGCAGCCAGTGACTACTGAGGAGCATAGGGGTCTGGGAGGAATATAAAGAGTGATACATTGCTGAAGAAGCAAAGGGCCTGTTTTATGGAGAGCACAACGTTCTAGGCACAACACTTTGAAGTTACACTATATAACAATCAGAAGGAACTGGACAATACAACAGTGAGAAGAGATGGTGAAGCAGGGGGGAGTTCTCATAGAAGGCATGCAGGAGTGTTTTGTATGATTTGAAGGCAGTAAATGAGTAAGACAGGAATCCCAAGGTAGACTTTTCCTAATCTAGTCGTGAAAAGATAATTGATTTTACAGAAGTCTTATGATTGTGAGAGGGGAGAAAAGAGAAAAAGGGAGGATTTTGCACAGCATGAGGATGTTGTTAAAACATGTGCAAAAAATGTGCCAGATCTGTGCAAAGAATGAGATAAGATAATCGATAATAAATCCATGATTTTTGCTGCCTCATCCTGGAGTGGGCAATGATCCCAGCAACAAAGAGAAGACTATATTCTAAGAGAGCCCCTAAAGTTTGCTACCTTTTGAGTTTGAATTAGCCTTGATCGAGGAGGCAGCTGCTAGGAAGCAGGACCATAATTTCTCTTGAGCAGACTCCAGATCGCTGCTGAAGAAAATGATCCTTTGGATATTATCTGTGTAGAACATCACAGAGAAACCAAAGGTTTGTCTGAATAAACCTCGAAAGGATAAGCTTAAACAGAGTAGGGCTCAAAGAGGAGGGACTCCTCACGTGAGAGGCTTAGAACATGACTGAAATAGGGGGAAGGGGACTGTTTATGACCTTTCATATAGAAACAAGCATT
Source organism: Lissotriton helveticus (assembly GCF_964261635.1). Classification (NCBI taxonomy): domain Eukaryota; kingdom Metazoa; phylum Chordata; class Amphibia; order Caudata; family Salamandridae; genus Lissotriton; species Lissotriton helveticus. Next base: position 782,678,043 of record NC_136072.1, read on the forward strand.
TGCAATGCAATAGGTCTCGCATTAGTAAAGTTTGAGCTATTGGTCTTGTAAATGACAATTTTTTTATTTATGTGTTGGTTTTAAAAATAACGAAATTAATAGCTTTCTCATTTACAATGCCAATACTTGTAATTTTTGCAAATGTGACATCTATAGCAATTGTAATGCAACATGTTTTGTATTTACGTGACTTAGATGTATTGATATTACAAATAACAATTGCTTTTATTTTTTTTAAATAATTAATACTTAAATAAAAGTTATTGTAATTTATAATGGCAATAGCTTAAACTTCAGTAAATAACTTTTGTGAAGATTATGTTCAGTGTATTTTATTGTGGCGAAAATCCAAGAACAGAAGTGAAATATTAACATATTTTGTGACATTTGTAATAAAGCTTGACACATTGAGAGAACATATTTGAACCAGTTGTTGTTGAATAGTTGCACAGATTGATGCTGGGGTGGCGCTGAGTGATGTTGTGGTGGCGACGAGTGATGCTGTGGCGTTCAGTGAAGCTGTAGTAGCGCATAGTGATGTTGTGGTGCCCCTGAGTGATGTTGTGGTGCCCCTGAGTGATGTTGTGGTGCCCCTGAGTGATGTTGTGGTGCCCCTGAGTGATGCTGTGGTGCCCCTGAGTGATGCTGTGGTGCCCCTGAGTGATGCTGTGGTGGTGATAGATAGATAGTTAGAGTGAGGGCGATACATAGATAGATAGATAGATAGAGTGAGGGAGATAGATAGATAGATAGATAGATAGATAGATAGATAGATAGATAGATAGATAGATAGATAGATAGATAGATAGATAGATAGATAGATAGATAGATAGATAGATAGATAGATAGAGTGAGGACGATAGATAGATAGAGTGAAGACGATAGATAGATAGAGTGAGTGCGATAGATAGATAGATAGATAGTGTGAGGACGACAGATAGATAGAGTGAAGACGATAGATACATAGAGTGAGTGCGATAGATAGATAGATAGATAGATAGATAGATAGATAGATAGATAGATAGATAGATAGATAGATAGAGTGAGGGCGATAGATAGATAGATAGATAGATAGAGTGAGGGTGATAGATAGATAGAGTGAGAGCGATAGATAGATAGCTAGATAGATAGATAGATAGATAGATAGATAGATAGATAGATAGATAGATAGATAGATAGATAGATAGATAGATAGATAGAGTGGGGACGATAGATAGATAGAGTGAGGGTGATAGATAGATAGATAGATAGATAGATAGATAGATAGATAGATAGATAGATAGATAGATAGATAGATAGATAGATAGATAGATAGATAGATAGATAGATAGATAGATAGATAGATAGGTAGATAGATAGATAGATAGATAGATAGATAGATAGATAGATAGATAGATAGATAGATAGAGTGAGGGTGATAGATAGATAGAGTGAGGGCGATAGATAGAGTGAAGGGCGATAGATAGATAAATAGATAGATAGAGTGAGGCAGATAGATAGATTGATAAATAGATAGAGAGTGAGGGCGATAGATAGATAGAGTGGGTGCAGTAGATAGATAGAGTGAGGGCGATGGATAGAGTGAGGGCGATAGATAGATAGATAGATAGATAGAGTGAGGGCAACAGATAGATAGAGTGAGGGCGAAAGATAGATAGAGTGAGGGCGACAGATAGATAGAGTGAGGGCGACAGATAGATAGATTGAGGGCGATAGATAGATGTGTGTGGTTGTGTGTGTGGTTGTGTGTGTGGTTGTGTGTGTGTGGTTGTGTGTGGTTATATATGTGTGAGGTTGTATGTGTGGTTGTGTGTGTGGTTGTGTGTGTGGTTGGGTGTGATTATGTATGTGTGTGGTTGTGTGTGCGATTGTGTGTGTGGTGTAGTTGTGTGTGTTCATATGGTTGTGTGTGTGGTTGTATGTGTGTGTGTGCGTGGTTATATGTATGTGTGTGCAGTTAGAGAAGGATGCATGTGGAAGAGAGCAGCAGATCAGCACAGCAGAAGAGAACAGGGAGTTAAAGAAGGAGGCGGGTGGAAGAGAGCAGCAGATCAGAACAGGAGGAGAGAACAGGGAGTTATAGAAAGAGGTGGGTGGAAGAGAGCAGCAGATCAGCACGGAAGAAGAAAACAGTGTGTTGGAGAAGGAGGTGGGGTGGAAGAGAGCAGCAGATCAGCACAGGAGAAGAGAACAGGGAGTTAAAGAAGGAGGTGGGTGGAAGAGAACAGCAGATCGGCACAGGAGAAGAGAACAGGAAGTTAGAGAAAGAGGCGGGTGGAAGAGAACAGCAGATTAGCACAGGAGAAGAGAACAGGGAGTTAAAGAAGGAGGCGGGTGGAAGAGAGCAGCAGATCAGCACAGGAGAAGAGAGCAGGAAGTTAAAGAAGGAGGTGGGGTGGAAGAGAGCAGCAGATCAGCACAGGAGAAGAGAAGAGAACAGGGAGTTAGAGAAGGAGGCAGGGTGGAAGAGAGCAGCAGATCAGCACGAGAGAAGAGAACAGGGAGTTAAAGAAGGAGGCGGGTGGAAGAGAACAGCAGATCGGCACAGGAGAACAGAAGAGAACAGGGAGCTAGAGAAGGAGGCGGTGGAAGAGAGCAGCAGATCAGTACGGGAGAACAGAAGAGAACAGGGAATTAGAGAAGGAGGTGGGTGGAAGAGAGCAGCAAATCAGCACAGCAAAAGAGAACAGGGAGTTAAAGAAGGAGGCGGGTGGAAGAGAGCAGCAGATCAGCACAGGAGAAGAGAATAGGGAGTTAAAGAAGGAGGCGGGTGGAAGAGAGCAGCAGATCAGCACAGGAGAAAGGAGTAGGAAGTTAAAGAAGGAGGTGGGGTGGAAGAGAGCAGCAGATCAGCACAGGAGAAGAGAACAGGGAGTTAAAGAAGGAGGCGGTGGAAGAGAACAGCAGATTAGCACAGGAGAAGAGAAAAGAGAGTTAAAGAAGGAGGCGGGTGGAAGAGAGCAGCAGATCAACACAGCAAAAGAGAACAGGGAGTTAAAGAAGGAGGTGGGGTGGAAGAGAGCAGCAGATCAGCACAGGAGAAGAGAAGAGAACAGGGAGTTAGAGAAGGAGGCAGGGTGGAAGAGAGCAGCAGATCAGCACGAGAGAAGAGAACAGGGAGTTGGGGAAGGAGGTTGGTGGAAGAGAGGAACAGATAAGCACAGCAGAAGAGAACAGGGAGTTAAAGAAGGAGGTGGGGTGGAAGAGAGCAGCAGATCAGCAGACGTTAACAGGGAGTTAAAGAAGGAGGCGGGGTGGAAGAGAGCAACAGATCAGCACAGGAGAAGAGAAGAGAACAGGGAGTTAGAGAAGGAGGTGAGGTGGAAGAGAGCAGCAGATTAGCACAGCAGAAGAGAACAGGGAGTTAAAGAAGGAGGCGGGTGGAAGAGAGCAGCAGATCAGCACAGGAGAAGAGAACAGGGAGTTATAGAAAGAGGTGGGTGGAAGAGAGCAGCAGATCAGCACGGAAGAAGAAAACAGTGTGTTGGAGAAGGTGGCGGGGTGGAAGAGAGCAGCAGATCAGCATGGGAGAAAAGAACAGGGAGTTAAAGAAGGAGGTGGGGTGGAAGAGAGCAGCAGATCAGCACAGGAGAAGAGAACATGGAGTTAAAGAAGGAGGTGGGTGGAAGAGAACAGCAGATCGGCACAGGAGAAGAGAACAGGAAGTTAGAGAAAGAGGTGGGTGGAAGAGAACAGCAGATTAGCACAGGAGAAGAGATCAGGAAGTTAAAGAAGGAGGTGGAAGTGAGCAGCAGATTAGGACAGGAGAAGAGAACAGGGAGTTAAAGAAGGAGGCGGGTGGAAGAGAACAGCAGATCGGCACAGGAGAACAGAAGAGAACAGGGAGCTAGAGAAGGAGGCGGTGGAAGAGAGCAGCAGATCAGTACGGGAGAAGAGAAGAGAACAGGGAATTAGAGAAGGAGGTGGGTGGAAGAGAGCAGCAAATCAGCACAGCAAAAGAGAACAGGGAGTTAAAGAAGGAGGCGGGTGGAAGAGAGCAGCAGATCAGCACAGGAGAAGAGAATAGGGAGTTAAAGAAGGAGGTGGGTGGAAGAGAGCAGCAGATCAGCACAGGAGAAGGGAGTAGGAAGTTAAAGAAGGAGGTGGGGTGGAAGAGAGCAGCAGATCAGCACGGGAGAAGAGAAAAGGGAGTTAAAGAAGGAGGCGGGTGGAAGAGAACAGCAGATTAGCACAGGAGAAGAGAAAAGAGAGTTAAAGAAGGAGGCGGGTGGAAGAGAGCAGCAGATCAGCACAGCAAAAGAGAACAGGGAGTTAAAGAAGGAGGTGGGGTGGAAGAGAGCAGCAGATCAGCACAGGAGAAGAGAAGAGAACAGGGAGTTAGAGAAGGAGGCAGGGTGGAAGAGAGCAGCAGATCAGCACGAGAGAAGAGAACAGGGAGTTGGGGAAGGAGGTTGGTGGAAGAGAGGAACAGATCAGCACAGCAGAAGAGAACAGGGAGTTAAAGAAAGAGGTGGGGTGGAAGAGAGCAGCAGATCAGCAGAAGTTAACAGGGAGTTAAAGAAGGAGGTGGGGTGGAAGAGAGCAACAGATCAGCACAGGAGAAGAGAAGAGAACAGGGAGTTAGAGAAGGAGGTGAGGTGGAAGAGAGCAGCAGATTAGCACAGCAGAAGAGAACAGGGAGTTAAAGAAGGAGACGGGAGGAAGAGAGCAGCAGATCAACACAGGAGAAGAGAACAGGGAGTTAAAGAAGGAGGCGTGTGGAAGAGAACAGCAGATCGGCACGGGAGAAGAGAACAGGGAGTTCGAGAAAGAGGCGGTGTAAGAGAACAGCAGTTCAGCACAGGAGAAGAGAAGAGACCAGGGAGTTAAAGAAGGAGGTGGGGTGGATGAGAGCAGCAGATCAGCACAGGAGAAGAGACCAGGGAGTTAAAGAAGGAGGTGGGTGGAAGAGAGCAGCAGATTAGCACAGGAGAAGAGAACAGGGAGTTGAAGGAGGCAGCATGGAAGAGAGCAGCAGATCAGCGCAGCAAAAGAGAACAGGGAGTTAAAGAAGGAGGTGGGGTGGAAGAGAGCAGCAGATCAGCACAGGAGAAGAGAAGAGAACAGGGAGTTAGAGAAGGAGGCAGGGTGGAAGAGAGCAGCAGATCAGCACGAGAGAAGAGAACAGGGAGTTGGGGAAGGAGGTTGGTGGAAGAGAGGAACAGATCAGCACAGCAGAAGAGAACAGGGAGTTAAAGAAAGAGGTGGGGTGGAAGAGAGCAGCAGATCAGCAGAAGTTAACAGGGAGTTAAAGAAGGAGGCGGGGTGGAAGAGAGCAACAGATCAGCACAGGAGAAGAGAAGAGAACAGGGAGTTAGAGAAGGAGGTGAGGTGGAAGAGAGCAGCAGATTAGCACAGCAGAAGAGAACAGGGAGTTAAAGAAGGAGGCGGGAGGAAGAGAGCAGCAGATCAACACAGGAGAAGAGAACAGGGAGTTAAAGAAGGAGGCGTGTGGAAGAGAACAGCAGATCGGCACGGGAGAAGAGAACAGGGAGTTCGAGAAAGAGGCGGGTGGAAGAGAACAGCAGTTCAGCACAGGAGAAGAGAAGAGACCAGGGAGTTAAAGAAGGAGGTGGGGTGGATGAGAGCAGCAGATCAGCACGGGAGAAGAGACGAGAACAGGGAGTTAGAGAAGGAGGTGGGTGGAAGAGAGGAGCAGATCAGCACAGCAGAAGAGAACAAGAAGTTAAAGAAGGAGGCGGGTAGAAGAGAGCAGCAGATCAGCACAGGAGAAGAGAAGAGAACAGGGAGTTAAAGAAGGAGGCAGAGTGGAAGAGAGCAGCAGATCAGCACGGGAGAAGAGACGAGAACAGGGAGTTAGAGAAGGAGGTGGGTGGAAGAGAGGAGCAGATCAGCACAGCAGAAGAGAACAGGGAGCTAAAGAAGGAGGTGGGGTGGAAGAGAGCAGCAGATTAGCACAGGAAAAGAGAACAGGGAGTGAGAGAAGGAGGCGAGGTGGAAGAGAGCAGCAGATCAGCAGAAGAAAACAGGGAGTTAAAGAAGGAGGCGGGGTGGAAGAGAGCAGCAGATCAGCACAGGAGAAGAGAAGAGAATAGGGAGTTAGAGAAGGAGGCAGGGTGGAAAAGAGCAGCAGATCAGCACGGGAGAAGAGAAGAGAATAGGGAGTTAGAGAAGGAGGTGGGTGGAAGAGAGGGAGGGCGATAGATAGAGGGAGGGAGGGAGGGCGATAGAGTGAGGGCGATAGATAGAGGGAGGGCGATAGATAGACAGAGGGAGGGGGATAGATGGATAGAGGGAGGGCGATAGATAAAGGGAGGGCGATAGATAGAGTGAGGGAGGGTGATAGAGTGAGGGCGATAGAGTGAGTGAGGGCGATAGAGTGAGTGAGGGCGATAGAGTGAGTGAGGGTGGTAGAGTGAGGGCGGTAGAGTGGTAGAGTGAGGGTGGTAGAGTGAGGCCGGTAGAGTGAGGGCAGTAGAGTGAGGGCGGTAGAATGGTAGAGTGAGGGCAGTAGAGTGAGGGCATGAGGGTGGTAGAGTGAGGGCGTGAGGGCAGTAGATTGGTAGAGTGAGGGTGTGTGGGTGGTAAGAGTGAGGGAGGTAAAGTGAGGGTGTGAGGGCAGTAGAGTCGTAGAGTGAGGGCGGTAGAGTGAGGGCATGAGGGCAGTAGAGTGGTAGAGTGAGGGCAGCAGAGTGAGGGCGGTAGAGTGGTAGAGTGAGGGCGGTAGAGTGAGTGCGGTAGAGTGGTAGAGTGAGGGCGGTAGAGTGGTAGAGTGTTAGACGGGGACCCTGAGGGTCGGCCGGGTACTGGGGGAGAGATCCCCGAGTGGGACCGTCTCCGGCGATCGTACAGACAAGTTACCTCCCTCCCCACAAACAGGCACCACACCAAGTCGAGTTCAATGCTTTATGTAAGGTTCTTAAGGCAAGGATATCAGCGATACAGGATATCTCGGACCCGGGGGTCCTCTCACTTCTAGTCTCTGTAGGGAAAAGGGGGTAGCGGGACAGTCTTGGTACCGGATCGGTACAGGTGGCGTTAAGAGGCGAGCTCACAATCCTCGAGCTGGAGTGTCTGTGGATCAGGCCGCGGCGGCGCCAGCAGGCCAAGATGATAGTCTCACAAAGCAGAGGGCCGCGGCAGCGCCAGCCGGCCCAGTCGATGGATTCACGAGGCAGGGGGCCGCGGCAGCGCCAGCAGGCCAAGACGATGGTTTCACGAGGCAGAGGGCCGCGGCAGCGCCAGCAGGCCAAGACGAAGGTTTCACGAGGCAGAGGGCCGCGGCAGCGCCAGCAGGCCAAGACGATGGTTTCACGAGGCAGAGGGCCGCGGCAGCGCCAGCAGGCCAAGACGAAGGTTTCACGAGGCAGAGGGCCGCGGCAGCGCCAGCAGGCCAGTTACGGATGAGTTCTTCTTGGGTCTCTCGACTCCAGGATACAACTGCCTTCCTGTCCTGGGGCTGCCTCAGTTATAGGTCTGGCACTCTTTGATGTCCGGACCCTCGCTCTTGGAGGTCGGGAGGTCTGGGATGAGGGAGTCCAGACACCCAGCAGGGGGGTGGAGCCAGCGCCCGAGGAGGCTGGGGGTGCTCGGCACCTGGCGGGGGAGAGCCATCGACACTTCGTACTCCCATTGACCTGCCAAGTGGGCCGTTCACCTCCTGGGTGGAGGGTGGTGCCGGGATGTCGGGGCCTGGTCAGGCCCAGGGTTGGGGTCGGGCTGAGGCCGCACGGCCGCGTGGTGCCGTGTCCAAGATGGCGGCTGGGCCGGGCAATGGTGCTGACGGTGGCCCGGGCCCTGTCCTGCGGGGAGGGAGCGAGCCCTTCATGTGGCCTGTCCAACATGCGTCCCCCCCAGCTGAAGACGGGGAGAGTCACCCATCTTCTTGGGGACTTTCCTCGTTGAGGCGGAAAAAGCGGGACAGGCCATCCGCGTTGGCGTGCTCTTGGCCGGGTCGATGTTCCACAGTGAAGTCCATCCCCTGCAGGGAGATGGACCAACGTAGCAGCTTCGGGTTCTCCCCCCGCATTTGCATCAGCCATTGCAGGGGTCGGTGGTCTGTTTGCACCCGGAAGTGGGTGCCGAAGAGGTAGGGCCGGAGCTTCTTGGGTGCCCAGACAACGGCGAAGGCCTCTCTCTCAATGGTGCTCCAGCGCTGTTCTCGGGGCAAGAGGCGTCGGCTGATGAAGGCCACCGGATGGTCGACCCCTTCGGCGTTGAGTTGGGAGAGGACGGCCCCCACACCATGATCGGAGGCGTCCGTCTGCACAATGAACTCCCGGCTGTAGTCGGGAGCCTGGAGCACGGGGGCCGTGCACATGGCGTGTTGGACAGGCCGCATGTTCGAGCTGTCCCCCCTCCCCGCAATGGGACCAGGACCCTGGCTCTCCCTGCATCCCCAGCCAGAGTCCACAAACGACCACCCGAAGTACCCTGCAGTCCCTCCACTACAAGACACCAGCTCCGGACCCAGCTGGCCCGGGTCACCATCTACCCCACGACATCGACCCGGCCGCCATCTTGGGGCACTGCAGCACGAGGCCGCGTGGCCTCAACTCGACCCTAACCCTGGGCCCGGCCGGCCCCGACATCGGGGCACCAACCTCCTCCCAGGAGGCAGAGTGATCACTTGGCGAGTCAATGGGAGAAGGAATCGTCAACGGCTCTCCTCCGCCAGGTGTCGATCACCCCAGGCCGCCTGGGCGCTGGCTCCACCCCCCTGCTGGGTGTCTGGACTCCCTCATCCCGGACCTCCCGGCCCCCAGGCGCGAGGGTCCGGACATCAAAGGGGACCAGACCTATAACTGGGGCAGGGCCAGACCAGGAAGGCAGTTGTATCCTGGAGTCGAGAGACCCGAGAAGAATTCATCCGTGACTTGGCCTGCTGGCGCTGCCGCGGCCCTCTGCCTCGTGAAACCATCGTCTTGGCCTGCTGGCGCTGCCGCGGCCCTCTGCCTCGTGAAACCATCGTCTTGGCCTGCTGGCGCTGCCGCGGCCCTCTGCCTCGTGAAACCATCGTCTTGGCCTGCTGGCGCTGCCGCGGCCCTCTGCCTCGTGAAACCATCGTCTTGGCCTGCTGGCGCTGCCGCGGCCCTCTGCCTCGTGAAACCCTCGTCTTGGCCTGCTGGCGCTGCCGCGGCCCTCTGCCTCGTGAAACCATCGTCTTGGCCTGCTGGCGCTGCCGCGGCCCTCTGCCTCGTGAAACCATCGTCTTGGCCTGCTGGCGCTGCCGCGGCCCTCTGCTTTATGAGACTATCACCTTGGCCTGCTGGCGCTGCCGCGGCCCGATCCACAGACCCTCCAGCTCGAGGATTGGGAGCTCGCCTTTTACCACTACCTGTACCGATCCGGTACCAAGACTGTCCCGCTACCCCCTTTCCCTACAGAGACTAGAAGTGAGAGGACCCCCGGGTCCAAGTTATCCTGTATCGCTGATATCCTTGCCTTAAGAACCTTATATAAAGCCTTGAACTCGACTTGGTGTGGTGCCTGTTTGTGGGGAGGGAGGGTACTTGCCTGTACGATCGCCGGAGACGGTCCCCCTCGGGGATCTCTCCCTCGGTATCCGGCCGACCCTCAGGGTCCCCGTCTAACATTGGTGGCCAGCGACGGGATCCGAACCTACGCATAATCGTACAGAAAGTCACTCGCCCCACCACACACAACAACCATGTCAATAGAGAGCGGAACAACGGAAAAATTTCAGATGGAAAAATTGGAAGACTACAACCACCGGGAACTGAAGCAATATTGCATAGAACTTGGACTTCCAACCACAGGTCTTAGCACAAAGGAAGACTTCAAACGAGCCCTAGAAGCTTGGGCAGAAACGGGTACGGCCGTACCCCGAACACAAACAACCGAAACGAGCCCCGCACCAACTAAAGAAAGAGCGGATCTCTCCCTGGAAGAGATCCGAGAAAGAGAAAAAACCAGACTCCACGAATTAGAACTTGCCCGACTTCGCTTGGATGGGGAACTCAAGCTGGCAGAACAAAAAATAACCCTGGAACACTTACGGCACAGGGAAGAGCGGGAAGACAAGCAAAGACAGAGGGAGCTAGAGGAAAAGAGACTAGAGTACGAACATGAGCGCAATCTCAAAGCACTGGAGATTCAGAAACAGAATAAAGACCTCGGGCTCCCCGAACGACCGACCCCGTCTGCCTCGACCGAGCCCAAGGTTCACATCCCCAAAGATGTCATCCGGGAATACCACAAGAACGATGATATCCAGCAGTGGTTTAAAGCCTATGAGGTGGCAATGACCTCCCACCGGATTCCCCGAAGCGATTGGGGAGCCGGATTATGGGGGAGGTTTGTCAACGAAGGGCGGGACGCCCTGCTGCAACTCCCGGACCAGCTGATGACCTCCTACGACCACATGAAGGCCGCCCTCCTCACTCGATACGGGCTCACACCTGAGATGTACCGCCAACGGTTCCGCGACTGCAAACGGATTCCGGGTACAACTTGGGTGGAGTACGTGAACTTTTTTAGCCGAGCCTTCGAGGGGTGGATCAAGGGCAACAAAGTAACCATCTACGAACAACTCTTTGACCTTATCGTATGGGAACACCTGTCGAACAACTGCTTCGTGGAGCTCCGGCAACACCTCCTGGACAGCAAGCTAACCGACCCTCGACAACTCGCCGCCGAAGCCGACCGGTGGGAAAGCACCCGAGTTGGCCGGAGCGCACCCAGCGAAGTATCCAGATCGTATCGCCCCCGAGGGGGAGGAGGAAGTCAGGGTCGGGGGAGAGACCCCGGCCCCTCGTCACCCCCCAGAAACCCCTCGACCCCGGTTGGCCGGGGAAGCCCTGCCGTCCGGGCCGGTTTCCGGGCCAACATTACGTGCCACAGGTGCCAGCGACCCGGCCACTACGCCAGTGATCCCAACTGCCCAAAGAATCCGAACACGACTCCCCGCCAAGTTGCAGCGGCGGCCCTAGGGGAAGAAATAATCCCGGAAGACCAAGAGGAGTACGAGACCGATCCCTCTGAATGGGCACCCGCCGCCATGGCACTGGTCTGCTTAGGGGAGAGAGACATGATTCCGCGGGCCCCCCTTCCCGCCAACACACAGAAGTACGGTCAATGGGTTAACATCAATGGCCGCCGGGCGGAAGCCCTCCGCGACACCGGGGCCAGTGTAACGGCGGTCCGACGCCACCTCGTCACTCCAGACCAAATCTTGCCGAACATTCTTTGCCCTGTTCGATCAGCCGACAACTCCGAAAGCCTATGCCACATGGCCTGCGTCCCCTTCGAGTGGGGAGGAGTAACAGGGATGTTAAAAGTAACTGTCCGCGATGATGCCCCCGTGGACTGCCTCCTAGGAAACGACCTTGAAAGCTCTCCCTGGGCAGCTGTCGAACGGAGGGAGCACCTGGGGATGCTTGGCCTCCCCGAATGGGTCTGCGTCACGACCCGGTCCATGACCGCCCGCGCGGTCCCCAGCCCAGAAGAGCCCGAGTGGCCAGAACCTCCTCCCGCGCTCATCCCAGAGGAGGCCGCCCCAGAAGCCATTCCCTTGACCCAAACCGAAGAAGGACCCGACCAGCTTCGGGACGTCCCTGACCTGGCACAATGGCGGCAGGAGGGAGGCCCCACGCAGGAACAATTCCGGGCCGAGCAAAAAACCTGTCCTTCTCTCGAAGGACTCCGGCAGCAAGCCCTGGCCCAGAGCACCGGGGATACCTCGGGGGCCCACTGGATCTACTGGGACCAAGACCTGCTCTACAGCGAGCAGAAAATTGCAGAACTAGGGGCCAGTCGGGTGCTGGTGGTGCCCCTCCGCTTCCGAGACTTCCTCCTGAACTTAGCCCACGATGTCCCCCTTGCCGGACACCTGGGGCAGGATAAAACCTACGACCGCCTGGTGACCCATTTTTTCTGGCCCCACATGCGGAAGGATGTCACCAACCACTGCAAGGCCTGCCCCACCTGCCAGGCCAGCGGAAAAAGTGGCCGAAAAATCAAAGCACCATTACAACCCTTTCCTGTCGTCACCACCCCGTTTGAACGAGTGGGAATAGACATTGTGGGGCCCCTCGACCCTCGAACAGCCCAAGGACACCGGTTCATCCTGGTCCTTGTAGACCACGCCACCCGCTATCCCGAGGCCATCCCTCTTCGGACTGTGACGGCCCCCGTGGTGGGCCGGGCCCTGATGGGGATCTTCTCCCGGGTGGGGTTCCCCCGGGAGGTCGTCAGTGACAGGGGCACGAACTTTATCTCCAGATATATGAAGTCCCTCTGGCAGCAATGCGGGGTCACCTACAAATTCACGACCCCCTATCACCCGCAAGGAAACGGACTGGTCGAGAGGTTCAACCGCACCCTCAAGGGGATGATTATGGGTCTAGAAGAACCCCTTCGACGCCAGTGGGACGTACTGCTTCCATGCCTCCTGTTTGCCTATCGGGAGGTCCCGCAGAAGTCCCTCGGCTTCAGCCCCTTTGAACTACTGTACGGGCACCCCGTCCGGGGCCCCCTCAGCCTAGTCAAGGAAGGTTGGGAGCAGCCTCCCCAGAAAACTCCCCCGGACATCTACCGGTATCTCCTGGCTCTCCGCAACCAGACCCGGCGGTTCCGAGACACCGCCAAAGCCAACCTCGAGGCCAGTCAGGAGGACATGAAGAGGTGGTACGATCAGCACACGTCCTCCATTGAGTTCGAACCTGGACAACAGGTCTGGGTGATGTCCCCGGTTGAGCCCTGTGCCCTCCAAGACAGATGGTCCGGGCCCTTCAAGGTAATCGAACGCAAGGGGCCCGTCACCTATTTAATCGACATGGAGACTGCCCGGAACCCCCTACGGGTCCTCCATGCCAACAGGCTCAAACCCCATTTTGTGCGATCCGAACTCAGCCTCCTGATGGCTACCGATACTGGGACAGAAGAAGACTCCGAACCCCTTCCGGACTTAATGAGGGCCCTCGAGCAGGATGGCTCCGTGGAAGGGGTCCAGCTCTCCGAGACCCTGTCCCCGGAGCAACGCCAAGACTGCCAAACGCTCCTGAGGCAGTTCGCCTTCCTGTTCTCCCTCACCCCCGGAGTCACCCCCTGGTGCCTCCACGATGTGGACACCGGGGACAGCCCTCCTATTCGACACCGAGCATACCGCGTACCAGACCGGGTACGAGCCTGCATCCAGACCGAGGTGTCCAAGATGCTGACCCTAGGAGTGATCGAACCCTCAGACAGTCCCTGGGCGAGCCCAGTCGTCCTGGTTCCCAAGGCAGCTGCCCCGGGCGTTGCCCCTGAGCTCCGGTTCTGCGTGGACTATAGAGGGCTGAATGCAGTTACCCGGACCGACGCTCATCCCATCCCCCGGGCAGACGAGCTAATTGACCGGATGGGGGCCGCCCGCTACCTGAGCATCTTCGACCTAACAGCGGGCTACTGGCAGATCGGCCTCACCCCTAGGGCCCAAGAACGATCCGCCTTCTCTACCCCAGACGGGCACTACCACTTTAAAGTCATGCCCTTCGGCATGAAAAACGCCCCGGCAACGTTCCAACGGCTGGTAAACCAGGTACTGGCGGGCCTGGAAGCCTTCAGCGCCGCCTACCTGGACGACATTGCCGTGTACAGCCACCAGTGGACCGACCACCTCCGCCACCTGCGGGAGGTTCTACACGCCCTCCAGCAAGCCGGGCTCACCATCAAGGCCAGCAAGTGCCAAGTTGGCCAAGGGTCCGTGACCTACCTGGGACACCAAGTGGGAAGCGGGCTGGTGGCCCCTCTCCAACTCAAGATTGCTGCCATCCAGGCCTGGCAACCCCCTACGAGCCAAACGGAGGTCCGGGCCTTCCTGGGGCTCACCGGATACTACCGACGGTTCGTGAAGGACTATGGCAGCATCGTGGGGCCCCTCACAGAGCTCACCTCCAAAAAGAGCCCCAAAACCGTCAACTGGACCCCGGACTGCCAATCAGCCTTCGAGAAGCTAAAGACCGCCATGTGCACGGCCCCCGTGCTCCAGGCTCCCGACTACAGCCGGGAATTCATTGTGCAGACGGACGCCTCCGATCATGGTGTGGGGGCCGTCCTCTCCCAACTCAACACCGAAGGGGTCGACCATCCGGTGGTCTTCATCAGCAGACGCCTCTTGCCCCGAGAACAGCGCTGGAGCACCATTGAGAGGGAGGCCTTCGCCGTAGTCTGGGCACTCAAGAAGCTCCGGCCATACCTCTTCGGCACCCACTTCCGGGTGCAAACAGACCACCGACCCCTGCAATGGCTGATGCAAATGCGGGGGGAGAACCCGAAGCTGTTGCGCTGGTCCATCTCCCTGCAGGGGATGGACTTCACGGTGGAACATCGTCCAGGCCAGGACCACGCCAACGCCGACGGCCTGTCACGCTTTTTCCGCCTCAGCGAGGAGAGTCCCCAGGAAGATGGCTGACTCTCCCCGCCTTCAGCTGGGGGGGACGCATGTTGGACAGGCCGCATGTTCGAGCTGTCCCCCCTCCCCGCAATGGGACCAGGACCCTGGCTCTCCCTGCATCCCCAGCCAGAGTCCACAAACGACCACCCGAAGTACCCTGCAGTCCCTCCACTACAAGACACCAGCTCCGGACCCAGCTGGCCCGGGTCACCATCTACCCCACGACATCGACCCGGCCGCCATCTTGGGGCACTGCAGCACGAGGCCGCGTGGCCTCAACTCGACCCTAACCCTGGGCCCGGCCGGCCCCGACATCGGGGCACCAACCTCCTCCCAGGAGGCAGAGTGATCACTTGGCGAGTCAATGGGAGAAGGAATCGTCAACGGCTCTCCTCCGCCAGGTGTCGATCACCCCAGGCCGCCTGGGCGCTGGCTCCACCCCCCTGCTGGGTGTCTGGACTCCCTCATCCCGGACCTCCCGGCCCCCAGGCGCGAGGGTCCGGACATCAAAGGGGACCAGACCTATAACTGGGGCAGGGCCAGACCAGGAAGGCAGTTGTATCCTGGAGTCGAGAGACCCGAGAAGAACTCATCCGTGACTTGGCCTGCTGGCGCTGCCGCGGCCCTCTGCCTCGTGAAACCATCGTCTTGGCCTGCTGGCGCTGCCGCGGCCCTCTGCCTCGTGAAACCATCGTCTTGGCCTGCTGGCGCTGCCGCGGCCCTCTGCCTCGTGAAACCATCGTCTTGGCCTGCTGGCGCTGCCGCGGCCCTCTGCCTCGTGAAACCATCGTCTTGGCCTGCTGGCGCTGCCGCGGCCCTCTGCCTCGTGAAACCCTCGTCTTGGCCTGCTGGCGCTGCCGCGGCCCTCTGCCTCGTGAAACCATCGTCTTGGCCTGCTGGCGCTGCCGCGGCCCTCTGCCTCGTGAAACCATCGTCTTGGCCTGCTGGCGCTGCCGCGGCCCTCTGCTTTATGAGACTATCACCTTGGCCTGCTGGCGCTGCCGCGGCCCGATCCACAGACCCTCCAGCTCGAGGATTGGGAGCTCGCCTTTTACCACTACCTGTACCGATCCGGTACCAAGACTGTCCCGCTACCCCCTTTCCCTACAGAGACTAGAAGTGAGAGGACCCCCGGGTCCAAGTTATCCTGTATCGCTGATATCCTTGCCTTAAGAACCTTATATAAAGCCTTGAACTCGACTTGGTGTGGTGCCTGTTTGTGGGGAGGGAGGGTACTTGCCTGTACAATCGCCGGAGACGGTCCCCCTCGGGGATCTCTCCCTCGGTATCCGGCCGACCCTCAGGGTCCCCGTCTAACATGGCGGTCTTTAGCTTTTCGAAGGCCGATTGGCAGGCCGGGGTCCAGTTGACGGTTTTGGGGCTCTTTTTGGAGGTGAGCTCCGTGAGGGGCCCCACGATGCTGCCATAGTCCTTCACGAACCGCCGGTAGTATCCGGTGAGCCCCAGGAAGGCTCGGACCTCCGTTTGGATCGTAGGGGGTTGCCAGGCCTGGATGGCAGCGATCTTGAGTTGGAGAGGGGCCACCAGCCCGCTTCCCACTTGGTGTCCTAGGTAGGTCACGGACCCTTGGCCAACCTGGCACTTGCTGGCTTTGATGGTGAGCCCGGCTTGCTGGAGGGCGTGTAGAACCTCCCGCAGGTGGCGGAGGTGGTCGGTCCACTGGTGGCTGTACACAGCAATGTCGTCCAGGTAGGCGGCGCTGAAGTCTTCCAGGCCCGCCAGTACCTGGTTTACCAGCCGTTGGAACGTTGCCGGGGCGTTTTTCATGCCGAAGGGCATGACTTTAAAGTGGTAGTGCCCGTCTGGGGTAGAGAAGGCGGATCGTTCTTGGGCCCTAGGGGTGAGGCCGATCTGCCAGTAGCCCGCTGTTAGGTCGAAGATGCTCAGGTAGCGGGCGGCCCCCATCCGGTCAATTAGCTCGTCTGCCCGGGGGATGGGATGAGCGTCGGTCCGGGTAACTGCATTCAGCCCCCGATAGTCCACGCAGAACCGGAGCTCAGGGGCAACGCCCGGGGCAGCTGCCTTGGGAACCAGGACGACTGGGCTCGCCCAGGGACTGTCTGAGGGTTCGATCACTCCTAGGGTCAGCATTTTGGACACCTCTGTCTGGATGCAGGCTCGTACCCGGTCTGGTACGCGGTACGCTCGGTGTCGAATAGGAGGGCTGTCCCCGGTGTCCACATCGTGGAGGCACCAGGGGGTGACTCCGGGGGTGAGGGAGAACAGGGAGGCGAACTGCCTCAGGAGCGTTTGGCAGTCTTGGCGTTGCTCCGGGGACAGGGCCTCGGAGAGCTGGACCCCTTCCACTGAGCCATCCTGCTCGAGGGCCCTCAGTAAGTCCGGAAGGGGTTCGGAGTCTTCTTCTGTCCCAGTATCGGTAGCCATCAGGAGGCTGAGTTCGGATCGCACAAAATGGGGTTTGAGCCTGTTGGCATGGAGGACCCGTAGGGGGTTCCGGGCAGTCTCCATGTCGATTAAATAGGTGACGGGCCCCTTGCGTTCGATTACCTTGAAGGGCCCGGACCATCTGTCTTGGAGTGCACAGGGCTCAACCGGGGACATCACCCAGACCTGTTGTCCAGGTTCGAACTCAATGGAGGACGTGTGCTGATCGTACCACCTCTTCATGTCCTCCTGACTGGCCTCGAGGTTGGCTTTGGCGGCGTCTCGGAACCGCCGGGTCTGGTTGCGGAGAGCCAGGAGATACCTGTAGATGTCCGGGGGAGTTTTCTGGGGAGGCTGCTCCCAACCTTCCTTGACTAGGCTGAGGGGGCCCCGGAAGGGGTGCCCGTACAGGAGTTCAAATGGGCTGAAGCCGAGGGACTTCTGCGGGACCTCCCGATAGGCAAACAGGAGGCATGGAAGTAGCACGTCCCACTGGCGTCGAAGGGGTTCTTCTAGACCCCTAATCATCCCCTTGAGGGTGCGGTTGAATCTCTCGACCAGTCCGTTTCCTTGCGGGTGATAGGGGGTCGTGAACTTGTAGGTGACCCCGCATTGCTGCCAGAGGGACTTCATATATCTGGAGATAAAGT
Organism: Lissotriton helveticus; assembly: GCF_964261635.1. NCBI lineage: Eukaryota > Metazoa > Chordata > Amphibia > Caudata > Salamandridae > Lissotriton > Lissotriton helveticus. The sequence goes on from NC_136072.1 coordinate 782,695,455, forward strand.
TCGTGCCCCTGTCACTGACGACCTCCCGGGGGAACCCCACCCGGGAGAAGATCCCCATCAGGGCCCGGCCCACCACGGGGGCCGTCACAGTCCGAAGAGGGATGGCCTCGGGATAGCGGGTGGCGTGGTCTACAAGGACCAGGATGAACCGATGTCCTTGGGCTGTTCGCGGGTCGAGGGGCCCCACAATGTCTATTCCCACTCGTTCAAACGGGGTGGTGACGACAGGAAAGGGTTGTAACGGTGCTTTGATTTTTCGGCCACTTTTTCCGCTGGCCTGGCAGGTGGGGCAGGCCTTGCAGTGGTTGGTGACATCCTTCCGCATGTGGGGCCAGAAAAAATGGGTCACCAGGCGGTCGTAGGTTTTATCCTGCCCCAGGTGTCCGGCAAGGGGGACATCGTGGGCTAAGTTCAGGAGGAAGTCTCGGAAGTGAAGGGGCACCACCAGCACCCGACCGGCCCCTAGTTCTGCAACTTTCTGCTCGCTGTAGAGCAGGTCTTGGTCCCAGTAGATCCAGTGGGCCCCCGAGGTATCCCCGGTGCGCTGGGCCAGGGCTTGCTGCCGGAGTCCTTCGAGAGAGGGACAAGTTTTCTGTTCGGCCCGGAATTGTTCCTGCGTGGGGCCTCCCTCCTGCCGCCAGTGTGCCAGGTCAGGGACGTCCCGAAGCTGGTCGGATCCTTCTTCGGTTTGGGTCAATGGACTGGCTTCTGGGGCGGCCTCCTCTGGGATGAGCGCGGGAGGAGGTTCTGGCCACTCGGGCTCTTCCGGGCTGGGGACCGCGCGGGCGGTCATGGACCGGGTCGTGACGCAGACCCATTCGGGGAGGCCAAGCATCCCCAGGTGCTCCCTCCGCTCGACAGCTGCCCAGGGAGAGCTTTCGAGGTCGTTTCCTAGGAGGCAATCCACGGGGGCATCATCGCGGACAGTTACTTTTAACATCCCTGTTACTCCCCCCCACTCGAAGGGGACGCAGGCCATGTGGCATAGGCTTTCAGAGTTGTCGGCTGATCGGACAGGGCAAAGAATGTTCGGCAAGATTTGGTCTGGAGTGACGAGGTGGCGTCGGACCGCCGTTACACTGGCCCCGGTGTCGCGGAGGGCTTCCGCCCGGCGGCCATTAATGTTGACCCATTGACCGTACTTCTGTGTGTTGGCGGGAAGGGGGGCCCGCGGAATCATGTCTCTCTCCCCTAAGCAGACCAGTGCCATGGCGGCGGGTGCCCATTCAGAGGGATCGGCCTCGTACTCTTCTTGGTCCTCCGGGATTAGTTCTTCCCCTAGGGCCGCCGCTGCAACTTGGCGGGGGGTAGTGTTCGGATTCTTTGGGCAGTTGGGATCACTGGCGTAGTGGCCGGGTCGCTGGCACCTGTGGCACGTAATGTTGGCCCGGAAACCGGCCCGGACGGCAGGGCTTCCTCGGCCAACCGGGGTCGAGGGGTTTCTGGGGGGTGACGAGGGGCCGGGGTCTCTCCCCCGACCCTGACTCCCTCCTCCCCCTCGGGGGCGATACGATCTGGATAATTCGCTGGGTGCGTTCCGGCCAACTCGGGTGCTTTCCCACCGGTCGGCTTCGACGGCGAGTTGTCGAGGGTCGGTTAGCTTACTGTCCAGGAGGTGTTGCCGGAGCTCCACGAAGCAGTTGTTCGACAGGTGTTCCCATACGATAAGGTCAAAGAGTTGTTCGTAGGTGGTTACCTTGTTGCCCTTGATCCACCCCTCGAAGGCTCGGCTAAAAAAGTTCACGTACTCCACCCAAGTTGTACCCGGAATCCGTTTGCAGTCGCGGAACCGTTGGCGGTACATCTCAGGTGTGAGCCCGTATCGAGTGAGGAGGGCGGCCTTCATGTGGTCGTAGGAGGTCATCAGCTGGTCCGGGAGTTGCAGCAGGGCGTCCCGCCCTTCGTTGACAAACCTCCCCCATAATCCGGCTCCCCAATCGCTTCGGGGAATCCGGTGGGAGGTCATTGCCACCTCATAGCCTTTAAACCACTGCTGTATATCATCGTTCTTGTGGTATTCCCGGATGACATCTTTGGGGATGTGAACCTTGGGTTCGGTCGAGGCAGACGGGGTCGGTCGTCCGGGGAGCCCGAGGTCTTTATCCTGTTTCTGGATCTCCAGTGCTTTGAGATTGCGCTCATGTTCGTACTCTAGTTTCTTTTCCTCTAGCTCCCTCTGTCTTTGCTTGTCTTCTCGCTCTTCCCTGAGCCGTAAGTGTTCCAGGGTTATTTTTTGTTCTGCCAGCTTGAGTTCTCCATCCAAGCGAAGTCGGGCTAGTTCTAATTCGTGGAGTCTGGTTTTTTCTCTTTCGCGGATCTCTTCCAGGGAGAGACCCGCTCTTTCTTTAGTTGGTGCGGGGCTCGTTTCGGTTGTTTGTGTTCGGGGTACGGCCGTACCCGTTTCCGCCCAGGCTTCTAGGGCTCGTTTGAAGTCTTCCTTCGTACTCAGACCCGTGGTTGGGAGACCAAGTTCCATGCAATATTGCTTCAGTTCTCGGTGGTTGTAGTCTTCCAATTTTTCCATCTGGAATTTCTCCGTTGTTCCGCTTTCTGTTGTCATGGTGGTTGTGTGTCGTGGGTCGGGTGACTTTCTGTACGATTATGCGTAGGTTCGGATCCCGTCGCTGGCCACCAATGTTAGACGGGGACCCTGAGGGTCGGCCGGGTACTGGGGGAGAGATCCCCGAGTGGGACCGTCTCCGGCGATCGTACAGACAAGTTACCTCCCTCCCCACAAACAGGCACCACACCAAGTCGAGTTCAATGCTTTATGTAAGGTTCTTAAGGCAAGGATATCAGCGATACAGGATATCTCGGACCCGGGGGTCCTCTCACTTCTAGTCTCTGTAGGGAAAAGGGGGTAGCGGGACAGTCTTGGTACCGGATCGGTACAGGTGGCGTTAAGAGGCGAGCTCACAATCCTCGAGCTGGAGTGTCTGTGGATCAGGCCGCGGCGGCGCCAGCAGGCCAAGATGATAGTCTCACAAAGCAGAGGGCCGCGGCAGCGCCAGCCGGCCCAGTCAATGGATTCACGAGGCAGGGGGCCGCGGCAGCGCCAGCAGGCCAAGACGATGGTTTCACGAGGCAGAGGGCCGCGGCAGCGCCAGCAGGCCAAGACGAAGGTTTCACGAGGCAGAGGGCCGCGGCAGCGCCAGCAGGCCAAGACGATGGTTTCACGAGGCAGAGGGCCGCGGCAGCGCCAGCAGGCCAAGACGAAGGTTTCACGAGGCAGAGGGCCGCGGCAGCGCCAGCAGGCCAGTTACGGATGAGTTCTTCTTGGGTCTCTCGACTCCAGGATACAACTGCCTTCCTGTCCTGGGGCTGCCTCAGTTATAGGTCTGGCACTCTTTGATGTCCGGACCCTCGCTCTTGGAGGTCGGGAGGTCTGGGATGAGGGAGTCCAGACACCCAGCAGGGGGGTGGAGCCAGCGCCCGAGGAGGCTGGGGGTGCTCGGCACCTGGCGGGGGAGAGCCATCGACACTTCGTACTCCCATTGACCTGCCAAGTGGGCCGTTCACCTCCTGGGTGGAGGGTGGTGCCGGGATGTCGGGGCCTGGTCAGGCCCAGGGTTGGGGTCGGGCTGAGGCCGCACGGCCGCGTGGTGCCGTGTCCAAGATGGCGGCTGGGCCGGGCAATGGTGCTGACGGTGGCCCGGGCCCTGTCCTGCGGGGAGGGAGCGAGCCCTTCATGTGGCCTGTCCAACATAGAGTGAAGGCGGTAGAGTGAGGGCGTGAGGGTGGTAGAGTGGTAGAGTGAGGGCAGTAGAGTGAGGGCATGTGGGTGGCAGAGTTAGGGCGGTAGAGTGAGGGCGTGAGGGCAGTAGAGTGGTAGAGTGAGGGTGGTAGAGTGAGGGCGTGAGGGCAGTAGAGGGGTAGAGTGAGGGCAGTAGAGTGAGGGCGTGTGGGTGGCAGAGTTAGGGCGGTAGAGTGAGGGCGTGAGGGCAGTAGAGTGGTAGAGTGAGGGCGATAGAGTGGTAGAGTGAGGGTGGTAGAGTGGTAGAGTGAGGGCGGTAGAGTGAGGGTGGTAGAGTGGTAGAGTGAGGGCATGAGGGCAGTAGAGTGGTCGAGTGAGGGCGGTAGAGTGAGGGCGTGGGGGCGGTAGAGTGGTAGAGTGAGGGAGTGAGGGCAGTAGAGTGGTAGAGTGAGGGCAGTAGAGTGAGGGCGGTAGAGTGGTAGAGTGAGGGAGCTAGAGTGGTAGAGTGGTAAAGTGAGGTCGTGAGGGCGGTAGAGTGAGCGCGGTAGAGTGGTCGAGTGAGGGCGGTAGAGTGGAAGAGTGAGGGCGGTAGAGTGAGGGCGATAGAGTGAGGGCAGTAGAGTGGTAGAGTGAGGGCGGTAGAGTGGTAGAGTGAGGGCGGTTGAGTGTGGCCAGTAGAGTGAGGGCGGTAGAGTGAGGGCGGTAGCATGAGGGCAGTGGAGTAGTAGAGTGAGGGCGGTAGAGTGAGGGCATGAGGTCGGTAGAGTGGTAGAGTGAGGGCAGTAGAGTGGTAGAGTGAGTGCGGTAGAGTGACGGCGTAGAGTGGTTGAGTGAGTGCGGTAGAGTGAAGGCGTCAGGGCGTTAGAGTGAGGGTGGTAGAGTGAGGGTGTGAGGGCAGTACAGTGGTAGAATCAGGGCGGAAGAGTGAGGGCATGAGGGCATTAGAGTGGTAGAGTAAGGGCGGTAGAGTGAGGGCATGAGGGCAGTAGATTGGTAGAGTGAGGGCGGTAGAGTGAGGGAGGTATAGTGGTAGAGGGAGGGCGGTAGAGTGAGGGCGTGAGAGCGGTAGAGTGGTAGAGTGAGGGTGGTAAAGTGAGGGCATGAGGGTGGTAGAGTGGTACAGTTAGGGTGGTAGAGTGAGGGCGTGAGGGTGTTAGAGTGGTAGAGTGAGGGTGGTAAAGTGAGGGCGGTAGAGTGAGGGCGTGAGGGCGGTAGAGTGAGGGCGTGAGGGCGGTAGAGTGTTAGAGTGAGGGTGGTAGAGCCGTAAAGTGAGGGCGGTAGAGTGGTTGGGGGATGGCGGTGCGCAGGAGCAAGAGGGGGTGGCTTGCGGGAAGAGAGATTTGCATGAATTGGGTGGTTGTCATGCAGGGGCCTTTCATCCTTCTGGGGCCGGTTGGAGTGTAGTTCTGCGGGCGCTGGAACCCCCCTCCCACCTCCCCCACACACACATGGCGTGGGGTCGGGCGCTGTTGGGAAGGGGGATTGCAGTGGAGGATGCAGGATGGTCGAGGGCGACGGATGCAGGGGTGCCGCACAGATAATTACCCTCGGCAATAAATAGAATAAAATAAATGAAGGCATGGAGGGAGCGTGGTCAGGGGGACCAGGAGTGGAGGGTGTGCTGTTCAACGGGGCAGATAGGTTGCGGTTCCACCCGGGGATGGGGCCGAGGGCCACCTGACGGACCTTGCTGCGGCACGCAGGGTGGGTGGGGTGCGGTTTGGTGGCCAGTCAGTGAGGATTGAGGCTGTTTGCCGTGGTCGAGCTGCTGGGTGGGCTAATTGGGGAGAGTGGGCCTGAGGTTTCAGTGGGACGGAGTTGGGCTCGCAGTTTGGATGGGTGAGGGAGGTGGGGGGTCGCATGGCTCGGGAGGAGGCGGAAAGGGGATGGGTACAGGAGGGGCGCTGGTGGGGGGTGGCGTCCTGGGATGCAGAGTTTCAATGGAGGTGGAGGAATGGGGGGGGCGGTCGGCGGTGCACGGGAGGAGGGGGTGCTTGCAGGACAGACATTACATTAAGGGGGTGATCGCAGCAGGGGCCTCTCATCCTTCTGAGGCCGTTTGGGTTGGGGTGCAGTTCAGCGGGCGATGGGAGGACAGGGCGGGGGCCGGGAACGGTCTGTTCCAGAGTGGGACCAAAAAAAAACAGTGGTGGGGATCCCGAGAAAAAACATAAGCAACGCAAATGCATGCCAGATAAAGTAAACTGCGGCACCGTGTCGGTTCTTTAGAGGGGAGGGAGTGAAAGGAAAAGAGAGGACGAGTGAAGGGGGCGTTTTTAAACCAGAATGGATGCCCCACAGCTGTGAGCTTTGAGGTGCAGGCAGATGGGGCAACGATGCAGTGCTGTGATGTTTCAATGCGCCCTGGCACCATGTGGTTGTAGATGGGGGTGCTGGTACAATTGGGGTGTTGGGGGGAAGGTGATGGTTTTTATTAGCTGTGCTGGGCGGCCGAGCAGCAGCGCTTATTGAGCTGGCCATTAGCCCATGTCGTGAATACTTACATGCTGTGTTATTTATGCGTTTTTATATAGCGCGAACTTTACCCGGTGTCAGAGCGCTTCACAATAGGAATAAAACTGATACATGAGGAGAACATTACAAGTGAACAAATAACAAAAGCAAACGTTAAGTTACTTGAGGTAAAAGTGACAATTGTGAGCAAACAAAATACAAGAGGAGCAAACGGTACATTACAGGAGGAAACAAGTACAAATAACTAGGAAAGCAGGCGAGATTAGCCTGTTAATGAGGGGAAAGAGAAGGATTTAAGCGCGAGCGTCAGCCTTTGAAGTCTGATGCGACGATGCAAGGCACAGCAAATGGTGGTTTGTGACGTGGCTGGGAAGCAATTAGGGGGGGGAGAAGTGAGGCCAGCTCGCACTGCGCACGCTGGGGAAGCCTGTTGGAGGGTGGCTGATGGCTTTGATGTGTTGAAATGCGCGTGCTTGTGTTCACGTGATTTCACGTGAACTGTTTGGAATCCGCCCGATGGTTTGAGAACTTATTTTGAACACTAAAATTCTCCCCTATCCATTCCTGCGGAATGGGATAGGCTCGACCTAAAAAGGTAGACCACACCAGGGCTGTACCTTCAGTGCTACTTTGTTCCAAACTATTGATTTTTTTAATAAACTTTATTTTAGGATTTCTTAACAAGCATGTTCTTACAGTACATACGAATATCACCCTAAAGCACATAAATTGTTATTTAAAAGTTTACCCTTCATGTGACATAGCATATGCTTTTATAAGAGCAGACAATAGATGTATATCTCAATAAACAATACAAACAAACTGTGTTGGTGGGCCAGGTTTAGCTTTTATTGACTGATCACAACTACTCATTTCCACAGTGTACTGATTTTGACCACAAATAAATGGGGTCCTTCATTGTGCCCTTCTGGGGAGACGTATGTGTTTGTGCCCTTCTGGGGAGAGGTATATGTTCTATTCATTGCTTCCCTAATGCCTCTTATACAGTCTATGCATAATAGTTAACCACTCGCCAGTACAGTGCGTTATGCTGTGACGAGGGCCTGTCAATGAGGTGGCCTATAACCAGGAAGCGTTTCCATATCCAACATTATTGGTTCCCCTGTAAATAACATTTCCGGGCCCTGTAGGTGTATAGCTGAGTTTCTCATGCCCATTTCTCTGTCCACCACCCTCCCCCTCACCAGTTTTATGTCAAGTGCTGTTGTTGATTTTCATGTTATGGCTAGGCAACATTTTGCTTCTACTATTGCCAAATCTGCACACCTGTATTCATACTTCCTTCCTTTCGGTCTGGGCATCAAGCCCAGCATCCTCACCCTCAGACTACAGTCTATTCTTCCACCCACCACATTTGCTATTGTTTCACTCATATGTTTCCAGTAGGCTAATAGAGCTGGGACCATATGATAAAATCTGGCTTTAGACCCTTTACGGCTGGGACATTAATCTTTACTGGGCTTCCTCTGGGTGAGATAGTTTTGGTGAAGAAAATTAAATCATATGAATTTCAACAGGGCATTCATTATAGGACACTGTTGTATAGTTACTGACTCTGACCTAAGCCTTTGTGAATTCCACCATCAAATATGCCTCAACTTGGCCTTCAATGTTGTGAATTTCTGAAGAGGCCGTCAAGCAATAAGTGATCTATTATTGTTACTAGTCTATTTCCCAACCCATGTGTCAGTATTATTATCAGCGTCTTATGTGTCACAAACTATGTTCGTCTCTTAGTTCCATGCGTCCTTAACTGCCTTTATTACATTGCTGCCTGCTAAGAATTGACCTGTGTGTATCTCAATTCCTTGTCCTCTGAAAACAAGCATTTACAATGCAACGGTTTCGCCTTTGCCAAAGTTAGAGCTATTGGCATTGTAAATGACAAATTTTTTATTTATGTGTTGGTTTTGAAAACAGATAAATAAATGGCATTGTCATTTACATTGCCAACAGCTTAATCTCTTGCAAATGTAAGACCTATTGTACCCTACTGGATTTCACTGAAGAAATTCAGAGTCTGGTCTGCAGATGTCACGTGACAGACGGCCAATTGACAGCTGAGGGGGTTAAACCGTGCTGGGGTGGCACATTAAGGCGACGCTTGCTGTCCGTGCTTGTGAGGAGGTAGTGCACCTGTTGAGGGAGAGAGAGTGTGTTTGCATATGTGCGTGCATGCATGTGTGTGTGTGAATAAGCACTTCCAAGATTTAGTGGGACTAGAGTTTTTATCTACAAATCATTGTTTTCAGCTGTGTTCTAATGGAATCAAAACAACACTACACCCCCCCATAATGCATAGTGTGATCACATAAAAGTACAGAACTGGAAAGAGTGTCCATAATGACCAGCTAGACGGTTGTCACCCTAAGAAGGATGTGCTTCAGTCTCCAGTGCCACGGGCGAGTGGAAACACACACTGTGCTGGTGGAGAAGTAGAAGAAGTACAAGTGTCCATAGAAGAGAAGTAGAGGGGATGCACTCTCCACTCTCTATCCACTCTGCACTCCCTATGCACTCTCCACTCTGCACTCCCTATGCACTCTCCACTCCCTATCCACTCTGCACTCCCTATGCACTCTCCACTCTGCACTCCCTATGCACTCTCCACTCTGCACTCCCTATCCACTCTGCACTCCCTATGCACTCTGCACTCCCTATGCACTCTGCACTCCCTATGCACTCTGCACTCCCTATGCACTCTGCACTCCCTATGCACTCTGCACTCTGCACTCCCTATGCACTCTTCACTCCCTATGCACTCTTCACTCCCTATGCACTCTGCACTCCCTATGCACTCTGCACTCCCTATGCACTCTTCACTCCCTATGCACTCTTCACTCCCTATGCACTCTTCACTCCCTATGCACTCTCCACTCCCTATGCACTCTCCACTCCCTATGCACTCTCCACTCCCTATGCACTCTCCACTCCCTATGCACTCTCCACTCCCTATGCACTCTCCACTCCCTATGCACTCTCCACTCTCCACTCCCTATGCACTCTCCACTCTGCACTCCCTATGCACTCTCCACTCCCTATGCATTCTCCACTCCCTATGCACTCTCCACTCCCTATGCACTCTCCACACCCTATGCACTCTCCACTCCCTATGCACTCTCCACTCTCCACTCCCTATGCACTCTCCACTCCCTATGCACTCTCCACTCTCCACTCCCTATGCACTCTCCACTCCCTATGCACTCTCCACTCTGCACTCCCTATGCACTCTGCACTCCCTATGCACTCTGCACTCCCTATGCACTCTGCACTCTGCACTCCCTATGCACTCTTCACTCCCTATGCACTCTTCACTCCCTATGCACTCTTCACTCCCTATGCACTCTGCACTCCCTATGCACTCTTCACTCCCTATGCACTCTTCACTCCCTATGCACTCTCCACTCCCTATGCACTCTCCACTCCCTATGCACTCTCCACTCCCTATGCACTCTCCACTCTCCACTCCCTATGCACTCTCCACTCTCCACTCCCTATGCACTCTCCACTCTCCACTCCCTATGCACTCTCCACTCCCTATGCACTCTCCACTCCCTATGCACTCTCCACTCCCTATGCACTCTCCACTCCCTATGCACTCTCCACTCCCTATGCACTCTCCACTCTGCACTCCCTATGCACTCTGCACTCCCTATGCACTCTCCACTCTGCACTCCCTATGCACTCTCCACTCCCTATGCACTCTCCACTCTGCACTCCCTATCCACTCTGCACTCCCTATGCACTCTGCACTCCCTATGCACTCTGCACTATGCACTCCCTATGCACTCTCCACTCTGCACTCCCTATGCACTCTGCACTCCCTATGCACTCTCCATTCCCTATGCACTCTCCACTCCCTATGCACTCTCCACTCCCTATGCACTCTCCACTCCCTATGCACTCTCCACTCCCTATGCACTCTTCACTCCCTATGCACTCTCCACTCCCTATGCACTCTCCACTCCCTATGCACTCTCCACTCCCTATGCACTCTCCACTCCCTATGCACTCTCCACTCCCTATGCACTCTCCACTCCCTATGCACTCTCCACTCCCTATGCACTCTCCACTCTGCACTCTCTATGCACTCTCCACTCTCTATGCACTCTCCATTCCCTATGCACTCTGCACTCCCTATGCACTCTCCACTCCCTATGCACTCTCCACTCCCTATGCACTCTCCACTCCCTATGCACTCTCCACTCCCTATGCACTCTCCACTCCCTATGCACTCTCCACTCCCTATGCACTCTCCACTCTCTATCCACTCTGCACTCCCTATGCCCTATGCACTCTCCACTCCCTATGCACTCTCCACTCCCTATGCACTCTCCACTCCCTATGCACTCTCCACTCCCTATGCACTCTCCACTCCCAATGCACTCTCCACTCCCAATGCACTCTCCACTCCCTATGCACTCTCCACTCTCCACTCCCTATGCACTCTCCACTCCCTATGCACTCTCCACTCTCCACTCCCTATGCACTCTGCACTCCCTATGCACTCTCCACTCTGCACTCCCTATGCACTCTGCACTCCCTATGCACTCTCCACTCTGCACTCCCTATGCACTCTGCACTCCCTATGCACTCTCCACTCTGCACTCCCTATGCACTCTGCACTCCCTATGCACTCTCCACTCTGCACTCCCTATGCACTCTGCACTCCCTATGCACTCTCCACTCTGCACTCCCTATGCACTCTGCACTCTGCACTCCCTATGCACTCTGCACTCCCTATGCACTCTGCACTCTGCACTCCCTATGCACTCTTCACTCCCTATGCACTCTTCACTCCCTATGCACTCTTCACTCCCTATGCACTCTGCACTCCCTATGCACTCTTCACTCCCTATGCACTCTCCACTCCCTATGCACTCCCTATGCACTCTCCACTCTGCACTCCCTATGCACTCTCCACTCCCTATGCACTCTCCACTCTGCACTCTGCACTCCCTATGCACTCTCCACTCCCTATGCACTCTCCACTCCCTATGCACTCTCCACTCCCTATGCACCCTCCACTCCCTATGCACTCTCCACTCCCTATGCACTCTCCACTCCCTATGCACTCTCCACTCCCTATGCACTCTCCACTCTCCACTCCCTATGCACTCTCCACTCCCTATGCACTCTCCACTCCCTATGCACTCTCCACTCCCTATGCACTCTCCACTCTCTATGCACTCTCCACTCTCTATGCACTCTCCACTCTCTATGCACTCTCCATTCCCTATGCACTCTCCACTCCCTATGCACTCTCCACTCCCTACTCTGCACTCCCTATGCACTCTGCAGTCCCTATGCACTATGCACTCTCCACTCCCTATGCACTCTCCACTCCCTATGCACTCTCCACTCCCTATGCACTCTCCACTCCCTATGCACTCTCCACTCCCTATGCACTCTCCACTCCCTATGCACTCTCCACTCCCTATGCACTCTCCACTCCCTATGCACTCTCCACTCCCAATGCACTCTCCACTCCCTATGCACTCTCCACTCCCTATGCACTCTCCACTCTCCACTCCCTATGCACTCTCCACTCCCTATGCACTCTCCACTCTCCACTCCCTTTGCACTCTGCACTCCCAATGCACTCTCCACTCCCTATGCACTCTCCACTCCCTATGCACTCTCCACTCTCCACTCCCTATGCACTCTCCACTCCCTATGCACTCTCCACTCTCCACTCCCTATGCACTCTCCACTCTGCACTCCCTATGCACTCTCCACTCCCTATGCACTCTCCACTCTGCACTCTGCACTCCCTATGCACTCTCCACTCCCTATGCACTCTCCACTCCCTATGCACTCTCCACTCCCTATGCACCCTCCACTCCCCACTCTGCACTCCCTATGCACTCTCCACTCCCTATGCACTCTCCACTCCCTATGCACTCTCCACTCTCCACTCCCTATGCACTCTCCACTCCCTATGCACTCTCCACTCCCTATGCACTCTCCACTCCCTATGCACTCTCCACTCTCTATGCACTCTCCACTCTCTATGCACTCTCCACTCTCTATGCACTCTCCATTCCCTATGCACTCTCCACTCCCTATGCACTCTCCACTCCCTACTCTGCACTCCCTATGCACTCTGCAGTCCCTATGCACTATGCACTCTCCACTCCCTATGCACTCTCCACTCCCTATGCACTCTCCACTCCCTATGCACTCTCCACTCCCTATGCACTCTCCACTCCCTATGCACTCTCCACTCCCTATGCACTCTCCACTCCCTATGCACTCTCCACTCCCTATGCACTCTCCACTCCCTATGCACTCTCCACTCCCAATGCACTCTCCACTCCCTATGCACTCTCCACTCCCTATGCACTCTCCACTCTCCACTCCCTATGCACTCTCCACTCCCTATGCACTCTCCACTCTCCACTCCCTTTGCACTCTGCACTCCCTATGCACTCTCCACTCTGCACTCCCTATGCACTCTGCACTCCCTATGCACTCTCCACTCTGCACTCCCTATGCACTCTGCACTCCCTATGCACTCTCCACTCTGCACTCCCTATGCACTCTGCATGCACTCCCTATGCACTCTCCACTCTGCACTCCCTATGCACTCTCCACTCCCTATGCACTCTCCACTCTGCACTCCCTATGCACTCTCCACTCCCTATGCACTCTCCACTCCCTATGCACTCTCCACTCCCTATGCACCCTCCACTCCCCACTCTGCACTCCCTATGCACTCTGCAGTCCCTATGCACTATGCACTCTCCACTCCCTATGCACTCTCCACTCCCTATGCACTCTCCACTCCCTATGCACTCTCCACTCCCTATGCACTCTCCACTCCCTATGCACTCTCCACTCCCTATGCACTCTCCACTCCCTATGCACTCTCTATGCACTCTCCACTCCCTATGCACTCTCCACTCCCTATGCACTCTCCACTCCCTATGCACTCTCCACTCCCTATGCACTCTCCACTCTCTATGCACTCTCCACTCTCTATGCACTCTCCACTCTCTATGCACTCTCCATTCCCTATGCACTCTCCACTCCCTATGCACTCTCCACTCCCTATGCACTCTCCACTCCCTATGCACTCTCCACTCCCTATGCACTCTCCACTCCCTACTCTGCACTCCCTATGCACTCTGCAGTCCCTATGCACTATGCACTCTCCACTCCCTATGCACTCTCCACTCCCTATGCACTCTCCACTCCCTATGCACTCTCCACTCCCTATGCACTCTCCACTCCCTATGCACTCTCCACTCCCTATGCACTCCCTATGCACTCTCTATGCACTCTCCACTCTCTATGCACTCTCCACTCCCTATGCACTCTCCACTCCCTGTGCACTCTCCACTCCCTATGCACTCTCCACTCCCTATGCACTCTCCACTCCCTATGCACTCTCCACTCCCTATGCACTCTCTATGCACTCTCCACTCCCTATGCACTCTCCACTCCCTATGCACTCTCTATGCACTCTCCACTCTCTATGCACTCTCCACTCTCTATGCACTCTCCACTCCCTATGCACTCTCCACTCCCTATGCACTCTCCACTCCCTATGCACTCTGCACTCCCTATGCACTCTCCACTCCCTATGCACTCTCCACTCCCTATGCACTCTCCACTCCCTATGCACTCTCCACTCCCTATGCACTCTCCACTCCCTATGCACTCTCCACTCTCTATCCACTCTGCACTCCCTATGCACTCTCCACTCTGCACTCCCTATGCACTCTCCACTCCCTATGCACTCTCCACTCCCTATGCACTCTCCACTCCCTATGCACTCTCCACTCCCTATGCACTCTCCACTCTGCACTCTCTATGCACTCTCCACTCTCTATGCACTCTCCATTCCCTATGCACTCTGCACTCCCTATGCACTCTCCACTCCCTATGCACTCTCCACTCCCTATGCACTCTCCACTCCCTATGCACTCTCCACTCCCTATGCACTCTCCACTCTCTATCCACTCTGCACTCCCTATGCCCTATGCACTCTCCACTCCCTATGCACTCTCCACTCCCTATGCACTCTCCACTCCCTATGCACTCTCCACTCCCTATGCACTCTCCACTCCCTATGCACTCTCCACTCCCAATGCACTCTCCACTCCCAATGCACTCTCCACTCCCTATGCACTCTCCACTCTCCACTCCCTATGCACTCTCCACTCCCTATGCACTCTCCACTCTCCACTCCCTATGCACTCTCCACTCCCTATGCACTCTGCACTCCCTATGCACTCTCCACTCTGCACTCCCTATGCACTCTGCACTCCCTATGCACTCTCCACTCTGCACTCCCTATGCACTCTGCACTCCCTATGCACTCTCCACTCTGCACTCCCTATGCACTCTGCACTCCCTATGCACTCTCCACTCTGCACTCCCTATGCACTCTGCACTCTGCACTCCCTATGCACTCTGCACTCCCTATGCACTCTGCACTCTGCACTCCCTATGCACTCTTCACTCCCTATGCACTCTTCACTCCCTATGCACTCTTCACTCCCTATGCACTCTGCACTCCCTATGCACTCTTCACTCCCTATGCACTCTCCACTCCCTATGCACTCCCTATGCACTCTCCACTCTGCACTCCCTATGCACTCTCCACTCCCTATGCACTCTCCACTCTGCACTCCCTATGCACTCTCCACTCCCTATGCACTCTCCACTCCCTATGCACTCTCCACTCCCTATGCACCCTCCACTCCCCACTCTGCACTCCCTATGCACTCTCCACTCCCTATGCACTCTCCACTCCCTATGCACTCTCCACTCTCCACTCCCTATGCACTCTCCACTCCCTATGCACTCTCCACTCCCTATGCACTCTCCACTCCCTATGCACTCTCCACTCTCTATGCACTCTCCACTCTCTATGCACTCTCCACTCTCTATGCACTCTCCATTCCCTATGCACTCTCCACTCCCTATGCACTCTCCACTCCCTATGCACTCTCCACTCCCTATGCACTCTCCACTCCCTATGCACTCTCTATGCACTCTCCACTCCCTATGCACTCTCCACTCCCTATGCACTCTCCACTCCCTACTCTGCACTCCCTATGCACTCTGCAGTCCCTATGCACTATGCACTCTCCACTCCCTATGCACTCTCCACTCCCTATGCACTCTCCACTCCCTATGCACTCTCCACTCCCTATGCACTCTCCACTCCCTATGCACTCTCCACTCCCTATGCACTCTCCACTCCCAATGCACTCTCCACTCCCTATGCACTCTCCACTCCCTATGCACTCTCCACTCTCCACTCCCTATGCACTCTCCACTCTGCACTCCCTATGCACTCTCCACTCTGCACTCCCTATGCACTCTCCACTCCCTATGCACTCTCCACTCCCTATGCACTCTCCACTCCCTGTGCACTCTCCACTCTGCACTCCCTATGCACTCTCCACTCTGCACTCCCTATGCACTCTCCACTCTGCACTCCCTATGCACTCTCCACTCCCTATGCACTCTCCACTCCCTATGCACTCTCCACTCCCTATGCACTCTCCACTCCCTATGCACTCTCCACTCTCCACTCCCTATGCACTCTCCACTCCCTATGCACTCTCCACTCTCCACTCCCTATGCACTCTGCACTCCCTATGCACTCTCCACTCTGCACTCCCTATGCACTCTGCACTCCCTATGCACTCTCCACTCTGCACTCCCTATGCATTCTGCACTCCCTATGCACTCTGCACTCCCTATGCACTCCCTATGCACTCTCCACTCTGCACTCCCTATGCACTCTCCACTCCCTATGCACTCTCCACTCTGCACTCCCTATGCACTCTCCACTCCCTATGCACTCTTCACTCCCTATGCACTCTCCACTCCCTATGCACTCTCCACTCCCTATGCACCCTCCACTCCCCACTCTGCACTCCCTATGCACTCTGCAGTCCCTATGCACTATGCACTCTCCACTCCCTATGCACTCTCCACTCCCTATGCACTCTCCACTCCCTATGCACTCTCCACTCCCTATGCACTCTCTATGCACTCTCCACTCTCCACTCTCTATGCACTCTCCACTCCCTATGCACTCTCCACTCCCTATGCACTCTCCACTCCCTATGCACTCTCCACTCCCTATGCACTCTCCACTCCCTATGCACTCTCCACTCTGCACTCCCTATGCACTCTCCACTCTGCACTCCCTATGCACTCTCCACTCTGCACTCCCTATGCACTCTCCACTCCCTATGCACTCTCCACTCCCTATGCACTCTCCACTCCCTGTGCACTCTCCACTCTGCACTCTCTATGCACTCTGCACTCTCTATGCACTCTGCACTCTCTATGCACTCTCCACTCCCTATGCACTCTCCACTCCCTATGCACTCTCCACTCCCTATGCACTCTCCACGCACTCTGCACTCCCCATGCACTCTGCACTCCCCATGCACTCTGCACTCCCCATGCACTCTCCACTCTGCACTCTCTATGATGCTCTTCAGCGCTTTGCAGTGCGGTTAGGATATGAAGCGCTATATAAATTCAACTGTAATGCATTACGAAAAATGCCAAACCATGAAAAAACTCCCTGTTGCAAATCTTATGAGCAGTTTTACAAGTGTCTCACGAGGGGCACGAGATGCTTAGCCCATACGAGTCTATTTAGGCCGTTTGGGTACTGAACACCCGCAGTTTTAAGGACATTATTTAAACGGACTGTAAAGTCGAACTGAAAGAATGAAAAGTTATGCATGCTGCAACAAAGGGGATCAGCCGAGCAATTTCACATCAGACAAACCACTGCGTAGTCCTCACTACAAATAAAGGGGCAAAAATTAGTTTTAGCGCCTGTTAGACGGGGACCTGGAGGGTCGGCCGAGCAGAGTGATCGCACAGACAGGTAACTTCCCCCCCACAGATGGACACCACACAAAGCTTATGGTAACACCTTTTATAGGCACTTCGGGTAGTAGAGTGGTACGATACAGGGCGATCAGGACACGATGATCCTCTCAATTCTAGTCTCTAGTAAGGGAAGGGGGTAGCGGGACAGTCTTGGTACCCACGGGTACGGGTGTGTAACGGTGATAGCTCACAATCCTCGAGCTCGGTGTTCGGATGGGTCAGACCGCGGCAGCGCCAGCAGGTCCCGAAGAGGTCGTAGGTGGCACGGGCCGCGGCAGCGCCAGCAGGTCCCAACGAGGATGAAGGTTACAACGGGCCGCGGCAGCGCCAGCAGGTCCCACGAGAATGCAGGTTGCAACGGGCCGCGGCAGCGCCAGCAGGTCCCACGAGGATGAAGGTTACAATGGGCCGCGGCAGCGCCAGCAGGTCCCACGAGAATGCAGGTTGCAGAGGGCCGCGGCAGCGCCAGCAGGTCCCACGAGGATGAAGGTTGCAGAGGGCCGCGGCAGCGCCAGCAGGTCCCACGAGGATGAAGGTTGCAGAGGGCCGCGGCAGCGCCAGCAGGTCCCACGAGGATGAAGGTTGCAGAGGGCCGCGGCAGCGCCAGCAGGCAGGACAATAGTTCACAAGGCAGGGCTGTGGCAGCGCCAACAGTCCGTCAAGGATGAGTTCGTCGCGGTGTCTCTCGACTCCAGGATACAACTGCCTTCCTGTCCTGGGGCTGCCTCAGTTATAGGTCTGGCGCCCTTTGATGTCCGGACCCTCGCTCTTGGAGGTCGGGAGGTCTGGGATGAGGGAGTCCAGACACCCAGCAGGGGGGTGGAGCCAGCGCCCGAGGAGGCTGGGGGTGCTCGGCACCTGGCGGGGGAGAGCCGTCGACACTTCGTACTCCCATTGACCTGCCAAGTGGGCCGTTCACCTCCTGGGTGGAGGGTGGTGCCGGGATGTCGGGGCCTGGCCAGGCCCAGGGTTGGGGTCGGGCTGAGGCCGCGCTGCCGCGTGGTGCCGTGTCCAAGATGGCGGCTGGGCCGGGCAATGGTGCTGACGGTGGCCCAGGCCCTGTCCTGCGGGGAGGGAGCGAGCCCTTCATGTGGCCTGTCCAACATGCGTCCCCCCCAGCTGAAGGCGGGGAGAGTCACCCATCTTCTTGGGGACTCTCCTCGTCGAGGCGGAAAAAGCGGGACAGGCCATCCGCGTTGGCGTGGTCCTGGCCGGGTCGATGTTCCACAGTGAAGTCCATCCCCTGCAGGGAGATGGACCAACGTAGTAGTTTCGGGTTTTCCCCCCGCATCTGCATGAGCCATTGCAGGGGTCGATGATCGGTCTGGACCCGGAAGTGGGTGCCGAAGAGATAAGGCCGGAGCTTTTTGAGGGCCCACACCACGGCGAAGGCCTCCCTCTCGATGGTGCTCCAGCGTCGTTCTCGGGCCAGGAGCCGTCTGCTGATGAAAGCCACTGGCTGGTCAAGTCCTTCGGGGTTCAGCTGGGAAAGGACTGCCCCAACGCCATGGTCGGAGGCATCTGTTTGGACGATAAATTCCCGACTGTAGTCGGGGGCCTGGAGCACCGGGGCGGAGCACATGGCGGCCTTCAGCTTCTCGAAGGCCGCTTGACAGTCTGGGGTCCAGTTGACCTTCTTTGGTTGGTTTTTGGAGGTGAGTTCCGTGAGGGGCCCTACGATGCTGCCATAGTCCCTCACGAACCGTCGGTAGTAGCCCGTGAGTCCCAAGAAGGCGCGGACCTCGGTCTGGGTGATGGGGGACTGCCACGACTGGATGGCCGCGATCTTGAGTTGCAGAGGGGCCACCAGACCGCTTCCCACCTGGTGCCCGAGATAGGTCACGGACCCCTGGCCAATTTGGCATTTGCTGGCCTTGATCGTGAGGCCAGCTCGTTGGAGGGCCTGTAGCACCTCTCGGAGGTGGTGGAGGTGGTCGGACCAGTGGTGGCTGTACACAGCGATATCGTCCAGGTAGGCGGCGCTGAATCCTTCGAGTCCTGCCAGGACCTGGTTTACTAGCCGCTGAAAGGTTGCTGGGGCATTCTTCATGCCGAATGGCATGACCTTGAAGTGATAGTGGCCATCCGGGGTAGAGAATGCAGATCGTTCTTGGGCCCGGGGTGTGAGACCGATCTGCCAGTAGCCCGCTGTCAGGTCGAAGATGCTGAGGTAGCGGGCAGCTCCCATGCGGTCGATTAGTTCATCTGCTCGGGGGATGGGGTGTGCGTCTGTTCTGGTGACCGCATTCAAGCCCCGGTAGTCGACGCAGAACCGGAGCTCCGGCGTGGTGCCGGGGGCGGCCGCTTTGGGGACCAGTACCACTGGGCTGGCCCAGGGGCTGTCTGAGGGCTCGATGATCCCGAGGGTGAGCATCTTGGCCACCTCCTCTTGGATGCAGGCCCGTACCCGATCTGGTACGCGGTAGGCCCGATGGCGGATAGGGGGACTGTCTCCCGTGTCCACGTCGTGTAAGCACCAGGGGGTGACCCCTGGGGTGAGGGAGAACAGGGTGGAGAACTGTAGCAGGAGGACTCGGCAGCCTTGGCGCTGTTCCAGGGTGAGGGCCTCCGAGAGTCGAACCCCGTCCACGGAGCCGTCCTTCTCCCGTGACCGTAGGAGGTCAGGGAGGGGTTCGGAGTCCTCCTCGGTTCCATTGTCGGTTGCCATCAGGAGGCTGAGTTCGGAGCGTACAAAGTGGGGTTTCAGTCTATTAGCGTGGAGGACCCGGAGAGGGTTTCGGGAAGATTCCATATCGATGAGATAGGTGACAGGGCTCTTGCGCTCGATTACTTTGAAGGGCCCCGTCCATTTGTCTTGCAGGGCGCATGGTTCGGTGGGAGACATTACCCACACTTGTTGACCGGGTTCAAATTCGATGGAGGATGCATTTCTATCGTACCACCTTTTCATGTCCTCCTGACTGGCCTCCAGGTTTGCTTTTGCCATCTCTCTGAACCTTCTGGTCTGGTTGCGGAGGGTTAGGAGGTACTTGAAAACATCTGGAGGGTTCTTTAGAGGGGGCATTTCCCAGCCTTCTTTGACTAGGCTGAGCGGGCCTCGCACCGGGTGTCCATACAAGAGTTCGAAAGGGCTGAAGCCGAGGGACTTCTGGGGGACTTCTCGGTAGGCAAAGAGAAGGCACGGTAGTAGCACATCCCACTGGCGACGGAGGGGCTCTTCCAACCCCCCAATCATCCCTTTGAGCGTGCGGTTGAACCGCTCAACCAGTCCGTTCCCTTGAGGGTGATAGGGGGTCGTGAATCGGTAGGTGACCCCACACTGTTGCCAGAGGGACTTCATGTATTTTGAGATAAAGTTCGTACCCCTGTCGCTGACGACTTCTCGGGGGAAGCCCACTCGAGAGAAGATCCCCATCAAGGCTCGACCCACTACTGGGGCTGTTATCGTACGAAGGGGGACCGCCTCAGGATAGCGGGTAGCGTGATCCACCAGGACCAGGATGAAGCGATGTCCCTGTGCTGTTCGGGGGTCCAGGGGCCCCACAATGTCTATTCCCACCCTTTCGAACGGGGTGGTCACCACGGGGAATGGTTGTAGGGGTGCCTTGAGTTTGCGGCCGCTCTTCCCACTGGCCTGGCAGGTCGGGCAGGACCGGCAATGGTTGGATACATCGTTCCTCATTTTGGGCCAAAAAAAGTGAGTCACCAGGCGGTGGTAGGTCTTGTCTTGGCCCAGGTGCCCGGCCAGGGGGACATCGTGGGCTAGGTTCAACAGGAAGTCTCTGAAGTGGAGGGGCACCACCAGCACTCGCCCGGCCCCCAGTTCTGCGATTTTCTGTTCGCTGTACAAGAGATCATTGTCCCAATAAACCCAGTGGGCCCCGGTGGTGTCTCCTTGGCTCTGGGCGAGCGCTTGCTGTCGCAATCCCTCGAGGGAGGGGCAGGTCTTTTGCTCCTGCCGGAATTGTTCCTGGGTGGGCCCCCCTTCTTGACGCCACTGAGCCAGGTCGGGAAGCTCGGGGGGCTGTGTGGACCCCTCTGGGGTGGGGTCCGGGTGGTCGGTCTGGGGGAAGTCTTCTTCTGGAGTGATCGAGGGCGGAGGCGCTGCCCATTCTGGTTCTTCTGGTCTAGGGATGGTGCGGGTGGCCATGGACCGGGTGGTTACGCATGCCCAGTCCGGGAGACCCAACATCCCCAGATGCTCTCTTCTTTCCACAGCGGCCCACGGGGAGCTCTCGAGATCGTTCCCCAGGAGGCAGTCTACGGGGGCATCGTCACGGACAGTTACTTTCAGCATGCCGGACACTCCTCCCCATTCGAAGGGGACGCAGGCCATCCGACACAGGCTCTCCGAGTTGTCTGCCGATCGGACGGGGCAAAGTACGTTTGGTAGGATTTGTTCTGGGGTCACCAGGTGACAGCGGACGGCCGTCACACTGGCCCCGGTGTCACGCAGGGCCTCGGCCTTGCGCCCATTGATGCTCACCCATTGGCTGTACTTCCGAGTGTTGGCGGGCAGGGGAGTCCGCGGGACCATGTCTCTTCCTCCCAGGCATGCCAGGGTCATGGCGGCGGGTTCCCACTCGAACTGCTCCGACTCATAGGTCTCCGTGTCTTCGGAGATTTGTTCTTCTCCCAGGGCGGCGGCCGCCATCTGGCGGGGCCCGGGGACCTGGTTCTTCGGGCAGGTCGGGTCACTGGCATAGTGGCCGACTCGCTGGCATCGATGACACGTCACGTTAGCTCGGAACCCCGGGCGCATCGGGGGGTTTCCCCGGCCTGCTGGAGCCGGGGTGGCGTTCGTGGGGGCGGCGTCTCTGCCCCGGACCGGGCCTCCTCCTCCTCCTCGGGGACGATGGTGACCTTGGTTGGTTCTGTTCTGCTCATTCGGCCCACTCCGGGCCACTCGGGTGCTCTCCCACCGGTCAGCCTCGGTGGCGAGCTGCCGGGGTTCAGTCAATTTACTGTCGAGGAGGTGCTGCCTGAGCTCGACAAAGCAGTTGTTGGAGAGGTGCTCCCACACAATGAGATTGAAGAGTTGTTCGTAGGTGGTTACGTTGTTACCCTTGATCCACCCCTCGAAGGCTCGGCTGAAATAGTTCACGTATTCCAACCACGTCGTACCTGGGATCCGGGTGCAGTTGCGGAACCTCTGGCGGTACATTTCGGGTGTAAGTCCATATCGACTGAGGAGGGCGGCCTTCATATGGTCATAGGACGTCATTTGATGGTCCGGAAGCTGCAGCAGGGCATCACGACCCTCGTTGACGAATCTCCCCCATAGACCGGCTCCCCAGTCACTTCGAGCGACCCGGTGGGCGGTCATGGCAATCTCATAGGCTTTGAACCACTGCTGTATGTCGTCGTTCCGGTGATATTCTCGGACCACATCCTTGGGGATGTGGACCTTCTGCTCGGTAGGACCCGGGGAGTGCGGTTGCTCGGGCACCCCTAGGTTTTTGTTCAGTTTGCGTATTTCTATCTCCGCTAGTTTGCACTCGTGCTCGTATGCCAGTCTTTTTTCTTCGAGGTCTCTCTGTCTCTGTTTTTCCTCTCGCTCTTCTCTGAGCCGTAAGTGTTCTAAGTTTATTTTTTGTTCCGCCAGTTTCAACTCTCCGTCTAATCTGAGTCGTGCCAAGTCTAACTCGTGTAATCTATTTTTTTCCCGCTCCTGGATCTCTTCATGGGAGGGGCCTGGTCTCCGTTCCTCCGTCCGGGTGGTGTTGACTTCCGGGGCTGCGGGGTCCCGGGGGGTTGCGGTATTTGTCTCTGTCCAGGCCTCTAGGGCGTTTTTGAAGTCTTCTTTTGTGCTTAGCCCGGTGGTAGCAATGCCTAAGTCCATGCAAAATTGTTTGAGCTCTCGGTGGTTGTATTCTTCCAGCTTTTCCATCTGGAACTTCTCCGCCGATCCGCTCTCTTTGGTCGTCATTGTGGTTTTAGTCGTAGGGTGAGTTACTGTCTGTACGGTACGCGTTGGTTCGGATCGCGCCGCTAGCCACCAATGTTAGACGGGGACCTGGAGGGTCGGCCGAGCAGAGTGATCGCACAGACAGGTAACTTCCCCCCCACAGATGGACACCACACAAAGCTTATGGTAACACCTTTTATAGGCACTTCGGGTAGTAGAGTGGTACGATACAGGGCGATCAGGACACGATGATCCTCTCAATTCTAGTCTCTAGTAAGGGAAGGGGGTAGCGGGACAGTCTTGGTACCCACGGGTACGGGTGTGTAACGGTGATAGCTCACAATCCTCGAGCTCGGTGTTCGGATGGGTCAGACCGCGGCAGCGCCAGCAGGTCCCGAAGAGGTCGTAGGTGGCACGGGCCGCGGCAGCGCCAGCAGGTCCCAACGAGGATGAAGGTTACAACGGGCCGCGGCAGCGCCAGCAGGTCCCACGAGAATGCAGGTTGCAACGGGCCGCGGCAGCGCCAGCAGGTCCCACGAGGATGAAGGTTACAACGGGCCGCGGCAGCGCCAGCAGGTCCCACGAGAATGCAGGTTGCAGAGGGCCGCGGCAGCGCCAGCAGGTCCCACGAGGATGAAGGTTGCAGAGGGCCGCGGCAGCGCCAGCAGGTCCCACGAGGATGAAGGTTGCAGAGGGCCGCGGCAGCGCCAGCAGGTCCCACGAGGATGAAGGTTGCAGAGGGCCGCGGCAGCGCCAGCAGGCAGGACAATAGTTCACAAGGCAGGGCTGTGGCAGCGCCAACAGTCCGTCAAGGATGAGTTCGTCGCGGTGTCTCTCGACTCCAGGATACAACTGCCTTCCTGTCCTGGGGCTGCCTCAGTTATAGGTCTGGCGCCCTTTGATGTCCGGACCCTCGCTCTTGGAGGTCGGGAGGTCTGGGATGAGGGAGTCCAGACACCCAGCAGGGGGGTGGAGCCAGCGCCCGAGGAGGCTGGGGGTGCTCGGCACCTGGCGGGGGAGAGCCGTCGACACTTCGTACTCCCATTGACCTGCCAAGTGGGCCGTTCACCTCCTGGGTGGAGGGTGGTGCCGGGATGTCGGGGCCTGGCCAGGCCCAGGGTTGGGGTCGGGCTGAGGCCGCGCGGCCGCGTGGTGCCGTGTCCAAGATGGCGGCTGGGCCGGGCAATGGTGCTGACGGTGGCCCGGGCCCTGTCCTGCGGGGAGGGAGCGAGCCCTTCATGTGGCCTGTCCAACAGCGCCCATGCACTTGATGAACAGCCAGATCGTGGCCTGTGTCTTCATCATGTATTTTTAACTAATGTACACTGAATTCACGTGCTCCACCACTAAAAAACAAGCACTCACCTGGGCTTCCTCGCATGGAATGACCAAAACAAACACAGAAGGAAAAAAAACGAAGCTCCGCCCACCGCCGCGATGACGACATCGCAGAGGCGGATAGGGAAAAAATCGCGGGAACGCCCCCAATCTGGTCCGGCCTTGACGGACAGATCCGGCTCCCAATGGCTAGCCTCCATTTATGGAGCTAGCCAATGGGAGGTGGGGGACGTTCCAATAGTCTATATGGTAAACAAAAGATTTCACCTGCGCGAACTGCTTGCGCAGATCGCCAGGTCGAAACCTAAAAATGCAAGAAGTTCCCTGTATACAGATCTCCCAGTCGTGTCAGCCTAGCACTTGTCCAACTAGCCCTGTCTCCATGTTTCAATGTCTTTTGAAGGCTAGAGGCTGGAGGGGAGATAGGGACTCTCATGCATATGGTATTTGTGTCGCAGTCTTTTTAAACAATACGTCCAGTAATATTGCACAGTTTGGAGCTTTGTTGGTATGTATAGTAAGCAGGAAGCACTATTCCACCTTACTAATTACTAGCCAACTGCCCCAAATTTCGCTGACGCTCTCAACACGTTCACTGCTTGTCCCAGGTTCCCAGCCAATACATCATCTCTGATGTCTCAGATCCACACTCCAGATACTTAAACATAGTTGAGGCCCACCATAGTGAGTAACAGCCTGATTTGCCATGTCCATTGGTTCCTGTGATTTTCAGGAGAAAAAGGCAAGATTTTTCCCACCTGGCTTTCAGCACAAAGGAATTACCTAAATGTTCACCATCAACATTACTTGCAAAAAAGTTCAGTACTTATTTTCTCGATATATTGTAGAACATTATTTGTGTAAAGTGAGCTGATATAAAACCTCGATACCTCTTTCCTTTGCTTTTTGGCATTGCGGACAGGCCAAGGGTTTCATGGCCATTGTGAAGAGGTGTAGCAGCAGTGGGAAACCCTGCCTCATACTTCTACCCACCGGCCCCTGGTATGAGATGACCTCCCCCGTTCTGAATCTCGTGGTAGGTTAAGTCAACAGCAGTCTGTTGCATCTCACATATTCGAGCCAACATTCATGCATTCTAGGACTTGATGTAAACAGCTCCATCTCAAAGAGTCAAGTGCTTTTTCGATATCCACTGATGCCACTACTGGTAAGTGGTCAGCATTTAGGAAGGCTGTCATCAAGTGGGTCAGTCTGCTCAAGTTCAGAGAAGTAAACCTGCCCACAATTAAGCCATTTTGATCGTGACAGGCAACAATCTATTTGCTATGATTTTTAGTCTAGCTTCATCGTAGACAGTAGTCTGTTCAAAGTCTTTGACAATCACTACTAGGTCTTATGTAATTTGTGGGAGCACGAGTAAGGTTTGAGTACAGTTATATACCTAGATGAGCCAAGGAGTGAGCAGTCTTTCGTACGGTGAGTTAAATTCATCTGGCAGGCCATCCAGCCCTGGATACTTGCCCTAAGTTATCACCTTTGAAACTTACCTAATTTCAGCCGGAGCCAATGGTTCCTCCAAGGAAAGTCTTTGATCTTCTGATGAAAAGGGGAGAGCCTAACTTCCTTAGAATGTCTGTAAGTGAACCTCCTATATCTCCCATGGTGGAGCATTCAAAGAGATGTAGTAATTGATGAAAATGTAACTTATGTCAGTCTGTGCATTGTGCAAACTATGGGTATCTCATCACAGCACCGCCACTGAAATTTGGGGTACTTCTGATGTCAATCAGCACACTAACAACCTGCCCGATGTATTGCCCTCTGATAGTTGCTTGGTTGTGAATTCCATACAATATAACAAATTCAATCTATGTATACTCATATTGTAATTTAACCTACATGCTAGTTAACTATCATGGCTGTCGGTGTCAAGCAATGAATTCCTCTGAAGAATGCGCATTGCAGTCTGTCTTGAGTTCTCAGGAATCACTTTGAGGATTTGTAAAACAGAATCTGATTACTTGAATACTAAGACGAAGATACAGAAAGAAGAACTATTGAGGACCAAAATTCAGATTGGGGTCCTCACTAAAAGAATGGAATTCTGGCCTGGAGTATATTGCTCGTTAGCTCTCCCCATGAAAACTGCAGGGGGCAGTTCTCTCTGCAGCAGCAATCTTAGATCTTACAGTGGTATGTGACTGGCTATGAAGATTTCCCAGACAAGTCTATCCGGATTTTCCCATCCTTTTTTTAATGGCTAAGTGTCTGATCTATGCAGATCATTCATTGGTGATTTACATCGGCTAACCCCCTTTGCTGTCAGTATATTGCTCTTGAAATTTTGCTATGGTGAGCTCATGGGGGTGTGCCACTGCTAACTGTCCCGTCTTGGCAGGCCGCCCAGGTTTGAACACTGCTCTATCATGGTATTTAGCTCCTGCAGCAACATATGGTCCTAACTACCATTCAGCAGCCTCAGGGTGTTCCGGGCTGCACTTTTAATACATTCTGATACAGCAGTTTCTCATATATAATTTCAGAACCACACTCTCTTCGCAGCAATCTTTTCACAAGGTGACTAACAATCTGCTCATAGTTGCAGCAAGGTCATCTTTCGCTCCTTGCCTGATGAGAAGAACAGGAGATATCCCATGCAAGAGTCTAGACTCTAGAGTATCCCCACTGCCTCTTTCCCCACAGCCTTTTAAGGTCGAGCCTGGCAGCGCGCATGCGCTGCTCTGTGAGGCATTGTGTGTCTACTCTGGTGCCATAGACCACGCCCACCCCTTTTCATTTATTCCATTTCCATCTTATGCCAGACAAAATTATTTACTTTTCTTTGGCGAAACGCTGCTTGTTTTCCCGCCTTTGGGTGTGTTGTGACTTTGGTGGCGACTGCCCCGGTCACATGTAGCCTTACTCATTGCTTAACATAGTGCGGTTTGGTGCACTCCATGTTTACGTTGAACTTGAATGGTCCCGCGCCGTGCCTTGTTGATTGCCTCCCTCTGCTTGTTTGTGCGCCGTTTCATCTATCTTTACGCCCGCTGGCCCTCATTAATAACTATAATGTATGTACATTTCATAGCGGCGATGGGGGTTTGACAAGCTTGTTATTATTATTGTTTTTTTTCAGAAACGCTATTTTTCCAGTTGGACTGATCTTCACCCACAATCTATTCAACTGTTTTAAGATGCGCTTCAAACCTTCGTTTCCCTCTCTGCTGCCAGTCTCTCCCAATACTCCAAAAAGAAAATGACATATTTTACTAAAGTTCTAACTCGGCACTGTAAAATAGCACAAGTTCTAAGTAAATGTGAATAAAAAAATGTTTTTAATATAAGAAAACGCTTGGCTGTGATGACCTGCGCTCACTATCAATTTCTTCTAAAGTCAGACAGGGTAAAAAAGTAGATTTTTTTTTGTATATCATGGGGTCAAATTGAAGGTGATTTTGGGAGGCCCTGAGTCTTCACAATCCTTAAATGTTCTTAGGGTATGGGTGCCCCTTGCTGCATTTAAGTGGGTCTTTCTCTCCTCCTGCACCCCACTCCCCTCCACCGTGTTCATGGCTGTTTGCCCCCTTCCCCCTCCTCTGAGAAGAGCTTGGTAGGAAGACATGGCCCTCTGGGGTAAAACATGCACACACACACACACACACAGACAGACAGACACAGACACACAGACACACACACACACACAGACAGACACACAGAGAGACACACATACAGACACTGACAGACACACACAAACACACACACAGACAGACACTGGCATACAGACTGACACACAGAGAGACACACACACACAGACACACACACACAGACACACACAGAGACACAAACACACAGACACACACACAGGCACACAGACAGTCACACACACACAGGCACACAGACTGACACACAGACACTCACACAGGCACACACACAGACATACACATAGACACCCACACAGACAGACACAGAAACACACAGGCACACACACAAACACACATATACATAGACACACAGACACACACAGAGACACCCACACACAGACACAGAGAAACAGACACACAGACACAGACAGACACACACAGAGACACAAAGAATTACACAAACACAGACACAAATACATACATAGACACAAACACACACACACAGACACAGAAACATAAACACACACCCGAAGGCCCCGGGTAACTTCAAGTACATGGCTACTTACCAATACAGATCTTTTAAAAGGGGCCTTTGATCTGCTTGAAACAGGCCCCAGGCGCTTTACACCAACATGACGTCATATGGGGACCCTCGAGACAGGCGGGGCTTCCGAGTGCTTCACGAGATACCTGTGTCATGTTTTGGATTCAAAGATTTGTACAAAAGACACTCTGCGCATAAGCACTAGTCTGCATTATGCCCAGACGTTTCGTTGCATCCTCATCACACACACACAACAGTCCCCCAAAAGGCCATGTCTGGGAGCAGGCGGCCCCCGTTCGATGTCAGACAAACATCCAAAGACGCAACAACTCGCAGAGTTCAACAGACTCATTTAAAACCAGCACAACCGCGCAAAGTGGGACACATTGGCAAACCAAAACACGCAGGAAAACTGAACATGTGCAATTGAAGGCAATCTGTACAAAGCCTTACAATGCAGAAAAGCGCAATGCTCGAGAGTGCGACAGTGCACACACAGTACATGAAACAGAATGCTGTGCTGTGGAGGGCCACACGGAAGATACAACAGAACACACAGAGTAAAACACGATACATCAAAGGTACCAAAGAAAGAACTGCTGCAGAACTCTAGATATGGTAAGTAAATGAAATACAGAAAAGTAAAATACAGCCGTATGCAGTGACCTGTCGGTAAAAACGGCGTACAATAATGCATGGAAAAAACAAGAACAGACGCACAGCAAAACACGCTGTGATAATACCCCGTACGGTGTAAGGCTGGGGACTGAGGCCCCCAGCATACTCTGGGGCCCATCCATATGGACTGCAGCCCCCAGCCCACTCTACAGCCCATCCATATGTACTGTGGCCAGAGGAAACACTACACTCCATCCATACGGACTGCGACCCCCGCACACTCTACAGTCCATCCATATGGACTCCGGCCCTCTGTACAATCTACAGTCCTTCCATATGGACTCCGGCCCTCTGTACAATCTACAGTCCGTCCATATGGACTCCGGCCCTCTGTACACTCTACAGTCCTTCCATATGGACTGCGGCCCTCTGTACACTCTACAGTCCTTCCATATGGACTCCGGCCCTCTGTACACTCTACAGTCCTTCCATATGGACTCCGGCCCACTGTACCCTCTACACTCCATCCATACGGACTGCGACCCCCGCACACTCTACAGTCCATCCATATGGACTCCGGCCCTCTGTACAATCTACAGTCCTTCCATATGGACTCCGGCCCTCAGTACACTCTACAGTCCATCCATATGGACTCCGGCCCTCTGTACACTCTACAGTCCATCCATATGGACTCCGGCCCTCTGTACACTCTACACTCCATCCACACGGACTGCGGCCCTCTGTACAATCTACAGTCCTTCCATATGGACTCCGGCCCTCTGTACACTCTACAGTCCTTCCTTATGGACTCCGGCCCACTGTACACTCCATCCATACGGACTGCGGCCCCCGCACAATCTACAGTCCATCCATATGGACTCCGGCCCTCTGTACACTCTACAGTCCATCCATATGGACTCCGGCCCTCTGTACACTCTACAGTCCATCCATATGGACTCCAGCCCTCTGTACACTCTACACTCCATCCACACGGACTGCGGCCCTCTGTACAATCTACAGTCCTTCCATATGGACTCCGGCCCTCTGTACACTCTACAGTCCTTCCATATGGACTCCGGCCCTCTGTACACTCACTCTACAGTCCGTCCATATGGACTCCGGCCCTCTGTACACTCTACAGTCCGTCCATATGGACTCCGGCCCACTGTACACTCCACACTACATCCATACGGACTGCGGCACCCGCACACTCTACAGTCCATCCATATGGACTCCGGCCCTCTGTACAATCTACAGTCCTTCCATATGGACTCCGGCCCTCTGTACAATCTACAGTCCGTCCATATGGACTCCGGCCCTCTGTACACTCTACAGTCCTTCCATATGGACTGCGGCCCTCTGTACACTCTACAGTCCTTCCATATGGACTCCGGCCCTCTGTACACTCTACAGTCCTTCCATATGGACTCCGGCCCACTGTACCCTCTACACTCCATCCATACGGACTGCGACCCCCGCACACTCTACAGTCCATCCATATGGACTCCGGCCCTCTGTACAATCTACAGTCCTTCCATATGGACTCCGGCCCACTGTACACTCCACACTACATCCATACGGACTGCGGCACCCGCACACTCTACAGTCCATCCATATGGACTCCGGCCCTCTGTACAATCTTCAGTCCTTCCATATGGACTCCGGCCCTCAGTACACTCTACAGTCCATCCATATGGACTCCGGCCCTCAGTACACTCTACAGTCCATCCATATGGACTCCGGCCCTCTGTACACTCTACAGTCCATCCATATGGACTCCGGCCCTCTGTACACTCTAACGTCCATCCATATGGACTCCGGCCCTCTGTAAACTCTACAGTCCACCCATACGGACTGAGGCCCTTGGCACACACTGCAGTATATCCATACGGACTGTGGCCCCCAGCACCATCTACTCTCTATCCATACGGACTGAGGTCCCCAGCACAGATTAGTTCATACATACAGCCTGTAGCCCCCAGCACACACTGCAGTCCATCCATACGGACTGAGGCCTCCATCACACTCTTATAAGGTCCCAAAGGCGAGACCTATCGGCTATGCCAATGGTTGTTCCTTCTTAAGCGGACTGTGGCCATCTTAC
Source organism: Lissotriton helveticus (assembly GCF_964261635.1). Taxonomy (NCBI): domain Eukaryota; kingdom Metazoa; phylum Chordata; class Amphibia; order Caudata; family Salamandridae; genus Lissotriton; species Lissotriton helveticus. The sequence continues at coordinate 782,726,601 of NC_136072.1, forward strand.
ATCCACCTCTCACCTCCAAGCCCTAATCTTCAACAGTCAGCTCACCCCAGGATTTTACCTTGTGTTGCTAGTTCGGCCCATCTTACACCCATATCTCCCCTTTCTCTTTCTGCGCCCCCATTACTTTTTCTCACTGACTTTGCCCCTCATACACTTACCTTTCCCTTTTCCCTCGCCCTCTGACTTTTTTCTCAGTGGTTTTGCCACACTTAAATCCATGTTCCTGTCCATGCTGTACTCTTCCCATAGGGAATCTGCCCACTCCAGTCTGTTACCAAAATGTCTGATATTTTTAAGTAAATGCCAGTAAAAACACTAGGAACTCAACAAAAGCAGGTGTGTATTCCTGTTTCAAACTGAAGTTATAAAAAAATAATAAAAGCATAAATCACATCAAAATTATTTCCAGGCAATGTACATAATACCTAAATGATTAATAAAGCTAACAGAACGGGTGATTAAAATTACAAGTAAAACATACAGCGGATTTTTCCACAAGTTGCTATTCACATACCAGCTACATGCATATTTTTACCTGAAAAACATGGCAACCCTATATACAGCAATTGTATGACCACTTTCAATTCATCTGTCTCCTTCATTCTCTGCAAGGAGAGCAATGTCCATTGTGGTTGGAGCGGATGGAGCATGTTCTCTTTCTTTTGTTGAAAGTTTTGTAGTGTAACCTGTTGTTCATTCCTGGAAGGGGAAGGCTGCCTTGACTTCACACCTATGGACCCTTTAGGAGCCCATCTACTCACTGTGTCATACAGATACATCGATTAAACCATGAAAGGGCCCTACAGGGGAGGCTGCTAAAAGAAAGAAAGATTAACACAGAGGCTTGCTATGACAAACAGGGCTTTAGGACAGCCAGCGTGATATTCTGAATGGATCTGGATTACTGCCCGGGCAGCCCCAGCCCACCACACTTGAAGGAATGTATGACGTTACAATGCATACATTTACAACACATGCACTTACAACGCAGTTTTTACATCGCACCATCCACAACAACGCATTCCATTACATCGCATAACACTACATCGCATATTTAAAAACTACCATACAACGTATACCATTACATTGCATTTAAGGTAAGTATTGGATAGTATAGGGGTAAAAATTACTATTCTAACTCCAGGGGGTGCAACAGAAGGGTACGTGTTGGATAGTGTAGGGGTTAAAATTACTATTCTTACTCCAGGGGGTGCAACAGTAGGGTAAGTGTTGGATAGTGTAGGGGTACTATGCGTTGTAATGGTATGCATTGTAATGCCTGCGTTGTAGTGACATGCGATGTAGTGTCATGCGGTGTAATGGTATGCGTTGTAATGCCATGCGTTATAAAGGATTTTGTGATGTAATGACTGCGTTGTAAGTGTAGTGCGATGTAATGACTGCGTTGTAAAGGTTGTTTTCCACCTGAAGGAGAGGGATGAAGCCTGTTCATCTCAATGGTAATTGCACACCTGAATGCATCCTTTGGATACTTCTCTAAACATAGTGATTGGTGCCAGATTGTGGAAACAATGCTCTTCAAATTGTTATGGGTTTCAGATAATAGGTTCCGGCATGTGCTAGGCATTATGCTGTTTACCTGTGTCTGAGATTGGGTATAGACTGAACTTTATAGGGAGGAGTGGAAATGGTAGCGAGTTGGGGTGTCGCTAAGTCCTAGGAGGATCTGGGGACAGCAGATTAATCAGATGGTATTGAGTTAGGGGTGAGGAAGGGAATACATTAGGGCTGAGAAACAGTTGAAGGCAGGGCGAGGAGAAGAGGCAAGGCGCTCGAGCGAATGATGCTGGGAGGGCGCAGCATAGTTGTATTAGGGAAGAGAGAGTGTGTGTGGAGCTAGGGAGTTGGCGAGGTGGTGTGTTGGATGTGTAGGCATGGGAAAGAGAAAGGAAGGGAGGCACCCCTAAGATTGGTTGGAGCCGAGTATCAGGGAGGAAGCAGAAACACCTGGTGTGTATGTTTGAGGGTGAAAGGTGGGCGTGTAGGAGAGAATGAGAAGTAGGAGTAGGGAAATGATGGCGGGTAGGAGTACAGCACAAGGTGGGGGCAGGAGCACAAAGATGTGGAGTACAGAAAGGGGCTGAGAGGGGAGAGTAGAGCAGAGGCATGAGATGAGCAATAGAGTATGGCAGAAGTGTAGATGCTTGGAGGGGTGCACAGCTGTTTGGGAATAGAGGAGGGGTAGGAAGGAGGTGGACTCTTGGAGACCAGTTGATGGGACGTGGCAGGAAATGGCAGTTAGGGTTAGTGGCGGGAGGCTGACATTGTGAAGCTAAGAAGGGTTTCTAGCGGCTGGAGAACAGCATATGATTAGAGAGCAGGAGGAGGAGAAGTGGGACATGGCATGCGAATTTTGGCCTAGCTATTGGAGGGTGGCAACAAGAGTAGCAAGGTGTGGGGGAGGTGTTAGCGTGAAGATGAGGAAGGAAAGAAAAATATCTTTCAGAGAAGTGTCTGAGGAAATAGGCTCATCTAGAAGAGTTGCATAGCACAGCTTTTGCCCACCAAGGGATAAAGTAACTGTAGTCAGATGACAAAGAGGACAACATAGATTTCACACAACAGGACATTTAGAAACTATGAAGTCACTCAGGAATAATGTTGATACAAACCCATGAAGAAGCTGATTTCCGAAAAGCCACAAGGATGAGGGAACCATCAGGTCTGCATGAACAAGACTTGTGCAGTCCCATGAGAGGGGGCCGTCCTAGGAAATTAAGTAGCTATAGAGTCACCCAAGAGTGAAGTGCATGCAACCCCAGAAAGACTCAGCTTACCATGAAACAACCCCAGGATTAAAGAATCTGCATGATCAGCCAGAAGAGACATAGGCGAAGACACAAGATTTTAAGAACATATGGAGACACGGTGTAGAAATAAATATGCAACATCAGGAAAACATCGTTTCTTATAACATCAACCCTATTTTAAAACAAGCAGTTACAATGCAATGGTCTCGGCATTCTTAAAGGTAGAGCTATTGGCATTGCTCATGACATTTTTTGTTGTTTTAAATCATAAATAAATGGCATTGTCATTTACAATGCCAATAGCTTAATCGCTCGCAAATGCATGACCTATTGCATTTACACCCACACAGAGCCACACACACAAAGCCACACACACACACATACAGAGCCACCCACACAATCTGCACTCTGCACTCACAATCTGCACTCTGCACTCACAATTTGCACTCTGAATCTGCACTCTGCACTCAAAATCTGCACTCTGAATCTGCACTCTGCATTCACAATCTGCACTCTGAATCTGCACTCTGAATCTGCACTCTGCACTCACAATCTGCACTCTGAATCTGCACTCTGAAACTGCACTCTGAATCTGCACTCTGCACTCTGAATCTGAACTCTGCACTCTGAATCTGCACTCTACACTCTGCACTCTGAATCTGCACTCTGAATCTGCACTCTGCACTCTGAATCTGCACTCTGCACTCTGAATCTGCACTCTGCACTCACAATCTGCACTCTGCACTCACAATCTGCACTCTGCACTCACAATCTGCACTCACAATCTGCACTCTGCACTTACAATCTGCACTCTGAATCTGCACTCTGAATCTGCACTCTGAATCTGCACTCTGAATCTGCACTCACAATCTGCACTCACAATCTGCACCAGAATGGTTCCATAACACGAGAGAGAATCATGCCCCACCAATTTGGAAATCACTGTAGGGTGAACACAGTTGTCTGTCACATTTCTTTAGGCAGTGTGATTAACTTCGAAGTAGCCCTTTTTCATTAATAAGGATCGTCGCAATCCCAAACATGTCTTCTTGGGCTGTGGGATAAAGCACATCGCCTTATACGGATCTCAAATAGACCATACCTTCTTAGGGACTTAAACTTCCAGGCAATTGCTATTCTCAGTAAAACTGGATTTCAGAATCAAATAGTCTCGAAGTTTATCATACGCCTCAAGCATACTCAAGTTTGAAGGTTCGTGGGGAGAGATGACATTGCTTAATTCTGAAGCATTAATAGGGGGCCTTTTACACAGGTAAAGTGCACACTCAAGTATCAACAAGATTTAACCCTCAACCATATGTGGCTTTCATACCCAGCACCACACTGGAGTTGCACCACTCTTCAGCATCGGGCACTTTCACCATAGAATATTAGCAATTGCAAAATAATTGTTCCTGTGTATGCAGAAATAGGCAAGACATGCCATGATTTCGACATCTGTGTTGAAGTAAACTCATTCCAAGCTTTTTTAAGCAGCAAGCACACCATTTACCATAATCTGTTGAGAGTCAAAAAAACATGAAGTATGCGGGCACAACAATTCCAATATTGTCACATTTTTTCTCTCTCAGTTAAGCTTTTCATTCCAAAGTCAGAGTAATTGTGTTAAAAGTGATTAGAAGCACATGAACACATGATTTCATACACAGTATTCTTAGATTGAGCATATTACAATAATTATTATAGGAGACAGTGCACGCCTGGGGTTTTGTACAGATGAATAAGTAGCTTATCGTGTCAGTATGAGGACTGCACCTTAGTATTTCATCCAAGTGGCACAGTAAATACCCCTCCTACGTCACACTGCCCAGCACTTCCGGCGGGTACCACTGGGACGTCAGGCCAGGCCTCTGCCAGCACCAACAATGCAAGATGGCTCCCATGACATCACCGCACTCCTCCGCTTCCAACGGGGTGACCCCACTTCCCCAAGACCCCTTCCTGACATTGTTCCAGGGTGTCGCCGCCTGGCAGAGCGCTTTCATTTCTGCTTTTAAACACGCATTGTTAAGAGAGGTGTGGAGGAACATTGGGTGATTAGACGAGGATCCTCTGAAAGGCCGGTAGGGCTGGGGCAGATGGGCGAGGGGATAAAGATGGCAGTTACCAGGTTGTCCGGATTATGCCGGGTGGATATAACTAGGGAGGTTTTATCGGCCAGATCGAGACTGTCAAACGACCTTCTCTGGACTGACTGAGGGAGATCTCTCCGCCTTGTGGACAGTCTTGAATCAGAGGCTTTCTAGGAGATTGAGGAAGCTCCATACACCCTGCAACTCAGAGGGTCTCTACAGCACCGGGAAGGTATAACTACCAGGTAAACACAAGCCTATCAGAGGCTTTATAAGGGACATAGGGAGTCTAACCACCCGGTAAACACAAGCCTATCAGAGACCTTCTAATGGGCCAGGGGCTGTCTAAATACTAGGTAAACACAAGCCTATGGAGTCTTTATACTGTACATGGAGAGGTTTTAACACCAGGTTAACACAAGTCTATCAGTGGTATTCTAATGGGCCAGGGGTGACCTAAATACCAGGTAAACACGAGTCAATCATAGGTCTTCTACTGGACATGGGGAGGCCTAACCACCAGGCAAACGCAAGTCTATAAGACACCTTCTAATGGGTCTGGGGTAGTCTAAATAAGGTAAACACAAGCCAATTGGAGGCCTAATGTATCAGAGGCGTCTAACCACCAGGTAAACTCAAGCCTATCAGAGGTCTTCCAATGAACTAGGGCTGATCTAAACACGAGTTAAACACAAGTCTATCGCCGCCTTCTCAGGGAATAGGGAAGGCCTAAATACTAAGTAAACACAAGCCTCCCAGTATCTATCAGCCACCTTAAAGGGACCAGGGAGATCTAAACACCAGGTAAACACAAGTCAATCAAAGGTAAGAGACCTTCAATGGACCCGGGTCGATTTAAACTCCAGGTAAACACAAGCCTATCCTCCAACTTCTAGGGGGCCAAGGAAGATCTAAACATCAAGTAAACACAAGCCTATCAGAGGTCTTCTAATGGACCAGAGGAGATCTACACAGCATGTAAAAGACCTCCTCAATCAGAGACCCTCTCAAAGACTGAAGGAGCCAGGAGCATAAGTCTGTACGAAGCCTTTTCAAGGGACTAGAGGAGATGCATACGCCCTGTAAAAGTCCATCAGGGTCTTATCCCAGCCTAGCTCTTCCTTCAGTCCTGTTCACTCACAACCTTCACTCTGCCCTGCCCTCCCCCAGGTATAGTGCTCTCCACCATACTGCAGCACTACCCATCACTCAGCCCTCTCTTCCTATCCACCAGTCTTCTCCTCACACTAAAGGCCACTTGATTTCTGTGTGGGCATACCGGGTCCGAAATTACCGGTATCCCCAACCAGATCCTCAAAAGGAGGGTCTAGTTATCTGCCGATCCCTTCCTCCTCCCCCCTTCAGTTTTCGCGCCACCTCCCTCCCCGACCCCCCCATCCCCACCCTTCTGTTCTCAGATCGCTCACCTCTCTCTCCACACCTTGCTCATCTCCCCCGCCTCTGGGTCCCTTCACCCCAGCCCTCCTTCACCTATTCCATGCGGTCTCCCAGGGCAGGAAAACGTGGTTCTACCTCGCACTAAATTTATCCAAAAATAAATACATCTGTTCTTTTCGCACCCCACAGCGACAAGCCTCCGTCTGTGCCCCCGACACCCCCTCGCGCCCACAGGCAGCCCGTGGCCACATGAAAGGACAGACGTCCGGCTGCAGGCCAGCGGGGCGGCCTTCCATCTCAGGCGAGCCAGAGCAGGGTCTCTGGAGCACACCAGGGGCAGTCCGAGGTCACCCCTCCGGCCAGCGCTCCTCCGCCGCCCCATCAGCCCTCCAGCCTCTCCGTCCCTCGTCACCATGTCCCCAGACCAGCCTCTAGTGTACACGCTTCGGCTTCCCTCTCCCTCCAGCCCGTCCACCATCCCCGCCTACAGCTTTTCTCCCCTCCAACCTTCGGCGTCTCTGGCCCTCCAGTCGCTCCACCATCCCCGCCTACAGCTTCTCCCCCCTCCAGCCCATCAGACACGAAGACTACAGCCCTCCCCCATTCCCTGAAGAAGCTCGCTCAGCCCATTCCGATGGAGGTGGGGAAGGCACATCAACCGCAGAAATAAAGACGGCTCCTGGAGAGCCCGCCCGCCTTTCCCATCCCGGTGAAAGCCCGAGGTCCACTCACCAGCCAGCCGGAGGGGTGAGAATGAGAGGCGGAGCCGCACAGACGACGTGGGGAAGGCACAGCCCCAGCTTTGTGCATGCACTCGAGGACCGGCTGCGGCGAATAGCTGAGACTGTTGAATGTTAAGCACATAGAGCGGCAGCTAGGCCTTGTGTGAAAGTACAGCGCAAATTAAGAACAAGGGATAGTTACCTCATGTTCGACGCTGCTCGAGCAGCAAAATGGCGGCCCCAAACATCCGAAAATTTTGGATTCGGGGGCGTGTTTTTGGGTTCTGAGTGACGGTGACGTCACAGGGCGAAAGAACGCCAAAACACGCCCCCGAATCCGAAAGAGACGGGGCTTGTTTGGAGTGACTCCCTTCTCCTCCAATGGCTGGCCTCCGTTTAGGAAGCCAGCCAATGGAGGAGAATGGAGGAGAGAGGCGGGTTCAAAGCCCCCTAACTCAAAAACATTAATTCTTCGGGACTCCGCCCTCACTGCTTCGCTGTGAGAGCTAGGTCCCTCGACCTAAACAACTACGGAGGCGCCTAGGAGCATTGGGGAGCAATTCCACGTGGACACACTTTCCTGCACAGCCATCACAAAGACAGAGCTCCCCTGAAAACTACAGGGAACTTAATAAATTAAGAAGTCAACCAGGAGTAACGTGGCTGTACCCCAGATACAGCTTACCCATCCAGACTCCAAATGAGGAGTAAACAAGTCTAGTGGGTCAGTCAGTAGTAATCTAAAGGAGCAGGCTTCTTTGCCCTTGTGATAAATGGAGGAGTGGTGCAGTGGAAGCTTCAATCCAAAAGGCCTACAGTGCCAATTTCAACTAGGTACGGTCGTGTGTGCGCATAGGAGGAAGACTGGACTAGTATGGAACACTCAGATCTGTGGGAGGTAAATGAAAAAAGAACACACATTCCTAAATAAACCCTCTCTAGGTAAATAAGCAATGGCAAAGCCAACAGGTCTAGGTTTAATGTTCTAGTGCATGCACACAAGGGGAAGCCAGCAAGTGTGGAGAGAGAGAAGATCATGCTCTGTAAATATGTAATATATTTTTGTCCAACCATAATCACTTCAACTTTTCTTAAAATGTAATCTTGAGTGGATCTGCAACTTGTATATATATGTAACTCTAAACACTAGTATCTGTAGGAGACATATGTACTTACTTGCGAAGCCATTAAAATTATTTTTTTCGACTAGCCAGGGAATTTTTACCCTTTTTTTACACCACTATTCACGTAAACAGGTCCCTACACTCCCTAACACATATCACTATCCTTATCACATCACATAGCCTATTGTCAAAAAATAGAAGTGCTCCCGCGTCACTCGTAGGTTGAAGCACGCCCGCTCCGTAGAGGGACGGGAAGACCCCAATGATGGGAGAATGACACTATGGGATTCATAGTGTGTGAGGGGTATTTTAAAAACACACAGTGCCCTCATTCTGCCACCCGCAGAGAGGCCTAATTTTCACATTGTGGTAGATAAATACATCCAAATCGCCCTTTGCTTTAGGTGGAAGATGAATACTTCACTGGGCAGAGCCAAACATGATTGGCAAAGTCTCAAGCCAGCGGCTGGATGAGGCTGATCGTCGATAGCCAGTGGTTGAATGGGGGAGCCCAAAGCCCACTCTATGTGTATTGTTAATAGGTGTAGTAAACGGCTGTGCTGTCAAAACTCAAACTTAAATATGGCCACCACCAATTACAAAACAGCCTTTGAGGTGCTTTGGCCCTTCGCAGCCTACTTTATGTTAGTACTGTGATGCCTACCCACTTACCTGCGCCCTACTGAATGCAGACCAAGTACAAATGAATATAAAACAAGCTTCATGTCCAGATTACCCTCAACAGGTTGAAATATATGTTAGTATTAATTAATTTTGGACTTGTTTTCATTTAACTGTCACTGTATGTCTTGTTATCCATGTCAAAAGTTGGGTCACATTATTTCCAGTGACGTTGTCAAACTTGCTAATAGGTACTCACAACTAAGAATTTTTAAAACATTTGAGTTCTGTAGATAGCAGGAGCAGAACAAAAAAAAACATTGTTTTGCAGATAGACTTCGAAGTTGGCACACAAGTGCCAAATGGACGTTGGTGGTTATTTTTATATATTTTTCAAACAGAAAGCAAAGCTCTATTGGCCGGATGTACAAAGCCCATTCGCAGTAGCAAACCTTGTGATTCACAAAATCAAAGGATATGCAACCGTAAACAGGATTTGTTTTCTTTGTGCTAAATGCATTATGCGAGTCAGAAAAGCCATTTTTTTTTTCAAAACAGATTTTATTGAGTGATCAGGTCAAGGCATATCACAGCTCTCCACAGTCAGGAGATCACTGCCAGAAAGCAACACATGGATCAGCATCTTGGAAACCCAATCAATAAAAGGAGCGACCCCCCCCCAACTCTCCCCACCACCCACAACCACCCAGCGACCCATCTACCCACCCCTTATCCCTCCCTAACCCAGTGCACGTGATCACGATAAGCCTCCAGTAACTGTTGATATCAAGCCAGGCACCATGCGCCTCCCCAGGCCTGTTATTCATTGTCCAAGTCCGGACCATCGTCAGGTACTGCTGGTGGCTCTAAAACCAAATCCCTATAGTCGGCCCACCTTTTCCAAATTTTGTAGTGTTTGCCGGGCATCCCTGGCTTCAAACACTGGGCGCTCTAACCCCATGAAATAGTCCAGTCCAGCCTTCCATGCACACAGTGGGGGAGCTCGCTCAGCCTTCCATGCACGTGCCAAGTCCCGCTTGGCCACAACCAGGCCCAGTAACAAAAGGTGACGTTTGTTGACATTCCCGCCCACACCCTCCAGCACATGCAGTAGGCCCAGGCGATGGGTACGGGGGAGGTCCCATCCCAGCACCTCCGACAGGCAGTTCTATACACCATTCCAGAACCTCGTCAGGCCAGCGCAAGACCATACTGTATGCAACAGGGTACCCCTCTCAACTCCACAACGCAGGCACTCCGGGGACGCAATCAGACCCGCTTTCCACAGCCGCTCCCGTGTATAGTAAGCCCTATGAAAGTATTTAAATTGTATCAATCGGAGTCGCACCGCGATAGCTGACCCACGCGGGGACTCCAGGGCCTCCCTCCAGTCATCTTCATCTAGGGGTCCACCATCCTTTTCCCAGGCTTCCCTCAGCGAGAGCAGGGAGGAGGAACAATGAGTGACCAATGTTTGGTAGATGCGGGAGACCTTCTTATCTCCGAGGTCGCCCATGAAAACTTTCGCTTCCACCGGGCTGAATTCCGTCAGCGACTCCAAACCAACCAGACTAGGTGCGAGCGCATGGCGAATCTGCAAGTACCTGAAAATCTAGGTCTTGGGCATACGGAATTCGTCCCTAAGCTCCTGGAATGACTTGAGAGTCACTCCAGACATAACATCTCCAAGTGAAGAGATCCCGATAGAATCCCAGCCACCAAACCCCACTAGGGAGGCCAGCGTGAGGAGCCGCCCATTATGCCACAACGGGGTCTCAGCCGTCAATCTACCCCACCAGCCCATGCGACGTAGCGCCTGTCGCCAAACCGCAAATACCACCTGCGTGGCGCACGGCAGCCGCCTCCTCAATCTGGCCGAGTAAAGGATGGTGTGCAGCGTGTTGTCCCCCATCAGCAAGCGTTCTAGAGCATACGCCGGGTCTCCACTGTCCCCATACCACCATTCGTTAAGCACGAGCAAATGGGAGGCCTGGTAATAGGACAGCAAGTCCGATGTAGCAAGACCACCACAGTACGTGGACAGGAAGCAGGTGCGCAGCGCCACCCTAGCCGCACCCCCGGCCCACAAAAAGCGGCCTAGGACAGAATTGGCCTGCTGGAACCACTGAGACGCGATTTGGTGCGGATGATTCTGCAGTTGATATAGGAGGCGCGGAAGTGCGACCATTTTAAATATTGCGGACCTACCATATGTGGTAGGAGGCATCCGGGACCATGTTTTAATATCTGTCTGTACCTTCTCCCAAACAGGCATCACGTTGCGCTCCCATGAGATCATGGCGGACTCGGACAGGAACACTCCAAGATACATCAAGCCTCGGCCGCCACTTGTAAGGCCGACGCCCAAGAGCCTTCAGCTGCCCCGTTGCCCAGCTGTAAGGACTCTGTAAGTGGTTTCCTCAGGAGTGCCAGGAGCCGATGATAGCCCCAACCCGTCCCCCCTACACCGCCTGTGTCTATCAAACACTAGACCACAAGGGTGATATGGAGGGAAAGGAGGGAACAAAACAAGGAAAGTAGGGGGAGACAAAACACTGGACTCTTCGGACACTGCTCTCTTCTGCTTCTGTCTGAAGTCGAAGCTACAAGAAAGAATGGGTTAATACAATAACAGTCACCCCACAGTTCCCCAACATCAATATATGAACCTCTCTTTACCTGAGAGCACCAGAGTGAGTCAAGCACTGTACATAGGAACCCGTCTGGAAACTCAGGTGTAATCATGGAATGAGGGACATCCAATGTAGCCTGGATTTAAGGGATGTAAGATATGATCTCTGGTAAAGACCCTGGTACAAACCACTACACTGGTCAGAATACTTCTTACCTAACTAGAACATCTTTGGGCAAAGATCTGGTAGTGCATTAAATGTCAGGATCACCTCAGTAGTAACCTGAAGAGTCAAAAAATGACATACATTAGCACTATGACTGTATAATAAGAACACAATGTAAATAGAGTGCGCTACAAGCGCTTTACCGGTTCCTCCTCTTCTCAGTACTGTGATGAATGCCAGAATCCGGGAAGTCCAGAAAACGAACAGTAAAATAGGGACAAAAAAGGAAAAATGAGGGATCTCACTTGGCGGACCACAAAGCCCACAATGCCCTGCACACTCCTCACCCCTGCTTCCGCAAATACCGGCCGTTCGGCGGGACCATAGTCCGGCCCAATGACGAGTCCGCAAGATACAGGGTGAAGAATACAACAGTGACACCGGGGAAATGACAGCCGGCACAAAGCGAGGGGACAACTTAAATAGCAAAGCCCAAGTTAAGCAAACGGCACTAGGACTTGCTATGAAATGCCTAGATATCCTACGCACACCAAATGAGGAGCGCAATGCCTGACGACTCTTGGCGTGTGGATCATGCAGGCACAAATGAGCAACAATAACAAATCAGGAACGCTGTATGGGAATTCAGCTTAAAGAGTCGTTAGTACGACCGGGAGCGGTAGGAATAGGAATACCAAAGTTCCTGCAACAAAATCGAAGTAGATAGCAAATACGGCAATAAGGAGCCGAGCACCAAATCAAAGAACAAACGCCCTAACAGGGGCGAGAGCGAGAAATCGGAAGTGGCCAGCGGAAGCAGCAACTCAAAAGAGAAAAACTAGAACGCGAAGCACTGAGTGCCTGGGTTCACGAGTTTAAGTTCCGGCTTGAACCCCTCGCGCATGCGCAATGCTGCGCGGCCATCTTCGAATGGTTTCATTGTCCGAAGTTCGTCCGGACCATCCACGGAGACTAGGCAGGCATGACACCAGCACCCAGAAAAGCCATTTTTTACGAAAAACTTTTTATTCTTATTATTTTAAACCACTAACAAGACAGCCCATACAGATCCAAACATTGTGTGTGGTGTCTAATATAGCATATAGGATATTCTATAATGAATCTCAAATGCCCCATTTCCTCCTCCATCCTGCCCTTCCTTATCAATTGTTTAGTAAGCACCATCTGGCCCATATTTTACGAAATTTCTGCAGTCCTCCACTTGCCTTGTGGACCACACATTCTGCAGTCACATAAGTATCCATTACTTGTGTCCACTTGTTAAGGCCACGGGTAGTAGAAGATATCCAGTGTTGAGCAATGTCTTGCTTCGCAATCAATATTCCCACTGCAACCAACTGTCTAGCAGCAGTAGTATCTGCCCAGTCTCTTTCAATCCCAAGAAGTGGATCAGGCATCAATAGGCATGCCCCCCCTTTATTCAATCTGGAGTATATTTCTGACCAATATTACTCAATGTAGGGTCAATGTCGGTCATGTGGGTAAAATCCTATTGCTTCACATTGCATTCTGGACATGTTGGGTCTTTAGGCCTACCCATGTGCCAGAGCATACTGGGATCGTAGCAGGTGTGGTGAAAATATTTAAACTCTTACTACTCTCAACTTAACCGATACACCTAGGGATAGAGCTGCTATCCTCCCGTTGATCCACCTATCATACTCCAGTAGACCAATATCAGACTGCCGTCTATCTCTCAGCTTTACAACAGGGTCAGGGAAGTTAATTACAATAGAGCTATATATGAGATATTTACCTATTTTTAGTAATTGGCTCATGACAATTATAGGCTTGAGAAGGTTACATTTTGGGAGAGTTTGCTGGTGAAGGCTGTAAGGGCAGAGGGAGTGTCGGAGTTGCAGGCATCGGAGAAATTGAGAGGAGTGAAAGTTGAATTCCACTGCCAGTTTGGTCACCTGCATTGACACTATTCACCACCACAGGCTAATACAAAGACTTCACAATATCGGAATCTGTGAAAATGTGTTAAAATGGATTGTTTCTTATCTCACAGACAGACAAATTGTAGTATACCTACGCCCTTTCACATCACCTTCTCACACACAACCATGTGGTGTTCCTCAGGGAACCATAATATTCCCTCTTATTCAAAATCTACCTAATCTCCTTACCAAATCTGATTGAATCCTACAACCTCACCTGTTACAACTATACAGATGTAAACACACAACACCCAGGAGTTTCCCAGGGGAGTGAACTAGAACCTACAGGGTATTCAGGGTGAGCTGGCCTCCAACCAATAATGCACACACAAAGAAGCTACCCTGAATGAAAGAAAGTCAATTCGGAATGTGACCAGGAGTTACAAGGTACTAGGTGGGGGTGCCGGGCATCTAAAAAATGTGAAGGACTGTCCTCACACACCACTAGGTGTCATGCTTCATCATCAGCAGTCCTCGCTCTCTAGAAACCGTGTGTGGTAGAGAGCGGGTCTGTTTTCCTCTTTCCATTTTGTTGTTCTGGTAAGCGGCATGATGCCTCAGGGCATATGTTTGTGTTTCATAAATCCTATTTCCATTCCATATACACTTCTGAAGACAGTTGAAAATGAGGCTGTTTCCTGGGGTACCTACACCACCATCATCTGCAACTAATCCCTCAAAACAGTTGCACCCTCAAGCTCAATCCTCAGCTTACAGCAGCCTACAAATTGCAAACAACCCAACCCGCAAACTGCTTACATTATGCAAGTAAGCAAAAAAGGGCAGACCAACGGTTCGTTCGCCATATCATTATACAGTTATGTACTTTCATATATAAGAGTTATAGCCCACAATAATACTAAAACCACAATCTGCACTGGTCATCAATCAATTCTAACTTACACCTAATACATTCTCATAAGACATATCTGCCAAGAAGGTTGTCCTTTACCAGCACTGCATAGCCACACATCACCAAATTAACAGGTATGTAATAACGGAAGAGATCTGTCACACATTACTGGAAATTTTGGAGGTCTATAATAAAGTCCATGCACTGCAAGGCCCAAATATCTACACAAGCTGACTGCTTCTATGCCTCTCACATTGACACTGAGATATGGGATCATCATATATAATGTCCATCCCAAAAGATCTCTCCACTTCTCTCTATCTCCAACATGTCAGCTCATGAACACAACTGTACACAAAATCTCACATTGGACAACCCAGTACAATATTCAGATAAGGACACAGTATCATATGCAATACCTTGCAGAGCTGTTCAAAGCTACCAGCATACTGAAAAAAAAGAAAACTGTGTATCTGTCTCGTACACTTCATCGTCTAATACACTGCTAGGTGCTGCGTTCCATACCATGATATCTGCACCTCAGTGGTTATCATGCATGACATTGAACACTTCCCACAAACAACATCCTTCCAACAACAAATCCTAAGTGATGTGTGCGCAATACATGTAGGCCAGTGCTTTAGCACCCCAAATAGGTGAACTAAGCGCTATATAAATGCTGCAATCCAATACCATACCATGCTGTGGCATAAGGCCGTTTTAATCAAAATGAATCAGAGAATGCACCACCTGCCTGAATCACATTGCCAGAATTCAGTCCAAGATTTTCACCTCGAAGTTTATAAATGAGATGGATCTGTACAAGGAGCAGTTATTGGGCTCTTTCCCCACTTTAGAATAGTATCGATCAGAGAGTCTTGAAGGTCAGGTGGGAACAGGCCTGCATCTAAGGCCTCCCTGTATGTTAATAATAATTGAGGGGCTAGTATGGAAGAGTACTTTTTAAAGAATTCCACAGGGTACCCATTGGATATATCTGCCTTACCACTCTTCAGACCTGGGACTGCTTCCTCAATTTCTTCTATTGTCAGCAGAGTATCAAGTGCCCACCTTTGATCCAACAAAACACACAAGATGATGGACGGGATGTTGCACAATGGCAAAACATTCATCCCCAGTCACAGATCTGGGTTTAATCCATCGCTATTTTGCTCACCAAGCCACCCCAGTTCGGACATGGCTAAATGCAAATCAGTCTTGACCCTGTGCCTCATGGGAACAGTCCAGACCTGTGACTGGGGGTGAATGTTTTGCCATTGTGCAACATTCCATCCATTATCTTGTGTTTTTGCTGTTCACCCTATGTGGGAAGGGTATACCTAGACGTGGGTCCCCTGCTCACTAAGCCACTGGAGTCAAGCTATCCTAGCTGAAGATGGCTGATAGCCATAAACCGGGCCTAGGATGCTTGATTCCGGTCCAGGGAAGACATGGCTTGGCAGTTCGGGCTGAACTGTTCCCATGAGGCACAGGGTCAAGACTGATTTGCATATGGCCATGTCTGAACTGGTGTGGCTTGGTGAGCAAAATAACGATGGATTAAACCCAGATCTGTGAGCTGGGGGTGAATGTTTTGCCATTGTGCAACATTCCTTCCATCATCTTGTGTGTTTTGCTGTTCACCTTTGATCCAAGGCATGTACTATCAGATCATGTGCTAATGGGCGCGACTGTTCAGTAGGAGGGTTGTCCACAATGCGTAAAGGGAAGTATAAAAGTCCCCAGATGCCGCTGCTATTTGTTAGGAGTATCACAATGCAAGCTTTAATTTTGTGTTTACTGCACCGTAGCGCTTGACTTAATGGCATCTTTTTAACTAGTCTTCCCACGTCTCTTTGACTAGCTCTCAAGAGAGGCCTCTTGAGAGACGATTGTGCTGCAGCTGGAGTCCAACATTCCATGGAAGGGCATGTAATACTTCCAGAAGCATCCAGAAACTTCTAGAAGCACCCAGACCATTTCAGAGTTTTCTGGAAGGTCATACATTGTTCCAGAACTAGGCGACCATCCTGGACTTAAACAAAGCTTTAGGAAGGTCACAGATTGTTCCAGAACTAGGCGACCATTGTGACCCAGCAGCAAGTATAAATACACGCCTTTTGCTGCAAGGTTCACTTGGCTTCGCTCCAGCTGTGTGCGGAAGTCTCCGTTCTTGATCTTGTCACACATCCAGTTCCCGCCCTCTCCTGAGAATTCTACAAACCCATCAGCACCTACCTGCTGCCTCGTCCACCAGGCCCTACCTTCGTCCTCTGCATGCTTTCCTGAAGAACCCTCCTTCCACCACCTACAGGAGACAGAAAAATGAAGGGGCCGTTAGATGCACCTATGCAAGGGAAGAGGCCGAATCGAGGTTAGTGCACTAATGCTTGTGCCTAAAGTTCTTGTTTTACTCTCAACTAACATTACTTCCAGCACAGGGTGGCAAGGTTCGTTCATGGACATTAGACTGGAGACTGTTAAAGTCCAAGTCAAGGCAATGGTTTGCCTTCGTTGAACTTTGTGGCCCTTCAAGTTGGACGCAACATCTTCTTGAGAAGTTATCAAGAAGCAGCAAAGAGGAATGGATAACCTGTGCCTCCAGTGACTCTTGCCATTTTCCTTTCGAAGAAGTTACAGAAGGCTGAATTGTTGCACAAAGACTATATACGGTTGGGAACAAAGTGGAAAGGAGATACAGGTGGCGAAGGGCTATGCAAGCTATGGTGTTATTACCAATCTACTGTTTCTCATTTAGGTACAAGCAATTAGAGATCTCTGGGTGACTGGTCTTTTTGCAAGAGATGTAGATAATCCGCCATCTGGTCATCCCCGTTAACCCAAAGAAGACTGGAAACATAGCCCCATTACCAGATGTGTCTCTTACAAGTTCTTTCTCTCTCTTATTCCAACACTCTTTCCCCTCAGAGTGACTACCAATCCTGTGGTGTCAGGTCTTGAGGTGTTGAGCCCGATCCAGGGAGGAGTGGAGGACAGTTATCGCCCCTACAGAAGTTTAGAATACCAGGTGAGTCGCGAGCGCGGCACTATTGATGTGGATCAGTGACTATCCTACCATCACTCTGCCAAATCTGTGGTACCACCTAGACAGCAAGGTCGCGAGTTGCCAGCCAATAGAGCAATTTACTCAATGTATCTCCCCATTCATAAAATCAACGCTAGCTCGCCAGTTAAGTCAGTTTCACCTCTCCCAGCCTAAGCTGTCTTTACTCGTCTATTGCAGATTTGAGTAACTGAATGTCATAAACTTCACAAGAGTGAACCTCTTTATGTTTGAGTTCTTGCTTGTGCCACTTCAGTAATAGCTTTGTTTTTATTCCTCTTTTCTCCGATCAATAGGGATTTAATATGTGCACGGGTTACATTTTTAAGTGCTTCCCAAATGGTGAGCGCTGAGTCAACTGATCCTACATTGGCATCATAATTATCTGTTATCCTCTCCCTAAGCTTTTTTTTTAACAATTTGTCCATTTTGCAACCACCATGTGTTGAAGCGCCACCCTCCCACTGCTACGTAATGGCCCACCCTATAAATAAGTTCTACTGGCCAGTGGTCTGAGATACCCTGAGACATGGATGCAGGTTTCATTCACCCCCCATCATAACTGTTGCAGGTAGAAACTAATAGTCAAGTTGGGAGGAAGAGGAATGCAAGTGGGAAAAGGAAGCGTATTATCTGTCAGCCCAGTGCCACCTTTCTCACAAGTCAGTAATGCAAAGGGACTGTGCCCGCTAGAGATGTCATCCTAAGTGTCTTTCTGGCACTGAAAGAGTCAATAGCAGGGTCCATGGTTATGTTGAAAGCACCACCATTAGCCGACCAGTAGGCAATGTTGTCAGATAGCTCGAGTCTAGCACATTGGGATATATGTATACACTGACAAGTGACCATAGCTGGCCCTCCAAAGTGGCAGTTATTTTTATGAACCATCCCAAGCAGCCAGTATGGGAACTGGTAACGATTAGATAGAAGGAGCGTTGAATAAGGATAACTACACCTCTTACCCCACTTGCATACTAGCCATATTTGTTAAGGAGAATTGTTTCCCCATAAAGGGTTTCCTGAAGTAGGAGGACATCTGGGCCTATTGGCTTTGTGTAATCATGGTTTGCCGCTCTTTTTCTTTTGCTAGTTTAGGTGAGATTAATCTCATCTAGTTGCGCACTGTTCACCACGTGTTATCCAACACTTTAAATCATAATCAATGTTAACACAATAACATAATTGAACTTCAGTTATTTAATTCATATACTGATTCATTCATATTCATCACAATGTTATAACCAAGTACAGTCCAAATTCAATTGAACACATTATCTTATAGTACTCAATGCTTTAAAGAAAACCAACATTTTAAGTTCATGTTATAACCACACAAAATTCATAGCACTTAATTTTCATATTCATGCCCAATGCATTTCGGCACTACATTGTGCCTTCATCAGGGGCTGATCTGTAAAAATAGAAACAATGGAACAAGTGAGTGTGTTATGTTAATCATGTGTCATGGGGGTGTGTATATTAAAGAGATGTTTCTTCATACCTCTGATAGAAGTAAGTCTGTTCAGTGAACTGAAAAAATAAATTAAAGACCAGCGATAAATGGAAGAATGAGACTTTATAAACCATCAGAGATGGATAAATGAGGGAACCGCTTACCTAAGTATATCTGAGGCTTGGTACCCTGCGAAAACAATTAACAGTCCAAACATTTGGTTCGTGAACATTCACGTGATACTTTTTTAATCACTTGCCAAATGATGACAAAAATAACATGAACAAAAGGTCCTACCTGATCTGTGTGGAATGTTCCGATCTATAAGTATATGATATGGTATTAGACACTGAATAAAAAACTCCCAGTTTAAGTTGTATTTCAGCCATTTCCAAAGCCACGTACCTTAAGAGTACTATTTCCTGTCCTGAATCATAAAAAACGAGTTGTTTATAAAGCGGGAATACTCAAAATTGTTCAAACATGTGTGAACGAGTATCGCACTAAAGAACGAAAAGTCCATTACCTGAAGATAACGTCGCCAATGTTTTAAACAGTAGGGTCAAACCCGCGTTCTCCTGCTTACAATCGGGTGCTCTAGATCAAACGTCCCGCGCCATTGCTGGTATATACCACGTCATAGCGTGTTTCCTCAAACAACACTAAAAACGGACTAAACGAAAAAACGTTCAGATTCTAAAGGTAACCTAACGCGCTCTTTTTCTTTTGACACAATTTTTATTTTGTAAGGGAGAACCAGATTCGGACCCAGACAGAGTCACTCCCCCTGCTGATCCACCAGTCATATAGATGAAATTGTGTTGGGCCGCTTTGGGTTAGATTTATTAGAATGTTATGTCGATTTTTATGGTGCAGCTTTTCACCTGTGAGGGTATCCCAGAGCAGTAACAGGTATGTCTTAATGTTTTCAGAAAGTTCATTCCAGTTCTTGGTGGAGATGAAGGAGAAGGAGCGCTCTCCTGACTTGCTTCTGTGGATGCGCGGGACCCATGTGAGGGTGAGAGAGATAGAGCATAGAAGTCTGGAAGGTTGTAGAGCTAAAGTCGGTCATTGAGGTAAGCTGGTCCAGTGTTGTGGAGGACTTTATAGGAGTGAATGAGCAGCTTGAATTGGCAAAAGTTTTCTGGATGGGTAGCCCATGTAGTTTAGTGAGGTAGGAAGTGATGCAAACGGTTCTGGGGACGTCTAGGATGAGTCTGGTGATGGGGGTTCAGATGGTCTGGAGACTTTGTGTGAGGTGGTAGGAAATGCTGATGTACAGCCTGTTGCTGTAGTTGAGTCTGATGGTTATGAGGGCCTAGGTAACAGTGCATCTTGGGTGCTTGGGGAGCCATTTGAAAACCTTTCGAAACATTTTGAGAATGAGTCAGTAGGATGCGGTCCCACTGTTGACCTATTCATTCATTGTGAGTTTGTCACCTAGGATGCTGCAGAGGTTTCTGGCATGGTCTGATGGAGGGAGGGGGTTTGTGGGACCCAGTTCGGATGGCCACCAAGAAGAGTCCTATGGGGAGCTTTTGTTTCCGAAGAAAAGGATCTCCATTTTGTTTGTGTTGCATTTAAGGCAATTCTCTCACATCCAGTTGGCCACGTTGGTCATGCAGGAGGTGAAGTTGGTCTTGGTGGTGGTGTTTGCATCAGTGAGAGAGAGGATGAGCTGATTGTCATTGGCGTAGGAGACACTGCTGATGCCACTGGCTCTTATGATGCGAGTACCATTTCTATGTACACATTGAACAAGCTGGGCTAAGGGAGGCACCCTTGTGAACTCCACATATGAGCTTCTTGTATTCAGAGGTGTAAGTGAGGGGAGGGGGCGTCTGACTTATCCAGTTCTGTGGGAGAGAAAGGAGGCGATCCATCTTAGAGCAGACCCTTGAGTCTGGTGATGAGGGTGCCATGGGAGATGGTTTTTAAGGCCGCCAAGATGTCGAGCAGGATCAGAACAGCAGTTAAACTCTATCCACGATGGAACAAATGTTGTCTGTTGCTTACAAGTGGGCGGTTTCCATGCTGTGGTTGCTGTGGAACTCTGACTGGGTGGAGTTAAGGAGGTGGTGCTGCTCTAGATGGGCATGTTGCTCTCTCTCTCTCCAGGACTTTGGATGGGAAAGGAAGGAGCAAAATGGATCTTTAGTTGCAGAGTTCTCTTGGGTTTTTGTAAGGTTTCTTCAGGAGAGCTGTGACTTCGGTGCATTTCCAGCTATCCGGGAATGTTCTGCTAAGGATGGAGGAGTTGATGATGGTGGCGAGGTTGGCGCTGATCAGCATTCTTCCCAGGTTGTACATGTGGTGAGGGCAGGGGTCTGTAGGGGACCCTGAATGGATGATCTGCATAATTTCAGCGGTGTCTTCTGTGGCAAGTGGGCTTCAGCTCGTCAATTGGTGGGCGTTCCTGGTGGTGGTGGGAGGTTGTGTGATGATATCTTCTGCAGTGGGTTGGGATGTGAAGTTGGTATAGATCTTGAGTATTTTATTGTGGAAGAAACCTGAGAGGTCATCCCAGAGGTCCTGAGAGGGAGTAATGGTGTTGATGGCTGGCGTTGGATTAATGAAATCTTTGATGATGTTGAAAAGTTCTTTGTCGGAGTTGGAACAGGATTCTATTCTTAGCACAAGGGCAGCTTTCTTGGCTTCTTTGATCTGAGTTTGGTATCTTCTGAGTGCAGATCTGTAGGCCTCTTTTGAGGTGTTATCTCGGCTGGCTCTCTATCTTCTTTCTAGTTGTTTGCAATAGCACTTGGAGTCTCTTAGGTCTTCCATGTACCAGCATGCTTGAGCATGAGTTCTTGTGTGCCTGATTTTCTTCTAGGGAGCCAAGGTGTTGGCACAGTCTGAGATTCAGTTGTTGAAAGTGGTTAGGCCATTCTGTAGGTCACCTTTAAAGTCAAGCAGGTTGGATCTGAGGGTGTGTGTCTAGCCCACCTCCACTATGTTGTTACAGTTGAGACTGTTGTTAACGGCTGGCTTTGGTTTGCTGGAGTGGGGTGTGTTGATGTAGAAGTGTACGATGGAGTGGTCCATCTATATGAGTGGGGTGAGGTGGCTGAGGGTGATCTTGTTGATAGCTGTGAAAGATGGGTCCAGTGTGCGGCCAGCGGTGAGTCGGGCTTTGTACGAGCTGTGGGAGTCTGATGTTGTTGATGTTCTCTAGGGGGGTGGTGGTGTTGTGGTCCATTGCGTCATCAAGATGAATGTTGAGGTCGCTGAGCAGTAAGAATTTGTTGGATCTGAAGGGAGTGACGAAGTTGGCGAGGAGGTTAATGAAGGTGGTGTTGTATGGCACTTTAGATTCCGAATGGATTTTCCCGATTCAAGCCTTTATATAGGTACGATTCTCATTGCCCTTATATGGGCATAGGAAAAGAAGCCCTTATTTAGGCATAGCCCATGCTACCCAAATACAGGCATGGCTACTTCCATCCGTTCACCAAAGTCACAACGATTTCTTGGAAAACCAGCTTAAGCCATTAGGGACTTCCCCTGCTTGAATATTGATTTCTCCAAGAACTCAGTTAGTTTTACAATGAACAACTATTCCCCAGGGGTTCATTCATGACGTTCATATGCCCGACTTTACGTCAAACATGTCACGATTGCCGGAGTAATGCATTAAAAGATGGCGGACGATAAACACGCATGCGCGAGGAGGACAGGCTAGCATAAAACCTGACTCTCCCCTAGTCCCAGCGCTTCGCGTTCTAGTGTTTTTGCCTATAGGGTTCACTTCCGGGTTGCGTCGCGTCCCACACTCCCCCTCCGTCGGTTACCTTGTTTGGCTTCGCCGCCTGTATTCCTGTTTGGCCGCATGGATTCACGATAATTTCTGGACTTCTCCCGGTGCTCCTGTTTTCTTATTCTTGATTCCCCCGGCCTCGCTGCATTGCTGGACACGTCTTTGGAGCTCCTGAATCGCTTCTACACTCGGAGCCATTGATTACAAAGTCCCACCGGCTGACTGAAATTCCAGTACGTGGTTCCGCTTGTGGGCTGGGCAGAGTGGTTTGTGGTTCTGGTGGCTGGCAGGACTTATTGATTTGGTTCCAGCGGCCTGCCGGACTCTTGACCTGCCTGTCCTGCTTGCTGGCCGGACTTAGGGGTTCATGTGCCAGTCAGCCCTTTGGACTGCTTACCTCAGAACTATGGATTCCCCACTCTGTATGTTACTGGACAACTGAGGACTGTAAATACGGTAACAGCGCTCTTAGCGCTGCCCTTTTTTTGTTGTTTTTGCTTATTCGTTCATGATTGTGACAGTGCTTGCCTCACACAGTACCCTACGGGATCAGGATTAAAGGAGTAAAGCACTTTAAGAATATTAATAGATGCACCACAGTGAGAGTACCACAGGACTTTGCGACTCCCAAATTATTATACAAGTAAAGGTGAGCAGTATTCCTAAATAGTGGATTAGATCATAGATTATTGACCTTTTGAATTTACATAACTTTATGCTCTTTACACCAACACACACTTTCCCAACATATCTTTCTGCATCTTCATTTCTATACAGAAGAAGGGAAAGTTAAGGTAAAGACATAGAGGAACTCTTTGAGCATTGACAATAGAAGTATTAGGTTTTCTCCTAACCGTTATCCCCATTTCTTCCAGCCTTTTTGTTTGTGAAAAAGACTCCTGTGGTGATAGAAACATCGAGGGATTTCTTTCCTTCCTTTCCTTGTTTTGTTTCCCTTCTTCCCCGAATTACCATTGTTGCCCAGGTTGTAGCCAGGCACAATAGGTGGTTGGGTGAAGTAGTGGACCTTTCTTCAGTTCCTTGGCGATTCCGCAGAAACTAAGGAGAGAACTTGACAAAACATGGCATTCCTAAACACCTTCAAGGTATAAATATACCTTCACTTGCTATAGCAAGGCACGGTGGTTCGGAGCAGTTAGAAGACCTACTTGCCCGACGCAGCTCGCTATAGCAAGTGCCGAAGGATGCCGACTCTCCAAGTGACACACTGATCAGGAAGCTGCCCTTCTCTGACGATAATCCAGCACCAGTGTTTCTGACTCCCTTGCGGGGTGTTGGGAAATCGAGACTCCGAGACAGAGATACCAACCTCCTTCACTCTAAAAAGGTATGAAGCCAATTAGAACCTAGAGAAACCTTTGGCAGATTCTTGGCAAACCTAAACCTATGCAAAAGACCATACTTACTTCTTCCCACGTACTAGACTTAGGTTAGGTACATTGGGGTAGGTGTATTTTAGAAGCACCAGTTGTGTATTTTAGTCTATGTTATTTATGTATGTATTTTTATATGGCTTAGAAACCATCCAATGCTCTTACAGTATTATTTCAAATTATGGTTTACGCTGTACGCATTATACTTTGCATTCTGCCTAACGATTGTAGCAGTTCAACTCTCTTGCATGAGAAGAAGACTGTTCAATAAACCTTTTATTGAAAACGCCAGTCTCACTATTTCTCTGCAACTCTGTAGAAACGAAGCATGCACGATTGACTGAGTAAAATAGTTATCTATTGTTTCCACGACTCTGAGAGATATGTTCTTATTCTTGGGGAAACAAAGTTGTCATGTTTTATGCGGTTGTCAGAAACTAAACCCTTCTTGTTTATTCGATAAAGTTTCTAGTGACCTCTGAGCTAGCTGGCGCTCACTATTAAGTTTAGTATATTCTATAGAGACCTATTGACTTCAGTCTTACGTCAAATCTATAGGATATATTCTTCCAATGCGCAGAGCCTATTGGGAATATAGGAACTACACTACATGGCGCCCAACATTTGGTAAGGCACTAATTTGACGCTAGGTACTAAAGTAACTCAGTCGTGCTTTTCTCAGAGACCCCTTTTTCCGTAATACTCCAATAGACGTCTGGAGTGGGTAAAGGGATAATATCCGCCATAGCTGAGTAGGACGAAAAATCCTATGTATTAGCTTTTTGGTTTGTTCAACGTTGAAGGATATAGTGTTCCAAAATCTTGTGCAACTTATCTTTGTTTCCTTGAAACTTGCTCTGCAAACTTTCAGTCAACAAAATGTCGAATAACTGCATCAACACCGAGAACGGTGGAGCTGCGGCTTATCAAGTCGATGCAGTTCTTAATATTTCAGGTTTCCAAGAAACCGACGAAGATGCATAAGCATTCCTCAAAATTTAAGGAGGACCATCACTATAAAACTTATAAAAAAATGGCCTAACATCGAGAGGTGGTAGGGTAGTTTTTGTGATAGAGGCACATGAATATCATCAGACAGAGGTATTCTATTCATGGATAGTCTTCCCTGAAGCAAAACCAGTTACAAATGTGTTTCACTTCTACAAAGAAGATGAACCACCAACGGAATACATTCCTTTCAAGGATATTGAAATTCCACTAACTTACCAGGAGCATGCGCTCTGGTTTAAAGGCGCCCTGAAACATATAAATCACATTACCAGGCTCGGTCCACTAGGTAGACCAGGAGCAACATGGTCTGTTTTAGCCAGCTATACACCAAATCCTGAAATTAATGGAATGACAGATGTGGAACTACGAGCTCAGCTCAAAGAGCTAATCAAAATCTATAGAAAATTGGTTCAATATGTCATGCAGACTTTTACAGTCCAACCGGCAATTATGATTCCACAACACCCCCCTCACCAGGGGAACACAAATAGTATTACACCACAGACATTACATTCAGTCGTTGGTAAATTACCCGCAAAACGGGAACAAATTCCATTCTGGATAGCTCAAGAAATTACTCAAATCGAGGCAGTATTTTCTAATACTACCCCTCATGAGAAACACAGCATTTTAACAATCTGTTTGCCATTTGGGATCGCACCACATCTGGAGGACTGCGACACTTGGGGTACAGTCTTTGCTGCAATCTACACTAAAACACATGGTGTACCGTCTATGGCGGTAATACCTGATGTCCTGAAACAGATTCAAAATGAATATGGGGCAGAGCCTGCTTTAAATCTAGGTATGAAATTTCTGAAAGATTTCAAACAGGTCTCAACAATAATATTAGCTAATTTTAAAGGTGAAGCAGCATTCGTGGCGATTTGCCAAAAGTTAAGGGAATTTGATGAAACTGAGCAGCCATAAGACTTGACCAGATATTGTACCAATATTGATTATTGTTTCTTGCAAATAATACATCTCCTTTTTTCAGATTTATGATCTGTTTACCTTAAACAATAAGATTTACATTAAGTGAGAGATTGAAGTTGTGTCAGGGACCACCTTGTTTCTACATTTAAACTATTACCCAGGTCCTTTGACTAATTGGGTTAACCCCATTGGTTTAATGGTCAAACGATTTGAGAGACGTCCGAGTGTTCTAAAAAATGGAGTGAAGAGAAAAAAGTGTTGGTCCGGAGACCCGTGTCAAAACCATAACAATGTTACAGCGTGGGAATAAAAAAAGTGCAGAACGGCGGTGTGTCCGTTAAAGAAGTGTATCGGTACCGTAAGCTACTGGGTGCGATTCATTCAAAATCACGACTGTTAAGAATATACCACAATCGTTATATCTGCAAAATACATAAAATCATCACTGTGATGAGAGCATCACCTTAGCCGACGGTAGTACCTCACTAAATGGAAAATTACACTTAGTTCTGAGGGTGGAAAAACGTGAGGTCTCAGGTATCACTGGGCCAGTCTCGTGATCTGCCGAATAGTGAAATATGTATAGGAATAACAGGAGAAAACCCATAGACCTCGTTGGGATGGGTGTATCGTGTAAGCAAGAACAATTCCCAACAGGATTTATGTAAAGACAATTTAAAAAATGTATGCAACATGCATTACAAAGGAGAAAGAAACGATCGCTGATAGATGCTTTGACTTGAACAGCGGGCGGGACTTGCTGCGCCTGATTTAAGCAGGGCGGCAGAAGGCAAGCGGGGCTCTTCTGAAGGGTGGGCTGCCGGCAGTGAATGCGGGAGCGATCGATCATTGAGTGACTAATCGGACTTCAAGTACCCTCGCTCGCCCGCCTGTGTATAACTCACTGTTTCCATCGACAACCCTGTCCTGATGACGATCCCGACTAAAGGGGATCGAAACGCCGTTGACTGTACAGCTTGAATTATACGACGCATATCACGTCTTGTGCTCCTGTATAAATAACTGTGTTTCAAGTGATTATAACTTGTCTTTCGGAGCCACTATTTGATGTAAATACTTCGGTTAATGCGTCGTCAATGCTGTTGTTTTTAGCACTTGCACATTCACTATCACCAAATTGTATAATAGCACCTTGCACCAAGTGTCACTGGGTTGTCACAAGATCCGCTCTGTACAGTGCTGTTTTAAACTGTATTGACATATGAAAGATCTTTTCCCATGCCTCTTGGTAAATTATACCACCTCCTCTAAAAATCAATTGACTCCTTGTTTCTTTCTCCTTTGTAATGCATGTTGCATACATTTTTGAAATTGTCTTTACATAAATCCTGTTGGGAATAGTGAAATATGGCATTAGTCAATGTGCCCAGACCAGGGCCATTCAAAAACTAACAAACCGGGGGGAATGCGCCTTACCCTGAGTATAGTGGCGTGTTCGTTTCTCCGCGTGTTCAGGGTCTTCCGTACACAACCCGGAAGTCCGAACACTTATTCTATTTTTGTAACAGTCTAAGATGTAACCATTGGTTCTCACGTTGTTAAGTAAGAGTAGTTGAAAAATGACTATTCATTTCAGTATTTTGCATTCACCACTATATGTTGGCATGTACAAGTGGTTGTTTAATTCCAGTTATATCGTTTTGAAAATTGGAGACACTTGTTTTGATAATTAGAGATTTGTTGAACGTTATTTAAATGCTGTTCATATTTCGTGACATTAATATCACATTACACATTCCTTTTTTTCACCCCGGGTTCTCGTCTTTCTTCACTTTTTCCGTTCCGATTCAGGAACACCTTTCCCACTCGGTTTGCACTGTTTACAAGTACGTCTTTTATGTTTAAATGTAATTTAGGCGTGTTCTGAGCGCGTCATGTCACCGTGACATATCAGACGTCCGGGTTGTGTACGGAAGACCCTGAACACTCCGGAGAAACGAACAAGCCACTATACTCGGGGTAAGGCGCATTCCCCCCCGGTTCGTTAGTTTTTGAATGGCCCTGGTCTGGGCACATTGACTAATGTCATATTTCACTATTCGGCAGATCACGAGACTGGCCCAGCGATACCTGAGACCTCATGTTTTTCCACCCTCAGACGTAAGTGTAATTTTCCATTTAGTGAGGTACTACCGTCGGCTAAGGTGATGCTCTCATCACAGTGAAGATTTTATGTATTTTGCAGATATAACGATTGTGGAATATTCTTAACAGTCGTGATTTTGAATGAATCGCACCCAGTAGCTTTAGGTACCGATACACCTCTTTAACGGAGACACACGCTCCGTTCTGCACGTTTTTTTATTCCCACACTGTAACATTGTTATTGTTTTGACATGGGTCTCCGGACCAACACTCTTTTCTCTTCACTCCATTTTTTAGAACACTCGGACGTCTCTCACATCGGTTGGGTTTGGGGTCACTCCTAAAAACTCTTATCTGTTTTTCTTTTTCGAATGACTTGTTCCTTTCTAAATGACTAGCTTTCTCTTCTATGACTCATGTTTCTCAAATTCATCGCCGGGGAAATAAGGTTTACTATATCAACTGACACGAAACATAGGCGTTTCACAAAGGTTTCCATAAATACATATGTACAATACTTCTATTCTCATGTTGTGTATATCTTTCTTGACAGTACTTGAAGTCCCTGAAGAAGGGCCAAGGGCCCGAAATGCATTGGGCAAGGAATACAATTAGTGATAAATAATGATGTGAAGATAACATCATGGATAACTAAAAGGACAAAGATACAAAAAAAGAAATTCAATAAAAACTTGATTCATATGAACTTACAACCAAAGGATTAATCACTTGTTTTTTAAAATAATTGTTGCTCTGAGTGCGTTTGGGGACGTTGTCCACGTTTGGTATAACGCTACAGTTTTGAAGAAATCATTATGTCAGCTTTCTCCAACCACATTCTAATTCATTTAAAATATATTTATGCCAGGAAATGGGCGGTTGCCCAGGCTCCTGCATTATATAAAAATCATGTAGGATGGGATGAGGATTCTCCTCATCATAAAATCCAGTTACAAAATCAACCATCTGCACAAAGGCAGTACCCAGTTAAGCAAGAAGCTAAAAAAACGGTCAGGGAGATCTTAGATCATCTTACTAAGGGGTGATTGAAACATGCAACTCGTCAATGAACAACCTTTGTTTCCTGTCTCCAAAGCAGACAATACATATCATCTAGTATTGGATTACAGACATTTAAACTCTTGTTGCAAAACTTTTGCAGTACAAAATGCACATAGTGCAGCATTAATGAATAACATTGTGCGTAAAAAATATAAAACCACATTAGATATTTCTAGCAGTTGCTTCTGTCAAAACATTGCACCAGAAAGTAGGTATTTGACCGCTTTCTCAATTATGGAGACACAACGTCAATTCTGTCGTCTCCCACAGGGATTCAAGAATAGTCCTGTGTTATTTTCAGATAGAGTAACAGAGTTACTACAAACCTATGATGAGGAGGCATTATCATATGTCGATGACATCTATCTAACAGACGATGACTTGGATAGGCACTTGAACAGGGTGAACACCATCATACTTGGCTTCGCCTCTGAAGGGTACAAATTAAATTTTAAGAAATCGAGAATTGTCCACCTCAACATCCTTTTCCTAGGACACAAGTTATCAAGTGAAGGCAAAAGCCTGGCAGCAAACTTTCTACAGAAATGTGCGCTACTCCAACCTCCAAAACCGCTGAAAAACTTACAGTCAATTCTAGGTTTCCTAAATTTCGGAAGAACATACATTCTAAACTACGCAGAGAGGGTTAAACCTCTTTACAAATTAATAAAACCTGATTTCAAAACAGTTAATTGGACACAAAAATACACAGAAATGTTGTGTTAATTACAAACAGACATGTTAGTAACAAAACATTTGCAAACACGTGTAAACGTATGCAACTTAGTGATCAGAATAATTCCAGGACAATGCGGATTCACGCACTTAACTTTTAACGAAGGTGAAAAAGTACCAATAGCTTACAAATCACACTTGTACACACAAGCAGAAATTAAATTCACTTCAACAGAAAGAATTCTGACAGCGGTTCAAACTGCAGTAGCAAAAGAGAGAGCCCTCGCACAAGGTAAGCGCACTATAGTCATTACACCTCTACCTGCCTTAGAAGCAGTAACAAAAGCGAGCATTCCAAATGCTAAAGCTTTACATCCAAGATGGATACATTGGGTTAATTCTCTTGCTGCAACAGACGTTGAAGACGTTTTTGACCCTTATTTGAAAACACAAGCATTTCTACAATACGAACAAGAATGTCCTCTGCCGAGTCCCTAAGGGCGGAATATGGGTTGACCCCAGCGCAGTTCTTCAAATATGCACGATTACGTCACGCCTGGAAGGCTGAGGCGGCGCTAGCATCCCCATTACCGGAATATGCCCCGCTGGAGGGTCGCCTGCTCCAGGAACAGGTTCCCAATAAACTGGTATCCCTGCCATATAAAACGCTGAACAATAATGCACCGGACGGGTTGGGGAAATTAAGGACGGTCTGGGAGCGGGACGTGGGTGACATGGACACCATAGACTGGGAAGCGGCCCTGATCTACACAGGGAGGTTGCGATCAAAACCCGATTACGTCTTATCCAATATAAAATACTGCATAGGGTCTATTATGACAGGGCCAGAATGCACCGCATGTGTAGAGCTAGTGATCCTTGCTGCTTGAGATGCGGACACCCACAGCAAACATTCTTCCACACCTTATGGGACTGCCCCACCATAAACACTTACTGGACACATATCCTGGGAGAGCTGAGTAAAATTTTGGAGGTGACACTTCCGCCGGACCCTAAGTTTGTGTTACTGGGAATAACTACGGATTTAGATCTGAGTCACCCACACCCGATCTTTGCCCTGCTGGCCCTAGTGGTGGCGAAAAGAGATTTGGCACGAGAGTGGGGAGCGCCGTTACCCCCAAAGGTGGGAGACTGGCGGAGGGGAATGGACATGTACATGGTGGCAGAGAGAGTGACATACAAAGCTAGGGGCTGTCCTCAAAAGTTTCACAGGGTCTGGGGTAAATGGAGGAAGTACCATGGATTTGATGTGGGACTGGGGAATGACTGACAAGCTCTTGGGCACACTGGCTAGGATGTTGCCCCTTGTCCATGACCTGTGGTTCAAGAGTCTGGGACTTGCGAGGCCCCCCTGGAAGACGGAAACATGTGGTGACCTGGTGCTCGATGGGCCGGAAACGGACAATGTTGCATTGATGTTTGCGATTTCGTTGAGATGGATGAGGGGTGGGGGGCGGGGCGGGGGGTGCTTGATGGTGTGGAAAATTAACTGTGATATGCCAATTATGCTTATGTTGATTCAAAATGCCAATAAAAAAGTTTTTTTTAAAAAAGAATGTCCTCTGCCTACTGAAATTCTGCCTCTAGAACAGTATGAATGTATAATTTATATTGACAGATCAGCTTAACCCGCTACAGGGGGTAAACAAGCCTAAAGTGCGGCGTGTGCGATCGTTAAAGGTCGCAGGCGCGATGGCAAATTCAGACCAATGGTCACTAAAACTCAATCTCTAGGAGATTGTACAGCTCAGCGAGCTGAACTACAAGCATTCAAGATGGCGCTTGAAAATACGGACCGCGAATTCCCCACACTCATAGTGTGCGATTCGTATTATTGTGTTCAATCTTACAATGAATACTCGCAAAACTGGATTCAAAACGGTTACAAAGATGCAAAAGGTGGCACAATCAGGCATAAATTGCTTTGGGAACAAGTAGTTCAGTTACGACAAGGACTACAAAATACTCACGTGATACATACACTGAGTCATCAACCTGATGGCGTTCACGTTGCAGGGAATTAATTGGCTGACGAAGCCGCCAAGGGGGCCGTGCAAACGGCTTCCGTAGCTGCAATCACTCGTTCAAAACGAAAATAGACAGCAAAATAATGCAAGCTGTCAATGCTTCAAGCAAAGACAGTGGTAAAACATTATCAAAAGGGTTTCCACCCAAATACTCATACATAACTGATGCAAATAATGTTCTGTTTGCTCGAATCCCTGGATTGGGGGATGGAGTAATACCAAACATGGAACATAGATTAGGACTAATCTTAGCAGCACATGAAGGGCTTGCCTCTGCACATGCAGATGTTTCCGCCACAGTATCATTATTAAAACAGAGATACTGGTGGCCGCGCATGAGGAACCAGACCAGCAACTATGTTTTGGATTGTGAAATCTGGCAAAAAATGAAAGTCTCTACAGTGAAACATCCTGCGCAAACACTCCTGTTAATTTCAAATAAACCATTAGCTTGTGTTTACCTGGATCACGGCGGTCCCTTACAGAGGGACGGTAACTATAAATATATTAAGATCGCAGTGGATTCGTGGTCAAGATTCATTTGGATCGGCACATATGCAGTCGGCACACTACATTCTGACCAGGGTCCTGCGTTTAGCTATCGAGCTTACAAGGAGGCCATGGCCAAATTGGGCGTTGCATTGTGGTACTCTAGTCCATTCCATCCTGAGGGACATTCAGTAGTGGAGAGAAAAAACCAGGACATAAAGCAGTCTATAACAGCTAGGGTATTAGGCTTGGGTGACGGGTGGGTGAAACATCTAATAAGTGTCCAACGTAGTCTTAACAATCTGCCAAGAAGTTCTCTAGGGGGTATCACTCCATATGAAGTCCTTTTTGGGACCAGAATGTTAATATCGGACTTCGATTGCCAGACTTCAGTGGTAGACCAAAAACCCTTTGATATCAAAGACCGTTTGGCTGTTTTACAGGACTTAAATGAAATAAGAACAAAACAAAGTAACGTGTTCCTGAAGCCAAAAACCACTGAAGAAAAACCGACCGTCCCACCATGGCCTGTCTGGATTCCTGTCTAGTCAGAGAGAAGATCGCGGACAAGAAGGAATTTGGGCCTTCTTATAGACAACCAGTACCTGTCCTAGCAATCAACAGATCAAGAACAGTATTACTGCCGCCCCTTGCTGGTAAAAAAGAGAACAGGTTTGTGTCCATCGACCTGGTCAAACCACATCAGGTGGCCGATCATAAGCAGTAGGCCAAGTGGACTCCGCCAATGTAGCAGACTCCCTAATCTGGCTACTATCCAAGAGGTTCAAACTGAGAGATTTATCACCTTTGAGAAATCTGCAGTGCAAAAGAAGGACTATGCAATAAAGCTATGGAACTTGTGCCTCTTGAAACGCAAAAAACTGTTTGTCAAGAAACACCTGTCTACAATGAAGTATCATCTGAATACACAAATGCAACAAGTGATCAGGTGGTTCCAGCGATTTAAATGAATCCTGGTGCAATCCCAACAATTGACAGACCTGCCTCTGGCTATTTCATTAACTTTGATACGTTTTCCGAGGATCCCAGCGAACCTGAAACGACGCCAGTAAAAAGAACTTTGAAAGAACAAGCAACAGACCTTTTTCATCACTTGGAAAAGACTTATCTGATTTCACCATGGATTGAATTTTGGATTGTGTTGGGTGTGTTTTTTCTTCTAGTTTGGTTGACTCTGGCAATAACTTTGGGAATGCTGATAAATGGAAGATATGTTAATAAGGACGCAGCAAGTAAGAACATCAACTTACTACTCAAGCCACACAAATCATCTCATCATGAACAAAGAGACTTATCATCAGTGAACATCACAGCCATTCCTATACCTGGTGGTATAGCTTGGGACAGAACTGATTATGACATTTTTGGCGCGGCAGAACTGTTGAAGATTCTACACCAGTTCAAGATTTCCTTGAATGAATTTGTTTCATCTAGTACCTTTTCTGATGATTGGGTCTTCGAGACTGTTAATAATATAATGTCAGACTTAGAAATGTCTGCTGTATTTACAAATCATTAATATTTAGAAGGTTAATCAGATTATGAACAAATGTATTGTTATATAACTATGGTCATAATTTCTTGCACAAATCTGCAAACCCTAGAAATGTATTGATGTATAACCAATGGGAACATTGTCCTACGCCACCAAAGGTTAGCTCAAAAACATTTTGGGGAAAATTTCCATACTTTTCAGGTTTTAATGTATCCAATCCAGAATCATTTTACCTTAAAAATGTTAATAAGCAGAAAGGGAGACTTCTAGTATACAGGGTTAGGCTGGGCAGGCTGGTATTCACCGTAGGGTCACTATATAGCCCCAACGAGCATCAGGAGCGTTTTTTTCACTCAGCCATAGTAGATGTCACAGCCACTGCAGACAAGCACATTATCATAAGGGGGGACCTGAACATGGTGTTTGACTCGTCTTTGGATAGATCGGCGCAGCGATACCCACAAACGGGAGAAATTTCCCATGGAGGCAAATCCCACTTGAAGGACCTAGATTTACACGATCTCTGGCGCCGCTTTCACCCCACCGACAGGGACTACTCCTTTTACTCGCACGCGCATAAGACGTATGCGAGACTGGACCACCTCTTGGTCACGGGGCCGGTTTGTGCCCTAGCTACGGCGTCAGAAATGGGGGTTCTCTCCCTGTCTGATCATGCCCCCGTCACGGGCACCTTTTGCCTCCCACCGGTGTCTTCGTCTCGTGGGGTTGGGCGCCTCAGAGACACGCTACTGCATAAAAAATCAGTGGTGAAGCATATCATGGACTCTATCCATGAGTATCAGACCCACAACGATAATACTGACACCTCGTTAGCGACTCAATGGGCGGCCCAGAAGACGGTGCTCAGAGGTGAGTTCATAGCAATATCCTCTGCAGAGAACAGGGATCGACAGCTCAAGCGAGACTAACTCACACGTGAAGTTCGAGAGCTGGAACAGGTGCATCAGCGCACGGGGGCCCCTAGGGTATGGAGGCAACTTAAAGTGGCACGGAAACTCTTATCGGCTCTGGACACAGACAGAGCGGAATATGCAGCGCTACGCTTGAAGCATGCGTACTATACAGGAGGGGACAAGTGCGGCCGGCTGTTGGCGAACAAACTCCGAGTGGCGCACCAGCAGCATCGGGTGAAGGAGCTGCGGGTCTCCAACAATGAGACGGTCGCGGAAGACGCCCAGATAGCAGAGACTTTCCGTAAATACTATGCGGAGCTCTACGCGGGTGAACCCCCATCCCCATGGACGGAGGCGAGTTACCTGGACTCGGTCATCCTACCTTCCTTAACTCCGGAGCAAGCTGAATACCTGGAAAGGGACATTCGGGTCGAAGAAGTGATTACAGCCATCTCTAAACTTAAGCACGGGAAAGCCCCGGGCCCGGACGGCTATACTTCACTTTTCTATAAAACGTTCTGCTCCGTGCTGGCCCCTGTTCTCGCCCGCCTATTCAACTCATTCTCCGCTCCGGGGGCTATCCCACCTGATCTGCTCCGAGCGACCGTATCGGTCATCCCCAAACCAGGGAAGGACCGAACTCACTGCAGCTCAGATAGACCAATCTCCCTCCTGAACATTGATCTCAAGCTGTACACCGGGATCCTTGCGACCCGGCTGGCGCTCCATCTGCCAGGGCTGACTGACCCAGACCAGGCAGGATTTGTCCCTGGGAGACAGACGGTGGACAACACCAAGCGGGTGGTTCACCTCCTAGAGAAGGCCTCCCGGATCCCTGGGGAAACAATGCTGTTAGCCGTAGACGCGGAGAAGGCGTTCGACCGGGTACATTGGCCTTATTTAGAGCGGGTCCTGGCAAAAGTGGGAATTGGAGAGAAGTTCCGCACTTTAGTGTTCAACTGCTATAGACACCCATCGGCGGTAGTGCGGGTGAATGGTTACAGCTCCCAAGGATTCAACATAGAGAGGGGCACCAGGCAAGGGTGCCCACTGTCACCGCTGCTCTTCGCCCTCTATATGGAGCCTCTAGCTCAGAGGATACGCCTGAACCCAGCCGCGACAGGAGTGAAGATGGGGGGATTTGTCCACACGATCAGCCTCTATGCAGATGATGTTATATTGACGTTAGCTAATCCGAGAGGGGCCCTTCCAGCGTGTGTAGTGGAGTTAGACGCCTTCTCATTGGTGGCGGGATTCAAAATGAACATGGGGAAGTCCGCGGCCCTTGATATCTCACTGACCGCGGCCACACGAACTGAACTCCAGAGTCTCTTCCCCATGCACTGGTCTTCGGATATTGTACCCTACCTAGGCATTCTCTTGGCACCCACCTTGCCTACCATGGTTACCGCCAACTACGCGGCCTTGGGACAGAAAATTAAGGAAGAACTGAGACGCTGGGACAAAGGCACCTTGTCCTGGCTGGGCAGAGTAGCGGCAGTTAAGATGACAATCTTACCACAAGTCCTATATCTGTTCCGAGCCCTACCGCTCCAGCCTCCTAAAGGGTGGATCCAACAGACGCAAGCGGACCTTGCACGGTTCATCTGGCAGGGTCGCAAACCCCGGCTGAAGAGAGCCCTCACCACATTGGCCCCGGAGGCAGGGGGTCTGGGTATACCAGATTTACGCAAGTATTTTTAAGCGGCGCAGTTGCGCTATCTCGTTGAATGGAGCAGACGGGAGTCAGATAAACACTGGCTTTTTCAAGACCAGGCAGTGGCGGGTAGGCCTTTACAGGAGGTACCCTTCTTGCGCAGACCACACCGCCCACCCAATTTATACGCATCCTTCATCACACGAATCCCATTGCAGGTGTGGGACGCCACTAGTGTTACCCATGGTCTCACCACGTTCCCCTCCCCGTTTTCGCTACTAATTGAAAACCCAGATTTCACCCCCGGA
Source organism: Lissotriton helveticus (assembly GCF_964261635.1). NCBI lineage: Eukaryota > Metazoa > Chordata > Amphibia > Caudata > Salamandridae > Lissotriton > Lissotriton helveticus. Next base: position 782,763,335 of record NC_136072.1, read on the forward strand.
TGGACCTGGGTGCCTTCCGGCGTTGGCGAGAGGAGAGGTGTACAGCACTGTATCACATGTATACTCCAGAGGGTATTATCTCATTTGACGAGTTTAAGCGTGAATATCATGTACCTGAAAAGGAAAGGATGCGGTATCTGCAGGTGCGACACTGGGCGCTGCAACCACAGGTGCGTGAATCAGCGGCTAGAAAGCTCTCGCCCTACGAGAAGTGGCTGATAACACGTTCCTCAGACGCGAAGCTGATCTCAGATCTTTACCAATTTCTGCAGCCCCCCTCCTATCATATTCATAACCCGGGCAGGGAACGGTGGGAACGGGAACTGGGGAGGACACTGACTCATAAAGAGTGGGACCAGATTTCATACCGGGCACAACACTCCGCATACCACACCGGCCTTACCGAAACATTCACTAAGGTGACTACCTATTGGTATTACACCCCAGAAAGACTACACGAAATGAATCGTAACATTGAGGACACATGTTGGAGGGCTTGTGGGCAGGTGGGCACTCTTACGCATGTGTTATGGGATTGCCCTTTGCTACGCCCCTACTGGAAGGAGGTCCTGGACGAAATAGACACACACTTTGACATTGAGCTGCCACGCTTCCCTGCCTATGTACTGCTGGGCTTGCCCAACCGGTTAATGTACCCTCTAAAGTCCCGAAGAGGCCGACAGATTGCAATTGCGCTGGGCTCAGCCGTTCAAAAAATTCTTATACACTGGCGCACCACTACACTCCCCTCTATCACGGGCTGGCTGCATAGATTATGGCATGTCTTAGGCATGGAGAAGTTGTCGCTCACAGTAGCGGGTGACGTTGAACAATTTGACGACCTATGGCAACCGTTTCACTCGCTACTGGTTACCGAATTTAAGGAACTCACATGCCCACGGTACCTTAGACTCTTGAGGCTAACGTCACCTGCGAGTTCATTTGCCTGACGGAATTGAGGGTGGGGTGAGCCGGGGGGGGTAGGGCGGGGATCGAGGGGTGGAACAGGGATATGATCAAGGCACTGGACGAGGGAGGGAGGGAGGGAGGGAGGGAATGGAAGAGGTGGGAGGGTTAGGGGGAGTTGGTAAGGGATTTGTTTATTAGTGTGTTATAGTCGCTGTAGGTGCATCGACAAAGATACCGGCTGGTCGCTTTCTTCGCAATGACTTTCTATGCTATGCGCCCTAGAATGGCGATATTGTGTCTAGACTCTAATGCGACTATTGTTTCTTGTTTCTGTGCATAACTCAATAAAATGCTTTAAACCTAAAAATGTTAATGACAGGAATAAAAAGTATGTTGACAAATACCAAGCAAATTTATTCTGCAGCCTTTTATGCTCAGCTGTCTTTCCTCGGTTATGACTTTTGGAAAGACAACATTGAGACAAAAACTGTCTGGGGCACAAAAGACTGGCAAGTGCAGGGATTTGAAGCCTTATTTAGAGCCTGCATCATCCCAGAGAAAATTATGTTTTTGAATGACACTGTCCAACAGACATCTTGTCTTGGGTTAGCCAAGATCAAAGACCTAAACAAACCATCCATACCTGCACCTACACAACTTAGTGACAACACTTCAGAAGGGGAGGTCGACGTACATACTATTTTGCTTCACAACTTAACAGATCCAGATTGGAAAAAATGGTTAATATGGCCCACAGACACAAACAACTGTCAAGATAGATTCCTGAATAAAATACAAGGGTTCACATTCACTAGGCCAGACCCAGGATATGTTCAGAGACAGCATCCAGGAATAGTAACAACATACAGTGTAGGGAAACTGTTCCTTGAGTGGCTACATAGATCTACACTAAAGGATGTAAAACAACACTTATCTTTACTTAAAGATGGCGCTGATCTAAGGGACTTCTTGGGGGAAGAGACGTTTTTCTTAGTGGTAACAATTGTGAAAATGCACTAAGCGGTACTCTCCTTTGTCTGGGTATTAATTTACATGGGGCCTGCAATGGTTCCTCTAACAACTTATCCTGCCACCTCCAAGGTTCACCAGCTGTGGTGATTGATCCAATTTTTAGACAACTTTCTAACGGAAGTTACATTATGTTGAACTATCACAGCTGCTGTGGCATGTTGCCAGGTTTACCCTATCTCGTAACTGTGTCAGCCTGGGTCACCTGCTGTATGCAAGTATTGTTTCCTAAAACAGAGACAGACCGGGAGTCGCCGTTATGGCCTTCACTGAACATCTCTTCTATACGAATTGATACTTTAAGCAGAATGAAAGCCATTCTTTTGCAAAAAACGGTGCCACTGACCTCGGCCAAGGAAACGTATGATCTGCAAGTCGCAAGGACTTCTGCAGAAATACATGCCCTCTTAACTGCAAACTGCCCTATACATTTCTCAGAAATGTTAAGTCGTATCTTAAACATGTCTGATACAAGTGGTATTGTACATGTATTTAAGACCGTTTTTTCGGGACTGTTAGCACTCTTTGAAGCAGCCCTAGGAATATTTCCAAACTTTGTGCACTCTATGTTTGGTGGATTGCCTCTCATTTTGGGACTCACTGCAGGGATACTAGTTTTGCTCCTACTGCTGCGATATGGCAAGTCAATCCACAAGCGACACACAGTTCACCGTGGAAACCACTCTACTGGCGATGAAGTGTTGTGAGCGCATTGTCCAAATTTTAGGACTACCTCGTCTAAGAGAATTGAATACCACATGGTTTCTATCATTCAGACCAATTTGGCAAGATTGCATCTTACCTGTTCTACGATGCCTGCTATGCAGAGAAGAATGCGTGTTAGACACCTGTCTCACACTCCCATTAGTCATGCCAACGGATGTTGATACTTTGCTGGACCCGGTAAAGATCCATGCGCAGTGTTGTCCCCAGCGGCTACCAATGCTGAGGACGGCATTCATTGAGATCTCACAGACGCAAAATGCTACTGCTGAGATACGAGAGGAAACAGGCACACAGGTACCTTTCAATTTGAACATTGCTAATGCGACCAATGCGGACGGCGATGCTTCACATCTATGTGTGGTTGATCTTCTTTACGAGGTAATCCAACTCTCACCTACAATGGTAGACGAATTCCATACAGACTTAGAACATTTGATGTTTTCTCTTAACAATAACACTGACTTTTAAATTGGCACATAGTGTTCTGAGAGACTCTGAATTTGACCTTCATTTTTTCAAAACAAAGTTCTAACTTTGGAACTCTTTTCGTTTTCTATGATTAACTTTTGTTTTTTCCAAATTTGTATTTTTTTCATTTTTGGCACAAAGTAATCTGCATAAAGTATAACTATTCATAGAGAACTAGAATTCTTTGAAAACTTCCAGAGACAATATTTGACCATGTCCTAAGAACAAACAGTTTTATATATTCTGTCATGAAATGGTTTTGGCACCTTTTTCTTTTCTGTATTTACAAGCTATCTCATAAATATATTTCCGTGATTCATTCACATAGCATTTTGAAAATGTCACCTATATGCTTGGAATGAAACATTGCTTTTAAATGCGTACAGCACAAATGCTTTTTCGTGTACAACCAGTACCAATGCATTTTTATGTATTTTGGGTGGGTTTTTAACACATCATGTTTAGATATGTTTAACGTTTTTAGAACTTAGTAATGTCGTACATAAGAAAGTGGAGTGGGTGTTGTATGGCGCTTTAGATTCCAAATGGATTTTCCCGATTCATGCCCTTATATAGGTATAATTCTCGTTGCCCTTATATAGGCATAAGAAATCAAGCCCTTATTTAGGCATAGCCCATGCTTCCCAAATACAGGCATGGCTACTTCCATCCGTTCACCAAACGTCACAACGATTTCTTGGAAAACCAGCTTAAGCCGTTAGGGACTTCCCCTTGCTTGAATAGTGATTTCTCCAAGAAATCAGTTAGTTTTACAATGAACAACTATTCTCCAGGGGTTCATTCATGTGCCCGACTTTAAGTCAAACATGGCCTTCCTAAACACCTTCAAGGTATAAATATACCTTCACTTGCTATAGCAAGGCACGGTGGTTCGGAGCAGTTCGAAGACCTACTTGCCCGACGCAGCTTGCTACAGCAGTGCCGAAGGAAGCCGACTCTCCTGCTGACGCACTGATCAGGAAGCTGCCCTTCTCTGCAGAGAATCCAGATCTAGCGTTTCTGACTCACCTTGCGGAGTGTTGGGTAATCGAGTCTCCGAGACAGAGATACCAACCTCCTTCATTGTAAAAAGGTATGGAGCTGATTAGAACCTAGAGAAACCTTTGGTAGATTCTTGGAAAACCTAAACCTATGCAAAAGACCATACTTACTTTTTCCCACGTACTAGACTTAGGTTAGGTACATTGGGGTAGGCAGTGTTGCCTGGTCCTAGTGGTTGATAAGCAAGGGTGCCAGAGATGGACGTGGAGTGGCTGATATGTAGCCAGAAGTGCATGAGTTCCATGAATGCATTGGGTTCATCCATTGTGGTTGTACAGGTGATCATGAGACCTCCTCTGCGCTTGTGGTGCCTCTCTCTGCGATCTTGCAGCCAAGAGGGATGGCCTTGGCGATGGCTGGAGTGGATGATGGGTTGAGCCAGGTTTCGGTGAGAAAAAGGATGTCTGGGGAGTGTGTTTCGATGAGGTCCCAGACCGCGTGAGCGAGATTGCAGAAAGGTCTGGTGTTGAGGAGCATGCATGTGATGCGGGGTGAGGTGTGCGCGATGTCTGGAATTGGAGTAACGCTGCAAGAGAATCAGTAGCAAGCGCATTAGAAGGGTCCTACAGTGCGATACGGTGTGGAGCGGAGGGAGCAGTTGTGTCAGTGTCAAGTGTTGAGTGCTAGCAAGTCGTATGAAGTGTAGCGGTGGTGGTCGGATGGACCAGAGTGTACTTACAGAGTCCAGGTGTCTGTGTTCTGAGGCTGAGGATTTGACTTTATTGTTCAATGTACACTTTCTACCCGGGCAGATTATGTCCATTCCTTTTGCTGCAGACCTTTGGCCTGGGGAAAGGGCCACCTCCCACTCCCCGAGACCGGTGGTATTCTCTAATTCTTGAAGTGGGGCCAGGGTGATCTTCCTCCTATTTTGTTACACCACAGGCCATGGTCCAGCCTGTGACGCCTCCATCTTCATCACAGCAGGCTGTGGTCCAGCCCCCATGGCCTCCCTCATCCTCTGGGGCACACCGCAGTTCCACGAGGTGGCCTGGTGTTGCTCTTCTGGCGTCTATGGTGAGTCCTGCGACACCTGCATATGTTCAGCCACAGGCCGCAGTTTAGCCCGCAACCCCTATATTCTCCTATTGGGTACGTCGCAGTACCATGTGGAGGCCCATTGTTTCTCTGGCATCTCAGGTATGTCGCAGTTCCAGTTTTGGAGCTGCAGCTCCATGTACCTCACGCCTGGGGGCAGGGCCAATGTGACAAACTCTCTAGCAGCCATTCTCATGCCTGGTGGGCATTTTTCTGCAGGTCTTCTTCCCATAATTCTGCAGCCTTGTTCCCAGAATGCTTTGGAAAGGGTTTTCTTGCACCATTCTAAGATGGTGACCTTTCTTATCTTTTCCACTACTACTTCCCTACGCAAGATGGTGACTGTTCACTTCCTGTCTATGAGTATATAGGAGGCTGAATCGTTCATTTCCTTGCCTTGCAACACTCCTCACTCCTGCTGGTTTGTCCTTGCTCCTGTTGGTAAGTAAGTAAGTAAATTTTACTTTATTTGATTTGGTTTAAATCATAAAAAGAGCGGGTTAACCGCTAAAACACGTAAACACTTGTGACTTAAAATTCATGAATAAATACAAATTAATTATTAAACTTTCCATTTAAAACATTTTGATCAATAAAACAAAGGGAAACAGTACAATTGGTGCCTTTAGTCTTATAGAAGTTATTCTAGCTTGAGGTATTTGATTCTTATTCTTATATTTGCTTCGAGGTGATTGTCTAAGCTTTTTCAAGATCAAGTTCCGTGTCTTTCTTTTCTAGCGCTTTTGCAGCTAGACTTAAAAACTTTAATGATTTACATGCCAATTGCACTGTTGACCCTCCTGAACATTTTATTACTGCGGATCTGCAGGTCCTTATCTGCTCTTTTTTCATTAACGGCCGAAGCAATTTTTTCCGTTTAGATGATAATGCCGGACATATACAAAGTAAGTGGAGCACTGATTCGTCGCCTTGTCCGCAAAGGCGGCATTCCGTTGAAAGCCAGGTGCGTTTCCATTTTGGGGTTAGATCTTTAGTTGGGTACAGTCTTAGTCTCAATAAAATGAATTGCTGTTTCATTCGGTTTGCAAAGTGTTCCAAGAGATATGGTTGGGGCTTTAGCTTTTTATATGTCGGCAGCACCGTCCATGCATTTGTTTTCGTGGACAACGCAGCTTTATCATGATCTTGAGACATTTGGTTAACTGTTTTGTTGACCAATTGTTTGAACTCCGGGTAGGACGGTGTAGCATGCCATGCTTCCTCTAACTTTAAAGCCTCAATCGATTTTTTTAAGAATGAATAAACCGAATTAGTCAGTTTTGATTGCTTTTCGACCTCCAGCCAACAATAATGTACCAAAGAGTCGTCCTCTGCTGCCCTCATTCTCCAATAGTATTTGACCAGCGCTCCTTGTCTTGACATGATCCGTTTTTTTAGCCCAAATTCAAGTCTAATCCGGTCTTGAGAGATATAGCGCGGGATGTTAAACAATTTTTTGAAGAGACTAGTTTGGGCGATATTCAAGGATGTTGCATCCTTTGTATTTAAGAGTTCGGAACCGTATGTAATTGCGGGTAGAAATTTTGATGCCACGACCTTTAATAAGTGGGTAGTGGAACTGTCATTAAGTTTTTTTTGCAAGGTTTTAAATGCAGATAATAGTTGTTTAGCTTTTGTTTTACGGTGTTCTTGGTGTTGCTTGTAATTAAGGTGGCAATCCAAAATGAATCCCAAATACTTGTATGTCCCTTCGCGGTCCAAGCTGTTGCTGTTGATCGTCCAGGTGAATTTTGGTATTTTTTTTCTGTGGACTAGAAAAGCACATGAACTTTGTTTTTTTAAAGTTTATCTGTAGTTGGTTTAGGTCTGTATATTCTACCAATTTGTTTATCAGTTGTTGTAGGCCGCGAGGCGTTTGGGAGAGCAGAACAATATCATCTGCGTATTGCAAACTTGCTGTTCTCACATTCCCCAGTTTTGGAGGATCACCTAATGTTGAACGTAGGTGATAGTCTAGATCAGCTGTATATATATTAAATAGACAGGGGGCCAAAACGCACCCCTGTTTTAGACCATTGGTGGTAGTGATTTTGTTTGTTAGACTTCGACCATCTCCCATTTTTATTTGAACCCATGTTTTTGAGTAAAGGTTGATTATTGCATTCAATAGGTTTGTGGGTGCACACCAGGATTCCATTTTTGCCCACCAGGCTTGGCTAGGGAACCTTAACAAAGGCCGCCTTGAGATCCACGAAACATGCATATAATACTTTAGAATTTGTGATAGATTGGTTAGCCAGGAGTGTAACGGCAGGTATGTTTGCTAAAGTGCCCATGCCGGCTCAAAAGCCTGTCTGTGTGTTGGGGATCAGTTTGATGTTATTTACCCAGTCTTCTAGATCTTTAAGCAGGTTTGTAGCGTACATTTTTGCCTCAACATCTATGAGGGCTATTAACCTGTAATTTAAGGGATTTGCACGAGCCCCTGATTTAAATATTGGATGCAAAATGCTTCCTCGCCAGGAATCGGGGATAGTACGGGACTCCAAAATATTGTCATACAGTATGGCTAGATGATTGGACCAAAATGGTAAGTCTTTTTTGAATAGGGCGTTAGGCAGACCATTAGGTCCTGGCGCCCCATCTGATCTCTGTTTTTTTATAATATTCATTACTTGTTTTTGTGTGATCTGTCTGTCGGCAACTAATTTATCTGACCCTGGTGTTTACAGTGTTTTCATGCCATATTAACCGATTTAAATTGTACGATTGAGTAAAATGCGTCAGGGCTCTTGATGGCAGAGACTTTTTTCTGAAGTCAATTAATGTGAAAGATTGGGGATAGTGGTCACTTTCTACTCTATCTATTATTTGAAAATTTGTGATGCTGGGGAATAAATCTGGATCAGCTAAGGTGAAGTCAATGGTTGCTCCCGTTTTTGCCGTCACTCTTGTGAAAGCTGCCGGGCTATCTTGTGGGCCTCGACCATTGAACGTGTATAATGCTTGTTTGTCTAGCAATGCAGCGCATTTCTTGCCCGATGTGTCGTGTCCGGTTGTATTGTTGCTCCTGACGGTTATTCCATTTGGTAGGTTTTTCTCTTGGGCTTGCATCAAGTTCATGTTGAAGTCTCCAGACAATATTATGTTGGCGTGTGGGTGTATTGCCTTTAGAGTTTTAATAGTGGCGGCCAATTGTTGGATATCTCTCCCCTTATGCTTGTGGGCTGGGTGGATGTAGATGTTCATTATTATCAATGTACAAGTGGTGTTAACTACTAGTTTAACAAAAACACAATGTGGAGGGGGGTCTAAAGGGGAAAATTATTTAAAGACCAAAATGCACCCTATCCCCTAATCTAAGTCACGACAAACACACAAGGGGGTGCTACTGGTCTAGATAGGCTAGAAAGTGTCTGCTTTCTTGTGAGGAGTGTGTGTGTGTACAGACTGAGAAAATAGAAGTAAGAAAACCCATCAGCCCACCCATTGGCGGAGCTTCATCATCTGGGATTTGAAAGTACAAACTGGTATCCACTAGGGCCCTCACTCTCAATATCGTGAGTGAACCTTAGAAACGGATCCACCAGTGATGAGAAGCCAGAGAGCAGTTGTAGTAAGAGCTAAGGGAAGAAAAGTTGCAGTGCTCAAAAGATATATGTGTTAATAAAGTAAGTGGTGTATTAAAATTGGCTAGCATGGTGCCTAAAAACTAACTTTATTGTGGCGGTCACCATGATGACAAGGTTAAAAAACAGAGTGTAGATAGTGTTTAAACAAATACTACTATCTTGATGATGATGTTAACTGGTCGACATGTTTCAGCCTAATAAAGGCTTTCTTCAGGACCTATGGTAACAACACTACTGCAACTGTGACCAAAGTGTAATAAGAACTACATACCATGCATAAATCCCCTACCATCTGGCAATGTGTTGATTGATAGGCTCGAAAGTCATGGTTGTAAAAAACTCCTCTCCCAAATTTTACTTGGGAGTGGCCTCACCTCGCCCGGCACTCGCTCAGGTAATGAGGCCCCGCTCTGTCCGTCGGTACCTCAGGCCCCTACTGAGCTGAGGGGAACTACTAGTTTAATACATTGCATCCAGCTTGAGTCCAGGTCAATGTTTTCTTCTTCCCATTGGATATCTGTGGCAATGTATTGATAAACCACCCTTGGCTCTTCCGTGTGCTGACTCCTTTTTAGCTAGATGTAAATATTCTTTGTAGCCTACAATCGGGGTATGTGTTGTCTGCCAGGTTTCTTGCAACAGCAGTATATCGTACTGTAGAATGAAGTCAGCAAAGTCAATATCCCCTATTTTAGAGGCTAGGTCATTCACATTCCAGGAACAGATGTTAATATCCTGCGATGTTTTTTTTTTTTGGGGGGATTTTGTTCATGCAGCTCCTTGTTGTGTAACTGGTGATCTCCAGTGTTGATTAACCTCTTTTTTAACTTTGTCTGGGTGTGAAATTGTAATTGTAATTTGTCTTGTGAATTTGACGTCATCCTTTATTTGATCATGAGTTTCTGGGCCTTTTGCTTGTTTTAAGACACCCTCTATGTGGTTGGGGTGTTGTAGGGGACTCGGATAACGAGGAGGTTCCACCTATTTTAGTTCTATACCCCATTCTTCAAATGCCTCCTTGTGCCTCAAGATCTGTTCAGTGACTGAGTAGTTTATACAGGTGGCTATTGTTTTTTCGACTCCTATTTGGTTGGGTGTAGATTTGAATTCAATTCTTTTCAGGTCACTGGATGTTATATGGCTCAGGGCTGGTAAGGATTTGAGTAGCTTTATAATTGTACTTCGATTTAATATGTCATGAGTTCCTCTCGATTTATAATGTGGAATAAATTCTATCTGACTTTGAGCCGTGAGCGGTTGTTTTTTGTTATAATCAATTGGGTTCCCTGTTAATAGTTCTGTTGGGTCTTGTCGATGAATTTTGGCGAGCTGGACTGATTTGACTTGGTCTTGTTGTATCTTTTCAATAGGCTCTTTAATGCTATGGAACTCTGGATTGTTTTGAGTTTCATTTTTATAATTTCTTGATTCTCCTTTCCCGCTTGTTGCTATATCCCTCACGGTGGTTTCTTTTTCCTTTATAATTGGGTTCTTGGAGGTTTGCATTATATCTGATTTTACAATTTCCTTGTTTTTGGCTTTGTCCTTTTCCTTCTCAGCCGACGACTTAAATATGTCGTAAGTTCTATTAGTTGACAAATTTCCATTTTTTGTTTTGTTTTTGCCGTCGTGATTTCTTGTGGCCGCTGTTTCTTTTATTGCCGAGATTTTATGATTCGTCATGCTGAGTGTGTCACTGTTACTTTCGTCATTTTTATCTTGTCTTTTCTGGGTTGGTGTCGGCAATGCTTGTGGGGTGACTTTGTTTGTTTTACTTTTCCTTGCTTTCCTCAAGCGTTTGCGTTCCCGTTTTGAAAGAGGCTTTCTTGTTCCTTGCTTTCTACCGGTACCTTCGATGGAATACTTTGATTCGGGAATGGTGTTGAGCTTTCTAAATGCGGATGTTCCTCTGTTCCTTCCCAGTCTTTCTCAATGACTGGGAAATTTCTGCATTTGCTTTCTTGCAGGTTATTTTCCTCTTTTAATGGTTTGGTGGTAAGGGTATCCTTATTGGTTCCGTCTACCTCCTTGAGCTCTCCTTCCGTTGAAGTTGCATAATTTAATTGTGTGTCCCTTACTACCCCCAGCAACTCTGACATTAGAGTCGGGACGGTTGCAAGCTTGTCGATTATTTGGTGGCAGTGACACGTGTAATAAGTGATGTCCCGTGCTTGTTGTACCTTTGTTATCATGGAATTTAAGTCATGTAGTTTTTGATCTATTCCCTGCACGTATAAGGCTAGTGCATTTAATAGCTCAACTTGAGTATCCAACTTATCAGCGTGATAAGTTGCTGTTGATCCAATCGTCTTCATGGTGCCTAATAACTGATCCCAAAATAGTCCTGTTGATAGGTCTTCTTGTTGTTCCTTGAGGTATTGTCCCTCTTGTTTCTTAATGCATCGTCGTGGTGAGGGTGAGGGTGATTTTTGGTGTTCTAGGTGGCTAACTCGGCTGAATAATTCAATCTCTTGGGAGGTTCTGAGTGGTGATCCGTTCGTCTTGCTTTGATGTGGCGTCTGCGTCAAGTGCTGTGCCATTTGAAATTGCTTGATTGGTAGTTCCAGATTAGTGGCAAGTTGTTCCTGTACGTTGGTTGTTTGGCCCACAATCTGAACGATTAGTGGATCAGGTTGTGGGTCTACAGGTATGTTTAGTATTGCACGCGCGCTGTCGAAGTTGTCAAAACTTTCCTGCCCGAGCACCAGGTTATCCTCCTGGCTCTGTTGCCGAGCAGGTTGTTGAGCTGTTTGAAGTTGTTGGTTTTGCTGCCTTAGTTGATTTATTTGGGCTTGGCAGGTCCATTGCTTGGGTGTAAGTGCTGACTCCCGTTTAAATCCCTGTTCGTTATGGACTACAGCCTGGATGGCCTGTTGGTGAAGTCCATGGTGGGCGAATAATGGGCTCTTAATAAGATTAGTACAACTTGCATCCTCTGATACTGACAGCTTTAAGGCCTTATGTTCTGTGTCTTCAGTACTTGTTGACCTACTAACGTTGTCCTTATGTGTCTCTTTGTCTGCGCTGCCCCCCTTATACTTGTGCACCTCGGCTTCTTTTGCCTCCTTTGCCTCCTTTACTTCCTTGGCTGCCTTATGCAACTTTTGCTTCCCTGGGGATAAGCTGCGACATACTTTTAAAAAATGGGTAATGAGAGCCAGTTTGCTGCTTTTGATGTCGGTTTTAATAGGGGAACAGGTTACCCTGATGGGGTGTGGTTGTTTAATTGGGTTTTATCCTTTTCTATTTTGCCCCCCGTGTCTTTTTCCTGTTTATAGTCTGTAACGGGGTGTACAGACAGGCCCCTCCAGAACGGGACTTGGGGACCCTCCAGAGACTCTCAACACATTCCCCCCTTCTCTCTTGCCCTTCACAGAATACCTTATCCGAGGTCGAGTACGGGAAGGGCTCCCTGGACGACGGCGATGTGCACTGGCCCTTTAATCTCCAGTCTGAGGTGGAATGGGCGGGCCTTCACAAGGACGCTCGTACGTCAAATGCGGAAGACGCCGACAGGCCGGTGTGCTTGTTCACCCGGAGCGAGGAAGCGTGGAGGAAGAAGGAAGAGGAGCGGAGTGGTCAGTGGAATGCGGAGGAGACGAGGAGAAGAACGGAGGACGAGGAAAGCAGCAGAGAATCGGTGCCTGAGACGGAGGTTAAGCCAGGAGGCCAACGTCCCCACGAGCCGCCCGGCCACACACCCGGGGGAGATGTGTGGCTAGCCCAGGTACAGAGCAAGATCAGGGGCTGGGTTGGACATAAGGGCGGTCCTACCGAGTAGTCCTTGGTATTCCCTTGTCCCGGTTTCCCTATCGCTGAGCACCGACCCCTTTCACATACAGGACGTCTAGAGAGTGTGTCACGGGTTTTTGCTCCCTCACTCCTTTTCCCTGAGCACCTGTACATAAAAAGAGCACTTTCCTCACGACTTGCTGTGTTTGTTTTGTCGAGAGGCAAGACGGACGTGGACGGAGTCCCGACCCGACGGAGCCCAGACGGGCATCGGAGAAGCGAGAAGAACAAGCCCCGAAGTAGAAGGAGTAATCGGAGTCGGTCACCCCGCAGAACTGTCCCTGCCTGAAAGACTTGTACCGATTACCTGTTTGCCTCATTAAAACCCACTTTAACGAGAACACGCCTCCTGCCCATTTCTCCCGTGCCCGTTACAGAGTCTAATTCCGAAAACTGTTCCTGCTCCCTATCTCTTGGCTTACTGAGCTTTTCCAATTCTGGTTTGTCCTCTGTTAAGTCCTCTCCCTCCTCTCCCCCTTTTTTAGGCTTCAAGTGCTGGTCGCCTGGTGCCCCCTTATTTTCCCTGATCTCATGGTGGACTATTGCGTACACTTGCGCAGAATTTTTTAATTCAGGGATACTGGGCTGCTGGCGTGTTACTGCTACTTCCAAGGGCCCCTGGTCCTCTAGTCCTCTAGTGCACACCTTGGCTGGTGACCGGCGTGCCTTACCTTAACTTGTGCAGGGAGGTTGCAGGGAGGTTGCTGGTGTTTTGCTGTGTTTTGCTGTCGCTGCTCCCTCCACTGTGGGGGTGTCTCACTCAGCCTTTTTCTACTGCCACTGACGAGGGCTGCTTGCTGCTTTATTCTTCTTGACTCTACCGAGGCTCCTCACGTGGCTCCTATCACTCCTGCCGGTGTGCTATACTGTGAGAGTCTTGCAGCTTGCAGCTCCTACCGCTGCAGAGGCCCGCGGCTTCTACCGCTGCAGGAGGGTGTGGTGGTTCACGGCTCCTGCCGCTATGGAGCCCTCGCCCTCGTGGCTCCTACCGCTATGTGACGCTCGCGGCTTCTGCCGCTGTGGAACGCTCGCGGCTCCTGCCGATGTGAAAGACTGCTCAGACCGCTGAGACCGCTGCCAGGGAGCTTGCGGCAACTTGCTGCCTATTGAAAAACATGCGGCTGGCACTACACGGGGTCGCTCCTGTTGGTATATCTTCGCTCCTGTTGGCACTTCCTGTTCCTATTTGGATTTCCTTTTGGGACCTTTGTTCTAGTTGGACTTTTCCCTGTTTCCTGGTCTAATCCCTCCTTGCTGGTAATTTTTCCTTGCCTGGTTTCACTCCCTGGTTTTCTTCGGTTTTCTTCTTTTCGTTCCTGGAGTCTCCATTTCAGCTGCAGGTTTTTTTTCCCTTCTGGGTCTTTTTGGAAGGCACTGTCTGCCCTGGGGGTAAATTGTCAGCAGCACTGTGCTTACTGGATATGGATCCTTGGATAGAACCTGACGTATCTATGTCCAAGCTGTGAGAAGGTGCCCTCTTTCTGCATGATATGCCCCACTTTGTGCTGAATTGCTGATGTTCTTTGACTGAGTGTGCCCTTGGCTCCTGCTAACCAGGTACCCAGGGCCTATGTTCCTTCCCTAAAAGTGCATTGAAGCCTAAACCCAATTGGAATCTCTGGACACAGGTCAGCCCCTGGTAAAAGGTACCACAGGTACCCAGGGCACTGTGACCAGAGAAGGCCTCTAAGGGCTGCAGCACTTATTATGCCACCCTTTGAGGTCCTGTACCCTGACACTCACACACTGCCTTTGCTGGCTGTGTGTCTTGGTGCATGTTAGACTTGGCATCCTTTGGCGTGTTTCCCCTGAGTTTTTGCTTTCTGACCTCCCCATTTTGACTCTGTTTTTGCTGGTGTAACGTTTCTGGGCACTTTTCACACTGCTGATCAGTGGTAAAGTGCAAGTGCTCCTGTGGTAAAGTATGTTATGGATTGATGTTTTTACGATTGGATATTTGATTTACATGTCAGTCACTATTAAAGTGCACTATGGGTGCCGGGGCTTGTGAATCAAATGCTACCCGTGGGCCTGCAGCAAGGATTGTGGCACCTACGCACGTAGCACAGAAAAAGTTATCTTAGACCTGCCATCGCAGAGTCTGCGTGCAGTTGCGACTGCCATGTTGAAGCAGCCCGAGCCCACACTGACACGTCACGGAACTTTCCCTTTTCCTACATGTCAGACACCCCTAATGTAGGCCCAAGGTACCCCTATGGGCAGGGTGCATTGCATGTGAAAGGCAGGACATGCCCTAGTGTGTGTGTGGCATGTCCTGATAGTGAATACAGCCAAATTCGCTCTTCACTATTGTAAGGTCACCCCTTCCCCCATAGGATGGATTGGGGCAAACGTTTATAGCCTCTTATAAACCCAACGGGCCCGGGGAAGGAGATAAGGAAATGAAGTTTAGTATGCCTGAACTCAGAATCTAAAGACACAGCTTTTAGTGAGGGTGCCCTTTTCATTCTGAGTTCATAAAGGCCACTTTTAGAAAGTGGGTATTATTTTGCTCGGCCATCCTGTGTGCCTCTGCTGGAATGTGGATTGCCTGTCTGGGTTTTGGATGACAGAAGGCTGGGGAGCGGGTGTGGCTCCAGATAGTCTAGGTAGGTCAGGAAGGGGCTGAAAAGACCCGGGCTGCAATGGGGGAGATTTCCTTGCACCTCAAAGGGCCTGGTCTGCCTCTGACAATGCAGTCTCCACCTCCTGCCATGAAATCACACCAGAGTAGGCCGGACTGGTTCTGGCCGGACACAGACACCCTCTGCCTGAAAGATCAAAGGATTTTTGTGTACAAGTACTAGGGCCCAGACCGCTGAACTTTAGAACTCATCTGGAACAAGAAGACTGCCAAGAAGAAGAGCAGGAGAAGCTGTGAAAGTAACAACTGCTTTGCTGGGCTGACCTGCAGTGGCTGCTTCTGTCTTGGGCAGTGAAAGGCCTGGACTGGACTTTCTGCAACCTAATTTGTGAGTCTCTCCAAAGTTTTGAGGTAGAGTTTGCCCCCTGTTCACGAAGTCTCAGGAACCACAAAGACTTCAAGCTCTTCAGCCCGCAGCACTGGGGACTGTGTGTTTTGTGCTTCAAACTGAGGAAAAGCAACTCGATGACGTCCATGACGACGTTGCCGACTCCGTATCCTGAAGGCACCGCAGAGGACACCGCCGCAATGCAACCTTGGTCTCGCCGACGATGCCTGTTGATACCGCCACGGAGCGGCTGATTGCACCGTGACCTGTGGGCACCGCACTCCGCACCGCCTCGCTTCACGCTGAAGCATTGGCACCGCAGAGGGCACTGCCGCTATGCCGCACCGCGACCCTGGTCTCACCGACAACGCCTGTTGTCACACCGTGTCCTGTGGGCACCACACTCTGCAACGCCGGGCTTCACGAGGATGCCTTGGCCTCCCTGATGCCGCTGCTCCGTGCCGTAGTCTACGCTGCTGCTTGCACAGTGGTTCAAGGGCACCGCTCGTAAGTCACACGATGGACCGCCCTCATCCCGCACTGCAGCCTTGGCCTACTGACTCCGGTGCCATCGACTCCCGTTCATCAGCCAATGACAGCGGTTCAGCAATGACGACGACGCTGCTTGGACCATTACCTGCTAGCACCGTGACGAGCACTGCCTTCATCTCACACCGTAACCCTGGTCTCACAGACAACGCCATCTGACGCCGCCATCGAGCCACTGCTTGCGCCGCCCTTCACACCCGACGCCTATCAGCACCAGCGCTCCTGATTCCATCAGAGAGGAGCCCGACCTGCAACGCAGGTGACTTCAAGGGCCTCCACGCCCTGCATTTCTCACAGGTACTGTTTGCGCGTCTTCCCGACACCGTAGCTGGTCTGCGACCACGCGACCAGCCAGAACTGTTGGATTTGTTGTTCATGACGCCGCGATAGCCCCGGACGGAGCTATCAACATCAAGGAACTGTGTTTGAAACGTATTTTCATAACCGCAGATTTTTTAAAGTATAGTATTGTGGACTTCTATCGTATTTGGTCTTGTCTTAAAGTATATAAAAATATTTGCTATTTTTCTAAACTGGTGTGGTGTCCTTTTGTAGTACATACGCAATATTACTGTTGGTTATGTGCAAACGCTTTACACTCTGCCACTAGGATAACCCTAGCTGCTCGTGCCAAGCTACCAAGGGTGTGAGCAGAGGTTATTTTAGGAGTGTAACTCCCTTATCCTGACTAGAGTGGTCTGCCTCACTTTGGCGCAAGTCTCAGCTAGCCAGAAATCCCATTTCTAACATTGGTTGTCAGCGGTGAGGCTAGTACTTGCGTTTGCACGTGACTCACAGTGATTGGGGTGCATTACTACCATATCGCAGACCATTACATCCACATACTAGCTTGTTTTCTTTTTGGCCGATTTTTGCAATCTCGCCAGGTAAGCTTTCTACTTCATCATGCCGAAATCAGTAGCATCATCCGTTGCACTATCAGCACATCGGAGGGGAGGTCCGGCTTTAGAATACTACCCTGCAAAATCAAGAATGTTTTCTCTACCTATCCATATGATGCACGTCGTCCGCTTTTTGCAATAAATATGAAATAAGAGAAACTGCCTTGTTTCCTACCGTTTAAGAAAAGAAGATATCAAAAATATATTTGCCGGCCTCCAAGTACGGTGTTTCAGTTCGCTTACGTATTTGGAAAAAGATATAAACATTCATGCTACTCATGGGCCGCTGAGTATAGCCCTTGAACATAATCCGAGCAAGCATCTTGACCACAGATTGGATCTCATTACCTTGTGAATTAACTACAAACATCTTTGAAAACGGTAACCATAAAACCAGTGTTATACCTGCGCTAACTCGATTGATGAAAATAGATGTGG
Source organism: Lissotriton helveticus (assembly GCF_964261635.1). Classification (NCBI taxonomy): domain Eukaryota; kingdom Metazoa; phylum Chordata; class Amphibia; order Caudata; family Salamandridae; genus Lissotriton; species Lissotriton helveticus. Next base: position 782,780,813 of record NC_136072.1, read on the forward strand.
GCCCTTAAAAATATCTCACCACTATCAACATACCGACATTGCAAAAGTTTGTTGTCCTGTACAGTATACACGCGAATGACGGTCACCTGATGAAGGCAGAATGCCGAAACGCGCGTAGTCAAAATTCACCGCTTTTGCCTACTACAATAGACTATTGACCGACACGTCTTTTTGTTTTTTTGTGATATGTGTTTATGTTTTCATGTTTTCTTTAAATGTGTATACCTTTAGAAAATGTAATATGGAATTTTGTATTATAAACATCCATTTGTAAAGTCTATATAGGACAACTAAAAGAATCAGATAATTATTGACATGAAATAAAAAGGTTTTTGTATATCAAAATATATATCTCTTTGCTATTATATACATATAGGATCGTGTGAATGTTGTAGCTATACACGTCAGTGTATGAGTGAGAGGTTCTGGCATGCAATTATCTGTTTGCTATAAGTTTTTTTCAAAATTATCATTTCCCTACCTATAGCAAACCTATTCGCGTAGGGGTCCCCTGTTTTTCAAATTGCATCATCCGTTGCACCCATGGAAATTGCCTTTGAGGAGGATAGGTTGGAGCTCTACATTTTTAGAGAATTGAAATCTGTTTGCAAAAACCTAAAAGTCCAAGTCAGAGGCCTCACTAGGAAGGACAAGCTACAAAAGGCGCTGAGGGCCTGGGTAGCAGCCAGAAACGCCAGTGGGCAATATGGTGATCTTAGTGGAGAGGCGGAGGAGCCTAGTCCTAGAGTGAATGTGCTGTTGGGAGGGGGGAAACCTCCCGGCCAGGCAGCAGTGGCATGTCCCCAGAGGAACTGGACGACAGGCAGGAGGCAAGGAAGTTCGAGTTGGAAAAGCTCAGGATGGAAAGTGAGAGGGAAAACAAAAGAATAGCCATGGAAGAAAGGAAGATGATGTTAGACCGTGAGTGAGGTCTTAAGGAGCTGGAGCTAAGGAGTAGGCCCGGTCAGATGGTGGCAGCAACTCGTCAAGACAGGCAGACAGAATCGTGCACATCCCTAATAATGTGGGCAAGGAATTCAAGAAGGGAGATGACATACAAAGGTGGTTTCAGGGGTACGAGGCAGCATTCCACATGAATGGGGTCCCTGAGGAGAATTGGGGAGCAGGATTGTGGCCCCTCTTCCCTGAAGAAGCGAGGGACACTTTAATAGCTTTGGGTAAGGGGTATCACCTCACCTATCCAGACATGAAGGACGCCCTCCTCACTAAGTATAGTCTTACTCCTGAAAAGTACAGGGACCAGTTTAGGTCCAGTGAGTAGTCTAATGCCAACACATGGTTTGGAGTGTGTGGATGTGTTTTGCCTATCATTGGATGGCTGGGTAAAAGGCAGTAATGTGACAGATTATCAGGGGCTCTACAATTTGATTGCATGGGAGCACCTGTCCAGTCCATGTTTTACAGATCTGCGCCAGCACATAGTTGATAGTAAGCTGACTGACCCCAGGAAGCTTGCTATGGAGGCGGACCACTGGGTGAGTACCAGGGTCCACACGAAAGCGTTTGGGGGAGACTCAGCCAAAGGTGGGCAGGGTCCCCAGCAGAAAGGTGGGGGGACAAGGGTAAAACACAGGAGTTCTCGAAAGGGCCCCAAAATAACACCCAGGGTAAAGGTTCCCTTCCCCCTGGAGATAGGAAGCAAGTGGTCTCAGCCAGAAAGCTGGCTGAGACTGGCTCCCACAGATGTTTTGCATGTGACCAGGTGGGGCACATGAAGGGGGAGCCCAGGTGCTCAAAGGGCGCGCAGCCACCCACCGGTGGGCAGTCCAAAGTGTTGGTTAGCGTAGCACTTGGGGAGGAGGAGGAGTACCCACAGAAGGGTGGGGACCCCGCAGAAATGACCCTCGTCTCACTAGGGGACAGTGAGATGGTCCCAGGAAACCAGGTGCCCCCTAACACAAAGAAATACAGCACCTGGGTGACCATCAATGGGCAAAGGGTAGAGGCTCCCAGGGATACTGGAGCCAGTGTGACCTCGGTTCGGTGTCACCTGGTCTCTGAGAAGCACGTAGTCCGAGGGGCATTCCACCAAGTAATTGCAGTCGATAATTCAGAGCGCCAGTGTCTGGTGGCGCAGGTTCCCTTCGAGTGGGGGGGGGGATCTCAGGTTCTTTGAGAGTAGTTGTGAGCTCTTCCATGCCTGTCGATTGTCTGCTAGGTAACGACCTGGAGCAGTCCTTGTGGAAGGATATTGAACTCAGGTCCCACTTGGAGATGCTTGGGTTGCCAGAGTGGGCATGTGTGTCCACTCGGTCCATGGCGGCCAGAGAGGGTAATCAGTGGGACGGAGCCTGAAACAGTAGCCCCGGTCCCTGCCAAGAGAAAGGGCCGGGGGCACGGGAAACTGACCCCAGAAGTTCCCACGGCCCGGGAGAAGGCAGCCGCCCCGGTGCCTACAGGGGAACTGTAAGAAACTGGCTCTATATATACTGCACCAAAGTGAGGTACAGTGTGTATAGAGTCCAGGGGTCTCCAGAGGTTTGGCAGAGGCTAAAGTTAGATAGAACCTTACTGTCTCAAGTGGTAGCTTGGTCGAGCAGTAAGGCAGTATCAGAGGACAGTGTAAAGCATTTGATGTACACACTCAGTCAGCAAATGGTCTCACACACTCATGAACTGAACTCTAGGCCAATTGTTTTGCATAAACAAATATACTGTTGATTTATTTCTAGAACCAAGCAAGCCCGGTGCAGGTAAGCATAACAATACTTTTCAGTAGTAAATTACTAGTATGAACACAGTTCAAAATAGCAGTGTAACTTGTACTGGTTTTGGTTACAGTTTTAGAAAAGCAGTTTGCAACACATTTCAGGTATAGTACATTCAATTGAATGTTTTTTTAGGTAAAATGCAGTTACTTTTCAGATTACTTTTGCTAACACTGGACTGGATCCTGGACTCAGTCCTGGGACATTTCCTGAAAACAGGTGAGTAAATGTGTTTTGGTTAAAGGTACGATTTTTAAGGAATATTATTGTATTTCAAAAGTTGATAGAAACTTTTTCACATAGAATCACCAATGTTATCCTATGGGAGGCAATTCACTTAGCAGGTAAGTTAGGTTTTCGTTACTTTTTCGTACTCAGTGCTGGATCCTGGATTCAGTGCTGGATCCTGGATTCAGCACTGGCACATTTCCTGAAAACAGTTGAGCAAAGGCATTTTTGTTATTCGGCTGATTTTTAAGGACTATTTGCAGTTTTCAAAAGTCGACACTTAGAAACTTTTTGGGAGAAAAAGTGTCAATGTTATCCTATCAGAAAAAATGAGTTATCGGTTTCAAGGTAAGTAATCAGTCTTTTGAGTTAGGGTTCTGGGGTTAGACTCAAGGGTCTCCCAGGGTCAGTGATGCACTGTTGTTGCACCCTCAGCGGCACTTGGGCGGCCGGGTGCAGAGTTATGAGGCCCAGTGTTATCGAATAGGGGATAGGGGGACTCCGGTTGGTGGCGGCTGGCAAGCTGGCCACAGGGTTGGGGGAGCAAAGCTCCTAGGGTTAAGCTCAGGGCACGCTGGGGACCAAGTTAGCTCCAAAGGGGCACCCTCGGCGGCGCTAGGGCAGCCGGGTGCAGGGTGAAGTTTTGAGGTTGGGTGCCCTGTTGATTTCAATGGGAATTCTCAGGGACAAATAAACACTGCAGGCTCTGGGACAAGGAACTTTTAGGAGTGACCACCACTTCGAGGGGTAGGTTGGGATGTAGAGGGATGGTTAGGCACCGCTGGGTTGGGCACACAAGGCCGTGAGGCGTCGGGTGCAGGGGTGCCTTTTGACGTCAGATTTTCTTAACCGCTCTGGTCGCGGTAGGGGGGGCCCTCTGGATTGAGGCCGCAGGTGTCGTCTGGAGGTTTGAGGCAGGTCAGGGGTCGCTGGATCTCGGGTCAGGGTCTCCTCGTGGTGTTGGTTCACTCAAACACGGACCGGGCTCGGAGGGTGCAGGGTGTGCTGGATTTGTGGTTCCTGGTTGGCACCAGAAGCTGCAGTTCAAACACGCCCAGTGTTCACGGGAGAAACAGCTTGGGGAGTGAATGCAGGCAGGTGCTCCGGGGCTTGTGAGGTTGCTGGCCGCTGAACACGCTGGGATTTCGCAGGAGCAGGTTCGAAGGGAGACAGGCCTTTAGGGCTGGGGCCAATAAGTGGGCGTTGTCCTGTTGTTAGCTCTGCACGGCTTCTCGTCCTTCTTCTTTTCTTGTCGTTGCTGGATCTGAGGAAGGAAGGTTCAGGGTGCCCCTAAATACTAAATTCAGGGGCGTTACAGGTAGGTAAAAGAAATGGACCAATGGGTCTCTTCCCTGGGGTGGGTACACCCCCTATTCTGCCACTCTCCAGTAGGAGGGGGCAGGAGCCTGTCCCTGGTTGGCTGGGTCCCCCATCCTCAAGATGGCGGGGGGTCGAGGTTGTGCTTCACCTCGCCTCGCCCACCCTAGGGGTGGACTTGGCAGAGGTGGGCACACCTCTCTTCCTCACTTTGTTTTTCCCGCTGGGTCTCCTGCCCAAAGTGGGGGGTAGAACCAGTGGGGACCAGTTGACGAGTACAGCAAGTGGTTTGGAGAGGCTCATAAAGGCAATATGCCTTTTGGAGCTTCTCCTTCGTGAACCCTGCCCATCCTGGGGAAGGAGGCTTGCCACCCTGTCCCAGGATATGCATTGTTTCAGGCCCCGAAAGCGGCAAGCTCTCGACCCAGTGGTCCAGAAACATGTCTGGGGTGGCAGACTCGGCAGCCACTCAGTCAGGTCACTGGGAGTTGGTTGAGTTTCAGGGGGCATCTCTAAGATGCCCTCTGTCGTGCATTTTACATTAAATCCCACACTGGCATCAGTGTGGGTTTAATGTACTGAGACGTTTGATATCAAACTTCTCAGTCTTCAGTGTAGCCATTATGGTGTTGTGGAGTTCGTAATGACAACCTCCCAGCACCATGTACTCTTTTTTTTTAAATTTTTGTTTATTGGTTTTAAACAATATATAAAAACAAGGACACTGAATGCCAACTTTAGCCAGTCAGAACATATACATATGACGGATTACCAAGTATAACATAGCATTTTGCGTCCAAGTATCCGTTGCAGCATTATACAGTAAGATCCTCTACTTAATTAATATCATGAAACAATGCAAAGGCATATGTAACATGACTCACCAAATCTCAATGATCAAGGGCAGCGTAGTTATATCAGTATATAGTTCACAATATTACGCGTCTGTTACATGCACAGTAATAAATTTAATCCATTACCGGTCCACCCAGAGCAAAACGCATCTGCATCTGATATTAACCAGCAGAGTCCTATGACACCTCCGTCCGCCCTTCAGCCCCATCCATATCTTGTAGTTCTTGATCTACCGCTGTCCGTGACCACTCCAAAAATGGTCCCCATATATCCCTTGGGCGGGATGTAGACGGCATCTGCTCTCAAAAGAGCTTCAATTGAGTATGCCCATATGTCACATCTCGTAACCAATCCTTGAACTGCGGCACTCGCTTTCTACCCCATCTCATAGCGACTTGCCTACGAGCATATAACAGTAAAAGAGCATGCAGCTTACGTCTCTTGGGCACTGTGTCCCGCACATATCCCAATATACCCAGCAGTGGGGACGGTTGCTCATCCCTGCCAATTATCTTATTTAATGCTCTAAATATCTCACTCCAGTACACATGTAAGTGTGGGCAGTCCCATGCCACATGCAGAAAGGTGGCCTCATCACACCCACATCTCCAACATACAGCTTCGTCTCTCAATTGCATGCGATGCAGACTAATCGGGGTTCTGTAATATCTATGTAAGAACTTAAAGTGAATCAACCGCAGTCGGTAATTAGGGGGCAGGTTTGCCAACTGACCACAGCAATATTCCCACTGATCTTCAGTTATCTGTGGGTTTAATTCCCCATTCCAAAGCTCCATGGACTTTGGCCTCACCACTGGATGGGAGGACTGCATAAGATTATAAAGCCTCCTAATCAGCTTTTTAGCCGACTGTGACTTAAGTACATTCTCCAGTGGTAACATGATCGGGGGTGCATTAGGGAATTCCTCAACCAGCGCACGACACGCGGTGCGTAGCTGGTGGTATAAAAACCGTTCTGCAAACGGCACAGCATCCTCAACAGTATCCTGCGTGGGGGGGCAGAAACTACCCTCTGGATAAAGGTCAGCGAAGGTGTTCAGTTTTAGCGCAGTCGTAAGGGTCTTATCAACGCCTCTCACCCTGCATGCTAACATTGGATTATTCTCTAGTACCATTGATGGCGCATAGAGTGTCTTCACACCCGCCCGTTTCTGTAGTTCCCTCCATGCCCAGCACAACGTCCCAGCTGTATCTACGTCCACTCTTGGCCTACAGACGGTGCGATATAGTGCCACATTCAGCGGCGTCGGTGCTACCGCATCTCTCTCCACGGCTACATGAGGCTGAAATGGGGTCTCACTGACCCAGAAATGAAGGAATTGCGCCTGCGCGCATAACGCATATAGTTGCATATCAGGAGTTCCTAGCCCGCTCTGTTTCAGTGGTAGAGTCAATAGATCCCAGGATACCCTGGCCTGCCCTCCCGTCCAGACCAATGACAGCAGCTGTGTACGTTACAATGCAAAGAAATGTTTAGTCAGTGGTATAGGTACATTCACAAACAAATAAAGAAACTTAGGCAATACAATCATCTTCGCCAGTGCTATCCTGCCCGCCACAGATAGCGGCAGTGCCGACCACAGTGCCACCTTTCCTTCCAGCCACGCATACGCTCTGCCAAAGTTCAGTGTCCATATGTCCTGAAGATTACGGCTGAGCCACACTCCCAAATATTTTACCGCAGTGGCCTCCCAACGTAGGGGGAACTCAGAGAAAACCTCCCTAGTGTCATCAGTGAGCGGGAATATTACAGATTTAGACCAGTTTATAGTTATGCCCGCGAAATCACCGAACCTTATAAATTCCTGCAGCACTGGATCAAGATTAACTTCCGGGACAATAATGTACAGTGTAACGTCATCTGCATAAAGGGAGATCACGAGACTGCGTGCACTAAATCCTATACCTATGGCAGTATGGTGCTGCAGCACTCTTGCAGCCAGGGGTTCCATAGCTACAGCAAATAACAACGGTGACAGCGGACATCCCTGTCTCGTACCTCTCGATATTCTGAAAGGTTCAGTCACCATGCCATTTACCTGGACACAAGCTCTAGGCTCCACATACAGCAGTTGTATTCTTTTAATGAATAAGGGGCTGAATCCCATACGTTGGATAACTAAAAACAAATACGACCACTCTAAGGAGTCGAACGCCTTAGTGGCATCAAGGAACACCGCTGCAGCCTGAACACTGGGATGTAAGTAATGAATTACTGACAATAGCGTCTGCAAATTATGTGACGTCGATCTCCCTGGGATAAAACCCGACTGATCAGGTAACGCTATCATTGGTAACATTGGTTGGAGACGGTTCGCCAACAATTTGGCGTATATCTTGACATCAACGTTAATCAAAGACAGTGGCCTATAGGAGTCTAAATCATTTGCGGCTTTGTCAGGTTTTAATAGGGTGATAATCATGGCCTCCCTTATTGATTGTGGCAGCAGGTCCATCTCTAGCGCCTACTCATAAACTGCTAATAGTTTGGGAGCTAGCTCCTCAGCGTATGCCTTGTAGAAGGCTGTCGCCAGACCATCCGGCCCTGGAGCCTTATTTAGAGGTAGGCTATTAATCACTTGCTTTACGTCATCTTTCATTAGGGGCAAATCCATGTATAGTCTGTGGTTATCATTGAACCACGCCAAAGCAATGGAATCCAAAAATTCCGACATATTATCTGAGTCCGGCGTTCCGTTTGTCTCATAGAGATTTGAATAGAACTCCCGAAACGTCTCCAGTATGCCCTCCTGTCCTCTAATAGTCTCACCCGTTTCATTTCTAATCTCATGCACAAACGTGGTCCCCTTAATCGGCCTGATCATATTCGCCAACGTGCGCCCTGGCCTATCCCCCTCTCCATATCGCCGGGCTTCTGCATATTTGCCAAGGAACTTCACCTCTCTAGGAGCCTCTTCCTCAAATTCTAACAGTTTAGTTTTCAATAGGCCCGCCGTCTGAGCATCAGTGTGCATAAACATCTGATTTTCTAGATTTTTGATCTCTCCTTCTAATCTAGCCAACGTCCCCCTAATGGCCTTCAGCACCCCTGCCTGTCTCACAATACACTGCCCTCGTATGACGACTTTAAAAGTCCCAAAGTGTAGCTACAGCTTCCACAGATCCCTCATTAGTGTCAAAATATAGCTCAATGTCTTTCCGGATCTCTTCTTTGAACTCTTCGTCTAACAAAGCATTCTGAGGCAGTCTCCAGGTAAAAGCTCGTGTGGGGGCTCCAGGCAGAGATAAATGGAGGATGCAAGGTGCGTGATCTGATAGTGAACGCGCCATATGAGTGACCTCCACTGTCCAGGTGGCAAAGTTTCTAGATACTAGCCAAAAGTCGTCTGGACCAGGCCTGGTGTTGGGTGGATGTACACGTGCCTTCCCGTAAGTCGCGGTGTCTATCTCTCCAAATGTCTAGGAGTCCCCCCATCCAACATGATATCTTGCAGTGCTAGTCTCGCTTGTGGGTGTAGTGTTCTAGCCGTGCCTCGTCTATCATTCTCATCAGACAGCACTGCATTAAAATCCCCTCCCCAAATCGACGTTTGACATCCAATAGCTCTTATCTCGGACCATAACTGTCGGAAAAAATCAGGAGAGTCAGTATTAGGACCATACACTGCAGCAAACGTCACCTCTAAACCTCCCAACCTTCCATTCAATAGCACAGATCGCCCTTCTGGGTCCACATGTGTATAATGGAGTGGTGTGGCTCACTGGTTAGAGGCGGCAGACCCAGAAGCAGAAGTTGGCCCGGGACCAGGGTTCGATTCCCGACACGGTCGTGGACCAGGGTCAGCGGACTTGATAATTCTCGCCTCGGTGCCCCCTCTAACCAGGGGTCCGACTCGGCAACTCTGGGCATTAGCTTGCCTAATCTCCACAACGGCCCCTCAACGCTGGCGATGCCTGGCTCCACTTTGGGGATTCCCAGCAGGGACCATCCCACAGGGAAAGCCAGGACGGGTTGCCCAGCGGTATACATTATACATACATTCCCAATCAGACCCTCTCTTGATTAGGATAGCGACTCCTTTCCCATAGCTAGAGTAAATTGCGGAATATACCTCCCCCCATCTGTTTTGTTTAAGTCTCTGCGAAGGCGTCACATTCAAATGCGTTTCCTGCAGGAAACATATATCAACAGCATGTCGTATTAAAAATACATGGACAAGTCTTGCTTTTCTCCCATCATTTAAACCTCTTATGTTCCAGGTGACAATATTCAGAGCTTGGCCAGTGGGTGTCATTGCAATACAACAAACTTATAGTGATGACTTTTCTGTGTACAACATCTTACCTGCATCGCTACTTTGCTACGATTGTAATTCTGACATTCTGGCTAAAGGAAAACAACACCCCATATCCCAGTCCCCCCTCCACCCACACCAACCCCCAATTAGGTTGTAGTGTAACCCTCCCATACATAACATTCGCTAACATCAACATTTCAAAGGGAACCTTCCCAGGGGGGCGAGGGTAGACCAGCTAACTCCCCCACTTTCGCAGGGTGACCGGGGGTTACACAGCAGCTGCACACCATGTATCACCCAAAATGACAACTTTAACCAAAAACAATGTAGTGCTGGACATGGAGAAAAGCTCTCCCGGCTCTCACACATGCTTATCAATACACCTGGTCTGCCCAGGTCAGAGCATTATAGTTCCACTAATCCTACATCCAACAGCCGCCTCAACAAGTACATAGGAATTTAGGAATTTAATTGATTGATTGACCTCCCAGGTGGACTCTATGAAAGCGCGGGACAATCACCCGATGCAGAGAGGCAGATCGCAGGGGACGGTTAGGGACATAAAATACAAAGCGTTTCCTAAGATACATAGGACCTGGTCCATACAGAGCTCGATGGACCAGGGTGATGGCCTTAAACTGGACATGCTGCTTCACTGGCAGCCAATGCAGCTCCCGTAAATGACGCCTAGCACTGGTACGGCTTGGAGCATTAAACACGAGTCTTGCCGTGGCATTCTGTATCGCCTGAAGCTTTTGAACCAGGTAGCCAGGTGAGCCGATGAAGAGAGAATTAGAATAGTCCAGCCTCGAGAGGATAAGAGCGCGAGCAACTGCCTCTTTGGCCGAACTCGGGAGCAAAGGAAAAATCCTTCTGAGGATTTTAAGGGTTCCAAAACAGATCCCGGTCAGTTTTTTTACATGGTCCGTGAACCGCAAGTCCTTACTGAACCACACCCCCAAGTGTTTTACAGGGCCGTCATCTGAGTGCGGGCAAGGGAATTGAGAGGGCCAGAGAGATTGCCTGAAGTCCAGGGGGAACTGGCCATACAAAGGAACCTCAGACTTCTCCTTGTTACACTTCAGAGAAGCCTGGGCTAGCCAGCTGAAAACGGAAGCCAGACAGGACCGGGCAATGGTAGTATCAGCATCCGGTCCCTTCCAGGTGAACAGCAGCTGAGTATCATCAGCGTATGTTATCACTTTCGCACCCAACTTCTCTGCCAGGTAGACCAGGGGGGTAAGGTATATATTAAATAAAAGGGGGCTCAAGGTGGAGCCCTGCGGAACCCCTGTAGTCCAATTCCTGACCGAGGAGGAGCAAGAGGCCATACATACCTGCTGCGTGCGCTGGTCCAGAAAGGACTTAACCCACTCCCAGGCAAGGCCGGAAACACCAATAGTAGAGAGCCGCGTCATGAGCCGCTGGTGGGGCACCGTATCTAAGGCGGCAGAGAGGTCGAGTAAAATCAGGGCCGCCCTGCCGCCCCCGCCAAGACACTCTCTGATCGCCTCCGGCATCTCCACTAGGGCGGTTTCCGTACTATACGACGCTCTGAACCCCGACTGAGCCGGATGCAAGGCCCCTGAGGATTCCATAAAGGTCTCGAGTTGTCGAAAAAACACTTTTTCACAGACTTTAGCGAGGGCTGGTAATAGCGAAATTGGTCTATAGTTAGCAAGAATCGCCGAGTCTAAAGATGTTTGAGGGGAGCAATTTCGCTTGTTTCCATTGTGCTGGCACCATGGCGGTCTGAAGAGAGAAGTTCACGATGTCAGTAACAGCGGTACACACCTCCTTAGCCGCCCCAGCTAGCACTCGGGCTGGACACGGGTCAGCAGGCGAACCGGACTTAAGAGAGGTCAAAATGACCAAAATATCGGCCCCAGCTACAGCTGAGAACTAGGTGAGTGGATTGACAACCGATCACAATGCAGGATCGAGCCCACAGGGCGACGACCCCTCCGTTATGGAAAGCGTGCCTACACTGCGCTGGATTTTTAGGATTTTGTCCACAAAATAGGTCGATAGCTCCTCACTCCATTGTTGAGAAGCAGGGAGCACCCTTTGTTCCGCAGCAGGGGATAAAAAACTTTTAACAATGGCAAATATTTCCTTTCCCTTGTTCCCGGCCAGTTCAATCCTCCCAGCAAAGTAATTGCTTTTAGCTAGCTTAATAGCCATATAATACTCCCTCTGAGCCAAACGTAAAGACCTCTTATCCGACGGGCAATACTTCTGGCACCATTTCCGTTCAAGCCTCTTACATCCCAACTTAAGGTCCCTGAGCTGATTCGAGAACCATGGTTGAGAGGGAAAAGAGCGCCGGGTACCCCCGTGGGTGTGTTTAGAACTAGTTTACAACAACAAATGGAGGAGTACCCCCTATTGGAATCACAGAGAGAACTCTGTAAGCAGAGCTTATAGCTCTGAGAAGCACAGCGTGCCCCAACTTTACGTAAGACAAGGCATGTCCTTTTAAAAGACCCCTCACTCACCAACCTAGTTGGTGACATGCTTCATCATCGGGGTCCCACCCCGGGGGCCGAGTGCCAACAGGGTGTGCTGTGACACCTGACTACAGTGGAGCGGGTTACTTTTTTCTTTTATATGTGCAATAATTACAAGGTGATGTGTGAGTTAAAAAGGAGACAAAACTACTCACTACAAGACTTTATTCTTGAGCGCTTGGTCCCCCATAAAAACAATTGTGGCACCTATGCCTAATTAAGTAGGCTGCGGTGTCTCAGACGTGTAGTGTGTTTAAAAATAGCGAAGTGTGCTATGTGAATTATTAGAAAAGAGAAAAAATGGTCTACATGTTTCAACCTTGAAGGCAATTGTAAGGTTTTCTTCAGGACCAGTGGTTTTTGACCTGGGTGGTACGCACACGCTAAGGCGCGCCCTGCCCTCGGTCAAGTTTTAAGAACCACAAACTTGTGGCCTTTACAAAAAACTGTGATGAGTCTTTTCCTCAATCTGGAAAAAACCTGTAAAGAAAATACAGGGAAAAAGGGGTTGGGATCACGTACAAAAAGGACACACATTGGTTGACACAAAACATATATAGTGCTCATAGCCATCGCTGGTGGGATAGGTGGCTACGATCATTACCCACGCGGTATTGTATCCTAGTACTAGGACCCACCTAACGCGGATAGTAGGTGTTTTTGTGCACACTAGCAATAAGTGCGTAGGTAAATCTAGCACCCAGCGCCAGGTGAGGTGATAGTCTGGCATGGCAGCTGGGTTGGTAGGAGGAAAAAGTGTGATGTATACCGTGCCTAAACACGTCATGAAATGCGGGGCAACGAGGTAGATGTGGGGGAGGAATGTCTCACATATACCCTGCCGGCTACATGACATAATCAACAATGCCGGATTATCTGCACTGCAACTGTAGCCCATTTATGCCCAGAATTTATGTAAAACATTAGCTTACTGAGTTAGCGGTGTCGACCGCTTCATGGGCAACCGCGGACCAGAGGCGAAGTATTCACGTCACCTGGATCGCGAAAAAACAACAACAAGAGTGAAAAGAATGAAGAGCAGGGCTCCGTCTGAAATCCGTTCATGGCCGGGATCGCGGAACGTTTGGCAAGTAACTTACTTGTGGCTTCTGCTCGTCTGTTTGAAAACCTACTTGGTTCCACAGCGGTGCCCCGAGGAATCGGCTGGCTACGGCCACCGTGGTAAGAGATATACTGACTCCGCACTTCCTGGAAAAGGCGTGGTGAATACGCCCCCTCTCACGTGGTGAGATGACAGCCAATCAACTAGGATGCCATTCCCAGAGAGATCGGAATTGGGCGCGTCTTCCTGACACGTCATGTATTAGGGGAAGGGCGCAGATTGTGACGGGTGCCGAGAGAGGTTACTGTGGTAACCGCTCATGTTGTCACTTTGCTCGAACAAACAAAGTTAGTCCGGTGGCAATAAAAGATACGGGGAGATAAAGTATGTATTCCCCGGATCTTACAGAGTTTTCAATGCACAGGGAACAAACACACACAGGTGGGAGAAGGCGGAACGCCATCAGAACTGAACTATTTTTGTAAAAAAGTACCATAACGTCACAATAACCACTCGTGCACCAAGAGAAATGCACAATCATGTGGCAAAGGGTGTCTGACTTCGGGCTCGTGATTACAGAGCCCCAGTTTTCATAACATCTATGTCGACCACGTAGTAGGACATCTGTTGGTCGTTGTCAAAAAGGGGGACCTCAAAGCCGGCTGTAGGACAATGTCCCATGTGGTGGCTGCAAAGCAGGACAGCCGATGGTTGGTTAAAACTGAGTTATGTTTTGCAGGTAACGGTGAACAGAACCATTAGTTAAACACAGGGGGTGATTTGTATATACTGCAAGTACTTATTGTTGTCCCAGTACTGAATTCCAGGGAATGTTATCATTCAGTCCTGATCTCTGTGTGGACAGTCTGTACACCCACCTCTGCTCCTTTTCGAACAAACGTTGGCTCAAATTGTTAACAAGGCTAATCTGTTCAATCACTGTCCATTGTAACTCGTCGGGGTGTGCCCAGCTGATAAATAGTGTTCTGTGAGCTTTGTAGTTGCTTTTTTGCACCTGATCGTGCTCCTATGCTCCCCGATACGTAGTTTCACCTTTCTGTTGGTCATCCCTACATAATGTAGATTACAGGGGCATGTTATCCTGTATACCACATTTTCACTATTGCAGTTAGTGTGCCCTCAGATGGTCCAGGTCTTCTTTGGTTCCAGCTGTAGGGTCTTGGTGTTCGTTGTAAACGGGCAAACACTGCAATTGCCACATTTATAGTGACCTGTTACCTTCGGTAGACCCCATGCGTTGAGTACAGTTTCTTGTTCCACTGTTTGTTTCCTGGGTCTTGTGTTGACCACCGTGTCTCTTATACTCCTTGCCTTTTTATATGAAAAAAAGGGGGGGGATTTCCATGTCATTTTGCCTGTGTGCAGTATGGACCAGTGCTTTCCTATGATCCTGGTTACCTCATTTGAAACCGTGTTATACGTTGTCACACAAGTTAACGGAGTTTCTTACGACTCTCTCACCGAGTTCTCCAAAAGTGCGTCCCTGGGTTGATTTCGGGCGCGTTTCTGACTCTTGTTCAGAATTCTTTCGGGGTATCCTCGGTTTTTCAACTTCTGGGTAAGATCCTTAGCCTGGGTTTTATATTCACTGAGTTTGCTGCAATTTCTACGAACCCGCAGAAATTGCCCATATGGCAGGTTCTCCCTCAGGGGTCTCGGATGGAAGCTCTCAAACCGTAGCAGATCGTTCTTTGCCGTCGGTTTGTAATGGGTTCGTGTGGTCAGACTCCCATTTTCCTTCTTAATAGTCAGGTCCAGAAAAACCATTGTGCTGTGGTCTTTTACATACGTAAACCTGAGATGTTCATCGCATGTATTGATCCAGTTGAAGAAGGATATCAAAGCCTCCTCTGCTCCCTTCCAGATGGTCAGCACATCATCGATGTATCTTCTCCATAGTAGGATGTTTGTCCTGTAGGGGTTGGTATGGTTGAGAATGTACTTCTCCTCAAATTCATAGACATAAAGACCTGCCACGCTGGGAGCAAAAGTACTGCCCATAGAAGTCCCCCGGTTTGTAGGTAGATCTTATCCTCGAACTCGAAATTATTCCTTTTGAGGGCCAGCCTGGCACACTCCAGGATGAAATATCTGGGGGTTCTTGACCGCCATTCCTCTTTGTCGAGGGCTTTTTCCAGTACTGCCAGTGTAGCATATTGGGGAATGGACGTGTACAGACTCTCAATGTCAAAACTCACCAGGATGGTGTCATTATCCACGGTGCATTTTGGGGAGAGTATAAAAGTAAGGTACTCTCCCTTCACTGTTGCATAGAAAATCAGCCTCTTGTTTAGAGATGTACCCCTCTGATTCTCCATACTCAATGAGCGATTTTATCTCGCTCTTCAGATCCTCTGTCAGGTCCACCGGCAGAGGATCTGAAGAGCGAGATAAAATCGCTCAATGCATAAAAACAAGATCCCCCCTCCCGGGAGACCTATAGTGTCAGGTCTGGGCTCTCTCCTTGAACCTCTTTCCCGTTTTTGTGATGTATTTTTCAAGAAACTGGTCCAGAAAACCAGTACGTATTTACAAGACACGAAGAGCTTGCTACAACTCCTGAACCAACTCACTGTGGATAATGACACCATCCTGGTGAGTTTTGACGTCGAGAGTCTGTACACGTCCATTCCCCAAGATGCTACACTGGAAGTACTGGAAAAAGCCCTCGACAAAGAGGAATGGCGGTCAAGAACCCCCAGACATTTCATCCTGGAGTGTGCCAGGCTGGCCCTCAAAAGGAATTATTTCGAGTTCAAGGATAAGATCTACCTACAAACCGGGGGGACTTCTATGGGCAGTACTTTTGCTCCCAGCGTGGCAGGTCTTTATGTCTATGAATTTGAGGAGAAGTACATTCTCAACGATACCAACCCCTACAGGACAAACATTCTACTATGGAGAAGATAAATCGATGATGTGCTGACCATCTGGAAGGGAACGGAGGAGGCTTTGATATCCTTCTTCAATGGATCAATACATGCGATGAACATCTCAGGTTTACGTATGTAAAAGACCACAGCACAATGGTTTTTCTGGACCTGACTATTAAGAAGGAAAATGGGAGTCTGACCACACAAACCCATTACAAACCGACGACAAAGAACGATCTGCTACGGTTTGAGAGCTTCCATCCGAGACCCCTGAGGGAGAACCTGCCATATGGGCAATTTCTGCGGGTTCGTAGAAATTGCAGCGAACTCAGTGAATATAAAACCCAGGCTAAGGATCTTACCCAGAAGTTGAAAAACCGAGGATACCCCGAAAGAATTCCGAACAAGAGCCAGAAACGCACCCGAAATCAACCCAGGGATGCACTTTTGGAGAACTCCGTGAGACAGTCGGAAGAAACTCCGTTAACTTGTGTGACAACGTATAACACGGTTTCAAATGAGGTAATCAGGATCATAGGAAAGCACTGGTCCATACTGAACACAGGCAAAATGACATGGAAAAAAACACATTTTTTCATATAAAAAGGCAAGGAGTATAAGAGACACGGTGGTCAACACAAGACCCAGGAAACAAACAGTGGAACAAGAAACTGTACTCAACGCATGGGGTCTACCGAAGGTAACAGGTCACTATAAATGTGGCAATTGCAGTGTTTGCCCATTTACAACGAACACCAAGACCCTACAGCTGGAACCAGGGAAGACCTGGACCATCAGAGGGCACACTAACTGCAATAGTGAAAATGTGGTATACAGGATAACATGCCCCTGTAATCTACATTATGTAGGGATGACCAACAGAAAGGTGAAACTACGTATCGGGGAGCATAGGAGCACGATCAGGTGCAAAAAAGCAACTACAAAGCTCACAGAACACTATTTATCAGCTGGGCACACCCCCGACGAGTTACAATGGACAGTGATTGAACAGATTAGCCCTGGTAACAATTTGAGCCAACGTTTGTTCGAAAAGGAGCAGAGGTGGGTGTACAGACTGTCCACACAGAGATCAGGACTGAATGATAACATTCCCTGGAATTCAGTACTGGGACAACAATAAGTACTTGCAGTATATACAAATCACCCCCTGTGTTTAACTAATGGTTCTGTTCACTGTTACCTGCAAAACATAACTCAGTTTTAACCAACCATCGGCTGTCCTGCTTTGCAGCCACCACATGGGACATTGTCCTACAGCCGGCTTTGAGGTCCCCCTTTTTGACAACGACCAACAGATGTCCTACTACGTGATCGACATAGATGTTATGAAAACTGGGGCTCTGTAATCACGAGCCTGAAGTCAGACACCCTTTGCCACATGATTGTGCATTTCTCTTGGTGCACGAGTGGTTATTGTGACGTTATGGTACTTTTTTGCAAAAATAGTTCAGTTCTGATGGCGTTCCGCCTTCTCCCACCTGTGTGTGTTTGTTCCCTGTGCATTGAAAACTCTGTAAGATCCGGGGAACACATACTTTATCTCCCCGTATCTTTTATTGCCACCGGACTAACTTTGTTTGTTCGAGCAAAGTGACAACATGAGCGGTTACCACAGTAACCTCTCTCGGCTCCCGTCACAATCTGCGCCCTTCCCCTAATACATGACGTGTCAGGGAGACGCGCCCAATTCCGATCTCTCTGGGAATGGCATCCTAGTTGATTGGCTGTCATCTCACCACGTGAGATGGGGCGTATTCACCACGCCTTTTCCAGGAAGTGCGGAGTCAGTATATCTCTTACCACGGTGGCGGTAGCCAGCCGATTCCTCGGGGCACCGCTGTGGAACCAAGTAGGTTTTCAAACAGACGAGCAGAAGCCACAAGTAAGTTACTTGCCAACGTTCCGCGATCCCGGCCATGAACGGATTTCAGACGGAGCCCTGCTCTTCATTCTTTTTACTCTTGTTGTTGTTTTTTCGCGATCCAGGTGACGTGAATACTTCGCCTCTGGTCGGCGGTTGCCCATGAAGCGGTCGACACCGCTAACTCAGTAAGCTAATGTTTTACATAAATTCTGGGCATAAATGGGCTACAGTTGCAGTGCAGATAATCCGGCATTGTTGATTATGTCATGTAGCCGGCAGGGTATATGTGAGACATTCCTCCCCCACATCTACCTCGTTGCCCCGCATTTCATGACGTGTTTAGGCACGGTATACATCACCCTTTTTCCTCCTCACAACCCAGCAGCCATGCCAGACTATCACCTCACCTGGCGCTGGGTGCTAGATTTACCTACGCACTTATCGCTAGTGTGCACAAAAACATCTACTATCCGCGTTAGGTGGGTCCTAGTACTAGGATACAATTCCGCGTGGGTAATGATCGTAGCCACCTATCCCACCAGCGATGGCTATGAGCACTATATATGTTTTGTGTCAACCAATGTGTGTCCTTTTTGTACGTGATCCCAACCCCTTTTTCCCTGTATTTTCTTTACAGGTTTTATCCAGATTGAGGAAAAGACTCATCACAGTTTTTTGTAAAGGCCACAAGTTTGTGGTTCTTAAAACTTGACCGAGGGCAGGGCGCGCCTTAGCGTGTGCGTACCACCCAGGTCAAAAACCACTGGTTCTGAAGAAAACCTTACAATTGCCTTCAAGGTTGAAACATGTAGACCATTTTTTCTCTTTTCTAATAATTCACATAGCACACTTCGCTATTTTTAAACACACTACACGTCTGAGACACCGCAGCCTACTTAATTAGGCATAGGTGCCACAATTGTTTTTATGGGGGACCAAGCACTCAAGAATAAAGTCTTGTAGTGAGTAGTTTTGGCTCCTTTTTAACTCACACATCACCTTGTAATTATTGCACATATAAAAGAAAAAAGTAACTCGCTCCACTGTAGTCAGGTGTCGCAGCACACCCTGTTGGCACTCGGCCCTCGGGGTGGGACCCCGATGATGAAGCATGTCACCAACTAGGTTGGTGAGTGAGGGGTCTTTTAAAAGGACATGCCTTGTCCTACGTAACGTTGGGGCACGCTGTGCTTCTCAGAGCTATAAGCTCTGCTAACAGAGTTCTCTCTGTGATTCCAATAGGGGGTACTCCTCCATTTGTTGTTGTAAACTATATAGGGGACCAGGAGTTCCCACCTCACATAGTTGTGGAAACACCCTCACTCTCTCTTTTGATTTATAATAAAAGTGTTTAGAACTAGCCCTAACCCCCTGGCTAATCCAGCGCTCAAAATTCACAACCGCCCCATCCAAATCGGAGGCGGGAGTAAGGCGGGATTGCTGAAGGGCCGCCAGAAAGGCCGGAAGATTGATCTTCCCCGGATGAAGACCGGGCGCCGATGGCAAGTGTTTAGCGGGCCTCCCAGCCGACCAAAAGAATCTGATCATGTGGTGGTCCGACCAGGTCACAGGCTCAGGCTCCTCGACCCTGATAGAAAAATTAGAGCAGACCAAATCAATGAGGTGACCACCCTCATGAGAGGGCAGTTCCTTATATTGCGTCAACTGTGCCAGGCCCAGGGAGTCCTGAAAGGAGCTAGCATCGCAGGATGCCAGGGAGTCCAGGTAAATATTGAAGTCCCCCAGGAGGAGAAATTTTGAATAGCGGAGGGCACGTGGTATAATAATCTCATCCAAGGCCTTGAGAAACGCTCCAGCGGGACCCGGAGGGCGATACACCAGGGTACCCCCCAGAGTGAAATGGGGTGAGATAGTAAATACAAAATCCAAGGCTTCGCCCCTCTCCCAGTCATCAATGACTGCATTGGTGAAAGACCACGTGTCCCTGAACACTACAGCCGTCCCACCACCTCTCCTGCTATCTCTATCCCCTCTGACCAGTTTATAGCCCCTCGGGATTGCAAGCTCCACCACCGGAGCACAGGACTCGTTGAGCCATGTCTCTGTAATGAAGAGAGCATCCAGGAGAGTTTATCACGGCGTGCTTCCAGCTCTCCGGGAAGGTTGCTGTCTCGATGGAGGTGTTGATGACTTTCCGGAGATGGAGTGCGATGGATGTGCTGGCTTTGTTGAAGATGTGGTGTGGGCATGGGTCTGACGAAGATCCGGAGTGGATGGTGTTCATGATCTTGATGGTGTCGTCGTCGCTTATGTTGGTCCAGGAGAGCAGGGGATCGGTGCGGATGGTGGCCGTGGGGATGGGGGTCTCAGTGGCTGTCTGGGCGGTCGTGACGTTGAAGCTGTAGTGGATGTCTGCGATCTTGCGATGGAAGAAGTTGGCAAGGGAGTTGCACAGGTCTTGCGGAGGTGGGATGTCAGTGTTGGAGATGGGGTGGAGAGTTCCTTCACGATGTTGAAGAGCTCTATGCTGTTGTGTGCATTGTCGTCTAGGCGGTCTTTGAAGGAGGCTCTTTTGGCGGATCTGATGAGGTGATGGTGTTGGCGCATGGTGTTCTTTTGGGCTGAATAGTTGTCCAGTGTCGGTTCACGGTGCCATGTCTTCTCTAGTTTTCTGCAAGTTTGCTTGGAGGCCTGGAGGTCCTCTGTAAACCAGCTGGCATTGTTGCTGGTGAGTCTGTTGGAGGGTTTCTTGATCGGGCGAGGGTGTTGGCGCAGTAGTCGATTCACTGTCTGAGGTTGCGGGTGGCGGTGTCGGGATCGGTGGGGTCGGCGGATGGGCTCCGGGCGAATGTGGTTGTTAGCTGGTCTTCAGTGACTTTGCTCCAGCAGCGGCGAGGGATCTGTTGGGTGCGGTGGTGCGCGGTGGGTTTCCGTAAGGTGAAGTGGATGCAGCGATGGTCAGTCCAATGGAGTTCAGTGGAGTGGCTGAAGGAGACGTGGGAGCTTGCGGAGAACATGTGGTTAAGCGAGTGGATGGGTGTTGTGCCGATCTGTCTGAGTCCGAGGTTGGCGACGTTGTCGATCAAGGTGGTAGAGTTGGTGTCATTATTGTTCTCGAGGTGGAAATTCAGGTCCCCGAGGAGGATGTAGTCTGTGGAGGCGAGGGCGTGTGTACTGACGAAGTCGGCGATGGAGTCACTCAACTGTGGCTGGGATCCGGGGGTCTGTAGATGAGAGTTCCTCTGAGGGTGGTGTTGGGATCAGTGTGGATCTGGAAGTGCAGGTGTTCGGCAGTGTTGAGGGTGTCATCGGTGTTGGTCGAGACTCTGAGGGTGTTCTTGTGGTCGATAGCGATTCCTCCTCCTGTTCCATTGGTGCGGTCCCTGCAGGTGATCTTGTAGCCATCCGGGATGGCTATGGCGATGTCGGGTGCCGAGGAGGGGTTCATCCAGGTCTCCGTCAGGAAGGCGACATCTGGGAAGGTGAAGTCGAGTAGGTCCCAGAGTTCAACGGCATGTTAAGAAGGATGCATCTGAGGTGGTTGCGTTCTTTCACGGTGGGTGGCTTGGAGGTTTGGATGCTGGTGAAGCTGCAGTTCCGGCAGGAGAAGGGTCCTTGGATGCGCTTCAGGGTGGCCAGGAAGCAGGTGTGTGATCGTCCGGTGTTGAGTGCGTGGAGGGTGTTGGCATTGTAGCGGTGTTGGGTGTCGTAGTGTTCGCGGGGGCCAGGGGTTCTGGCGCTCGGCGCGGATAGGCGCAGACGTGCTTGCCTTAGGCGTGCCAGTGGCGCGGCCGCACAGTGGCCGCCATAAGAAGGGGAGGTTGGGGGGAGGAGCAACTGGGAGGAGGGAGTGGACGAATGGGCGAGCGGGGACGCAGTCCGCAGGGGACGCAGCGGCGGGAAGAATGGGGGCAGGAACGGCGAGGGAACAAAGGCAAAAAGGCACACAGGGCACAGAGTACAAAGGGGAAAGGACGAAAATGAAACAATTAATCAATAAAAACAGAAGCAAAACAGTACAAGCAAACCTACGGCCAACCACTGGACACCAGGGATGAGGCGCAGGTGGTAGCCTGTGGGTGGAGGCGGGCCTCGAACTAGTGGCAGTGACAGCAGCAGTGAGCAAGGAACACGGGCACAGCAGGTGGTGCTGTTGAAGCGTGGGGAGCGACCTGCCTGTAGCAGGATCAAGGGTCCCTGTAGGGAGATGGACCACTTGAGTAGTTTAGGATTTTCTCCTTTCATTTGCATTAGCTATCTGAGAGGTCTGTGGTCAGTTTGAACCAGGGAGTTAGTACCAAACAAGTATGGCCTCAACTTCTTCAGGGACCAAACTATAGTAAAGGCCTCCCTCTCAATGGTACTCCAACGCTGCTCCCTGGGGAGAAGCCTTCTGCTTATAAAAGCAACAGGTTGGTCTTGGCCTTCATCATTGGTCTGGGATAGGACCGCCCCTATCCCTAGCTCAGAGGCATCAGTCTGCACTATGAACTCCTTGGCATAATCTGGAGCTTTTAGAATTGGTGCTGAGCACATTGCTTCTTTCAGGGTGTCAAAAGCCCTTTGGCAACTAACTGTCCAGTTAACCTTCTTGGTCATTTTCTTGGAGGTGAGTTCTGTGAGGGGAGTCACAAACTTCCTGTAGTACCCAGTCAAGCCAAGGAATGCCCTGACTTGGGTCTGGGTTGTTGGAGCTGCCCAGTCCAGGATGGCCTGGATCTTGGTCTGTAAGGGCTGTACCTGGCCTTCACCAACAAGGTGGCCCAAGTACACCACAGTGCCCTGCCCTATCTGGCATTTGGATGCCTTGATAGTTAGGCCTGCAGTTTGCAGGGCTTTTAAAACCTTCCCAAGGTGGATCAGGTGATCCTGCCAGGTGGAACTAAAGACAGCAATATCATCAAGATAAGCTGCACTAAAGGACTCCAATCAAGCAAGGACTTGATTCACCAACCTCTGGAAGGTGGCAGGGGCATTCTTTAAACCAAAGGGCATCACAGTGAACTGATAGTGCCCATCAGGTGTGGAAAATGCTGTTTTCTCTTTTGTTCCTGGGGCCATGTCAACATGCCAGTACCCTGCAGTCAAATCAAAGGTGCTTAGAAATTTGGCTTCCCCCAATTTGTCTATCAACTCATCTGCTCTTGGGATAGGGCGAGCATCTGTCTTGGTGACAGAGTTGAGCCCTCTATAGTCCACCCAAACCCTCATATCTCTCTTTCCACCCTGTGGATGAGGTTTGGGGACCAGAACCACTGGGCTGGCTCAGGGGCTCTCAGAGGGTTCAATAACCCCAACTCCAGCATCTTGCTGACTTCAGCTTTGATGCTTTCCTTGACTTGGTCTGACTGTCAATAGATTTTGTTCTTGACAGGTCCACTGTCACCAGTGTCTACATCATGGGTACACCAGTTTGTCAGACCAGGGGTCAGGGAAAAGAGACTAGCATACTGTTGCAAGACTTGCTTGCAGTCAGTCTGCTGTTGGGCAGAGAGGGCGTCTGAAAAGACAATTCCATCTACTGACCCATCTTTTGGGCTGGAGGAGAGGAGATCAGGGAGAGGTTCATTCTCTGCTTCCTGTTCCTCATCAGTCACCATCAGCATGGTGATGTCAGCCTTGTCATTGTAGAGCTTGAGGCGGTTCACATGTATAATCCTTTTGGGTGTCCTGCTTGTGCCCAGGTCAACTAAGTAAGTGACCTCACTCTTTTTCTCTAGGATAGGGTAAGGGCCACTCCATCTATCTTAGAGTGCTCTTGGTGCCACTGGCTCCAAACCCCACACCTGTTTCCCAGGTTGAAATTCAACCAGTGCAGCTTTTTGGTCATACCAGTGCTTCTGAAGTTCCTGGTTGGCCTCAAGATTCTTGGATGCCTTTTCCATGTACTCAGCCATTCTGGACCTTAGGCCAAGCACATAGTCCACAATGTCTTGCTTGGGTTCTTGGAGAGGCCTCTTACAACCCTCTTTCACAAGACAGAGTGGTCCCATCACAGGATGACCAAATAGAAGTTCAAAGGGGGAAAACCCTACTCCCTTCTGTGGCACTTCTCTGTAAGCGAAAAGCGGGCATGGAAACAGGACATCCCATCTCCTCTTGAGCTGCTTTTATAGGGAGTCCCATGATCATGCCTTTCAATGTCTTGTTGAATCTCTCAACAAGGCCATTGATTTGTGGGTGATATGGTGTAGTAAACTTGTACTGCACTCCACACTCCTTCCACATGTTTCAGGTAAGTAGACATGAAGTTAGAACCTCTGTCTGAAACCACCTCCTTAGGAAACCCTACCCTGGTGAAGACACCAATAAGGGCCTTGGCTACTGCAGGAGCTGTAGTAGTCCTAATTGGAATTGCTTCAGGGTACCTAGTAGCATGATCCACTATCACTAGAATGAATTTGTTCCCTGAGGCTCTGGGAGGTTCAAGTGGACCCACTATGTCCACACCTACCCTTTCAAAGGGAACCCCCACCACAGGCAGAGGTATCAGGGGGTCTTTGGGTGGCCACCTGTCTTGCCACTGGCCTGACAGGTAACACAGGAGCTGACAAACTCCTTCACCTTTTGGTGCATCTGGAGCCAGTAAAAGTGGCTAACTAGCCTTTCCCAAGTCTTGGTTTGGCCCAGATGTCCAGCTAGGGGGATGTCATGAGCTAAAGTTAGGAGGAACTCCCTGTACTTCTGTGGCACTACCATTCTCCTGGTGGCTCCAGGATTGGGGTTTCTTGCCTCAGTGTACAGTAATTCCTCTTCCCAATAAGCTCTGTGGGTACCACTGACATCTCCCTTTGCTTCTGAAACAGCTTGCTGCCTCAGGCTTCCAAGAGTGGGACAGTCTTACTGACCCTGGCACAGTTCTTCCCTAGTGGGTCCCCCCAGGCCCAATAGTTCAAACTGGTAATGGTCAAGCTCCATAGGCTCAGTTCCCTCTGGGGTGTCCAAGTCCTCTGCCTGAGGAGAGGGGTCTTGATTTGTTTGCTGTACAGAAGCTGGTCCCCCAGCCTTCTTACCTTTTCTCTTGGTGGGTTGGGCCATACTTTCAGGCTCCAATCCTACTTTTTTACCTTGCCTTTTGCTCTGTGCTCTCGTTTGTGCACACACCAATTCAGGGATACCCAGCATTGCTGAATGGGTTTTTAATTCAACCTCAGCCCAGGTTTTCAGGTCATTGCCAAGCAGACATGCAGCTGGCAGCTTTGGAGAGACCACTACTTGTTTCAGGCCATCAATCCCCCCCCCAGCCTAATGTCACCATAGCCATTGGATGATTAGTGGTAACACTTTCAGCATTGGTGACTGGGTAAGTATGCCCAATCAAATATTGCTCTGGGGAAATCAGTGTGTCTCTCACCATAGTGACACTGGCACATGTATCCCTCAAAGCTTCTATCCTAGTTCCATTGATCCAAGGGTACTGTAAGTATTTCTTTAAGTTGGATGGCCACATAGCTACTGTGGCAAACTCAACTTCCCCCTCTGAAACTAGAACTGCTTCAGTGTGCATCCTGATTTGCTCTGGGCACACTGTTGATCCCATCTGTAGACTTGCTACCCCAGAATTAGTTGTACTTGTTGAACTAGGGTCCTTGTAGTGAGGGCAAGACTTGTCTACAGTTAAATGTCCCAACTTCTTACAGTTGTTACAATAGGCCTTTGCAGGATCAAAGTGTTCCCCCTATAGGGCTGAGGCACATAGGAAGTAGTTTGGGACCCACCCCCTATACAGGTTTTTGGGGCTCTTTAGAAGACTAAGACTTATCTTGGGGATTCTCACCACCTTTCCCCTGGGGAGGTTTTGTAACCACCTTCTTCTGGTCACCTTCAGTGGTTGTCCTTGTCACCCTAGTCTTGGCCCAGTGGTCTGCCTTCTTTTCCAATTCTTGGTGAGAAATTAGACCTAGGTCTACCAAATGCTGATGTAACTTTTCATTCGTGCAATTACTTAGTATATGTTCCTTCATAAACAAATTGTAAAGTCCAGTAAAGTCATGCACATTGTGTTCAGTTAACCAACCATCCAGTGTCTTTAAAAATCAATCCAGGACTGGTTCTGGAATATGGCTGTTGAACCCTCTCAGGTTTACCCAAGATCTCCCTGGCACCCTTAAAAGCTGCCTCAATGTGGCTGCTAGACTACTCACCGACACAAGGAAATTCGACCACATTTATCCACACCTGAAAGCGCTGAACTGGCTTCCTCTCAAGGCCAGAATACAACTTAAGCTGGCATGCATCACACATAATGCTTTACACTCAAACTCCCCTGCATTTCTCGCACAGAAACTTGTGGTATCCGGAGGAAGCAGAAATTCACGGTCCGCCAGAGACCTCCTTCTCCAGCCGGCACGCTTTCGAAAAAAAAAACGTACAATCGGGCTTTCGCTGGGGCCGCTCCAAGAATATGGAACTCTCTCCCACCCGCCCTCAGAAGAATCCCCTCTCTTGCACGCTTCAAAAAGGAGGCCAAATCCTTCCTTATGGGTAAATTCCTCGCTTAACTTGGACTACTCTTGCCTCCTTCTGATGACCTACTCACCATGTAACCTAGGACCTTGCTTTGAGTAAATGGATTGTAAAATGTCTATGTTATCCCTCCATCCCTTTGTACCCTGCACCCCACCCCCTCGCTATTGATGATACATTAGTATTATTTCATGCCTTTTGTACAACTCTGTTACTCTGTAAAGAGATCTGATACCCTAACGGGTCAAGTTCGCGCTCTATAAAACCCAAAAACAAATAAATAAAAATAATTCTATACTCCTCAGTGGTGAGTCCAAATCCCTCAATCAGAGTCTTCTTCATGAGGTAATAGGTCCCTGCGTCTGGCCCAGAGAGGGTCAGAAGCCTGTCTCTGCAGTTACCAGAAAACAGTTCCCACAGGAGTCCCCACAGAGAGGTTTCTTCACCTTTCTCATGTCACAAGCCCTCTCAAAGGCTGTGAGCCATTTGGTGATTTCATCATCCTCCTCAGATTTAGGGACAATCCCTTTGGGGGATTTTAGGATCATAAGATTGCTCTTTATCCTTATTATTTGTATTGCTTCCACCATTGATGGGTGCTAAGCCCATCTCTTTCCTTTCCTTTTTCCAGAGCCAGGAGTCTGGTCTTTAGTTCTAATCTTTTGGCCAGCCTTGCTAAAAAAATGTCTTCCTCATTGGGGTTGTCCCCAATGTCTTCACTGAAGCCTAAGCCACCTGTGTGGCCTCTAGGTCTCCAGGTGTTGATCAATGGAGTCAAGGGTATGGGGGCCCTTTCCTCCCTAGGGATGATTGGAGGGGGTCACTATCTCCTTGATCCACCTCCCTTTCCTCCTCTGACTGGTCATCACCATGTTCAGAGGGGTGGTCCTTGGCATACTCAGCCAGGAGCTCGTGGAGCCCTTGTTTGATTGGATGCAGGCCCATTGGTATATTTTTAAGTTTACATAAGGACCTTAACTCCTTGAAAGACAAGTGTAGATAAGGGGTGAGGTCAAGCTCCTCGACAAGGTCCTGCATGTTAGTATTATTTTCACTAGTAGCTGGGATCTTTTGAGACAATCTAACAAAAAGTTCTAACCCCTCTACCCTTGACTACAGTGACTTTTATTTTTTTATAAAACTCTAAAGGGACTTAAGCAAGGCCCTGACTAGACTTTTAGTAGTTTAGAAACAAAATGCCAATTTAAAAAAAATCAGAATTCCAAAGGTAATTTAAGAGTTCTGTCGTGTGATCAGATGGTAACCAAGTAGTCCTACAAATGCAAGTTTGTATCCCACCGCTAATCCACCAATGTAAGAAACTGGCTCTATATGTACTGCACCAAAGTGAGGTACAGTGTGTATAGAGTCCAAAGGTTTCTAGAGGTTTGGCAGAGGCTAAAGTTAAATAGAACCTAACTCTTTAAAGTGGTAGCTTGGTGAGCAGTAAGGCAGTATCAGAGGACAGTGTCAAGCATTTGATGTACACACTCAGTCAGCAAATGGTCTCACACACTCAAGAATTGAACTCTAGGCCAATTGTTTTGTATGACAAAATATACTGTTGTTTTATTTCTAGAACCAAGCAAGCCTGGTGCAAGTAAGCATAAAAATACTTTTCAGTAGTAAATTACTTGTATGAACACAGTTCAAAATAGCAGTGTAACTTGTACTGGTTTTTGGTTACAGGTTTAAGAAAGCAGTTTGCAACATATTGCAGGTATAGTACATTCAATTGAATGGGATTTTTAAGTAAAATGCAGTTAATTACTTTTCAGATTACTTTTACTAACACAGGCCGCCTGGGTCCTGGATCCAGTCCTGGGATATTTCCTGAAAACAGGTGAGTAAAGGCCTTTGGTTAAAGGTATGATTATTAAGTAATATTATTGTATTTCAAAGTTGACACTTAGAAACGTTTTCACATAGATCACCAATGTTATCTATGGGAGGCAGTTCACTTAGCAGGTAAGTTAGGTTATCATTACTTTGTCTTACTCAGTGCTGGATCCTGGATTCAGCACTGGGACATTTCCTGAAAACAGTTGAAAAAAGGCGTTTTGGTTATTCAGCTGATTTTTAAGGAATATTTGCAGTTTTCAAAAGTCGACACTTGGAGACTTTTTGGGAGAAAAAGTGTCAATGTTATCCTATGGGGAAAAATTAGTTATCGGTTTCAAGATAAGTAATCAGTCTTTTGAGTTAGGGTTCTGGGGTTAGACTCAGGGGTCTTCCAGGGTCATTGATGTACTGTTGTTGCACCCTCAGCGCACTCGGGCTGCCGGGTGCAGAGTGATGAAGCCCAATGTTATCCAATGGGGGATAGGGGGACTCCGGTTGGTGGCGGCTGGCAAGCAGGCCACAGGGTTAGGGGAGCAAAGCTCCTAGGGTTAAGCTCAGGGCAAGTTGGGGACCAAGTTAGCAGCAAAGGGGCACCCTCAGCGGCGCTAGGGCAGCCGGGTGCAGGCGGCAGTTTTGAGGTCGGGTGCCCTGTTGATTTCAATGGGAATTCTCAGGGACAAAAAAACACTGCAGGCTCGGGGACGAGGATCTTCCAGGAGTGACTACCACTTCGAGGGGTAAGTTGGGATGTAGAGGGATGGTTAGGCACTGCTGGGTTGGGCACACAAGGCGTCGGGTGCAGGGGTGCCTTTGGACGTCAGATTTTCTTACCCGCTCTGGTCGCGGTAGGGGGGGACCCTCTGGATTGAGGCTGCAGGCGTCGTCTGGAGGTTTGAGGCAGGTCAGGAGTCGCGGGATCTCGGGTCAGGATCGCCGGGGGGACCTCCTCGTGGTGTTTGTTCACTCAAACACAGGCCGGGCTCGGCGGGTGCAGGGTGTGCTGGATTCGCAGTTCCTGGTTGGCACCAGAAGCTGCAGTTCAAACACGTCCCGGTATTCACGGGAGAAACACCTTGGCAAGTGAATGCAAGCAGGTCCTCCAGGGTTTGTGAGGTTGCTGGCCACTGGACACGCCAGGGATTTGGCAGGAGCAGGTTCGAGGGGAGACAGGCCTGTAGGGCGGGGGCCAAGTCAGTGGGCATCATCCTGTTGTTAGCTCTGCACGGCTTCTCATCCTTCTTCTTTTCTTGTTGTTGCTGGATCTGAGGAAGGAAGGTTCAGGGTGCCCCTAAATACTAAATTCAGGGGTCTTACAGGTAGGTAAAGGTCAGGGACCAATGGGTCCCTTTCCTGGGGTGGGTACACCCCCTATTCTGTCACTCTCCAGTGGGAGGGGGGCAGGAGCCTGTCCCTGGTTGGCTAGGTCCCCCCATCCTCAAAATGGCGGGGACTCAGGGTTGTGCTTCACCTCGCCTCCCCCACCCTAGGGGTGGACTTGGCAGAGGTGGCCACACCTCTCTTCTTCACTTTGTTTTTCCCGCCGGGTCTCCCGCCCAAAGTGGGGGATAGAACCAGTGGGGACCAGTTGATGAGTACAGCAAGTGGTCTGGAGAGGCTCACAAAGGCAGCATGCCTTTGCAGCTTCTCCTTCGTGAACCCTGCCCATCCTGGGGAAGGAGGCTTGGCACCTCGTCCTAGGATGTGCATTGTTTCAGGCCCCCGAGAGCGGCAAGCTCTCAATCCAGGGGTCCCTAAACATGTCTGGGGATGGAAGCCTCGGCAGTCACTTAGTCAGGTCACTGGGAGTTGGTCGATTTACAGGGGCCTCTCTCAGATGCACTATGTCGTGCATTTTACATTAAATCCCGCACTGGCATCAGT
Organism: Lissotriton helveticus; assembly: GCF_964261635.1. Taxonomy (NCBI): domain Eukaryota; kingdom Metazoa; phylum Chordata; class Amphibia; order Caudata; family Salamandridae; genus Lissotriton; species Lissotriton helveticus. The sequence continues at coordinate 782,810,724 of NC_136072.1, forward strand.
GTGGGTTTAATGTGCTGAGAAATTTGATACCAAACTTCTCAGTCTTCAGTGTAGCCATTATGGTGCTGTGGAGTTCGTAATGACAACCTCCCAGCACCATATACTCTTAATGGCAGCACTGCACTTACAGTGCCCAGGAATGGCCCTGGGTACTGTAGGGGTACAGGGCTCATGCACCTGTACCCTCACCACTGGCATATGGCACCCAGCTAGAGGGGTGACTGATGTATGCCAGGGAAGTGTTTTGTGGGCATGGCATACAGTGCCATGTCGACTCTTTGTTTTGTTCAGCACCAAGCCACGCAGCCTGCCAAGGCAGTGTGTGTGTGTCAGGGCACAGGTCCTCTAAGGGTGGCACAATAAGTGCTACAGACTTTAGGGGACTTCTCTGGTCACAGTGCCCTGGGTACCTAGGGTACCATTTACCAGGGACTGACATGTGGCCAGAGATGCCAATTGGGTTTAGGCTTCAATGTAGTTTTAGAGAAGGAACACAGGCCCAGGGTACCTGATTGGCAGGAGCCAAAGGCACACTCAGTCAAAGCACATAAGCAATTCAGCAAAAAGTGTGGGTATAACATGAAAGAAAGAGGGTACTTTCTCACAGGAACTGGTAGCCGAACTGGGGGACATCACTGAACTGACCCATTGGCAGTAAGATGGGGGTCCCACCAGGGAGTAGTTCTGCCAGGAGCAGAAAGAGTGCTCTTCTCTGGAGGGTCTGCGGCAGCAGGCCGCAGCCCAGGCGACTGGTGATCAGTCAGGGTCACATTGGATCTATGGGAGAATGATCTCCTGTACAGTGAGCCTAAGGTCGCAGAACCTGGCTCAGCCCGTGTGCTGGTGGTACCCCAGCCCTTCCTACTGGGTCTGGCTCATGATGTGCCTTTGGCAGGACATTTGGGGCAGGACAAGACCTTTGACAGGCTTGTCACGCACTTCTTCTGGCCCAAAATGCGAAGGCAGTTGGATGTGCATTGTCGGTCTTACCAAACTTGCCAGGCAAGTGGCAAGAGTGGGAGGAAGGTCAAAGCTCCTCTCCAACCATTCTCCGTTGTTGGGACACCCTTCGAGAGGGTAGGGATGGACATTGTGGGGCCATTGGATCCCAAGACATCCATGGGCAACAGGTACATCCTGGTCTTGGTGGACCATGCCACCAGGTACCCAGAGGCAATCCCTCTCAGGACAACGATGGTGCCAGTGGTGGACCGGGCATTAATGGGGATCTTTTCCTACATGGGGTTCCCCAGAGAGGTGGTTTCTGACAGGGGGAGACAAGTTCACCATCCCTTACCACCCCCATGGTAACGGTCTGGTAGAAAGGTTCAACCAGACCTTGAAGGGCATGATCAAGGGTCTCACCGAACCCGTGAGGCGTAAGTGGGACGTCCTCTTACCGGGCCTTCTCTTTGAGTACCAGGTTAAGGAAAACAAGGTGACCCCAGTAGTAAGACCAGGGGTAAAGTATGATACTTATGGAGACAATGATCTAGGGGGAAAAGGATGGTGGTGAGTTACCCGTCAATTACAGTAAAATGGCCGTGAGGGGACGGAGGTCTTAAACGGACTTACTTGAGTGACTCACCACCATCCTTCTCCGCCATCGACCTTCCCAACAAAGAACTCCAGTATTGCTTTCATTTAATTGTGGAGTTTTGAAAACCAAGATTGTTGTACAATGCGATGTAATTTTAAAATGTCACCTACATTCCTTCACTTCACGCACTTCTAATGCCTTTGTGAGCACCCAACACTACGTCGAAAGTATATGATTGCTAATTTATGAAGATAATAAATGTGTTGTTATATCTACCTTTAAATCTTGTGTCCGTGCCATTGAGATAGTTCAGTCCGCCTAGGACTCCTTATGAAAGTGTTTAACTGATTTATTCTATTGGAAAATATTCAGCCCAGGCTGCCAGAGGATATTCAGCCCAGGCTGCCAGAGGACCCCTCAGGCCTCTTCTCAGACCATTGTCTCCATAAGTATTCTCTTTGTGTACCGGGAGGTACCCCAGAAGTCTCTCGGGTTCAGTCCCTTTGAGCTTCTGTACAGTCACCCAGTGCGAGGCCCTCTAAGCTTGGTGAAGGAAGGCTGGGAGGCCGCACACAGGAAGACGCCTCAGGATGCGTTTAGCTACATACTGGCCTACCGAAACCAAACTGCCCACTTCAGGAAACTCGCTCAGGCGAACCTCAAGGCCAGCCAGGAAGAAATTAAGAAGTGGTATGTTCAGAATGCCACTCTGGTCGAGTTTCAACCTGGGCAAAAAGTGTGGGTTATGGCCCCAGTGGAACCTTGTGCCTTGCAGGACAAGTGGACTGGGCCCTTTGAGGTGGTGGAGCGCAAAAGTGAAGTCACCTACCTGGTGGATTTGCAGGCTCCCCGGAACCCTTTACGGGTCCTCCACGTGAACCGCCTCAAGCCCCACTTCGAGGGGTCCAAAGTGAGCATGCTCTTGGCGGTGGAGAGAAGGGGGAGTGAGCCTCTCCCAGACCTCCGTTCTGCCCAAGAGGGGGATGGGTCGGTGGATGGACCCTAGCCGCTGAGCAACAGAGCGAGTGTCGCCAGTTGCTAGGGCAGTTTGCCCCGCTGTTCTCCTTGACCCCAGGTGTTACTCACTGGTGTACCCATGACGTGGATACCGGTGACAGCCGGCATGTGAAACATAAGATTTACCGGTTGGCTGACTGGTTCAAGGCCAGCATCAAAGAGGAGGTCTCGAAGATGTTAGCGTTAGGGGTGGTTGAGCCGTCCAGCAGTCCATGGGCCAGCCCCGTGATCTTGGTCCCGAAGGCTACGGCTCCGGTGCCAACCCAGAACTGCGGTTCTGTGTGGACTACCGGGGGCTCAATGCCATCACTTGGACTGACGCATCCCCCATCCCCCGAACTGATGAGCTCATTGATCGGTTGGGAGCTGCCAAATTCCTTAGTACGTTTGATTTAACGTCAGGGTACTGGCAGATTGCTATAACCGAGGGGGCCAAGAAAAGATCTGTGTTCTCAACCCCGGAAGGACATTACCAGTTCCGCGTGATGCCCTTCGGGTTGAAGAATGCCCCTGCCACCTTTCAGAGGTTGGTCAACCAGGTTTTGTCCGGGCTGGAGCAATTCAGTGCTGCATACCTGGACGACATTGCGGTGTTCCGTTCCAGTTGGGACGAACACCCTACAGCACCTCAGGGAAGTGTTGAAGGCACTGGAGAAGGCAGGCCTCACGAATAAGGCCAGTAAGTTCCAGATCAGGCAGGTGTTGGTGGTGTACTTGGGATACCAGGTAGGGCGGGCCAGGTGGCACCCCTACAGCCCAAGATTGACACCCTTCTGGCTTGGGAGCCCCCCAAGATCCAGACGGAGGTGAGGGCCTTCTTGGGACTCACCGGGTAGGCTGAGGTTTGTTAAGGGATATGGCACCATTGTTGCCCTCTTAACTGAGCTGACTTCCAAGAAGCAGCCAAAGAAGGTGATCTGGACTGAGTACTGCCAGAAGGCTTTTGATGCCCTGAAGGCCGCGATGTTCACGGCACCCGTGCTCAAGGCACCCGACTGGATTTTGTCGTGCAGACCGACGCTTCAGAGCATGGAGTGGGAGCGATGCTCTCACAACTAAATGAAGAGGGCCTAGACCAGCATGTAGTCTTCCTTAGCCGGAGACTACTTCCCCAGGAACAGAGGTGGAGTTCCCTAGAAAGGGAAGCTTTCGCTGTGGTCTGGGCGCTGAAGAAGCTGAGGCCATACCTGTTTGGGAAATACTTCCGGGTTCAGACCGACCACAGGCCCCTCAGATGGTTGATGCGTATGAGGGGTGAGAATCCAAAACTGCTGAGATGGTCCATCTCCCAGCAGGGAATGGACTTTACGGTGGAACACCGCCCTGGCACAGAACACACCAATGCAGATGGTCTGTCCAGGTTCTTCCGCCTTAGTGAAGAGAACTCCCAGGAGGGTGGGTAGTTCTCCCTACTTTCAGCTGGAGGGGACATGTGTTAGACTTGGCATCTTTTGGCGTGTTTCCCCTGAGTGTTTGCTTTCTGACCTCCCGGTTTTGACTCAAGTTCAAATAAACTTTATTCGGCTTCACAACGGTAAACCATAAAAGTTACAAAAATAACATATACATAAAAACAGTAATATGTTAAAACACAGTTTAAAAAGTAAAACCCAATACACAATTTATAAATAGAACCCGATACCCAGCCTCCCAAATTAATCAGTAACCATAAAGTGCAATGTGCCAGGAGAACATATCTCCCTATTATATTTACTTTATGGTGCAGACTGAGCCTTCACAGCTAATAGATCCTAGATAGATCATCCATTATCTAAACATCCATACAGGCCCTGGTTTTCACAGTAGATTTTAAAAACCCCACAATAAAAATAGTACAGTCCTCTTTCAACAGTTGGAGATACATAAGGGCAGGACGAGCCTGAATAAAATGTACTCTTTTTAAAATGGGAACCAGGAAATGCCTTCGAGGGGTTTCATAAAACTTACATAAAAACATAAAATGCAGCAGATGTTGTGGCGACTGACCGTCGCAGCCACAGGGAACTATCACTTGACCTCTACTGCATCCCTTTGGCCTAGCTAACAGGAGGTGAAAAAGGTTCACCCAAAACCTGGTTAGTAAGAACCTCTCATGTATGGATAAAAACCCCATAAAATAAGGTTCCGTTGTCGGGGTTGTTTTGAGCATTAAAAACATATGCTTGGTTTCAACAACTCCTGCTCATCCCTGTCCAATTTCCTTGAGGTTAAGAAAGCTACCCTACTTTATTCCACATCCTTGTTAACAATGGGTTCGGGCTTAAAAATTAAGTCAGCGCGCCCTACCCCTTCAAGGCTACTTTTAATGTAATTAAGCCAAGGAATTCAGGATGCGTTATGGAGGGACATACACTCTCTTAAAATTAGGTGGTTAAGAGTTAACTCCTCGTTCAGCCAGCACTTCAACTAAAAACGCAAGAGGGCGCAGAGCCAGGACATCACTTAAATAGGGGACCCCCAATTCCTCATGGGCCGCTAGATTAGATATTCCGCGCGGGGCACACAACAGGCACTTCAAAAGGTCATTCTCAGCCACCTGGAGGGAATCCGCAGCAATGTGTCCCCAAATTTCACTTCCATAACTAGCTATGGCCACGCTATTGGCTTGATAAACTTTCAAAATGGCTCCAATTGGTTTCTTCCCTATTTTTGAGGCGAAATTAAAATTTGTTGCATTCACCCGGGCCAGGTCCCCCCTTTTTCAAAAGATTAATGGCCCCCATTTTAAATGATCATCATAGAGAACCCCTAGATACGAATAAACATTGGTGTGGGGGATTTTGGCTGGGTCAACACTAAATTGAAAACTTTTATTGGGTCGTTGCCCCACTTGCAATATATAAGATTTAGAAGTATTTATTGCCAGGTCCCGATCCATCAGAAATTTAGAGAATGCCTTTAATAAAGGATTGCAAACCTAATGCAGTCCTAGATAAAAGGACGGCATTGTCTGCATAAAGCAAGACGGGGATGCCACGCCGCCCTACACACGGGTAGTCTACCCAGGTGGCTCTTAGTGCAGTATCCAGATCGTTAACATAGAGATTAAGCAAAAAGGAGGCCAAGATGCAACCTTGCCGTACTCCCCTCTTTGTCTCCAGGTCCCTAGTGACCCGTAAATCCTGGGAAAACCTGACGTTAGCCATGGTTGACTTGTGCATATCCTCTAAAAAATTAACAATACTGTTATCCACCCCCATTGCCCTCATGGACTGCCACAGTTTAACCCTGTTTACACAGTCAAATGCGTAGACAAGTTCATGAAGGCAAGGTAGACAATGCCGGGCAACCGTATATTCAATAACATAGATAACTGGACAATGGTTGAACATCCAGACCGAAATCCAAATTGGACATCCGACAGGATCTTATGCTCCACCGCCCAGAAGGATAATCTCTGCAAGAGAATACATCCTAACACCTTAACCACTGAGTTGAGGAGGGAGATTGGCCTATAACAGTGAGTGCTATTCCTGTCACCCTTCTTAAAAACAGGGACTATGGTGGAAGTAGCCCAGGACTGAGGGCAACAGTTCTTTCAGCTGCGGTAAACACAGCCACAAGCACCAGAGCCCAGAAGGAAGGGTCGGACTTAAACAAGTCCGGAGGAATACCATCTGGACCCTGCGCTTTATTAGTGGATAACCCTGCAATGCCAGCCGCAACCTCACCTTGTTCTAAAATAATTGCTGGGACATTTATATCACGGCCTTCTTGGTGAGTGTGCTCCATGGGGCTCTCAAACATAGATTTGTAATGGAGCACCCATTCCTCTTCAGTGATATGCGAATCTAAAGCCCCCCTACTTCCTGACCGAAAAGGGGGCGATTCACGATACTCCGAAACCTAGAGCTGTTCCTGAGAGTGCTAGGATCAATCAACTCCCTCCAAGCCTCCTCCTTCAAGGCACTCTTCTGTCTGACCAGGGCTGATTTATATTCTTTACGGCATACATGTACCTCGATTTGATTTCTTGGTTTGACTGACAGAGCTTCCCTCAAATTTTTTTCCGGCCGAGAGCAGTGAGAGTCAATCCATCTGGGGTCGGAAATAGCCGTTCTACGAGCCAATCACTTCCCTGGGAGAAGAACCTGTAGAGGTGCATAGTGCTAGCTCAGGAGCACAAGACACATTTACTTCACTATAAAAGTTATCTGGGGAGATCTGTGTCCATTTAAGTCATTTGCCATCAGTTGGTTTAAGTAAACCCCTGCTTGTTACCTCGCTAATTCGTGCTAATAATGGGCCCTGCATATAGACACAAAGTTTCATGGTCACCAGATTATCCTCAGGATCGGGTTGAAGCTCTAAGGGGTCCACTTCTCGACAGCCCCAAGTCCAGATAGAATAAATCCTCTCGGACTAGTGGGATGGTCAAACGAGGGAAGGAAAAGGTAGGAACAGCAGGGAGGGAGACCTATGGACAAACAAACGAGAGAAAACAGCTTTACTGTAAGATCAAGATTCTTGCTATACTCCTACATCTCTTATACACAATGGATAATCATTATACCTGTAAATAAAATAATGCTGGCCGTGAATTGGGTGAGATATGAGGGTGATCACAAGGTACCAGCAAGTTCCTAACGTAAAGAAATAACAGGTTCACTATCCACAGATATCACAGTTGACCAATTACCACAGTCACCATATTGATGCAGAGAGTCTTATTGCAATGCTCATACCTTCATAGGAACCATTCTTGTCCCCCACCAAACTATGATAGTTCAGCCCTGGACACCCCCAACTGATCTCCCCTGTAAATGAAAGGACAATCCAGGATTAACTGTTTGGAAGAATCTGTATCCCGGTTCTAGAAAATTATAATAGTTGATCCACACGGTCATTTAGTAGTTCTCTTCCGACACCAATGATAAAGGGAAACACACTATCCAAAATAAGGATTCTCTTTGCGCCCCCACAGTGTTAATGCAGAATTGAGAGAAGCTTCCACCAGCAATGAGAATACTAGAATGCCTTACAATGAGCAGTAGCGCTATTGCCTCATAACGCAAGTGGTAGCTGTTCCAGAATGCATGCCATAGGCAAATGATAACACTACTCCCTCCCGCGTGACACTTTCAGAGATCTGAGTCTCGCTAATGGGAGGAACAAGGAAACACTTTCAGGGAGACTCCGGAACACCAAACCGCAACAGGAAACAAAAGAAAAGCCGGTGAGAATCTGCACCCTTACCCGACCGTTCTTCCTGGTACAGCGGGAACAAACGGGATAATCAGCCACTTCGTCCAGGCGCCATCTTCTCATATGCAAATCCGCTGACGGCACGTCTGAGAACATGCTATGTCAGCGCGAGCGATTACAGCGCAAACGGAATGACGGGAATTGTAGTTTTCTCCTCTGTCTCACTCCGTGACCATTGTCAGTGCGATCACGCTCGGTGAGCCCTGACAGTACATCCCCCCTTCGGAGAGCACTGACAGGAGCAAGGACTATCTGGGAACCTCCTATGGAAGGCCGTCACCAGCCGGGGAGCATGTACAGAGGAGGTTGGTTCCCAGGAGTGGTTCTGGCTGGACACAGACACCCTCTGCCTGAAAGATCAAAGGATTTTGTGTACAAGTACTAGTGTCCTGACCCATGAACTTTAGAACTCATCTGGAACAAGAAGACTGCCAAGAAGAAGAGCCGGAGAAGCTGCGATAAGGAACAACTGTTTTGCTGGGTGCTTTGCTGGGCTGACCTGCAGTGGCTGCTTCTGTCTTGGGCAGTGAAAGGCCTGGACTGGACTTTCTGCAACCTAATTTGTCAGTCTCTCCAAGGGCTTGAGGTAGAGCTTGCCCCCTGTTCACGAAGTCTAAGGAACCACAAAGACTTCAAGCTCTTCTGCCTGCAGCACTGGGGACTGTGTGTTTTGTGCTGCAAACAGAGGAAAAGCAAGTCGACGACGTCCACGATGCCCTTCCTGACTCTGTGTCCTGAAGGCACTGCAGAGGGCACCACCGCAATGCCGCACCGCAACCTTGGTCTCACCGAGCCGCTGCTTGCATCGCGACCTGTGGGCACCGCACTCTGCCTCGCTTCACGCCGAAGCTTTGGCACTGCAGAGGGCACCGCTGCCATACCGCACCGAGACCCTGGTCACACCGACGACGCCTGATGCAGCCACCGAGCCGCTGCTCGCACCGCGACCTGTGGGCACCGCCAGGCTTCACGAGCACGCCTTGGCCTCCCTGATGCCGCCACTCCAAGCCGGAGTCTACGCCGCTGCTTGCACCGTGGTGTGAGGGCACCACTCATAAGTAGGACGACGCACCACCCTCATCCTGCACCGCAGCCTTGGCCTACCGACGCCGGTGCCATCGACTCCCGTTCGTCAGACAACAGCAGTGCTTCAGCAATGACGACGTCGCTGCTTGCACCGTGACCTGCTAGTACCGTGACGAGCACCGCCTTCATCTCTCACCGCAAACCTGGTCTCACCGACGACACTATCTGACGCCACCACCGAGCTGATGCTCGCGCCGCGACCTGAGGGCACCACACGCCGATCTTCGCACCCGACGCCTATCAGCGCTAGTGCTCCTGATTCCATCAGAGAGGAGCCCGACCTGCAACGAGAGTGACTTCAAGGGCCTCCACGCCCTGCATTTCTCACAGGTACTGTTTGCGGGTCTTCCCGACACTGAAGCTGGCCTGCGACCCCGCGACCAGCCAGAACTGTTGGATTTGTTGTTTATGGCACCGTGATAGCCCCGGATGGAGCTATCGACATCAAGGAACTGTGTTTGAAACGAATTTTGATATTGTGGACTTTTATCATATTTGGTCTTGTCTTAAAGCATATACAAATATTGGCTATTTTTCTAAACTGGTGAGGTGTCCTTTTGTAGTACATACACGATATTACTGTTGGTTATGTGCAAACGCTTTACACACTGCCTCTAGGATAAGACTAAGTGCCAACCTACCAAGAGGGTGAGCAGGGGTTATTTTAGGAGTGTTACTTCCTTATCCTGACTATAGTGGTGGTTTCTGCCTCTCTTTGGCGCAAGTCCCAGCTAGCCAGATATCCCATTTCTAATAGAGCAGAACAAAGTGAAGAGTCAACATGGCACACATCCCTTTGTGCCATGCCCACAAACCACTGCCCTGGCATAGATCAGCCACCCCTCTATCTGGGTGCTTTATGCCAGTGGTGAGGGTACAGGTGCATGAGCCTTGTACCCCTTAGGTGCCCAAGTCCATTCCTGGTCATTGTAAGTGCAGTGCTGCCATTAAGAGTCTATGGTGCAGGGAGTTTGTCATTACGAACTCCACAGCACCATAATGGCTACACTGAAAACTGAGACGTTTGGTATCAAACTTCTCAGTACATTAAACTCACACTGATGCCAGTGTGGGGGCCTGAGACAATGTACATCCTGGGACGAGGTACCATGCCTCCTCCCCCAGGATGGGGAGGGTTCAGGAAGGGGAAGCTTCAAAGGCGTGCCGCCTTCGTGAGCCTTCCCAGACCATTTGCTGCTTTCAGCAATTGGTCCCCACTGGTTCTACCCCACACTTTGGGTGGGAGAACCGGTGGGAAAAACAAGTGAGGGAAAGAGGTGTGCTCCCTCTGCCAACTACACCCCTCAGGTAGGGGAGGCGAGGTGAAGCACAACTCTGAGTCCCCGCCATCTTGAGGATGTGGGGACTCAACCAACCTGGGACAGGCTCATGCCCCCCTCCCACTGGAGGGTGGCATGATAGGAGGTGTACCCACCCCAGGGAAGGGACACATTGGTCCCTGCCCTTGACCTACCTGTAACGCCCCTAAACCGGCACCCTGAACCTTGCTCCCTCATATCCAGCCTGACAACAAGAAAAAAAAAGAAGGACCGAACAGCCGTGCAGTCAGCTAACAAGAGGAAGACGCCCACTGACTTGGCCCCAGCCCTACAGACCTGTCTCCCCTCGAACCTGCTCCTGAGAAATCCCGGTGTGCCCTGTAGCCAGCAACCTCGAAAACCCCGGAGGACCTGCCTGCCTTCACTTCCAAAGACTACTTCTCCTGAGAACACCAGATTTGTTCAACTGAACCCTTTGGCAGCAGCCGGAAACCGCGAATCCAGCCCCGAGCATGAGTGAAAAAACACCACGAGGCGGTCACCTCGGCGATCCTGACCCAAGACCCGGCGACCCCTGACCTGCCTCAAGCCTCCAGCCGACCCCTGCAGTCTAAATTCAGAAGGTCTTCCTAACCGCAACCAGGAGCTGGTAAGAAGATCCGACCCGAAAAGGCACCCCTGCACCCGACACCCCACAGCCTTTGTGCTCAAACCAATGGTGCCTAATCAACCCTTAACTTCCCAACTTACCTCTCGAAGTGGTGGTTGTACCCAGAAGTCCTTTGCCTCCCTGCCTGCAGTGCTTTTGCAAACCGGAGGATCTCCATTTAAAACAACAGGGTAACCGACGTCGATGATGATCTCCAGATCACGCCTGGAAGGGTTAAGAACCGTAGGTTCTTGCAGGATTTACAGGGCTTGGTGGGAGCTTCACAAAGTTGCCTCCACCCTTGAAGGTGGCAAAGCCATGCCCCCCTCCACCCAAGAAAAGCCCTCTGACTTAAAACATGGGTTTCGCAATCCATTCCGAATCCCAATTAGGAGGGCGTGAAAGGAGCATCCTCTCCTAATTGAGTCAGAATGGTACCCGACAACAATTGCAGTTGTAAACCATACATCAGTTACCAACACCTCAAAGGAGGTGGTAACAAATTTGCAAATGAGAAGGTGTAGGCAGCCTCAAGGTTATAATATTAGACTCCCTGCCTGCAAACCCCTTGCCCACCTGTTGTTTCGTAGTTTCCCAAATTTGAACATAAATAAAACAAATGCACCATTGGTTCCTATAAAAAAAAAATGCATCATTGGTTCCTTTAAGTAACACTGGCTACTGTACGAAGAAAAAGTTGCCTGTTTGGGAATGCAAACTCAAGGCTGTTGCTTTGCTGTTATTTTGAAGCTATCGTCCCTGTGTTTGCAGGCAATCACAGATTGGGGAGGGGGGCAAATAGAGAACTGCTTATTTAACACTAGCAGCTCGTCCCGACGTTGTCCGGGTATGAAATAGAATGTGTGTAATGTGTGTATTTGGCAAGGGCAATTTATTTTAAAATCTCGCGGTAGACAAAAAATGTTGTTTCATTAGAATAGGGACGGAGAAGGCCCAGCTGCAGCCCTGGTTGATGTTAGCAGGCACGTGTAATTGGTGTAGTGATCCGCCGCCTGAGCCCGGCTACAGCCCTGGTTGATATTAGCAGGCATGTGTAATATCGTTGAATGAGAGAGTTATCAGCCGCTGGTAAATCCGTTTAATGAGAGAGTTGAGTGACAGCGAGTAGGAGAGGCTGCAGTAATTGTCCCCGCAGACACGCTCATTTGCGTGTTCCCCCGCTTGAGGCCCAGATGCAGGCCTGTTTTATGTTAGCAGGCGCATGTTCCCCCGCTTGAGGCCCAGCTGCAGCCCTGGTTGATGTTATCAGGCACGTGTAATTCGTGTACTGATCCGCCGCCTGAGCCCGGCTAGAGCCCTGGTTGATGGTAGCAGGCGCGTGTAATTTCGTTGAATGAGAGAGTTCAGTAACAGTACGCAGGAGAGGCTGCAGTAACGTTACTTACTAGGCCTCCAGGTGAAAGCGTTTGTCATGCCCCCAGCACACGGCCACAGCAGACGATCTTCTGATTAATGTACGACCCACATGGCATGAAGGGCGGAACGTAGCACACGCCCCCAGCGTGCCCCTTGATGCGGCGCAATTGCGTTCACATGGCATGAAGGCCGGACACACGCCCCCAGCGTTTCTCACGCCCCCAGCGTGTCAAGCCCCCAGCGTGCCCCTTGATGCTGCGCAGCAACGTAATTGGCGCTTGTATGTACGACTCACATGGCATGAAGGGCGGACACACACCCCCAGCGTTTGTCACGCCCCCAGCACACGCCCACAGCCCACAATGTGATGGCTGTACCACACGCCCCCAGCGTTAGTCACGCCCCCAGCCCACGCCCACAGCACAACGCAGACACGCCGACAAGGGACTACTTTGCTGGCACGGTTCTTTTATCTTTTAAATGTATAGAGGAGTTGGCCTAACGGCTAAGGCGCTCGACCTCGGACCTGGGGATCTGTGTTCGAGTCTTAGTAACAATGCCAAACATCCTGTGATTCTAGGCAAATCACTTAATCTCCCCGTGCCTAACCAAAATGAATGTGTGTCCTCATGTAATGTAACTGGTGCTATGTAAAGCGCTATGATACCTGATACCTGATCTGATACCTCCTCCTCCTCTATCCCTCATGGGAAACAGCTAAAAATCTCCCTCTCCACGCGTTTCAACGGTTACCTCACTATCTCACTCTATAACAACGGTACTGTCATGATCCAAGGCAATGACACCGGTCTTTCGCTCTTTGACCACCTCTTCCCCTCCCTATTCCCCTCCTCTGCGACCGGGTTTTCCCCCGACTCTCCTTCTAGCTCCACCCATTACTCCCTCTCTCCTCCCCTGACCCCCTACACTCCAATTGGCTGCACTCTCAAGAATCACAGGTCGGCCCTCTTCCCGTCCCCTCCCCGTGACCTCCTTTCCTATTTCTCCCCCCTCACAATATGCCCCCTCCCACTTCACTTCAGCCTCACCGCTAGCTAAAGCGCTCCTCGTGCACTCTGCATCATCCCGGTACTCCAATCTCTTCTCTTCCCCCATTTTCCTTCCAGTCACCCCCCTTTTTAGTCCACCTCTCCTCCAACCTTCTCCCCCAGTGAACTTTCCCTACGCTCCCCTTATCCCTTCTTCCATACCTCCTGTCCACCTCCCCCTCCCCTCCTTATTCACCTGGATTTCGCCTCAATCCCACTGCATCTCTCTCCTCCCTCCCACTCCTCCAGCAATGCTATGCTACTCCCTTTCTCCCCCTGGTAACCCTGTCCATTTCCCTCCCTCGGGTCCAACAGTACCACTTCCTTTCCCCAACTTCCCTTTCTCTCAACCCCCCCACTCTGCCAGATGCCCGTTCCCTCACAGCCTTCTCTCCTATCTGACATGCCCTCCACAACCACCTCACCTCTCTTCCTCCCAAACCTCCTTCATTCCCATGACTCTACACAGTCCTCCCCTCTCCTTCTTCCCTACCGCTGTGTTCCGCACCCTTCTCCCCCATAAGTTATCCCTAATTCCACTCCTTCTTGCAACACCAACAAAGGCAACTCTCCCTTAACCTCCGATTCATTAACTCCCGCTCTCAACCTCCACCTTTCCCCACTTTTAAACCTTACACCCTAACGCACCTCCTATCCCCCCACCTCTCCCTGCCTTCCACCACCAATTCCACCCCCACCTGTTTCCATCGATCCACCCAACCTTCCGTGCTCTGCATTACTCTCGCTGGAAAATAAGCTAGGTTCCCTTATCACCTCCATCTCCCAGCTTACAGCTGCAATTTCACTTCTAAGATTTCCACCTTTCCTTGCACCCCCTCTCCTTCCCAACTTCCCACGAGATGCACCTCGCCCCCTCACCTCAATTTAGCCAAGCTCAATCAGTCGTCTGCAAACTTTGTTAACTCGCACAAGCCTTTGAACGCCGCCCTTCCTCAACCTGCATACCCTAGCAACTCTACTATCTATACTATTCCAACCATCTCCTCTGTCAGAACCAAGCATCCACCTAAACCCTCCCGAGCACCCCCACATAAGCACAACATCCCGATCACCCTTCAGAGCCCAAGTGCCCCCGTCACCAAAACAGTCCTGACAGAGCTGCGCTGTCTGCTCCACAACTGCAGATCTGCAGTAAAACACAAACTTGAAATCTCAGATACCATCACCTACCACAATATTGACATGCTCTTCCTCACAGAGACCTGGTTCAAAGATACCTCGCATTCTACGTTTGATCTCCTATTACCTACAGGCTATTCTATACTTAGGAATGACAGAACTGACAACACGGGGGGAGGTGTTGCAGTCATCTTTAGAAACTCCCTTCAACTTAAGGCCTCTCCTATCAGCTCCTTCCAAACCTTTGAATGACTTTCTTTTGAGCTACAAGTGCACCACCGTTCACCCCTTAGATTCCATGTCATTTACCGCCCGCCTCGTAGTGGCCCTTCGTTTTTGGAGGAACTCACTGACTTCATCAGTGACCAATACTCGCAAAGTGACAATCAGACCTTCGTGCGTGACTTCAACCTCCACTGGGGCTCACCGCAAGACTCCTCCGCAAACTCCCTGGCCACCTTCCTCTCTGTTAACGATCTCATCCAACACTGCACAGAATCAACACACTCTAAGGGCTCAATCCTGGACCTTGTTATTTCTAAAGCAGGCATGCTTTCCATCACTACCCCTATTCACGTAGACTGGTCTGACCACCTCCTCATCCCATTCTCTATTCAACTATCACACGCTATAACACTTGGCCAACCCAAGAGGGCTATCTCCTGGTTCCGTGATGTTAAAAATATTGATATCGGTCCCCTCTGTGAATCAGCTTTGTTATCACTTCCCAGGCTAGACCCGAACCTAGATGTTGACGATCTCACCTCCCAATGCCTCACAGTTCTTGCAGATGAAATTAACAACGTCGCTCCACTCAAAAGCAAAAGGTTAAGGCCCACCCCCTCAGCACCTTGGTTCAACAAATCCCTCTATTAAGAAAGGAAGCAGCTAAGATTCCTGGAGAAACAATGGAGGCAAGTGCCCTCCACCAATAACTTGTCCACGCTTCGCTCCGCAAGATCCAAGTACCACAAACACATCTTCCTTGGGAAAGCGGCGCACTTCAAAACCCTCCTTGACTCAGCCAAAAATAGACCCAAAAAACTATTTGATCTCATCAAGAGTCCTGACTGCTCTCCCCCTTCCTCCAAGCTGGAGGATTCTGCAAAGAGAGCAGCGGATTTCGCTATATTCTTCTACGAAAAAGTGAAATCACTTGTGGATCAGGTCGCTCATCCTACCCCTCCAGAGGAGTGCAAATCCTTAGCCATTTGGCAAAACTTTGACCCCATATCTGAAGATGCCCTTCTCAAGTGCATCCGCGAAACAAAGTCCTCCAACCATCATCTGGACCCCATCCCCAGTGCCATTGCCATTGACTTTTATACCCTTTCCCTCTCCTACTGGACCACTCTGGTCAACCTCTCCCTCTATCAAGGCTCCCTTCCTGTCTCCTTCAAAACTGGGCAGGTCACCCCGCTTCTTAAAAAACCAACTGCTGATGCGTCTGACCTCAACAACTTCCGCCCCATCACTAACTTACCCTTTCTTGCGAAGATTACAGAAAGATGTGTAGCGAAACAACTCTCTCGTCATATCAAGGACAATGATCTTCTTGACAATTTCCAGTCTGGCTTCATTCAAAACTGCAGCACTGAAACAGCCCTACTGCAAGTGGTTGATGACGCGCTGGGGATCCTCGACTCGGAGGGGTCCTGTCTTCTAATTCTTCTTGACCTTTCTGCGGCCTTTGACACAGTCAATCACAACACCCTTCTCAACATTCTGAAACAGAGAATGGGCATGGAGGGCACTGTGCTTAAATGGTTTGCCTCCTTCCTCTCTGATAGATCACAAATGATCAAAATAGCGAACAGTCTTTCATCTCCTGTGGCGGTAGGTCAAGGTGTTCCTCAAGGCTCTATACTTGCACCCACATTGTTCAACCTCTATCTAGAACCACTAGGAAACCTCCTAAGTAAATCCGGGATCCACTATCATCTCTATGCTGACGACACTCAAATCTACCTCAAGGTTGCCTCCACTCACGATCTCTCTATCCTAAGCTCTACTCTCGACTCCATTCATAACTGGATGTTTACTCATCGACTGATTCTGAATCCCTCCAAAACCGAATTCCTCCTCTTCTCCTCTTCAATCTCTCCTCCCGATCAGTTGAATCTACTGAACACTAAACCCATCATTGCCGACAGCGCAAAATCCCTGGGTGTCATTCTCGACAGAAAACTCAATCTAACCCCCCACATGAATTCCATTGCAAAGTCTGCTTGATACCATCTGCGCCTTCTTTGGGGGATCCGTCGCTTCTTCCCGGAACAGGACCTTATAACCCTGGTGCAATCGCTGGTCCTCTCCAGACTTGACTGCTGCAATTCTCTTCTTACTGGCCTCCCCAAATCCCACCTGTCCCCCCTTAAATCTGTTTTCCATTCAGCAGCTCGTTTCATTTATGGGGCCAAAAGAAGCGACCACATCACACCGATGTTATCCACCCTCCGCTGGCTTCCAATCGAGGCTAGAGCTATCTACAAGACTGCTTGTATCACCCACAAAGCCTTGCACTCCTCCTCTCCTCACTACCTGGCGAATAAACTGAAACTCTCTGGAGGCTCTAGACCATCACGTAATGCGGAAAATCTTCTGCTTGAACCTCCCACTTTCAAGAAGGAAAGAACAATGGCACAATCCTTCTCAGGCAACGTGGTGAGAATCTGGAACTCCCTTCCGCCGCAGCTCCAGACCACCACCTCCTCCCAGGCCTTCAAAACTAACCTCAAAGTTCTCCTCCTTCAAAGACACTTCCAAATGTAATCCATGCCCTCTCTATTATCTGAAGGAAGCCCTTCCATTATAGAAAAATCTACTGTACATGACTATGGAAGTGTCTTCCCAGTGTGTTCTTGTGGTTTGAGAGTCTGACATTTATTGCGGTATTATCTTTCTACCTGTGTTTGGTACTCGTGTGTAACATGCACCCGTCACTTTCTCTTGTAACACACTGTTTTCTACCTCTTACATTTGTTTATTTTCGATACCTGCACAAGTGCCACCATGGCCTTTGTAACGTGTGTTCTTGTGCTTGAGGGCCCTACATATATTGCAGTATTATACCTCTGTTTACTTTGTACGCTTTTGTAACCTGCACACGTCACTTTTTCCTCCTGTAATGCACCGTTTGCTACCTCTTGTATTTTGTTGGTTCACGATTGTCACTTTTGTAATGCACCGTTTGCTACCTCTTGTATTTTGTTGGCTCACGATTGTCATTATTGCTTCATTTAATGTAACATTTGCTTTTGTATTTTGTTCACTTGTAATGTTCTCATGTATCAGTTCTGTTCCTATTGTGAAGCGCTCTGACACCTTCTGGTAAAGTCCGCGCTATATAAAAATGCACAAATAAAAATAAAATAAATAAATTCAGTTTGGGTCAAGTTTGCGCTATATAAAACTCTGCAAAAAAATATGGTGGCTGTCTGCATAACCTATGTCCTTCTGCTGCAACTGCCCTTTCCAACGCTGTATTGGTTACTGAGATTACCCGCCTCAAAGGTTTGGGCTCTCTCTTTATAATATTAGTATGGATTCATTAAACAGGTAGTTCTGCAGTCTTCTATAACTAGAGATTTTATGATGCTATCTATTAGAACATAGGTTTCATGCAACATTAAAAGATCCATCGCAAAGAGTCAGCATGCAATTTACAACCACGATTGTCTCGCTGAAATTCGAAATGGACATTTTCGGGGAGGTGGGGGGCAACAGAAACACTCCACTATTAATCACTATTCCTTGACTTCGTAATTTATTTAATTTACACGCGATCCGCACATTCAGCTGGCGTGTGCAGGGCGCCACGTCCCTCAGCCTGCCGCCTTGAGTAGGTAAATGTCTTAAAGTAGAACAGGAAAAGGAGTCCCAAACGGCGGCCAGCTTAAAGCCAGGCACAAAGTAACGATGACAACGGAGATTGGGGGTTGTTCTTATCGAAGACTCCATGTTCTGAAAATACTTAAAACCCAATCCGTAACAATCAGACTAATCTGTGTATTCCAGGACTTGTAGGAATGTTTCAGTTCATTTTCACCAATTGTCCTAACACGGCATAAAATCAATAAATTGAAAGGGAAACACCCACGGCTACAAAAACTGTGCTCCAGTGATATCCAGGAGCTAGTTACAGCGAATCCAAAAAGGGGCCTCTTTCTAGTAGCCACAACTAACTTTTCAGTAGCACGCACGGTCAGAACTGGAGTTCCTTCTACGGCGGATAGAAGATTTGCAAAAGTGTGGCTGCAACATCGAACGTTTCACATGCGAAGAACTTCAGGGATTCTTATTTTTGTCACTTTCGCAAAGCGGACGAGCCATCTACATTAAGATATGACGTTTTGCCTAACTCCATGATGGCGCTGGCAGAGACGCAATTATAAGGTGTTCTGCGCAGCCCATGACGTGACGCTCTTGGATGCCTGTTTCCGACCCACGGCGCACGCATGCGTGGTCTCCTTCCTCCCCTGCCCGCCATCTTGTGACGGTTGCCCCCCACCCCCCCTTCTCTCTGTGTCTCGCCTGTGTGTGTGTGAGGGGAGCGCGAGCGCCGCTCATTGTCTTGGAGAAGCGCCGCGGCCTACAGTATCTGCCGCCGCCTCACCTCAACGCCGCTGGGGCCGAAGTCAAGGCCTGTGGGAGTTTCGGGGACACGTTACCGACTCCTCACCTCACGCCCGGGCAGTTCCCCTCAGCCACCCCGCCATGATGGACGACGAGCTGCCCAAGACCCTGTGAGTATCCTCTGCCACCCCCACCTCTCACAGTCAAGAATAGAGGCCCTGGTGCGCGTCGCTGTTCCCCGGGAGCAAGAAACGTCCGCTTTTAAGTTTAGTTATAGCCTCATCCGACGACGAGTAAAAAACCTCAACGTAAATTGAGGCAGTGAACACCACCGATGCCGAATACCGCACTCTCAAAAGGCCACACTGGCCCTGAAGTCAGCGGTCTGACACGTATGTTACCCATATAACTCAAAGGTAGTAACCCTGATCCGTATTTCTTACGTGTACTATTTGTTTTGCTGTACCCCCACCCCCAGGATTTGACGGATAGCCAATTTTAAAGATCCATTCAAAACGACACATATGAAATGCTTTTCTTTAAATTGATTTGTTACATTTCGGAGGCATGCGTAGGTTGCTTTCATGTCAGCCAGTGTCGGTGCGTTTTACTTGCCTGATGCTATAGCATGAAAATTCACTGGGTCTACAACATTTATTTTATCTTGCCCCATTTTGGATACTTTGGGAGTTATCGTTTCCTTGTTTCTTATGGGGTAGTAGTACACGGCAGGCTTTTCTACACATTTTTTGTCTTAAGTGAGCTCGAATGCGCAAAGAATACCCACAGCGTCTCCTGGGACTACTTATTAACTATCACTGTTCCAGCTATAGTTCCATAATCTAAATCGCCATTCCCACTGTAGGGAAAGAGAACGGGAAGTGCAGCCAGATTTGTCTAGAGACTTGTTGTAGACACCCTCCCGAAATAACTCCCGTGTCCACGAGACTGATTTGTGCAATGGGCGCTGTTTCAAAAATAGTTGGTAGAATCCCACTTCGGTATATCAATAGAGACAATTCTGCCTTTTCCAACTCACTCTGCAGCATGCATCGATTGACCTTTATCATCTGATCCTCGCTAAAGAAGCCTTTATCTTATGTGTCAGGAAGGTGTTGATTATAGGGCTAGTAGTGAACAAAGAAAATCATCTGAAGACCCCACCCACCCCCCTAGCCATTTCTGTGCCAGAGCTGCTTGAACTTGTGCCTTGCAGTAATATGATATTGACACAGTCTCTCTTGGGCTTCAATTTAATGTTACCTGCGCAATGCCAGTTGTTCAAGCCCTTGATTGTTCCAGGTGTTTAAATATGCCATAATAAGCATTCTCATTCAAACCACATATCGGATTAGCCAGTGGGAGCAAACGGATGCGATCCAGTTGTAGATCATGCCATGAGCCCGCACCATACAATCTGCCCTATCAGTGGGAAGACCATCCTGAATTGAATTGATGCACCTGCTGCTGAAAATACAACAAATGGCGATTGACTGAAAGAATTCTTATTTCCTATCCACTGAAGTCTGTCAGATTCACATTCAAGTCCATGTTTTCTTGTCCACTCCAGATGGACTCAGCGCAAGCTGTCTGCCATAACTCTCCAAATGGCAAAAGAAGCAACCAAATATAGAGTTCAGCCATTTCAGCCTCATAGCTAGGCGAGGTGCAGCTTAGACTCTGTGGCAAAGTGAGTAATGGGCATGTATTGGAATAGTCTTGGCACGTGTGAATTTTTTTTCCTAAGTGAGGCACCATGTGTTCTTTAAAGTAATTTGTGTGGTAGAGTGAGATACAGCAAATATCCACACACTCTCAACTCAGTCCAACTCTGACTGATATAATGGCCTCAATTTTTAGTTGAACCAATATATATCAATAGTACATCGCTCTTACAAAAAGTTGGGTCCGCGGCATTCTAGCTCAGTGCACTGGAGGTGCACTGAGCTAGGCATAGAGGCGGAGATCACGTCAAGTCACATTCTGACCCAAGGGGGCCTACTTCCAGAACCCTCCTATGGGGCAAATTTGTCCTCATTATTGGGCTTAAGAATTTAGCCATATCACGGTGGAGTGTGATCGACATCACCCCACTGAGTAGATATCCTCTCACCATAGCGTGGTAAGAGTGGAGCCCGTTTTGTTTATCACGGTCCTGATGAATGCCACAGACCGAACTGGGCCTTCAGGCAGAAACATGTTGACCTCATTGACAGCGGTGGGGGGGGACAATAATATCCCCATTACACCGATCACCTTGTTTTAAACTACCATATTGATGCCAGCACTATTACATTTAAGCTGACATCTTTAATGGCCTTTTAACTCGCTACCTTTCCCCATGGGCCCCCACTTAGTTTAGAAGTGCATCCCTGTCGTCAGGTGTATGCCCGCCTCTATCAAACCAAGTTTTTAGAGGGCGAGGACTTTTTGTGAGATGCCTGCACTCGCAAACTAAAACTGCACTAGCGACACCCCACTGGGAGCTGCTACATTGTGATACATATTTCTCCAACAGTGCCTTATGTACACACAAGTCCTCCACGCAGGGCACAATTACCCTTTCCTCGATTCACCGGTTTAACATTCACTTCTCTTATGCAATCTTTGAGTATGACTTTTCCTAAACCGCACATTACCTGTCCTTTTACACCCCCACCCGCCAACTACGATCGTCCAATCAAGCCCTCGCCGCAATTCCACGCATCCATAGATCCACCACGGGGGGAAGATCCTTCTCCCACCTAGCGGCCAAAACCTGGAATTCTCTCCCCACCCACCTCCGCCTTACACAGAACCACCTCTCCTTCAAAAAACAACTAAAAACTTGGATATTCGATAAGTAAAGTACCCCCCTCCCTCAAGCGCCTTGAGACCCTCTGGGTGAGTAGTGCGCTATACAAATGCTAAACTTGAACTTGAAACTTGTTAACTTTCCTGGCTCCAAATCTTAGTAAAAACACACTCTTTCCTATTTTATTAAATACATCTTGACTATACCATATCACCGTTATAACCCATATTTTTATTTAGTCAGTTCGTTCTCAAACAAGGGTCTTCGTATTTCAAACAGCCTCTACTGCTATACCGCCCGTCGTAGCCATATTGGGACACGTTAACTGTACATAGACCACTGCTTGTAATCGCTCCAGATATTCCTCCATCCAAAGCCATTGCTCTTTAGATAATCTCCACAGATTCCTTCATTAGACCGGCAATATCACCGATAATTATCTAAATTGTACTTTCCAATGAAAATCGGATTTTACAGTGCCTTCTAATCCCTCCAAATATTCCACCATTTGTCCAAATCCATTGCTATTTAGATAATCTCCACTAATTTGCTCAGTAGACCGGCAGCATTGAAGAAAATTATCCAAATGGTGCTTTCAATTGAAAATCACTTGCATCTATAGTCCTTTCTTTATGTTCACCGCTGTATTGGAACCGATAAATCATTCCTCACATATTATATTGTACGCCACTCACCTATTGGAACAATTAACCCCTTTGATGCTGGTGACGGAACCGTTCCGTCATCAGTTACGGCTGAGCTGTGCTGATGACGGAACGGTTCCGTCACGACCGCGCCCTGTTCTGGAATGTCCAGCACAGGGCGCGGCTAACGCGCCGCACGGAAGCGGTTAAACCCATACATAAACCATTACATTCAAACACACACAAAATATCCACACATTCGTACAACCATTCAAAATTATTGATGACTGGTTTAGTTTTGGATGTTCAAATAAGACACATTATTGGACTCTGGGGTTGCCGTCCCTCTGTGACAAAATTTATTACTGTATAGGAGGTTTGATGGCAGTCGTTCCTCAGATTGTGTGCATCCCTTTTTCAAAATACACGATAGTCCTGTGCGGTGTAATGGTGCCACAACTGCCAGTACGCTTGTTTGTTTTCTTGCGGTTGCTTAACTGTTGGTGATATTTATCCAGTATATATTTCTTTGAATTGGCTTGTCGCGTGTGAAAGCAACATATGTGGAGTATGGCAGGTGATGCAGGGCACGAAGATCTGTGGCCTACTCACAAAGCACATATTGAACAGCAGACAGTTGAGGCTACTCAGTTGCAGCCAGAATATTGAGTGTGGTGAAAGTGATGAAAAGTATGGCTCTTGTAAGCAAGGCACTAGCCCAGTTAGGGCCCAAAAATATTTTTAAAAAAACAGTATTGGGCGTGAGAATGTAGCAGGATTTCACTTTCAATCTGCCCCCAGTTTTGCAGGGTGTATTGTTGCAGACTAGTGTCTTAGTTGCCTGGCTGGCTACCAGACATCAATCAAGAGTGGGTCCTTGTTCATGCCACAAGGGAATCCATTGAGTTGAAGTTACTTGCTATTGTGACACCTCCAGCCAGTCATCCACCCTTTTCTGTGACCTAGAATTATCTAGCATATCAGTGTCTGCACCCACATCCATCCATATTTCGAATGGGCTTAACAAGATGCAGCAAAGGAAGGCTTAGATAGTCAGTAGGTTAAGTGCTGGGCCTATGTGGTTAGAGTGGGTTGAGTGCAAGTATGCTATTGGACCCCATATATCAGGGGACACTAATATGAGTGGCACAGAAGAAACTGCAAAATCCAAGCCCAACCACTGCTGAGAATCAACCAAGCGGACAGCCGCAGCCAGAATAATCAGGAGTCATTCAATCTGAAAATATGCCCAAATAGTGTGGTCCGATCAAGGCTGTGCACCGGAAATTGGCTGCTTCAGAATATCCTGTTGCAGTAGTTTAAGTAATGAATACTTGAATCTGTTGTGCGGCGTGACAAATCACAATCCTCTTAAAATTTGTGCAAGTATTCCCATTTAATCAGTACAGGGATTACGTATAAACTGTATACATACAGTGTACACTTCAATATATTCACTCAAGAAGAGATTAAATCCTCAGCCAGTGATTATGAAGTGAGTAAAGAATTGCTGGTGAACACTAAAGCAGATATTATAAAATCATATATATATAATCTGCAATTTTTGAGAGGACAAATGTCTGGATACAGTGTAAATATTTTCGCCAGTCTCTTATTTCCTACTCCAAATGGATGGACCAAATATAATTCTCTGGGCCTGTAGCCTTAATTTTCAGATTGGTTGAGAGATCATAATCATCTTGTGTGTAGGGCCATTTGGGCGTATGTTTTCCTTGACAGAAATGGTGATGTGTTTTGACCCTGGTGATTAGTGTTTTTTTTCAGTATAGAGTCCTGGAGCAGTGATTTATGTAAGGGGCGCATGCATGTAGTTTCTTTTTAGCTCTTCCTACCAAGAAGCATATATGACTGCTTCCCTTGGTTTCGTAGAATCAAATGCAGAAGTGGTTGTTCTTGGCTCAGTTCGCAAAGTCACAGGACTGGTACTAGTGGCAACTGCCACATTACTGGGACCCTAGCCCCCGTCTCCCCTATGTATATGGTCTGACATGACTGATGTGCAGATTTCAAAGTGAGAAATTTATTTTCAAACGAATACTACCAAATCCAAGATTTTCTTATGGAGTTACGGGAGAACAACATTTACAATCTGCTCTATACGTGAAGAGGCCAACAGAAGAGGCTGTGTCCCATTGAAGAAAGGTTTGTTGGCTATGGCATGTCCTTCATAACCAGTGGATTGTTGACAGCTCATATGTCCACCTGACTGTTTTACACTATATGCTTTTTAAAAAATGATGATCATGGTTGGTTCTTGCCTGGTGAGTCAATATATTCTTCTAGCTAGTTACAGTGGAACCATGGAAGGTTTGAAACGCAACCCAACGCTTTTAAATCAGTGGTGTTTTAGCAGCTGTGTATACCTATATTGTTGCCAATAAATGAAGGCGTTTTATGGCAGCCGTAATTGTAATACTTTTCATATCCAAATCAAGGGATATTGAAGTTAGTAGACTGGATATTGGGAGTTTTCAGGATTCGTTTCCTAACCAATCTTGCATTTAATGTTCTGGTGTGTGTGTTTTCCTTTCATTTAAATCAACAATATAGAATTTTCAGAAGCCAGAGCATTTATAGAATAAATTGAATATATTTTAATTAAAAAACGCAATAAAACAGGTCATAAATCTTTTGTGCTCCACTGCCTCCTCTTTTCCTGTTAACAAGAAACCGCATGAAATAAACTCTTGGTTCTCCTATTTCTTTTGTGCTTTCTTAACAATCTATTTCATCTTCCCAACCTCCCTTGTCTGTAAAGACATCCAGAAATAATGTTTAAATGACCCCCCCCCCCCCAACTGCTGTTCTCACTTGTTTTCTTGTGAGTCTTCAGCATCTTTCGTGATACAATCAGTCTCTCATGAAATCTGGTCCCATATTGCTTCTAACAAGTATTAATCTTAGTCTGTTACATTCCACTTCATCCTCACCCTGGTACCGTCTGGTGTTTGTCATAAGGAACTGAGCATAGTTTTGTAGCAGTTGTTAACCACCTCTGCTCTTTTTTTTGTCTTGCCTAAAGAACCCTTTTACCTTGTTTTAGCTGATTGTTGTCCAAAGACCTCTAGAGGACCATACCGACACTTAAGAGGGCTTAGGCCCTTGCTTACCATTGGTTGGCTTGCTTGTTTCTCGTGCTTGATTCTTATTCAGTGGCTTTCCTTTTGCTTCTTGTGTTGGGCTATCCTGGGAGAAAACCTTCTTTACCATTATTTTGACTGGGTGACTTGTATCCGTACGCTGCTCAAATTCAGGGAACTACCTTTTAGGTCTTGTCTACCAGACCGTTCTAGATGTCTGTTGGCGAAAACACCTATTCTCAGTTTACAGTGGACACTGAGCACTCCACTGCTTACCATTGTTTAACTTTGTCTCTTTTGTTTGCTTACTTCTAATTTGTCAGCTTGTGTGGGCTTTGGTTCCTCTTCTTGTTTGTCCCTCTCTTGGAACATGGGCGAATCACTTGTGTACTGCCACTGCTTGCTTTAGATGCACTTTTATTTGTTGCGCATTCCGTGAGGGTGCACGTGTTCAGAGGTCTCGATTGTGCACTGCTTTCCACACACACCCTGTTGTGCTCACTATTTTGTACCTCCACCATATTGCTCTCTCCTTCGTGCTTCACCTCAACAGTGCCACGTTTGTGTCTAGTCCATGTGCCCTCCTACTCTCCACCTTTCCCTTTATCCTGTGTTGGTTCTCTCCTCCATATGGTGTGTATATATATATATTCACTGAAAAAACCATAGGTTTCACACCAGTTATAGTTAGGTGGAAATTTTACTCGCATAAAACCATTGAAATTCCCACGTTATAGTTAGTTGGACTCGCAGTGATGTCATGAGTGATGTCACTGACCATGTCATGAGTGATGTAATATGTGACGTCATCAGCAGTGCATTGCACGCGCAAGTTATTAGTGAGTCCAACTAACTATAACGTGGGAATTTTCAATGGTTTTATGCGAGTAAAATTTCCACCTAACTATAACTGGTGTGTAACCTATGGTTTTTTCAGTGAATATATATATATATATATATATATATATATATATATATATATATATATATATATATATATAATATTTCTATGGCAAAATGAAACCCCTCATTTTGTTCCTTTTCAAATTAAATGTATTAAGTGTTACCACTTTATTCCAATCAAGATGACTTCAGGTGTGCCATTCTTTTGTCATAAGTAAGACTGTTAGCGTTCTAGTTGTTCTTTAGAACACTCTGGGACATTCTGTCATTGGGCTATAGTTGGGCTACATCTGGCTGATATTTGGGCTACATTTGAGCTCTTTTGTCTCTGGTGGCCATCTTGGGAGACTGCATATCAGAATTTTTTTAATGAAATATAAGAGGATTTGAGAAGCCACTCAAAATGTGCCCTCATTTTTCTTTCTTCAGCACTAATCATAATTTCTATGGCAAAATATAGTTGGGCTACATCTGGCTGATATTTGGGCTACATTTGGTTTTTTTTTGTCTCTGGTGGGCGTCTTTGGGCTACATTTGGGCTCTAATATATATATATAGCCCAATATATATTTTTTCAAAGTTAATTTTCATAAAAACCACTGGAGCATATATCTTGAGACATAGCAAAGGCACATCGGGGTAACAGTCCCTACAATTTTGCCAAGTTTGGTGGAAATCCATTCAGCCGTTGGGGCTAAAAGTGAGTCCAACCGCCCTATGGAAATTAACATGGGGAAAACACGTTTTGGGACCCCCCTTTTATCTCGGCCCCCGCTTGACGGATCCCCCGAAACTTTCAGGGAAGGAGCGGAGCGAGGCAAAGTTAAGGAAAATTACAGGCAGATCCCTCATTCGGCGCCAAAGTTATTCCCAATAGAATGTTAAGGTTTTCCTATGGAAAACGATCCTAACTATCTACTGGCGACCGCCAGTAGGTTTTATTTATTTATTTATTTATTTATTTATTTATATATATATATCGGATTTTGCGAATTGGCAATCCGCAAACTTCTGTATTTATGGATTCGCAATCCTCGAACTCTTGCGTATTTTTTTTTTTTGTGTTCGCAAGGGTTTCTGCCAGTTCGCGAGGGTTGTGTACCAGTTAGCAATTGCGAACTTACTTGTCGGCTCGCAACGGCCGCGACTATGTTTCTACGTCTGGTTCATCATCACAGGTTCACAGCACCCTTTGTTTCACCACTGCCACCCTCTGGTACACCCATGCCACCCTCTGGTACATCACTGCCACCCTCTGGTTGGTTTATCACTGTAGATTATGGGGGTGAAAAAAAGCAAGCACACCTGCCCTGCTTCAACTGACATGAATTAATTTGGGGTTGATTAATGTGTCACTGAATTTAAACTTCCAGTCTGGCTGGCACCTGCTTCCTTATCTGTAATTTGCTTTCTGTTGCAGTGCACGTTTTTTTCACAGGACCTTTGTGGCCTACTTGTAGCTATTCTCTGAGCCTGCTGTGAGGGTCAGAGCAGGGTCATAGAATAGTTGCAAGTAGGCAACTGAACTCTGAAGGGGCCCCTCAGGAAGCACTAGAGGGAATGGTTACTAATGGTAAGATTGAACTTTTGCACCTGCTGAGTGCTTCAGTTTTGCAAAAATCCAAATATCCAGCAGTATCCACAAAAAGTAATCCTTCCAGGTCAAGATCCAAATCAAAGTGACCAGCACATGAAGAAAGCACTGGGAGGAGCCTGCTGGACAGGAACAGGAAGTTGGAGACTGTGGGGCACTTCCTGACTCCCCCCCCCCCCCCCCCCCCCCCCCCAAATGGACTCCTTGCAAAGAAAAAGTGCAGGCAAATGTCAACCTGAGGAGTTATTCTGATAAAAATCATAATTTTCAAGGTTTATGCTGCCTGCTGGTGGATTTCTTGTGCGAAATTGCAAATTTTGCAATCTCGTAATTGCGAGATTGTCGCTGCCCGCCGCATCTACGTGTTCGCAAGTGTTTACTCCCACGAAATTGTATAGTATACTAGTTGGCAAGTGCGACCAAGCAAAAAATCCGCTTCGCACGGATTTTACGAATTTTCGGCAAGTTCGCGGATTGCGAATTTACCGAAAATCCGCAAGCGGAACGGAGCAGTTTGCAGCAATGTTTAGCAGCTTCATTTTTTTGGGATGGTGTGCAGGAGTTTGACGTAGTTCCGTAAACATTTTTTTTTCTTTATTGTGTACATTGCAGAGCTGCCTTGCTTTCAGGTGCTTAAATGTGGAAATCTATACTCCTGCAAGAGGGGTTACTTGTGAATAGTGCCAGACGGTTGTGCTGTGTGTACAGTACAGCATACATGCGTTTGGGTAGGATTGTGCGTGCGGTGGCCGGGGCCTTGCTGTCTGGGGTCTGGCAGTTGCGTGGCATACTTATTTACATTACCGATTGCCAGTATACATGCCGGATGCTTTAGCGGGGTTAGAGCCGATGTCTGTCTGGATTGCTTTGGGTAGGTTGTTTCAGACGTCCAGTGCGCGCCTCTGGTTCTAGAGGTCACAGGGAGATGCTCTTCTGCTGAGCCTCGAGTGGGCACAGGAGTGTATTGATTTTTTTTGTTTGTTTTTTCTAACCCGTATTTGGGGTTGAGAACTGTGCCTTCACTGCATTTGAAACTTTGGCTTAGAATCTTGAATGTGATTTAGTCGTTTACTGGGAGGCAGTGTAGGCTTCTGAAATTGGGTGCAATAGGTTATATTCCTTAGCCAAAAATCAGTCTTGGTTATCCATTTTGTACCTCTTGTATACATTCAGTGATTTCGTAGACTTAATTTAAGAAGCAGCTGGTATCTTGTTTTGAGTTGATGAGGGCCTTTACTGCCAGGGGTGATGTTGGAGAAACTCAACATGTTGTTGGAGTTGGCTATTGCAAGGAAATGCCTCATTTTGTAAGGTTAGTCCCAAAATTTTGGACAGATGCTGCTGGTTTTTCGACTTCAAAAGTGCAGTGCGGCTTGCTAACCAGACCTCTGTACCAGTGCCCTAATCCTTAAACATGTATGTTCGACTGTGGCCTGATCATGGAGAGCCCTCTTCTTTGGCCTGCGCAGGTCGTGGCCCAACCTTGGAGCAAACAGTGTTTCTCAGCACCAGAAGCAGGAAGACTAGTGGTGTAAACAAGCCTGCTGCAAGTGGTGCGCGGTGCTGTGGCCGGGTGTTTCACCTTTTGGACTGTGGATATGGAGGGTGCTGTTTTTGTTAACTGAACTTTAGTCCCTGCTCAGTGAGGAACAGGGACTCTGAGCCAGGTGGCACTAGGCTGTGAGTCCACCAGCATCTTCATGCGGACAGTGCAGTCACGGAGGGAGCAAATGATGCCCCTCTGCACTGCACAACGGCTGATGGTCTGTCCTCCAGTAAAGCAGAAATACTTGTGATCCGGCCAAGCTTTCTACCTTCAATGTGTGTTGTAGTAGGGAGTGCAGTGACTGCAGAATGCTAGGGAGTGCAGAGTGACTGCCGAGATTAAGCTAATGGCAATGTAAATGACACTGCCATTTATTTATCTGTTTTCAAAACCAACACATAAATACAAATTTTGTCATTTACAATGCCAATAGCTCTAACTTTTCCAAAGGCGAAACCATTGCATTGTAAATGCTTGTTTATTTTTTGGTGTTGCTCAGTCTTTTTATTTATAAGTTTTTATCATAAGAAATGATACAACAAAAGGCAACATGAAAGTCAGACAAGCATACCTCAACAATAGATTGCAGTGGAGCAGGAAATCGCACTTGCATCAGATAGCACTATGGGCTGATCCACAATATGTGAGGCGCTCTGCCTGGTCCCTGAGGTTTCAAAGAGTTTGAAACCACAGGGACCAGGCAGAGCGCCTCACAGACCTGGGTGTTTCCCAGGTCTCGACAGAGCGTTTATATTACAGGGGTTGGGGCAGCACCATTAAGTGAGGCAGCACGCCAATTTTGTTCATAGCATTGACTCAACATTGAAAAGTTTTTTCTGTAACTTGATTAACAAGGTGTGCAGGTCTACACAACCACAGAGCTGATCCACAATATGTCATGTCACACAATACAGAAGCGAAACCATAGTAAAGCAAAAGACAACTCCTGGTTGAAGTCTTTTGGCACAGTTGAGAAAGTGACTGTGTCTCACGAGCAGTTAATGTGATGGATATATGACGTTACCACGCGTTCTTTTACCACGCAGACCATTACCACGCATTTTTTACAACGCAGGACCCTTTACCACGAATACCTTTACAACGCAATACACTACAACGCAGGTACTATTACAACGCATACCATTACAACGTAAGTATAGGTAAGTAAATAATATGGTAAAATAATGTAATTATTAATAATATTTTTTTAAATTAATAAATCATTATTTTAATATTTAATATTTTAATTATTTATATTAATATTTATTTATTAATTTTTAAATATATATGTTAATACCCCTGTACCCCAAACCCAGCCCTGAAACCTAAAAATACCCCTGTACCCCAAAACCCAAACCCAGCCCTGAACCCTAAAAATACCCCTGTACCCCAAAAACTGAAAACTGACCCTGAACCCTAAAAATACCCCTTTACCCAAAAACTGAAAACTGACCCTGAACCCTAAAAATACCCCTTTACCCAAAACTGAAAACTGACCCTGAACCCTAAAAATACCCCTTTACCCAAAAACTGAAAACTGACCCTGAACCCTAAAAATACCCCTGTACCCCAAAAACTGAAAACTGACCCTGAACCCTAAAAATACCCCTTTACCCAAAACTGAAAACTGACCCTGAACCCTAAAAATACCCCTTTACCCAAAAACTGAAAACTGACCCTGAACCCTAAAAATACCCATTTACCCAAAACCCAAACCTAAAATATTTTAAATAATATACTTACCAATACTTACGTTGTAATGGTATGCGTTGTAAAGGTATCTGCGTTGTAAATACCTGCGTTGTAATGGTATGCGTGGTAAAGGGTCCTGCATTGTAAAAGTTGCGTGGTAAAGGTAGGTAGTGGTAAAGGTTGTATACCAATGTGATACTTTAAAAAAAGGCAAACTAAGGACTAGCTACCAGGAGCAGAGTCACAAAGGGGTTCTGTGAAATAACTAACGCCCGCACCCTTGGTGGGATGAAGCAGGTAAACTCCAACCACGTCGGGTACTGGATCATGGGGCGATAGATCTTTTGGAACATGTTTGGTGTGTGTGAGAATGAGAAAGTTGTTCCATCGCCATCACCCTTCATACGAGTGAACCACTGGGCAAGGGAAGGAGCAGTAGGTTTTTTCCAAGTCCTCATAACAAGCTATCTCGCTGCATGTAGCATATAACTAATGTCCAACGTGTGTCATCGCATCTAAGGCAAGAGGCCACACCTTTAAGAATGACCACAGGGCGGGGGCGTGGCCAGCAGCATGGCTCGATAAGAAGTGACTCTTCGGAGCTGCACCTGAATCCGCTTTTCTAATTCCCCCAGAGCCACCAAATTCGCGAGAGGGACGTCTGGAAGCACTCAGACCCCCCACAGGCCACCTACGTTGCTCTTGCAGGCTGTGTGCCGGCTAAATACTGAATTGCTCGTGCCGACTCGGAAGGCCTGACGGCGGTAAGATGGCGGCCGCAAAACAAGAACCCCGAGAATGGCACTGTCACCGGGTTTCCGGGCCGAGAAGCAGTCCACAGCGACGAGAGCCCTGGCGAAGGTGCCCCCGGGTGGTGCGGCGCAATTTCCAGAGGCTCTGGTGAGGCATCGGCGGGCTCCGGTGAGACCGGCATACTGCACCAACATGGCGCCCGCAATGGTGGAGAGGCGGTAGGGCCGGTACAGAGGCTTTCCTGCGCAATACGGCCGGGCTGAGAGGTGAGAGCGCGAGGCGCAACGGTGGAGAACAGCGGGTCGAAGAGAGGACGGAGACAGGGCCCCGGGAGACCGCCTGGACTTTCCCGAAGGGACGACAACTTTACCAAGATGGCGTCCGCGATTGAAAAATAGAGCCCGAAAGTGCTCCTGCCACTACACTGGTCCCCATTGCGGTGTATCGACCCAGCAGCACCGAGACCCCTTCGGACCCCAGACTGAGGCGGAGATTGTACCCACTGACCTGGCCCTCCGCCTACACATAAGGAAATCGCCCCCGTGAGGCCCCGACAACCACCTCTCTTAATAGGGAGCCCTTCCCCCTCCTTGGGAGGGTCCTCTAGCACTGTCGGGATCAGGGGCGCAGTGAGGGAGCACTCCAGACACCAGTGGGGAGGCGGAGAAGGGCACTGGGAGTTGCGGCTGCTGCGACCTGCAGCCCTATATAGTGGCGGACATGGCAGCGTGACCTGGGCCCTGCTTTCGGCTGGCCAATCGACCCTGGCCCTCGAGGAGCGGGAAACCAACGAAAGGCTTCACAACGTCTTTATCGTAAGGAAGTGGAACTGCAATACGTTGCACCGGACACCGAAAGACATTGGCATCTGACTCCGGCCAGATAGTAAGAGACTGAGGGGAACGCGCGTGGCC
Source organism: Lissotriton helveticus (assembly GCF_964261635.1). Lineage (NCBI taxonomy): Eukaryota > Metazoa > Chordata > Amphibia > Caudata > Salamandridae > Lissotriton > Lissotriton helveticus. Next base: position 782,843,583 of record NC_136072.1, read on the forward strand.
CACGGGCTTAAAGTAGACATTGTAAAACATGGGGAAGAAAGACGTGCTCCTCAAGTCCGCTAGGCAAGGGCCAATGGACAACTTTGCCGCCCCTAAACACGCAGTGGACACCCTCCACACCACTTCTGGAACACGGTCGGACACTGATCTCCTGATGGAAGCCATACAGGTGTCACGAGCCAACATCCAGGCATCCAGAGTGGCTCTAGAAGTTAAGATCGGCGAGGTGGGCTCCGAAGTAACACTGCTGAGGCAAGACTTCCGGAACTTATCGACAGGGTGACAACAGCGGAGACACGTTTGGGTGAGGCCGAAGATTCGATCACAACCCTGAGGAAGAACATGGCGGAACTCAAAGCATTCCATCGCCAACTGATGTGGAAGGTGGACGATGCCGAAAATAGGGCGAGACGCAATAACCTGTGCTTCGTAGGATTTAGAGAGGGAATTGAAGGAACAAATATGGCAGCATTCCTCCACGCCTGGCTAACCAAAACCTTCCTGACGGTGCGGGTCTCGTCCTGCTTCATCATCGAAAGGGTGCACAGGGCCCTCCTGGTAAGGCCGCCGGAGGGTGCGAGACCCAGACCGGTAAATCGCAAGGTTCCTTAACTTCGCAGATCGGGACTTGATCCTGCTGGAAAAATGGGAGATATCCGACTGGAAAATGCGACCATTATGATTTTTCCAGACTATAGCCAAGAGGTCCAGAAGCAGCGCCGCTCCTTTGACGCTGTGGAGACGAAATTGCGGGAACTTCATATCTCTTACATGCTCCTATTCCCAGCAAAGTTAAAGGTCATCTACAAAGAGAAGTCACTTTTCTTCACCCACCCAGAGGAAGCCTGGCAATGGTTGGAGGAACGCCCTATACTCCACCACAGAGAGCCCACTTGTCGCGAAAGGATGGACAAGTCACCGCTGCACGGATCCCGATGGGAAGTACCGAAAGCACAGAGATTGAAGTCCCGGCAGGCAAGGAGACAAACCCCAGCTACACCCTACCAGGGACACTGTTCAGGAGGCGCACGACATGGGCGATCGGCATCACCGAGAGGTTACGCCCAGGTGGGATCCAGATACGACTGTCTGCGGAGCAAAGCTCGATCGGAAGGCGATGAGGACGAGATTGGGAATCGGACTTCTGGTGGGGAAGAAGTGGGGTCGCGCTCGATTCACCCGTTGGTAACGGCGATCCGAGACATGGAGCAAGATGATTCAGGGCGAAGCAGTGTCCCTGAACCTGACACTCAAGACTCTCGCTCGTAGACGATGGTGGAACTTATTCTATTATCTGCAGTTCGTCACCGGGGAACACGCAAGTTGACACGCCCCTTTATATCTTCACTTTTTTTCCGTCCTGGTTCTGTACTTAGCCACTTCACGAGACTTTACAGGTTAACTGTGTTTGCTCAGGGAAAGCAGTGTTGCAACTCTAAGGGAGAATTGGTTAGAACAGAATATAGGGTGGGAAATCGGGAGGGCAACACGCCTTCTCCTCTTACCGGTTCTTCCTTGTGAGGAGATGGGACTGGAAGGGGTGGGAGGTGGGGTGGGGGAGGGGAGGGGTTCAACAGAAGTTGGGGATTGCTGTCCGGTTGGGGGTTGGACATGGGAGAGGGTGGGTGGAATTTCTGTTTGTACGAGAGAAACAATCATGAGACTAGCAGTTCACACCGTGAGACTCCACAAGCTGCCTCCTACCGGGAGACTGACTGCTTGAACACAAAGGCCCCACAGTATGATAGGTGATCACAAGACACATGGGGAAGGCAGAGGAGGGCTTAGCGTCCTGTCCTGGGATGTCAATGGCCTGGGTAACAGGATCAAGAGGGGGCTGGTCAATTCCTACCTTAAACGCTTAGGCCCAGACATCGCATTGTTACAGGAAACTCACCTCAAAGGCCTTCCTAGCCAGGGGTCGCTTTAAGCTCCTAGCGCATGCGGGTTATACAACAGATTCTAGAGGGGTGGCCATCATTCTAAAAAAGACCGTTCCATTTACTATAACCCAGTCGTGGACGGACCCCCAGGGAATATACGTGGGTATCAAGGGGACGTGGAACAGGCGCACTTACACCATAATCTCGGTCTATGCCCCCCCGAAACTCCAGGCACTCACATTGAAAAAGGTAGCAGATATAATACTAGAAACGGCTGACACTATACAGATTGTTGGGGCGGACTTCAATGACGTTTTGAATGTAACACAGAACAGGTACGTCACACAGAGAAGGGACCCAGACTCCCCTGTCCCAATGGTCGGTTAACCTGGGTCTTACTGACGTCTGGAGGTGGCTGCATCCACAACTGGCGGTTTATTCATACTTCTCGGGCGCCCATAAGGTATTCTCGAGGTTGGATTATATCTTTGTCTAGACAATACCTGACAGTGCAGGATGTAGCAAAATATAAAGCGAGAGGCGTGTCGGATCACTCACCATTGCTGGTCAAAGTGGGCGGGAAACGTCAAGGTGAAACACGACTGTTGCGTCTGACGGCTTGGGACCTGCAGAATCCGAACGTCCTGAGAGCTGACGTAAAAGTCTATATTGCCGAAAACGAGGGCACGGTCGCCTCGAAAGTGATATTTTGGGAAGCATTGAAGGCGGTTATGAGAGATAGGGCTAAAAGTAGACTGGCGGAGGAACGAAGAAAGCTCCACTGACCTGATAGAACAGGACATACTAGCCCTGGAAAGGGGGTACCAGACTTCAAGGGATCCAGTAGCCCTTAGGAGACTGACGGATAGGCAGACGCAGTACCGGGAACAAGTGACTGGGGAGGCGAAAACCAAAGCCTTGGCCACCCTCCGTCGCCTGTATGACGTAGGGGACAAATCAGGTAAACTATTGGCATGGCTCAGTAAAAAGGAGCGCGCAGAGAGGTGGGTGGAGCAGATCAGGGCCCCTCAGGGCGTGATTCTCAGATCGGATGCACGCATCGCAGAGGCGTTCGCGGACCACTATGAAAGCTTTTATGGAGCTAGGAACTTAGGGACTTGTGACGAGGCCATACACTATATGGACCAAACCGAACTGCCGACTCTGTCCGCTGATGACGTTAACGCCCTGGACTCTGATATTACTCTAGATGACATCTTTGAGTCCCTGGCCAGACTGCAACCGGGGGAAAACGCCGGGACCCAACGGTTTCCCAGCGGAATTCTTTAAACGTACCGCGGACCTCTTAGCGAGACACTTGAAGGGATTATATGAGGGTGCCCTGCAGGAAGGGAGGCTCCCCCCAGACCTGGTCATGGCAACCATAATCCCAATCTTTAAGGAGGGTAAACCGCAGGAGGACTGCGCGTCCTACCGCCCCATCTCGTTATTGAACACTGAAACGAAACTACTAGCAACTATCCTGGCGCTGCGGCTCCGCTCGGTGATATCCCGTCTGATCCATTTGGACCAGACGGGATCCTTCCTGGACAGGGCCACTAGAATGAACCTCCGGCGCGCACACAACTGGCTGCAGGAGGTCTGGGACTGAGAGGACCCACACTGGTTCCTGTCCCTCGACGTGGAAAAAGCCTTTTTATGCAGTTCATTGGCCGTTCCTTGAAGGGGTGCTACAGAAAGTCGGTTTCGGGCCAAAGTTCCGGCAATGGGTGCGGCTTTTGTACGCCGAGCGCCAGAGTACGGGTGAATGGTGTCTTGTCGCGTGAATTCCAGGTGCACAGAGGGACCAGACAAGGCTGCCCACTGTCCCCTCTTTTGTTTGCCCTAACTATCGAGATCTTGGCGGCTAGGATTCGCCAAAACACAGGCATTAGGGGTTTTAGAATGAGTGAGGGAGACCTGATCGAGGAAAAAATTTCGCTATACGCAGACGACGTTCTTCTGTAGGTCACATCGCCGGAGACGTCGATCCCGGAGTTGTTCCTTGAACTGGAGCAGTATGGTAGTTATGCTGGCTACCAAATAAATTGGCACTAATCGGTTCTATACGACCCCACGGGGCGGGACGCCTGGCCGGACCTCCCAAGAAGGTTATTGACGACAACTGAAGGCTTTCAATACCTCGGGTGTATCTTACCCTCGATAGCCACATAGCGTATCAACGAAACCTAGAACGCATCATGGTGAACTCAATAGTAGATATGGATTGCTGGAGGCTGCTCCCGCTCACTCTTTTGGGCCGCGTGGCTATGTACAAGATGATCATCCTCCCCAAGTACTTGTACGCCTTACAAAATGAGTACTATCTGCTGCCCCCAAAAGTTTTCACCAGAATACATGCGGATCTACGGGCCTTCCTCTGGTTGGGCAAACAGCCTAGAGTTGCGCTGACCACGCTGCAAAGGCACCAATATAGCAGGGGGATCTCACTCCCGAATCTGGAGGCTTATTACTGGGCGGAACACCTGGCCCCGATCAATGACTGGTTGCATGCGCCAGCCGACCATCCCTCTTACCCGTTAGAGCGCCACAGGTTAGCACCCCGACACATACTCTCTTATCTATATGGGGGGACTGGCCGGAGACGACTCCTACCGGCAACAGAAATCACTACATGCATGGAATGCGGCAATGAAACGCACAGGTTGGGATAGGAAGCCCACGAGACAGACGCCGATCTGGCATTGCACGTGGCTGGCGGAATTGCACAAGCTGACGGGATACCAACGGTGGGATGACATAGGAATTTCTACCCTAGGGGATATTGTTGCCACGGGCGAACTGAAATCGTTTGCGACACTGACATCAGAATTCGGACTACATCCCACACAGCGTTACAAGTACACAAGACTCAAACACGCCTGGGGGGCCCAAAATATCAGGACTGCAGAACTGGTGGACTTTGCCCCACTCGAAGGTAGGCTCCTACAGGAGCACATTCAGCAAAAGGCGGTCTCCCTAACGTATAAAACCCTCACAAATAACATGCTAGGAAATCTGGCCAAGCTTAGACAGCAGTGGGAGACGGACGTGGGTGGCATGGAGGACATTGACTGGGAGCTGGTGTTAACACATCCTAGAGAGGTGGCCGTTAAATCCCGACATCGCCTCATCCAATTTAATATTCTGCATAGAATTTACTTTGACAGGGTGCGGCTCCAGAAGATGGGGAGGGTAGACGATGCAAGGTGTTTAAGATGCCAGGACCCCATGGGGGACTTTTTCCATGTTCTGTGGACATGCAGTCTAATACAGGGATTCTGGACAGACATTTTTACGGAACTAACTGCAGTTATGGAGAGCCAAATTCAAATTGACCCTAAGCTGGCCCTATTGGGCATGACAAATGATGTAGATCGGACACGTCCTTTATTGACCTTTCTGGTGCTGGCATTGGTGGTGGCCAAAAGGGACATAGCGAAACACTGGGGTGCACCGGAGATACCGACGCTAGAAGAGTGGAGAAGAGGATTGGACTTGTATAAGCGGCTGAGAGAGTCGCATATAAAACAAGGGGATGCCCTAGGAAGTTTCGCAAGGTGTGGGGGAAATGGCGACAATACCACGGCCTGGATGTGGGGTTGTAATGGGGCAAAGGCGGGGGACACATAGTGGGTTACAAGGGGATTGTAGGATAGTTAGAAAGTCGACGACACGGGGGAGTGATGGCCTTGAGGTCCTTTTAATTTGGAAGCCGTCTGCGTCGAACTGGGCTGTGATCCCGGGGTGGCGGGTGAGGGAGGTACTGCTACTGACATGATTGTATTGTTAAGCTATAACAAAATGCAAATAAAAATGGTTATAAAAAAAAAAAGTGAGCACAGGGCAGGAAGCTGGAAATTGATACCCTATGGTAGCTTTGGTATGACCTAGTAATTCTTTGTAGTAATGAGGGTACATAACCACAATATGTCGCAAAAGTCCCCTTTCTCCAGACTGCAGCTCCAGCAGAGGGTAGATGCAGCGGGGAACATGGTGTTAAGGCGGGCCGGGTATGATACCATTGGTACATGAGCTTGTAGGCTGTCTCCTGAAGAGTATGGGTATGTCACACCAAAGGGTGTCCCATTGCTTAGGGGAGATGCCTTCTGTAGGAAATTTGGATCTGCTTCTTATGGTTACTCCCTCTTTTTGCTTGATGTTACACTGTTTTTGACTAGTATGACTGTGATCCTGCTAATCAGGATCCCAATCTGTGCTTTCGCCATAAAATGTTATGCATGTACTTGGGTACACTCCAGATTGGAATCTGGGGTACCCTTGTAAGTCCCTAGTATATGCTACACATGTACCTAGGGCATAGGTACCCCAGAGGCCTCCCATGGGCTGAAGAATGTATTATGCCACCCAAGAGAAGCCATGCAAAATGGAACTACATTCCTGCCATTGCAGCCTATGTAAGCTGGGGCTTGTACCACTTACGTTAGCTATAGGTTTACTATATCTATAGGTCACTACACTTAAAACCTATGTCACCCCTATAGCAGGCCTTGACCATCCTGAAGGCAGGGTGCTGGGTTTTATGTGAGAGGGTGCCCCTGCATGAGCAGAGCCCCTCTGCAGCCTTTGGAGAACATTCTCCCGGGTTGTCTGTGACACAGCCAGACATATAGGTAGAGGTGCATTATATGCTCACGTAGAGGTGCATTATATGCTCGCGTAAAATGCTATCTCAAAACGGGTGCACAAAACATGTTGTTTGGTATCAAACACCTTAGAATCATACCTCCACACCGGTAACCAGTGTGGGAGGTATGATTCCACCCTACAGAAGCAAGCTTTGTGGGGTCACTGGTCTTTCCGGTACCAGCCTTCTCAACCCAGGCTGCCAACCAGCGACACATTTCTGCCCTCCTGCTGCTCAGCCAAGCTCAAGCGGGGGAAGGCAGGACAATAGGCATCCTGTCACAGGGAGGTGTTACCACCTCCCAGACAGGATTTAGTGTATTGGAGCTGGGTGGGTGCACTTCCAAAGTGCCTGAAAGTCTTCATCTGGGGCACATTTGGTGTCCCTGTGCATAGTCCAGTTCGAATCGGATCTGGGAGCTAGAGGCTCCTGCTCTGGGGCGAAACTATGAAAGGACATGGGAGTATCCTCCCCACTGTCCTGACCCCCCCCCCCCCCCCCCGGGGAGGGTCCCCATAATCTTTCCAACACTCTCCAGTGGGTACAGAAGGGCTTACCTGGCTGTAGGACCCTAGATTCGACGTGGGCAAGATTCTAATTAAGAAACCACTGTACTTCGCTGGACTTTGACTGCGCCCAACTTAGTCTCCCTCTCCGTCCAAAGCATTGTCTGTGCCCTTGCACCATACAGGCTCCGTGCAGGACCTGTGGCGCATCAAGTACATCTGAAGTATCTCCCTTGGGGTGAAGGAGTCACTCCCCTGCATTCGCAGGCATCGTAACGCAACTGACCAGTCTGCTGATCCTGAGCTCCTGCGGACTCCGAATGCTCCAGCAGCACAGGAGGTGGGTTCCTATGTTCCTCGTGAGAACCCCATAACCCGAACCTCTGTGCACCGCATACTTTTGCAATTGCACATGCTTGTTGGTGTTCCCCAACTAAGTGCATTGGGCTTTTGATAGCCCCAACCTCTGCTCACATTTCGTACAAAGGACTCTTCGCACTCTGTGCCCTGCAAGCTGTTACTTTGTGAAACTGCTAGAGGTCCCCTTGTGACTCCTGTGCCATCGGCCCGTGGGTCCCCTCTGCTTTCAGGTACCTTCCTTCAAGAATCCATCTGTGGATTCCACCGGACACTTTTCTTCTTTCCAGCAGTGGCATTTCTTTGACCACTCCCACTGAGAATGATGGCGGTTTCCGACACCACCTCGACCCTATGCACCCTGCTTCCCTGGGATAGGTGACTCTGGTACTTGGGTATCCACGGGTGGGGAGGCTCTCAAACCATCTATGTTCTAAATAGTTTTTTTCGCAATCCACTGGGAAGGGTCCTTAAATACTAAAACTTCAACCGCGACTCTCCCATTGAATTGTACGTAGCACACTGTTGTGTTCTCGCACAGCACCTGTCCTCCTTGGGGGTCCCTACTTACTCCTCTTTGGTGGTTCCTTGGGGTCCCAGCGATTCTATAACCTCTAGACATTGTCTTGACTTGAGTCGTGGTTTCTTATAACACTATTAGTATATGGTTTGGTCTCCCCCTGGAGCCCACTGTGTATCAGTGCTAATTATGTTTGTTTCTGTGCTACAGTATTGTGCTTTGTGTTTATCGGCATGTAGCAGATACTGTGAGGTATTTATGGTGTGTTATAATAATAAATAGATATTTTTATAACTACTGTGTGGTTCTCCTTTCATTTAACCAATACATTAAGGTTGCATTCTGGTAAAACAAGCTGCTGAAGATTCCTCCAAGACTAAGCCTGAAGGCTTCTCTCCGCAGCTACCACTTGGATAGCTTTCTAAGGTTATCTTTAACCTCTTAATCACCACAAGGGTTGTTTGGACTGGTGCAAGGTGCCCACTTTAATTAGTGGACATCATATACCAGGACAACTTCTCACACCCTCGGTAGTGGTAGTTTCAATGACATTTCATAGGGAAGCGTGCATGGGGTGGTGTAGAATGCTGCTGTGTGTGTTGTGTTTTATATTGGCCTCCTGGAGCCATCAAAGCCTTCACCAACTGCTCAAAAGGGGTGTTGGGCCTGATTTACGCCTAGGTAATTGGAGGGGTATAGTGCCCAATGTCGCAATTGACATTATTGCAGTCCGTATATTTCAGAGCGGTGCTAATCAGCCTTGTATTGTTCAAAAGACTTCATAGGGAGACCTGCAAAAAGGTCATCTTGCGTGTGATGTTCTCTGCCTCCCAACTAGGAAAGGAATGGTGTATGAGCACAGGGGTAAAATTAGGATTACATTTTTTTTTTTTAGACGTGCTGGGGGTGGGAAGATAGTGAACACACTTCGAGTTGCCACCGTGTCCCATAAGTCACGTACTGTTTTGGTGGGGTTAGCCCAGTAGGCACTGCACGGTCGAGCATGTCTGTGCAATCAGGCTAGCTCCCACAAAGGTTGACTGCCCAATCCATATGGAACTAGTGGTCTTACGCTCTCAAACCACCCATTCGGAGATATAGCGATGGTGAGCCAATCAATAATATCAGAGGAGGTTAGGGCATGCCAGACCTCCCCGGTCTTGCAGCAACATGAGAAGAGTTGGAGATCTGCAGGCGCTTTCCTTTCCAAATGAAGGAGAAGACGTTCTGTTTTTAGACTAAGGATATCTTCCTGGGGAATCAGAGTTGGTAGGGTTTGGAAGAGGTAGAGGGCCCGTGGGAGGAAGTTAATTTTCACACCCTTTATATGGCCCAACCAAGAGATGGGAAGGACCTTCCATCTCCAAAGACCTGCCGGAATGTTCTTCCGCAGTTGTGGCCAGTAGCCTGGGCACATTGTGCTGAATTGAGCACATTAGCCCATGTCCAGAGAAACCTTTTTCTCTGTTTGAGTGGACACTCCTCCATTGTTTTTGTAATACTCATAAAATGCCTGATTGTCCCGTTCAGAAACCGGCCACCTCTCGTCTCTCAACTTTGGCAATATGAGCTCTGGCCTGTGCTTGTCTAAGCCTCCGTGCTATCAAGATGCCCACTTTGTTACCTCCCTCATAAAATTTCTGCTTCAGAGCTAAAAGGAAAGGTTCTCCTCTATTGGTTCTATCAGACCTCATTTGATCATGGAGCATAGGTAATTGCCTTTTATTATGCCGAGTAGGAGTGATCTGGTCCTGGCTTTCCAGAGCTTTTGCTGCCGCCAGGTTCCCCATCCACCAAGCTTTCCTCCCTCTTGGAATAGCTGTCGTTGTGATTGTTTCCTAATGGTAGCTTTAATGCCATCCCAGAGGGTATGCCGTGGGGTATCAGGCATGGCGTTCAGTTAAAAATATTCACTAATGCCTCTAAAAATCTCATCGACCGCTGCATTTCCCTGAAGGAGCCTCGGAGGTAATCACCAGCACGGCGAACTTCTGCTGGATGAGGCGGCGGCACCCCATATCAATACCACATGCATGTGATTAGAGAGGGAGATATCCAAGATAGTCACCAAGATTCTGAAGGGAGTGCTCACTCCCTTCTTGATGCCTTGTGCGTTTAGGGAAGACAGCGTAGTGCCCTTCATCAGTGCCATCGGTGTTAGGAGTGATAGCTGCTGAGTTGAGAGGGAACCGAGAGCAAGGAGGCATAGGAGGGCCTTATGTTGTGCCATCTCTCCTCCCCCGGTTCCCAGGGCATAGTGATTGCATATACCCCAGAGAGCAGAGTGATCTAGCAAGCCAGTTTAGGGGATGAGTGGAGTAGAGGCCCAATGAACATCAACAAGCACTTCTCATCCTGTGACATGTGCATGTTGCAGTCTTTAGAGGTATTTGACCTATAGAGGAAAACACAACTGATACAAACCAAAAGCAACGGGATAATGGGCCCAACAGTCACCTGCTTCCCACAGGAAATGGCACAAGTATGTCCAAATCCCACTTGAGGAGGAGTCACCCCCTGGGGTGTGAACCAAAAGGAGTTGGCCATTAGGAGTAGTTCATGGACAGCTAGTGGTGTGTAAGCAGGCCCAGGCCTGTCAAAGCAGCAGGTCGCCTTCGGGCCCCCAACAAGGGGCCATTGGGCAGTACCAGGAAGCGAGTGTACTAGGGGGAGCTGGCCGTAGATGGAGTTGTGAGGAATCTTTCTTCATGTGATGCTGGATGATGTCATGTTTTGTCTCCTGGGACGATCTCTTTTTGCTGCCTCTGCATGCATTGTGGTTGCACCATGGTCCAAACAAGGCACAGGTCCACTCCATGGGGTGGGCGAGACAATGATGCATCCTTGTACTGGGCATCAACAATGAGCCTCAGCAGTTGTTTCGCCTTGGTCAGGGAGTGCAAGGCTCTCTGCTTCCTATCCCAGGTGAACAGCATGGCAAAGGGATGTCCCCATTGGTATTGAATGTCCATTTCTCTGTTTTGTCAGTGATCGACTTAGTCTTGGCGATGAGGTAGTGACGGAAAGAGGTCCTGAAAACGTTGATGGTGTGGCCACAGAGCACTAGCTCAGCATTGCTTCTGGAAGCATGTAGAATAGCTTATTTCTCTATGTAAAAGTGGGCACAATGCCAAAATGTCAAGGATAGCGTTATAACTTCCAGTAGCCAATGCCACACGATCGGCCTAGTCTAGGACCGAGAGGGTAGCCTCTTTATCTCCTTGTATCATTTGTAGAAGTTTGGCGGTAGAGGCTATGATGTCATTGCCCTCTGCTCCTTTACCCGGATGCGGTTGTTATTTTGGCAAATCCTTGTTTTCAATTCCTCCTGTTTTCTTTGCAGCTGTCTGTTGATCTTCAAGTGTCATATGTTTAGTGTGTAGTGTTTATAAATGCAAACCTTATACTCTCACTTGTCGCTTATCATCTTAAGCCTTAGTGAGCACTTTCACTGTGCACAACCCCCATTTAAAGTTTCAATTCACGCCGCTGTGTGCGTTCCGATGCTGAAGGATTGTCGTCTTATTATTCCATTCTAAATTTCTATTCTGTTCCCTATTCTTTTAAATTGTTTTACGGGCGCCATGTTCTTCAGGCTTGTATAAAATTGTCCTGATGATGATCCTAATATTGTTGTAAAGGATCAAAACGTCGTCGACTAGTTGAAACAGCGTGCACACAATCTTAATTGATATTGTAGTGTAACAGGTGTTGTTTTCATATTGCCTGTTTAACTGTTTGCATTACAAACAAGCCTTTTTGCCCTGCCTGAATGTTAAATGTTTATTGTATGTTTAGTTGATTGGTTTTTGTTTGATCTCCAATTTCGCTTTACATTAAATTTGACTATCCGGCTGGACAGTAGAAATATAGCGCTGATTCTAGTCTATATTGTTCATTTACATTAGTTCCTCATCCAGGACCACTGTTCTTATAAAATACGGTCAACCAAAGGTCCTTGTTTACCTTACTGGGCCCCCTTGTCTTGTTTTAAATGCAACACAACGCAACATCATCTCTTGTTCTTCGGCGTGAGCATCCACTGTTCTTTCCAGTTCATACCCCCATCTCCATCTCGGCTACTTTGCGTCAAAGGTCTTTGAGGCAGGATTTTGAAGTTTGCCTTGGGGCGCCGCTCTCAAACCGAATTTCCTTAAAAAAATGTGCCATGTACTCCTGTGATATAACGACTACTTACGCCATAGATGAGCTTCCAGGCATGGGCGCAGAGGGATGCAGCACCTCTTCCAAATCTACAGGAGAGTACTAGTTCAAAAGGATGTCACTGGGACGTCTTTAGCTGACTAGGGACGCGGCATGGTAGTAAAGCACTAAGGCAACACATGTTGAGAAGTGAGACTGAGTTGGGACATCCTTCCCGACGAAATCTAGTCTGAGTGCCCTACAGTGTGGACAGCTGTTTCAGCACCCAAGTGGAGTATGGGCCTCGAAACGGGTATGTTGCCCTATAGAGGAGCTGTTATCCCTGTGCCTACCCCCGACGGAAGGGTGTGCAGTAAAGGTAGCAGGGATAAGTGTACAATTAGCAGGGGGCACTGAAGTTCAATGCCATCCAAAGAGTGCAGGGGTGCAGTCTACCCAGGAATGTGTACTGGTGCAGGGGTTTACCGCCATGAGCAGGCGGCCAGGAGTGAGGCCTGTTGCTAAGTCCCACTGCTCATGCGCTCTCTCAGACAAGGCAAGTTAAGATCCTCTGCTTAAATTCACCAGAAGCCATAACTGAAACAGTTCAGTGCAGACAAGGCCCAAAGTCCTAGTGCCACAGGAGGCCTCAACGTTTGACATAGGCCCTTCCAAGCTCAGAACTCTCCAGAGGGCCCAGGGAAGGATCCGGGACACCTCCGGAGCTAACGTAGACAGACTTGCCCAGAGGACCTCCATAGTGTGGCAACAGGCAAGATATCAAACCTGAGGGCAAGCAACAGCAAGGGACCTTAGCGCTGCTAGTAGGAGAGTCAGGAGAAAGCATGGCACAGGCCCTCCATTCAGTCATTGTAGGTGGCGCTGAGCAGGTAGGCAGGTGTATCGTGAAGGAGTAACCCGCCAGTGCATCTACACAGATGGCCCCTACCTCGTGTGAGGTCCTCCACAGAAACGGCCAGTCTGCCACTCTTCCCTCCGTACTTCTCTGCATGCTTTCCTCTGAAATGCCTGTTCCACTGTCACAGGACGCACCCAAACCCATCTGTAGGGATTGAAAAGCCGGCGGGCACCCAAGACTCTTGTATCAGCCAGACCCCAGGAGGAGCATGCGAGACCAAGGAGGACCCGGCCTCCACATCTGCAGCCTCCGATTCAACAGGCTGCAGAACTGAGGTTCAGACAGGAGTCTCGATTACAGGGCAAGTTCAGATCTCTGGCCCCAAAAGGTTCCCAGCAGGCAGTTTGAGCCTCTATGGCTGCTCCCAGGGCCCCCTCTTTTCAAGACTGCAGTTTCTGCATCTGGAGTCCCTGGGTCCGCAGGGCTCAAAGCTTAGTTTAGATGCGGGTAACCGGCCCAGTGCTGAGAAGATTGGGAGCGGCAGAACTGTGGGGCTGGCAGTTACGATTGCGGAGCCCAGGCGCCAAAGTGCATTGAACCCCTCCGGGCTCCCTCTTCAGCCCCTCGCAGAACTCCTGGGGCTATAGGAGCAGCCTGCTATCGGGTAACCAGGACCCAGCTCCAAAAGATGGCGGCCTGGAGTTGGAGTGGCCCCACTCCAAAGTCTGCTGTTCTGGTGCCTGGGCGTCGATCCTCCAGGAGCTCGGCTGGCTTGCACGTGGTACCGGATATGGTCTGGCTCCTGGTTTCCTGGCTCCGTAGTCCTCGAGCCATATACGGCGGCGTCAGTACTGCGCCAGCAGGAGACTCCTCGTCGGTGTCCTTAGGGTTGCAGCCCCTCCAGTTCTCGGTCTCCCTCCTCGGTTCCTGGTGCTGCTGTGACACCTGGCTTCTCTCTTTGCGCTTGGTATTCCTGGGCTTCCTGTTATAAAGACCTCCCTCTCATCTTCGACTTCCGTTGGTGCATGTGGCGGTGTAACATGGGTCAGCCTCTGCTCCAGGAAGTAAGGAGGATTAAAGGGACCGGTACAGCCCTCCGCACAGTGCCCAAAGGGAGACTGTAAACAAAGCATAGGAGACACATATGGGGGGGAAACCTCTTCGTTCTCCTCTTCCTCCTGGTCCCAGCCAGGCACATCGTGACAATACCTTAATGAGCAAATATGCCCCTGTGCTGGTCTTTTTCATTACTGCCCGTACAAGTGACCAGGGAAGCCATTTTAAAACATGTGCTGGGACCCTGGTGAAAATGAGTTTCCCCAGCTACATGATGACTTCACTGAAAATAGGGATGTTTGGTATCAAAAAGATCTTGTATTGGTGAAACCACACTAATGCCAGTGTCTGATTTGTCAATACATGCACTCTAATGGTGTCTTCTGAATACCAACCAGACTGATGTCCTTGCTGACTGGTTTCTGCCAGCCTGTCACCCGAAAAACTGTTCTGACCTCCTAGGGTGAGAGCATTTGCTCTTCGAGAACCAGAACAAAAGCCTGATTCAGAAAAGGGTGTAACACCCACTCCCACAGGATGACCTGCTGATTAGCTTGCCTCTTTTGGGCGGCAAGCCTCAAAGGACACCCACCTTAGAAATATGAATCTGGTTCCCCCTTACAGGAGAGAAAGTAGACCCCTTTTCACTCTTGGCACCTGGTCTGGCGGGAACATTTGCTAGTCAGGTAGGCGTGCCGCCTCTAGGCTAGTACCACTCCTAAGTGGGATACTGTGCGGTGGATACAAGTATTCATAAGTAGCCATCTTTGTGATGGCATACTTAGGAATTCTGGGACATGGTTATGCCCACTTCCAGCAGGAAGTGGTCATGTAGGGGAGCGTAATGACCCAAAGGGTCAGTAGCCCATTGGCTACTACCCTACACTCCCCTAACACCCCTAAATGTAGTATTCAGGGGAGTCCCTGGCCCCCAAAGAAGCAGATCCTGACTACATACGAAGAGCTACAAATTCAGAAGTCTGAAGAGAGTATCTGACTTGGGCACAGCCCAACAAACCAATCTGCCTTATTTCACTTAGGCTGCGCTAAAGGGGAGTCATCTTGCAGCTGTGGGCCTTCAGAACCTGGGAGGACTGCTTGCCTTCAGTAAAGACCAAGACCTCCAGTGAACAGTGGATCTGTTCAGAAGAAACTCCAAAGAAAAGACTCTTGAGCTTTCAGAACTGCCAAACCTAACACCTAAAGAAACCACTGCATCCGTTGCCTTCGGCCAGTGTTGAAGTGGACCACCGTTGCCAACCAGGTTCTCCAGCCCTCCAGAGCTAGAGTCCATCGTGGTTTCACCCCTTGTGAACTCCCCTATGTCGCCTGCAGCCTCTGCATGCAGGCCCCCACGTCTGCTCCCGGCAAGAGAACCAGATGCCTAAAGGCACCTCTGGATCAGTCACGTCCAGGCCATGGAGAAGAGGACCACAGGTGTCCCCACGTCCCAGTATATCGTAAGTCTTGAACCCCCCTGCTGGTTTCCCGGTCAGATCCTGCAGCCTCTTTTCGCAGAGACTGATCTCCATAGCAACCTATTGGGTTCCCAATGCTGTTTTGCACCCTGCACCTGGATGCCCTCGTACCGCTGGTGGTGGACTCGGACATTGCCTACCACTCACCTGAACTCCTGGAAATTGGTCTTGTAAGGCGATTTACTGTACCTCTTTGCAGAACTTGTTCTTCCTTCCATAGGAGAATATTGCAGAACTTGTTGTTCACTTTTTGAACTGAAAAGAAATTATATTAAACCTACTTCAACGGTTTTTCTCTGATACCGTAACATATATAAAGATACTTGCTATTTTTATAAATTTCGGTGTGGATTTCTTTCTTGAATCGTGCTGTCATTTATTGATCATTGTGTGTATTTTGACAAATGTGTTGCACTCTGTTAAGTCTAGGGCTCATCGACCACACTACCCCCTAATTGGGCACTTTGGGATAGAATAGCAAGCCCCATCCACACATAAGGGAACCCTTGGACACACTACACGGTATTTAAGATTCTTGATATATTGCATAAAGAGCCAGCTTCTTACACTATTCACTTGCGGATTAGGTCCATTTGTAAACTTGCTTCTGAAACCCTTTAAGATCGGTGTATTAGTTTTGCCCTTTGACCTATATTCAGCTAGCGCACTGATGCCTTTGGGACAGCATTGAGCAATTTGAGACTTTGTTGTTAATTTACCTTTAAATCCGCTAATGCGGTTGTAAGTAGTTAAACTGGTATCGGTGATTGAAGGCATAATTTACTTGGATTGCATGTTCTTGGATCACATTTTAAGGGAAGGAGATGTAACAAATGTGGGTACAGTTGTATCCTTGTTTTTTCTGTACCGCCATGTAATGATTTTGAGTGAATAAGTAGAATGGTAAAGCCTTTGAGGTGGCTTCTCACTAAAATCTCTGCACATTTTACCTCCGAATGATGCAAGTAAGCATCATGTAGTGTACTAATTTACCAATTTGATTTTTTTCCCCACTGGAAATAAGTGACATAGTCTGAGCAGTAAGCTACCTGGTGTATGTACATATATACATTTAAATCCGTCCTGGTCATTGCAGTTGAATCAGAAATGGCAATTCAGGTTGTCACTTTTTGACTATTGAGTGCCTCCCAATAGTGAATGCTTTCCACTTCTCTGTATACTGAGATGCTACCTGGTGGTTACCCATCATTCCAGATATTAGATGGCGTTTCTGCGCTTTGATTCTTAATCCTTCATCCCCCTTTCACTAAACCTATTCTGTAAGGGACACCTTCCCCTTACTCATAGAGACTATTCATAAAGACATACTTAAGTGTGGAATTCAGTGGTAAACTTGCGTTTAAGCTGTTCTACTTTTTCTAGTTTCGTAATTTTAATAATACTTTTTCCTCTTTGGCTTTTTATACTCCTGCCTTACGTTGTGTTCTGATAATATAAATTGTACATAATAGAAATGTTAACTGTTAGAAACTAACTGGACTCTGGTAGCGCACAGTGTCTTAACTGAAAATGCATTTCTATCTACATTTGCATTTAATATGGTTTTTTTACCAGCTGTATGTTACGGGACGTTTAAAGGCTAGAAGGAACAGTATTGCATCTGATTTTTCTCCGATTTTCTTTAAATTGAAAATTACATCTGTTAGTGTGAGTGATAGACTGCTTTTATACTGACTTTTTTTCTTGTTTACGACAGGTATGTTGGGAATCTTTCAAGAGATGTGACGGAAGCTTTGATTCTCCAACTTTTCAGTCAGATAGGGCCATGCAAAAGCTGCAAAATGATAATGGACGTACGTACTCCAATTTTTTGTTGCATAATTTCTTTATCTAAATAGGAATATTCATAAACAAAAGCTTGCCTTTGAGGCACATCACACTACTACCTGTGCTGTTTATGCCTGCTCTGCATTTGTGTTAGTCTACATAATACTGGATCTTGTGTTAACACGGCAGTTAAAGTAGTTTGGTCTTCTGTTGGCACTCAAACTTAGGTTAAAGTCTGTGGTTGTAATCATTAGCATGCATGTTTGATTGCACTATCCTTTTGAAGTACATGAATGCAGTATCCAAGCCATGGCAGGTAGCCACTACGACTTGTGGTTTTGATACTGAAAGTTTGCATCTAGCCTGGTCACTGTTGTATTGGAATTCTATTTGATAAAAAAAGATAAAGATAATTGGGAGTAAACGTCACATAGAGCTCTTCTCTCCTGTCATATGCAACAGTTTCACATAACGTCTCAAGTTAGCGTCAATGCTAAGCTAAATTCTGTGTAAATGTTGCACAGAATTACTTTACCTTTAATTTGGGCTTCAGATGGGTTAATGGTCCTGTGGCGATTTGTGATGCCATGCCAAGTGCCTTCACTGTGTAAGTAAAATGTAAATATTAACGCATACAATGGAGCTGTAGTCGTCATAAAATGTAGAAAACAAATATTGAAATGGAAGACAAAAACCAGATCATGAAACGTTGCTAGAAACAAGCTCAATATTTGTTCTTGGTTATATCCTGAACCCTTACATTCCTCCTTCTATGGTGTTGGAATCCTATTTTTCAAGGTTGTGTGACCATTTGAGGCTATGAACAGTCACTATATGCAATGCTGGCGAAATAACCATTGTTGTTTTCCACTTGTTTCCTAGGGCCACAATGGTTTATTTTAGTTGGGTAGCCAGTTTTTCTTGTAGGCACTTGTTCGTGGTACCAAGGACTATCAGTTCAAGCTTTCTCGTGTAGATGGAAATAAAAACTCTTGATTTAGTATAACAGTAACTTATACGCCACATCAGTTTCCAGTCCGTGCTTTGCTCTTATAAAAAATAATGGACTTTATTAACAAGTACTTATAATTGTATGCTTAGTAAAAATTATGGAACAAATTAGAAAAGTGATGCCAAAATGACAAACACTCAATTGGGGGAACTGAAGAAATGTGGTTTTTCAAGTTTTAAGTAAAAATGAAACAAAAAAGCACAAAGTACCAATGATAGTCAATATTTGCAGTAGACTGGGACCTAGGCGCAATTTGCCTGTTACCGCGATAAAGCATGGGTCAGGTCCCTCAGGGGCAGCACATAGTCTTGCAGGGTGTGGTGCTGAGGCAGCACAGTAGGGTTCAGTCCAGGTACACTAGCCAGCGCTCAGCTGGGCTGTTCCTAAAAATGACCTCTTGCAGCTCCTTTGTAGTTTTAATAGGAACTCAAGCAGGTCCAGTTCCCAGGGCTCTTCTCAGGTTACAGACAGTAAGTCCAGTCCTCCTCTAACCATCGTCCTGTCCAGAAGTGTTCTAAATTGGGTGCCTGGGGAGGCCATAGGCTGGCAGGAGCTAATGGGTGGGAATGACACCTAGGCACATCCTAACCAATAGGGAACAGTTTTCTGGAGCTAATACTACCTACTTTGGGCATTTTCGAGATGGCGGAAATGTTCAGCCACACTAAGCCTGGGACGGAGTATGTGTATGGCCCGTGTAGTATGGTAATCCTTAATTGCTCCCACATCTAATGCTAAAATCCAGTTTGGCAATTTGGGCAGTCACTGTTCCCCCAAAAAAAAGTTAATTTCAGGTGCAAGATTGTGGATACCCAATTATTTTTTGGGCATCCTGTAAGAAAGTGCCCTCTTTTTGCCAAACCCTGGTATATTGCCAAACAGTTATCCAGGGCCTATGTTCTTTACCTAAAACTGCATTAAGACAAAACCCAATTGGCACTCTTTGGCCACGTCAGTCTCTTGTAAATGGTACCATTGGTACCAAGGGCAGTGTGGCCAGGGAAGGCCTCTAAGGGGTGCAGCACTTTTTGTGCCACCCTTAGAGGACCTGTACCTTTACACACTCACTGCCATTTCAGGCTGCGTGTTTTGGTGACGCTGGATAAATCTTGAAGACTCTCCCTGAACGAACCCGGACCCTTAAAATAGCGAGAGCCTACCTCGCCAACGCTGCTCCCCGTGATTCTTGGTGCCTGTTGGTCTTGGTCCCCCCCCCCCCCCCGCCGCCGCAACCGTCATCCCGAAGCGGCCGCTGAGCGGAGGGGGGCACAGGACTACGTTTCCCGCCCTGCTTTGCGGCGGAAGACGGCGCTGTCATCGCGCCAGACGGCGCATAAAGAGCGCGTCACCCCGGTGGAGCGGGTGACTCTGGATAAATCTTGAAGACTCTCCCTGAACGAACCCGGACCCTTAAAATAGCGAGAGCCTACCTCGCCGACGCTGCTCCCTGTGATTCCTGGTGCCTGTTGGTCTTGGTCCCCCTCCCGCCGCCGCAACCGTCATCCCGAAGCGGCCGCCGAGCGGAGGGGGGCACAGGACTACGTTTCCCGCCCTGCTTTGCGGCGGAAGACGGCGCTGTCATCGCGCCAGGCGGCGCATAAAGAGCGCGTCACCCCCGTGTCGCGGGAGCGCGCGGGAGCGCCCGGGGCTAGGCCCGGGCAAAGGGCCGGCCCTCTACGGCCCCCTACGGCAGGGGCAGGGCCAGGGACGCTGCTCAAAACATCATTTGTGAGTTATTATTTCTTATACTCATCATTGCAATTTAAGGAAAACCATCCCGTGTATGGTACAACTAGGGTGTTATTACTGACAACCTACTATTATGTCGAAACCAAAATCGACCCAAGCTGTTAACACTATTGACAATTACATGGTCCAGGTTGTCGCAAAAATAAACAGTGATAGGAGATCCTCATTGGGGTTGAGCCCTTCCTCTGCTCTACCATTATCTGATAATATGTCTCTTGTCACGTCAGACCTTGATATTAGCAATGAGGTTTTCCAGCAACCCGAGAATAATCCATTAACCCAGCTTTTAGCAGCTATAACAGGCTCGGATCTTGAGAACATACCCGATGAAGACCTAGTATTATTAGAAGAGGAGCCCCCAGCACCGGTACCAGCCCCAAGAGCCGTTAAGGGGGGGGGGAAAGAATCTTCCAAAACGGGGCGGGCTTCGCTCAAGCATAAAACGCCCAGATGTATCCCAACTGAAAAGTACTGGAGAAGATGCAAGGGGAATCTCTGGGGGGAAGCTACTTCTGGATGAAGATCAATTTAAGAAATTGCTAAATGCCCTAGATAGTAAAATTAAGACCATAATTAAACCTCTCCTATGTAAAATAGATATCTTACCGAAGAGGTGAACAGGTTGGGGGGCCTTATGCAAAAATCATTAGAGGAAGTAGCAAAAAATGCAAAACAGGAGACACTAAGAGTCGAGTAAAAAAAAACACAGACAGCCTCTAGGGCAGAACCCCTGGAAAACGCTCCCCCTATCCCTATGCTGCCCAATGATATGGCGGGGGGGGGGGGGTCCTTGGGACTGGGTACTATTAATGGTGATTCTGAAGGACCAATACAAAGGGACAGCCTGGTAGACTGTAATATAGAGAAGGGACCAGTAGAACTAATTGTAGAGGCATCCCCCCTAGTACTGGTCCTAGCGAATGTCCCACCTCTAGAATCTGGGCAAGTAGAGAATTCATCTTCCCTTATAAATAAATCATTGCACTGGCTAGCCAGGAACATGGCTTTTTTCCCCGGGGGGGTTTGGACCAGTTGGCACAGGAAGTTGTGAAGGCTAGAAGAGTAGAATGGATCGGGGGTGGTACTAAAAAATTTAGAGGGGATTGTGTGGTGCTACATTTCTCTGATCCCGAAGTGCTTCCGAATATTCTAGCGAATATATATCCTCCCCAGCGCAGATCCAGAGATAGTTCCCCTAACGCCAGACTTTTTCTATGCAAAGAAAGGGAATACTCTAAATCCCACAGTACTTAGAACAAAATGGAATCCTGTGGTAAAGAAAAGCAAGCCCCTTGGTATAAGAAGTAATTGGGGTATGCCGATAGAAAATAGATTCTCTGCACTTTCTGATCTCAATGAGTGTGACTGACTGAATGGTCGGAAGAAAGCAGTCAAGGTTAACATAGCTGGGATTCAAGAGAGAGAAACTGGCACTATTAAAAAGCTTGCTGTCACTAATCTTAGAAATGAGAGGATACTCTGTCGTACTGGGGCTTTCTCTTGCACTAGGGGGTGCGTGGTTCCCACTCCCCGTGCCATAGAAAACACCAGGGCAACTAGCCCCCCCCACCAATTTTGGCCCAATCCTTGTATGCCCAACATGCATTACCATCGAATGCGTGGGTTAGTCCAGTGAAGGAAGGTCTTAAATTCCTATCCTGGAATCTGGCGGGAATTATTAATAAACTAGAGTCCCCAGAATGGTGCGCATTTGTTGATCTTTATGATGTAATCTTGTTCCAGGAAACTTGGGCAGTGACCCCTGTCCATCGACAGGGTTTTTTAAATTTCTTTGCCCCTGCGAAAAAGAATCCAAAAGGGCGGCCATCAAGGGGACTAACCACATGGGTACACCAATCACTAAAATGCACTATTAGAGTGAGATCTACTAATAATTGCGACCTATTGCCAATTGTGATAACCTGGGCCGATGGCCAGGAGATGGCCCTCTACAATATATACGCCAGGGGAACAATAGGGGGCAAAGCCTCAGAGGTGGTAGCAGCGCTAGATAACGATCTGGAGTATCTTCCATCGCATATTACCATCCTAGTGGGGGGAGACATGAACACCACTTTCGAACCACTAGGCCAGGAGGATAATGAGATGTCCCTAGAAGAAGATGCTAAATGGGGAATCCCTCAATTGGATTTACCCATGGTAAAGAAATGGTCTGAAGTGGCCGTACAAGTTAAGAGTTTGTGCTTGGCCAGGGGGTTGAGGGCAGCAAATGGCCGCACGCAGTCAGACCTCCAGGGTGTTCATACCTTTGACAGTACAAGGGCAAGTAGTCGGATAGATTACATCCTTGTAGATGTCAGAGTTTGGTACATGATGATAGATATGAAAGTGACACCCAGATTAGAGAGTGACCACAACCCGTTGTGCCTGTATTTCAAACTGGACCAAGGAACGATATTGCCAAACTTTGAAAGGGGCGTTATGCCATTAGATATTATTTCAACCAATAATCAGCGCCACGTTAAATGGGCAACCCTGATGGATAAGCCAGATAAAATGCATGATTTATTGGAGGCTGTGGTAAAAGAGGTCAGTAGTTTGCAGGAGCATAGTAATGAGCCCAATTTTAATAAATTAATCGAAGAGCAGCACCCCAAGTTTTTTTTTTTTTTATCCAGGGGTTCTTTTCAAAAAAAGTTCACCAGAGCAAGGGTGCTTGCCCCAATAGAAACATAGGATGGTATGACCATTCATGTAGAAAGGCACGGCAGAACCTCAGCCTAGCGTTGAGGAGCAAAGAAGGAGTGTTGAAGGCCAGGGACGAATATAGAAAAGTCCAAGCTAGGGCAAAGAGGCTGTGGGATGAAAATCAATGGCTAGACCTAAAAAAAAGCTTGCGCAGCAAAAAGAGTTTTGGGCTATCTTAAAATGGGGTAGGGGGGGAATTGCAGATTGTCCAAGAAATTATGTGGCAAAGGAAGCATGGGTGGATTTCTTCAAACCACAATATGCTGATAACTCACCTATGGGCTCCCACCTGTCCCCCAAAATGGTATTTTATAGTTATGATGTATTCACGCTGGGGGATGTAAATGTAGCATTGGACGGGGTGACCAGAGGTAGGGCTCCAGGTATTGATGGAATACCGGCAGATGTATTTTTATCAGACCGGGCCAACTGGTGCCAATATTTTGTCTGGCTTGTAAACTCCATCGCACAAGGAGCCGTGATACCAGTTTCATGGAAGGGCGCAGAGATCATTCCAGTTTTTAAAAAAGGGGACAAGGCTTTACCAAGTAACTATAGACCCATCAGCCTTATCGACTCTGCACAAAAACTGATGGGTAGAATGTTACAAAATAAAATACAAGCCTGGATAGATAAGGATATCCTTTCCCCGTACCAAGCTGGCTTCCGCCCCCCTAACTAGCTCTGTCAACCAGGTGTTCCATTTCCTAACCCTTTACTGGAAAAACGTGACTTTGACAAATGGCCCATTATATGCCGTTTTTGTCGACTTAAAGTCAGCATTTGACTTCCTCGACAAAAATTATGGATTGTTCTTAGTGAGCTTGGAATCAGCCCCGAATTGTTGACATTGGTGATGCGTATGCACGAAAATAACTACGCCAGGATCAGGTGGGGTGCACAGGGGGACGTCACTGACTCTTTCCCCGTGGAGCGTGGGGTGAGGCAGGGATGCGTCCTGGCCCCCGCCTTATTCTCTTTATATCAACGGCGTAGTAGACTACCTAAAGAAATCACCAACTGATGCCCCTGTGCTAGATGGGGAGCGGGTTCCAGTATTAATGTTTGCTGATGACACCTTACTGGTCTCGCGGACCCCTAGCGGTTTACAAAAGACAATTGATGCATTTGGAGATTTCTGTCGGGTTCGGGGCCTGGAATTGAACACTACAAAGACCAAGTTCATGAACT
Source organism: Lissotriton helveticus (assembly GCF_964261635.1). NCBI lineage: Eukaryota > Metazoa > Chordata > Amphibia > Caudata > Salamandridae > Lissotriton > Lissotriton helveticus. The sequence continues at coordinate 782,867,482 of NC_136072.1, forward strand.
TGAATCCCGCTAAACAATTCAAGGGCAAAATACATTTTAATGGTTCTGTTCTGGAGGAGGTGAATGCTTTTACTTACCTTGGTATCTCCCTGCAGGGCAGTATGAATTGGAAATCCCACATTGATTCTGTGGTTTTAAAGTTCCATCAGCTGGCCGGGGCCATAGCACAAAAATATAAATCTTCACTAACAAAACCTATTCAGCCTATTATGGAGATTTATAGTATGAAAGTGCTGGGCGCCTGTCTTTATGGATCAGAGCTGTGGGGCTTTGCCAATCTGAGTGTTTTGACTATTGCAGAGAACAAATTTCTTCGCCGGTTGGTTGGTGTCACGCAGAGCACTCCATCGATCCCACTCCTTTATGATCTAGGGAGAAAAAAGATTGAAGATATCGCCCACTTTTATACTGGAGGCGCATAAGGACAACACCAGAACTAGGCCATTATGCGTCTGCTCTCATGGACATCATTAACTCTGACCGGTTCCATAAAATAACCTGGCTTAAAGAAATTAGGAACTTGTTACAAAAACTGCATTTAGACCATCTATGGACCATTACTGACCCTTCCGCCTTTCCATCGAAGGAGTTATTGAAAAAAATGTATTGGGACTTGGTCCATCAATCGGTTTTAATTTCCAATCAACCGTCTATGCTGACATCCCAGTACCTGGAGATCAAACTAACCCCAAATTGCGAGCAGTACTGGGATTTGATCACAAACCCTTGGACAGAAAGCTGTATTTCCAGTTCAGAGTTGGCTGCCTACCACTTAATGCTTTTACCTTAAAATGGTTGTCAAGTAATGCTAATATATGTTGCCACTGCAAAGTCCATGTTGAGGATATCCCACATTTTTTGTTTGTATGCCCTCTGTATGCTGCCCCAAGAAGTAGATGGCTAAAACCAGTGTGCAAGAATTTGGGGACAAGAAAATATCTAGAAGCACTAAGAATATTAAGATCGAATTGTGCCCCCAATCTTGCAATTGCCCTTGCTAAATATTTGGGATGGGCCTGGATCATCCGCACCCGCACTTTAACTGCAATTAATCATGTGTGATGAATTGTATATTTGTTTTAAATTAGATTTACTGACGCTGTATTTTTAAACTGTATAAATTCGCCAGCATTCTGTATTTAATCTGTATCTTAAATTGATCTTAACATAGTATAGTATTTATTTTTGTTTAGAATAGGGATGAAATGCTTTTATGACAATGCTGTCGAATAAAGTATTGAAATTGGAATTGGTTTTGGTGCAGAACTAAGTGAAGAGTCCACATGGCTCACATTCCTGTGTGCCGTGCCTACAACCCACTGGCCTGGCATATGTCAGCCACCCCTCTAGCTGGGTGCACAAAACCAGTGGTGAGGGTACAGGTGCATGAGCTCTGTCCCCCTACAGTGTCTAAGCCAATTCTTAGACATTGTAAAGTGCAGTAATGCCATTAAGAGTATATGGTGCTGGGAGTTTATTACAAACTCCACCGCACCATAATAGCTTTACTGAAAACTGGGTAGTTTGGTGTCCAACTTCTCAGCACATTAAACCTACAATGATGCCAGCGTGAGATTTAATGAAAAATGCCCTTGGAGGGCATCTTAGAGATTCCCCCTGAAAAACAACCTGTGTCCTGGCAGAGTGGCTGCTCGCCATCTGCCATCACCAGACATTTTTCTGGACCCCTGGGTCGAAAGCCTGCTGTTCTGTGGGGGGGGGGGGGGGGGAGTGGAGGGGGGGTCTTGAAACTGTGCACATCCCGGGGTGAGGTGCCATGACTCATCCCTCAGGATGGCCAGGGTCCACCAAGGAGAAGCTTCAAAGGCTTGCTGCCTTTGTGAGGTACCCCAAGCATTTGCTGCTTCCTGCAACTGGCCCCCACCGGTTCTGACCCCCACTTTGGCTGGGAGAATCAGTGGGAAAACCAAGTTAGGAAGGGGGGTGTGCCCACCTTTGCCAACCCCACTTCTCAGGTGGTGGAGGAGAGGTGAATCAGAACGCTCAGTCCCTGTCATCTTGCCTAAGGGGGGACCCAGCCAACCAGAAACATTCATATGTCTCCCTCCCACTGGACGGTGGCATAATAGGTGGTGTACCCATCCCAAGGAAGGGAGCCATTGGGCCTGACCTTTACTTACCTGTAACACCCCTAAATCTAGGATTAAGGGGCAACCCCGAACCTTGCGTCCTCCGACAAGAACCGACCAGAAGAAAAGAAGGACCAAAGAAGCCGTGGTGAACTAAGAGGAGGACGCCCACGGACTAGGCCCAGCCCTGCTGGTCTGTCCCCACCTTGAACCTGCTGCAGTGAAATCCCAGAGTGTCCTGCAGCCAACCACCCTCAAAAACCTGAAGACTGCCCTGCCTTCCAAAACCAAGACTTTGTCTCCTGTGAGTACTGGATTTGCTCACCCACAGACTGGCCAATACTGGGAGTCTGCACCACTCTGCACATGACGCCAGAGTTCGAGTGGCCCAACACCACGAGGAGGTCCCCCTGAGATCTGGTGATCTGACCTGCCTCGAATCGATGCCTGCAGCCCCTTTCAGGGGGATCACCCTGACCGGAGCTGGTAAGAAAACCAGACGCCTAAAGACACCCCTGCGCCCGATGTCCCACGGCCTTGGGTGGCCCAACCAACTTTGTCTCAACTTGCCTCTCCAACCGGTGGTCACTTCCAGAAGATCCCGAGCCTGCAGTGTTTGTTGCAACTGGAGAATCCCCATTTAAATCAACAGGACACATGACGATAAAACAAGGCCCTGCACCCAGCTGCCGCTGCAGGTGTACTTTAGGTACTAACTCGGATCCACCTTTGCCCTGAGCCTAACACCAGGATCTTTGCTCCCACAACGTTGTGGCCTGCTCGTAAGCAGCTACCAACCGGAGGCTCCCTCTTGGTTAACGTTGAGTTTTAGCACACTGCACCCGGCCCTAGTGCTGCTGAGGGTGCTTTGAGAGTGCATCCTTGACCCTGGCGTAATCCTAGTTTCAATCCTGGAATACCACCAACTCCTTCAAATAACTACTTACCTGTAAGCAGAAAGCCCAATTTCCTCCCATGGAATTGCATTGACTGCTTTTCTTGAAAATTGTTTTAAGTGTGGAGTTGGTTTGTATGAAAACTTAAAAAATTGCAAATGTACTAAAAGTGAATTACTTACCTTTTGTCTAGGAGATGTCTCAGTGTGATATGTAGGCATATCACACTTATTAGCAAAAGTAACGTAAAAAGTAATCTAATAAGTAATGTACACAGTAATCTGTAAAGTAACTGAAAAGTAATTTCGTATAGACTTGGCTGTAATTCAGCCAACTGCATTTGAACCTGCCTTCAACTGTACATAACTGCATAATAATTTTCAGTGTTTCAGTTAATTTCAGATAATTTATTGTGATCATTAGACCATGCAAGTACGGGTTCGAGTTAACATCGTATGCCGATGATACCCAGATTGTGGTTTCATTGCTCCCGGGAAAAAATCTAGGCGTCGCCGCTAGGTTTCAAGACTATGAAAGCAGTTAGCATCTGGATGGAAAAAAGCTGCTTAAAATTGAACTCCTCTAAGCCTGAGGTGCTAATTTTTGGGCAGAATACCAATCTTTGGGGCCCTGAATGGTGGCCGGAAGATATGGGTTCCCCCCTTCTCCCCGCGATAAAGGTGAAGAATTTAGGAGTAATCATCGATAACCAACTCTCCTATAAACCCCAAGTGAATGCACTTTCATCATCCATCCATTGGACCTTGAAAACTATCAGGAAAATCCTTCCCTTTTTACCAGTAGGGAGCAGAAAGACGGTGGTGTCAGCCCTAGTGCTTTCCCGCCTCGATTATTGTAACAGTCTATTACTTGAGGCTCACCAGGGGCTGCTTAATAAGCTGCAGATTTTACAAAACGCGGCTGCCCGTCTTATTCTTGGCCTGCCGAAAATCGCTTCCGTTTCTAGGGAGTTGGATAAGCTGCATTGGCTCCCGGTGCGGAAGCGGATCAGGTTTAAGGCCCTATGCATTGATTACAAAGCGCTCCATGGAATAGGTCCAAAATTCCTCCAGCAGCTCTTCCAATGGTATACGCCGGAAAGACAATTAAGATCGGCTAACTTGGGGCTGATCAAGATTGCCCGCATTAGGAAGGTGCGTTGGAGGGGCCGAAGCTTTGTGAGAGGGGCAGCGATGGCTTGGAATGCTCTTCCTTTAGCTTTAAAGCAAAGCGCCAACCTTTTGCCATTTCGAAAAACACTAAAAACTTGGCTATTCTCGAGTTAGATCAGAGATCATAAACCCAGGGAGCTACCACTTTAGCGCCAGGACACCGGTTGGTATTAGTGCGCTCTATAAATGGTATAAAAAATAAATACAATTAAAAAAAAATTGGCGATACATACAAGTCTAGACTCGAAGCCCCAGGGTGCTATATTACTATTGCTGCCTATTAACTCTCACCCCAATAAATAAGCAAAATACATAAAATGACAAACAAGGTGCCAAATTAATAAAATGTACAGTTAATCTAGAGAGAGAGCTGGACAAAACACTAAATAAGCAGTCTATAAAAAATTACATTAAAGAATCAAGCAAGTCCGATTGAAAATGGAGAAAAAGATTTTGTCAGCTTAGTCCTCTACATTAGCTTTCAGAAACGACTTTCGCACACCACATAGAGAGTAGGAAGCGTGATACCACAAATAGAATTGGGATAGAGTGTTGTATTTCAACAACCTAAATGACTCTACACAGTGTTTGGTCCCCAGATTTCTACATATTTGGGTCCGCCAACGGCGTTTGGATTTTCTGTAACCAGGGCTGAAAAATAATGCTTGCAGCCCTAACTCCTGCATTTTTTACAGGCCGAACAATTTAGCAAGAATGTACATGCCCATTTGTTAGAACGCACAGTGGGAGAACTCCTTGCCTAAATTGAATATACAGTTTCCTTGCTAGCGCGGGTTGTATCGCGTCCAGGTTAGTCTCTTGGATATACTGGTCTTTTATGCTCAAAAACGCAACTGTTAACGTTCCTATTGTTGGGAGCCCCTGAAAACAGGTGAGTTTGTCCTCCTTGTAACTCCAAACCAGTTCCTTTCTAGAGATTGTGGTACAGACTTCCTCAGGGTTGTGCCATAAGCTCGCTCTGCCCAACTTTAGAAATGAGTTCCTGACATGTGCTAGCCACTGTAGTTTCCCAGTGCCCTACAGGCCCAGGATCTCCTTTAACTCATCCCTATGCACAGCCAGTTACCTATATGCGACGCCAAAAAGTTAGGGGTCTAAAAGCAATTTAGTCAGCAAATGGCCTTACCACCAAGTATAAACGAAGAGGTGTAAGGGAAGAACTGAGGGAGAGACCAAATAGCTGCTTAGTAAATGTTCTTGGTGATATTTCTCAGATAACTATGCCCCCAGAATTCAGCCCCATACATTGTAGCCCCCCTTGTCTGCACTTTGTAGATTTCCAAGAGAGGCCCAAGAGGTTTATGGAGGGTTCTTAAATAGCTTAATCAACCCTCCTGTGTTCTGCGCTAGCTTCAGACTTGTTTTATCGATTTGAGCGCAGCCCCCCCCCCCCCCCCCCCAGTTCCATTTTTCCAGTTAGTGACCACAAGGTACTTCAAATACGCACACACCATCTCTAATGGAATACTGTGCAAGCTGGAATTGGTATGAGTTGAGCTGGTTGGATTAAAGACCATATATCTGGTCTTTTGGCAGTACATCTCGAGACCCCTACTATCAGAGAAGGTCTTGAAGTTGTTGAGGATCCTCTGAATGCCCATTAGTGACTTTGAGAGCAAGAGTGTCGTCTGCAAACGTCATAGCTGGTACTTTGCTGTTGGCTATCTTGGGTGCATCATTATCCTTCCCTGCATTCAGTGTGTCTAGGAGTGCATTTATGAATAAGCAAAAAAGGGATAGCACACAACCCTGTCTTGCCCCCTCTATCTATAGCTGTGGGAGTGGTAAGTTCACCATGTTCATGCAAAAGCCTGAGCATATAGCAAAGATAAGACTACACCCCCAGATTGCTTAAGACTGCCTACAGTTTGTCTTGGTACCAGATCGAACGCTGATTTTAGGTCTGCGACGATAAGATAGATGCTGCCACCCTATAGTCACCTTTTTGCAGTACAAGAGTTAAAGCTGAAATATTTGGTTTATGGTGGGTGTGTTTTTATCCATATTGGTATCTTTCATAGATTCACATGCCTGAATCATTCCCCGTCGTCAAGGCGGGAGTCCCCGTGGGACTCCCGCCTTGACGACGGGGAATGATTCAGGCATGTGAATCTATGAAAGATACCAATACTGGATAACTGAAGTTACAGGTAAGTAACTTGTTTTCTTCCTTTTCAGCTCCTGGCACTGTAAGGTTGGGGTCTGATGAAATTGCTAGGGTTTTGGCCTGAGCCACAGTTTGTGGCAGTCCCATGAGTGGACTTATGAGAGCATCATTAGGTGACAGCCCCACAATGGTTTGGCCTACATTGCTTGACCCAGCCTTGTCGAGTTGTATCTGGTGGCTTCTTCATTTTACCCAACGTACCGCTTGTAATTGACTTCCAACCATGGAATAAATTAGCCAAACAGCCATACTTTTACAAGAGAAGAAGGGTGAACATTCATCGGAATCCATTATGTCCTCGACCTCTGAATTGCTGTCCACGAGTCTGATAAAAAGACAACAAAGCAGGCTTGGTCTTGGTATTACTTGTGTCTGGAGCCGTGCCCTTGACTGAGATTCCGGTAGGAGTATTGGCTGGTAGAGCAGCGCTTGCCTCGACTCGCCCTGCAGAAAGCCAATAAGGAAAAGATCCTTTTTAGGGAAGTAGAGGTATTCACAAATTTCCCTAACTCCTTAATAAACTTCTCACCAAAAATCCCTCCTTGGGCCACCGCTACTGACTTTGAGTCTGCCAGATCCCCCAGCTTTGGGTCCACCTTAATTAGGAAAGAGTGCCTCGACTTGGTGGAAAGATCGCAATTGGCATTCACATGTTGCTCCCACCCTCTAGAGATATCAGAGGTCCCGAAGCCTTGTCGTCCTCTTCCATGTCTAGGATCCTGGTTCAGGAGTCTAGGGCGTCCAGAAGCTTAGCCTAGCATGCCCACCAGGACCGGTTGATGGCCTTCTTTGGGGTCTTTGATGAACTTAGCCAAAATGGCCGTTCTGTGGGTCCAGCCCTGATGTCCGGGCTACCTTGCTGTCTACAGTTGGGCATGGGCATGCTGCTTTTAGGCAGTTATGTGCTTTTCCCCAGCAGGGTCCGGACCGTCCTGCCACATTATTCACTACGTTTGTAGAGGGTACCCACTCGAAGGGACAAATATGTTCCTCAGGGTCCAGCATGTCTTGAAGCATCGCCATGGGCGGAGGGGCCAGTGGCCGAGTGTGTAGGAGAAAGGCGGCAAGGGAAGAAAGGCTCGACTTGGTCATCAGTGTTGCTGTGTACATCACCATTGGTGGGATGAGGTAGATTGGATCTTGGCAGTATTCTCTGGTACGGGGGCATGCTGGGCCTGGTTGACAGCATCCTTGAGGTGTGCAAAGGCATCATTGGCTACCCCTGTCTCCTGGGGGTTCATGGCTGGTATGGGTTCGGTATCAAGTAGCTTTGTTAAGGGGAGGGAGTGGGGGGGTTCTGGAGTTGCAGAACTCTGGACCTTGGCCAGTTTTGCGCATTCACACAATTTGCTGTGACGATTGCTACTCCATTGATGCCATGGCTTCTTCCATTGCCCGACTATATTGAGGCATCAGCAGCACCGTAAAATCCCAAGGAAGGGTAGCCAAGCGATCCTCCTTATACTTGGTATCTCCCTCGAATTCCATGGCGACTGACCAGGTGGGAGGTAAATTTAGAGATGGCAGGTAATGATAGTGGAGTTTTGCAGTAATGAAAATCCCAGAGCAATATCAAGCACCTTAAACTTTGAGCTCAGTGCAAAGCGCTATAAGTTTAGGTGCTCGAGGTCCAGCAGGTCAGTAGTGGGCAGATCCTCCTGTTATTAAGGGTCTAAACCCAGGAACACAATTCTCCACCTCTTTCTCCCACTGGGTATTATTGTCAGTCTGGAGTCACGAACAAGCCACCTGTGAGTTTGTTCCTTTTCCAGGCTTCTCATCCTGCCACACAGCAATACAAACCCCAGTGGGGTCGTAAGTCAACACACACTATTGGCCCTTGTGACAGGGGCATCAAATCTGTTAAAAGATTAGGCTTACAGTGTGAGAAAGTGCCCTCTTCTTGCATGGTTACCCCCACTTTTTGCTGAATTGCTGATCTACTTTGACTGGGCTCCTCCTAATCGGGTACCCAGGGCCTATGTTCTTCCCCCTAAAACTGCATTGAAGCCTAAACCCAATTGGCATCTCTGGCCACATGTCAGCCCCTGGTAAATGGTACCACAGGTACCCAGGGCACTGTGACCAGAGACGGCCTATAAGGCCCACAGCACTCATTGTGCCACCCTTGGAGGTCCTGTACCTTACACACACACTGCCTTTGCAGGCTGCTTGTTTTGGTGCAGAACAAAGTGAAAAGTCTACATGGCACACATCTGTGTGCCATGCCCCCAACCCACTGCCCTGGCATAGATCAGTCACCCCTTTAGCTGGGTGCACTATACCAGTGGTGAGGGTACAGGGCATGAGCCCTGTACCCCTACAGTGTCTAAGTCCATTCTTAGACGTTGTAAGTGCAGTGCTTCCATTAAGAGTATATGGTGCTGGGAGTTTGTCAGTACGAGCTCCACAGCACCATAATGGCTGCACTGAAGACTGAGACGTTTGGTATCAAACTTCTAAGCACATTAAACCCACACTGATGCCAGTGTGGGATTTAATGAAAAATGCACACAGAGGGCATCTTAGAGATATGCCCCCTAAAAACTAACCTACCACTAGTGTCCAGGCTGAGAGGCTGCTTTCAGCTGCCACCACCAGACATGTTTCTGGACCACTGGGTCGAGAGCCTACTGCTCTCGGGGGCCTGAAACAATGCACATCCTGGGACGGTGCCAAGCCTCCTCCCCCAGGATGGGCAGGGTTCATGAAGGTGAATCTTCAAAGGCTTGCTGCCTTTGTGAGCTTCCACAGGCCACTTGCTGCTTTCAGCAACTGGTCCCCACTGGTTCTGACCCCCTCTTTTGGCGGGAGAACCGGCGGGAAAAACAAGTGGGGAAGAGGTGTGCCCACCTTTACCAACTCAACCCCTCAGGTGGGGGAGGCTAGGTGAAGCACAATTCTCAGTTTCTGCCATCTTGCAGATGGGTCCCTCCCCAGGGAAGGGACCCATTGGTCCCAACATTTACGTACCTGTAACACCCTTAAACCTAGTATTTAGGGGCACCCCGGAAGCTTGCTGCCTCAGACCAAAAAAAAACTATGATAAAAAAAGGACCGATCAGCCGTGCCAAAGCTAACAAGAGGAAGACGCCTACTGACTTGGACCCAGCCCTACCGGCCTGTCTCCACCTCGAACCTGCTCATGCGAAATCCCGGTGTCTTGCAGCCAGCTAACTCAAACCCTGGAGGACCTTCCTGCCTTCAACCACAAAGACTGTCTCCTGTGAACACCGCATTTGTTCATCTTCAACCTCTGGCTCCGCCCAGAAACCGTGAATCCGCGCCACTCTGCACATGCCGTCCACGACCCAAGCTCGAGTGGGCAAACACCACGAGTAGGTCCCCATGGAGATCCTGACCTGCCTCAAACCTCTGGCCGATGCCTGCAGCCTAAATCTGGAAGCCCCCCGCGACAAGGAACTGCTGAGATGAGACCCTAAAAGACACCCCTGTACCAGATGCCCCATGGCCTTGGGTGGCCAAACCGACAGTGCCTAACCAGCCCTCAACATCCCAACTTACCTTTCGAAGTGGTGGTCGCACCCAGAAGACCTTTGTCCCAAGCCTGCAGTGCCTTTACAAACCAGAGGTTCCCCATTGCAAACTGGGCTCCCGATGTCGAACAGCACCCGGCCACCCTAGTGCCGCTGAGGGTACACATTTGGTGCTACTTAGTTTTCCCATTTGCCGTGAGCTGATGTCTAGGAGCTTTGCTCCCACAACCAAGTGGCCTGCTCGTCAGCAGCCACCAACCGGAGGCCCCCTGACCCCTATTGAATAACATTTGGCCTCAGCACCCGGTCACCCTAGCGCCACTGAGGGTGTAACAAGAATGCATCTCTAACCCTGGGGGACCATTGAGTCAAACCCCAGAACCTCAACTCCCACTACCGAATACATACCCTAAAACAGATAACACTATGTTCGAGGCATATGAGCTGTAGATCGTATACTGGTGCACAGATCGCCATGTGGTGTTGGCCTTGGATGTTTGCACTTTGTCTTTTGTTTTGGAAGAAGTATTTGTAGTCACGAGGAAGGTGACTCTTCCTTAGGACGATAGTGCGCATGGGCATCGACTTCATCTCCAGATTGTTTTTTCCACCATCGGGTTTGGATGTGATTTGCTGCGCTCCGGGTCGGTGTCTGTTTCTAACCCTCCTTCGACGCGCAATCCCTTTCCACTCGACGGTATTGTCTCGATCACGTTTCCCTTTCGACGCGTGTCTTTTTAAACAAACTCCTCGACCGTCGACTTGGGCCTATCTGCGCCGACCACGCCAGCAGTCAATGGAAAGGAGTCCTTTAAAATGCCCAGAGTGTGGTGCTAAGTTCCCACACACGGATTTGCATGAGGTTTGTAATCTCTGCCTCTCCCCGGAGCACGAAGACAAGAACTGCAAGGCTCGTTCAGGTCGAATAAAACCATCCGTGATCGTCGGGCTCGACGTCCCAAAATGTCTTGTGGAAGCAGCACCATTCCGGACCTCTAAGGAGCAGATACCAATGTCCAGCCGGAGCAACATGGTGATGAAGACCTCTCCGTCTCCGAGGCTGACGACTCCGACGTTTAAGAGGAGACAGTCACCCTGGCTCAGTGGTCCGTGAGTACCAAAACCCCTCTCCCAAAAACCAGACCCAAGGCTCCGGTAGCACCCTCGCGCTCAGGTTGACACCGGCAACATATCTCAGATGTCCCGTCCTCGTGTATGAAACCTAAAGACAAGCCTTCGGGCTTGAGCCAGCCTCATTCTGGTGCCGAAAAGTCACATTTGTCATTAAAGCACAAGACCAAAGATGTGCACGCCCTTCTTCGTCGGTACCGAAGTCAACCTCTGCGTCGAAACATACCAAGGACAAAAATTCGGAACCGAAAAAGTCTTCAGAGGAGTCAAGACCCCACAGAAAGCCTCAGAGATTCGGTCCAAAGAACATTCTGACCTTTAATCTTCGGCGCTGAAAGAATACATTTTACCCACATAGTTTGTACTTTGGTTCTTGGATCCAAAACAAAAAACTTTTTATTGACCCAGACTGGCAAAGTCGTCGCCAAGCCTCCAAAAAAGAAAACACTGGACACTTCAGAGGAGTCTGAAAAATACCCTTGAAACGAAAGGAAATGAGTACTAAGACCTCTCCACCTCCTTCTCCTCCTCCAGCTGATCCACATCTTTTAATTTCTCCTCCACACTCCCCACAACATACTTTTTCATTTCAAACACTAAATGATGAGGATGATCATGCCGATGGGGGTGGAAATATAGATCTAGATAGGGATGATGATGCACATACGATTCCACACGACGTAGACCCGTGGATGACTACAACACAGATCCCGACCCACATAATGACCCGGACCTCTAGCCATCTAGGCCATCGCCACCAGATGACAATATTGGGTTTGCGCAACTAATCAATAGGGCTGCCCAATACCACCGGGTACAGTTATATTCTGATCCCTTAGAGCCGTGGTTCCCAAACTGTGCGCCGCGGCACCCCGGTGCGCCGTAATGAGGTGCCAGGGGCGCCGCGCACAGTCTAGGGTGACCAACCGTCCGTAAATTTCACGGACCATTCACCTTTTGTCTGTAATTTTGGCCATCACAGGGAGCAGCGCTGCTTCCTGTGAGAGGCCTCACCCCCCCTGATGGAGCCGCCTCGCACTCCTCCTGGGGCACAAGAGCAGCCCCTCCTGCCCATTGAAATTCTGTATGGGGCTGATTGCCACATACAGAATGACAATGGGGCAGTCTGGAGTGTGGCAGCATGTAGAGGCCTCCTCCTTGCTCAGGATACAGCAGGGAATTCTGTTACAAAAAAAGTAAAACGCCCAAGCTGCAACGTTAGAGAACACTTCATTTAAAGAAGCATGAAAAACAAGTTAATAAAAAGAACGGGCTATCTTCTTTCTCTGTCTTGTCATTTTAGAACTGAAGTATTTTCAATATTAGATTCAACAAAGCCATGGTTGCAGCTTTTTTTATTTTACGGAACCAACAACCATTGACAAAGCCAATAGTCCTGGCTAGTTGTTGGTGTAATGATACTTGCTGTATTATATATCTGGATGCAATGACAGAAACCACATAATACAAGTCAGGCAAAACACTATGCTAAGCGCAGATTTTTAGCCTAGGTGTTTTAAAGTACGCTCTTAATTACATCCATCTTTGAAGAGACCCCCCCAGTTTTTTGACACCACTTAAAGCCCTGGAAACACCACCATGTTAGTCACCTCACATCCTGGCACTGCATCATGTGTGACTCGTGACTTCTACGTTTTCAGTATGCCTATGTGCAGGTGTATAGTGAACCCCCCCCCAACCCTTGCTGTAGTTTGTTCTTGATAGGCCTCTTCTGTTTGCAACCCTGCAGACAATGGCTCAGCTCATGTGAAAAAGTGGGTGAGTAAATGAGTAAATAAGTGAAGGAATGTCTGAATGGATTACTGAAAGGATGAATGAAAGGGGGAATGGATAGATAATGAAAGAAAGGATGGATGAGCGAATGAGTGAAAGTATGGATGAGAGAAAAGGTAAATAGATGGATGTATGGGTGGAAGGGTGGATGGATGGGTAAAAGGGTGGATGGGTGTGTGACCGGATGGATGGATGAGTGAAAGGGCAGCTGATGAGCGAGTAAATTGGTGGATGGGTGTGTGAAAGGATGGATGGATGGATGAATGAAAGGGTAGATGATGGGCAAGTAAATGGGTGGATGGATGAATTGATAAGTGAAATGGTGAAAGGATGGATGAGTGAAAGGGTGGATGTAAGGATTGATGAGTGAGTGAAAGGGGGTTTTATGGACAAAAGGATGGATAGATGAGTGAAGTGAAAGATGAGATTAATAATTCAAGCATTCCAACCATTATAATACCTTAATTGTGTCCCAATTACTTTAAGGAAGACAACAGGAAGTACATACCCCCACCCACCCACCGGTAAAAAAATGGTGGGGAGCCACGGCCAACTGCCGGTTAGGTCAAGGGAGCCACAGGTCAATAAAGTTTGGGAACCACTGCCTTAGAGGAAGATTTTTTTACTTGAAACCTTTGCACCCTCGTAGAAGTCCACGCACACCCTGCCAATGTTAAAAGGCATGTTCAAACATGGCCCAAACGTTTTTAAGAACCGTCGGAGCCAGGATTCTCAACACCAGGGTAGGCAGCAACCAAGTACGAGGCAGCTCCCAATGACCCAGTTTACATTAAAGGTCAGGTCCCTTTGGATTTTCTTGTGGGGTCTAATGCACGTAAGGGGGCAAACTCAGAGTACAGGTGGGTGACACCCCCCCCCACTCCTGATTGAGTCCAAACGAATACACATCTGGTAAATGTATTGCGTCACAGGCTGCAAATCATTGGAGGATTGCCAATGCCCAAGCTTTTTTGGCCAGGTACTGCAGGGCTCCCTATGAAGAGCTTCAAAAGCTCATGCAACACCTTCCTGACCAGTACAAACAAAAAGCCAATGACCTTATACAAGAAGGGAAATTGACAACAAACACCTCAATTAAATGTGTGCTCGACGTGGTTGATACTGCATCTCGTGCCATTAACACTAGCGTTTTGTTGTGCAGGCACGCTTGGCTTAGAGTCTCCGGATTCAAGCAGGAGGTGCAATCTGCTATTCTTAATCCGCCATTTGATCAAGAGCATCTTTTCGGGCCCTCGTTTGACACCTCTTCAGAAAAGATAAGTACACTGCTAAGTCTATGGGGGCCTTAAATTGCCTTCCCCTAGAGGTTCTTTCCATTGCTCCTTCTACAGAGCTGGTTCCAAAACTATTGGTTCAGAACTTCCCTCTTCTTCCTATAAGAGCCCCACTCAAACGTCTTCCAGAGGATACTTTGGCGAGGCTACAGAGGCAACAATGGTAAGGGAAGAGGTCGCAGCAACAATAACCGCAACTCCTCTACCACCAAACATTGACTTCCCTACACTCCTCCCCCACCCCCGATTATCCCACTCCTCTCTGGGGATGTCTCTCAGTTTTGCAGCGTGAATCTTTCTGGATTCACAAGGCTGTGCATTATTCCGCGGTCTAGTGGTTGGGTCAAAAATCGTAGTCTTTTCTTTCCTTTTTTTTTTCTTTTTTCGTAGCCCACCTTCTGGTGTACTTCCTGTGATGTCGGCACGCTTCCTGCAGAAGCTCCCACCTTTGGGCGCCATCTACAGATTCTTTTTTTCCGTCGTTGGGTCTGGATCGTTCTAGATAGCTTCTAGAGTTGTTGGAGAAAAGGGAAAAGCTGAAATCTACTGAAAGTTTGGAGAATACATCCAGGAACAAGACTGCCGGGACGACTAAGGAAGAGAACTTCGATGTCCAACGGAGAATGCGCACACAGGAGGCCCCCTGAGCGCAGGAATGGACAAGACCCTGTTCAAATTCTGCCGCAATTGCCACCACAAGTATGCGCACGAAAGCAAGGATTGCAACGCCTGCTCCGTCTTCACGCCGAAGACTCTCCGGATTAGAGAGAGGCAGAGGAGAGCCAACCACAGCATGCAAGGAAAAGGCCAACCTCTGTCTCTTTGGCACTTGGGCCTCGCCAGTGACGAGGACAACATCGCCGATGGACCAGATGACTTCACGGGCGTAGAGACCCATAAGAAGACTACAAAAAAGGTAGGAGAGACGTCGACCCCTAAAGCCCCGACACTCTCTAAAGCCTGAATCAGACTCTCGAAAAACAGAGTCCAAGTCCACGAAGGGAGCACTGGTGCCGAAAATTTCGAAGACCGCAGCTGCACCCAAGGACAAACAGCCCAGCAGATCCTTCGAAAAGGACTCTCAGCGAAAACACACGAACAGCCTAGGTCGTCTAAGCACGCCCCCGAAAAGGAGCACTTGACGCCGAAGGAAAAGGACCCGAAGACCCCATCGAAGTCGACTACGTCGAAGAGATCGTCCAAAACACTCGACGCTGAACAGGCCGCCAAGATGGAAAGAAAAAAAGAGAAGGCTCGAGGCCAAAATGGATAACATCATGCAAAGGAAAAGATAATTCGACGAGCGGATGAAGAGGTTCACCATCCCGTCGAAGCCGGTGACCACTATCGTCAAAGAGGAGTTCGGCACCGAAGAGCTGCCGAAAACTCCCGAGCCCCAGGGAAACCAAGAGGAAGAGGGCATACACTATTTCGAGGAAGGCTAAGAAGACAAGCGCACGAGTTTGAACTCTGCAACCTCGGTGGCGCAGGACCTGGATTGGCAGGACCTTGACGCTCAAAGGCCGGAGGAGGCCGTGGAGACGTACCCTTCGAGTCCTTCGCCGCCTGATGACATTGGGATCTACAACATGGTCATCAGGAACGCGCCAACCGCTAATGGAGTGAAGCTGGAGGAAGAAAAACCAAAAGCCTGCTTCCTCCTAGAGACCCTGCTCCCCACTCAAACCAGGAGTCCATTCCTCCCTATGCTACCAAGTGTCCTGGACCAGGGGAGAGAGGCATTCAAAGAACCAGCAAGCTGCAGGTCTGTCACGCCCACGACAGAGAAAAAATAGAAACACTCCTCTAAGGATCCTCCCTACATCCAAGGATCCGTCACAGCGGACTCCATCATAGCAGCAACAGCCAGAAAAAGGGCCAACGTTCCCACACTCAGGCCCACCACCTGACAAGGAGAGTAAGAGGATAGACCTCACTGGAAGGTAAATGGAGAGGAATGCCTCAGTACACTGGCGTATTGCCAACTCGAATGCCCTACTGAATAGGCATGCGTACCAGCATTGGGACGAGGTCGGACAACTGCTCAAACACCTCCCTGAGCAATACCAACAGAGGGCAACACATCTGGTGGAGGAAGGCAAGAATATAGCTAACTCATGCCTGAAGTAAGCCCTGGATGTGACAGACACGTCCAGCAGGCTCATGATGATCGGGGTTACAGAGAGAAGACATGCCTGGCTGAGAATATCAGGCTTCAAGCCGGAAGTACAGAATAACATCCTGAACACCCCCTTCAATGGTGAAACCCTGTTCGAAGCACCAGTGGATGAGAAACTCACCCAACTCAAAAAGGAAAATGAAACTGCAAGGTCCATGGGGGCCTTGCAATTCAGAGGAATGAGGAGAGGCACACAGACACTGAGGCCAAACTGAAGAGGGGGACACCAGCCGGGAACGTCACATCAGACATCCCAGCAGGGCTACCAGGGCAACAACCAAGCACAACAGGGCCAGCAGAAACAAACCTGGCAATACCAGCCTCGGGGGCCAGTCTTTTTGCGGGAGGCCCAATGGAGGATGCCAAACAAGAAGGGGGGGCCAGCAACCCACTTCAAAGTGACTCCGCACCACCAACCGTGCCCACCCAAACAACACCTCTAGGGGAGGGGCACAACAAAGTCAACAAGAGGGTCACAAGGACAAAAGACCAACGAACATGTAACACCTGTAGGAGGCAGACTAAAACACTTCTTCCAGGAATGGAAGAAAATAACAACTGACAAATGGATAATGAACATCGTACAGTTCGGATACTGCATAGAACTAGAAAAGATACCACCAAACAGGAAACCGAAAAGAAAAACGCACTCGGCAAAAGAACTAGTGCTACTCAGAGGAAACTCAAGAACTCCTCCACAAAGAAGCCATAGAAACAGTACCATTCAAAGAAAGAAACAAGGGAGTGTACTCTACTTCCTCGTACCAAAGGTGGACGAAACACAGGCCCATCCTGGACCTAAGGTTCCTAAACCAATACATAAGACAACAAATTCAAGATGACATCTCTTCAAGAAGTCATTCCTTAGATAAGGGACGGAGACTTTGTCCACCATAGACCTGCAGGACGCCTACCTACACATTCCCATGAACAGACAGCACAAACATCTACTGAGATTTGACATCAACAAAGCACAGTACCCGTTCACCGCCCTGGCCTTCAGACTAAAATCCGCACCAGGGGTCTTCACCAAGTGCCTCGCTGCTGTGGCAGCGCACCTAAGGAGGGAGGGGATCCATGTATACCCCTACCTCGACAAACTGGCTCATAAAGAAACGTTCCTACACACAATGCAAGGAACATGCACAACGGGTCACAAAAATGCTAACCGAACTGGGGTTCTCAATACACTGGGGGAAATCCTCAATTGAACCAGAGCAAGTGCAGATCTTCCTAGGCGCACAGATCAACACCATACAGAGCAAAGTGTTCCCCAGCGACAAGAGGACACTTGCCCTGCTGAAGGAGACACGTCAGTACCAGAAGGGGCGAGTTCTGACAGTGAGGACAGCAAGCAAGATCATGGGGATGATGGCGTCCTGCATACTAGTCCCCAATATACGGCTACACATGAGACCATTCCAGGAATGGCTGCAACAATGGTCACAAGCTACAGGGAGTTGGGAAGATCTAGTGGTTGTAACGCACGCAGTGCAAGAGGAGATAGCGTGGTGGAACAAGGAGAACATAACCAAGGGGAAGCCTTTGATACCACGAAACCCAACAGTGACCATCACCACAGACGCATCCCAGAAGGGATGGGGAGCACACATGAACAAACTCAAGGTGCGGGGCCTTTGGACTCAAACAGATGCGATCAGGCACATCAACTACCTGGAACTGAAGACGGTGTTCCTCGCCCTAAAAACCTTCCAGAAACAGCTGTACGGCCAAAGAGTGTTGATACAGACCGACAACACCACAACGATGTTCTTCATCAACAAACCGGGAGGAACACAATCAGTCGCACTATCCAACCTAGCGCAGGACATATGGAGATGGGCCATCCCACTGAAAATAGACCTCCACATACACCTACCTGGGAAGGACAACGTGGAGGCAGACTGGCTCAGCAGACAGACATCGGCAGCAGACAGCTCAACGCACAAGAAACACAAAGGCTATTCAAGAAGTGGGGGACTCCGACAATAGACCTATTTGCAACACACCAGAATGCAAAATGCCGATACTTCGCATCCAGGCAACCAGGGGAACAATCACAAGGGAATGCCCTATGGATAAGCTGGTCGAAAACATTTGCCTATGCCCCCCCCCCAAGCCCCCCCCTCCATACCACTGATGCACAGGGTACTCTGCAAATGCTGAACCAGCAACATGACTCTGATTCTGGTGGCACCACAGTGGGCCAGGCAGTCATGGTTCTCACAAATAGTGGAGATGGCGCAGGGACCGCCTCACAAATTCGGGAAAAGAATGGACTTGCTCTCCATGCAAAACAAAGAGGTACTACACTCAAGAGCCGGAGAGCCTCTGCCTAGCGGCGTGGCTCCTGAAGACATAGTTTGCACATCTGAAATTGCCGGAGAGCACACTGAGGGTGCTACGAGAGGCAAGAAGGCCTACCACACGGAGGTGCTATGTGGCAAAATGGAAAAGATTCTCACAATGGTGTATTCAGGAGAAAATGCACAAGAAGATGACAAGGGAATCAACGGTGCTAAAATATTTAATGCACCTTCTCAAATTAAACCTAAGTTCCACCTCGCTGAGGGTACACCTAGCAGCGATAGTAGCCTATACAATAGGAGAGACAGGGAACAGCTTCTTTACATCACAAGTAGTAAAAAGATTCCTGGAAGGGGCTAAAAGATTAGCACCACCAAAAAGGATGCCACCACCGGCATGGAACCTTAATTTAGTACTAACTGAGCTTATGAAGGCACCTTTCGTACCAATTCATAAGGCATCACTACCAAATGCTCGCAATGAAGACAGCCTTCCTAGTGGCAATCACCTCGTTACGCAGGGTAAGCGAACTGCAAGCGCTAACACTGCAAGAACCCTACATTCAAATACACAATGATAGGGTGGTAATGAGAACTGACCCACACTTTATGCCAAAGGTGGTGTCACTGTTTCACATGCACCAGACAATACAAATACCAAGCTTCTTTCAAAATCTATCCACAAGCGCAGAGAGGGCACTGCACACTCGAGACGCTAGAAGGGCAGTAATGCATTACATGGAAAGAACTAAAGAGCACAGGAAAACAAAACCGCTCTTTGTGTCCTTAGCAAGCAGTTTCCTGGGTTGACAAGTAACAAAGGGCACCATTGCACGATGGATCGCACAAACGATACAATTCTGCCACAAGCAGGCAGGCCAAGAACTAACAGAGGGGGCACAAGCCCACTCTACCAGGAAAAAGGGAGCAACAATAGCCTTCCTGGCTAACACACCCATTCAAGACATATGCCTGGAGGCAACATGGGCTTCAGTGCACACGTTCACTAAGCACTACTGCGTGGATATACAGATGAACAAGGAAGCACAAGTAGGACAGAGTGCTTCAACATCTATTCAACAACCAACGCTCATCTTCCACCCAGCCGCCACAAACGTAACAAACCGCTACAAAGTCTATGCACAGCATAGTGAATCCAGAAAGATTCACGCTGCAAAACGAATAGTTTCTTACCTGTCGGTGTAGTTTTGCAGCTTGAAGACCTTTCTGGATTCACTAGCGAACCCACCCACCTCCGCCGGAAAGATGAGGCAGGAGAAGAAGGTGGAAATACAAGGGATAAGATACAAACAAACTTTAAGAGACAAAGTGAAACATCATTTACATCTAAGGAAGAACTTGATAACATTGCCAAGGAATCACTAACAGAACACAAAAACAAGAAAAAAAAAATCCAAAGATGGCGCCCAAAGGTGGGCGATTCCACAGAAAGCGTGCTAACGTCACAGGAAGTACACCAGAAGGTGGGACGTCGACGCCCACCTGGGCTACAGGGGGACAAAAAAGAAATAAAAGACTACGATTCCGGACTCGACCACTAGACCGTGGAATAATGCACAGCATAGTGAATCCAGAAAGATCTTCAAGCTGCAAAACTACACAGACAGGCAAGAAACTATTTGTTCCTACCTGTTTGGAATTCAATCACAACAGACAAGTGGGTAAGACCAATTATCTAGTGTGGTTATTGCCTGGAACTCCCCTCTGCTCTCCCAAATATTCCTCCCAGACAACGTTCAATGTCCTCGGAACATCTGACAATTCTCAAACAAGAGGTTCTCTCTCTATTACAAAAACATGCAATAGAACCAGTCCCCTTGCCTCATCAAGGCACAGGGGTTTACTCATTCTATTTCCTAATTCCAAAAAAGGACGGCTCCCTCAGACTCATATTGGACCTCAGACCGCTAAACCTCTACATTCAATCTGAACACTTCCACATGGTCACTCTACAACAGGTGCTACTACTGCTTCAACGCGGCGGCCTTTCTCTCCACACTGGATTTAAAGGACGCCTAGTTTCATAATCCCATTCACCCCGCTCACAGGAAATATCTTAGGTTCGTGGTAGATGGTCAACACTACCAATTCAAAGTCCTCCCATTTGGGGTAACTCCAGAACCCAGAGTCTTCACCAAATGTCTCGCAGACAGCACATTCATGTCTGCCCTTATCAAGACGACTGGCTCATAAAAGCCAAGTCACACAGCAGCTGTGTGCAACACACACACACACCACAATACAACTGCTTCACGACTTGTGATTCACGGTAAACTTTACCAAATCCCACCTCCAACCGTCCAGCATACAACAATATCTAGGGGCTACGATACACTTCAAAAGCTCTAGCATACCCCAACCCAGTCAGGATAAGCATCATACAAGCTTTAATAGCAACATTTCAGCCTCAACACTCACTACCAGCTCAAGTGTTCATGCAGCTAATCGGGATGATGGCCTCTTGCATTCTCATCGTCCCTTATGCAAGACTTCAAATGCGTCCCTTACAGGAGTGTTTGGCACGTCAGTGGAACCAGGCCCAAGGTCAGCTAACAGATCTGGTCTTGGTGGATCGCCGTACCCATTGCTCTCTGGGGTGGTGGAACACACAACCTTTCCAAAGGGCGGCCGTTCTTCGACCCGTTTCCACAGATTGTGCTAACAGCAGATGCATAGCTCACCGGCTCGGGAGCTCCTTTTCAAACCCATACCATTCAGGGCATGTAGACACCTCGGCAAAAACAATTCCACATAAATTATCTGGAATTGTTGGCGATCTTCCTAGCGTAAAATCTTTTCACCTCCACCTCATAGGCAAAGCTGTTCTGGTCGTACAGACAAAATGACAGCAATGTATTACATACAAAAACAAGGGGGTACACACTCTCTGCAGCTTTCACACCTAGCTCAAAGCATATGTAGATGGGCCATTCCGCAAACTCTATATCTCCTTGCAGAACACCTCCCAGGAGTAAACTATCAGATTGCAGATCTGCTCAGTCGTCAAAGAGAGCAGACCCACAAATGGGAACTTCATCCTCAAGTTCTGCTTCCATTCTTTCAAATGTGGGGCCACCCAGAAATAGACCTGTTCGCTACACAACAAAACACAAAATGCCCAAGCTTCACATCCAGGTATCCACACATTTTCCAAAGGAAATGCGCTATGGATGAACTGGTCAGGCAGATTTGCTTACGCTTTTCTGCCTCTCCTGCTCATTCTGCTAGTGGTTCGGAAGCTCACAGCATTCCCTCACAGTGATCCTGATTGCTCCAACATGGGCCCGACGGCTATGGTTCGCAACCCTCTTGGAACTATCAGTAGTTCCTCATCAAAAGCTACGCCTCTCACCCAAGCTTCTCACTCAGAACCATGGAGAGATATGACATCGAGATCCCAGTCAACTCAACCTTGTGATCTGGCACCTGAAATCTTAGTTTGGCTACCTCAATCTCCCGTCAGACTGCATCAACATCATTAAAGAGGCTAAACGTCCTACCACCAGAGATTGCTATGCCGCAAAGTGGTAAAGATTTGTAATTTACTGTACAAGTAACAAAATCAACCCACTAGATGCTTCTCCTCAAAACATCATCTGTTAACTTTTGCATCTACAACAATGTAACCTAGCGTATACTTCCATTAGACGACATCTCGCTGCAATAGCATCCTATCTCCAAAACAGACAACTCTTGTCTTTGTTTAGGATACCAGCTATCAAAGCATTTATGGAAGGACGTAAAAGGATCATTCTACCTAGAGTTCCACCCTCTTCAGTATGGAACTTAAATTTGTCCCTTACCAGACCCATGGGTCCCCCAATTGAACATCTGCATAAATGCGAATTACAATTTCTCACCTGGAAAGTAGCTTTCCTGGTTGCGATCACCTCTCTCAGAAGAGTCTGTGAACTCCAGGCATTAACCATACATGAACCATTTCTTCAAATCCATCATAAAAAAGTGGTTCTTAAGACTAACCCAAAATTTCTACATAAAGTTGTCAGCTTTCCACCTTAACCAGTCTGCAGAACTCCCAGTGTTTTTCCCTCTACCAGACTCAGTAGCAGAATTAGTTTTTCACACGCTACATGTAAAAAGAGCGATACTTTACTACATTGAAATAACAAAATCCTTTAAAAAGACTAAACAACTTTTTGTGGCTTTCTCCTAACTCATAAAGGCAATCCTATCTCAAAAACAGCGATTGGAAGGTGGATTGTTAAATGCATCGAAATATGCTATGCTGAAGCCGAACGCACATTAACCATTCTCCCTAGTGCTCACTCCACATGTAAACTAGGGACATCTATGGCATTCTTGGGGAACATTCCCCTAGATGACATCTGCAAAGCAGCAACTTGGTCTACACCACACATGTTCTCAAAACACTATTGTGTAGACGTGCAAGCTTAACAACAAGCTAGTGTGGGCTAGGCTGTATTAAGAACACGTTTTCAAACCACTGTAACAGATACAGGTAGCCACTGCTAAGGAGGTAACTGCTGTATAGTCTGTGCTAAAGTATACGATTTACAGCTCATATCCCTCGAACGGAAATGCTCTTACCAGTATGCAGCTGTTCTTGACATGTAGAGCTGTAGATTCGTATACGCCCAACCGCCACCCCGGATACCTCTAGCTGTTCCAGTACTATCTTACTTCTATACATTATACAGGGCTCGACAAATCCACTCGCCCGCTCGCATTTGCGAGGGAGAATGGATGAGGACGAGCTATTTTTAGGTCCTACTCGCCCTTTCTGGCGAGTAGGAAATCAAACTAACTTTTGTCTTCTGTCTTTAAAAACAGAGCAAAAGTGACACGATTTAAAGGCATTTTTATTGCTCACAAAGGAAATGAGTAATAAACATGCCTTTGAATCTTGTCACTTTTGCTCCGTTTTCAGAGATGGAGGTCAAGTGGGTTGGAGTCAGGTCGAGGGGATTTTCCATGGTACTAGACCTGCAGGACTAGTACCATTTTTGAGATTTGTCGAGCCCTGATTATACATTGACATCCTTTTCTATTTCTTACTAACTCCATCATACCCCTTCATGGTAAAACAATCTGGAGATGGAGTCGATGCTCATGTGCACTATCGTCCTAAGGAGGAGTCACTTACCTTGTGACTACAAAGACTTCTTCCAAGACAAAAAAAAGTGCAAACATCCGAGCCCAACACCAGATGGCGATCTATGCACAAGTATACGAATCTACAGCTCTACATGCCAAAAAAAGATGCATACTGATAAGTAGCATTCTCCTTTTCTCCATAAGATAACATTGACTGTTGTTCTTGGAGTGGAGTTTGAAAACCTAAAGAAATTCTTTAACATTGTACTAACTAACAAAAACGATTTAACTTGCCTGTTTACAGGAAATGTCCCAATGTAGTATCCAGGTATGCTACAATGTGTAAGGAAAGTAATCTCAAAAGTAACTTGCCTGTAATCTTACTTAAAATCCTATACAAAGTATATGTACTATATTTACAAAGCATTGCATTTTTCAGAAACAATACTGTAAGTCAAAACAAAGTGCATATACAATTGCAATCCAAACTGTTACAATCTGTATATTTACTGCAAAGTACTTATCACTTACCTCTGCCAGACTTGCTTTGTTCTAGGAAATCAAATAACTAAAATATATATTTTCATACAAAAACAATTGGTCTGAAGTTCAGTCTTTGAGTGTGTGAATTAATTTGATGACTGAGTGTGCAACAAATGCTCAACACTGTCATCCGATACTACCTTACTGCTCGCTCACCCTACCACAAATAGAGAGGGAGGTGCTATCTAACTTAACCTCTGCCTACCTTTGGGGTTCTGATGGACTCTGTACACACTATACCTCACTTTGGTATAGTCGATGCAGAGCCAGCTTCCCACACATCTTAGTTAGCTTTGTTCCTGTTTGAAAAAGCTCTTTTGAGCAGTTTTTTGCTTTCTTTTTTGTAAAATTGGACGAATTTTCTTTAAGAATAAGGGATTTGTAAGTTGCCAGACAGAGCTCATGTTTAGTTTTCTGTGTCTCTTCATAATTAAGTCTCCAGATTTTTTCCTGCCTACGACAGTCTTGTTTTTGTGCACTTTGTTCTCCTTTAAACATGGGAGCTGATAGTCTTTCGTTTGGCATTTCTTAGCTTAGGTGGTGCTAGCAGCTTTGTCACGCCATGCCATATATTGAGTGGCTGCAATGCCGGTATTGGTGGAAAGATCCGGAGATGAATTGTTGAGTTCTTCTACCAGCCTGTCGGGCTTTATGGTATGCCAAGCTCAAGAGATATTTGAGCCTGATTTGATTGATGGCCTGTTAAGAGTAGTATTATGTCAGCTTAAAAAGAATTGCTTTATGGTCTGACCATGCAAGTCTAAAAGCATGTGAAGTATGATCCCCAAGGGAATTTGTAGTGGCAGACAAGTCCAGCTTGACAATGGCCAGTAACTGTAGCAGATGCTGCAATTTGCATCAACTAGGTGGCCGTGCTTTGATATGCTGCGCTGCATAGCGTCCCCTGACCAACCGCTGAGCTCGCCCCCAATAAGGATTGCTGCGATGCACAATAGTAATAGCATTGGTAACACTGGTGAGTGGACAGGAGTTTTTGAAATTTAAAGTTTGTGGAAGTTCCAGGGACGGTCAACACCCCCTATTCATTTTGAACTGAAAATTAATTTGTTTTACACATTTAAACTAAGTGCAGCTGCCTGTATTATCCCCTCTATGGAACTCAATACTGCATTGGAGAGGAAATCGAACAGGCTGTTCTGAGGGTGCTTTGTTTTCAAAAGGCTAAGCATTGCCATGGTCCCAAGAGCTGAGCCAGACATTTTGGTTAATATCTAGTTCGTTTCTTTGTTGGCTTAACCAAATTAACTTGATACTAGTCTTGTGAGTTTCACTGGATATTTTTTAAATTTGTACGGGTTCTTTGGAGTTGACTGAATATTTTGTCAAGTGTATAAGACAACTGTAGATGCTTGACTGACTGTTCTGTTTGTTAATGCAGACGGCAGGAAATGATCCATACTGTTTTGTGGAGTTCTACGAGCACCGACATGCAGCTGCATCATTGGCTGCAATGAATGGCCGGAAGATCATGGGTAAGGTAAGCCATCCAGTCTAAAGAGTGAGGAGGAGAACCCTGTGATAAGAGCTCAAGTCAGAGGATAAAATAGATTTTTTTTAAAAGAGGACCAAGGAAGCTGGATTTTCTCTGGTAAGCAGCTGTGGTTGAAATGAGTGCAGCATGGTAAGTGGTTCTTTGCCTATAGCTCTGTATACAGAGAACAAACCAATGCAAACACAAACTAGGTAATTTTGTAGTCTCCTCTTAAGTGTTCTGACCTCTCTATAGTTCATAACATCGTTATTGTACTTTTACCTAAAAGTGATGGTGTGAACTCCTTTATTTTAAAGAAATGTTCTTCGTCGCAATGCTTATTCAATAGAAAAAAACTTCAGTAGAAGAGATGTGTAGAGTGCTCCTGACAGCATTTTTATTTCCACCTAATCTACATTTAGGATAGACAAATCAGAAATGTTTCCTGACAAGGATTCTAAAGTTCTTGGGCTGTTCTTAGACGTTTACTTTTTCAGTTCCAGCCTGTCCTCACTGGAAGCCCTGGCGCGATCTGTTTCCACCCTCTGATTCTGTGAAAACAAACATTAGCTTTGTGCTATGTTGCCATGTCTAAATATAATTTAAATCTGAATTGCTACTCTTTTTTTTCCATTTTCTGTTTTTTTTTTTAATGTACCATCTAGTTGGTTTGGTGGACTGTATGGCAATTTAACTTTAGTAGCGGTTTTCTCACAGAAAATAAAGTTGACACAGGTATTGGTACTAGCAGATGTAGTATAAACAGAGTTAAACTTGTTGGAATTGCACTTTGCCTTTGTGTGATCTATGCTTGCAGCACTACGTTCAATCCGCGTTCATTTATCACATACAAGGCATTCTGTTTGTGACTGTATGGAAAGTGTGATCACCTCATGTTCAGAAGGCCCCTTTAGAGTTGTCTTGAATGTCTTTATGATATAGGAATTAACTGTAGGGATTGCACTTCTCTCAAATTTGACCAGTAAGTAAACCAGGTAACTATTGCCGTGAGAAACATTATTGGAAATCATTATTTTGAGAAATATTTTGATAAAGTAAAATGTTTTTAAGACCACCTATTTGAGATGAACCGCCCTCTTAAAGCAAATTCACCTTCCCAGATAGCTCCAAATGTGTAATAGTTCACACTATTCTTGAGTGACTAATTCAACATTGTTGTCTGATTAAGAATTGTAGTTATTAAATTATGCTATAATTTGTACCTGGTTTTACACGGTAAGTCTGAGAGTAGGACAGACCAGTGGCTGAATGTTGGGAATCAGTTTGAGGGCTTACACGTTGCCAAGTAAATTGTATGATGTTTTTTCTTTTCTTGAATATAACTATGGCAAATTGTTTGTAGGAGGTCAAAGTAAACTGGGCAACAACTCCCAGCAGCCAGAAGAAAGACACAAGCAGTAAGTTCATGTTATTATTTTTCTAAGATTTGAAATAATTGAACTAAATTTAAACAATCATTTCATGAGAATTCAATGTATTATCAGTAAAGCTTTGATAAGCCTAAGAATTTTTTTCATGTGTTTATGCTAATAAATTTAAGAACAAATTTAATCTTTATCATCAGGTAGTACCGTTGTCAGCACACTGCGTTCACAAGGTAATTGTCTTTTTAAACATACAAATGAAATCACAAAGGTGTTCACTAACCGGTTGCAACTAGTTTGTGTGTATGGGGTAGGCCCTCCCTTTTTCCCCAGCGAGCATGGGTATCGTCCACATCAATTTTGCTGCCAATGGCTTTGTTTAAAGCTGCTTGTAAAGACCCTTCCCTGTCATCCCCCAAACCCTGCCTGTTTGTTACTTGCCTTGGCAGTGACCTCTTCCCTTGGAGATCCATTCTGTAATCTAGAGGGTAAGGTGTGCTTCCCTCTAATAATGTGATCTTCTTCTGGTGTGGACAATTTAGAAACTTGGAATTCCTCCATCCTGGTTGCCCCAAAGTATTTTCCTGATAATAAAGCAGCATTAAAAGATGCAATGCCCAATGCTGTTGGCTGTATTTGAATGATATTTTAAAATTTCTTCTGAACAGTGGCTAGCAATGCATAGTCCTTTAAACCAGACTCCGTTCTAGCAAGCTTTTTGGGTATTTGCAATTGCATTGTACATGTTTCATTTCCCTGTCTTTGTTCACTGGTGTATGCTCTGCTTTAGGTGGCACTTTTAATACCCTGTCCAGGCATTCACTCTTATGGACTGTTTTAGTTGGGGCTTATACTACATTTTGAAGGGTCAAAGGAGCATTTGTAACAGACTGAATGACTAACCCTGACTCGAAATCTCGCTTTGGAACTTGGTTATGGTTTAGAATGCCACTGGTCTGTTTTATAGGCGATACCCATGTTAACTTGGCATCTGTGGGGTTTTATTTTTTTTTGGTTTATAAACAATGTCTCCTTGATTCAAATTAAAATGAATAGTACAGATGTGTGGGTGATTGGTTATAAGTTTCTATTAGATGTAAGTTATTATGTGTACTGATGTAAGTTATTATGTGTACTTAAGATTTGAGTGGTACAGCCATATATGCACCAGGTTATTCAAATTGTAGTTTTCTGCATTGTGGAGTAATTGTCTAGGATATTACATGAAGTGACATTTTTCTCCGTTTCTTCCCTACCCTCCTCTAAGATCACTTCCATGTCTTTGTTGGAGACCTAAGTCCAGAAATTTCAACAGAAGACATTAAAGCGGCTTTTGCACCATTTGGAAGAATATCGTAAGTTATTTCTTGAGAAGAAATAGTTGGATATTTTTTATTTGTAGCAACTGAATATTCATTTTGCTAGCTTACATCTTGAGAAGACATTTCACAGTTAGATAAGAGAGCGAGGCATTGGTGGTATCACTTAGTATTTTGAAATATGCATTAGTTTGTAGATAGTGCACTGCCACATGAACTTCTCTTGGTCTTAGTTGTTTTATAATGCATACCAAAATTAAATACTTGGGCAGTCCCACAAAATGAACCCTTCAGAGTGGGCTAAACATGTAAAAGAGTCATGTGTGTAATGTAGGAGCTGGCTTTATAGTAGGGATGGACAGTCACATGTTCTAAGAACTCAATAAGCCCTTTTTCAAATGTTTGATAGTGTGAATTGTTTCCATTAAGCTCCGATGTTGACAATATACAACCCCAGATCATGTTTACATAGTGTAGTGCTATTTAATTAAAAAAAACATGTAATTGCAGCTTTCGGTACTGTGAGATTAATTGAAGTAGGACAGTTATTAAATATACCTACGCATGTGCAGTCTAAGTAAGCAGTGTTGCATCTTGGATTTTGTTGCTCTTTATAAAATGCTTGCTTAAAACCTACATACAATAAGTAAATGTTACAAAAGAAAATTTGAAGTCATTGTATTTTGGTTAGTAATTCTAGTTCGTCATTGCATGGTTTGATAGTTTCCAAATAATGTTGGAAATATTTAAATGGTTGATATATTTCTTAGAGTAAAGTATTTTGTGCCTTGCCTTTAATTGCAGCTAGGGTATTCTTATCTGGGACTATTAGACATTAGATTAGTCACAAATCGAATCGTGGAAGCACCAGGTTTCTCACATTTTAAGTGATTTCTTTCTTCTATTCATGGGTGCAGATTAGCATGCATAGCTTGAGTCCTAGTCTTTCTCTTGATGTACAACCTCCTTGAAACATATATTTTTAGCTTTCTATACGTTTTACTGTAATGGAACCAAATTTGCAAGTATGTTTTTTTATCAGCAACTTGGAATACAAACCACAACCAGCATGTTCTTTTCGAAAGCACCAGTTTGTAAGGTGAATTATAAAAATAAAAAAAAGAATGATTAATAGTGTGGCAGCAGAATATTGTAATCTTCTCTTGGCTAGTTTTAAAGGACTGAAAATATAGTTTGCGGTTAACCCTGAAATATTCTTGGCTGGCAGCTTGATTTTTAGAGGGGTGATGCATACAGGTTTTGCGGATTTATATTTAAACCAACCATTCATTAAGCTACTGGGAATGCCACAATAAATCAGTTATAACTTGGAATATCCTAATAGTTCTACATCAGCTAAAATATCCTATTTTCCCCCGTCTTTACTCTGTACTATTCTGGTATAGCTACACAAGTCATGAACAGTGTGGGTGTTGGAAGTTACAAAATAATTTGGAATATTTGCCTTCGCTGGAATGTCTGCAAACTTTTATTGCCTTCTTTTTAGTAGGCCGTTTCCCATCTTCCACTGTGAGTGTTCAACCAGTGCCTCTATATACGTGCGTGTGTGCTTGTGTATGTATATATGTATGTATGTATAAATATATTGATAAAGGATTCTGTGAAGCCGAAACACGTCTCTCTAGCCATGGGGTCGTGTGAGACCGGAATCAATAAAGAAAGCCATACCTGACATCTTTGAGTATGTGCCATCTTCTTTGTTGGAGTAGGATGGAGTGAGTATGTGTGTGTGTAGTATGTATGTGTATATATATATATATATATATATATATATATATATATATATATATATATATATATATATATACACACACACACACACACCTCTACTAGGGAGCCGCAGGCCAGCTAAACATGCATTCTGTACACGTTTCTTTGGGTGACTAATTCACAGTAGAATACATTTGTATCCATTTATTCTTTGTTCTGACCAGTTAACTGTTTGTTTTCAAATGGTTTCCTAAAAGGAATACGAGCAGCTGATAAAAGCAAGAAACTTGCTAAACAAATTAATTGCTGTCTTAGGCTCCAGAAACATAACTCGGACTGCTGTATATTTCAAAATTTAAGATGCCTTCGGTGCATCAATGTCACTTGTGTTGCGAGTACTGTTTACAGGTGCCTAGCCAAATAAACCTATTTGCAGATTTCAAACTAGTGTACCTTTTCCATTTTAAGAAGGTACAAGGTTTCTTTTCAGAAGGGCTTTTTCCTTAAAGGATCTAGCTTAACTTGTACCTCAAGTATACAAATGAATACATGATGTAATTTGGAAAATTCCGAATTACGATCCTTCTGTCTGTCTCTGCCTTTCAATATCCTCTAAGATAAGTATTACTTACACTACTGGGTATCACACAATGTGCTTACATTCAGGGTTTTATAGTAAATTATTTATCCACATTCTTCTTCGATGGGAGATGGAGCAGGGTCTCTTGCACCATGTCATTTGGAGCACTGTGAGCCTTCCAGGTCACTCATCACCATGAATTTGACACATACTATCGTTTTTATTTATATTGTGTTTCAAGATTTGAATATAATGTTGAAGCCTCCTCTTATTTGTGTTGGCATGGTGAGCTACGTTGGAGTAGTATCTGACAAAATTATTGTCATGTAATGTTTTGCGTCCATGGTAAGGGTCAGTAAAGTTTCATTGATTTGCAGGGATAACTGAAAAATGAAATAGTGAGGGCATGTGGAAGACCATTTGATTATTTCAGCAAACTTACCCACAGCTGTTTAGGTCTCGTCTATTACATCCCGAAGGGATGATAGGCGAGATTTATAGTAAGCAAACCCAAAGTCTACCCACTGCGGATCGCATACAGTTCATGTGAGCCAGGGGCGTGCACTTCATCGCCAGCCACATCACACACCACCATTTGTCTGTGCCTCTGCATCAGACTTCAAAGGCTGCCGCTCCACCGCATCAGACTTGTTTTTATGCCTCCTGGGTCTTTGACCCACGTGACCTTCAGGATCTGCCTCATTCCTCGGTCTATTATCGCTTCATTCTGGTTCATGTGCTGCTTTCCGCGTTTGCCTCAGCTGGATTTTGCACACACACTAGTCATTCCGGTCAGGCAGTCACTGCAGTGAACTCTTTGTGTTCTCTGCTTGGGACAGAGGTCCTTCCTCCGTTGTTCCCATCGTTCTGCAAGGCCAGTGAGACCGCACACTTTTAGGGCCACACTTATCCTCAGAATGCCCGGAACTCCAAACCTCGCATTCAATCCAGGAGGTAATTTTTAAGCCCGCTATATTCTATGGGTGTTTGCAATCAAACACAAGCAGCATCATAGTGTGCACAGTTTAGCATTGATTTCTCAAACAGTGCATGTGAGCCAGGCGCGTGCATCTCGCCAGCCACATCGCACACCACCATTTGTCTGAGCCTCGGCATCAGACTTCAAAGGAATCTGCTCCAGATCCCCCCCGCCTCACACCCCTCCATACCGTCACCACTGGACTTGTGCTTTCACTTGCTCCCTTTCTCCTCTCACCCAGCATGTCTGTCTTGCTGCCCCGCCCCACACCTCTCCCCACCGTCACCGCTGGTCTTTCCCCTTCTATCCTTTAATTCCAATAAAACACTGCAGTCTGTCCCTCCCCATCTCCACTTCATTCATCACTCCCTTTCCTCCCTTTTTCTA
Source organism: Lissotriton helveticus (assembly GCF_964261635.1). Taxonomy (NCBI): domain Eukaryota; kingdom Metazoa; phylum Chordata; class Amphibia; order Caudata; family Salamandridae; genus Lissotriton; species Lissotriton helveticus. The sequence continues at coordinate 782,899,543 of NC_136072.1, forward strand.
CACTCTCCCGTCCTTCCTTCTGTAGTGATCTTCATTTTCTTCCTTGTTACTGTTAAATCCTATCCCTCTTTCTCTTTGTTTCCCCCTCTCCCTGTCCTCCCTTGGTTGTGCCCAAAGAACCTCATGAAGTTTCTAATTGTCCGTTTGTCGGTTCCCCAAAGGCCTTTCATGATAAGGCGCCATACTTATTATTTCTCAAGTTTTCACACTAATAAATTACTTGGCCTTGTAGCCTTTCACGTAACAGGCTAACTTTGGTGACAAGGACAAGATGCATTTCTCTCCTCCCCCCCCCCCCCCCCCCCCCCACACCTCCCTCCACCCCCCCTTCGAATACTGCCATCTTCGCACAGAGTATTGTGCCCTATGTGGCCATACATACCCTTTTCTTTATGCCGCCTTTATGACAGTTGTTGCCATCAGACAGAGTTGCTCCACTCCACCTCCTTCAAGAGGCTACCACTGCAAGGCCAGTGAGACTGCGCACTTTTAGGGCCACATTTATCCTCAGAATGCCCGATCTCCAAACCTCACATTCGAACCAGGAGGTTATTTATAAGCCCGCTATATTTTATGGGTGGATGCAATCCAACACAAGCAGCATCATAGTGTGCACAGTTCAGCATTGACTTCTCAAACTGTGGGATTTTAGTACATATTACAAGTTCTTTTCACTGAATTATTTATTTAAAATATTTACTGTTGCCACATGTACTGAACCTCTTTCGAAGTGCAATCAAATTCAGTTCATAACTTGCAGCCTACAGTTGCACTGTTAACTCTTCCTGCATCTCTTATGTTCTTATCGGGTTTGAATCCTTGCTGTAATCAATTATCTGTAAGTCCGTGTCAGCCGTGCGCCTGCCAATACTTGCGCCAGCCCTTGCGCCCTGTCACAGGGCCCCCCCACCGTGACTAACCCCACCATCTGTCCTAGACAGGGGGTGTCTGCATATGACTGACTCTGCCCCAGAGTACTTGCTTTTCAGTTACACTGACCTTTCAGGAAAGCTCCCAGCCTACCGGTCATCACAGTTTGCCTCCAGGCCTCAGTTCTGATACATATTTGTGAGAATTCATACTCCGTGCCACATAATTACATGCCACATAATTACACTATCTATCGCCCTCACTCTATCGCCCCTCACTCTATCCATCTATCTATCGCCCTCACGCCTATCTATCGCCCTCCCTCCCTCGCCCTCCCTCCCTCCATCGCCCTCCCTCTCTCTATCGCCCTCCCTCCCTCTATCGCCCTCCCTCCCTCCCTCCCTCTATCGCCCTCCCTCCCTCCCTCTATCGCCCTCCCTCCCTCCCTCTATCGCCCTCCCTCCCTCCCTCTATCGCCCTCCCTCCCTCTATCGCCCTCCCTCCCTCTATCGCCCTCCCTCCCTCTATCGCCCTCCCTCCCTCCCTCTATCGCCCTCCCTCCCTCTATCGCCCTCCCTCCCTCGCCCTCCCTCCCTCGCCCTCCCTCCCTCCCTCCCTCTATCGCCCTCCCTCCCTCTATCGCCCTCCCTCCCTCCCTCTATCGCCCTCCCTCCCTCCCTCTATCGCCCTCCCTCCCTCCCTCTATCGCCCTCCCTCCCTCCCTCTATCGCCCTCCCTCCCTCCCTCTATCGCCCTCCCTCCCTCCCTCTATCGCCCTCCCTCCCTCCCTCTATCGCCCTCCCTCCCTCCCTCCTCCCTCTATCGCCCTCCCTCCCTCTATCGCCCTCCCTCCCTCTATCGCCCTCCCTCCCTCTATCGCCCTCCCTCCCTCTATCGCCCTCCCTCCCTCTATCGCCCTCCCTCCCTCTATCGCCCTCCCTCCCTCTATCGCCCTCCCTCCCTCTATCGCCCTCCCTCCCTCTATCGCCCTCCCTCCCTCTATCGCCCTCCCTCCCTCTATCGCCCTCCCTCCCTCTATCGCCCTCCCTCCCTCTATCGCCCTCCCTCCCTCTATCGCCCTCCCTCCCTCTATCGCCCTCCCTCCCTCTATCGCCCTCCCTCGCCCTCCCTCCCTCCCTCGCCCTCCCTCCCTCCCTCGCCCTCCCTCCCTCTATCGCTCGCCCTCCCTCCCTCCCTCGCCCTCCCTCCTTCCCACTATCGCCCTCCCTCCTTCCCTCTATCGCCCTCCCTCCTTCCCTCTATCGCCCTCCCTCCTTCCCTCTATCGCCCTCCCTCCCTTCCTCCCTCCCTTCCTCCCTTCCTCCCTCCCTCCCTTCCTCCCTCCCTCTATCGCCCTCCCTTGCCCTCCCTCTCTCTATCGGCGCCGCCACCGCATCACTCGGCACCGCCACCGCATCAATCTGTGCAACCATTCAACAACAACTGGTTCAAATATGTTCTACAATGTTTCAAGCTTTATTACAAATGTCACAGAAATGTTAGTATTTCACTTCTGTTCTTGGATTTCGACACAATAAAATACACTGAACATAATCTTCACAAGTTATTTACAAAAGTTTAAGCTATTGCCATTATACATCACAATAACTTTTATTTAAGTATTAAAAAAATTAAAAGCCATTATTTGTAATATCAATACATCTAAGTCACGTAAATACAACACATATTCCATTACAAATGCTATAGGTGTCAAATTTGCGAAAGTTATAACTATTGGCATTGTAAATGACCAAGCTATCAATTTCGCTATTTTCAAAACCAACACAAATTTAAAAAATTTTCATTTACAATACCAATAGCTCAAACTTTCCTAATGCAAGACCTATTGCATTGCAAATGCTTGTTTTATTATGGATTGCATCACACATTCTAGCTAGCCAGTGAGAACTACTCTTGGACAAAATGAATTGCGAGAGCTCCAACAATAACTTAGTGACTAATAATAAAGTACTGGGCAGTAAAGTGGGGGAAAACAAGTTCAACAATATATATAGTAGAGGCAGCTCAAAGTACTTGATGTTTCTGTGGAAGGCAAAAAGGACTGGATGGACAATTCAAATTAACTTTGCATACAATCTATTGGTTCTCAGTGTGGGAGGCGCTTTGCACATTCAATCTATAGTTTTCATTGCTTTTCTCTCATCTCTGGATATAAGTAGACATTTGTTGTGTTTGTGGTAAGTAAAGAGTAAGCGTTACTAATATTTTAGATGTTTGAAAGCAGGTATAATTGTTGTCGGAGAAGAGCAAGGTTTGTTTCTCAGGCAATTTGTAGTATATGTCCAATGTCACCCATCAATATGTAAATTATATCAGCCCTGCTGTACATAAAGGGAAAAAGGGGTGGAGTGTTGAGAGCCTTCAGAAATGTGTTAAGTCTGGTTTAACCAGGGGTGGTAGAGGTTTGGAGAACGACCTCAGACTTGAGCAACAGAATTTGTGGGTTTTTTTCCTTTGCATTTTTTCTTCTCACCAAATTTTGGTACATCTTTCTCTTGCCATTTGCTTTTTAATGCTTTAAGGTGTCAAAATAAAGCATATTGAGTGTAAACACCCTCATACCTTTGCTGTCGTCCCCATCTATGTTACCATGACATTCACAATTGTTTTACTCTATATTAGTTCATTTCGATGTTTTGGATTACAACTACAAGAAAGTAGCTGTTCATATCAAGTCTGTCTTTTCCTGGTTGGAAACTATTTTCAAATCAATTGATGGCAGAGTAGAATCTTTGAAATAATTGTTCACTAAAACTTAACTTGCCCTTTTATCCATTGATCATGTAATGGGTACTCAAGGAAATAGTTGCTTTGCTCTTAGCATTGGTTATGCAAGCCTTTCCACTCTGTTAGATCTTTCTTAATTGGAGTGCTTTTAATGATCTTCAAGGGGCGGGTAAGCTGTCTGCAGTCTTTTTACAAATAACTTATGTCATGGCAAAGTAGTTTGCATTTTTATCATGTGTTGTATTTGAATGCAATTAGTGGTCTTAAAAGAAACCCTTTTCTCATCTGGTTTCAAGAAAACATATGGTTTGTTTGTGTGTGATGTTACCTTTGCTAAATTGTGAGCAAATTGCCTGAGAAACTTTTTTTTAAAACATTCCCGTTTTCCTCAATATATGGAATGAGCTTTTAATTGGGATTTTTTTTATTCGGTCACAAATAATGGGGCTCTGGTTATTTTGCAGAGTGTCTGAAGAATGGACAGCAATTCCCTGGCTAACTACAAGCTACACATCACAGTAGATAAATGTTGTAGTTTTTCTTACTATTTTTTTTACTTCTATGAATCTGTTTTTTTTCTCTTGTAGTTTCCATTCAGACCTGTATTATTCCTGTTTTTTTAAACAGTCTTTGAAAACTCTTCCTTAGTTGATAGTTTAAAAAGCCGTAAGTGTTTCAGTGTTACTTTTATTCCATACTGCAACCATTTCTGAAAATGTCCAATTTCTCAAAATTTACAGCTGCCCAGTCCAAAATGGGGGTAACGAATTGTCCTGAGAAATTAACAGAAAAGAATTCAGTTAACAGGCGACGTATGCCTTTTCATTCCTATTTTTTATATTTTTTCTATTTTATCTTTTTAATGAGAAGGTAGAATGTGTTCGCAAATAGCAAGTTGTATTATTGCATGGTTGAAGAGCCATTCTTTTATTATGCTAGATACCTGTAAGTGGCCGTGATTCTTTTGAATAGCTGCTTTGACCATGCTTATTGTTAACATTATATAAGAGCAGTGTGGGGACTGAAAACCAACCATAGCAAAATTATTAATGTTCTGTACAAAATACAGATTGCATGTTTCCAAATATGTAATTTAAAAAAGTTGCTGCTACATAAATTCATAGTGAGCTTAAACAGTGAAACTGGCTTTAAACATTTTGCTGGTGATTCACATTAAAGGTGAGAGCAAAGTGCTGTTGTGTGTGTGTGTTTGTGTGTGAGTCCAATCACATTTTCATTGTTCTGCTGAGTATTGTGTGTTCTAGGCTAATGCGAACTTGTTTTCTTCAGCGATGCACGGGTAGTGAAAGATATGGCCACCGGGAAGTCCAAAGGATACGGCTTTGTCTCCTTCTTTAATAAATGGGTAAGTAGGTTTTTTAAAACTTGTTTATATGTGTACTTTGCAATGCTCTGACAGAAGATCCAAGTTTGCCATTATTATTCATGATATCCAGGATGCAATTTTCTTAAATACTCGAATACTAAAATATGCTTACCTATGGCTGGATTTCTGAAACATTTATTTTTTGAGTAATCCGGATAATCGCTTTCCAATATTGATATGTGCATTTATCCCGCTCATGACTTATCTTTTGCTTTATTTCTCCAATTGCGATTAGAAACAAGCACTTATAAAAAGAGAAGGGGTTGTAGAAGTGAAATTTAGGAGAATGGGTTACCAGCCTGCTCTAGAGGCCACTTTTTTTTCTTTCTGCTCTATGAAGAACTGGTCCATAAACCTTCTCCTTCGCTCACGTCCCTTTCAGAAATTGTATTGATGTGTTTATTTCTATTTTTTTAGGCGCCATGCCTTTGTTGGATTGTTCCCATGGGTGGATTCTATTATTGAGTCCCGTCCATATTTGCCATTGGCTTGACATCGTCTGTCCTGAATGCTGGCTTCTGATCAAAAATAGTGTTTAGTCTCTCCTTAGTACCACCTCCTCTTCATTTGTCCTTCCCAGGGCGACTGACCCCTTGACTTCAGTTGTTACACAGTAGGTGTTGTTTCGGCAGTGAGCACTATTTTCTTTCTTCAGTTTCTCTTACTGCAGGCACGATGTGCTTTGGTGCCTTCTTTACCTCCCTCCGCCCGCTGTCCGTGCCTTCTCCGCCCGCTGTCCGTGCCTTCTCCCTCCGCCCGCTGTCCGTGCCTTCTCCCTCCGCCCGCTGACCGTGCCTTCTCCCTCCGCCCGCTGACCGTGCCTTCTCCCTCCGCCCGCTGACCGTGCCTTCTCCCTCCGCCCGCTGACCGTGCCTTCTCCCTCCGCCCGCTGGCCGTGCCTTCTCCCTCCGCCCGCTGGCCGTGCCTTCTCCCTCCGCCCGCTGGCCGTGCCTTCTCCCTCCGCCCGCTGGCCGTGCCTTCTCCCTCCGCCCGCTGGCCGTGCCTTCTCCCTCCGCCCGCTGGCCGTGCCTTCTCCCTCCCCGCTGGCCGTGCCTTCTCCCTCCCTGTCCCCTCGCCTACCTGCTGTCAGTGCCAAATCCCCCCCCCCCCCCCCCCCCCTGTCCTTCATGTCTCATTTGCAATGCAGTAGGTCTCGCATTTAAGAGTTCAAGCTATTGGCATTGTCAATGACAATGACTTTTATGTTATGGTTTTTAAAACCTAAAACGCAAAACACATTGTCATTCACAATGCCAATAGCTTAAACACCCATAAATGCGAGACCTATTGCATTGCACATGCTTGGTTTTTCTACTTCCACCGCCCTTCCTGGCAAGCTCTCCCCTCTGAGGATATTTCAGGCGCTACCCTTGGGGTAAACCTGCATCTGTGTTGTGCCTCTTAAGCCCCTGGCACATCCACACTGCCATAGCTTTATTGCTCCTCCTCCTCTAACTTGAAGACGTGTGACTTGTGGGGTGGATTTCACCTCTCTATGGCTTTGACCTGCTTATAGGGCTCCAGGGCTGATGTGTAAACCGTCTGTTGGTGAGTTTAGCACACCCCATACAGTCTGGTCGTGCATTTTACAATTTCAAGCAAAAGGAAATTGTTTGACCCGGGTGTATACCTTAGGAATTCAAATGGTGACAAGGGCTCATGTAGCGCCCAAGATGGCCATGTGAAAGCGCAGCTTATTTTTTACCAGAAAGAGAACACCGGCAACATACACATAGTTCTATTTCACATGAGATCGAGAGGAACATGGCCCGCAGGCATATCTTCTTCTCTTCAGCAGCTGTCGTAAAGAACAAATGATAGCTCATAGTAGTTTAGCCCGATTTTTATATTGCATTTTTATACTGTACATGTGGTAGATGCACCTATCTCACCTTATCCCTATCTGTTCGCTACCTCATTTATTTGGCTCTTCGATGTAAGCTACTTCACGTTGTTGCATTGACTACTACTACCTCATTCACACCTTATCCCTATCCCTCTCTGTTCGCTACCTCATTTATGTGGTTCTTCGATGTAAGCTACTTCACGTTGTTGCATTGACTACTACTACCTCATTCACTTCGTTTAGCCTTGTAAGCTAAGCGCTAAGTTACACCCTGCCACTTTCTACACCAAGACTACACAGCTGCTACCTTTTACATTCTGATTTGTAATCTGTTTCCACCTAACCGGTCCTACCTCTCATATTTTGTGCATGGTGTAAGCTATCTACTACCACACATATAGGATACTTGATGTAAGCTGCACCTACGCACTGTTTGTTCCTGGATTGCACTGACTTCTACCTCTTACTCTTTTGGTCACACACTAGTGTCACCCCTCGCCCTGTAACTAACGGCGGACAGTCTTTACTGTCGTCCTATCTCCTACACCCAACATCACAGCCCTTCTAAAATGGAGCTCAACGGCAAGCACACTTTTAGAATCATCTACCCTTCCACCCTCACCAAAAAAGCCACTAAACGTTTTAAACATAACTTCTTGAGGTCGCACCCCGAAACACCCTTTGCCGACACCCACTTCTCACCAAGCAAGGGTGCCCTGATTACTGATATCATCTTCCACACCTCACGCAGAGCCCAATGGAGAAAAGCATTCCTAACCCTACTCACCGTCTCCACCACCAGGAAAACAACTCACGGCCTAACTCTCTCTATCACACCTTCCCACCTCCTCCCTGGCAGGGCTACCATTACTATCTACAACAACGGGATGGTCCTAATTCAATCCACGGACAAGAACTTGGAACTACTAGACAACCTGTTCCCCAAGTTTAAAGAGCACCTTTCCAAGCTGCAGACCCACACCCAGAACTCCACCAGCACTATCACCCCTGACGCCGTAGCCCCCGCCTACAACACCTCTACCCCCAGCGCCCCAGTAAATGGCCCACCTGCTGTTAAAGCCCCACACTCCCCATGCACAGTCACAAACCTCTCCACCTCAAATACTAGCCGCTCCTCTATCATGACCCCTACTACACCCACTCATACCCCCCCATCCCTCTCCCCCCTGACATAACAACACCCACCCACAACTCGCCACCACCCGAACACACCACCGCCCGGAATTTATCCACCCCCCCGTCCCACCCCCCCCACGGCAGACCCCCCTCACTCCCCAGCTCCCTCCCCACTCATACCCCAACCATCCCTCTCCCCCCTGACATAACACCCACCCACAACTCGCCACCACCTGAACACACCACCGCCCGGAATTTATCCACCTCCCCTTCCCACCCCCCCCACGGCAGACCCCTCTCACTCCCCAGCTCCCTCCCCACTCTTCTCACCCAACACGACACTCTCACACCTGACACAACAACTCTCACCCATAACACACCACCATCTGAACACACCACCACTCGGAGTTTATCCACCCCCCCCCCCTCCCAGCCCCCCACGGCTCTCTCCCACCTCCTATTCTCAGCCCCCACTTCCCTCCTATCTCCCCCACTGTATTCAGCCTCTAATCACTCTTCTACTCTCCGGCACCGTCTCCCACTGACGGCACTACCTATGCCTCCCACCCACCGCCTTCACCCTCCTCATCCACACCCTTCGCCCACAATAACTCCCATACTCTGAATGCCATCCCACTTACTAGCATCATAGAACCTTCCAACAACGCTAGTCTATCCCCCCCCTCGATACCCTGCCCGCTTTCCAGCTCACTACTCAACCATTCACCAATGGCTCTCACCACCATCCCCATCCCCAATACACCTCCTGACCTGACTATATCCACCCTCCAACAATTCAAAGAGGATATTCTTCAAATAAAAAAAGATGTCCACACAATCAAAGACCTTCTCTCCTCACAGCCCAGTCTACCTCCCACCTTCCCTCTACCCTACAAACGACGCACCTTCCCTACATACCCTCGCCTCCAACGACACCCACGCTGGCCGACTATCCCCGCTCGCAACAACTCCCCCCGCCCCCATCGTGTCCTCAACACACTGTCGGACCGCGACCTATGCTCTCTCCTACGCACTTATGGCCCAGGTCCAGTAAAACACTTACCCAACACACACACACCCCCATACCCACCATTCATACAAACCCTCTGAGGCTCCCAACGCTCAACAGAGGTTCCGTCCCTAACAACCTCAGAAAAATCACCCTCACACTAGAAAGCTCGACCACCCTTCTCGCACCCAAACTTAAATGCATCCTACTCAATTGCAGATCGGCCCAGAGACACTCCACCGACATCGCTGATCTAGTCTCAGCTAAGGATCTCGACCTAGCCATTCTAACGGAAACGTGGCTTACTGAAGCCTCTACCCCGATTATGGACATACTAGTCCCCCCCCCAATTATCACATCAGGCTGGACAGGTCTCCAGGCAAGACGGGCGGGGGAATTGCATGCATTTTTAGGAGCAACCTCTCCGTCACCAAAGTCAACTCCCTCTCCTCCTGTGAACTCCTCTGCCTCGACATCACCAGCGAGGGCAAACAAGTTTGTGCTTTACATCTCATCTACCACCCGCCTGGTGGGAACATCATATTCACCCAACAACTCATGGACTTGATCACCTCCAATGCCGGTCGGCAGACCACCCAAGTCTACCTGGGTGACTTCAATCTCCACTGGAACGACCAGAAAGACACAGTGGTGAATAGTCTCAAAACTTTCCTTAAAGCTCTTGACCTCACCCAAATATGCGAAAGACCAACACACGACAAAGGCGCGATACTCGATCTCATCATTGCCAAAGAGAACTCTACACAACTGGAAGCGATACAACCCTGCGACTGGTCAGATCACCACATTATCACCTTCTTTATCAATGAAAAAGTTAAACCTAACCCGGCTCAACCAACCAAATCCAAAACATGGAAAAGGGACATGAAGAATCTTAACCCCGCTACCCTGCCTCCCCACATAGGCAATCGCCTCCTTCCCCCTTCAGGTACCTCGAATGTTCACTCACTGATGGACCACTACCTTGACTCTATGAATACAATAGTCAATGAAGTCGCCCCACTGCAACTGAAGAGAGTCCCCACCAAAATTTCTAACCCCTGGTATGATGACAGACTCAATGACGACAGGCGTACTATGCGAATGGCAGAGCGCACATGGAGATCGGACCCCTCAGCATTGCACCTCAAAAGGCTTAAGAACAAGAGAAATGCCTACTTCAGGAAAGTAAAGCGCGCAAAATCGAACTTCTTTAGCCGCCAGTTGGACCAAGCAAAAAACAGGCCAAGAAAGCTGTTCGAACTAATCAAGACCCAAACGAAGACACAACCCTTACAATCAAACAGTGCAACAAGCGACACCCCACACTGTGAAGCCTTCTCTGCTTTCTGTAAGCTAAAGACTGACAACATTAGAAATGACCTCATCATGGATGTAAACCGCTTCCCCATTCACACCAGAATGACTAACATTCAACCTAAAAACAAGGCATCATGGCTGTACTTCGATACCTACTCGGAAGAAGCAATACACAAACTGCTCTGCACCGTGAAGCCCTCTAATCACCCCACAGACCCTCTACCTGCTAATGCTGTAAAAGAGTTCATCCCCTTGCTCCTCCCTCTCTGGACCAAAATCATCAACAGCTCCCTTCAACAAGACCTCATCCCAGACTCCCTTAAGGTGGGGCAAGTCACGCCTATACTCAAGAAACCTACAGCTGATCCTTCTGACCTAAACAATTATCGGCCCATCACCAATATCCCCACCCTGGCCAAACTGCTGGAGAAATGTGTCCAACTCCAACTAACAAAACACATTGATCAATTTGACCTCAACCCTCATCAATCTGGGTTCCGAGCGAAACATAGCACGGAAACAGCTATGACACACATAATTGATGACGCCCTCCAAATTCTTGATCGCAATGAGTCCTGCCTCCTCATCCTTCTTGACCTCTCTTCAGCATTTGACACGGTCAAACATGAGAACTTGCTGGAACTGCTAAGCACTAGAATGGGTCTATCAGGAACTGTTCTCAAATAGTTTTCGTCCTTTCTTCAAAACAGATCTCAGAAATTCAAGATCAACAATGGGCTATCTACACCCGTGCCTGCAGATCTAGGTGTTCCACAAGGAACCTCCCTCTCCCCCACACTGTTCAATCTCGTCATGGAACCGCTCGCCACCCTGCTCCAAGCCTCCAAGGTCCAGTTCCATATGTACGCCGACGACACAACTTTATCTAAAGCTACAATCCCCGGAAGATATCAAACTTCTGAATTTCACGCTTATCAACACTCAATCCTGGCTGGCCGATAATCACCTCAAACTAAATGCTCTGAAAACTGAGTTCCTACTCATCTCACCCCCGGCGAAAATTTCCACCACCCAAACGTGGCTCAATAACCTAACAGCACTTAATGTCCAACCTACCATCGTGGACTCGGCGAAATCCCTAGGCATCACACTCGACGCCAACCTCAACATGCAGCAGCACGTTAGCAAAGCCACAAAAGGAGCTAACTTCCAAATCAACACACTGAGGAAAATTAAACCCTTCCTCCCTGCCAAAGACTTCCGAACGGCTGTGCAAGCTTTAGTCATCCCTCGAATAGACTACGGAATTGTGGCCCTCAGCGGACTCCCGCTATCCACAACGGCACCATTAAGAGCCTCCCTGAACGCTGCCGCGAGACTCATTACTGGCTCAAGAAAACATTCGCATATATCCCCAGACTTAAAGTCCCTAAAATGGTTGCCTTTTGAAGCCAGAATACAGCTAAAAATTGCAGTCATGACACACGCGGCCGTGCACCACAATGCACCCAACTACCTCGCTCAAAAGTTGTCTATATCAGGAGGTTCGAGATCCAATAGAAGTGCTAAAAATCTACTCCTGAAGCCCCGTAGATTCCGGAAAGAGAAAACATACAAGCGTTCCTTCTCAGGAATGGCACCCAGGATCTGGAATGCGCTCCCTCCTGAAACCAGGCTTATCTCCTCCACCGCACTCTTCAAGAAAGAAGTGAAAACCATCCTTCTGGCCAAGATCTCCTGAACCTTACAGGTGCTGGATCAGAGACTCCATTGCTCTGTACCTCTGTTCACTTTGGCCTTTGGCACTATACTTCTACTTGGTGGGGATACCACTACATTACGCTCTCACTACCGACCAATATATGTTACACTTAGTTTACTGATTCACTCTCCCGATGCCCCCACTCAGTGTTCTCTCTTTACTAGGGTATTGGTATAAGCCTTCCACGCACCCAAGGTGTACCTGAACACCTAGGTAGTGGGGTCAATGACTTGTGCCGTCCTATATTATCCTAGATTATTCTGTTTACCTGATTGTATTTTGATATGTTCTATGTATGTTATTATTATCCTACCATGTTTGTACTATTATACTGCCCCCACTATCTCTGTTCACCCCTTCTGCCCTCTCTCCGTTGTGAAGCGCTCTGATATCTGTAAGGATCTTGTTCGCGCTATATAAAACTTTGAATAAACAAATAAATAAATAAATAGGAACAGATAAGCAGAATCAATCACGTGGGCAGCAGCGATACGAACCTGCCCCGGGAAAAACACAGGTGATATCTGCTCAAACCAGCATTCTATCAACACTCCAGTTGAACAGTACCAACTCTTTTATGTGTGTGTGTTTTTTATTTTTTTATTCTAGAATTAGTAACTACTTCAGACTTTAAATACAAAGCATGGCAAACCTCAGGCCCCAGCTTTTATGCGTTTTTCAGTTATAGTTGTGCATATGCTTTTCCAAATGTGCTGTGAACTCTTAGAAATTAAAAGAGCCAGGATCGCCTACATGGAACGGTGATAACCTGTTATTCACCACTTAACTGAGGAGGAGAAAGTGGTTTTAATCCTGGTTGCATTTTGGATTCGTTTTAGTGTCCGTTGTGGATAGTTTTTCATGGGACTCTGTGGTGTTAAAATTATATATTTTTTAACCTGTACAATTTTCCTTGTTGTGCCTCATGTGTATTAAGTTTATATTTTTTATTCAGTCAATATAGTTTCCAAGGTTGGTCTGCCTCTCCTAGGTAGTTTAGTGTCCATGAGAGACATATTCTACAAATGGCTCCAGTAAATAAAAAAAAATAAACATTTGTATCTTGTCGTCTGCAATTTCCCTAAGCAGGGGTGTGGAGTTTAATAAAATATCTACTTGTTCAAGAGGCAGGTTGCTTCATAAATCTACTTGTCCTGTAACAAAATCCACTTGTCCCTTTGGTGCCATGTAGAGCTGCAACAAATTATGGCAGCAATCTCATTATATAAGAGCTCGGATATAGCCTCTCTGATTATGCCTGGGCTCATACCATAGTAGTGTTTGAATACTTGCAATCCCCTTCTGTTGCCACATTTACGCAGATCTACATGCTGGGACTGAAGGTAGTGGTAAGCACTAGTTCCAGGGTTAGAATGCCCTTTTGAGTCTGTGCAAACCTATTAACTTGCATGTTTTAAGGGTTTTCAACAACTTCTCCCATCTGTTCCCATACTGAGAAATGTTGGCAATTTACTCCCGACACTGGCAGATGTAAACCTTCTTGCAGAGTTAGGAAAAAAGTGCTTGGAGGGTAAGTGAACTTGCAAGCACTCGTATTTTCGCATGAGCAAATCTACACATGCATATTTGCTCATGCTAAAATGCAGTTCACAAATATTTTCTAGGAGTACTATTATTTGACCTACTTCTGTAAATTCTTGGGAATTCACAAAAGCCATATAGCTGTACTTAATGCAAGAACATATAACCTAGGTCCACTTTTGAGACTTACTTTAATAATTGGCCCCTAATTTAGTCTGCCGTTGACCGTGACCTTTTGAATTTATTAAAATTCTGTCTCTCTCTCTGTACTGTCTAGCTTCACTGTGAGTGACGGCATTCTGCTCTTTCACAAGGAGCATATCTGCATACAAAGTAGTTTTGTTTGTGCGAGTAAATGTGGCAGTGTGTAGTTTTTGAGACCAAAAGCAACTTTTGCCAAAGTTTGTTATAATGGTGAGGGCCTGGCAGCTCCCACATCAATAAGGTTTTACAAAAACCACGCCAAAACAATTCACACATTGACAAAACTAAAACGCTGACCACCAATTTCAGACCTACTGGCTTTGCCAATGGTTGTTTATTTTTATTTCCCATAATCTTATTGAAACTGATTACCCTGATTTTCCATTATGAATATTTCAGGGAAATACTAGTATGCAGCAACGCGTTACTAAATGATGCTGCAAAGAAATGGTACCTAAAATTTTACAGTGGTTTAGCGAAATGTTTTTTTTTTTTTTCCTGCTTTCGTTTTTTTATCAACATTTTATTTTGAAAGCAAAGAAACATCAATCTTGCTTTCAAGCTTCTGCAAATGTGCTTCAAATCAGGGAACATTATACATAGCGTCATATTGTTAAACTTTGAAAACGTGTGTACACATTTATATACTGGAACCACTGTCAGTACTGCAGTCAGAGCTTACATTTAGAGCGCTCACCCTCATAGTCTTTCATTAATGAACCACAAATACAAGTTTGAACAGCATTAACATATGGACAAAAATATCACCTTAACTGCAGACAGTGCCCTTCCCTGATCCATAATGTGATACTGCAAACTGGCAGCCAAAGGGTTTGTGCTGCAGGGGGTTGGGCCTACTTGTCCCAAGGACAAAATACACATGAAAACTTGTTGCTCTTGACTTCAAACAATAAGTCCTGGGCATCGGGCTATAGGAATTCCACATCCCTGCTAAGGGAAAGTGGTGTCTTAGCACCTGGTCATAAGCCTCACACAAAGCTACAACAAAGCAGCAAGAAGTTGGAGCCAACAGAAGAATGAATTATTTTTTACCTAACTGTACAATTACACAGATCTTACTGCAGAACCCAAGGGCTCTCACATTTCTGCACAAATTTAGGATCTCCACCGGCTCCCAGCAGACAAGCACTTTCAGTTTAAATGTATACGCTGAGCTTTAAGTGGGATAAAAAAAAAAACGGGGGGTGGGGGGGGGGGGGGGAGTCTCAAAGGGGCATGGCCAATGTAATTAAGGGAGTGGCTTGAAACATGCAAGTGTAAAATCTGTGCCTAGCATAGCGCGCTGCTCAACTGGCATTTTGCTGCTTCTGTCATTGCATCCAGATATATAATACAAGCAACATTTCAGCTACAGCAAGCCAAAACTATTGGCTTTGTCTGTGGTTGTTAGCTGCATAAGCCACAACTATGACTTTGTTGAATATAACAAAACAGTCCTTCAGTTCTGAAATAAGACTGTGAAAGAACTTTAACAAGCCTCTTCGAAGTTACCCCAAAGGCAGTGAAGGGTGGCGCTGCTGCAGAGTTAAGATTTTTCTTTCACCCAGTGGGTGATGGCAAAAATGGAGAGCCCGATAGGGACCTGTCTTGTCAGCTGTTTTGTTATAACGGTCAGTGCTCAGCACCAGCGAGACCCGGCCCACTTAAACCCTGGCAATCCACTCTGTATGCTCAGCCCTGATGGGCCTTGGTCCTGTTTGTCTGTGCCGATCGATTTCACCATATTGCCCTGCCTAAAAATCTTTGTCCTCCCCATCACCACCTGGCACAGGTTCCGAGGTTTGTCGAAGTATGTATAACGTGCAGGTAGTGAAGCAAATTTGGCCTTTCTGGATTTTCCTCAGATCGTGTAGTCCAGCTGTTTTAATGAATTTTCTGTAGATGCTTAGGTTTACTTACTACTCATTCTATTCAGATTGTGTTAACTCAGCTGTTTATCTTTACCTGGTGGATCAGATGACTACTCTCTAGTTTGACAGTAACATTCACTGCTGCTCTAGAACATAGCTTAAAGACCCTGGCAAAGCCAATCGCCTTGGTCAACACTTGTAAAGTCCCAAAAGCGAGACCTATTGGCTATGCCAATGCTTGTTTCTCCTTCAATGTCCTCTGGGTTCAAGCCTTGAGTCCTGAGGACGACAAATGTCTGCCACGGACCCTCACTCCATTTGCCTGTGGTGCCTGGTTGAGCATCATGACTCAGTGTGACTCCTGTCACCAGCGGCAACCGAAAGCGTGCAGGAAAAGTCTTATGAAGCTCTTTGCAGTGCAGATGTCCAAGTCATCAAGGTCTTTTCTTCGTCATCTATCTCCTACATGCTCTGACCTCTCTGATGTTCAGGAGGGGAATGTAGGGGGGCCTTGCGATCGCTAAAAGGTTGTATGGCTTTCTGGGGAACGCTACCGCTACCCCTGTCTGTGGCGGGGCGCATTGCCCTACTGAGAATGATAGCCCTGCCCCGATTGCTATATTTCTTCACCACCCTACCGGTGTGGATCCCCAGGGTGTGGTTTCGCTCGCGCGACCCACTTATTACAAATTTTATCTGGGGGGTCTGGCAGAAACAGAGTGACCTTAGCTACGTTGAGAAGGGCGCAGGTAGAGGGAGGGTTAGCAGTGCCGGATATGGAGTATTATTACCTGGCTGGACAACTCCAACGCTTTACGCAATGGGTGGCAGGTAGTCTAGATCCAGAGAGGAAGAAGCCCCCATTCACCCCGAATAGGGTGGATGTCATGAGCACACTAATGGGCACCATTAAACAGCGTAAGATAAGCTCTTCGGAACACAGGGTGATACGGAACTGCTGGGCTAGGTGTCTCCAGAAGACACAAACAAAACGTCCTTACTCCGCAGAGATGCTGGTGGTGTTACTTGAGGCGCTCCCACGTGGGGGCCACTGGGGGGGGGGTTAGAGGAATGGGAGCAAGCAGGAGTCACTAAAATAGGGGACCTATATGGAGACGGTGAACTGCTCACGTTCGCGGCCTTCCGAGCAAAATGGGACATTCCGCAGGGACACTTTTTACTATATGGGGCGGTCACTGGGGCCATGCGCAGGCACTGGGGCAGGGGTCAACCGAACCACCCACACACTCCACATGTCAATACATAAGCCTAGTGGGAGGCGTCATCAAGGCAGTATCGTGCCTTTACTGAGCCATTCGGCGGGATTCCACAAGGCCATTGGAGGGGCTGAGGGGTAAATGAGAGGCGGACCGTGGGACTCCTGTAGAGGATAAGGATTGGGAAAACACACTGCTCCGGGCCACCAACGTATCCCGTAATGCACAATTCCAATTAATTCGTTTTTACACCCTGCACAGAGCGTACATCACACCTGACCGAATTAATCTCGATTTCCACTAAGATGATACGAGTTGCCCTCGCTGCCAGGAGGTGGGAGCTGACTACATCCATATGATGTGGAGTTGCCTGCAGCTGGAAGGGTACTGGCACGAAGTGGTTAGAGAGACAGCGCGCGTCATAGAGAAGGAGATCTCATGCACCCCCAGTCACGTGCTGCTCAACCAGTTCTCCCACTCCGCTAAGACTAAGGTCACGGCAAGGTTCCAGGATCTTGCATATATACTGGCGAAACGCAAACTCGCTAGCACATGGAAGGCACCAGCGGGTCCTGGGGTGGCTAGATGGAAGCGGGAATTAGAGAAGTGGACGGGCTGCGAGCATAGAAAACTGCTTCGGAATGCGCATCGGGGCATAGGCAGACTAGAGAGAGCCCAGGCTTGGGGAGTATTAGTAGATGATCTGAAGAACGTAGACAGAGTCTGCTCCCAGCACACCTCGGGCCAGGTCACGACCTGCCAGCCCTCATAGCCAGGATCAGGAGGGAAGAGAGGGGGGCGATATAAGTAGACCATAGCACCCTAACATTTACAGGCTTGAAGGTTTCCTTGAGTCCGACCTCCGGCGTAGCTTATAAAGAGTGAGACCCAGATCACACGTGCAATGAGACATAATGGCAGGTTAGTCGACAGCAGCAAGGGGTGGGGGGGAGGTGGAGGGGACAGTTGGGGGGGGGGGGGGGGGGAAGGACTGTGTGATGATCATATTGGACGGCAGTCCCTTACTCCTAGAGTTCTATAGCACGGCGGAGAGCCACGCAACAAGTAGAGGTATGACCAAGTGAACAGCTACGTAGCTAGAGACACTACTCTGAACCAGAAATGGTTGTGATTGGGGAACGAATGGAGTATGTACCGTGATACTTAAATGCTAATAAAATGTTTTTTTTAAAAATAGCTTTTTCCTACACGCTCCATGGGCCAACCACACGTCTGCAGTTGAAGCAGTTTCCATGGTTTTCCTTCTACTACAATGTCTAGAGGCGAGTCTCCGTGTCAAAATCAGGGTGCCACACTGTAGGAAGCTGGCTCTGTAGATAGTATATATCAAACTTAGGTATAGTGTGCACAGTCCAGTGGAACCTTTTACCTCTGCCTAGAGGTAAAAGTAGATAGCACCTTACTCTCTATTTGTGGTAGTGTGGGCGAGCAGGAAGGCTTTATCAGAGAATAGTGTTAAGCATTTGTTGTACACACTTCGGCAGTAAATGATGTCACACTCAGACTGAACTCAGACCACTTTGTGTGTATAAAAAAATATTAAGGTATTTTATTTCTATAACCAAGCCTAGCCTGGTGCAGGTGAGTGAAATAAATGCTTTACAAAATCTTATGCAATGTTTTACAATTGAATGCAGGTTCAAATGTAGTTTATTGAATTACAGGTAAGTCAATGTTTCGAAATTACTTTTCACATTACTATGTGTTACTTTTTAGATTACTTTTCAGATTACTTTTGCTAATCAGTGTGATATGCCTAGATATCACACTGGGACATTTCCTAGACAAAAGGGAAGTAATTCAGTACAAACTCCACACTTTGATAGTTTTTCCTTGAATTTTGTTATGTATTCCTATGGAGAAAAATGAAGCTAACGGTTTGCAGGTAAGTACAAGTTTGTGGGAGTTGGTTTTCTGGGGTTAGAACCAGGGTTCCCCTAGGGTCAAAGATACACCCTCAAAACACCCTCAGCTACAATAGGGAAGCCGGGTGCAGAGTGATGAGGCCTAATGTTATCCAATGGGAGATGGGGGGGTCTCTGGCTGGTGGCTGCTAACGAGCAGGCCACAAGGTTGTGGGAGCCAAGCTCCTGGTGTTAAGCTCAGAGCAAAGGGGGATCCGAGGTAGCACCCCAGGGTGGCTGAGTGCTGTTGATTTCAATGGGGATTCTCTGGTTGCAACAAAGACTGCAGGCCCAGGGATGAAGATCTTCTGGAGATGACCACATGTTGGAGAGGAAGTTGGGCAACCCATGGCAGTGGGATGTCTGGTGCTGGGGTGTCTTTAGGTATAGGGTTTTGTTTGCGGACAGGGGGGGGTTGTGGGGGTGGGGATTCAGAGATCATCAGATCTCAGTTCAGGCTCGCCAGGTAGACCTCGTGTTGGGCAACTCTAACTCAGGCTGTAGGCGTCGGGTGCAGAGTAGTTTTGGCTAGGGCCAGAGTCTGGTGACCAAATCCAATGTTCTCGAGAGGCAAAGTCTGTGGCTTGAAAGGCTGGGCAGGTCCTCCAGGTTCTCAAGGTTGCTGGCTGCAGGACACACCGGGATTTCACCGGGGCAGGTTCGAGGTGGGGACAGGCCGGAAGGGCTGGGGCCAAGTCAGTGGGCGTCCTCCTCTCTTTAGTTTCAGCACTGGTTCTTCAGTCCTTTCCTTGTCTGAGGCAAGGTACGAGGTTGTCCCTATATACTAGATTTAAGGGTGTTACAGGTATGTTTCAAGTCGGGACGAATGGGTCCCTTTCCTTGGGGTGGATACAACTCCTATTATGTCACCCTCTAGTGGGAGGGGGGCATAAGCCTCACTCTGGTTGGCTGGGTCCCCCCCATCTGCAAGAAGGCAGAGACAGAGTTGCGCTTCACCTCGCCTCCCCACCTGAGGGTGGGGTTGGCAATGGTGGCTACACCTCTCCTATCTACGTTTTCCCGCCGATTCTCCTGCCCAAAGTGGGGGTCTGAACTGGTGGGGGCCAGTTGCTGGGAGCAGCAAATGGCTGGAGTAGCTCACAAAGGTCGCAAGCCTTTGAAGCTTCCACTTCGTGGACCCTACCCATCCTGGGGGAGGAGGCTTGGCACCTCGTCAAAGGATGTGCTTTTTTTTTCAGGACCCCTGGAGCTCTCGACCCAGGCGTCCAGAAACATGTCTGGTGGTGGCAGCCACTCAGCCAGGACACTAGACTTTGGTCGTTTTTAATGAGGCATCTCTAAGATGCTTTCTGAGTGCATTTTTCATTAAATCCTACACAGTGGCACCAGTGTGGGTTTAACGATCAGAAGCACCCAATCCTGGCTTGCCGATAATCATCTCAAACTCAATGCTTTGAAAACCGAGTTCCTTCTGATCTCACCTCCCGCGAAGATCGCTACCACTCAAATTTGGCTTAAACACCTAACTGCACTCAATGTCCAACCAACCATCGTGGACTCAGCAAAATCTTTAGGCATAACACTCGATCATCCACACCCACCATCCCCAACACCAACACCCATCCCACCCTGGACAAGATTATGGCCACCCTCCTCCAGCTCAAAGAAGACATTCACACCATCAAAGAACTACTCTGCACACACCCCAGACACTCCTCACTCACCACAACCCCCCCTCCCAGCATGTTCTCCACCCTTCCGGATGACGCTCCCACTCTACACCCCCCACACTGGACCAAGATCCCTGTCTACAATCGCAACAATCGCCCCCGTCGCCCATGCAACCCTCTCTCGCACTCTCCCACTCTACACCCCCCACACTGGACCAAGATCCCTGTCTACAATCGCAACACTCGCCCCTGTCGCCCATGCAACCCTCTCTCGGACCTAGACATACTCGCCCTCCTCCGCTCCTACGACCCAGCTCCCCTAATCCACACATCCACCACACACCTTCATTCCCACGATACACTCAAACCCCCGCAGACCCCCCACACTAAACAGAATCTCAATCCCTAATAACCTTAGAAAAGTCCCCCTCTCTCTAGAACCCTCTACCTCCCTCGACACACCCCGTCTCAAATGCACTCTCCTCAACTGCAGATCGGCCTCTAGACACTCCTCCGCCATCGCTGATCTCATCTTGACATTGGACCTTGACCTAATCATCATGACTGAAACCTGGCTAAAAGAGTCCTCTACACCTATAATGGACATTCTGGTTCCCCCCAACTACCACATCATTAGACTTGACAGGTCTGGCAAAATAGGTGGTGGAATTGCATGCATATACAGGAACAACCTGTTTTGAAAGTCCCCTCCCCTTCCTTACCCTCCCCAACTTCCTTTGAATACATCTGCCTCGATATTATCAGTGAGGGCAAACCGATATGCCCTCTTCACGGCATTTACCACCCTCCTGGGGACAATCTCACCTTCACCCAGCAAATCATGGATATGATCTCAACCAATTCCGGACGACAGCTCACCCAAATATACCTTGGTGACTTCAATCTCCACTGGAATGATTACAATGACGCGGTGGTAAATAGTCTTAAAAACTTCCTCAACGCCCTTGACCTCACTCAAATATGCAACAGCCCGACCCACGAGAAAGGCTCTATCCTCGACCTTATCTCCAAAGAGGACTCTATCCAACTCTAGTCTATCCAACCCTGTGACTGGTCAGATCATCATATTGTCACATTCTTCATTAATGAAAAATTCAAACTCAACCCGGTCCAATCCTCCAAGCCTAAAATCTGGAAAAGAGACCTGAAAAAACTCAACCCAGGCTCCCTACCCCCTGGCAGCTGCAACCTCCTACTTCCTCCTACCGGCGTTACGGACGTCCAATCCTTGACTGACCACTATCTCAACGCCATGACCTCGATAATTAATGAGGCGGCACCCATGCAGCTAAAAAGAATCCCCGCTAAAATCTCCAATCCATGGTACGACGGGAGTCTCAATGAGGATAGACGAGCCATGCGAATGGCAGAGCGCACCTGGAGATCAGCTCCCTCTGCACTACACCTAAAAATCCTGAAGAATAAGAGAAACGCCTACTTCAGGAAAATAAAACGCTCAAAATCAGTCTTCTTTAGCCTCCCGCTCGACCAAGCAAAAAAACGTCCGAGAAAACTGTTTGAGCTAATCAGAACACAATCCAAGGAACAACCCCAACCACTCAGCACTATGCGCGAAGCACCCTCCTGTGAAGACTTCGCCGCTTTCTTTATTAAAAAAACTGACAACATAAAGAGCGATCTCCTCATTGACGCAAGCCTTTACGCTAAACCCCACTGCATAGCACACACTGAACCAAAAAACAATGCTACTTGGTCATCCTTTGGCACCTACACTGAAGAAGAAATTGGCAAACTGCTCAGCACATTGAAACCATCAAATCACCTCACGGACCCCCTCCCTGCTAACGCTGTCAAAGGCTTCACACCTCTGCTCCTTCCACTCTGGACTAAAATTATCAACAGCTCACTTCAACAAGGAACCATCTCTGACTCCCTCAAAGTAGGACAAGTCACGCCCTTACTAAAGAAACCTACAGCCGACCCCTCTGATCTAAACAATTATCGTCCCATTACCAATATTCCCACTCTCGCCAAACTGTTGGAAAAATGCGCACAACTACAATTGACTAAACACATTGATCAGTTTGATCGCCTCAACCCTCATCAATCAGGCTTCCGAGCAGGACACAGTACAGAAACTGCTATGACTCACATAATTGACGACGCCCTTCAAATCCTAGATCAAAACGATACCTGCCTACTCATCCTTCTTGATCTCTCTTCAGCATTCGACACCGTCAAACATGATAATTTACTCGAACTATTAAACACAAGAATGGGTCTATCTAGGACTGTTCTCAAATGGTTCACTTCCTTTCTACACAACAGGTCGCAGAAATTCAAGAGCAACAACTTGATGTCCTCGCCAATACCTGTTTCGCTAGGCGTCCCCCAAGGATCCTCCCTATCCCCAACTTTGTTCAACCTAGTTATGGAACCTCTCACCACCTTGCTACAAGCATCCAATGTACACTTTCACATGTACGCTGATGACACCCAACTATATCTCAAATTACAATCCCCCAAAGACATTTTGCTCCTGAACTCAACGATCAGAAGCACCCAATCCTGGCTTGCCGATAATAATCTCAAACTCAATGCTTTGAAAACCGAGTTCCTTCTGATCTCACCTCCCGCGAAGATCGCTACCACTCAAATTTGGCTTAAACACCTAACTGCACTCAATGTCCAACCCACCATCGTGGACTCAGCAAAATCTTTAGGCATAACACTCGACACCAATCTCAACATGCAGCAACATATCAGCAAGGCAACTAAGGGAGCAAACTAACAAATCAATACCCTGAGGAAACTTAAACCCTTCCTCCCAGCCAAAGACTTCCAAACTGCAGTACAAGCACTAGTCATCCCGCGAATAGAATACGGCAGCACCGCCCTCTGCGGTCTCCCCCTAACTACTACTGCACCCCTAAGAGCTTCTCTAAACGCTGCAGCGAGACTCATCACTGGGTCAAAAAAACACTCGCATATTTCCCCTGACCTGAAATCCCTGAATTGGCTGCCTTTTGAAGCCAGAATACATCTGAAAATCGCCTGCATGACACACAAGGCTGTACACTTGAGCTCACCCGGATACCTCAACCAGAAGCTGACAATTTCTGGCGGCTCTAGAAACACTAGAGGCACAAACAATCTTTTGCTAAAACCTCGAAGATTCAGGAAGGAAAAAACTTATAAACGCTCCTTCTCAGGAATGGCACCCAGGATTTGGAACTCACTCCCTCCTGAAACCAGGCTCATCTCCTCCACTACACTTTTTAAGAAAGAAGTAAAGGCTATCCTCATGGCTAAATACACTTGAACTATTACTGTGGATTTGTTAAAGACTCTGCACCGACCTGTACTATCCGCTCGATCCCTGTGATTGTTTTATTACTTGTACTGTTGTCTTACCTGACTGTCTTTGCTCCCACTTATTTGTACTATTAGCATTATTGATGTACCTGTTTTATTATGCTCCCCCATGTACCTACCTCACCCCACTTATTACCTGCAACCACGCTATGCCCAATGGACTGTTATCTACTCTCCTGTTCGTATCCATGCTTTGTAAAGCGCTCTGATATCTGCAAAGATCTTGTTCGAGCTATATAAAACTTTCAAAATAAAATAAAAATAAATAAATGTGCTGAGCAGTTTGATACCAAATTTCCCAGTTTTCAGTAAAGCTGTTATGGTGCTGTGGAGTTTGTAATGACCTACTCCCAGCACCATATACTCTTTATGGTATTACTGCACTTAGTGTCTAAGAATTGGCTTAGTCACTGTAGGGGTACAGGTTTCATGCACCTGTACCCCAACCACTGGTATAGTGCACCCAGCTAGAGGGGTGGCTTACCTATGCCAGGGTAGTGGATTGTAGGCATGGCACAGTGATGTGTGCTATGTCGACTCTTCACTTTGTTCTGCACCAAAGCACGCAGCCTGTAATGGCAGTATGTGTTAATTTTTTTAAATTTAAATAAGGGTACGGGCCTCTAAGGGTGGCAGAATAAGTGCTGCATGCAGCCCTTATAGGCCTTTCCTGGTCACAGTGCCCTTGGTACCTATGGTACCTTTTACAAGGGATTTACATGAGTTGCCAATTGGGTTTTGCAACAGTTTAGGGAAAGAACACAAGTCCTCCTGAGCAGGAACCCAGGGCATACTCTAAGTACGTCAACAGTTTGGCAAAAAGTGGGGGCAACCATGCAAAAAAGGACACTTGTCTTCCAGGGGATACTCATTAATAGTCATAAGCACTGAATTATCTCCGCCCATGAGCGGGAACCCGGAACACATAAACAATATACATATATATGTGTAAATATACCAAAAAGTACATAGTACTAAACTAAATATACACATATACATGTATAAGACCCATAATATGCAGCCCAACATATATACATAGGCTAATAAAGCCAAACTTACACATGTTCTGTAGCATGAAAATATGCTATATATCAATGCAATAAACAGGCATGAGCCTAAAATGCATTTCATAACCATGAAAACCTTTTATTTTCATCAAAGAACCTGTTGTAAACAGTTATTAGCCTAAAAGGCTGCATATGAAAAAAATTTCTGTGTACAGAAAATCAGACTGGCACCCTGCCTTTAAGGCCCCAGAGAATCTGCACACTATGCCTTTAAGGCCTCCAGGAGAACTCTGTTCCCATAATGCCCCACAGGTGACAGTTAGGCCAGTTCGTTTTTCCGGCTTGTTCTGTGAGGAACCTGGAACTTGAGCTCGGCTAACTTTTGAGTTTTTCTGTCAGAAGTTGTTTTTTTCTTGTCTTTTTTGACAATTTACTACTCTAGTGGTGGTTTAATACCTTTTTCTGACTAAACTGTTGGTGTTTTTTAGTCCGAATGCCACCTTTATTTTACAAATGTCCTTCCTGTGGGAAGATGTCAAAAACGGACCCACACTCTGTTTGTGTGGTTTGTCTTCCAGCTTCACATAAGGTGAAAGAGTGTTATCACTGCCTCAACCTTTCTAATAGGACTTTAAGAGAAAGGGAGAAAATGAGGTTGCTGGGCCTTCTGGAGAGAGAAAGCCATGGTGAGAAGGGCTCTAAGAGCTTGGTGTCATCTGCTAAGCCATCTTCTCAACCCAAACGTCGAACAGCTTCTCCTGAAGGTAGAACTAAGAAACATCGACTCCAGGGAGCGTCGCCGTCAAAAAAGGTGCGCTCAGCGTCGAGATCCAGATCACTGTCAGCCTTGTCGGCGTCGAAGAAGGCTCCATCGCCGTCGAGGGCATCGCCGGTGAGGCAAGTTTTAGCGTCTAGACAGTCGCCGTCGAAATCCCTTTCGACGTCGAGACATCTGGTGTCGATTGCAGTAAGGACGACGTCGGGGGTGCAAGGTTCGACGTCGAAGTATCGTAAGAGATCGACGTCGAGCGAAGAGATGCTTCCGACGTCGAGAGTCATCGGTCGACGTCGAAGGGGAGACTGCTGTCGAGGGAGAGACGTAAGTCGTCGTCGTCGAGAGGCGAAGGAAGATCGGCGTTGAAGAATTCGACGTCGAGACCTAAGAAGAATAGAAGGTCGAGGTCTCCATCGCGACGTAGTTCGACGTCGAAGCATGCTTCGGGCTCGAAGCATGGAGTGTCAGAGTCTAGGTCTCCCCCACCTGTTGAAAGGTCGGTTTCGAGACTATCAAGATCAGCCTCTCGGACCTCACTTAGGTCTTTGTCGAGGTCAGAAATAAGTCCACAACCTTTAGTGGCGTCTACACCGCAGGGTCAGCAGGACAGGTCTGCAGCGGGTCAAGAGGCAGGGCACCAGGACTCTTCTGTGGTGGCGCATTCTGGCTCAACCTCAGGGCACGTGTCAGATGACAGACAATTGGTGCCCAAACAACGAACTCCATCTGGCTCATCAAAGTCTGAGCGGAGTGTAGTCTCCAGAGCCTCCAAGTCTTCAGCAGAGCTGCATATTGTGCAGGTTTCACCTGAGGCTTCACCTGAGCGTGCAGAGCGGCCTCTTAACATGTCACCAAGGTGGCTGGAAAGCCTGAGACATTGGAAGATGCGTCCAGAGGCAGGACTGATGGGGATGAGGGCTCCGGTCCCTCAGACGGAGCTGCATAGAAGATCACGCTCGAAATCCCTAGTGAGAGAGAGAGAGAGATCACGTTCGAGGGAGCGTAGGAGGCAGCGATCGGCAACTCCTCAGAGGCGGCGTAGAACCCCTTCATCTTCTACGTCATCTTCGTCCTCTTCAAGGTCTTCATATAGAGACTATTCTCCCACTATATCATCTACTCCACCTTCCAGAGTGTCTCCCGTAGATGATTTGAGCACATTTAATGATGTACTATGTCGTGGGGCGAATAAGTTTAACATCAAGATGGCAGTTCCCCAAGTGACATCGTCAGTCATCTTTGAAACCCTGCATCACAAGACGTCTGGCAGGCCTCTTCTGCTGTTGGTGCCCGGTTTGATAGAACCAGCAATGAGAACATTCCTGACTCCGGCCACGGTGGGTTCAGGTCCTTCTAGGATTGCAAAAAAGTACAAGGCTCCAGAAGAAGATCCACTATTTTTGCGCTCTGACCCACCTCCAGACTCACTTATTGTGGCGGCTGTCAGAAAATCGTATTCTGCAGCATCTAACTCTTCTGCTCCACCTGAAAAGGATAGCAAGAGTATAGATTCCTTGGGGCGTAGAATGGCTAATACCTCGGGATCGGTCATGAGTGGCCAGTGCGGCAGCCTTACTGGGCCGCTATGATCGTCTGCTGTGGGACTCGGTGGCTCGTTTTGAGGATAAACTCCGTAAGGAAGATCAAAAGGATTTCCTGGAGATTGTGGAAGAAGGCGGACTGGTGGCTAACCAGAGCATTAGCGCGGCTGCTGATTCGGCGGATCTGGCAGCGCATGGCTATGCGCACGCTATTTGTGCTAGGCGTTCAGCTTGGCTGCGCCTTACTGGGCTAAAGCCTGAGGCCCAGAGGAAAATAGTGAATTTTTCAATGGTTCGACTCTGTTTGGATCTTATGCTGACGATGAGATGTCCAAGATGAAAGTGGAGTTGGACACTCCTAAGGCCGTAGGTCTTGAAAAGAAGAAAGAATTTAAACGTCAGGGTAATTTTCGTCCCTTTGACAAGAGATCTTTCCAGCAGAGGGGCCAACAGACAAATTGGTCCTCGCAAAACCAAGGCCAGAATCAACAAAGGTCGCAATTCCAACAGCGGCGACCTGGGCGAGGCAGAGGAAATGGAAATAGGCAGCAGTCATCTGCTACCAAGCAGCCTCAAAAACAATGAACGGAGGCTTCCTCCACAACCGTGTGCCACTCCGGTTGGAGGAAGTTTTGTGCGTTTTCTGGACGAGTGGAAACAGATCACAAAGGACAGATGGGTGATGGGTATCATTCAGAGCGGGTACCTTTTGAGATTCAAGAAGCCACCCCCTGTCATGCGTCCTCTAAAGATGTTACAGTGGAATGTAAAACGTTTACAACAGGAAGCGAACATCCTTCTGAAGAAGAAGGCCATAGAACTAGTTCCATCTCAGCAGAGGTATCGAGGCCTGTACTCTAGATTTTTTTTCTTGTAAAGAAAAAAGGTCCAGCTACAAAGTTCAGACCCATTCTGGATTTGAGACTGTTGAACAAATTCATTCGAAAGGAGAAGTTTCGAATGCTGGCTCTTCATCAGATCTTCCCCCAGTTACATCAGGGGGATTGGATGTGCTCCATCTATCTGAAGGATGCTTATTTTCATATTCCGGTATCAAGAAAACATCGCAAGTTTCTCAGGTTTCAAGTAGCTGCTCAACACTATCAGTACGCAGTACTCCCATTCGGCCTGAGATCAGCTCCCAGAACTTTTTCCAAATGTATGGCGGTAGTTACGGCTTGTCTTCGAAAGAGACGGATTTTCATACATCCGTACTTAGACGACTGGCTTCTGAAGAGTTCATCCCCATCTCTACTGGAAGAACATCTATCTATATGCCTTCACCTCATGTGCAAGTTGGGTCTTCAAGTCAATTACAATAAGTCCATAATGAACCCCACCCAGAAGATCCACTACCTGGGTGCTCTACTGGACACGGAAAAAGAAAACAAGTGTCCTTCGGAGGAGAGGTGGTTATCCATCAAGTTGAAGTGTATTCTTCTCCTTCAGTCTGCACATCCGACAGTTTGGCAAGTGTTCTCTCTCCTGGGGTCCATGGCATCGTGCATCTTCATCGTTCCAAACGCACGTTTGCATATGCGTCCTCTACAGCAGTGTCTGGAAGATCAGTGGAAGCAGAGGACGGGTTGCTGGGAGGATCGAATTTATCTCCAACAGTCTGCAAGAGATTCCATCCGGTGGTGGATGAAGATGACACACTTGATGAGGGGAGTTCCTTTTCATCAGGACCCACCAATGCAGACTCTGATCACAGACTCCTCTCTCCAAGGTTGGGGGGGGCGCATATGGGCCCTCTGCAGGTACAAGGGCTATGGTCAGACTTCGAGAAAGGATATCACATCAATCTGCTCGAACTTAGAGCGGTCCATCTTGCTCTCAAATCCTTGGCTCCATCTCTACAGACTCGGTCCCTCCTGGTGCAAACAGACAATACAACCACAATGTATTACTTAAACAAGCAGGGGGGTACCAGGTCCAGGACTCTGTCCATAGAAGCCCAGACCATCTGGCATTGGTTGCTAGCACGAGACCTGTCAATAACAGCGGTTCATCTGCCAGGGAGTCTCAACTCTCAGGCGGACGACCTCAGCAGAGACTTCGTCGAAGCACACGACTGGGTTCTCAACAAGGACGTCGCGCACAGCATTTTCCAAGCTTGGGGCACACCAGACATCGATCTGTTCGCAGACGCGGCAAACACAAAATGCCCCGTCTTCGCGTCCAGGTTCTCCCAGAGAGGGTCTAAAAGGGATGCCCTTTTGATAGACTGGTGTCAACTTGCTGTACGCTTTTCCACCGATTCCGTTGATACCGGCAGTGATCAACCGGATGTACAAGACCGACTCCAGAATTATACTGATTTGCCCAGAGTGGCCACGCCAGTGGTGGTTCCCAGATCTCCTCCAGTTGTCAGAAGTACCACACAGGAGATTGCCTTGTCGCCCGGATCTTCTGTCCAAACCGGAGGGGCGAGTGTTTCATCCCAATCTGCCCTCCCTGCGCTTGGCAGCATGGCTCCTGAAGTCATCCAGTACGGGCACTTGCAGCTGAATCCAGAGTGTATGAACATCCTTAAGGAGGCAAAGCGGCCTTCTACAAGACAATCCTACGGATTTAAGTGGAAACGCTTTTACCTTTGGTGTCAGAGTAAGGGTCTTGACCCTGTTTATGGTCAAGAACAGGTGATCTTACCTTATCTGCTTTACCTTGCTGAATCTGGTTTACAGTTTAGTTCCATCAAAGTCCATCTTGCTGCAATAACTGCTTATAGAAAATCGCCAACACAGATCTTTCTTTCTGATGCCTGTGGTGAAGGATTTTTTGGAAGGTTTAAGGAAGGTGTATCCTCCAGTCAGGTCTCCTTCTCCACCTTGGGAGCTTAATGTGGTGTTGACCAAGTTAATGGGTTCCCCCTTTGAACCCATACATAAAGCGTCTTTACAACACTTATCTTGGAAAGTAGCGTTCCTGGTGGCCATCACTTCTTCTCGTAGGGTGAGCGAAATCCAGGCTCTGCGTTGCAAGGAACCGTACACTATTTTTCATGGAAACAGAGTGGTGCTCAGAACTCATCCTGCTTTCCTGCCCAAGGTGGTGTCGGATTTTCATATTAATCAAACCATAACATTGCCTACTTTCTTTCCAAACCCTTCGAGCCCGGCTGAACGGGCACTACATTCGTTAGATTTGAAAAGGGTTTTGAAATTTTACTTAGACAGAACAAAGTCTTTGAGGCATACGTCTGTTTGTGAACTATAATCCTACGAATACTGGTTTGGCAGCGTCTAAGAGGTCCATTTCTAGATGGATAGTGTCATGTATCCTACTGGCTTATCAGCCAGCCCACAAGTCTTTATCAGGTAGACCTAGGGCTCATTCTACGAGAGGGAAAGCTGCTACCACAGCTCTCCTTAGGAATGTGGCTATGTCAGAGAAATGTAAAGCAGCTACTTGGCGGTCAGTGCATACCTTTACACGCCATTACTGTTTAGATTCTGATGCGCAGGTTGATGCACAAGTGGGACAAGCATCCCTCAAATTTGTTTGATAATTCTAGCTGAACACTATGGTTTAAAAGTGTGGCTATGCACTTATCTGTTCGCCCGCTTCTGGTGGGTATGAGCTTGCTACTCTATTCACTGCTTATGACTATTAATGAGTATCCCCTGGAAGAGAAGGATTAGTTACTTACCTGTAATCCTAGTTCTCTTCCAGGGGTATACTCATTAAAGTCATAAGCACACTCCCGCCTCCCCGGGCGAGCAGTAGCATTGAGTTTTCAATAGGTTATTGTTGTAAATGTTTTAAAGTGCAGATTCCTGCTAAGTCTATGGTGCCGTACAAAAGAGCTGGCCTAACTGTCACCTGTGGGGCATTATGGGAACAGAGTTCTCCTGGAGGCCTTAAAGGCAAAGTGTGCAGATTCTCTGGGGCCTTAAAGGCAGGGTGCCAGTCTGATTTTCTGTACACAGACATTTTTTCATATGCAGCGTTTTAGGCTAATAACTGTTTACAACCGGTTCTTTGATGAAAATAAAAGGTTTTCATGGTTATGAAATGTATTTTAGGCTCATGCCGGTTTATTGCATGGATATATAGCATATTTTCATGCTACAGAACATGTGTAAGTTTGGCTTTATTAGCCTATGTATATATGTTGGGCTGCATATTATGGGTCTTATACATGTATATTTAGTTTAGTACTATGTACTTTTTGGTATATTTACACATATATATGTATATTGTTTGTGTTCCGGGTTCCCGCTCATGGGCGGAGATAATTCAGTGCTTATGACTTTAATGAGTATACCCCTGGAAGAGAACTAGGATTACAGGTAAGTAACTAATCCTTTCCTACACTCCACCCCCATGCTGTCTAACTGGTTACTTTACTTTGGTGACACCAGTGGCGAGGAATCTTCTCCATCCTCCTGTCTCCTCCTGGTTGACTCTCTTCGATATCCTACTGGGTGCCTAGTCTAAACCTTAAATGGGGACACCTGTGGTTCGCTCCATTTCTCACAGACATTCACCTGGCCCTGGGGGATCCCGCCTGTCTCCTTAGACATCCCTCTATTAGGAGCTGTGTGGTTCAAGCTAGTTTGGCCTCTTAAAATATAGATTTTTTTTCCCCTCCTGTCCTTCTGGAGAGAGGGGCCAGGAAACTCAACCCTTGTGGTAGGTGTATTTTCTCTTCTGGCGCTGCCCTGCACTCGCTGAACACTTGTTTTCTCAACTGCTTCTTCCTACGCCTTGTGGGACTCAGTGGAACGCCTCCTGCCCCCACTTCTGGAGTAAGCCCGGAATGCTCTTGTTCCCCTTGTACGTGATGGGCAGGAAGCTGCCACTCTTAGCATCCGCTGGTGTATAGATTTTACCGATTCTGTTGGTCGGGCTACGACCTCTTTCATAGCTCTAGTTTGGCGTGCATGGTTGCATACTTCAGGTTTTCAGAGGCTGTGCAAACTACTTCAATTGACATACATTTTGATGGCACCTCCCTTTTTGACGCACATGCTGACTTGGCCTAGTGCTGGCTCAGAGATTGTCATGGTGGTGCATAGTCTTAGCTATTTTTTGTACTAAGGTTGTTTGGGACAGTTTGTTTCCCCTTGTTTTGACTCTGGTCAGTCTTCATAGGTTTGAGTACTCTCTCCCTTCCTGGTTTACACCCGGTGCGGTGTTCCTGCTTGCTGCATGTACTTTTCTTAGCAGTTATGCAGTCAATGACTGGTTTTGTTTCCAGCCATCTGCAACACATCATGCTTTGCGGTCTTGTGGGAGTCTGTTCTTACAGATTCTTTCTGCTGCTTGATTTTTCCTACCCGAATGCTTACTGTGTGGCAGGTGTTCCGTTACGTAGTGTGGATCACTGTAGGCTTGTTCTTTGTTTCCCGGGACCTTATTTTGTATGCCTTAGACTTGTTGTATAAGCTTTCTATACAATTAGTATCCCTTATAGGTGCTCAATTTCTTAATTTCTTTTCCCCCTCAATATAGGCGACACTAATGCCGCAGGCACGCTCTTTGCCTGATTATCCTTTTTTCCGGTCTTCAACCCCCATTGCGGTGTGGACCTTCTTTGTTCATTTTTACTTTGAGACATATGGATTTTCCCCTACTCTTAAGTTCTACTTGGTCGGGACTGGGTTTCACGACTTCTCCCTCACTGATGCCCTTCTGGTAGCGGCATCTTCTTGGCGTATTCTTTCGATTCGCAACGCGGCACTATTTTCTTGTTTGGGCCCCCCCATTTCTCCTTTGTCCCCCTAATGCTGCTCATTTTCTGCAGTCTGGTGTTCTTGACTGTTTTTACCCTTTAAGTGTTCTTTCTACATATTTGGGGTACAGTAGTTGCTGTTTCCTCCTGCAGGGGGTTTTCTAAATCTCTGCCATCGCACCCATGGAGTAGCTGTTTTGTCTGCTGTTCTTCAAGTTCTCTTCACCTGGGACACCATCCCCTTGATTGTTTGGATCCTTATCTGTTGTCCTTATTTAGCAAGAGGTTGGTTTCCCTTTCTATCCTAGCTTTTCTCAATGTTTCCCCTGCTTCTGTAAGTTGGGCCAGAGGTGATTGTCATAATCTACTATATGTTAACCTTAGTTTCAGCCAGCCCTTCGTTCCACCTGGCAGTCTACTTCTCTTTCATCGTGGTCTTTTTACATGCTGTATATTCTTTGCTGTTCCTGCTACCACCTACTTGCATCCTTCCCCAGTCAGTGGTGTTAGTTCTTGGACAGTTGCCCGTTTTTCCTGTAGTGGGAAATGCGTTCCACTTACTGCTCTATATGGCATTGTTTTGTGGTTTCCCAGCTTTGTATTTCGGTCTCCACCTCAGTTACTGTTGCAACCTCTTCTTTTACGACTGTAGGATGTTTTATCTGTCCTTCCTTGGTTACCTCCTTTCTTGGAGTGTCACTCCTTCCTCCACTTTTCGTCGTCCTGCTCTGACAGAGGACAGGACTTCCCTTCAGAAGAGCGGTTATACTTTTGCTACATTCTCTGTAACTTACGTTTCTACAGGAATTCCAGTTATTTATATGCATATTTATCCTTGTATATTATCCTTGGACGTCTCTGCATGTACATACCTATCTTTTGCATGGATCTCTTGTAGATGGCTTTTACTTTTTACTTCAGGTATGTTTGTTTTGCACAAATGGTGATCCGGTGCACGCTGCTGCGTTCTACCTACGGCCTTTGTGACCTGGTTCAACTTTCTCAGTTGTACATGTCTGTTTCCTTCCTTCTCTTCAATGAGCATCTGCATTACATTTTTCATCTATCAATGTTCTCCGTATCAAAGCAGGTTTTTTAACCGTTCTTTTTCTAGCGATGCTCTTACGCATTCATTGTTCTTTTTTCTCAACTCCATCATTCTTTTGGACCGGCTTCTCTTATTTGGGGATCAATGGTGAGGTCAGTTTGCAGCCCCTCCTCCAAGGATGGTATTGCTTGGGTATTGTTTTCTAAGATAAGGAATCTGCGTTAGTTAGTGACTTGTCCGTCAGTGTTGGAATGAAAGTCCGCTGCATGACTTGCAGAAGCTATGCCACTCTTCAATTGATTTTACTGATCAGAATTGTTTTACTTTTAGTGACTGGTGAGTCCACTGGAGGTGATCCACATTTAATATCGTCTTTATCGTACATTCAAAAAGAGGTTTGCAATCTGGGAAGGCGGTGGGTCCCAATGGTCTCCCGGTAGAAGTTTACAAATTAAAACCGGACGCCATTGCCCCCTATCTGATAGTGCATGCAAAGTCGAGACACGGGTAAACTCCCTTCAGACCAGCGAACGGACACACTGATAGTTCTACATAAAGAAGGCAAGCCCAAAAATACATGCTCCTCGTATAGACTTTCATTATTGAATACAAGAACAAATACCAATTGCACACCAAATTTCAGTAAAGAAGGAGATGCCTCAATGGACATAAAGGTACAAGTAACAGTGATCGAGGCAGAGGAGAATAGTTGTTGGATGAATCCTCTTTTATTTCATGAAGGGCCAGCCGACACGTTTTTCGTCGTCAAGCGGTAACAGTGCTTGCACGACTCATCAGGGCTGTGACGAGAAGAAGAAGGACCACAGGTCGCTTAGCCGGTGATACTTCCGACCCGGCCCTCGCTCGGGACCAGGCTACTGATGGGTAGATGGATGTGGCTCCAGAGCCCGTGGACGGCTGCGCTGAGGGAAATGCTCAACGGCGGAGGCAGTGCTCCAAAGGCAGGAAGTTCGTGGTGCCACACAATAATGACACGCATTCACATTAGGATGCAGGGGTGTCCGAGTGTTAGGTCTGGAAGTGGCAGGCGAGAAATCGCTCGTTTTCGGCGGGATCAGAAATCAGGTTAGCAGACGGCTGGGAGGGTTGCTCCCACACAGAAGTTCCGTCAGCTAACCTGATTTCTGATCCCGCCGAAAACGAGCGATTTCTCGCCTGCCACTTCCAGACCTAACACTCGGACACCCCTGCATCCTAATGTGAATGCGTGTCATTATTGTGTGGCACCACGAACTTCCTGCCTTTGGAGCACTGCCTCCGCCGTTGAGCATTTCCCTCAGCGCAGCCGTCCACGGGCTCTGGAGCCACATCCATCTACCCATCAGTAGCCTGGTCCCGAGCGAGGGCCGGGTCGGAAGTATCACCGGCTAAGCGACCTGTGGTCCTTCTTCTCGTCACAGCCCTGATGAGTCGTGCAAGCACTGTTACCGCTTAACGACGAAACACGTGTCGGCTGGCCCTTCATGAAATAAAAGAGGATTCATCCAACAACTATTCTCCTCTGCCTCGATCACTGTTACTTGTACCTTTATGTCCATTGAGGCATCTCCTTCTTTACTGAAATTTGGTGTGCAATTGGTATTTGTTCTTGCCTTGTATTGCGTGTTGTAGGAAGGTTGACCCCTGACTATGGTTGCCCCCAACTTTTTGCCTGGTGTTTTGCTGGTTTTCTGACTTAGTTGACCTGGGGCCCTGCTATTCAGGACCCCAGGCCTACTGCTCTCTCTGTAAAATGGATTCCATGTACCTTAGGTACATATCTAAATTGGATACTGAGTCACCTTACCAGTCCCTGTACAGTGTACCTTAGGTACCCAGGGCATAGGTGTACCCAGGGCCTACCAGGGGCTGCAGCATGTATTATGCCACCCCTGGCTGGCCATCCAAATCTGACACAACTGGCTGCTTGACAGCTGGGGCAAGGTGGTGTAATCACTCTTTGCTTTAGATATAGTATACCTATATCTAACCCTAAAATGGACACACAGATCTCCTATCAGTCACTCCTATGGCAGGCCTTAACAATCCTGAAGGCAGAGTGCTTGGAATCGTGTGAGATGGTGCTCTGGCATGAGCTGAGCCTGTCTGCGGCTTTCGGGATCCATCCCTTAGCCGTTTCCATGATATCGCATACCATATACTCTTAAGTGCATTATAATCCTCGCGGTTATGTGCCAACTCTGGTATCGCTTTATCAAAACATGTCGAGTAAGGTGTCATACGAATTGGAATACTAACCCCTCGCCAATTCTGGCGACGGGGTTAGCATTCCACCCTTCTAGAGGGACACGACATGCCTGTAACCTATAACCCGGTTAAAAGTCAGACAGAGCCTTAGCATCCACAAAATGGATGCTGCCACCGAGACACAAGTCTGCCCTCCTGCTGCTGGGAGTCCTCCCAGAGCAGGAGATAAGGACAAAGGGTTTCCTGCCAGGGGCGGTGCCAGCACCGTCCCAGACAGGGTTTTGTGTATTGTAGGTAGGCAGGGCTTTAGAGGAAGGTGACTGCAAGTAGCACCCCGGTGCTCACTGTGCATAGGCCGGCTTGAACCAGTTCCAGGGTCACTCCAGACCCTGTGCTGGGGAAAAGCCCGCCAAGGAAGTGGGTGTAACCACCCCCCTCCTAGTCCCACCCATAGGGCAGGACTTAGTCGCGTGCCAGCCCCTTTTTACAGGATAAAGGTAGAGACTGGCCCCCTTCCAAATCAGATCATCTTTGAATCCTGAAACTACTTTCTGCGAAAGGAACTCAAGACTTCTTCCTAAGATTTCTCCCTTGTGACTAAGGAGTAGTCACCCTGCATCCGCAGGCACCATCTAAGAACACTGCGGTCTGCTGCAAGTCCTTCCTCCGGAATCCGACTGCCCAGCTCGACGAGAACCGGCTTCCCTGGCACCTCTGACCTCTACCCACCTCTACAGCCCAGCTGAGAACCGTGGGTGCGACGAGACCTCAAGGGACCGGCCATCTGCAAGACTGCACGACTTCTTTCCAGCAAGCCCGCCGAGTGAATTCCTGGTGAGTGCTTTGGGGTCCGAGAAGCCCCCACCCTGAGCAGCTCCAGCACCGAAGAGCAGCCCCCCAGCATCTCCACGATCTGCGTGGGGCCCTTCTGCTTTCCGCTGCTCACCGCGTTGTTTGGCTACTAGCCCGTTGGCTTGTGGCCTTCCTGACGACGCCCGACGACATTTCTGCTGCTGGTCTGGTTGCTCCAGACTGGCCCTTGCTCCCTTCCAGAAGAGGAGCACCCCGGACCCTCCTGGTCCACTCAAGACGCCATTTTGAGTCCACCGCGTGGGCTTGAATTAGCCAAGGCTTGTTGCCCAATCCTGGGTAACTTCGACGCCGACGACTTCATCCTTCGTGGGACAGCTCGCACCTCCATCCTGGTCGCCGACAACGCCTCCTGGTCCGAGAGACTGCAGAGCCCAGCAGCGCCCACTCACCTGACTGCGGTGACTTCGCCCGGTGCCATCCTGGTGCCCACTTAATCACTGGCTAGTGATTCAAGAACTTGGTCCCCTCTGCTTTCAGGTTTCCTCTTCCTTGATCCAGGCTTGGATCCATCGAACTTTCCTTCACTGGTCGCCTGCCAGCAACTTCTTCCTTCCAGGCTCCTGGTCCGGCAACGAGATCCCCGACGTCTTTTCAGACCTATGCAGCTGCAGCCCCTGGGCTAGGTAACTTCGGCACTCCGGTGTCCCAGCATAGCCTCACTATCCAAGGGTCAGGATCCACTGTCGTTTTCTCCCTACCAGGTCGGGTTCGCCCGTGAACACTAACTTTGTGAATTCTAGCTTCCATAGACTTTGTCCCGCATCCCGCGTGAGAGTGCACACTCTGCACCCGAGTTCCCTAGGCCTCCTGCTAGTAATCTAAAGGTTCAGTAGTCCAGTCCTAGCGATCCCAAAGCCTCTGAGAATCGTTACTTACCTGCTAGTAATTCGCATTCCACTTTGAAAGTATATGGTTTTTCGTGCCCCTCGGGCATTTGTGTAACGTGCTAACTTAAAAGTATTTTCGTAAGAGTTTTGTTGTGTGCTTAGCACCCTGTCCTCATAAAGAGTACAGGGTTGTTGTGATTCTAATAAATACATTGTTTATTTTCATAACACTTGTGTGGTGTCCTTTCACTGGGTGTTCAAGGGGTAATGTGATGGTAAAACAGCTGGCTTAACACGCCCTCTAGAGTCTTAGCCTTAGACTGCTCGTATCCATGCTACTAGGATAGCTGGTCTATAAGGTTGACTTACAACCAATCATCAATAAG
Organism: Lissotriton helveticus; assembly: GCF_964261635.1. Taxonomy (NCBI): domain Eukaryota; kingdom Metazoa; phylum Chordata; class Amphibia; order Caudata; family Salamandridae; genus Lissotriton; species Lissotriton helveticus. Next base: position 782,937,675 of record NC_136072.1, read on the forward strand.
GGTTGTTTGGACTGATATATAGTGATCACTAGAATAGTGAGCACTGCACATCAGGCCAACTTCTCACACGTGTGCTCTGCACACACTCGGAGGGGTTTAGGGCCTTTTGTCCCCTCACCTATTTGCACCCGGACCTACCCTTTTTGTACACTATCGTGTGCTGTGCGCCTGGTATTTCCCTGTACCCTAAAAAACCCTTCTCTCCATAGATAGTTTCATTATTGAATGCTGAAGCCAAGATCTTGGCAAAGTTGTTGGCCTCCCGCCTGGTGGGTGTGATATCTAAACTAGTCGTCCGGACCAGTCTGGCTTCATGCCCTCTAGAAATGCATCACTTAACCACCGCCGCCTTCATGCGGTGATGGGACATATATATACACTGAGAGAATATGCAGTGGTGGTGTCTTTGAACGCCACCATGGCATTTGATACAATCGAATGGACATATTTATTCGCAATGTTGGGAAAGTTGGGGTTCCGCCCCAATTTTGTTAACTGGATTAAACTCCTATATTCTGATCCTCTAGTACAGGTAGTCGTAAACAATAAAAAATCAGCGACCTTTGGCCTGCAGAGGGGACAAGGCTGGGGTGTCCATTGTCCCCATTTCTCTTTGCATTCAACGCTTGAGCCTCTCGCGACTTTGGTCCGTAGAGATCCTATCATCGGAGGAATGGGAAGATCGCATCCCCCTTTATGTCGATAACATCCTACTATACTTGGCGCCGCCCAAGACCTCAATTCACTAGAGCTCTCAACATCATTACTAATTTTGGCAAATACTCAGGCTATACCATCAACTGTGCCAAATCACTGCTATTTGTATTAAAAGGTCGAATCCCGTCCCTCCCTGGGGACTGCAAAATGGCAGTGGCCACAATGGGGTTTAAATATGTTGATATATACATCAGTAGAGATCGAAAACTATACTACGAACATCTCCTACCACCGCTGCAAAGACTGCGACAGGACCTGGAACACTGAGACTCTCCCGCTCGCACTCCTAGGTAGAGGAGCTCTAGTTAAGATGATGTCCCTACCCCGCTTTTTGTATGTACTACACAACTCTCCGAATCCGGTCCCCGCATCCTATGTCACTGCCATAGAAAGCACACGAAGAACATTGCTCTGGGTGGGAGGGACACCCCGAATAGCATTCGGAAAACTGGTAAGGGGATGGTATGACTGGGGATAGGGCTCCCAGACATGAAGAAATACTACTGGGCAGCCCATCTGGCAGCCATCAATCAAGGTATATTCCGACTGCAAAATGATCGGGGGTACAGAATGGAAATGTGGCTTTTACCTGGGGGAATCTTACACCAAGACCCTCTACGCCAAACCGAGCAGATTACAATTAACGGTACCAACATCGCACTCGGTGCATACATGGCATACCGTTAATAAAAGTCTGGGGTGGGCCAAGAAACGTACGCAGGCCACCCCTTTGTTTGACACGGAATGGCTGGATAGCTTAAGGAAATCAAAAGGATTCGACAATTGGGATACAAAAGGACTGTCCCCCGGGTAGGAGACTTGTGGAAAGGGGGGAAGGTAGTAACATTTTCCCAACTACAGCCAGAATGAGTTGGCCAACTGGGAGAGATTCAGATACTAACAAGTGCAGCACGCCTTACTGGCAAATATTCAGGCGGGGAAGGCCTCGCCATAGGAAGATAGATTCCTGGATGAATTTAGGCTCATGAAGGCAATATCACTGACCTATAGTAAATTGATTAATCACACTCCGGACCCCCTTGCCCTACTCTACAGAAAACGGGAGATGGAGCTGGATGATGAGGATTGGATGGAGGTGCAGGCCTCACCCAGGGAAGTCGCTATTTTGTCCAGACTCCAATTGCTACAACTAAAGATATTACATAGAATTTACTATTCGGGCCAGCTCTGGTCAAAATGGCCTACAAGATAGACTCTGACTCTAGGCGAGGTTGTGGAAGTGAAGGTACATGTTTCCACTTTTTTGGGAGTGCAACTAGGTCGGTAGATATTGGATAGAAATTCACCGCACATCCTGGGAAAGAAATTGGCTCTAGAGGCTAAACACTGCCTGATAAATATTTAGGACCCAACAGATTTATGTAACAAAGAGAAAATATGGGTGACACTGGGCCAGACTGATGCCAAAAGAAATATTTCCAGGCTATGGGGCTCACAGAAAGCACCAACACTGAATGCATGGGAAACTGACATGGACTGCTGCATGGTCAGGGAAAAAACAGTGTATGTCTCAAGGTGATGCCCGAAAAAATTGATGCAAGTATGGGAGAAGTGGAATGTAAGGGAATATCTGTACTCCGCCTCTTCTGACTCCCCCCCCCCCCCCCCCATCTCAATTAAGAACTTGTTGGACAGAGATGGGGCAAAATTAACGTAATAGAGAATGGTGAGATTTCTTCTATACCTGAAAATACTGATCTATATCCCTTCTTTCAACTATGTAAAATGTGTAAATTAAATAAGTATGTTAAAATAAAAATATCTATAAAAAACTATTTATATAGTCTTTATCAGCATAGCTCCCTCCCCCTTTAGTAATTACATATTTGCCCCCGCCCTGCCAGTGGATTATTCATTTTTAACTGCTATTGGTTGTTTGAGTGTCTTGTTCCACCTCCAGTCAAGTTCTTGCATTGTAAAAGAATCGAGGGACTGTTGCCCTCGAGTGGTATCTTTTTATTTTTTATTTTCCCCTCGTGCCAATGGGAAAATCATTATTAAAATGCTCTTTATCCCATTCATTTCACAAATGCTTTCCAGGTAACGCCAATGAGATTTAAACTGGTGTCTTCCTGTCAAAGGATAGTCTTACCCGTTAGACCATGTCTATTGATTTGTTGCTGAAGCTACTCAGGCCCATATTCCGCAGTTCAAAATCGGGTTAATTTCACTATTCCTTGGCAGCCATTGTGGTCCACAATAGGGAAGTACATAGGGCATTCTACTGTTTTGGTTTCTTGTTTAGAAAGGGAGGGATGCTTCCCTGCTTTTTCGGTGCTTATTAATGAGCCACATATACCTCGGAGACCATTATGTTATATCCTCCTTGCTCTCCCATCTTTCTCATATGCTTGGTGCCATTTGGGAAACGATCCTTAACGAGATGCTTTTACACTTTTTTCCACAAATGCTTTGCAGCTTCAGATTTTTGGTGTTTATGTTGTTTTATATGGTGCAAAAGACATTTGAACCAGGGGCGTCCGTTCTAAAGTTATATTTTATGCACAAGAAAATGTCTACTGCTTTGTAATTTTAATATAGCTTTTCCGCAGCCATTATGGTCAATCTTGTTACTGTTTTGACTCTTAGTTCCTCGTGTGCTTCCTCCTGGTATTTAAGCTCTTTGTTGATTACATCACAGATGTTGATCATTCCATCTTTCCTAATGCTCTTTCCCCTGGAGTGAGTTTCACATGTTGGACTTTTTTATTTTGTATATGATGCCGTAGAGAAGATTCATTCAGTGGTCTGCTGGTCTAGGGTCAGACTAGATATACTGCCTGTAGTTCTGTGTGACACTTTGTTTATATTGTGCACACTACAAAGTTCTTGGATATGTAAGTCAATGCATTAAATTCCTAGATTATCTCAGACCGCCTGCGATCTCTTCATTAAGTTGAACCCTGGCGGTGTACCAGGCATGTTGATAGTGGACCTTGAAAGCAACTCCACCCTTTGGCTTTCTGTTTTGTCACTTTTTTCTTTCTGTTCGTTTTAATCTGTTCATCTGGTCTCATGGCAGTACACTTAGCAGGGAGAAATAATTATTAAAAGCAGGCGGGTTAAGGAGAGAAGTACTAGTTTCCAATGAGTGGGAACTGTATCATGGAGTTCTAGAGAAATTATTTGACCATATAAAGGCCACTAATACAAAATGATTTCCCCCTCTTTGGTACTGTGTAGAGTTTTGGGGCTATTGCGTGAGACTCTTTCAGACTTGTTTATAAATCCTTGATCTACAGATAAGGCTTCCATGCAACCTTGGAAAACGGCTTTTCTTGCTGTTACCTGCACATGTGAATCCATGAAAGATGGAGAGCTGTAGTTGTAGGCAAGTCACTTTTTTCATGCCTACCTTCACTTTTAGGAAGGTAATGGTGCTGCTTTTCCTTCTTTGCATACCATATGCCTTGGCAGTAAACAGATGGGGCAAGCAAAATATCAGTTCTTGCTAATCTTAGCTTTAAACATGTTCTGTATTGGTTTCACATGTGACCTTCCCAGCTCACTCTATACAGTGGAAGAGATGGGTTTTCTCTCTCGTATGGTAAAAATTAAGGGATTTGGAATACAGTTGGGACGTTGTCATGAAGCCTGCCTGAAGCTGAAATAAAATCTTAAACATAAGTAAATTGTAATCTTCTGCACCCAAAACTACATGGCAGGCAAGTACATAGAACGTGACACTGCAACACAAATCAGCAGAAAAAAATACAGGGGTTACTGTAAGAAAGTGGCTCTGTGTATATACTGCACCAAAGTAAGGTTCAGTGTGCACAGAGTCCACAGTCCCCAGAGGTATGGCAGAGGCTAAAGTTAGATATAACCTTACTCTCTATAGTGGTAGCTTGGTCGAGCAGTAAGGCAGTATCGGAGGACAGTGTAAAGCATTTGTTGTACACACTCAGTCAGCAAATGGTCTCACACACTCGAGAACTGAACTCTAGGCCAATTGTTTTGTATATAAAAATATGTAGTTTATTTTAAAACCACAGTACGTATCATAAATACTTTCTCAGAATTAGATGTTGCAATTAAATATTTTCAAATAGCAGTTTACTTTTAAATGCAATAGTTGTTGCAATATGCAAAACAAGTTTATACACAAAATAACATGGAGCTCAATGGGAAGTTTTAAGTAAATGTAATAAAATCACTGTACGAATGTTGTTCTTACTCTGGGCTGGATCCTGAATTCAGCCCTGATTCATTGCCAGTAAACTGTTGAAAGAAATCGTTTTTGTTACACAAGCGATTTTTAAGGAATATTTGTAAGTTTTGAAAATCAACTCTTTGAAGAAATTCTGGTGAAAACCAGGCAATGTATTCCTATGGTAGAGCCAGTTAAATGTAAACTCGTGCCTGAATGCCCGACAGCTTTAAAAAATATATACACACTCCGATGATAAATTACGCACTTATATGAAAAGGTGCTCATTTTAGTATCCAGGTCATGCAAATCTACTGCTGTTTAAGGCTTTTTACTAAAGTTCCATAATTTTTTTTAATCGTTTGCCTGTCAATCCGCACAACTTTTGGCCTGGCAGTCATGGTTGACAGCATTCAGAATCACTCAAAAACAACCCAATTTTTATCCACGTTTAAAATAGACAGGAAAATAAATGGGTTTCTGTCTGTATTTATCTGTAAAAACTGAAAACCGGGAGCCTTAATTATGACTTATGTCTTTATTTTTTCACATACAAAATTTACATTCTATGATGGCAGTTTTTGAGCCAAGTAATTTTTTCAGGCTGCATATGTTTTATGTATATGCATATTACCTACATATATGTATATATGTATGTAGATATATGCATATTATTGGTTATTGCTCCGGGGTCCCCGCGTGTGGGCGGGACTATTCAGTGCTTATGGCTTTGAGTATACACATGGAAGAGAACTAGGATTACAGGTAAGTAACTTATCCTTCTCCTCCACGTGAAGCTTCAGCCTTTCTAATCCATTTCCTTTTTAGGTCTCGCGACCTGTCAATGCGCATGCGCATTGAGCGGAAGCGAGACTATAGGGCTTTAACCAGACTTTAACTAACTGGCGATTTGATGCTGTGCCCGTGTGCTTTTAGGTCAATGCGCAAGCGCATTGACCTAAAATGTGCGTGCACAGCATCAAATCGTCAGCCATCTGTTCCCCAGCTTGGTGCCGCTCCACCCCCTGCGGCATCAAAGGCTTTCACGGCCGGCCGGCCGTGCTTTCACTTTCACGGCCGGCAGGCCATGTCGTCGCATTTCTCCTCCCCCCATTCCCCCCTCCCCACAGCAATGCAAAGAGCTTGTTGTCCCTACCCCCATCCTTCAATAATAATTCCTCTTGCGCATCTTATAAATATTTCCACAGACTGTTGCACTTTATTTCGGCCTCGCATGCTCAGGTGCTTCATGTTCGCTGCTTCTCTTTCTCTCCCATTCGTTACTCACCCACGCCTCTTCCTCCCATCCGTTACTCACACTGCCCCCTCTGCATCTCCCTCTGCCCCACCCGATTCTCAAACTACCCCCTCTGCCTCCTTCTGCCTCATCAGTTGCCCACTCTCCCCATGCCTCTCGTTCTGCCCCATCCGTTCCTTTTACCTCTTCTGCCTCTCTTTCTGCCCACTCGAAGTTCATACTCAGTCTCTTTCTGCCCCATCCGTTGTTCATACTCCCCCTCTGTTTTTCTGCCCATCCTTTGCTAATATTCCCCCTCCTCTCTTTCTACCCTTTCCTTTCCTCATACTCCACTCTGCCTCGCTCTCTGCCCCATTCGTTGCTCATACATCCCCGCCTCTCTTTTTGCCCCATTCATTGTTAATATTTCCCCCTCCGCCTCTCGTTTTGCCCCATCCACTGCTCATACTGCCCCCTCTGCCTCTCTTCCTGCCCCATCCACTGCTCATACTGCCCCCTCGGCCTCTCGTTCTGCCCCATAAACTTCTCATACTGCCCCCTCTGCCTCTCTTTCCGCCCCATCCACTGCTCATACTGCACCCTCTGCCTCTCTTTCTGCCCCATCCACTGCTCATACTGCCCCCTCTACCTCGCTTTCCGCCCCATCCGTTGCTCTTACCCCGCCCTCTTTCTGCCCCATCCGTTGGTCTCACCCCAGCTCTCTTCCTGTCCCATCCGTTGCTCATACCCCCGCTCTCTTTCTGCCCAATCCGTTGCTCACAGCCCCGCCTGCCTTTCTATCCCATCCCTTGCTCATCCCCCCTCTCGAATCTCTTGCAGTTCCGACCCTGCTTTAGACGCAGGGGTCTGCTTTCCTCTTTTGCACCCCTTGTCCTACGCTTCTCCTTTTATCTGATGCTGTCCCATCACTTCCTCATTCTCTATTCCCCGGTCTCGTCCTGCCTCATTTGAAGCTGATGCGCTCCTCCCGTTATCTGTTTCTGCCCAATTCCTTACTCACAACCCCTTTCTCTTTCTGTCAATCCCTTGCACACACTCTGTATCTTTCCCTTCCTGTCCCATCCCTTCCTCATACTCTCCGCCTTTTATCTGTCTACCCATCCATCGATACTACTCTGCAAAAATGTCCCTCCTTCCCTCTCTCTAAGCCCGTCCCATACTCAAGCTCTCATCCTTCGCCCTCTTTCTGTCCCATCTCTTGTTCACACTTTTCCTACTCCCCCTTCTGCCTCTTCCTGGCTCATACTACACCTCGCCTTCCTCTCACTGCCCCAGCTCACGTCTCCCGTTTCGTTCTTTTTCTCTCCCGTCCATTGATCATCCCCTCCCTCCCCGCTCTGCCCCATGCACATACACTTCACCTCCCCGTTCTATTCCTTCTTGTGCCCCATCATCACCTTTCTTTATGCCCATCCAATGCATATACTCTACCATGTCCTTAATTTCTGTTGCGCCCTCTGCTCAGTCTCCTCTTCCTCTTCCATCTCTTGTTCATACTTCCCCCCCACCTCCCTTTGCCTGCCTGTTTCTTGCACGGACTCTCGTCCTCCTCCATTCCACGTTCATTTTACCCTAGTTTCTTTTCTGCCCCATCCTAAGCCAGGCGCACTGCGACTTTCATCTGTTTATAGGCATAGTGTTATCTCTTTCTGTCCCGTCCTTCGCTCATTCTCTCCCCTCCACTCTCGTTCTGCCCCTTCCCCTGCTTACATTGTCCCTCTTTTATCTGTTTTGTCCCAAGTGAGCTTCGTTGAGGTTTTTATGCCGTGTTTTCACGGAATACGTTCTACTGGCACCGGTTACGGTAATGCTTACCAGAGTACTGACCAGGCATGAACATTGTCAATTAAACAAATGTGGTGTTCACAGTTTCACTTTTGCCCGACGCACCCATTCTAGTGCTTCCTGCCATCAGCAAATTTAAAAGCTCGACACTGAGGCATGTTATAGACTCCCCAATCGATGGGTTACATTACTTCCTTTTTAAATAAAGATTGCTAACTAAAAAATAGGTGAAATGATGACTGTTTCTGTTGGCATCCATGCCTAGAAAAACAAGCATTGGCATAGCCAATAGGTCTCGCTTTTGGGACCTTATAAGTATTTAGTTATGCAGCAGCACAATATCCCTGGTGCACCAACATTAACTGTTGCATGGTTAAACACTTATAAGGTCCCAAAGGCGAGACCTATTGGCTATGCCAATGCTTGTTTTTTATATAATTAAAAAGAAATGGTAGTATACGGAGTTTACCTAATCAGGTTTGTCATGATTTTCTTTAAATTCATCAACAAGAATTTCCAGTCCATTTCACTCTTAAGCGTTAAAATGTAACTGTCTAGCTGAACAGTTGAGCATTCTAGGACTAGGCAGTTTCTATGAACCTAAAGGCTGCAGTGTTGGATCATGTGCATAAAATGTATGTTCAAAAAATAGAAATCTCAGACGCAGGTATTTAAATTTAGAATATATTTTCAGTTTTTTAAATCTATTTAAAATGTGAATTTGGGTGTAGGTATCTTACTCGTACTAAAAAATAAAGTCCCACAGTCCTTTAAAATTGTTTTACTTCCTACCACTGTTGCAAGTGTTTTACAGATATTACTGGACATGCGTTTTGCCTATTCTCATTGATAATCAATAGGGAACACAAGTTTGCTATCAATTGCAGTAAGTTATTAATTCTTTAAAGCAAAGTGAGTAAGGGATTTTTGTTAAACAGTGACCGTGTTATGCCTTCTATAATTTAGCTTCTTTGATACTCATTCTCCTTTGTTTAATTGAAGAGAAACTAGTTCATGAAATACGTTTAGGAAAGTTTGTCAAAATGGCAGTTTTACATTCGTGATAAACTGTTTTCCCAACACTTTTTCAAATTTTTGCCTTTGGGTACTTTTTCATTTGTATTGCACACCGTTCTTGTATGAAATATTCTTGTGATTGAAGTACTCTGTTTCTGCATCTGTAATTGTGTTTTCTTGTTATGCATCTTAATGCTTTGTTTCTCTTCAGGATGCAGAAAATGCCATTCAGCAAATGGGAGGTCAGTGGCTTGGAGGCAGGCAAATTCGAACTAATTGGGCAACTCGGAAACCCCCTGCTCCCAAAAGCACATATGAAAGTGAGTCTTCATGCTTCTAATAATGATCCCTTGCCAATGATCGCTTATGTGTGTTTTACATAGGTGTATTGTAACTTGTTGGCAATATTCTGTCAGAATAAATGGTGGTCCACTTGCAAAAGCACTTAACCATTGAACACAGTCCTGTTATGCTCTTGCCCTGAACCCATGGCAACCTTTAGAGCGTGCCATACCACCTGCTGCAGTCTTTTTCCAAACTCAGTCCCGCTTTACTGCCTGCCACTATTTCATTAGTGCTCTCTACAGTGTATATTTTCAGTCTTTCGTTTTCAGTACATCTGGGGTCTCCTACTTCGCTAACCAAATTGTCAAGCTGAGACTGCCGTGGGAGCTTTTGTACTTAAGGGGTTGAAAATGTACCATACTGCATTTTTATGTGGTCCTTGTGTTTTCTCCAAGTAGAGTAAAACCAAAAATTTAAAATCCTCCTCTGCTGGAGGTGAGCTCCATTTAAACATCTGGCCAAAGCATAGTTGTACCCCATACACCAAAGTGGAGGCTGTTATCCTTTAATTCTAAGTGCATGGTGGTAGCTGGCTATAAATCTTAGGTATAGTCCTGTTCACCTGCACGTCAAGGTAGTGAGGGTCCCGGTTGACCCTCCACTTGGCCCTCACTTGTAAAATATTAATTGTGCAAATAAATGTTTTCCAGCTCCAAGAGTGTGTGGGTAGGTGTCCTATAATTATGTTTTTTCAATCCCTGAATCTTGGCTCCCTTCTGTGAATTATAGAATCGTTGCATACAGGTATCGTAGAACGTGAACACCGCTCAGCAAGCTACAAGTTCTGAGGCCCAGCATTCAAATGAAGAAACCGTGGCATCCTCAAACCCTGGTCTAAATGTGCGCAAACAAGTGCTTGTAAAGAGTTAAATGAATTGTTGCTACATGCGAAAAATACAAATTCCGCTCTGGCAAGGTTTGCCAACGTTGGCGCACGGCTGCTATAGGACTCTGCTACATGACTCTACTTCTGTGTTCCAAACCTGTGGACACAATGCCTCCCAACATGGTCGGATCTCATTCAATGTCAAGCAAACACACTTGTGTGTGGAAAGTTTATGCATTGTAAGAAAGAATCACTGCAATAGTTGGAAAGTCTTATTGAGCACAACAAAGGCCATGTCCTTCCAGTCTCTGGCAGCTTGTTTTGTGATGACAAATGCATCACTAGATGGTTGGAGTTGACCTACATGATTTTGAACCAAAATATATGGGTCTGAGGAGGAGAGTCCGCTTCACATAAACCTTCAATAGCGGGCCCGAATTTAAAAGAAAAAACTGTGAATCGGGGAGCTTTTTTCCCCTATCATCCATTTCGAGTTTGTAGACCCAAATGGCAATCTTTGAACCAGAGTTCTCGGACCAACATGGAGCATGTCAGAAAAGTCTGTTGCTGTTACATTGCGGAGTTCTCAGTCCCTATGTCCTGAAAGTGAGCGAGCCAAAAGATGGAAGGAAAGGCATGTCACTGTGTCCTCAAAGTGAGTCAGCCCTAAGGTGGCAGGGAAGGCATCCTTTACCTAAAGCTCACATAAAAGGGGAAGAAGGCAAAGTGGAGCGTTATAATGTAGGTGAATGTGCAAGTCCCATCTCTCCAAAACAAAATACTCCCTCCCGCATTTACTGGCACATGCATCAACATTGGAGTTTGCGATTCCTTAATTGCGAAAAATAAGGAATCGCAATTAAGGTATCGCCAACTGCAATGCATCAAGAAATCGCTAAATAAATTACGATTTCTTAAAATTCCTTAATTGCGATTCTCAATTTAAGAATCACAATTCAGGAATCCCTTCCCGTTCATTCCTATGGGCCTAGAGGCCCATAGAAATGAATGGGAAGACATTCTCATTTTGCGAATCGCAATTAAGGAATTGCAAAATGAGAATGCAATTTCAAGGGTGCAGGGGGGGGTCCAAAGGACACCCTGTTGCACCCCTGAAATTTGACATTAAGTACATTTTTCACACACACATGCCCCAAGGGCATGTGTGTGTGTAAAATGGCACTTTGCAAAATGCACTTTTGTTCATTTTTAAAAGTTTTTGCAAATTACCATGAAGGTCAACTTCATGGTATTTTGCATCCCTTATTTGCGAATTCGCAACTTTTAAAAGTTTGATGCATTGCATTTAAGGAATCTCAATTTGAGATTCCTTAAATGCAATCGCAATTTTGCGATTTGTTAAATTGCAAGAACAAAATGCATAATGCATCCCAAAAATGGAAATTGCATTCGCAAACGGCCGAATTTTGCGATTCAAACCGTTTGCGAATGCAACTTCCTTTGATGCATGTGCCCGTTAGTGCTTGAAAATTTGTCGGGCATGAATGTGATGCGGGGTGAAGTACAGCCCATAACAAATCTTGTATAGGTTTCCTGTCAGTCTGTGTGTGACACTAAATTATTGGACTTTTATTTATTATTTTTTATAATATCTCTTGTTTAGGTGATCAAGAATCTTGAGTTCTGGAGACTCTTTTCAGTAATTGACATATGAAGATTCCATTTTGAACTACAATTAGTTGTCTTTTTCTGCTGCACAGATGGTATCTTACATAGATGCTTATGGGTCCATTTAGTCTATCATGACACTTTTGTTGTACAGATAGTGGTGCTGTAAAAATTAGAGTTATGGCATACTAGTGGATATGGAGTACTAGGCCTCTCAACCCCATTGAGTGCCTTGCAGTTAGTTTACTGAGGTGGCGATGCTACACATTTCCACATTTAATGTGTACGTTAATTTACTACTTGTTTACCCTTCATTTTTGTGACTCCCTGTTTAGTGAACGTTAATTAACTCAAGTGAATATATAAAAAATTATTGAAATGAATTGTAGTATTTCCCGAGTTATAGTTTACAGTCCAGTAGTGTATTTGGAGCCATAAAGCTAGGACCGTTCATTGAAATTGTGTGAAAGTCCTATCATGCATTTTGACATCTGAACTGCATCCGACAAGGTATTTGCATTTCCCACTCACACATCCACAGTCCCTCTAAAAAAAAAAAGTCATGAGCAATTAAGTGATATAGTTTATCTATGTACTATAGCCTGATCTCATTCTTTTAGTTAACTTTTACTATTCTCTAAGTAAAACGATTTTGAAACGCGTTCAGGAAATGTTGAATAGGTTCTCTTCATATATGTGTGTTGAATATATATATATATATATATATATATATATATATATATATATATATATATATATATATATATTTACATATTACATCCAAACGGGAAGGCTAAGACGCTAAAATTGCAATGGATTTTTCATTTATAATCTCGTTTACAAAATATTTCTGTACATAAAACATGCACTCCTTAGTGTTTTGACATAGCCCTTTATTTTCAAGGAAAAGGGCAAGTAATAGCAGGCTACACGACCATAGGCTGCATAGAAAAAAAAAACACAACAGTAATAAAACTGGCACTGTGCCTTTAAGACCTCCCTGCTCCCATCATGCGCTACAGGTGACAGGTCAGTTCTTTTTCCGGCTCCTTCTGTGAGGATCCTGGAGCATTGAGCTCGTCCTTTTTTTATATTTTCCAGTTACAAATTGGTTTCCTGGTAGTTTTTCTACTTTCACTCTGTTTTTGGCTGCTGGGTGTCTTTTCTAGCTTTTCTCTGACAATTTTGAGAATATGTTCTGTCCGAAATGCCAGCATTATTCAATAAATGTCCTTCATGCAGAAAGATGGCAAAATCTGATCCACACTCCGTCTGTATTGTTTGCCATCCTTGCACAATCCAGAGAAGTGTTTTTATTGCCAATAGTTTTCCAAGAGGACACTTCAAGACAGAGAGGGGATCAAGCTACACGCCTTGCTGGAGAGAGGAAAGGGATTAAAAAGTGGTCTTGGGAATAGACATGCTCTTAAAGAGCCCTCCTCATGATAAATCACACAGGGGCAGATCAGTAAAGAAACTGCATCGTTCTGCTTCACCAGTGTCAAAGGTGAGAACCTGATTTTTTTCCGACGCCGAAGGGAAACACATACATGGCATGCGACGACGTCGAGCCTCCACTGACGAAAGGCAAGTAGGCGTCGAGACCCATCGCTTTAGGCTGGGAGTCCGTGAGATCTGAGAAGCACAAGTCGATGCCGAAGAACGGACTTGGGTCAAAGTCGAAGGAACTCCTGCATTGCCATTCACTCACGTCGCTGCAGCAGTCGGTGTCCAGAATGCTGCCGTCGAAGCATTGACTGTCGATGTCGACCCACCAGAGTCACATAGGTGGTTGACGTTGAATGTGTCGCAGTTGGTGTCACCAGTTCGATGTCGAGGCTTACCTCTCCGTGGTGTTCACTGGAGAAGAAGCGGAATAGACTTTCCTCCCCTTCAAAGAATCCTATGGCAGTGACGGGCTTCACAACGTCGAGGCCCTTCTCGCCGTCTATTGAGGCATTGAGAAGACTAAGATCAAAGTTGAAATCCAGACGGTCGACGTTAAGAGAAGCATCTTCTTCCCAGGGCATCAGGATCGTGCAAATCAAGCCGGGGGGGGTCTCTGGTTTCTGTAAAGCAGACACCTCCTGTTATTCAGTCTTCAAGGTGGTTGCAGAGTGTCCGGCGTTAGAGAGTTCCACCAAGAAGTCCAGGGTTAGACTTCTCACAAACTTACTCTCCTTTGAGTCTCTGCTGGTCCTCCACCTGCATCTTCTACAGGAAGATCTCCACACACATCTCCAAGGACGACATGGTCTCCTCCCGCAAGAGATTCCTATCTAGAACACCCCTCAGACGTTTGAGATCTCATCATTCCTCCATATCATGAAGCAAACTAAGATCATCGTTGTGGTCTACATCATCATGATCGTCTGAGAGATTACTCACACTCTGCCTGCTACTCCTCCGGTTATGGTGTCTCCAGTCAACAACATGATCATCTTTAATGAAGTCCTATGCAGAGATGCCAATCAGTTGAACATTGAGATGCCTGTACCGACTACCTCTGCATTGGTTATATTTGAGACTGCATCACAGGTCTTCAGCAAAGCTTCTGGGTCCAGGGCCTGCTTGAACCAGAATTGCAATTTTTTTTTTTTTTTTAACACCTAACACCTGCTGCAATGGAGTGGGCGCCCAAACGCATCACAAAGAAATACAAGGCACCAGACCAGGATCCAATGTTCCTAAGAGCAGATCTTCCACTGGATTATGTTGTGGCAGCAGCCATTAAGGCCCATCCAGGAGTGACTTCCTCTTCAGTCCTTCCTAAGAAGGAGAGTAAGCACATGGATTCCCTGGGAAAGAAAACGTGCAATACTTCTGCGTCCTTTATGAAGGTGGCTAGTGCCTCTGCACTCCTGGGGAGGCACGACAGGGCAAACAAGATTTCCATGAAATATTGCAGGAAGGTGGTCTTATTCGAACCAGGTGATCAGCGCAGCTGTGGATGCCTCGGATTTGGCAGCACATGGGTACTCCCACGGCATTTGTGCTAGGCGTTCGTCCTGGTTACGGCTCACTGGTCTCAAGTTGTAAGCACAGTGCAGAATCCTGAACCTTCCCTTCAGGGGAACCTCCTTATTCGGCACTCATGCCGATATGTCCAAGATGAAATCTGAAATGGACATGTTGAAGGCAGTCGAGTCGGCCTTGAGAAGCGTAAAGATTTTCAATGCAAATACTGACCCTATGATCGTCTGACTTTTCAACAGGGGGTACAAAACCCTCACTGGTCGAAACACAGCAACAGCAGTCCAAGTCGCATTACCACCAGCGTTGATCAGGAGGAGGAAGCGGAGCCCCCAGACCAGCACCTTCCTCAGCAATGCAACCTGCAAAGCATTAAGCACTGCCTTCAACCCATCCTAGTTGCTGACTCCGGTGGGTAGAGAGGTATCCTGTTTTACCTGGACGAGTGGAAAAACATCACAAAAGACAAGTGGGTCCTCAGTATTGTACAAAATGGTTACTTGCTCAGATTCAAGTCCCCACCTCCATCACTACCACCTCAGGGAACGTATGTACAGCAACATTACTTACTTCAGGCAGAGGGTAATACTCTACTAAAAAGACGCTATAGAGGAAGTTCCTTTACCGCAGCAACGGCAGGGAATATATTCTTATTACTTGGTCCTGAAGAAGAATACTGACTAATACTTGATCTGAGATGTTTGAACAAGTTCATCCAGAAAGAAAATGTTTTGATCTTAGCGCTGCACCAGATTTTTCCACAACTCCCATCAAGGGGACAGGATGTGTTCCATAGAACTTCAGAACACATACTTTCACGTGCCAATTTCCAGAAAACATCAGAAATTCCTGCTTTTTCAGGTAGCATCTCAACACTTCCATTACAAAGTCCTCCCGTTTGGGCTCAAATCAGTGCCCCGTAAGTTCTAAGAATGCATGGCAGTAGTCGCTGCTTTTCTTAGCAAGCAGAAGATTAGTCTATCCGTATCTGGACGACTGGTTGCTGAAAAGTTTGTCACCCACTTTGCTGCAGAAACACCTTCAATGCTGCATTAGAGTGCTAGGCTGTCTGGGCCTACAGATCAACTACAAAAAGTCGATTTTAAACCCAACTCAAAAGATTAATTACCTGGTGGCGTCTCTGGATAGCGCAAGCGATTGTCCTTATGAGGAGAGGTTATCCTCAATACGCAATAAGTGCTGCACTCGCCTCAGTCTCAACTTCCCACAGTCAGACAAGTGTCCTCACTCCTGGGCTCGATGGCATCCTGCATCTTCATTGTCCCAAATGCCAGACTGTAAATGTGTCCTCTACAGCAAGCGCTGGAGGATCAGTGGTCGCACATCTCAAACCGTTAAGAAGACACAGTGATTCTCCCTCAGTCAGCCAAGGATTCACTCATATGGTGGATGAAACGATCGTATCTGCTGAAAGGAGTTCCTTTCCATCAGAATCTTCCCAGCCAGACCATTATCACGGACGCTTCCCTCCAGGGTTGGGGGGCTCACATGAGTCCTCTCCCAAGTACAGGGACTGTGATCAGAAGCGGAGCAGGGGTATCATATCCAGTCAGTATGTTAGAACTGCTCCTGTCCATCCGCGCATGCTTCCTATTATTTCAGACGGACAGCACCACAACCATGTATTACCTGAACAAACCAGGAGAAACTAGGCTGAGACCCCTCTCACAGGAGGCTCAAACCATATGGAAGTGGCTACTCTCAAGGAAGTTGACCATTTTTCTGCAATTCACCTCCCAGGTACTCTCAATGTCCATGCAGACTCTAAGTCGGAACTTCGTCGCTCACGAGTGGGTGCTAAACAACAAAGTCGCACAGGACATCTTCCAACGATGAGGTTTTCCAGACATTGACCTGTTTGCGTGCGTGCGCATCAAACGCGAACTGCCTAGTCTTCGCATCCAGGTTCGAATGAGTTTACCCCTGTGGGTGCCTTTAAAAGTCAGCATTTAAAATGTTATGCCCAGTGGGCTATATCCATATCTATATCTCTCAATCAGCATTCCAGGTTGACTCACAGCTTCCCCTGCAAGGCCAAACGCGTTTCGGGCAGCTTCGTTTTTTTATTTATTTGCTCCTGTGTCCCCACGATTGGGCGGGGGACTATTCAGTGCTGAAGACTTTGGAGTATCACCTTGGAAGACAACTAGGATTACAGGTAACTAATTTACACTTCTGCATTTCATTCAGTATTAAACTGCTGTTAACCCCTAGGCCACTGTGAAACTAATGAATTGGTCATAGTCCTTCTTGACTCTTGACAGTTTTCTTCTAATAACAAACCTTTTCATTCCAGCAAATACCAAGCAGTTATCTTACGACGATGTTGTTAATCAATCCAGTCCAAGCAACTGCACTGTGTACTGTGGTGGTGTTACGTCGGGACTGACGGGTAAGTTTTTTGAGAGATGTCTTTTTTTAAGCACCCAATGAATTAAGTCTTTCTAACTGCTACTCTCCGTATCCCCTTTATTTCAGAACAACTTATGCGCCAGACGTTTTCACCATTTGGACAAATAATGGAAATAAGAGTTTTCCCTGACAAAGGCTATTCGTTTGTTCGGTATGATTTTTAACATTTTTTTAGAATTACTTTGTTTTACACACATTTGTTAGTTTCAGTTCAAAACTTTTACAGTAAAATTGTATTAGAGAAATCAATCAATCCACTTTATTCGATTAAAATCATAACAGTACAATACAGAACTAACAGACGATAAAAACATTTAAATAGAAAAATACTTGAGATCATCATATAAATTTACAGAATTTCCAAAATTTTGAAAATTAAAAGTTCCCATACACCCAATCGATCTTAAGCAAAATTCATGATCAGGTTTCTGTTTTTCTTGAGCCTCACGGCAGCCAGAAGAAAACACGCAATATAAAAAATGTCGCATGGGTTACTCAGCATCTATAAATAGACTAACGCTTGTCTGACCTGTAAAAAGCCCCTTCTCAAAATAGGTATCGAAAATTTCCTGCGAATATCAGTATAAAAATGACAAAACATCATAAAATGTAAGGTTTCCTGGGGTGGAAAGTTGTCACACTGACAGGGATCTGCATCTTCAGGTTTACACCACCCCGGAAAATCCCCCAGTGAGAGATGGATCAAATTGAAGCGGACCCTAGTTAGGAGCCATCGATGGAAAGGCTTATTCACCAATACCAAATAGGGTTCAATAAGAATAGTTGTTTTTATCAAAAAATGTGCCCTTGTATTAGAGAACTAATTTATGGTGCTTTAGAATAAGTTGAACACACTCTTAATTGACACCTGATTGTATAACTTTATTTCGGCACAACATACTTTTTAAAAAATTGGCACGGGCAGAATTATGACCACATTGCCATGTTGATTTTTTGAAAATGTTATGGAACTCTCCAGAGTGTGATAACATTAAAAAACCCAATCCATTGGCTTATCTACTGTCCAGCTTGGAATCTTTGCCGGACACAATCCTAGTTAGAGATTTGAGCATGTGCTGATTGACCATCACTCAACTCCAAGCGACTTTTCAAAAAAAAAAATCTGCATTTTCAACTGTATTTGTCACAATACATTACTATTTGTGTAATGCTTTTCCCTATCGAAAGGCTGCTTCAACCCTCGCCAATTGTGTGGTTTGCTTTCCAGGGTTTTAATCGGATTGTGAACTCTGAATAAAAAGGGTGTATCTGCTTTAGGAATGGGGAAGGCAGGTGTATTAGACCGTGCACAACTATAAATACCTCAAAAGGGATGTATTAAGACCACCGCCAGCGGGAATATGTAGCTTTGACTGAGTGTACCCTTTATCCCAGATGACTCCCATCAAGGGAATGGAAGAGCAGAGAGGGGTAGGAATGGAGGCATAAAACGTAATGTTCCTGCCACTCATTTTCTGCGCCCTTCGACTCTTATCTGTTTGCGATTAAGGGTATCCTCTATCTTGATGCTGAAGCATTTGGCTTCGAGGAAATACTTGTTAAATGATGGTCAGCCAGTTGAATATAGGTGGAGAAGTGTGGCTCACCGATTAGAGCAGCAGACCCTGAGGCAGAGGTCTGGCCCGGGACCAGGGTTCAATTCCCGACGCGGCAGGGTCTTGGGCTCAATGTCCACGAACTCGATAATTCTCGCCTCGGTGCCTACTCTAATCAATGGTCCCACTCTGCAACTCTGGGCAATAGCTTGCTTAATCTCCACAACGGCCTCAAGCGCTAGGATGCCTGGCTTCACCTTCGGGGTGCCCAGTAGAGGGCATCTCACAGGGAAAGCCAGGAAGGGTTCCACAGCGGTATACAGCGCCAGGATGCCTGAAAGGTGATAGTGCGCTTTACAAGTATACATACATTTACATTTAATAAACCAAAGGAATGAAAAGGATTTTTGACAGTGAAAAACCTGTTTCACAGGTCATGTGTTTTGGATAGCTGTCTTTAAAGGATTCTGGTCTGACTCGTTAAGATGCCATCTTTTTATCTAGAGTAAATCCTATGCACCAGTATCCCACCATTATCTAGTCAAACTTTTTTTCTTTTTTTTTTTAGCAACTACCCTAGCATTTTAATTGTAATGAGAACTCCAATTCATCCATCACAGGATAACATGGAGCACCGCCCTCCATTTAAAACTGTTTAGCTTTTGTGTGATGGTTCGCAGATCATGGTAGGGACTCCTGGTTTCATGTATTGATAATCATTCGAAGTATTCTATTTACTTATCTGCCATTAAGGTCCCTTTTGTCTCTTTACAAATAAAGTACTGACTAGTCATTCAAGCTATTTATTGGGGGGAAATGGGGTGTATTATAGCCCTTTCGTCTGTCAATCCCTCAGCTCTACCCTTTGTAGTTGTGGCACTGAGCAGCAAGTCTTGTACAGAGGAACAAGTGTTAAAGCATTTAAACAGCACATAAACGTTAGGAGAAATCGACATGAGACAAGACATCTGACACTAATTTATGAAAATAGATAGTATTTGCATAAGAATATAGACACTAGAATGAAATAGATCTGCAGGAGAGTTCCAGAGATATGGATTTTATAAGTAATAATCAAAGTATTTTTACTCAACTAAGAAGAGGCCATTGCAAATTCAACGAATGACACTTACCCAAGTTTTCTATGAAAATTTTCTAAGTGTCAAAGCAGTCAAGGAATAGTATTTGGAGCTAACAACTCTTCCAGGCAAGCTAGCCAGGGGACCAGCAAACACCTTGGAAACAGAAGAATCAATCCTCCAGCAATTCCAGGCACTTTATCCGTGTTGAAATGGATCCTATGGAGTGATCTTGATGCGCAAGGAATGAAAGATGCTGAAGATGCTCTATGAATGCTGTGGATGCGATGTGGTTGAAGGGCGTCTTCTGCAGGGATTCCTTTGAAGATGGTGAGGGGGGTCCTGGTTGAAGGGTCGACATCCCATGAGGTCCTCTCCAGTCTGGCCAAAGTCCAGTCACCTTTGGACTAACAGTTGTGGTCACAGGCCAATCCTTCCTGGGTTCTGAAGGTCCCAGCTGCTCTTAGACAGCACTTTGGACTCCTTGAAATGGGTGCAACTCTGTGCATCGGGTCTTGGTCCCTGGTAATGCATGGCAGCTGTGTTTCTGTCATGAAGACTTTAGGCTACCATCTTGCCCCAGCAGGCTTCTTCGACTGTTGTCTTCCCTGTGTTGCAGATCGGTCAGTTAGCTGTCCCTTGGAGTCTCCTGTCTTGACTGGGCTCTGGAGATATCTGCTTCTTGAGCAGGCTCCATCCCGCTTTGCTAGCTACCATGTGCAGCCTTCTGTGCAGCCTCTTTGCTGTCCCCTCAGTGCAGCAGTGCAGTGTTTCTGCCAGGCTGGTTGAAATCTGCGTACTGGGTGCCAGCGGTGCCCTATTAATCTTCAGAAAAGGCCCTCTGGGCTGCGTTTGGTACCCAATAGGTGACCAGGTTCCCTCCCTCCTGATGACCACTTTCTGGGAATTGGGACATTTGGCTATCCCAGGATACACCATTCTGCCCTCTCCCAAAATGACGAGACCCCCTTCTCGATACTCCAAGCTCTTAGCCCACCCACAGAGGTGCGACTACCAAGGGGCTACATGCCCCTGGAAAACTCATTTGGCAAATGGCTTCTCCTCTCCTACACCAGTGCCAGCCGGACTGCGTAAACAATAGAGCACACCTCTTCTAAATGTTAATAATTTGCACTTCAAAGGTGACTTCTCCTTTGAAGTTTGCCTTTTGGGATAACACCCCTGTGGCTTACTGCAGGAGGGAGGTAACCCATCCCTCGCATGCAGGCCTCCTTTGTGTTTTTTCCTGGGAATCGTTAGCCTAGCTTCCCAGAAGGGCAAAAAGCTGTCTGCAGACAAGCCCTGTGTACATCCGTAAACAGGTACTGGAAACCTTGGACCACTAAAGTGGCAACTTGTAAAGTTGGACTTTTCCTACCAGTGACATTAAATTCGATGTAATCATTGAATCAGATTTAATGCTCATATTCCTTTGATAACAAACACCAGCCTAACTTGTCCCATTCAGAGGTTAGCAGGGCTGGGCTGCTAGCCTATATCTGAAAGAAACAGGTTAGTATTAGATTCCTTACCTTAGAATATCCCCAGGCGTCAGACTGGATCCGGAAACTTTTGCGTAGCAGTACCCTTGCGCGTCGGTAGGGGTCGTCTGCAGCTCCAAGTCCGTCGTTGGCACCGGGATGACGCCGCCGTAGTACTTAGACGCCGCCCTCACGAGCTGACATCCGTTTCTATTTGTTCCACGCCAGCAAGCGCCGATCCGGAAAGTGGTACCCTAAGTCAATTTTTGACTAAACTTTTTCAATCATTTTTGATCTTTCTTCGAAGTCTAACGACTCCGACGGTGCCGATAGGGATGCCCGGGTTCAAGCCCTGCGTCGACTGCAACCGACTGTCGGTTACCGACCCCCATCGCCGGTTACTGACCCCCATCGCCGATGTCTTCATTGCCTGGGGCCCGACCACGATGACAATCCATGCCGGGCCATGACGTCTAAGGCTAGGCGAGAGCGGTCCCGCAAGCGACTCGAGCTCCGGCAGTCGGCCCCGCGCCGTTCGAGGTACCGGTAAGGAAGGAGGTCGAGGAACCGGTCGCGGGGCCGGAGTCATCACGGCTCGGAGGATAGTCACCACTCCTCGAGCTCCAAGTCCTCAGGTAAGAGGCACAAGAAGTCGAAGAAGCGACATCGCTCTTCCGACCCCCCCCCCCCCCCCCCCTGACGCGGCCGGGGGTTTGTGCGACACCGCCTGCTCCATACCTGCCGGTCCCTGGGCAGAATGCGACGCCGGAGGAGATAGACGCCTTCCTCACGGCCATGAGGTTCGCCTCGGTGCCGTCGAGTGCTTCGGCGCCGACTTTCGGCGCGGCAGGGCCCTGCTGGATCCGGGTCGTCGCTGGTCGACCTTACGACCTCGCCGGCCCCTAGGGTGTCGCCTCCGGCCTCCTCCGGTCCCCCCCATTACCCCCCTCCCCCTCGACCCGGTTCTGACGCCGGAGCGGCATCGCTAGACGCCGCATTCGACGCCGATGGGAGAATTTTTCTTTTATGATCCGGCCCCATCATTTGACCCAGAGTACCAGGAGATGGGTGGCGAGGTGGTTTGGGAAGGGTCTGAGGACCCTGTGGCACGTGAGTGCCAGTCTTATCAGGACTGGGCAGGTGAGCTAGGGGATGCCAGTGGTTTGGACACTTCGCCAGACACTGGTTTTGTCTCTCCTCCTACCGTGGCTACGGAGGAGGGGGCTGCCTATAGTGTGGTGTTGACGCGGGCAGCCAAGGCCTTATCCATTGAACTCCCCGTCGCGGTCTTGAGGACTAACCTCCTCACTGAGGTCTTTAAACCGCAAGCAAGCTCTTCGGAGCCTCTGTTGCCGTTTAATGAGGCCTTGTCTGACGTTCTTCTGGGCACCTGGTCCAGGCCCGCTACAGGTCCCCCTGTAGATAGGAAAGTGGCCAGACGCCACCGCTCGGTTCCGGGCGACCCTTGCTTCCTGTCCACCCACCCCACTCCCGAGAGCCTGGTCATACAGGCCTCTAACTCCCAGACGGCATTCCCGACGGCTCCCCCCCCGATCGGGAATCCAAGAAGTACGAACAGTATGCCAAAAATATGTTCTACTCACTGAGTTTCGGGTTGCGCTCCGTTAACACCGCGTGCCTCTTTGGCCATTATACCCACTCTGTGGGACACTATCGCAGACGTGCTGCCACAATGTCCGGAGGAGGCCTGAACTAAACTCGCCCAAGCCCTTGCGGAGGGTCGAGATGCGGCACGGTACTCTATCTGATGTGGGCTGGATACAACGGACTTGCTGGGTAGAGCGATTGCAACGACGGTGGCGTTTCGTCGCCACGCCTGGCTGAGGTCTGCCAACTTCTTGGCTGATGTCCAAAACACCCTTATGGACATGCCGTTTGATGGTTGTCGACTCTTTGGCGACAAGGCAGACAGTGCGCTTGAGTGCTTTAAGGACTCCAGGGCTACGGCCAAGTCCTTGGGCCTGTCGACCCGCGCCAGCAATCTGCTGCCTTTCGCGGCCAAGGAAGGGGAGCCCCCACACGTCCTGCCAGCCACGGGCCGCAAACTAACATCCAGCGTGGTGGCGGACGTGGTAACCGCCGTGTCGGTGCCCGGAGACAACGGCGAGGCCAGTCCACGTCTACCCCTGCAGCGTCCGCCTCAAAGCCCTCCTAGTCCGAGCTTTCAGGCCCACGTGACACCAGTGGGGGGGCAGGGTTCGCCATCACCTCCTCCCCTAATGCGCAACATCTCATCGGACAGGTGGGTGCTACAAATCGTCCGAAGGGGCTACTCCCTCCTCTTAGAGGCGACCCCTCCAGCCATGCCACCGCAGTACTACTGCGTGTCGGAGATCACTTGAATCTTCTGCAAGAGGAAGTTGCGGCCCTCTTGGCCAAGGGGGCAATCGAGCGCGTTCCTGGGCCAGAAGTAGGGTGTGGTTGTTGTTCCCACTACTTTCTGGTTCCCAAGAATGGCAAAGGGGGCCTACGCCCTGCCTTATCTTGGACCTGCGGAACGTCAACGGCTTCCTCCGGAAGGAGAGGTTCAAGATGATGACACTGGCTCAGGTCTTAGCTACCCTGGACCCGGGAGACTGGATGGTAGCGTTGGACTTGCAGGACACTTATTTCCACATCCCCGTCCTGCCGGCCTACCTGTTCATGGTAGGCCACGAGCACTTTCAGTTTACCGTGCTCCCCTCCGGCCTTACCACCGCCCCACGGGTGTTCACGAAATTGATGGCAGTGGTCGCAGCTCATCTGCGCAGGTTAGGGGTTTCAGTCTTCCCCTACCTCGACGACTGGTTGTCAAAGGTGGGCTCGCCCCAGACAGTCGTCAGCCACTTCCAGACTACGGCCGACCTCCTGCACCTGCTGGGGTTCTCAATGTGCCGAAGTCGCACCTGTGTCCCTCTCAGAAGCTCCTCTTCATCGGAGCGGTTCTAGACTCTGCGCAGTTTCGGGTTTATCCTCCCGAACAGCGGGTTCGGGATATTCAGGCTCTGATTCCGATCTTTCAGCCTTTATCCCGAGTCTCGGTCAGGTTGACGCTGCGGCTTCTGGGGCTAATGGCCTCCTGCATCCTTCTGGTGCATCACGCCCGGTGGTAGATGCGGGCTCTGCAGTGGGACCTGAAGTTTCAGTGGGCCCAGCATCAGGGCAACTTGTCCGACCATGTCTTGATCTTGGAGGGCACTGCAAGACCGTTGCAGTGGTGGCTCACGGACCGCGATTAGGTCAGCGGCAGATCCCTCTCCCTACCCCAACCGAAGCACGTAGTTGTGACTGACGCGTCCCTCCAGGGCTGGGGAGGCCACATGGGAGAGGCGGAGATCAGAGGCCTCTGGTCTCCGGCGGAGTCCCAGCTCCATATCAACCTTCTGGAGCTGCGGGTGATCCGGCTTGCACTGAAGGCATTCCTCCCCTCTGTCCGGGGGAGTTTAGTGCAGGTGTTCACGGACAACACCACCGCCATGTGGTACTGCAACAAACAGGGCGGGGTGGGGTCGTGGACCCTATGTCAGGAGGCTCTGCGCCTCTGGCAGTGGCTGGAACATCAGGGCATGACCCTGGTGGTTCAACACCTGGCAGGTTCCTTGAACGCCATGGCGGGCGAACTCAGCCGTCGGTGCATGATGGATCACGAATGGCGTCTGAACTCGGATGTGGCGCAAGGTCTCTTTCAGCCGTGGGGAGAGCCTTGGTTAGATCTATTCGCCACAGAAGAGAATGCACAATGTCATCAGTTCTGCGCGTTGGAATTTCCAAGGCGGCACTCGCTCGGAGACGCTTTTCGTCGCGAGTGGAGTTGCGGTCTGTTATATTCCTTTCCGCCTATAGCACCTCTGCCCAGAGTGCTGAAGAAGATCAGGCGCGACCGGGCCCAAGTCATCCTTGTGGCTCCGGACTGGGCACGGAGGTTCTGGTGTCCCGAGCTACTCAGCATGTCTGTCGATTCCCCGATTCTTCTGCCCCTTCAGGAGGACCTTCTGTCGTAGCAGGGGACGGTCCTCCACCCGAACCTGTCCAGTCTCCACTTACATGCGTGGAGATTGAGCGGCGGCAGTTAAGGCCATTTGACTTGCCTCCTGAAGTCTGTAATGTCATTCTGGCAGCCAGGCGTCCCTCCACAAAATCGGTATACGCCTGCAGGTGGAACAAATTTGTGGCATGGTGCACAGCAAAGGCTGTGGATCCCCTTTCTGCCCCTCTTTCAGAGGTTCTCTTTCTTCTTTCTCTTGCCCAGCAGGGCTCTGCTCTGGGCACTATCAAGGGCTACCTCTCGGCCATTTCCGCCTTCTGAAGGCTACCTGATCAGCCCTCTTTGTTCAAGTCCCCGGTTGTAAATAGGTTTTTGAAGGGCATCACTCGTATGTTTTCTCCAGTTCCTTTCGTGATGCCTCAGTGGGACTTGAACCTTTTTCTAACTTTTCTGATGTGCGCTCCCTTTGACCCACTTCATAACTGTCCTTCGCCTCCTTACTCTGAAGACCGCTTTCGTGGTTGCCATCACCTCTGCCAGGAGAGTGAGTGAGCTCCAGGCCCTTTCTTCTAAGCCTCCTTTCCTTTCAGACCTTCCGGACAAAGTTGTGTTGCGGACGCGACCCTCTTTCATGCCCAAGGTAGTCACAGCCTTCCACATCAGGCAGTCCATCACTTTGCCCACCTTCTTTCCACCTCTGCATCCCGCGAAAGAGGAAGAGAGTCCACCCTCTGGAACGTGCACTCTCATTCTATATGGATCGCACACGCCAGTTCTGGGTGGATGACCAACTCTTTGTTGGTTACGTGGGCGCTAAGAAGGGACGGGCGTTGCACAAACGAACCATTTCTCGATGGGTTGTCTTGTGCATCAAGGCTTGATACTCTTTGGGTCGAAAGGAGCCTTCTGTGGGGCTTTGTGCCCATTCCACACGGGCCACGGTGGCTACTACTGCCCTGGGCCGGGGAGTCCCCTTGTAGGACATCTGTCTGGCGGCTACGTGGGCCTTGCTGCACACGTTTGCAAGACACTACTGCCTGGATAGCCAAGTCCGGAGAGATGGCTTTTTCGGCCGTTCCGTTCTCCAGGACTTTCTGGTGTGATCATTGGTTCGCAGACCCACCACCGGGGTTGGTATTGCTGGGGTATCTATTCTAAGGTAAGGAATCTAATACTAACCTGTTTCTTTCAGATGCACAAGTTACTTACCTTCGGTAACGATATATCTGTAAAACAGCAGTTAGTATTTAGATTCCTTACCGCCCCACCCGTCCTCCCCGTTCTGCGAACCGATATCTAGGGTCAAGGTCATCCCCTTTCAGGGCCCTAGTTTCATGGCACCAGTGTTGGTTTTTATCATGGCTCTGCGTTTCTGTCGCGGAAAAGCTGTGTATAAGAACTGACGTCAGCATGCGAGGGCGGCGTCTAAGTACTCCGGCGTCGTCATGCCGACGACGGACACTGAGCTGCAGACGACTGCTACCGACGCGCAAGGGTACTGCTACGCAAAAGTTACCGGATCCAGTCTGACGCCTGGGGATATTCTAAGGTAAGGAATCTAATACTAACTACTGTTTCTTACAGATATAGCGTTACCGAAGGTAAGCAACTTGTGCAACTGTGCTTGCCAATGAACTAAGTCAGAATGTATTAAACATACACCATTTTAAGGGTCAGAGCATATGGTAGCCGTGCTCAAGGCATTTCTAAGCCAGTACACCAGTACGTGGTAGTCAAAGTGTGGGCAAAAGCAGGGGAGGGGGGATAAACCTGCAAAAGCATGGTTTACTTAAATGTATCTGCTCGTGTTCAACTGCATTCTGAGTTTCTAAGTGTGAGAAAGTGCACTCTTTCTGCATGGTTGCTCTCACTTTTTTGCTGGATTGCGGATGTACTTTGATTGAGTATGCCCTGGGCTCCTGCTAATCCGGTACCCAAGGCCTATGTTCTTTCCCTAAAACTGCATTGAAACCGAAACCCAATTGGCTTCGCTGGACACAGGACAGTCCCAGGTAAACGGTACCACAGGTACCCAGGGCACTGTGACCAGAGAAGGCCTTTAAGGGCTGCAGCAATTATTGTGCCACCCTTAGAGGTCCTGTACCACTACACTCACACACTGCCTCTGCAGGCTGCATGTTGTGGTGTAGAACAAAGTGAAGAGTCGACATGGCACACATCTGTGTGCCATGCCTACAACCCACTGCCCCGGCATAGGTCAGTCACCCCTCTAGCTGGGTACACTATACCAGTGGTGAGGGTCTAGGTGCATGAGCCCGGTACCCCTACAGTGTCTAAGTCCATTCTTAGACATTGTAAGTGCAGTGCTGCCATTAAGAGTATATGGTGCTGAGAGTTCGTCATTACGAACTCCACAGCACCATAATGGCTACACTGAAAACTGAGAAGTTTGGTATCAAACTTCTCAGCACAGTGTGGAATTTAATGACAAATGCACACAGATGGCATCTTAGAGATGCCCCCCTAAAACCCAACCTACCACTAGTGTCCAGGCTGAGTGGCTGCTTTCAGCTCCCACCACCAGACATGGTTCTGGACTCCTGGGTCGAGAGCCTGCTGCTCTCTGGGGGTCTGAAACCAGGCACATCCTGGGACGAGGTGCCAAGTCTCCTTCCCCAGGTTGGGCAGCGATCATGAAGGAGAACTTCAAAGGCTTGCCCCCTTTGTGAGCTTCCCCCCTTTGTGAGCTTCCCTAGGCCACTTGCTGCTTTCAGCAA
Source organism: Lissotriton helveticus (assembly GCF_964261635.1). NCBI lineage: Eukaryota > Metazoa > Chordata > Amphibia > Caudata > Salamandridae > Lissotriton > Lissotriton helveticus. The sequence continues at coordinate 782,965,668 of NC_136072.1, forward strand.
CCGGTCCCCACTGGTTCTGATCCCCACTTTGGGTGGGAGAACCGGCGGGAAAAACAAGTGAGGAAGAGAGGTGTGCCCACTGTAGGAAGGTAGATCCCTGACTATGGTTGCCCCCAACTTTTTGCCTGGTGTTTTGCTGGTTTTCTGACTTAGTTGACCTGGGGCCCTGCTATTCAGGACCCCAGGCCCACTGCTCTGTTAAAATGGATTCCATGTACCCTAGGTACATATCTGATTGGATACTGAGTCACCTTATTAGTCCCTGTACAGTATACCTTGGGTATCCAGGGCATAGGTGTACCCAGGGCCTACCAGGGGCTGAAGCATGTATTATGCCACCCCTGGCTGGCCATCCAAAACTGACACAACTGGCTGCTTGACAGCTGGGAGCAAGGTGGTGTAATCACCCCTTGCTTTAGATATAGTATACCTATATCTAAAACCTAGAATGGGCACACAGATCTCCTATCGGTCACTCCTATGGCAGGCCTTAACAATCCTGAAGGCAGAGTGCTTGGAATCGTGTGAGATGGTGCTCTGGCATGAGCTGGGCCTGTCTGCGGCTTTCGGGATCTATCCCTTAGCCGTTTCCATGATAGCGTCAGACCATATTCTCTTAAGTGCCTTATAATCCTCGCGGTTATGGTAACTTTGGTCTGACATTATCTAAACATGTCGTGTAAGGTTTCATACGCTTTGGAATACTACCCCCTCGCCAGTTCTGGCGACGGGGGTAGCATTCCACCCCTCTAGAGGGAGAAGACATGTTGGTAGCCTGTAACCCCGGTTAAAGTTGAACATAGCCTCAGCTCCACAAAATGGATGCTGCCACCGAGACACAAGTCTGCCCTCCTGCTGCTGGGAGTCCTTCCAGCGCGGGAGGCTTGGACAAAGGGTTTCCTGTCAGGGGCGGTGCTAGCACCATCCCAGACAGGGTTATGTGTATCCCAGGTAGGCAGGGCGTGAGAGGAAGGTGACTGCAAGTGGCACCCCAGTGCTCACTGTGCATAGGCCGGCTCAAACCAGTTCCTGGGGCACACCAGCCCCTGAGCTGGGGAGAGACCGGACAAAGAAGAGGGGTGTTACCACCCCCCTCCTAGTCCCACCCATAGGGCAGGACTTGGTCGCGTGCCAGCCCCTTTTCTTAGGATAAAGGTAGGAGCAGGCCCCCTTCCAAATTAGATCATTCTGAATCCTGACTACTTTCCACGAAAGAACTCTTGAACAACTTCTGAAGACTCTCCCTTGTGGCTAAGGAGTAGCCACCCTGCACCCGCAGGCACCATCCAAGCATCGCGGTTTGCTGTAAGTCTCTCCTCCGGATCAAGACTGCCCAGCTCGACGAGAACCGGCTTCCCTGGCACCTCTGACCTCTACCTGCATCATCAGCCCAGCTGAGATTTGTGGGTGTGACGAGACCTCGAGGGACCGGCCATCTTCAAGACTGCACGACGCTTGCCCAGCACGACCGCCGAGGGATCCTCGAGTGAGTGCTTTGGGGTTTGAGAAGCCCCGACCCTGAGCAGCTCCAGCACCGAAGTCCAGCCCCCTTGCATCCACGAGATCTGCGTGGGGCCCTTCTGCTCTTTGCTGCTCACCGCGTTGTCCAGGTCACTTGCCCGTTGGCTAGTGGCCCTTCTGACGACGAACCACGACGACAACACCGCTGGTCTGGTTGCTCCAGACTGGCCCTTGCTCCCCTCCAACAGAGGAGCACCCTGGACCCTCCTGGTCCACTCCAGACGCCATCTTGAGTCCACCGCGTGGGCTTGCATTTGCCAAGAGTTGTTGCCCCAATCCTGGGTCCAGCGACGTCGACAGCAGACACCTGCGTGGGACAGCTCGCACCTCCATCCTGGTCGCCGACAACGCCTCCTGGTCCGAGAGACTGCAGAGCCCAGCGTCGCCCACTCACCTGGTCGAGGTGACTTCGCCCGGTGCCATCCTGGTGCCCACCTAATCACTGGCTAGTGATTCAGGACTTGGTCCCCTCTGCTTACAGGTATCCATCTTCATCGATCCAGGCTTGGATCACATCGAACTTCATCACTGGTCGCCTGCCAGCAACTTCTTCTTTCAGGCTCCATAGACTGCAACGAGGATTCCCGACGTCTTTTCAGACCTATGCAGCCGCAGCCCCTGGGCTAGGTAACCTGAGCATTTCGGTGCTCCAGCATAGCTTAACTATCTTAATGTCCAGATCCTTTTTCGTTTTCAGCCTATCTAGTCGGATTCTTCCGATAACTGTAACTTTGCATTTACTAGCCTCCATAGACTTTGTCCGGCATTACGCGTGAGAGTTTCCACTCTGCACACGACGTCCCTAGGTCTCCTGCTTCTAATCTAAGGGTTCAGCATTGTAGGCCCAGCGTTTCTAAAGTCTCTGAGAGTAGTACTTACCTGCTAGTAATTCGCATTCCACTTTTGTAGTATATGGTTTTTCGTGCCCCTCGGGCATTTGTGTAAATTGTGCGACTTTCAGTATTTCTTTAAGAGTTTTGTATTGTGCTTAGCTCCCTGACTCATAAAGAGTTCAGGGTAGTCTTGTTATAAATAAATATACTTTATTTTCATAACAACTTGTGTGTGGTCCTTTCACTTGGTGTTCAAGGGGTAAATGTGATGGTAAAACAGCTGGCTTAACACGCCCTCTAGAGTTTAGCCTAAAGACTGCTCTTGTCCATGCTACTAGGATAGCTGGTCTATCAGGTTGACTTACAACCAATCATCAATAAGGGTCGTTTGGAATGATACATAGTGATCACTAGAATAGTGAGCACTGCATATCAGGCCAACTTCTCACACCCACCTCTGCCAACTCCACCCCTCAGGCTGGAGAGACGAGGTGAAGCACCACTCTCAGTCCAAGCAATTTTGGATTGGAGATGGGGGGGGGGGGGGGGGGGAAGACTCCGGCTACCAGGGACAGTCACATGTCACCCTCCCACCGGATGGTGGCATAATAGGGAGTGTACCCACCCCAGGGAAGGGACCCATTGGTCCCTGCCATTTTACCTACCTGTAACACCCCTAAATCTAGTTTTTAGGGGCACCCCTGAACCTTGCTTCCTCAGATGAGAACCTACAACAAGTACTGAACAGCTGTGCAGCAGCTAGCAAGAGGAAGACTCCTACTGACTTGGCCCCCGCCCTACCAACCTTTCTCCCCCTCGCACCTGCATCTGCGAAATCCCGGTGTGTCCTGCAGGAAGCAACCTCGAAAAACACGGAGGACCTGCCTGCCTACAACCACAAAGACTGTGTCTCCCGTGAACACTGGATTTGTTCATTTGCAACCTCTGGCCGGACACCACGTATCTGCCCCACGCTGCTCCTGCCGTCCATGGCCCGAGCTTGAGTGAGCAAACACCACGAGGAGGTTCCCCCGGCAATCCTGACCTGAGATCCGGCGACCCCAGACGTACCTCAAGCCGACGCCTGCAGCTTAAATCTAGAAGGCCCCCTTAAGCGTGACCAGGAGCTGGTAAAAAGAACAGACCCCAAAAGGCACCCCTGCACCCGACGCCCCATGGCCTTGTGTGCCCAAACCGACGGTGGCTAACCAACCCCTAACTTCCCAACTTACCTCTCGAAGCATTGGTTGCACCCAGAAGACCTTAGTCCCCAAGCCTGCAGTGTCTTTCCAAACCGGAAGTTCTCAATTGAAAATAGGGCATCCGATGTCGAAACAGCACTCTGCACCTTACTTTGTTTCCCCATTTGCCCTGAGCTAAAGTACAGGAGCTATGCTCCCACAGCCAAGTGGCCTGCTAGTCAGCCACCAACTTGAGGTCCCCTAGCCCCCATTGGATCCATTGGGCCTCCACACTCTGCACCTGGCTGCCCTAATGCAGCTGATGGTGTAACTAGAGTTTTGCAGCGTGAATCTTTCTGGATTCACTATGCTGTGCATTATTCCGCGGTCTTGTGGTTGGGTCCGGATTCGTAGTCTTTTCTTTGTTTTTTTTTTTTTTTTTTCTCTTTGCCCAGGTGGGCGTCGGCGTCACACCCCCTTTTGGGTGTATTTCCGGTGACGTCGGCATGCTTCCTGCGGAAGCTCCCACTCTTGGGCGCCATCTTCAGATTCTTTTTTTCCGCGGTCGGGTCTGGATCGTTCCCGTTTGGGCTCCAGACATTTTTGGAGAAAGAAGAAAGAAAATACAGAAAAGACGAGGAGAAGTCATCTGAAGACTCCAGGGGACTTCACCAACGAAAGACAAGCAAAGATAAGGCGTTTTCCATCCAGATCTTCGACGACCGTCGACGAACACGCGACCAGAGAGCCCCTGGACGCTCGAGGATGGACAACACGCCGTTCAAGTTCTGCCGGAACTGCCACCACAAGTACGCGCAGAAGGACCAGCACCCGGTATGCAACCTTTGCCTACCGGTGGACCACGAAAGCGGAGACTGCAACGCCTGTTCCGCCTTCACCCCGAAGACCCTTCGTGTGAGAGAGAGGCAGAGGGTAGCACACGCCACCCTGCAGGGGAAGGCCCCGACCCCGTCGCTCTACGAGCTGGGGATGTCCTCCGAGGAAGAAGACAACGCTGCCGCCGAAGACGACTGCTACACGGTCGTAGAGACCGATTACACGAAGACTTCTGACAAGGTAGGAGACTCTTCGGCCCCCAAGAACCCGAGAGACTCTGAGTCTCGAAAAATCGAGGGCAAGACCCCGAAAGCGCCGACGCCAAAAAAGGCGGCGTCCGCGACTACTCCCAGGCCCAGCGGATCCTCAGAGAAGGAGTCCCCGGCGCCGAGAGCTGCTGATCAGCAGAAGACGTCGAAAATCGTCCCCGAAAAGGATCGATCGACGAGGGAGAAAGACCCGAAACTGTCGACGACGACCAGAGACCCGATATCCGGTTCGACGTCGAAAACTTCGACTCCGAGAGGCACGGCGACGAGCCATCCGTCGAAGAGACCGGCGGAACCATCCGACGCGGAACACGCGGCCGAGATGGAAAAGAAAAGAAGGCGCCTCGAGGCAGAGATGGAGAACTTCATGCAGCGGAAAAAAGATTTCGACGCAAGGATGAAGGCCTTCACGATCCCTCACAAGACCAAGCCACCAGTGCTGGAGGCGGTCGAGGAGGAAGAAGAGGAGGTCGCCGAAGTCACCGAGCAAGACCGGGACGTCGAGGTGTTCGACGACCAGGAGGAGTACGAGAATCCCCACGAGAGCTACGGCTATGGGGAGGAAGATGAGGGCAGGACAGACACAGAGTCGGCGCCCTATGACCTTCAGGATGTGGATTACATCGATGTCGAGACCGACAGCCCGGAGGAGGTGGTCGACACCTACCCCTCGAGGCCCTCGCCGCCGGACGACATCGGGGCCTACAACGCGGTGATACAATCTGCCGCAGCAGCTTTCAAGCTCAAGCTCGACGAAGAGAAGCAGAAAGCAGACTTTCTTCTGGAAACATTGCTCCCAACACAAACGAGGAGCCAGTTCCTCCCGATGCTCGAGAGCGTCTTGGCTCAGGGGAAGGAAGCTTTCAGGGAGCCCGCAACATGCAAGGCAGTGACTCCCAGAACTGAGAAGAAGTACAAGCATGCCGCGAAGGACCCGGCCTACATTCAGGGCACGGTCTCCGCAGACTCCATTATCACGGCCACAGCAAGGAGGAGGGCTAACGTACCCACTACCTCGGGCCCGCCACCGGATAAAGAGAGCAAAAGGATGGATCTGGTGGGCAGAAGGATCGAACGGAATGCCGCGACCCACTGGCGCATGGCTAATTCCAACGCCCTGGTGAACAGACACATGTACCAAATCATGGAGGGACTGGGACAGTTGGTGAAGGACTTGCCCCAGGATGCCAAGCAGAAAGCCGAAAAGCTAATTGAAGAGGGGAAGAATGCTGCAAATTCTTGCCTTAAGACGGCTCTGGATGGGGCAGACACGGCCAGCAGGCTCATGATGATGGGCGTCACGGAAAGGAGACACGCCTGGCTCAGGATATCCGGTTTCAAACCGGAGGTGCAACACAGCATCCTGAACACCCCGTTCAACGGCAGTACGCTTTTCGGACAAACAGTTGATGAGCAACTCAGCCAACTTAAGAAGGATAACGAAACAGCAAGGTCCATGGGAGCATTGCAGTTCAGAGGGAACAAGAGGGGCACCCCGTCACGGAGGCCCGGCGGAAGAGGCGGAAACCAGCCAGGTACTTCACACCAGGCTTTCCAGCAAACGCACCAGGCAGACTCGCAGGGTCAGCAGGGCCATCAGAAACAGCCCTGGCAGTACCAACAAAGAGGCCAGTCCTTTCGAGGGAGAAATGGACGAGGACAAAATAGAAGAGGGGGCCAGCAGCCCACCTCCAAGTGACTTCGAAAAAATCCGTGTGCCCACCCACAAAAAAGATCCCAGGGGGCAGCACGTACAGATGGGTCAAGACAAACTAGACACCCACGACCACAGGACACCAGTGGGAGGGAGATTAAGATTCCACCTCCAGGAGTGGAGAGGAATCACATCAGACAAATGGATCCTCAACATTATCCAGTTCGGATACTGCATAGAGTTGGAGGCGAGGCCAACAAGCAGAAAACCAAGAAGAAAGCCGCTAGCAAGCAAGCAGCTGCAGTGCCTTCAGGAAGAAGCAAAAGAACTCCTGCGGAAGCAGGCCATAGAAAGGGTACCATTCAAGGAAAGAAACACAGGAGTATACTCAACATACTTCCTGGTACCAAAAGTAGACGAGACAATGAGGCCCATTCTCGATTTACGGTTCGTGAACCGATTCATAAGAACGCAAAAATTCAAAATGACCTCCCTGCAAGAGGTGCTCCCACAGTTGCAGACCGGGGACTTCATGGTCACGATAGACCTCAAAGACGCATACCTGCACATCCCAATGAACAGGAAGCACAAGCACATGCTCAGGTTCACCGTGGGAGAAAGCCACTACCAGTTCACGACACTGGCCTTCGGTCTAAAATCGGCACCAAGAGTTTTCACAAAGTGCCTCGCAGCAGTCGCGGCGCACCTAAGAAGGCAGGGGATACATGTATACCCTTACCTGGACGACTGGCTGGTGAAAGCAAACTCATACCAGAAATGCAAGCTGCACGCACATACAGTGACCAGCACGCTCATAAACCTGGGGTTCTCCATCCATTGGAAGAAATCATCAATGGAGCCGGAACAAGTGAAGATCTTCCTGGGAGCACAGATCAACACCTTACAGGGCAAGGTGTTCCCCAGCGAGAAGAGGGCGAGGGCGCTGGTGAAGGAAACTCGCCTCTACCGGAAGGGACAAGCTCGGACAGTGAGGACGGCGAGCAAGATCATGGGGATGATGGCATCATGCATCCACCTGGTACCGAATGTACGACTCCACATGAGACCCATTCAAGAATGGCTACAGGAGCAATGGTCACAAGCTACAGGCAGTTGGGAGGATCTAGTGGTTGTAACGCACGCAGTGCAGAAGGAGATGACATGGTGGACCATGGAGAACATAGCAAGGGGAAAGCCTCTAACGCCCCCAACGCCAACAGTGACCATCACCACAGACGCATCCCTGAAGGGATGGGGCGCTCACATGGAGGAGCTCAAGGTGAGGGGACTGTGGACACCGACGGATGCCACAAAGCACATCAATTACTTAGAATTGAAGACAATTTTCCTTGCACTGAAGGCCTTTCAAACAAGACTGTACAAGCACAAGGTATTGATACAAACAGACAACACCACTGCGATGTTCTACATCAACAAGCAGGGGGGCACACAGTCCGCACCGCTTTCAACGCTGGCGCAGGAGATATGGAGATGGGCCATCCCTCTCAAGATAGACCTGCTAGCCATACACCTACCAGGGAAGGACAACATACAAGCCGATTGGCTCAGCAGGCAGACATCGGCATCCCACGAGTGGGAGCTCAATGCTCAGGAGACAAGATACCTGTTCGACAGGTGGGGGACACCATCGGTGGACCTGTTTGCCACACGCCAGAATGCAAAATGCCAAAACTTCGCATCCAGGCGGCCCGAGGAGGGGACACTGGGGAATGCCCTATGGATAGATTGGTCAAGGACATTTGCCTACGCCTTTCCCCCGATACCACTGATGCACAGAGTACTGAGCAAGTGCAGAGCGAGCAACATGACACTGATACTGGTCGCACCGCAGTGGGCGAGACAGACCTGGTACTCGCAGATCATGGAGATGACACAGTGTGCACCCCACAGATTCAGCAGGAGGAAAGATCTACTGTCCATGCAGAACGGAGAGGTACTGCATCCAGAGCCAGAGAGCATGAGCCTAGTAGCGTGGCTCCTGAGGACATAGAGTTCGCACATTTGAGACTACCAGAAAGCACCCTGAGGGTACTTCGGGAGGCACGAAGGCCCAGCACTCGAAAGTGCTACGTTGCGAAATGGAAAAGATTCACAATATGGTGCAGACAGGAAAGACTCCACAATAAGATGAAGAGGGACTCCACAGTGCTAAGGTACCTGACGCACTTACTGGAGAAGAACCTTAGCTCATCCTCGTTAAGAGTTCACTTGGCAGCGATAGTAGCCTACACAAGGGGAGAAACGTGCAGGAGCTTCTTCACATCACAGGTGGTGAAGAGATTCCTAGAAGGAGCGAAAAGGATCGCACCACCCAAGCGGGTGCCGCCACCTGCATGGAACTTGAACACAGTCCTAACGGAACTCATGAAAGAGCCCTTTGAACCACTTCACAAGGCCTCCCTAAAGATGCTAACTATGAAAACAGCCTTCCTGGTTGCGATAACGTCCTTACGCAGAGTAAGCGAGCTTCAAGCGCTGACGCTACAAGAACCATACATACAAATACACAACGATAGAGTTGTGATGAGGACTGACCCACACTTCATGCCGAAGGTAGTATCCAATTTTCACATGAACCAGTCGATACAGATACCGAGCTTTTTCCAAAAACCCACAACCAGCGCAGAGAGAGCTCTGCACACCCTGGACGCCAGAAGGGCAGTCATGCACTACATTGAAAGGACAAAGGGGCACAGGAAAACGAAACAGTTTTTTGTCTCCTTCGCAAACAGCTTCATGGGCAAAGCAGTAACCAAAAGGACCATTGCACGATGGATCGCACAAACAATCCAACTCTGCCACAAACGGGCAGGACAGGAACTGGCTGAGGGGACGCGTGCCCACTCCACCAGGAAGAAGGGCGCTACAATAGCCTTCCTGGCTAACACACCCATAGAGGACATATGCCTGGCGGCAACATGGGCTTCGGTGCACACGTTCACGAAGCACTACTGTGTGGACATACAAATGAACAAGGAAGCTCAAGTGGGACAGAAGGTGCTACAGCACATATTCAACACCCAACGCTCATCTTCCACCCAGCCGCCACAGAGATGAGAAACCGCTACAAAATCTATGCACAGCATAGTGAATCCAGAAAGATTCACGCTGCAAAACGAATAGTTTTCTTACCTGTCGGTGTAGTTTTGCAGCTTGAAGATCTTTCTGGATTCACTAGCGAACCCACCCACCTCCGCCAGAAAGATGAGGCTGGAGAGAGAAGAGGTGGTTAACTAAAGAATAGACTTTGAAAGTACAAAGCGGTAAATACAAACTAAGATGAACATTGCCATTACTTCGGAAACGAAAGAAACACGGAAAAAAAGAACCCGAAGATGGCGCCCAAGAGTGGGAGCTTCCGCAGGAAGCATGCCGACGTCACCGGAAATACACCCAAAAGGGGGTGTGACGCCGACGCCCACCTGGGCAAAGAGAAAAAAAAAAAAAAAAAACAAAGAAAAGACTACGAATCCGGACCCAACCACAAGACCGCGGAATAATGCACAGCATAGTGAATCCAGAAAGATCTTCAAGCTGCAAAACTACACCGACAGGTAAGAAAACTATTCGTTCATCCTTGACCCTGGGGGACCCCTAAGTTTAACCCCAGAATGTCAACTCCCACTACCAAATACTTACCTCAAAACTGAAACACTATTTTCTTCCATTGGATAACATTAACTGTTTTCTGTGTAAAGTTTCTACGTGTGGAGTTTGAGAAATGAAAAATTATTTAAAATTGCATAATCTAACAAACAATTTTACTTACCTGTTTATCTTAGAGATGCCCCCTGATATAGTGTAGTTCCTATATTCCCAATAGGCTCTGCGCATTGGAATAATGTATCCTATAGATGTGACATAGGACTTATGTCTACTAGGTCTCTATCGAGTATATTAGACTTAATTGTGAGTGCCAGCTAGCTCAGAGGTCACTAGAAACTTTCTCGAGTTCACAAGAAGGGATTTAGTTTCTGACAACCGCATAAACATGACAACTTTGTTTCCCCAAGATAAAACCGATCTTCAGAGTCGTGAAAACAATAGATAGATATTTTACTCAGTCATTCGTGCATGCTTCGTTTCACCAGAGGTGCAGAGAAATAGAGAGATGGACGTTTTCAACAAAAGTATTTATTGAACAGTCTTCTTTCTCAAGCAGAAGAAATGAACTGCTACAATCGTAATACTAGTTGCAAAGTATAATGCGTACAGTAAAGAGTAGGATAAAATAATACTGTAAAAGCATTGTATGGCTCCTAGACAATAGATAAATACATATATAAATAACAGGCTAAAAAGTATTCAACTGGTGCTTCTAAAATACGCCTACCCCGATGTACCCAACCTAAGTCTAGTATGAGGGAAGAAGTAAGAGTGTAGCATAAATTTAGTATTCTTTGCCAAGAATCTGTCCAAGATTTCTCTAGGGGTCTAATCAGATCCCTACCTTTGGTTTAGAATGAAGGTCAGGCTCAGTACTCGATTTCCCAATAACCCACAAGGGTAGCTTGGAAACATGAGCTGGATTTCTCGGCAAGAGAAAAGACAGCGTCTCTCTCAGTGCGTCTGCTGGAGGGTCGGCTTCCTTCGGCACTTGCTGTAGCAGGATGCGTCGGGCAAGTAGATAGTCGAACTGCTCCAAACCACCGTGTGCTTGCTATGGCAAGTGTGGGCATATTTATACCTTGAAGGTGTAGAGTTTGACGTAAAGGTGGACATAATAATGTCATCAAAGAGTCTCACTTCTTTGAAAACTCCTTGAGTTCTTGGACAAGTCAGTATTCGAGCAATGGGAAGTCCCTAGCTGCTGAAGCAGAGTTTTCCAAGAAATCGTTGTGGATTTTCGGAACTAGTGGGAGTAGCCCTGCCGTATTTGGACTGCATGAGCTATGTCTAAATATGGTTGATTTCTATGCTTATATAAGATATGGTGATTTATACCTATATAAGGGCATGAATCAGGAAAATTACAGTAGGGTCCTAAAATGCAATACAACACTGCAACTCTACCAACTCCTAGTGTCCTGACTGCATGGCTACCGAGGCTGCCACCACCAGACATGTTTCTGGACCCCTGGGTCGAGAGCTTGCTGCTCTCGGGGGCCTGAAACATTGCACATCCTGGGACATGGTGCCAAGCCTCCCTCCCCCAGGATGGGCAGGGGAAGCTTCAAAGGCATGCCGCCTTTGTGAGCGTCTCCAGGCCACTTGCTGTACTCAGCAACTGGCCCCCACCGGTTCTGACCCCCACTCTGGCAGGAAGACAGGCGGGAAAACCCTAGGTGAGGAAATTGGGCGTGCCAGCCTCTGTCAACCCCACCCCTCAGGTGGGAGAGGCGAGGTGAAGCATAACTTTGGGCTCCTGCCATCTTGAGGATGGGGAGGCCTGCTCAATCGGAGATAGGCCCTTGCCCCCCCTCCCACAGGAGAGGAGCAAGATAGGGGGGTGTACTCACCCCAGGACAGTCTCCTGCGGACAGCAACCTTGAAAACCCTGGAGGACCTGCCTGCCTTGCTCATCTAAAGACTGGGATTCCCATGAGCAGTGGTTCTGCTCCAACAGCAACAACCCCTGGTGCCAGCCAGGAACCGTGAATCCTGCACACTCTGCACATGCCGAGCCCGGCCAGTGCCTGAGTGGACAAAGACCACGAGGACGTCTCCCTGGCGACTGTGACCAAGAATCCAGCAACCAAGGACCCTATACGACGATCCAGACGACGCCTGCAGCGTCACAACAAGAAATCCCCTCCCAACAGCGACCAGCTGAGGGTAAGTTTCCCGATGCCAAAAGACACCCCGGCGCCTCACGGCCCCCTGTGCCCAACTCCAGGGTGTCTACCTATCCTCCAAGATCCCAACTTACCTCTCGAAGTGGTGGTCACACCTGAAGAATCTCCGTCCCCGAGCCTGCAGCCTTTGTTCAACTTCCAGCTTTCCCATTGATTAACATTGGGCGCGCGAAGGCCCAAAAGCACCCTGCGCCCAGCCACCCTGAGTGCCGCTGGAATTGCAGCAACTACCCTACCCTACTCTACTTCCCCACTTGGCCTGTGTAAGTGACCAGGAGCTCAGCTCCCACAGCCGCGTGGTCTGCTTGCTAGCAGCCACCAACCAAAGGGTCCCTATTCTCCATAGGATAACATTGGGCCTACTCACGCTGCCCCTGTACCACTGAGGGTGTAACTGTACTTTCCTGATCCTAGGAGACCCCTGAGGCTACCCCCAGAACCTTAACTTTGCCATCTGAGTACTTACCCAAAGACAGATAACTTGATTTTCTCCAAAGTGTAACATTGTCTGGGTTTCTTTTAAGTGTCGATTTTTCAAACTTACAAGCATTCCTTAAAAATCGTCCAAACATAAAAAAAACAATTTACTCCCCTGCAATCAGGAGAGATCCCAGTGCTGTATCTGTGAGCCCAGCACTGAACCTAAAAAGTCATTATAACCATGATTTACTGTTAATCCAATATTCTTCCATAGGAGTACATTGCCTGGTTTTCACCAGAATTTCTTCAAAGTGTTGAATTTCAAAACTTACAAATATTCCTTAAAAATCGCCTGTATAACAAAAACGATTTCTTTCAACTGTTTACAGGAAATGCACCAGGGCTGAATCCAGGATCCAGCCCGGAGTTAGAAAAACATACGTAAAGTAATTTTATTGCATTTACTTAAAAACTCCCATTGAGCTCAATGTTATTTTCTGTTTAAACTTGTGTTGCATATTGCAACAACTGTAACTATTGCATCCCAAACAATACTGCTATTTGAAAGTTTTCAATTGCAGCATCTCTTTCTGAGAAAGTATTTGATACCTACTGTGGTTCTAAAATAAATTAACTATGTTTTAATATACAAACCAATTGGCCTAGAGTTCAGTTCTTGTGTGTCAGACCATTTGCTGACTGAGTGTACAACAAATGCTTTACACTGTCCTCTGATACTGCCTTACTGCTCGACCAAGCTACCACTTTAGAGAGTACGGTTATATCTAACTTAAGCCTCTGCCATACCTCTGGGGACTGTGGACTCTGTGTACACTGTACCTTACTTTGGTCCAGTATATACAGAGCCACTTTCTTAGTGTCCTGCAGCCAGCAGCCTCGACAAACCCGGAGGACCTGCCACCCTTCACTTCTGAAGAGTAAATCTCCCTTGAACACCGGATTTGCTCAAACTGCAGCTTCTGGTGCCAGCCAGAGACCACAAATCCAACCCACTCTGCACCTGCTGAACCCTGCCAGAGTGGAGAAACACAATGAGAAGGTCCTCCCTGGCGATCCTGACCCGAGATCCAGTGACCCCTTACCTGCCTCAAGCCTCCGATGTCTGCAGCCTAAATCCAGAAGGCCCCCCTAACTGCTACTAGGAGCTGGTAAGAAGATCTGACTCCAAAAGGCACCCCTGCACCCGACGCCCCACAGCCTTGTGTGCCCAAACCGACGGTGCCTAAGCAACCCGTAACTTCTCAACTTACCTCTCCAAGTGATGGTCACACCCAGAAGTCCTACGTCTCCCTGCCTGCAGTGCTTTTGCAAACCGGAGGTTCTCCATAGAAAACATGGTGCCCGACGTCTACACAACACTCTGCACCCGGCCGCCCCAGTGCCGCTGAGGGTGCACCTTTTGTGCTACCTTTTTTGCCATTTGCCCTGACTTTAACCCTAGAAGAGTTGCTCCCACAACTTAGTGGCCTGCTTGCCAGCAGCCACCAACCAGAGGCCCCCTATCCCCCATTGATAACATTGGGCCTAAACACTCCGCACACAGCTGCCCTAGTGCCGCTGAGGGTGCAACAACAGTGCATCACGGACCCTGGGAGACCCCGGAGTCTAACCCCAGAACGTCAACTCCCACAGTTGATTACTTACATGTGAACTGTTAACCTGTTTTCCCTCCATAGGATAACCTTGTCACTTTTTCTACAAACAGTTTCTAAGTGTGAAGTTTTGAAATATGAAAATATTCTTTAAAAATCGCACAAATAACCAAAACTTAATTACTTAACTGTTTCCAGGAAATGTCCCAGTGTGGAATCTAGGTATCAAGCACTGACTTAAGTAACTTGCCTGTAATTTACTGAACAGGCCTATTCATTTCAATGTACTGTATTTGCTCACTGTTCTATATCCACTAACTTATTAGTGAAAAGTATTCAATGCTTACCTGTGCCAGGCTTGCTTGGTTCTAAAAATAAAACCGTATATATTTTTATACAAATACAATTGGCCTATAGTTCAGTTATTGAGTGTGTGAATTAATTTGCTGACTGAGTTCATCAAATGCTTAACACTGTCCTCTGATACTGCTTTACTGCTTGACCACTCTACCACAATTAGAGAGTAAGGTTCTATCTAACTTTAACCTCTGCCTACCTTTGGGGTCTCTTGGACTCTATACACAATATACCTCTTTCTGATAGATACATCTGCCGTGTGGATTCCTCATCTTGTGAATATCCCCCTTGCGCCAGCAACGTTCGGAAATTTTCTTCGTAGTACGCCGACGTGGGCGACGTCACAGGAGCACGGCATCGCGCGCGACTCCGTCTGACGTCACCGACCCCATATCAGGCCCACGCCGGCGTGATGACGTCAGTTCCCTTTTTTCCGCGTCTTCGACGCTAACGGTTTTCGGGATCTTCTGCGATACTTAGTATCTTTCTGTTAATTAATTGCCACTGTTTCTCTCTTACGACTTGATTCTTCTCCGAAGATGTCGTCGAGGAAAACAGGCTTTAAGCCATGTAGGTCTTGTGCCCGCACGATGTCCATCACTGACCCACATAAGGATTGTTTGTGGTGTCTTGGTTCGAGTCACTACGTCAAGAACTGCAATTCCTGTTTTAAGATGAATCCAAAGGTGCTTCGAGAGCGTGAAGCTAAATTACTTTTGGCAAAAGTAAAACAGGATTCTGGTCGTTATTCGAGATCGACGTCACGAAGATCGAAGTCGAAGCAAAGGTCTCGATCGAAGTCGGGATCGACGTCGAGGTCCAGAGCGGGTTCGAGATCTGGAGAGGAGTCGAGATCTAAAGCAAAGTCAAAATCCAGAGAAAGATCTAGATCTAGATCTAAATCGGCTTCAGGTCACGCTTCGAGCTCCTCGAGGAGAAAGCATAAGAGGAGGAAGCACAGTTCGAAACATCATTCGGAGAAGGAATCCTCTGATTCGAAGAGAAGGTCTCACAAACATCGTAAAGACTTTGTCTCTCCTTCGCCTGCTTTATCAAAAGAAGGTTCTCCGGCCCCGGAGCCAGAACCGGAGCCGGATCCGATGTCCTCGGAACATGAGGAAGAAGAGGTGATTCCTCAGGAACCGGCTCCAGCGGAGACTCCTGCGGATCCGGAAGGTCAGAGTGAGAGTGTGTCGGGACGACCTCCATTGGATCCGGTAGGTCCATACCCTCCCTTTCCTGGTCCTGGACAGGATCCTTCGCATTTTCTATATGCAATGTTCGGAGTATATTCCAGGGCAATGTACCCCACTGGAGCACCTGTTGGTCCCATGGGTCCATTATCATACAATCTGGGTATTCCTCAGTCGTACGCCCCAGCTCCATTTATGCCGTTCATGCCGGCGCCTCTTCCACCATGGCTCGGTACGGCTCCACCGAGGTCTTCGACTCCGCATGCGGCTTCGCCGACTCCGGATCGACCTCGCAGTCGAGATCGAGGTACCACACCTGTTCATGACTCTCGTCCTGTTGCTCCGGCTCCTCGATCGACGTCGGAACCGGCTCCGTCGGAGTCGTTACCGGATCCGTCGACTTCGATTCGATTGGAGTGGTCGAGACGAAGAGCTCAGCGTCTTCTAGAACAAAAAGATGATGAAAGTTCTGATGTGGAAGAAGGCGAGCTTCCTGATCATGACGATGATTTCGATGAGCTTCGGGATGCTAGTGGTCTAGAACTCTCTCCCGAGTGGGTTCTGCCTTCAGCTTCTGATGCTCCGTCTAGGGACGTGGCACCCTATCACGTGGTCATTAGGAAGGCTGCTGACCTTCTTAATTTAAAGCTGCCCACAGTGGAGTACAAACCCAACATCCTCACTGAAGTCTTACATTCTTCTTCAATTGTGGAGCCTACACTGCCATTTACTGATGCCTTGACGGATCCAATAAAGGAGATTTGGAAGAAGCCTTTATCTGCTCCTGCAGTTTCAAGAGTTATTGCAAGACGCTATAGGGTGGCTCCTGATGACCCTGCATTTCTTTCTACGCATCCATCCCCGGAAAGTCTTGTGGTTCAGGCGGCTTGCTCTAATAGGGCTGCTGGCTCCTTCCCTCAAGTACCAGCTGACAAAGAGTCTAAAAAATTAGATCAGTCTGCGAAGAAGACTTTCTCTTCTGGGAGCATGGCTCTTAAATCATCAAATGCTACTTGCCTTTTAGGTAGATATGTGCATGCGCTAATGGACTCAGTGAAGCAATTATCATCAAAACTTCCTGAGGATGATAAGAAGAACTTTAATGAAGTAGTCTCTGACACTCAGGCTGCTGCCCGCATGGTCATTCAAAGCGGTATGGACACTGTGGATTCTGTTGCTAGAATTATGGGTTCATCCATTGCGACCAGGAGAGCCGCATGGCTAAAGTCTTCAGATTTCTCTGCGGATGTGCAATCTACATTGCTGGACTTACCCTTTGATGGAACTGGCCTTTTCGGTAAGAAGGCTGATGTAGCCTTGGAAAGGTTTAAGGACAGCCGTGCCACCGCGAGATCTTTGGGTCTGCAGATGAGAGGGTCGACGACTAAAAAGTTCAAAGGATTTGGCAGATCTTCTTTTCGTCCCTTCAAGCAGGGCCAACAGCAACAGCAGCAAAACCCTCTATATAGATCCTATAGAGGTAAACAGAGGGGTCGTGGACGTGGACGTCTAGTCTCCTCTTCCTCCACTTCCTCCAATAATGCCCAACCCCCACCCGCATCAGCAAAGCAGCCCTAGATCCACCATTCTGGATCATGTAGGGCCAGTAGGGGGTCGGCTTACTCATTTTCTACGAGATTGGGAATCGGTTACATCAGATCTTTGGGTTCTCAATCTCGTAGAGAATGGGTATGCACTTCCTTTTCAGGAATTCCCTCCCAATTACCCTCCTTGCCAAGGTTATTGTTCGGAGGACCACCTGCTTCTCCTGCAGGAGGAAGTCCTGGCACTGTTTCGAAAGGGTGCGATAGAGGTGGTTCCAGAGCAGGAGAGGGGTCAAGGGTGCTACTCCCGGTATTTCTTGATTCCCAAGAAGGATGGCAGGCTTCGGCCGATCCTAGATCTCAGGATTTTGAACCTCTATCTCAAACAGGAGAAGTTCAAAATGCTCACCCTTGCTCAGGTTCTTCTAGCGCTGATGGAAGAAGACTGGATGGTATCGATCGACTTGCAGGATGCGTATTTTCACATCCCAATCCTGAAGTCGCACAGGAAGTATCTCCGTTTTACGGTGGGATCGCAACACTACCAGTTTGCGGTTCTTCCCTTTGGACTTACTACTGCGCCTCGAGTCTTCACCAAGGTGATGGCAGTGGTGGCTGCGCATCTCAGAAGGTCGGGGATTCCTGTATTCCCTTATCTAGACGACTGGCTGATCAAAGCAGAGTCGCCGGAGATGGTGCTCCATCATCTGCAGGAGACAACTCAGTTGTTACACAGGTTGGGTTTTTCGATAAATGTACCCAAGTCTCACCTGGTGCCCTCCCAGCGCAACCTGTTCATAGGTGCGGTACTGGACACTTCTGTATGTCGTGCATTCCCTCCACCTCAAAGAATTCACGACATTCAGGAGATGATTCCTTTATTCTACAATGGAGCGGTTGTTCCGGTCCTGAAGGTCCTTCGTCTGCTCGGTCTGATGGCTTCTTGCATTCTGTTGGTCAGTCATGCACGCTGGCACATGAGGGCACTCCAGTGGTGCCTCCGCAGGCAGTGGTATCAGCACAACGGAGATCTCAGGGAGTCAGTGAAGATCTCCGGAGAAGCTGCAGCGGATCTGTCTTGGTGGAGCGTGGAAGGCAATCTGTCACAAGGAAAGCCTTTTCAACTACCTCCATCAGTGGCCACAGTGATTTCGGATGCATCCACTCTCGGGTGGGGTGCTCATCTGGGAGACCTGGAGGTCAAAGGTCTTTGGTCTCCGGAAGAAAGGTTATCTCACATCAACCTTCTGGAATTAAGGGCGATACGTTTGGCACTCAAGGCCTTCCTCCCTTCCCTTCGCGGTCGTTCGGTTCAAGTCCTAACGGACAACACGACTGCGATGTGGTACATCAACAAGCAGGGAGGAGTAGGGTCGCAGTGTCTCTGCAGAGAGGCTCTGCGTCTCTGGTCCTGGGTTCAGGACCATCAGATTTGTCTGGTGGCAAATCATCTGGCCGGAGTTCTGAACGTTCGTGCAGACAGTCTCAGTCGGCAGTTCTCTGCCGACCACGAGTGGAGGCTTCACCCGGAGGTTGTTCACGACATCTTTCGGATGTGGGGGACTCCTCGGGTGGATCTATTCGCCACTCGCGAGAATGCTCACTGCCTTTCGTTCTGCAGTCTCCAGTATCCGATGCAAGGAGCATTGGGGGACGCATTTCAGCTGAGTTGGGGAGATCAACTCCTTTACGCGTTTCCTCCCATACCTTTGATTCCTCGGGTTCTGAGGAAGATTCGTCAAGACCGGGCCCAAGTCATATTGGTCGCCCCGGATTGGCCAAGAAGGGTGTGGTACTCAGACCTTCTCCGCCTCTCCTCTCACCCGCCGCTCCGTCTCCCTCACAGGGCAGACCTCCTCTCTCAGATGGAGGGGCAGGTTTTACACCCCCACCTCCAGACATTACACCTTCATGCCTGGAGATTGAACGGGGCAACTTGAGTTCTTTTTCTCTCCCTCACGAGGTGGTGGATGTCATTCTTTCTGCCAGGCGTGACACCACTAAGTCCATTTACTCCTATAGGTGGTCAAAATTTGTTTCTTGGTGCAGGGAGAGAGATGTTGACCCTTTGAAGGCTCATTTGTCTAATATTTTACAATTTGCCCTTTATCTGGCGCAGCAAGGTTTGGCTGTGGCCACGGTCAAGGGGTATCTTTCTGCCTTATCGGCATTTCTATGTTTGCCGGATCAGCCATCTCTCTTTAAATCTCCGGTGGTTTTGAGATTCTTGAGGGGTCTCATAAATATGTTCCCTCCTACTCCTTTTGTTGTTCCTCATTGGGATTTGAATCGTGTGCTGACCTTTTTAATGGGTTCTCCCTTCGAGCCCTTGCATAAGTGTCCATTGAGGCTTCTCTCTTTTAAAACTATCTTCCTCGTTGCAATCACCTCGGCAAGGAGGGTAAGTGAGCTTCAAGCTCTAAGTTCCAAACCCCCATTCCTGACCATTCATGCTGAAAGGATGGTTCTCAGGACCAGGGCTGCTTTTCTGCGTAAGGTGGTGACTCCTTTCCATCTTGGGCAGTCAATTACCCTTCCTACCTTCTATCCTCCCCCTCACCCGTCTAAGGAGGAAGAGAGACTGCACCGTCTGGACCCTAAGAGGGCGGTGTCGTTCTATCTGGACAGGACTAAAGACTTCCGGATGGATGACCAGCTGTTTGTTGGTTTTGCTGGCTGCAAGAAGGGCAGAGCGGTGCACAAGCGCACACTTTCCAGGTGGATAATCCTGTGCATCAAGATCTGCTACTCTCTTGCTGGTAAGGACCCTCCTGAGGGTATTAGAGCACATTCTACTAGAGCAAAGTCTGCAACATCTGCTTTGTCTAGGGGTGTACCTGTTGAGGATATTTGCAAGGCCGCGACTTGGGCCTCCCTCCACACTTTCGCGAAGCATTACTGCTTGGATACCGAGGTGAGGAGGGATGGCCACTTCGCGCGCTCTGTCCTCCAAGACTTCCTGGTGTAGCAGAGTGGGCACCCTCCTCCGGGAGTGGGGACTGCTGTGGGAATCTATTCACAAGGTGAGGAATCCACACGGCAGATGTATCTATCAGAAGAACAAGTTACTTACCTTCGGTAACGCTTTTTCTGGTAGATACTATATCTGCCTGTGGATTCCTCACTAACCCACCCGCCTCCCAGTTGTCCACTCTGCTATACCTGGTCTTTCTGTATATATGTTTATACTATTGATTTAGTTCTATATGTACTGTGTACATTGTATATTTGCATATTTGCTGTCGTTGGTCCGTCCATGTGCCTCGAAGGCACGGAAAAAAGGGCGGAACTGACGTCATCACGCCGGCGTGGGCCTGATATGGGGTCGGTGACGTCAGACGGAGTCGCGCGCGATGCCGTGCTCCTGTGACGTCGCCCACGTCGGCGTACTACGAAGAAAATTTCCGAACGTTGCTGGCGCAAGGGGGATATTCACAAGGTGAGGAATCCACAGGCAGATATAGTATCTACCAGAAAAAGCGTTACCGAAGGTAAGTAACTTGTTCTTATGGTGTAGTATATATAAACCCAGTTTCTTACACTGAGTGTGTACAACAAATGCTTAACACTGTCCTCTGATACTGCCTTACTGCTCGACCACACTACCACAAATGGAGAGTAAGGTTCTATCTAACTTTACCTCTGCCTACCTTTAAGGTTCCACTGGACTGTGCACACTATATACCTCGCTTTGGTATATTATATACAGAGCCAGCTTCCTACACTAAGCCCCTCCGCCTCTTAGACCAACAAAGCATTGACTCCTTATCCTTGCTATCTTGACGGTCCAGAGCTAAACCGGAGTAACTGCATAATCTTGGAACCAAGCAACATGAGTGGTAGAAGGTAGTTGCCATTCCAGCTATTGCCCCGTAACCACTGACTGCCCAGAGCACCAAGCAAATACCGCTCAGCCTGCATTCTGAAGAAGCTTTTAACTAATTTATATTGTTTGTACTTGTTTTGAGCTTTCTTTGTTAGGTGGAAGTTTGTTTTTTGGCTTTCGTTCTCACTGCCCCCTCCCATGTTGTGATATTGTGTATGCTTTTCTAAATCTGATTTTGACTAGATATATTCATGTTGAATTATTTGAGTGCGAGAGAATAACTAATCTTAATGCACGATCAGTGGTTTACTTTGTTGATTTTGTTTTTGCTCAGGTTCAACTCCCATGAAAGTGCTGCACACGCCATTGTATCCGTCAATGGCACCACCATAGAAGGGCATGTTGTGAAGTGTTATTGGGGCAAAGAAACACCAGATATGCTAAATCCAGTTCAACAGGTAAATCGCATTACAAATGCAGCCCATATAGCTGCATTAATATTTGAGCTCGGTTGCTTGCCTGCACTTTCGGTTATAAACATTGTTTTTTTATGCTGCAATGCAATTCATAAATGGTGGCTGCAAGGGTCACTCACTCGCTTTCGCATACTGTGGTATTGATAAAAGAACCTTTTGAGAGAATTTATGAAGAATATACCCACTGCACTAAAAAAGCTGACTCCTAAGGCCCACACTTTCATGCATTTCTAATTGCCCTGTGAGGTTGTAGGAGATGTATTTCTGCTTAAATTGTACCATCACAATAATTGAGTAGTAAAAGACCAAGTGAAGGCCAGTGGGTACTGGTCTGATTTTACATGGCAATAGCATGATAGTTTGCTATTATATTGCAAAAGCAACACAACAAAGTTGAATTCATTGTGGATTTTGGTCATTCAGCAATATAAAGCAGACTACAAGAATAATGTAACGTAATATGGTTTGTAAAGCGCGCATGTGCAGGTGGGACATCCCAGTGCTGAAGAAAGTTACTTACCTTCAGTGACTCTTTCTGGTGGATATCTATTTTCCTCCAGATTCCCCATCTGTTGAATATTCTCTGATGCCAGACTGAATCAAGAAACTTCATGTGTCTGCCGTGCGGTCGGGAAGCACTGGCTCGTTGTCAGCACCAGAATTAACACCATGTTGACATCACTGGAGCTGGAGAACGCCAACTCTGACGCACACATTTCTAGTCTCTGCCCCTTTTTCTGTGTCCTTGGAGGCAGAAACGTGTAAACGACAATCAGTTTGAGGCAGTATAAAGGTTTTAATTGGAACCTTTTTTTAATTTGTCTTTATTGGTTTTCCAACAGAATACAAAACAAAAGCACAGAGCTAACCAGTAGCCAGTCACAGCACACATACAACACATATTATAGATTCAAATGCAATATTTCTTTTCCTAGTACAGAGTCAAGTTTTATAGTTCAATATCCCTGAATGCCAGATTCGTGGACACATTACAATGCCATTACAATACGCAACGTCAGGGTAAAATAAAGCATGTAAATCATTCACCTCTGTCTCGTTACAGCCCGCATATTACAAATACAAAACAGTATATAAATCACCAGTTAGGCATACCGGTGGTCCCGTGCAGCGCCATACATTCACAAAAATATCAGTTTCACAGTGCAGCTAACCCCACATCGCGATCTGCGGAATCCTCATCTCGTGCAGCCTGGCTAGCATTCAATCGTGTCCAGTCCAAGAATGGCCCCCATATATCAGTCGGACGGGACGCGGAGGGCATCTGATCTCAAAATAGCTCTAGTTGAGTGAGCCCATTAGTCACGTCCGTTAACCAACTCTTAAAATCCGGAACCCGTTTCCTACCCCAGAGGAGAGCAACCTGTCTACGGGCATAAAGTAGTAGAAGGGCATGTAACTTACGTCGCTTGGGTATCGTGTCACGCACATATCCTAAAAGACCCAGCCTAGGAGAAGGCGGATCTTCCCTGCCAATTATTTTATTGACTGCATGAAATATCTCACCCCAAAACAATTGTAGACGCGGACAGTCCCAAGCCACATGCAAAAAGGTAGCCTGCTCCTATCTGCATCTCCAACATCACGCATCCTCTTTTAAGCGCATACGGTGCAAGCTAACTGGCGTTCGGTAATACCTGTGTAAGAATTTGAAATGTATCAATCTCAAGCGATAGTTTGGGGACAGGACAGATAATTGACCACACCAATATTCCCATTGGTCCTCCGTTGTCTGTGGGTGTAGTTCACTATTCCAAAGCTCCATGGATTTGGGCTTCAGAATCGGACAGTCAGACTGCATAACCGTGTAGAGCCTCGTAACCAATTTCTTAGATGACACAGTTTTAAGTACATTTTCCAGTGCTAGCATCGTTGGGGGGCTTCGGGAAAGCCCGGATACAGGGCACGACATGCAGTGCGTAGCTGATAAAAAAAAAAATTCA
This sequence comes from Lissotriton helveticus, assembly GCF_964261635.1. NCBI lineage: Eukaryota > Metazoa > Chordata > Amphibia > Caudata > Salamandridae > Lissotriton > Lissotriton helveticus. The sequence goes on from NC_136072.1 coordinate 782,989,169, forward strand.
GCAAACATCACCAGGTGGTCGTCCGCATCTAGGGGAAAGTGCCATCAGGGTAGAGATCAGCAAATGTGTTCAACTTCATTGCGGTTCGTAATGGCTTACTAACACCTCTTTCCATACATGGCAGTATAGGGTTATGCTCCAATACCATTGATGGCGCATACAGCATCTGGACACCCGCCCTCTTCTGCAATTCACGCCACATCCAGTGCAACGTTCCAGCAGTGTCCACGTCTGCCCCCGGGCGTCTCACACTCTGATACAAGGCAACATCTAGCGGCACCGGAGACACCACAGCCCTCTCAAGTGTGACATGAGGTTGAAATGGAGTCTAATGCACCCAAAGGTGGAGAAACTGAGCTTGCGCACATAAGGCATATAAGTGCATATCAGGGGCTCCCAGTCCGCCCTGCTTAAGGGGGAGGGTCAAAAGGTCCCAGGATACTCTGGCTTGCCCATTTGCGATCACAATTGAATAAAGGAATTTGAGCAGTATAACCATCTTTGCCAGTGCCACCCTACCTGCCACCGACAGAGGCAGCTTAGACCAAATAGCAACCTTTCCCTCTAGCCACGAATAAGCCCGGCCAAAATTCAGGTTACAGATGTCCTGAAGGCTTCTGCTTAGCCACACTCCCAAGTATTTAACCTCCGTGGCTTCCTGTCGTAAAGGGAACTCGGAACAAACCTTACTCGTACCATCAGTGAGCGGGAAAATCACCGACTTAGTCCAATTTTGGGATATTCCCACAAAGCCCCCAAATCTTATAAACTCTCGCAGCACTGGAGCAAGATTCATCTCCGGGTTGAGTATGTATATGGTGACATCGGCATATAGTGATATCAAGAGGTTGCGCGTGCTGAATCCTATGCCTCTGACAGTATGGTGTTGCCTTATCCTTGCTGCCAGCGCTTCCATAGCTATGGCAAATAACGGTGACAGCGGACATCCCTGCCTTGTACCCCTCGAGATTTTGAAAGAGTGACACCATACCATTCACTATGACACAGGCTGCAGGAGCCTCATATAACAACTTTATTCTCTTTATAAATAAAGGACTGAGCCCCATGCGCTGCAATACCAAGAACAAATATGGCCACTCCAAGGAGTCAAACGCCTTAGTAGCGTCGAAAGATCGCCGCTGCCTGAACACTCGGGTGCAAATAATGTATAACTGAAAACTGAAAACAAGGTATGCAGATTGTGGGACGTCGATCTCCCTGGGATAAATCCCGATTGGTCCGGGAGCGCAATCATAGGCAACATTGGTTGCAGACGATTCGCCAACAATTTCGCATAAATCTTAACATCAACGTTGATCAGAGAAATCAGTCTATATTAGTCCAATTCCATCTCTTCCTTATCTGGCTTCAGCAGGGTAATGATCATAGCCTCTCTCATGGATGGGCCTCTAAAGCCTCCTCGTATACTGCAAGGAGGCGGGGCTCCAACTCCTTAGCATATGCTTTATAAAAGGCCATCGTTAGGCCATCTGGCCCCGGGGCCTTATTCAACGGAAAGCTTTTAATTACTTGTGCCACATCCTCTTTTGTGATGGGCAGATCCATATATAATCTGTGATTGTTATTAAACCACGCAAGTGCAATAGATTCTAGGAATTCCGACATGTTTTCAGCATTCGATACCCCAGCTGTTTTGTAGAAACTAGAATAGAAGTCATGGAATGTAGTCAACACACCTCTGGACCCCTGACAACCCCTCCATCCATACCCCTGATTTCGTGCACAAATGCAACATCTCTAGTAGGCTTAATCCTAGCTTCCAATGTATGTCCTGGTCTATCGCCCTCGCCGTAGCGCCTGGCCTCCGCATATTTACCTAGGAACTTCACCTCCCTGTTATCTTCTTCAAATTCAAGTTGTTTAGTTTTCAGCAGGCCGGCCGTCCTTAGGGTCCGTCTGCAAGCATAACTGGCTCTCTAAGGTTTTGATTTCTTTCTTCAATCTAGTCTATGTCCTCTGATGGCCTTCAGCACCCCCACCTGTCTAGCAATACATTACCCCCTTATGACTACCTTAAATGCATCCCACAAAGTGGCCTCAGCGTCCACTGAACCAGTATTCGTGTCAAAGTACGACTGAATATCCGACCTTATCTCCTCCTTGAATGCCTCATCTAGCAGCGCATGCTAAGGTAGTCGCCAGTTAAAGGCACACAAAGGGGCCCCGGGCAAGGACAGTCTGAGGTCACAAGGTGCGTGATCTGACGGCGACCGTGCCATATGGGATACCTCCACCGTCCAAGTTGCCACATCCCGCGATACCAGCCAGAAGTCCAATCTCGACCAGGCGTGGTGATGGGCCGATATACACGTACCCTCTCTCAAAGTGGGATTCCGTTCTCTCCAAATGTCCAACAGGTCCCCATCTACCATTATGTCGTGCAGAGCTGTTCGTGCTTGGGGGTGTAACGATCTAGCAGTCCCTAGTCTGTCAGCCGTGTCCAAAAGTATCGCGTTAAAGTTCCCACCCCAGAACACAGTGTGACATCCTATTGCTCTAAGTCTGCACCACAATTGCCTAAAAAAATCCGGAGAGTCCGTATTTGGACCACACACCGCAGCAAAAGTCACCTCCCTACCACCCAATCTTCCATTAGCAGAACGAAGCGACCCTCCGGGTCCACAAAGGAATATGCACATTTCCAATCAGATCCCTTTTGTATCAAAACAGCAACTCCCCTAGCATAATTAGAATATATTGCGGAATATATCTCCCCCATCTACCCTGCTTAAGTTTCTGCGACGGTGTAACATTAATATGGGTTTCCTGCAAGAAACAAACATCTATAGCATGTCTCAATAGATATGCATGGACTAATCTCGCTTTGCGCCCATCATTTAACCCTCTAACGTTCCAAGTTACAACATTCAGAGTGGTGCTGTGACATTTCCCAGTTAAACAAGGTATACAATATCGTCCAATCTGGTTAAAACATGAAACCGACAATACTTTTGTGTTAGTCATGTCTGTGACATAGTGGCTCAGAAAAAAGAACAGCCTAACCCCTCCCCCCACCCACACCAACCCCCCCAATCAGGTTGTATCATATCCCACCCAAGAACAACTTCTGCAAACATCAAACAGATCCAAGGAAACCTTCCCTGGGGGGCGAGGGTAGACCGGCGTACCCCCACTTTCGCAGGGTGGCCGTGGTTACTACCACATATGTTCCTCATATGTTACGGGGTCAATTGGACATATATATCTTTACCCAAGCGAGGGACCCCACAGAAATCTATTGTGACCCCCATCAGTGCATTGTTTGTGCAGAATGCAAACCTCAAACCGATCCAAGGGAACCTTCCCGGGGGGGGGGGGGGGGGCGAGGGTAGACCGGCGTACACCCCCACTTTTGCAGGGTGGCCGTGGTTTTGCAGCGTGAATCTTTCTGGATTCACTATGCTGTGCATTATTCCGCGGTCTTGTGTTTGGGTCCAGATTCGTAGTCTTTTCTTTGTTTTTGTTTTCGTAGCCCAGGTGGGCGTCGGCGTCACACCTCCTTGGGTGCATTTCCGGTGACATCGGCATGCTTCCTGCGGAAGCTCCCACTCTTGGGCGCCATCTTCAGATTCTTTTTTTCCGCGGTCGGGTCTGGATCGTTCCCGTTTGGGATCCAGACATTTTTGGAGAAAGAAGGAATATACAGAAATTGGACAGAAAAATCATCTGAAGACTCCAGGAGACTTCATCGACCAAGAACCAGCAAAGGAGAAGGAGAATTCATTGAGATCTTCGACGAACACGCGACCAGGGAGGCCCTGAGCGCTCGATGATGGACAACACGCCGTTCAAGTTCTGCCGTAACTGCCACCACAAGTACGCGCAGAAGGACCAGCACCCGGTTTGCAACCTTTGCCTACCGGTAAATCACGGAAGCGAGGACTGAAACGCCTGCTCCGCCTTCACCAGAGAGACAGAGGGTAGCGAACGCCACCCTGCAGGGGAAGGCCCCGACTCCATCCCTCTACGACCTGGGGATGTCCTCCGAGGAAGAGGACAACGCTGCCGCCGAAGACAACAGCTACACGGTCGTAGATACCGATTACACCAAGACTTCTGATAAGGTAGACTCTCCGGCCCCCAAGAACCCGAGAGACTCCGAGTCTCGAAAAAACGAGCACAAGGCCCCGAAAGCATCTGCGCCAAGACACCTGGCGCCCGCGACTACTCACAGGCCCAGCGGACCCTCTGAGAAGGAGTCCCCGGCGCCGAGAGCTCTTGAGCAGCAAAAGTCGTCGAAAATCGTCCCCGATAAGGATCGATCGACGCCGAGGGAGAAGGACCCTAAAGCGCCGACCAGAGACCCGAAACCCGGTTCGGCGTCGAAGCCTCCGGCACCGAAAAGCACGGCGCCGAGCCAACTGCCGAAAAGAGCGGCCGAACCATCCGACGCGGAACACGCAGCCGAGATGGAGAAAAAGAGAAGGCGCCTCGAGGCCGAAATGGAAAACATCTTGCAGCGGAAGAAAGAATTTGACTCAAAGATAAAAACCTTCACGATTCCACACAAGACCAAGCCACCAGTGGTGGAGGTGGTCGAGGAGGAAGACGAGGTCGCCGAGGAACAAGACCAAGACGTCGAGGTGGTCGACGACCAGGAAGATGACGAGAGTCCCTACTATAGTTACAACTATGGGGAGAAAGAGGACAGCAGGACGGACGCAGAGTCGGCCCCCTCTGACTTACAGGAGGTGGATTACCTAGATGTCGACACCGACAGCCCAGAGGAGGCGGTCGACACATATCCCTCGAGGCCCTCGCCGCCGGACGACTTCGGGGCCTACAACTCGGTGATAAAGTCTGCCGCAGCAGCGTTCAAACTCAAGCTCGACGAAGAGAAGCAGAAAGCAGACTTCCTTCTAGAGACATTGCTCCCCACACAAACAAGGAGCCAGTACCTACCAATGCTCGACAGCGTCTTGGCTCAGGGGAAGGAAGCATTCAGGGAACCTGCAACATGCAAGGCTGTAACTCCCAGAACAGAGAAGAAATACAAGCATTCCTCAAAGGACCCACCCTACACTCAGGGCACGGTCTCCGCAGACTCTATTATCACGGCCACAGCAAGAAAGAGGGCTAACGTGCCCACTACTTCTGGACCACCACAGGATAACGAGAGCAAGAGGATGGATCTGGTGGGCAGAAGGATCGAACGGAATGCCGCGACCCACTGGCGCATGGCTAATTCCAACACCCTGATAAACAGGCACATGTACCAGATCATGGAGGAGCTGGGGCAGTTGGTGAAGGACCTGCCCCAGGATGCCAGGCAGAAGGCAGAAAAACTGGTTGAAGAAGGGAATAACGCGGCAAATTCTTGCCTCAAGACGGCCCTGGATGGAGCAGACCCCTCCAGCAGGCTCATGATGATGGGTGTCACTGAAAGAAGACACGCCTGGCTCAGGATTTCGGGTTTCAAACCCGAGGTGCAACACAGCATCCTGAACACACCGTTCAACGGCGATACGCTTTTCGGAACAACAGTTGATGAGAAGCTGAGTCAACTAAAAAAGGATAACGAAACAGCAAGGTCCATGGGAGCATTGCAGTTCAGAGGCAACAAGAGGGGCACCCCGTCACGGAGGCCTGGCGGGAGAGGTGGAAACCAGCCAGGTACATCACACCAGGCTTTTCAACAAACGCACCAGGCAGACTCTCAGGCTCAGCAGGGTCAGCAGAAGCAGTCCTGGCAGTACCAACAAAGCGGCCAGTCCTTTCGAGGGAGAGGAAATGGACGTGGACAGAATAGAAGAGGGGGACAGCAGCCCGCCTCTAAGTGACTTCAAAAAACTCCGTGTGCCCGCCCACAGAAAAGATCCCAGGGGGCAGCACGTACAGAGGGGTCAAGACAAGCTAGACATCTACGACCACAACACCAGTGGGAGGAAGATTAAAATTTTACCTCCAAGAATGGAGAGAATTCACATCAGACAAATGGATCCTCAACGTCATCCAATTCGGATACTGCATAGAGTTGGAGGGGAGGCCAACAAGCAGAAAACCAAAAAGAAAACCACTAGTAAGCAAACAGCTAGAGCGTCTTCAGGCAGAAGCAAAAGAACTCCTGCAGAAGCAGGCCATAGAACGGGTACCCTTCAAGGAATGAAACAAAGGAATATACTCAACGTACTTCCTGGTACCAAAAGTAGACGAGACAATGAGACCCATTCTGGACCTAAGGTTCCTGAACAAATTCATAAGAACGCAAAAATTCAAAATTACCTCCCTGCAAGAGGTGCTCCCGCAACTGCAGATCGGGGACTTCATGGTCACGATAGACCTCAAGGACGCCTACCTGCACATCCCAATGAACAGAAAGCACAAGCATATGCTCAGGTTCACCATCTGAGAAAGCCACTACCAGTTCACGACACTAGCCTTCGGCCTAAAATCGGCACCAAGGGTCTTCACAAAGTGCCTCGCAGCAGTCGCAGCGCACCTACGAAGGCAGGGAATACACGTATACCCCTACCTGGACGACTGGCTGGTGAAAGCAAACTCATACCAGAAATGCAAGCAGCACGCACATAGTGACGCGCACGCTCATAAGCCTGGGGTTCTCCATCCATTGGAAGAAATCATCAATGGAGCCGGAACAAGTGAAGATCTTCCTGAGGGCACAGATCAACACCTTACAGGGCAAGGTGTTCCCCAGCGAGAAGAGGGCGCTGGTGAAGAAAACTCGCCTCTACCGGAAGGGACAAGCTCGGACAGTGAGGACTGCGAGCAAGATCATGGGGATGATGGCATCATGCATCCACCTGGTACCAAATATACGTCTCCACATGAGACCCATTCAAGAATGGCTGCAGGAGCAATGGTCACAAGCTACAGGCAGTTGGGAGGATCTAGTGGTTATAACGCACGCAGTGCAGAAGGAGATGACATGGTGGACCATGGAGAACATAACAAGGGGAAAGCCTCTAACGCCGCCAACAGTGACCATCACCACAGACGCATCCCTGAAGGGATGGGGCGCTCACATGGAGGAGCTCAAGGTGAGGAGACTGTGGACGCCAGCAGATGCGACAAAGCACATCAATTACCTAGAATTGAAGACCATCTTCCTTTCACTGAAAGCTTTCCAAACAAGACTGTACAAGCACAAGGTGTTGATACAAACAGACAACACCACCGCGATGTTCTACATCAACAAGCAGGGTGGCACACAGTCAGCCCCGCTTTCAACGCTGGCGCAGGAGATATGGAGATGGGCCATCCCTCCCAAGATAGACCTGCTAGCCATACACCTACCAGGGAAGGACAACATACAGGCAGACTGGCTCAGCAGACAGACATCGGCATCCCACGAGTGGGAGCTCAATGCTCAAGAGACAAGGTGGCTGTTCGACAGATGGGGAACACCATCAGTGGACCTGTTTGCCACGCCAGGATACTATACTATTTAGTAACAGAGCGCGCTACAAAAGCCTCTATAATAATAATGGAGATGACCGTGTGCACCCCACAGATTCGGCAAGAGGAAAGACCTACTCTCCATGCAGAACGGAGAGGTGCTACACCCAGAGCCAGAGAGCCTGAGCCTAGTAGCGTGGCTCCTGAGGACATTGAGTTCGCACATTTGAGACTGCCAGAAAGCACCCTGAGGGTCCTTCGGGAGGCACGAAGGCCCAGCACTCGGAGTGCTATGTTGCGAAATGGAAAAGATTATCAATGTGGTGCAGAAAAGAATGACTTCACAATAAAATGAAGGACTCCACAGTGCTAAAGTACCTGACGCACTTGCTGGAGAAGAACCTTAGCTCATCCTCGTTAAGAGTTCACTTGGCAGCGATAGTCGCCTACACAAGGGGAGAAACGTGCAGGAGTTTCTTCACATCACAGGTGGTGAAGAGATTCCTGGAAGGAGCGAAAAGGATCGCACCACCCAAGCGGGTGCCGCCACCTGCATGGAACTTGAACATAGTCCTAACGGAACTCATGAAAGAGCCCTTTGAACCACTTCACAAGGCCTCCCTAAAGATGCTAACTATGAAAACAGCTTTCCTGGTTGCAATAACGTCCTTACGCAGAGTAAGCGAGCTTCAGGCGCTGACGCTACAAGAACCCTACATACAAATACACAACGATAGGGTTGTGATGAGACTGACCCACACTTCATGCCGAAGGTGGTGTCCAAATTCCACATGAACCAGTCTATACAGATACCGAGTTTTTTTCCAAAAACCAACCACTAGCGCAGAGCGAGCTCTGCACACCCTGGATGCCAGAAGGGCAGTCATGCACTACATTGAGAGGACGAAGGGACACAGGAAAACAAAACAGTTCTTTGTGTCATTCGCCAACAGTTTCATGGGCAAGGCAGTAACCAAAGAGACTATTGCACGATGGATCGCACAAACAAATGAACTCTGCCACAAACGTGCAAGACAAGAACTAGCAGAGGGGACACGTGCCCACTCCACTAGGAAAAAGGGTGCTACAATAGCCTTCCTGGCTAACACACCCATACAAGACATATGCCTGGCGGCAACATGGGCTTCGGTGCACACGTTCACGAAGCACTACTGTGTGGATATACAGCTGAACAAGGAAGCACAAGTCAGACAAAAGGTGCTCCAGCACATATTCAATAACCAACGCTCATCTTCCACCCAGCCGCCACAGAAATGAGAAACCGCTACAAAATCTATGCACAGCATAGTGAATCCAGAAAGATTCACGCTGCAAAATGAATAGTTTTCTTACCTGTCGGTGTAGTTTTGCAGCTTGAAGATCTTTCTGGATTCACTAGCGAACCCACCCACCTCCGCCAGAAAGATGAGGCTGGAGAGAGAAGAGGTGGTTAATAAAAAAAAAAAAGGGAAAAAAGGACTTTTAAAAGTACAAAGCGGTAAAATATCACCTAAATAGAACATTGCCATTACTTCGGAAACGAAAGAAACACGGAAAAAAAGAACCCGAAGATGGCGCCCAAGAGTGGGAGCTTCCGCAGGAAGCATGCCGACGTCACCGGAAATGCACCCAAGGAGGTGTGACGCCGACGCCCACCTGGGCTACGAAAGAAAAAAAAAACCAACAAAGAAAAGACTACGAATCCGGACCCAACCACAACACCGCAGAATAATGCACAGCATAGTGAATCCAGAAAGATCTTCAAGCTGCAAAACTACACTGACAGGTAAGAAAACTATTTGTTACTACCACATATGTTCCTCATATATTACGGGGTCAATTGGACATATATATCTTTACCCAAGCGGGGGACCCACAGAAATCTATTGTGACCCCCATCAGTGTATTGTTTGTGCAGAATGCGGGGTAGTGTATCACTGTAGTCAAATCACCATTTCCATCATGCAAAGTAAAAGAAAATACCGATCAATCATTATCACTCAGCCTGTCCGTTGAAGGCCCAGTACCGTCGCTCCTTTTTGTGGGCACTTTACCAGCAATATGTTTAGCATATTTGAGCGCAGATTTCACATCTGTGAAGTAGTGTGCTGTTCCATCATGATATTCCTTCAATTTAGCCGGATACAGCAAGGAGTATGGTATCTGCGCCTGTAGCTTGAGTCTTTTAGCTGGTAGAAATTCTCTCCGAGCAGCCTGCACCAATGGCGTGAAGTCTGGGTAGAATGATAGGGAGTTTCCCTGATGTGCGACCTGACCTCTCTCCCTGGCCAGTTTCAGAATGGTATCTCTGTCTTGGTAATTCAATAGTTTAATCAAGATAGGTCGCGGCGTACCACCCACTCGTGGCTTTGGACCCAATGTTCTGTGCGCCCTCTCCACAGTGAACACCTTTGGGAGGTGTGGATCAAACAATGCGTGGAGGAGATCTGCCATGTAGTCTTCCATTTTAGACATCGCTGTCGTCTCTGGTATGCCTGTGACGCGGAGGTTACTTCTGCGAGACCGCGCCTCCAAGTCGTCATTCTTCGCCCTTATTATTCCTAAAAGCTTATCCATATGTAAAAGCTGTTCTTTAGTCTCCTTTTGGTATTCGTGGGACTCCACCTGCCGGTTCACCAGGCAGTCCAGCCACGTCTCATGCACAGAGACTTGAGTTTTCACAGTATCTAGTTGTTGAGTTAGTGTGTCCAGCTTGGAGTCAATGCTTTTGAGACTAGTTCGCATCTCCAACAGTAGGGCCTTCACATCATCGTCTCCCACTCCAGACTGTACCTCCATGTCTGATCCACCTTGTGCTCCAGGCTCCGTGTCAACCTGTCTGGTCGAGCGCCGGGCATCAAAATTGATCTTCGGTTGCTTAGGATCTTGCTTCCCCATCACGGCACCAGTGTGGACTTCCTGACTCAGCCACCGGGGGGGGGGAAGGGGGAGTTCGGGGGTGTGTATGTTCATGCACTGGCGCAGTGTACCTCCGACGTCGCTTCTCCCAATTGCCTTCACAGTATAGCGCCACGACACATCTCAAACAGTGTCATGGCATGAGGGAGTATAGCAGCTCTATCTCAGCATTCCTGACTCACCAGTACACCACTTTCCCCCACCGGGTGGTGCCCGAGCGGTGTTAGTGTCTACAGCTTATGCCATTTATTGATCACCACTAGTATCCGCGCTTTACTTCTGTAACGAGTTTACTGACCGTGGCACAATGTAGAAATGACCCTCGCTGCATCACCAGGCGCCTTTAGTCTCTTCACGTGTCGCCGCGCCGTATATCCACGCGCCACCTTGGGCACATGCGTCAGGGATCAACCAGGTTTCGCCAGACAGTCCACGGCCTACAAACAGGCCCAACTGTGTTGAAGCTGCACCCCGTTACACAAAATGGCGGCGGCGCATTCGTCCTCGAAAGTACCCCGCAAGGAGGTGCCACGTCGGCGCCCACAATTCGTCCACCGGACACTCCAGGGCCTGGGTCATCACTCATGCAGGTAGGGCAGTCTCGCCACTGTAAACGACCAATATTCCCGGTGCAGGTCGACGCAGATCGCGCACCACGCCTCACTCTATTCCGATCGGTCAGCGTCTGTAATTATCAGCTCCCCGCACTCGTACATCAGAGCCACATAGATCTCCCCTCGGCGCCAGACTGCCTCCATGCCTGAGGTCTCCGGGGCGCTGCCATGTTGCCAAGCCATCCGCTCCAGTCACGTGCCTCCCGACTCCCGGTGTGTCCCAGCTCAACAGACCAACGTGCGGCTTATACACCCGGGGGGGGGGGGGGTGTAGTTCCGCAGCACACCCGCTCCCGGCCTCTCGCCATGTATCTTCCCGCCTCCTCCTCTCAGAGTTTGTTGACCTGCGGCCTGCAGGCAAACCAGCCGCCCTAGGCTCTAGTGCGGAGCTAGTCCGGCGGCAGGCGGGCCGGCGCTCAAGCCGCGTCCTCCCCCAGCTTCACAGCGCCGCAAATCTGCCTCCCAATAGCAACACAGATGTTAGTTTCAGGCCAGATTTGTAACGTGGCTTTACTCACACCAGATCACACCCCGCAGCACGTTTCCAACAGCACTTGGAACAGGATCAAATCAGGATTATTCCCCCGGCTGGCGGAGCTCGCTCAGAAAGCGGCCATCACGCAGCTCGGCTAGCCACGCCCCCCTAAATTGGAACCTTTTTAATGTGGTTGGTGTTTAACGTCTGAAAAGGGAGCTGGGTGGATTTACTGTAGAATTTGTAGGTAGACAAGCCTCCAGAGCGTTAATTAGCTAGTACTCTTGATGGATATTTTTACCTGCAGATGCCTTACTGGTTGAATAGATTTCACAGCAGAGATCCCTCACAGGGGATGGGTTTGAAGGAACAGTTAGGTGAGGAAATCTTGAAGTGCGCACACGCAAAATGGCCATCCTTCTCAATTTCTGAAGCCAAACAGTAATGATGTGTTGAAAGTATGGAAATATGCTTATTTTGCTGCACCAAAAATCTCAGACCTGGAAACACCCATCAGTTGCTGATGGTAAAGACTTTGAACTGGTGGAAGGAGCACTGAGTCCCTCTGGCGGCTCCTTAATTTCAAGGTCATACACATTTGTTCTTAGCATGTGTGGCTGCAGATGCACATGCTTAGCATTTTTCTGCCATCTGGTGTATTTTTTTTATTTTTAGGACTGTTGGGTGGGGCTGTTTTGTGGGACGGGTGGTGACGAGCAGAAACATACCTAAGCACTGCAGGTTAATAAAATAAAGTTTGGGGGGAGGCTATGCTCCGTGCTGGCCGAGTCATAGCACTTTTTAGGTCTCGTGCGCAGCATTACTCACGTAGCGCGAGACCTATTGTACGGCCTTCAGAAAGATACCCGCACGCATGTGGGTTTGCTTTAGACGGCTGTCATTGGCTTTAGCGTGCTTTTAAAAAAAAAAAAAAAATACAGCACTCAATTGGGCAAAGGCGGGCGCGTGTCCCGCCTTTGCTCCTCCCATTCCAGTCCGTGTCTAACACGCGCAGTAGCGCGCGTACGCCTCGCTGCCGCTCTCCCTCGCTCCTCTGTGGTGCACGCGCACCACTAGTTTCAATTCTCAGCCCTAATCCTCTGTGGTGCGCGCATACCACTGTTTTTTTTTTCCTGGGCTCGGTTTCGGAATCTCGCCTGCAGGTGTCTCTGGACGTGCAGGGAACCTTGATTCAGATTTGACAAGCAGTTTTCTGGCTGGCATTATTCAGGCAGAGTTTAGGATCCTACAAAGACGTCATAGGTGTGTTCTGTAGGTGATGAGCTTTGCCCCGTTAGAGTATCCGGGTAGCGCAGTGTCGCAGCTCTGGAGGGCTTTGTGCCAGTGCCAGGCATCACTGTGTGTGAAGATGCTTTGGGGCTCATTTCATTGCCCGATGGTAATGGCGCACCATGGGCAGCGGCTCCGCCTGAGTGCACTCTGAAGGAGCACGTTAGCTCTTGCGATGACCTCCTTACTGCCGCGCCATTGTTAAATATTTAATTTAATGCAGTATTTTTCATCTGACTTTTGTAGTCCCACGTAATGCCGCAAGGAATGTTATTTAAAGAGGTGTGCAAAATGAGCGAAAAATTCCTTTTCCTAATTATGTGAAATTTCATGAAATTTACACGTGAAATTACACAAACCGCCAAACGGGAATTTAGCACTCTTGTTAGTGCAAAAACGCAATTTCTACTAAAATAACGTCATCATAGTGTTCATTGATGTTGATCCCGTGTTACACAATAGTATTTTTCACCCCCCCAGTCCGAAAATTACAAGATGTTATGGAAAGGCATTATTTCGATGCCCGCGGGTGTCTATGGGGGTGCAGGGAACCTTGGCAGCCCCTTCCTGGCCACATCTCAAGCACCTGATGCGCTGCACTGGGACGGTGGCGCTGGGCAACATTGCAAAGGCGCTGCCGAGCTTGTTACCACAGCGTGTTCGGCGGAGCTAGGGGGGACGCCGCCGTCAGTGACACGTTAATGAGTGAGCGGGTACAACAGTGTATGTGTTTGTCAGGCTTTGATGGCTGACAAGATGGTGCTGTTTGCCAGTAGGTAACTTTTCTTAACTCTCCCTGTCTCCTAGAAGTTGCTGCATGCATGTGGCTGCGCTTGGAGTGTATCAGAGGCACATGCTTGTGTTACAACACATCTGAGCAGCGGATAGATGCGCTTTGCTGTTTGGAACAGACTAGCATCTTTGAATCAAACGTGTGGATCTGGCACCAGCAGCTCCGCTGTAATGACCAGCCATGGCGGGAAATAATTAAAGGCGGGGTATAACTTGGCCGCTTCTGGTCAGACCATTTTAATTAGAGGGAGTCTGCAGCGCGGTGTCTCCGACTCCTTGGACTGTCTCGCAGCTCATCGCAGTTGTGAGGTGGAGGTGTGGAAGCCAGGAATCCGCTTGCTGGACACACCCATGTCCACACACGCTACCAGCCTGAATCTGTTCCTTTTGTGGGCAGGCTGCTCTCGCTCGTAATACTGGTCTTAGCACAATCTGCAGCTTTCTCCCTTGTCCTAATAAATGTTGTGATTAGTGGCTCTATATATACACTGGACCAAGATAAGGTACAGTGTGTGTATAGAGTTCACCACCCCCAGAGGTATAACAGAAGTTAAAGCCAGGTGTGACCTTACTCTCTAAAGTGGTAGCTTGGTCTAGCAGTAAGGCAGTACCAGAGGACAGCGTAAAGCATTTGTTGTACACACAGTCAGCAAAAAGGTTTCACACACTCAAACTGAACTCCAGGCCAATTGTTATTATATCAAAGATAGTTATATTTTTAGAACCAACAGGTATCAAAATATACTGTTCTCAATATGAGAGGTCTCAGAAGAGTACCTTGCAGAAAGGCAATACATTTTGTAAACACAATAGGTACAGGGGTTGCAGTAGGCAACACAATTCTAAACACAAATTCAGCATTGAGCTTAATGGGTATTTCTATATAAATACAGCTGATTACCTTGTAGATTACTCTGGTAGTTCCAGGACTGGATCCTAGATTCAGTCCTGGGATCTAAGTTGAAAACAGTTTAGTAAAAACGTTTGTTATTGCAGTATTTTTTAAGAAATATAAAGCTATTTTAAAAGTTCACACTTAGAAACTTTTCAATGAAAAAATTGCAATGTTCTCCAATGGGAGAAAATTCAGGTTGCAGTTAAAGTACGATCTTGTTACTTTTGTAATCCAGTACTGGGCTCCTAGGTCCCGCACTGGGGTCTCAACTTAAAACAGGTAAGTAATTACATTTCAGTATTTGGTATGATTTTTAAAGAATATTTCACGTTTTCACAAGTAGACAGAAGAAATCTCACAGAAAAGCACACAATGGATTCCTATGGAGAAAATTCAAGTTACTAGTAAACCCGGCTAGGATTACTTTTGCGGCTCAGTACTGGGCTACAAGATGCAGTACTGGCTTCTCTCCTGATCACAGGTGAGTACTTCGGAATTCGGTTGATTTTATGGGAATATTTTAAGTTTTCAAAACTTCACACTTCGATTTTTCGAGTAAAACCAGTCCGTTATCCAATGGCAGGTAAGCGAGTTATCGGTTTCCAGGTGAGTACTCGACTGAGGAAGTTAGGGTCCTGGGCATAGACTCGGGGGACCCCCAGGGTCAGGTAGGTACAGTTGGTTCACCCTCGGCGGCACAGGGGCAGCCAGGTGCAGAGGTAGTTAGGCCCAGTGTTATCCAATGAGGGGCAGGGGGCCTCCGGTTGGTGGATGCTGGCTAGCAGGCCATGCAGCTGTGGGAGCTGGGCTCCTGGTCACTTGCTCAGGCCAAGGGGGAAGTAGGATAGGACAAAGGTTGCACAGCCAGAGGCACTCGGGCGGCTGGGTGCAGGGTGCTTTTGAGGCGTCGGGCGCTCAATGTTATTCAATGGGAAAAGTAAAAAGGTAACAGGCTACAGACTCCAAGACAGTGATTCTTCAGGTGCGACCACCACTTCAAGAGGTAAGTACCCTGAAGGCAGGCACAAGGGGCTGCAGGGGTCTTTTGGTTTCGGGAATCTTACCCTCGGCTGGTCGCGGTTTGTGGGGTCCCTGGTTCCGAGGCTGCAGGCGTGGTCTGGTTAGTCGAGGAGGGTCTTTATGCACTGGACTTCGGGTCCCAGTCGCTGGGGGGACGTCCTCGTAGTCTTGGATCACTCGGGCACGGGCTGGGCTCGGCGGGTGCAGAGTGGGCAGGTCTTGAGGTTCCTGACTGGCACCAGGGGGTGGTTGTTGAAGCAGAGCCTCTGGTTATGGGAGTCCCAGTCTTTATTAGGGTGAAGGCAGGCAGGTCCTCAGGGGGTCCCAAGGTTGCTGTCCACAGGAGTCGCCGGGATAAAGCAGGAGCAGGTTCCAGGATCGACAGGCCGGTAGGGCAGGGGCTAAGTCAGTGGGTGTCATCCTGTTGGCAGCTGCACGGCGGGTTGTCTTAGTCTTTATCTGCTTTCTTCTTTTCTTATCGGGATCTGATGAAGGAAGGTTCAGGGTGCCCCTAAAAACAAAATTTAGGGGCGTTACAGGTAGGGCAAGGGCAGAGACCAATAGGTCCCTGTCCTGGGGTGGGTACACCCCCTAGCCTGCTCGTCTCCTGTGGGAGGGGGGGCAGGAGCCTAGGTGTGATTGGGCTAGGCTCCCCATCTTCAAGATCGCCGGAGCCTGGGGTCGTGCTTCACCTGGCCTCTCCCACCTGAGGGGTGGGGTTGGCACAGGCTGGCACCACCCCCACCTTCCTGACGTAAGGTTTCCCGCCAGAGTGGGGGTTGGAACTGGTGGGGGCCAGTTGCTGAGTACAGCAAATGGTCTAGAGAAGCTCAGAGGCGGCATGCCTTTGAAGCTTCCCCCTGCCCATCATGGGGGAGGAGGCCTAGCACCTCGCCCAGGATGTGCATTGTTGCAGGCCCAGGAGAGCGGGGGGCTCTCCACCCAGGGGTCCAGCAACATGTCTGCTGTGTGGCAGCCTCTGCAGCCACTCAGACCAGACGTGGATTGTAGGTTAGGTTTTCAGGGGGCATCTCTAAGATGCCCTCTGGTGCATTTTACATTAAATTCCACACTGGCATCAGTGAGGGTTTAATGTGCTGAGAAGTTTGGTAACCAACTTGTCAGTCGTCAGTGCAGCCATTATGGTGCTGTGGAGTTCGTAATGACAACGTCCCAGCACCATATACTCAATGGGATAACTGCACTTAGTGTCCAGGAATGGCCCTGGGTACTGTAGGGGCACAGAGCTCATGCACCTGTGCTCACACCACAGGCATATTGCACCCAGCTAGAGGGGTGACTGATGGGATGCCAGGGCAGTGTGGCTGTGGGCATGGCACACAGGGATGTGTGCCATGTTGACTTTGTTTAGTTCTGCACCAAGACACTCAGCCTGCACAGGCAGTGTGCATGTCAGGGTACAGGGCCCCTAAGGGTGACACAATAAGTGCTGCAGTCCTTAGGGGTCTTCTCTGGTCACAATGCTCTGGATACCATTTACCAGGGGCTGGCAGGTGACCAGAGATGCCAATTGTGTTTTAGTTTCAACACTGTTTTAGGGAAGGAACACGGGCCCTGGGCACCTGATTGGCAGTGGCCCAGGGCACACTCAGTCAAAGCACATCAGCAATTCAGCAAAAAGTGGGGGCATAGCATGCAAGAAAGATGGCACGTTCTCACACGTAGGGATGCCCGGCTTCAAGTCCTGCTGGTCGTGCCGCCGTAGCATGTCTGTGGCGGACCCCCACGATGTGTGCCACTACTGCCTGGAGAACGACCACGACTCCGGGGGCTGTTTAGACTGTTGTGCCATGGCCCCGAAGGCCTTGCGGGAGCGGTGCCGAAAATTGCTGAAGGTCCGGCATTCCTCTCAGTGCCGCTCCGGGTCTGGGAGCTGTTTCTGAGATTCTCTTCCAGGGGATACTCATTAATAGTCATAAGCACTGAATTATCTCCGCCCATGAGCGGGAACCCGGAACACATAACAATATACATATATATGTGTAAATATATCAAAAAGTACATTGTACTAAAATAATTATACACATATACATGTATAACAACCATAATATGCAGCCTAACATATACACATAGGCTAATAAAGCCAACCTTACACACGTTCTGAAGCATGAAAATATGCTAAATATAAATGCAATAAACAGGCATGAGCCCAAAATGCATTTCATAACCATGAAAACCTTTTTATTTTCATCAAAGAACCTGTTGTAAACAGTTATTAGCCTAAAAGGCTGCATATGAAAAAATTTCTGTGTACAGAAAATCAGACTGGCACCCTGCCTTTAAGGCCCCAGAGAATCTGCACACTTTGCCTTTAAGGCCTCTAGGAGAACTCTGTTCCCATCATGCACCACAGGTGACAGTTAGGTCAGTTCTTTTTTCCGGCTTGTTCTGTGAGGAACCTGGAACTTGAGCTCTGCTCATTTGTAGTATTTTCTGTCAGAAGTTGGTTTTTTCTTACCTTTTTTTGACAAAAGAATATTTTGGTGGTGTTTTCTATCTTGTTCTGACTAACTGTTGGTATTTTTTAGTCAGAATGCCACCTTTATTTTACAAATGTCCTTCCTGTGGGAAGAAGATGTCAAAAACGGATCCACACTCTGTTTGTGTGGTGTGTCTTCCAGCTTCTCATAAGGTGGAGGATTGTTATCACTGCCTCAACCTTTCTAGTAGAACTTTAAGAGAAAGGGAGAAAATGAGGTTGCTGGGCCTCCTGGAGAGAGAAAACCGTGGTGAGAAGAGTTCCAAGGGCTTATTCTCCTCTTCCAAGCCATCTTCTCATCCTAAACGTCGAATATCAGCGTCTCCAGAAGGTAGATCTAAGAAAACTCGACTCCAGGGAGCGTCGCCGTCAAAAAAGACATTGTCGACGTCGAAGAGGGCTCCGTCGACGTCTAGGACTTCGCCGGCGAGGCAAGGTTCAGCGTCGAGGCGGTCGCCGTCGAAATCTTTTTCGTCGTCGAGACATCTGGTGTCGATTGCTGTAAAGACGACGTCGGGGGTGCCATGTCCGACGTCGAAGGCTCGTGAGAAGTCGACGTCGAGAGAAGAGAGGCGTCCGACGACGAAGGTGTCGACGTCGAAGGATGGTGTGTCGACGTCGAAGGATGGTGTGTCGACGTCGAAGGATGGTGTGTCGACGTCGAAGGATGGTGTCGACGTCGAGGAAAGTGTCGACGTCGAAGGAGAGACCGAGGTCGAGAGAGAGACTTACGATGTCTTTGAAGAAGAGGTCGACGTCGAGAGAAAGGACGACGTCGAAGGAGTCGACGTCGAGACCTAAAAAGAGAAGATCAAGGTCTCCATTGCGACATAGGTCGATGTCGAAGTCTGCTTCGGGCTCGAAGCATGGAGTGTCTAGGTCTCCCCCACCCGAACATGGGTCGGTGTCGAGACTATCCAGACCGGCCTCTCGGACCTCAATTAGGTCTTTGTCGAGGTCAGACATCAGTCCAGAACATTTGTCTTCTCCGCGTGACCAGCAAGACGACAGGTCTGCGGTGGGACAAGAGGTAGTGCACCAGGACTCGTCTGTGGTGGCTCATTCGGGCTCAACCTCAGGACAGGTGTCGGATGATAGACAATTGGTGCCCAGACAACGGACTCCATCTGGCTCATTGTTTTCTGAGCACAGTGTAGTTTCCAGAGCCTCCAAGTCTTCAACTGGACTGAATATTGTGCAGGTGTCACCTGAGGCTTCACCTGAGCGTGTAGGGCGACCTATTAACTTGTCACCGAGGTGGCTGGAAAGCCTGAGACATTGGAAAATGCGTCCAGATGCAGGACTGATGGGGATGAGGGCTCCGGTCCCTCAGACGGAGCTGCATAAAAGATCACGCTCTAGGTCCTTAGTGAGAGAGAAATCACGTTCACGGGAACGAATGAGGCAGCGATCGGCAACTCCCCCGAGGCGGAGTAGGTCTCCTTCCTCATCTTCTACGTCTTCGAAGTCTTCATTAAGATCTTCCTATAGAGACTATTCTCCCACAATCTCATCTACTCCCCCTTCCAGAGTGTCTCCAGTGGATGATTTGGGCACATTTAATGATGTGTTGTGTCGTGGGGCGAATAAGTTCAAGATCAAGATGGCAGTTCCTCAAATAGCAACGTCAGTCATCTTTGAAACCCTACATCACAAGACGACTGGTAGACCTCTTCTACCGTTAGTGCCCAGATTAATAGAACCAGCAATGAGAACTTTCTTAACTCCGGCCACGGTGGGTTCTGGTCCTTCTAGGATTGCTAAGAAGTACAGGGCTCCAGCAGAGGATCCTTTTTTTTTGCGTTCTGACCCTCCTCCGGATTCACTTATTGTGGCGGCAGTCAGAAAAGCACATTCTGCGGCATCTACCTCTTCTGCTCCACTTGAAAAGGATAGTAAGAGTATGGATTCCTTGGGGAGAAGAATGTGCAACACCTCAGGTTCGGTCATGAGAGTGGCCAGTGCGTCAGCCTTATTGGGTCGCTATGATCGTCTGCTTTGGGACTCAGTGACTCGTTTTGCAGATAAACTCCCTAAGGAGGATTAGAAAGACTTCCTGGAAATAGTGGAAGAAGGAGGATTGGTGGCGAACCAGAGTATTAGTGCGGCTGCTGATGCGGCGGATCTGTCAGCTCATGGTTATGCACATGGTGTTTGTGCTAGACGTACGGCTTGGCTTCGCCTTACGGGACTTAAGCCAGAGGCGCAGAGAAAGATGGTGAATTTACCTTTCAATGGTTCGACTCTATTTGGCTCTCACGCTGACGACGAAATGTCTAAAATGAAAGTGGAGTTGGACACCCTGAAAGCTGTCGGTCTTGAAAAGAAAAAAGAATTTCGACGTCGGGGTAATTTTCGTCCCTTTGACAAAAGATCTTTTCAGCAGAGGGGCCAACAGTCGAATTGGTCCTCGCTAAATCAAGGCCAGAATCAGCAGAGGTCGCAATTTCAACAGCAACGACCTGGGCGAGGCAGAGGCAATGGAAACAGGCAGCAATCCTCTGCTACCAAGCAGCCTCAAAAGCAATGAACGGATGCACCCTCCACAACCGTGTGCCACTCCAGTTGGAGGAAGTATTGTGTGGTATCTGGACGAGTGGAAGCAAATCACAAAGGACAGATGGGTGCTGAGTATTATTCAGAGCGGGTACCTTTTGAGATTCAAGAAGCCCCCTCCTTTCATTCGCCCCTTAAGGATGGTTCAGTGGAATATAAGGCGCTTGCAGCAGGAAGCGAACGTCCTTCTGAAGAACGCCATAGAACCAGTACCATCTCAACAGAGAGGTCAAGGCCTGTACTCTCGATTTTTTCTCGTACAGAAAAAAGGTCCAGCTACGGAGTTCAGACCCATTCTGGATCTGAGAGTATTGAACAAATTCATTCGGAAGGAGAAATTTCGAATGCTGGCTCTTCATCAGATTTTCCCTCAATTACACCAAGGGGATTGGATGTGCTCCATCGATCTGAAAGATGCGTACTTTCATATTCCGGTATCCAGAAAGCATCGCAAGTTCCTCAGGTTCCAAGTAGGGGTTCATCATTACCAGTACTCAGTACTCCCTTTTGGCCTGAGATCAGCTCCCAGAACATTTTCAAAATGTATGGCGGTAGTGGCAGCTTGTCTTCGAAAGAGACGGATTTTCATATATCCGTACTTAGACGACTGGCTTCTGAAGAGTTCATCCCCATCGCTACTAGAAGAACATCTATCGATATGCCTCCAACTCATGTGCAAGTTGGGTCTGCAAGTCAACTACAAGAAGTCCATAATGAATCCCACCCAGAAAATCCACTACCTGGGTGCGCAGCTGGACACAGAAAACGAAAACGTGTGTCCTTCGGAGGAGAGATGGTCATCTATCAAGGCGAAGTGCGTGCTTCTCCTCCAGTATGCTCGTCCGACAGTTCGGCAAGTATCCTCTCTCCTGGGGTCCATGGCATCATGCATATTCATCGTGCCAAACGCACGTTTGCAGATGCGTCCTCTGCAGCAGTGTCTGGAAGATCAGTGGAAACAGAGTACGGGACGCTGGGAGGATCGAATTCATCTCCAACAGTCGGCAAGAGATTCCATTCGGTGGTGGATGAAGAAGGCACACTTGATGAAGGGAGTTCCTTTTCATCAGGACCCACCAACGCAGACTCTCATCACAGATGCCTCTCTCCTTGGTTGGGGGGCACATATGGGCCCCCTTCAGGTACAAGGGCTATGGTCAGACTTCGAGAAAGGATATCACATCAATCTACTCGAACTCAGAGCGGTCCATCTTTCTCTCTAGTCTCTGGCTCCATCTCTACAGACTCGGTCCCTTCTGGTACAAACAGACAATACCACAATAATGTATTATCTAAACAAGCAGGGGGGTACCAGATCCAGGACTCTGTCCATAGAAGCCCAGACCATCTGGCATTGGTTACTTGCAAGGGACCTGTCCATAACAGCAGTTCACCTACCAGGAAGTCTCAACTCAGAGGCGGACGGCCTCAGCCGAGACTTCGTAGAAGCGCACGACTGGGTTCTCTACGAGGACGTCGCGCACAGCATTTTCCAAGCTTGGGGAACACCAGACATCGATCTGTTCGCAGACGCGGCAAACACAAAATGCCCCGTCTTCGCGTCCAGGTTTTCCCAGAAAGGGTCTCAAGGGAATGCCCTTTTGATAGACTGGTGTCAAAATTTGCTGTACGCCTTTCCACCGACACCGTTGATACCAGCAGTGATCAACTGGATGTACAAGACCAACTCCAGAATGATACTGATTTGCCCGGAGTGGCCACGCCAGTGGTGGTTCCCAGATCTCCTCCAGTTGTCCATCAGGCCACACAGGAGATTGCCTTGTCGCCCGGATCTTCTGTCCAAGCAGCAGGGGCGAGTGTTTCACCCGAATCTGCCCTCCCTGCGCTTGGCAGCATGGCTCCTGAAGTCATCCAGTACGGACATTTACAGCTGAATCCGGAGTGTATGAACATTCTTAAGGAGGCAAAGCGGCCTTCTACAAGACAATCCTACGGATTTAAGTGGAAACGCTTTTACCTCTGGTGTCAGAGTAAAGGTCTTGATCCTATTCAGGGTCAAGAACAGGTGATCTTGCCTTATCTTCTTTACCTTGCTGAGTCTGGTTTGCAGTTTAGTTCTATCAAGGTCCATCTTGCTGCAATAACGGCTTATAGAAAATCGCCTACACAGATATCGTTTTTTCGGATGCCTGTGGTGAAGGATTTTCTAGAAGGGTTAAGGAAGGTTTTTCCCCCAGTCAGGTCTCCTTCTCCACCTTGGGAGCTTAATGTGGTATTGACTAAGTTGATGGGTCCACCATTTGAGCCCATACATAAAGCTTCTTTGCAACACTTATCTTGGAAGGTAGCATTCCTGGTAGCCATCACTTCTGCTCGTAGAGTGAGCGAGATTCAGGCTCTGTGTTGCAAGGAACCATACACAGTTTTTCATGGAAACAGAGTGGTGCTTAGGACTCATCCTGCTTTTCTACCAAAGGTGGTGTCGGATTTTCATGTGAACCAATCCATAACATTGCCTACTTTCTTTCCAAACCCTTCGAGTCCGGCTGAGCGGACTTTGCATTCATTGGATCTAAAGAGGGTTTTGAAATTTTACTTGGATAAAACAAAGTCGTTGAGACACACGGACCGTTTGTTTGTGAACTATGGTCCTACGAATACTGGTTTGGCAGCATCCAAGAGATCCATTTCTAGATGGATAGTGTCATGTATCTTACTGGCTTATCAGCTAGCCCACAAGTCTTTATCAGGTAGACCTAGGGCTCATTCTACGAGAGGGAAAGCTGCTACCACAGCTCTCCTTAGGAATGTGGCTATGTCAGAGATATGTAAAGCAGCTACTTGGCGTTCAGTGCATACGTTTACACGTCATTACTGCTTGGATTCTGATGCGCAGGTTGATGCACAAGTGGGACAAGCATCACTCAGAAATGTGTTTGCTGTTTCTAGTTAAACACTGTGTTGTTAAAAGTGCATCTATGCATTTATCTGTTCGCCCGCTTCTAGTGGGTATGAGCTTGCTACTCTATTCAGTGCTTATGACTATTAATGAGTATCCCCTGGAAGAGAAGGATTAGTTACTTACCTGTAATCCTAGTTCTCTTCCAGGGGTATACTCATTAAAGTCATAAGCACCCTCCCGCCTCCCCGGGTGAGCAGTAGCATTGAAGTTTTTTCAATATGTATTATGAAGTTTTTAAGTGCAGATTCCTGCTAAAAGTTTACTGTACCGTACAAAAGAACTGACCTAACTGTCACCTGTGGTGCATGATGGGAACAGAGTTCTCCTAGAGGCCTTAAAGGCAAAGTGTGCAGATTCTCTGGGGCCTTAAAGGCAGGGTGCCAGTCTGATTTTCTGTACACAGACAATTTTTCATATGCAGCCTTTTAGGCTAATAACTGTTTACAACAGGTTCTTTGATGAAAATAAAAGGTTTTCATGGTTATGAAATGCATTTTGGGCTCATGCCTGTTTATTGCATTTATATTTAGCATATTTTCATGCTTCAGAACGTGTAAGGTTGGCTTTATTAGCCTATGTGTATATGTTAGGCTGCATATTATGGTTTTATACATGTATATGTGTATAATTATTTTAGTACAATGTACTTTTTGATATATTTACACATATATATGTATATTGTTATGTGTTCCGGGTTCCCGCTCATGGGCGGAGATAATTCAGTGCTTATGACTTTAATGAGTATACCCCTGGAAGAGAACTAGGATTACAGGTAAGTAACTAATCCTCGCCGTCGCTCCTCGGGCTCCAAGTCGCCGCCTTCGGATTCCTGTAAGCGACGCCATAAAAAGAATTCTATGCGTGTTCGGTCTCCGATGTCCCCCCCCCCCCGTCGCTCCCTGGAGGCGGACGAGGGGGACAGGAGCTCTACCCGCGCGGCTCCTCTGGAGCCGTGGAGTCCCGCGGCCTACCCCCTATACCCGGGTCCGTCGGCGACTCCTGAACGCATGCAAGAGTTTCTTGCTGCCATGGACCGCCTTTTTAGGCCCTGCGATTCCATGTCCAGATCCTGCTGGCCTGGCAGCTTCTTCACCTGCTCCGTCCCCGGCGCCACAGGATCCTACGCCGCTGGCTCTGACCCCGGTGCCACGAGGTGCAGTGCCTCCGGCGCCGCCCTCGGATCCACCCCCTGCGCCTCACTATGGTACTGTTTATCCTTGGCCAAGAAGGAGCCTCCTGTGGGGCTGCCTGCCCATTTGACCAGGGCAACTGCAGCCACTACTGCCTTGGGACGCGGCGTTCCCTTGCAGGACATTTGTCAGGCAGTTCCGTTGGCCTCGCTGCACACGTTTACCAAGCACTACTTCCTTGACAGTCCGGTCCAGAGAGACTGCATCTTTGGCCGTTCTGTGCTCCGTGACTTTCTGGTGTAATCCTGTTTGCAGACCCACCACCGGGGTTGGTTTTGCTGGGATATCTATTCTAAGGTAATGAATCTATGACTAATATCTGTAAGAGACATTAGTTTGTGATAGATTCCTTACCGCCACACCCATCCTCCCCGTTCTGTGAACTGATTACTAGGGTTAAGGTCATCCCCTTTTCGGGCCCTAGTTTTATGCACCAATGGTCCGTATCTTGCATGGCTCTGCGTATCTGGCGCAGAAAGTCGTGTACAGAACCGACGTCCGCGCCCATGGGTGGTGCCTAAGTACCCTCCGTGACGTCATCTCGGCGCTGACCACGCCAGTGACAGACGCGGAGCCGCAGGACGCCCCCTACTGACGCGCAGGGGTACCGCTAAGCAAAACCTTTGTGGATCCAGTCTGACGCCTGGGGATATTCTAAGGTAAGGAATCTATCACTAACTAAAGTCTCTTACAGATATATCGTTAGACAAGTAGTAACTTGTGCTTTAGGGGCACCCCTGAACCTAGCTTCCTCAGACCAGAACCTGCAAGAAGAATCACCGAACAGCCTTGCAGCAGCTAACCAGACTGCTCCCAGTGACTTGGCCCCAGTCCTACCGGCTGTTCTCCCCCTCTGCGAAATCCCAGTGTGTCCTGCAACCAGCAACCTCGAACACTCTAGAGCAGTGGTTCCCAAACTTTTGACTCCTGAGGACCCCCATTGAGTCACCACTGGAAGCCGGGGACCCCCAAGCAATTTGTATGAATTACATTTCAAATATTAAAACAGTAATTCGAAAAAAATACACACGTGTGCACACAAAACAAATACTCAAAGTACTTAGGGGCAGATTTACAATAAGTGACGCATCCATGCATATCAGCAGGGATGCGCCACTTATTGTGCGTCATGCCTCCGCCACCATTGATGCGCCGCATTTACAATGCTGCGCCTCATGGGGCAAAAAAGCAGATGCATGACGCATCTGTGCTGTAAAGGTGGCGCATTGCTGGAGTTTCATCGCAAGCGCGACACAGCTCCAGCAATGCTCTGGGGGGCCTTATCTTGTTAATGCTGCGTCAATCCTTACGCCTGCTTCAAGCAGGCGCAGGGTTTTGATGCAGCATGGGCCCCAAAGTGACTGAGTGAAATCTTGTAGATTTCACTCAGCCACTTTTAGGAGGCGTTCCAGCACCGGAACGCCTCCTTCTGGCGCATGGCTTTACAAAGTTACGCATCTCCCAGATGCGTCACGTTTTAAATACCCTGCACCATGGCGCATCTTTTGCGTCGCCGTTGCATCAAGAAAGTGACGCAACGGCGGCGTAAAAGAGGCGCAAGGGGCTCGTAAAGCTGCCCCTAAGGATTTTGGGGCCAGATGTACGACCATTTCATTTAGCGCCTCGCAATTGGCGTCACAGTGCGAGTGGCAAATTGCGAGTCGCTAAATGAAATGTACAACAGTGTGTTTAACACTGTTTCAGATTCCCAATGGGGTCGCAAATTGCGAGGTTCATTAATATTAATGAGCCTCTCGCAATTTGCAAGCCTATTGGGAATGCCAGCCCTCCTAAGTATGGTGCCTGCTGGGCTCTGCAGGCCACCATGTCTGGGGCTGCTTTTAAATAAAGCAGTTAAAAAAAAGCAGCCCATTTACCATGCATTTAAAAAAAAGAACATGAAACGTTTTCGTTTCATTTTCTAAGGACAGGCAGAGGTCCCTGGGACCACTGCCTGCCCTTAAAAAATAATTTTGCATGCATTTGCAAAGGGGAAGGGGTCCTTTGGGGACCCCTTCCCATTTGCAAATGCATTACCATCTACTTGAAGTAAGTGGTAATTGCAAGTGTTTTGCGACCGCAAAACATTTGTACATGGTTTTAAGACTCGCTATTTGGAAGGGAATGCCCCTTCCAAATAGCAAGTTGCAAACCTATTTAGCGAGTCGCAAACAATTTGCGACTCGCGAAATAGGCAATGTACATGGCCCAATACGTTTGTGCATGTGAAAGCGGGTTCACGAACCCGTTCGCGCATATAAAAATGGATCGTACATCTGGCCCTCAGTATTTTATATTGAAGTAATAGCCCCTCTGTCACATGTATTTGATTTGTTTTATAGCATCTTTCTTACCATTGTAGGATGTCAGAGCACTTTACATCACAAACATATAGAGACATTGAATCGTACATGTAAATCAGTGTGTATATAAAATGTATAAAGAGTGCTTGGTCTGGAAAAGCACAAACTCAGGATTCAGAACATAACACAGTGGCTAGCACTGACTTTAACATTAAAAATGTATTTCCACCCAAATAAATCTTTTTAGCAACATCAGGATAATGAATAACTGGAAAAAAACAAAAGTTACCAAACTGGTACCATGCAGTTTGCAAGCAGCTCTTTGATGACAGTTTAAACGGTCCCTCTGCTACATTACGATTGTCACTTATGAAGTGCACAGTAACAAAAGAATCTCTGTGACAAAAGCAGTAACCACGAACCTATGCACATAAAATGCTGCTTTTTAAAATGTATGTTACACGTTCTTTGCAGTAGGCACATTAACCCTCTGTGCTACATTAGTTAAGTCAAAGCTGCCACTAAACAGAACTCTCCTCACGCTCCAGCAGGCACATTAATCACTGGCTTTATCTTGACACTTTTATTGTTGCTGGAAAGCTGCTAATTATACAAGAAACTTTTCTGTGCTTTTAAAACTGTTGCCTGCGGACCCCCTGAGAATGTGTCACGGACCCCTGGGGGTCCGGGGACCCCAGTTTGGGAAACACTGCTCTAGAGGACCTGCCTGCATTCAAGCACAAAGACTTTGGGCCAGATGTATCAAAGGTTTTTACCCATTCTGTGTCTATGGGAAAATGTGTTCATACATATGGCCCTTCTCCCGTGAACACTGGATTTATTCACCTGCACCTCCTGGCTCCGGCCGGACACTGGGGAGCCGCCCCACAGCCTGAACTCAAGTGAGCAAACACCACGAGGAGCTCACCCGCGATCCGGCAACCTCTGACCTGCCTCCAGCAGATGCATGCAGCCTAAATCCAGAAGGCCCCCTTAACCTCGTCCAGGAGCTGGTACGAAGGTCTGATCCCAAAAGGCATCCCTGCACCCAACGCCCCATGGCCTTCTGTGTCCAAACCTGTGCCTAACCAACCCCTAACTTCCCAACTTACCTCTCAAAGTGGTAGTCTCACCAAGAAGACCTTCGTCTCCAAGCCTGCAGTGTCATTCCAAACCGGAGGTTCTCCATTGCAAACAGGGCGTCCGACGTCGAAAGCACTCTGCACCCGGCCGCCCTAGTGCCGCTGAGGGTGTAACTAGAGTGCATCCTTAACTCTGGGGGACCCCGATGTCTACCCTCAGAACCTCAACTCCCACTACCAAATACTTATCTCAAAACTCATAACACATTTTTCCTCAATAGGATAACATTGACTGTTTTTCTGTGAAAAGTTTTTAAGTGTGGCGTTTGAGAAACCAAATACATTCTTTAAAATTGCATAATCTAAAACAATTTTACTTACCTGATTTCAGGAAATGTCCCAGAGTAATATCTAGGTTTACTACTCTGTAAGCCTAGTAATCTCAAAAGTTAACTTACATGCTATTTTACTAAAAAGCCTATTCAAGTCTATGTACTGCATTTACTAAGTATTGCATTTCTCTGCATTCATACTGTAAATCAAACCAAAGTGGATGTACAATTATCTTTCAAACTGTATTTCAATTGCATTGTAAATAAAATTGTAAATTGATACTTGTATAGCGCACTACTCACCCACAAGGGTCTCAAGGCGCTTGTACGAATACCGCTGTGGAACCCATCCTGGCTTTCCCTGTGAGGTGTCCACTCCTGGGCACCCCCAAGGTGGAGGCCAGGCATCCTTAGCGTTGTGGGGGCCGTTGTGGGGATTAAGAAAGCTATTGCCCAGAGTTGCAGAGTGGGACTCCATGATTGGAATAGGCACCGAGGCGAGAATTATCAGGTCCGTGGAATTTTTGAGCCCAAGACCCGCCGAGGCGGGGAATTGAACCCTGGTCCCGGGCTAGACCTCTGCATCAGGGTCTGCCGCTCTAACCATTGAGCCACACTTCTCCACCGTACTACTGTAAATTATGTATTGGTTACCTGGGCCAGGCTTGCTCGGTTGTAGAAAATAAAATTACTTTTCTGACTGAGTGTGGACAACAAATACTTAACTCTGTCCTCTGATACTGCCTTACTGCTCGACCACTCTACAACACAGAGTAAGGTTCTATCTAACTTTACCTCTGCCTACCTTTGGGGTTCCACTGGACTCTGTGCACATATACCTCACTTTGGTATAGTATATACAGATATGCAACCCATCTATAGTCGCCGGGAAACCCACTCAGAAACCACAGTGTGGACTTATTCACAATCATGAAGAGACCTGAAGTCTCACCAAAAACCTGCATGATTTGGAGGATTCAGGGGCCTGTCCTGTGAGGTTCTTTCATGAAGAAAAGTACGTCGTCCGCATACAGGACTATTCGATCTGAAATTTCGGCGGACTACTCAATGCCCAGAATCTGAGCATCCAGCCGTACCCAGGTTGCCAGCGGCTCAATGGCCAAGGCGGACCATAATGGGGACAGAAGACAGACTTGTCGGGTGCACCGTAAGATTGGGAATGACACGCTGCCTGCTACGTGCACTGATAGAGCCAGTCCCTGGTATAACATGCATATGTACGGTATGAATTGGGGACCGAAGTTCAGGCTTCCAGGAGAATTAATAAATAGGTCCAGCTGACAATCAAACCCACTGCCAATGCCAGCTGACATTGTAGGGCATCTGGGCGGTGAAGACTATAGACTGCAGCAATGACATTATGGTTTCGCCTCCACGTTTAGGAGGGAGATTGGTGGATGGGAGGTGTGGAGCTCTGGGGGTTGACCCAGCTTCTGGAACACAACAATTTCCATGTGTCTCCAATCTGAGGGCATGCAAGTGGGCTGGGCTGCCTCTTGCACTGCAGCTAAATAATGAGGGCCTAACTGCATCATGAAGGCTTTGTAGAATTAACCGGGGAAGCCATTAGGGCCAGGTGCTTTCCCAGTGCGCAGGTCCGCCAGAGCAGCGGTCAGTTCCTCCAGCGTCAGAGGGGTGTCAAGAGATCGCCGGGCCTTCGAAAGAATGCCATCAAAGAACTGTTCGATCAAGGAGGCCTCAAGAACCTCGCGGGGTGCATATAAAGACTGATAATATGCTGCGAGTTATTGGCAAGCACCGCTGGGTCTGTCATCAGTACATCGTCGGAATCACAAATTCCTGGAAGTGGAATGCACGCCTGCGCCTGTTGGCATAACCTGTAGAGGAGTCTCCCAGACTTGTCACCCCATCGATAAATTCTACTCTGTGTAGTGTTCCATGCTCCCCGCGCCCCATCCATCAGCTCATTGTGATATTGCTGCTGTCAGGCACAACTGCTGACACACCGCGGCCCCATCCGCGTCCCAGGCACCACGCTCCAATGTCATGAGTTGCGCCTCCAGTTTAATGAACGACTGGCTCCGCCGCTTGCGCTCTGCTGCAAAGAAGCTAATGTCCACTCCCCTCTTTGTGGGCTTCATTGCTTCCCACAGGATACAGGCGGAAGACACTGTTTCTGGCATTGATATGTACACTTGAGCGCTTTGTGGATATGTGTGCGATACACCAGACTTTGCAGGTGCCACACTGAGAGCTGCCATCTCAAAGGAGGTCTACTTGGACCTATCAAGAGTTGAATTGCCACAGGAGTGGTCCGAGAGACCTCTGGGAAGTATTGACGCCATTGGCACCCTATGCTTAAAAGCATGAGGAACAAATATGTAGTCTATCCTAGAATATGAGGTGTGTGTGGGGGTAAAATGTGTAGCCGGCATATGTGGGGTTATGTACCCTCAGTGTCCACCCACCCCACCATCTCTGCCACGGTTCATAACTTGTACTCTAGGGATCTCGTGGTAATGCCAGTAGGGTGCCACGTGTCTGTCAGGGCCCATCACATCCTTCCAGTCTCCACCAACCACTGCAAGCCCATCGAATCCCCGCCAAGTGGTCTTAAAAGCTCTGGCCAAGGGGCGGAGACGCTGCCAAGCACTAGATGCTCCCCAGCGATCATCCTATGCACAAATATTTATCTACCTTGGATGTCCACCGACTTTTGCACCAGCGTAAACGCGACCCTACGGTGTATCAGGATAGCTACACCAATGTGAGCCCTGCATGAAGCCTGCATGGAATGTGTGTACCTATCTGTATCGGGCCAGACAGGGTTAATTTGTGCCCAGCATGTGTCTCTTGCAATAGGAGGACATCTGCACCAATATGCTGGACTTGACGAGGAGTCAGTTTCTTCATCGTGGATTATGTGGTTTCAGGGTCTGCTGTTCATCAGTCCATGTGAAGACTTTTTCCGGGTTGTCGAAGGAAATTGTATGGGAATTTAAGACCACCTGCAGGCGGGCGGGATATAGAAGCATATATGGCACTTTGAGGACTTCAAGCCAGACATTCACGATGGTGAAGGACTGACTCTGCTGCTGAACCATTTTTGGGTAATCTGGTAAGATCATAAGATGGGAATCCTAATATTGGTCTGATTTAAGCATCGCCTGCTGCAGGATGACATCCCGGTCATGGAAATTAAGGATTCATGCAATCATGGAGCGTGGTCTAGCGCCAGGTGGAGGACGTTACTGCAGGGCCCTGTGTGCGCGTTCAACCACAAAACATGAAGATAGTGCGTTTTCTGGGATCTAAGAGTTGAGCCATCGTGTGAGGCACTTAACAGCATCATACCTCATGCAGTTCAGTTGCTCCAGGGAGGCGACTTAATGTTGGAGCGTGGATATGGCACCTTCCACCCAGTCGTACCCACCGCTCCCCACCCCACCCCACGGGGCCTAGCCATTGTGCCTCCATGACCTAGCCATTGCGCCTCCGTGACCTAGCCATTGCGCCTCCGTGACCGGGAGCATGCTAATGGGTCCCTTTCCCCTTTCTGCATTGCCGTCACAGGATCAATGCCTATGGGGATGCTGTCCTGGTCTGCCTGCGCATCTTCATTCCGCCTCTGCTCCTCTTAATAGGTTCCTCCGGCTGAGAGGGATCAGACCGCTGGCCCTGCCCAGGCCTCTCCCGATGATGGCAGCACGTCCGTCTCCAGCAGAGCCTTCAGCAAAAAAGCAGGGCTGGGCGCGACACCACTGCAGCCCAGGGCCTTAGTACAACTCTGTGCAGCTGTGTACAACCGGGATGCGGGCACAACCCTGCCCCAGGTGCGGTCGACAGAGCACGCTGGACTGCCGCGTCACAAGCCGTGTAGCGCTCCATGGCGGTATTGCCCTAAATGCAGCCCCAGCGCCCCCCGGGGAACGCGGGTGTCAATTAGGCACAGACTGCTGTCCCTGGAAGAACAGGTTGGATTCAGGAGGATTATGGCAGGTTGAGATGGGGCCCACGGAGCTCACTCAAAGAGAGTGCCATAATGGGCCGTTTGGCCACATCTTTAGTAATTTGATTTTTTGTTTGGTGTGCACGTGTTTATTTTTTTCGAATTACTGTTTTAATGTTTGCCATTTAAATCGTACCAATTTCTTGGGGGTCCCCGGCTTCCAGTAAGTGGCTCAATGGGGGGTCCTCCTAAGTTTGGTAGCCACTGATCTACATTCTTCCCTAGCGAGAAACATTTTGTGCCTGAGCTGCTGGTCAGAGATGATCCCGTTATCCTGTCCTGTCCTGCCTCCCATCGACACCGGGTTTTCTATAGTGTTGCGACTTCCCTATCCTGTTCCTTCTTTATCCCGGCGATGTGGGCAATGAGGTGCGACCTAATCAGACTTAAAGGCCTCCCACTCAGTAGTGGCAGATTGAACCTATTGGGCATTCTACAAGAAAATAGTGGTTTGTTGCGGTCTGCAGAGACTCCCTGGTGTGCTAGTTTGTGAGATCAAAGGAATCGTGCCGCCCGCCCTGTGCAGTCCGCCGGCCCAGGGCCACCAGCTGCATGAACTTGGGGGGCGTGGATGGAGCGGTCTCACACCATGCAACACGTGGCTCCAAACCACCCTCTGTTGTCCCCTTGTGAATAAGTAATCTATACGGACATGGATCCTGCCGAGCCAGCTTCATAGAAGTATTGTCTATCCATGGGATGTTTCCCCTGCCACACCAGCACCAATCCCAGCTCCTTTACACAAGTGCGCATTCGCTCATCTCCTAGCACCCTCCTGCCCCGGATGACCCTGTCCCAGTTGCCCCACATTGTAAGATGTAAATCCCTCCGATCAGTGATGTGGACACGGGGGGTAAACGGACCATCCAGTTCGGTTATCTAAAACTACCACCACACTGTGTGAATATTCTCAAAGAGGCTAGAAAGCCTACTACTAGAACATGTTATGTAGCAAAATGGAAACGCTTGGTTATCCATTGTAACCACATCAATCTACTTGAAGTTTCTGTACAAAATAAATATCTGTTGCATTTCCAGCAATCGGGATCGGTTTACACATCCATTTGTTTACATCTAGCAGCAGTAGCTGCATACTTGCAAAACATACAACACTTCTCTCTATTCAGAGTACCAGTGATCAAAGCCTTCATGGAAGGATTAAAAAGGGTGATACACTCTGGTGCAGGAGGAACTCTTGGTGGTATCTTAAACATAGTCCTTACAAGGCTAATGGGTCCACCTTTTTAACCAATGCACAAATGTTAGTTCCTCTCATGGAAGGTTGCTTTCCTCATAGCAATAACCTCACTAAGGAGAGTTGATGAACTTCAGGCATTAACTATACAAGAGCCTTTCCTTCAACTTCACAAAGATGGGGTGGTTCTTCGAACCAATCCTAAATTTCTCCCTAAAGTAGTTTCTGCCTTTCATATAAATCAATCAGTTGAGTTACCGGTGTTCTTTCCTCAACCTGATTCTGTAGCAGAGCTAGCGCTACACACACCGTTAGACTACCTATACTATATTATGTAGAAAGAACCAAACATTTCGAAAAACAAAACAACTATTAGTTGCTTTTTCGCCACCACAGAAAGGCAATCCCATATCTAAAATGTAATGTAAATCCCATATCTGATTGTAAAATGTATCGAAACATGGTAACAACTGTAAATATACCCCCTAGAGCACATTCCATTTGCAAAATAGGGGCTACTATGGCCTTTTTGGGGAATATTCCCCTAGCTGACACCTGTAAGGCAGCAACATGGTCTACACCACACACATTCACCAAACACTGTTGTGTAGATGTGTTTGCGAGACAACAAGCAAATGTAGGCCAAGCAGTACTTAAAACACTGTTTCAAACTACAACAACTACAGGGTAGCCACCACTTTGGGAGTATACTGCTATATAGTCTATGCAAAGCATGTGATCTACAGCTCACATGCCTCGAACGAAAAATGTTGCTTACCCAGTAAGCATCTGTTCTTGGCATGTAGAGCTGTAGATTCACATGCGCCCACCCGCCTCCCCGGTCACCTGTAGTGGTTGTAGTTCTTAATCTACATTCATACGCATGGACATCTCTATTCCATTCTTCCTAACTCCATTTCTTACCCTTTGCGGGAAAACAATCTTAACAGTGGAGTCGATGCCCATGCACATTATCACCGAAAGGAGGAGTCCCCTACCTCGTGACTGGAAAGACTTCTTCGAAGAAAAACAACTTGCAAACATCCGGACCCAACACTAGATGGCAGGAGTATGCACAGCATGTGAATCTACAGTTGTACATGCCAAGAACAGATACTGGGTAAGTAACATCTTCCTTTTCGTCACTCATGCGGTCATTCAAGACTGCCAGGCCAGTGGCTATGCAGTTTGCCGGTTTAGAGGTGAAAAAAGGGAAGTGGTTTCCTAATGAAGCTCTGCAGATGTACACTTTTGTGTACCACAGTGCTTGTGTTTTGATAAGAGTATGATTATTAATCTATTATTGGTATGTACAGCACTAAAACTCATGAGATATTAAAGTATGAGTGTACCTTTAGGCAGTGGCGGCCGACACAATTAAGAGGTGGAAGGGTGCGGGATGGGTAATAAAAAAAAAATCACTTCCCATAACCTGTCGGCCACCTTTAGCCTCTCGTCAAACCTCTGAACTTCTTGTCCCAGTAGACACCGGGGCGGGGTCACAAACTCCCACCCAATCCCCTGCACTGCTCTCCTGCTTTAGAGCAGTGTGGAGATAGGTCTGAGTGTCTATAGAAGACCCTCTGGTCAAGAAGTCTGTGGGGTATGTCCAGCCTGGCTGCTTAATGCAGCCGTGTTGGAGAACACGCACACTTAAAAGTGCACATAGCACCTCATCCCCCCCCCCCTGCACAAGCTGGCTCTGAGAGCTGGCAAGTGAAAAATAACTGTAAAATATAAATTTCATTTTCACTTGCTGATTTTGAGCCAGTGGGGTGATGTGCCTCCGCCATTGCGGAGGAGCTGCCCCGGCCTTTAGGTATGTTTTACAAAGGTAACAGTGAGAGGTAAAATGGAATCAGACGTTAGATATTTTGTGGGCGTTGAGCTGTTGGTCGAAGTTCTCATGAGTCCTCTCCCTACTGTCACCATCCCAAAAGACTTAGTGCAATTGCATGTTTTTATGGGACAATCTCTGAACAGAAAAATGCGTTACAGGTTAGTATATTTTAGAGTTAACCTTTATTCTAGATTCGAATAATTAAGTTTTGAATAATGTGATGTTCTTTAAAGTAACTTTATGTGCAAATGTTTTCATCCAGCAGAGTCAAATTGGCTATCCACAAGCCTACGGTCAGTGGGGACAGTGGTATGGAAACACTCAACAGATTGGTCAGTACATGCCTAATGGCTGGCAGGTGCCTGCCTATGGAATGTATGGACAAGCGTATCAGCAGCAGTTTAGGTAGGTACCATGTAATTAAACCCTTTTTAAGAAGCAACTTGCCATGTTAATTGTTGATTTGTAAATCTACAGCCCTTTGACCTTTTTCCAGAAATGTTAGGATGTTCACTTTTTGATGCACTTGTTTGAGTGACTTGTATTTAAAATGATTACTTAAGAAATTTATAAACAAGTTGCAACTATAACCATGGTAATGTCGTATGGGGAAAAGAGAAGCCAATATTCCCCATCTCAGTGTAATGATCTGTGTATACCAAACAAACTTAGTTCTTACCTCCTTCTTTCACAACTGGTTCGGATAAGATACTTTTGTAAATTACACCTGTGCAAGGCAAACTCGCCAGGCCAACTCCATTTCTGTTTGTTTTCAACACTCATCCCAACTGCTTTCCTCTTAGCAGGACACAGAGAATGCTTTCTCCTCTCCTGCGACCCCACCTTACTTTAGGCATTTACACCATTATTTCCCTTTGCCGGTCATTGGCTACTTTGATGTCTGTTAACAGTGCAATATTTTCTATTGGATACTTATAACCATAGACTCCTCACGTTGTGAATACTCTCAGATGTCTTCGAATTTAGCTTTTTGTTCAATTACCTGACGTGTCACTAGGTGGCATCATATGGCTCCTGGTGTAGTCTGTCCTGCCCAGATTGTGACATCGGGGCCCTTAAATTGCTGCTACCTCTGCATGCTGACATACACTCCTTTCTTTCTGTGCCGTCTATTATGGATCTGGAGCTCATTCCCTCGATTCCGTTAAGGCATGACAATTTTTCCCCACCTTTTTACCAGAGTGCAAGTGACCTGTCTCCACCAGAATTGACTGGTTTCAAACTCCTGGTCAGGGCACGGCAAGGTATACTATATTGATTAGAGTCTAGACATTGCCAACTGTTTGAATAGAGCAGACGGGACCAGTGCGTTGCTTTGGCACCACACTTGGATCCACTCAGCAGGATTTTCATTCAACGTATAACAGTTATGGACATGTTATTGGACGGCACTCATCTCTTCAGAGACAAGGCGGACTTACCTCTGGAGAGCTTTAAGGAAGGCAAAGCAGCAGTGCGCTTCCTTGGATTAGCACCATCTGTACAACAATTTAGCCCCTTCCGGGCTTCCGAAGGTGATTCCAGCTGAAGAAGTGCCGGATATTGCCTCCACAGCAGCAGGCCTTGCAAGCTTTTCAAAGCCGAGGTCGGGGTTCCAACCATCAGCGTCCAGGACCCCCATGTCAACAAACTACCCAAACCTCTGCCTCCCTTCCATAGTTACTGCAAAGCTGCTTTAATTTACCCTCAATGGCTCACGATTGCCCAGTGGGAGATGGTATCACCTTTTACCTCCCCAGGTGGAGAATCATCACATCAGACCAGTGGGTGCTCCAGATTGTTTAGAATGGTTACTCCATCCCCATTGTGACCAACCCTCCCAATATGACTTGCACACTGCAATGCCTCCAGAGAATCAGCTGCCCACTCTACAAGTAGAAGTTCTCTTGGCCAAGGGAGCCTTTGGGAGAGTGCCGGCATCAGAAGTCTGAACTGGTTGCTATTCCCGTTACTTTTTAGTGCCAAAGTATGGAGGCCTCAGTCATATCCTTTATCTTCGCCCTCTAAACTCTCTCCTCCAGATAAGTTCAGGACAAGCCCTGTACGCCTTCCTGCCTCTCCTGCCCAACGTTCTGAGGGTCATCCTACTGGTTCCAAATTACGCAAGGAGAGTGTTGTACCCAGAACATCTGGTCATGAGTGTAGGAAGCTGGCTCTTTATATACTATACCAAAGGGAAGTATAGTCAATGCAGAATCCAGTGGATCCCCCAAAGGTAGGCAAAGGTAAAAGTAGATAATACCTTACTATTTGTGGTAGTGTGGGTGAGCAGTAAGGCTTTATCAGAGGATAGTGTTAAGTATTCCCCCCCCCCCCCCTCCACCCCGGTCCGTAAAAAAGCTAAGTCTCTTCCCCAATCTGAGCACACAGTGGTGACAGATGCTTCCCTCCTGGGATGGGGAGGCCACTTGGGAGAGGCGGAGATCAGAGGCCTCTGGTTTCCGTCGGAGTCCCGGCTCCACATCAATCTTTTCGAGCTTCGGGCGATCTGACTTGCACTGAGAGCATTCCTTCCCTCTGTCCGGGAAGTGTAGTGCAGGTGTTCACGGACAACACCACCGCCATGTGATACTGCAACAATAGGGCGGGTTGGGATCAAGGACTCTGTCAGGAGGCGCTGCGTCTCTGGACATGGCTGGAACATCAAGGCGGTTTTGCTCTTTAGCACCAAGTGCATGACTGCGATGCCTCGGCAGTAACGTCTCTTAGAATCTGCATTGTGTTCTGCAGCATGATTAAGATGCTTTAAAAATAGCCGCATTTTTACTATTTTACTTTTCTTTACTGTGTGCTGAGATCTTTACTCACCTGACGCTTCTTTTGCCCTGTGCCCTGGTCCACCGCGGGTGTTCCCGTTTGTGTGGAGGGCGCGACGGCATGCAACTGGTGTCCCCGCTCCCATTGGCTAATCTGGGTCACGAGGGGTTCCACCTTTAGGCTCAGCCCTATTTAGGCGTGGCGTCTGGAATCCTGCCTGTTTGCTCTTTAGCACCGAGTGCATGACTGCGATGCCTCGGCAGTAACGTCGCTCTTAGAATCTGCATTGTGTTCTGCAGCATGATTAAGATGCTTTTAAAATAGCCGCATTTTTACTATTTGACTTTTCTTTACTGTGTACTGTGCGCGGAGATCTTTACTCACCTGACGCTTCTTTTGCCCTGTGCCCCGGTCCACCGCGGGTGTTCCCGTTTGTGTGGAGGGCGCGACGGCATACAACTGGTGTCCCCGCTCCCATTGGCTAATCTGGGTCATGAGGGGTTTCACCTTTAGGCTCAGCCCTATTTAGGCGTGATGGCTTTCTCCACGCACAGCGGACGCGCGCCGAAGTCGCGCCTAAGTTAAGCCCGTCTGTGCCCGTCCGCGCTGGGGGCCAGGTGGGCTGCTCCCCGCTTCATTCTACCGGTAGGGAGTTCCCTATACTCGCCCAACTTTATACTTTCCCTTAGACCTCACTTTAAATCCTGTCACCATACTTTACACCCCACCGATACTTATTTTCCGTCCTGTGTTAGTTGTAGTCCTGTGCGTAAAAAGAGAAAACATCCGAACAGGTCGCAGGGAGCTACTAAAATCTGTAAGAGTACTGTCGTGTTTAAAAGAGCTGGGCTTCCTTATTAATGCCAGGTCACTGTGCAAGAATAATATTGCCTTTCATGACTTTGTTTCACAAAGGAAGCCGTCCCTGGTCTTTATCACTAAGACCTGGGCCTCAGATTCCTCTGGCCCTGACCTAGTTGCTGCCATTCCTTCAGGCTATGCTTTCTCTAGAATTGATAGAAAAGGGCACACAGGGGGTGGTCTAGGCATATTGCATAAGACCTCGCTCACCTGCCAATTTGACTTTCTATCTACCCCTCCGGATTCGTGTGAAGCAGCATATTTTTCCATCAACTTTACTGCTACTTCTTCTTTTTCCGGCATCTTATGCTACAGGCCTCCGGGTCCTAGACCCTCTTTTCCACAGGACCTAATGAATCTTTTTGAACCGTTCCTTGATGGACCTAATTTTACTTTGCTGGGCGATTTTAATTTTCACTTAGAAAAGGATACTTCCAGAGATGCTACTTCCTTGGTGGACTCCCTAGCCGCTTGCGGCTTGTCACAGCTCGTGGTTGGCCCCACCCATCTGGCCGGACACACACTTGATGGCTTTTTTAGTAATGATATCAGGCTTAAAACTGGAATTCCTATTCCTCTGTCCTGGTCTGACCATCTGGCAGTACCTTTTGAGTTGAACATCCTCCACTTCTCTTCGTTCCTCTCGGACTCCAAGAAAGGGGAAACCAGACGTAATTTTAAACAGATCAGTAAGGAAACTCTGGCCCCTTTCTTGACTGGACTGATATCTCGTCCTGATTACAACGTGGACTCTGCTGCAATTGCCCTGAAAAACTCTATTTCTAAAGCTGTGGATACTCTAGCCCCTGCCAAACAACACTACTTTGCCCGCAAGAGTCCCTCTATGCCCTGGTTCAATGACCGCCTCAGAACACTGAGAAGGGAGTGCAGGAAACATGAAAGGAAATGGTCTGCCCATCCTGATTCGGCTGGAAAGAATCAACATAAATTGCTCCTTAAAGTTTATAAGGCAGCAATAACTGAGGAGAAAAAGGCCCATTATAACAACTTGACGACATCATTTAAATCATCGAGAGATCTTTTTAAGATTATTGGTTCACTTTCTACTCCTAAAAACATAGATTCTATTGTAGAATCTCAGGAGCTTTGCGATAACATTTCATCTTTTTTTCATACTAAAATCACCGATATCTATGCATCCCTCAAACTCCTCAATGTTGAACTGGATATCAGTGCCCCTCCTGGTCATCAGTGCCCCTCTGTCCTCCGCTTTTAAGCCCGTCACCCCGGCGGTGAATCCAGCATCTAGTCTTTTGGATTTCCCTCTTACCTATGAGGGCTTAAATCAGCTACTAGATAACATCAAGTCAGGCTCCCCTCTCCATCCATGTCCCCTAAAAATTTTGAAATCATGTAGGGAGGTGATTGTTCCCCCCCCCCCCCCCCTCCTCGAAGTGATGAACCAGGCTATTACTGAGGG
Organism: Lissotriton helveticus; assembly: GCF_964261635.1. Classification (NCBI taxonomy): domain Eukaryota; kingdom Metazoa; phylum Chordata; class Amphibia; order Caudata; family Salamandridae; genus Lissotriton; species Lissotriton helveticus. The sequence goes on from NC_136072.1 coordinate 783,029,543, forward strand.
AATTTTTCCCGCCGTATGGAAACTGGCGGTGGTTAAACCGCTTTTGAAAAAGGCCTCCCTGGACCCTGGAGTTCAAAAAAAAAAAAATCCGCCCTATCTCCTTACTGCCGGCCCCCGCCAAGATACTGGAGGCCCATTTAAACTGCCATCTTACCACCTTTGTGAAAGACTCCAACCTCCTAGATATCTCCCAACATGGATTTCGTAGCACAGAATCCGCCCTCACTGTCGTGGCTAACATCCGGTCGGAAGTTGACAGAGGCCATACCACTCTTCTGGTCCTTCTCGATCTCACATCGGCCTTTGATGCCCTGTCTCCCTCGGTCCTGGTTTCCAGGCTGGTGGAGATAGGGGTGGGTGGTCGGGCACTCCAACTCCTGTCTTCCTTCCTTCATCAAAGGGAGCAACGAGTTATGCTGGGTGAATTTCTGTCAGCCTCGAGGCCTCTGCAATGTGGGGTCCCACAGGGGTCTGCCTTGAGTCCCCTGTTCAACATCTATGTGACCCCTTTGGCCTCTGTTGTAAGATCTTTTGGCTTCGAGGTGTCATACGCTGACGACACCCAAATCCTGGTCTCCCTTTCCCAGTCAGTGGCTGAGTCTGCCTCCAAGTTTAGATCATGTATGGAAGCCGTCTCTCAGTGGATGATTCGAAATTTCCTCAAACTAAAAGGAGACAAAACGGAGGTCCTGATCTTTGGAGAGAGGCATGACCCATGGTCTAACGAATGGTGGCCGTCGTCTCTTGGAGACTGTCCGGTCCCTTCCAACTCAGCCAGAAATCTGGGGGTCCTGTTTGATACCACTCTCTCATTTGACCTTCAAGTCAGTAGGACTGTGTCTACCTGTTGTGATATCATCAGGATCCTCAGAAAAATTGCACTTTATCCCTCCCTGGCGGCCTGGAAACAAGCAACAGTGGCTCTGGTCTCTTCGAGACTAGACTACTGTAATGCTTTATATGGAGGTATCAATAAATCGGCGGTCCACCGCCTTCAAATGGTCCAGAACGCGGCGGCTAGGATGGTCTTGGATGTTCCCCGGCTTGCTTCAATTTCTCAGGCCTGGAGAGACCTCCACTGGCTTCCTGTTCAGGCCAGAATTTCCTTTCAACTTCTCTGTCTTGCCCACGGGGCCTTCCATGGCTATGAAGGTACCAGTTCCCTTCTTCAGCCTTATCACCCAAGTAGAGTGCTTCGATCCTCTTCTAAAAATCTTTTTATGACTCCGAGATTCATAAAGGCCAGATGGGGAGGTAGAGCCTTTTCCACCCTGGCGCCCCGACTTTGGAACTCCCTTCCTTCTGAACTGGCTTCCCAACATCTGCCGGGTTTGTTCCGTAAACAACTGAAAACCTGGCTCTTTCGGGACTCCTATCTGTAGATTCTGCTCTTGGTGCTTAAAGATTTCTGTTGTATGCTTGTTCCTTGTGTTTAAAGACTTCCGCTGTATGTTTCTTTCCCACATTGTCATATTTGGCGCCTTGATGCCCATGGGCTAAGTTGCGCCCTATAAAACTCCCCAAAAAAAAAAAAAAATGGTAGTTCAATACCTGGCAGGTTCTCTGAACGCCAAGGCGTATGAACGCCAAGGCGTGTGAACTCTGCTGCCGGTGCATGATGGATCACGAATGGCGTCTGAACTTGGATGTGGTGCATGGTCTCTTTTTGCAGTGGGGAGATCCTTAGTTAGATCTATTCGCCACCGAAGAGCACGCGCAATGTCATCAGTTCTGCTCGTTCGAATTTCCAGGGTGGCACTCGCTCGGCGCTGCTTTTCGTCGCAAGTGGGATTGCTGTCTGTTGTACGCCTTTCCGCCTATACCACTTCTGCCCAGAATGCTGAAGAAGATTTGGCGCAACCGGGCCCAAGTCATTCTTGTGGCTCCGGATTGGGCACGAAGATAATGGTATCCTGAGCTACTCAGCATGGCGATCGATCCCCCGATCCGACTGCCTCTTCTGTCGCAGCAGCAGGGGACGGTCCTCCATCCGAACCTTTCCAGCCTCCACCTCCATGTGTGGAGATTGAGCAGTGACAGTTGACAGCTTTCGATCTTCCTCCCGTAGTCTGTGATGTCATTCTGGCAGCCAGGCGTCCCTCCACAAAAACGGTATACGCCTGCAGATGGAACAAGTTTGTGGCATGGTGCACAGCGAAGGCTGTGGATCGCCTTTCTGCCCCTCTTTCCGAGGTTCTTTTGTTCCTTCTTTCTTTGGCCCAGCAGGGCTCTGCTCTGGGCACTATCAAAGGTTATCTTTCGGCCAGTTCTGCCTTTCTACGGCTTCCTGATCAGTCTTCTCTTTTTAACCCCCCAGTTGTTAACTGTTTTCTGAAAGGCATTACGCACACGTTCCCTCCTGTGTGTGCCGTTCATCATGCCTCAATGGGACTTAAACCTTGTCTTGATGTTTCTGATGTGCACTCCCTTCGAGCCCCTTCATAACTGTCCTTTGCGTCTTCTCACCTTAAAGACTGCTTTCCTGGTTGCTATCACCTCTGCCAGAAGAGTGAGTGAGCTCCAGGCTCTTTCTTCTAAACTTCCTGTTCGAGGCATGTGGGCTGCTAAATTCATATCTTAGCATTAGATCGCCGCCTAGTGTTGGGCTCGGATGATTGCACATTGTTGTCCTGGAAGAGTCTTCGAAGTATCCTGAGATAGGTGGCTCCTCCCTGGACTACAGTGCGCATGGGCATCGGCTCCATCCCCAGATTGTTTTTTTCCGCCATTGGGTTCGGATGTGGTCTCGACGTCTTACTGTCGGAACCAAGAAACACTAACTTTTAGCGGCCAAAAGGCCTCGATTTTCTTGCGTCGGTATTGTCTGCGCACGGTCTCGAGTCTTCCGTCTCTTGGAGTCGGAATAAGCGGAGTTTTCTTCGCTCTCTGAACTTTGAGGCCTTCTCATCGCGACACGACTGCAAGCCTTTTCGGACATGGAGCGGAGCCCGTTTAAGTACTGCCCGCTCTGTGGGTCCAAGTACCCACACATTGATCTACACCCCGTCTGTAACAAGTGCCTTTCGCCGGACCACGACGACGGCAAGTGCAAGGCCTGTGCACAGTTCCGCTCAAAGAAAACTCTCAAGCTTCGGCGCGCGGTGCGCTTGGAAGCTAGGCAAGCGGCCCCGGATCCGGAGAACATCTTCAGCGACCAGGACGAAGAGGTCCAGGGTCGCCATCTACAAATCTCCCCACCTGAGACGGAGGTCGAGGCGGATCCGGGAGACGACGACAGAGTCGCGGGTCAAGACCTTGAATACGTCGAAGAGGTAGGAGACGACGAAGAGATTTATGGGGCCGCGGCAGACAGCTCGGGGGACGAGCTCTGCCCCGAAGGTTACGAAGATGCCGACCGGGACACGGGATCGCCTGTCGGCCTTACCCAAGACCCGTTGCCGCAAGCCACAGCCCCGCCTTCAGGCCCGGCTACGGACTTACTTGCTGAGCACACTGTTTCGAAATCGAAACTGAAACCATCGGGATCGACGACACCTAAAATGGCCGACCCGAAAACGAAACTGAAACCTAAGGACTCGAGTGTCCCTAAGATGGCTGCCGTGCCGGTGAAAAAGACGGTGCCCGCTACCCCATCGGCTCCGTCGACCTCCGGTCCGCAGAAGCCGAAGAAGTCTGTCGATTCCGATGCTGCAAAATCGAAACAGACGCCCGAGGATGGGTCCTCCAAGAAAGATGGTCGGCACGGGTCAACGGCTACGACGCCATCCAAGCCCGCCAAGGTCGGCTCCAAGGAGGCTACGCACAAGAAGTCTGCGCCCCGGCCTCAAGAATCGGAGGCGCCGAAGACGGGTTCCGCGCCCAAAGCGCACAAGGCCCACAAGGACGTCGGATCCGAGGGACCGAGCGGACCATCCTCGTCAGCGACGAAACCCACTGGGATTGAGCCGTCCCTCATTGCAGAGTCACTGCACAGAATCAGGGAGAAAGCCTTTGCCCCGTCGGCTCCGATACCATCGCCGCAGCCGCAAAAGGACACTCCGGCAAAGCCTTCTGGGAAACTCCTCTTTCTCTTGCCACCTAAGGAGGCGCCGAAAGCGTTTTCAACGAAATCGGCTCCGAAACAGGTTTCTTCGCCGGCTGGCCCGCTTCCACGTCGGGTACTCGAATCAGAAGACGATTCAGAGCATTTCATCGACGCTGCAACAGGCAAGCTGACCCTCTATAAGAGGAAAATCACTTCGGAGCCAGTGGACTCCTATGTCATCCCACTGAAAAAGAAGAAGGTTCCCCTTGACGCCTCAGGCCTCACGGAACCAATCCAGCCTCCTCCAAGACGGAGCCCTACTCCCTCCCCAGAACACTCTGCGGGTGAGGGGTATGATGAGGACGAGCAGTACAATTTCCCTATCGATGAACCTGATGTACAACCGGATTCATACGATGACACTGGTGACCAGAACACCCAAGGTGTGGGCCAGGACCCGCAGCTCTTTAATGCACGTGCATCCCCGACTGAGGACTCAGCAGGCTTTCATGCACTACTTGAAAGGGCGGCAGCCAATCATGATGTGGACATGCATGCCGACCCGGTTGAGGAAGACTTCCTTTTCGACACCTTTTCAGTCTCTGAAAGGACAGTAAAGACACTTCCCATGCTAAAAGGAGTCCTCAAACATGCTGGGGACATTTTTAAGGAGCCTACAAGAGCGAGAGTGGTCAACCCTCGCATTGAAAAGAAGTACAGGCCTGCACCTGCGGACCCCGCCTACATCCGGGGACAATTGCCACTGGACTCTCTTGTGGTCGCCAATGCCAGGAAACGTGCCAACTCCCAGACAACGGGTGAAGCTCCTCCCCCGGATAAGGAGTCCAAAGTGCTAGAGGCAGGGGGCAAAAGAGTAGCTGCACAGGCATCAAACTTTTGGCGCATCGCCAATACACAGGCGCTCTTGGCGCGTTACGATAGGGCGCACTACGACACCCTAGAACAGGTTGTACAACACCTGCCTCCACAGTTCCAAGAAGCCACACAACTGCTCATTAACGAGGGGAAGCTAATCTCAAACGCAGCCATCAAATGTGCGCTTGACGCTGCAGATACAGCTGCTAGGGCTGTCAACACTAGCGTTATGCTGAGACGACAGGCGTGGCTACGCATCTCAGGCTTTAAACCGGATATTCAGACAACAATTCTTAATCAGCCGGTCAATCCTGATAGTCTGTTTGGTCCAGATGTTGACACCACCCTAGAGAAAATAAAAAAGGACACGGAAACTGCTAAATCCATGGGGGCCCTGCAGTCACAACAGTTTCGTGGCAGCAATTTTCGTCGCTCAGGTGCACGTGGGGTCACCAGAGGACAAATGGGTCAACAGTCCCAGTTCTCAAAAGGTGGGGCACAATCCTCGTTCACGAAACAGAACAAGGGAGGTTACAGGAATAACAGCAACAGAGGTCGCGGCAGAGGTAACAACAACCCCCGCTCCTCTACTCCAAGCAAACAGTGACTCTCTGTCACTACCCCCTGACCACCTAACACCTGTCGGGGGGAGACTGCAGCAGTTCCTGCCCGTCTGGAAAAACATCACCACAGACAGGTGGGTGCGACAACTAGTCCAGTATGGTTATTGCCTAGAATTGAAGTCCACTCCACCCAACATCCCGCCAAGGCAAAGGCCTATGTCCGCAGAGCACTTGCTCTTATTGCAGCAGGAAGTAGTGGTGATGCTGCAAAAGGGAGCAATCGAGCAAGTGCCGGTGGGAGAGGAAGGCACAGGGGTATATTCCCTGTACTTCCTTATTCCAAAGAAGGACGGATCTCTCAGACCCATTCTAGATCTGCTCCCCCTCAACCTGTACATACTATCAGAACATTTCCACATGCTTACGCTGCAACAGATTCTTCCCTTGCTAAACCAAGGGGACTTCCTAGCAACCTTGGATCTCAAGGATGCGTATTTCCACATTCCACTACACCCGTCACACAGGAAATACCTCAGGTTCACTATTCAAGGCAGACACTACCAGTTCAAGGTCCTACCCTTCGGAGTCACAACAGCCCCGAGGGTGTTCACCAAGTGTCTGGCGACAGTAGCAGCGCACCTCAGGAGGCAGAACATCCATGTCTACCCCTACCTAGACGACTGGCTCGTACAAGCCAAGTCAGAGCAGCAGTGCGCCGCGGACATGTCAACTACAATTCACCTTCTTCACGATCTGGGCTTCTCACTAAACTACCCAAAATCGCATCTTCAGCCGGCACATGTCCGGCAGTTCCTAGGTGCAACGATCAACACCCTGACGGCCATGGCTCAGCCAAACAAAGTCAGGATAGACAGCATGCAGGCCCTGATCCAAAGGTTCAGGCCACAGCACTCGCTTCCAGCGAGGGTGTTCATGCAGTTGATAGGCATGATGGCCTCCTGCATCTTCATTGTCCCTCACGCACGGCTACACATGCGCCCGCTCCAGGAGTGCTTAGCGAATCAGTGGACACAGGCTCGTGGCCAATTGACAGACCTAGTGTTGGTTACCAGTCGGGCATACGACTCTCTGCATTGGTGGACTCCACACAACCTTTGCAAGGGCCGACTGTTCCAAGAGCCCGTGCCGCAGATTGTCCTGACAACGGACGCATCTCTCCAGGGATGGGGAGCTCATGTGCTCGACTACACGGTGCAGGGACTATGGACAACGCAGCAACAGAAGATGCACATCAACTATCTGGAACTGATGGCAATCTTCATGGCGCTCAAGTCCTTCATTGTACATCTGTGCAACAAGGTCGTGCTAGTCCGGACGGACAACATGACCGCGATGTACTACATTCAAAAGCAGGGAGGCACCCACTCGCCACAGCTGTCTCATCTGGCTCAGAGCATGTGGAAGTGGGCCATTCAGAGGAACATTTTCCTCATGGCAGAACACCTCCCAGGAAAGGACAATCAGATGGCGGATCTGCTCAGCAGGTACAGCCATCAAATGCACGAGTGGGAGTTACACCCATCTGTCCTCCACCCGTACTTCCAGCAGTGGGGTCATCCGGAGATAGACCTGTTTGCCACAAAAGAGAACGCAAAATGCCAACACTTTGCCGCCAGGTTCCCTCACCCACAGTCGCAGGGGAATGCGATATGGATGAACTGGTCAGGCAAATTTGCGTACGCTTTTCCGCCAGCCCCTCTAATACCGCTGGTCGCAAGAAAGCTAAGGCAACACGAGATGACCCTCATCCTAGTTGCTCCAACGTGGGCGCGCCAAGCTTGGTACACCACGTTCCTCGAACTCTCAGTGGTACCGCATCAAAGACTGCGCCTCACGCCCAGTCTTTTGACGCAGAACCATGGAGAAATTCAGCATCCAGATCTGCAACAGCTCAACCTGGCGATCTGGCTCCTGAAGTCCTAGAGTTTGGGTACCTTAACCTACCTCCAGAATGCATGAGCATCATCAAGGAGGCGAGGAAACCAACTACTAGAGCATGCTATGCTGCAAAATGGAAGCGTTTTGTCATCTACTGTACATCCAATGACATCAACCCACTAGATGCATCTATCCCCAACATCATCTGCTATCTGTTGCATCTTTACAAGTGCAATCTGGCGTACACTTCCATTCGGATACATCTATCCGCCATAGCGGCTTATCTTCAGAACAGGCAGCACTTCTCTGTCTTCAGAGTGCCCGCCATTAAAGCCTTCCTTGAAGGTCTGAAAAGAGTCATTCCCCCAAGGACACCGCCAGCTCCGGTGTGGAACCTCAACGTCGTTCTCACCAGACTGATGGGACCACCATTTGAGCCACTGCACTCGTGTGAACTCCAATTCCTTACGTGGAAAGTGGCTTTTCTTATAGCTATTACGTCTCTGAGGCGTGTCAGTGAGCTGCAAGCGCTCACAATCCAAGAGCCATTCATTCAAATTCACCCAAATAGGGTAGTGCTACGCACTAACCCTAAATTCCTTCCTAAGGTGGTGTCACAGTTTCATCTAAACCAGACTATTGACTTACCAGCATTCTTTCAAAACCCGCAAACGGTGGCGGAAAGGATGCTCCATACCTTAGATGTACGGAGGGCGTTGATGTACTACATAGACAGAACACAACACTTTCGAAAAACAAAACAACTCTTTGTTGCCTTCGCACCACAACACAAAGGCAACCCAATTTCCAAGGCAGGGATAGCCAGGTGGATTGTTAAGTGCATCCAGATATGTTATCAAAAAGCAAAGCGCACTTTAACAATACCCCCCAGAGCGCACTCCACACGCAAACTGGGGGCATCCATGGCTTTCCTGGGGAACATTCCTTTAGAGGACATTTGCAGAGCAGCCACGTGGGTCACACCACATACCTTTACAAAACACTACTGTGTTGATGTACATTCCAAGCAGCAAGCTGCTGTAGGACAGGCTGTTCTCAAAACACTTTTTCAGGTTTCTGCAGCTGGCACGGGCAACCGCCGCTGATGGAGGGACTGCTATGTATTCTATGCTAAGATATGAATTTAGCAGCCCACATGCCTCGAACTGAATATGCTACTTACCAGTATGCATCTGTTCTTGGCATGTAGGGCTGCTAACATTCATATCGCCCGCCCTCCTCCCCGGTGCCTGTCGCAGCTGCAGATATACTATTGTATTTATTCATTAGCATGGACATCCTTTACACTTTTCACTCCATCTTCTGCCACAATGGCGAAAAACAATCTGGGGATGGAGCCGATGCCCATGCGCACTGTAGTCCAGGGGAGGAGCCACCTATCTCAGGATACTTCGAAGACTCTTCCAGGACAACAATGTGCAATCATCCGAGCCCAACACTAGGCGGCGATCTAATGCTAAGATATGAATGTTAGCAGCCCTACATGCCAAGAACAGATGCATACTGGTAAGTAGCATATTCATTCTTTTCTGTTCATCCGGACAAGGTGGTTCTAAAGACAAGTCCTTCTTTCTTGCCAAAGGTTGTCACACCCTTCCACATCGGGCAGACCATCACTTTGCCCACCTTCTTTCTGCCTCCACATCCTAACAAGTGAAAAGAGAGGCTCCACCGTCTGGACCCACAACGTGTGCTCTCCTTCTACCTGCACCTCACACAACAGTTCCGGGTGAATAACAGTTCTTTGTTGGCTACGTGGGTGCGAAAAAAGGTTAGGCCGTGCACAAACGTACCATCTCTCGGTGAGTCGTTCTCTGCATTAAGGCCTGTTACTCGTTGGCTAAGAAGGAGCCTCCTGTGGGGCTGCGTGCCCATTCCACCAGGGCAACAGCAGCCACTACTGCCTTGGGACGTGGCGTTCCCTTGCAGGACATTTGTCAGGCAGCTACGTGGGCCTCGCTGCACAAGTTTACCAAGAGTCACTGCCTAGACAGTCAAGTCACGGAGAGACTGCTTCTTTGGCCGGTCTGTTCTCCATGACTTTCTTGTGTAATCTTATTTGCAGACCCACCACCGGGGTTGGTATTGCTGGGTTATCTATTCTAAGGTAAGGAATCTATCACTAACTAATGTCTCTTACAGATACATCGTTACACAAGTAGTAACTTGTGCGTTAAGGCGCACAAATGATTTTTTTTAAAGACCCTGTCCGTGCTATAATTCTTACTCTTAGAGTAGACAAAAAAATATAAATCTTCCCCCTCAGGACTTAGAAGCAATTGAAATTAATTTCCCTTCTTGGACTATCAGATGCGCTCTAAATGCAGCTGACACCCAGCTAGAGAAGTGAATACCAGCATCTTACTGAGACTAAATGCTTGGCTACAGATTTCAGGATTCAAGCCTGAAGTACAACAAACCATACTAAATATACCGTTTGATCAAAAGCACCTTTTTGGCCCTGAGGTCGATTTAGTGTTGGAAAAGATAAAAAAGGACACGAACGTGACAAAATCGTTGGGAGCGCTTCGATCGCCCTTAAATAGATTCATTTTGGCGCTCTTTTTTTATAGGGGAGGGTCCAACTCTACAGGAACTGAGCCGAAGACTTCCTCATACAAAGGCAATTCCCAATACTCCTTTACAAAAGGATTTTTCAGAGGCGGTTATAGGGGAAATAGTCCCAGGGGCAGAGGTATGAACACCCCACGTTGCACTTCCCCTTTCTCAAGTAAACCGTGACTTTTCAACACTTCCGTCCAACTATGCCACACCTGTCGGCGGAAGATCGCAAAACTTTATCCCCATTTGGAACTCAAAAACAACCGACAATTGGGTGCTTGGAATTATCCAACATAGCTATTGCCTGGAGCTTACCAACAATCCTCCAAACATTCCTTCTCGATCACACAGTCACCAGACCACCAGCACTTGCTTCAACAAGAAGTGCACTCTTTTGTACTCCGAGGCTATGGACCTAGTCCCACTTGAATACCACGGGCTAGGGGTCTGTTCCCTTTACTTTCTGATTCCCAAAAAGGACGGCTCTTTGAGACCTATTCTAGATGTCAGAGTTAAACAAATACTAACGCTACAAGAACCTTACATCCAAATACACAATGACGGGTGGTGATGAGAACGGACCCGCACTTTATGCCAAAGGTGGTGTCAAGGTTTCACATGAACCAGACAATACAAATACCAAGCTTCTTTCAGAAACCATCCACAAGCGAAGAGAGGGCACTGCACACTCTGGACGCTAGAAGGGCAGTAATGCATTACATGGAAAGCACTAAAGAGCACAGGAAAACAAAGCAGTTCTTTGTGTCCTTCGCAAGCATTTTCCTGGGTAGACCCGTAACAAAGGGCACCATCGCACAATGGATCGCACAAACGATACAATTTTGCCGCAGGCAGGTCAAGAACTAACAGGGGGCACAAGCCCACTCTACCAGGAAAAAGGGAGCAACAATAGCCTTCCTGGCTAACCCACCCATTCAAGACATATGTCTGGCGGCAACATGGGCTTCAGGGCACACGTTCACTAAGCACTACTGCGTGGATATACAAATGAACAAGGAAGCACAAGTAGGACAGAAAGTGCTTCAACATATATTCAACACCCAACGCTCATCTTCCACCCAGCCACCACAAACATAACAAACTGCTACAAAGTCTATGCACAGCATAGTGAATCCAGAAAGATTCACGCTGCAAAACTAATATTTTCTTACCTGTCTGTGTAGTTTAGCAGCTTGAAGATCTTTCTGGATTCACTAGCGAACCCACCCACCTCCGCCAGAAAGATGAGGCAGGAGAGGAAGGTAAAAATTCAAGGACAATATACAAACAGACGCCTTAAGAGACCAAGTGGAAATTCATTTACTTTCAAGGAAGAACTTGAAAACATCGCAAAAGGATTCAGGAACACAACACAAACCAGAAAAAAGTATCCGAAGATGGCGCCCAAGGGGGGGAGCTTCCGCAGGAAGTGTGCCGACGTCACAGGAAGGACACCAAAAGGTGGGACGTCAACGCCCACCTGAGCTACGGAAAAAAGAGAAAAGACTACGATTCCGGACCCAACCACTAGACCGCGGAATAATGCACAGCATAGTGAATCCAGAAAGCTCTTCAAGCTGCAAAACTACTCAGACAAACTATTTGTTGTCTATTGTAACCACCATATCGATCCACTTGATGCTTCATTACAGAACATCATTTGTTATCTGTTGCATTTACAGCAATGTGGATTAGACAACAAGCAAATGTAGGCCATGCAGTACTTAAAACACAATTTCAAACTACAGCCACTACAAGTTAGCCACCGCTTTGGGAGATTACTGCTATATAGTCTATGCAAAGCATGTGATCTACAGCTCACATGCCTTGAATGGAAAATGTTACTTACCCAGTAAGCTTCTGTTCTTGGCATGTAGAGCTGTAGATTCACATGCGCCCACCCGCCTCCCCGGTCACCTGTAGTAATTGTAGTTCTTAAACTACATTCATACACATGGACATCTCTATTCTACACTTCCTAACTCAATTTCTCACCCTGTGCGGGAAAACAATCAAACAATGGAGTCTATGCCCATACGCATTATCACCGAAAGGAGGAGTCCCCTTCCTCGTGACTGGAGAGACTTCTTCGAACAAAAACCTGCAAACATCCAGACCCAACACTAGATGGCAAGAGTATGCAAAGCATGTGAATCTACAGCTCTACATGCCAAGAACAGATGCTTACTGGGTAAGTAAAATTGTCCTTATTGTACACACACTGGCCAGAAATGTTGTCACACACTCAGACTGAACTCATACTTAATTTGTTTGTATAAAAATAGTTTTATTTTGTTTCTTTGTTTGTATAAAAATTAGTTGTATTTTATTTTCTTGAACCAAGCCAGGCCTGGTACAGTTAAGTCTAATAATACTTTGTAAGAATTATGCAGTGAAATACAGTTTGAATGCAGTTAAATGCACTTGGATTGGTTACAGGTAAGTCATTTGTTTATAAAACAGGTTGAGTTACTTTTCAGTTACTTTTTCTACTCGGTGTGATATGCCTAGATATCACACTGGGACATTTACTAGACAAAAGGTAAGTAAATCACGTTTTGTGTATGCGGTTTCATACAAACTAACTCCACACGTAAAACAATTTTCACAGGAAAGCAGTCAATGCAATTCTATGGGAAAAAACAATGTTATCGACTTAATGGTAAGTACTTAAATTTGAAAATTGGTTTTCTGGGGTTTTAACAAGGGTCCCCCCTCAAGGTCAAGGATGCACTCTAAGCCAAGCCTGGTGCAAGTAAGTGAAATAATGCTTTGCAAGTTGTTATGCAGTGAATTACAGTTGAATGCAGGTTCAAATGCAGTTGGTTGTGTTGTAGGTAAGTCAACAGTTCGAAATTACTTGTCAGTTCCTTTACAGATTACTGTGCTTTACTTAGATTACATTTCAAGTTACTTTTGCTAATCAGTGCGATATGCCTAGTTATCACACTGGGACATCTAGAAAAAGGTAAGTAATACAATTTTTGTATATTTGCAGTTTTTCAAGTTTTCATACAAATAAACTCCACGCTTGGAAGATTTTTAAAAATAAAGCAGTCAATGCAATCCTATGGGAGGAAATTAAGTTATCGATTTACAGGTGAGTACTTTGTTGTGGGAGTTGGTATTCTGGGGTTAGCACCAGGGTTCCTGCAGAGTCAATGATGCACTCTTCAAGCACCCTCATCGTCACTAGGGCGACCAGGTAAAGAGTGCTGAGGCCCAATGTTATCTAATGGGGGATAGGGGGCCTCCGGTTGGTGGCTGCGCATGAGCGGCCACAATGTTGTGGGAGCAAAGCTCTTAGACTTAGGCTCAGGGCACAGGTGGGGGATCTGATTTAGCGCACACGGTGCACCCACAGCGGCACAGGGGCGGCAGGGTGCTGTTTTGGTGTCTCGTGTCCGGTTTTCAATGGGGATTCTCCAGTTGTAACAAACACTGCAGGCTCGGGGCGAAGATCTTCTAGAGGCGACCAGCGGTTGGAGAGGTAAGTTGGGATGTCTTGGGATGCCGGGCCAAATCTGGTTGGGCCAACCAAAGCCGTGGGGCGTCTGGTGCAGGGGTGTATTTTGCTGTCTGGTTTTCCTTATCGGCTCCAGTCAGTCGGAGTATCCTCCAGAAAGGGGCTGGAGGAGTCTGTTGGAGGCTTGAGGTAGGTCAGGGATCACCAGATCCCTCGTCAGGATACCGGAGAGACCTCCTCGTGGTGTTGGGCTACTCGAACTCTGGCTGAAGGCGTAGGGCGCAGAGTGGTGCAGGCTTGCGGATTTGGCCTGGGCTAGAGTCTGTTCGTGAGCAAAGTCTGTGCTCACGGGAGACAGTCTGGTTCGGGAAGGCAGGGCAGGTCAGGTCCTCCGGGTTCTTGGGTGCTGCTGGCTGCAGGACACAGGGATTTCGCTGGAGCAGGTCGAGGTAGGGCTGTGACGAAGTCAGTTGGTGTCGTCGTCCTCTCCTTTCTGCACGGCGTCTTCAGTCCTTCTTGATTCTTGTTGTCTGAAGCATGGTTCAGAGTTGCCCCTAAATACTAAATTTAGGGGCATTACAGGTAGGTACAGATCTGATAATGACTACTAGCTGCAGATTCATTCACGTAGAATTATCCCCAGGCGTGAGACTGGATCCGGAAACTTTTTGGCACAGCATCCCTGCGCGCCAGGTGACATCACGCGACTCAGCCCATGTGTCGTCTGCGTACGTGACGTCAACGAGGTCCCATAATCCTTACCCACCTCCTACGTCTGTTTTTTCTTTTTCCACGTGCAACGCGGATCCTGTCTTACTGCGGGCCTGTTTGGGACCTTTTTTCTTCACCAGTTGTCTTCTGTACTGGTGGAACAGTGTGCGAATGCCTTCGAGCTTCAAAACTTGCACGTTGTGTGGGCGTCTTATGTCGGCGACGGACCCTCCTCTCAGTTGTATGTGGTGTTTGGGAGAGGATCACAGCACCGCTGATTGGGAGGCGTGTCAACAGTTGAAGCCGAAGTTGCGGCAGGAGCGCCACATGAAACTTCTATCGGCGCGTCTCTCCAGGTCGACCTCCTCACCTCGTTCAGCTTTGGCAGCCTGCTTCAGATAAGACCGCGGTCGTCGACCTCGCCCATCCCCGATGCCGCGAGAGCGTCGCTCCTCGCCCTTCCCCCGATGTCGCGAGAGAGTCTTTCCCCAGTGGGTATGTGTCTCAGTTTGTTCCCGGGGGCTGGTGTTCGGCCTTCCAGGGGCGTGGACTATCCGCGGGTGATGCGGCCCGAGTGCCGTCCTCCTATCCACCGTTTCCCGGTGAGGGGGCGTCGAGAGTCCAGATGGAGACATACGCGGCTGCTTTGCAGGTCTCGCTGGCATCGGCGGATCCCTTGCATCGGCGGATCCCTTGCCTCGCGTGGGGCCCTCCACGGCGGATGTGGTGCTGTTGGGGTGCGGTCCCTCCTTCAGGCCATGGCGCCTCTGCCTTGCCGCAAATTCCCGCAGGAGTCCCTGTGGTGTCGTGGAGGTTGCTGGGGCTCGGGTCGCATTCCCGAGCCCCGCTCGGCCTTTTGGGCAGGCGAAGGCCTCATCCAAGGTTGAGCTGGCGCTGTTCAGGCGCCAGTGTCTGCCTCGGGCAGCGCTACAAGGGTCGGTGAACTCTCCTCATCCCGCTTTGGGCCGAGGTGGGGTAGGGACTTCTCGTCCCCCTCTGGGCCTTTCTCGTTCTTCCCCGTGGGCGGCTGCCTCGTCGGAGGGCAAATGGGAGGTTTAGTCGTCCCTGGTGCCACCACATGGGTCGCCGGATCACCTCCACAACATTCTGGGCCGAGGCTGGCGGAGAACTTTGGGTCACTCCCCTGGTCCCTCTTGTCCCTCCACGCAGGCAGCTGCCTCTGCGGAGGTTGAGTCGTGTCTGTTTCGGCACCGCCATTTGGCCACTTCGGCTCCACTCCGGTCCCCGGTGCTGTGTGATTTGGAGGAGCCCTATTCAGACTCCTTCAGCACAGGATGGTGCTGGCGTCCTACCCCAGGGTGCGGGCTCCACGCAGAGGTCGTGCACTGGATTCGTCTTCGGACGCTCTCTCTTCTCCAGAGGCTGACTGCATTTTGGTGTACTCTTCCCCGGAGACTGGCCGCCACGAGGTGTCTTTTTCACCGGCGTTGAAGGATGGTTACCCTTTGAGGCCGAGATGCTAGTCTGTGGAGCGGCAGGTATCCCATTCTTCTGTGACTTCTGGCTTTCAGGTATGGCCCTTGCCCGTCCTGCTTGGCTTCGGGGGCGGCCGTCTTAGTCTATAGCAGTCACCCACGTAGGAGCTGATTTCTTCTCCGCAAGGCCCTACAGAGGCAAGTGCCTTTGCGCACGCGGTGTCCACGCTGTGGGCATTCTGCGCATGGGGGACCCCATTGCTCATTTTCCGGCCGACCATCTCTTGGAGGTCCTCCACCAGGGCTCTGGTGGGAGGGAGATCTTACTCTTCTTTGAAGGTTTGCTCCTTTCTTTCCTGGAGGGAGGTTGGAGGCGTCCTGCCTCAGGAGATCCGGTGCCTCAACACCATCTGCACAGTCACCTTAAGCCACCACATGACCCGGCGTGCCTCTCCCTCTGCTGCCAGCCCACTCTTGAGGACCGCTTTTCCTTCCCTGCCACCACTGTTGACTCTGCAGTCCCGGGAGGCCTGTTGGCTGGACTCTTGGGGGCACAACATGTTTGCCTCGACCAGCGCGGCCCTGCAGGCACTCAACACCTTGCATGTATTGGCGAGGGCCTCCTCTTGTCTGTGTGACTCGGCTGAGTCTGTGTTCCGCGGCTTCCCAGGAGACTGTTCAAGTTGACTTATTGAATCATGCTTTGGATGGCCGGGAGCTAGCGGCGTTTATTCTCCGTTCCGCTCTGGACATCTCGGAGGTGTTGGGCCGGGCTATGGCTTCCTCAGTAGCCCTCCGTCGCCATGCTTGGCTTCGGGATGGCGTGTTCCCTGAGAATATTCAGGAGCGGCTCATTGACCTTCCGTTTGATGGCAGCCTGTTCCAAGCTCTGGCGACTCTGCCGTCCAGAGGTTCCTGGCGGGACTCCGTTCTCCTACTCCTTCTCCTCCCCATTGACTGCTGAGCGGGATTTTAGGAGTGAGGGGCACAGCCCTTAACTGGCTTTCATCGTTCTTACAAGACAGAACATTCCAGGTCTGCGAAGGGAATGTGCGATCCGACACTCTCCCTCTCCAGTGTGGGGTACCCCAGGGCTCTTCACTGAGCCCTACACTTTTCAACACATACATGGCCCCCCTGGAAGATGTGGTCTCCCCTTTTGGGATAAAAGCCGTCACATATGCTGACGACACCCAAATGATCGTATCATTCTCACTTGAAGAGGATAAGCTCAAAAATCTACATGACTGTCTAGAAGGAATTCACGCTTGGATGACCACTTCAAGGCTCAAACTCAACGGCTCGAAAACTGAGCTCATGCTGCTGGGAAACAAAATTTCATCCCTTCCCTCTGCCATGTGGCCAGCCTGTTTGGGCCCTATCCCACAACCCAAGACTGAATTAAAAAGTCTGGGTTTCTGGCTTGAATATGACCTATCCCTGAAAACGCAAGCAAAAAAAACAGCTGGCACATGTGTGGGGTTACTGCGTTCCGCCAGAAAGATCCTCCCATTACTTCCAGGTCCCTCACAGAAATTGCTAATACAAGGTCTAGTCCTATCAAGACTGGACTATTGCAATGCCCTCTTTTTGGCGGCCCCAGAATCTACGATTAACATCCTTCAAAGAACACAGAATGCTGCGGCCAGGATCCTCACGGGGACCTCCCGTAGAGCTTCAGCCAAACCTGCCCTCAAGGCACTACATTGGCTGCCGATCCGCGAAAGGGTCAAGTTTAAGGCCCTGTGTACCACTCACAAAGCTATGCAAAACCAAGGGCCTTCAATGCTGAAAGCAATGATCTTCCCATATACACCCAACAGGCCCCTACGCTCAGCCCAACATCATTTGGCCACGGTCCACAGAATCAAAAAAGCCAGAACGGGAGGACGCCGCTTCTCGGTCACAGCGGCTACCATCTGGAATGCTCTGCCATCTTATCTTCGTTCTGAAACTAATCTCATGAAATTCAGGAAGCTTCTCAAAACGCATCTGTTTCCTTCATAACTTTCTTCCCTACCACCGGCCTTCCCCCCCAGAGGTTCTGCAATCTTCAGCGCTGGGACGCTCACGGGCAGCCATGCGCTATAGAAAACCCAAATTTCATTTCATTTCATTTCATTTCATTTGGACCTTTTGGTTGCCCTTGCTGTAGGTGGTGTTTGCTGGCCATTGAGTCCTCCTTGCTGGGCCTTTGGCATTGTTGGCTGCCGGACGGCCCTTGTTGCCTGTGTGTTTTTGCTGGAAATAGTTGCACAGACTTGGCCCTGAGATTCGGCCTTCTGTTTTTCTTTGGGCTGATGTCAAGCCTTCCGCTGGGCTGTTTTTTCCCGTGGCGCTTTTGCTTTCTCTCTGCTGCGGAAGTTCTTCCAAAGAGGGTTCCTGTGTTTTGGGACTTACCGTAACCTATGTGGGGTAGTGGTAGCTATTATATAGCTCTGCTCTGCTGGGGAGTGCTAGTTGCCTTCGTGTGCCCGTTCTCCATGGCGTTCTGTATGTTGCTATTGCTTCTTGAGGTTGTGTGCGCGGCCCTTTTAGTGGTAGGTCCGGCCATTCCTCTCCTTCCTGCTCTTGTGCTGAGAGCTGGGTTGCTTCAGTGCCTTTCATGCTTCTGGCGGCTTATGGTTATAGCTGCCGTTCTGGCTGACCTGCTGGGTGGGCTTGCCGCCTCTTTGGCAGCTCGGTTGCCCTGGGGGTGGAGTGGGGTGTTTCGGCCTCTCCTGCCTTGTCCTTGGTTCCACTGTTGTGAATGTATGGGCCTCCACTCTTCCTTCTCCTCCTACATCCCTTCTGGGGCTGCTGGCGTTTGACTTGTGGGGGTCCTCTTGCCTGGTAGGGACGAGATAGCCCCCCTGGTCTACAGGGCTGGTCCCCTGTGGGCCTTCTGTCCTATCCAGACTGGTAGGGTCCTTTTGCAGAACCTCCTTCCCCGTGGGTAGGGATAGGGTATCTATTCTACGTGAAGGAATCTGCGGCTAGTAGTCTCTATCTGATGTACGAGTTACTTACCTTCGGTAACGATGAATCTGGTAGACTATTCTCGCTGCAGATTCCTTCACGGCCTGTCCTTCCTCCCCGTTCTGCGAGGACCCCTGGGCTGGTCCTTGGTACTCACCTCCTGGTGGGACGGCCATGCACTCTGTTTGTACCTTCTTTTGCTCTTGATGGTGGCTCAGTCTGGTTGCTGTTCTTCCCTCTGTGGTTCTGGGAAGGTGGGGCTTCTGGTGTTCCTATGCCCCGCTGCTACGGCTGCTCGTGGTCGGAAGATTTCCTCCCATCTTTCCCTTCCTTCCTCTTGCTGCTAGGGGCTTGGCCCCTCTGACACCTCTGGGTTGGGGCTCTCTGGTCGTACCTTACCCTTGTTTCTTGGGGGGTGGATGCCCTCTAGGCTGGTATGGGTGGAGGTTAGTTGTTCCTGCCTGTTGGGGCTGTCTCCCCTTCCTTGTTTCAGAGGGTGGTTGTAGGCACTCTACATGTGACATGCCTTTTTTTAATTTGGTGGCTCCGCGTTGTGGTGCGGAAAACTTCTCTGAAGAAAACTGACGTAGGTGCGCCGGGGTGGGGCTTATGTGACCTCGCTGACGTCACGTACCTGGACGCGGAGTTTCCAGATCCAGTCTCACGCCAGGGGATAATTCTACGTGAAGGAATCTGCGACTAGAATCTTTTCTACCGGATACATCGTTTTGCAGCATGAATCTTTCTGGATTCTCTATGCTGTGCATTATTCCGCGGTCTAGTGGTTGGGTCCGGAATCGTAGTCTTTTCTCATTTTTTTTTTTCGTAGCCCAGGTGGGCGTCGACGTCCCACCTTTTGGTGTCCTTCCGTGACGTAGGCACGCTTCCTGCGCAAGCTCCCATCTTGGGCGCCATCGTCTGATTCTTTTTTCCACTGTTGGGTCTGGATCGATCCCGAGAGGCTCCAGAGTTTTGGACAGGAAAAGACTGAGAAGACGACGAAGAAGAACATATAGAAGCCGGGACGACGAAGGAGAACTTCGAGATTCTCGACATCCAACGGAGAATGCGCATACATGGGGCCCCCTGAGCGCGAGAGATGGACAACACCCCTTTCAAATTCTGCCGTAACTGCCACCACAAGTACGCGCAGAAGGACCAGCACCCGGTTTGCAACCTCTGCTTACCGCTCGACCACGAGAGCAAGGACTGCAACGCTTGCTCGGCCTTCACACCGAAGACTCTCCGCGTCTGAGAGCGACAGAGAATTGCCAACTACACCATGCAGGGGAAGGGCCAACCACCATCCCTTCGAGACCTGGGACTCTTGACAGACCAGGAAGACAACGTCACTGGAGAAGACTACTTCTAAAGAGGTAGGAGAGTCGTCGACCCCAAAAGCCCCGACAGACCATCGAAGGTCTGAATCAGACTCTCGAAAAACTGAGTTGAAGTCCTCGAAGGGAGCACTGGCGCCGAAAACCACGTCGGCCGCAGCTGCATCCAAGGACAGAGAGCCCAGCGGATCTTTCAAGAAGGACTCCCAGGCGGTGAAGACCGGCGAAAAGCCATGGTCGTCTAAGCACGTCCCCGATAAGGAACGTTCGACTTCGAAGGAGAATCCCCCAAAGTTCGCCTCGACGTCGACAAAGGAAACGAGGCCCATTTCGACGTCGAAATACTCTGCAAAGAGACCAGCCGAACAGTCCGACGCCGAACAGGCTGCCGAACTGGAAAGAAAGAAAAAACGGCTCGAGGCCGAAATGGATAGCATCTTATAAAGAAAGGAGTTCGACGAACGCCTCAAACAGTTCAAGATTCCTTCGAAAACACAGAGGAGGAGGATTTCGAGGCCGAAGAGCCGCAGAAAAGTCCCGAAACTCTAGAACATCAAGAGGATGAAGACTTCTACTATGAGGAGGAGGGTGACTAATACGAAAGGACGTGCCTCTGGTCGGCATCCTCGGGATGCAGGACCTGGAATGGCAGGACCTCGACACCGAAAGTCCAGAAGAGGGCGTAGACACGTACCCTTCGAGGCCTTCGCCGCCAGATGACATTGGGGTGTACAATATGGTGATCAATAACGCAGCAACGGCGTTTGGAGTCAAACTTGACGAAGAAAAACTTCCTATTGGAGACTCTACTCCCCACGCAGACGAGGAGCCAGTATCTCCCAATACTTGAAAGTGTCATGGCGATATGCAGGTCCGTGACGCCAAGGGTGAAGAAGAAATACAAACACTCCACGAAAGATCCCCCGTACATCAGAGGGACCGTTCTGGCGGACTCCATTATCACGGCGACCGCAAGGAAGAGGGCAAATGTGCCGACGACATCAAGGCCATCGCCAGACAAGGAAAGCAGGAGGATGGACCTAACTGGGAGAAAAATAGAAAGGAATGCAGCATTGCATTGGCGCATGGCGAACTCAAACGCCCTACATAATAGGCACCAGTACCAAATCCTGGACCAAATTGGTGAATGACAAACTCACCCAGCTTAAAAAGGAAAACGACACTGCAAGGTCCATGGGGGCCCTTTCAGTTCAGAGGGATGAAAAGGGGTACCCCGTCACGGAGACCGAACGGAAGAGGGGGGAACAAGCAAGGAACGTCGCACCAGACCTTCCAGCAGTCCAACCAGGGAGATAACCAGGCACAGCAGGGACACCAAAAACAAAACTGGCACAACCAACAAAGGGGCCACTCCTTTCGCGGGAGAGGAAAGGGACGTGGCCAGAACAAGAGAGGATGCCATCAAGCCACCTCTAAGTGACGCCATCACACAGTATGTGCCCACCGGCATGACTCATCCAGGGTGGAGCACAAAAGGACCAACACAGGGTTACACGGACCAAATACCATGAAACATGTAACACCAGTAGGAGGCAGGCTAAGTCACTTCTTCAGAGAATGCAAGAAGATAACAACGGACAAGTGGATACTGAACATCATACAGTTCGGATACTGTATAGAACTGGAAAGGACACCGCCAAACAGAAAACCAAAAAAGAGAGCACAGTCAAGAAAAGAACTGGAGCTGCTTCAAAGGGAAGCGAAGGAACTGCTCCAAAAGGCCATCGAACCAGTACCATACCGGGAAAGAAACAAGGGAGTGTATTCCACCTACTTCCTGGTACCAAAGGTGGACGAAACACTAAGGCCCATCCTGGACCTCCGGTTCCTGAAAAAATTCATAAAAACACAAAAGTTCAAAATGACGTCACTACAGGTGGTCATTCCCCAGATAGGGGACGGAGATTTCATGGCCACCATAGACCTCAGACGCCTACCGGCACATCCTGATGATCAGGCGGCACAAACATCTGCTCAGATTTACCATCAACAAACATCACTACCAGTTCACAGCCCTAGCGTTCGGACTAAAATCCGCACCAAGGGTCTTCATCAAGTGCCTCGCGGCAGTGGCAGCGCACCTGAGCAGGGAAGGGATACATGTATACCCTTACTTGGACGACTGGCTAATAAAGGCAAATTCACCAGGACATGCAAAGAACATGCCCAACGCGTGACAAGGATATTGATGAACCTGGGATTCTCCATTCACTGGGGGAAATCCTCTATGGAACCAGAGCAAGTGAAGGTCTTCCTAGGTGCTCAGATAAACACCGTACAGAGCAAGGTGTTCCCCAGCAACAACAGGACACAGGCGCTACTGAAGGAGACTAGCCTCTACCAGAAGGGCCTCATGCATACAACTAGTACCAAATGTATGCCTCCACATGAGACCATTCCAAGAATGGCTGCAAGAACAATGGTCACAAGCTACAGGGAGTTGGGAAGATCTAGTGGTTGTAACGCACGCAGTGCAGGAAGAGATGTTGCGGTGGAACATGAAGAACTGAACAAGGGGAAAACCTCTAACACCACCGACCCCAACAGTGACCATCACCACAGACTCATCCCAGAAGGGATGGGGAGCGCACATGAGCAAGCTCAGGGTGAGGGGTCTTTGGACTCCAGTGGATGCGGTCAAACACATCAACTACCCAGAACTGAAGACAGTGTTCCTTGCCCTGAAAGCCTTCCAGAAAAAATTGTACAGCCAGAGTGTTGATCCAGACAGAAAACACAACGACTGTTTTACATCAACAAGCAGGGAGGAACGCAATCTCCGCCGCTATCGAACCTAGCGCAGGAGATATGGAGATGGGCCATCCCACTAAATATAGACCTGCTAGCCATACACCTACCAGGGAAAGACAATGTGGAGGCAGACTGGCTCAGCAGACAGACATCGGCGTCCCACGAGTGGGAGCTCAATGCACAGGAAACGCTAAGGCTTTTCAGAAGGTGGGGAACACAGACTGTAGGCATATTTGCAACACACCAGAATGCAGAATGCCAAAGCTTCGCCTCCAGGCAACCAGGGGAAGGTTCCCGGGGGAATGCCCTATGGATAAGCTGGTCGAGGACATTTGCTTACGCTTTTCCCCTGATACACACGGTACTCAACAAGTGAAGGACCAGCAACATGACTCTGATCCTGGTGGCACCACAATGGGCCAGGCAGACATGGTACTCACAGATAATGGAAATGGCACAAGGTGCACCCCACAAGTTCGGGAGAAGAAAAGACCTACTGTCCATGCAAAACGGAGAGGTACTACACCCAGAACCAGAGAGCCTCAGCCTAGAAGACATAGAGTTCGCGCACCTGAGATTACCGGAGAGCACCCTGCGGGTACTGCGAGAGGCAAGGAGGCCTAGCACACGAAGGTGCTATTTGGCGAAATGGAGAAGGTTCACAGAATGGTGCAGCAAGAAGAAGCTTCACAGAAAGATGACCAGGGAGTCAACAGTGCTAAGGTACCTCACGCACCTGCTGAAAGCAAAACTAAGCTCATCTTCGCTGAGAGTACACCTGGCAGCAATTGTGGCATACACAAGAGGAGAGACTGGAAAGAGTTTCTTTACGTCACAGATAGTAAAGAGATTCATGGAAGGGGCAAAAAGGATTGCGCCTCCCTAAGAGGATGCCGCCACCAGCATGGAACCCTAATCTAGTCCTGACAGAGCTCATGAAGGCGCCTTTTGAACCGATTCATAAGGCTTCCCTACAAATACTGACAATGAAAACAGCCTTCTTGGTGGCTATCACCTCCCTGCGCAGGGTGAGCGAACTACAGGCGTTAACGCTACAAGAACCCTACATCCAAATTCACAATGATAGGGTGGTGATGCGAACGGACCCACACTTCATGCCAAAGATGGTGTCTAGATTTCACATCAACCAGACAGTTCAAATACCAAGTTTCTTTCAAAAACCAAGTGCAGAGAGGGTGCTCCACACTCTGGACGCTAGAAGGGCAGTAATGCACTACATAGAAAGAACAAAGGAACACAGGAAGACGAAACAGTTTTGTGTCTTCGCAAGCAGCTTCCTGGGTAGATCAGTAACAAAGGGGACCATTGCACGATGGATCGCACAAACTATTCAATTCTGCCACAAACAAGCAGACCAAGAGCTAGCGGAGGGGGCGAGTGCCCACTCAACTAGGAAAAAGGGAGCAACGATAGCCTTCCTGGCTAACACACCCATCCAAGACATTTGCCTGGCGGCAACATGGGCATCGGTGCACACGTTCACTAAGCACTACTGTGTGGATATACAAATGAACAAGGAAGCACAAGTAGGACAAAGTGCTTCAACATATATTCAACAGCCAACGCTCATCTTCCACCCAACCTCCACAAAAATAACAAACAGCTACAAAGTCTATGCACAGCATAGTGAATCCAGAAAGATTCATGCAGCAAAACAAATAGTTTTTTACCTGTCGGTGTCGTTTTGCAGCTTGAAGATCTTTCTGGATTCACTAGCGAACCCACCCACCTCCGCCAGAAAGATGAGGCTGGAGAATCAGGTGGTAGAAGACAAGGTCAACACTGAAACAGATACCTTGAACGACAAAGCGGATTAAAAAACTTACTTGAAAGTTGCCAAGGATTCGCAAAAACACAAAATGAGAAAAAATAATCCGAAGATGGCGCCCAAGGGTGGGAGCTTCCGCAGGAATTGTGCCGACGTCACAGAAGGACACCAAAAGGTGGGACGTAGACGCCCACCTGGGCTACGAAAAAGAAAAAAAAAGAAAAGACTACGAATCCGGACCCAACCACTAGACTGCGGAATAATGCACAGCATAGTGAATCCAGAAAGATCTTCAAGCTGCAAAACTACACCGACAGGTAAACTATTTGTTACCGAAGGTGGCTGTGGTTCCCAATACAAGGGTTGATTCAGCAACTAAACTTGAGCACACTGAGCATCCAGCACTAAAAATAGTAAAACTTCAGAGAATCCAAAACCCTACGACCCAAATATAGGTCCCACCTTTTACAGCCTTGTTGCAGATTAGGGTTCCTTTGTGAATAGAGGTACAGTAGGACACGGATTGTTAGCAGAAAAAAACAAAATCCCAAAATCTTGTCTTTCATTGGGGGGCGAATTTCTCAATTAATCACACTGTGACGTCTCCTTGGATATCTTAACTTCAAGGGCCACCACCTTGGAATCTTACCAATCGATCAAAATGTCACTTAATGGGGTCCATCCACTTACAGGATCATCCAGAGCCGGTCAGTTTCCATCTTGGATTTGGGACTATTTACCACTCTAAATGGAACTTCCTGAACTATGGGATTGGAGAGATTGTTTACATGCTTTAAGAAGCTTCAGACTCAACATTAAAATTTAAAGGCAGACAGTCGGTTTACATTGTAAATTAGAGATGAAAGGGGTGAAGGCGGCCATACAGGCCTGCTTAACTACTGGCAGATTTGAACATGCAGGCTCACCAACTAAGAATGCAGCATATCCTGCAGCTTCATGACCCAAGTCATTCTGACCTATGGTCTTGGTCTTTTCTTCCTTCTCTTGCTAGCTGACCTACTGTGATCTTGTGGACTCAGGCTGGTGAGGCATCCCAACATGAAGATTCCCACTGGGCCTTTAACATGTCTTCCTGGGATCTAGTGTTTCCCCCTAGCTAGGGCACTAGTGGTGCTTCATACAATTTTGTTTTTATTGTGGCCATGGATTACGTCCACAAAGCTTCTCAAGAGCTAAGGTTTGTGACGAGTTACATGGGAAAGGTCAGACTCTGAGGTTTAGCTCCAGGAAACTCAGCTCTACATTATTCTGCGAATGGCTGGCAACCTTAGCTGAACAAAGGTACCACCTTATTAAAAAATTGTTTTTGTGCAGGCATGGAGCAGTGCATCCAATCTTTGTGCCCTAGTTTCATCGCCTTCTGAGGTAAAGTGCCATGAGTCCGACCAGCCCCAGCCAGAAATGATCAAGTTGCAGATTTCGTTTTTAAACCTGGACAGTCTTGACAGAAGACGTTGGTTTCGAAGTGATAAATGGCACTGGAAGAAAGATGACTTTCACTAGAGCAGAAGAGTTACTCTAACTAAAGGAATGGGATTGGAAGCCTCCCTATGCAATAGTTGAGGCCCCTGTTGTGGAGGTGAGCTCTAAATATAGATATTTTTTGGCTGCCTTGCCTATCCTAGATTAAAAGCAAGACTACAAGGAACCCAGTTTTGAGAAAACAATCTATCTATCCCACTTATCACTGTTCTTTTGTTGCAGCAACACGTCCACAACATATGTAAGTGCATGCCTACAAAGGAGAATAGGCAAGAACCCCAGTTTTAAGGCCTAGTTGGACGAACTTTACACAATGCCCTCTGTGATACAGCTAAAAAAGGACTGTGCCTCTGGATGAGAATTGTGTTGCCACGACTGACAGCCTTCTAATAGCCTTCCACTGATCAGAGATTCACTTTCTTTGGGTCCGGTCAGTAGAGCTACTCTTTTCAACGAAGAGTTCTTGAAAAAATTTAGACCTCCCTCCAGTGTGCTCACAGATTGTTGGGAAAACGTGGCAGGCAGAATATGCAAAGGACAGGGTGGTGTAGCTTTTCCAAGCCATGCAGAAGAAAATGCAACACATTCTCATAGAGAAATACTGACTTTCTGGCATTGCTTTGCATTCTGAGGCAGTGTGGTTTTTGAATCCTGTAAAGGATCTATGTCAAATTCCATGATTTGCGTTATATTTCTGTGTGCCATTCCTGATAGTTTCTTTTTCTTTGAGAGCAATTAAAGGGATCCTTTTAGCTAAATGCATATTGTGATGTAAATTCTAAAGTTTAAGTGGGACTACTTTAAAACCATTCCATTCTGATTTGTTGTTGATCTACTTTAAAGTGAATGTTGGGTGCCTCTACACAGAATATGTGCTAAATGTTACTGATGTTTTATTTTGCCAGTCAAACTCCGCCCTCCTCAACAGCTTGGATAGGTGCAAATTACGGCGTTCAACCAACCCAGGGTCAGAATGGAAGCATGATGGCAAATCAAACTGGATACCGAATGGCAGGCTTCCAAACTCAATGAGAAAGGACTCTGCAAAACTAGAATCAGTGGCTTTAGGCTGCAAAGGAGTGTTGTAAAGCCTTTTGTTTACTTAGAGAAAGTATCAATCAAGTCACTGCAAATGTCGGATACAATGTATTTATTTAAAAACAATTTCATTTTTTTAATCATGAAATTACTTTGTCATCCACATTGTTAAAAGAAAAGGAACTAAGATGCTGCATTTCTGCCAATTTTTGCCTTCTTTTCTTCTTTTGATATGTAACATTTAAGGTCCTTGTTTGAAATAAAAAAACGATGCAGGGATGACTGCCACTTTGTAAAAACTGAATGCTGGCAGCAAATTGCACAACAATGTTTAAACATATTTCCCTCTCCCTTCTGATGTAGCGCGGTTTTAGTTTACATTCCTTCTGATTTGAAATTGTGTATTATAAGGATTTGTTGTACAAAAACCTAAAATTGTGCAAATGCTGAAGGTACTTGGTTTTTTTGTATAATCTTCAGTGTGCGCAACCTGTAAAGAAAAAATTGCATATTGTAAAAAAACTCTTCCACCTACACTTTTGTTGTTATGACAGGTTTCTCGAGGGTTCTCTTTTTCATTTTGTATCTAGACATTTTTCAAAACAAATTGTCTTGCCTTATTGTTATTAAAATTTTGTCGCTCCATGGAAAAGATGTGACACGTAGCGTTTTAACCAATACACATGGATCCGTTCTTGGAATCATTTGTGTTCTGCAAAAGGTGCCTAGAAAAAAATAAATCCCTGTTGGATTTCCTCTGAAGGATTTTTATCTTTAGTGAGAATTTTTTTGTGATAACCACATGGGAAACAAAAAAGTTTTTTTGCTCAAAAGTATCTTTAGAAATTGTAAATTAACGTTTATAGTTTCTTCTATCCTTCAAATTTTATTCCCTTTAGTTTTATAGAAATAGATTTTAGCAATTGTTTGCAGCGTTCAAGGACAATTTCAGTTTATTTTGCTGGAAAGGTTGCAAATAGACAGTTAACTGCATAGAATATGTGCTTGCTGGCAAGGCAAGCATCTTCAGTTTTGAAGACTGGTTTTTTTCGTTTGTTACAAAAAATGGTTTTCATTGTTCAAGTAGCTTCCTCTTGTCAAGTTCTGTCTGATATGTACATATTAGTTTGTGGGACTGGGAATTTATCATCCTTTGATAGGGCTTTTAGTGCTGAAAATGTCGGGTGCATTTTACAGCAGTTGTGTCAAAATGACAAACCCAGTTGCATATATTTTTGGAGACCAAAAAACTGCATTCTACCTCCTTTGCTTTTCCTGCTTTGACCAAGAAAAAACATTGAGAGCTTTGTAAGCATGATTGTTTTTCATTCACGTGCATTATAGTGCTGGTTACAATTTTTGGCTTTGAGACAGTGATAAGAATTTCTTTTCTTCATTGAGGTGTATAATATTTAGTAATAAAGCTGGGTAAAAAAGATAAAGGCCAGTATATAAATTTATAGAAAATAACTCATTCCTTGAACTACACTGCACAGTATAGCAAGAGTACCACCTAGAAATGGCTAACAATTTGCTAGTATCTAGAAGTGATAATGTAATCTCTTTCAATGCCAGTCTTCAGTTTTAGATATTGGATTAAATTCTGAATATACTTTGATCTAGTCAAAATAGTGGCTTATTAGCATTTCCATACACCTCATTGAAAATAAAATGTAATCCTATAATTTAAAATACCACCAAAATGACACTGTAGACCAGTTGTATTCTCAAACTACCACTTAGTCGATCATTCAGCTTTTTTTTTATTCGTACATTAATCTCTTGCAGTAACAAAATATTTTTCTAAGCATATGAAGTATAGCAGCTTGAAAAATGAGTATGCGGGTACTTTAATTCACAGGTTTACAAAAAGGGTGTTTTGAGGCCTTTACCTTTTAGTAGGTTATTCTCCCATGATCTAATTGGATGGCCTCAAGCTTTACACTTTGCAAGACTGTTTGCCTTTCATAAGAAAATGCAATGTGAGTGAGCATTTTTTCCCTCACTGTCTTTTTGGCACAGATAATCCAGTAGAACGTGCATTGATACCTCTGTGTTAAGTGAATCCTTGTGCAGCCTTTTTAATTTATAATCCAAGACAGTGTTTCAGATCCTTGGTGAGATTGTATTTCAGTGTAATATCAACAAGCGATTTAACAGAATTTCTAGTCCGGAGCAAAACGAGCTGTGTACAGACTGTAGCAAAATTGCTTACCTAATTGTAGATGACAAATTTAAATAGTAATAAGTTGTTTGGAATCATTTGAGATTCTTAAAATTAATAGGTACACCATTCATATCCTCTTTAAAGTCGTGTAGTACATAATCCCCCCTTCCTGTTTTCCCAAATGCTGCTCCTTTGTTGTTTTATTCCCATTGAAGAATTGTAATACCAAAATATATATATATTCATGTATACTGATAATTGCAGATCCCTTTGATGTCCTAAATTGACTTAATCTTTGCTGTTAAAAATTACAATAGGTATACCTGTACTTGGTGAGAACCATTGTTACAAAGAAAATATAATTGAGAGAGGGTTCCCAAAGAATCTCGTGATTATAGTTTGTGGGAGTTCTATGCAGACTTCTGCATTTTATCTTCACAGATTGGGTGAGTGGGTAATATACGTTTTTTTTGGGGGGGGGGGGGTTCGGGGGGGGGAAGTTCCCTAATCACTGTGGTGATCAGCAAGAGCCCTGCAGCCTCAGGCAGTTGCCTTTGAATCTTTCAAACTTAAATAAATTGGTCCCACAATTAAAACACATGGACTGAGTAAGGTTTTATTTGATATGCTGAAATAATTAGGTTAGACGTGTGTAAAGTAACGCATGGAAAACAGGTTAGGCTTTGCAGAGTTAAATACTTTAATGCAGTCAGATAATTCCTGTTGCTAGTAAAGTTTTTTTTGTAAGTGCAATGGTCCATAAGTTACTTTTTCCTACAAGGACTATTGATAATTATTCTTCACGGTAGTGTTCCTCAGATCCAAGTGGGTACATGTTTTGAATTATCGTTGCATTTCAGGTGTATATATTGGAGCCCTTCGTGGTGTGCATATAATTTTATTTTTCTCTGCCCCAGTAGAGCCGCATTATAACTCCAATTTTGAAACTATTGTTAATAAAACATGACTTGTGTACTGTGTATAGATAAACCATTTATTGCCCTATTTAAAGAAACAAGCTTACCTTCACACACTTATTGCAGATAGCTATTCTGCTATTACATATTTGTCTTAAACCATTCACTACTGGTGTGCTTGTTAATGCTGAACTGTTTTTGAATTTTGCGCTGACCATGTGCACATATTGCAAAGGCTCCTCCCTTGGTCCTTATTAAACAATGCCATTTATGTATATTTTCAGGGTGCCCTGAGTACATGTTTTTCACATGTCAGTGGTTTAAGGAATGGAATAACTGCCATGAGAAGAGCTGTGATAATTTCAGTCTTAACTCTGATCCTAGTAACAGTAAATTCAGTTTGATCAGGATCTTGCAGCCACATTTTGATGCACATTTCTTGGCTATTTAAGAAGCAAAGCAGAATTATGCTACCAAATCATCAAAATGTGAATCCCACTATAGGCATAGTGACTTGGTGTACCAGTCTTGTGCATTTTATTTGTAGTGTCCATACACTGCCAACTGATCCCTCTAACCACCATAGGCGCATTATACGTAGCAGTGTGATTGCAGGGTTACAAAGCCTCACAAGGACTTTGGTAAGCAAATGATAAGGATGCTAATTTTTAGGTCTCGCACTTGCGACGCAGCGTGAAGTGCTGTCGCAATGCGAGACCTATAGTTGTCAACTGCTTTCAAGGGCTTGCAAGGGAGACAGGAGATGGGCACGCGCAGGCTGCAGATCGGATCGGTGAACGTGCGCATTCACCACGTACACTCACGCGCTGTGCCCATCTCCTGTCTCCCTTGCAAGCCTCTGCAGTTACTTTCACTTTCCCTTCCCCCTCCGATTGAGAAGGTCTCACCCACCCCACCGCCCCCCAGCACCCAGATCTGTCCCATCCGCAGGGGTCGCAGCTCTCCTTACCTGTGTAGGTCTTGCGCGTCCGCTACTCCTGAGGCTCCGGCTCCCTCTCGGCTGCCCGCGTGCCCCCTGCACAACTCCTTGCTCTGCCAATAACTCTTTGCCCGTCTCGCCCTCCAGCAGCCTCCAAGCCCAGGTGGCCGCGCTGCTGACGTCAGCCGCGCGTGAGCGCTTCTCCCGCACCGGGCCACTAGAGGGCGCGTGCCAGCAACAGCTGAAGGCAGAGCGAGCTCCCGCTGGTTTGTCATTGACTACTTCTCTCTCCAAATGTTGCGCCTTGTTTGAGTTCTGAAGGGATGTTTACACTTTTGTTGCACGAGGACTTTTAATTGAAGGTGATCCTAAAGTTAAGGGGTGCAGGACACTCTTAATTACTTCCTTCAACTTTAATTAACCGTTAAAAAAATGATTGCCTGTTTAGCTCAGTTAAGTAAACAGCAGCCAAGTGCTGCTGATGACCAGGGTGCGGCATGTGAAGGTCAGTAGGGGCGCTTGCGGCTACAGGGCCATACTATATAGAGATATTGCTGGATAATGATTGATTTGTCTTACCTTATACTGGTCCTATCACACACAGCCCTTGCTGCACGCTTCCTCTTCGGTGCCATTCTGCGATGCCTCTGTGCCCGCCTGCTCTAAATTTGTAGGGCTCTGATGCAGCTGCGTCTCTTAACAGTGGGGCATAGGAAAGCCTTGAGCTCGTGATGTCTCGCGGTCGCAGCTATCACGGTCCAGTCAGTCACTCCAACACGGACTCTTTTGCTGAACAATGGCGGATGAAAAACGGGAGTGAGAGTGCACAGCTGCAAACCCGATGGGAATGGCGCGCAGTACTAAAATGCACATGCGTGTTCACAGGTAGCAGGAGGAGAGGTAGGTTTGGCATCAGGATTTTGTCAGTCCAATCGGTGTCGGATTGGGAAAGCCCAGAATGCAAAAGCGCGGTTTCCTAAAAAAGGACAGGCTGAAGGTGTCATGCATTGGGGGGGGGGGGGGGGATAGGGAACAGTTTTATTTATTCAAAGTTTTATATAGCGCGAACAAGATCCTTACAGATATCAGAGCGCTTCACAAAGACAGGGTAGGGGCAGCAGGAATGAACAGAGGTAATGGGAGCAGTGTATTAGTCACTAACATGATAGGATAATAATAACATACATAAAACATATCAATATACAATCAGGTAAACCAGTAATATAAGACGGCACAAGTCATTGCTCCCACTACAGAGGTGTTCAGGTACACCTTGGGTGTGTGGAAGGCTTATACCAATGTTTTAGTGTAGAGAGAGCACTGAGTGGGGGCATCGGGAGAGTGAATCAGTGAACCAACGTGTATCATATATTGGTCGGTAGTAAGAAAGTAGCGTAGTAGTGTCACCATCAAGTAGAAGTATAGTGCCAAAGGACAAGGTGAGCATTGATACAAAGCAGTGCAGGGTCTCTGATCCAGCACCTATAAGGTTCAGGAGATCTTGGCCAGAAGGATGGTTTTCACCTCTTTCTTGAAGAGTGCAGTGGAGGAGATACGCCTGGTTTCAGGGGGGAGCGCATTCCAGATCCTGGGTGCCATTCCTGAGAAGGAGCGCTTGTATGTTTTCTCTTTCCGGAATCTACGAGGTTTCAGGAGTTGATTTTTTGAACTTCTATTGGATCTCGAACCTCCTGATATAGACAACTTTTGAGCGAGGTAGTTGGGTGCATTGTGGTGCACGGCCGCGTGTGTCATAACTGCAATTTTTAGTTGAATTCTGGCTTCAAAAGGCAGCCATTTTAGGGACTTTAAGTCTGGGGATATATGCGAATGTTTTCTTGAGCCAGTAATGAATCTCGCGGCAGCGTTCAGGGAGGCTCTTAAGGGTGCTGCTGTGGATAGCGGGAGTCCGCTGAGGGCCACAATTCCATAGTCTATTCGAGGGATGACTAACGCTTGTACAGCAGTTTGGAAGTCTTCAGCAGGGAGGAAGGGTTTAATTTTCCTCAGTGTGTTGATTTGGAAATTAGCTGCTTTTGTGGCTTTGCTGACGTGCTGCTGCATGTTGAGCTTGGCGTCGAGTGAGATGCCTAGGGATTTCGCTGAGTCCACGATGGTGGGTTGGACATTGAGTGCTGTTAGGTTATTGAGCCATGTTTGGGTGGTGGAAATTTTCGCCGGGGGTGAGATGAGTAGGAACTCAGTTTTCAGAGCATTTAGTTTGAGGTGATTATCGGCTAGCCAAGATTGAGTGTTAATAAGCGTGGAATTCAGATGTTTGATATCTTCCGGGGATTGAAGCTTTAGGTAAAGTTGTGTGTCGTCGGCGAACATATGGAATTGGACATTGGAAGCTTGGAGCAAGGTGGCGAGCGGTTCCATGACGAGGTTGAACAATGTGGGGGAGAGGGAGGATCCTTGTGGAACACCTAGATCTGCAGGCACAGGTGAAGATAGCACATTGTCTATCTTGAACTTCTGAGACCGGTTGTGAAGGAAGGACGAAAACCATTTGAGAACAGTTCCCGATAGACCCATTCTAGTGCTTAGCAGCTCCAGCAAGTTCTCATGTTTGACCGTGTCAAATGCTGACGAGAGGTCAAGAAGGATGAGGAGGCAGGACTCATTGCGATCAAGAATTTGGAGGGCGTCATCAATTATGTGTGTCATAGCTGTTTCCGTGCTATGTTTCGCTCGGAAGCCTGATTGACGAGAGTTGAGGAGGTCAAATTGGTCAATGTGTTTTGTTAGTTGGAGTTGGACACATTTCTCCAGCAGTTTGGCCAGGGTGGGGATATTGGTGATGGGCCGGTAATTGTTTAGGTCAGACGGATCAGCAGTAGGTTTCTTGAGTATAGGCGTGACTTGCCTCACCTTGAGGGAGTCTGGAATGAGGCCTTGTTGCAGGGAGCAGTTGATGATTTTGGTCCACAGAGGGAGGAGCAAGGGGATGAAGTCTTTTACAGCATTAGCAGGTAGAGGGTCTGTGAGGTGATTAGAGGGCTTCAAGGTGCAGAGCAGTTTGTGTATTGTTTCTTCCGAGTAGGTATCGAAGTACAGCCAAGATGCCTTGTTTTTAGGTTGAGTGTTAGCCATTCTGGTGTGGTTGGGGAATCGGCTTACATCCATGATGAGGTCATTTCTTATGTTGTCAGTCTTTAGCTTAAAGAAGGCAGAGAAGGCTTCACAGTGTGGGGTGTCGCTTGTTGTGTTGTTTGATTGTAAGGGTTGTGTCTTTGTTTGGGTCTTGATTAGTTCGAACAGTTTTCTTGGCCTGTTTTTTGCTTGGTCTAACTGGCGGCTGAAGAAGTCCAACTTTGTGCGCTTTATTTTCCTGAAGTAGGCATTTCTCTTGTTCTTAAGCCTTTTGAGGTGCAGTGCTGAAGGGTCCGATCTCCAGGTGCGCTCAGCCATTCGCATAGTACGCCTGTCGTCATTGAGTCTATCGTCATACCAGGGGTTAGAAATTTTGGTGGAGACTCTCTTCAATTGCAGTGGGGCGACTTCATTGACTATTGTATTCATAGATTCAAGGTAGTGGTCAGTCAGTGATTGAACATCCGAGGCACCTGAAGGGGGAAGGAGGAGATTGTCGATGTGGGGAGGCAGGGTAGAGGGGTTAAGATTCTTCATGTCCCTTTTCCATGTTTTGGATTTGATTGGTTGAGCCGGGTTTGGTTTAACTTTTTCATTGATAAAGAAGGTGATAATGTGGTGATCTGACCAGTCGCAGGGTAGAATCGCCTCCAGTTGTGTAGAATTCTCTTTGGCAATGATGAGATCAAGTATCGAGCCTTTGTTGTGTGTTGGTCTATCGCATATTTGGGTGAGGTCAAGCGCATTAAGGAAAGTTTTGAGACTATTCACCACTATGTCTTTCTGATCGTTCCAGTGGAGATTAAAGTCACCCAGGTAGATTTGGGTGGTCTGCCGACCGGCATTGGAAGTGATCATGCCCATGAGTTGTTGGGTGAATATGAGATTGTCACCAGGCGGGTGATAGATGAGATGTAAAGCACAAACTTGTTTGCCCTCGCTGGCGAGGCAGAGGAGTTCACAGGAGGAAAGGGTGGGGGAGGTGACTTTAGTAACGGAGAGGTTTTGGTTCTGAATATCTGCTTCTAGAATAGTGTGTATATGAATCTGATGTCACTCTCAGCAGCCCGAGGTAAGGATGTCTACCACTGAGAAGGGGGTATCAAAAAATGTAAACTAGGAGCATTCGCCTCTCGACCCCCGACGATGTCTACAACTTGAAATGGGAGCGCCCGACGGCGAATTTTTTACGCAGGTAAATTAATTATTTCTCGAAGTCCTGCCCCTGGCCCACCCTAGCGCAAATTTAAACCAGGAGCTTTAGGGCGGGCTCGGGCTTTAATAAATTGACAATAACTGGAGGTGGGACAGGAAAAGGCAGAGAGACAAATTTCGATGTAATTTCCGAGACCAATTTTGCCCTTTACGTTATTTCAAGCAAATCATTTGTAAATCCACATGGAATCTGTTTTTTGAATACATGAATAGGGAAACTAGTCTCCAAATTTCTCCCGCCTGCATCGGGAAGGTTGGCATGTATGGAAAATGCCAAACGGGAGCGCTGCAGAAAAGATTCTTTTTTTGTTCAACTCACACTTGCTCCAGGGCAGACTGTTTTAAATGAATGGTGGATGCTCACACATATTGATAAAGCCATCTATTTAAATTGCGCGTACGCTGTACATTTCTCAGGGAGTTCCGATGTCTGTAAGTCCTCATCAAATATATTTTGAGTGGCAGGCATTGCATTAATAGGTGTTATTGCAGTATTTTCATGCCTAGGCAGGCAAAACAAGAATTCATGAAGGTACGGTATTTCCCCTTGAACAGTGAATTAGGCACCAGAACCTGTAAGAGCACTTGAGGTTTGAATTTGCTGTTCTTTGGACTGCTTTACTGCAACTCAGCCGAAGGGCCCAAATTTATTGAGTAACCCATCTACAAACTAGGGCAGAGGTCACACACATCAAAACCAAACTGATACATTTTATCTCAGTACGTTCCACGTGACTGCGCTGAGCTAAATGCTTTATCTTTACATGTGGTAATACTGTCAGGTAAACAATTTCACTTTACTAAAACCAGTATAACACCCAAATACAGCAGCAATAACCAACTGAACGATGACCATTCAACGTTTGGGAAGGGCCTTCCACTATGTTAGGAACATGGGCGGCCATGTTTTTAGTAACTTTAGATCTGTTTGAGCCAGAAGGACTAGAATACATTTTTTTATTAAAATATGAAGATTATGCAGGTAATGATGGATTATGTGGCAATTTGCAGAGCGATAACTATGGGGAAAACATTACTTCTGCACAATCGCATAATTCTATTGGCCCTTGATATTCGAGATGGCGATACACATGGGCTGTTCACCTTTCCAGGTAACACCGCGTGCCATATAGTTTTGAAAAGTGTCAAAGTGCTTTTTTTTAACGCAATACAAAATATAATATAAGTGATAGCAAAATAAATTATTAACAGTGTAGGGAATGGCACCATATCAGTAAATGTTTAATTGTTTTGTGAGGTTTTTATTGTTCTAAAGTTCAATATAAGTGGGTGCATACACGCTTAGTACTTTCCATGTACAAACAGGCTTGCGCCTTCGGAGACACTTTGAATGGCCTAGTCACTGAGTGTTCAGCGTCTGAGCCAACCACCATTTCTTCTGCTCATTTGCTGATTCCAGAGGAGACTGGCGCGAAAGATAACAAGGTCTTGAGACTAGGTTAGAGGTAATGAATGACACTGTGCCTGGGTCGTGCTATCAACTGCAGGACATTTGAGCAGCAAACACCCTGTCTTTCGCCTGTGCTGTCCCTTTCTGGAACTTTCTCAGAATTTAATGGTTGTAAAGACTTTTTCACCAGTCGAACGCGAAGCGCTCAAACTGCAGTGTTTTTTTATATATATATTTTTGCAGCGTGAATCTTTCTGGATTCACTATGCTGTGCATTATTCCGCGGTCTTGTGGTTGGGTCCGGATTCGTAGTCTTTTCTTTGTTTTTTTTTTTTTTTTTCTCTTTGCCCAGGTGGGCGTCGGCGTCACACCCCCTTTGGGTGTATTTCCGGTGACGTCGGCATGCTTCCTGCGGAAGCTCCCACTCTTGGGCGCCATCTTCAGATTCTTTTTTTCCGCGGTCGGGTCTGGATCGTTCCCGTTTGGGCTCCAGACATTTTTGGAGAAAGAAGAAAGAAAATACAGAAAAGACGAGGAGAAGTCATCTGAAGACTCCAGGGGACTTCACCGACGAAAGACAAGCAAAGATAAGGCGTTTTCCATCCAGATCTTCGACGACCGTCGACGAACACGCGACCAGAGAGGCCCTGGACGCTCGAGGATGGACAACACGCCGTTCAAGTTCTGCCGTAACTGCCACCACAAGTACGCGCAGAAGGACCAGCACCCGGTATGCAACCTTTGCCTACCGGTGGACCACGAAAGCGGAGACT
The DNA here is from genome assembly GCF_964261635.1 of Lissotriton helveticus. Lineage (NCBI taxonomy): Eukaryota > Metazoa > Chordata > Amphibia > Caudata > Salamandridae > Lissotriton > Lissotriton helveticus. The sequence continues at coordinate 783,066,978 of NC_136072.1, forward strand.
GCAACGCCTGTTCCGCCTTCACCCCGAAGACCCTTCGTGTGAGAGAGAGGCAGAGGGTAGCACACGCCGCCCTGCAGGGGAAGGCCCCGACCCCGTCGCTCTACGAGCTGGGGATGTCCTCCGAGGAAGAAGACAACGCTGCCGCCGAAGACGACAGCTACACGGTCGTAGAGACCGATTACACGAAGACTTCTGACAAGGTAGGAGACTCTTCGGCCCCCAAGAACCCGAGAGACTCTGAGTCTCGAAAAATCGAGGGCAAGACCCCGAAAGCGCCGACGCCAAAAAAGGCGGCGTCCGCGACTACTCCCAGGCCCAGCGGATCCTCAGAGAAGGAGTCCCCGGCGCCGAGAGCTGCTGATCAGCAGAAGACGTCGAAAATCGTCCCCGAAAAGGATCGATCGACGAGGGAGAAAGACCCGAAACTGTCGACGACGACCAGAGACCCGATATCCGGTTCGACGTCGAAAACTTCGACTCCGAGAGGCACGGCGACGAGCCATCCGTCGAAGAGAGCGGCGGAACCATCCGACGCGGAACACGCGGCCGAGATGGAAAAGAAAAGAAGGCGCCTCGAGGCAGAAATGGAGAACTTCATGCAGCGGAAAAAAGATTTCGACGCAAGGATGAAGGCCTTCACGATCCCTCACAAGACCAAGCCACCAGTGCTGGAGGCGGTCGAGGAGGAAGAAGAAGAGGTCGCCGAAGTCACCGAGCAAGACCAGGACGTCGAGGTGTTCGACGACCAGGAGGAGTACGAGAATCCCCACGAGAGCTACAGCTATGGGGAGGAAGATGAGGGCAGGACAGACACAGAGTCGGCGCCCTATGACCTTCAGGAGGTAGATTACATCGATGTCGACACCGACAGCCCGGAGGAGGTGGTCGACACCTACCCCTCGAGGCCCTCGCCGCCGGACGACATCGGGGCCTACAACGCGGTGATACAATCTGCCGCAGCAGCTTTCAAGCTCAAGCTCGACGAAGAGAAGCAGAAAGCAGACTTCCTTCTGGAAACATTGCTCCCAACACAAACGAGGAGCCAGTTCCTCCCGATGCTCGAGAGCGTCTTGGCTCAGGGGAAGGAAGCTTTCAGGGAGCCCGCAACATGCAAGGCAGTAACTCCCAGAACTGAGAAGAAGTACAAGCATGCCGCAAAGGACCCGGCCTACATTCAGGGCACGGTCTCCGCAGACTCCATTATCACGGCCACAGCAAGGAGGAGGGCTAACGTACCCACTACCTCGGGCCCGCCACCGGATAAAGAGAGCAAAAGGATGGATCTGGTGGGCAGAAGGATCGAACGGAATGCCGCGACCCACTGGCGCATGGCTAATTCCAACGCCCTGGTAAACAGACACATGTACCAAATCATGGAGGGACTGGGGCAGTTGGTGAAGGACTTGCCCCAGGATGCCAAGCAGAAAGCCGAAAAGCTAATTGAAGAGGGGAAGAATGCTGCAAATTCTTGCCTTAAGACGGCCCTGGATGGGGCAGACACCGCCAGCAGGCTCATGATGATGGGCGTCACGGAAAGGAGACACGCCTGGCTCAGGATATCCGGTTTCAAACCGGAGGTGCAACACAGCATCCTGAACACACCATTCAACGGCAGTACGCTTTTCGGACAAACAGTTGATGAGCAACTCAGCCAACTTAAGAAGGATAACGAAACAGCAAGATCCATGGGAGCATTGCAGTTCAGAGGGAACAAGAGGGGCACCCCGTCACGGAGGCCCGGCGGAAGAGGCGGAAACCAGCCAGGTACATCACACCAGGCTTTCCAGCAAACGCACCAGGCAGACTCGCAGGGTCAGCAGGGCCATCAGAAACAGCCCTGGCAGTACCAACAAAGAGGCCAGTCCTTTCGAGGGAGAAATGGACGGGGACAAAATAGAAGAGGGGGCCAGCAGCCCACCTCCAAGTGACTTCAAAAAAATCCGTGTGCCCACCCACAAAAAAGATCCCAGGGGGCAGCACGTACAGATGGGTCAAGACAAACTAGACACCTACGACCACAGGACACCAGTGGGAGGAAGATTAAGATTCCACCTCCAGGAGTGGAGAGGAATCACATCAGACAAATGGATCCTCAACATTATCCAATTCGGATACTGCATAGAGTTGGAGGCGAGGCCAACAAACAGAAAACCAAGAAGAAAGCCGCTAGCAAGCAAGCAGCTGCAGTGCCTTCAGGAAGAAGCAAAAGAACTCCTGCAGAAGCAGGCCATAGAAAGGGTACCCTTCAAGGAAAGAAACACAGGAGTATACTCAACATACTTCCTGGTACCAAAAGTAGACGAGACAATGAGGCCCATTCTCGATTTACGGTTCGTGAACAAATTCATAAGAACGCAAAAATTCAAAATGACCTCCCTGCAAGAGGTGCTCCCACAGTTGCAGACCGGGGACTTCATGGTCACTATAGACCTCAAAGACGCATACCTGCACATCCCAATGAACAGGAAGCACAAGCACATGCTCAGGTTCACCGTCGGAGAAAGCCACTACCAGTTCACGACACTGGCCTTCGGTCTAAAATCGGCACCAAGAGTTTTCACAAAGTGCCTCGCAGCAGTCGCAGCGCACCTAAGAAGGCAGGGAATACATGTATACCCTTACCTGGACGACTGGCTGGTGAAAGCAAACTCATACCAGAAATGCAAGCTGCACGCACATACAGTGACCAGCACGCTCATAAACCTGGGGTTCTCCATCCATTGGAAGAAATCATCAATGGAGCCGGAACAAGTGAAGATCTTCCTGGGAGCACAGATCAACACCTTACAGGGCAAGGTGTTCCCCAGCGAGAAGAGGGCGAGGGCGCTGGTGAAGGAAACTCGCCTCTACCGGAAGGGACAAGCTCGGACAGTGAGGACGGCGAGCAAGATCATGGGGATGATGGCATCATGCATCCACCTGGTACCGAATGTACGACTCCACATGAGACCCATTCAAGAATGGCTACAGGAGCAATGGTCACAAGCTACAGGCAGTTGGGAGGATCTAGTGGTTGTAACGCACGCAGTGCAGAAGGAGATGACATGGTGGACCATGGAGAACATAGCAAGGGGAAAGCCTCTAACGCCCCCAACGCCAACAGTGACCATCACCACAGACGCATCCCTGAAGGGATGGGGCGCTCACATGGAGGAGCTCAAGGTGAGGGGACTGTGGACACCGACGGATGCCACAAAGCACATCAATTACTTAGAATTGAAGACAATCTTCCTTGCACTGAAGGCCTTTCAAACAAGACTGTACAAGCACAGGGTATTGATACAAACAGACAACACCACTGCGATGTTCTACATCAACAAGCAGGGGGGCACACAGTCCGCACCGCTTTCAACGCTGGCGCAGGAGATATGGAGATGGGCCATCCCTCTCAAGATAGACCTGCTAGCCATACACCTACCAGGGAAGGACAACATACAAGCCGATTGGCTCAGCAGGCAGACATCGGCATCCCACGAGTGGGAGCTCAATGCTCAGGAGACAAGATACCTGTTCGACAGGTGGGGGACACCATCGGTGGACCTGTTTGCCACACGCCAGAATGCAAAATGCCAAAACTTCGCATCCAGGCAGCCCGAGGAGGGGACACTGGGGAATGCCCTATGGATAGATTGGTCAAGGACATTTGCCTACGCCTTTCCCCCGATACCACTGATGCACAGAGTACTGAGCAAGTGCAGAGCGAGCAACATGACACTGATACTGGTCGCACCGCAGTGGGCGAGGCAGACCTGGTACTCGCAGATCATGGAGATGACACAGTGTGCACCCCACAGATTCAGCAGGAGGAAAGATCTACTGTCCATGCAGAACGGAGAGGTACTGCATCCAGAGCCAGAGAGCATGAGCCTAGTAGCGTGGCTCCTGAGGACATAGAGTTCGCACATTTGAGACTACCAGAAAGCACCCTGAGGGTACTTCGGGAGGCACGAAGGCCCAGCACTCGAAAGTGCTACGTTGCGAAATGGAAAAGATTCACAATATGGTGCAGACAGGAAAGACTCCACAATAAGATGAAGAGGGACTCCACAGTGCTAAGGTACCTGACGCACTTACTGGAGAAGAACCTTAGCTCATCCTCGTTAAGAGTTCACTTGGCAGCGATAGTAGCCTACACAAGGGGAGAAACGTGCAGGAGCTTCTTCACATCACAGGTGGTGAAGAGATTCCTAGAAGGAGCGAAAAGGATCGCACCACCCAAGCGGGTGCCGCCACCTGCATGGAACTTGAACACAGTCCTAACGGAACTCATGAAAGAGCCCTTTGAACCACTTCACAAGGCCTCCCTAAAGATGCTAACTATGAAAACAGCCTTCCTGGTTGCGATAACGTCCTTACGCAGAGTAAGCGAGCTTCAAGCGCTGACGCTACAAGAACCATACATACAAATACACAACGATAGAGTTGTGATGAGGACTGACCCACACTTCATGCCGAAGGTGGTATCCAATTTTCACATGAACCAGTCTATACAGATACCGAGTTTTTTCCAAAAACCCACAACCAGCGCAGAGAGAGCTCTGCACACCCTGGACGCCAGAAGGGCAGTCATGCACTACATTGAAAGGACAAAGGGGCACAGGAAAACGAAACAGTTTTTTGTGTCCTTCGCAAACAGCTTCATGGGCAAAGCAGTAACCAAAAGGACCATTGCACGATGGATCGCACAAACAATCCAACTCTGCCACAAACGGGCAGGACAGGAACTGGCTGAGGGGACACGTGCCCACTCCACCAGGAAGAAGGGCGCTACAATAGCCTTCCTGGCTAACACACCCATAGAGGACATATGCCTGGCGGCAACATGGGCTTCGGTGCACACGTTCACGAAGCACTACTGTGTGGACATACAAATGAACAAGGAAGCTCAAGTGGGACAGAAGGTGCTACAGCACATATTCAACACCCAACGCTCATCTTCCACCCAGCCGCCACAGAGATGAGAAACCGCTACAAAATCTATGCACAGCATAGTGAATCCAGAAAGATTCACGCTGCAAAACGAATAGTTTTCTTACCTGTCGGTGTAGTTTTGCAGCTTGAAGATCTTTCTGGATTCACTAGCGAACCCACCCACCTCCGCCAGAAAGATGAGGCTGGAGAGAGAAGAGGTGGTTAACTAAAGAATAGACTTTGAAAATACAAAGCGGTAAATACAAACTAAGAAGAACATTGCCATTACTTCGGAAACGAAAGAAACACGGAAAAAAAGAACCCGAAGATGGCGCCCAAGAGTGGGAGCTTCCGCAGGAAGCATGCCGACGTCACCGGAAATACACCCAAAGGGGGTGTGACGCCGACGCCCACCTGGGCAAAGAGAAAAAAAAAAAAAAAAACAAAGAAAAGACTACGAATCCGGACCCAACCACAAGACCGCGGAATAATGCACAGCATAGTGAATCCAGAAAGATCTTCAAGCTGCAAAACTACACCGACAGGTAAGAAAACTATTCGATTTTGCAGCGTGAATCTTTCTGGATTCACTATGCTGTGCATTATTCCGCGGTCTTGTGGTTGGGTCCGGATTCGTAGTCTTTTCTTTGTTTTTTTTTTTTTTTTTTTCTTTGCCCAGGTGGGCGTCGGCGTCACACCCCCTTTGGGTGTATTTCCGGTGACGTCGGCATGCTTCCTGCGGAAGCTCCCACTCTTGGGCGCCATCTTCAGATTCTTTTTTTCCGCGGTCGGGTCTGGATCGTTCCCGTTTGGGCTCCAGACATTTTTGGAGAAAGAAGAAAGAAAATACAGAAAAGACGAGGAGAAGTCATCTGAAGACTCCAGGGGACTTCACCGACGAAAGACAAGCAAAGATAAGGCGTTTTCCATCCAGATCTTCGACGAACACGCGACCAGAGAGGCCCTGGACGCTCGAGGATGGACAACACGCCGTTCAAGTTCTGCCGGAACTGCCACCACAAGTACGCGCAGAAAGACCAGCACCCGGTATGCAACCTTTGCCTACCGGTGGACCACGAAAGCGGAGACTGCAACGCCTGTTCCGCCTTCACCCCGAAGACCCTTCGTGTGAGAGAGAGGCAGAGGGTAGCACACGCCACCCTGCAGGGGAAGGCCCCGACCCCGTCGCTCTACGAGCTGGGGATGTCCTCCGAGGAAGAAGACAACGCTGCCGCCGAAGACGACTGCTACACGGTCGTAGAGACCGATTACACGAAGACTTCTGACAAGGTAGGAGACTCTTCGGCCCCCAAGAACCCGAGAGACTCTGAGTCTCGAAAAATCGAGGGCAAGACCCCGAAAGCGCCGACGCCAAAAAAGGCGGCGTCCGCGACTACTCCCAGGCCCAGCGGATCCTCAGAGAAGGAGTCCCCGGCGCCGAGAGCTGCTGATCAGCAGAAGACGTCGAAAATCGTCCCCGAAAAGGATCGATCGACGAGGGAGAAAGACCCGAAACTGTCGACGACGACCAGAGACCCGATATCCGGTTCGACGTCGAAAACTTCGACTCCGAGAGGCACGGCGACGAGCCATCCGTCGAAGAGACCGGCGGAACCATCCGACGCGGAACACGCGGCCGAGATGGAAAAGAAAAGAAGGCGCCTCGAGGCAGAAATGGAGAACTTCATGCAGCGGAAAAAAGATTTCGACGCAAGGATGAAGGCCTTCACGATCCCTCAGAAGACCAAGCCACCAGTGCTGGAGGCGGTCGAGGAGGAAGAAGAGGAGGTCGCCGAAGTCACCGAGCAAGACCGGGACGTCGAGGTGTTCGACGACCAGGAGGAGTACGAGAATCCCCACGAGAGCTACAGCTATGGGGAGGAAGATGAGGGCAGGACAGACACAGAGTCGGCGCCCTATGACCTTCAGGATGTGGATTACATCGATGTCGAGACCGACAGCCCGGAGGAGGTGGTCGACACCTACCCCTCGAGGCCCTCGCCGCCGGACGACATCGGGGCCTACAACGCGGTGATACAATCTGCCGCAGCAGCTTTCAAGCTCGACGAAGAGAAGCAGAAAGCAGACTTTCTTCTGGAAACATTGCTCCCAACACAAACGAGGAGCCAGTTCCTCCCGATGCTCGAGAGCGTCTTGGCTCAGGGGAAGGAAGCTTTCAGGGAGCCCGCAACATGCAAGGCAGTGACTCCCAGAACTGAGAAGAAGTACAAGCATGCCGCAAAGGACCCGGCCTACATTCAGGGCACGGTCTCCGCAGACTCCATTATCACGGCCACAGCAAGGAGGAGGGCTAACGTACCCACTACCTCGGGCCCGCCACCGGATAAAGAGAGCAAAAGGATGGATCTGGTGGGCAGAAGGATCGAACGGAATGCCGCGACCCACTGGCGCATGGCTAATTCCAACGCCCTGGTGAACAGACACATGTACCAAATCATGGAGGGACTGGGACAGTTGGTGAAGGACTTGCCCCAGGATGCCAAGCAGAAAGCCGAAAAGCTAATTGAAGAGGGGAAGAATGCTGCAAATTCTTGCCTTAAGACGGCTCTGGATGGGGCAGACACGGCCAGCAGGCTCATGATGATGGGCGTCACGGAAAGGAGACACGCCTGGCTCAGGATATCCGGTTTCAAACCGGAGGTGCAACACAGCATCCTGAACACCCCGTTCAACGGCAGTACGCTTTTCGGACAAACAGTTGATGAGCAACTCAGCCAACTTAAGAAGGATAACGAAACAGCAAGATCCATGGGAGCATTGCAGTTCAGAGGGAACAAGAGGGGCACCCCGTCACGGAGGCCTGGCGGGAGAGGTGGAAACCAGCCAGGTACTTCACACCAGGCTTTCCAGCAAACGCACCAGGCAGACTCGCAGGGTCAGCAGGGCCATCAGAAACAGCCCTGGCAGTACCAACAAAGAGGCCAGTCCTTTCGAGGGAGAAATGGACGAGGACAAAATAGAAGAGGGGGCCAGCAGCCCACCTCCAAGTGACTTCGAAAAAACCCGTGTGCCCACCCACAAAAAAGATCCCAGGGGGCAGCACGTACAGATGGGTCAAGACAAACTAGACACCCACGACCACAGGACACCAGTGGGAGGGAGATTAAGATTCCACCTCCAGGAGTGGAGAGGAATCACATCAGACAAATGGATCCTCAACATTATCCAATTCGGATACTGCATAGAGTTGGAGGCGAGGCCAACAAGCAGAAAACCAAGAAGAAAGCCGCAAGCAAGCAGCTGCAGTGCCTTCAGGAAGAAGCAAAAGAACTCCTGCGGAAGCAGGCCATAGAAAGGGTACCCTTCAAAGAAAGAAACACAGGAGTATACTCAACATACTTCCTGGTACCAAAAGTAGACGAGACAATGAGGCCCATTCTCGATTTACGGTTCGTGAACCGATTCATAAGAACGCAAAAATTCAAAATGACCTCCCTGCAAGAGGTGCTCCCACAGTTGCAGACCGGGGACTTCATGGTCACTATAGACCTCAAAGACGCATACCTGCACATCCCAATGAACAGGAAGCACAAGCACATGCTCAGGTTCACCGTCGGAGAAAGCCACTACCAGTTCACGACACTGGCCTTCGGTCTAAAATCGGCACCAAGAGTTTTCACAAAGTGCCTCGCAGCAGTCGCGGCGCACCTAAGAAGGCAGGGGATACATGTATACCCTTACCTGGACGACTGGCTGGTGAAAGCAAACTCATACCAGAAATGCAAGCTGCACGCACATACAGTGACCAGCACGCTCATAAACCTGGGGTTCTCCATCCATTGGAAGAAATCATCAATGGAGCCGGAACAAGTGAAGATCTTCCTGGGAGCACAGATCAACACCTTACAGGGCAAGGTGTTCCCCAGCGAGAAGAGGGCGAGGGCGCTGGTGAAGGAAACTCGCCTCTACCGGAAGGGACAAGCTCGGACAGTGAGGACGGCGAGCAAGATCATGGGGATGATGGCATCATGCATCCACCTGGTACCGAATGTACGACTCCACATGAGACCCATTCAAGAATGGCTACAGGAGCAATGGTCACAAGCTACAGGCAGTTGGGAGGATCTAGTGGTTGTAACGCACGCAGTGCAGAAGGAGATGACATGGTGGACCATGGAGAACATAGCAAGGGGAAAGCCTCTAACGCCCCCAACGCCAACAGTGACCATCACCACAGACGCATCCCTGAAGGGATGGGGCGCTCACATGGAGGAGCTCAAGGTGAGGGGACTGTGGACACCGACGGATGCCACAAAGCACATCAATTACTTAGAATTGAAGACAATCTTCCTTGCACTGAAGGCCTTTCAAACAAGACTGTACAAGCACAAGGTATTGATACAAACAGACAACACCACTGCGATGTTCTACATCAACAAGCAGGGGGGCACACAGTCCGCACCGCTTTCAACGCGGGCGCAGGAGATATGGAGATGGGCCATCCCTCTCAAGATAGACCTGCTAGCCATACACCTACCAGGGAAGGACAACATACAAGCCGATTGGCTCAGCAGGCAGACATCGGCATCCCACGAGTGGGAGCTCAATGCTCAGGAGACAAGATACCTGTTCGACAGGTGGGGGACACCATCGGTGGACCTGTTTGCCACACGCCAGAATGCAAAATGCCAAAACTTCGCATCCAGGCAGCCCGAGGAGGGGACACTGGGGAATGCCCTATGGATAGATTGGTCAAGGACATTTGCCTACGCCTTTCCCCCGATACCACTGATGCACAGAGTACTGAGCAAATGCAGAGCGAGCAACATGACACTGATACTGGTCGCACCGCAGTGGGCGAGGCAGACCTGGTACTCGCAGATCATGGAGATGACACAGTGTGCACCCCACAGATTCAGCAGGAGGAAAGATCTACTGTCCATGCAGAACGGAGAGGTACTGCATCCAGAGCCAGAGAGCATGAGCCTAGTAGCGTGGCTCCTGAGGACATAGAGTTCGCACATTTGAGACTACCAGAAAGCACCCTGAGGGTACTTCGGGAGGCACGAAGGCCCAGCACTCGAAAGTGCTACGTTGCGAAATGGAAAAGATTCACAATATGGTGCAGACAGGAAAGACTCCACAATAAGATGAAGAGGGACTCCACAGTGCTAAGGTACCTGACGCACTTACTGGAGAAGAACCTTAGCTCATCCTCGTTAAGAGTTCACTTGGCAGCGATAGTAGCCTACACAAGGGGAGAAACGTGCAGGAGCTTCTTCACATCACAGGTGGTGAAGAGATTCCTAGAAGGAGCGAAAAGGATCGCACCACCCAAACGGGTGCCGCCACCTGCATGGAACTTGAACACAGTCCTAACGGAACTCATGAAAGAGCCCTTTGAACCACTTCACAAGGCCTCCCTAAAGATGCTAACTATGAAAACAGCCTTCCTGGTTGCGATAACGTCCTTACGCAGAGTAAGCGAGCTTCAAGCGCTGACGCTACAAGAACCATACATACAAATACACAACGATAGAGTTGTGATGAGGACTGACCCACACTTCATGCCGAAGGTGGTATCCAATTTTCACATGAACCAGTCGATACAGATACCGAGTTTTTTCCAAAAACCCACAACCAGCGCAGAGAGAGCTCTGCACACCCTGGACGCCAGAAGGGCAGTCATGCACTACATTGAAAGGACAAAGGGGCACAGGAAAACGAAACAGTTTTTTGTGTCCTTCGCAAACAGCTTCATGGGCAAAGCAGTAACCAAAAGGACCATTGCACGATGGATCGCACAAACAATCCAACTCTGCCACAAACGGGCAGGACAGGAACTGGCTGAGGGGACGCGTGCCCACTCCACCAGGAAGAAGGGCGCTACAATAGCCTTCCTGGCTAACACACCCATAGAGGACATATGCCTGGCGGCAACATGGGCTTCGGTGCACACGTTCACGAAGCACTACTGTGTGGACATACAAATGAACAAGGAAGCTCAAGTGGGACAGAAGGTGCTACGGCACATATTCAACACCCAACGCTCATCTTCCACCCAGCCGCCACAGAGATGAGAAACCGCTACAAAATCTATGCACAGCATAGTGAATCCAGAAAGATTCACGCTGCAAAACGAATAGTTTTCTTACCTGTCGGTGTAGTTTTGCAGCTTGAAGATCTTTCTGGATTCACTAGCGAACCCACCCACCTCCGCCAGAAAGATGAGGCTGGAGAGAGAAGAGGTGGTTAACTAAAGAATAGACTTTGAAAGTACAAAGCGGTAAATACAAACTAAGATGAACATTGCCATTACTTCGGAAACGAAAGAAACACGGAAAAAAAGAACCCGAAGATGGCGCCCAAGAGTGGGAGCTTCCGCAGGAAGCATGCCGACGTCACCGGAAATACACCCAAAGGGGGTGTGACGCCGACGCCCACCTGGGCAAAGAAAAAAAAAAAAAAAAACAAAGAAAAGACTACGAATCCGGACCCAACCACAAGACCGCGGAATAATGCACAGCATAGTGAATCCAGAAAGATCTTCAAGCTGCAAAACTACACCGACAGGTAAAACTATTCGTTTGGGTCTCTTGAATGAATGTGTAACTTGATTCATTATTTTATCGTGGTGTTTTCTCTTTAGAATATTTGCCTCTGTCTGTGTTCCATAGTTAATCCGTTTAACTCCCTTGTGAACTGTAGGGGTCTGGGAGTTGAGCTGACAGGATTTATTTATTTATTTATTTATTTATTTATTTAAAGGTTTTATAAAGCGCGTAGTAACTCTAGAGCATCCCAGCGCTGACCTGTTTCTCCAAGGGTTTCAGCCGTCTAATGAAATTATGCGTGCGGGAAAAGGAGGGTCTTTAGGGTTTTTCTGAACTGGAGGTAGTTCGGTTCTGTCCTGAGTCTTCGTGGTAGATGGTTCCAATGTTTGGCCGTGTGAACCGAAAAACGACGGCCACCGGTCTTGGCTTTTCTGATTCTAGGGACTACGATAAGATTTTCTACGCTGGACCGGAGGTCTCTCTCCGCTTTGTATGGGATTAGGAGTTCTTTGAGAAGAGGGGGCCCGTTATTGTTGAGGGTCTTATGGGCTAGACAGAGGGCCTTGAAGACGACCCTCTCCCTGACTGGGAGCCAGTGGAGGGATTTGAGAGCCGGCCTGGCGGAGGATCTTCCTGGTGTGCCCGTGAGTAGGCGGGCGGCGGCGTTTTGGACTTTTTGCAGTGAGTTCAGGGTGGCTTCAGGGGCTCCCAGGTAGATGGCGTTACAGTAGTCTAATCTTGCCAGGATTAGACCCTGAATGAGGAGCCTCCTTGCGGTATCTGGGAGCAGGGGGAAGATCTTCCTGCAGGCTCTGAGTAGCCCAAAACAAGTCCCTGCCGTTCTTTTAGCCTGGGTTTTAAAGCTCATGTCCTTCTCAATCCACACACCAAGGCTCTTGACCTCTTCCTTGGGTACAGGAGGGTCACCTAGGCAACTGGGCCAAAGGTGAGATGGCAAAGAGGGCCCCTTGTGGCCCATCAAGAGGATCTCAGTCTTGGACCCATTCAGTTTCAGTGAGGAAAGATTCATCCAACGGTGTACTTCGGAGAGGCAGCTATGGAGATCCGATGGGGCGTGGTGGGGATGTGAGAGGGTTACAACCAGCTGCGTGTCGTCGGCGTAGTTGATAATTGACACGCCGAACGAACTGATCCTCTTCTCCAGTGGGGCCATGTATACGTTAAACAACGTGGGGCTCAGGGATGAGCCCTGTGGTACTCCGCACCGGAGGGGGATGGTGGATGAGCAGCTGTCGTTTTCCCGCACCTGGAAGGAGCGTCCTGATAAGAAGGATTCTAGCCATTTCAGGGCTGTACCCTTTAGTCCGATCTCTCCCAGTCGGTGGATTAGGGTGGGATGGTCTACAGTGTCGAAGGCCGCACTGAGATCCAGGAGGATCACTGCCACTGATCCTCCTGTGTCCAGAATGCTTCTGGCCTTCTCCACCGCTGCCAGGAGGGCGATGTCCGTGCCCTGACCTGGACGGAACCCTGTCTGGGAGACCGCTAAGAGGTTGTTGCTTTCTAGGTAAAGCGATAATTGCTTGTTTACCAGCTTCTCTGCGATCTTGCTGTTTCCAGGGAGAAGGGATATGGGCCTATAGTTGGTGAAGTCCTGCGGGTCTAAGGAGGGTTTTTTTAATAGACCTTTGACTGCTGCCGCTTTCCAGCTAGGAGGGACTATGCCCTCCGAGAGAGAGGAGTTGATCAGGGCCGTGAGAGGAGGGATGATGGTGCTCGCCACTTTTTTTAGGAAGCGGAGGGGTGCAGGGTCGAGGGGGGAGCCACTTTTAATTGAGGCTAGCGTTGCTCCTACTTCCGTTGTTACGGGGCCGAAAGCGTCCAGGGAGGGTTGGGGGTGAGCTGACAGCAGAGGAGGATGGGTAGAGGTGGTAGTGAGATCCTGCTCTGTGTGGGCCTGATCGGGGGGGGGGGTATGGTAAGAAGAATTTTATGAATCTTCTCGTCAAAGAAGGTGGCTAAGTTGTTACATTTGATTTCAGCTTCTTTGGGATCAAGGGGTTTAAGTGGGGGGTCAGGGGCGTGGAGGAGTTCTTTAAGAACTGAATAGGTTTCATGAGCCGAACAGGCAGCGTTTTTAATTCTGTTCTCGTAGAAGCTGGTTTTGGTGTTGCGGAGCTCTTATTTGTAAGTTTTTACAGAGGTACGGAATGAATCTTTTTGTTCCTTGGTTTTTTCCTTCCTCCAGATACGTTCATTCCTTTTGCAAACCTTGCGCAGAAGGTTGAGCTCCGGGGTATACCAGGGTGAGGGATTAACTCTCTTGGTGTGTTTCAGAGAGTAGGTTTTAGGCAGAATGGCGTCGAGCGATTGGGTAATCCAGGTACTGAATTCTTTGTCCCCTGCTACGATGTCGTGGGGAGGGTGGGGAGCATTTTCCCTGAGTTTGGCTGCCCAAACGTCTGGTTGCAATTTCTGCCATCGTCTGGTATACGTTCTGGTTTTGGAAGGTGGAGGGGGCGGAGTGATGATGTCCCATACTAGGGAGACCAAAAAGTGGTCCGTCCAGGGAAGGGGGATATGGTCAAGGGTTCTCAAATTGGGGATATTGGAGAGAATAGGATCAAGCAGTTGCCCTCTTTCATGAGTGGCTCGTGGGTTTTTAAGGTCAAGGCCCATTGAGGTGAGATCCTGGAGTAATTCACTGGCCTGCTTGTCATCCGGGTCCAAGAAATGTACGTTCAGGTCTCCTAATAGTAGGTAGTTAGTGGTGGACGCACATTTGATGGACGTTTGGTCGATAATTTTGTTGGGAAAGTCTCCTAGATTGCCTGGTGGGCGATATACCAGAGTCCCTGACAGCGAGGTAACTGGGGAGATTTGTATAGTGTAGTGGCAGCTTTCGTATCCCTTGATGTTGCCATCAGATGTTCTACAGGTGAGGGTGTCTTTAAGGATTATCGCTAGTCCACCTCCCCTCCCCTCTGGTCTGATCAGTGAGCACATGACGTACCCGGGGGGGAGTGCTAGAACGATGTCTGGGCCACTGCTGGGGGTAAGCCAGGTTTCTGTTAGAAACAGAATGTCTAAGGCATTGTTTGTAATTAAGAGGTTCACTTCGTGTGAGTGTTTCACGAGCGACCTGCAGTTAAGTAGGCCTAGGTGCAAGCCCTTAGGTGCCGTGTTTTGATTGGCAGGGTCGCGGAAGTCACAGCCGGAGAAATGGGTGTCTTCATTCAGGATGCGCGAGCAGGAGAGTTCTTTGTTGGGGTTTAAGGCTAATAAGTCCGCGCGAGTGTAGGTCCGGTCGTTGCGGGCTGATGAGGGCAGAATGGCTGGGTCTAGGGCCGGCTGGGCCCGGACGGGCCCAGATGGGCTTGCCTTTGGCGCGCTGCCGGCGCGCCCGCTGCGCCCGTCCGCTGCGCTCCCTGTACTGGCACATATTTATGGGGAGTTTATGGGCGTTGGAGGGGTGGGTGTGGCCAACAGGAGTGGGTGTGTCCCGTGGCTCCTCGAGGTGAGTGATGGCGGCGAGCAAGAGTTGTCTTGTTTTCAACTAATACGCTCTATCGAGATCTGTCGTCGGGACAATCAATGCGCGAGGTGCGAGTGGATTTACCGGGGGGGGGGGGGGGGCGCGCAACACAAAAAGAAACAGGATTGTGGGTTTGTTTCACCACAAGAGGGGCGAGCACGCAGGAGTGCGCAACTCTTGTTTGCCAGACTGGGGAGCCTGATTTAGACTGTGTCCGTCTTTACTTTTTGGATGAAGAGTTTACACAATGGGGATTTGGGAGTTGCATGTAACAGAGTGAGCCATAAAGGCAAACAATATGTTGCTGCCTCCTCCAGCCCACCCCACCTAGACCCCAAACAGTGCGGTAAATGGGCTGGCACACAATACCGGTGTGTGCTGATTTCCTCCCGTTTAGGACCTGCACTTCTCCTTGCTCCGGGAGAGTGTACCCGTAACCAGGAATTTGGAGCAGGGGCTGGAACAGGGTTGGAGGGAAGTGATTCTAACAATGGGACTGTCAGAGCAAAGCCTGTCTGCGCCAGTCTCTGACTGCTGAATGCCAGTATGCTCCCCCCAACTGAGCCAAAATCATTCAGTAGAGGCTTATTTTCATAATGAAAGGGTGGCTCACTTATAAGGACATTGCAGGCCCTGCACCACATTGTGACTAACCGCACAGGAACCAATCACTGTATATTTGTAAGGTGGGCGTGCTGTCTTCAACATAAGTTGACCCAGAACAAAAAAAAAACCACAAATTTGCAATGCAATAGGTCTCGCATTTACGCAAGTATGAGCTATTGACGTTGCAAATGATAATGCCTTTTATGTTTTGAAAACAAAAATAAAAGGTATTGTCATTTGCAATGTCAATAGCCCAAACTTGCGTAAATGCGAGACCTATTGCATTGAAAATGCTTGTTTAAAGGAAACATTGAGGTTAGTTGGTAGATGAAGATGCATGTCTTGATTCTTGAAACACTGAGGCATTAAGTCTAGAGTGTAGTGTGAAGGTAATTTCTGATGGATATTTCCACCTGCAAATTCCTAACCTTTGAATCTGAAAGACACGTTCGTGATAGATTCCTTACCATAGAATATCCCCAGGCGTCAGACTGGATCCAGAAACTTTTTGCGTAGCAGTACCCATGCGTGTCGGTAGGCGTCGTCCGAGTCTCCGCGTCCGTCGTCGGCGCCGCAATGATGTTGTCGGAGTACTTAGACGCCGCCTCCGCGCGCTGATGTGAGTTCTTTTTTCCGCGCCAGCAAGCGCAGATCCTGGAAAAGTTGTACCCTAGTCAATTTTTCACTAACTTTTTACGATCCTTTTTGATCTACTTCGAAGTTTCTTGACTCCGGTGCCCGTAGGGATTCCCGGGTTCAAGCCCTGTGCCGAGTGCAACCGACTGATGTCGGTTACCGACCCCCATCGCCAGTGCCTGCACTGTCTAGGCCTGGACCACGACGACAAGTCCTGCTGTGACTGCTGGGCCCTGACGTCTCAAGCTAGACGGGAGCGGTCCTGTAAGCGACTCGAGCTTTGGCAGTCCGCCCGCGCCGCTCGAGGTTTGGTTCGAAAGGAGGTCGAGGGACCGGTCGCGGGGCGGAGTCACCACAGTTCCGGGAGTATTCATCGGTCTTCGGGCTCGAATTCCTCAGGTAAGAGGCACAAGAAGTCGAAGAGGCACCATGGCTCTAATGACTAAGGCCCCCCCCACTCTTGTGTGACGCGGCCGGGGGTTCGGGTGGCTCCGCCGGAGCCGCAGGTGTCGCGGCCTGCTCCATACCCGCCGGGTCTCTGGGCAGAACGCGACTCTTGGGGAGATTGATGACTTCCTCATGGCCATGAGGTCGCTCGCTCCTCCATCGGGTTCTGCGGCGCCTTCGGGCCAAGCGGCCCCGACTGGGTCCCCACGCGGGCCGGGTGCTTCGTCGGCGACTTCAGTCCCAACGCCGCAGGGCCCCACTGGATCCGGGTCGCCGCCGGTTGACCTCACGACCTCGCCGGCGCCAACCCCAAGGGTGTCACCCCCGGCGCTGTCCCAGGACGACGCCGTCCCTGGTCCTGCCCTCGATTCGAGTCCGGTGCCGGAGCGGCGCCGCTCTCGACACCGATGGGAGATTTTCACTTCTACGACCCGGCCCCATCTTTTGAGCCTGAGTACCAGGCGATGGGTGACGGGGATTGGGAGGGGTCTGAGGACCCTCTGACACGTGAGTGCCAGTCTTATGCGGACTGGACAGGAGAGCTTGCGGATGCCAGTGGTTTGGACACTTTGCCTGACACTGGTTTTGTCTCCCCTCCTAGCGTGGCTACGGAGGAGGGGGCTGCTTATAGTGTGGTACTGATGAGGGCAGCCAAGGCCTTGAGCTCCCCGTTGCGGCCGTGAGGACTAACCTCCTCACTGAGATCCTTAAACCGCAGTCAAGCTCGGCCGAGCCTTTGCTGCCGTTTAATGAGGCCTCATCAGACGTTCTTCTGGGCACTTGGTCCAAGCCTGCTACAGGTCAGCCTGTGGCGACCCTTGCTTTCTGTCTACCCACCCCACTCCCGAGAGCCCGGTCATCTAGGCCTCTAATTCCCAGACCGCATTCCCGTCGGCTCCCCCTGACTGGGAATCCAAGAGGTACAAGCAATACGGGAAGAAAGTATTCTCCTCCTTGAGTTTAGGGTTGCGGTACGTCAACACCGCACGCCTCTTGGGACGCTACACCCACTCTCTGTGGGACACGGTCGCGGACGTGCTGCCAGAATGCCCGGTGGAGGTCCGGGCTAAACTCGGACAAGCCCTTGTGGAGGGTCGGGATGCGGCGCGTTATTCCATCCAGTGTGGGCTGGACACTACTGGGCAGAGCGATGGCAACAATGGTAGCGATTCGTCGCCACGCCTGGTTGAGATCTGCCAACTTCTCGGCTGATGTCCAAAACACACTTATGGACATGACGTTCGATGGCCGTCGCCTCTTTGGCGACAAGGCAGACCATGCGCTTGAGCGCTTTAAGGACTCCAGGGCTACGGCCTAGTCCTTCGGCCTCACGGCCCCACGCCAGCAAACAGCTGCCTTTCGCTCCTTTCGTGGCCAAGGAAGGGGTGCCCCCACACGTCCTGCCAGCCACGGGCCGCAGACTACCATCCAGCGCGGTGGTGGATGTGGAAACCACCGTGGTGGCAGTTGGGGACAACGGCGAGGCCAGTCCACACCTACCCCTGCAGCATCCACCTCAAAACCCTCCTAGTCCGTGCTTTCAGGCCAATGTGACGCCAGTGGGGGGGGGGGGTCAGGGTTCCCAATCATCACCACCACCACCACTGGCACACTGTCACTTAGGACAGGTGGGTGCTGCAAATCGTCTGAAGGGGCTACTCCCTCCCCTTCGAGGCGTCCCCTCCAGCCATGCCACCGCAGTACCACCGCGTGTCGGGGGATCACTTGAGACTTCTACAAGAGGAAGTTACGGCCCTCTTGGCGAAGGGGGCCTTCGAGCGTGTTCTTGGACCAGAAGTAGGGTGTGGTTGTTACTCCCACTACTTTCTGGTACCCAAGAAGGGCAAAGGGGGCCTACGGAACATCAACGGCTTCCACTGGAAGGAGAAGTTCAAGATGATGACATTGGCTCAGGTCTTAGCTGCCCTGGAGACTAGATGGTAGCGTTGGACTTGCAGGACGCTTATTTTCACATCCCCGTCCTGCCGGCCCACCGGCGTTACCTGCGGTTCACGGTAGGCCACGAGCACTTTCAGTTTACCGTGCTCCCCTTCGGCCTTACCAGCGCCCCAAGGGTGTTCACGAAAGTGATGGCGGTGATCGCAGCTCATCTGCGCAGGTTAGGGGTTTCAGTCTTCCCCTACCTCGACGACTGGTTGTTGAAGGCGGGCTCGCCCCAGACAGTCGTCAACCACCTCCAGACTACGGCTGACTTCCTGCACCTGCTGGAGTTCTCCATCAATGTGCCGAAGTCACACCTGTGTCCCGCTCAGAAGCTCCTCTTCATCGGAGCAGTTCTGGGCGCGGTTTCGGGTTTATCCTCCTGAACAGCGGGTTCGGGATATTCGGGCTCTGATTCTGATCTTTCAGCCTTTATCCGGAGTCTCGGTCAGGTTGACGCTGCGGTTTCTGGGGCTGATGGCCTCCCGCATCCTTCTGGTGCATCACGCCCGGTGGTAGATGCGGGCTCTGCAGTGGGACCTGAAGTTTCAGTGGGCCCAGCATCAGGGCAACTTGTCCGACCATGTCTTGATCTCGGAGGGCACTGCAAGACAATTGCAGTGGTGGCTCACGGACCGCGATTGGGTCAGCGGCAGATCCCTCTCCCTACCCCAACCGGAGCACGTAGTTGTGACTGACGCGTCCCCCAGTGCTGGGGGGGGGTCACATAGGAGAGGCGGGGATCAGAGGCCTCTGGTCTCCGGCAGAGTCCCGGCTCCACATCAACCTTCTGGAGCTGCGGGCGATCCAGCCTGCACTACACACCCCTCTGTCCGGGGGAGTGTAGTGCAGGTGTTCACGGACAACACCACTGCCATGTGGTACTGCAACAAACAGGGCGGGGTGGGGTCGTGGACCCTATGCCAGGAGGCTCTGCGTCTCTGGCAGTGGCTGGAACATCAGGGCGTGACCCTGGTGGTTCAACACCTGGCAGGTTCCTTGAAAGCCAGGGCAGGCGAACTCAGCCTTCTGTGCAAGATGGATCACGAATGGCATCTGAACTTGGACGTGGCGCAAGGCCTCTTTCAGCAGTGGGGAGAGCCTTGGTTAGATCTATTCGCCACAGAAGAGAACGCGCAATGTCATCAGTTCTGCGCGTTGGAATTTCCAAGGCGGCACTCGCTCGAGACGCTTTTCATCGCAAGTGGAGTTGCGGTCTATTGTACGCCTTTCCGCCTATACCACTTCTGCCCAGAGTGCTGAAGAAGATCAGGCGTGACCGGGCCCAGGTTATCCTTGTGGCTCCGGACTGGGCACGAAGATATTGGTATCCAGAGCTACTCAGCATGTCTGTTGATTTCCCCTGATTTGTCTGCCTCTTCAGGAGGACCTTCGGTCGCAGCAGCAGGGGACGGTCCTCCACCCGAACCTGTCCGGTCTCCACCTCCATGCTTGGAGATTGAGTGGCGACAGTTAAGGCCATTTGACTTGCCTCCTGAAGTCTGTAATGTCATTCTGGCAGCCAGGTCTCCCTCCACAAAGTCTGTATACGCCTGCAGGTGGAACAGATTTGTGGCAAGGTGCACAGCAAAGGCTGTGGATCCCCTCTCTTCCCCCCCTTTCTGAGGTTCTCCTCTTCCTTCTTTCTCTTGCCCAGCAGGCCTCTGCTCTCGCACTATCAAGGGCTACCTTTCTGCCCTTTCCGCCTTCTTAAGGCTACCTGATCAGCCTTCTTTGTTCAAGTCCCCGATTGTTAACAGATTCTTAAAGGGCATCACTCATATGTTCCCTCCTGTTCCTTTCGTGATACCCCAGTGGGACTTCAACCTGGTTTTAACTTACCCGATGTGCGCTCCTTTTGAGCCGCTTCATAACTGTCTCCGTCTTCTTACACTTAAGACTGCTTTCCTAGTTGCCATCACCTCTGCCAGGAGAGTGAGTGAGCTCCGGGCTCTTTCCTCTAAACCTCCTTTCCTTTCTGTCCATCCGGACAAGGTTGTGTTGCGGACAAGACCCTCTTTCCTGCCCAAGGTTGTCACAGCCTTCCACATCGAGCAGTCCATCCTCTTGCCCACCTTTTTTCCGCCTCCGCAACCCTCAAAAGAGGAAGAGAGGCTCCACCGTCTGGACCCAAAATGTGCGTTCTCATACTATCTGGATCGCATACGCCAGTTCCGGGTGGATGACCAACTCTTTGTTGGTTACGTGGGCGCTAAGAAGGGACGGGTGGTGCACAAACTGACCATCTCTCGGTGGCTCGTGTTGTGCATCTAGGCGTGCTACTCTTTGGCTAAAAAGGAACCTCCTGTTGTGCTGAGGGCCCATTCCACTCGGGCCACGGCGACTACTACTACTAAGTCCCCTTGCAGGACATTTGTCAGGCAGCTACGTGGGCCTCGCTGCACACGTTCGCAAGACACTACTGCCTGGACAGCCAAGTCCGGAGGGATGGCTTCTTTGGCCGTTCCGTCCTCCAAGACTTTCTGGTGTGATTATTGGTTCGCAGACCCACCACCGGGGTTGGTATTGCTGGGATATCTATTCTAAGGTAAGGAATCTATCACTAACGTGTCTCTTTCAGATGCACAAGTTACTACTTGTGTAACGATATATCTGTAAGAGACATTAGTTAGTGATAGATTCCTTACCGACCCACCCATTCTCCCCGTTCTGCGAACTGATATCTAGGGTTAAGGTCATTCCCTTTCAGGGCCCTAGTTTCATGGCACCAGTGTTGTTTTTTATCATGGCTCTGCGTTTCTGGCGCGGAAAAGTTGTGTATAAGAACTGACGTCAGTGCGCGGAGGCGGCGCCTAAGTACTCAGACGACGTCATCACGGCGCCGACGACAGACGTGTAGCCGCGGACGACGCCTACCGACGCGCATGGGTACTGCTACGCAAAAGAATTCCGGATCCAGTCTGATGCCTGGAGATATTCTATGGTAAGGAATCTATCACTAACTAATGTCTCTTACAGATATATTGTTACAAAAGTAGTAACTTGTGCAATAGTCCCAAGAATCGGACAATCTGGAAACTTCAAAGCTGTTTGAGACTTGTAGGAGACTGGCTCTTTCGGCACTAGGATGTCTTCTTTGAAGCGCTTAGGCTTTAAGCCCTGTAGCCACAATGAGGGACAGATGTCCATCACTGACCCTCTATTTGCCTGTGATCTGACGTCCTATCATGACTCAAGTAGTTTAAGTATTCCCTCACTAGGCACCCTAAGGCAATGAAAGTAAGAAATGAAAAAAACTTAATTGCAAAGGCCTGCAAAGGCAAACTTTGTAAGCATCACTCCAGAGCCTGCCTCACACTCTAGCATACCGAAGAAGCACAGAGCTTACTCGAGAGAAGAGACTGGCACCTTTTGGCTCATCCTTAATGCACACAGGATCTCCATTCTCTTAGCCAAAGTTAATATCTCTGGTGCTTTCTGAATCTGTGCCACCAGTGGATTTACAGTTGTACCCATCCCTGAAGCTTGCTGTCAAACTGGCTCAGCTCTTGCAGCCTTTACCACCTTATCTTGTGGTCAATTGTCCGATTAATGCCTAGGTTTATAAGACCTCTTCTGACTCCGGTGTCATTCGGAGTTGACCCTTTGACCTATGGTGATGGCCAAGCCTTTCAAGTGGTGGGCAGCCCTTTTGCTGCAAATAGTACCACCTCTAAAGTTGCCAATACACCCTCCTCAGTCGCTGGTGGTGTCACTTTTAACTCCTATAAATTCAGCGCTAGGGTTCCTTAGGGGAGAACTGCAGACCTATAAGTCCGGCCCATATATTACTGGAGGAGGAGAGGTATTGCCAAGAAACTGCTCTTATGACAATGCGATCTAAGATCCTTTCTGATGGATACTTCTACCTGAAGAGTTCTCATCCCAGGCATCGTGTCAGGCTGGATCTGGAAACTTCAAAGCACTCATGTTGCCGGTAGGGGGTGCTCATTCAATATCTATACAAAAAGGGGTGGTGATGGACGGAGCATCAGAACCAATCAAACACTCACACCCAGTCAAAAGATCTGGGTTTGATCCATCACCGTTCTTTAGCCCACTCTGCCACCCCAGTTCAGATTTCCATGCCTTCCCTGGACCGGAAAGAAGCTTCCGAGGACCGGTTTCTGGCATTCCAGCCGTCTTCAGCCCGGCTTGCTTGAATCCAGTGGCAAAGTGAGCAAACCTCGAAACCGGGCCGGTCCTCGGATGCTTGTTTTCGTTCTGGGAAGGACATGGCTTTTGTAGTTCGGACTGGACTGTTTCCATGGGGCACAGGGTCAGCGCTGATTTGCATATCGCCATTGTCTAACCCAGGGTGGTGTGGAGTGGAAAAACGATGGATTTGGGCCCAGATCTTTGGACTGGGGTGAATGTGTGACATTGATCCACATTCTGTCCATCACTGTTGTGTTTGCAATTACCGCTCTAAGTGTACTGGGGATGCTCAGACGTGAGTCCCAGGCACTCCACACCACTGGAATCAAGCTAGCCGGGCTGATGAGAGGTGTTACCTCGAAACCGGGCCGGTCCTCGGATGCTTGTTTCCGTTCTGGGAAGGACATGGCTTTTGTAGTTCGGACTGGACTGTTTCCATGGGGCACAGGGTCAGCGCTGATTTGCATATCGCCATTGTCTAACCCAGGGTGGTGTGGAGTGGAAAAACGATGGATTTGGGCCCAGATCTTTGGACTGGGGTGAATGTGTGACATTGATCCACATTCTGTCCATCACTGTTGTGTTTGCATTCAATATCTATGCCAGATGTGATGTTACTGAAGCCATATAGTGCTCACCCCGGCCTAATATCAGTTCCCTTTTATCTGCATCTTCGTGGATCACAGCCACATTTCAGTGCAGTGTCATGCCACCCCCTAAATGTTCAGAATTTACTCCAGTATTGGAGCTTTCATAGATTCACATGCTTGAATCATTCCCCGTCGTCATGATGGGAGTCCTCAGTAATTAAAATAGACTTAATAGAAGTAATAGTACACTGATAGGTATAGACTAGAAAGGCCTAGTCCTCTTAGTTTATTAGCATATCATTGTCATTATTAAAGAAGAACCAAAGTTCTGCTTCAGCCAATCTGCATCAGTCACTTTCTAGAACCCTCCAGAGAGGTCAGCACCTCAGATTTTTTTTTACCGCACGTTGTGCTAAGGGAGTCTCCTCTGAGCTCTGCTCAGTTTTCTTTTCTAAAGGACATTTTCAGGATTTCCTGTCAGGAAAGTACTTTAATTTCATTATATTGATATTAATAGTGGATTTACTTATTTATTGGTGGATTGCTAAGTCTAACTGGACTATGGCTGATTAGGCGAAGAAGGCTCTCTTTAGAGAATGTGCCACTGTTGAAGAAAAAGGCTTTATGTAGAGGAACCCTCATAAAAATTGCATTTTTGCAGCGTGAATCTTTCTGGATTCACTATGGTGCGCATTATTCTGCAGTCTAGTGGTTGGGTCCGGAATCGTAGTCTTTTCTTTGTTTTTTTCCTTAGCCCAGGTGGGTGTAGACGTCCCACTTTTTGGTGTCCTTCCTGTGACGTCTGCATGCTTCCTGCGGAAGCTCCCACCCTTAGGCGCCATCTTCAGATTCTTTTTTCTGCCGTTGGGTCTGGATAGCTCCTGAGAGGGCTCCAGAGGTTTGGAGAAAAAAGAGAAGCCAAAAGCCAAGTTTTTGGAAGAAAAGGGTCGAGAAGACGACGTGAGACTACATCATCGAAGGGGACGACGAAAGATGAAGATCTTCGAAGAACTTTGACGTCCAGAAGAGAATGCGCACTCAGGGGGGCCCCCTGAACGCAAGAGATGGACAACACACCGTTCAAATTCTGCCGTAACTGCCACCACAAGTACGCACAGAAAGACCAACATCCTGTGTGCAACCTCTGCCTGCCGGTCGACCACGAAAGCAGGGACTGCAACGCCTGCTCCGCCTTTATGCCGAAGGCCATTCGAGTGAGAGAAAGGCAAAAAAGACCTAACTTCGCCATGCAGGGCAAGAGCCAACCACCGTCCTTTCGAGACCTGGGACTCTCGACCGACGAGGAAGATTACGTCGCCGAAGACTACGACGGCAACACGGTCATAGAGACTGATAATAAGACTCCTGAAAAGGTAGGAGACTCGACGCCCCCAACTCTCGATAGTCTGTCCAAGACTCTTGAAAAAACAAGGGCAGGACCTCGAAAGCGCCGACGCTGAAAGTTTCAGCGTCTGCAGCGACATCCAGGCCCAGCGGATCATCACAGAAGGACTCCCAGGTGCCAAAGGACGGCGAACAGACAAGGTCGTCGAAGCGTCCTCGAAAAGGAACGCACAACGCTGAAGAAGGACCCCAGACCAGTCTCGACGCAGGCTTACCAGACAAAGAGACCGGCAGAACCAATCGACTCCGAACAGGCTGCCGAGATGGAAAGAAAGAAGAGAAGGCTCAAGGCAGAGATGGAGAACATCCTGCAACGAAAGAAAGATTTTGACGAAAG
The DNA here is from genome assembly GCF_964261635.1 of Lissotriton helveticus. Lineage (NCBI taxonomy): Eukaryota > Metazoa > Chordata > Amphibia > Caudata > Salamandridae > Lissotriton > Lissotriton helveticus. Next base: position 783,092,019 of record NC_136072.1, read on the forward strand.
GATGAAAGCTTATGTTATTCCGTTACAACCAAAGCCACCGGTGGTAGAGTTAGTCGAGGAAGAAGAAGAGTTCGACGTTGAAGGACCGTCTGAAAGCCAGGAAGATCTGGAATATCGGGAAGAAGAGAGCCCCTACTACGAGGAGGAGGCAGATGACGACCAGAGGACAATCCAAGGCTCGACATACTCTGAGACACAGGACCTAGAGTGGCAGGACCTCGAAACCGAGAGTCCAGAAGAGGGAGTGGACACACATCCTGCGAGGCCCTCGCTGTCTGACGACGTTGGACTGTACAATGAAGTCATCAAGAACGCAGCAACAGCATTCAGGGTAAAACTCGAGGAGGAACAGCCGAAGGTGGATTTCCTCTTGGAAACACTGCTCCCAATACAAACTGGGAGCCAGTACCTCCCAATGCTCGAAAGCATCAAAGGACAAGGAAAAGAGGCCTTCAAAGAGCCTGCGCCTTGCAAACCCGTCACACCCAGGACGGAGAAAAAGTACAAGCACTCCTCCAAGGACCCACCCTACATCCAGGGATTGGTCACTGCAGACTCCATCATTGCGGCAACAGCAAGGAAAAGGGCCAATGTCCCGACAACTTCAGGCCTACCTCCAGACAAGGAGAGCAGAAGGATGGACCTGACGGAGAAAGATCGAGAGGAATGCCGCAACGCACTGGCGCATGGCTAATTCCAACGCCCTCCTGAACAGGCATCAATACCAGATCTTGGACGAACTGGCCAGTTAGTCAAACACCTTCCTCAAGAATACCAGCAAAGAACTTCGCATCTGGTAGAGGAGGGGAAGAACGTGGCAAATTCCTGCCTAAAAACCACACTGGACGGTGCAGACACATCCAGCAGACTTATGATGCTGGGCATCACGGAAAGTATACAAGCTTGGCTCAGAATCTCAGGTTTTAAACCAGAGGTGCAACACAACATCCTGAACACCCCGTTCAACGGAGAGACACTGTTCAAAGCACCAGTGGACGAAAAGCTCACCCAGCTGAAAAAAGAGGACACCGCAAGATCCATGGGGGCCTTGCAATTCAGAGGGACAAAGAGAGGGACCCCGTCACGGAGACCAAACTGGAGAGGGGGAAACCAACCGGGAACGTCGCACCAGGCATTCCACCAGTCCCACCAGGGCGAGTCCCAGACGCAACAAGGCCAGCAAATCCAACACTGGCAATACCAACAGAGGGTCCAGTCCTTTCGTGGGAGGGCGAATGGACGTGGAAACAATAGAAGGGGTGGACAACAACCCACCTCCAAGTGACTCTGCCACGCTACAAGTGCACACCTTTTCAAAAACTCCCAGGGTGGAGCACAGCTACAACAAAAAGGAGTGGCTCGGGTTAAACATCCAAGAGCACGTAACACCGGTGGGAGGAAGACTGAACCTTTGCTTCCAGGAGTGGAAGAAAATAACTACAGACAGATGGATCATCAACACCATACAGTACGGATACTGCATGGAGTTGGAAAGAACACCACCAAACAAAAAAAACTAAAATAAGAGCACTAGCAAAGAAGGAACTAGAACTACTTCAAAGGGAAGCAGAGGAACTCCTGCTGAAGGAGGCTATCGAGCCTGTACCTCCCATAGAAAGGAACAAGGGGGTGTACTCTACGTACTTCCTGGTACCAAAGGTAGACGAAACAATGAGACCCATCCTGGACCTAAGGTTCCTCAACAAATACATAAAAACACAAAAATTCAAAATGACGTCCCTGCAAGAGGACTTTCCTCAGATACGAGGTGGGGACTTCATGGTCACCATAGACCTCAAAGATGCCTACCTGCACATCCCAATGAACAGGTGGCACAAACATCTGCTAAGATTTGTCATCAACACAGATCACTACCAATTCACTGCCCTGGCATTCGGGCTGAAATTAGCACCAAGGGTATTCACAAAGTGCCTCGCAGCACACTTAAGGCGGGAAGGGATCCACGTATACCCTTACCTGGACGACTGGCTAATAAAGGCAAGGTCATACAAGACATGCAAACGGCACGCACAGCGAGTGGCAGACACACTGATGGCCCTGGGTTTCTCCATCCACTGGGGAAAATCCTCAATGAACCCAGAACAAGTAAAAATCTTCTTGGGTGCGCAGATCAGAACTGTACAGGGAAAGGTGTTCCCCAGCGGGAAGAGAACGCTGGCGCTACTGAAGGAGGCGCGCCTCTACCAGAAGGGGCGAGCTCTGACAGTGAGGATGGCGAGCAAGCTGATGGGCATGATGACCTTATGCATACACATAGTGCCAAATGTACGACTCCACGTGAGACCACTCCAGGAGTGGCTACAGGACCAATGGTCACAAGCTACAGGTTGTTGGGAAGATCTAGTGGTTGTAACGCACGCAGTGCACGAGGAGATATAATGGTGAAACAAAAGGGAAGCCTCTAACACCACCAACAGTGACCATCACCACAGACGCATCCCAGAAGGGATGGGGAGCACACATGGAAAAACTCTGAGTGACGGGTCTGTGGACACCAGCGTATGCGGTCCAAAATCAATTACCTGGAACTAAAGACCGTTTTCCTCGCAATAAAGGCCTTCCAGACAAAGCTGTGCAACCAAACAGTGTTGAACCAGACAACACAACAGTGATGTTCTACATAAACAAGCAGGGAGGAACACAATCAGCACCGCTATCAGAACTAGCGCAGGAAATATGGAGATGGGCCATCCCACTCAAAATAGACCTGCTGGCGATACACCTGCCAGGGAAGGACAACGTGGAAGCGGACTGGCTCAGCAGACAGACATCGGCTTCCCACGAATGGGAGCTCAATGCCCAAGAGACTGTTCGACAGGTGGGGAACACCATCGATAGACCTGTTTGCAACACGCCAAAATGCAAAATGCCAACACTTCGCAACCAGGGGAAGGGTCCCTGGGGAATGCCCTATGGATAAGCTGGACAAAGACATTTGCTTACGCTTTTCCGCCGATTCCCCTGATACACAAGGTACTCCGCAAGTGCAGAACAAGCAACATGACCCTGATACTAGTCGCACCCCAGTGGGCCAGGCAGACCTGGTAGTCACAAATTATGGAGATGACAGAGTGCACCGCTCAGATTCGGGAGAAGGAAAGACCTACTCTGCATGCAAAACGGAGAGGTGTTGCATCCAGAGCTGGAGAGCCTCAGCCTGGCTCTTGAAGACGTAGAGGTGGCACACCCAAAATTACCTGAGAGCACCCTGAGGTACTCCGAGAGGCAAGAAGACCAAGCACGCGAAAGTGCTACGTGGCCAAAAGGATGAGGTTCACACTATGGTGCAGAAAGAAAAATCTGCACAACAAGATGACAAAGGACTCAACAGTGCTTAAATACCTCACGCACCTGCTCGAGGCTAAGCTGAGCTCATCCTCGCAAAGAGTACAAATGTTAACTTTGAAAACAGCATTCCTAGTGGCAATCACCTCGCTGCGCAGGGTGAGTGAGCTACAGGCGTTAAAGCTACAAGAACCCTACATACAAATTCACAACGATAGAGTGGTGATGAGAACGGACCCACACTTTATGCCAAAGTTGGTGTCAGAGTTCCACATCAACCAAACAATTCAAATACCTAGTTTCTTCTAGAAACCAACGACAAACGCAGAGAGGGCACTGCACACCCTGGATGCCAAACGTGCAGTCATGCACTACATAGAGAGAACTACGGATCACAGGAAAACCAGGCAGTTTTTTGTCGTTCGCAGACAGTTTCATGGGAAAAGCAGTTACTAAGGGAACCATTGCACGATGGATCGCACAAGCAATACAATTCTGCCACAAACAAGCTGGGCAAGAATTAGCAGAGGGTCCACGGGCCCATTCGACCAGGAAAAAGGGAGAAACGATAGCCTGCCTAGCTAACACTCCCAATCAGGACATATGCCTGGCGGCAACATAAGCTTCAGTGCACACGTTCACAAAACATTACTGTGTGGACATACAAATGAACAAAGAAGCACAAGAAGGACAGAAGGTGCTTCAACACATATTCAAAAACAAAAGCTCATCTTCCACCCAGCCGCCACAATGATAACAATCCGCTACAAAGTCTATGCACACCATAGTGAATCCAGAAAGATTCACGCTGCAAAACGAATAGTTTCTTACCTGTCGGTGTAGTTTTGCAGCTTGAAGATCTTTCTGGATTCACTAGCGAACCCACCCACCTCTGCCAGAAAGATGAGGCTGGAGAAAGAGGTGGTAATAACGGACAATACTTAAACAGAGCGTTTTGAAGGAAAAAGCGGTAATTACTGAAACATTGCCATGCAATTCGGAAACCGAACACAAACGGGGAAAAAAAAATCCGAAGATGGCGCCCAAGGGTGGGAGCTTCCGTACGAAGCATGCCGACGTCACATGAAGGACACCAAAAGGTGGGACGTCGACGCCCACCTGGGCTAAGGAAAAACTACGATTCCGGACCCAACCACTAGACCGTGGAATAATGCACAGCATAGTGAATCAAGAAAGATCTTCAAGCTGCAAAACTAAACCGACAGGTAAACTATTCGTTATTATTTGTACCCTTCTCATAAGGCTACAGACTGCAAGATTTGTCATAAAGTTTCTCACAAACCCCATAGGGATCGAGAAAGAAATCTTTTGATCTGGCTTCAGAAATTAAAAACTAGGTCTGATCCTGTATCAGACTCAGTGAGCAGTCAACCTCCTCAAAAACTTCTAAATCTCCCTTAAAAAAAAAAGGGCCAGGGACCCTTCACTGTCCGATAAAGAAACAGTCAAAAAATGCGCCAAGAGGTCCTCTCACAAATCTTCCTCTGAGTGCAGTAAAGGAAACAAACAGCTACCTAAGACCGTTTGTGAGCCACATACACCTCCAGCTCAACTTACATTGACATTCTAAAGACCCTCTTCTGATAAGCCATCAGCGAGTTCTCATGTGAGGGAGTGTTGAAACCATTTAGTCGATGAGGCTGCACTGCAGGCACGTCGACAACTTGCTCTATGGCTCTCATATTGTCGGCGACATCCTTGACATTGTCGACGCCGGGTCAATTATGTCGACCATTCCTCTAAGGAGAAGGGCCCATCGTCTACGAAGCACTCGTCTGTGATATCGATGTTGGCACAGTCGAGTAAAGAACAGTCAACGAGACTACAGCTGTCGACGAGGCAGTTTTCGTCGTCGAGCATGCCTCAGACAGTATTACCGTCTATGAAGGAGCAATCACCGGCGTCGACGAGATCCCTACTGTCGACGGTACCGCAACTGTCGTTGAAGTCACGACCGAGGCGAAAACATTGGAACTGAAGACATCAACGCAGTACTCGACAATAATTGTGAAGAAAATTTCACAGGGAAAAACACAGGACGTGGAAATTACACCAGAGCACACTTTGCCCAGTAGAATTACACCTCTATTACAAACTCATCTACTGGAAGGGGATGATGAAGATTCCGAACAAGATAGTGGTCCATTTGGGGATGCTTATAGGAACTAAACATTAAGTATCAGCCATAGGATGACGAGGAGGTTGATCAGCAATACTATGATCAAGCCTGTTTCATGCGGCCTGCACAAGGACATCCACAGCCTCCTGAGGAAATGGTTACAATGCACTCTGATCTGATTTGCAGTTCATGCTACAAGATTACAGGCAACACTTTCCATGGTCAGGGGCCAGCCAATAGACCTCCAAGATCTCAGGTGACATTCCTTGTACGACTAAATACTCTTGCTGTATTATCGGTCCCGAGACCCCCACTTCAGATGAGGGGGAATTGCATGACACTGCCTCGGAATGGGACGATTACCTCTCCTGCCTCACCAACACACCCTGGGTAGATTCCCCACCAGATGATATTGGGGGATTTCACAACTTGTTGGAGTGTGCAGCGAAAAGATTTGCTATACCTATGCTATCCAAACAAGCTGACAGCTTTTTATATGATTTTAAAGAGCCTTTTTGAAAGTCATTCAGAGCTATTCCAATAATAGATTACATCTGGGATGAAGGTATTAAGATCATGAAAAACCCAGCTTCGGTGCCAGCGCTACTGCCATGTCTTGATAAAAAGTAAAAAACCACAGATGCCGCAGCATGCCTCGCAGGTCATCCAAAACCAGACTCCGTGGTAATGCATGCCGCCCAATGATGGTCCAAAAATCCAGAGGTGCCTTAATCTGCACACTGCGACGGAAAAGGCAGACGTCTGGATTCCATTGGCAAACGGATGTCTGCACTAACGATTAAAGCTGTAAATTCCCTTGCGATTCTAGGGCGCTACGATTGCCAAATGTGGTCGGACATTGCCTCATATACCGACCAGCTGCCGGATGATGAGAAGGAAGAAGCAAAAAAAGATTTTTCATGCGGTAAGAGGGCATCCAAATAGATAATTGAGTTAGCTATGGATGCCGCTGTGACAGGATTTAGGCAACTGTCTGGAGCTGCAATTTTGCGCAGACAGGAATGATTCAAAATAAGATATTGGACCTTCCATATGATGGGGAAGCTCTTTACAGCAGTCATGTAGAAGAGGTCCCAAAACAATCAAGGCAGACACAAACTGCCACAGGGGTGTGGAAATTTTACTATGGACAAAATGGTACAGAAATCTACTTGTCCTGGGAAGAAATCTGCTTGCCCTACCTATTCCATAAATCACTGTGGTGGGTCTGCACGGGGAGAACCTGCATGGCAATCAGTGCAACATACTGTGCAATATATACTTCAAATGCAAGTTCAATTGTGCAGTGCATGGTCCTACACCCTTAAATTCAACTGTTGTTCTGGCTGAATGTACAGCATGTGTGCAGATGTCAGTGTGCACTGCACTCAATTATTAACCAGTATGCATGTGACACATTTTCAAATAGTACCTAAAGGCAGAGTGCAGGCTGGTAATTGACTACATTTCTTGAAGCGAATTTGGCATAGACTGTGCCAGAATAATGAACATGTAGGGCAAAAGGGTGTTCTCCATCCTAGGGCCAACTCTTAGCTGTCCAGTTTCAAAAATACTCGCATGTGATCATGCTCTGATAAATGTGTGGATGGGAATAACCACTTCTAGGCAGAGCTTAAGGACTATTCATGTAGCAACAATAATCACTTAGCAGAGGTGTTTAGTTTACTGAAGCAGTATCCACAAGTACGAATACACAAGAGAGAATAATGGGCAGTTAAATCAATCACTCCTTTTACGCTCCTGTGCAGTTGTGTGATTATATTATGCACTCACTGCTACGTCTCCACAATCTTCTACCACACAAGGACCATATGTAACGCTGGCAGTAGCAGTTCAAGGTTCTCTTGTGCAGAGTACTGGTTAGTAATGGCACCAGCAGAGTAAGCTTCCCTAAGAGGGTGAAGGGGTGCAGATCAGCAATAGATGTGCAAGTTTGTCTCACTGAGATATGTAAAGAACTCACTTTTTTCTTTAAAATCCAAGTTCTCTGCCACTTGTCTCTCGCCTTCCAATGTCCCCAGCCCCCCACTGCCCACCGAAATGTGTGTTATCTTCCGGGAAATCCTGTAATTCTGTTGCAGGATGCATATATGAGTATTGGGAAGCCTGGTGATACGGTTTTAACGTTGCAGCATCTTGTGCAATCAGTTTCTTTATTTCAGAAGCTGAGCAACCTGAGGGTCCAAGGGATGATGCTTGGATATTTGAAAATGGGCACATGCATAAAGAAGGCACAAAGACAGGCACACAGGGGGGCACTAGAGGGCGTGCAAGCAGTATGGCCGCACTGATGTGAGGCTCCTGCTCCCTGGGACCGTTATCCTGAATTTATCCTGGGTAATTGAGCATTAAATACGCTACAAATTGTGCAAAACGCAGAGCTGCTTTACAGGAACAATCGGTGTGAAGCCGGACTGGATCGGTGGCTGGCAGCCGCCGCTACAAGTGTCTGAATCTGAGGCTGTGTCGCCCGCCGGAATTGGGAGGAGCTTTAGATCGGCTGCTGTGGCTAGGACAGACCGGGGACTCCCACGAGGCAACTAGGCCGTACGTCCGGCACCCGGCATTGTGCGTTGTCACAAGTAGGCTACCTCAAGAACAGACTTTCACAAGACCACACCAGACTCCTATGCCACCTCATCAACCAGACAACACACAGCGCAGATCAGGCAGTCATGATAGCACTAGATGTAGAGAAGGCATTCGACAGAGTCTCCTGGCCCTTCCTAGACCGGTGCTTGGAGAAATTTGGCTTAGGCACCAAATACAAAGACATGGTGATGGCTCTGTACAATCGACCCAAAGCCAAGGTGGTCGTGAACGGGGGCTCATCGGAAACACTAACACTAGAAAGGGGAACCAGGCAGGGTTGCCCACTATCTCCCGCCCTCTTCCTGCTGGCGCTAGAACCACTGCTGGCAATGATAAGGAACAACCCAGACATAAGGGGAGTCCGAATCAATGACAAGACAGTGAAACTAGCCGCGTACGCGGATGATGTACTGATAACAACAAAAGAACCAACAACCTCTATAGCAGCACTAATGGAAACCATAGACGAATACGCGCACGCCTCAGGCTACAAACTAAACAGAGACAAATCAGAGTGCAAGCCCATGAATGTCCACACAACGAAAGCAGTCCTAGGTCTCTCTGGCCTAGCCTGGCAAACCAAACCCCTTAAGTACCTAGGCATCCTCTTCAGCAGAGACCTGAAAACGACCTTTTCATGTTTCATGTACCTTGTGAGGTACATGAAACCTCTCGCAGCCATCGCACAACATCAACATCATCTCTTACGCCGACGACACCCAGCTGATCCTCTCCCTCACCAGAGACCCCGACACCGCCAGAACCTGCCTACACGAAGGGATGAAAGACGCCGCCGAGTGGATGAAGGACAGCCGCCTGAAACTGAACTCGGACAAGACGGAAGTCCTCATCCTGGGATCTTCGCCCTCCGCCTGGGACGACTCCTGGTGGCCCCCAGCCCTGGGCACCGCACCCAAGCCAACCGACCACGCATGCAACCTGGGCTTCATCCTGGACCCCTCCCTCTTGATGACCAGACAAGTCAACGCCGTCTCCTCATCGTGCTTCAACACCCTGCGTATGCTTCGCAAGATCTTCCGCTGGATCCAGACCGAGACCAGGAAGACTGTCACCCAGGCACTCGTCACCAGCCGACTGGACTACGGAAACGCCCTCTACGCCGGAACCACAGCCAAGCTACAGAAAAGACTCCAGCGCATCCAGAATGCCTCCGCCCGACTCATCCTGGATGTCCCCCAACGCAGCCACATCTCCAGCCACCTGAGGAACCTGCACTGGCTCCCCGTCGACAAGAGGATCACGTTCCGGCTCCTCACCCACGCACACAAGTCTCTCCACGACCTGGGCCCCAAGTACCTCAACGACCGCCTGACCTTCTACACTCCCACCCGCCAGCTACGGTCCACCAGCCTCGCCCTCGCAGCCGTACCACGCATCCGAAGAGCCACCGCCGGAGGAAGATCCTTCTCTTACCTGGCTGCCAAGACTTGGAACTCCCTCCCCATCCACCTTCGGCTGACCCAGGACCATCTCGCCTTCAGGAAACAACTCAAGACCTGGCTGTTCGAGCAGTAGCATACCCCTCCTCCCAAGCGCCTTGAGACCCTCCCGGGTGAGTAGTGCGTTATACAAATGGCATGATTGATTGATTTTAGAACACCACGAGGAGGCCACCCTTAAAGTGAAGGAGAGGCTTGAGTCGTGGTCCCCCAAATTCATAAGCTGGTGGGGCAGAGTAGAGACCATTAAGATGATGGTAACACCAGTGATCAACTACACCGTAAGCATGCTCCCACTAATAACCACAGACGACTTTCACAAACAACTTGACAAAATGATAAACAAATTCTTATGGAAGGGAAAGAGACCCAGGATTAGCCTACAGAAACTGCGACTAAACAAGGACATAGGCGGAGTAAACATCACGAATTTCAAAATATTCCAAAATGCCTGTCTAGTAAACTGCATATTTTAACAAAAAAATGTTGATACTAGCTCAAACAGATCAAAAGTTACTAAAAAGGGGGTAATATGTCCTGCCACACAGTGAAAAGCCCATCACAAGTAGTGACTGGTCTCTTTTACATTGCTATATTTGGGTCTTAATCTGAAAGTAATGAGGCAAAACATTTATACAGTGTTAACGTGTACAGATGTAACAATAAGGAAGTAATACTATCAACGAAAATGTGCTGCATTATGCTACATAATTCTCATTTTTGTGGCCACACAATTTAGTCAACCCTGCAGCGTAATTTAGACCTTCCCTGCGGCATAAATTAGACCTTCCCTGTCGTTCCTTACAATGGCTCTGCTTATTTAGCACAAACTGCCAGAGAACTGCATGGTAGGGGCGTTTTACAATAGGTACAGGAGCCGAGAAATGCAACCAAATAAAGGTACAGGCTAACAGAAATGAGCCCTAAATGTGGAGAAAAAACTGTTTCTTGACAGGAATAAGCCTATAAAAAATTGACACAGACGTGAGGCTTTTCCTCTGCAGGAGTGGCAAGATTGAAAAGTGTGGGCACAAATTAAGAGAGAAGCCGTGGAGTGAAGGGGGCGGTAACGGAATAAGGAGAAGGCAAAAAAAAGACTGGGGGGGGGTATTGGTAAAGGCGACCTCATCGTGGGCAAAAATGTGGACATTGCAACGTTTCAGACGCCAAGAGAGGCCCACATCTCAGCGAACAGTGTGAAATAAGCCGCACATATAGCATTGCCTGGATTACGAAGATACTTTCTGCCTTCCGCATAATGCTGTGTTTCCTTTATTCAACTTTAGCTTGATTTGTTTAATACCAGGAAAGCAATGCAATTAAAAAAAATTCTATTAACAGCGCACGCATAATCTTGCAAGGCTGAATTTTCTGTAAGCCTGCCAGGTGTTTAAAGTATTATCGTTTGCTCCATGCCCCCAAATGTGACCTCGTCCATAAAAGCAGAGACTAAGAAAATGTCAATGTCTCACTATAGTAAACTTCCTTTCATAGTGTTTCACTCCTGATCAACAATGTACTGGTTCCATTGCTAGATTGCAAAAGGAGAGGTTCCGGACTCATTGTAAATTATTAACATGCCACACATTTGACCCTGCCCCACGCTCACTGAATCCAGACCATCGCGTGCAAAGACAGTTACCATTGTTTTCTTGAAGCTCGGACCCCTGCAAAACCCATTATCAGACGGACTCACCTGCTGGGGAGGCATACAGTGTGTCAGAGACGCCGACTGTTTGCTCCCGATTCCAGGAAGTGGGCAGCAGTGCACCAAAGGGGAGCGGCCTGCCTTGGACGGACCCCACCGGACAGGGCGATCCAGCCACGCAGCAATCAGCGGCAGAGAGACAACCAGGCCACTCGACCCACATCGCTGGGACCTGGCAGGGGTAAAAGTGTTTCCTGCCTCTGGGTCAGCCCTTGCACGTTTGGCAGCTGGGTTCCAAGAGCGGGTGGGCTGCACCAGTGAGGAATACGCGCTAGAACACTGCCGTTCAGCGCAAGACTCCCCCAGCCAATTACTGGCTAGATAGAGCCCAGTCATGGGCTTCCAGACAGTCAATGGCCTCCAAAAGCTTTCTGATCGCACTTCTAATTGGCTGTGAGCCCCAGAGTGCCCACAGCTCATATATTTTCAGTGATTTAATGTCTACTTGTCCATTGGAGAAAATAGACAATAAATCTTCTTGCCCATTATAAAGATCTACTTGGTTCGGGCATCTGGCGATATGATCTCCCCTCCCCTGCTGCCAAGTCATTGGGGACGCTGCAATTCAGGAAAGTTCCTTTTCGAGGTTCTAGGGTAAGAGGACAGCCATCCTACAGAAGGGGGTATCGGCCATACTGCTACCCAGCATATTCTTCGACATCTCAATCATACCGACCTCAGTACCAACAGAGGCAGTCACCTCAGTCATCCTACATCAGAACAAATAGGTCGAAAACGCCACAAGCTGGCAAGGATATACCACAGGCTCCGGCTCCATCCCTTCCGTCCTCACATTTATGTCTAACTCATCCCACCGCCTAGGAGGCAAAATCTCCCTCAACCAATGGCAGTCCCTTACTACGGACCAGTGAGTCCTTCGCCTAGTACAATTTGGACACGCACTAGAGTTTATCCAGGAACCACCTACAACCCCTCCTCAAATCTCTGCCCCCAGGCATCTCAAAGCACTGCAGCAGGAGATCTGAAAGATTCTTCAAAAAGGATCAATAGAAAAGGTCTCATTAGCCAGCAGGGGAACCGGTTTCTATTCCTGTTTCTTCTTGGTCAAGAAGTTGAAGCAGTTGAGAGAGATTTTGGACTTCCTAAACCTAAATCTATACTTGAGGAAGCAATCGTTCCAAATGATAACAGCTGAAGCTCCTAAATCGGCGTGATTTCATGACAACTTTAGACCTTCATGATGCCTACTTCCACATTCCTATTTATCCAAAACTCAGAAAATACCTGAGATTTGTGATAGCCGGACGCCACTACCAATTAAAAATACTTACCTTTGGTCTGAAGTCGGCTCCCAGGATTTTTACCAAGTGCCTCGCTCCAGTTGCAGCGTTTCTTAGACAACAGCAACATAAAGTCTTCCCATATCTGGATGACTGACTGATCAAGGCTCCGTCCGAGACAGCAGCAAAAAAGTCCACAAAAGCATGCACTACTCTCTTCGAAATTGGATTTTTGTAGGTTGATCGTAAGACCCAATCAAATTCCGTCTCATCATCATAAATAACTTTATTCGATTCAAAAGAATCATAAAGGTATACAATTTGACGTACAAATTCACTAATGGTATTTCATATCCAAAGGTTCAAAAACAGAAACACAAAACGCAGTATATCAAAAAGCACAATATCAATAAACATTGTACTCCTATAAAAATTCTTAAAAATCAATCCAATAGAGCTAAGCATAAAAATTACATTAAAAACAATTAATAATAATCTCTATTACTCCAGACTTCCTTATATAGTAAATATCCCTCAGGAAGTGTTTAATAGCTTCTTTTAAAAGCAAGCTAAAGATGTAAAGTGCACTATGCTTTATCAAATTACTTTACTACATGTACAGGTGGGTTAGCCTCTCACACCAACCCACTTGGTTATGCACGACAACTGCCAAAACGTAGTACGTTTTAACTAAATGCATTCATATAGATCATCAATAGTATTTCATTTCTATAGGTTTCAATGGCTTTCAGTAGCAAACACAATATGTCAAATCAGAAAACATGCTATCAGTAGCGATTCCTGATTAAAAGGGCCGATCTAATGAAGCTAAGCCTAGAGCTACATATAGCAGCAGTTTGTAATTATCTTAGATGCTCAAAACCTTCCTTCAAATTACAAGGTCTAATTTCCCTTAGGAGGTGTTTAATAAAAAGATCTATTGGATCTGTGTAGAGTGTGCAAAAAAGCACAAAGTGCATTGTGCATTGTTGAGCTTCATTATCACATGGGCAAGGGGGTAGCCTCTCACACCAACCCCCTTGCTTCGGAAATGCAACTAAAAAGTGCAGTACATTTAGCCGAAATCTAGTCAAATAAAAACGCCATTGCGAATGTGTAGTAAAAGATAGGTAGAACTGTTGCTGTGGTATAACTGCTTGATATGATAGTTGTTTGTCATATTTAGACAAGCCTAATATAGTACAATATGCATTCTTAATCACCATCTTGGTGTCTGCTTTAATAGAATCTGGGTTATCATAAAAGTTACCAAGACCAATTTTAAAAAAGGTTTCCTTTACATAACACAGCCATGGAATCTGCATGGCATTATCCAAATTTACACAATCTTTTTTTTTGAGAACAACAGGTCTTCTGAGGACCATATTTTCCCCCAAAGGAGCAGTGGAGACACATGAATACTGTCACGAAGTCTAAACCCACCTCGGAATGACAGAAAATGTGTTGGGAGAACTATTTGGAACTGATAAAAGACGTTTTAAAAACTTGTTCTCCATGATTTGTATTTGTGTACTTTTGTAGTATCCCCATACCCCTTCTCCATAGGTCGCAACTGGCAAGCATTTAGATGTACACAATATCTTTAGTTCAGCAATTGGTTTTTGACCTAATTTGCTTGCAAAACGAAAAAGGGCCTCTATAGATCTAGTTGTCTTTTGTACCCGAGTTGTAATTAAAGGGTTCCAATTCAAGGTTTTATTAAAAAGATTTCCCAAATAATTAAAATGTGGAACTTTTTCAATAACCATATTATCCACAACAAATTTACGGGTTTTAGTCCTATTTGGGCCGCAAATCATTGTGAATGATTTTGTAAAGTTAACCTTTAGGTCTAATCCCAGCATAAATTCATTAAAAGCATTCAAGCATATTTGCATGCTATTTGCAGTTAAAGTCATTAGCACAGTATCGTCTGCATACCACAATAAAGGTATGTTTGCCGTTTATTTTAGGGAAGTCCAAACCTTTTTCCAACAAAGATTTTTCTAAACCATTTGTGTAAACTAAAACCAAAAATGGGGCCAAAATACAGCCCTGATGGACGCCTTCAGTTGATGGGATAGGCCCTGTTTTTTCACCCCCAGGGCGATATCGAATGGTCACAGAAGTAGCAGCATGTAATCTACGCAGCAAAGTAACCAATAATTCCTCAAACCCCATAGACTCCATTAGTAGCCACAATTTCCCCCTACACACAGTGTCGAAAGCACTGGATAAGTCCATAAAGGCCAGGTGCATAGAGACACCCCTGGCCTTTATGTACTTACCCATGATCAGGGCCAGATTGAGACACTGCTCAGTTGTCCCACTACCTTTTCTAAAACCATATTGTGTATCCACAATAAGTCCAGAGGAGTTTGCCCATGTCTCTAGGCGGGCCAATATTACTCTCCCCAATAGCTTACAGGAGCTGTCTATTAAGGAGATTGGCCTATAGCAGCAGGGGTCGCTTTTGTTACCTTTTTTAAAGATTGGCACAACTACTGCCTCTTTCTAAGATGATGGAATGTGCCCCACAATGATCCCCCTAAAAACATTAAGCAACAGGGGTACCCAAACTTCAAGATTATTTTTAAACAAATCCAAGGGTACAGCATCAGGACCTGGTGCCTTGAGTGGGATACCTCTTCTCAGGGCCTCCTCCACTTCATCCAAGGAAAGCGAGAGACTAAGCTGTTGTGCAGTCTCAATATTAAGATGGATTTCATCCTCACTTTCGCTTATCAAAGTGGTACCCTTAGGATTAAATATCTTGGAGTAATGGGACTCCCAAACCTCCCCAGTTATATGCATAATCATGGTCCTATTTTCGTTACTAAGAAAGGGGCGATTTATAACATCCCAAAATAACCTACTGTCTCTTAAATCAGAAGCTTTCTCAAGGTCATCCCAGCCTGCTTTTTCAGTTCCAATTTCCTTTTTTCAATGGTCTCTTTATAATTTCTTCTTGCTTTCTTAACCATTGCTTTATCCCGTGGGACTCCGTGTAAAGCCTTCTTCAATAATGTTTGTGCTGCGGAGCATTCAGCATCAAACCATTTGTTACCTCGGGTACTACCCTTCCTGGCAGGTTTAAACAAATATGTGGCCACACTCTTGCAGAGGACTTCAAAGTTCTATACTATCGATTCAGGCTCACAGGTGCTCGTTAGACAGGTAGTTACTTGTGATAGGTTGGGTTTAAAGATTGTTTTCTCCAATTTTTTAGGATTAACCCTATCCCATTTTAGCACAAAACCATGGTTGTGACTATATTTCATCGGTTGTTCAGTAAACTGTCCCCTGTCAGCCACAATACTCAACAATAAGACAAGTGGATTATGGTCGCTAGCAGGGTTTGGTTCTATTCTAAAATCATCAATAAGATGAACATACCTATTAGAAACTAACGCAAAATCGATTACACTCATTTGTCCCCAGTCCCTTGAAAGGTTGGAATTGGCACAGTTGAAGTGCTAGTCAACATATCTAGCATGCAGAGATCATTTACCACAATAATGTTGTTCAATGCATCGCACTGTATAGTGTGCTTAAAGTGTGCAAGTGGTTGTTCATTAATATCCAGTAAACCACAAACTTTGCTCCCACTTTGATAGCATGTGGTACAATTAAAATCCCCCAACCACATAATACACAAAGGAGAAAATCTTTCAGTCACTTTGGCTATTTCAACCTTCAAGCCGTCAATAATTGGTGCAGTCTGGGTGTTAAAAATGTTATAGTACCAATTGATTAAGAGCAAGGGGACAGGAAACAAGTTAGTAATCAAGATCAATTGGTACCATGGAGAAGCCATTATTTTATCTATATTTAATGACTTGTATTTTTACCGAAATTGAAGTCATTAGGCCACCTTTTGCCCTCCCAGCCAATAAAGGTTCAGCGTGGATGACAGATGAGTAATATCCGTCCAGGCATGGTTCAGTTCTGCTCCAAGTTTCTTGAAGACAGATGATGTCAAAGGATTTAATATATTCCATCCATGCCTCATCCAATAATCTTCGTGAGATGCCTGCCACATTCCACGAGATTAAGCGAAAGGTGCATCTATCGATTTGATTATTTACTATATCTAGGTGTTTACTAGAGCTAAGCCCTTCTACTGTTTGACCGGCGTGTGTGGTATTCTGATTATCCTCACAATCTGTAACCAAGGCCAGCGTTTTGTCTTTATTGCGAGACAGCTGAAAATCTCCATATTCTCCCAAAGGGTTACCAGATGATATAGGCTCGCTAATGTTCCCACAACATAATGGAAATACATTCTGATAGATACATCTGCCGTGTGGATTCCTCACCTTGTGAATATCCCCCTTGCGCCAGCAACGTTCGGAAATTTTCTTCGTAGTACGCCGACGTGGGCGACGTCACAGGAGCACGGCATCGCGCGCGACTCCGTCTGACGTCACCGACCCCATATCAGGCCCACGCCGGCGTGATGACGTCACTTCCCTTTTTTCCGCGTCTTCGACGCTAACGGTTTTCGGGATCTTCTGCGATACTTAGTATCTTTCTGTTAATTAATTGCCACTGTTTCTCTCTTACGACTTGATTCTTCTCCGAAGATGTCGTCGAGGAAAACAGGCTTTAAGCCATGTAGGTCTTGTGCCCGCACGATGTCCATCACTGACCCACATAAGGATTGTTTGTGGTGTCTTGGTTCGAGTCACGACGTCAAGAACTGCAATTCCTGTTTTAAGATGAATCCAAAGGCGCTTCGAGAGCGTGAAGCTAAATTACTTTTGGCAAAAGTAAAACAGGATTCTGGTCGTTATTCGAGATCGACGTCACGAAGATCGAAGTCGAAGCAAAGGTCTCGATCGAAGTCGGGATCGGCGTCGAGGTCCAGAGCGGGTTCGAGATCTGGAGAGGAGTCGAGATCCAAAGCAAAGTCAAAATCCAGAGAAAGATCTAGATCTAGATCTAAATCGGCTTCAGGTCACGCTTCGAGCTCCTCGAGGAGAAAGCATAAGAGGAGGAAGCACAGTTCGAAACATCATTCGGAGAAGAAATCCTCTGATTCGAAGAGAAGGTCTCACAAACATCGTAAAGACTTTGTCTCTCCTTCGCCTGCTTTATCAAAAGAAGGTTCTCCAGCCCCGGAGCCAGAACCGGAGCCGGATCCGATGTCCTCGGAACATGAGGAAGAAGAGGTGATTCCTCAGGAACCGGCTCCAGCGGAGACTCCTGCGGATCCGGAAGGTCAGAGTGAGAGTGTGTCGGGACGACCTCCATTGGATCCGGTAGGTCCATACCCTCCCTTTCCTGGTCCTGGACAGGATCCTTCGCATTTTCTAAATGCAATGTTCGGAGTATATTCCAGGGCAATGTACCCCACTGGAGCACCTGTTGGTCCCATGGGTCCATTATCATACAATCTGGGTATTCCTCAGTCGTACGCCCCAGCTCCATTTATGCCGTTCATGCCGGCGCCTCTTCCACCATGGCTCGGTACGGCTCCACCGAGGTCTTCGACTCCGCATGCGGCTTCGCCGACTCCGGATCGACCTCGCAGTTGAGATCGAGGTACCACACCTGTTCATGACTCTCGTCCTGTTGCTCCGGCTCCTCGATCGACGTCGGAACCGGCTCCGTCGGAGTCGTTACCGGATCCGTCGACTTCGATTCGATTGGAGTGGTCGAGACGAAGAGCTCAGCGTCTTCTAGAACAAAAAGATGATGAAAGTTCTGATGTGGAAGAAGGCGAGCTTCCTGATCATGACGATGATTTCGATGAGCTTCGGGATGCTAGTGGTCTAGAACTCTCTCCCGAGTGGGTTCTGCCTTCAGCTTCTGATGCTCCGTCTAGGGACGTGGCACCCTATCACGTGGTCATTAGGAAGGCTGCTGACCTTCTTAATTTAAAGCTGCCCACAGTGGAGTACACACCCAACATCCTCACTGAAGTCTTACATTCTCCTTCTTCAATTGTGGAGCCTACACTGCCATTTACTGATGCCTTGACGGATCCAATAAAGGAGATTTGGAAGAAGCCTTTATCTGCTCCTGCAGTTTCAAGAGTTATTGCAAGACGCTATAGGGTGGCTCCTGATGACCCTGCATTTCTTTCTACGCATCCATCCCCAGAAAGTCTTGTGGTTCAGGCGGCTTGCTCTAATAGGGCTGCTGGCTCCTTCCCTCAAGTACCAGCTGACAAAGAGTCTAAAAAATTAGATCAGTCTGCGAAGAAGACTTTCTCTTCTGGGAGCATGGCTCTTAAATCATCAAATGCTACTTGCCTTTTAGGTAGATATGTGCATGCGCTAATGGACTCAGTGAAGCAATTATCATCAAAACTTCCTGAGGATGATAAGAAGAACTTTATTGAAGTAGTCTCTGACACTCAGGCTGCTGCCCGCATGGTCATTCAAAGCGGTATGGACACTGTGGATTCTGTTGCTAGAATTATGGGTTCATCCATTGCGACCAGGAGAGCCGCATGGCTAAAGTCTTCAGATTTCTCTGCGGATGTGCAATCTACATTGCTGGACTTACCCTTTGATGGAACTGGCCTTTTCGGTAAGAAGGCTGATGTAGCCTTGGAAAGGTTTAAGGACAGCCGTGCCACCGCGAGATCTTTGGGTCTGCAGATGAGAGGGTCGACGACTAAAAAGTTCAAAGGATTTGGCAGATCTTCTTTTCGTCCCTTCAAGCAGGGCCAACAACAACAACAGCAACAGCAGCAAAACCCTCTATATAGATCCTATAGAGGTAAACAGAGGGGTCGTGGACGTGGACGTCAAGTCTCCTCTTCCTCCACTTCCTCCAATAATGCCCAACCCCCACCCGCATCAGCAAAGCAGCCCTAGATCCACCATTCTGGATCATGTAGGGCCAGTAGGGGGTCGGCTTACTCATTTTCTACGAGATTGGGAATCGGTTACATCAGATCTTTGGGTTCTCAATCTCGTAGAGAATGGGTATGCACTTCCTTTTCAGGAATTCCCTCCCAATTACCCTCCTTGCCAAGGTTATTGTTCGGAGGACCACCTGCTTCTCCTGCAGGAGGAAGTCCTGGCACTGTTTCGAAAGGGTGCGATAGAGGTGGTTCCAGAGCAGGAGAGGGGTCAAGGGTGCTACTCCTGGTATTTCTTGATTCCCAAGAAGGATGGCAGGCTTCGGCCGATCCTAGATCTCAGGATTTTGAACCTCTATCTCAAACAGGAGAAGTTCAAAATGCTCACCCTTGCTCAGGTTCTTCTAGCGCTGATGGAAGAAGACTGGATGGTATCGATCGACTTGCAGGATGCGTATTTTCACATCCCAATCCTGAAGTCGCACAGGAAGTATCTCCGTTTTACGGTGGGATCGCAACACTACCAGTTTGCGGTTCTTCCCTTTGGACTTACTACTGCGCCTCGAGTCTTCACCAAGGTGATGGCAGTGGTGGCTGCGCATCTCAGAAGGTCGGGGATTCCTGTATTCCCTTATCTAGACGACTGGCTGATCAAAGCAGAGTCGCCGGAGATGGTGCTCCATCATCTGCAGGAGACAACTCAGTTGTTACACAGGTTGGGTTTTTCGATAAATGTACCCAAGTCTCACCTGGTGCCCTCCCAGCGCAACCTGTTCATAGGTTCGGTACTGGACACTTCTGTATGTCGTGCATTCCCTCCACCTCTGTGGAAAAGTAAATTTTGCCATGTTCTGTGTCCCTACGTGTCATCCATCATATATTATGTGTGCATGATCAATATGCATATGTTATTCCCTATGTCCGATTCAAGACGCAATTATAGTTGTGTCCACCTCTGGTATGTCATTTCCCAGTCCCCATGAGTAATATGAGTATCAGGCCTATGTAAAGTAATGTTGCCACGTTTCTCAGTGTGCACGTTATTCTATTATAAAGTCCCCGTTTCCAGGCCTCAACAGGGCCCGGACATCAGATTCAGTTCCTGTCTCCTGAAGCCTCGCTGAGGAGCGATACAGCCCCCACCTGTATCCTCGACCTTTCCCTTACTTCCTGCCTCGCAGTGCCCGGTGCAGCTTGGCTCTGCCTCTGAGTCTGCCAAGACTATGTTGTGATTCCAGCTATCAGTTCAGTCCTCCTTCTCTGCATTCCTAAACTACTGAACTGCATCAATAGTTTCCGTCATTGTCTAGCCTATTCGGCTCCATGTTAAGAGAAATACTGTATTTAATGGTCATTTAATATTCTTCATCACGCACTACATGTAAAATAAATGCATGCTCCAGTCTTAGAGTCAGTTAGCTTTTTCCCTCATGACTTCTAGTTTATATCAACATGTTCCCTAAACATTAGATACTAGATAGGGTTTAGGTACATGTCGCTCCGACCCTCCAGACTTTAGTCTCTGCTCCTAGCACAGAGTTCATAGCCCCCAGCTTCTCCTAGTAACACGTCATCCCAGCAGTTTGCGCGCACCACCAGGTTAGAGGTCCCGGCTCCTTAGGTAGCCCCCTCCATGGTTTCCGCCCCATTCAAGACATATTCTGTTACGTTTGCATCACATGTCTATGTATACTCCCAGTTACACCTCCTTCTCACCCTATCTTTCGCGACTGCTACGCGTCACGCCTTCTGTTCCACCCACTGCTACGCCTACTGCAATGTAATGCTATGTGTTTGCGTTATGTATATATGCTCATGTATTGTTATTAAGAGGCGGCGCGCTCATCCCAAACCCAGCCCCAGCAGCTGCTGGGCCCTGTCATCCTATTCCTATGCAGGTTGTCCTGTTCCTGTCCTTATGCTGTATTAAACCTGCAAAACTCCTTCTACCTCGAATCTTGACTCTTATTTTATTGAGCTATCTGTTATTCATTCATTCATTCAAAAATAGATCCGGTATTATTTATTTATATACCACATAATGGCGCCCGAATAGGGACTTGCCCTTTCCCCACGCGTCGGTGAAGCCACGCCGACCCCCTGACCCTCTGCAGTCGTGACGGAACTCTTCTGCGCAGTGGCAGATATTTCTGCTCAAGTATCCCTCAGGCCCACGGAGGAGACGGAGGAGGCGGTCCAGCATCCAGACGAGACGGTGGAGGAACGCGGCGAGTCCCGACCAGAGCCCAAGCCAAGAGTCCAAGGTCCGAGGTATCCGGAGGTCCACCCGTAACTGAAGTCCGAAGTCCGAAGTTCGTCGTCGTAGCAGTCCAGTCCAGTCCGAGGCCTTCCGTTCTTGCTGCCCGGTGAGTACCGTTACTGGGGTGGTATCTAGACAGGGTCAATTTAATTGACTCTGGTCTGTGGGTTGGTGGTACACAGTCCCACAAACGAAGTGTCCACTTCGGTGGATGCGGGTCCTGACGTGTCTCTTTAAGAGACCGGTAAGTTTCGTACTGTTTCAGCAGTGCATCTAGTTTCTGTTCTAGTCAGTTCTGTTCTCGAGAAATTTCAAGTATTTTCAGGTGGTTTTCTGTTCGAACTGTTATTCATAATGTTCTTCATGTATTTTAATGTTGTGGTATGAGTGCGACGTGATTTCGTGTTTTTCATTGTGTATTGTATTATGTCCAGATTATAGTCCAGTCATGCCGCTCTTCTCAAAATTACGTCAGTTAAAAACTAGAAAGGGTCTGCTGGAAGCAGCAGTTCCCGTCCCGCCTAGGGACAGTCCAGGTCATTTTATGTATCAGAAACATGGCATAAGTGCCATATTGTATCTAGATTTATGGGTAGAGTATACCAAACAGTTAGAAGAAAAGTATAGATGGCCCGTATCGGGTACATGGGATGCCGAATGCATCATGCGAGTAGAAGAAGCATTATGGAAAAAGAAAGCCAGACAGTCACAGAAAGATGCCATCGAGTTATGGCGCAAAGAAGCTCATAAAAGAACCGAAAAGGAAATCAGAAAGTCAGAATTAAGTAGAGAATCCTTAGAGCGAGCCCAAGAAAAAGAATTAATCGAGATAGGTGAACGAGTTAGAACTGAGCAATCAGACAGACAGAGGCATGCCCTTATTAAGGGTATGTATCCTCTTCTTGCTGAGGGCTTGCCAAAGGCGACCCCAGAGGCATCCAGTAACTTTCCGCCACCACTAGTTCCGACCAAACTACGTCACAAACCGACCGCAGCTGATATTTTCATCTCGTCCTATTTGGACGACACAGTCCCCGAATATGCAAATCCTGTTCGCGCTCCGCCAGTCCCTGTAAATCAGGTAATTCCTGCTCCTCCAGACACCGGGGTGCCCTTAACAGCCCCCCCGGGTCAGCCCGCCATACAAGTCCAGCCCACGTTACAATTACCGACCCTGCCAGGACGAAAAGCATCAGTTGATGATTCTAGTTTAGGGGCCGCAGGAGGA
The DNA here is from genome assembly GCF_964261635.1 of Lissotriton helveticus. Taxonomy (NCBI): domain Eukaryota; kingdom Metazoa; phylum Chordata; class Amphibia; order Caudata; family Salamandridae; genus Lissotriton; species Lissotriton helveticus. The sequence goes on from NC_136072.1 coordinate 783,114,792, forward strand.
GGTCTTCCTCAAACCCCGCCGCCATACAAGCGTTTATCAGCACTCGAATTACATGCTCAAGCATCACAGCGTACTCCCAAGAGTAATAAGTCTGTTGCAGAGATCAGGCAAACCCTTGGCGAATGTGTCTATGACCCAGTTCCAGGCGAGTTTAATATGGTTTTATATTCCGTACGCGTAAGGAGAGTGACCGAGTATCTAGTCACCCTGCCGAATATGAAAGAAGACCTAGACAGGATATATCGTTTCATCCGTACAGGGGATGACCCACAAAGTATTAGTGATGCCATGTCTCAAAGGAAAGCCGAGATTCAGCGCATGATATTGAAGTTCTTAATTAACTGTCTAATAAGAGAACAAGATTACCCGTCTAAAGACCCGGAAGAAATGAAAACTCTAACAAAGTGGAGTGATAATATAGCCGAAGGAAAGCACAATACTATTGGTGCCATGGAAAGTATGTACAAGAAAATCCGTAGAGAGATAATAAAGATACACGAACAGCGTAAAGCAGCACAAGTAAGCGAGAAAGAAAGTACCTCTGATCCTGAAGAGGAAGACGACGAGAATACTGCCAGAATAGCGTATGTAGGAAAACCTAGATTTCCAGATCGCCATTTACGTCTAGAACCCAAGTCTACTTTCCATCATTCAGCACCAGAACAAGGTTCCCTAGAACAAGTATTCCAAGCTACCGATCATATTCTGAAATCACGAATCGGTTATAGTGAATTAAGTACTATGCATGAACAGGAACTAGTTCGGTCAGCAGTCCGATGGATTACTGATTCTACCACTTTTCCAGACGAAATAGTGGCACAAATGTTTCTGAAATTGCCCCCAGCCGAGCAGCGACTGGTGGGTATGTATATGATTCAGCACCTCATTATTCTGTATGAGGGTCAGCACTCTGATCCAGGTCCGTTACATGATATCCTGAACGAGTTACTCCAGTATAGATGGAGAGGTCTAGGTACCGATTTAATTAGTGTAATTCTAGAACAGCGCCACAAATATAGAACATTCTTGAACCCGCATTTTGTTCATGTCTCACCCCCAGAAAGTAAATCATTCTACATAGACAGACAGAATCCGTTACGAGAAGTCCACCCAGTCAGAGGAGCGGGTGGCGAAATGCAACGAGTGTTTGTTTACACCCCGATCACAAAGATGGAACTTCTCGAGATGAAGAAATTAATTCCCTGTCATGACAAAGATCCAGCAGGGTTCCATAGAGAATTAAAAGACATGCTCCGTATGGGAGAATACACATACCCAGATATCATTAAAATGTTAAAGGTCCTGTTGCCCGTAGGGGTGTATGAAAAGCTTAAAGAAAAAGAATGGGAGGTGGGAGAGAAAAAGATAGATTGGGCAGTTCTAGAAGCTGAAGACAAGTCACGTGTACCAGGTACTGGTCTCGGAGATAAATGTAAAGAATTACCAGAATTATTGATTCAAGTTTTACCCAGATTATTAACAACGAAAAAGGAAGACTGGGATGCAATCTCAGCCTGTAAACAGAAACAAGAAGAAGATATTAGTGATTTTTATTCTAGGTTTGAAAAGTGCTTCAGTATCAACAGTGGTCTCAAGACAAGTAGTGAGTCATATCCTCACCTTTTCGTTACTAAATTAGTCGAGAATTCAAGCCCACAAGTTAGAAACCGAGTTCTGAAAGTCGAAAGTACCTGGCAAGCTAATACCCCGTCCCAGATGCTCCAGATGCTCCAGTATCACCAGAATAGAATCAGGGAAGAGCAAGAACACGAGAGAAAACGTATGAAAGACACGAAAATGAAAGTGCTAGTTGCACAATCTGTTCCTCAAGACAGTCAGAAGAGGGGTCCGAATCAAGCCAGTCATCCTGCAGCACCCGTTAAAGGGAACTGCAATTATTGTAAACAGCCAGGTCATTTTATAAATGAGTGTGCAGTTCTGAAACATAACATAGCTACTGGTAAGACTAAAGAAAGACCACGTCCGCCTAGACAGGAACAAGTTTCACAGATTCCTCAGCCACAGAATGCACCACAGACAGTTACAGTACCGCAGCCTATTGCTGCAACACAGCATGTCACATCGCAGATGTACCAGTATGCACAGTCTGAGTATCCAGAGTACCAGCCATATTCATGAAACAGCCTAGAGAGGGAGGTAGGCTTGCCTCTCATCGAGATACCTGTAGATCAAGAAGGTCCCTATGTTCACAGTCAAGTATTAGGGAAAGACAGAAAGTTTTTGATTGATACAGGGGCAAGTAGGACCACAATTAGTCACGCCGAAGTTCCAGGGGCTCCGCTCTCAGGCTCTAGAAATGTTTCCCTTGGATTTTCAGGAAAGCCTATCGTTAATGAGATTTCAAAGCCAGTCACTCTAGAAGTAGGTCCATTGTCCCGCACTACTGATCTGTTACTTACTAAGTCATGTCCAGAAAATCTATTGGGCATTAAAACACTGAAAGAGTTAGGTGCAGTTATATGTTGTTCCCCGGAGGGAATACGTCTGTTCCTACGTGACTTTAAGGGTCACTATGTATTACGAGATTTTGATCCCAGACTGTCTAAAGTTCCGCAGCATTTATGGGCGCAAGGTCCAACTGATGTAGGTTACATGCAAATCACACCCCATCGTGTGACTCTCAAACCAGGTGTAGTGTTACCACGAATCAGACAGTACAGATTGCCACCCGAGGCTGTAGCAGCCTTATCCAAAATTATTGACGAGCTCATGGCTCAAGGAGTAGTTGTAGAAACTGACTCCAACGTATGTAACTCTCCGATCATTCCAGTCATGAAACGTACTGATCCAAATGCACCCCCAGTATATCGATTAGTGATTGATTTACGAGAACTTAACAAATGTATTATTCCTCAGTACCCAGTTGTCCCAGATATCTCTTCCCTGTTAACTGCTATTGATTCCGAAGCCACGTTCTTCACTGTCATAGACCTCAAGAACGCATTTTTTAGTGTTCCCATTCATCCAGACAGCCAGTTTCTTTTCGGATTCTGTTTAAATGGAAGGAGCTATATGTTTACACGCGCTCCTCAAGGTTTCACAGAAAGCCCTAGTATTTACAGTCAAGCACTCAAGAGACAACTAGACAATGTTCACATGCCAACTGACACTGCCCTGCTCCAGTATGTCGATGATCTACTGATCACAGCCCGTTCTGAACGTGACTGCGAGCGAGCGTCACTCACGGTTTTGTATTTCCTAGCCGAGATGGGGCACAAGGTGTCACCTTCGAAGCTTCAATTCTGTGTCCAGCAAGTGGTCTACTTAGGACACTTACTGTCCAAGAGGGGTAGGCAGTTGACACCAGACCGTATCCAGTTGATAGCGAGTCTTCCCCAGCCCAGAACCCAGAAGGAGGTACGTGCCTTTATTGGCCTTACTTCTTATTGCAGACAATGGATTCCTCAGTATGCATTTCTAGCCAAGCCACTGATACAGTTAACGACACAGGAGGCAGCCGTACCGACTGTCCTCCCTTGGACATCTGAACATACACTTAGTTTCAACGAGTTAAAGAAAGCTTTATGTCAAGCTCCAGTTCTAGCAACACCGAACTACAGTAAGCCTTTTACACTTTTCGTTACTGAACGTGAAGGTACAGCATTATCTGTTCTCACACAAGACCAAGCAGGACAATACAAGCCCTGTGCTTATTTTTCTAGCACATTAGATCCAGTGGCCCAGGCTCTGCCTGCGTGCCTCAAGTCAGTTGCAGCCACAGCACTAGCTATCAGACAAAGTGATTCCATAGTCTTAGGACATACCTTGACAGTACAAGTCCCACACTCCGTGGAAGTTCTTTTAAACCGAACACAAACTCAGCACTTGACAATTGCACGTTTAACAGGTTATGAATTGACACTGTTCCAGCCACACATAGAAATCAGACGCTGCAACGTTCTGAATCCTGCTACACTGTTACCATCAGTTAATTCAAATTCTGCCACACACGACTGTGTGGAAGTAGTTAACATTACAACAAAGCCAAGACAAGACCTGACAGACATTCCGTTACCAGATCCCGACCTGACACTTTATGTGGATGGTTCATGTATGAGAACTAGTACAGGAGATCTAGTCGCCGCGTATGCAGTGACTACTGACACCGAAGTTATTAAGACACACCGCATTGATACCCTGTCCGCTCAAGCAGCAGAGCTAGTTGCTCTGACACAAGCCTGCATACACGCCAAGAACCTGAAAGTTAATGTTTACACAGATTCACGTTACGCATTTGGAGTTGTACACGACTTTGGAGTGCTCTGGCAGGAGAGAGGTTTCATGACTTCTCATGGAACCAAGATTCAGCATGGTCTCCTTATTCAAGCTCTGTTAGATGCCATACACTTACCGACATCTATTGCTATTATGAAATGCAAAGCACATACGAAAGTTACTGACACTATTTCTCAAGGTAATGATCTAGCAGATCGCACAGCCAAGCTTACAGCACAGACTCCAGACACTCAAGTTAATCTAACACAGACACATACTCCAGATCTGACTACATGTATGATAGTTAAGGACCCCACCCAGGATGTCATAGATATCCAGTTACATGCTACTCCCGATGAAATCAAGAAATGGTCTGAACAAGGAGGGGTCCCGACAGATCAAGGATGGTTAACAAAGGGTAGAGCCAGAGGAGCCAAGATGGCGACCGGAGCGGACGCGTAGGCTCCCGGCTCCGCCAGCCCTTGAGCCCCGTCAAGCTATCCTGCCTACTATCCTGCCCGACCCGTCGACTGCTTTGACGGGGGCGAAGTGCTGCAATCGCCCGTGTTCCGCCGGACTCTCAGCTCGTCCGGAAGGCTTAGATAGCCGGGTGCCCGTCCCGACGCCATTGCCCCAGCGCTCCTCGCCGCTCACTACCGGACCTCGGCGTGGTGGGGACGAGAAACCTGCCTGCAGAGCGCCCGCATCCTGACAGAGGCAGCTCTCCCTGGAACGTGGTCGACAGCGTTTCGGATGCCGCAGAGTGCCACACATTGTGATCGACAAGCACTACAGGGATGACCGCACGGCACTCCGGCTCCTTTGTTTCGTGCTGAGAGGGGATGACTCGAATCCATTGCGGGACTCTCCCGAATCTGGCTGACCGCCCGTTTGCCCTAACTGCCTGAATCTGCTGACGGGGGCTCCTCATTGGCGACGCTATATTTTAACTCGCAGCGGTGGGAGACGGAGTAATTGCTGCCCCGTGTCGCACCCCCCAGGCTCCTGCTACTGGCTTGTGGGCGCCATGTATGTCCCCGCTGACTTGTGGGACGGGGATGGCCGTCCGCCATTGCCCCTTGCTCGTAATATCGTGGCTGTGCCGGGGATCGCCTTGCCTGCTTCAACCGGTGTTGTGGGCAGTGGGGGCGTGCTGCCTACTCTGTCTTATGGAGATATCCTGTCGGCCCTGTGTGACCTGCGGGCGACGCTACTGCGAGGCTCCCAGGGGTTAAGTGACACGCTCGACGACATTGCCTTGGACCTGGCGCAGATTCGGAGGGGCTGCTCTCGTCAATCACTGATCGCTCCCTTGATGATTCCTGCTAATGACACTGTGTTGCCGAGTGTTTCCAGTTGGACTGAGTTTAGTTCTGCCGTGACTGGCGTTTGCGGACGATCGCACATCGACTCTGCCTTTGATACATTGTTCCCACAGTCTGCTGCGGTTTCATCACCTTCGCTGCTATTACCGGAGATGGGACTGCTATCTATTCTACTCCTGGCCCCCTTGAATACTATCTCTTCAGAGCCTCCGCCTTTCCCCCTGTTGTATTTGCTTTCTCTGAGTACTTTTGTGACTCCTTTTATTGTGACCGATACATTCGTGGATGTGTGGCGCCTTCCATTTTGTATTCGTGAGTCTACCCCCTCCTTTTTGTTTCCATCTTATTCCTTTGTTGTGGAGGGGATCGACACTCATGGAGGGTTATGTACTGGAGGGCGTCTGAAGTCGGGCCAGGGTTAGACGGTCTCTCTGCTGTACTGTTCTCTTACCTGATGGGGGTTGGGTTTGAGATGTTGTACGGGGGGCTGTGTGACCACACGCAGAGTGCGACTTGATTTTCCAGCTGGTTGGATGTTATTGTTTATGGCTCAGCTCTCGCTCGCAGTGCATCCATTCTACCATAGCACTCTTGTCTGCGGCGTAGTCGGCACTACAACAGGCTATCCTGTACCTAGCGAGCCGTCGGCTCTGTTGAAATAATTTTGGGTGCCTGACTTGCCAGCAATGTTCCGTGGGACGGGGGATTGCCTGTACAGGGTGGCGTCCATTTTATTTCTTTTTGTCTCTGCCCTGCCTGGGGCGGCCATCTTAATCTTTGTTCTGGCTGGGGCGGGTTTCGGGCGGGTACCATGATGTAGTTATCGTTTGCGACTGATGTAGAGCTAGGGGGTTCCGACTGTTCACTTGCAATGGCCTATTTTCTGTGGTTCATAACTGTGGCGCCTTTTTGGCGCGTATCAACGCTTCAGCTCCTCACATTTAATTTGCTTCTTGTCTATCCTGACACCTCGACTGTGGTTTGGAGCGGCCCATGTCCTGTTGTCTACTCTACACTTGGGGTGGTGTTTCATGGGTCCGGTTTGTGCTCTTGTGTACCGCATTTGTAACCCCCTTGTTTTTCGGCCTTTGTCCTTTTTCGATTCTACTGGCGTATGGGTCCTTTTTGGCTGGGTGTCCGGGAGTTCTGTTGTTGTATTGGCTCCTCCCCCCCCTTCTTTAATGGGAGTTCTGGGACTGTCCTTCCTTGCTCCCTTTATCACTTGTGAGAGTTTTTTCTTTACCTTTTCTCCTCTTCATGAGTGAGAATCTTTATTTCTTTTCGTTTCTTTCTTTCTCTTCTCTATATTTCGGGTTCTTTAGAGGGCGACAGGCACTTTACCGGGGGGGGGTAGGCCGTAGCCTCCGGATTGTTGTAGGGTGGGGGGATGGATTTAGTTTTTCTTTTTAGTTTCTATGGGCCTTGTTTTTCTATCGTTTCTGCGCTTTCTTGTTCTTTTTCTGCTCTGGGTCTGACATGGGATTAGTGGGGAGTGGGTGGCGCTGTAGGTGGTGCATAAATGTGTACTGATACTCCTGTTGTTTGCATTGTACTGCCATACCATGGGGTGTTTATCTCTATTGTTGATCCTAATTATGCTGCCTACCCGTGTTGTGAAGCTACTGTACGGACTCAGCTCTTCTTGAATCTATTCTTCACTGACTACTATTTAGATCATATTTAAAAAACTTAAACCTCATTGCTCCTATCCTTGGCGACCTGCTCCCGTATAGTGTAACTGCTGCTAATTGATGCTGTATTGTCTGATGCCGCTGGGGAATTGCATTGCTTACATCTGTGCCTACAGTATCGTGGCCGGCCTGCTGGTTGTAGGCCCGTATTTGTTCTCCTTCTCAAGCACAATAAAGGTTTTTGAAAAAAAAAAAAAAAACAAAAAAAAAAAAACAAAGGGTAGAGCCACATGGTTTCTCCCCGACTCTATGGTTCAAGTCCTCATTAATACCGCACATAGTCCAGCACATTTAGGAGAAAAAGCAATGTTAGACAGTATCCAGAACATTTGGTTCAACAAGCATTTACGAGCTGCAGCCAAGCAGAAAGTCCGTACCTGTATGATATGTTGTCAGTTTAATCCAGGTAAAAGTGTCCCCGTGGAACAAGGGGGATTCCAGCCTCCTGACCACCCTTTTGAGGTCCTCCAGATGGATTATATTCAGATGGAGCGATGTCGAGGTTTCAAGTATGTTCTTGTAGTTGTATGCGCTTTGTCCAGGTGGACAGAAGCATATCCAGTTCCAGATTACACAGCCGCGACCACTGCCAAGCAGTTGGTTCGTGAATTTTTCCCTCGATATGGACTCCCTAGAGTCGTATATTCTGATAACGGTCAGCCATTCTCATCTGAGTTGATGAAGCACGTTTCCCTTTTGCTAGGGTACCAGTGGAAGTTCCATTGTGTACGCCATCCTGAAGCAGCCGGTCTCGTTGAGAGACATAATCAGACTCTGAAAATCCGAATTGCCAAAATATGTAAAGATAAGGGTGTGGACTGGCTAGTAGCTCTGCCAGTTGCTTTGTTTTATATGCGCATGGTCGCACATTCCAGATCAGGTCTGTCCCCGTATGAGGTCGTATTCGGCCGCCCCCCTAACATGTGGGGTACTCCTAGACCCCGAAGTATTACTGATGTTTCAAGTAATATGCTGACAGATTACCTAGCTTCCTTGATGTCTGCCCTCAACTCATGTCGTTCACAGGTTGCCGCCGCATTTCCAGACAATACCGAGGTGGCACCGCATGAGATCGTTCCAGGTTCGATGGTGCTCGTACGTAACTTCGACAGATCAAGTCCGCTGGAGCCACGTTGGAAGGAGCCCCGTCAGGTCCTCCTCACCACCCGTACAGCCGTGAAATTGGAAGGACGCCGCGGCTGGGTGCATCTTTCGCACGTCAAGAAATTCTACGGATTAAAGCCGGTCTCCAAGAACATTTCCCAGGATATCAAGACTTGTCAAAACATTGTTCCTAAGGACTGTCCCGCAAATGACATTGACACAACCCCTCCCCTGTTAGAGAAAACTCCGCAGCAGGAGTATAAACAAAAACTCCGGTCTAGTAAAATAAGTCAGTCAGTTTGATTGTCTAAGTCCTCCCCTAGGTGAAACGGTTAGACTGTTTCTGACATGTATAAAATGGACCCCCATAGTGAGAGAGTCAGTCAAAACTCAAACCGATGTATCGTTTTTCTAAGTTTCATATTATTCATCAGCATAATGATTTCCTGCACTAGTTACGCATTTTTCCTGTGTTTTCCAGTTTCACATGTAAATAAGCCTTCTAATGTTACAGTAGAGCACACGTTTAGTGATCTGCCTCCTCACGAATATTCATACCGCCTCGCTATGCGTAACAATACTTTTATCCGCATGTTGCATTATTCACACCAGACCAGCAATGCCACTAATTGTTGGGTGTGTGGTCGACTCCCCCCTTTCCAGACACCGAAGGGAGTTCTGCCACTCTTTCCTTATCCTTTTTCACATAATGGTTCGTGTGGAGCATGGTCCACGTTAACGTCATCCTCAACAGATATGTCTTTTCTTAACAGCACATGTTTCCCAGACAAGCAAGGTTTCCCCCACAGAACAGGTTTAGATCTAGAAAATGAAGTGTACAATTTAGGTAACTATTCGTCGGATTTTATGGTCCTGAATGTTCAGTCTGATACTACTCCAGACTCACCTGCTATTTCAGTACTACCAGTCAAAGGCGAATTATGTGTCCGTAATTATGGTTCTGTACACGTAGGACATAGTGATTGTATTACTATTATCAAGTATAGTGACAGTGGGAAATCTATTTTTAAAGCTTCACGTCATTCTTATTTTGTTTGTGGTCAAACTGCATATGTTCGTCTGCCCCTCGATTGGGAGGGAACCTGTTACATTGCCTTCCTACTGCCACCTGTTTTTCTAGCCCCACCTGATTATCATAGAAATACACATCTAGTACATACTAGACACAAAAGAAACCTACCGATTGTCGATTATACTGAAACTGCTGCAGAGCAATTCATTGATATTGATAAAGGTGTGTTCCCTTATTTAGGTACAGTTGTAAACAGTAAGCTAATTCGTAGGTTAACAAGAACCCTTGAAGCTGTAGTAGATGAGACTGCCTCCGCTCTAGGTAACTTAACCGAAGAACAATCCTTTATGAGAATTGTCGTGCTCCAGAATCGTCTCGTCCTTGACGTCATACTGGCCGATAGGGGTGGGGCCTGTAGACTCATCGGATCTAGTTGCTGCATTTTCATTCCAAATAACGCGCCGTCTGTTTATTTAGCTATAACCAGACTTCATAAAATTGCCCATCTGTTACACCAAGATCCAGGCACCTGGACATGGTCCGGTTGGTTCTGGAACATAATTTCCGCCTGGGGATGGAAAATCCTGTCCTTTCTAGGTATTGCAGTAGCGATCATATTCAGCTGCTGCCTCTGTATACAATGTGGCCCTGCGATTTGCGGCATGTGTGCTACCTCTTGTATTCCTAGTCCCAAGCCCCGTTCTAAATCTCGTTCCAAGACAATTCGAGATGAACAAATGGTACTGTATGAAATGATAGATGGTATCATGAATATTGATGTTTCCTGATGGAAACGTAGTGACAAGGAGGGAATGTGGAAAAGTAAATTTTGCCATGTTCTGTGTCCCTACGTGTCATCCATCATATATTATGTGTGCATGATCAATATGCATATGTTATTCCCTATGTCCGATTCAAGACGCAATTATAGTTGTGTCCACCTCTGGTATGTCATTTCCCAGTCCCCATGAGTAATATGAGTATCAGGCCTATGTAAAGTAATGTTGCTACGTTTCTCAGTGTGCACGTTATTCTATTATAAAGTCCCCGTTTCCAGGCCTCAACAGGGCCCGGACATCAGATTCAGTTCCTGTCTCCTGAAGCCTCGCTGAGGAGCGATACAGCCCCCACCTGTATCCTCGACCTTTCCCTTACTTCCTGCCTCGCAGTGCCCGGTGCAGCTTGGCTCTGCCTCTGAGTCTGCCAAGACTATGTTGTGATTCCAGCTATCAGTTCAGTCCTCCTTCTCTGCATTCCTAAACTACTGAACTGCATCAATAGTTTCCGTCATTGTCTAGCCTATTCGGCTCCATGTTAAGAGAAATACTGTATTTAATGGTCATTTAATATTCTTCATCACGCACTACATGTAAAATAAATGCATGCTCCAGTCTTAGAGTCAGTTAGCTTTTTCCCTCATGACTTCTAGTTTATATCAACATGTTCCCTAAACATTAGATACTAGATAGGGTTTAGGTACATGTCGCTCCGACCCTCCAGACTTTAGTCTCTGCTCCTAGCACAGAGTTCATAGCCCCCAGCTTCTCCTAGTAACACGTCATCCCAGCAGTTTGCGCGCACCACCAGGTTAGAGGTCCCGGCTCCTTAGGTAGCCCCCTCCATGGTTTCCGCCCCATTCAAGACATATTCTGTTACGTTTGCATCACATGTCTATGTATACTCCCAGTTACACCTCCTTCTCACCCTATCTTTCGCGACTGCTACGCGTCACGCCTTCTGTTCCACCCACTGCTACGCCTACTGCAATGTAATGCTATGTGTTTGCGTTATGTATATATGCTCATGTATTGTTATTAAGAGGCGGCGCGCTCATCCCAAACCCAGCCCCAGCAGCTGCTGGGCCCTGTCATCCTATTCCTATGCAGGTTGTCCTGTTCCTGTCCTTATGCTGTATTAAACCTGCAAAACTCCTTCTACCTCGAATCTTGACTCTTATTTTATTGAGCTATCTGTTATTCATTCATTCATTCAAAAATAGATCCGGTATTATTTATTTATATACCACACCTCAAAGAATTCACGACATTCAGGAGATGATTCCTTTATTCTACAATGGAGCGGTTGTTCCGGTCCTGAAGGTCCTTCGTCTGCTCGGTCTGATGGCTTCTTGCATTCTGTTGGTCAGTCATGCACGCTGGCACATGAGGGCACTCCAGTGGTGCCTCCGCAGGCAGTGGTATCAGCACAACGGAGATCTCAGGGAGTCAGTGAAGATCTCCGGAGAAGCTGCAGCGGATCTGTCTTGGTGGAGCGTGGAAGGCAATCTGTCACAAGGAAAGCCTTTTCAACTACCTCCATCCGTGGCCACAGTGATTTCGGATGCATCCACTCTCGGGTGGGGTGCTCATCTGGGAGACCTGGAGGTCAAAGGTCTTTGGTCTCCGGAAGAAAGGTTATCTCACATCAACCTTCTGGAATTAAGGGCGATACGTTTGGCACTCAAGGCCTTCCTCCCTTCCCTTCGCGGTCGTTCGGTTCAAGTCCTAACGGACAACACGACTGCGATGTGGTACATCAACAAGCAGGGAGGAGTAGGGTCGCAGTGTCTCTGCAGAGAGGCTCTGCGTCTCTGGTCCTGGGTTCAGGACCATCAGATTTGTCTGGTGGCAAATCATCTGGCCGGAGTTCTGAACGTTCGTGCAGACAGTCTCAGTCGGCAGTTCTCTGCCGACCACGAGTGGAGGCTTCACCCGGAGGTTGTTCACGACATCTTTCGGATGTGGGGGACTCCTCGGGTGGATCTATTCGCCACTCGCGAGAATGCTCACTGCCTTTCGTTCTGCAGTCTCCAGTATCCGATGCAAGGAGCATTGGGGGACGCGTTTCAGCTGAGTTGGGGAGATCAACTCCTTTACGCGTTTCCTCCCATACCTTTGATTCCTCGGGTTCTGAGGAAGATTCGTCAAGACCGGGCCCAAGTCATATTGGTCGCCCCGGATTGGCCAAGAAGGGTGTGGTACTCAGACCTTCTCCGCCTCTCCTCTCACCCGCCGCTCCGTCTCCCTCACAGGGCAGACCTCCTCTCTCAGATGGAGGGGCAGGTTTTACACCCCCACCTCCAGACATTACACCTTCATGCCTGGAGATTGAACGGGGCAACTTGAGTTCTTTTTCTCTCCCTCACGAGGTGGTGGATGTCATTCTTTCTGCCAGGCGTGACACCACTAAGTCCATTTACTCCTATAGGTGGTCAAAATGTGTTTCTTGGTGCAGGGAGAGAGATGTTGACCCTTTGAAGGCTCATTTGTCTAATATTTTACAATTTGCCCTTTATCTGGCGCAGCAAGGTTTGGCTGTGGCCACGGTCAAGGGGTATCTTTCTGCCTTATCGGCATTTCTATGTTTGCCGGATCAGCCATCTCTCTTTAAATCTCCGGTGGTTTTGAGATTCTTGAGGGGTCTCATAAATATGTTCCCTCCTACTCCTTTTGTTGTTCCTCATTGGGATTTGAATCTTGTGCTGACCTTTTTAATGGGTTCTCCCTTCGAGCCCTTGCATAAGTGTCCATTGAGGCTTCTCTCTTTTAAAACGATCTTCCTCGTTGCAATCACCTCGGCAAGGAGGGTAAGTGAGCTTCAAGCTCTAATTTCCAAACCCCCATTCCTGACCATTCATGCTGAAAGGATGGTTCTCAGGACCAGGGCTGCTTTTCTGCCTAAGGTGGTGACTCCTTTCCATCTTGGGCAGTCCATTACCCTTCCTACCTTCTATCCTCCCCCTCACCCGTCTAAGAGGAAGAGAGACTGCACCGTCTGGACCCTAAGAGGGCGGTGTCGTTCTATCTGGACAGGACTAAAGACTTCCGGATGGATGACCAGCTGTTTGTTGGTTTTGCTGGCTGCAAGAAGGGCAGAGCGGTGCACAAGCGCACACTTTCCAGGTGGATAATCCTGTGCATCAAGATCTGCTACTCTCTTGCTGGTAAGGACCCTCCTGAGGGTATTAGAGCACATTCTACTAGAGCAAAGTCTGCAACATCTGCTTTGTCTAGGGGTGTACCTGTTGAGGATATTTGCAAGGCCGCGACTTGGGCCTCCCTCCACACTTTCGCGAAGCATTACTGCTTGGATACCGAGGTGAGGAGGGATGGCCACTTCGCGCGCTCTGTCCTCCAAGACTTCCTGGTGTAGCAGAGTGGGCACCCTCCTCCGGGAGTGGGGACTGCTGTGGGAATCTATTCACAAGGTGAGGAATCCACACGGCAGATGTATCTATCAGAAGAACAAGTTACTTACCTTCGGTAACGCTTTTTCTGGTAGATACTATATCTGCCTGTGGATTCCTCACTGACCCACCCGCCTCCCCGTTGTCCACTCTGCTATACCTGGTCTTTCTGTATATATGTTTATACTATTGATTTAGTTCTATATGTACTGTGTACATTGTATATTTGCACATTTGCTGTCGTTGGTCCGTCCGTGTGCCTCGAAGGCACGGAAAAAAGGGCGGAACTGACGTCATCACGCCGGCGTGGGCCTGATATGGGGTCGGTGACGTCAGACGGAGTCGCGCGCGATGCAGTGCTCCTGTGACGTCGCCCACGTCGGCGTACTACGAAGAAAATTTCCGAACGTTGCTGGCGCAAGGGGGATATTCACAAGGTGAGGAATCCACAGGCAGATATAGTATCTACCAGAAAAAGCGTTACCGAAGGTAAGTAACTTGTTCGTCATGTCTTTACCATCATTTCCCATGGGGGTCCCTGCTTGTAGTCAATCAACCTCTGCTAGGGTACTCAAAGGGTCAAAACGATTTACGTGATACCATGGTGGAAACTGTGATTGCTGATTTATTTTATTTTGACACTCTATTCCTGTTAAGTTGGATTGCCATATAGGAGGGCGATAAAAGAACCCCAATGGTAGAATCAAGTCTTTTGACTTATCCACGATTTGATTGAACATCCTATCGTTTATAGCTCTCACCTGCCCTGGGGACCTAAAGGTTAAAACTATACAGTCCCCCTCCAATGATTTCTCACCTGGTCCAACCCATCTGACCCTTCGTGCCATCTTGAGTTCCGAAAACAAGACATTAGGTTTTATACCTGTCTAGGCATTTACAAGATACAGTGATTTATTCCTCAAAGACGGCCAGTCTTCCCTTTCCCCTGGGGTTAATGGACGCACATTTACTAAGACAATAATATAAGGTGTAGTTTGAGGTGGTAAATTTAAAATGGAATCTGGACTGTTAACAGGCAAATGGCCTGGGGAACGTTCCGCAGCAGTGATCTTTTGTGGTATACCTTCATTTTGAGGGATTCCTGCCCCTGAGGGTTTGTTCGTATTCATGGGATTTGTTGCTTGATTACCATCCTGGGTCAGGCCATCTACATCCACAGGAGGACTTGTATGACTCTTAGAAATCCCAACCTGTGTCATACTTTGCCCCGGGCAATCTGATATAGCAGCTTCCCCACTTCTGTTTTTACCCATTTGCTTGTTTAAGCTAGATCTTAATTCAGCTTGTGGTACACAGGTGTTTGAGTGTTGGCTCTCTATGCGTGATAACCTATTTTCAATGTCAACCAATTTAAGTAAAATAGGTTGTAAATGAACGTTCATCACTGCTTCCAACTTAGTCCAGAAATTTTCCTCCATACCCTGGTGTGTAATCGGTGCCATCTGTGTGGGTGCTATATCTATCGAGGAAGAATCACAACTTAACTCAGGTACTAGTTCAGATATTATCTCAATGGTCTCTTGCATGCCCTTCTTTACTGGGGGTTTAGATGGATACTGTTTACGTGGTCTTTTAGTTATCTGTCCCTTTCGATTTTTACCCAATGGTGCGGGACAACTTCCATTTATCTGTTTGGATATCTGTGCCCTCGTTACTACAGTGGGTTTATCTCTAATAGTAGGAGAATCTAGGATTTCTTGAAGTTCTTGGGTACTGGGAGAGTCTGGCAGCAACGGGGAGCACCCGTTAAATTGTGACCACCTGACCCTCATCTGAATTTGTACTGGTAATAGCATAGCGACTCTGAAGTAATTGTGAATCTAGAGACAACCTGCGTTCAGTTAGCTTAATTTCATTTATATTTACAGATTCGGCTCTTACTAAAAAAGCGTCCAGGGTACCTACTACCCCTTTCCCTTTGCCTTCCTTTGGTTTTGTCATTGCTAACATTACTTCACAAGACACTATCAGAAAACAGTTCAAAGCTAAAATAAAAGACTCCTACGTATAAAACAATATACGCAAATGTCACTCAACAGACAATAACCAGCACCCAATACAATACAGATGAAAAATATTATCCAGTCCACTATACAATTTAGGGCCAAAGTCTTACTTCATCCGGACAGTCAGATGTTAAAGCCGTGGCCCAGGGCGGGGCGGGAAGGGCTAATTGCTTTTAAACCTTCCAATTACAGGGGGAGGGGTGAGTTGTCTAGTGCCCCACAGCATCCTGGGCCCTGTAGTCCTGCTCTTGCCCCCACGGAGACGCGAGAAGTAAATGTAGCCCCCGATTACAGGGGGCGAGTTGTCCGGTGCCCCACAGCGTCCTGGGCCCTGTAGTCCTGCTCTTGCCCCTACCGGCACAGCAGCAGCAGTGCGAAGCGTCTCCCCTGGTATCAATTTATAGAACAATCCACCCCAGTTTCTGCAGAAGGCTTGTAGCGTGCCAACAGCATCACCAAATGACATACAAACTCCCTCTGCTAGCTTCCTCACCCAGTCTCAACACTCCTTGTCCTGCTCATAGCCTTTCAGCTCCGCTCCCCCAGTCATAGACCGTCATAGACCACTCCAAAGGGTCTCTTACACGGGGCAGCCGCCTCCTGAAACTCCCACTGCTATCATTTGGCAGTGGATCCTTACTACTGAATAGTCCCGGTTATGCCTTAGTTTTTAAGCACATGTACGGTGCTGGGCATCAAAGGGGCATATTGCGCCTCATGAGATTGTGTCAATCAAAGCAGTCGGGATAGAGGCAGCTCACTCCTCGGCCCCCCTCCTCGTTCAGGTATTGCGCTGCCTCAATTTTTAATTTTAATGCCTCGTTTCGTGACGTCTCGATTCCACGGTACCTTTCTTGGTGCCTCTCTGCCTTTCCTCCGCGTTCTGTCTTCAAAGCGGCACAGCCATCTGAGCACAGTCTCTCTCCATCACGGGTGCTTTGGGGGAGTCTCAGTTTGGCGTTCTGCGTACTGCCGCCATTCCTCACCACACGCCACTGCGAAGTTTACTCTGGTGGGCGGGGCCTGGGTCACATCATTCCGAGGGGATGACTGGACGCCTCAAAAGATTGTCTTCCTAGGAGCTCATTTGGACACAGTCTCCTTAAAAGCGAGTCCTGCGGAAGAACGTCAACAGCGACTTCTCAGTCTGGCAAATTCCATCAGAAGAAAAGTCTCTTTCAGTCCGACTTTACAAATCCCTTTTGGGAATTAAGTTGTCATGTATACCACTGGTTCCTTTCTGCTGTCTCAAGATGTGCCCAATTCAAGAAGAGCTGGAGAAGCAGCGGGTACAATCAACAGGATTCTTCGACATCAGCGTAACTCAGCCCGGTGAAAGCCCTAGGGTGGTGGATAGAGAACCATCCGTCAGTGGGACTATTCTTGCAACAAGGAGCAGCACCGCTAGTGGTTACAACGGATGCCTCTGTAGAGGGATGGGAAGCTTACCTCCAGGAACTCCAAGTAAGTGGCAAATGGACTCACTCAACCCTACATAAACGTGCTGGAACTGAAAGCAGTGAATCTAGCCTTACAGGCATTTCTGCTCAGAATTAAAAAATCTGTGCTTGTCCGGATGGACAATACCAATATGATGCACTATATAAACACGCAAGGCGGCACAAAATTTCGTCATCTCCTCAGAGAGGCTCAGGTCTTATGGGAGTGGGCCATAGCTCGCGGAATCAGCTTACGAGCAGAGCATGTCCCGGGACGTCAACACGATTGCAGACACTCTAAGCAGGTTGACAACACCGTGTCCCGAATGGGAGATTCACTACCAATCGCTGCAGGACATATGTCTGATCTGGGGCAGGCCGGACTTGGACCTGTTCGCAGCTCACCAGAACCGCAAATGCCGGTACTATGCAAGATGGCATCCCCAACAGGGGTCATGGGGGAATGCCTTTTCGATTGCATGGTCCGGCATCTTTGTCTATGCCTTTACACCCATTCCTCTTCTCCCAAGAGTTCTGAGGAAGATAAGGACCGAACCATGCAAGTTGATACTCATCCCTCCGGTGTGGCCACGTCAGCACTTGTATACAGAACTGCTGCTTCTATCGCAGGTTCCACACCTTCGACTTCCAGTATTCCCCAATCTTCTGACCAGGGCCAGATCCTTCACCCAGATCTCAAGAACCTGCATTTGTCGGCATGGCTCCTGAATACAATAAGTTCGAACACCTGGGCATTTCTAGTGAGTGTGGAGATGTACTAGCCAAGGCATGGGCAGATAGTACCAACAAGACTTACCGCCTCAAATGGAAGCGCTTCTGCATCTGGTGTCATCAAGAAGGCTTACACCCACTGACCTCTCCAGAGTGAGTCTTATCTTACCTCTTACAACTAGCAATATCTGGTTTGGCTCATAGTTCGATGAAGGTTCATTTAGCGGGCGTTTCCTGATATAGAAGATCACCTTCCTCTCCACCATTGTGGTCCTCTAGAGTTAAAAGAGAATTCCTCAAAGGACTGTTTCGGATGTTTCCTCCGGTAAGGCCTCCACCTCTCAATATGGCAGTTGAACACTGTCCTCTTGCAATTAAGGAAACACCTTTTCGAACCAATTCACACAGCAGATATAAAGGCTCTGTCTTGCAAATTTGCTTTGCTCCTTGCCTTGACATCTTCCAGAAGGGTCCGTGAGATTCAGGCCTTTGTAATAGAGGAACCCTTTTTGCAATTCAAAACGGACGGAGTTCTGCTCTGCACAAATCAGAAGTTCATTCCCAAGCTTCCCTCTGATTTCCACCTAAACGAACCGGTGATACTAAAAACGTTCTTTCCGAATCCAATGACATCAGCAGACAGGGCTCTGCATTCACTGGATGTCTGGCGTTGCTTAAAATTTTATCTACATAGCACACAAGCTTCCCGTAAGACATCTCAATTATTTGTCGCATACAGTACACCAAGGAAATGTTCGCAGCTCTCCAGAGTATATCTAGATGGATTGCAAGTGCCATAAACTTTTGTCATCACAAAGCAGGAAGAACTCTATCTGCAAGAGTCCGAGCCCATTCCACAAGGGTGGTGTCGACGTCTGCAGCTTTATTTGCAGGAATGTCGCTTCCAGAGATTTACGGGGCTGCAACGCGGAAGAGTAGACCCACATTCACCAGGCACTACTGCCTGGACTCAGCAATACTAAATGAGACAGCAATGGGCCAAGCAGTACTTCATTATGTTCCACTAAGGTGAGCCACCCCTGTCTACCCTCCTACCTCTTCTGTATCACATTTCCACCTGTTTAGCTTTTACTATGCTGCAGTTTACATGAATTTTTGTATTAATGATTTTTGTTATTGTATTCTCGTATTTTATTTGCTTACAGGTCTTACTGATGCATATTTCGGTTAAGCTTTAAAGACTATGGTAAATGTGCTACCAACTGCATGCTATTCTGATTCAAGCATGTAAATCTATGAAAGTTCCAATACTGGAGTAGGAAACAAATTACTTACCTGTAACTATAGTTCTTCAGTATTGGAAGCTTTCATAGATTCACATGCGACCCACCCTTCTCCCTGGGGGGAGTCTCATCTCTTTTCTGTGGGCATGATTGTGTTAGCACTTGTGTTAGAAAATCTGAGGTGCTGACCTTCTCTCTGGAGGGCTCTAGGGGTAACTGGTGCTGATTGGTTGAGGCAGAACTTTAGTTCTTCTTTAATAATGACCATGATAGGCTAATAAACTAAGAGATCCAAAAAACTATCGAGGAAGTGTAGAGGCAGTGGTGATAGAAACACCCTCCTAAATTGAATACATAACCAATGAGATTCTATCAACGTGAAGGGAGTGAATAATTTATTGTTTTTTCAATTATTGGTGAAGGTCTTGTATCTAAAGGTGGTGGAAAAGGCTCTTTGCAAATGGCAAAGGGGGAGCACTATGTGCTTTTAAAATACCCCTCACACACTAAGAATCCCTTAGTGTCATGCTTCATCATAGGGGTCTTCCCGTCCCTCTTCGGGGCGGGGCGGGGCGTGCTACGACCTACGAGCTACGCGGGAGCACTTAATTTTTGACAATAGGCTATGTGTGATGTGTAGGACAGTGAAAAGTGATTAGGATAAAGTGTAGGGACCTATATAAGTGAAAGATAGAAAATTAAAAATTCCCTGGCTAGTAGAAAAAATTTAATTTAATGACTTCTCTGGCTGGGAACAGTAAAAAAGGGGAATTTTTAAGTAGGGCGAATTACGCTATCTACTTGGTCGACATGACATGTTTCGTAAGCAGTCCCCTCCTGCTTACTCCTCAGGACCTCTGTTGGTCCCTACTAACAGCACTCAATTCTAATTAAATGTAGTATGCCTAAAGTCCTAAAACCTAAAAGCAAAAATCGGCTTCTTGGTTTTGCTTCTGGGTTTGAGTGGGCCCTCTGTGAAGCGGAATAAAATGAAAGAAAAGACCTAGTATGGTCCCTGTGGAGAGAAAAAAGAAAGAAAATACAGTTTGCAATTTCACTTTAGAAAACATTGCACATAGTTCTCATAGTCCACTTGTTGCGTGAGTCACACTGTGGCATTGTATCCATTAAGTCTGAGATACATGGCATTGTATCCATTGAGTTTTTTAAAAAAAAATTGGTTATTCATAATCACTCTAGAGAATCAACCAGTGATATATTTTTCTCCATAATTTTGGTTTCATGGGTATATTGGCTCTCCAAAATCTCACACACACAATAGGACCCACCTCAATACATTCCACGCACACATCCAGCCAGGATCATATACAATGTCAGTTTTGATCGCAAGAGGAGAGTCGGTTAATAAGGTTCCATTTTAGAGTAAAGAGACGTGATGTTATTAAAAAATGAGTAAAGTCAAGAGTCCGTTTTTTGGAAAAAACGGCAGAAAAACACGTGTTGCACACATAATCATTAGTAGATGCATAGGACATATACATACAGTTATTTCATATATAGTTTGCCCCATGAGCCTGCATCTTAGGGTTTTGTCAGGCGGTATACTGAAAAGAAAAAAATGCATGGTAAAGTCACTCTGGATGCTCGTCTTCCGAGTGTGGTCCATTTTTAACGTCTGACCAGGTTTTTAAAGACCCATGATCGAGGTCTTACTTACATGACCGCTGGCAGAAGTCCGCCTTAATCCTACCCCTCAGCAGCTCCGTGGGATCTGGAGGGGCTGACCGGGACCATCTATTTATCCTAAGTTTGCATCTGCGCTGGAAAAAGTTCGTCATCCTCGCCTCCTCTGTCAGTGGTAGAAAGACTGGTACGCTAACAAAAATGCCCGCTTATTGTGGCAAAAAAGGTGGAAAAAGACGCGGTCATGTAGTCTTTCCACTATTACTATTTCAGATTTTTGGAGGAACAATGTTGACTCCGTAATATTGTTAAATTGTCCTTTGACCATTGGGTGAGTTCCTTATTAGTCTTAACTGCGATAAACTCGTGAATCAGAGATAGATGTATGATTCCTTTCAGGAGAACGAATCATGACAGTGGAACGTTACTTGCCAGGCACTGATGATATGTGTTTGCCATAGGATAGGGCACTTGATAACCTAATTTCACATGAGCGTTGTGGTGGTGTTGTGAGTTACAACTGCAATAATCTCATGAGACAAAGATGAAATAGGAAAAACCATTTTTGTTATAAGGAGAGCAAAACATGGCAAAGGTGCCGTCACTATCCAGGCGCTAATGATATGTATTTTCCTTAGGGCACATTCGGGCCAAATTTTTATAACAACGGTGTGGTAGTATTCTGAGTTCTGATAGTTTGTGTTTGACAAGAGGGACATTTAGCATGACAGCGCTGTGGTAGTGTCATGAGCGTATTGTTCTCAGATGCATGTACAGGCGTTTTTACGCCACTCCTCAGACCTCCAGCTCTGATAGGTGCATTGCTCATGTTGGATAACAGCTCATATCCACATGTTGACCATACTGTTCCCGTGGTGTAGGACATGCCTTTTGTAGCCAGTCACAACTGTCCCCAAGGTATCATCGTTTAAGCCAGTGTTGTTGGTATCCAAACGGAACACCCACCTCTGTTCCTTCTCGAGGAGGTGTTCTTCTCTTGCCACTTGCTCAGTTATGGTCCAAGAGATATCTTCGGGTTTGTTGTCACTTTCCAAGAAATGCGTCATTAATTTGGTACTGGCTCTGCGGCATTTGAAGAGACTCTTGTGTTCCCCTATTCTGGTCTTTATGGCCCTGCTGGTCATGCCTACATACTCAAGGAGGCATGGGCATGTGATTAAATATACCACATTGTGGCTGTTGCATGTTGTAAAACATCTATGTTCCCAGCTTGTGCCATTCCGGAAAGTCAAATTCTTGCCCTTTTTTTTGTTAGACAACAGACTTTGCACTTACCACAAGGGTGGTGACCTTGGACAAAGTTGATATTTTTACTGGGGTTGTTGCTCGAGATTTACGGTCTGGTGTGTACCAGTATGTCTCGTATGCTCCTCCCCTTTCTATGAGAAAACATGGGTCTTGGTATCTGCAGGCCCCCACTGTTCAGAATCCTCTAATGCTTGTTAACAATTTTGGTAACTTGGTTGGAACTCGTGTTATATGTGGTGATACATATTGGTCTCCTTTCCTCATCTTTGGGTATTCTTTCTTCCAAGAGGCTCTCTCTGCAGTTGTTGCGAGCCCTCTTGAAAGCTTGATTTATTATTCTCTCTGGGTACTGGCGGATTTCCAGTTTTCTACGCAGATCTTTGGATTGAAGTTTAAATTTTAAATTTCCGTGCAATTTCGCCTCAAGCGGAGAAATTGCCCATACGGTGGATTGTCCCGTAGATGTTTAGGGTGGAAGCTTCTGTACATAAGTAAACAGTTTTTGGATGTGCTTTTGAAGTGGGTGGTTGTCATTAGTCTCCCATCCTTTGGGAAAATGTTCAGGTCGAGGAATACAAGATTGCTGTTGGAACAGGTACTTGTGAATTTTAAGAAGTCGTCCTGTATATTCAACCACGTCCGAAATTGTTGTGAGGTTTGTTCATCTCCATCCCAGATGATAAGGATATCATCGATGTACCTCTTCCAAGTCCTTATGTTCTTTCTAAAGGGGTTACTTGGATGGAGTATTCTGGTAGTTTCCAGATTGTGCACGTAGAGACCAGCTATGCTGGGAGCAAAGGTGCTCCCCATGCTGGTCCCGTGCTTCTGTAAGTAGAGAGTGCCATCGTATTCGAAAAAATTCTCCTTCAGGGCCAGTGAACAACATTCCATGATCACGTTCCTTGGTGTTTGATATTCCCAATTGTCTTCGAATAAGACGTCTTCGATGATATTGAGGGTCTCATTATGTGGGAGACTGGTATATAGACTCTCCAGGTCGCAGCTCATCAGTAGCTGGGAGTCTGGGTCAAATGTTAAATCCTCTAATAGATTCAGTACGTCCTTGGTGTCTCTGAGGTAGGTAGACGTCCGTTGAACCATAGGTCTTAGGAAAGCGTCAGCAAATTTGGAAACTGGTTCCAAAACTAACCCAATTCCGGATACAATCGGACGTCCCGGGGGGTTATCCAGCTGTTTGTGTATCTTTGGCAGAGTGTACATATAGGGAGTTCTTGGGTTTTTCTGGCACAGGAATTCTCCTTCCTTCTTCGTGATCCAATTATGGGCTAATGCTTCCTCCACCATTGTGTTGATTTTCACTTGAACTCTTTCCGTGGGGTCAGTGTGGAGTACTTCATAGTTGTGCTGGTCCTGTAGGAGTCTTACACACTCGTTGTCATATTGTTGCTTGGTTTGTATCACCATCACACCGCCCTTGTCCGCTGGTTTTATTACTAGTTCACTGTTGCCACTCAGTTCTTGTAGTGCTTTTCGTTCTTCACTGGAGACATTCTGAAACACCCTTCTGCTTGGTGGGTCCAGATTGTTCAAGTCCCTCATGACCGCTTTCTCAAAGGTGAGAAGCTCGATTGGTAGAGTGTTGTCCATTGGAGTAAAATTGGACTTCGGTCTCAGTCCAGTGTCGCCCTGCTGGGTCTCTTTTTCTTTGTCCTTGAAAAAGTCTTGAATCTTCAAGCGTCTCATAAATTCCTGCACTTCCTTGCAGAGTAAGAATTTATCCATATTGGCTGTAGGAACGTAACCTAAGCCTTTTTCTAGTACTGTTTTCTGTGCCTCAGAGAGGTTGAAGTCAGTGAGGTTCACTATGAGGCTCACTTCCGGTTCTTCGATGCCCCCGTCATGCTTCTTGTTGCCATTCTTAGTGGTTCCTCTTCTCCTGTAGTCCAATGGACGGTCGTACCCCTCCGGTTGCGTCCCTTGTTCCTCCCCTGGCGCGACCCTAAAAAAGAGGTCTGGTCAAAGTAGTCGTAATCTTGTTGTTGATATGCCCAGGGAGGATAGGGTCCTTGTGGGTGCTGGAATGGTGGGGGGTCATACTGTTGAGGAGGATACATCGTCGGTAGAGGATGGTTGTTCCATCCTCTTGTTCCATGGTAATTAGGCCGCCGATAGTTCTGGCGTGTGCCCTGGTACCTCGGGTTTCTGCCTCTGCTGGAGTTCGAGCTATTGGATCCAGTGTCGGATGACTCATCATCTGTGATGTTGTTTCTTGAGGATCTGTAGTCATCTTTGATGTAAAGATATGTTTTTTCTTGTGTCCACCGGCCGGTGTCCTTCTTAAATTTAACGTACTTGCTTAATTTTAACGATGTCTCAAAATCATTGAGTGTTTTGTTAAGTTCCTCGAGGTGTTTCTTCAAGCTGGCGGGAGATTCATAGCTCTTTAGTCGTACTTCGATCGCTTGAATCTCTACCTTCAGTTCTGACGCTAGTCTACTGGCGGTTTTTATTATAAGCACAATCCAGTCTCGTGTGCATCGCCAGGAAATCTGAGACCAGTCGATTTTGAATGTTTTATCCTCAAGAAAAATATACGGTTCGTTCCGAACCACCAAACCCGGTGGGGCTGTGTTAACTCTCAGATACTCAGACATGAATAGTCCATGAAGGGCAGTTTTTATCTGTGTCCTCCTTAGTTCTTCTAGTTCGTCCCAATCGTTATTGCTGGTGGATGGTACAGCGGAATTCAGGCCCTCAAAGGTGCCTAGTGATACCATGAGGTTGGAGATCTCATCTACAGTAAAGGCAAGGCCCAGATTGGCCATTTCAAGCTAGTCTCTTTTTGGAACTCCAAGGGATAATGTTTAATGAAATGTAGAGATACAGAACGTACTGTGAAGAGATTGGTTCAGCTCAACTTCCGCAGCTACGCGCTGCCAGTAAAGACCCAAAAAACAATCGAGGAAGTGTAGAGGCAGTGGTGATAGAATCACCCTCCTAAATTAAATACATAACCAATGAGATTCTATCAATGTGAAGGGAGTGAATAATTTATTGGTTTTTCAATAATTGGTGAAGGTCTTATATCTAAAGGTGGTGGAAAAGGCTCTCTTTGCAAATGGCAAAGTGGGAGCACTATGTGCTTTTAAAATACCCCTCACACACTAAGAATCCCTTAGTGTCATGCTTCATCATAGGGGTCTTCCCGTCCCTCTACGGGGCGGGGCGTGGCGTGCTACGACCTACGAACTACGCGGGAGCACTTAATTTTTGACAATAGGCTATGTGTGATGTGTAGGACAGTGAAAAGTGATTAGGATAAAGTGTAGGGACCTATATAAGTGAAAGGTAGAACATTAAAATTAAAAATTCCCTGGCTAGTAGAAAACATTTAATTTAATGACTTCTCTGGCTGGGAACAGTAAAAAACGGACTCTTGACTTTACTCATCTTTTAATAACATCACGTCTCTTTACTCTAAAATAGAACCTTATTAACCGACTCTCCTCTTGCGATCAAAACTGACATTGTATATGATCCTGGCTGGATGAGTGCGTGGAACGTATTGAGGTTGGTCCTATTGTGCGTGTGTGAGATTTTGGAGGGCCAATATACCCATGAAACCAGAATTATGTAGAGAAATATATCACTGGTTGATCCTCTAGAGTGATTATGAATAACCATTTTTTTCCAAAAACTCAATGGATACAATGCCATGTATCTCAGACTTAATGGATACAATGCCACAGTGTGACTCACGCAACAAGTGGAATATGAGAACTATGTGCAATGTTTTCTAAAGTGAAATTACAAACTGTATTTTCTTTCTTTTTTCTCTCCACAGAGACCATAATAGTCTTTTCTTTCATTTTTTTCCGCTTCGCAGAGGGCCCACTCAAGCCCAGAAGCAAAACCAAGTAGCCGATTTTTGCTTTTAGGTCTTTAGGCATACTACATTTAATTAGAATTGAGTGCTGTTAGTAGGGACCAACAGAGGTCCTGAGGAGTAAGCAGGAGGGTACTGCTTACGAAACATGTCATGTTGACCAAGTAGATAGCGTAATTCGCCCTACTTAAAAATCCCCCTTTTTTACTGTTCCCAGCCAGAGAAGTCATTCAATTAAATTTTTTCTACTAGCCAGGGAATTTTTAATTTTAATTTTCTACCTTTCACTTATATAGGTCCCTACACTTTATCCTAATCACTTTTCACTGTCCTACACATCACACATAGCCTATTGTCAAAAATTAAGTGCTCCCGCGTAGTTCGTAGGTCGTAGCACGCCCCGCCCCGTAGAGGGACGGGAAGACCCCTATGATGAAGCATGACACTAAGGGATTCTTAGTGGGTGAGGGGTATTTTAAAAGCACATAGTGCTCCCCCTTTGCCATTTGCAAAGAGAGCCTTTTCCACCACCTTTAGATATAAGACCGTCACTAATAATTGAAAAAACCAATACATTATTCACTCCCTTCACATTGATAGAATCTCATTAATAAACTAAGAGACCTAGGCCTTTTGTAGTCTATACCTATCAGTGTAAGTCTATTAGTACTATTTTAAATACCGGTGACTCCCATCATGATGCCGGGGAATGATTCAAGCATGTGAATCTATGAAAGCTTGCAATACTGGGGAACTATAATTACAGGTAACTAACTTGCTTCTTAGTTCATCTAAGGACTGTGGGTGGATAGATGTCCATTACAGACCCACATTCAATTGGTGGTGTTTAGAATCGGACAATAATTCTGTTCCTGTCACTCATGCATGCATCCTAAAGCCGTCAAGGAGCGAGAGGACAGCTGCTAATGGCCAGAGGCTGTGATGTCAGGCAGAGTCAATGGTAGTCAAGGTCCCAGTCCAGAGCCTTCTCCTTGCATACCTCAGGAACGAAGAAAAAGAAGCACCAGAAACGTGAAGGAGTCACTTCTCCCACAGATACTTAATCCTTGGAGCCGGAGTTAGTCATGCTGGAGCACACTGGTCTGGCTCCTGGTGGCTATGCACTTTTCTCAGAAGGACTGACCTTCAAGCAGACTCCACTGATGCCATCACCTCCCATCCCGGATCCAGTAGCGCTAACCTCGCCGTCTCTACCCTAGTTCCAAACACCAGGTATGGATCCACCTGCATTTATGTACGCAGTGTTTGGGATGTTCATCGGGGCATCATGCCCTTTGGTACTAGGAGCACAATTAGGTCTCTATGTTCATACCTATCGCCCCATATGGCTCCGGACCAGACACCATGTGGCTCAGGAAGGCTAAAGGCCCAGCCTTCACGCCAGTGCTTAGTTGCACTGCTCCACCTCTGGCATTGTGCCTGGCGGCGCCAACTGAGCCACCAATGCTGCCACCTCCTCCATAGTCACCCTCTGAGTCATCACCACTACATCAACCTCCCATAAAGCCTCCTCCAAAAACAAAATGCAGAAGGGAGACAGAAAGAGTCATTGAAGAGGATGAGCATAGAAATTAATGACCTCTGACCCTCTTTATCTATATGGCTGTGATGATGCAGAAAACCTCTACAATGTGGCAGGTTTACCTAACGGGGGAACCTCATCAGTGGTCATAAACTGTGGATATTCCCGCCCATGTGCAGGAACCCTGGAAATATATATATATATATATATATATATATATATATATATATATATATATACACATATATATACACATATATATACACATACATATACACTGACGTTTAGTGAGCAAGGTGACTGAGTTCGCCGAAACGCGTCTTGTCTTTTAGCACATGCAGTTCACTTAAAAAAAATCAAAAAATAAAATACCTGCAACTTGAAACCAGAGAAGTGTCCGTTTCTCCGTTCGTGCTGGAATGCAGTTGGGATTTTAACGTGAGATATATATCTATCCGAACAGTCACTTTAACTTCAGACCTGAGCCGCTTCGTGGCGGCGGTCCGCGGTGGGGTAGCGAGCTCCTATAAATCCAGGAAAAGCTTCCTCTGTTCCTCATACAAAACAACACACAGTGGCCCAAACTGCTTACAAGTGTGTTTTATTTCTTTAGAACAAGATCCCCGGCATCAACATATAAAATCACCAAATTTCTCTCCCAAGGAAGATGCTAGCTCATGAAAACATGCAATAGAAAATTCAACTTTACTCTGTAACAATGTGTCTTCCTTGGGGAGAGGAATTTGGAAATATATATATACAGGGCTCGACAAATCCACTCGACCGCTCGCATTTGCGAGGTAAATTTTATGAGGTCGAGCTATTTTTAGGTCCTACTCGCCCTATCTGGCGAGTAGGAAAATGTACTAACTTTTGTGCTCCGTCTTTGAAAACGGAGCAAATGTGACAAGATAACAAGATTTAAAGGCCTTTTATTGCTCACAAAGCAAATGAGCATTAAAGATACCTTTAAATCTTGTTATCTTGTCACATTTGCTCCGCTTTCAGAGACTGAGGTCAAGTAGGTTACTGTTAGGTCAAGGAGATTTTTCAAGGTACTAGACCTGCAGGACTAGTACAATTTTTCAGATTTGTTGAGCCCTGATATATATATATATATGTGTGTATTACCTACTGGCGGTCGCCAGTAGGTATATATAGTTAGGATTTTTTCTCTATGGGTTTTTTGAAAATTCTA
Source organism: Lissotriton helveticus (assembly GCF_964261635.1). Classification (NCBI taxonomy): domain Eukaryota; kingdom Metazoa; phylum Chordata; class Amphibia; order Caudata; family Salamandridae; genus Lissotriton; species Lissotriton helveticus. Next base: position 783,143,313 of record NC_136072.1, read on the forward strand.
TGTCTAATAACTTTGGCGTTTGTGGACGGAATTGGCTGAAATTTTCAGGAAAATGGCACATTTTGTTTCTGAGCAGCCCTTGAAAATTTGGGGGGGGTTCGTCCAGTGGGGGGCGAGAAAAAAGGGGGGTCCCAAAACGTGTTTTTAACATTGAGTTTTCCATAGGGCGGTTGGCCTCACTTTTAGCCCGAACGGCTGAATGGATTTGCACGAAACTTGGCAAAATTGTAGGGACTGGTAGCCCGATGTGCCTTTTGTAGGTCTCAATATATGTGCTCCAGTGGATTTTGAGAAATTAACGTTTAAAAAAAGATATATATCTGTAACAGCGGACCAGTTAGCGCACTGGTTCGCGGACTTTTCGCGCAACGGAGCTTTGTGAAGCGAAGCTGATTGGTTCTCTGGCGTCTGTCAACATTCCAAAAAGTCCGTAGCGGCCGCCATCTTGTCTCTCGGTAGGATCGAGAGACAAGAGGAGGCCAAAGCGAAGGGGCAAATGACCATAAGGGGGAATAGTAGATCCTCGCTGACCCCCTAGGTTTGATGTGGAGGTTTTAAAAGGGCCCCGCGGGGCAAAAAAAAAAAATTATAATAATAATCTTACGGCTGAATGGATTTGCACGAAACTTGGCAAAATTGTAGGGACTGGTAGCCCGATGTGCCTTTGCTAGGTCTCAATATATGTGCTTCAGTGGATTTTGAGAAATTAACGTTCAAAAAAAGATATATATCTGTAACAGCGGACCGCTTCGCGTACTTTTCGCGTTACGGAGCTTTGCGAAGCGAAGCTGATTGGCTCTCCGGTGTCTGTAAACATTCCAAACAGTCCGTAGCGGCCGCCATCTTGTCTCTCGGTAGGATCGAGAGACAAGAGGAGGCCAAAGCGAAGGGGCAAATGACCATAAGGGGGCATAGTAGATCCTCGCTGATCCCCTAGGTTTGATGTGGAGGTTTTAAAAGGGCCCCGCGGGGCAAAAAAAATAAATAATAATAATAATCGAACGGCTGAATGGATTTGCACGAAACTTGGTAAAATATTAGGGACTGGTAGCCCGATGTGCCTTTGCTAGGTCTCAATATATGTGCTTCAGTGCATTTTGAGAAATTAACGTTCAAAAACAAGATATATATCTGTAACAGCGCTCCGCTTCGCGGAGATAAAATTATATCTGTATTACGTAGCTGTTGCTAACACCAGTTAGCGACGGCTAGTAGGAGATAGCGACCATCTTGGGCCCCACTTTGCATGTGAGTGATATTTATCACTAATGACATGCAAAGTGGGCATGCCAAGATGTTAGCGACTGGAAACAGTCGCTAACATCGCTATCTCCTATTATCAACTTTTGGAAATATTCGAGATAAGCGCGAATATCTCCAAAAAGTAACAGCTGCCCTGAGCAGTTCTTAGCCATGTTATCCAATGGGAGGTGGATAACATGGCTAAGAGCATTAGCTCGGTAATGCATGAATATCGCAGAGTTTTCAGCGATATTAATGCATTGCGCTCGTTTTTTATCGTATTTGCGATAAACCTTGATAATAGCAAGGTTTATCTGCGATAATTTCTGACGGTAAAAAAATCTTTGCAATGCATCGTTAGGGATAAATATCGCTTAACTTTGGTAATATGCCCCAACGTCTGTTAACGTTCGATTCGAAGGAAATCAGGAATTGTTGAAAAACATTGTGTGCGCCATCTTGTCTTTTTTCAAATGCCACACTTTTGTCGTGCACGGCAGCCATTTTAGATGCCTTGACCAGATCCACTCTGTGCACGCTGTCGATCCTTAGCATGGCTCCCCACCCTCGCAAGCATCTCCCCCAGGCAGTGGTCACCCCCGCTCTCTGTTTTATGCATGGGTAATAAACCTCCCCCCATCTGCGCTGTTCTTCCCTGAGAATCACACCCTGTGCCCGCCCGACACCTCCCTTTCGCCCTATTCACTACCGCACCCTCTGACACTCCTTTTCCTCTGTGTCCGATTGTCCAGGCCGGTCCTAGGCTATCAGCTAGCCCTGCAGATGTAGTTTATAGCCACAGCTGTAAAGAATCACCCGTCTTCAAAGGAGTTATAGTAGATCAAGGCCCACACTCGATGAGATCCGTCACAGCAGAAGCGTTGCTATTATCTGAAAACCATCCTGTATTGTGATTGGGGAGGGGACCGAGCGTGAAGCGGAAGATTCCAGGGATGACTCTTTGTACATCAAAGTTTTTACAATTATGTGTCACATTAAAAATATATAGCACTCCGACAAAGTAGTAAGATTATAAAACTTTAATAATTTATAAATATATACAAGAAAACAAAAATAGTAATAACATATAAACATTTTTAGAGAAAAACAACGAAGTAGCGGTCGGCTGTGCGAATAGTCCCAACGCAGCACAACGTCCAGATTTCCGGTGTGGGGCGTCGCGGGGGGTGGGCGATCAGTAGCAAACTGTTGTGCGAATAGTTCCAAGGCAGCAGAACGCGCCGAAATCTAGATGACACAAAAGTGATGTCTAGTAAGTTGCCACCCAGCAAATAACGGCGTGGGGCGTCGCGGGGGGTGGGTCATCAGTAGCAAACTGTTGTGCGAATAGTTCCAAGGCAGCAGAACGATGGCACCAAGGTGATGTCCAGTAAGTTGCCGCACTGGTTTTGGTATCCTACAATGCTGCTCCGAATAACGGCGTGGAGCGCCCCGGGGGAGGCGGCGTGAACGGGCCTCTCCAGGTGGAGTCTCGTCTGTTGTAGTGGGGCGCCCCTTTACCGTTTCAGTTGCCATTCCGTCCGCTTTTGGTCCACTGTGTCAAAATCCGCCATTCAGCTGAGTTGCGCCCACTCTTGCGGTGCAGCGATAGGCGGCTGTCACAGGACTCTCAAAATGGCGGCAGGCTGTTTCCTTTTTGGGCCTGGTCCACTGAAATGGCCCTGGGACACCTTGGAAATCGGACGCTTGTCTGCTAGGTCTTGGACCCCATTCTCGAAAGCGTCCCCTCCGCCTTGAGAATTCATCAAAAGTTTTGGGGGCCCCGACTCCTGCAGGCTTCTGGTGGGGAGCGGCTGCCATGATTGCTCGCGGAATGACCACGACGGAGCTACGAGATGGTGGTGCTCTCATGGTGACGCCAGCTTCAGTCTGAAACATCCAGAAACAAGGTGGGGCTTTCATCGTTTGGGGGAAAAAAAAAGTTTTCATCCAATGAAAAGTGTTGTTTTTAGGTCATATGATCAAGCCTTCCATCATTAGGAAACCAAAAGTAAAATGAACCAATGAAAAGTTTTATAAACAAGTCACATGACCTGTTATGCGGCATAGGGTATAAAATGCGGAGAAAATACGTTGGCACGTGAGGCGGCGTCAGTAGCGGACCGATGTGCGAATAGGCCGAAGGCAACACAACGCGCCAAGATCCGGATGGCATCGAGGTGGTGTCATAGTTGAGAGTTCTGAGCAGCGGTTGTAACACTGTCTGAAGCTTATTTGCAGCTGCTGCAGCTTCACTACGCGCCAAGATCCGGATGGCACCGAGGTGGTGTGTAGGAAGTTGCCGCACTGGTGTGGCCATCCTACAATGCTGAAAGTCGGCGTGGGGCGCCCCGTTGGCCTGTGAGTTTGCGTCAGTAGCGGACCGATGTGCGAATAGGCCGAAGGCAGCACAACGCGCCAAGATCCGGATGGCACCGAGGTGGTGTCTAGTAAGTTGTCGCACTTCTGTGGCCATCCTACAATGTTGAAAGTCGGCGTGGGGCGCCCCGTTGGCCTGTGAGATGGTGTCAGTAGCGGACTGATGTGTGAATGGGGCCAAAGGCAGCGCAACAATATTTTCTACTATATTTCCGGTGTAGAAGAGACCACAAGGCGCTGAGATGCCAAGATCCGGATGGCACCGAGGTGGTGTGTAGCAAGTTGCCGCACTGGTGTGGCCATCCTACAATGCTGAAAGTCGGCGTGGGGCGCCCCGTTGGCCTGTGAGATGGCGTCAGTAGCGGACCGATGTGCGAATAGGCCGAAGGCAGCACAACAATATTTTCTGACTGACACCACAAGGCGCTGAGATGCCAAGATCCGGATGGCACCGAGGTGATGTCTAAGTTGCGGACTGATGTGCGAATGGGGCCAAAGGCAGCGTAACAATATTTTTTGTATGGAAGATACCACTAGGCGTTGAGATGCCAAGATTCGGATGGCACTGAGGTGATGTCTAGCAAGTTGGTGTGGTCATCCTACAATGCTGAAACTCGGCGTGGGTCACCCCATTAGCCTGTGAGATGGCGTCAGTAGCGGACCGATGTGCGAATAGGCCGAAGGCAGCACAACGCGCCAAGATCCGGATGTCACCGTGGTGGTTTCATAGTTGAGAGGCACTTCATCTGCAGTGGGGCGCCGAGATCCGGATGGCACCGAGGTGATGTCTAGCAAGTTGCTGTACTGGTGTGGTCATCCTACAATGCTGAAACTCGGCGTGGGTCGCCCCATTAGCCTGTGAGATGGCGTCAGTAGCGGACCGATGTGCGAATAGGCCGAAGGCAGCACAACGCGCCAAGATCCGGATGTCACCGTGGTGGTTTCATAGTTGAGAGGCACTTCATCTGCAGTGGGGCGCCGAGATCCGGATGGCACCGAGGTGATGTCTAGCAAGTTGCTGTACTGGTGTGGTCATCCTACAATGCTGAAACTCGGCGTGGGTCGCCCCATTAGCCTGTGAGATGGCGTCAGTAGCGGACCGATGTGCGAATAGGCCGAAGGCAGCACAACGCGCCAAGATCCGGATGTCACCGTGGTGGTTTCATAGTTGAGAGGCACTTCATCTGCAGTGGGGCGCCGAGATCCGGATGGCACCGAGGTGATGTCTAGCAAGTTGCTGTACTTGTGTGGTCATCCTACAATGCTGAAACTCGGCGTGGGTCGCCCCATTAGCCTGTGAGATGGCGTCAGTAGCGGACCGATGTGCGAATAGGCCGAAGGCAGCACAACGCGCCAAGATCCGGATGTCACCGTGGTGGTTTCATAGTTGAGAGGCACTTCATCTGCAGTGGGGCGCCGAGATCCGGATGGCACCGAGGTGATGTCTAGCAAGTTGCTGTACTTGTGTGGTCATCCTACAATGCTGAAACTCGGCGTGGGTCGCCCCATTAGCCTGTGAGATAGCTGTTCTTTGGATTTGGGCCTGGCTCGTCTGCTGTAGTGGGGCGCCCCTTTACCGTTTCAGTTGCCATTCAGCTGAGTTTCGGCTGCTCTTGATGCTACAGCGACAGGCGGCTGCAACAGGACTCTCAAAATGGCGGCCTGTTCTTTGGATTTGGGCCTGGTCCACTAAAATGGCCCTGGGACACCTTAGAACTCGGACGCTCGATTTTTTTTTCCTTTCCTGTACATGCAAAAAAAGGTAAATGCCCGGTACGTTACACGCTTCATCTGCCACGATGAACTCTCCAGAGGAACCGAAAAAAAATATAGTTGTGGTAACTATACCATGCATCGTCATATGGAGAGGTGGCACCAATTAATTATAGTGCTGCATAAAAGAGAGATTTGGAGGAGAACCCCTGACCTGCTAGTATATTCATCAAAGAAGTGGCACTGAGAGCTTCAGAGGCAAGGGAAACGGTCCCAAATATTTAGAAGAACTTTGGAAAGATTAAAATGACATGTTTAGATTGTGGCAAATTAATTTCATGTGGACAGATGAGTGTTACTCTAATAAATACAGCATATGAACATCATCATAGTCGATGGTTGGTAGAGACATTTTGACTATATCCTGGACCTGCCCGTCCTCGCCCAAAATGGCGCCAGAATAAATGGGACTCGTAACTCCTTGTTGTGTACTGGTTGCAGAACCTTGAAATCACGAGATACGTATGCAGTTTTGAAGCAAATGGCGGGCGGGGACGAGAATTGATTGAATATTTCGACATCCCTATTGATATTAAGTTCTGATGTGTTATTGATTACTGTACTGTTGAAAGTTCGAATTAACGTCACCCATGGTACTTGCCCGCAAATGTATATCTAGATAATTTTATTGTAACTGGCCCTGTCGTATTTTAATTATAAAATGTACGTCCACCGATTCCGTAACTGTTAGACACCTTAGTTCTTGCAACGTAATGGCCCGCCCGTTACGTTCCTCTACAGTGTAAATGTCTATTCATCATATACGATTACAGTTTGCTCCGTGGCCGGCCCACGTGGTTATAGGCTCGTATTTGTATAATGAAATTTTCACAATAAAGGTTTTTAAAAGAAAACATGGTAGTAGTATATACATTGGTAAAGTTTTTAATAATAGTCACTGTTTTAGAATCATTAAAAGGCAAGTGAAATAAAGCAGACCAATTACATGAAGGGTAAAAGGTATAATACGAAGGAACGCAGTAAAGATAAATGGTCAAGGGCTGTTGTGTTTTCTATTCCTGCAACATAAAGTGATCGATAAGAATCTCATATTCAGGCGTATCGGCGACTAAGACAGCAGGTCGACCCTCTTTTGCTCAACGGCTCCGTCATGGGACGAAGAAACGCTCTTTTTCTCGAAAAAAGAATATATTTTACTTGCAGGACAGTTGTAAAATTTCCGGGAAAGTACATTAGCCTGGAACATTATAACATATATTTAAGAAAAAATAATGTTCGGAAGTAATGAAAAGCGTAATTTTTAGGTCATATGACCAAGCCTTTCATCATTACAATAAGAAAAGTAAAATGAACCAATGAAAAGTTTTATTAACAAGTCACATGACTTGTTATGCTTACGTTACGCGCTGCGCGCCCCGGATGACTTCCGGATGCGCTAACGCGGCGCGTCATATGACGCATTACGCGACAACGCAGGTACAGAATATAGTCAAAATGTCTCCACCAACCAGCGGTCGGAACACAACCCCTTTCAGCAGGCTAAATAGTTCTGTTAAATGACAACAGAAGGGACAGGCAACAAGAACCATCAGTCAAAGAGGGGAGGGCTAGTTCTTCTCTACCGGGTTACATTGGGGCGCTACCGGAACTGATCGAATTGGTAGTCTACAGTGTTTCTGGATGTTTCAGACTGAAGCTGGGGTTAGCATGAGAGCAGCACCATTTCGTAGCTCCGTCGTGGTCATTCCGCAACCAATCATGGCAGCCGTTCTTTATCGTTATTTTGGGCGGGGTGGGTGGCGGAGCCGAGCTGTTTTGCAGCCATCATTGTGTGGAGTTCAGTTCATCTCACTAGTTTTGTATTTATCATGAGGGGTTGTTCCTAATGTTTCTATTTTAGCGAGGTCAAAAAGAGATCCCATTAGTGGCCTACTGATTTTGCTCGATTCCTTTTCTTTTTTTTTTACACGATTTTTCGTTATCTGCAAAGACTAAACAGAGTATTGCGACTCTGTGTTTGTTTGTAAATAGAGAATGAACCAAAGAGAACTAATTCTAAAACAGTAAATACTTGGATAACAATGAATCAAATGGAGAGAGAAGCAGGCACGACGGATTACAATGGGGGCAAAGACCTGCGTTAACTACCTTTCACTATCTGCAAAGAGAGAGTACTCCTAATAGAAATGAGGGGGGGGGGCACCATTCAAAGCAGATCAGTGTGCATAAACACGAAAATGTTTTCACTTACCACGTACTTGACATTCGACAGCTTATGATATTTGCTATTAAAAAACCATTGAAATTCACTGAAAAAACCATAGGTTATAGACCATATATAGTTAGGAATTAGCATTTACAAAACCTTGAAAATTCACTGAAAAAACCATAGGTTATAGACCATATATAGTTAGGAATTAGCATTTAAAAAACCTTATTTTACTCACACAAAACCATTGAAATTCCATATATAGTTAGTTGCACTAACTATATATCGCGCACCTGCAATCCACTGCTGATGATGTCACATATTACATCATTCATGACATGGTCAGTGACATCACTGATGACATCACTGATGACATCTCAAATGACATCACTGATGACATCACTGATGACAACATCCAGTGACTGTATGTTTCTGTAAAGTTAAAATGTGTCTTACATATTGAAGAATGAGTGGAAGTATAAGTGTCTGGACAAAGGATTTAGTAGGTGCATGACTGAATGCATGAGTGAGTGATTAAATGTGTCTCACTGAGTGCATGGGTTAGTGACTAAAGTGTCTTAATTTGTGCATCATTATGTCTGTTGTTCTGTAAACTGCTGCATGTTTTGATCAGTAGCTATATGATTAACTATATGGGTTACTGATTGATTGTCCAAGTATTTGTATGGGAGACTGAGTGTGTGTGTGGCTGGCTGGGAGGTGTGTGACTCTGTGCAGATCAATGTGTACTTGTATCAATGATTGTATAACAAGGTAAGTATGTGTTAGTATATGTTTGAAAATGTAAGGTGCTCTATGTTTAACTGTATAGACAAGAAAATGGAAGTGTCATTGATTCTTTACAGGACTGACTAGGTGTGTGAGTAACTCCATGGATGAGTGGCAGACTGTGAGTGTCTGTATAGGTGTATGAGTGCATATGATAGTGTTGTAAAGATGAGTGATTGTATGTATGAATGATAGTATGGGTGAATGAGTGAAGGTGTGTGTAGACGTAGGAATCAGTGAGTGCGTATGTAGTAACTAGTATTGGTGTGTCAATGGTTTCAAAAATTATATTCTGTATTTAACACTGGGTGAAACAGAGGTTATATTAAAATGTGAGGAGATGCATTGTATTGTCACATGAATGATATCATCAGTGATGTGGTCATTGTTGTCAAATGAGATGTCATCAGTGATGTCATCAGTGATGTCATTTGAGATGTCATCAGTGATGTCATCAGTGATGTCACTGACCATGTCATGAATGATGTAATATGTGACATCATCAGCAGTGGATTGCAGGTGCGCGATATATAGTTAGTGCAACTAACTATATATGGAATTTCAATGGTTTTGTGTGAGTAAAATAAGGTTTTTTAAATGCTAATTCCTAACTATATATGGTCTATAACCTATGGTTTTTTCAGTGAATATATATATATATATATATATATATATTCACTGAAAAAACCATAGGTTATAGACCATATATAGTTAGGAATTAGCATTTAAAAAACCTTATTTTACTCACACAAAACCATTGAAATTCCATATATAGTTAGTTGCACTAACTATATATCGCGCACCCGCAATCCACTGCTGATCATGTCACATATTACATCATTCATGACATGGTCAGTGACATCACTGATGACATCACTGATGACATCTCAAATGACATCACTGATGACATCACTGATGACAACATCCAGTGACTGTATGTTTCTGTAAAGTTAAAATATGTCTTACATATTGAAGAATGAGTGGATGTATAAGTGTCTGGATGAAGGATTTAGTAGGTGCGTGACTGACTGTATGAGTGAGTGATTAAATATGTCTCACTGAATGCATGGGTTAGTGACTAAACTGTCTTAATTTGTGCATCATTATGTCTGTTGTGATGTAAACTGCTGCATGTGTTGATCATTAGCTATACGAGAGGCTATATGTGTTATTAATTGGTTGCCCAAGTATTTCTATGGGAGATTGAGTTTGTGTGGGGGTGGCTGTAAGGTGTGTGACTCTGTGCATAGATGTGTGAGCAGTTTATTCACTAGGTGTATGAGTTCAAGAGTGCATGTGGAAACAGCTACATGGGCAGTTGACTGTGTGCATGAGTGTATTGATGAGTGAATGGATATCTCAATGCTACATGTCATACTAAATACATATGTAAAACACAGTACATGTGAGAGTTGGCATATATAAATAACTGTGCATGAGAGCCACTGAATGAGTGAGTGGTTGTATCGATCATTGTGAACTTGTATCAGGGATTGTATAAGAGAGTAAATATGTGTTAGTATATGTTTCAATAAGTAAGGTGTGTTTAACTGTATAGTTGAAGAAATGGAGGTGAGATTGTTTCTTTGCATGACTGACTGGGTGTGTGAGTAACTCCATGGATGAGTGGCAGTGTGTGAGTGTCTGTATACACTGAGTGTATCTAAGGTTATATTAGAGTCTGAAGAGGTTTATCGTATTAGCACAAGAATGATGTCAAATGAGATGTCATCAGTGATGTCATCAGTGATGTCATTTGAGATGTCATCAGTGATGTCATCAGTGATGTCACTGACCATGTCATGAATGATGTAATATGTGACATGATCAGCAGTGGATTGCGGGTGCGCGATATATAGTTAGTGCAACTAACTATATATGGAATTTCAATGGTTTTGTGTGAGTAAAATAAGGTTTTTTAAATGCTAATTCCTAACTATATATGGTCTATAACCTATGGTTTTTTCAGTGAATTTCAATGTTTTTTTAATAGCAAATATCATAAGCTGTCGAATGTCAAGTACGTGGTAAGTAAAAACATTTTCGTGTTTATGCACACTGATCTGCTTTGAATGCTGCCCCCCACCCCTCATTTCTATTAGGAGTACTCTCTCTTTGCAGATAGTGAAGGGTAGTTAACGCAGGCCTTTGCCCCCGTTGTAATCCGTCGTGCCTGCTTCTCTCTCCATTTGATTGATTGTTCTCTTTGGTTCATTCTCTATTTACAAACAAGCACAGAGTCGCAATACTCTGTTTAGTCTTTGCAGATAGCGAAAAATCGTGTAAAAAAAGAAAAGGAATCGAGCAAAATCAGTAGGCCACTAATGGGATCTCTTTTTGACCTCCCTAAAATAGAAACATTAGGAACAACCTGTTGATAATACCAATGTGTATGTACATAAGCGGCGTTCATTTGTGTTCACAGTACCCCTTCTTGATTGTTTGAATCGAGCATTGAATTGTTCGAAGTTGGTTCTCTTAAGAATCTTCTCTGCCTGCAAACGAGGAAGAATAGGAATATTCTCTCTCCCTTTGCAGATAGTGAAGGGTAGGTAACGCAAACCTTTAACACGTCGTGCCTATTTCGTTCCTCATTGATTGATTGTTTCCCCAAACATTGACTGTTTGGGAATTGGTTCTTTTTGGAGGTATTCCCTGTTTGCAAATATACGTAGGAAAATCTTTGCAAATAGTGAAAGGGTACGTAATGCGGACCTTTCTCCCCCGTTGTAATCTGTCATGCCTATCTACTCCCCACTGATTGATGCACCTGTTTCACCCGGACCATTTACTAGAGATACGTCATCTGGCCCGACCAGAGAGCACCCCTAGTGAAAAGGACATATGCAATAATAACGAAGTGATCACTGTATCCTGTTAACAGAAACTTTAGCATGAAACAACCTGGAAAGAAAAGAATAGGAAAACGAAAATCAGTAGGCCACTGATGAACATAAACTTTTATTAAACAACGAACAAAGAAACGATAACATAACGTAATGATAAAACCTATTAATGTCCTAGAAACAAGAAAACGTTAGAAATATGCCAGTGGTGAGAGACCAGAAAAACAGTAAGAGAAACCAAATCACCCCTCGCTGTCCCACCGCCTGCCACGCCAAAAAAATCGATAGACTAGGGAAAATGCAAGTCAGTAGAACATCCGCCCCCCCTCTGGAAACTTCCAAGGTGGGGCAGGGTTGCGGCTACGCCCAGCCGGGAGCAGCCCATATAAGGCGGATCCTGCTGCCACGCCTCGGCCAGGAGATCCTAACGTAGGGTGTAGCCGGAGGAGAGGCCGAGGCCAGCGGGACCCGGCCAGGGGATTGCCTTTACAACGCTGAAGAGTTTCAGGGGGAGGGAATGTCTCCTCGACCCTCCCCTCTCTCTCCCAGTCCGGCCGCGGTGGCCCTTGAGAGTTGCAGGTAGTCCCGCCACATGCTCTTCCGGTCCGGCCACCAACGGTCGGGGGGCCGAGGCCGACGGGATCCGGCTGCAGCCGATAAACCAAGAAACCCGTTCATGGGGCCAGAGCCAGGGGCGTCCGGCCGACATCCACCGGAAGCCCGGCCCGAAGACGGACGGGACACTTCTTCTCTCTTGAATAATGGCTGCGACAACACTGGGGGGGGATGTCTTGCACATGCCTCCGACCCCCCCCCCCCCCCCCCTCGTCCTCATCGCCTGGTCCGGCCATAACAAATCTCAAGCGAGACGCCGTGGGATGCACTGGGAGGGAGAGACGATGCGAACAGGCCTCTCCCGCCTCCCCAGTGGAGGCTTCCCACCTGCACCCTCAGCGCTCCAAGCGCCCGGAAAAGGGTTCTTCCACTGTGGCGATGCTGCAACGTCTCGCCCGGCAGGGTGGAGCCCGTCCGCTCATTTGACCCCGCGATCGCCAGTAGCTACCGAACTCTCAAAATGGCGGTCGACCTGGCAAGAGCGGGCCCAGCATAAAGAAATGGCCCGGTCACTGGTTGACTCCACCACCGTAGTCCTCCACGACCTTGAAGATTCTACAGGAGCCGCGGGAGTCTCCGACCCCCGCAGACACCCCCGATGGGGAATGACTGCCATGATCGCCCGTGGAGTGACGAAACTGTATCCGCGGGACGTCGGCGCTCCCATGCTGACGCCAGCCTCACTTTGAATTACTAGAATCCTGCAGACCTCAGTTCCGGTGAAAGCACAGTGTGACCCGGTAGGAAAAATGTTGCACCCCCTCCCCTTTTTGACTGATAGTTCAAACCACCGATCCTTTCCTTTGCCCTTTTAACGGAACTTTGGACTGCCTCCCCCTCTTTTACATTTTCTAGAGAAAACAAAACATTAACCACTACATTAGCATAGCAATTGACACCAGAACTGTTTTCAAATTGAAAACCAACAACATCTTCAACAGAATCCTTTTTGTTTCTGCTGTGACCCTGCTACAGCACAGGCATTGTCCCCAGCAGTAATTCTGCAATGCCGGTAAGAATAGCTGTGGTGCCTACTGGACTCACTCACCCCCGCGGCGCCCCACGCCGTTATTTGCTGGGCGGCAACTTACTAGACATCACCTTCGTGACATCCAGATTTCAGCGCTTTCTGCTGCCTTGGAACTATTCGCACAACAGACCGCTACTGACAATCCACCCCCCGCGGCGCCCCACGCCGTTATTTGCTGGGCGGCAACTTACTAGACATCACTTTCGTGCCATCTAGATTTCAGCGCGTTCTGCTGCCTTGGAACTATTCGCACAACAGACTGCTACTGACGACCCACCCCCAGGCAACATCTTCTGAATTTTCATAATTTGAAAGAACTAGTAACATGTCCTCATCAGGAATTCAAAAGAAATTGCCACGGTCTCTTCGTTGTTTAAATGTTTTTACTGTTTTTGTTTTGTTGTATATATTTATATGTTATTAAAGTTTTATATTCCTACTACTTTGTTGGAGTGCTATATATTTTTAATGTGACACATAATTGTAAAAACTTTGATGTACAAAGAGTCATTCCTGGAATCTTCCGCTTCAGGCTCGGTCCCCTCCCCAATCACAATACAGGATGGTTTTCAGATAGTAGGAACACGTGTGGTGTGACGGATCTCATCGGGTGTGGGCCTTGATCTACTATAACTCCTTTAAAGAGGGGTGATTCTTTACAGCTGGAGCCATAAACTACATCTGCAGGGCTAGCTGATAGCCTGGACAATCGGACACAGAGGAAGAGGAGTGTCAGAGGGTGCGGTAGTGAATAGGGCGAAAGGGAGGTGTCGGGCGGGCACAGAGTGTGATTCTCAGGGAAGAGCAGCGCAGATGGGGGGAGGTTTATTGCCCATGCATAAGACAGAGAGCGGGGGTGACCAGTGCCTGGGGAAGATGCTTGCGAGGGTGGGGAGCCATGCTACGAATCGACAGCGTGCAGAGAGTGGGTCTGGTCAAGGCATCTAAAATGGCTGCCGTGCACGACAAAAGTGTGGCATTTCAAAAAAGGCAAGATGGCGCAAACAATGTTTTTCAACACTTCCTCATTTCCTTCGAATCGAACGTTAACAGACGTTGGTGCATATTACCAAAGTTAAGCGATATTTATCGCTAACGATGCTTACCAACGAATTTTTTACCGCTAAGCATCGTCAGAAATTATCGAAGATAAACCTTGCTATTATCAAGGTTTATCGCAAATGCGATAAAAAACGGCCGCAATGTTTAGCGCGAATATCTCCAAAAGTTGGTAATAGGAGATAGATATCTTGCATGTTGTAATGCAAATTATTGTGGTATATGGAACTCATACCATAATCTCTCAGGAAAGCAGAAACTGATCCTTTTGGGACCGCCTGAAAAGGCCTACGGGGTGAGGGGTACTCTACTTTGCCCCCTTTTCACGTTCCGAACTATTTTATTTTACTCTCTTCTGTAATTACACAAAATAGCAGCGATAAGATGCATCGGAGACACACAGTGAGAGAAAGGAGGCCGGAGATGAAGAAGAGATGTCAAATACACATTGGAGATAATATAGTGGCAGAAGGGAAGTAAATATGAGTAAACTTACCATGTAACATAAAAATGTTGCACTCTATACTATAAGTCTCATTTTATACTACAATCACTTCGCTACAACCTCATAAATTAAAAATAAAAATGAATAATGTCTCAAACAATTTTTGATTTCTAAATATAAATTTATTCTTCAGAATTTTCTAAATTTGAAAGAACTAGTAACATGTCCTCATCAGCAATTTCCTCATGAAAAGTCTGCAATGATGATTCTTGTAACTCTATGGTCTCCAAACATTCGATAAATTCGCCATCAACAGATTGATCAAAAAAATCATTCAAGTCATCTCCTCCTTGTGACAATATTTCATTATTGGTGCTGTCAATTTCAATCAATGTAGTGGAATCATTCAAGTCATCTCCTCCTTGTGACAATATTTCATTATTGGTGCTGTCAATTTCAATCAATGTAGTGGAATCATTCAAGTCATCTCCTCGTGACAATATTTCATTATTGGTGCTCTCAATTTCAATCAATGTAGTGGAATCATTCAAGTCATCTCCTCCTTGTGACAATATTTCATTATTGGTGCTGTCCATTTCAATCAATCTAATGGAATCATACAAGTCATCTCCTCCTTGTGACAATATTTCATTATTGGTGCTCTCAATTTCAATCAATGTAGTGGAATCATTCAAGTCATCTCCCCCTTGTGACAATATTTCATTATTGGTGCTGTCCATTTCAATCAATCTAATGGAATCATACAAGTCATCTCCTCCATGTGACAATATTTCATTATTGGTGCTCTCAATTTCAATCAATGTAGTGGACAATTCAAAAGAAATTGCCACGGTCTCTTCATTGTGAGCCATTTTATTTTGAAATTGCTTGCTGTAAATTGCAGAAAAAAATAATCACTTTCATTTATCGTTTTTAGTAATACATAATATAAAACTAACTTTATCAAGTATTTAGTATAACAGAAAGGACTGCAAATAAATAACAGAAAACATTTTTCAAATTATCTTCAAGTGTACAACATAGTTCCCCTTACAAATTAACAACTCACCTTTTTAAAAGTAGGAGAAGTGTTAGTACTGTGTAAATCAAAAACCAGAAATTCACCACCAAAAATTCCTCACAAATGTACCTCAGACAGTAGTATCACAAAATGGCTGTGGTTTCCTCTCATTTGACATATATACATAACCAATTAACTTTCATCACACACAAATACAAAACCAAAGTAACATTTTAATTGGTTCTAAATTTCAACACTTTCAAATGTGTTTTCCCCATGCAATTTTCCATAGGACATTTACATACGTCTACAGCCTGAATGGCTGAACGGAATTACACCAAACTTGGCAAAATGGTACATCAAACCTAAGAGGTCAGGAAGGATCTACTATGCCCCCTTATGGTCATTTCCCCCTTCGCTTTGGCCTCCTCTTGTCTCTCGATCCTACCGAGAGACAAGATGGCGGCCGCTACGGACTGTTTGGAATGTTGACAGACGCCGGAGAACCAATCAGCTTCGCTTCACAAAGCTCCGTTGCGCGAAAAGTACGCGAACTGGAGCGCTGCCCGGTCCGCTGTTACAGATATATATCTTTTTTTAAACGTTAATTTCTCAAAATCCACTGGAGCACATATATTGAGACCTACAAAAGGCACATCGGGCTACCAGTCCCTACAATTTTGCCAAGTTTCGTGCAAATCCATTCAGCCGTTCGGGATAAAAGTGAGGCCAACCGCCCTATGGAAAACTCAATGTTAAAAACACGTTTTGGGACCCCCCTTTTTTCTCGACCCCCCCTGGACGAACCCCCCCCCAATTTTCAGGGGCTGCTCAGAAACAAAATGTGCCATTTTCCTGAAAATGTCAGCCAATTCCGTCCACAAACGCCAAAGTTATTAGACATATAATTTTCAAAAAACCCATAGAGAAAAAATCCTAACTATATATACCTACTGGCGACCGCCAGTAGGTAATATATATATATATATATATATATATATATATATATATATATATATCCAGCTCAGTGGGGTGTCCGGCAATTAGGCAGCACACAGACGCAAGGAGCTTTTCCCCAAAAGCTTTATTAAGTACAGCAGTCACGTGAAGCCAGTCATTAAAAGCAGCGGTCCGCAACCTGATGCATTTCGAACTTATTCTTCCTCAGTGGGTGATTATAGGACAAAGCGCAACAATGCCACACCTTCCCAGGCATTTTTAAATCGTATTGTGAGTTAGCCCACCAGGAACCTCCAGTGCCATAATCGGCCCTGGGGACCCCATCCCCCGGGGCATGGCCTTTTTTAAAAATGTATTTTAATGGAGGGGGCTGTGTGGCCCCCTTCCTGGGCCACTTATGGCCCCGGGGACCCCATCCCCCGGGGCCGGCCCTATATGTTGGGGACCGTGAGAGGGGTCCCCAATCCCCCTACGTTCCCGCCGCCTCCTGCTGGAGCCAACATTGCTTTTCCACACAGGAAGATGCTAAGATGCAGCTCCCCGTGTGAAAAAGCAATCTGCTTTGGTATTTGGAAGAGAGAGCAGGTTTCCTGCCCCCTCTTCCAAATACCAAAGCAGAGTTTGCTATGGCAGGGCGGGAGCCGCGTCGCTCCTGCCCTACCATAGCAAACTGCAGTGTCCCAGGGGTGGGCACCCCGGAACACTGCAGGAGCTGGTCTTTGGCGGTGACGGTCCCCAAGGGCCATCAGGGCTCCAGGAGGGGGCCCCCCCTCCCACCATTTACAAAGCCCCAGGGGGTAATGGTCCCCGGGGCTTGGGGGTCTGTCACAGACCCCCCCAATTGTAATATTTAGAGCCCTGGGGCGTGTGGGGGGGGTCAAGCCCCCCCACAGGTTTTATTTTATTTTTATTAAAAAAAAAAAACGCCGGGTGGCGGTCCCCGGGGCTGGTGGGGGGCTGTGAGCCCCCCCCGTAATTATGTTTTAAAAGCCCTGGGGGGTGGCGGTCCCCGGGGCTGGGGAACCCTTTGGGCCCCCATTACAATAAAAAGATTGCCCCTGGGATTTGGCCCACCCGGGGGCTAAATATTAACGAAGCGTGGGAGCCTTGGTTTTTTTTTTTTTGCGTCCGGATCCGCCGATTTTGCCGATATAAATAAATGAAAATTTAGGGGCCCTGGGGGTCCTTGTGGAACCATCTGAACAGGCCTAGGGGGTCAGGGTTTTTCTACCCTTCCTCTTTTCTTTTTTTGGTGTTTGTTTTCCTGATTTCTTGTGCCTCGTTTCTACTGAGGCACAAGATGGCTGCCAACACTTCCTGGTTTGGGGTGTTGACAGCCAATTAGAATAAAGCTCGTGGTGAACGGATTTACACCATTTAACAAATAGGTCGTTTTCTGAACCAAGGGCTATCTTTTTTGCCAAATTTGGTGTAATTCTGTTCAGCAGTTTGGGCTGTAGCCGTGTCTAAAGTTTCCTACGGAAAATTGCATGGGGAAAACACGTTTTGGGGCCCCCCTTTTTTCTCAGCCCTCACTTGGCGAATCACCCCGAAACTTTCAAGATAGGAGCGGACCGGAGCGCCCTACGAGTTTTGAAAATTTCGCAAAGATTCCTCATCCGGCACCAACGTTATTGGGAATAGAATATTGCGATTTTCCTATGGATAATAGGTCCTAACTATAACTAACTACTGGTGACCTCCAGTAGGTAGAAAAAAAAAAATATATATATATATATATATATACACACACACACACTCACCCACCCCCTACCCCTCCCCGCTTCACAGGAAAGGGGAACACAGACTCCACTTCGTGCTGCTTGAATATATTTATTATAGATAATATGGCAGGATGCATTTCTCCCACCTCACTGGGCTTGTTCACATAACGAGGCACACCAGTTCTGACATTTAAAGTGCAATAAACACCATGTGATTGAAAATAGGCACAGTCATGGAAAACAGACATGATGATTAATCAGCTTAGCTGTAAATGTAAGTATAAAACTTTACATAGTTCTACATAAAAAATATTAAGATTTTGATTTGAGAAAGCACACCCTGAAACTAAAGTCTAGGAACTGCTAGTCTTGCACATATTTTTAAACTGAAAACTTGCTTAAATGCATTGTCATATTCATCTCAAAAGCATTAGCTACTTATACTGTAGTACAATCACCTCATCAGATCATGCAATAATGCAAAATGCATATATTTCCTGAGTAGACGTTGTACCTCACTCATATTGGAAAAATACTAAAGTGCATAGTGCAGGTATACCTTATCTATTTTTATTTATTTTAAAGTTTTATAGAGTGCAAACCAGACCCGTGAGGGTATCGGAGCACTTTACAGGATTAAGGGGTGGTATGCAAAGCGTAAGGATGGGAGGGATCAAATTGGGAAAGATAGGGGATACATTATACAGGAAAAGCACGCAATCGAAAGTCCAAGCTACATGTGGGATCAAAATTAAAACAGGTAGATATATTATACAAGAAGGCACGCAGTCTCAGCTCTTGGGGGGTATGCCCAGGAGTGCAGAATAGGTATCATCCGTAGAGGCCGTGGATATGCAGAGGTGGAGGGTGGAACATGTCGATGAGGTGATTGTAAAGTATTCATTAGACGAGGTATTTTCCCATTAAGGTTTTGGTCTACTCCTTAAAGTGTGCCAAGGACGGAAGTCTGCTGATCACGGGTGGGAGAGAGTTCCAAATTCTTTGCGCGGCCCCAGAGAAGGCCCGATTGTAGATTTTTTTTCTTCCGGAAGCGTGCTGGTTGCAGCAACAGGTCTTTGGCAGATCGGGAGTTTCTGGCTCCTTCGGATACCACAAGTTTTTGTGCGAGAAATGTAGGGGAATTGGAGTAAAGAGCTTTGTGAGTAATGCAGGCCAGTTTAAATTGGATTCTGGCCTCTAGGGGAAGCCAGTTCAGAACTTTGAGGTGGGGAGAGATGTGGTTGAATTTGTTTGAGCCAATTAGGAGTCTGGCGGCGGTGTTGAGGCAGGCTTTCAATGGGGCCAGAGTTCTTTGGGAGCCCTGCGAGAGTAGAGCACCATTTTCTAGTCTGGAAACAACTGGTGCCTGGGTTGCTCTTTTAAGGTTGGATTCAATAGTGCCATGGTCCATATTTATATATATATATATATATATATATATATATATATATATATTCACTGAAAAAACCATAGGTTTCACACATGTTATAGTTAGGAATTAGCATTTAAAAAACCTTAGTAATGCAAAGTAGTGTATTTATAATACATATTTAAATATCAAAGCAAACCACATTCACTGGATGATGTCATCAGTGATGTCATTTGAGATGTCATCAGAGATGTCACTGACCATGTCATGAATGATGTAATATGTGACATCATCAGCAGTGGATTGCGGGCGCGCGAGTTATAGTGAGTTATAGTGAGTACAACTAACTATAACGGGGGAATTTCAATGGTTTTGTATGAGTAAAATGACCAGCTAACTATAACTGGTGTAAAACCTATGTTTTTTACCGGTGAATATATATATATATATATATATATATATATATATATATATATATATATATATATATATTACCTACTGGCGGTCGTCAGTAGGTAGTTATAGTTAGGATTGATTTCCATAGGAAATCTGCAACATTCTATTGGGAATAACTTTGGCGCCGGTGGACGAATCTTCGCAAATTTCTCAGAGAAGATGGCCCGCTCCGCTCTGCTCCTTCCCTGAAAGATTGGGGGGGGGGAATTCGTCAAGTGGGGGCCGAGATAAAAGGGGGGTCCCAAAACGTGTTTTCCCCATGTTAATTTCCATAGGGCGGTTGGACTCACTTTTAGCCCGAACAGCTGAATGGATTTCTACAAAACTTGGCAAAATTGTAGGGACTGGTAGCCCGATGTGCCTTTGCTATGTCTCAAGATATGTGCTCCAGTGGATTTTGAGTAATTTAGGTTCAAAAAAATATATATATCTGGGCGGAGCCTAACCACACATCTGATCTGATTGGCTGTCAGCACTTCATCCAAGAAGTGTTGGCAGCCATCTTGGGACCAATATACATGATAGCACCTCATTAAAAAGCATTGTAGTTAATAGAGGGTTTTAGGACTTTAGTTACATTATAAATCATTTGTTGATGGTACCATACTCATTTTAGGAATTGTGGTGTGTTCTAAGGTGATTTTACCATGTGAAAAAGCCTTCTGCTGTGATATCATGAATCATGTTTGAAAAAAAACTAATATCTCATGATTTTCCCACAGTGGTTTGGAAGGGGATCTATAAGCTAAACTGAAAGCATATTTTCTGTAAATTCACATTATCTTTCTCAGTCATGTGAGAATGAAGTCTGACATTCTCAGTAAAACATGTACATCCAACAAGGACAGAGACTGTCAGTTGATTCCTTTGTGTTCTACTGCAGCCTCCTAGAGTGTTCTAAAGAACAACTAGAGCGCTAACAGTCCTACTTATTACAAAGGTATAGCACACCTGAAGCCATCATGATGGGAATAAAGTGGTAACTCTTAAAACATTTAATTTAAAAAGGAACAAAATGAGGGGGTATATTATGCCATAGAAAGTATTATCCTCTTCTATTTCATTAAAAAATTCTGACATGCAGTCTCCCAAGATGGCCACCAGAGGCAAAAGAGCCCAAATGTAGCCCAAATATCACCCAGATGTAGCCCAAGTATAGCCCAATGACAGAATGTCCCAGAGTGTTCTAAAGAACAACTAGAGCGCTAACAGTCCTACTTATTACAAAGGTATGGCACACCTGAAGCCATCTTGATTGGAATAAAGGGGTAACTCTTAAAACATTTAATTTAAAAAGGAACAAAATGAGGGGGTATATTTTGCCATAGAAAGTATGATTAGTGCTGCAGAAAGAAAAATTAGGGCACATTTTGAGTGACTTCTCAAATCCTCTTCAATTTCATTAAAACATTCTGACATACAGTCTCCCAAGATGTCCACCAGAGACAAAAGAGCCTAAATGTAGCCCAAATATCACCCAGATGTAGCCCAAGTATAGCCCAATGACAGAATGTCCCAGAGTGTTCTAAAGAACAACTAGAGCGCTAACAGTCTTACTTATGACAAAAGTATGGCACACCAGAAGCCATCTTGATTGGAATGAAGTGGTAAGTCTGAAAACATTTAATTTAAAAAGGAACAAAATGAGGGGGTTCATTTTGCCATAGAAAGTATGATTAGTGCTTCAGAAAGAAAAATTAGGGATCATTTTGAGTGACTTCTCAAATCCTCTTCTATTTCATTAAAGAAATTCTGACATGCAGACTGAAACATGCACTTTGAATACCAGCAGCAGACTTCCCTGGTGAGCAGTAGCTTTACTACAGTGATCTAATGAGCAACTAGAGTGCTAACATTCAGAATTTATGGCAAATGTGTGACACATCTGAATGCCTTCTTGATGGAACCAAAGTAAACAAGCATTGAAAATGCAATAGATCTCGCCCTCGTTTAAGTTAAAGCCATTCTGTTTGTAATGAGGTGGCTTTTTAGCTTTGCTTTTATTAGTGTTTTTTAAACTTTCATGTAAATAACATGCATCTGTATGCATATATGTATATGTATGCATGCATTTATATTTGTAGTTGTATAGATATACACATTATATATGTTTATGTATATATATATATACACATACATATATATAAATGCATATGCATATATATATATGTGTATATGTGTGCGTGTAGAGAGAGGTAGAGGTAGAGGTAGAGGTAGAGAGGTAGCGGTAGAGAGGTAGAGACTAGTAGAGAGAGAAGTAGAGAGAGGTAGAGAGTAGAGAGTGAGTAATAGAGAGTAGAGAGTGAGTAGTAGAGAGAGTAGCAGAGAGTGAGTAGTAGAGTGAGTAGTAGAGAGTGAGTAGTAGAGAGTAAGTAGTAGAGTGAGTAGTAGAGAGCAGTAGAGAGTGAGTAGTAGAGAGTAGTAAAGAGTGAGTAGTAGAGAGTGAGTAGTAGAGAGTTAGTAGAGAGTAGTAGAGAGTGAGAGAGAGAATAGTAGAGAGTGAGAGAGAATAGTAGAGAGTAGTAGAGAGTGGGTAGTAGAGTGAGTAGTAGAGAGTAGTAGAGAGTGAGTAGTAGAGAGTGAGTAGTAGAGAGTGAGTAGTAGAGAGTTAGTAGAGAGTGAGAAGTAGAGAGTGAGTAGTAAAGAGTGAGTAGTAGAGAGTGAGTAGTAGAGAGTAGTAGATAGTGAGTAGTAGAGAGTGAGTATTTGAGAGTAGTGGAGTAGGAGAGAGAAGGAATAGAGAGTAGTGGAGAATATTCCAAAGTTTGGCACAGCACCACTTGCACAATAAGTCCAATCAAATCATATCACTTAGAGTCCTTATTGAAGCGCTGAATCTTGGTGTATATTCAAATGCTTTTATTTTCCTTAAGTTTATGTACCACAGCCAGCCGAAACGTTTCGTTCTGTACAACAGAACTTCTTCAGGGCGTTCTTATTTCCTTCAAGTTATGTTGGTATCCTGTTGTCATATAACTAGATATTTCTTCCAAATGTTAGACGAGACGTAAGTACATTCTTATTCAAAGTGACTAGGTATCAATTTTACCCACACAATTCGGGCAGACTTGAGTAATTTATAGCATCCTCAAAGTAAGTCTTTCAAAAATTCCAAAGTATAGGACATGATAATCCAAATGTTTCTCAAGAAAAGTCATTTTCAATCGTTCGGAATATCGGTGTTTGGGCAGATATGACCCAGGGACCCCCAGTATGCAAGGGGAATTAGTCCCCCCTCTGCAAACGCGCCAGTGGCCTGCGTTGCAGAGAGGTGTAAAAAGGGGCATAGCCTCATTACACCTCTGTGCAATGCAGCCCCCTGGCGCATACTGGAGGTTCCAGGTGGGCTAGTTCGCCCCCAGGTACCCCTAGTATGCAAGGGGAATTAGTTCCCCCCTCTTCAAACATGCACGGGGGCTGCGTTGCAGAGAGGTGTAAAAAAGGGTGTGGCCTCATTACACCTCTCTGCAATGCAGCCCCCTGGCGCATACTGGAGGCTCCTGGTGGGCTAGTTGGCCCCCAGGGACCCCCAGTATGCAAGGGGAATTAGTTCCCCCTCTGCAAACGCGGCAGGGGGCCTGCGATGCAGAGAGGTGTAACAAGGGGCATAGCCTCATTACACCTCTGCAATGCAGCCCCCTGGCGAATACTGGAGGTTCCAGGTGGGCTAGTTGGCCCCCAGGGGCCCCCAGTATGCAAGGGGAATTATGCACAGGGGCTGCGTTGCAGGGAGGTGTAAAAAGGTGCGTGGCTTCATTACACCTCTCTGCAATGCAGTCCCCTGGCGCATACTGGAGATTCCTGGTGGGCTTTCAGGTCTTATATAGTTAGGAATTAGCATTAAAAAAAACTTTGAAATTCACTGGAAAAAATATATATATTATATATATATATATATATATTCACTGAAAAAACCATAGGTTTCACACCAGTTATAGTTAGGAATTAGCATTTAAAAACCTATTAAATTCACTGAAAAAACCATAGGTTTCACACCAGTTATAGTTAGCTGGAAATTTTACTCGCATAAAACCATTGAAATTCCCACGTTATAGTTAGTTGGATTCACTATAACCTGCGCGTGCAATGCACTGCTGATGACGTCACATATTACATCACTCATGACATGGTCAGTGACATCACTCATGACATCACTGATGACACCATCCAGTGAATGTGTGTATTTTTTTAAAATAAATATGTGTTATATATGTATATGTAAAAGTTAATGGAAGAATAAATGTTTAAATAAGGGTTTACATGGATTTTTTTTTAAATTGATTGGTTCACTGGCTTATTAAGTGTATCTTAGTGTATACATATATTAGTGAGTAATGTTTAAATATTTAAATATAAGGATTAGTGTTTCACTTTGTATATAAGTGGCTGCATGGGTTGGTGAGTAGCTACATGTGTATGTATATGGGTTATTAGATGTTTTTTTTAATATCAATATGAGTGTCTATATGTTTGGTGGGGGTATTACTTAGAACATAGATGCATGAGTGACTGACTCTCTGTTTGTATGTGTTTTGAAGACAGCATATGTGCAGGACTGTATGGGTGGATGACTGTGTATATGTGTGTATTACTGACTGAATGACTGTCTCACTAGTGTCTTTATCAGTAACTACATGTGTTTTAATGTAGTATATGTGAATATTGATGTATATAAGTGAGTATATGTAAGAGTAAGGGATTGTAAGAGTTCCTGTTTAAATTAGTATGTGTTTCTATAAGTGATTGTTAAAGAGAGTAAGTATGTGTAAGGTTCCTTAGAAGTAAGGTGGTAGTGTGTGTATAGCTGTATATGCAAATAAATGGATGTTCAATAGTTTATTTGCATGTGTGAGTATGTGTGAGAGTAACTTTTGGATGACTGTCGGTGTGTAACAGGATGTATAGGTGTATCACTACATATGATGAGTGAGTATACGTATGAGTGATTATATAGAACTGTTGGTGAATGAGTGGATGTGTATATAGATGGTGGAATTATTGAATTGGTTGTTGTAACTGGTATGGGTATCTCCATTTTTTTGTAAATTTTAGTTTCTATTTTTGAATATGTGTTTTAAGGGTTACATTACAGTGAAAGGAGGTCTGTCACTGTATCACAAGGATGGTGATATCATGAGTGATGTCACTGACCATGTCATGAGTGATGTAATATGTGACGTCATCAGCAGTGCATTGCACGCACAAGTTATAGTGAGTCCAACTAACTATAACGTGGGAATTTCAATGGTTTTATGCGAGTAAAATTTCCAGCTAACTATAACTGGTGTGAAACCTATGGTTTTTTCAGTGAATTTAATAGGTTTTTTAAATGCTAATTCCTAACTATAACTGGTGTGAAACCTATGGTTTTTTTCAGTGAATTTCATAGGTTTTTTAATATAAAAAATATTACATTTCATACCTATAGAGATTTTCTAACGAATTTTATATTGTATAATGTAATATTTTTATTTATTTTTTTTGCCTCGGAGCGCTCCCGGGGCGCGTACCGGTGCGCTCACTGGTAAGCGTAGTGCTACGGCGCGCCCCGGGGCGCGTACCGGTGAGCGTCCCATTAGCGCTATTCCCGCGAACGAAAACAACATCGTGACGTATCGCGTAGCCGCGTGATGCGTCATATGATGCACAGCGTAAGCGCACCCGGAAGCACGCGAGCGCATACGATCGCGAAACGTCCTGAGGTAGATCAACATAAGTGAACATAACACAAGGAGAGTGAGGGACTGAGGACATAGAGGTAGTGAACGGAAAATAGAGAGAAGAGGTCAAAAAAAGGAGCAAACAAAGATAAGCGAGGGAGAGTGGGTGATTTATATTGATAGAGTGCGACAATACTGCTGAGTGAGTAAAGAGGAATTACTAAAAGAGCAAGGAGGTAAAGACGGAAAAGGGAAGTAAAGCAGAGAGACTGAAAGCTGAATAGTTATGCAAGGGAGAGAGGGGATGCAGACAGTTGAAATGAGAATGAGGGGTTGTGAAAGAAGTGGAGTAAAGGAACGGGGCTCAAAGAAAGACATTATAAGTGAGTAAAAAGAGCTGAAAGAGGGTGGAAAAAGGAAAGTGAGTGTGAGACAATGGGAATACAATTTAAATTACACAATAAAAACTATAGAATAACTTGTACAACATGTTGCATAGTTTATTTTTGCTGTTCTCAGAATATATTGAATTTCACTTAAAAAAGTGAGTTCAAACTACTCGTCATATGACAGCGGGGAAAAAAAACACAATCAAAAAGATTGTTTTAAAAAAAAAATCTAAACTTAAAAATCACAAATGTACACTAATCTTTGATTCGCTTACTTTTCTTTTAGGCCAAATAGTATCTCATGAAGGTCCTTTTCGTTGGAAAGTACTCTGCTGTTCACTAAAAAATCAATTTCATCGACTTTCTAGAAGAAAAGCTCCAAGAACATCTGAAATATTTTCATTATTTTCATATACTCCTTTTTTTCAGTCATGACTCTTTGCTCATTCCTTCACTTTTCCTTAAGGCCAAATAGTGTCAGATGTATCATTATATGTTCAAATTAATTAAAAGAAACTCTGAAATTACCGTTTTTCCGACGTTCTGAAAGAAAGGCTCATACAACATTTTCACAATATTTAAACATTCGTAATTCCATGTCTGACTCACTCATGTTCATCATTTCCTATAATACTGATATCACTTACTATGAGATCCACTTACAGTACCTATATGACAACTTTATATTATCTTGATCACTTTTACTCAGAATATAATTTTAAACAGCAAACTAACCTTTATTAACTGCTCCCGTCTTCATAGGCCAATTACCTTTACTTAAATTTTGGTTCTAAAACCACTAGGTATGAATTTTTTAAGTCAAAAGGCAAACGTTGTTTGAAAGTCAAATGAGTGTCATTACAGTGGGTCCAACCTTTACGACTTTTTAAATAGCATGTGTAATGCCCTGATGTTGTTGAAGGATCGTCATGATAGCTACAGTTGCAAAGGTTATTCCTGAAATTGATAACTGAGAAGCCACAAAATTTTTAATAGAAGTTGACAATTTACTTCCATCAGGTCTACATCGTTGGAACATTAAAATCACATATTTACCATAAGTTTGTAAAAATAATGTGGACAGCATTTCAGACTTACATTGGGTACACACCATATTGTGATCAGCTGCTTTAACTAGATTATTAAAAGGCACTGATTTGCAGTCTGGTAAACTCAAATATATAAATCTTTTAGTGTCTATTCTAGTACTACTTGATAAACTACAGTTGTCGCAGTCATGCTGCCATTGATAAGAAAGGCTAAAAAGATTTTTTATATCTACACCTTCATCTTCCAAAACATCAAACATATACATTAAAAATTCCTGACAATCCTGCTGAATAATGTGTGAAATTGATTTTGACCAGAACATATGTCTAGAAGATTTCTAATTTCTGAAACACTTTCTATTTTTGCTCTATCACTGCTACATTTCTCAAACACAGAATTCAATAAACAGCAGAATGTTTGATCCCGATTTTCAACAATCTGTTCTTGTAAATTTTGAAGAAAAAAAACAACATTAACCACTACATTAGCATAGCAGTTGACACCAGAACTGTTTTCAAACTGAAATCCAACATCTTCAACAGAATCCTTTTTCTTTCTGCTTACAATTACAGTTTCATCTACTTTTTGTCTTTTTGCTACTACCTCACTGCAATTATTCTCATTTCTTCTTTTTTGGCCTACCACATGTTTTTCAAACAGAGGATATTGAGGCAAATGTGGAGCATACTCTCTTCTTAACCTATTGTATTCTTTAACACAATCTAGATAAGCACAAATCTTTGTTTCATCACACTCAATCAAGTACAATCCTGATAAAGTTCTGACTCGTGATAATGCCACATATGCCATACCCTCTTTAAACACAGAACTTCCAATGTTCACCAAAGCACTATCTACACTTAAACCTTGAGATTTATGAATTGTCACTGCATATGCCAAACTAACAGGAAACTGTTTTCGGCGAACATATAAGTCTTTCACAAGCAAAAATCTAGCTGAACGACAAATTTGTTCTATTTCGTCAATGCCATCAAATTTAATTTTTTTAATTTCAATTCCATCTCTATTTTTGTAATTCACAAAACCAACAACATGACCCATTGCTCCATTTACCAGACCTCTTTCAACATTTAAATTCCTTCTCAAAATGATACGACAATTTAAACACACATTCAGAGTCTTTTCAAAACCAGCAGTTTTAGATATAGTCTTCTCTAATGAATCCAATTTTGATTTCAAATTTTCAGACAAAATAATTGTTGCTCCCATATGCTCTATTTTATCTATAGCTTCCAGTTTCACTATCTCTTCATTTTCTAACTTTAACATTTTGTTGTTGAACATGGAACCTTCTTTCAGAGTTGGCATCAAACATATGCCAGATTTCTTCTCGTTAATTTTCTTAAAAATATTCTCTGGAAGAATGTTTTCATTTGGGTACAAATTTGAAATTAATCGTGCATGTAATGCTTCTTTTTTTTTTTTTTTAAATCCAACATGTTTGTCTTCAAAATATCTGTACTTTCTGGTTCTTTCTCCGCCAAATACTCTATTTCTTGTACAGATTTCAAAACTCGGTTTCGTGTTGCAGCAAGACCTAGACTCACCTAAATGATGGTTCTAGATTTGGCATATAGACTTGCTGATGACAATCGATCAGAACATTCATATGCTCCAATTTCTCGATGTGACAACATCTTCAGACTATAACTGTATAATTTCTTGCTTAGACTCTTTTCATGTGAAATATCCTCCCACATTTCCTTCAGTTCTGTCTTTTCTTTTTTTGTGATGTAAGACGTCACATATCGAGCCACAGCAATAGAGTTGTCAGCAACTAATTGAATAGCCATGTTAGCATTCCACATGGAGAAAATCACTGGGTTGTAGTCGTTGATGTACTTGGATTCTTCGTTTCTTTTTAAATTGTATGTATTTTTGGGTGATTTCCTCGTCACAGTATGTCGTAGAGAAGACATCAAATTATTTACTCTTCCTTTAGAAATCACTGGTCGTGGAAAGCAGAAACGACATTTTGTGTAGAACTTTTCCTTGTTTTTGAATTTTCTACGACAATACTTCCCACAACGATGGAATTGAAAACGTAAAACTTGTTGTCTTAAACTTTTTTCCTCTGTAGTTTTCAGAACAGCACATGTTGAATACTCTTCAATGAAACTCATCACGGTTTCATCCGAATCTGTTCCAAATTTGGGTGCATCTTTAATCCACAACAACATATGTATGTGAGGAGCACCTCTCGCTTGATACTCCTTTCTCCAAAAGAAATCCAAAACCTCTCCAAGGGGAGGATTTTTTTTGTTGGAAATGAAAGACATCATAGCGTCAAATCTATGATTAAAATATCTGCATACATTTACTGGATCCAAAGAACACAGTTCTACAGGTGTTTTGAATTCTATATTTTGTATATTTGCATTTGCCTCTCGTAGAAATTGAAGTAAGTCGTCCCATGCATACTCAGCACAGCTAAGAGTGAGGAACCATGTAGAAGTTCCTAAGTTTCTTAGCATACATTTCAATTCCCCATGACGACGGTACCAATACTCATTTGTACCACGCTGACATGCCATGAGATTGATTAGATGAGATTCCAAAATATTATCTTGCAGATTGACTTTCTCCATAAAGTCCCTCGCCGAAACATTTTGCAGATGTGCTCCACTGTTCAGTGTATGGTTTACTGCATAAGAAAGCCCATACAAGTCACTTTCATACAGTAGATGAAACAAATATGGGATGCATTGACGAAACCTTGGATCTTCAGCATATAATCTTAAAGTCCGGTATTCAGATGCTGGAATTTGAAGTGGTCGATCGTCATAAAGTCCACCTCGACCTGTTGGAAATAGCTGTGGAAAACAACGAGCTTCCAAACTTTCTTCCCATACACTAATGGGACTTCCTTTTGCTGATTTCATTTGAAACAATTCAATTGCATTCCCCATTACTTCTTTGGAATGCAAAGGATGAACAGTATAATGTTCATATATTTCTTCACTTGTAGACACATCAACTTTTTCAATTTGGCCAGCTGAACAATCACTGTCTTCATCTGCAGCTGTTTCCTCTGCTCCAACACATACATGTTTGTAGTACTCATTGTTTTTGACCAAATACAACGTTGCCTTTTTGACTTTCCTAACATCCACTAAATCTTGCCAGATTTTCTTACTCTTTGTCGGAACCCCATTAACTAGAATAACCAGAGGTTCCTCTTCCACTTTTTCTACACCAATTGTATCAATATTTTTCTTGAAATCTAGAGGCAAATAAACAACTCTTCCATTTAATCCTCTCTGTAAATCTGAAGGAGGCAATTTCCCTATCTTAGGCTCCATGCGAACAATTGCCTGAAAAGGATGGACACATTGAATCAAAATATACTCATATGTATTTAAATCCATCAATTCAGGAGGAATGTCTACCAACTCCAGATTATTATGAACAGCTCTAGCAGGCATTCTGTTTTTATTTAATTTATCATAACAATATTAACAAATACGCTGATCAGAACTCAAATCAAAACAATTCTCCACCCACAAATAAGTTGCAAAATCCTTCCACTCATAATTATTTATCTTTTCACTTTTTACGTATAAATCAACTAATCTAGTTTGATGCTTATAATGAGTTCGTCGACAACACACACAAGTAAAATTCGGCCTTTCACTTGATTTCACCTTAAACCTGGTAATTTCCTGGTCAAACTTTTCTGTACTTGAAATCTGTACATTGTCTTCCACATTACCCTGAATTTCTGTGTCAATTTCTACACTGTCCTCTTTATCACCAAAATAACAAATCTCAATTTCTTCACAAATCTTCTTCACATCTAATTCAGTTCCATGCAAAAGAGCACTGTTTAATTGTTTAAGTTTAAGTGCTGGACTTTTTGCATAATACAACCTTCTCACTAATTTCCTCATTTTGTTATGATGCACTGCTAACATCCTAAAATGATGAAAAACACTCTGACAGACAGACAAGCCAGTGAATGCCCTTGCAAACCTGTGTTTTCTCTCACTCTAAAGGATCTAAGTCTTGCAACATCTTCATTTTCTGTTTTAGACTTTTCTTACTATATGTACGTAAGAAATTACAAAACAAATCGATTGATTCCTGTCGCACACTACAAATACTACTACACTTCCAAGTGTACACTGGACCCTTAGTACGTCTCCCTAAAACTTCATCAGTTAACACCTCTTCTGGTTCTCTAGGCACAAGTTTCTCTTTTTCAATCGGACAACCGTCTTTCACCTCATATGCTCGATCGCTCCCCCCGCGAAAATGTAATTATTTTTTCTTTGGCCTATATGGGCCTCCTAAGACCCCCTCAGAAAACCTAGGGGGTCAGGGGGTGTCTACCGTACCCCCTTTTACCCATTCCCAACGTTGTTTGTCCTCCATCTTGTGTCTCAATTCTTCCGAAACACAAGATGGAGGACTCCTGTTGGGCTCACCGGTAAGCGCTCCCAAAAAAATTTAAAAGTTAATTTACATAAAAACCTCTGTAGAGATGTTCACCAAATATAGAATAGGCCATACTACATACCAGTCCCTACCATTTTCCCAAATTTGATGGAATTACATCGAGCCATTTGGCCTGTAGCCCTGTCTAAATATCCTGAGGTAAATTACATGACAAAAACACATCTGAAGTGTTAGAATTTACAACTAATTAAAATGTTACTTTCAATTTCTAGTATTATTTCCTGACATTTGATTGGTTATGTACATGAATATAAATGAAAAAAGAGGGAAACACAGCCATTTAGACTACAACTACCTGAGGTACATCTTGAAAGGATTTTCACATTGTTTCTTCTTCACCTCTCTCAAAAGTAAGTTGTTAATTTGTAAGGAGCACTTTAAATTAATTAGTAAAAACGTTTTCTGATAGTTATTTATTGTCCCTCTGTTATAGTTATAGCTTGAGATACGCTTCTCTGTTATATTTATGGATTAAGTTAGGCTTCTCTAGTATAATTATGATTTTACTTAGGCTTCATCACATGCACTGCCCAAAGATAACTTCACTGTTAAAAACTCAGAAGTACCTGTCTGAACTTAAACCTAACAGTGCCCTATCTCTACTGATATATTTATTTTTTATGCAATTTACAGCAACAAAATGGAAGAACAAAAGAAATGTAATATTTCATTCGAAATTGATCTCGAGAACAACCCAGAGGAAGAGATTGATGATTTAGACTTTTTGGATCAGTCTCTTGATCCAGAGTTTCTTAAATATGTAGAAGAAATGGAATCCAAATGAGGACATTCCTGACGAAATAATGTTGGAAGTGTTATTAAATTTTGAAAAATCAGAGAAATAATTTTTATTTAATAATTAAAAATTGTTCCAGACATTATTCTTTTTTATATGTAATTAATGAAATAGTACCAAAATGAATATAATATAATGTCAGACTTATAGTATACTGTGCAACTTTTTTTGTTACATAGTAATTTTGCTCATAGTTACTTCCTTTCTCCCACTATATTATCTCCAATGTGTATTTGACATCTCTTTTTCATCTCCTGCCTCCATGTTGTTTCTACTTTCCTGACAAACTATGGTATGGATTCCATATACCACAATAACTTCTGTAACAACATGCAAATTATCTACAGAGGAGACAATCTACATTGAATTTAAAACTCTGCATTGGTACCTACATGCTGGTACTTATATCACCCACACAACACAACAACTCTATGCAGAGCTACCCTACCTCTAAGCACTTTAAATTATTATTTTACTGTTTCACTGGGTTTGCCTTTTGGTACGCTCCCCGGTAAGCTCCCCCGTGCGTGTACCGGGCGCTCCCCCTGCGAAAATCAAAAAAAAATTAAAACTTTTTATGTCCCGCGGGACCCTTTTATGGCCCACACATCAAACCTAGGGGGTCAGGGGGGGTCTACCCTGCCCCCTTTTGGTCATTTCCCCCTTTGTTTTTGCCACCTCTTGTGTCTCGATCCTACCGAGACACAAGATGGCGGCCGCTCCGGACTGTTTGGTATGTTTACAGACACCCGAGAGCCAATCAGCTTTCCGCGCGCGAACTCGCGTTGCGCGCTGGTACGCTCCCCGGTGCGCGTACCGGGGCGCGATTATAGATATATATTTTTTTTAA
The DNA here is from genome assembly GCF_964261635.1 of Lissotriton helveticus. NCBI lineage: Eukaryota > Metazoa > Chordata > Amphibia > Caudata > Salamandridae > Lissotriton > Lissotriton helveticus. The sequence continues at coordinate 783,176,415 of NC_136072.1, forward strand.
CCTAAATTACTCAAAATCCTCTGGAGCACATATCTTGAGACATAGCAAAGGCACATCGGGCTACCAGTCCCTACAATTTTGCCATGTTTGGTGAAAATCCATTCAGCCGTTCGAGCTAAAAGTGAGTCCAACCGCCCTATGGAAATTAACATGGGGAAAACACGTTTTGGGACCCCCCTTTTATCTCGCCCCCGCTTGACAAATCCCCCCCAAACTTTCAGGAAAGGAGCGCAGAGAGGCAAATTTGAGGAAAATTACAGGCAGATCCATCAATCTGCGCCAAAGTTATTCCCAATAGAATGTTGCGGATTTCCTATGGAAAACAATCCTAACTATAACTACCTACTGGCAACCGCCAGTAGGTTTTTTATATATATATATATATATATATATATATATATATATATATATATATATATATATATATTTTCACGAGTGATCCTGTCGCAGAGGGAACAGCTACACAAGTTGGTGCTGGGTTCGGGACCAGGACCGGATCCCGTGAATTATTTTTCACGAACAGAAAACCAGCACTCCGCACTTCAGAATTAAAGGTTTATTTCAGACACTGTTTAAAGCCTACGCGTTTCGAACCAGATGGTTCCTTTTCACGGCAGTGTTAGCAGTTGTCCTACTTCACTTACAATTATATAGCTTTTAATGCTCATCCTGGTGCATTATGGGACATGCAGTTTAGCATTCATTATGCATTGTTATCTACATTTTTTTACATTTATAACATTTTTGCATTATTAGCGTTTTAATGCGTTTCAATTGGGGGCTAAGTGCCCTACATTCAACTTTTTAGCACGAGGACAGAGTGTCATGGCAGTGTGGTGGACTGCACAAGTGATTAAATTGTCCTTCTCGTTAAAGCCATGCGGTCATCAGTCCGGCTGTGCAGTCATGTGCTATTTACTCGGGCTGAGTGCCCTTGGCACTGCCATATCTGCAGACACTTTCATGTGCATGTGCATTAGTTTGAGAAAGCAAAATGTTCTTTCCAATGATTGTTTGACAATGGCTAGTAAGTTTATTATTTTTCATTTTTTCCAGATATCCTTTTTGGCAATTTACACAGAACAATATTTGTTCCACTTTTATCCGTTTTTCATTTTTCAGAGGTGGAAATAAAGTTCCTCGTTTTCGTTCAGTCCCATCGGCTGTCTCGTTTTGAAGCGTATTATTAATCTTGATTCCATTCTTCTTAGGTTTTGCTTCCTGTTACCACCCCGTTCATGTTGTTTTACCGTGGTCAAACCAAAGAAATGAGTATCTTTCCATGTTTTGTTTGTGTGGGTCATTAGATGTTTGGCCATGGCATACGTGGAGTCTTTATTTTGAATTGCGCGAATGTGCTCCAACATTCTTTTCTTTAGGGTGCATGTGGTACTGCCAATGTATTGTTTTCCACAGTAACATTGTAGCATATACACTACAAAACTTGTTTCACATGTGATGTGTTCTCTTATGGTAAAAGTCTTGCCTTTTGGATCATTAATTGTTTTCATGTTCTTTCCTATCTTGCATGCTTTACAGGTATTGCATCTGATGAAGCCTTTCTTTTTCTCGGTGAGCCAGTCGATCTGTTTCCTCTCTTCGTAATGGCTATGCACCAAATGGTTGGCTAGGTTTGGAGGTCTTCTGTAAGTTATTGAAGGTCTATCTCCAATGTTTTTGCCTATATCAGGGTCTTTCTGTATTAGATGCCAGTACTTGTTTAGTATTTTGCGAATTTTGTAACATTCCTTGCTGTAGGTGACGATCATTCTTGGGGGCTCAGCCTTAGTTGGTTCTTTACCCTGGGCGGTACTTGATGGTTTGGGTAACAGTATTTCTGCTCTGGTTTTTATCCTGGCTTTCACTTCTCCCTGGTGAATGTCTTGGTATTTGTAACCGCGTTGTTCGAATCTCTTCTTGGTGTCTTTGAAGTTTTTCTCCATTTCTTTTTCTTCTGAGCAATTTCTCCGCATTCTTAGTAGTTCGCCATACGGGATGCTTTTCTTGAGGGTTTCAGGGTGGAAACTTTGTCCATGCAGGATGCTGTTTGTGGCTGTCTTCTTCCTGAAGGTTGTAGTATGTATTTGGTTGTCTTGAACATATACTTTCGTATCCAGGAATTCCACTTCCTTACTGCTTATATTGTGGGTGAATTTTAAGCCGACCTCGTTGTTGTTCAGTTCATCAAAGAAGATCAAGAATTCAGATTTGGTTCCTTTCCATAACAAGAAGAGATCGTCAATGTAGCGTAGCCATAACGCTACATTGCCCATATGATGGTCGTTTTCTTCTCTCCAAGCTATGCTCCTCTCCCACCACCCCATCATGAGGTTCGCATAGCCTGGAGAGAAGGAAACTCCCATTGCGGTACCGCACTTTTGCCTGTATACTTTCCCAAGGTCCACAAAACCCTCAACAAACCGCCAGGAAGACCGATTATCTCAAGCTGTGGCAGCCTATATGAACATATATCAGAATATGTTGATCATTTCCTTGCCCCGATAGTACCAACTCTCAGTTCCTACATCAAGGACACCGGGGATTTTCTGCGTATCTTACAAGACACCCAATGGCAACCTACGTACATGCTCGTGACCATCGATGTCATTTCATTATACACATCGATAGAACACGAAACAGGTATCAAAGCAGTACAATATTTCTTGATGCAACGACCAATCACAGAAAGAGAACATTCCAAGATGCTTATAGACATGATTAGAACGTGTCTATACAACAATGTTTTCCTTTTCAACAGGAAAGTATACAGGCAAAAGTGCGGTACCGCAATGGGAGTTTCCTTCTCTCCAGGCTATGCGAACCTCATGATGGGGTGGTGGGAGAGGAGCATAGCTTGGAGAGAAGAAAACGACCATCATATGGGCAATGTAGCGTTATGGCTACGCTACATTGACGATCTCTTCTTGTTATGGAAAGGAACCAAATCTGAATTCTTGATCTTCTTTGATGAACTGAACAACAACGAGGTCGGCTTAAAATTCACCCACAATATAAGCAGTAAGGAAGTGGAATTCCTGGATACGAAAGTATATGTTCAAGACAACCAAATACATACTACAACCTTCAGGAAGAAGACAGCCACAAACAGCATCCTGCATGGACAAAGTTTCCACCCTGAAACCCTCAAGAAAAGCATCCCGTATGGCGAACTACTAAGAATGCGGAGAAATTGCTCAGAAGAAAAAGAAATGGAGAAAAACTTCAAAGACACCAAGAAGAGATTCGAACAACGCGGTTACAAATACCAAGACATTCACCAGGGAGAAGTGAAAGCCAGGATAAAAACCAGAGCAGAAATACTGTTACCCAAACCATCAAGTACCGCCCAGGGTAAAGAACCAACTAAGGCTGAGCCCCCAAGAATGATCGTCACCTACAGCAAGGAATGTTACAAAATTCGCAAAATACTAAACAAGTACTGGCATCTAATACAGAAAGACCCTGATATAGGCAAAAACATTGGAGATAGACCTTCAATAACTTACAGAAGACCTCCAAACCTAGCCAACCATTTGGTGCATAGCCATTACGAAGAGAGGAAACAGATCGACTGGCTCACCGAGAAAAAGAAAGGCTTCATCAGATGCAATACCTGTAAAGCATGCAAGATAGGAAAGAACATGAAAACAATTAATGATCCAAAAGGCAAGACTTTTACCATAAGAGAACACATCACATGTGAAACAAGTTTTGTAGTGTATATGCTACAATGTTACTGTGGAAAACAATACATTGGCAGTACCACATGCACCCTAAAGAAAAGAATGTTGGAGCACATTCGCGCAATTCAAAATAAAGACTCCACGTATGCCATGGCCAAACATCTAATGACCCACACAAACAAAACATGGAAAGATACTCATTTCTTTGGTTTGACCACGGTAAAACAACATGAACGGGGTGGTAACAGGAAGCAAAACCTAAGAAGAATGGAATCAAGATTAATAATACGCTTCAAAACGAGACAGCCGATGGGACTGAACGAAAACGAGGAACTTTATTTCCACCTCTGAAAAATGAAAAACGGATAAAAGTGGAACAAATATTGTTCTGTGTAAATTGCCAAAAAGGATATCTGGAAAAAATGAAAAATAATAAACTTACTAGCCATTGTCAAACAATCATTGGAAAGAACATTTTGCTTTCTCAAACTAATGCACATGCACATGAAAGTGTCTGCAGATATGGCAGTGCCAAGGGCACTCAGCCCGAGTAAATAGCACATGACTGCACAGCCGGACTGATGACCGCATGGCTTTAACGAGAAGGACAATTTAATCACTTGTGCAGTCCACCACACTGCCATGACACTCTGTCCTCGTGCTAAAAAGTTGAATGTAGGGCACTTAGCCCCCAATTGAAACGCATTAAAACGCTAATAATGCAAAAATTTTATAAATGTAAAAAAATGTAGATAACAATGCATAATGAATGCTAAACTGCATGTCCCATAATGCACCAGGATGAGCATTAAAAGCTATATAATTGTAAGTGAAGTAGGACAACTGCTAACACTGCCGTGAAAAGGAACCATCTGGTTCGAAACGCGTAGGCTTTAAACAGTGTCTGAAATAAACCTTTAATTCTGAAGTGCGGAGTGCTGGTTTTCTGTTCGTGAAAAATATATATATATATATATATATTCTCTCTCTCTCTCTCTCTCTCTCTCTCTCTCTGTCTCTCTCTCTCTGTCTCTCTCTCTCTCTCCCTCCCTCCCTCCCTCCCGTAGGTTTTTATAGTTAAGACCTAGTTTCCATAGGAAGAGCGTTTTTTGTTTTGACGCAGCTTCATATATCTTTACGAAATTTTCAAAACTTTAGTTTGTTCAGCTGGTTTGTTGAGTGAAACATCAAGCGGGCCCGAGGAAAAAGGGGGGTCCCAAAACGCATTATTCTCATCCATTCTTCCCTATGGATTTTGAACAAGTCTACAGCCCGAACCGCTGAACGGTTTTCCAGCAAATTTGCCAGAAAGGTAGATGTTTGGCCAGAAAGCGTGCTTTTTGTGATTTGGTGTAAAGCCGTTCAGTAGTCTTAGAGATATTCCAGGTTAAAAAATACAATTATCTAGAGATTTATTCCTTGCAGCGTATTCGCGTATTCACAGTCCCCGTGCTGAAATTTGATTGGCTGCCAACACTTCAACCAGGAATAGTTGCCAACCATCTTGGGACGTGGCTTGCAGCAGAGTCCCTCATAAAATGTTAAAAATAAAAGGGGGCAGGGTAGGAATAACCTGATCCCCTAGATGTGATGCTGGGGTCCCTGAGGCTAAAAGCAAGGTTTTTAGAATTCTATATTGTTGCACATTCGGGGGGGGGGGGGGCGTGCGCGGCGCCTTCTTAGGAATCCCTCAGGTGGGCCAAATCCCAGGGACATGTAAAAAAATAAAGGAGGGGCGCATACAGGGCCTCCTTCCTAGGGTTTATAAAACCCCAGGGACCACCACCAGCAAGCTAGAACATTAAGGATGCTCTCGCTTGCTGGAAGCGGAGCACTGGCTTTAACAGAGAGGAGCTGCATGTTCAGCAGCTCCCTGTCTGTGAAAGCAATTCCGGCTCCCACAGGAGGTGGGGAACCGGCATGGACCACAGGTACCTTTAGCACCCGCGGTCCCCAACAACAGTAACTGGGTGGCACCGGCATCCAGAAAAGAGGCTGGACGCCAGGGGATGGGGTACCCGGGGTTGAAACCTGTCTGGGAGGGGGGCTACACAACCCCCTCAAATTAAAAATACTAATTTAAAAAAAAGGCCAGACCATGGGGAATAGAGTCCTGGGGGGGCGTCCTCGTGGCCCCCATTGCAGAAAGGCCTGCCCCCAGGGGCTATGGTCCGCGGGGCTCAAATCATTCTGGGGAAGGGGGTAGCAACACGGCCATATTTCAAAACAATTTTTTTAAAGTGTTTTCATTAAATAAACAGCATGGTGAGTTGCCAGAGGACCCGCCGCCTTTCACCACCACTCTGCAAATGCACCTCCTGGCACATTACTAGTTTAGGGTTGAAGTCCCCTCAAATGCTAAGGGTCCTTGGGGTCCAATGAGCCCTCCTGTTACCTCCAATAAGTTCAAAAGTGGGAATCCTGAAAGCTTGTCGGAAGCCCACACCCACTTTCTCCACCACTCTGCAAACGCAACTAATAGTTAAAAATCATAGAGATTCACTCAAACAAACAAAGGTTCCAGGGACGTTCTAGTTGGATCACATTTCTCCTGAACAAAACCAGTGGAATTCATTAGCTATAGTTACCTGAACTAACTATAACTTACGCCATCGTAATGACCTCACATATTACATCATTCACAACATAGTATTTCTAAACATCTAAAATAGTGGCGCACCATCACCAAAGACCAATGGGTCTTAAATATTGTATTGAATGAGTACTCACTTTGTTTTCGGTACCCTCCCCTTCTGTTCCACCATCAAAAACCAATTTCCTTCTACATGATGAAATCTCTACTCTTCCTCACAGAGGCGCAATAGAGGAGGTACCTCTCTTGCAGCAGGGAAAAGGGATTTGCTCCAGATATTTCCTTGTAAGGAAAAGGTCCAACAGCACAATTAAGACCTATTCTGGACCTGCATCTACTAAACAAAGGTACCCGCAAGGAGAAATTCAGAAACCACAGCAAACAAAGGAGCACTACCATACTTACACTGAGACACTTCAATCTCTAGGTCGCCGCATCAACATTGAGAAATCCATACTGGTTCCAACCCACAGGATCCATTACCTTAGTGCGACCCTGGACACCAAGGTTGTTAAAGTGTATCCTTAGGGGGGGTGAGGCTGTCATCCATATCTCAGAAGCGTACCAAACTCCTGCATGCCTCTGCCAGACAGCATCCCTTCTGGGTTCGAAAGCATCCTAAATTTTTCTGGTTCTCAATGCCAGACTGCAGATTAGACCTTTACACCAGAATCAAATCACAGATCCCTGCTCTCATGCAGCAGGAGCATCCATTTTGTGGTGGTCTCGTCATTCCAACTCAGACACTCAAATAGGCACGCTTCTCTCCACAGATGGGGTGCTCACATGGGTACCCTACAGACACAAGGACTGTGGTCGACCAAGGAGCAAAGTTACCATATCTTCATGCTGGAGCTGCGGGCAGTCTATCTAGTCCTCAAGTCCTTTTACCCATCCATTCAGAACAGCTCTCTCCTGGCTCAAACAACACGACCACAATGTACTATTTGAAGAATCAAGGGGGAACCCGCTCCCGTCCTCTAGCTGTGAAAGCAGTATGGCATTGGCTACTAGCAAGGGACCTAACAATCTCAGCGGTACACCTGCAAGGAGTCCATAACCCACAAGTGTACTCCCTAAGCCATCTCTTCGAAGTAAGGCAGGACTGGGTTATGCACGATGATGTCGTAAGACGTTTTTAGCGAATGAGGTCATCTGTAGATAGACCTTTTTGCGGACGAAGGCAACTAAAAATGCACAGACTTCACAATCCGATACTACCGACCAGGGGCAAACGGTAATGCCTTTTTGATAGGCTGGTCTGGGACATATATTTCTGTACGCATTTTCTTCCTTTCTGAAGGCGATCACCAAACTGTTCCAATCTGGGATCAGAATGATCCTAATCGCTCTGGAATGGCCTCACCAGTGGTGATACCCGTATCCCCTCCATCTGGCCAAATGACCACACAGGAGGCTTCCATGCAGACCGGCTCTCCTCTATAAGCTAGGTGGGAAGATTTTCCATCCCTCGCTGAGCTTGACAGCATGTCTCCTGAATTCTTGCAATATGGACATTTAGGACTCTCTCAGGACTGCATGGACCTACTGAGGGAATCAAAACATCCATCCACTCCGCTCGTGGAAGAAAGTTTACATGTGGTGTGTTTAGAATAATTTTCATCCTATTCTGGGACAGGAACAGATATTACTATTGTACCTTGTTAACAAATCGGGCCAGCAAATCTATAGCAGGACTCGAGGCTAGGATTATGCTCTACTTTCTTTATTTTCCATGTTCACCTTTAATATAAAGAACTATCCCATGGATCCTTGGGAAAAGTCAACAACCAGGTGAACCAATCAACTGTCCTGAATGCCCTGAAAGGCATGGGGCTTCTGGGATACGTCCTCTTTCTTTTCCTGCTCCTCCAGCAGTTAAGTCCCAAATTTCCTTCTACCTCAATGTAATGGTTATTAGCTTATTTTTCTCTCCTGATTGATTTTTGCTGTTATTGTTGCACACAGCGATTTTGCCGCAATACCTTGTGCCGCGGGAGTGCCTCATCGCTCCACTCGACTCGGGCCAACGCGGTAGCGGCCGGGAGCCACTAGAGGACGCGCGTACAGCGTGAACCGTGTTTCGCTGCTCAGCGAGGGACGCAAGTCTTTCCTGTCCGATTCAAATCTGACAGCAGTGCGCCCCGCCGAGCCTCTGTCCGAGCCGCCTGAAAGTTGTGACGCCCGTATTAATGGGTCTTTATTGTAAATCAGGCAGCCTGACGCCTGTTTTGGAGCAGGTCAGTAGTTTTCCCTAGAACAACCCGCATTTGTTATTAAAGAAAGACGCTACCAGGAGGACAGCACCTTACTCCCGTAGGCTGCCATAGGGGCCCAGCCCAGGCATCCAGGATACCCACATTAACTGGATTAGTCCGCTCGGAGGAGTTTTGTGTCCAAGTATTCGTGCTTGCTTGACCAAAATACAGGGCCTTTTACAGCCGCCAAACATCTAAGGACCTGAGGTTCACGAGATTAGTGGGGCAGTGAGGCCATTATTAATATCCCATTCTCCTGTCATGTATCTACCTTGTAAGGCCCTTTGCTATCATGGATGGGAATTATGTTGAGGAGGAGTCCCTATAGGTCCTCCCCTCTCTGAGACGGTGGATGCCTCCATCCATCAAGCGATTGTGGCGGCCATGGGCCCCTTCAAATGATGCCTCATGGAAATAGTCTATGCCTCCTCTGACAACCCCCCATGGAAATTGTCTATGCCTACGCTGACAACCCCCTTCAAGGGGTACCCCCCCCATTACCCGCATCCCTAAGCGCAAACCTGAATTAGCCATTTAGCTTGGTGCCTTTGAATGCCTTAAAAAGGCCTTAAAAGGCCTTCCTAGCCCGCCCTTCCCTTGACCTCCCCCTACCCCCACTCGATGCATTGGACGAGGTGGTCTCCTTGTCACTGTAAGGCAGGGGACGAAGGGTATGAGTTTCTCCAGTGAATCTACAAAAGAAGTGAGCCCTTTAAGACCATGGCACCCCCGTGCGGGTGGCACGGAAGCCCTTTCAACATGCAGTACCTTCTGCACCCATGTTCCACAGAATGGGTCACTGGGGATAAGGTCGCCCAATTTGTAGCGAGTCGTCTTAGAAAGCCTCTGGAGAAAGAGGTTAGGGCCTGCCTTAAAGCAATGCTCACGTCTTGCCCTAGCAGGTAAGGGGGCAGTCACTCCTGAGATAGATACCAGAATGGCCACTTTTCTGCAAAAATATATCCGTGACCACAAGAAAGGGATAGATAGATCCTGGAGGGCATGCCTGTATAAACTCTTGAACACTTGTGGCCCACTCACCAAGATCCTGGACCTTGCAGAGGAGGTTAAGGCTTCCAATTCCCCACTCTCTCTCTCCTGAGCCTGTCAGGCTTAGCTCAGCATGCCATAGTGTTTCTGGGCAACGCTAAATGCGCCCCTCAACTGAGAGGTGACGTTCCCTCCTGTTAAAGGTTGGCCCCAAACTTGGGGACCTCGCTTCCTCAGAGGTGCAGTGGCTCACGGGGGCTCTTCGTTTGTCAAGGAATTGAGCTAATTCGTGGCAACATTTACCACCTTGGACAAAGTGCAAGCCTCCATGGAGAAAGTCTTTTACCTGAAGGTTTTTGGTGTGGCAGGGGGTGCTTGGCCGGCTGTGGCAGGGGGTGCTTGGCCGGCTGCTTCTACACCCAAGCCCTTTCCAGGAGCTTCAAGAAAATGCAGGAGCAGCCCAGGCAAGGAGAGTTGTTCCAGTCCAGAAGAAACTACAGGGGCACTGCCAAAGGTCACTTTCAGGCCCAATCAGGTAAGAATTTGCCATTCCCCCAAGTTGCATGTAGGGGGCAGGTTGGCTTTATCCACATACAATTGGGAGGCTATTACCTCAGATTCATGGGTTCTCCAAACCATCAGGGGGTTCCACATAGACTTCTACGGCTGCCCGGTTCAGGAGTTTTGCCCACACCCTCTCGTCTTTGCCAAAGCCCAACCGCCCTGGTAGACAAGGAGGTGGCAGATCTGCTAGGCAAAGGGTTGATAATCCACGCCTGCCTCCACCCACAGGGTTTCCTAAGCAACATTTTTTTGATGGACAAGACCGATGGGGGTCAGCACCCAGCCATAAACTAAAGGAGTTCAACAGCTGGTTGGTTTACTGCCATTTTATAATGGAGGGAATCCACCTGCTGCGCGACCTGCGCACTATTGACTGGATGGTGCATCTAGATCTAAAGGACGCATACTCAGCGGTCCTAATCTCTCCCCCACAACCCCCTCCTCCAGTTTCTTCAATTCCAGTGGAAGGTCAGGTGTACGAGTTGACTACCCTCCCTTTCGGGCTATCCTCTGCGCCTTGATGCTTCACCAAGGTCCTCCAGCTAGTGGTAGAGTACCTCAGGGCTCGGGGTTTCTACCTCATCATATACCTCGACGACCTTCTCCTCTTGGCTCAATCCCAGATGTTGCTGGCAGAGCAACTTTATACAGCTGTGGCCTTGTTGCAAGGCCTGGGCTTCGTCATCAATGAAAATGAGTCCCTCCTCACGCCGGAAAGGCAGATTACCTTCCTTGGGTTTGTCAGACTCCGTGAGCAGAACCTTAAGTTTACCAGCCAGGAAGATTTCAAAGATTTGACGGGAGCCCAAGAGAACCCTAGCCAGGCCTACTACTACTCTGCGGCAGATCACCGGAATAGTGGGTCTCCTGTTGTCCTCTATACAGCCCATTTTCCCGGGCCCTCTGCACTACAGGGCCCTCCAATGACTTAAAGCCTCCCACCTGAGGAAGGGTCTGCAATATGCAGAGCAGGTCCCACTCACAGAGGAAGTGAGGCTAGAGATGCATAGGTGGTTAGACCATTTGGAAGCCTGGAACGGGTGGGCCATCTTCGGCTCGGCTCTGGACATGGTTATAGAGTTGGATGCCAGCAAATCCGGCTGGGAAGCTCACTGCAGGGACTCCTCTACAGGAGGAAAGTGGTCTGCAGACGAGCAACTTCTCCATATCAACTGCCTAGAGTTATTGGCGGGCTCCTTCGCCATCAAATGTTGCACCTAGGACATGGTCAGCTGCAGCGTATCCTCAAGATGGACAATGTGTCAGCAGTCCGATATATAAACCACCTGGGCTGCACCAAGTCCAAGGTGCTAGCGGACATGCCCAAGGATTTTTGGACATTTTGCCTTGACCACAATATCTCAGTGTTGGCAGAATACCTTCCCGGGACTTCCAATGTGATCGCAGACTGGTGCTCTTGGAGCCTCTGGCAGCTGCACCCTTGAGTCTTCCAGAGACTGCCATCTCTGTAGGGTCCATTCTCTGGAGATCTCTTTGCCTCTCGCCTAGACAATCAACTTCCCAAATTCTTCAGCGGGAAGCTGGACCTTTTGGCAGCAGCCACAGATGCCTTCCTCCAAGATTGTTCGAAGGAGGCGGGTTATGTCATCCCACCGTTTGCCATGATAATGCGCCTATAGGCTCAGGTCCGCAGACAGCAAGCGAGAGTGGTGCGGATCACACCCTATTGGAGGTCTCAAGTATGGTTTCCGTTTCCAATCTGTCTACCCCAAGATCAGAATATCCTGTGTGCTCCCAGGAAGGTCACCATCCTCTGATCCTACAGAATCGGATGCCCCTCATGTCCTGGTGGATTTCTGCCAACGTTGGAGACTCCGCAGCCTATAAGGAGAAGCTCAAAAGACTTTGGCAGCAGCCTGGGCAGAGGACACCAACAAGCGCTACAGATCAGCCTGGTCCAAGTGGGTAGGTAGGTGCCAAGATCCTGTGGGGTGCAAATGGTCTAAATCCTGAATTTCCTGGATTCAGAAGGTTTGGCAAATAACACTATCAATTCCTACAGATCCGTGATTTCGGTGGACCATGCCCCTGTCAAAGGGGAAGCGGTGGGCGAACACCCATTTGTCTGCAAGCTCATGAGGTATTCGTCTGTAGCTTCCACTGCAACCCAGATACTCTACGGTGTGGGATGTTAACAAGGTATTATCCCTCTTTAAGACGTGGCAGGCGAATAAATAACTGTCAAGGAATGAGTTATCAGCAAAACTAGCCATGCTCTTGTGCCTGGTCTCCTACAGGAGAGTGTCTGATGTAAGGGCCCTGGACCTCTCTGGTTGGACTTTTACCCCCCAAGGGATCACCTTCCATATTTCTCGATGCACAAAGTCAGGGTCCAGGACAATTTCATATCCTGCCTTTGAGAGACATTCCAAACTGTGTGTAGTGCGCTGCTTGAAGGCTTATGAAAGTATGACAGACTAGCATTGTCCCACTGGGAGAACCAGTTATTGATTTCTCTCAAGACATCTTTCAAAGTGGTCTCTTCACCCGCCATAGCTAGATGGATCAGATGGGTCATGCAAGAGGCAGGCATTGACATTTTGCACTTTGGTGCCAACTGAGTCAGAGAGGAAATGGCCTCCAAGGCTTTTTCACTTGGGCCAGCCTCAAAGATATAATTAATGCCATGGATTGGTATTCAGATTCCATGTTCAAAAGATTCGATTTCCTACCAGTCGTGGACATGGCCTACCTGGTGGTTGACAGCTTTGAACAAGCATAATCCTCGCCTCTGGTCCTGCCATAGAATGAAAAATGTCCTAGTACACATGAAAGAAAATTTCAATTCTATTAAGGACACAGAGGCAAGGATTATTCCCGCTCTGATTTTCCTGACGTTATCAGTCACCTTTCCTACCCGTTACAAGAGAGAGAGGGGATTGTGTGTTTCCAAATCGGCGTACCCACTTACCTCTCTCGTCATCGTGGTTTTCACAACGCAAATGCATTTACCATACATGCCTTTAAAACGTAATTCTTTGTAAAGGCATGCGCGATAAATGCACATGCGTTTTGAAAAAATGCGGGATAATGGTATGCGAGGTCAATGACCTTGCGGGATAATGGTATGCGGACTGAAAGTCTGCGGGATAAAAAAATGCGGGAAAATGGCTGCAAACCATGATTAGCAGCAGACTTCCCTGGTGAGCACTAGCTTTACTACAGTGATCTAATGAGCAACTAGAGTGCTAACATTCAGAATTTATGGCAAATGTGTGACACATCTGAATGCCTTCTTGATAGAACCAAAGTAAACAAGCATTGAAAATGCAATAGATCTCGCCCTCGTTTAAGTTGAAGCCATTCTGTTTGTAATGAGGTGGCTTTTTAGCTTTGCTTTTATTAGTGTTTTTAAAACTTTCATGTAAATAACATGCATATGTATGCATATATGTATATGTATGCATGCATTTATATTTATATAGATATGCAGATTATATATGTTTATATACGTATATTACCTACTGGCGATAGCCAGTGGGTATATATAGTTAGGATTTTTTCTCTATGGGATTTCTGAAAATTCTATGTCTAATAACTTTGGCGTTTGTGGACGGAATTGGCTGAAATTTTCAGGAAAATGGCACATTTTGTTTCTGAGCAGCCCCTGAAAATTTGGGGGGGTTTCGTCAAGGCGGGCCGAGAAAAAAGGGGGGTCCCAAAACGCGTTTTTCCCATTCATTTTTTCATAGGGCGGTTGGACTCACTTTTAGCTCGAACGGCTGAATAGATTTACATGAAACTTGGCAAAATTGTAGATATGGTTTGCCCGACGTGCCTTTGCTATGTCTCAATATATGTGCTCCAGTGGATTTTGAGAAATTAACGTTTAAAAAAATATATATATCTGTGACAGCGCTCCGGTTAGCGCCCCGGTTCGCGTACCTGACGCGTAACGGAACTTCGCGAAGCGAAGCTGATTGGCTCTAGTGATGTCATCAGTGATGTCATTTGAGATGTCATCAGTGATGTCATCAGTGATGTCACTGACCATGTCATGAATGATGTAATATGTGACATCATCAGCAGTGGATTGCGGGTGCGCGATATATAGTTAGTGCAACTAACTATATATGGAATTTCATTGGTTTTATGTCAATAAAATGTCCAGCTAACTATATATGGTCTCTAACCTATGGTTTTTTCAGTGAATTTTCAAGGTTTTGTAAATGCAAATTCCTAACTATATATGGTCTATAACCTATGGTTTTTTCAGTGAATATATATATATATATAATTAAAGGAGGGCGGCCATGCGTCCCCCCTCCTGAGGTCATTTTTGGCCCTCGGGGACCCTATCACCCAGGGCTTAGCCATTTAAAAAAAAAATCTAATGGAGGGGGCTGCGCAGCTCCCCTCCTCAGGCGGATTTCGGCTCCGGGGACCCCATTCCCATGGGCATGGCCATGAGGTTGGGGACCACGGAGGGAGCGCCAAGGCCCCTGCGGTTCCTACCGGCTTCCCGTTCCTGCTGGAGCCAGCATTGCTTTTGGCAAAGGGAGCAGCTGATATGCAGATCCCTTTGCCCAAAAGCAATTCTGCTTATCTTCATGCAAGCGTGAGCAGTTTTCCTGCTTTTGCTTCCATAGAGTGAAGCAGAAGTTTGCTATGGCATGGCGGGGACAGTGCTCCCACCATACCATAGCAAACTGCAATGTCCCGTAGGTGGGCATCCCGGGACATTGCTGGATCCGGCCCTCAGGGGTGGGGTCCCCAGGGCCATGGAGGCCACCTGGAAGGGGGCCGCGCTGCTCCCCTCCCATCAGATTTAAAGCCCTGGGTAGGTGGTGGTCCCCGGGGCCGGCTGTCCGAAACGGTCCCCGGGACCAGGCGTCCGAAACGCCCCCCCCTTTTTTATTAATGTATGCACCGGGTAGGTGGTGGTCCCCGGGGCAGTGTGAGGTGGCTTGAGCCCCCCACACTATAATTTTAACTTCACCCCTAGGGAGGTGGCTGTCCCCGGGGCTGCAAGGGGCATATGGCCCCCGCTTTAATTGTGGATTGCTTGGGGGATGTGGCAGTCCCTGGGGCTGGGGGGCGCATATCCCTCACCAATTCAATACAACAAACCCGGGGAGGTGGCGGTCCCCGGGGCTCCTTGGGGGGTGCCAGAGTCCCCCTACACATTTTTTTAAAGGCCTGGGGAGGTGGTGCTCCCCAGGGCTGAGGGGGGCCTGAGACCCCCCACATTTAAAGATTAAAGCCCCGGGGAGTTGGTGGTCCCTGGGACAGCATGGGGGAGGGCACCTCCATGCCTTTTAATTAAAAAATGCCCCAGGGAGGTGACGGTCCCCAGGGCTGTTGGGCTGCTGCGTGTCCCCCCCACCCCACATTTATTGAATATCGCCCCGGGGAGGTGGCAGTCCCCGGAGCAGATGGGGCCCCCGCTTCATAGTAAAACATTGCCCCCGTGACCTGGCCCACCCAGGGGCTTAAAGAAAACAAAGCGCAGGAGGCCACGCTTCATTTTTTATTTCATTCAAATTTCCGGTGTGATTTGCGTACCCTACGTGAATCCCACCTAATTTTCTTTACAAAAATGCTTTTTTTGGCCCTCTGGGTCCCTGTGGGACCCCCTGAGCAGGCTTGGGGGGGCAGGGTATTTCTACCCTGCCCCTTTTCCTTATTTTTGTAATCTTTTTTCACCTTTTTTCTTGTGACTCTGTTCGACCGAGTCACAAGATGGCTGCCAACACTTCCTGGTTGGAATTGTTGGCAGCCAATCAGAGTCAAGCTCGAGATCGGGAGGGTTCACGGATTCACTGCGATCACCAGATATTAATATTTTGAAATATATCAATTTTTCAGGAACTACTGAACAGATTTACTCCATTTAACAAAAAGAGTGCTTTCTGAACCAAAAGCTACCTTTCTCCCAAATTTGGTCTACTTCCGTTCAGCAGTTCGGGCTGGAGCCATGGCTAAAGTGTCCTATGGATAAAATGAGTTTTGGGGCACCCTTTTTTCTCTGCCCCACTTGACGAATCACCCCGAAACTTTCAAGACAGGAGCTGACCTGAGCTCCCCATTAGATTTGAACATTTCACAAAGATATTGGAAAAAAACGCTTTTTGAATAGAAACAAGGTCCTAACTTTAACTACCTACTGGCGACTGCCAGTAGGTAAGATAGATAGATAGATAGATAGATAGATAGATAGATAGATAGATAGATAGATAGATAGATAGCTTACATGGGTGCTTTTATCGCAACAAATGCACTGGAATGAAAACTCATGTTTCACAATGAACTGTGAATTATTAGAAATATTTCACAGTTTGCTGTGAAATGCAGATTTCATCATCATAGTAACAACCCTCAAACCTCTATGCAGAGCTTTACCATTGTCTGTACTACTATGATTCAGTGGTGTTCCTAATTTTGCAGCATCTACATTTATTATTTTCATCCATTTTAGCCTTAAACAACATTTTTGTGAAACCTAAAAAAATTGGAAATTATGCTGCAAATTAAGTGATAAATGCAGTAAATCCATAATTGTGTGCTAAATGCTACAGTTACAGAATCACATTTATCCTCTTGCTCTCACCATTGTCCATTGATTCATCAATAATATATGAATGAAAGATAAACTTAAATATTCTAATAGCTATAAGCGCCCATTGTTGAATTCAATTTGAAGAAACAGCCGTTCCATTATAACCACCCCTAAAAGAAACAAAATTTAAATAAAACATGCATAAAGGGTAAAATGTGTAACATGGTCCGATATTGCCATTTTGTGGTTTTGGTAAAATTTACAAACCACTCGGCCCTCAGTCTTTTGGTGAATGATGGCCCAAGAACCCATCAAAGGCAAAACTGGACCATATTGCAAGGTTACCTATTATGCATATTCTACATAATTAAAGATCATATGTCTGTCTTTGCTAATGATATCCATAAAGCTGGCAAAACTAATATACAACACAACTGGTCACCTTGCTTGAATGAAAACAGCTTTTATGTACCGAAGTTGTGTTGTGTTCTTCCAGAACCAGACAGAACAACACCAATGTGTTCTTCAGAAGTCAGACGCTGGAAGAAAGGGTGTGGGGGTGTTGTAGCACCCCCACAATAACCATGTTCGAGGTCAGAAGGTGAATGAGCAACAAACATGCCTTTCATTTTTTATCTTTTAACATTTACTGAGGTCAAGTGTCAGGCTACATCTTCTGACAAATTGATGCATAATGTTTTTGACATGCAGATTGATATTTGAGGTTTTTTTACTCTAAATTTAGAGGATTTTGTAAAATGAACTATCTGACAGTCTTGTTTGGGCACAGGGAGTGGCAAAGGAAAAGTTGTAGGATGTCATTTTTTCTAACACGACACAATGTAAATACCTGTAAACAAACCGTACAAATATTTCAGAACATACCAGCAGTTAGGAAAGCGCAAAATATGCACTTTTTTGTAGTTCTGAAGTGTGATGGAAACACACGTTTCCCTGATATTGCCAGTGGAAGCGGTAAGATTTAACTGTCGTGCCCGCGACCTGAACATCCCACGTTGCGGCGGACAGCGCACAGCGACACAGACCGGCTGCGGCCCGTTGTGAAGCGGAGAAGTGCCGGCCTGCGAGCACGAAAGGGTAAATGAATCAGCCCTGCAGAGATCGCAAACAGCATTGTTAAGGTCCCGATTGGTGAGCACGAGGCCTACTGCTCCAGGCGAAGCCCCAACCTAAAGTGAATTGGGAGCCCAGGCACCCGTCCCACGAGACCACCCCTGCAGCTGCCGCTCAAGATGGCGGCGCGAGGCCCGCTTTGACGGGCCCCATTCGCGGACTCCTGCTGCAGCAAAGATTCCGTTTCCCCTTAGTGACACACCGGACCCGTTCTAAGGTCCCGCTTGGCAAAAGAGTGCTATCGGCGGCAAAATTGCCTCTCGGGCTCGGCAGGACATTTCTACCTTTGCCTGTGCCTGACTCTAATATGGCGGCCGCGTTTACTTAAATGGCGGCGATCGCTGACACTCCCGTTTTGTGTGCTAGGACTGATTGCTTCTTCCAGGTTGGAGAGCCCACCGCTTGAGGCAATTGACATCCTGCTGTCGCCATACTCTTGAGAACTGATGCGTACGGCCTGATTTCCTGAGACCCTCTTGCCGCAATTCAGCTTTGATGTGTCCCTGCGTATACACCACCCCTGCTGGGAGATCCAATGCTGCAAACTCATCTAGGCTGAAACATCCCATGATGGCGACTATGACAGCCCCGGGGAGAAAAGCTGAGACCTAGCTACTTTTGTATGATGCCCGGTGGAGCTACCTCGCGAGCTATGGGGGAGATTGACTTTGGGCTCCCTCCTTTGACTATCACCTACCCAGCCGGACTTCGGGCTAACGCTCCTGCGTCTCTCCTGACCTTATCTTCCCCCTCTCCCTTCCCCCAACCCTCCCCCTCTCCGCTCCTACTCTTTCCAGCTTCTGTCCTCCGCCCTCACCTGCCCCTGCCTTTTGTCCCCACCTTGTTTTTCTGTGAACCTCTTCCCTCGCCACTTGAGACCAAACTATTTTGTCTGATGCCCAATGGAGCTACCTGGTTTAGCTATAGGGGAGATGGGCCGTGGATTCCCTCCTTGGTCGTCACCTACCCAGTCGGTCTTTAGACAGACTTCCTTTCGTCTCTACGGTTGTCTCTTCCCTTATCCTGACTTTCTCTCCTCTCCTACCCCCCACTACTTTCTCTCTCCTTTCTCTCCTCTCCTAATGTCTTGCTGATTGTTTGATATAATGTTTACTTGTTGATCTTTTTCTGGTATATTGTTGAACCACATTGTTACACTTCCTTTCATCTCTCCTGTTGTCTCCTTCCGCATCCTCCCTCTATTTATGTCTCTCCTTCCCTCCTCTCTCAATGTATTGAGACTGAACTATTTCGTCTGATGCCCGATGGAGCTACTTGGTTTAGCTATAGGGGAGATGGCCATGGATTCCCTCCTTGGTCGTCACCTACCCAGTCGGTCTTTAGACAGACTTATTTTAGTCTCTCCTTATTGTCTCTTCCCTTATCCTCCCTTTCTCACCTCCCCTGCCCCCTCCACTACTTTTCTCTCTCCTTTCTCTCCTCTCCTAATTGTATTGCCTATTTTTTTTATGTATTGTGTAATTGTTGTAATTGTTTATCTAGCAACTGATGTAATCTTGTAATTTTGTGGAACCTCATGTAAAGCGCTCTAATACCTTCGGGTCTAGCCAGCGCTATATAAAACTCTTTAAAAAAAAAACGATTTCCACACAATATCTTTGTGTGCTGTATAGTCCTATCCGTAAAACTGTATATCGTTGCACATTTATTGGCCAGTTCATTCGAAAATGTGCTGTCTGTAAAAGACGGTGCGCTACCATACCATGACTTAGTGTTATATTTGCAAAAGTGTGCTCCGAAATGCACAACCAGCTTCATACCACACACTCATTGGTCTCTAGCTGGATACATTTGATGTCACACGTGTTCTTTGTGTGATACTTGAATTTTTGACCATCTCTATCATGACTTCAGCGATGAAGGGCAGCACCACCACTCTGGAAATTGTTCAACCATTGACATCGCCGATCACAATATTTCAGATAAGGCTTCAACACTTGTACACTGTAAACCTGAGGTGTCCTCACGAGCATGACCTGAGCTCCCCGACCTAGTTGCTTGGGAACTGTTTGTCCTAGATATATAGTCTGGTCGCTAGATGGAGACATTTCATCATAAATTGATCTTTCAACTTCTGGGAAATTGTGCGAAAATATGGCTGCCTATGGTTGCAATAGCCGAGTGGAGTGCAGATATGTTTTTCTGGCTCAGCCGGATCAGAGCCCCATTTATTACAGTCTGGCCGCTTATTAAAGAAATGAGGGACATTTTCACTTGCTCTGCTGAAGAGGCAGCCACTTATTTTCAATTATATTGTGTTCCCTCAGCGTGTCTCCCAAAACATGTCCGATAACCAATGTGCTGTAAAGAGTTCAACTAGGGGTGTGCGCGTGGCCATGTTTTTAATGATGTAATTTGGAGTTATTTTATTTTATTCTTTGGATTTGTGTTGACGGATGGGCGCTTAAGCCATGCCAGAACAGACTTCAGAACACAGTACGGCAACTGTGTAACGCTATACAACTGTAGAATAATACATTTAGACATGGAAAGCGAGTAACAGATGGGTGCAGTCACAGTGTTTCTCTGAAAACCACCGCTTTAAGTGGGATGAAAAAGGTCACCTTCAAAAAAAGATCTCAAATCCCTCCTACCTGACCCAACCCTCTTCTGCCCCATCACGCTTCCGCCATGTGTAGACCGATCCCAGCCAGCTCGTGGTACTGTACCTCTTGCCTGTCACTGCCATGTCTCACAACGAATACATGTGACGCGCTCTACCTCACGTGGTGGAGGCCAACCTGGTGTTCGCTCCACCTTTAATGTGACATGCATATGTTCTCTTTGTTAGTGATACGTACTTGCATTTTGTAAAGCACTCGTTTTCGGTCACCCTTCTTGTCACTGCTATGCTTTACAATGAATATGTGTGAACCGCTCTACCTCGACGGGAGGCTAACATGGTGATCTCTCCACCTTTTAATGTCACTTTTCCCCCTTCTGTTTGGTTTTGATGCATTCTGCTTTTTGTCAAGCGCTCTAATGCCTACAAGCCATTTTCACGCTATTTTAAATCATAATATGATATACATTAATAAAACAAGCATTTACAATGCAATGGTTTCGCCTTTTGAAAAGTTTGAGCTATTGGCATTGTAAATGACAAAATTTGTAATTATGTGTTGGTTTGGAAAACAGATAAATAAATGGCATTGTCATTTACAATGCCAATAGTTTAATCTCTGGCAAATGCCACACAAAAACACACAGACCCACACACTGCATACTCTGCTGGGGCCGCAAGGCGCAGCCACTCAACTCATGCACAACACTGTCTAGGGGCTGCCACGTGCCCATGTACAACACAGCACACTATGCAGGAGCAGTCACTCACCCTACAGGTAACACTATATATTGTGCTGGGGCAGCAAGGTGCAGTCAATCACCTCACGCACAATACTGCACACGGTGCAGAGAAAGCCAATCACCCCGTGGGCAAGTTAAAAACAAGCCAGGACAAAGTCACCTCATGCTTTCCTGGATGAAAGAGTTTGCTTTGCATGGACAATGCCGGGAATGAGAAATCGGAAATGGTGTAGGGGAATGTATGGTTGCGCAAAGTATCAAACTCACTGACTTTCGAAAGGCTTTAGATGGCAGAATGCATACATCTATCTACCTCTGTGCATTCAAGGAATCTTAAAGCACTTTCCATTCAGGGATCTCAATCACTACAAGTCAATGCAACCGTCAAGGATGTCAATATGGGCTTCTGAAAATTCTGTGTCTCTCTCAGACAGCGGGAGGGGGGCGGGCAGGCACACGGACAGCGGGAGGCACACGGACAGCGGGAGGGGGGCGGGAACGGGGACACGAACAGCGGGAGGGGGGCAGGAACGGGAAGACGGACAGCGGGAGGGGGGTGCGGGAACGAACGGGCACACGGAAAGCACGAAATGGTGTAGGGGAATGTATGGTTGCGCAAAGTATCAAACTCACTGACTTTCTAAAGGCTTTAGATGGCAGAATGCATACATCTATCTACCTCTGTGCATTCAAGGAATCTTAAAGCACTTTCCATTCAGGGATCTCAATCACTACAAGTCAATGCAACCGTCAAGGATGTCAATCTGGGCTTCTGAAAATTCTGTGTCTCTCTCAGACAGCGGGAGGGGGGCGGGCAGGCACACGGACAGCGGGAGGGGGCGGGAACGGGTACACGAACAGCGGGAGTGGGGCAGGAACGGGAAGACGGACAGCGGGAGGGGGGTGCGGGAACGAACGGGCACACGGAAAGCACGAAATGGTGTAGGGGAATGTATGGTTGCGCAAAGTATCAAACTCACTGACTTTCGAAAGGCTTTAGATGGCAGAATGCATACATCTATCTACCTCTGTGCATTCAAGGAATCTTAAAGCACTTTCCATTCAGGGATCTCAATCACTACAAGTCAATGCAACCGTCAAGGATGTCAATATGGGCTTCTGAAAATTCCATGTCTCTCTCAGACAGCGGGAGGGGGGCGGGCAGGCACACGGACAGCGGGAGGCACACGGACAGCGGGAGGGGGGCGGGAACGGGGACACGAACAGCGGGAGGGGGGCAGGAACGGGAAGACGGACAGCGGGAGGGGGGTGCGGGAACGAACGGGCACACGGAAAGCACGAAATGGTGTAGGGGAATGTATGGTTGCGCAAAGTATCAAACTCACTGACTTTCTAAAGGCTTTAGATGGCAGAATGCATACATCTATCTACCTCTGTGCATTCAAGGAATCTTAAAGCACTTTCCATTCAGGGATCTCAATCACTACAAGTCAATGCAACCGTCAAGGATGTCAATCTGGGCTTCTGAAAATTCTGTGTCTCTCTCAGACAGCGGGAGGGGGGCGGGCAGGCACACGGACAGCGGGAGGGGGCGGGAACGGGTACACGAACAGCGGGAGTGGGGCAGGAACGGGAAGACGGACAGCGGGAGGGGGGTGCGGGAACGAACGGGCACACGGAAAGCACGAAATGGTGTAGGGGAATGTATGGTTGCGCAAAGTATCAAACTCACTGACTTTCTAAAGGCTTTAGATGGCAGAATGCATACATCTATCTACCTCTGTGCATTCAAGGAATCTTAAAGCACTTTCCATTCAGGGATCTCAATCACTACAAGTCAATGCAACCGTCAAGGATGTCAATCTGGGCTTCTGAAAATTCTGTGTCTCTCTCAGACAGCGGGAGGGGGGCGGGCAGGCACACGGACAGCGGGAGGGGGCGGGAACGGGTACACGAACAGCGGGAGTGGGGCAGGAACGGGAAGACGGACAGCGGGAGGGGGGTGCGGGAACGAACGGGCACACGGAAAGCACGAAATGGTGTAGGGGAATGTATGGTTGCGCAAAGTATCAAACTCACTGACTTTCTAAAGGCTTTAGATGGCAGAATGCATACATCTATCTACCTCTGTGCATTCAAGGAATCTTAAAGCACTTTCCATTCAGGGATCTCAATCACTACAAGTCAATGCAACCGTCAAGGATGTCAATCTGGGATTCTGAAAATTCTGTGTCTCTCTCAGACAGCGGGAGGGGGGCGGGCAGGCACACGGACAGCGGGAGGCACACGGACAGCGGGAGGGGGGGCGGGAACGGGGACAGGAACAGCGGGGGGGCAGGAACGGGAAGACGGACAGCGGGAGGGGGGTGCGGGAACAGACGGGCACACGGAAAGCAGGAAATGTTGTAGGGGAATGTATGGTTGCGCAAAGTATCAAACTCACTGACTTTCGAAAGGCTTTAGATGGCAGAATGCATACATCTATCTACCTCTGTGCATTCAAGGAATCTTAAAGCACTTTCCATTCAGGGATCTCAATCACTACAAGTCAATGCAACCGTCAAGGATGTCAATCTGGGCTTCTGAAAATTCTGTGTCTCTCTCAGACAGCGGGAGGGGGGCGGGCAGGCACACGGACAGCGGGAGGCACACGGACAGCGGGAGGGGGGCGGGAACGGGGACACGAACAGCGGGGGGGGGCAGGAACGGGAAGACGGACAGCGGGAGGGGGGTGCGGGAACGAACGGGCACACGGAAAGCACGAAATGGTGTAGGGGAATGTATGGTTGCGCAAAGTATCAAACTCACTGACTTTCGAAAGGCTTTAGATGGCAGAATGCATACATCTATCTACCTCTGTGCATTCAAGGAATCTTAAAGCACTTTCCATTCAGGGATCTCAATCACTACAAGTCAATGCAACCGTCAAGGATGTTAATCTGGGCTTCTGAAAATTCTGTGTCTCTCTCAGACAGCGGGAGGGGGGTGGGCAGGCACACGGACAGCAGGAGGCACATGGACAGCGGGAGGGGGGTGGGAACGGGGACACGAACAGCCGGAGGGGGGGCAGGAACGGGAAGACGGACAGCGGGAGGGGGGTGCGGGAACGAACGGGCACACGGAAAGCACAAAATGGTGTAGGGGAATGTATGGTTGCGCAAAGTATCAAACTCACTGACTTTCGAAAGGCTTTAGATGGCAGAATGCATACATCTATCTACCTCTGTGCATTCAAGGAATCTTAAAGCACTTTCCATTCAGGGATCTCAATCACTACAAGTCAATGCAACCGTCAAGGATGTCAATCTGGGCTTCTGAAAATTCTGTGTCTCTCTCAGACAGCGGGAGGGGGGCGGGCAGGCACACGGACAGCGGGAGGGGGGCGGGAACGGGGACACGAACAGCGGGAGGGGGGGCAGGAACGGGAAGACGGACAGCGGGAGGGGGGTGCGGGAACGAACGGGCACACGGAAAGCACTCACCTGGACCTGGACTTCATCCGGCGGCAGTCGGCCGCGGAATGACGAAAAGAAACCTCGACGAACAAAAAAATAAACCCCGCCCACCGCCGCACTGACGTGTCCAAAGGGGCCGGATCACAGCCGCATGACGTAGGAAAAGGGGTGGGATGAGTAAAAATGGCCGGAACGCCCCCGAATCTGCTCCGCAATTGACGGACAGATCTCTGTTCCAATGGCTAGCCTCCATTTATGGAGCTAGCCAATGGAACAGAGGGCGGATTCCCAAGCCACATACTGTAAAACATTAGATTTCGCCTGCGCCGAAAAGCTGCGTGGTGCGCAGCTTTCGCCAGGCGAAACCTAAAAAGAGACTCGATATTGAGGTCTTAGAATGTAATTGGGGAAATAAGAGAAAAGAAAAAGTAATGGAAATACAAATTAATACATTAATTTCAATTTGAAAATGATGTTTTACATATCCAGTTCATGACATCCTGATTTAAAAATACATTTTTGCACAAGATGTGTTGGAAAACGGGAGGGCAGAGCTTGAGATGTGAACTCGAGTTACCGCTTTGACTGTCCAAAATGAGATGGATGCTGTGTATGCACCCAAGATTACAGTGCAAAAGAATGTTGTGGAAGGTGCTATTACACAGTGTCATAAATTTCATGATAAGGGAAACTGTGAAAGACAACAGATGAAGGTAAATTAAACCACAAGTGTGCGAAGATTACCATGAGAAGAAACAGAGAAAGGAGAAAAGTTAGACCCATTGAGTAAAACAGGCAAAGAAAAAATGGATTGAAAGTTATCATACCCTGATAGCTGTATGCAAAGTCAGCACTGATGTGTGTTTAAAAAGACAGGTTTTATGAAAGATGAGTACCTAGAACTCCTATCAAGAGGCGTGGACAATATAGATAAGGGGCTGGCTTGTGGCCTGTGCTTCACAAAATCAGACCCAATTCAATTCAATTCTTTCTTTATCCGTCCTTCCAAAGAAGGTCATAAAAGATACACCATATTAAAAACATCCAATAAAATCATAGACGTCTCAACAATACAAAACTAATTTTCCATTTAAAAAGAGTACAACAGCAAGCAAATACTGGAATTGTTTCTCTGAACCAAAGTGACAATGCAAAACGATTAGGTTCATAAATAGCAGCTGATATTACATATTAGTGCAAAAGACAAAAGCAGCCATAAATAGCAGCAAATAAGTAACCAATAGTACATGAATAATAAAAATCAATCCTATAAAAAGGTTAGCTGCAGGGGTGGACATTTTTAGCAGCAATACAGATACAATCCATGCAGGAAAATGGTAACGTGCATTGGAATTAAAACAGCATGCTTCTTCTCTTGCTAAAATACACTTCAAAAAGCTCCCAACAGCAAAGCAAACATCATGGTTATTGAGTTGCTGCAGAAAATACAAAGCCGCTTTGCACTTGGAAAATTTGTGTCTGCGCAAAAGAGGTATTAAAAATTTCCTGGTAAATGGAAGATAAAACTGACAAAAAAAAGACAAAATGTAAAATAGTTTGAGTTGAATGTTCATCACAAGGGCAGATAGTAATAGATTCCGAAGAATACTGACCCAGGGGAAAGCATACCAACCACCGAAATGACCCCATCCTGAATCTAGTCAGCAGATTCCTTTCATGCACATTATTTATATATAGTAAATACGGGGCAATATAGGGAGGTATTTGTATAAGGCAATAATCCCTGACCGTGGGTTTGGCTACTTTGGACAGTTCCCTAGACAATTCTTTATGTTTCCGAAAGCACTCCAACACCCTCTGTCGATCTCCTTTGCCAATTAGATCTGGGTACTCAAACAAAGAGGAGTAACCAAGTTCCGTAAGGCCAGTTTTAATATATTGGAGCCAGGGGATACAAACACCACGAGTACAGCTTAAACAGTCTCTGATAATTGCCCGATTAAAAAATCAGATCCATTGACTTTACCAATGTTTGTTAGCTGTATCAGAAAAATGAACAGAATTTTATTGTGAATAATTAGAAATGAAAATGTTTCAATTCTGAAAATACAAGACTTGAAATTTAACATTACTAATGTTTGTGGAAAGGATTGTGACCTTCGGTGTGTTCCCCTACACACCACTTTATTGTAAATTCTTTCACCCAGTAAGAGACTTACGCCTTTTGTGTCCCCACATTTTTCTGCATGTCTCACACTTTTCAACAATTGTAGCTGCACATATGGTACCATCTTTGTGCGCTCTGCAAAGAGGCCAAGGATTGAAGTGGTCGAAGTGCATTAAAAACAAGCATTGGAAATGCAATAGGGCTCGCATTAGAAAAGTTTGAGCTATTGGTCTTATAAATGACATTTTATTTATTTATGTATTATTTTTTAAAATAGCTAAATTAATAACTTTGTCATTTACAATGCCAATAGTTATAACTTTCGCAAATGTGACACCTATAGCATTTGTAATGCAACATGTTTTGTATTTACGTGACTTAGATGTATTGATATTACAAATAACAATGGCTTTTAATTTTTTAAAATAATTAATACTTAAATAATTTATTTAATTTGTAATGGCAATAGCTTAAACTTTTGTAAATAACTTTTGTGAAGATTATGTTCAGTGTTTTTTATTGTGACGAAAATCCAACAACAGAAGTGAAATATTAACATCTTTTTGTGATTTGTAATAAAGCGTGAAAGCTTGAAAACAGCTTGAAACATTGAAAGAACATATTTGAACCAGTGATGGTGTGGTTGCGCTAAGTGATGCTGTGGTTGCGCTGAGTGATGCTGTGGTGGTGCTGAGTGATGCTGTGGTTGCGCTGAGTGATGCTGTAGTTGCGCTGAGTGGTGTGTGCATCGGTGGAGCTTAGTGGGTGCATTGGTGGAGCTGTGTGGTGGGTGCATTGGTGGAGCTTAGTTGGAGCATCGGTGGAGCTGTGTGGAGGGTGCATCGGTGGAGCTGGTGGTGGGTGCCTCGGTGGAGCTGTGCGGTGGGTGCATCGGCGGAGCTGTGTGGTGGGTGCATCGGTGGAGCTGTGTGGTGGGTGCTTCGGTGGAGCTGTGTGGTGGGTGCATCTGTGGAGCTGTGTGGTGGGTGCACCTGTGGAGCTGTGTGGTGGGAGCCTCGGTGGAGCTGTGGGGTGGGTGTGGTGGGAGCCTCGGTGGAGCTGTGTGGTGGGTGCCTTGGTGGAGCTGTGTGGTGGGTGCCTCGGTGGAGCTGTGTGGTGGGTGCATCGGTGGAGGTGTCTGGAAGGTGCCTTGGTGGAGCTGTATGGTGGGTGCCTCGGTGGAGCTGTGTGGTGGGTGCATCCGTGGAGATGTGTGGTTGGTGCATTGGTGGAGCTGCGTGGTGGGTGCATCGGTGGAGCTGGGTGGTGGGTGCATCAGCGGAGCTGTGTCGGTGGAGCTGTGTGGTGGCTGCATCAGTGGAGCTGTGTGGTGGGTGCATCGGTGGAGCTGTGCGGTGGGTGCATCTGTGGAGCTGTGTGGTGGGTGCCTCGGTGGAGCTGTGTGGTGGGTGCATCAGTGGAGCTGTGTGGTGGGTGCCTTGGTGGAGCTGTATGGTGGGTGCCTCGGTGGAGCTGTGCGGTGGGTGCATTGGTGGAGCTGTGTGGTTGGTGCATCGGTGGAGCTGTGTCGGTGGAGCTGTGTGGTGGGTGCATCGGTGGAGCTGCGTGGTGGGTGCATCGGTGGAGCTGTGTGGTGGGTGCATCGGTGGAGCTGTGTGGTGGGTGCCTCGGTGGAGCTGTGTGGTGGGTGCATCGGTGGAGCTGTGTGGTGGGTGCATCGGTGGAGCTGTGTGGTGGGTGCATCGGTGGAGCTGTGTAGGTGGAGCTGTGTGGTGGGTGCCTCGGTGGAGCTGTGTGGTGGGTGCATCGGTGGAGCTGTGTGGTGGGTGCCTCGGTGGAGCTGTATGGTGGGTGCATCGGTGGAGCTGTGTGGTGGGTGCATCGGTGGAGCTGTATGGTAGGTGCCTCGGTGGAGCTGTATGGTGGGTGCCTCGGTGGAGCTGTGTGGTGGGTGCCTCGGTGGAGCTGTGTGGTGGGTGCCTCGGTGGAGCTGTGTCGGTGGAGCTGTGTGGTGGCTGCATCGGTGGAGCTGTGTGGTGGGTGCATCGGTGGAGCTGTGTGGTGGGTGCATCAGTGGAGCGGTGTGGTGGGTGCATCTGTGGAGCTTTGTGGTGGGAGCCTCGGTGGAGCTGTGGGGTGGGTGTGGTGGGAGCCTCGGTGGAGCTGTGTGGTGGGTGCATCGATGGAGCTGTGTGGTGGGTGCATCGGTGGAGCTGTGTGGTGGGTGCATCTGTGGAGCTGTGTGGTGGGAGCCTCGGTGGAGCTATGTGGTGGGTGGATCGGTGGAGCTGTGTGGTGGTGCATCGGTGGAGCTGTATGGTGGGTGCCTCGGTGGAGCTGTGTGGTGGGTGCCTCGGTGGAGCTGTATGGTGGGTGCCTCAGTGGAGCTGTGTGGTGGGTGCATCAGTGGAGCTGTGTGGTGGGTGCATCGGTGGAGCTGTATGGTGGGTGCCTCGGTGGAGCTGTGTGGTGGGTGCCTCGGTGGAGCTGTGTGGTGGGTGCATCGGTGGAGCTGTGTGGTGGGTGCATCGGTGGAGCTGTGTGGTGGGTGCATCGGTGGAGCTGTGTAGGTGGAGCTGTGTGGTGGGTGCCTCGGTGGAGCTGTGTGGTGGGTGCATCGGTGGAGCTGTGTGGTGGGTGCCTCGGTGGAGCTGTATGGTGGGTGCATCGGTGGAGCTGTGTGGTGGGTGCATCGGTGGAGCTGTGTGGTAGGTGCATCGGTGGAGCTGTGAGGTGGGTGCATCAGTGGAGCTGTGTGGTGGGTGCATCGGCGGAGCTGTGTGGTGGGTACATCGGTGAAGCTGTGTGGTGGGTGCATCAGTGGAGCTGTGTCGGTGGAGCTGTGTGGTGGCTGCATCGGTGGAGCTGTGTGGTGGGTGCATCGGTGGAGCTGTGTGGTGGCTGCATCGGTGGAGCTGTGTGGTGGGTGAATCGGTGGAGCTGTGTCGGTGGAGCTGTGTGGTGGTTGCATCAGTAGAGCTGGGTGGTGGGTGCATCGGTGGAGCTGTGTGGTGGGTGCATCGGTGGAGCTGTGTCGGTAGAGCTGTGTGGTGGTTGCATCAGTGGAGCTGGGTGGTGGGTGCATCGGTGGAGCTGGGTGGTGGGTGCATCGGTGGAGCTGTGTCGGTGGAGCTGTGTGGTGGCTGCATCGGTGGAGCTGTGTGGTGGGTGCATCGGTGGAGCTGTGTGGTGGGTGCATCGGTGGAGCTGTGTGGTGGGTGCCTCGGTGGAGCTGTGTGGTGGGTGCATTGGTGGAGCTGTGTGGTGGGTGCCACGGTGGAGCTGTGTGGTGGGTGCCTCGGTGGAGCTGTGTGGTGGGTGCCTCGGTGGAGCTGTGTGGTGGGTGCATTGGTGGAGTTGCGTGGTGGGTGCCTTGGTGGAGCTGTGTGGTGGGTGCATCGGTGGAGCTGTGTGGTGGGTCCATCGGTGGAGCTGTGTGGTGGGTGCCTCGGTGGAGCTGTGTGGTGGGTGCATTGGTGGAGCTGTGTGGTGGGTGCCTCGGTGGAGCTGTGTGGTGGGTGCCTCGGTGGAGCTGTGTGGTGGGTGCATCGATGGAGCTGTGTGGTGGGTGCATCGGTGAAGCTGTGTGGTGGGTGCATCTGTGGAGCTGTGTGGTGGGAGCCTCGGTGGAGCTATGTGGTGGGTGCATCGGTGGAGCTGTGTGGTGGTGCATCGGAGGAGCTGTATGGTGGGTGCCTCGGTGGAGCTGTGTGGTGGGTGCCTCGGTGGAGCTGTGTGGTGGGTGCCTCGGTGGAGCTGTGTGGTGGGTGCCTCGGTGGAGCTGTATGGTGGGTGCCTCGGTGGAGCTGTGTGGTGGGTGCATCGGTGGAGCTGTGTGGTGGGTGCATCGGTGGAGCTGTGTGGTAGGTGCATCGGTGGAGCTGTGTGGTGGGTGCATCAGTGGAGCTGTGTGGTGGGTGCATCGGTGGAGCTGTGTGGTGGGTGCATCGGTGGAGCTGTGCGGTGGGTGCATCGGTGAAGCTGTGTGGTTGCTGCATCGGTGGAGCTGTGTGGTGGGTGCATCGGTGGAGCTGTGTGGTGGCTGCATCAGTGGAGCTGTGTGGTGGGTGCATCGGTGGAGCTGTGTGCTGGGTGCATCGGTGGAGCTGTGTGGTGGGTGCATCGGTGGAGCTGTATGGTGGGTGCATCGGTGTAGCTGTGTGGTGGGTGCATCGGTGGAGCTGCGTGGTGGGTGCATCGGTGGAGCTGTGGCGGTGGAGCTGTGTGGTGGTTGCATCAGTAGAGCTGGGTTTTGGGTGCATCGGTGGAGCTGTGTGGTGGGTGCATTGGTGGAGCTGTGTCGGTGGAGCTGTGTGGTGGTTGCATCAGTGGAGCTGGGTGGTGGGTGCATCGGTGGAGCTGGGTGGTGGGTGCATCGGTGGAGCTGTGTCTGTGGAGCTGTGTGGTGGCTGCATCGGTGGAGCTGTGTGGTGGGTGCATCGGTGGTGCTGTGTGGTGGGTGCATCGGTGGAGCTGTGTGGTGGGTGCCTCGGTGGAGCTGTGTGGTGGGTGCATCGGTGGAGCTGTGTGGTGGGTGCATCCCTGGAGCTGTGTGGTGGGTGCATCGGTGGAGCTGAATGGTGGGTGCCTCGGTGGAGCTGTGTGGTGGTTGCATCAGTGGAGCTGGGTGGTGGGTGCATCGGTGGAGCTGTGTGGTGGGTGCATCGGTGGAGCTGTGTCGGTGGAGCTGTGTGGTGGTTGCATCAGTGGAGCTGGGTGGTGGGTGCATCGGTGGAGCTGTGTGGTGGGTGCATTGGTGGAGCTGTGTCGGTGGAGCTGTGTGGTGGCTGCATCGGTGGAGCTCTGTGGTGGGGGCATAGGTGGAGCTCTGTGGTGGGTGCATCGGTGGAGCTCTGTGGTGGGTGCATAGGTGGAGCTGTGTGGTGGGTGCCTCGGTGGAGCTGTGTGGTGGGTGCATCGGTGGAGCTGTGTGGTGGGTGCCTCGGTGGAGTTGTGTGGTGGGTGCATAGGTGGAGCTGTGTGGTGGGTACATCGATGGAGCTGTGTGGTAGGTGCCTCGGTGGAGCTGTGTGGGGGGCATCGGTGGAGCTCTGTGGTGGGTGCATCAGTGGAGCTGTGTCGTGGGTGCATCGGTGGAGCTGTGTCGGTGGAGCTGTGTGGTGGTTGCATCAGTGGAGCTGGGTGGTGGGTGCATCGGTGGAGCTGTGTCGGTGGAACTGTGTGGTGGGTGCATCGGTGGAGCTGTAGTGTAGTTCCTATTATCCCAATAGGCTCTGCGCATTGGAATAATACCTTCAATAGTATAGGCCTAGACCAGACGTTAACTAGGTCTTCTATTGTCGATATTAGACTTAACGTTTTGGGTTTGCCAGCTAGCTCAGAGTTCACTAGAAACTTTCTCGAATAGGCAAGGAGGAGTTGAACCTCCCTGGATAGACAAGAAGGGATTTAGTTTCTGACAACCATAGAACATGACAACTTTGCTCTCCCCTAATCAAGAGTGTATCTCTAGAGTTGTGTGAAAACAAAAGACAACTTATTTTACTCAGTCAGTACGTGCATTCTTAGTCTCACCAGATTGTAGAGAAAAGGAAGAGACGGGCGTGTTCAATAAAAGATGTTATTTATTGATCAGTCTCTTTTCTCATACAGGAGAAATGGATCGATATTATCGCAATACTTATGGTTAAGTAAAGTGCATACAATAAAAGCAGAAGTATAAAATAATACTGTAAAAACATTTATATGGTTTCTAAGCCATAAGGTGGTTTAAAATGGATAAAATAGATACATACACATATACATTTGACTAATCGTACTCAACTGGTGTTTCTAACTACGCCTACCCCGGTGTACCTGACCTAAGCCTAATACGTGGGCGGGAATAGAAAGTAGCAGTTTAAGTTAAGTTTGTTTTGCCAAGTGACTGACTCAAGAATTCTCTGCAAGGGGTTATTCAGTTCTGTACCTGGAATCTAGGATGAATGAGGGATGGTATCTCTCGTCTCTGGTCTCGATATTCCAGGCTGCCTGCGAGGGCTACCCGGAAGCGCCGGAGCTGGATTTCTCGGCAGGAGAAAGCAGCGTCTCGTTCTCAGCGCGTCAGGAAGGCGGGGCTGCGCAGCGGGGTCTGCTCTGCTCTGGGCTTCGGCAAGTCTGGCTGCTCCGATCTCGTCACCACCGCGTGTGTTTGCTTAAGGCAATACCGGTAATATTTATACCTGTAAGGTGCCGAGATTGACGTAAGGATGGACATAGATACGTCAATAAGGATGTCATACGACTTGGTCGTTAGCACATTCTTTTGCTGAAGTTCTCGATGAAATCAAAACAATGGCCGCAGGGTTTTTCCCAGGTTGTCATAGGTTTGATTTGTTTTGAGAACTCCGTATGCCTTATCAGGGGCTGGAGAAATATCGCTTGTCTAATTAGATGGCAAGCGTTATGACCTAATCAGATAACACGTTCCTGTGCCGTAGTGTGGCTTAATCAGATAACGGTTTCTGCATCATGGGATGGCTGCTAGTTAACTTGTTAACCAGAACAGGGTCAGGAATAGGGGGATCGATACAGAACCTATAGGAATACATCACACCCACTCCACGCTAACTATGGCCATGTTTACGAATCTAGGCATAGTAAAACATACTGTAGAGTATCGTGTATACCTTACCACCCCAAAAAACATATAATGCATTTCGAATAATGTAATGTCACGCATATGTATACATTATTGCTAATTGGTATATGAGAATTTACACATGAAATGGCTCTTAATACAGAAGAAAAAGGTTCGAGACCATTTCATCACAGAATAAAAATAATTATGAACATACCAGCGGGCAGCTAATGTCTATAAAGTTTCTAAAAAATAGAAATTTTAGTTCTCTAAGAATAGTTCTTACTTTAAGCAGAAGATAAGTGTCCCGAAAATTCGTAAAAATATTTTGGGGCTGCTGAAAAAATCGCTGTCCGTGAACTTGAGGGAAAATTGTTCATGTTATTTTGCTATTAAGCCTTGTTGTTGACCTTTCCCTAGGACCCATAGGAAAGATAGTTTTTTATATTAAAGTTGAACACTGCTGGATATGGAAAATTAAGTTTTATTTTTAATAGCTAATAGAGCGCCCGAATCTCCTCCTAAGGGTATCTCTGCGCGAGGCAGTAGAGCATAATCCTTGCCTGAGTTTCTTTAATATAATTTGCAACTTTCCTTCATGTGTACTAGGACATTTTTTATTTGCATCTATTAAGGTACCCATTACGGCTTCTAGGAAGACTCCTTCTCAACCATCATTTTTAAAAATCCCAGTGGTGAAGGATTACTTACAGGGATTGAAGGTGTTTCCAGCTGTACGTTCTCCCTCTCCTGCTTGGGAATTGAATCAGGTTCTATCCAAACTCATAGGTCCCTGGTTTGAACCTATCCATAAAGCAACCTCACATGAAAGGCTGCTTTTCTAGCGGTAGTTACTTCGGCTCACAGAGTGGGTAAAATACAAGCGCTCTTTGCCAAAGAGCCGTACACAGTATTCCATAACAGGGTGATGATGAGGAGTCTCCTAGTTTTCTCTCGAGCTCGCTCCCCACATTCTTTCCAAACCCTTCCGCACCAGCAGAAGGGGCTTTACACTCCTTACATCTTAAAAGGGTTTTAAAGTTTTACCTGGACAAGACAAAAGCTATCTGACAATCTGTTAATTATAGTCCCATGAGGACAGGCGTCGCCTCCGCTAAGCAGTCCATTTCCAGTTTGATAGGATGACCGTATACAGCAAACTATCAGTTGGCCAACAGCATTTACCTGCCAAGCCCAAAGCTAATTCTACAAGTGGCAAAGTGGCCACTGTAGCCCTACTAAGAAACTTTCCCATCTCTGAGATCTGTAGAGCAGCCACTTGGATTGGTACATATGTTCACAAGGCACTACTGTCTTGATTCAGGCACTAGAGCAGACATCCGAGTAGGGAACGCCTCCTTGTGGAATTTGTTTCAATGTTGATTACAACTGCTTTCCATTCCTCTTAGTTTGTCCGGAGAGGTGTGGTATGGGCTTGCTACTCTATTCAGTTCTTATGACTATTGAGGAGGATCCTCCAGAAGAGAAGGATAAGCTACTTACCTGTAATCCTGGTTCTCTTCTAGGGGAATCCTCATCATTCATAAGCAACCAGCCCTCATCCCCAGATGAATTGTGCATACAGCAGTTCATACTCTGTGTTCTACTCTTCATGTTACCGTAAAAAAGAACTGACTTGTCACCTCAGAGACATGATGGGATACATGAGGCCAGAGCGGCCTTAAAGGCACAGTGCCATTTTTCACTTATGTATTCAATGCAGCCTATGGGCTTACAACGCCTATGCTCGCCCTTGCAGTTTTTTTCTCTTCAATAAAGAGTGTATTTCTAAAGCTTATGCTCATTTTTTTTCTCCCCCGGACATCAGAAATGCTAGTCTTATATATAATGTATTGCAGGAAAATGCAATGTACATAAAGCATTTTTTATAGCAGTCAGCACAGGCGGCATGTATATGTATATATATATTCACTGAAAAAACCATAGGTTATAGACCACATATAGTTAGGATTTAGCATTATCAAAACCTTATTTTACTCTCACAAAACCATTGAAATTCGCATATATAGTTAGTTGCACTAACTATATATATCACGCACCCGCAATCCACTGCTGATGATGTCACATATTACATCATTCATGACATGGTCAGTGACATCACTGATGACATCACTGATGACATCTCAAATGACATCACTGATGACAGCATCCAGTGACTGTGTGTTTCTGTAAAGTTTAAATATGTTTTACATTTCGAAGAATGAGTGGATGTATAAGTGTCTGAATGAAGGTTTTAGTAGGTGCGTGATTGACTGTATGAGTGAGTGATTAAATGTGTCTTACTGAATGCATGGGTTAGTGACTAAACTGTCTGAAAGTGTGCATCAGTATGTCTGTTGTTGTGCAAGCTGCTGCATGTGCTGATCAGTAGCTATATGAGTGGCTATATGGGTTATTGATTGGTTGCCCAAGTATTTGTATGGGAGACTGAGTGTGTGTGTGGTTGGCTGGGAGGTGTGTGACTCTGTGCAGATCAATGTGTACTTGTATCAGTGATTGTATAAGAGAGTAAGTATGTGTTAGTATATGTTTGAAAATGTAAGGTGTTGTATGTTTAACTGTATAGATGAGAAAATGGAAGTGTGATTGATTTTTTACAGGACTGACTAGGTGTGTGAGTAACTCCATGGATGAGTGGCAGAGTGTGAGTGTCTGTATAGGTGTATGAGTGCATATGATAGTGTTGTAAAGATGAGTGATTGTATGTATGAATGATTGTATGGGTGAATGAGTGAATGTGTGTGTAGACGTAGGAATCAGTGAGTGCGTATGTAGTAACTAGTATTGGTGTGTCAATGGTTTCAAAAATTATACTCTGTATTTAACACTGGGTGTAACAGAGGTTATATTAGAGTGTGAGGAGATGCATTGTATTATCACATGAATTATATCATCAGTGATGTGATCATTGATGTCAAATGAGATGCCATCAGTGATGTCATCAGTGATGTCATTTGAGATGTCATCAGTGATGTCATCAGTGATGTCACTGACCATGTCATGAATGATGTAATATGTGACATCATCAGCAGTGGATTGCGGGTGCGCGATATATAGTTAGTGCAACTAACTATATATGCGAATTTCAATGGTTTTGTGTGAGTAAAATAAGGTTTTGATAATGCTAATTCCTAACTATATATGGTCTATAACCTATGGTTTTTTCAGTGAATTTTCTAGGTTTTGTAAATGCTAATTCCTAACTATATATAGTCTATAACCTATGGTTTTTTCAGTGAATTTCAATGGTTTTTTAATAGCAAATATCAAATGGTGTAAAATATTTTCTTCTTTTAAAGGAAAAATATATTTTATATGTATCTAATAAAAAATTTTATGTCTTAAATTTTTTTTTATTATTTATTTTGTTTCGCTACCGGTCCGCGCACCGGGTAGCTTCCCGTTAGCTCAATTTGGTGCCGCGACCCGATCCACGCACCGGGAAACGTTCCGTTAGTGCAACTCCCGCGATCGAACACAACATCGTGACGCGTCGCGTAAGCGCGACGTATCGCGTTTCCGCGTAAAGCGTCTTATGACGCGCCACGTTAGCGCACCCCGAAGCGCTTCGGTCCGCGTCCCGAGGCGCGAAACGCAACACCCCGGAAACGAACCGGGCGCGTAACGGGACGCGTAACGTAAGCGTAACAGGTCATTTGACCTGAAAATAACACTTTTCATTGGTTCATTACATTTTTTTTTTTTCACAAATGATGAAAGCCCCCACCTTTTTTCCTCACTCTGACTTTCATCTTTGTGAGAGGAAGACCTACTTTCCATATTTTCTAAAATGGCAAGTGTTGTAGCTGCAGCTGCTGGAGCCAATCCACCACCACCACCAAAAAAGGATGGACCACCTCCTCAGGTCATCCTTAATCAAGAGGAGGAAGAAGAGGAAGAGGAGCAAGAGAGGAGGCAGTTTTTGCCTGAAGAGCCAAGGAGGTCCCATGTGAAGGATAATTATATCTGGCAATTCTACACATTTCCCCGGGGCCAAAAAAAAGTAAATGCCCGCTACGTCACATGTCTGATCTGTGACAAAGTTCTGTCCAGAGGGACTGATAAAAAGTACAGCTTCGGGAAATACACCATGCATCGGCACATGGAGAGGTGGCACCCTATAAATTATAGTGCTGCGCAGGTACGTGACCTGCAGGAAAACCCCCCTCCTGTGGCCAGTATATCAACCGAACAGGCAGTGACGGGACCAGAGGCGAGGGAGACGGTCCCAAACATCCAGATGAACTTCGGGGACGTGAAGCAAGTCTGCATTTTTTGCGGCAAATTAATTTGCTATAGGGAGAGTAGCATAAATCTAATCAACAGAGCTATTGAAAATCATAAATGTACAAAACGCCCCAGAAAGTAAATTATCTTTTTTTTTGTTGCTCCTGTTGAGCCCTTTATAATGAATGATTTTCGTTTCCCCCCCCAAAAAAACACAAAAAATATAAAACCGTTCAAAAAATACAAAAAAAGTAAAAAAATGTTCAGAAAAATAATATAAAAATATAAAACAACAAAAACAATTTAAAAAAAAGTTCTTTTCAGAACTACCTCCCATTTATAAAAAATTGCTAGAATGTTTAGCACTCTGGCAACCTCTATTTCTTTTGATTCGCTTCCCGGTTCGCGCGCCGGTACGCGAACCGGAAGCGAAACAGATTTTTTTTTTTTTTTAAAAAGGAAGAGTGAGTATAAGGGAAGGAAACAGAGAGTAATGTTAAAAGAAAGACAGCTAGAGGGAGTAACACAGAGATACTGTTTAATAGATCTATTTACCAAAGAAAAGATGTAAGAGGGTATGATTGAGAAAAACAAAATAGATAAGGAAGTGAAAGAAAAAAAGGAGAGTAGAAGAATAATAAACAAGAGTTTCTTGGAGAATGTGAGTGAATGTTCAAGAAAAACAGTAAAGGATGTGGAATGAGAGGTAGGGATAGAACCGGACTAAAAGAACAACCCTGAGGGAAAGTGTTAAGAAAACAGTGAGCGAAAGTAAACAGGAATAAAACAAGATGTATGACAGTGACTGAGGTTAAAACATGTGGAATAACAGAGAGAAAAAACAGAAAGCAGAAAAGAAGAAGTGACAGAAAAGGAATAATTGAAACAGCAAAGAAATGTAAATAACATAGTGTGCTTGAACTACAGGAAGAAAGCATAATGAACAAGTAGTGAAAGAGTGATGAGTCAGAGACAGTGAGAGTAATAGAGACGGAGTGAGTGAACAGGAGTGAGGAACTATGAGAACAGAGGGACTGAGAAAAGGAGTGGAAGGAGTAGAGTAAGTAAGTAATAGAAAAAGGAATGAGGGAAGTAGCAAAGGCAGGAAACTGAGGGTTAAAGAAATGAAGCAGTGGAACTAATAGAAGTTAAATGTGATAGAGATGTAACGAAAAGAGTACAAAACACTTACCTTATAATTGTCGTTAACTTAGTCACTTGTTATTTTTATACTTTCAATCTGTGAAAGAAAGAACAAAAATTTGAAAAATATTAAAACATGTATTTAAAAATTAGAAAAGACAAGGGAAAAGATTGAAAATCATCCAATTTTACAAAGAAATAAAGTTAGAGATAAACATGCCGAAAAAAAAGAGAAAGAAACGGTGATAGACAGACAGAGACAAAAAGAAATTGTAATAGAGTAAATTACTAAGAGAAAAAAAAGGAAGATACTTTCAGTGACAGAAAAGAAGGATAGAAGAGAAAACTAAATTGAAGTTGTGTAAGCTACTAAAAGAAAGTGAGTAAGGTAAACTATATAAGGAAAGGGTGAATAAGGAAAAGAGAGTGAGGGAGAGAGGAAACAGAGGAAGTGAAGGAAAGAGTGTCAGATACAGACTGAGTGAGGCAACAAAGAAAGATAAATGAGTGAGGGTGAGTTATACTAACTGATTGCACCAAAAAAGGAGAACCCAAAAATATTTAATTTAGAAAACAAAGGGAGGAAAGATGGAAAAGACAAGCGAAGCAGAGGGTCTAAAAGCTGGAAAATGGTGCAAGGGAGAAAAGAAAAAAGCAGAGTTGGAATAGGGAAACAAAGGTTGAAAGATAAGTGGAGTTAGAGAACAAGGGTGAAAGAGAATAAAACAAAAGGCAATGTGAGTATGTAAAGAGGATTGATAGAAGGTAGTAAAAGACGAGTGAGCATGAGACAAGACGAGTACAAATTAAAATTCACTATACAAAGTACAGAATTAATTATACATGTTAAATGGTTTATTTTTGCTGTTCTCAGAATATATGAAATTTCACTAAAAACAGTGAGTTGAAGGTATTCATCATATAACAGCGGGGAAAAAAAACCACAATCAAAATGATTGTGTTTAAAAAACCCATATAACATAACCAATCAGAAATCAGAACTCCTCAAAAGTAACTTACTTTCCATGACGTCGAAGGATGTCCTATGAACAGCTTATACTCTGTTGTGCTGTTATTATTTTCTGCCCGCCACTTTCTGAAAGAAAAGCTCCATCGTTTTGACAAATATGTTACATACAATAAATGACTTCTCGCTCTCTACCGCACTTCTCCTCAAGGCCAAATAGTGTAAGAGCCATTTATAACTTCTGGAATTCTTCTAAGCAAATCCCGTCATTTTCTTTTTCCACAACTTTCAGAAAGAAAACGTCCAAGATCACTTTCACAATCCTGTACTAGTAATATCTCACCCTTCTTGCTCACTCATGTTCCACATTAACTTTTCACTCTGTACTACACTTATCCTCAAGGCCAAATAGTGTAGGAGCCATTAGAACCTCTTGAAATTCCTCAGAGCAAATCCCGAGATTCCTTCCCTAAAATTTTGGTTGTAAAAACACCAGGTAAGAATTTTTAAGGTCAAAAGGCAATCTTTTTTTCAAAGTTAAAACAGAATCATTGCAGAATGACCAGCCATTTCCAGACTTCAAATAAGCTGTGTAATGTCCTGATGTTGTTGAAGGACCGTCATGATATATAATTGCTGCAGTTACAAAAGTCCTTCCTGATATTGACAACTGCGAAGCCACACATTTTTTTATTAAAGTTGTCAATTTTGTTCCATCAGGCCTACATCATTGGAACATTAAAATGACATACTGGCCATAACTTCTTATAAATAATGTGGACAGCATTGCAGACTTACATTGGCTACACTCCATGTTTTGATCGGCTGCTTTTACTAGCTTATTAAAGGACACTGATTTACTGTCTGGCAAAGTTAAATATATACATCTTTCTGAGTCTACACTAGTAGTACTTGATACCCTACAGTTCTCGCAGTCATGCTGCCATTGATAAGAAAGGCCAAACAGATGATCTACATCTACACCTTCATCTTGCAATACATCAAGCATATACATGAAAAACTCCTGACAATCTTGCTGAATATTTTGAGAGAATTGCGTTTGAAC
Organism: Lissotriton helveticus; assembly: GCF_964261635.1. Lineage (NCBI taxonomy): Eukaryota > Metazoa > Chordata > Amphibia > Caudata > Salamandridae > Lissotriton > Lissotriton helveticus. The sequence continues at coordinate 783,216,993 of NC_136072.1, forward strand.
TGAACATTTGTCTAACACATTTCGAATTTCAGACACACTTTCTATTTTTGTTCTATCAGTACTACATTTCTCTAACACAGAATTCAACAAACAGCAAAAACTTTGATCCGAATTGATCACAATCTGTTCTTTTAAAGTTTCTAGAGAAAAGACAACATTAACCACTACATTAGCATAGCAGTTGACACCAGAACTATTTTCAAATTGAAAACCAACAACATCTTCAACAGAATCCATTTTCTTTCTGCTTATAATTTCGGGTTCATCGACTTTTCGTCTTTTTGCTACAACCTCCCTACTCTTGGTCACATTTCTTCGTTTCCGGCCTACCACACGTTTCTCAAACAAAGGATATTGAGGCAAATGTGGCGCATACTCTCTTCTTAACCTACTGTATTCCTTAACACAATCTAGATCCGCACAAATGTTTGTGACATCACACTCAATCAAGTACAATCCCGATAAAGTTCTGACTCGTGACAATGCCACATATGCCATACCCTCCTTGAACACAGAACTGCCAATATTCACCAATGCACTGTCTACACTTAAACCTTGCGATTTATGGATTGTCACCGCATATGCCAAGCAAACAGGAAACTGCTTACGGCGAACATATAAGTCTTTTACAAGCAAAAACCTAGCAGAGCAACGACCAATTAGCTGTACTTCCTCAATGCCATCAAATTTAATTTTTAAAAATTCAATTTCATCTCTATTTCTGTATTTCTCAAAATCAACAACATTACCCATTGATCCATTTACCAGACCTCTTTCAACATGTAAATTCCTTCTCAAAATGATACGGCAATTTAAGCACACATTCAGAGTCTTTTCAAAACCAGCAGTTTTAGATATAGTCTTCTCTAATGAATCCAATTTAGATTTCAAATTCTCAGACAAAATAATTGTTGCTCCCATATGCTCTATTCTGTCAATAGCTTCCAGTTTCACAATCTCTTGGTTTTCTAAATTCAACATTTTGCTGTTGAAGATGGCACATTCTGCAAGAGTTGGCATCAAACATATTCCAGATTTCTTCTCAGTAATTTTCCGAAAAATATTCTCTGGCAGAATGTCTTCTTCTGGATACAAATTTGACAGTAATCGTGCATGTAAAGCTTCTTTCCCATGCTCGGTCACTTTCCCGATTCTAACATCTTGTAGAATATTCTTGTAATCTTCATTCTTCGCCTGACGCATATTTTCACGCAGCTCAGCATAATTGAAGTTTAACCATATGCTAACGTTGCCAATGCTCCCTAGGCACTTCCTGGTATCTTCATGCGTAAGCAGTTTAAACACTGGTTGTCCTTTCACTGGTGTCAGCTGCAGAAGATCACCGAAAACAATGATGTGTTTGCCACCAAATAACACATCATACTCTGTTTTAAGAACTTCCTGCATTCTCAAATGCACAAAGGCAAGCATGACATTAGAAACCATGCTTACTTCGTCAATGATAAGAAGTTTCATCTTCTTCAGGATTCTTGAAACTTCACAACAAGCATCTCCAGATAACTTGTGGTATTGTAATTTGTTATCATGCTCCACTGGCAGCATCAGTAGACGATGTAAAGTAATCCCTTTAATGTTATGTACTGCCAGCCCAGTTGGAGCGGTGACAACACAAGACAGCGATGACTCGGTCCTTTTCTGCAGATAACATGAAATTGCTTTAATTAGGAAACTTTTTCCAGTTCCTGCTTCTCCACTCACGTACAGTCGGACAGGCTTCAACGACGTACATGAGCACTCTTTCTTCTCATGACTTAATCCATGATCAATTTGGTTTGTAACTTCGTCATATATTTTCCTCTGCTCAACGTTGAGTTGTCTTTCCAAATCTTCTAAATTAACCGCATCCTCCTGAGCATGTGCCATGGCTCTTTCCACTTCAATCATGGCAGTGGCAGCTTCATTTTCGATAACTGGTCCTCCTAGTGGATCCTGACTCAATGAAACAGAACTCTGACTGTCCTGAGAACTGTCTCTAGCAATCTCAGCTGCAATTGTTGCTTCCTGCTCGATTTCCGCATTCAACATTTCTAGATATTTTGGAAAAACAGGACATTCTATGGTCTCCTTGGCTGCATTGAAAGAATCTTCGTAACAGAGTAAATCTCCAAGCAGTTCCTCTTCTGCACGCCAAGGCTTGAAAAGTTGCAAAAGAGCTAAATAGAAAAACTCTTTTCTTTCAGGAGATTCGCCACTCAATTTTCGATGATTTACCAATTGGCATTTTCTTTGCTTGACCAGACATCCCTCACTTCCAATTACAGCATACACTCCTTTATCAATATCTTCTTTGATGTTCCTCTTGAATATGTAATTTTGTAGAACCTCATACAGACAAACATTCTCGAGGTGACTGCTTCTAAACATCTAAAATAGTGGCGCACCATCACCAAAGACCAATGGGTCTTAAATATTGTATTGAATGAGTACTCACTTTGTTTTCGGTACCCTCCCCTTCTGTTCCACCATCAAAAACCAATTTCCTTCTACATGATGAAATCTCTACTCTTCCTCACAGAGGCGCAATAGAGGAGGTACCTCTCTTGCAGCAGGGAAAAGGGATTTGCTCCAGATATTTCCTTGTAAGGAAAAGGTCCAACAGCACAATTAAGACCTATTCTGGACCTGCATCTACTAAACAAAGATACCCGCAAGGAGAAATTCAGAAACCACAGCAAACAAAGGAGCACTACCATACTTACACTGAGACACTTCAATCTCTAGGTCGCCGCATAAACATTGAGAAATCCATACTGGTTCCAACCCACAGGATCCATTACCTTAGTGCGACCCTGGACACCAAGGTTGTTAAAGTGTATCCTTAGGGGGGTGAGGCTGTCATCCATATCTCAGAAGCGTACCAAACTCCTGCATGCCTCTGCCAGACAGCATCCCTTCTGGGTTCGAAAGCATCCTACATTTTTCTGGTTCTCAATGCCAGACTGCAGATTAGACCTTTACACCAGAATCAAATCACAGATCCCTGCTCTCATGCAGCAGGAGCATCCATTTTGTGGTGGTCTCGTCATTCCAACTCAGACACTCAAATAGGCACGCTTCTCTCCACAGATGGGGTGCTCACATGGGTACCCTACAGACACAAGGACTGTGGACGACCAAGGAGCAAAGTTACCATATCTTCATGCTGGAGCTGCGGGCAGTCTATCTAGTCCTCAAGTCCTTTTACCCATCCATTCAGAACAGCTCTCTCCTGGCTCAAACAACACGACCACAATGTACTATTTGAAGAATCAAGGGGGAACCCGCTCCCGTCCTCTAGCTGTGAAAGCAGTATGGCATTGGCTACTAGCAAGGGACCTAACAATCTCAGCGGTACACCTGCAAGGAGTCCATAACCCACAAGTGTACTCCCTAAGCCATCTCTTCGAAGTAAGGCAGGACTGGGTTATGCACGATGATGTCGTAAGACGTTTTTAGAGAATGAGGTCATCTGTAGATAGACCTTTTTGCGGACGAAGGCAACTAAAAATGCACAGACTTCACAATCCGATACTACCGACCAGGGGCAAACGGGAATGCGTTTTTGATAGGCTGGTCTGGGACATATATTTCTGTACGCATTTTCTCCCTTTCTGAAGGCGATCACCAAACTGTTCCAATCTGGGATCAGAATGATCCTAATCGCTCTGGAATGGCCTCACCAGTGGTGATACCCGTATCCCCTCCATCTGGCCAAATGACCACACAGGAGGCTTCCATGCAGACCGGCTCTCCTCTATAAGCTAGGTGGGAAGATTTTCCATCCCTCGCTGAGCTTGACAGCATGTCTCCTGAATTCTTGCAATATGGACATTTAGGACTCTCTCAGGACTGCATAGACCTACTGAGGGAATCAAAACATCCATCCACTCCGCTCCTACCTGTTCACGTGGAAGAAAGTTTACATGTGGTGTGTTTAGAATAATTTTCATCCTATTCTGGGACAGGAACAGGTATTACTATTGTACCTTCTTCACAAATCGGGCCAGCAAATCTATAGCAGGACCCGAGGCTAGGATTATGCTCTACTTTCTTTATTTTCCATGTTCACCTTTAATATAAAGAACTATCCCATGGATCTTTGGGAAAGGTCAACAACCAGGTGAACCAATCAACTGTCCTGAATGCCCTGAAAGGCATGGGGCTTCTGGGATACGTCCTCTTTCTTGTCCTGCTCCTCCAGCAGTTAAGTCCCAAATTTCCTTCTACCTCAATGTGATGGTTATTAGCTTATTTTTCTCTCCTGATTGATTTTTGCTGTTATTGTTGCACACAACGATTTTGCCGCAATACCTTGTGCCGCGGGAGTGCCTCATCGCTCCACTCGACTCGGGCCAACGCGGTAGCGGCCGGGAGCCACTAGAGGACGCGCGTACAGCGTGAACCGTGTTTCGCTGCTCAGCGAGGGACGCAAGTCTTTCCTGTCCGATTCAAATCTGACAGCAGTGCGCCCCGCCGAGCCTCTGTCCGAGCCGCCTGAAAGTTGTGACGCCCGTATTAATGGGTCTTTATTGTAAATCAGGCAGCCTGACGCCTGTTTTGGAGCAGGTCAGTAGTTTTCCCTAGAACAACCCGCATTTGTTATTAAAGAAAGACGCTACCAGGAGGACAGCACCTTACTCCCTTAGGCTGCCATAGGGGCCCAGCCCAGGCATCCAGGATACCCACATTAACTGGATTAGTCCGCTCGGAGGAGTCTTGTGTCCAAGTATTCGTGCTTGCTTGACCAAAATACAGGGCCTTTTACAGCCGCCAAACATCTAAGGACCTGAGGTTCACGAGATTAGTGGGGCAGTGAGGCCATTATTAATATCCCATTCTCCTGTCATGTATCTACCTTGTAAGGCCCTTTGCTATCATGGATGGGAATTATGTTGAGGAGGAGTCCCTATAGGTCCTCCCCTCTCTGAGACGGTGGATGCCTCCATCCATCAAGCGATTGTGGCGGCCATGGGCCCCTTCAAATGATGCCTCATGGAAATAGTCTATGCCTCCGCTGACAACCCCCCATGGAAATTGTCTATGCCTACGCTGACAACCCCCCTTCAAGGGGTACCCCCCCATTACCCGCATCCCTAAGCGCAAACCTGAATTAGCCATTTAGCTTGGTGCCTTTGAATGCCTTAAAAAGGCCTTAAAAGGCCTTCCTAGCCCGCCCTTCCCTTGACCTCCCCCTACCCCCACTCGATGCATTGGACGAGGTGGTCTCCTTGTCACTGTAAGGCAGGGGACGAAGGGTATGAGTTTCTCCAGTGAATCTACGAAAGAAGTGAGCCCTTCAAGACCATGGCACCCCCGTGCGGGTGGCACGGAAGCCCTTTCAACATGCAGTACCTTCTGCACCCATGTTCCACAGAATGGGTCACTGGGGATAAGGTCGCCCAATTTGTAGCGCGTCGTCTTAGAAAGCCTCTGGAGAAAGAGGTTAGGGCCTGCCTTAAAGCAATGCTCACGTCTTGCCCTAGCAGGTAAGGGGGCAGTCACTCCTGAGATAGATACCAGAATGGCCACTTTTCTGCAAAAATATATCCGTGACCACAAGAAAGGGATAGATAGATCCTGGAGGGCATGCCTGTATAAACTCCTGAACACTTGTGGCCCACTCACCAAGATCCTGGACCTTGCAGAGGAGGTTAAGGCTTCCAATTCCCCTCTCTCTCTCTCCTGAGCCTGTCAGGCTTAGCTCAGCATGCCATAGTGTTTCTGGGCAACGCTAATTGCGCCCCTCAACTGAGAGGTGACGTTCCCTCCTGTTAAAGGTTGACCCCAAACTTGGGAACCTCGCTTCCTCAGAGGTGCAGTGGCTCACGGGGGCTCTTCGGGTAGCCGTTTGTCAAGGAATTGAGCTAATTCGTGGCAACATTTACCACCTTGGACAAAGTGCAAGCCTCCATGGAGAAAGTCTTTTACCTGAAGGTTTTTGGTGTGGCCGGTCGTGGCAGGGGGTGCTTGGCCGGCTGTGGCAGGGGGTGCTTGGCCGGCTGCTTCTACACCCAAGCCCTTTCCAGGAGCTTCAAGAAAATGCAGGAGTAGCCCAGGCAAGGAGAGTTGTTCCAGTCCAGAAGAAACTACAGGGGCACTGCCAAAGGTCACTTTCAGGCCCAATCAGGTAAGAATTTGCCAATTCCCCAAGTTGCATGTAGGGGGCAGGTTGGCTTTATCCACATACAATTGGGAGGCTATTACCTCAGATTCATGGGTTCTCCAAACCATCAGGAGGTTCCACATAGACTTCTACGGCTGCCCGGTTCAGGAGTTTTGCCCACACCCTCTCGTCTTTGCCAAAGCCCAACCGCCCTGGTAGACAAGGAGGTGGCATATCTGCTAGGCAAAGGGTTGATAATCCACGCCTGCCTCCACCCACAGGGTTTCCTAAGCAACATTTTTTTGATGGACAAGACCGATGGGGGTCAGCACCCAGCCATAAACTAAAGGAGTTCAACAGCTGGTTGGTTTACTGCCATTTTAAAATGGAGGGAATCCACCTGCTGCGCGACCTGCGCACTATTGACTGGATGGTGCATCTAGATCTAAAGGACGCATACTCAGCGGTCCTAATCTCTCCCCCACAACCCCCTCCTCCAGTTTCTTCAATTCCAGTGGAAGGTCAGGTGTACGAGTTGACTACCCTCCCTTTCGGGCTATCCTCTGCGCCTTGATGCTTCACCGAGGTCCTCCAGCTAGTGGTAGAGTACCTCAGGGCTCGGGGTTTCTACCTCATCATATACCTCAACGACCTTCTCCTCTTGGCTCAATCCCAGATGTTGCTGGCAGAGCAACTTTATACAGCTGTGGCCTTGTTGCAAGGCCTGGGCTTCGTCATCAACGAAAATGAGTCCCTCCTCACGCCGGAAAGGCAGACTACCTTCCTTGGGTTTGTCAGACTCAGTGAGCAGAACCTTAAGTTTACCAGCCAGGAAGATTTCAAAGATTTGACGGGAGCCCAAGAGAACCCTAGCCAGGCCTACTACTACTCTGCGGCAGATCACCGGAATAGTGGGTCTCCTGTTGTCCTCTATACAGCCCATTTTCCCGGGCCCTCTGCACTACAGGGCCCTCCAACGACTTAAAGCCTCCCACCTGAGGAAGGGTCTGCAATATGCAGAGCAGGTCCCACTCACAGAGGAAGTGAGGCTAGAGATGCATAGGTGGTTAGACCATTTGGAAGCCTGGAACGGGTGGGCCATCTTCGGCTCGGCTCTGGACATGGTTATAGAGTTGGATGCCAGCAAATCCGGCTGGGGAGCTCACTGCAGGGACTCCTCTACAGGAGGAAAGTGGTCTGCAGACGAGCAACTTCTCCATATCAACTGCCTAGAGTTATTGGCGGGCTCCTTCGCCATCAAATGTTTCACCTAGGACATGGTCAGCTGCAGCGTATCCTCAAGATGGACACTGTGTCAGCAGTCCGATATATAAACCACCTGGGCTGCACCAAGTCCAAGGTGCTAGCGGACATGCCCAAGGATTTTTGGACATTTTGCCTTGACCACAATATCTCAGTGTTGGCAGAATACCTTCCCGGGACTGCCAATGTGATCGCAGACTGGTGCTCTTGGAGCCTCTGGCAGCTGCACCCTTGAGTCTTCCAGAGACTGCCATCTCTGTAGGGTCCATTCTCTGGAGATCTCTTTGCCTCTCGCCTAGACAATCAACTTCCCAAATTCTTCAGCGGGAAGCTGGACCTTTTGGCAGCAGCCACAGATGCCTTCCTCCAAGATTGTTCGAAGGAGGCGGGTTATGTCATCCCACCGTTTGCCATGATAATGCGCCTATAGGCTCAGGTCCGCAGACAGCAAGCGAGAGTGGTGCGGATCACACCCTATTGGAGGTCTCAAGTATGGTTTCCGTTTCCAATCTGTCTACCCCAAGATCAGAATATCCTGTGTGCTCCCAGGAAGGTCACCATCCTCTGATCCTACAGAATCGGATGCCCCTCATGTCCTGGTGGATTTCTGCCAACGTTGGAGACTCCGCAGCCTATAAGGAGAAGCTCAAAAGACTTTGGCAGCAGCCTGGGCAGAGGACACCAACAAGCGCTACAGATCAGCCTGGTCCAAGTGGGTAGGTAGGTGCCAAGATCCTGTGGGGTGCAAAGTGGTCTAAATCCTGAATTTCCTGGATTCAGAAGGTTTGGCAAATAACACTATCAATTCCTACAGATCCGTGATTTCGGTGGACCATGCCCCTGTCAAAGGGGAAGCGGTGGGCGAACACCCATTTGTCTGCAAGCTCATGAGGTATTTGTCTGTAGCTTCCACTGCAACCCAGATACTCTACGGTGTGGGATGTTAACAAGGTATTATCCCTCTTTAAGACGTGGCAGGCGAATAAATAACTGTCAAGGAATGAGTTATCAGCAAAACTAGCCATGCTCTTGTGCCTGGTCTCCTACAGGAGAGTGTCTGATGTAAGGGCCCTGGACCTCTCTGGTTGGACTTTTACCCCCCAAGGGATCACCTTCCATATTTCTCGATGCACAAAGTCAGGGTCCAGGACAATTTCATATCCTGCCTTTGAGAGACATTCCAAACTGTGTGTAGTGCGCTGCTTGAAGGCTTATGAAAGTATGACATACTAGCATTGTCCCACTGGGAGAACCAGTTATTGATTTCTCTCAAGACACCTTTCAAAGTGGTCTCTTCACCCGCCATAGCTAGATGGATCAGATGGGTCATGCAAGAGGCAGGCATTGACATTTTGCACTTTGGTGCCAACTGAGTCAGAGAGGAAATGGCCTCCAAGGCTTTTTCACTTGGGCCCGCCTCAAAGATATAATTAATGCCATGGATTGGTATTCAGATTCCATGTTCAAAAGATTCGATTTCCTACCAGTCGTGGACATGGCCTACCTGGTGGTTGACAGCTTTGAACAAGCATAATCCTCGCCTCTGGTCCTGCCATAGAATGAAAAATGTCCTAGTACACATGAAAGAAAATTTCAATTCTATTAAGGACACAGAGGCAAGGATTATTCCCGCTCTGATTTTCCTGACGTTATCAGTCACCTTTCCTACCCGTTACAAGAGAGAGAGGGGATTGTGTGTTTCCAAATCGGCGTATGGCATAAGTGTGACCTTAAGTTTTGCTTATAGTACTATACTGACCATTTTTAGAATTCCTAGTGTAGCACTGTGTTAGGAATATCTTCTATTGCTGTGCTTTGCTTGCCTTGGTTATAGCTCTAAGAAATCCCAGGGTGACAGGTGGAATGTTGCATCAAGAATGAGGATGTATCCCAGAAGCCCGGTTCCTTTCAGGGCGTTCAGGACTGTTGATTGGTTCACCTTGTTGTTGACCTTTCCCTAGGACCCATAGGAAAGATAGTTTTTTATATTAAAGTTGAACACTGCTGGATACGGAAAATTAAATTTTATTTTTAATAGCTAATAGAGCGCCCGAATCTCCTCCTAAGGGTATCTCTGCGCGTGGCAGTAGAGCATAATCCTTGCCTGAGTTTCTTTAATATAATTGCAACTTTCCTTCATGTGTACTAGGACATTTTTTATTTGCATCTATTAAGGTACCCATTACGGCTTCTAGGAAGACTCCTTCTCAACCATCATTTTAAAAAATCCCAGTGGTGAAGGATTACTTACAGGGATTGAAGGTGTTTCCAGCTGTACGTTCTCCCTCTCCTGCTTGGGAATTGAATCAGGTTCTATCCAAACTCATAGGTCCCTGGTTTGAACCTATCCATAAAGCAACCTCACATGAAAGGCTGCTTTTCTAGCGGTAGTTACTTCGGCTCACAGAGTGGGTGAAATACAAGCGCTCTTTGCCAAAGAGCCGTACACAGTATTCCATAACAGGGTGATGATGAGGAGTCTCCTAGTTTTCTCTCGAGCTCGCTCCCCACATTCTTTCCAAACCCTTCCGCACCAGCAGAAGGGGCTTTACACTCCTTACATCTTAAAAGGGTTTTGAACTTGAACTTGAACTTGACAAAAGCTATCTGACAATCTGTTAATTATAGTCCCATGAGGACAGGCGTCGCCTCCGCTAAGCAGTCCATTTCCAGTTTGATAGGATGACCGTATACAGCAAACTATCAGTTGGCCAACAGCATTTACCTGCCAAGCCCAAAGCTAATTCTACAAGTGGCAAAGTGGCCACTGTAGCCCTACTAAGAAACGTTCCCATCTCTGAGATCTGTAGAGCAGCCACTTGGATCGGTACATATGTTCACAAGGCACTACTGTCTTGATTGAGGCACTAGAGCAGACATCCGAGTAGGGAACGCCTCCTTATGGAATTTGTTTCAATGTTGATTACAACTGCTTTCCATTCCTCTTAGTTTGTCCGGAGAGGTGTGGTATGGGCTTGCTACTCTATTCAGTTCTTATGACTATTGAGGAGGATCCTCCAGAAGAGAAGGATAAGCTACTTACCTGTAATCCTGGTTCTCTTCTAGGGGAATCCTCATCATTCATAAGCAACCAGCCCTCCTCCCCAGATGAATTGTGCATACAGCAGTTCATACTCTGTGTTCTACTCTTCATGTTACCGTAAAAAAGAACTGACCTGTCACCTCAGAGACATGATGGGATACATGAGGCCAGAGCGGCCTTAAAGGCACAGTGCCATTTTTCACTTATGTATTCAATGCAGCCTATGGGCTTACAACGCCTATGCTCGCCCTTGCAGTTTTTTTCTCTTCAATAAAGAGTGTATTTCTAAAGCTTATGCTCATTTTTTTTCTCCCCCGGACATCAGAAATGCTAGTCTCTTATATATAGTGTATTGCAGGAAAATGCAATGTACATAAAGCATTTTTTATAGCAGTCAGCACAAGGCGGCATGTATATGTATATATATATTCACTGAAAAAACCATAGGTTATAGACCACATATAGTTAGGAATTAGCATTATCAAAACCTTATTTTACTCGCACAAAACCATTGAAATTCGCATATATAGTTAGTTGCACTAACTATATATATCGCGCACCCGCAATCCACTGCTGATGATGTCACATATTACATCATTCATGACATGGTCAGTGACATCACTGATGACATCACTGATGACATCTCAAATGACATCACTGATGACATCATCCAGTGACTGTGTGTTTCTGTAAAGTTTAAATATGTTTTACATTTCGAAGAATGAGTGGATGTATAAGTGTCTGAATGAAGGTTTTAGTAGGTGCGTGATTGACTGTATGAGTGAGTGATTAAATGTGTCTTACTGAATGCATGGGTTAGTGACTAAACTGTCTGAAAGTGTGCATCAGTATGTTTGTTGTTGTGCAAGCTGCTGCATGTGTTGATCAGTAGCTATATGAGTGGCTATATGGGTTATTGATTGGTTGCCCAAGTATTTGTATGGGAGACTGAGTGTGTGTGTGGCTGGCTGGGAGGTGTGTGACTCTGTGCAGATCAATGTGTACTTGTATCAGTGATTGTATAAGAGAGTAAGTATGTGTTAGTATATGTTTGAAAATGTAAGGTGTTGTATGTTTAACTGTATAGATGAGAAAATGGAAGTGTGATTGATTTTTTACAGGACTGACTAGGTGTGTGAGTAACTCCATGGATGAGTGGCAGAGTGTGAGTGTCTGTATAGGTGTATGAGTGCATATGATAGTGTTGTAAAGATGAGTGATTGTATGTATGAATGATTGTATGGGTGAATGAGTGAATGTGTGTGTAGACGTAGGAATCAGTGAGTGCGTATGTAGTAACTAGTATTGGTGTGTCAATGGTTTCAAAAATTATACTCTGTATTTAACACTGGGTGTAACAGAGGTTATATTAGAGTGTGAGGAGATGCATTGTATTATCACATGAATGATATCATCAGTGATGTGATCATTGATGTCAAATGAGATGTCATCAGTGATGTCATCAGTGATGTCATTTGAGATGTCATCAGTGGTGTCATCAGTGATGTCACTGACCATGTCATGAATGATGTAATATGTGACATCATCAGCAGTGGATTGCGGGTGCGCGATATATAGTTAGTGCAACTAACTATATATGCGAATTTCAATGGTTTTGTGTGAGTAAAATAAGGTTTTGATAATGCTAATTCCTAACTATATATGGTCTATAACCTATGTTTTTTTCAGTGAATTTTCTAGGTTTTGTAAATGCTAATTCCTAACTATATATAGTCTATAACCTATGGTTTTTTCAGTGAATTTCAATGGTTTTTTAATAGCAAATATCAAATGGTGTAAAATATTTTCTTCTTTTAAAGAAATATATTTTATATGTATCTAATTGAATTTTTTATGTCTTTAATTTTTTTTTTATTATTTATTTTGTTTCGCTACCGGTCCGCGCACCGGGTAGCTTCCCGTTAGCTCAATTTGGTGCCGCGACCCGATCCGCGCACCGGGAAACGTTCCGTTAGCGCAACTCCCGCGATCGAACACAACATCGTGACGCGTCGCGTAAGCGCGACGTATCGCGTTTCCGCGTAATGCGTCTTATGACGCGCCGCATTAGCGCACCGGAAGCGCTTCGGTCCGCGTCCCGAGGCGCAAAACGCAACCCCGGAAACGAACCGGGCGCGTAACGGGACGCGTAACGTAAGCGTAACAGGTCATGTGACCTGAAAATAACACTTTTCATTGGTTCATTACATTTTTTTTCTCACAAATGATGAAAGCCCCCACCTTTTTTCCTCACTCTGACTTTCATCTTTGTGAGAGGAAGACCTACTTTCCATATTTTCTAAAATGGCAAGTGTTGTAGCTGCAGCTGCTGGAGCCAATCCACCACCACCACCACCAAAAAAGGATGGACCACCTCCTCAGGTCATCCTTAATCAAGAGGAGGAAGAAGAGGAAGAGGAGCAAGAGAGGAGGCAGTTTTTGCCTGAAGAGCCAAGGAGGTCCCATGTGAAGGATAATTATATCTGGCAATTTTACACATTTCCCCGGGGCCAAAAAAAAGTAAATGCCCGCTACGTCACATGTCTGATCTGTGACAAAGTTCTGTCCAGAGGGACTGATAAAAAGTACAGCTTCGGGAATTACACCATGCATCGGCACATGGAGAGGTGGCACCCTATAAATTATAGTGCTGCGCAGGTACGTGACCTGCAGGAAAACCCCCCTCCTGTGGCCAGTACATCAACCGAACAGGCAGTGACGGGACCAGAGGCGAGGGAGACGGTCCCAAACATCCAGATGAACTTCGGGGACGTGAAGCAAGTCTGCATTTTTTGCGGCAAATTAATTTGCTATAGGGAGAGTAGCATAAATCTAATCAACAGAGCTATTGAAAATCATAAATGTACAAAACGCCCCAGAAAGTAAATTATCTTTTTTTTTGTTGCTCCTGTTGAGCCCTTTATAATGAATGATTTTCGTTTCCCCCCCAAAAAACAAAAAAAATATAAAACCGTTCAAAAAATACAAAAAAAGTAAAAAAATGTTCAGAAAAATAATAAAAAAATATAAAACAACAAAAACAATTTAAAAAAAAGTTCTTTTCAGAACTACCTCCCATTTATAAAAAAATGCTAGAATGTTTAGCACTCTGGCAACCTCTATTTCTTTTGATTCGCTTCCCGGTTCGCGCGCCGGTACGCGAACCGGAAGCGAAACAGAAATTTATTTATTTTTAAAAAAGGAAGAGTGAGTATAAGGGAAGGAAACAGAGAGTAATGTTAAAAGAAAGACAGCTAGAGGGAGTAACACAGAGATACTGTTTAATAGATCTATTTACCAAAGAAAAGATGTAAGAGGGTATGATTGAGAAAAACAAAATAGATAAGGAAGTGAAAGAAAAAAAGGAGAGTAGAAGAATAATAAACAAGAGTTTCTTGGAGAATGTGAGTGAATGTTCAAATTAAGAAGAAAAACAGTAAAGGATGTGGAATGAGAGGTAGGGATAGAACCGGACTAAAAGAACAACCCTGAGGGAAAGTGTTAAGAAAACAGTGAGCGAAAGTAAACAGGAATAAAACAAGATGCATGACAGTGACTAAGGTTAAAACATGTGGAATAACAGAGAGAAAAAACAGAAAGCAGAAAAGAAGAAGTGACAGAAAAGGAATATTTGAAACAGCAAAGAAATGTAAATAACATAGTGTGCTTGAACTACAGGAAGAAAGCATAATGAACAAGTAGTGAAAGAGTGATGAGTTAGAGACAGTGAGAGTAATAGAGACGGAGTGAGTGAACAGGAGTGAGGAACTATGAGAACAGAGGGACTGAGAAAAGGAGTGGAAGGAGTAGAGTAAGTAAGTAATAGAAAAAGGAATGAGGGAAGTAGCAAAGGCAGGAAACTGAGGGTTAAAGAAATGAAGCAGTGGAACTAATAGAAGTTAAATGTGATAGAGATGTAACGAAAAGAGTACAAAACACTTACCTTATAATTGTCGTTAACTTAGTCACTTGTTATTTTTATACTTTCAATCTGTGAAAGAAAGAACAAAAATTTGACAAATATTAAAACATGTATTTAAAAATTAGAAAAGACAAGGGAAAAGATTGAAAATCATCCAATTTTACAAAGAAATAAAGTTAGAGATAAACATGCCGAAAAAAAAGAGAAAGAAACGGTGATAGACAGACAGAGACAAAAAGAAATTGTAATAGAGTAAATTACTAAGAGAAAAAAAAGGAAGATACTTTCAGTGACAGAAAAGAAGGATAGAAGAGAAAACTAAATTGAAGTTGTGTAAGCTACTAAAAGAAAGTGAGTAAGGTAAACTATATAAGGAAAGGGTTAATAAGGAAAAGAGAGTGAGGGAGAGAGGAAACAGAGGAAGTGAAGGAAAGAGTGTCAGATACAGACTGAGTGAGGCAACAAAGAAAGATAAATGAGTGAGGGTGAGTTATACTAACTGATTGCACCAAAAAAGAACCCAAAAATATTTAATTTAGAAAACAAAGGGAGGAAAGATGGAAAAGACAAGCGAAGCAGAGGGTCTAAAAGCTGGAAAATGGTGCAAGGGAGAAAAGAAAAAAGCAGAGTTGGAATAGGGAAACAAAGGTTGAAAGATAAGTGGAGTTAGAGAACAAGGGTGAAAGAGAATAAAACAAAAGGCAATGTGAGTATGTAAAGAGGATTGATAGAAGGTAGTAAAAGACGAGTGAGCATGAGACAAGACGAGTACAAATTAAAATTCACTATACAAAGTACAGAATTAATTATACATGTTAAATGGTTTATTTTTGCTGTTCTCAGAATATATCAAATTTCACTAAAAACAGTGAGTTGAAGGTATTCATCATATAACAGCGGGGAAAAAAAACCACAATCAAAATGATTGTGTTTAAAAAACCCATATAACATAACCAATCAGAAATCAGAACTCCTCAAAAGTAACTTACTTTCCATGACGTCGAAGGATGTCCTATGAACAGCTTATACTCTGTTGTGCTGTTATTATTTTCTGCCCGCCACTTTCTGAAAGAAAAGCTCCATCGTTTTGACAAATATGTTACATACAATAAATGACTTCTTGCTCTCTACCGCACTTCTCCTCAAGGCCAAATAGTGTAAGAGCCATTTATAACTCTTGGAATTCTTCTAAGCAAATCCCGTCATTTTCTTTTTCCACAACTTTCAGAAAGAAAACGTCCAAGATCACTTTCACAATCCTGTACTAGTAATATCTCACCCTTCTTGCTCACTCATGTTCCACATTAACTTTTCACTCTGTACTACACTTATCCTCAAGGCCAAATAGTGTAAGAGCCATTAGAACCTCTTGAAATTCCTCAGAGCAAATCCCGAGATTCCTTCCCTAAAATTTTGGTTGTAAAAACACCAGGTAAGAATTTTTAAGGTCAAAAGGCAATCTTTTTTTCAAAGTTAAAACAGAATCATTGCAGAATGACCAGCCATTTCCAGACTTCAAATAAGCTGTGTAATGTCCTGATGTTGTTGAAGGACCGTCATGATATATAATTGCTGCAGTTACAAAAGTCCTTCCTGATATTGACAACTGCGAAGCCACACATTTTTTTATTAAAGTTGTCAATTTTGTTCCATCAGGCCTACATCATTGGAACATTAAAATGACATACTGGCCATAACTTCTTATAAATAATGTGGACAGCATTGCAGACTTACATTGGCTACACTCCATGTTTTGATCGGCTGCTTTTACTAGCTTATTAAAGGACACTGATTTACTGTCTGGCAAAGTTAAATATATACATCTTTCTGAGTCTACACTAGTAGTACTTGATACCCTACAGTTCTCGCAGTCATGCTGCCATTGATAAGAAAGGCCAAACAGATGATCTACATCTACACCTTCATCTTGCAATACATCAAGCATATACATGAAAAACTCCTGACAATCTTGCTGAATATTTTGAGAGAATTGCGTTTGAACTGAACATTTGTCTAACACATTTCGAATTTCAGACACACTTTCTATTTTTGTTCTATCAGTACTACATTTCTCTAACACAGAATTCAACAAACAGCAAAAACTTTGATCCGAATTGATCACAATCTGTTCTTTTAAAGTTTCTAGAGAAAAGACAACATTAACCACTACATTAGCATAGCAGTTGACACCAGAACTATTTTCAAATTGAAAACCAACAACATCTTCAACAGAATCCATTTTCTTTCTGCTTATAATTTCGGGTTCATCGACTTTTCGTCTTTTTGCTACAACCTCCCTACTATTAGTCACATTTCTTCGTTTCCGGCCTACCACACGTTTCTCAAACAAAGGATATTGAGGCAAATGTGGCGCATACTCTCTTCTTAACCTATTGTATTCCTTAACACAATCTAGATCCGCACAAATGTTTGTGACATCACACTCAATCAAGTACAATCCCGATAAAGTTCTGACTCGTGACAATGCCACATATGCCATACCCTCCTTGAACACAGAACTGCCAATATTCACCAATGCACTGTCTACACTTAAACCTTGCGATTTATGGATTGTCACTGCATATGCCAAGCAAACAGGAAACTGCTTACGGCGAACATATAAGTCTTTTACAAGCAAAAACCTAGCAGAGCAACGACCAATTAGCTGTACTTCCTCAATGCCATCAAATTTAATTTTTAAAAATTCAATTCCATCTCTATTTCTGTATTTCTCAAAATCAACAACATTACCCATTGATCCATTTACCAGACCTCTTTCAACATGTAAATTCCTTCTCAAAATGATACGGCAATTTAAGCACACATTCAGAGTCTTTTCAAAACCAGCAGTTTTAGATATAGTCTTCTCTAATGAATCCAATTTTGATTTCAAATTCTCAGACAAAATAATTGTTGCTCCCATATGCTCTATTCTGTCAATAGCTTCCAGTTTCCCAATCTCTTGGTTTTCTAAATTCAACATTTTGTTGTTGAAGATGGCACATTCTGCAAGAGTTGGCATCAAACATATTCCAGATTTCTTCTCAGTAATTTTCCGAAAAATATTCTCTGGCAGAATGTCTTCTTCTGGATACAAATTTGACAGTAATCGTGCATGTAAAGCTTCTTTCCCATGCTCGGTCACTTTCCCGATTCTAACATCTTGTAGAATATTCTTGTAATCTTCATCCTTCGCCTGACGCATATTTTCACGCAGCTCAGCATAATTGAAGTTTAACCATATGCTAACGTTGCCAATGCTCCCTAGGTACTTCCTGGTATCTTCATGCGTAAGCAGTTTAAACACTGGTTGTCCTTTCACTGGTGTCAGCTGCAGAAGATCACCGAAAACAATGATGTGTTTGCCACCAAATAACACATCATACTCTGTTTTAAGAACTTCCTGCATTCTCAAATGCACAAAGGCAAGCATGACATTAGAAACCATGCTTAATTCGTCAATGATAAGAAGTTTCATCTTCTTCAGGATTCTTGAAACTTCACAACAAGCATCTCCAGATAACTTGTGGTATTGTAATTTGTTATCATGCTCCACTGGCAGCATCAGTAGACGATGTAAAGTAATCCCTTTAATGTTATGTGCTGCCAGCCCAGTTGGAGCGGTGACAACACAAGACAGCGATGACTCGTCCTTTTCTGCAGATAACATGAAATTGCTTTAATTAGGAAACTTTTTCCAGTTCCTGCTTCTCCACTCACGTACAGTCGGACAGGCTTCAACGACGTACATGAGCACTCTTTCTTCTCATGACTTAATCCATGATCAATTTGGTTTGTAACTTCGTCATATATTTTCCTCTGCTCAACGTTGAGTTGTCTTTCCAAATCTTCTAAGTTAACCGCATCCTCCTGAGCATGTGCCATGGCTCTTTCCACTTCAATCATGGCAGTGGCAGCCTCATTTTCGATAACTGGTCCTCCTAGTGGATCCTGACTCAATGAAACAGAACTCTGACTGTCCTGAGAACTGTCTCTAGCAATCTCAGCTGCAATTGTTGCTTCCTGCTCGATTTCCGCATTCAACATTTCTAGATATTTTGGAAAAACAGGACATTCTATGGTCTCCTTGGCTGCATTGAAAGAATCTTCGTAACAGAGGAAATCTCCAAGCAGTTCCTCTTCTGCACGCCAAGGCTTGAAAAGTTGCAAAAGAGCTAAATAGAAAAACTCTTTTCTTTCAGGAGATTCGCCACTCAATTTTCGATGATTTACCAATTGGCATTTTCTTTGCTTGACCAGACATCCCTCACTTCCAATTACAGCATACACTCCTTTATCAATATCTTCTTTGATGTTCCTCTTGAATATGTAATTTTGTAGAACCTCATACAGACAAACATTCTCGAGGTGACTGCTTCTATTTGGATAATATGTATCCAACATGTTGGTCTTCAAAATATCTGTACTGTTTGGCTCCTTCTCCGCCAAATACTCAATCTCCTGTACAGGTTTCAGAACTCGATTACGTGTTGCAGCAAGTCCAAGACTCACCCAAATTATACTCCTAGATTTGGCATAGAGACTTGCTGAAGATAACCAATCAGAACATTCGTATGCTCCGATTTCTCGATGCGACAACATCTTTAGACTGAAACTGTACAACTTCTTACTGAGGCTCTTTTCATGTGAAATGTCATCCCACATATCCTTTAGTTCTGTCTTTTCTTTTTTTGTGATATAAGACATCACGTACCGAGCCACAGCCATACAGTTGTCAGCCACAAACTGTATATCCATGTTAGCATTCCACATGGACAAAATCACTGGGTTGTAGTCGTTGATGTACTTGGACTCTTCGTTTCTTTTTAAATTGTATGTATTTTTGGGTGATTTCCTCATCACATTATATCGCAGCGAAGACATCAAATTGTTCACTCTTCCTTTAGATATCACCGATCGTGGAAAACCAAAACGACATTTTGTATAGAACTTATTCTTGTTTCTGAATTTACGACGACAGTACTTTCCGCAACGATGGTTTTGAAAACGTAAAACTTGTTCTCTTAAACTTTTGTCTTCCTTTGTGTTTGGAACAGCACATGTAGAATACTGTTCTATGAAACTCATCACTAAGTCATCCGGATCTGTTCCAAATTTGGGTGCATCTTTGATCCATAGCAGCATATGTATATGAGGAGCACCTCTTGCTTGATACTCCTTTCTCCAGAAGAAATCCAACACCTCTCCAAGAGGTGGATTTTTCTTGTTCGTAATGAAAGACATCATAGCTTCAAATCTATGATTGAAGTACCTGCATACATTGACTGGGTCCAAAGAGCACAGTTCTCCGGGTGTCTTGAATTCGATATTTTCAATGTTTCCATTTGCCTCTTGTAGAAATTCAAGTAAGTCTTCCCAGCCATACTGGGCACAGCTGAGAGCGAGGAACCATGTGGGAGTTCCTAAGTTCCTCAGCATACATTTTAAGTCACCATGTCGACGGTACCAATACTCATTAGTACCACGCTGACATGCCATGAGATTAATCAGGTGAGAATCCAAAATACTGTCTTGCACATTGACTTTATCCATAAAGTCACTTGCCGAGATATTTTGCAGCTGTACACCACTTTTCAGGATGTGGTTCACTGCATAAGACAGTCCAGACAGATCACTTTCATACAGTAGATGAAACAAATAGGGAATGCATTGACGAAACCTAGGATCTTCTGCATACAATTGTAAAGTCCGGTATTCAGAAGCAGGAATTTGATCAGGTCGCTCATCATATCTTCCTCCTCGACCTGTTGGAAATAACTGTGGGAAACACCGAGCTTCCAAACTTTCCTCCCAAACACTAATGGGACTTCCTTTGGCTTGTTTCATTTGAAACAACTCAATAGCATCCCCCATGACTTCTTTAGAATGCAAAGGATGAACACTATAATGTTCATATATTTCTTCATTTTTAGAGGCATCTACTTTCTCTATTTGTCCAGCACACAAATCGCTGTCCTCTTCTTCACTTACTTCCTCTTCTGCAACACATACATTCTTGTAGTACTCATTGTTTTTCATCAAATACAATGTTGCCTTTTTGACTTTCCTAACATCCACTAAATCTTGCCAGATTTTCTTACTCTTTGTCGGAACCCCATTAACTAAGATAACCAGAGGTTCCTCTTCCACTTTCTCTACTCCAATTGTATTAATGTTTTTCTTCAAATCTAGAGGTAAATAAACAACTCTTCCCTTTAATCCTCTCTGTAAATCTGATGGAGGCAATTTCCCTGTCTTTGGCTCCATTTGTACAATAGCCTGAAAGGGATGGACACTTTGAATCAAAATAGATTCATAAGTATTTAAATCCTTCAATTCAGAAGGAATGTCAACCAATTCCAGATTATTATGAACCGCTCTAGCAGGCATCCGGGTTTTGATTTAATTTGTTACTACAATAAGTACACACACGTTGATCCGATCCCAAATCAAAACAATTTTCTACCATCAAGTATGTTGCGAAATCCTTCCATTCACTATTATTTTCCCTATCACTTTTTGCATATAAATCCACTAACTTAGTCTGATTCGTATAATAAGTGCGTCGACAACACACACAAGTGAAATTAGGCCTCTCACTTGATTTCACCTGAAACGTGGCAATTTCCTTCTGAAAATTATCTGTACTGGAAATCTGTACACTCTCTTCCACATTACCTTCTTCTTCTGGGTCAATTTCAACATTCTCCTCTTTACTTGCAAAGTAACAAAACTCAATTTCTTCACAAATATTCTTCACACCTACTTCAGAACCATGCAAAAGAGCACTGCTTAATTGTTTAAGCTTAATTGCTGGACTCTTAGCAAAATACAACATTCTCACTAATTTCCTCACTTTATTATGATGGACTGCTAGCATCCTGAAATGATGAAAAACACTCTGGCATACTCTCCTGGAAAGACAAGCCAGTGAATGACCATGTAAACCTGTCACTTCTCTCACTCTGCATGGATCTAATTCCTGCAACAACTTCATTTTCTGTTTTAAACTTTTCTTATTAAATGTCCGTACAAAATCACAAAGCAAATTGATGGAATCCTGTCGCACACTGCAAATACTACTACACTTCCAGGTGTACACTGGACCCTTAGGACGTCTCCCTAAAACTTCATCACCTAACACCTTTTCTGCCTCTGTTGACACAAGTTTTTCTTTTTCAACTGGACAACCGTCTTTCACCTCATATGCTCGACCACTGGTGTCAACTGCATGCACCAAATCATTGTCCTGGAAGTAACTCTCCTCATTGAAAAATGCCTCAAAACTTGAACTATGCATCCATTCTCCTGAAAATACTTCACAAAAATTTGTACGATTAACTATTCTCTTCCATCTACTATTTGTTTTGAATTCATAAATTGCCTTGTTTAGTTTCCTAATTCTATTAATTACCAAAATAAATAACTTTCGCTTCATTTCCAAAGCCTGATCAATAATTTTTCTTAAAAAAAGCCAGTTTCTGTTGACCTTTCTTTACATTTTTCATCAAATTTACAATTATCCTGTTGCGAAACATTCGTCTACGAATGTCCCTAAATTGATTGTGCCTTCTACCGGCACTCACAGAGTTTTCTCCTGCTCTAGCACTAACTTTATTAAGGGGCCTTTCCTTCCTGTTTAAATTGACTCTCTTCTCCTGGACTAAAACATGTTCTGTAGTGATACTTTTTTTTCTGGAAATGTTTCTTAGGAAAGATTTCGTTGTCTTACCCGGAGCTTTTTTGGTGACTTGACGAGTTTTTATTGTAGAGGACTGCTGCAAGCATGTACTAAGCTGCTGTGTTTGACGTTTTGTAGCCTTTCTCCTCCTTTGCCTTGAAGGCATTTTTTAATTTTGAAATGATCTGCAGTTGAATCTGTGGTAAAATATAATAAAAAATGTTATTAACCACTATTACCAAACAGTAAATCAATAACAGTCGTCAAAAAATTAACACACTAGTTGTCAAATCTACATACAATAATTTTTAGTGCATTGACAAATTTAAAACTCACAAATAGTAGCAAAGAAATGGAATGCTTCTACATTTGACCTGTGCTCTTTTATATGTGAATCTGAACTAATTTTATTAGCATATTTCACTATTTTATTAAAGACACTTCACACAAGCTGTTTTTGAAGTTGTATTTAAATTTAAATAAAACGGTTAACATGGTTACTTTTCATTTCCAGTAACTTAAATTTATTTTTAAAAATCTTTATAGTTCAATAGGCTCGAGCAGGTCAGCTGCCCACCCTATGTCATACAATTCTGACAAATCGGCATCCTCATCATATTCTTCATCATCCACAGGATATAAATCATCCAAGGGATCTACTTCCACTGACGTTTCAATGACAAGTTCAATGATAAGATCGAGATCAACAGATTGCTCATTATCACTCATGGTTGATGTTGTCGTTATCTTTAAAGAAAGAGAACAACAATGAGATGTTGCAGAGTAAGAGACAAATCTCAGAGACTATAATAGTAAAATTGTTTAACAAGAGTAACATTTTGTAGATATTATTTAGCCATGTCCAGCGATGCTGAGGAGGTGAGGCCTATGTCCAAGTTTTCAGTGAACAGGACTCATCTCTTCTTAACCTTGGATAAGCCTCACCGACTCTGTGTCCCCTGCTCATACTTAAATGTAAAGGGGCAGATTTATGTTAACTGGCGCATCCCCAGGGATGCACCAGTTAACGTGCGCCGCTGCTCTGCCACCCATGGTGTACCGCATTTACAATGCGGAGCACCATGGGGCAAAAACAGCACAGATGCGTCACCCATCTGTGCCGCAAAAGCGGCGCATTGCAGGAATCACGTCGCAAGCGCGACATGACTCCTGCAATGCACAGGGGCAAGCCACACATTGCATGGTGCGTCAATCCTTATGCCTGTTTCAAACAGGCGTAAGGATTTGATTCAGCAATGCCATAAAGTTGACTCAGTGAAATCTTGTAAATTTCACTGTGTTAGTTTTACAGGGCTTTCATGCAAGTGAACGCCCACCCTGCAACAAAACGCCCACATGAAACCTGACGCAGGTTTCATGTGGCGCAGGACTTTACAGCGTGACACATCTGCCTAGATGCATCAAGTTGTAAATATGTCGCAACATGGTGCATCTTTTGCGCCGCCGCTGCGTCACAAAAGTGACGCAACGGCGGCGCAAAAGAGGTGCATGGCCATCATAAATCTGCCCCAAACATTTTAAATGATTGGTTCAGGATGCCGATAAGGTGTGGCCTATCCAGAGGTTTGTTTGAGGTGAGGCCTACTCAGGGTTGCAGATGAAATTTAGGCTTGTTGAAGAGTACAGAGGAGATAATACATGTGCAGGCCTACCAATGAAGTGAGTCATGTCCACTGCACTCTTGAACAAAGGCCAGACCTCCTCTGTCTCCCTGGACAGGCCTAAACCTCATCTGCACAATGTGATTCGTAATGTTAGGAAACACAGGTGATGTAATTGAAAAACGTGCAAATATTTTTGCTCATTTCACAATCACATCACCTGTGTTTCCTCTGCTTAGGTATCTCATTGTGCAGATGTAGTCTAGCATATCAAAGAGTACGCAGAAGGTGAGCACTGTATGCAACAACTTTGATACTTACAGAAGCTTCAGCTTCTCCATGCCCCTTACACAGTCCTAAATGTATACAGTTTAAACTGACGGTATCTTGTTGCAGATGAAGTGAGGCCTATCTTGCAACATGGCGCATCTTTTGCGCCGCCGCTGCGTCACAAAAGTGACGCAACGGCGGCGCAAAAGAGGCGCACGGCCATCATAAATCTGCCCCTAACATTTTAAATGATTGGTTCAGGATACCGATAAGGTGTGGCCTATCCAGAGGTTTGTTTGAGGTGAGGCCTACTCAGGGTTGCAGATGAAATTTAGGCTTGTTGAAGAGTACAGAGGAGATAATACATGTGCAGGCCTACCAACGAAGTGAGTCATGTCCACTGCAGTCTTGAACAAAGGCCAGACCTCCTCTGTCTCCCTGGACAGGCCTAAACCTCATCTGCACAACGTGATTCGTAATGTTAGGAAACACAGGTGATGTAATTGAAAAACGTGCAAATATTTTTGCTCATTTCACAATCACATCACCTGTGTTTCCTCAGCTTAGGTATCTCATTGTGCAGATGTAGTCTAGCATATCAAAGAGTACGCAGAAGGTGAGCACTGTATGCAACAACTTTGATACTTACAGAAGCTTCAGCTTCTCCATGCCCCTTACACAGTCCTAAATGTATACAGTTTAAACTGACGGTATCTTGTTGCAGATGAAGTGAGGCCTATCTTGCAACATGGCGCATCTTTTGCGCCGCCGCTGCGTCACAAAAGTGGCGCAACGGCGGCGCAAAAGAGGCGCACGGCCATCATAAATCTGCCCCTAACATTTTAAATGATTGGTTCAGGATACCGATAAGGTGTGGCCTATCCAGAGGTTTGTTTGAGGTGAGGCCTACTCAGGGTTGCAGATGAAATTTAGGCTTGTTGAAGAGTACAGAGGAGATAATACATGTGCAGGCCTACCAACGAAGTGAGTCATGTCCACTGCACTCTTGAACAAAGGCCAGACCTCCTCTGTCTCCCTGGACAGGCCTAAACCTCATCTGCACAACGTGATTCGTAATGTTAGGAAACACAGGTGATGTAATTGAAAAACGTGCAAATATTTTTGCTCATTTCACAATCACATCACCTGTGTTTCCTCAGCTTAGGTATCTCATTGTGCAGATGTAGTCTAGCATATCAAAGAGTACGCAGAAGGTGAGGACTGTATGCAACAACTTTGACACTTACAGAAGCCTCAGCTTCTCCATGCCCCCTACACAGTCCTAAATGTATACAGTTTAAACTGACGGTATCTTGTTGCAGATGAAGTGAGGCCTATCTTGCAACATGGTGCATCTTTTGCACCGCTGCTGCGTCACAAAAGTGACGCAACGGCGGCGCAAAAGAGGTGCACGGCCATCATAAATCTGCCCCTAACATTTTAAATGATTGGTTCAGGATGCCGATAAGGTGTGGCCTATGCAGAGGTTTGTTTGAGGTGAGGCCTACTCAGGGTTGCAGATGAAATTTAGGCTTGTTGAAGAGTACAGAGGAGATAATACATGTGCAGGCCTACCAACAAAGTGAGTCATGTCCACTGCACTCTTGAACAAAGGCCAGACCTCCTCTGTCTCCCTGGACAGGCCTAAACCTCATCTGCACAATGTGATTCGTAATGTTAGGAAACACAGGTGATATAATTGAAAAACGTGCAAATATTTTTGCTCATTTCACAATCACATCACCTGTATTTCCTCAGCTTAGGTATCTCATTGTGCAGATGTAGTCTAGCATATCCAAGAGTACGCAGAAGATGAGGACTGTATGCAACAGAGCAATGTACATTACTCACCTCCCTTGACACTTACAGAAGCCTCAGTTTCTCCATGCCTCCTACACAGTTCTAAATGTATATCATTATCATCATAGTGACTATGAAACCTTATCAGTACATATTGTGAAACCTAAATGTCTTAAAGTAACGATTTTTTAACCGACAAACAAGCAAATTATTCTCCCAGATTGATGGTGAGAAGTGATATATTTATTTAAAGAAGCAGACACCTTTTTGTCATTATCATAAATGTAAAAAGCATTCCTTTTCTCTATGAACCATTTTCATGTCATAATTTGAAAACACAGCACAACTCCTATGTACTAGTACACCCTGTCAGTACTTAAATTTGCCAAGCACACATGCGGGCGTATTTACAAGAGCCTTGCACCACGGAGAAATGACTTAAATTTACCAAACACTCATGAGGGCTTATTTACAAGGACCTTGCACCACCTTTAAAGTCACTTTTAACGTGGGGAAAATGACGTGAATGTGGCTCATAAGCTTTGTAAATTTGCCCCCATGTTGACTATGAAACTCTTGCAGAACATATTGTGAAACTTAAATGACTTCAAGTAACGTGTTTTTAAACCGACAAACAAGCAAATTATTCTCCCATATTCATGGTGGGAAGTGAAATATTTATTTAAAGAAGCAGACACCATTTTGTCCTTCTCATAAATGTAAAAAGCATTTCTTTTTTAAAAAAAACGATTTTCTGGTCATAATTTGAAAACACAACACAGCTCTTATGTACAAGCACACTCTGTCAGTACTAATACTTCACATTTTCTCCAATTACAATTTGTCAAAGAAGCAAAACATTTTAAATACACAGCTGGCTTCCTTATTTTCTCATAAACCATACTAGTCTCTATCTAAAGTAAATGAATCTTTTCTCACCTTAGCAAATACTTTTTGAGTTTCAAAACAGTCTCAGATTTTTCTTTAGCAGAGCAAAGGGTATGCACTCCAGAGGCTGCAACCAACAAAGGCACAGAAAAGCTGTAATTCATCACACATATCTCTCATGTCACCCAATCAAAACTCTTCCCTCACTTTTTTCAAATCAACACCCTTCCCCCCTCTGCCCTTTCTGCCTTTTTTCCATAGCAACTACCCCCTGAAAGACCTCTCATGTTTACAAGTGCACACAACAATGTTTCAACTGAACTCTGAACTCTCAGTACACCTGCTTATCCAGTGCAACGTCTCTTAAAATGATTTTTTCTTAACCAATCAAATTACATCTTTCAAAGAACTCATCCATGCACCCTAACTTTCTGTTTTCAGCAATCATAATCCACCAATCACTGCTACTGAATCATTAGCACCGAAACTCCACAGTTTTTTTCATTACAAACTCCTACTGTTTCAACTGCCATTTCATTCCCACACTTCATCTGACTGCAGCAGAACATTCTCTCACCATGTTTTCTGTCTGGATTATTGGACATAGTTACATCCACTGGGCTCAAAGGTATGCTGTTAACAGAAATTTACACAACCTCAATTTACAAAATGTGGAAATTAACTGGATTGGCCACAGAGGATTGAGATGTCACCAATTGATACCATTGGTGAAAACCTTTTTGCATTTGCCAAACCCTGACCTGTTAATTGTGCACTGTGGAGGAAATGACTTGGGCACTTTGACTGGGGTAGGTCTGGAAATGCTTTTAAAGGACACCTTTGAGCAATTGATGGCACTTTTTCCTCAAACTGCCTTGGTATATTCAAATATATGCCAAAGACAGAAATGGAGGTGGTCCAATCATTTTTGTTCACAAATTGAGAAATCGAGGAGGCATGTAAATAAGTCTGTTTCAGCTTACATGAGAGACCATGGAATGGGCTCCATCTACAACAATAACTTGCGTTACTACATGCAAGATATCTACAGAGGAGATGGAGTTCACTTCTCAGACGAGGGGAACAGAATTTTCATCCTGAATTTAAGACTATGTATTGGTACCTACTTATAAGTACCTAAATGTACCACAGACCCAAAAGCTCTTCTCAGAGCTACCCTAACTATGATCACTCTAAACAAATTTTAAATGTAACTTTTTTTTAAATAATTTTCATGATTTACGCTTTCCGGAGCGCTACCCGGTTCGCGCACAGGACGCTAACCGCGCGAAAATGTGAAAAAAAATGTGGTTTTTTCCCGCATATATGGGCCTCCTCAGCCACCCTCAGAAAACCTAGGGGGTCAGGATACGTCTCCCGTGCCCCCTTATACCCATTTCCCACATTGTTTTTCCTCCATCTTGTGATTAAATTCGACCGAAACACAAGATGGCGGACTCCCGTTACGCTACCGGTTAGCTACCCGGTTCGCGTACCGGGTAGCGCCTCTACCGCGAAAAAACAGATTTTTTTATTTTTTTATTTTTTGCCCCGCGGGACCCTTTAATAGCCCCCTCATCAATCCTAGGGGGTCAGGAGGGGTCTACCTTGCCCCCTTTCATTAATTTCCCCCTTCGTTTTTCTTCACCTCTTGTCTCTCGATCCTACCGAGAGACAAGATGGCGGCCGCTCCGGACTGTTTAGAATGTTGACAGACACCGGAGAGCCAATCAGCTTCGCTTCGCGAAGTTCCGTTACGTTACGCCACTCTGCCACCCCAGTTCAGACATGGCTATATGCAAATCAGTCTGACCCAGTGCCTCATGGGAACAGTCCAGCCCGGACTGCCAAGCCATGCCTTCCCTGGACCGGAAACAAGCTTCCGAGGACCGGTTTCAGTCATTACAGCTGTCTTCAGCCCGGCTTGCTTGAATCCAGTGGCAAAGTGAGCAAGGGACTCACGCAGCCTCGTGGGTCTAGGAGCCAGCGGGCGGACCATTCCACCCTCCCGCAACAGCCTCCAAACCCTCCTGTCCTACCCTACAGTACCATCAGCGGCCAGTGGGTGTCAGGGTTCACCATCCCGTCCCCGACTGGCAATCCATCATGTCGGATGGGTGGGTTTTGCAAATTGTCCGAAGGGGCTACTCCCTCTCCTTCTAGACTGCCCCTCCCTCAATGCCACCGTCTTTCGACTGCATGTCGAAAGATCATTTGGCGCTCTCTTTGCCAAGGGAACTATTGAAAGGGTCCCTATGTCAGAAGTAGGTCGTGGTTGCTATTTCCGCTACTTTCTGGTGCCCAAGGTCAAAGGACTGCGTCCTATCCTAGACCTCGGGCCCTCAACCGCTTCTTGGATGGTGGCGTTGGATTTGCATAATGCATATTTACAGATTTCTGTCCTACCAGCCCACAGACACTATCTACGGTTCACGGTAAGCCACAAGCATTTTCATTTCACTGTGCTCCCCTTTCAGCCTTGCCAGTGGCCCTCGGGTGTCCCCAAAAGTGATGGTAGTGGTCGCAGCTCATCTGTGCAGATCAGGGGTTCCAGTCTTCCCCTAACTCAATGACTGGCTGTTGAAGGCGGGCTTGCCCCAGCTTGTTTTCTTCCACCTCCAGACTATGGCGTCCCTCCTGCACTAGTTAGTGTTTACTATCAACTTGCCGAAGTCACACCAACACCATCTTAGACGCTCTGCTTCATCGGAGCAGTTCTGGACACAGTGCAGTTCGGGCCTATCCTCCCAAGCAGCGAGTCCAGGATATTCTGGCAATGATACCAATGTTTCAGCCTTTATCCTAGATTTCGATGAGAATGACCCTGAGGCTCCTGGGCTCCTGGCCTACTGCATCCTGTTGGTGGGACCTGAAGTTCAAGGGGGCGCAGCACTAGGGACATTTTTCTGACTACGTCCAGATCTCGGAGGGAACTGCACAACAATTGCAGTGGTGGCTAACGAACCAAACTTGGGTCAGAGGCAGATCCCTCTTCCTTCCCCAACCAGATCTCACAGAAGTGACAAATGTGTCACTTCTGGGATGGGGTGGCCATCTGGGAGAGGTGGATATCTGAGGCATCTGGTCTCCGGCAGAGTGCAGGCTCCATATCAACCTGTCGGATTTTTGGGCGAACCGCCTAGCACTAAAAGCATTCCTTCCCTCTCTCAAACAGAAAGTGGTGCAGGTGTTCACCGACAACCCCACTCCCATGTGGTAGTGAAACAAACAAGGCGGGGTGGGGTCGTGGACCCTATGTCAATAGCCTGAGCATACTGTCTCTAGAAAAAGGAAGCTTCCATTCCCTTCTGAAGAAAAATCTGCCTCAAAAACTGTGTAAAAACCTAAAACTCAGTCTGTCAAGACCTCTTTGTCATCGGAAAAGACCTTGTCGGTGAAAAAAAACACATTTGGACTTCGTCTCTCAGCAATCATTGTTGGTGCTAGCATCGTAAACAGAAGCTTCGACAAAGGTTTTACTGTCATAGACGACTACCATTACGTTGTCTGCACCTACATTGTTAACTGTGCTACCAACGGCGATACCGAAGCCATCGCCGGTGTCTCTACCATCGCCGGCGCCTCCATCATCTGTGATACTTTCATAGTCAACACCCACGTCGACAACTACTTCGTCGATGACAACTTCATCGGCGGTAGTTATGACATCGACTATTACGACACTGTGATTGGCCACTGTTTTTTTCTACATCGACGGTATTGGTTTCACCATCAACAAGGATTTCGTCGACACCTCCACCAAAGAGGCCTACTTCATTACAGTTAACTGCGGTTTTGTCCTCCAGATTCTCTTCGAGAGGATTTTATCAAGATCCATCGTACATCTCCCCTTTGCCTTCTAGTCAATTTTTGGAGGAATCTGAAGATGATGGGTTGTTTAGTCGGACCCGCAGCCCTTCTCAACTTCATGTAACAGGAGGATGAATATGAGTATTATGGGCCACATTATCATCAACCCATGGAGAGCTCACAGGTGTTGATGCCATGCCAGGAACCTATATTACAATTGCCTGTTGCATTGGTGCAGGATCTAACAGCTATTCTGCATGATTATCATATACGTTTCCTTACAGAAGCAGGAACTGTGGAAAAAGAAAGGTCTCCTCTACCTGTTTTGAACTCTGCAACAGTCTCAGTGCCCCCTACTGAGTCACAAGATTCTGTACCTGTGCCATAAGACCAGATGCCACAGTATGATGATGGCGAAATTCCTAAAACCCCTACTATTGTAGACAAAGGGGAGATTATCTAATCCCTACATCTTCTCTGCCAGCTCCTCAAGCGATTGACTCTCCACCTAAAGATATTGGGGGCTTCCATGCATTAATGGAAAGAGCGGCAAATCATTTTCACCTACCAATGCCTTTTAAACAGTCTGACTGTTTTGTATATAATTGTAAGGATCAGAATAGAAAATATGTACGCGCAATTCCCATTATAGACCATATTTGTGAGGAAGGAAAAAAAATTCATAAACCCCATATTTGGTTCCGGCAATCCTTCCCAGGATTGATTAAAAATATAAAGCCCCTGGCGATGCACCTGCATGCTTAGTGGGACAGCTTAGGCCAGATTCTGTTCTTACCCATGCTGCGCAACGAAGTTCGCTGAATCCTTCTGTACCCATTACTGCTCCGCCTGATAAGGATAGAAGACGTTTAGACAACATCGGAAAGAGGTTCACCACCATTACTGATGCGTCAGTGCAGGATGCAAATTCCCTAGCAATCCTGGGAAGATATGACCGTCAAATGTGGTCTGATGTGGCATCATATCTCAATTTTGGTTTTTTGCCTGACAATAAGAAACAGGAGGCAAAAAAGATTCTGCTGGAAGGTGAACGGTCAGCCTCTGAGATTATCAATATATCTATGGATATGGCTTCTCTGGCTTTTAGACAACTAGCTGGAGCAGCGGTTCTCCGTCGCCAAGATTGGCTCAAGTCTACTACATTCCGCCCAAAGATACAAAGTGAATATTTAAACATGCTGCTTGATAGAGATGCGCTATTTGGGAAACATATCTATGACTCCTTACAAGACATTAAGCTATCAGAAGTACCAACCACAATCATATCAATACAGATATGGCTATCAGCAACAGCAGTTGTATTGTGCCACACCGTCTGCCGCATACTACAGATAGCAACCTAGAAGAAAGCAACCTACTCAGGCCAAAGACAATACTAAAAAGCAGTGACAACTTCCCACCACCTGCTATGGCTGCTAAACACCAACCTCAATTTGGCAAATATTTCCCTACAATACGATCAGTGGAACAAAATTACAACGGACAAATGGGTCCTGGACATTGTCAAGTATGGTCATACTCTAGAATTCATAAAACTCCCACTGCCTCATCCACCTCTGAAGAGGCTGTCACCTCCATCTCAGTTTGCTCAGAAAGGAAGCCATGGTTATGCTCCAGAAAGGGGCTATAGAAAAAGATCCTCATTCTCAGATGGGAAAAGGTTTTTATTACCGCTTCTTTCTGATAAAGATGTTGGTTGAATGGAGGCCAATTCTGGATCTCGGAACTCTAGATTTGCAAGATGCATATTTCCATTACCTGTTCATCCCAAACATCGAACATTTCTCCATTTCACTGTGGCAGGTGCTCACCTTCAGTTCAGAGTCCTCCCTTTTGGTCTTCGTTCTCCCCCAAGAGTGTTCACCAAGTGTCTGGCGGCAGTTGCTGCTCATCTCCGGCTTCAAGGTCTGCAACTGTTTCCTTATCTCAATGTCTGGCTAGTGAAAGCACCATCTTTTCAGCAGGCCTCGAAGGCAACTTCAATCTGCTTATAAACGTTTCGTTCCCTGAGGCTAACTCAATTATTAGAAATCAGTTCTGCAACCATCTCAGAAAACTGCTTTTCTTGGGGCAATCCTAGGCAATGTCCAAGAGAAGGCTTTCTTATTTGCAGAAAGGCAAGCACACCTTATTTCTCTAGCGACAAAGCTAACAGGAAAAAAAGTTTGCTTCTGTGTGATGATAAAATCTCTGCTCGGCATGATGTTCTCAGCAATTCTAATGGTACCTTGTGCACATCTCAGAATGAGACCATTACAGGGGGAGCTGGACAATCAATGGCTCCAAGTGACCGGATCGTTCGCCTAATGAAGATAACTCCAGTCATGAAAACACTTCTCTGGTGGCAGCCCACCAGGAATCTCCCAACAAAGCTAACTTTTTGTTCTCTGATACTGGATTTCCTCCTCACTACGGATGCTTCTCTAGAAGGCCAGGGCGGGGGGGGGGGTGTTCACCTTCTAGACCTCCTTCAAGACCTCTGGTTAAGGGGCATGTGGTCCAAAGCGATTTCAAGGATGCACATCAATTTCCTGGAGCTACAAGCTATTTTCCTAGTCTTACAGGCATTCCTTCCAAGAATACAGGGTGCTTCGATCCTTATAAGAACAGACAATACCACATGCATGCATTACCTCAACAAGCAAGGAGTAGCATGCTCCCATATCCTATCACTGGAAGCACAGGAAATCTATAAATGGGTTCTCTCACCCCACATCTCTATCAAGGTGGAACATCTTACAGGGGTGAACAACAATCTGGCAGATACTCTAAGCCGGACTTCCAATTCTTACCACGAATGGGAGCTAGATCAGATGGTTCTCGATTTCATCTTCCAGATATGGGGAAGGCCAACTTGGATCACTTAGCCTCTGGAATGAACTGGAAATGCCAAATCTTCGTGAGCTGGGAATCAGAAAGAAGATCATGGGTAAACGCTTTTCTAATATGGTGGTCGGGGATCTTCGCTTACGCCTTTCCCCCTTACCCGTTCTACCAAGGCTTCTAATGAAAATGAAAAGGGAGCCATGCCATCTGATCCTCATTGCTCCATGTTAGCCATGACCACATTGGTTCACGGAGCTTTTGCTCTCAGAATGCAAACCTTATCGCCTTCCAGTATCATTGATGCTGTTAACAATGAGCAAGGGCCAGATTCTTCATCCACATCCAGCGTCACTACAGCTGCATGCGTGGTTACTGAACTCAATGAATGTAAGGTCCTAGACCTACCACAAGACTGTAGACATTCTGTCTAAAGCAAGGGCATTCTCTACTATTAAGACTTAGAGTAGGAAAGGATTCTGTTCATGGTGTCTTCAGAGCAATGTGCACCCGTTTGAGTCTTCTCCAGATAAAATTTTGCCTTATCTTCTCTCCCTGGCTAAATCAGGCCTTATGTACACTTCTATTAAGGTACACCTTGCCGCTATCTCTACTTACAGACATTCCTCTGGAGGTTTTTCTCCTTGTTCATGTCGACTGGTAAAACAGTTCATGAAAGAACTTTTCAGAGTGTACCCTCCTATTATAGCGCCAACTCCCGAATGAAGCCTTAATTAAGTTCTTACACAACTTATGAAATCCCCCTTTGAGCCTATACACAAAGCTGGGCTCAAGTATATTTCCTGGAAAGTTGCATTATTGTTGGCTCCTACTTCAGCCAGGAGAGCCAGCGAAATTCAAGCTTTCATGATTAAAGAACCTTACCTTCATTTTACAAACGACTATGTATTGCTTAGAACAAATTCAGAATTTATTCCAAAAGTACCATCTGCTTTCCACCTTAATGAGCTGGTTATTCTGAGAACATTATTTCCAAATCCTACTTCCCCGGCTGAAAAGACTTTTCATACATTGGATATAAAGAGATGTCTCAAGTTTTATTTATCACATGCTAAGAGCATCCGAAAATCTGATCAGCTGTTTGTCGCCTATGGCTCACAATAGCCAAGTACTGCAGTGACTAAAGCAACGATTGCCAGTTGGATTGCAGCTGCTATCAATTTCTGCCATTCTAAAGCAGGCAGGCCACTTACTCATTCTACGAGAGAAGTATCATCCTCAGCTGTACTCTTTGTGGGAATGCCAATGGATATAATTTGCCGTGCTGCAATATGGAAAAGTGTACATACATTAACGCGGCATTACTGCTTGGATTT
This sequence comes from Lissotriton helveticus, assembly GCF_964261635.1. Taxonomy (NCBI): domain Eukaryota; kingdom Metazoa; phylum Chordata; class Amphibia; order Caudata; family Salamandridae; genus Lissotriton; species Lissotriton helveticus. The sequence continues at coordinate 783,251,576 of NC_136072.1, forward strand.
GGCTACGGATGTAGAAATCTTTTACAACAAGGTAAGCCTCCGTTTTGGAGGTGCTTAATTAAACATTCTCTCTTCAGTGGTATTCTGTTGACATGTTATTGCTATCTTTTGCATGCTCTTTTATAATCATTGCTATATATTTATGTATATGTGTACATGAATATCTATTTATCTAGATATCTATTCGTTATTTGTATGGTACTGGCCATCCTCTAATGTTAAATTTGAATGATTATTCTTTGGTATCTGCTGGCTATTCTGATTCAAGCATGTTAATCTATGAAAGATCAAATACTGGATAAGAAAACTAGTTACTTACCTGTAACTTCAGTTATCCAGTATTGGTATCATTAACAGATTCACATGCGACCCAGCCTCCTCCCCAGAGAGGCTTCCCTTATTATTATAAATACTCTTGTCACTTGTGCTAGAAAATCTGAAGGTCTTGCCGCTCTGTGCAGTGATCTAGAGGGTGCTGGTATAAGAAATAATTTACTAAACACAGACTCCCCAATCCAAAACTGGATAGGATGTAACGAGGTGTCATCACTTTTAATCCCTTCTCTGCAATGTTGTATACCCCATGCACTTTCACTTCAGCATCAACTTCTTTGTCCATTGTAGGCCACCAGTAATACGCTCTGACTCCTCTTTTAGTCAATGTTGCTCCTAAACCTAATAGCTGCAGGCAGCACACACTTGTCACACCTTACCAGCACGCCATCCTCAGTAGATAGTTCCTCCGCTATCTTAGAGAAGGACTGTAACTCAGAACACAAGTTCCTTTCTATGGGTCAACCATTCACTATGTATTCTTTGACTCATACCATCACTGAATCCTCTAGACACTGAGTTTTCCATTCACCCTCTGAACAAGCTTTGATTTCAGCAACATCCACACAGGAAACAAAACATTTCTCTTTATCATCCTCAAGATTCCCTTCTTCAACATCCTGGACAGGTAACTTAGATAACAAATCGTCCATTAAATTGCCATTGCCTGGCATGTGCTTAACATAAGTCATACTGTAATAACTTAGTGGTAAAACGAGCTATGTGTGGTGCGGCATATTTAATCATTTCACCACTTAAGATATATATATATATGAGGTTTATGGTCAGTCTGGAGCTTAAACGGTGTTCCAGAAATATACGTCCTAAACTTCTTAATAGCCCAGTAACAAGCCAATAACTCTTTTCCTATTACTGAATAATTCAGTTCTGGTTCACGGACCACCCTGGATGCATAGCTCACAGCGACGTCTCCCTTCCTGGTATTTTGTGTCTGTATCACTCCAAATCTACATTTAATAGCATCCATCGTAATTGTACATGGAAAACAAGGAACATACGAACTCACTGCCCTAGTATTAGTCATTTCCGACTTCACCACATCCAACATTTCTCAACAATTCTCATCTTAGACAAAAGGCACATTTGCCTTCAACATATTAGTTAGATTCTTCATTTTTGAAGCCTAACCAGGAATAAACCAGTCATAAAATGTGCAGAGCCCTATGAATGAGCCAGTGGCATAACGAAAGTTGACGGGCCCCCCTGCAAAGTACAGGGAGGGCCCCCCCCCCCTTCGGATTCACTCAGGAGCTTTCAGGCCAGGGTATAGTGCTGCCGGGGCCCCTGGAGCTTGCCCCCTCCCCCCAACTGTTGTTGGTAAAAGTTGCACTTAACATATTTTTCCATTCATTCAGTCGTTCATTCATTTATTCATTCATTGTCAACATTGTCAATGTCTTAGCAAAAGACTCTCTACTCGCCAGTCCTAGCATCACTGAATTCAAGAGTCCCACTCTGAATTATCACCCCAGCATCTCTAAGCCATGGCTTATTTACAAGGAGTGCCACTTTAACTAAAACACGATAGTCCTTGTGCCCCTGAAATTCTCCACCTGTCGAAAGGGGAGCATCAATAGGCTATGAATTCTTGAATGACCCCCGCTGGCTCAAGTAATAAGTGCTGAAATAGAGGAGGAGGCAAATCTATTCAAATGTAAAGTTGGTATGGTTACCGGGCCTTTGAGAACCAGAATGGAGTCCTCACTTCAGTAAATAAATATCCAAATCATCAAAAACATGTTTTTATTTACAACTAATTCCTAATGAAAGCATCTGGTCACAGACTCCTTTCACCAAATATATACTAGTACATCCAGGGGTTTACATGAATTGCAAAGTAATTGAAGTTGAATGAGGATGAAATCCAAAGTAATTTAAGTTCAATAGATACTAGAAGTTTAAAATGCTGAAAAACGCTAGAGTGTAATATCCTTTGCCTGGAGTTCTGAAAGTATCTGGGTTTTCATTCTGACCAGTACTGGGCCAGCATACCCTAACATTTTTCGGATCATAAAACGCTAGAATGTTGACCCTCCTGGGAAGAAGGCAACACTACAGCTAGTAATTGGCTAAATACTTCAAGGCACAGGCCCATGATATAGAGATCTTTCTCCAGCGGAGATGACTGAAGCTTGTGGAAAGAAAAAACTCCTCCCTGGCACAAAGCCTTAGAGCTGCACATGCAGGAAAGCAGAAAGGGGACTGGAGCAGACCCCTGTAACCCCCAGCTCTACAGAGACAATAGTGCCATTAGGAGAGAGAGGTCTACAATCAACGAGACACTCCTCTGGCAACATAACTATTCTTAGATCATTACTATACAAAGCCTCAATAAAATCACTGTGCTGAACCTTCTTGGAATACTTACTGTGGTAGAAGAGGCCACGCCAATGGCTCATGGGTGCTGTATAAATGCTAGTAATAGCTTAGCATGACATGATGCCACTATACTAGGACAAACCTCGAACAAGCAATAGGTAAAAAAAAGCCCATTCCACAGGGGAAATCGCTGCACAACCACTGGACAAAATTATAACAGAACTATAACTGGGGCGAAATAGTGAACAGGGCACTAAATATGGGCAACTTATGATAGTCAATCCATGCATCGATTTGGTGGTTAAATGATGTTACTGTGGGATTAAAATAATCAATATTCTTCGTGACATCAGTTGCTAAAATGCATTCAAATCTTACTGTAACTCTGCTATTGTAACCTGCAGGGGTGGCACACCTAAACGTCATATTGAAATCGTAATATAATTCATGTAATACATTAAAGGGTATTCTCATCTTGAATGGTAAATCCATACATACCATGACTTATTAATAGAACTGGTAAATATAAAATGTATCACTAATAATTACTCTCCAGTGGAAAATTGTGTATTTAAACTATTCAATGGAATGAGAAATAGCCATATTTTTTCCTGTAAGAGATCAAATACTACAAAATGGCTGCGATGAGAGGATCATCAGCATCATTTTGCTCGTAACACGCGAGCTATGTTCACAATGAAGTTATTTGCTCTTTAGAAGGACATAACATGAGAGCTCCTCAAGAGTACATCTCTAAAAGTTCCATCAAATGTGAGATATCATTAAGGGAACAAAACTATCCTGGCTCTCGATAGAGTCAACTCCCTACCAACCCTAAAATGTTGAAAATAGTGTGAAATACTATTAGTATAAAGATCAAAGAAATATCTTAGGGGCATCATTATGACTAGCATCCTAATGCCAATATAGACCCGGAACTTTGAGTCAGGATATAATACCGCATTTAATATTCCCACACCATGTAATACTGAATTTGATATAGGGGTAAACCCATTAGATCAAACATGATGGAACATGTTCACATAAAATGGGATAGACTTCAGAACTGCATACAGACATCGACCTTGTAACAACAATTTCCGCGTTATTACTTATTCCAGATAGGAAACTTTAAATGTAACTTAAAGGTGAAGTAATACCTGTCATATCACTAATCCTGAATTTATAATTATCACACCTTTTTAATGGGCCACTTAAACTGAGGGTTTATGTGCCTTCCCTTAGCAATCTCTTCAATAAACAGTTCCTTAGTTTTTGTATTTATGTTTGATGTAATTTTGGAAATGATCATATATTGATTAAATAAATTACTACTACAGTTTCTAATCAATGTTTAGACTGTTTTGTACTGTCATATATCTGGACTGAAAGGGAGTCATTCAGTCTGCACTTTGCTCTTTTCTCCATAGATGCCTATATTGTATGTATTCTTGGTAGATGCGCCCTCTGGCAGCATATAAAAGCTTTTGCAACATACTTTAAAAGTCACTTAATATTGAAATAATACCAGTCATATCGCTAATCCTGAATGGATAATTATCACACCTTTTTAATGGGCCACTTAAACTAAGGGTTTATGGGCCCGATGTAGGTCGGTCGGTAACGGCTGAAAATCTGTATTTTCGGCCGTTACCGACCGGTATTTACAAATCGGTATGTAGGGCCACATATTTCACAGATTCGGTAAATTTACCGATCGGTAAATTTACCGAATCTGTAAAATACAGAATCGGTATTATTACCTATTCGGTATTTTTGCTATGTAGGTGGGACTCTTCTGAGTCCCACAACCCTTACCGATTCGGTATTTTACCATCAAATATATTTGATGGTAAAATACCGATTCAGGTGTGCATGCACATGTGTGCATGCACACCTGTGCCATATGACAGGCAGACCTGCCCTTAGGGCAGGTATGCCTGCCACATGGCCCCCGAATCAAAGCCCATAGGAATGAATGGGGCATTACCGGTCGGTATTTACCGAATCGGTAAATACAGATTTTTACCGATTCGGTAAAAGGAACATCTGGATGTTCCTACATCTCCACCCCTTAGATTTACCGATTTTTAATTACCGAATCGGTATGATTCGGTAATTAAAAATCGGTAAATCTATTTTACCTACATCGGGCCCTATGTGCCTTCCCACAGCAATCTCTTCAATAAACAGTTCCTTAGTTTTTGTATTTGTTTGATGTAATTTTGGAAATTATCATATATTGATTAAATAAATTACTATTACAGTTTCTTGTCAATGTTTAGACTGTTTTGCATTGTGATATATCTGGACTGAAAGGGAGTCATTCAGTCTGCACTTTGCTCTTTTCTCCATAGGTGCCTATATTGTATGTATTCTTAGTAGATGCACCCTCTGGCAGCACATAAAATCTCTTGCAACATACCTCCTGCTCTTTTACATTTCTACCTATATCTCCCGAAATAGTTTGGTTGATCGCTGGCATGTTTTAATGAGGGAAGTCTTTCAGATATATATTTGTGTTTTTTTCAGCTCACCGACTGCTAATGCAGTCTTGAAGATTACTGGGTTATGTTAATTATAGCAGTGGTCACGAGCCGCCAGTATGCTAAAATATTAAGTTTGCAAACTGGGGTTACCTGGTCCTTTCCTGTTATCCTGATCTTGCACTAAGTCGCCGTGTATAACAATTCCACCACCAAAAGGTTTTGGGTAATTTGGGATTCACAATGATATGTGATTTGTTTTAACCAGAAATGTGTGAATCTTTCCAAGCGGCTCTGCAACTTTGGTTTAAATCGAGACATTGCAGATTCATACCAACTGGATGTATACACTACAAAGGCTGTGATGAAAGAGGAAGTTCAAAGCGGGCACTGCCCAAATCAAGAAAAAACAATCTGTGTTCAGACAGTGTAACAGTCTATTTTGCCCCCTCCCCCCCATGAATTCCCTCAATGCCACTCCAACAGTGCATCTCATCTCTCCATAGCCGCTCTCTGACATAAATTTCATTTTGTTGTAGTGCTCAATTTTAGTAGAAACATCAATCACCAGTGTTCTCTAGACATTTTTGTTGATCCCTAAAAACTGCTGGATTCACTAGGAAGTTCACATGCTTTTATACCAATACCTATTTTTAAACATAGCGCCCCCGCACCACCAAAGCCAGTGCCAGGTGCGGATGCACCAGTCACACCTCCCCTACAAGCCGGTCCTGAAGGTAAGAGCATCTTAACAACATCAATCAATCAATACATTTGTAGAGCGCGCTACTCACCCGTGAGGGTATCAAGGCACTGAAGGGAGGGGGGGGCGGGTGCCGCCGCTACCGCTTGAATAACCAGGTCTTGAGGTGTCTCCTGAAGGTGAGATGGTCCTGGGTCAGTCGTAGGTGTGCGGGGAGGGAGTTCCATGTCTTGGCTGCCAGGTAGGAGAACGATCTTCCTCCGGTGGTGGCTCTGCGAATCCGTGGGACGGTGGTGAGGGCGAGGCTGGTGGAGTGGAGCTAGCGGGTGGGGGTGTAGAACGAGAGGCGGTTGTTGAGGTATTCGGGTCCCATGTTGTGGAGCTCTTTGTGTGCGTGAGTGAGCAGCCTGAACATGATCCTCTTGCTGACGGGGAGCAAGTGCAACAACATGACTATCTAGACGTCATCAATCTGTTGTTCTGGAAATAAGCTACTGTGTTAGCAAAGAAAAATGTAGCGCTACCATGGTCTGTCAATTAACACGAATCTAAATATTGCTTAAGAGCTTTGCAAACATTTTAAGAACCCTGCAATTTTGACTAGACTGTCCATTCACATAAATAAGAGGCCTGAGAGGAGAGCTTTCAAAATGTCTGCCTTTTATGATTTGTGATAATACCGATATTCACACAACAGACATTTAACAGTGGGAACGTGACCTTTACTATCTACACACTCGCTCTCAAATAATAATATTATCGTTACTAACAGAAATTACCATTTGTGTAAGGCAGCCAACAAATGAAACACCTCTTATCCTTATCGATAGTTCTTGACGTTCCCCAAATGAATGGAATCCAATGGAATCAATCGATCTAATTTCACACACATGTCTGCAGCTGGTGCGTTTACTGACTGAGGTACCTTCATTTGAATGAAGTATGTTACCTGCAGGTTTCACATATCTTTCTATAGCAGTTCAATTGGTCATGTGCACTTCAGACCAGTGAAAAATATTGAGAACAGATGAGAAAAGCAAGTAGTAGAAAGGCGTTTTCATTAATCTTTGGAAAATCTATCCCCTGGCCTTCTTTTTATGGGCTAGAGGCACTGGTAGGGAAACCGACCCTGAGGTGTTTGTTTTATATTCATATGCCCAATAGGAAGTTTAGGACTTGTCAGTGATGGGCAAACTACTAAGTACATTTTCAATACATTCCAGTTTCATGCTGTGACTTGTCACTTTACAGTACATCTCTCAGCCAGGCACGCACATTTTAAGAAAAGTTGAGGGGGTCTCCCTGCCAGGTACACAGAGAGGCCTCCCGCTCCGGATTTAATCCGGAACTCTCAGGCCTGAGTTCTGTGATGGGGGGCTCCCTGCAGCTCGGGCCCCCGCACTGCGGGGGCCTGTGTTATGCCCCTGGAATGAGCGCAACTCATCCTTAGTTTTGGGCCTTCAACCACTGCCTTAACAAGACAAGGCCTTGGGACAACGCCATTCCTGAAACACTGTTACCCAGTAATTCAGTTCGTTTTTTCCCAAAAGTCACATTTCTCCTTTTTCACACCAGCTCCTTTATCAGCAAAAATCTGCAGAAAAGATCCCAGCACCTTGTCATATTACTCCAAATGCCTCTCATTAATCAAGACCTCATCCTGAAAAACAAGGACACAACTTTTCTGACCCAACAGCTGTTGTATGATACGGTGAAAAACAGAGGCTGCAGATGCCAAGCCAAATGGCATTTGACAGAAATGAAACGTGCCAAACGGTGAATTAAAAGCAGTATAATGCCTGGAAGATTCCTCTAGAGCTACCTGATGGTAGGTAGACGCTAGATCAATTTTAGAAAACCATTCCGTCCCACCGAGTTCTTCTCACAAATTGCGAATTCTTAGTAAGGGATTGGAATTCACCCAGATTTCTTTGTTCAAACTCCTAAGGCCGCATGTCACCATTGCGTTTACTCCCTACTACCAATGGTGACAACCATAAACTAGACTACAATGGTTCAATTACACCTTTACTTTCTAGCCTGACCAACTCCTTCTGCAGATCAACTTGTAGACTGAACAGTACAGGCCGTATTTTATGTTTAACTGGGATGGCTGCCTGTTTTACTTTTATCATGTGTTTAAACCCTGCTATTTTTCCTTGGCCAGATGAAAAAACTGTAGGAAATTCAACCTCCATAGAATTGGATGCCAAAAACTCTTTAACCACAAGAACTTGCTCACTAGTTCCAAGTTTTAGTACCAACCCACAAAGTCCCTGAATGAACCATGGCAATGATGCCCTTCACTGCTACTTATATTTTGCCTTGATTTCTGTGTCCCTTGAACTCTAACATGTCTCCAATAAAGACCTCCAAATCAAATTTCATGCCTTCATATGAAACTGGAGCATTATCAGGGGGAATAAACTTCCTGTCACCCCACGTTGTATGGAACAACTCCGACATGAACATGGTAATTCTCTCACCCGAGTCAACCAACAGATGTAATATTTTATCGCCCCACTTTGACATCAATGTATGAACCTATACACATGTTGGGATCACCACTAACCACCTCATCTTCCAACACCACCAGAATCACATCCTGAAACTCTCATCAAATGCTGGTTCTTGACATTCTCAGAAACATACTCTACCACCACACGTCCCACTTTAGGAACATTTGCCTGAGCACTTTGGCAAACCTTTGCAAAGTGCCCCATTTTAGCACACTTGTGGCATGTAATGTTCTTAGTAGGCACCCCTTACCTCCTCTTCCAAGAGTGTTGTTGCCGCACCTGAAAATGTTCGGGCATTTCAAGAAGTTTTTCTCGCTATATTTCACATCCTTCTGAACTTGTACTTTGGACTACATTAACACTCTTATTTACTGGTGTGGAAACACTCAATTCCTTCAAAGATAATTTTGCCAACTCTACACTTTTTGCCACCTTAATGACTTCATCTATTGATGGGTCGCCCATTGTTAATAACGTTTACTGAATGTGTTTGTCACAATAATGACCAATAAACTGATCCCTGATAAATTGTCTGTGTATGCTCCAAATTGACACATTAAACTCCGTTTTCTTATGGCACTTATTTACGCATCCACGTTCTCACATTGTGTTTGCCCCCTTTTAAAAAACCTGTGACGGAGTACCAATATGTTAGGTTTAATATCAAGCCTTGCTTCCAATTTTTTTTTTACTACTTCTAGATACTCATCAAGATCATCCCTCCCGACTACAGGTAAATCCAGTAGGTGTTTGTAAATTTCCCTACCCTCAAATCCTAGAGAATGTAAGAGTAAAAATGTATTTCTCTCCGTTCTGAATTGTGATGCACCAACGGCTCCCTAATACGTTCCAAATGCATCAAACCACTGTTTCCATGGAATTGTAGAATTCACGGGTGATTGCAAAAATGGTGGAGGTGGACTTAAAGATTGCATTTCAGACTCTTTATAAACTACTCTAGACTTAGAGTAAAACCCAACTAAATATATATTTTGTCATATAAATGTGGTAAATAAATAAATAATACCCTATTTTTGACTAGACTTATAGCATAACAGATAGCTCAATAAATAAGAGTCAAGATTCGAGGTAGTAGGAGTTTCTGCAGGTTTATTACAGCATAAGGACAGGATCAGGACAACCTGCATGGGAATAGGACAATAAGGCCCGGCAGCTGCCGGGGCTGGGTCTGGGATGAGCGCGCTAGCATTCAATAACAAAACACAGGCATATATACATAGCGCGAACACATAGCATTACATTGCAGTAGGCGTAGCAGTGGGTGGAGCAGTAGGCATGACGCGTAGCAGTCGCGAAAGATAACAGTAAAAAGAGGTGTAACTGGGAGTATACATAGACATGTGATGAAAAACGTAACAGAATATGTCATGAATGGGCGGAAACATAGGAGGGGGCTACCTAAGGAGCCGGGACCTCTAACCTAATGGTGCGCGAAAACTGGCAATGACGTGTTACTAGGAGAAGCTGGGGGCTACGAACTCTGTGCTAGGAGCAGAGACTAGAGTCTGGAGGGTCGGAGCGACATGTACCTAAACCCTATCTGGTATCTGATGTTTAGGGAACATGTTGATATAAACTAGAAGTCATGAGGGGAAAAGCTAACTTGATTCTAAGACTGGACCATGCATTATTCTACATGTAGTGCGTGATGAGGAATACTAAATGACCATTAAATACAGTATTTCTCTAACATGGGGACGAGAAGGCTAGACAATGACGGAAACTATTGATGCAGTTCAGTAGCTTAGGAATGCAGAGGAGGAGGACTGAACTGATAACTGGAACTATAACATACTTTTGGCAGACTCAGAGGCAGAGCCAAGCTGCACCGGGCACTGCGAGGCAGGAAGTAAGTGAAGGGTCGAGGATACAGGTGGGGGCTGTATCGCTCCTCAGCGAGGCTTTCAGGAAACAGAAGCTGAATCTGTGGTCCGGGCCCTTTCGAGGCCTGGAAACGGGGACTTTATAATGGAATAACGTGCACACTAAGAAACGTGGCAACATAACTTTACCTAGGCCTGATATTCGTAGTATTCACGAGGACTGGAAACTAACATACTAAAGGTGGACACAACTGGAATTGCGTCATTAATCGGACATGGGGAATAACATATGCATATTAGTCATGCACACATAACATATGATGGATGAGGCGTAGGGACACAGAACATGGCAAAATTTACTTTTCCACATTCCCTCCTTGTCACTACGTTTCCATCAGGAAACATCAATATTCATGATACCGTCTATCATTTCATACAGTACCATTTGCTCGTCTCGAATTGTCTTGGAACGGGATTTAGAACGGGGCTTGGGACTAGGAATACAAGAGGTAGCACACATGCTGCAAATCGCAGGGCCACATTGTATACAGAGGCAGCAGCTGAATATGATCGCTACTGCAATACCTAGAAAGGACAGGACTTTCCATCCCCAGGCGGAAATTATATTCCAGAACCAACCTGACCATGTCCAGGTGCCTGGGTCTTGGTGTAACAGATGGGCAATTTTATGGAGTCTGGTTATAGCTGAATAAACAGACGGCGCGTTATTTGGAATGAAAATGCAGCAACTAGATCCGATGACTCTACAGGCCCCGCCCCTATCGGCCAGTATGACGTCAAGGACGAGACGATTTTGCAAAACGACAAATCTCATGGCAGATTGTTCCTCGGTTAGGTTACCTAGAGCAGAGGCAGTCTCATTTACTACAGCTTCAAGGGTTCTTGTTAACCTACGGATCAGTTTACTATTCTGGACAGGTCCTACAAAGAAGAAGAAACCTTTATTGAAATCTGTATACTGTTCTAGAGTAGTTTCAGTATAATCGACAATTGGGGACTCCCTTCTATGTCTAATGTGTACTAGATGTGTGTTTCTGTGATAATCGGATGGGGCTAGGAAAACAGGTGGCAGTAGGAAGGCAATGTAACAGGTTCCCTCCCAATCGAGGGGCAGACGAACATATGCGGTTTGACCACAAATGAAATAAGAATGACGTGAAGCTTTAAAAATAGATTTCCCACTGTCACTATACTTGATAACAGTAGTACAATCACTATGTCCTACGTGTACGGAACCATAACTACGGACACATAATTCGCCTTTGACTGGTAGTACTGAAATAGCAGGTAAGTCTGGAGTAGTATCAGACTGAACATTCAGGACCATGAAATTCGACGAATAATTACCTAAATTATATACTTCATTTTCTAGATCTAAACCTGTTCTGTGGGGGAGACCTTGCTTGTCTGGAAAACATGTACTGTTAAGAAAAGACATATCTGTTGAGGATGACGTTAACGTGGACCATGCTCCACACGAACCATTGTGTGAGAATGGATAAGGAAAAAGTGGCAGAACTCCCTTCGGTGTCTGGAAAGGGGGGAGTCGACCACACACCCAACAATTAGTGGCATTGCTGGTCTGGTGTGAATAATGTAACATACGGATGAATGTGTTGTTGCGCATAGCGAGGCGGTATGAATATTCGTGAGGAGGCAGATCACTAAACGTGTGCTCTACTGTAGCATTAGCAGACATATTTACATGAGGAACTGGTAAATACAGATAGAACGCATAGCTGGTGCAGGAAATCATTATGCTGAGAAATAATATGAAACTCAGAAAAACGATACATTTGATTGAACTTTGACTGACTCTCTCACTATGGGGGTCTATTTTATACATGTCAGAAACAATCTAACCGTTTCACCTAGGGGAGGACTTATACAATCAAACTGACTGACTTATTTTACTAGACCTTAATTTGAGCTTATACTCCTGTTGCGGAGTTTTCTCTAACAAGGGAGGGGTTGTAATAATGTCTTGTGCGGGACAGTCCTTTAAAACAATGTTCTGGCAATCTTTCGAATCCTGGAAATCCTTGGAAATGTTTCTGGAGACTGATTTCAATTCATTGAAAAGTTTTACATGAGAAAGGTGGACCCACCCCTTCCTGCCTTCCAACTTGACGGCAGTTCGGGTGGTCAAGAGGACCTGGCGTGGCTCCTTCCAACGTGGTTCCAGCGGACTTGATCTGTCGAAATTCCGGACCATCACAAGGGAGCCTGGAACGATCTCGTGCGGTGCCACCTCGGTATTGTCTGGAAATGCGGCGGCAACCTGTGAACGACATGAGTTGAGGGCAGACATCAAGGAAGCTAGGTAATCTGTCAGCATATTACATGAAACATCGGTAATACTTCGGGGTCTAGGAGTACCCCACATGTTAGGGGGGCGGCCGAATACGACCTCATACGGGGACAGACCTGATCTGGAATGTGCGACCATGCGCATATAAAACAAAGCGACTGGCAGAGCTACTAGCCAGTCTACACCTTTGTCCTTACAGACTTTTGCAATGCGGATTTTCAGAGTCTGATTATGTCTCTCTACGAGACCGGCTGCTTCAGGATGGCGTACACAATGGAACTTCCACTGGTACCCTAACAAAAGGGAAACGTGCTTCATTAACTCTGAGGAGAATGGCTGACCGTTATCAGAATATACGACTCTAGGGAGTCCATATCTAGGGAAAAATTCACGAACCAACTGCTTGGCAGTGGTCGCGGCTGTGTAATCTGGGACTGGATATGCTTCTGTCCATCTGGACAAAGCGCATACAACTACAAGGACATACTTGAAACCTCGACATCGCTCCATCTGAATATAATCCATCTGGAGGACCTCAAAAGGGTGGTCAGGGGGCTGGAAACCACCTTGTTCCACCGGGACACTTTTACCTGGATTAAACTGACAACATATCATACAGGTACGGACTTTCTGCTTGGCTGCAGCTCGTAAATGCTTGTTGAACCAAATGTTCTGGATACTGTCTAACATAGCTTTTTCTCCTAAATGTGCTGGACTATGTGCGGTATTGATAATGACTTGAACCATAGAATCGGGGAGAAACCATGTGGCTCTACCCTTCGTTAACCATCCTTGATCTGTCTGGACCCCTCCTTGTTCAGACCATTTCTTGATTTCATCGGGAGTAGCATGTAACTGGATATCTATGACATCTTGAGTAGGGTCCTTAACTGTCATGCATATAATCGGATCTGGAGTATGTGTCAGGTTAACTGGAATGGCTGGAGTCTGTGCTGTAAGCTTGGCTGTGCGGTCTGCTAGATCATTACCTTGAGAAATAATGTCTGTAACTTTCGTATGTGCTTTGCATTTCATGATAGCAATGGATGTCGGTAAATGTATGGCATCTAACAGGGCTTGAATAAGGAGACCATGCTGAATCTTGGTTCCATGAGAAGTCATGAAACCTCTCTCCTGCCAGAGCACTCCGAAGTCGTGTACAACTCCGAATGCGTAACGTGAATCTGTGTAAACATTAACTTTCAGGTTCTTGGCATGTATACAGGCTTGTGTCAGAGCGACTAGCTCTGCTGCTTGAGCGGACAGGATGTCGATACGGTGTGTTTCAATAACTTCAGTGTCAGTAGTCACTGCATACGCGGCGACTAGTTCTCCTGTACTAGTTCTCATACATGAACCATCTACATAAAGTGTCAGGTCGGGATCTGGTAACGGAATATCTGTCAGGTCTTGTCTTGGCTTTGTCGTAATGTTAACTACTTCCACACAGTCATGTGTGTCTGGATTTGAATTAACTGATGGCAACAGTGTAGCAGGATTCAGGACGTTGCAGCGTCTAATTTCTATGTGTGGCTGGAACAGTGTCAATTCATAACCTGTTAAACGTGCAATTGTCAAGTGCTGAGTTTGTGTTCGGTTTAGAAGAACTTCTACTGAATGCGGGACTTGTACTGTCAGGGAATGCCCTAAAACTATGGAATCGCTTTGTCTGATAGCTAGTGCTGTGGCTGCAACTGACTTGAGGCACGCAGGCAACGCCTGGGCGACTGGATCTAATGTGCTCGAGAAATAAGCACAGGGCTTGTATTGTCCTGCTTGATCTTGTGTGAGAACAGATAATGCTGTACCTTCGCGTTCAGTAACGAAAAGTGTAAAAGGCTTACTGTAGTTCGGTGTAGCTAGAACTGGAGCTTGACATAGGGCTTTCTTTAACTCGTTGAAACTGAGTGTATGTTCAGATGTCCAAGGGAGGACAGTCGATACGGCTGCCTCCTGTGTTGTTAACTGTATCAGTGGCTTGGCTAGAAAGGCATACTGGGGAATCCATTGTCTACAATAAGAAGTAAGGCCGATAAAGGCACGTACCTCCTTCTGGGTTCTGGGCTGGGGAAGACTCGCTATTAACTGGATACGGTCGGGTGTCAACTGCCTACCCCTCTTGGACAGCAAGTGTCCTAAGTATACCACTTGCTGGACACAGAATTGAAGCTTCGAAGGTGACACCTTGTGCCCCATCTCGGCCAGAAAATACAAAACTGTAAGTGATGCTCGCTCGCAAGCACGTTCAGAACGGGCTGTGATCAGGAGATCATCGACATACTGGAGTAGGGCAGTGTCAGTTGGCATGTGAATGTTGTCTAGTTGTCTCTTAAGTGCTTGACTGTAAATACTAGGACTTTCTGTGAAACCTTGAGGAGCGCGTGTAAACATATAGCTCCTTCCATTTAAACAAAATCCGAAAAGAAACTGGCTGTCCGGATGAATTGGAACACTAAAAAATGCATTCTTGAGGTCAATAACAGTGAAGAACATGGCTTCGGAATCAATGGCTGTTAACAGGGAAGAAATGTCTGGAACAACTGGGTACTGAGGAATAATACATTTATTAAGCTCTCGTAAATCAATCACTAATCGATATACTGGGGGTGCATTTGGATCAGTACGTTTCATGACTGGAATGATCGGAGAATTACATACATTGGAGTCAGTTTCTACGACTACTCCTTGAGCCATGAGCTCGTCAATAATTTTGGATAAGGCTGCTACAGCCTCAGGTGGCAATCTGTACTGCCTGATTCGGGGTAACACTACACCTGGCTTGAGAGTCACACGATAGGGCGTGATTTGCATGTAACCTACATCAGTTGGACCTTGCGCCCATAAATGCTGTGGAACATTAGACAATCTTGAATCAAAATCTCGTAATACATAGTGACCCTTAAAGTCACGTAGGAACAGTCGTATTCCCTCTGGGGAACAGCA
Organism: Lissotriton helveticus; assembly: GCF_964261635.1. Taxonomy (NCBI): domain Eukaryota; kingdom Metazoa; phylum Chordata; class Amphibia; order Caudata; family Salamandridae; genus Lissotriton; species Lissotriton helveticus. The sequence goes on from NC_136072.1 coordinate 783,267,076, forward strand.
AATAACTGCACCTAACTCTTTCAGTGTCTTAATGCCTAATAGGTTTTCTGGACATGACTTAGTAAGTAACAGATCAGTAGTACGGGACAATGGACCTACTTCTAGAGTGACTGGCTTTGATATTTCATTAACTATTGGCTTTCCTGAAAATCCAAGGGAAACATTTCTTGAGCCTGAGAGCGGAGCCCCTGGAACTTCGGCATGACTAATTGTGGTCCTACTTGCCCCTGTATCGATCAAAAACTTTCTGTCTTTCCCTAATACTTGACTGTGAACATAAGGACCTTCTTGATCTACAGGTATCTCGATGAGAGGCAAGCCTACCTCCCTCTCTAGGCTGTTTCATGAATATGACTGGTACTCTGGATACTCGGACTGTGCATACTGGTACATCTGCGATGTAACATGCTGTGTTGCAGCTATAGGCTGCGGTGCGGAAACTGTCTGTTGTGCATTCTGTGACTGAGGAATCTGTGTAACTTGTTCTTGTCTAGGCGGACGTGGTCTTTCTTTAGTCTTACCAGTAGCTATGTTGTGTTTTAGAACTGCACACTCGTTTATAAAATGACCTGGCTGTTTACAATAATTGCAGTTCCCTTTAACGGGAGCTGCAGGATGACTGGCTTGATTCGGACCCCTCTTCTGACTGTCTTGAGGAACAGATTGTGCAACTAGCACTTTCATTTTCGTGTCTTTCATACGTTTTCTCTCGTGTTCTTGCTCTTCTCTGATTCTATTCTGGTGGTACTGGAGCATCTGGAGCATCTGGGACGGAGTATTTGCTTGCCAGGTGCTTTCGACTTTCAAAACTCGATTTTTAATTTGTGGACTTGAATTCTCGACTAATTTGGTAACGAAAAGATGAGGGTATGACTCACTACTTGTCTTGAGACCACTGTTAATACTAAAACATTTTTCAAACCTAGAATAAAAATCACTAATATCTTCATCTTGTTTCTGTTTACAGGCTGAGATTGCATCCCAGTCTTCTTTCCTAGTTGTCAATAATCTGGGTAAAACTTGAATCAATAATTCTGGTAATTCTTTACATTTATCTCCAAGACCGGTACCTGGTACTCGTGCCTTGTCTTCAGCTTCTAGAGCTGTCCAATCGATCTTTTTCTCTCCCACCTCCCATTCTTTTTCTTTTAACTTTTCATACACCCCTGCGGGTAACAGGACCTTTAACATTTTAATGATATCTGGGTAAGTGTATTCTCCCATACGGAGCATGTCTTTTAATTCTCTATGGAACCCTGCTGGATCTTTGTCATGACAGGGAATTAATTTCTTCATTTCAAGAAGTTCCATCTTTGATATTGGAGTGTATACAAACACTCGTTGCATTACGCCCCCCGCCCCTTGGACTGGGTGGACTTCTCGTAACGGATTCTGTCTGTCTATGTAAAACGATTTACTTTCTGGGGGTGAGACATGAACAAAATGTGGGTTCAGGAACGTTCTATATTTGTGGCGCTGTTCTAGAATGACACTAATTAAATCGGTACCTAGACCTCTCCATCTATACTGGAGTAACTCGTTCAGGATATCATGTAACGGACCTGGATCAGAATGTTGACCCTCATACAGAGTGATGAGGTGCTGGATCATATACATACCCACCAGTCGTTGCTCGGCTGGGGGCAATTTCAGAAACATTTGTGCCACTATTTCGTCTGGAAAAGTGGTAGAATCAGTAATCCATCGGACTGCTGATCGGGCTAGTTCTTGTTCATGCATGGTACTTAACTCGCTATAACCGATTCGTGATTTCAGAATGTGATCGGTAGCTTGAAATACTTGTTCTAGAGAACCTTGTTCTGGTGCTGGATGTTGAAAAATAGACTTGGGTTCTAGACGTAAATGGCGATCTGGAAATCTGGATTTTCCTACATACGCTATTCTGGCGGGATTCTCGTTCTCTTCCTCTTCAGGATCAGAGATACTTTCTTTCTCGCTTACTTGTGCTGCTTTACGCTGGTCGTGTAACCTTATTATTTCTTTACGAATTTTCTTGTACATACTCTCCATGGCACTGACGGTCTTGTGCTTACCCTCGGCTATATTATCACTCCACCTTGTCAGGATTCTCATTTCGGCGGAATCTTTAGACGGGTAATCTTGTTCTCTTATTAGACAATTGATCAGGAACTTTAATATCATGAGCTGGATCTCGGCTTTCCTTTGAGACATAATCTCGCCAATACTTTCTGGATCATCCCCTGTACGGATGAAACGATATATTCTGTCTAGATCTTCTTTCATATTCGGCAAGGTGACTAGATACTCGGTCACTCTCCTTACACGTAAGGAATATAAAACCATAGTATATTCGCCTGGAACTGGATCATAAACACATTCGTTAAGGGCTTGCCTGATTTCTGTAACAGACTTATTACTTTTAGGAGTACGCTGTGATGCTTGAGCATGTAATTCGAGTGCTGATAAACGTTTGTGTGGCGGCGGGGTTTGAGGAGTAGCTCCTCCTGCGGCCCCTAGACTGGAGTCGTCTACTGAGGCTCTACGTCCTGGCAGAGTGGGAAGTGGAACTGTAGGCTGGACCGGGGGTACCGTAACAGGTACTCCGGTGTCTGGAGGAACATGAATTACCTGGTTTACAGGGACTGGCGGAGCGCGAACAGGATTGGCATATTCGGGGACTGTGTCGTCCAAATAGGACGAAATAAAAATATCAGCTGCGGTCGGTTTGTGACGTAGCTTGGTCGGAACTAATGGCGGCGGGAAATTACTGGATGCCTCTGGGGTCGCTTTCGGCAGGCCCTCGGCAAGAAGAGGATACATACCCTTAATGAGGGCATGCCTCTGTCTGTCTGACTGTTCGGCTTTGACTTGTTCACCTATCTCGATTAACTCTCTTTCTTGGGCTCGTTCTTGGGATTCTCTACTTAACTCTGACTTTCTGACTTCCTTTTCCGTTCTTTTATGAGCTTCCTTACGCCATAACTCGATGGCATCTTTCTGTGACTGTCTGGCTTTCTTTTTCCATAATGCTTCTTCTACTCGCATGATACATTCGGCATCCCATGTACCCGATACGGGCCATCTATACTTTTCTTCTAACTGTTTGGTATACTCTACCCATAAATCTAGATACATTATGGCGCTTATGCCATGTTTCTGATACATAAAGTGACCTGGACTGTCCCTAGGCGGGACAGGAACTGCTTCCTCTAACAGACCCTTTCTAGTTTTTAACTGACGTAACTTGGAAAAGAGCGGCATTCTAAACTTGAATCGGAACACAATACAATACACGAAAAACAATAACAATTGGGAAAACAATTCAGGCATACCACGACATTGGAAATACGTTAAACAATATCATAACATAACAGTTCGAACAGAATACTACCTGAAAATACTGAAAACAGAAACAGAACAGAATTCTCGAGAACGGAACAGACTAGAGTTACTGGATGCACTGCTGTAACAGTACGGAACATACCGGTCCCATAAAGGAACGCATCAAGACCCGTATCCACCTAGGTGAACGCTTCGTTTGTGGGCTTGGGTACCACCAACCCACGGACCAGGAGTCAATTTAGACTGACCCTGTCTAGATACTACCCCAGCAATGGTACTCACCGGGCAGCACGGAACGGAAAGCCTCGGACGGGACTGGACGACGGACGACGAACTTCGGACTTCGGACTTCACTTAGAGGTGGGCCTCCGGATACCTCGGACCTTGGACTCTCGGCTTGGGCTCTGGTCGGGACTCGCCGCGTTCCTCCACCGTCTCGTTTGGATGCTGGACCGCCTCCTCCGTCTCCTCCGTGGGCCTGAGGGATACTTGAAGCAGAAATATCTGCACTTGGCCGGTATGGTTCCGTCACGGCTGCAGAGGGTCAGGGGGTCGGCGTGGCTTCACCGACGCGTGGGGAAAGGGCAAGTCCCTATTCGGGCGCCATTATGTGGTAAATAAATAAATAATACCCTATTTTTGACTAGACTTATAGCATAACAGATAGCTCAATAAATAAGAGTCAAGATTCGAGGTAGTAGGAGTTTCTGCAGGTTTATTACAGCATAAGGACAGGATCAGGACAACCTGCATGGGAATAGGACAATAAGGCCCGGCAGCTGCCGGGGCTGGGTCTGGGATGAGCGCGCTAGCATTCAATAACAAAACACAGGCATATATACATAGCGCGAACACATAGCATTACATTGCAGTAGGCGTAGCAGTGGGTGGAGCAGTAGGCATGACGCGTAGCAGTCGCGAAAGATAACAGTAAAAAGAGGTGTAACTGGGAGTATACATAGACATGTGATGAAAAACGTAACAGAATATGTCATGAATGGGCGGAAACATAGGAGGGGGCTACCTAAGGAGCCGGGACCTCTAACCTAATGGTGCGCGAAAACTGGCAATGACGTGTTACTAGGAGAAGCTGGGGGCTACGAACTCTGTGCTAGGAGCAGAGACTAGAGTCTGGAGGGTCGGAGCGACATGTACCTAAACCCTATCTGGTATCTGATGTTTAGGGAACATGTTGATATAAACTAGAAGTCATGAGGGGAAAAGCTAACTTGATTCTAAGACTGGACCATGCATTATTCTACATGTAGTGCGTGATGAGGAATACTAAATGACCATTAAATACAGTATTTCTCTAACATGGGGACGAGAAGGCTAGACAATGACGGAAACTATTGATGCAGTTCAGTAGCTTAGGAATGCAGAGGAGGAGGACTGAACTGATAACTGGAACTATAACATACTTTTGGCAGACTCAGAGGCAGAGCCAAGCTGCACCGGGCACTGCGAGGCAGGAAGTAAGTGAAGGGTCGAGGATACAGGTGGGGGCTGTATCGCTCCTCAGCGAGGCTTTCAGGAAACAGAAGCTAAATCTGTGGTCCGGGCCCTTTCGAGGCCTGGAAACGGGGACTTTATAATGGAATAACGTGCACACTAAGAAACGTGGCAACATAACTTTACCTAGGCCTGATATTCGTAGTATTCACGAGGACTGGAAACTAACATACTAAAGGTGGACACAACTGGAATTGCGTCATTAATCGGACATGGGGAATAACATATGCATATTAGTCATGCACACATAACATATGATGGATGAGGCGTAGGGACACAGAACATGGCAAAATTTACTTTTCCACAAAAAATATGGTCAATGTGACATACACTTACTTTACAGTATAAGCACCCTAACAATATCTATCAATTGAAACATCAGATGCGCCTATCGTTTAAACAGATCTAACTTAGTTGTCAGACACAGGGAAATTAAAGAGCTATACACCTGTCTTTATGAGGTGTGCATGGAAAAGTGGAAAAGGGTGTGCGTGCCACTGAGCTAAGACACGCTTTCAAATTGAATGGTGTGCGTGCTATCTATGGATATATGATGTTACCACGCATACTTTTACAACGCATTTTTGACCACGCAATACTATTACAACGCATGTTATTACCACGACTACCATTACAACGCAATATAGTATTATAAATAGATAAATACTATTACAACGAAAACATGTACTACGCATACCATTACAACGCAAATGAAAAATATATATATATATTTTTTTGTACAATAAAAACTGGGACGGGATGCAGGGAAAATAGGGGTTTTGGGTGGGGAAGTGTTTTAAAAAATGTAAAAAAACTACAGCGTATTAATCAAATAATCGATTATTTTAATAAATTAATACTCGAGTATTAAACTTAATACTCGAGTATTTTAAAAAAATTATTTTGACATATTTTTTTAATAAATCGAAAATTATAAATATACAATTATCCCAATTTTTTTTTTTTTTTATCTATTTTGTATATTAAACACTGGGACGGGATGCAGGGAAAATAGGGGTTTTGGGTGGGGAAGTGTTTTAAAAAATGTAAAAAAAACGACAGCGTATTAATCAAATAATCGATTATTTTAATAAATTAATACTCGAGTATTAAAATTAATACTCGAGTATTTACAAAAATTTAATTTTCCATATTTTTTTAATAAATCGAAAATTATAAATATACAATTATCCCATTTTTTTTTTTAATCTATTTTGTATATTAAAAACTGGGACCGGATGCAGGGAAAATAGGGGTTTTGGGTGGGTAAGTGTTTTAAAAAATGTAAAAAAAACTACAGCGTATTAATCAAATAATCGATTATTTTAATAAATTAATACTAGAGTATTAAAATTAATACTCGAAAATTTAAAATAGATGAAATGAAAATGTTTTCCAATATTTTATTATAAATAGAACTTTTTAAATACACAACGAACCATATTTATAACAAAAATTATATTTATTTAATTTTTTAATTTAAATAAATAATATGGAACAAGATACAATTAAAAATGATTTTTGAAGAAGAAAAAGAATTTATTAATCTAAATTCAATTATAACATAATAATAAAATATTCTAATGTGTAACAATATTAATACTCCAGTATTACAATTAATATATATTAATACTCATTTATCATATACATATATCTTATTACATTAACAACACATGCAGAAATAAATTGAACTGCTTACTTATTAAAATATATGGTATTATAAAAAAAGATTGAAAATAAAGTCATCATATTCCATTATTTACGTTCTGAAAAGCATCCGCCATTTTAAGTAAATAAGTCAAAGATTAGTCCTACAACAATTTCTATGAAAGATAAATCATAACACTACATACAAAATGGATGCCAAAACGGCATGAAAAACACTATTTACGTATCTTTTAAAAAAACTAAAAATTATATGTTTACACAGAAATAGATTAATTATAATTTTTACATTACAGCACTGTGTTTTTTTTTAAAAACAGAAACATTAACCCAAACATATAAATACGAGGCAGACACCATTTGTAAACCAGTTGATCCGCAACTACCAGAGTGACCAGACGACAAACCTGACTCTCTGACCTCATCACCTCTTCAAAAGCAAAATCAAATCTCCGGAGTATCATTTTGCATTTTATTAGTAAGTAAATAAAATATATAACGATATATTAAAGAAATGTAATATTGATTTAACCCAAAGAAATAAAAATATTTATTAATATATATTCCCAATAAAGACATATGTTTTAATATTCATATTATTTATTTAATTTAAAATAACTCGATATTTAATAAAACAATTTAATACGATCCCAAAATAAATTAATTAATTAAATCAAAATTAATGTATTGATGCTATATATTATGACAAAACCTTTTTTTTCCATTAGTCGAACAACTGCAATTTTGACGGCAAAAACTTTACCAAACCAAACTGTGCTAAAATATTTTGAAGGTAAAATTTAGACATTTTTTATATATTATTTCTAAACCAGTCAAACGCAAATAAATTATTAATAAACATATTTTGCACATTTTTATCAGGAGAAATAACTGTAGAATAAATACTACATTTTTCCAACATCGAGAATTTGAAGGTCATCACATAAAAAGGTAAAAGAATATATATTATTATTTTAAGTTTAAGTTAATTTACAGGTTGCAGTAGTGTGTATAGCGTAGTAGTATTTTGGGTAGTATAAGGGTATACGTAGTGTGGATGCTGTATGAGTGTGGTAATGTTTTGATTTAGGTTAGTATAAGAGTGGGAGTAATATGGTTAGCATAAAAGTGTATTAGGGTTTGTGGTAGTGTAGGGGTAGAAGTAGTGTAGGTAGCGAAGCAGTGTTTTAAGATTTAGAGTAGTGTTGGGGTGGGAGTAAAGTGGGTAGCGTATTAAAGCTTAAGGATTTATAATACTGTTTGGATGGAGTACAGTGGGTAACGTAGTACTGTTATAGGGTTTTGAGTAGTGTTGAGTTGGGAGTAGTGTTGGAAACGTTGTAGTGTTTTAGTGTTTAGAGTACTGTTGGGATAGAGTAGAGTGGGTAACGTAGTAGTATTTTAAGTTTTAGAGTAATATTGGGGTGGGAGTAGTATAGGTAGTGTAATAGTGTTTTAGGGTTTAGAGTATTTTTGGGGTGAGAATAGTGTGGGTAGAGTAATAGTGTTTTAGGGTTTAAAGTATTGTTGGGGTGAGAGTATTGTGGATAGCGTAGTTATGTTTTAGAGTTAAGGGTAGTGTTAGGGTGGGAGTAGTGTGGGTAGCGTAGTATTTTTTTATTATTTAGATTAGTATTGGTGTGGCAGTAATGTGGGCAGCATAATAGTGTTTTACGGTTCACACTAGTATTGAGGTGGGAGTAGTGTGAGTAACGTAATAGTGTTTTAGGGTTTAGAGTGTTGTTGGGGTGAGAATAGTGTAGGTACCGTAGTAGTGTATTAGAGTTTAGTGTAGTATTGGGGTGGTAGTAGTGTGCATAGGTAAGTACTGTTTTTATGTTTAGGATAGTGTAAGTGTGGGAGTAGTGTAGGTAACGTAGTAGTGTTTTATGTTTTTGGTTAATGTAGGGGAGGGAGTAGTGTTAGTAGCGTAGTAGTGAATTAAGATAGTATAAGAAAGAAATTAGTGTGGGTAGTTTGGGTAGTGTAAAAGTGTGGTAATGTGTTAGGATTGGGGTAGTGTAAAGGTGGGAGTAGTTTCTTGTGTAGGTGTAAGTATAGAGGTAAATGTAAAAAATGTATAAAAAAACGATAATCAATTTCTCAACAATTTTTTTATTCTTATTTGATAACAAATAAATAAAGAGTGTAATTTCCTGAAAAAGTTCATTAAATAACATTTGAATGCAATAAGGTAAAATATTTAAAAATATATTTTTTTTTAATTAAAAGTGAAACTGGTCTTTGAAAACGAAGAAATAAATCTGAGCGAAAACAAACGAAATCTGATATCAAACCATCATTCCAAAAGGTAAAATATTTAAATTAGTAGTAAAATACTTTTTATTTAAATGCTGTATTTTAAAAAGTGATAAGTCTTGTAAAAAATGTTCTTATTATTATAATTCGAAATAAGTACTGCAGTACCAAAATTGCTGAATAGTGTTGGAGTATTTTTTACTATTTTAACTTTGTGTAAGTGCAACAGTCAAGAAAATGGTAGAAAATGTAAAATAATTGTTAAATATTTAATCTTAAAGTAAGTGCTGAAGTGTATAAAGTGCTTGATATTGTAAGGATATTACTTAATATTCCAAGTCCCAAAAACTGCTGCAGTATGGAAAGTGCTGGATAGTGTAAGGGTATTAATTACTATTCCAACTCCAGGTAAGTGCTGCAGTAGAAAAAGTGCTGGATAGTGTAAAGGTATTAATTACTATTCCAACTCAAAGTAAGTGCTCCATTAGTGAAAGTGCTGGATAGTGTAAGGGTATTAATTACTATTCCAAATCCAGTTAAGTGCTGCATTAGGGAAAGTGCTGGATAGTGTAAGGGTATTAATTATTATTTCAACTCCAGGTAAGTGCTGCAGTGGAGAAAGTGCTGTATAGTGTAAGCATATTGATTACTATTCCAACTTCAATTAAGTGTTACAGTAGGGAAAGTGCTTGATAGTGTAAGGGTATTAATCACTATTCCAACTCCAGGTAAGTGCTGCAGTAGGGAAAGTGCTGGATAGTGTAAGGGTATAAATTACTATTCCAACTCCAGATAAGTGCTACATTAGAGAAAGTGCTGGATAGTGTAAGCATATTGATTACTATTCCAACTTCAAGTAAGTGCTACAGTAGAGAAAGTGCTGGATTGTGTTAACATGTCAATTTTCCTCGCATATACAGATAAAAGAGAATTTCAATTTCAATGACAAATTGTTTTTCTGTTTTCAATTTTCAGTCACATTTTTTTTATCACCAAACTCAAAGCACAATAATAATCAACATTTTTTCCCCTTGTTTTAGAAATAAAGAACAATATATATTCCTACTACCAAGGAAACCATCAAACAAAAGAACAATCAGACCACATTATTCAGCAATTACAAGCAGCTACCTATAAGGTAAATAAATTCAATAAAACATGAGAATCATTTCAATTCATAGCCAGATTGTAAACACAAGTTTAAAAAAAATATGAAACATTGTAGACATATGTTTTATTTTCTTAATTTCAGAGTTAGAAAGTGTATGCTTAAAAGTTTCCATTCTAAATTCAAGTAAGTGCTGCAGTAGAAATAGTCTAGGAAAGTTGAGGGGTGTTGCTTACTATTCCAAACCAGGATAAGTCCTTTAGTATAGAAAGTGGTGAAAAGTTAAAGTGTATTATTTAATATGTCAACTCCAGATAAGTGCCACTGTAGAGAAAGTACTGGATAGTGTAAGTGTATTAAACACAATTCCAACTCCACTTAAGTGCTGCATTAGAGAAAGTGCTGGATAGTGTAAGGGTATTAATTACTATTCCAACTCCAAGTAAGTGCTGCTGAAGAGAAAGTTCTGGATAGTGTAAGCATATTGATTACTATTCCAACTTCAATTAAGTGCTACAGTAGGGAAAGTGCTGGATAGTGTAAGCATATTGATTACTAATCCAACTTCAATTAAGTGCTGCATAAGGGAAAGTGCTGGATAGTGTGAGGGTATTAATTACTATTCCAACCCCAGGTAAGTGCTGCAGAAGACAAAGTGCTGGATAGTGTAAGGGTATACATTACTAATCCAACTCCCGGTAAGTGCTGCAGTTGTGAAAGTGCTGGATAGTGTAAGGGTATAAATTACTATTCCAATTCCAGATAAGTGCTACATTAGAGAAAGTGCTGGATAGTGTAAGGGTATTAATCACTATTCCAACTCCAGGTAAGTGCTGCAGTAGGGAAAGTGTTGGATAGTGTAAGGGTATTAATTACTATTCCAAATCCAGTTAAGTGCTGCATTAGGGAAAGTGCTGGATAGTGTAAAGGTATTAATTATTATTTCAACTCCAGGTAAGTGCTGCAGTGGAGAAAGTGCTGGATAGTGTAAGCATATTGATTACTATTCCAACTTCAATTAAGTGCTACAGTAGGGAAAGTGCTGGATAGTGTAAGCATATTGATTACTAATCCAACTTCAATTAAGTGCTGCATTAGGGAAAGTGCTGGATAGTGTGAGGGTATTAATTACTATTCCAACTCCAGGTAAGTGCTGCAGAAGACAAAGTGCTGGATAGTGTAAGGGTATACATTACTAATCCAACTCCCGGTAAGTGCTGCAGTTGTGAAAGAGCTGGATAATGTAAGAGTATTAATAACTAATCCAACTCCAAGTAAGTGCCACAGTATGGAAAGTGCTGGATAGTGTAAGAGTATTAATAACTAATCCAACTCCAATTAAGTGCTGCATTAGGGAAAGTGCTGGATAGTGTAAGGGTATTAATTACTATTCCAACTCCAAGTAAGTGCTGCTGAAGAGAAAGTGCTGGATAGTATAAGGGTATAAATTACTATTCCAATTCCAGATAAGTGCTACATTAGAGAAAGTGCTGGATAGTGTAAGGGTATTAATCACTATTCCAACTCCAGGTAAGTGCTGCAGTAGGGAAAGTGCTGGATAGTGTAAGGGTATTAATTGCTATTCCAAATCCAGTTAAGTGCTGCATTAGGGAAAGTTCTGGATAGTGTAAAGGTATTATTATTTCAACTCCAGTTAAGTGCTGCGGTGGAGAAAGTGCTGGATAGTGTAAGCATATTGATTACTATTCCAACTTCAATTAAGTGCTACAGTAGGGAAAGTGCTGGATAGTGTAAGCATATTGGTTACTAATCCAACTTCAATTAAGTGCTGCATTAGGGAAAGTGCTGGATAGTGTAAGGGTATACATTACTAATCCAACTCCCGGTAAGTGCAGCAGTTGTGAAATAGCTGGATAGTGTAAGAGTATTAATACCTAATCCAACTCCAAGTAAGTGCCACAGTATGTAAAGTGCTGGATAGTGTAAGAGTATTAATAACTAATCCAACTCCAATTAAGTGCTGCATTAGTGAAAGTGCTGGATAGTGTAAGGGTATTAATTATTATTTCAAGTCCAAGTAAGTGCTGCAGTAGGGAAAGTGCTGGATAGTGTAAGGGTATTAATTACTATTCCAACTCCAGGTAAGTGCTGTAGTAGGGAAAGTGCTGGATAGTGTAAGGGTATTAATTACTAATCCAACTCCGGGTAAGTACTGCAGTTGGGAAAGTGCTGGATAGTGTAAGGGTATTAATTACTAATCCAACTCCGGGTAAGTACTGCAGTTGGGAAAGTGCTGGATAGTGTAAGGGTATTAATCACTATTCCAATTCCAGATAAGTGCTGCATTAGTGAAAGTGCTGGATTGTGTTAATATGTTAATTTTCCTCACATATACAGATAAAAGAGAATTTCAATTTCAATGACAAATTATTATTCAGTTTCAAATTTACAGTCACATTTTTTTTGTACCAAACTCAAAGCACAATAAAAATCAACATTTTTTCCCCTTGTTTTAGAAATAGAGAACATTATATATTCCTACTACCAAGGAAACCATCAAACAAAAGAACAATCAGACCACATTATTCACCAATTACAAGCAGCTACCTATAAGGTAAATAAATTCAATAAAACATAAGAAATATTTCAACTTGAAGTCAGATAGAAAAGACAAGTTTAAAAAAAATATGAAACATTGCAAACATATGTTTTACTTTTTTAACTCCTGAGTTAGAAAGTGTATGCTTAAAAGTTTCCATTCTGAATTCAAGTAAGTGCTGCAGTAGAAATAGTTTAGGAAAGTTGAGGGGTGTTGCTTACTATTCCAACCCAGGATAAGTCCTTTAGTAGAGAAAGTGGTGAAAAGTGTAAGTGTATTATTTAATATGTCAACTCCAGATAAATGCTAATGTAGAAAAAGTGCTGGATAGTGTAAGTGTATTAAACACGATTCCAACTCCACTTAAGTGCTGCATTAGAGAAAGTGCTGGATAGTGTAAGGGTATTAATTACTATTCCAACTCCAAGTAAGTGCTACTGAAGAGAAAGTGCTGGATAGTGTAAGGGTATTATTTACTATTCCAAATCCAGGTAAGTGCTGCATTACGGAAAGTGCAGGATAGTGTAAGGGTATTAAATACTATTTCAACTCTAAGTAAGTGCTGCAGCAGGGAAAGTGCTGGATAGTGTAAGGGTATTATTTACTATTCCAACTCCAGTTAAGTGCTACATTAGGGTAAGTGCTGGATAGTGTAAGGGTATTAATCACTATTCCAACTCCATTTAAGTGCTGAAATAAGAAAAATACAGGATAGTGTAAAGTTATTATTTACTATTCCAACTTCAGGTAAGTGCTGCAGTAGGGAAAGTGCTTGATAGTGTAAGGGTATTGATTACTATTCCAACTCCCGGTAAGTGCTGCATTAGGGAAAGTGCTGGATAATGTAAGGGTATTAATTACTATTTCAAATCCAGGTAAGTGCTGCAGTAGGGAAAGTGCTGGATAGTGTAAGAGTATTATTTACTATTCCAACTCCAAGTAAGTGCTGCAGTAGGGAAAGTGCTGGATAGTGTAAGAGTATTAATCACTATTCCAACTCCAGGTAAGTGCTGCAGTAGGGAAAGTGCTGGATAGTGTAAGGGTATTAATTACTATTCCAACTCCAGGTAAGTGCTGCATTAGGGAAAGTGCTGGATAGTGTAAGGGTATTAATTATTATTCCAACTCCAGGTAAGTGCTGCAGTAGAGAAAGTGCTGGATAGTGTAAAGGTATTAATTACTATTCCAACTCCAAGTAAGTGCTGCAGTAGGGAAAGTGCTGGATAGTATAAGGGTATTAATTACTATTTCAACTCCAACTAAGTGCTTCTGAAGAAAAAGTGCTGGATAGTGTAAGAGTATTAATTAGTGCTACATTAAGGAAAGTGTTGTATTCAGGAAAGGAATTACTAAGTATTTTAACCCCAGATAAGTTCTGCACTTGTAAAATTGCTAAATAGTCAATAGGTATTACTTATTATTCATACTTCTAAGAAATTGTTGCATTATGACAAGTGATTCTTTTGTAAATAATAATAAATTAAAAAAAAGCAAAAAATAAATTACATTTTCTATTTTTTTTTCTTCTAGAACATGTCTACTCATCCAACTTCAAATTATATTATGTCCAGAAAGGGAAACCGATTATTAAATCATGGAGGTTACATTTATTGTAGGGAAAGAATAAGTTTAACAAGGAATCATTGGAGGTGCGTGAATTACTTTTCAACCCGTTGCAGCGGCAGAGCGGTTACGGTTGATGATATTATTGTAAGAACAACTGACCATAACCACTCTGCCTCTGCAATGGAGGTTGATGTAGGAGAAACAGTAAACAAGATGAAAGTAATGGCAAGCACCTCCAATAATTCTACAGGAACAATTTTAAGAGAGGTAGCTCAACATGTCCCTACACATATATCAAGTAATATGCCTACCATCCATAATTTGCGTAGAATTATTCAACGTCAAAAGCAGGCAAGTAATACACAAACTAATACACCACATACCTTTTCTGACATAGTTATACCTCATGAACTTACATTATCTTTTTCTGATGAATCTTTCCTATTGCATGATAATGAAAACCCTCAGAAACGTATATTAATATTTAGTACTCCCCGTAACCTTCTAAAACTGGAAAGCAGTGAAATTTGGATGATGGATGGGACGTTTAAAAGCACACCCCATCCATTCACCCAAATTTATACAATACATGCTAAAATTAACAATAGTGTAATCCCCCTAGTATATAGTTTGCTGCCTGATAAAATTTCTGCAACATACACAGAATTTTTGTCTGTTATTAAATCCAAAACTCACCAAAGTCCTAGGAAAATAATTATTGATTTTGAATTGAGCATGATCAATGTGATCTCCAAAATGTACACGGATACCCAAATTCAGGGGTGTTTTTTCCATTTTTCCCAGGCATTCTGGCGTAAATTACAAAAAACACCCCATGTTACAGAATATTCATCAAACAGCAAACTACAAGTTGAATTAAAAAAATTAACTGCTCTTTGTTTTGTGCCTCCCCAAAGTGTAGACGAATACTACACTGCCATTATAGAATCTGATTATTATTTAACAAATGAAGAAAAATTGGCACCCATTCTAAATTATATGGAAGACACATGGATTGGACACCTAAGCAGATCGGGTCGCAGGAGGAAGCCACGTTTCCATGTGGAGTGGTGGAACTGTTATTCGAGTTGCTTACAGGGAGAGGCCAAAACAAATAATGCCATAGAGGGATGGCATAACTCCTTCAATGATGTAATTGGAAAACACCACCCAAATTTCTACTCTTTTTTGGAAACTTTGAATAAGGAGCAAAGTTTCCAAGAAATGAGAATTTCTCAAACTCTCACAGGTAAACTAAACTCACGAATTACTCAAAAAACAAAAGAAATGTCTGAACGACTATTGGCATTATTGCAACAGTTTTCGTTGTGCGTGGCTTTGGATTACCTGGAAAATATTGCTAACATTCTCTCTTTTTAATATTCACCTTTACATTACTTTCCTGCTTTGCCCAAAAATTAATTCCTCATGAAATTTTAAATTGGCTTTTTAAAAAAAAAAAAAAAATACTTTTTCCAAAAAGAAGTCGGGTTTCCTTTCTTTGAATTTTTTTTTATACACTCTATAATACAATACTTTTGAGTGTTTTTCTACTAATTGGTGATAAAACCAATTTGTTAAAAGTTATTTAGTAATTTTTTTACCATTCAGGAATTTTTAAAAATGCATTATTGATAAATTCTGCAAACTCTTCTTTTCTTTTCTGTACCTCAAAAAATTGTTTTAATAAAGCTTCTACAACGACCCTTTTTTAAAGGCAAATGGATAAAAATGTCCAATTTTTTTTTGTATTTTTTCTAAATTGATATTTTTAAATATCCTATACAAATATGTCCGAATAAAATATTTATATTTTTTTCATACATTGCAAAAACTTTTTTTTTTCTAACGAGTGCAATTATTATTAATACATATTTAGAAACTATATTTTTCAAAATTATTATGAAACATACCACTCCATATTATTCAGATGAAATAAATGCTTGCATATTCTTGTAAAGTATTTTCGCATTGCAAAATTATTAAGATGCATAATATTTTACAAATATTTTCTTAAATGAATGACTGCTCAAAATCAATTCAAAGTTCACAAACACGTAATCCCTAATTTCAATCTCATTCTGATAATTACATCTCTCAAATGAATCAATCAGAATACCTGTCCAAAATAAAACCAAGAAAAAGAAAGATATCTTTCTATCTACCAACTTTAACCACAAAAATCAACCAAATACAAACAAAGTTCGCGAACTTTTTTTTCCGTTTTCAAAAAATACGAACAAAATGCCCAATCCATTTGCCAAAATCAAAAATAAATCAATCATTCTTTTTCAAAGAAGCTTTTTTAAACAATAAACTAACCTCGAATTACTCTCTCTTATATTTTCCATATTATTTCGGAACATTCAAAAATGCATTTTTAAACAAACAATTCAACAAAAATACATGTAGCATAATCGTAAACATCTTTTGACATTTTAAAAATGTAATATACCTTTTTAGAAATGAAATATACATGTCTTTTTTTTCAACATTGAACCCGACTTAGACATATTCTCGATATATGATTAGCGACATGCATTTATAAGTTCTATAACATCTTTTTTTTAAGAGCAACCTCAACTTATACTTCCCTTACAATAAATGTGTTCCTTTATAACTATTTTACTTTATAATAAAGTATAAAAAGTTTCCTACCTGAACGCAGATCAGCTTCCTGCTGCTTCCTCCAGCGATGCTCTTCAAAATGGCCGCTTACGCACATGTTAACGTCATGACGTCATGGATGTCTACAACGAAAATAAAGGAACTACTTTTTTAAAGAATATTATTACTTTGTTTTATTTTTTAATAAATTGTACATTCAGTCTAAAATGTTTAAAAAATATGTAATAAATGTAATAAAAAAACTACTTAAAATAAAAAATATATTTATGAATAATAAAATTCTCAATTAAATTTCTACATCTGTTGTTTGTATTAATTTATTTATTCTCTATATAATTAATTGACTAAATTTTATATATATTACCTATCATGTCTCCTTACCTGTTTTCTTGATTCTTTTCCTTTCTTTTCTCAGTCTATCCTCTTCTTTAATTCATCCTATAACTGTATCGCGGGACCCATATGCAATGTCATAGAAATAAATGAAGGACAATTTTTACCATAGAAAACAGTGTTAAACCGTGGGAACCAAAATTTTCAATAAGGTTTAGAGTAATTTATTAATGTTTATTTTACATTAAATAATGATAAATAATTATTTTCATTATTTTTATATGTTGATAAAATTTTAAACATTGTAATAAAATTAATCTAAAATTTTAAAGATATATTTTTTAATTAATGTACTATAAATTAATTTGAAATTAAATATAATACCAATAAAATCAAATAAATTAATACCAATATATAGTAACTTTTATCATACTTACTTTTTAAATATATTTCAATATTAATAAATAAATAAATAAAAATGTAATTAATTAATTCATGTCTAAAATTACAATAATTATATGTAAAAATAATAACATACAATATTACACATTAAATATATTACTATTAATTAAATTAATTAATTAAAATATTCATTAAAATATTTTTTTAAATTTACCAAAAACACAAATATTACTAATTATTATATTTAAAAAAATAAATAACAAATAATATTACACATTAAATATATTACTATTAATTTAAATATTATGAAAATTATTTTTAAAAAAACACTAAATTTACATTAAAAATGCGTTGTAAAGTATATGCGTTGTAATAATACATGCGTTGTAAAAGTATGCGTTGTAAATGTATGCGTGGTAAAAGTATTTGCGTGGTAAAAGATGCGTGGTTATGGTATTGCGTGGTAAAAAATGCGTTGTAACAGTTGTATACCGCTATCTATGTGATGTTGATAAAAAAATAAGTCAAAAGTCAAAAATTCAAAAAAAGTTTATTTGTAACGGTACTCTTTTGAGGACCACAAAATAAAATATGTGCTTTATACATTCTCATTTAATACATTTTCAGTGAAATTTTCAGAAACTTAAAAATTCTATAACAAACATATTCATTTGGGGGGTTTTTGCAAATTAATAAAAAGTCCTTTGAATTTACGATCCTACATGACCGATAAATGGGCGTAAGACATATTAACCTTGCCTTTACTATTTCTATGTTAGGACATATAAAAAGAAGATGTTCCAAATTCTGATTGCCCCCTTGACAAAAGGTACAAAGAGCTGTCCAGTCTGATCTCCAGGAAGAGGTAAAAGTTAGTACAGGAAGTATTCCCAGGCGCAGCATCATAATTGCACGCCTAGCACCGTGTATAAGAATATAATCTAGATAAGGCTGATATTGCTTGTATTCATGGGAGTCTACATAGGTCTTATACGAGGATAGACTAACACAATGTAAGTGGTCAATATCATAACTCAGTTTAGGGGTGAAGTTTTTTAAGAATAGTTTGAGTTGGGCTGGAGACCACGTAGACAAAATCTCCACACTAACTTTTGCAAGCTGAAAAGCCTCTCGCATATTTTTTGAAAAAGTGAGATAGGTAGAACCGATGTTAAATGTCTCAACTTTTAGTAAACTTCGTAGAGTGCCTTCTTTAGAGTGGAGAAGGTTATAGGCCCACCTTATGATGCTAGCTACAGCTGTAGCATAGGCACTCGTGATGTTACATTCCAGTCTCAACGCCTGTACTGGGGTAGATGTAGAGATTTTCAGTAAATTTTTTAGTATTTTACCTTCAGTTAAGTTCATATAGGTCCATTGATTAATAGGAATGTATTCCGAAGCATAAGACATGACCGGTGGAATCTTGGCTCGGTAAACTTGTATTAGTGCAGAGAAATGCCTATGTCCAGTAGCAGAATATAGGCGAGACAAAGCCCCAGCATGTAGGTCACTTTTCCTTTTCAAGTGATTAATTTGACTGTTGTTACTCATATTTTGTGAGAAGATTCTGCCCAGGTAAGTATATTCCTTTACCTGCTCTAGCTTCTCACCTCCCAACTTCCATTCGTATCTCACCCTTTTCTTCTGATTTGCGAAGGCAACCACTTTGGTCTTATTTATGTTTGGGAGTAAAAAAAATTTCCTAGAGTACTGATGTAAAATGACTAGGAGATTTTGAAGTCCAAAAGGTGTTAGGTCGAACAAGACTATGTCGTCCGCGTACAGCAGGGAGTGAATATACTCATTGGCTATCTTTGGCGGAGTACTTAGCCCTTGTTGTAGTTGGGATGGTAAATCACTTAAATACAAAGAAAATAAAATTGGAGCCAAGAGGCACCCTTGTTTTAAGCCATTTGTTGTACGAATTACCTTTGATAGACCCTTATCTCTCCCCATTTGGACACGGCACCAGGTGTCGCTATGTAGATTCACTATTAAAAGCAATAGCTGTTCCGAAATGCCCATTCTTCTTAATTTTGACCACAGGGTCGGTCTATCTACTCGGTCGAAGGCTGTCGAGTAGTCTATGAACGCTGCATAGATGGATTGCTTTTTCCCTGATACATACTTGTCTAAAATGGTTTGGAAGATCGCTACATTGTCGGTCACTGCATGGTTTGGACGAAATCCAGACTGAAACTTAGGAATTAAACCCAGTGAAAATGCCCAAGTTTTCAGCCTATCCAGTATTTCTGCTGCAAAAATCTTCCCGGCAGCGTCCATGAGGGCAATTTGCCTATAATTTCCCGGTATGCTTCTTTTTCCTTTTTTGTAAATCGGGATAATTATACTCCCCTTCCAGGAGTTTGGCATTTTGCCACTATCGATTATATAGTTAAATAGTGGCGAGAGCAACCGTCCCCACTCTTTATGGTCGATTTGATAGGCCTTGATAGGAATCTGATCGGGGCCCGACGTACCCGTGCTTCTTGCCTTTCTAATGATCATAGAGACAGACACTGCCGACGTTATGTTGATTTTTGTATCATTCGTTCCCAAAATTTGTACTTCAGCCTCACCATTATTAGTAGACTTGTTCGGTCTATATAGCTCACGAAGGTAAATTTCCCAGTCTTCTTCTGTAACAGGAGTTGCTTCCAACTTTTTCTTGGATCCAGTCATTATTGCAATCAGGGCCCAATATTTGCGCTGGTTGTTTTGTTTAGCTGCTTGTTGGATTTCAATCCAATTAGAGTCCTGCTTCAGTTTTTTCTGTTTAGTTTTTTCTCGTCGTATTTGGTTCTTTAATCTGTTGATTTCCTTTTTATTTGTAAATGAGAAATTCAGATACTGGGCACGTATCAACCTATTAAGTTGTTTTACGACTGGTTTATTTGAATTTTTATGTTTACTACTTCGTCTGCTTTTTGCTGATTTGGTATGTTCTAACTTACTTTGTAAAGCAAATTTGAGCTTGTTTAATATGCAGTCAAAGTTCTTTATAGGATCGACTGAGTATGTGGTAGTCAACAGATTAGTTTGGGAGATTAGTAGCCTCAAATGGTCCAGATTTTCTGTCCCCCAATAAATTCGGCCCCTCGTTGCGTTTACTTCCATTTTAGTTTTATGAAATATCGGCTGGTACTGGAAAGTGGACTGTGCAATCCATTCAGTTGATAGATATAAGAGAGCATGATCACTTTCCTCATTGAATGTAATCGAAAGTTGACTCATTTGTTCTTTTTCTCCGATCCCACATATGAAGTAATCAAGGATAGAGGGAGATCCGTTTCCCTGCCTAGTGTACGATGCTGGTTTATCACCATGGATATTACCATTTAAAATTGTCCCATTAATACTAGGGAGAAATGATAGTAGTGCGCGACCTCTCCTGTCTGATTTCATTCCTTTTGGGAGTACAGGGAGTGATGTTTCCAAAGATTCCTCTTTAAAGAGAAGAGCCCATTTCTTTATTTCGCTGTTTGACATTTTTGCATTCATGTCTCCCATTATAATATATGGCAAATTAAGTTGGTCTTCAATAATGTGAGAGATGGTCTCCATTAGGCGTTCGAACAACAGATCACAGCTGTTACTGGGAGGTGCATAGACGTTAAAAAGCAATATTTTTTCAAATGTGGCTGATATTTGAGTTTTAAGAGATACCTTTAGACATTGTAGATTCTCTGTATTTGTATTGATTGTTTCCTGTAACCAAGAGTGATCTTCTTTTAGTAAAATTGCTAGACCACCCTTGGCATGCCCCCTTCTAGATCTTTTTGCCAGAGTTTCATATACGTAGTATCCTTTTTGTTTAAAGGAATTAATGGACCACGTTTCCTGTAAACTAATAATATCTGGGAAGATTTTAGTTGCATACTTCATTTTTTTGTCAGTCTTCCCAGCCAAATTCCAAGACAGTAGCGTCAGACCTTTGCTAAACTTGATATTGTTGGGGTTTAACAGATTTTTTACTATTTAAGGTTTCTGATAACCATGTCCAAGATTTTATTGAGTTCTCATTATTACTAGAGCTTGAGTCCCGGGACCATACTGACCTCTCACCTTGCTTTACTTGTATTTTAAGTGAGTCTTTTCTCGTGAAGTTTGATACTGATTCTCCCCAGAGTGTACTGATATTTTCATTTCTTCGATTAGTTTGTACTAGGATACCTTTGTTTAAATTATTGGTTATGGGATCAACTACAGAGATTACGTCATAGCCATTCTTATGTAGAATTTCCTTCTCTCTGAGTATTATTCCAGGCAGAACTGGCGAAAAAAAGGATACCTGTACTATTTTATTATTTTCTTTTTTTGGAAAGAGTACTAGATCGATTTCTTTGCTTGTCAGAGAGATCAGGGGTGGTATTTCTTGTAAAAGGTTAAGTATTCTACCACGATTCAATGGCATCTTGTCTGTAGGAAACAATTCTTCAATGATTATATGCTTAGATGGAATTCCTTCCCATGGTTGAGAGATGATGTAATTGGGTTCTTTAATATCCTTGGTATTTCCTACTATTGTTCTATTTTCTACCAGTGGACAGAATTCTTCAGCTTTTGGGTTCAGAAGTGTTGCCAACGGAGTTTTTTTAATTTCTGGAGAGTTCACCGAGATTATGGGAGTAGATTTTTGAAATTTAAGTTTATTCCCTTTTTTTCTCTGTATTCTCCTTAGTGGTTTTCTCTTCTTCTTCCCCCTAGCATTTTCCCTATCATTACTTTTTTCAGACATTTCTAGTTGACTACGTTTCTGTTCAGCAGTAACTCCCGATGACTCTGCTTTATTGTCCCCTATACCCTGATCTCGGTTGTTGTCTGATACTTTGTACGAAAAGATAGGAAAATGCTTATTATTTTTTCCGGTGATGTTTTCCGATTCTTCTTTAAACAGTTTTTTAAGAGAATATGTAATGAGAGGTTTTTTCTTCTTTCTTAATTCCTTAGTTTTAGTCTCGATTTTTGCTATGTTATTCGTTTGCGTACTTGCTTCTTGTTGTTTTGGAGTCGTATTT
Organism: Lissotriton helveticus; assembly: GCF_964261635.1. Taxonomy (NCBI): domain Eukaryota; kingdom Metazoa; phylum Chordata; class Amphibia; order Caudata; family Salamandridae; genus Lissotriton; species Lissotriton helveticus. Next base: position 783,289,454 of record NC_136072.1, read on the forward strand.
CCATTTTTTTGGAGATCTTCAGTTTGTAATGTTTCGACTAGATCAAGTTTTTTTGATGTATCTTTATTTTGATCTTTTTTCTTTTTTTCTTCAACCAGGAATTTCAATATTCCTATTTGTACGTCTAAAGTATCGTCAGAATTAGCTAGAATTTGACCAAGATGAGTAAGTACTGATTCCAAGATTTCCTGCAGCGTAAAAAGTGCTTTTGACAAAGGAGAAGTAGTATTTCCAAAATTTAAATGTGAAAAAATTGGGTCAGTAAAATTGGCCTGATTAGGATATAGGATAGGGGATTTTTTTGGTGAACTGGTTAAAGGATGTATTTGGCTCAGTAATATTTCTGATTTTTCTTGTTCTATCTTCGTATTGTCACTTATAGACACGTCAAATGGTAAGTCGTTATCCTGGATTCTTATTGGTGTTATAGGTGTTATTTGTGCCGTATCTAGGGACGATTTTTGACGTTCCCCAGTGAGGGAGATATTTGCCAAATTACTTTCAGTTATTGTCTGTCCTTGTTTGTCGATATTCTGGTCGAAAAGAGGTAACGAATCATAATCTTCCTTATTTGTAGAAAGTTCCAGCTTGTTTTGGTCTTCAGTTGAAAATGAAGATAGGGTTTTTTTCTTGGAGAGGGTAGAGAAATATGTGTTTATAGCTGGAGTACTTGATATTTGACCAGGTTTCAGTGATTTATCTGCCGACTTTCTAACAGCTGCATCAGTCCCCATGCGCCTCATATAGATTGTTCGTGAGCGAAGTTTTTTTACAGCCCTCATAATTGGGATCGGAGATCTACTTTTTGTTATATTAATCGCAGTTAATTTTATGTAGAAGTAGTGACTTTGTTTCAAGGTCTGCGATAAAGATTTGATCCGTAAAGCTTGAGATATATTTTCAAATTGGTTTCAAAGTGTGGCTTTGGTAGATCCTCAATAGCTAAACGTAAGTGGGGTGGCCCGTCCCGTCCTCGGTCGTCCCCGGACGGCCACAGACGGCCCGCCCTTTGCCCGGGCTTGGCCCCGCGCTTGGTCCCGCGCGCGTCCCGCTACGCGTTGATCCGGATGTAATTTATAGTTGTATCGCCGATGGGCGTGTCGCCTGGGGGAAGAGGAACCAGCTGGTCCCAGCAAGGGTTGCTGGTCCTCGCAGTCCCCCGGGCTGAAAGCGCTGCTCCGCCTGGCCTCTACCCTGTGGACTCTAGCTGGGAGCGGATGACAGAGCCTGCCGAATGCAGCTCTCGCTCTCACCAGCGAGTCCCCGGGGAGGCAGCAGCACGGAGTGCAGGGCGCTGTTGATTTGCGCGATTCCAGCCGCTTACAAGACACTGGAGCAAGGATTCAGTCTTTCCAACTGTCAAAGGAGACAACAGCAAGTCCTGGTGAGTGGCGCCCGCAAAGCGGGGGTCACGAAGCTTTATGCTAATTAGGCCTGCTTCCTCATTCGCCGGTGGGCGTGTCCAAGGGCGTGTCGCCTGGGGGAAGAGGAACCAGCTGGTCCCAGCAAGGGTTGCTGGTCCTCGCAGTCCCCCGGGCTGAAAGCGCTGCTCCGCCTGGCCTCTACCCTGTGGACTCTAGCTGGGAGCGGATGACAGAGCCTGCCGAATGCAGCTCTCGCTCTCACCAGCGAGTCCCCGGGGAGGCAGCAGCACGGAGTGCAGGGCGCTGTTGATTTGCGCGATTCCAGCCGCTTACAAGACACTGGAGCAAGGATTCAGTCTTTCCAACTGTCAAAGGAGACAACAGCAAGTCCTGGTGAGTGGCGCCCGCGAAGCGGGGGTCACAAAGCTTTATGCTAATTAGGCCTGCTTCCTCATTCGCCGGTGGGCGTGTCCGTGGGCGTGTCGCCTGGGGGAAGAGGAACCAGCTGGTCCCAGCAAGGGTTGCTGGTCCTCGCAGTCCCCCGGGCTGAAAGCGCTGCTCCGCCTGGCCTCTACCCTGTGGACTCTAGCTGGGAGCGGATGACAGAGCCTGCCGAATGCTGCTCTCGCTCTCACCAGCGAGTCCCCGGGGAGGCAGCAGCACGGAGTGCAGGGCGCTGTTGATTTGCGCGATTCCAGCCGCTTACAAGACACTGGAGCAAGGATTCAGTCTTTCCAACTGTCAAAGGAGACAACAGCAAGTCCTGGTGAGTGGCGCCCGCGAAGCGGGGGTCACGAAGCTTGATGCTAATTAGGCCTGCTTCCTCATTCGCCGGTGGGCGTGTCCGTGGGCGTGTCGCCTGGGGGAAGAGGAACCAGCTGGTCCCAGCAAGGGTTGCTGGTCCTCGCAGTCCCCCGGGCTGAAAGCGCTGCTCCGCCTGGCCTCTACCCTGTGGACTCTAGCTGGGAGCGGATGACAGAGCCTGCCGAATGCAGCTCTCGCTCTCACCAGCGAGTCCCCGGGGAGGCAGCAGCACGGAGTGCAGGGCGCTGTTGATTTGCGCGATTCCAGCCGCTTACAAGACACTGGAGCAAGGATTCAGTCTTTCCAACTGTCAAAGGAGACAACAGCAAGTCCTGGTGAGTGGCGCCCGCGAAGCGGGGGTCACGAAGCTTTATGCTAATTAGGCCTGCTTCCTCATTCGCCGGTGGGCGTGTCCGTGGGCGTGTCGCCTGGGGGAAGAGGAACCAGCTGGTCCCAGCAAGGGTTGCTGGTCCTCGCAGTCCCCCGGGCTGAAAGCGCTGCTCCGCCTGGCCTCTACCCTGTGGACTCTAGCTGGGAGCGGATGACAGAGCCTGCCGAATGCAGCTCTCGCTCTCACCAGCGAGTCCCCGGGGAGGCAGCAGCACGGAGTGCAGGGCGCTGTTGATTTGCGCGATTCCAGCCGCTTACAAGACACTGGAGCAAGGATTCAGTCTTTCCAACTGTCAAAGGAGACAACAGCAAGTCCTGGTGAGTGAGACAGATGTGTGTGTGACAGTGATTTCGAAAAAAGTGGAGCGGTGCACCACCCAGGTTATCTGTTTGAAGTAACAATGCGTAGTCAAGTTCCTTTGGTGAAAAGTTAAATTCTTTATTCAAAAGTTGTGCAAAGAGTCTCAGCCAACGCGTTTCATTCAGCAGAGTCAACTTCGTCAGGGCTGAAAGAAGGTGTAACATAGATAATATAATTATACACGAAAAACTAACATGAATAAAATAAATATGCACGAGGAGCTAGGTGAGCACAGGACAAACAGAGACAATTGAATGCACGCAACGCCAATTTAAGAAAAAGCACACAAAGCAATGTTTTCGAAAAATAACATTAAAAAGGTGGCTAACAACAACTACAGCACAGACTAACAATTATGTACACACTCGACATGATAAATAAATTAAAAAACAAGATACTACGAAGGATGACAGGAACATCATAACATTTACCGGGCAAGTAGGATATTTGTGCGACAAAAACACAACAATATTACATTAAAAAAGACAATTTGGCACATGCGACACATAAGTTTGAACCTTGGGTGCATGGGGAAATCTACACCACAGACAAGGTCGGGTATAAAACCAATTTTAAGACCTTCTGTGACCTAAGGGGACTAGTTATTAACGCAGAGAAAACTAAATTCTTGGTCCTAAACCCGCCAAAGAAGTCTATCAACCCTCCCTTCTTGGACTCGGTCCCACTGGAGAGGGTTAAGGAGTTCGACTACTTAGGCATCCGCCTTTGTGATTCCATGAGTTGGAAACCCCACCACCTAAAAATGCTGCTGACTCACAAGAGGGTGGCGGGGATCCTCCTCAAGGAACAACGCGCTTTGTCTCTAAAACCCATTGCTCCAGTACTCGACATCTACAGGGCCAGAGCAGTGAGCGCAGCTTTGTATGGGGAAGAGCTGTGGGGCATGCAGAATGTAGACTCCCTGTCCAGATCAGAAAATAAATTCCACAAAGACCTTATGGGTCTCCCGTATAGTACACCGTCCCTCCCACTCCTTTTAGATGCAGGTACTCGGCCCATTAGTGATTTGGCAAGACTGCGCCCCCTTCTTTTGTGGGCACGAATCTGGAGGGTCCCAAAACTGTCCAGTTATGCAGAGGGCCTCAATGATCTCCTCTCTTTACCAGGTTGGCCTAAGGTGCGTTGGCTAAAGGAAGTCAAGCTCCTTCTTTGTGACCTGGGTCTCGAAGATGCCTGGCTCAGTAGATCTGCCCCGCCCAAGTCAATCCTGAAGAAGCTATACTGGACTTGGGTGACTAATGGCAGAAATAGTAAGGTCAATCTTTGTAAAACAAGTGTGGAATTTTTGATGGTCAAGGAGGTGCCCCTGTATGAACCATACATGGATATGATTTCAAAATCCTCGGAGAGGGCGTTATACTTTCAATTCAGGGTGGGTCTACTCCCAGTGGGTAAATTAACTGCAAGTTGGAAGGTTCCCGCACAGACGACATCTTATTGTCCCTTCTGTGCGAACAGGACCGAGTCAGTCCCCCACCTACTATTCGAATGCCCAGCCTATGGAGCCCCACGTGCCAAATGGCTGAAACCACTCTAGGAATTTTGGTACTAGATCACATGAAGAAGCATTACGAATCCTAAGATCTGACCCTCGTCCCCTGTTTGCATGTGGCTTGGCCAAATTTTTAGGTTGGGCTTGGTGTCTTAGATCTTCTAGGCTTCTGTACCTTGTCTAAGTACTTATTTTAGCCTGTCTTCATGTGCAAAATTTATTCTTGTTTATCATCAAATGTATGTTAATAATTATGCACTGAATCTTTTACTGTTTTTATCTAAGTTTGTACTGCTTTTTAAGATATATGATATCGAAATAAAGCTTGTTATGGTAAATATATACAAATGAGAATTCTAGAGCTATATGTCACATTTTTATAAGGGTAGCAAAATCTGGCTCCCCTGTGGATAAAAATATAATACAATCAAACAACTGGGTTGTGTTAAAAAACAGTTTAGCTGAGGCCACTGTTTGGTCAAGTTTCACCCATGATCCAATGTTCCAACAAAGGTAACCTCTAAATCTGTCAGTGGATTCTTGTGGGAACTGGACTCTACTGTATGCGAACTGCGAATGATAACAGGGCCCTTGGCATGTGTGTAACCCATGTTTAATAAAAACAAGAGCAACTGTGCCCATGTGAAACAATTCATGTACCTCAAGGTTGTCAAAGTTTGAAATAGGGAATAGTGTGGTAAAAAATAATAGTAAAACAAAGTCAGGATTACCAGAATCAGTAAGACAAGTATAATGCTACAGCGAATAAGTTCAGGGCCTGTGCAACAAGTATATGACAAGAAAGAGCGCACAAGTGAAGCACATGACAAAGCGCAGTACCCAAGGAGTCGAAGGTAACAAGAACGTGTGAGCGCACGTACCATGTGTGATGAGAAGGATCGACTTCAATATATTCAAACGCGTGCGGGTGCCTCCTTGATAAGGGCCCCGCGTGTGGTGCTGGTGAGAAAGAAATGATCAATAATAAAACAATGCTGGGGGTGACGGCGGACATGGAACAGAATGAGTGCAGTGGGTCAGGCGGGGCTGTGGTCATGGGATAGGCGGGGTATGCGGCAGGGTAGTGGGCACCTGGATACGAGGTCATGCGGCTGCGGGAAATTGCGCTATGGAGCAGGGAATCGCGGACTAAGTGAGGGACTAGTAAATGTCACAAGCAGGGAATTGCGGACGAAGTCCGGTCAAACCAAAAGAAATATAAATATAAAAGCCACAAGCTGTGGGCGGGCGTTTGGCCTTTCCTCAGAACAGATCTGCATATCATATGAAGGCTGCCAGCCTAGAACGGGATCTAAATGGCGTCCCGAGTGTGGACGCACAATGGTTAAAAATGGGTGAAAAGTTAAAAGAATGGGTGAGAGGTTGAGTAGCAGAATGACTGTATAGAATACGGGTGAGACTATTGACTGCCATACAAAAGTAGGAGCCGGTATGGCACTTGGGAAACAGTATTCGCAGTGGTGAGACTAAACAATACCATCCAAGCATAAAAGTAGGTACGGCAAGACATGCGGAGGCAAAGCATAATAAGTGCAATGGAAAACACATAGTTAGGCCGCCTGAATACGGGATACAACACGCCGATGGGAGTCCTGGTGAACGAGCGTTTGCTTACCTGGAGCCGTTCGATATCCAAGCTCCTTCCTCACACTGCCCCTGGATGGAAATGAAATCCATTAGTGGCAATGTGGGCCCGTATATAAGAACGAAAAAGTAAAGAGAAAAGTGTGTTGTAAGGACAGAAAATGAAAGAGAGACTCAAAAAGGGCGTGACCTGTCATAGTGAGTCTCGATTGGCTGGTCAGCCTGCGTGCATTGGAATGCTCGGCATGCCGTACGAGCGCCTGCGGCATCTGCAGTAACCATGGGAACCAACTTTCTGTAGTAGGGGATCTCTGTGTATAGTCATAATCTAGTGAATAGTCCCGCCCATGTGCGTGGACCCCGGAGCAATCAAAAATAATCTCTTACAGTGTCAAAAAATGCAGAAAAGCATAGACACTTAAGAGAGAATTTAAAGACAGATAATGCAGCCTAAAAAAGGCTACACTGTCCAGTACTTCAACTAGAAATTCCACCATAAAATCCACAAAACAGCAAAAGCCTGTACAGATTTCCATTGCTTTAACAGCAAACTCCCTCAGGAATGATAGAGAGAAGAACCTGGACAGACAAGCCCCATAGGCTGCCATTATGTGGCTCAAAACAGGATACTGTGCCTTTAAGAGAATCTTCCAGAACCTTCTCCCAGTATCCCAGAATGCACAGCAGGTCCAACTTACTTTCAGTTCTTTTTTCCGGCTCCTGCAAGCAGGACCCTGGAGCATTGAGCTCTCCCTTTTCAAGGGTTTTGTTGGTGTTTTTTCACTAAATTCGATTTTGTGTACTTTTAAAGTACTTTGGTGTCTTTCTTCTTGGTTTCTGCACTCTTTTGTTGTCCATAATGCCTGCATTATTTGACAAATGCCCGGAATGCTCCAGGAAGAAGGCCAAGTCAGACCCCCATGAGGTGTGTATCCTCTGCCTTCCCTCTTCCCACATCCCAGAGGAGTGTGTGATCTGTAGAGGCTTCTCTTGCAGGACCCTGACGGACAGGGGGAAGATCAGACTTCAGGGACTTGAAGAAAGAAGACTGAAGGCTCGAGGTGGGTCTGGAGGGGCTTCTACTGCCCATGCTGAGGCCTCTGGGGGGCTCCCCAGGGGCAGGAAGTCCAGCAAACGTCCAAGGTCTCCGTCTGGGTCGGTTGCTCTGACCACGACGTCGAGAGGAAGGTCCACGGCCAGTTACCAGTCTCCCCAGGGCTCTGGGTTGAGAAAACGTCGCCCGTCGACGTCGAGGGACCTACACAGGCCGCCGTTGAACCCGGTGTCGATTTCTTCGTCATCGCCGTCGGCGTCGAGTGGACGGCATCGGAGGGCCCGGCGTCGGCGCTCGCCGTCGAGGCGACACCGCCGTTCGCCGTCAAGGGCGAGGTCATCGTCGTCGTCGAGGGGATCCTCGTCGTCGAGGCCGCCGTCGAGGAAGGCGAGGTCGCCGTCGAGGCGGAAGAGGTCTCCGGCACTGAAGAAGTCGACGTCGAGGCGCTCTAGGTCGACGTCGAGGCGATCGAAGAGGTCGTCGTCGAGGCGGTCGAGGTCGCTGTCGAGGCGTCAGCGCCCGTCGTCGAGGTTTAGAGGATCGTCCATCTGGTCGGGGTCGACGTCGAGGCATAGATGCCGGTCGACGCCGAGGCGTGTGAAACGGTCGACGCCGAAGGCCCGAAGGAACCACGGTCGACGTCTGAACACCGGTCTTCGACGTCAGGGGGTCGTAAGGACAGGCCGAGGACTGTGGGGGGCTCCCCTCAGTCAGGACAGGATGGTGGCTCGCCGGGAACGGCGTACTCGGAGGTGTATACCCCGATGAAGACTGTTAAGCCGCCTCCTCCTCCTCCTTTGCCTAGAGGTCCTCCTCCGAGGGCTTCAACCCCCCCTCCATTGCCTGCTCTTCCGTCAGGACCGCAGGCCCCGGTGCCGGGTGCTCCTCCTCCGGTTCCACCAAGATCGGTGTCGATGCCCAGACTTCCGACACCTCCGAAGAAGACTCCTAAGTCGAAGGTTCCTCCTAAGCCCAAGACGTCCGACCCAGGGAAGCCGGCGGAGCGTCCCAGGCCCAGGAGATCGAGGTCACGCTCCGGGAGGAGAGACAGATCTAGGAGTGGACACGGTTCCTCCTCGAGATCCAGACATCGCCATAGGAGGCATAGGTCCAGGTCCCGTTCGGCCTCTGGGACCCGTTCATATTCGCCTACATTGTCGGATTCACCGGAGACGAGGGTGTCTCCGATAGATGACATTGGCACGTTCCAGGAGGTTCTCCTGAGAGGGGCGGCGAAGTTGGGGATCAAGGTGACGGCCCCTACGCCCACAACTTCTGTGATCTTCGAGACTTTACACACGAAGCACCTGTCTCGCCCCCTACTGCCTTTGGTGCCAGGACTGGTCGAGCCTGCTGAACAGCTCTTCCTTATGCCGGCGGTGGTGAAAGCTGCTCCCTCCAGGCTTGTCAAGAAGTACAGGGCTCCGGAGTCGGACCCGGCCTTCTTACGGAAGGACCCAGTGCCGGATTCGGTGATTGTGACGGCGGCTCGGAAACTACATGCTACCTCCCCGTCCTCCACTGTGCCTCCGGATAAGGAGAGTCGCTGGATTGACTCAGCTGGACGGAAGGCGTGTGGGACGTCTTCCACGACGATGAAGGCCTCCAGCGACTCGGCGTTGTTGGGGCGATACGACTGTGCACTGTGGGATTCCATGGAACAGTTTGCGGACCTTGTCCCGCGAGACAGGAAAGAGGACTTCATGGAGATCGTCCAGGAAGGGATGCTGGTTTCGAACCAGGCCATCAGCGCCGCGGCGGATATCTCCCTGCTGGCCGCGCATGGATACTGCCACGGTATCAATCAGAGACGCCATGCTTGGCTCCGGCTGACGTTGCTCAAGCCTGAAGCGCAACAACGAGTGGCAAATCTGCAGTTTTCCGGCGACACCCTCTTCGGGAAACACGCAGATGACGAAATGGCCAGGATGAAGGCCGAGGCTGAAACCCTGACGGCTGTCGGCTTGGAGAAGCCAAAAGAAAAGAAACCCTACCGCCAGTTCCAACGACGGTTCGGGTCGCAGGGTAGAGGAAGGGGACAGTCTTCTGGGCAACAACAGCAGCAGCAATACAGAAGACCCTACCAGAAACGTCAGAGGGGTAGAGGTGGACAGCAGTCCTCTACCGCGAACAAGGGCCCGGCTGGGTCTTGCCCCTGAGCGGTTACTTCCCCTTCGTCCGTTACCCGCTCCGGTGGGGGGAAGCGTTCAATTTTTTCTGGCAGAGTGGAGAAAAATTACTCAGGACAAGTGGGTGCTGAATATTGTTTGCAATGGATACAGTCTTCGGTTCATCAGCCCTCCTCCATCGATTTCTCCGGTCAGCTCGCAGTATCAACTGCGCGAGCTCCAGGCGGAGGCCGACATCCTTCTAAGGAAAAGGGCGATAGAAGATGTACCTCTGTCTCAAAGAGGAAGAGGTCTGTACTCCCGGTTCTTTCTGGTCCGCAAAAAGGACAAGAACGAGTTCAGGCCCATTCTGGACTTGCGACAGGCAAACAAATGGATTCGCAGAGAAAAGTTTCGCATGCTGTCGTTACATCAGATTTATCCTCAGCTGCAGCGGGGAGACTGGCTTTGCGCCATAGACCTACAGGATGCGTACTTCCATGTGCCCATTGCGCACAAACACAGGAAGTTCCTGCGATTTCAAGTCGGCACCAATCATATCAGTACACGGTACTTCCGTTCGGGCTGAAGTCTGCGCCCAGGACGTTCTCGAAGTGCATGGCAGTGGTAGCGGCACACCTGAGGAAGAACAAGGTGTTTGTCTACCCGTACCTGGACGATTGGTTGATCAAGGCCTCCTCCTTCTCGGAAGCTCGAGCACACTTCCAGAAGACGTGCGTTCTCTTGAACAAGCTGGGGTTGCACATCAACATGTCCAAGTCTGTCCCGACTCCGGTCCAGTGCATCCAGTACTTGGGAGCCTCCATCGTTACGCTGTCAGCAAGCGTGTCTCCTTCGGAAGAGCGACGTTTATCACTCCTTCGGAAGGCTCAGGCTCTCATGTCCACTCCATCCACGACAGTGAGGACGGTGTCTTCTCTGCTGGGATCGATGGCCTCTTGCATCTTCCTGACACCGCATGCGCGGCTGCACATGAGACCGCTGCAGGAGTGCTTGGAAGATCAGTGGGACCAGAGGAGAGGATCTTGGGACGACAAGATACAACTGTCTCTGCATGCTCTTCAGTCTCTGAAGTGGTGGTGTTCAGCGGAGAATATCCTCAGATGGGTTCCCTTCCACAAGGACATTCCCACTCAGACTATCGTGACGGATGCTTCTCTCCAAGGCTGGGGAGCGCACTCCGAAGACCTACAGATTCAAGGGACGTGGTCCCCGTCGGAGTCCACGTACCACATCAATTTCCTGGAACTCAGGGCTGTTCACTTGGCGCTGAAGGCTTTTCAACCGTCCTTCCGGACCAACACTCTCCTTGTACAGACGGACAATACGACCACGATGTATTACCTCAACAAGCAGGGGGGCTCGAGATCGCGCACTCTGTCTCAGGAGGCGCAGGCGATCTGGCATTGGCTTCTGGCTCGAGGACTCTCGATAACGGCCACTCATCTGCCAGGTGTGCAGAATGTTCAGGCAGACGAGCTGAGCAGACTGATTCAGGAAAACCGCGAATGGGTCATAAACGACGAAGTACTAGGAGAAGTCTTCGCAAGGTGGGGCACTCCAGACATAGATCTGTTCGCCACCACCGAAAACAGCAAATGCCGAGACTTCGCCTCCAGGTACTACCAGCCGGGGACACTGGGGAACGCGTTATGGATCAACTGGTCGAACAGCTTTCTGTACGCTTTTCCACCCATTCCCCTGATTCCAGCGGTTCTCATCAAGCTCTCCCAATCCAGGGCGAAGATGATTCTGATTGCCCCGGAATGGCCCAGACAGTGGTGGTTCACGGACCTGCTTCACCGGTCTCTCCTTCCTCACATGAGGCTGCCGTGCAGGCCTGACCTTCTCACGAAGTTCAGGGGGCGGATGGTGCACCCCAACCTCTCGTCTTTGAGTTTGGCGGCATGGCTCCTGAAATAGTGCAATATGGCCATCTGAATCTCCCAGAGGATTGTATGGACATACTGAAGGAGGCTAAGCGACCTTCCACTAGGACTTCTTATGCTTACAAGTGGAAGAGGTTTTGCATATGGTGCAAGTCTAAGAACTATGACCCTACGACATGCAAGGAAGATGTCATCCTTCCATATCTGCTACATCTGGCGCAGTCTGGCCTTAATGTCCATTCCATTAAGGTTCATCTGGCTGCTTTGACTGCCTACAGGAAATGCCCTTCACAGACTTCATTCTTTCAGCTCCCTGTGATCAAAGATTTTTTGGGAGGCTTGAAGAAAGTGTGCCCTCCTGTCAGGCTTCCTTCGCCTTCGTGGGACTTGAATGTGGTGCTGTCCGGGTTGATGAAGGAGCCTTTTGAACCTATTCATAAGGCTTCGTTGCAGCACCTGTCCTGGAAGGCGGCGTTCCTCGTGGCCATTACATCGGCACGCAGGGTGAGTGAAATTCAGGCGTTGTGTTGCCAAGAACCTTATACTGTATTTCATGCTGCTAAGGTTGTTATGCGTACTCACCCTAAGTTTCTTCCCAAGGTTGTTTCTGATTTTCATATCAATCAGACTATATCTTTACCTACGTTCTTTCAGAATCCTGCATCTCCAGCGGAAAGGTCTTTGCATTCCCTGGATGTTAGGAGGGTGCTGAAATTTTATCTGGATAAAACCAGGGATATTCGTAGGTCAGACCAATTGTTCATCAATTATGGATCTGTCAGGACGGGTCTTGCGACCTCTAAGCAGTCTATCTCTAGGTGGATTGTGTCCTGCATACAGCTATGTTACCAAAAAGCTAATAAGACCTTAGGAGGCAAGGTTGCCACGACAGCATTGCTCCGTAATGTTCCGATTGCAGAAATTTGCAGGGCGGCCACTTGGAAGTCGGTTCATACCTTTGCTAAGCATTACTGCCTGGACTCTGATGCTAGGGCAGATGCTCAGGTTGGACAGGCTTCGCTGCGAAATCTGTTCGCACAATAGTGGTGTTGATTCTCTTTTCTCCACCGCCGCTTTGGTGTGGGGATGGGCTTGCCATTCTATTCACTAGATTATGACTATACACAGAGATCCCCTACTACAGAAGGAGTAGTTTCTGTCCTGTAACTCCAGTTCTGTAGTAGGGGTATCTCTGTTATAGTCATAAGCGCCCTCCCGCCTCCCCGGTGGAGAGAGATGTTCAGTTGAGGAATGCGACAGGTCTGGCGTGTTACGCCTTCAAAAAGAACTGAAAGTCAGAGGGACCTGCTATGCATTCTGGGATACTGGGAGAAGTTCTGGAAAGTTCTCTTAAAGGCACAGTATCCTATTTAAGCCACATAATGGCAGCCTATGGGGCTTGTCTGTCCATGCCTTCCTCTCTATAATTTTTTTTTTTTTGAAAACCTTTATTGAGAAAAATAGGAGATACATGCGCAAGCCCACAACCATCATGGCCGGCCGCAAAGACAGTCAATAGAAACAGGAGAACCGTAGGCCAATCTATAATCTGGATATTACAAAGTACACCAGACGTGACTGCGGGGTGCGCAACACAGGATACGAGGTTTCATTTTTAAATTTAGAAGAAGAGAGGGGGCTGCAACAACCAGGACTGCACACCTTACATAAAGGGACACAAAAGAAACAAGGGGGACGCACCCCATTTACAATCGGAGATAGGCTATGAGTACAGCAAACATACAATAAGCAGCCGCAGCGATAAGACTGGACAATAAGCAGCATTACAGAAAGCAACAGTTCCAAATATGATCCCAGAGAGCCCACCCCCAAGAACAGGAAACAAAGGCAATTGAGATGCAGAAAAAGAAGAAAGAAAAAGAAAAAAAAGAAAAAGGTGCGAGACCCAGAGACAGCCAACCCTATTAAAGAGGAAAGAACCCTCCCAAAGCCGGAAAAGAGCGATAGGGACCATAGAACAAAACAAACTAAAATAACAAACCCCCCCCGCACCCTCCACCCTGCACCCCTGTAATGGCTACGGCCTAATCCACTAACAGCGTGCCTGTCGCCCCGGAACTGCCCCAAAGTAGGGAAAAATATAAAGAATGGAGGAGGAGGGGAACAGACCCGCTCCCGGGCACCCGGTGCCCCCCGCCGGCAATCAAAACCCATAAGTACAAGGGGTCATCATCGAGCAAGGTATGAACAGTCGGGACTATTGCGAGCGGAGCGTAAGCAGTAGTAAGCATGAAACAGGATTGACTATAAAACAGTACATTCCGCTCCCCAAAGCAGCAATACCCACTGTAGTAACAACGTTATGAAAGCAGTACCCCTTGCAACATAAGCCATAGACAAAAATGGAGAGCAAATCTACAGCAGTCCCTCGGCCTCTCCCTCACATAATCGTTATATCTGCACAGGATGTGAACTAAAGCAGCAAGAGTCAGACCAAAGTAAACAAGTCACAAGGGACAAAATCATCCCAGCGCAGCATTATATAAGGCGACGTGTCGCGCGACCCCCACAGCCCCCAGCACAAAAGACGAGGACCCGAAGGAGAGTCATTTATCCTTGTCCAGTCTTACGGATATCACCAGATCCAGTAACATTACCAAACTCCAGCAAGTGCGACGGGCAAGACCTGGCATGAGAACAGACCTTCCACACTTCAAGCAACGAAGTATCACAGGAGAACAACATATCAATGTCCAAACACGGCAGGAGCAGCACCAGGATCTTCAGCAGCAGGTCGTAGGAAAAGAATCCCTCAGTCAAATCTAGTCTAGCGCCTCCAGACTGTCCAGTGCATCCAATAGTACAATCATGGAATGTCGCGAGGCACAGTGTTTCGGACCCTCCAGCTGAAGTAATGGGCGCCATCTTGAAGCATCTGGGCGCTGAAGACGGCGTCTCGCCATGTGGTAACGGGTCAGCCAATCTCATTCGCTCCACCGCGAGGGTTACCATATCCAACTTGCCCCCCAGTAGTCGGGCGCCCTGCACCAAGGTGTCACGGAGGGCAGCTAGGGAGGCCATCAGATCGCCAAGGCGCAAGTCTGTTCCGTTCCCCCCGTGTACCATGTTCCCCTTCTCCATAGTAGCACGGGGCAAAGCAGGTCCGGAGCGAGGCTATGGCACAGGCGGCAAGGCAGCGAGCAGTGTAACTCCGCCGGCAGGGCCACCGAGATCAATTAAAAGTCGCCGCTGGAGTCAGTTCAGCTGAGCGGCGGCTCGCCGGAAATTCGGGAGCCTCCCGCCAGAAGCGGGACGAGTAACAAAACACTTCTCGGCGGAGAACAAGTGGAAATTGTGTCGCACTATCTATCTACACGGAGGCAGAGTGACAGTTTCGGTCCTCCCACGCGCCCACAGTCCGCCAATATGGGCCCGCCAGAAGAACCGCCGCCACACGCCACTTCGGAGCTGACCGGTCCCTCCAGGCCACCGGCGGCCGCTGTTATTCACTCAGGGACCAGCTTCACAGTATGGCCGAGTCCCCGGTCTCAGGGCCGCTGCGGGCCGCGAACGTCGCCGACCATATCTCGCCTCCACAAGCAGACACGAACCTCGGGACTTCACCCTCGGTAATCGGACGCTTTCATGTCCCCGTGCGCTCCGTCGTACTGCGGTAGTTCATGCAGGATGTGGTCTCGGGAGGAGATGGTGATCAGAGCCGAGGGACTAGGCAGCCATTGCGGTCGCCGGCTTGGCTCCTCCTCCCTCTCTATCATTTCTGAGGGTGTTTGCTGTTAAAGCAAGGGAAATCTGGACAGGCTTTGCTGTTTGTGGATTTTTGGTGGAATTTCTAGTTGAAGTACTGGACAGTGTAGCCATTTTTAGGCTGCATTATCTGTCTTTAAATTCTCTCTTAAGTGTCTATGCTTTTCTGCATTTTTTGACACTGTAAGAGATTATTTTTGATTGCTCCGGGGTCCACGCACATGGGCGGGACTATTCACTAGATTATGACTATAACAGAGATACCCCTACTACAGAACTGGAGTTACAGGACAGAAACTACTCCTTCCCGAAATGAAGATGGAGAGGCTCGTGGAGTTCGAAGTTGCTGCCGGAATGTGTATACAAACATTGGGAATAAGGGAAGTCTGCACGCGGGTCCGCTATGATCAAAGCCAATAAGATTACAAAGGCAGTAAACGAAAAAGTACGGGAAGGACAGATGAATCATACACACTTGACATCCATGCTCCCCAAACAAAAAGGAAGTGAGGGACATCCGCATGCGTTTCCGCTCTGTAAAATGCCAATAAAGAAGAGAAATGCAGGAAAATCAAAAACAAAAATGTGCCCTGAAGAACCAATGAAAAATATAAACAAGTGCTGCTCATGATTCCAAAGCGCATTAGAACCACAGCAGAATCTGTAGGGCAGGAAGGGGACATGGGGGTCCTGAGAGAGAGCATCAACGAATTATGATGGGCAAAAAAGTGAATCGTCCAAAAGGATGTGGAAATCCCGATATGTAAGTACACCGTCCCTGGTGAGGACCAGATGGAGTATGTACTGATGCTGCACATGTTTTCAAAATGAAAACTAAAAAACAGAAGTATACAGTGAAAACAGATAAGACATACACGGATGATAACCATAATTCGAAAACTGTGTACAATACAATATACATGGGGTAGAGTGGGGAGGCCTTGGGAAAAGACATCAAACGTAAATAAGTAGGCGATATTGTGTATGCTCCACAAGGATGTCAAAGTGGCAAAGTGCAAGCATACCATCCCTAGTTGGGGTGCTGGCTGGGGAGATGACGGAGCATGATGAGGATCTGAGATGCCAATATCGATGCCATGGAGCAAATGTGTAAGATCCCTATGGTGTGGGTCTACTTGCACGGAGAACAGGAAATGTATGGTCACCCCTTGCGGGATTAAGTATGTACCACAAGAACGGTATGCATGGTCCCAGTGTGCAGATGTACTCGGAAGTCCCAGGAGGTGGTAAAGGATACAGAGAAATAACTGGGTTAGCAGGGCCCATGTGTTATTACGTCAAAAAGTAGTGGAACTCATGGTCCGTGTTGTGGCCCCAATTGGACCGACCTTAATCTACATATACATTAAGACTCAGTTTGTCTCAGTGTGAGGTCACGATTGCCACCCCGCTGGTTAGTGAGGATATGATTGATTCCACAGAATGTAAAGGACTTGTCCCCCGCATGTACCCTGTTGTAGTGTTCCGTTATTGGGTAGCGTGTGTCATTGTTAATGAGTGCACTACAATGTTCTTGCATTCGTGTCCTGAGACATCGCACCGTACTACCCACTTATACCATCCCACAAGGTCATTCCAAAGTGTACACTACGTATTTGGTGTTACAGTTGATGAAATGTCTAATGTGGTGTACCCTGTCGGTGTTGTAGCAGAATTCCTTACATTTGTTACGGCCAAAGGTACATACATTACATGTGGTACATGTGTAGAAACCCATGGGTGGACTTGTAACCAGGTGTTGGTAGGTTTTTGTGTAGTGACATAGCTTGGGCACAATGTACTCCTGAGCGTGCATCCCCTTCGATATACAAGCGTAGGTTTCGTGCTAATGAGTGGATGTAATCTGGGAATCTCAAGAAGTAAGTACCAATGCTTTCTGAACGTCTTGAAGATGCTGTCGCTATGTGCAGTGTAGTTAGTAAAAAAAGACACCCTGTTGTTGTTTTTGCAATTGGCCTGCGAGCTGTCTGGTGCAATGGTTCTAGCTTGTTTAAAGGTTTGAGATCTGGGGAGCTTCAGGGCCCTGCTTTCTACTCTGTTCAAGGTTGTAGGATTGTAACCCCTATGCAAGAAATATTGCTTAATATCAGTGATATTCTCTCTGAATCTGTTCTCTTGACTACATATGCTCCGAGTTCTGACCATCTCTACGTATGGTATGTTAGAGATGACAGAGCTGGCATGAGCGCTAGAGGCATGCAAGATGCTGTCGCAAGCTGTTTTTTTCCGGAAAAGGGTGCTGTGTATTCGGCCCTCTTTGATATAGAAGCGTATATCCAGGAAGTCAATACTGTTCTTGCTATGTGACATGGTCAGTTGTACATTGTAGGTGTTATCATTCAGGTATATAAGATATTCTCCCAGCTGGGTTTCCGAGCCAGACCATAGACAGATGATGTCGTCCATGTACCTCCCCCAGAACACGATGTGTTTGGTCCAGGGGGAGGCACTCTTGCTCCAGGAGTGCTCCCTCTCATATCAGCCCATGAAGAGGCCAGCATAATAGGGAGCAAACCTGGAACCCATAGCGGTCCCCTGGAGTTGGTTGGTACCACCTTTCGTCAGGTTTGAAAAAGTTTTTGGTCAAAATGATATAAATCATTTCCATGATCATGAGATTGTACGAATAGTGGTCCGCCCCCTCCCTGTCAAGGTAGTGGCGGGTTGCCTTCATGCCGACCTCCTTCCGGATATAAGTGTACAGTCCCACTACATCCAATGTGACGAACATTAGTTTGTCCGACCACGTAAAATCGTCAAACTTAATCAGGATGTCCTTACTATCTTTTCAGTAAGAGGGGAGGTTGGTGACGTGCCTCTGCAATGTGAGATCCACAAATTCAGACAGTCTTTCTGTGGGTGAATCCACCCGGGAAATGATGGGTCTACTGGGGGGGGGGGGAGTCACCTCCCTTGTGCACCTTGGGTAAGATGTTAATGCAGGCATAGCGTGCCTGGTGAAAATAAAAATATTTATATTCATTGGCAGTGAGGAGACATTCATTCCTCCACTCAGTTAGTTGCCCATTGATGGTGGTCTGTAGCTCGCGAATGGGGTTAAAGTTGATGAGCTCATAACACTGGTGATCGCACAGTTGCCAATCAGTTTCCCCCATGTAGTGCCTGGTGTCCATGGCACCTACATTCCCCCCCCTTGTCTGCCTCTCTTATTACAATATTGTCATCTTTCTGCAGTCTGTTAAGGGCTTCTCTCTCTCTCTCTTTGTTAGATTGTGATGGTGACGTGTATGGGTAGCGCCTGCGACCGCATTGAATTTAATTTAATTGTGATTGTGTGCCAGCAAATTTAATTTAAATTTTATTGTAATTGTGTGCCAGCTAATTTGTGACTGCTACCGCATTGTGTGCCCCTGACGGTGCCAGCGATCGGGCCCACGACCTCCCAGCATTGTTGTTGTGCCTTGAGCCCGTCCATGCCGCCACTGCTCCCCCGCGGCCCCACCCCCGCTCCCTCCAGCTCCTACTGGCCATCCTACCCCGCCCCCGCCTCCCAGCTGACCCTCCCTCGCCCCGCCCCCCTCCTTTATCCATTTATGACAGATGGACCTACGCGCAGCGTCCACGCGCAGGGATCGCGCCCTAAGCGCGCCAAAGGTAAGCCCGTCTACGCCCATCCGCGCCTGGACCGCGCCCAGTGCCAGACCCCCTGGTCCCCGTATCACCCACCACTCCCGCATTACATACGACTCATCCACCCTCCTAGCACTTAACCCCGGCCGACTCCCTAACTGTGCCCAAGCCGCACCGGCACACACCCATGGACCCTTCACCTGCCACTCCTGCAAGTACAACTCCATCAAGACCCACACCAAATCCACAAACACCAAACAGAGATCCGACACCAACCACCTTAAATGCATCTTTCTCAACACCCGCTCGGTTCACAAACACGCCATCGACCTTCGGAACCTACTCAACACCATTTCCCCGGACATCGCCTTCCTAACAGAAACCTGGATGAATGCCTCATCAGCTCCAGACATCACCATAGCCATCCCGGACGGCTACAAGATCATCCGTAAGGACCGCACCAAGCAAACAGGAGGAGGCATCGCCATCGTCCATAAGAACACCATCCGCGTCTCAACCAGCTCAGAGGACAACCTCCCTATCGCCGAACACCTCCACTTCCAGATCCAAACCGACCCCAAGACCACACTCAGGCACCCTCCTCTACAGACCCCCAGGACCCCGTACACAATTCAGCGAAGACATCACTGACTTCATCACCCCACACGCCCTCCCCTCAGAAGAATACATTCTACTGGGAGACCTCAATTTCCATCTGGAAAAGAACAACGACAGGAACACTACCACCCTCCTGGACAATCTCGCCAACATCGGACTCAAACAACTTGTTAACACCCCCACCCACTACGCAGGACACACACTCGACCCTATCTTCACCTCCAGCAAGCATATCTCCTTCACTCACACCACAGCCCTCCACTGGACGGACCACAGTTGCATCCACTTTATTTACAATAAGACCACGATCCACAACCACCCTCAACCAACTCTGCGAAGAAATTGGAACAAAATCACAATCGACCAGATCTCCACATCACTTCTTCAAAAACCCCCTGCCTATTCGACGAACCCTAACCAAGCCGCCATCAACCTCACACAATGGTTAACCCAAACCGCCGACAAACTAGCACCCTTGAAAAAACATCAAATCAAGCAAGGAAGCAAGAACGCCCCCTGGTTCAATGATAACCTTAAGAAATCCAAGAAACTCTGTCGCTCCCTTGAAAAAACTTGGAAAAAAGACCCAAACACCATCACCCAAGCCACCTTCAAAAACGCCACCCGCAAACACCACCAACTAATCCGGACAGCCAAGAAATCAGCACTCAAAGACCGACTAGACAACAACGCCCACAACAGCAAGGAACTTTTCAACATCATCAAAGAATTCACCAACCCCACCGCCAGCTCCAACGACATCACCCCCTCTCAAGTCCTCTGCGACTCCCTCGTCTCATTCTTCCATGACAAAATCGCCGACATTCATAACAGCTTTGACAACCAACCCGAAAACCAGTCAACCCCTCTCACCTCCGAACCTGTACCTCCTCCGAATAACCTTCTCAACTGGAACCCAATCACCACAGAAGACACCATTCGCCTAATGAACTCCATCCACTCAGGATCCCCTACAGACCCATGCCCCCATCACATCTTCAACAAAGCAGACTCCATTATCGCACCCCATCTCCGAGACGTCATCAACTGCTCCCTCAACTCCGGCACATTCCCAGAAAAATGGAAACACGCCGAACTCAGCGCCCTTCTGAAGAAACCCACAGCTGACCCCACCGAACTCAAAAACTACCGCCCCATTTCGCTCCTCCCATTCCCTGCCAAAGTAATTGAGAAAGCCGTCAACAATCAGCTCGCCGCCTTCCTCGAAACCAAGAAATCACTCGACTCCTCACAGTCTGGCTTCCGAGCAAAATACAGCACCGAGACCGCCCTCATCGCAGCAACAGACGACATTCGAACTCTACTGGACAACGGAGACACAGTCGCCCTCATCCTCCTCGACCTCTCCGCAGCCTTCGACACAGTCTGTCATAGCACCCTAATACAACGCCTCAGCAACATCGGAATTCAAGGAAAAGCATTGGACTGGATCATCTCGTTCCTCGCTGGAAGAACTCAGAGAGTCTGCCTCCCCCCTTTTAAGTCAGAGGCCACCGAAGTCATCTGCGGCGTTCCACAAGGATCTTCTCTCAGCCCTACCCTCTTCAATGTCTACATGAGCCCCCTCGCAACCATCGCACGTCAACACAACCTCAACATTATCTCCTACGCTGATGACACTAAGCTGATCCTCTCACTCACCAAAGATCCAATCACTGCCAAAACCAACCTACATGAAGGGATGAAAGAAGTAGCCGAGTGGATGAAGCACAGCCGTCTGAAACTGAACTCGGACAAAACGGAAGTCCTCATCTTAGGTGCATCCCCTTCTGCCTGGGATGACTCTTGGTGGCCAACGGCCCTAGGAAAAGCTTCCATACCGACGGACCACGCACGGAACCTGGCCATCATCCTGGACTCCTCTCTCTCGATGACCAGACAAGTCAACGCCGTCTCATCATCATGCTTCAACATCTTACGCATGCTCAAAAAAACTTTTCGCTGGATCCCCACCGAAACAAGAAAAACGGTCACCCACGCACTGGTTACAAGCCGTCTGGACTACGGAAACACCCTTTACGCCGGCACCACCGCAAAACTGCTGAAAAACTCCAACGCATTCAAAACGCCTCAGCCAGACTCATACTAGACATCCCCCGCACAGACCACATTTCCGGTCACCTGAAAGACCTCCACTGGCTCCCCGTCAACAAAAGGATAACGTTCCGTCTCCTCACGCACGCACACAAAGCCCTCTACGAACTTGGACCTGACTGCCTCAACACGCGCCTTTCCTTCTACACTCCCACCCGCCAACTGCGTTCGTCCAACCAAGCCCTCGCCGCTGTTCCCCGCATCCACAAAGCCACCATGGGGGGAAGATCCTTCTCCTACTTAGCGGCCAAAACCTGGAATTCCCTTCACATCCACCTCCGCCTTACCCAAAACCACCTAGCCTTCAGAAAACAGCTTAAAACCTGGATATATGATAAGTAACCGCCCCCCCCCCCTCCCCAAGCGCCTTGAGACCCTCTGGGTATGTAGTGCGCTATATAAATTTTAACTTGAACTTGATCTTGAACTTGGGTATTGATAGTGTCCAACTTATGTAGCTCACTAGTGATCATGTCTCCAAATTTGTCAATGTCCCGGTGATATCCGCCCTGTGGTACAATATTTGACTTGCATCTGAGCCAGTGTCATGGTTACAGTTTTCAGTGATATCTAAGTCATTCAAAATGGTTTGTATATCAGGCATTTCATCATTCGCAATTGATAATAATGTTTGAACTTGTCTTATATCTTCAATAGTTCTATCAACCGTGCAGGCATTAGACACATTGTGGACCACAGTGGGGATTTGCTGTGAAAAGAACTCCTTTAATTTTAACATGCGAACAAATTTGTATAAATCAACATGTACATCCACCAAATCCCCATATTGTGTTGGAAAAAACCCCAGTCCCTTTTTCAATACATTGCATTCATCAGAATCTAATTCTCTATGGGACAGGTTGATGATTTCTAAGTCAAGTTTTGTTTTCTGGATGTTCTTAGGACTAACAAAATCCCCCGTGGTGGAAACTGTCATCCTATCATGTAGGACCGTGGCCCCTAGTTCTTCTTCGGGCGAAGCTGCATGTTGTGACTGTCTGTTCTTCCTCCTGTTTCTCCCACCTCTCCTTGTTTTTTGGGGCCCCTTTTCTGTTGTCTGTCTCCCACTCTTAATCTTTCCAACTCCTTCTGGAAGTTGGTCGCCCCTCCTCCTAAAGGGACCTCAGTGTGTGGGCTAGTGGAGGTGGTGCTTTCGCTGGATGCTAATGAAGTGCTACTGGTGGATCTATTCTCCAAGCTCTCTTCTCTAGCTCTCTTTCTATGTTATTAGTATTGTCATATTTCTTAGCGAAGGTGTATATCCTACCATCTCTATAATCCTTGTCATCTTTCTTAATTTTGCGCATTTTCTTGTCCCTCAAATACTGCTGATGTTCCTCTATTACCTTGTTAAGAAGGGCATAGTTTTTCTCTTCTAGGTCCTTACACTCCATGGCCTCAATTAGTTTTTCTAATTCATCAATTTCCTCCTGTAGCTTCTGACCCTTTTCGGTAGCATGTTTATATTTTCATCATGGTATGGGAGGATCTCGCTAGGTTTTGCTCCCATTCCCCCAACAGTTCTCCAGTCAGGTCCTCAAAAGTAGGAAAGATGAGGATTCTTAACCCTCTGGGGACTTTGTTGTTGTCGATGTATTGCTGTGGAGTTACACCGTCCCACCAGGGGGCAAGTTCTTGTTTTTTGATCCTTTCAAGTTTTAAAAAACATGATCGCAGTCCTGTACTTTGATTTTCAGTTCTTGGTGCAGCAGCTGCTGCACTGAATCCTTTGCCAAATAAATCCTGTGCAAGCTCCTCTCTTCGATCAATGAGTTTGGGCATATTTGTCAAGAGTGGAGGGATGTGCAGAAGAGTGCAGGCCAGTCCAGGAAAGTCTGTGAAGGGCAGTGGTCAATGGCGGACTCCAGTGGCCGCACCTCTTTGCTATGTTCCCGTTGCAAATCGTTACTAATACATTCATGAACGGTGTGCACTGACTGCTCCTGCACCAGTCGTTGTGAGGTGCAAACTGACAAGCAGATCATCAGGAATTTGGAAAAAAGTGGAGCGGTGCACCACCCAGGTTATCTGTTTGAAGTAATAATGCGTAGTCAAGTTCCTTTGGTGAAAAGTTAAATTCTTTATTCAAATATTCAAAAGTTGTGCAAAGAGTCTCATCCAACGCGTTTCGTTCAGCAGAGTGAACTTCGTCAGGGCTGAAAAAAGGTGTAACATAGATAATATAAATATACACGAAAAACTAACATGAATAACATAATTCTGTAGTAGGGGATCTCTGTGTATAGTCATAATCTAGTGAATAGTCCCGCCCATGTGCGTGGACCCCGGAGCAATCAAAAATAATCTCTTATAGTGTCAAAAAATGCAGAAAAGCATAGACACTTAAGAGAGAATTTAAAGACAGATAATGCAGCCTAAAAAGGCCACACTGTCCAGTACTTCAACTAGAAATTCCACCATAAAATCCACAAAACAGCAAAAGCCTGTACAGATTTCCTTTGCTTTACCAGCAAAATCCCTCAGGAATGATAGAGAGAAGAACCTGGACAGACAAGCCCCATAGGCTGCCATTATGTGGCTCAAAACAGGATACTGTGCCTTTAAGAGAATCTTCCAGAACCTTCTCCCAGTATCCCAGAATGCATAGCAGGTCCAACTTAGTTTCAGTTCTTTTTTCCGGCTCCTGCAAGCAGGACCCTGGAGCATTGAGTTCTCCCTTTTCAAGGGTTTTGTTGGTGTTTTTTCACTAATTTCGATTTTGTGTATTTTTAAAGTACTTTAGTGACTTTCTTCTTGGGTTTCTGCTCTCTTTGGCTGTCCATAATGCCTGCATTATTTGATAAATGCCCAGAGTGCTCCAGGAAGAAGGCCAAGTCAGACCCCCATGAGGTGTGTATCCTCTGCCTTCCCTCTTCCCACATCCCAGAGGAGTGTGTGATCTGTAGAGGCTTCTCTGGCAGGACCCGGAAGGACAGGAGAAAAATCAGACTTCAGGGACTTGAAGAAAGAAGACTGAAGGCTCAAGGTGGGTCTGGAGGGGCTTCTGCTGCCCGTGCTGAGGTCTCTGGGGGGCTCCCCAGGGGCAGAAAGTCCAGCTAACGTCCAAGGTCTCCGTCTGGTTCAGTTGCTATGACCACGACGTCGAGAGGAAGGTCCACGGCCAGTTCCCGGTCTCCCAGGGCTCTGGGTCGAGAAAACGTCGCCCGTCGACGTCGAGGGACGTTTACAGGCCGCCGTCGAACCCGGTGTCGATCTCCTCGTCGTCGCCGTCGGCGTCGAGTGGACGGCATCGGAGGGCCCGGCGTCGGCGCTCGCCGTCGAGGCGACACCGCCGTTCGCCGTCAAAGACAAGGACATCGTCGTCGTCGAGGGGATCCTCGTCGTCGAAGAAGTCGACGTCGAGGCGTTCGAAGAGGTCGACGTCGAGACGATCGAAGAGGTCGACGTCGAGGCGTTCGAAAAGGTCGACATCGAGGCGGTCGAGGTCGCCGTCGAGGCGTCATCGCCCGTCGTCGAGATTTAGAGGTTCGTCCATCTGGTCGGGGTCGACGTCGAGGCCGAGAAGCCGGTCGACGCCGAGGAGTGTGAAACGGTCGACGCCGAAGGGCCGCTCGCCGTCACAGGACCCACGATCAACGTCTGAGCACCGATCGTCGATGTCAGGAGGTCGTAAGGACAGGCCCAGGACTGTGGGGGGCTCCCCACAGTCAGGACAGGATGGTGGCTCCCCGGGAACGGCATACTCCGAGGTGTATACCCCGAGGAAGCCTACTGCACTGCCTTCGTTGCCTCCTTTGCCTAAGGGCCCGCCTCCGAGGGTTTCACCCCCTCCTCCGTTGCCTCCTTTACCGGCGCCTCAGGCCCCGGTTCCTACTGTTCCTCCTCCCCCGGTTCCACCGAGATCGGTGTCGATGCCCAACCTCCCGACACCTCCGAAGAAGACGCCTAAGTCGAAGGTTCCTCCTAAACCCAAGACGTCCGACCCGGGGAGGCCGGCGGAGCGTCCCAGACCCAAGAGATCGAGGTCACGCTCAGGTAGAAGGGACAGGTCGAGGAGTGGACGCGGATCCTCCTCGAGATCCAGGCATCGCCATAGGAGGCATAGGTCCAGGTCTCGTTCTGCCTCGGGGACCCGTTCCTACTCACCTATGTTGTCAGATTCACCGGAGACGAGGGTGTCCCCGATTGATGACATTGGCACGTTCCAGGAGGTTCTCCTGCGCGGGGCGGCGAAGTTGGGGATCGAGGTTACGGCTCCTACGCCCTCCACTTCCGTGATCTTTGAGACATTGCATAAGAAACACCTGTCTCGCCCCCTACTGCCTCTGGTGCCAGGTCTACTTGAGCCGGCGGAACAACTCTTCCTTACGCCGGCGGTGGTGAAAGCTGCGCCTTCCAGGCTCTTGAAGAAATACAGGGCTCCTGAGTCGGACCCGGCTTTCTTGAGGAAGGACCCGACACCGGATTCGGTGATTGTGACGGCGGCTAGGAAGCTCCATGCCACCTCTCCTGCCTCCACCTTGCCTCCCGATAAGGAGAGCCGCTGGATTGACTCTGCTGGACGAAAAGCGTGTGGGACGTCCTCTGCAACGATGAAGGCCTCCAGTGACTCGGCGTTGTTAGGACGATACGACCGTGCCCTGTGGGACTCCATGGAGCGGTTTGCGGACCTGGTTCTGCGCGACCGGAGAGAGGATTTCATGGAGATCGTCCAGGAAGGGATGCTGGTTTCTAACCAGGCCATTAGCGCCGCGGCGGATATCTCCCTGCTGTCCGCGCATGGATACTGCCACGGTATCAATCAGAGGCGCCATGCTTGGCTTCGGTTGACGTCGCTTAAACCTGAGGCGCAACAACGTGTGGCAAATCTGCCGTTTTCCGGGGATACCCTTTTCGGGAAACACGCAGATGACGAGATGGCCAGGATGAAGGCCGAGGCTGAAACCCTGATGGCTCTGGGCCTGGAGAAGCCGAAAGAAAAGAAACCCTACCGCCAGTTCCAACGGCGGTTCGGGTCGCAGGGTAGAGGAAGAGGACAGTCTTCTGGACAACAACAGCAGCAGCAGCAGCAGCAGCAGCAGCAGCAATACAGAAGACCCTTCCAGAAACGTCAGAGAGGTAGAGGTGGACAACAGTCCTCTACCACGACCAAGGGCCCGGCTGGGTCTCGCCCCTGAGCGGTTACTTCCCCTTCATCCGTTACCCGCTCCGGTGGGGGGAAGCGTTCAATTTTTTCTGGCAGAGTGGAGAAAAATTACTCAGGACAAGTGGGTGCGGAATATTGTTTGCAATGGATACAGTCTTCGGTTCATCGGCCCTCCTCCATCGATTCCTCCGGTCAGCTCGCAGTATCAACTGCGCGAGCTCCAGGCGGAGGCCGACATCCTTCTAAGGAAAAGGGCGATAGAAGATGTACCTCTGTCTCAAAGAGGAAGAGGTCTGTACTCCCGGTTCTTTCTGGTCCGAAAAAAGGACAAGAACGAGTTCAGGCCCATTCTGGACTTGCGACAGGCAAACAAATGGATTCGCAGAGAAAAGTTTCGCATGCTGTCGTTGCATCAGATTTATCCTCAGCTGCAACGGGGAAACTGGCTGTGTGCCATAGACCTACAGGATGCATACTTCCATGTGCCCATTGCACACAAACACCGGAAGTTCCTGCGATTTCAAGTCGGCACCAATCACTATCAGTACACGGTACTTCCGTTCGGGCTGAAGTCTGCGCCCCGGACGTTCTCGAAGTGCATGGCAGTGGTAGCGGCACACCTTCGGAAGAACAAGGTGTTTGTCTACCCATACCTGGACGATTGGTTGATCAAGGCCTCATCCTTCTCCGAAGCTCAAGCACACTTCCAGAAGACGTGCGTTCTCTTGAACAAGCTGGGGTTGCACATCAACATGTCCAAGTCTGTCCCGACTCCGGTCCAGTGCATCCAGTACTTGGGAGCCTCCATCGATACGCTGTCGGCAAGCGTGTCTCCTTCGGAAGAGCGACGTTTATCACTCCTTCGGAAGGCTCAGGCTCTCCTGTCCACTCCATCCACGACAGTGAGGACGGTGTCTTCTCTGCTGGGATCGATGGCTTCTTGCATCTTCCTGACGCCACATGCACGGCTCCATATGAGACCGCTGCAGGAGTGCTTGGAAGATCAGTGGGACCAGAGGAGAGGCTCTTGGGACGACAAGATACGACTGTCTCTGCCTGCTCTTCAGTCTCTGAAGTGGTGGTGTTCGGCGGACAATCTCCTCAGAGGGGTTCCCTTCCACAAGGACATTCCCACTCAGACTATCGTGACGGATGCTTCTCTCCTGGGATGGGGAGCGCACTCCGGAGATCTGCAGATTCAAGGGACGTGGTCCCCGTCGGAGTCCACGTACCACATCAATTTCCTGGAACTCAGGGCTGTTCACTTGGCGCTGAAGGCCTTTCAACCATCCTTCCGGACCAACTCTCTGCTTGTGCAGACGGACAATACGACCACGATGTATTACCTCAACAAGCAGGGGGGTTCGAGATCGCGCACTCTGTCTCAGGAGGCGCAGGCGATCTGGCATTGGCTTCTGGCTCGAGGACTCTCAATAACGGCCACTCATCTGCCAGGTGTGCAGAATGTTCAGGCAGACGAGCTGAGCAGACTGATTCAGGAAAATCACGAGTGGGTCATAAACGACGAAGTACTAGGAGAAGTCTTCGCAAGGTGGGGCACTCCAGAGGTAGATCTGTTCGCCACCGCTGAAAACAGCAAATGCCGAGACTTCGCCTCCAGGTACTACCAGCCGGGGACGCTGGGGAACGCGTTATGGATCAACTGGTCGAACAGCTTTCTGTACGCTTTTCCACCCATTCCCCTGATTCCAGCAGTTTTCATCAAGCTCTCCCAATCCAGGGCGAAGATGATTCTGATTGCCCCGGAATGGCCCAGACAGTGGTGGTTCACGGACCTGCTTCACCGGTCTCTCCTTCCTCACATGAAGCTGCCGTGCAGGCCGGACCTTCTCACGAAGTTCGGGGGGCGGATGGTGCACCCCAACCTCTCGTCTTTGAGTTTGGCGGCATGGCTCCTGAAATAGTGCAATATGGCCATTTGAATCTCCCAGCGGATTGTATGGACATACTGAAGGAGGCTAAGCGACCTTCCACTCGGACTTCTTATGCTTACAAGTGGAAGAGGTTTTGCATCTGGTGCAAGTCTAAGAACTATGACCCTACGACATGCAAGGAAGATGTCATCCTTCCATATCTGCTACATTTGGCGCAGTCGGGCCTTAATGTCCATTCCATTAAGGTTCATCTGGCTGCTTTGACTGCCTACAGGAAATGCCCTTCACAGACTTCCTTCTTTCAGATCCCTGTGATCAAAGATTTTTTGGAAGGCTTGAAGAAAGTGTTCCCTCCTGTCAGGCTTCCTTCGCCTTCATGGGACTTGAACGTGGTGCTGTCCAGATTGATGAAGGAGCCTTTTGAACCTATTCATAAGGCTTCGTTGCAGCACCTGTCCTGGAAGGCGGCGTTCGTCGTGGCCATTACATCGGCCCGCAGGGTGAGTGAAATTCAGGCGTTGTGTTGCCAAGAACCTTATACTGTATTTCATGCTGCTAAGGTTGTTATGCGTACTCACCCTAAGTTTCTTCCCAAGGTTGTTTCTGATTTTCATATCAATCAGACTATATCTTTACCTACGTTCTTTCAGAATCCTTCATCTCCAGCGGAAAGGTCTTTGCATTCCCTGGATGTTAGGAGGGTGCTGAAATTTTATCTGGATAAAACCAGGGATATTCGTAGGTCAGACCAATTGTTCATCAATTATGGATCAGTCAGGACGGGTCTTGCGACCTCTAAGCAGTCTATCTCTAGGTGGATTGTGTCCTGCATACAGCTGTGTTACCAAAAAGCTAATAAGACCTTAGGAGGTAAACCTAAGGCTCATTCCACCAGGGGCAAGGCTGCCACGACAGCATTGCTCCGTAATGTTCCGATTGCAGAAATCTGCAAGGCGGCCACTTGGAAGTCGGTTCATACCTTTGCTAAGCATTACTGCCTGGACACTGATGCCAGGGCAGACGCTCAGGTTGGGCAGGCTTCGCTGCGAAATCTGTTCGCACAGTAGTGGCGTTAATTCTCTTTTCTCCACCGCCGCTTTGGTGTGGGGATGGGCTTGCCATTCTATTCACTAGATTATGACTATACACAGAGATCCCCTACTACAGAAGGAGTAGTTTCTGTCCTGTAACTCCAGTTCTGTATTAGGGGTATCTCTGTTATAGTCATAAGCGCCCTCCCTCCTCCCCGGTGGAGAGAGACATATTCCTTTATGGAATGCTACAGGTCTGGCGTGTTACGCCTTCAAAAAGAACTGAAACTAAGTTGGACCTGCTATGCATTCTGGGATACTGGGAGAAGGTTCTGGAAGATTCTCTTAAAGGCACAGTATCCTGTTTTGAGCCACATAATGGCAGCCTATGGGGCTTGTCTGTCCAGGTTCTTCTCTCTATCATTCCTGAGGGATTTTGCTGGTAAAGCAAAGGAAATCTGTACAGGCTTTTGCTGTTTTGTGGATTTTATGGTGGAATTTCTAGTTGAAGTACTGGACAGTGTGGCCTTTTTAGGCTGCATTATCTGTCTTTAAATTCTCTCTTAAGTGTCTATGCTTTCCTGCATTTTTTGACACTATAAGAGATTATTTTTGATTGCTCCGGGGTCCACGCACATGGGCGGGACTATTCACTAGATTATGACTATAACAGAGATACCCCTACTACAGAACTGGAGTTACAGGACAGAAACTACTCCATATTCACGAGGAGCTAGGTGAGCACAGGACAAACAGAGACAATTGAATGCACGCAACGCCAATTTAGGAGAAAGCACACAAAGCAACGTTTTCGAAAAATAACATTAAAAAGGTGGCTAACAACAACAACTACATTACAGACTAACAATTATGTACACACTCGACATGATAAATAAACTAAAAAAAGAGACTACAAAGGATGACCAGAACATCATAACATTTACCGGGCAAGTAGGATATTTGTGCGACAAAAACACAACAATATTACATGTGTGTGACAGTGCTTCAACATGCTTCCTAATAGAATGGTGTGTGTATAACTGTGCTTTAGCTGCTTGCTGTTAGAGTGTTGAGAGGTGTGCTTCTCACTGGTTTTAGCCATGCTTTACAAAACACGAACCACATCGGAGCATAATCAAAATCTCTAGACTCAGACACTTAATTGTTGATTCATCCGTTGCACCCGAATCAGAGTTGAAATCCCCACACATGCAGCTTTAAAACGCTGCCATATAAGGTTTAGGGCTGTTACAACTGTGTAGCATGGACTAAACTCAGACAAGTAAGGTTGCAGGCGTTTTACACTACCACAGATACCAGCAAGCGAAATGCCTTTTCCCAAAATGGTGATGTAAGAACTAGGCCTGGGCTGTAAATTCCGTTCCGCTCGCGGAATTTGCGGAATTTGGGTAATTTCGTGTTCTGCAGAAAACGCGAAATTGCCAAATATTCCGTAATCTGCAGCTTCGCAGAATTTTTTACTTGTTCCGCTTTCAAAATACGTGTTCGTGAGATATTTCTCCCCGAGCGCGCAAACAACGTTCGCGAACAGGAAAAAAGCATCGCGAAAGGGCAAAACAAGCAATTCCGCGTGTTAGCGGAAGTTTTGCGTGCTCGCTGACATTTTTTACCGTTTCGCGGAATTTTGAGTAGCGCAACTAAGCAAATTCCACCCACCCCTTGTAAGAACCTGTAATACTGTCAACGTTACTAAGCTGCATCGGAAAGGCAGGCTTTGGGAAAGCCTTATGTGCCTAGTAATATTTGCTGCAAACTGAGCTCCGCCTCTCACCCTGCCCAAGAATCGTCAGTCAGCCCTTGAAGTCTACCACTCAAACTGTGCACCAACGCCGGGCGTTGAACGATTGAGCACTCAGCCCACAGCCTCACAGAAGTCATCACGCTAGAACTGCACAATTGTCATCAACTCTGTAGTAATGCTTGACCACAGCCTCACAGAAGCTGTCTGTGAGGAAGTGTTCCCCGACCCCCCTACTTACTGTATATCCGACTGACGGCTCCCTCAGCTGGCTCCCGATTCCACTGCAAGACCTGTAAAAAGAAAGAAAGGTCAATCAGTATAAAAAAAACACTAACAAGGGACTATCGTTGTCTTGGACAGAGAGGTAGAGTCCCTGGGGGCAGCAACCAATACCTGGATCTTGGAGGCGAAGAAAAGGACATCGAGGCAGGAAGGAAGGCAAGTGAGGAGAGGACGGAAAACCAGAGGATCCAAAAAGCAGGACACCAGACAGGACTGCCGACCAGAGGGAGGAAGACACCAATCCTGATGAGGCCCCCGACTTGTGGAGTGAAGATTGGTGAACCCCCACGGAGGGAGTAGATGAGTGGGCACAACTCAGGAGAGTTGTGGCGTGGCGGGTACATTGCAGAGGGGAGGATAGGGAACGTATTGAGGGAGCTAGAGGGGACACTGTGAGGGGAGCACAATACTGTTAGTTTTAGTGTGCGGCATGTCGTGGAGGGAAAATCTCACGGCAATCCCTTTAGTTCTCAAGATCCATGAAAATGGTTGGAAGCCCTATGTATAGTGAAAAACTGCCACCATTTCCAATAGCAAACCCTTGAGTAAATTAAGACGGGGAATCAAAAACTAACACACCTGATAAGGATTACCTATATGTTGGCAGAGATAATCTTAAGGGAAAAGAAAGCATGCTTTATTCTCCCAGGCACTTTACTTCCTTAGATAGTGTTGGCAAGATTTTTGCCCCACAATTAAGCACCAAACTGCAGGGTATGGTGATGGTTCAGGAGAGGTATTTCCAGAACTTCTACTTACTGCCTGTCTCTCTTTGTTTTGAGCCTTCAGGTAGTGCTCTCTTGATGGACAGACAGATAGTCTGAAAGAAGAACAGAATAAAAGGGAAGTCCTGTGGGATCAGACAGAGCTCTACTAGACCCAGAGGGTCAAGCTATAATGTTCTCTGTGTGATAAGAACAATAAAAAAGTAATCATGGGAAATATATACAGCCACCTCGCCAATTTATCCCACCAGCACTCCCACAGTTGGTGTCAGAAGTGGGATCAAGGGAAATGGAGGCTATAATACTCTCTGTGTGATGAGAACAATAAACAAATCATCATTAAGAAATATATACAGCCTGCTTGCCTATTTATCCGCCCAGCCCTCCCACACCGTCACGCTAGCTCTACGCAATTCTCCTCACCTCTGTAATGCTGCTTGTCCATTACGTATACCATTTAAAACTGGCACACGGCAACTCCGGACAGGATATGTGCGCCATATATGATGCAATGTTGCGTGGGAACTTCGCAGTGGCTCTAATCAGCTTGTCGCCAAAATAAGTTGTAATACACATGACCAGGACCAACAGGTAAGTTGAGTACTTGTAGTTGTATTCTTCCTAGTCCTGTCCAAGAGCCACCGCTGCATAGTAGCCTCTGGAGCACCCAAAGTGACAATCCTGGAATGCTCCTAATGTGACCACCACAGCAGAACTCTCAGAAATAAATATTCCATTGCCTCACAACATCGAGGCTGATCAACACAATTAGGTACAGCGGTTACCAAAGATACTATTTCGAGATAAACAGTATAGACTATTGAGTACTGTTACCACTTAGCAAACACTTTAGAAGTGAAACGAGGGACACATTCTACCTGGAAGAAGGGAGCAACCCT
Organism: Lissotriton helveticus; assembly: GCF_964261635.1. Taxonomy (NCBI): domain Eukaryota; kingdom Metazoa; phylum Chordata; class Amphibia; order Caudata; family Salamandridae; genus Lissotriton; species Lissotriton helveticus. Next base: position 783,322,335 of record NC_136072.1, read on the forward strand.
AGAGTTCATGGCTAATGCCTCCCTACAAGACATTTCCGAAGCAGCAACATGGTCATCAAAGCACATGTTCAGAAGGCAATATTGTGTAGACATAGGGGTGCACAAGGAGGCAGCAGTGGGACAATCAGTACAAAAACCGTAGAAGTAGTGCCCTCCGCCGGGATAGTGTCCCCTTGAGGCACCTTAACCCCTTCCATGCTCATGACGAGCTCAGTTCGTCATGCAGCACAGTGCTCGTGTGCTTATGACGAGCTCAGCTCGTCATGACCACACCCGTTTTTATTGCTGTCCAGCACAGCAAGGGAATATCGCAAGCAGCAATGAGGTTAAGAAGTTTGAAACCCAAAAGCAACTACAAGGCTCCGGTCAGCCATAAAATATTTGATTCATTTGAGGTCATCTTAAAAAGGAAATTTAGAACTTATTCAAGGACAAGAAGACATACCAGATAAACGTAGCTAACAAAGAAAAGGGAATCATCCACTGCATTGCCATGATCCCCAACATAACCTGCTGCAAAGTGGACAAAGGTAGAGAGCTTGTAGTTCTGAACTCTTCCTACTACAACCAAAATGTACATGACCATGTATTCGACATATCCGACTTACTTGAAATTGGACCATAATCCAACCAGAGAAGTTGTAAAGGTGCTGAAAAATATCCTAGACATGGCTTTGAGCAAGGGGGCCATCACGGAAGAAGATAGACATTATCTAACACAAGAACATCTGAGAAGGCTTGTGATTCGTGTTACCCAAAATCCACAAAAATTCGACCCCACCACCTTTTAGACCCATTGTATCCACACGAGGATCCATCCATGAACCAACAGGCAAATATTTGGATTGCCACTTACAACAATTGGCACAGAAGATGACCACCTACATTAAGGATACTACAGAATTTTTACAGAAGTTTCAGGCATTGAAAATCAATCATGACCAAAGTGTACACTTGTGCACTATTGATGTCAATTCACTGTACACATCAATTCCCCTTGACCTGGGTATTGAATACGTTAAAGATTTTCTGAATAACACTAGCCTTGATGAAGATCTCAAGGTATTTTTACTAGAGTTTCTAAACTTCAAGCCCTACCATAGTTACGTCAGTTTCAACAAGGAATTTTTTTCTACAACTAACAGGCAATTCCATGGGCAATTGCGGTTTCCTATGTTACGCTAATCTCGTCATGCATACATTTGAAATTAACTATATTCTTTCCAATTACTTTTGGAAACACAACCTCATCACCTTTCTAAGATACATCGAGGATATCTTCATTTAATGGAAAGGATCTAAGTGAGAGCTAATATCAGCAATTGAAAAACTCAACACCATCAATGACTGGATCGGGTACACATACACAATCACAGATGCCAGTGTTACTTTTCTAGACTTATTATTAACTAAGGTCAACAACAAGTTTGAAACAGACATTTACAGGTAGGAAACAGTTTGGAATAACTTACTACATTGCAACAGTTTCCATCAAAACTCACCCAAAACGCTCTTACCATACTCAGTTTGTAAGAGTCAAAAGAATCGTATCTAATCCTGACAAACTGGAAAGGAACATGCTTGACATGAGATTCAAAACTAGAGGCTATCCACCTGAAGTTTTAAATAATGCTCTAGAAAGATCAGCACCAAAAATTCGAAACCAACTACTAACTTCCCTAAAGAAATCCGGTGAAACCAACAGAGTGGTCCTGGTGTCTAAATTTTCCAGGAGAAAAGCAGGATTTATGAAAATTATTCTCAAACACCTGCCGTTTTATAGAAATGGAACCCTATTTCAAAGGAATCTTTACTGACTTTCCTCTCTTTGCCTACGAACGAGACAAAAACATCCAAGACCTCCTAAGAAGTAGAAGGAACATCAATAACAGAGTGGAACACAAATGAACTGTCCCCCTGCTTGAACTGGAACAATTGTAATAATGTCATCAAAGGAAATGACATTAACCATCCTCTCAAATTTACTAAGATCAACATACACACCTGTAGGAAAGTGCCTCTTTATGCATGGGTGTCCCCAACGGTTTGCCTGATGTTGATGCTCTTTAAATGAGTGTGCCCTGGATTTCTGCCAATCAGGTACCCAGGGTCTATGTTCTTTCCCTAAAACTTAACTGTCTACCCCCACATTGGCATCCCTCTGGCCACATGTAAGGCCCTTGTAAGGGGAAACATCACTTACAACGCAACTTTTATCACGCAATGCTTTTACATCGCAGCTTTTACAACGCAAACCATTACAACGCATTGCGCTGGGGGGCGCTCTAGGATAGGGAATAAGTTTAATTTACTGTCCAACACCTTCCCTAGTGTCCACGGGGACTGGAGTTGGAATAGTAAATTAAACTATTCACTATCCAGCACCCCAAAGCGCTATGCGTTGTAAAACTCGTGTTGTAAAAGCATGCGATGTAAAAGCATGCGTTGTAATGTCGTACATCCCTTGTAAGAGGTACCCTAGGTACAAAGGGCCATGTGAACAGAGAAGGCTTCTAAGGGCTGCAGCACTTATTGGGCCACCCTTAGAGGCCCTGTAACTTAACACACATTGCAGGCTGGGTGTTTTGGTGCAGAGAAAAGTGAAGAGTTGACATGGCACACATCCCTGTGCCATGCCTACAACGCACTGCCTCTGGCATAGGTCAGCCAGCCCTCTAGCTGGGTGCACTATGCTACTGGTGAGGGTACATGTGCATAAGCCCTGAACCCCTACAGTATCTAGGTCTATTTTTAAGACGTTGTAAGTGCAGTAATGTAGTGTAGTTCCTATATTCCCAATAGGCTCTGCGCATTGGAATAATATAAACAGCAGTTTAGACGTAGGACTGAGGTCGACTAGGTCTCCACTGACTATATTAGATTTAATTAGTTTTGCCAGCTAGCTCAGAGGTCACTAGAAACTTTCTCGAATAAACAAGGAGGAGTTTAACTTCCCTGGATGGACAAGAAGGGATTAGCTTCTGACAACCATAAACATGACAACTTTGCTCCCTCAGAATAAAGAGTGTATCTCTAGAGTCGTGTGAAAACAATAGACAATTATTTCACTCAGTCAATCGTGCGTACTTAGTTTCACCAGAGTGCAGAGAAATAGAGAGACGGGCGTTTTCAATAAAAGGTGTTATTTATTGAGCAGTCTTCTTTCTCATGCAAGAGAAATTAATTGCCACAATTGCAATACTTAGTATAAAGTAAAGTGCGTACAGTATAAAGGAGTATTATAAAATAATATTGTGCAAGCATTGATATGGTTTCTTAGCCATACGATACTTTAAAATGGATAAAATATATACATACATAAAAACATTGACTAACGAACTCAACTGGTGCTTCTAATCTACGCCTACCCCGGTGTACCTGACCTAAGCCTAATACATGGGAAGGAGTAAGTAAGTAGCAGTTTAAGTTAAGTTGGTTTTGCCAAGGATCTGAATCAAGAATTCTCTTAAGGGTTTAGTCAGCTCCGTACCTTGGTAATAGAATGAAGGAGGTCTTGTATCTCTCTCTCAGGACTCGATATCCCAGCAACCCGCAAGGGCGGCTGGAAACACCGGAGCTGGATTTTCTCGGCTGGAGAAAAAGACAGCGTCTTTCTCAGTGCGTCAAAAGGGAGGGGTGGCGTCCGTGGGCTCTCGCATCAGCTGGGCTCTCGGGCAAGTAGATAGCCGCTCTGCTCCAAACCACCGTGTGTTTGCTTAAGGCAACGTTGGTATATTTATACCTGAAAGGTGCCTGGTTTGACGTAAGGTTGGACATAAGACGTCACCAAGAACTAACAGTTCTTTCTGACTCTAGGAGTTCTTGTGCAAATCAAAACAAGAGCAGGGGGATTTCCCAGGCTGCTGGAGGCTTGGTTTGTTTAAAGAACGTGTTGTACTTTCTAGGAGTCTAGGGGAGTAGCCATGCTGTATTTGGACTGCATGGGCTATTACTAAATATGGATATGATTCTTATGCCTTTATAAGGATATTATTATTATAGCCATACAAGGGCATAAATCAGGAATATCGAATTAGGGTCCTAGATAGAAACACAACACCCACTCCACGAATTAATGTCCATCACTACTAAAAACTAAGCAATATTAAACATATCGATGCATTTGTGTGTTTTCCAACCCACCCCAAAATACATAAATTGCATTTGAAATGGTATATGGCAAATACACGAAAATGAGTATTGGTACTGTACGCTTTTCAAGCAGTGTTATCATTCAGTTAAATGCATATATATATCAGCTGAATGAATTGCGAAAATTACACATGAAATGGCTCTGAATACAGAAAAGAAGGTTGAGACCATTCCATCACATATTTATACAAATGCTGTACATGTGCTCCGTCCATCACCACCCCCTTTTGTACCACTTTTGGCCGCCATAAGTGTGGCAGGGTATGCTCAGACGTGAGTCCCTTGCTCACTTTGCCACTGGATTCAAGCAAGCCGGGCTGAAGACGGCTGTAATGCCAGAAACCGGTTCTCGGAAGCTTGTTTCCGGTCCAGGGAAGGCATGGCTTGGCAGTTCGGGCTGGACTGTTCCCATGAGGCACAGGGTCAGACTGATTTGCATATAGCCATGTCTGAACTGGGGTGGCAGAGTGGGCTAAAGAACGGTGATGGATTAAACCCAGATCTTTTGACTGGGTGTGAGTGTTTGATTGGTTCAGATGCTCCGTCCATCCCCACCCCCTTTTGTACCGCGTACATGTGCTAGAGGCTGAGGTAAAATATTGTCTCTAGAGTTCCTAAAATAGAAGCTCTGTTCTCTAAGAATAGTTCTACTTTAAGCAGAGTACTTTGTGCCAGAAAAAGGGTAAATATTTTGGAAGTGGAAAAAAATAATTTCGCTCGCAAGGGAAAAATAGTTCCAAATGTTTTCAATAGGCCGAATTCAGAGTTCAGGGAACGCTGTGTGCTCGTTGTTTTTAAAAAGTTATTCTTTTTGTTCAGGGGAGAACATCATTTCAGACAGGCTTGCAAAAAATTGGTCTACAACATCAGGTGAAAGTTCGACCAAGTTCGAAAATGCTGAGATTTTGCATATGTGAGAATGATTGCTATCATCGATGTCAGGATCAGCAATGCTCACAGAAGGTTGTACCTGTTTGGTGCTGCTTTCCTCTCGTACTTCACCGCCACCTACTCGTAGTGGTGAAGTCTCAACGAATGCCGTCATCAGAATCGGTAGCCGCTGGGGACAACACGATGCATGAGTCGTTACCGGACCTAGCAAGGTATCTGTAACCATTGGTACTGCTGATGGTAGTGTAAGACAAATGTCCAACACGCATTCTTCTCCGCATAGCAGACATCGAAGCACAGGTAAGATGCAATCTTGCCAGATAGGTCTGAATGAAAGAAACCAGGTTGCACTTAAATCTCTTAGCCGGGCTAATCCGAGGACTTTAGTGATGCTGTCACGGTAGCGTATAGCTAGGATCGTTTCTCCCATCGTTGCTGGAGTTTTGTCTGTGGCTTGGCTTGCCATATCGGAGCAGAAGGATCAAAAATAAAATTCCTGCTACGAGTCCCAAAAGTAGAGGCAGTCCCGAAAAATTGTCTTAAATACATGTGCGATGCCACTGGTATCAGACATGTTTAAAATTTGGCTTAACATTTCTACGAAATGTACGGGGCAATTTGTTGATAATAGGGAATGTATCTCTGCTGGTGTCATTGCAACTTGCAGATCATACGTCTCTTTGGACGAGGTTAAAGGCACAGTTGTCTGTAAAAGAATAGACTTCATTCTGCTTAAAGTATCAATTCGAATAGAAGAGATATTCAAACGAGGCCATATTGCCGCCTCCATGTCTGGATTGCTGTTTGGATACAATACTTGCATATAGCAAGTGACCATGGAACTAACGCTCACGAGATAGGCTTTTCCTGGCACCATGCCACAACAGCTGTGGTCACTTATTAGACCGTAACTACCGTTGGAAAGCTGTCTGAAAAAGGGCTCTATCTGTTTTGCAGGCGTGCTGTGCAGGTGACATGTAAGGTTATTTGAAGTCCCTTCGCAGGCTCCATGCAAGTTAATACCTTGACACCGGAGTGTACCACTTAGTGATTTTTTACAATTGTTACCACTAAGGAATACCTCTTTTTTCCCTTCACTATAACATTTGTGTGTATAAGGTAAATTCCATGTTGACTTGATGCATCCTTTACCCAACCTTTCATACAGGCCTGCTGGTATATATTTTTGGCAATACTTAAACTGGAAAGTTGTTATTGGGATTGTAATCGTCCCATGTATTATCCATTCAATGACAGGTCTCTCTGACATTGTCAATGGTAATCTCTCAAGTTTTTCAATGCTCAGAATCGTATAGTCTGCTCCTTTTTGTGCCAAACTGATTTGTTTATCAGTAAGGTTAAAGATAGAGAATAATGACGTTACGTTGATTAAACGCCATGGCACGTAGCCTGAACGCAGATTTTGCAACGTCCAGCCTAGCTGTACAATAGAACGTAATTGGGACTGACCATGTTGTAACATTAGTAAGTCCTGCTCTAATATATCAATAGCAGATGATACAATGCTGTTCAGTGAATATATTCTGGAGGACAGAGTCGTTAACCCATTGTCCACTACAGAAAGTGATTTCTCCAAATTAATACGATCAATTTCTCGTATTTTTTCAGCTGTTTCAATTTGTGTTACTTTCCAAGCTTCGTTGTAAGCAGCGTATATACTGGCATATATGAAACGTTTTTGACGCTGTTTGCGTGGTCCCAATATGAAATCACGCAAGTCAGCACCGTCTTTAAGTAAAGTCAAGTGTTGCTTAATTTCAGCCAGTGTGGATTTCTGTAGCCATTCGAGGCAGAGTTTCCCTACATTGTATGTTGTAACGATCCCTGGATTTTGTCTCCGGGAGTATCTAGGGTCTGGCCTGGTCTGTTTAAACCCCTGTATTTTGTTCAGGAATCTGTCTTGACAGTTATTTGTGTCTGTGGGCCAGATCAACCATTTTTTCCAATCAGGATTTGTTCTGTTTTGGTGTAAAATATGGGATACGTCTATCTCCACATCTGTAGTGCTATTACTATCAGGCATGGGCTTCGGAATAGACAGTTTGTTTAAGTCTTTTATTTTGGCTAGACCAAGACAGGTTGTTTGCTGAATGGTTTTATTCAGGAATATTAATTGTTCTGGGATCATGCAGGCTCTAAATAATGCTTCTGAACCTTGGACCTGCCATTCTTTTGTACCCCAGATGGTTTTTGTTTCAATGTTGTTTTTCCAAAATTCAAAACCAAATGTAGTCATTTTTTCATAAAATGTTTCAGAATAAATCAATGTAGTATTTGTCAACATCGTTTTCATTCCTGTCTTATTTGACATTCTAAAATAAAACGTTTCTGCATCACTTGTGTTAAAACCTTAGAAGTATGGGAATTTCTCATAAAATGTTTTCGAGCTGCCTTTAGGCGGTGTTGCACAATGTTCCCATTGATTATAATTTAAAACATTTCTAGGTTGAGCAGATTTATGCAAATAGTGATGACCAAAATGATTATAACAATATAACTCTTCATAATTTGATGAACCCTGCAAATAATCATGTTCTGTAAATTTAGGTGACATTACTAAATCTGACATCATATTATTAATATTATCAAAGTCCCAATCATCAGAAAAAGTACTTGGTTTTACAAAGTCACTTAAGGAAACCTTAAACTGGTGTGGATATTTCAAGAGCTCAATCGGGCCATAAATTTCATAATCCGTTTTGTCCCATGCTACCCCACCGGGTATTGGATTGGCTGTGATGTTCACTGGTGACAGTTCTCTTTTTGTGATGTGAGAGGATGTGTGAGGCTTTAGGACCAAGTTGATGTTCTGACTTGCTGTGTCCATTGTACTATATGTTCCATCAATGAATTTTCTCAAACATAGAACCATGATGAGCCAAAGCAGGAGGAAAAGTACACCTAACACAATCCAAAATTCAATCCATGGTGAAATCAGGTATGTTTCTTTGAGTTGATGAAAGAGTTCAGTTACTTTGTCTTTGAAAGTTTTTGTTGCTGGCGTTTCTTCATGCTCGCTTGGATCTTCCGAAAAGTCATCGAAATTGATGAAGTAGCCAGATGCAGTTCTGTCAATTGTTGGAATTGCTTCCGGATTTTCATTTGCTTTTGGATTTTTCGTTGTTTCACTAGCATAGTCTGAGGCTACATCGTTGTAGACTGGTGTTTCTTGACGAACTGTTGCAATTTGGGTTTCAAGAGGCACAAGTTCCATGGCTTTGTTGCATAGTCCTTTTTTATTCACTGCAGGTTTATCAAATGTGATTAGTCTCTCAGTTTGAACCTCTTCGATTGTAGCAAATTTTGGTATTCTGATATTTCTTGGGAGTCCACTGGGCCTACTACTTATTATTGGCCACATGATTGTGGTTTTACCAGGTCGATGGATACAACTCGGTTCCCCTTTTTACCAGCAAGGGGCGGTAGTACTACTGATCTTGTTCTGCTGACAGCTAAGACAGGTACTGCTTTTCTGTAAGAAGGCCCAAATTCCTTCTTCACCGCGATCTTTTCTCTGACCAGATCCCCAATCTTCGGAATCCAGACAGGTCTTGCTGGGACAGGTGGTTTTTCTTCAGTGGCTGTTGGCTGTGCTTTTAGATTACTCAGACTTCTTCTTGTTTCATTTAAGTCCTGTAAGACAGCCAAACGGTCTTTGATATCAAAGGCTTTTTCTTATACCACCGAAGTGTGACTATCAAGATCCTGGATATGCATTCTAGTACCGAACAATAGTTCGTAGGGAGTGAGACCTTTTAGAGAATTTCTTGGCAGATTGTTAAGACTACGTTGGACACTTGTTAAATGTTTGACCCACCCATCACCCGAACCTAATACCTTCGCCGTTATAGATTGCTTTATGTCACGGTTTTTTCTTTCCACTACCGCATTTCCCTCAGGATGGAATGGAGAAGAGTACCGTAATGCAATGCCCATGCTGGTCATGGCCTCTTTGTAAGCCCTAGAGCTAAACGCAGGACCCTGGTCAGAATGTAGCATGCCAATTGCGTATATGCCGATAAAGACTCGCAAATCTTTGTATAACAGTTCTGGCGTCAGCCGAGTGCTGGTGTCTGCATTTTAAGTGAATCTAGTCTTAATATTTATGCGATCGCGTTTCTCCTGCTGGATTTTTGCGTATAGATAGCCTTATGCTTTCTAACAAAGGGGTCCTGGCAAGACTTCGGTCGGTTCATGACTGCGGTCTCTGTTGCAGTCTGGACAATCCTTTGCAAATTTGTAATGTTGCAAGTTCATCCCCGGCTACCAGTATTCTGATTGTAATTCTTTTAGAGATTTCACTATCTCTTAGTGCCTTAGACCCAATCCCATATGTGCGTCTGCTATTAAAAAGACTCTCCTGTTCGTGTTTGAAATTACTCTATCCCCCACTCCAGGGATTTGAGCAAAAGGAACGGAGTTTGCATCAATTATGTATGTATAACTGAGTGGATAGCCGAGAGGTAATGCTGCATAGTCGCCTTTTAAAGACGCTTTTACCGCTACCATAGTTTCTCCATCTATGTAATTTTCAGAACGCTTTTTTGTGGCTACGGAAGCCGGTTGGAGCGCTTCCGCTGTGGCTCCGTTAGCCAATGAATTCCCTGCAACGTGAACGCCATCACGTTGATGACTCAGTGTATGTATCACATGAGTCTTTTGTAGTTCTTTCTGCAAAATAACTACTTGTTCCCAGAGCTTTTTATGCTTTATTGTGGCACCTGTGTCATCTTTGTAACCGTTTTGAATCCAGGTCTGCATGTCATTATTGTACGATTTTACGCAGAAATGCGAATCGCACACTGTTAGTGTGGGGAATTCGCGATCGGCATTTTCAAGCGCCATCTTTAAAGATCTTATTTCAGCTCGCTGAGTTGAACAGTTTCTGAGTGATTCAGTTTTGGTAACTAATGGTTTGAATTTACCAAAGTGTCAGCGACCTTTAACAATCGCGCACGCTGCATTGTAGGATTTTTCTTCTGCATCGTAGTGTTGTGCAAATCTGTCCATGTAGATTACACATGTATATTGTTCGAGAGGCAGAATTTCGATTGGCAGAGGATATTCTTCTTCATATTCTAGATTTTCTAGTTTTTTCATTTTCGGGTCAAAATAGTATTTCACGTCTTCTGCAGCAAGAGAATTTTCCCATTGTATCCATTTTGGATCTAATGCCACAGCATTCAAATTGCGTGGGCTTGTTAATGCCTCAAGGGCTGATTCTGCTGTTAAAACAGATATCCTTCTGCCTTTGGGCTCTTTCTTTTGCTACAGCAGTTTGAACCGCTTTTAGAATTTTTTCAGTAGAACTGAATTTCATTTCAGCTTGTGTGTACAAATGTGATTTGTAAGCTATTGGTACCGTTTCTCCCTCATTAGAGGTTAGGTACGTGAACCCGCATCTTCCTGGGATGACTCGGATTACAAGGTTGCGTATGTTTTCGCGAGTTTGCAATTTAGTTTTAGCTAACATGTCTGTTTGCAATGATCTTAAAATTTCTGTGTGTTTCTGAGTCCAATTTATTGGTTTGAAATCAGGTTTTATTAATTCATAGAGAGGTTTAACCCTCTCTGCATAATTTAGAATGTATGTTATTCCGAATTTCAGGAAACCTAGTATTGATTGTAAGTTCTTCAGCGTTTTAGGTGCTTGGAGTACAGCACACTTCTCTAAGAAGTTGTCTGCTAGGCTTTTGCCTTCACTTGATAATTCATATCCTAAAAACAGGACAGTTAGCTGGGCAATTCTTGACTTTTTAAAGGTGAATTTGTAACCCTCAGCTGCAAACCCAAGTATTATGGTGTTCACTCTTTTCAAGTGAGTCTCCAGGTCATCATCTGTGAGATAAATGTCATCGACATAAGATAATGCCTCATCATCATATATTTGTAGTAACTCTGTTACTCTTGCTGAGAATAATCCTGGGCTATTCTTGAATCCCTGTGGGAGTCGACAGAAGTGTTTTTGCGACCCCATTATTGAGAAAGCGGTCAAATACCTGCTTTCAGGTGCAATGTTTTGACAAAAGAATCCATTAGAGATGTCTAATGTTGTTTTATATTTTTTGTGCACAATGTTATTCATTAGTGCTACACTGTGTGAGTTTTGTACTGCAAATATTTTGCAACATGAGTTAAGGTGTCTGTAGTCCAAAACTAGACGAAATGAATCATCTGGCTTGGAGACAGGAAACAAAGGATTGTTCATTTGTGAGGTGCATGTTTCAATCACCCCCTGGTGTTCAAGTTGATCTAAGATCTCCCTGACTTGCTTTTTAGCTTCTTGCTTAACTGGGTACTGCCTCTGTGCAGTGGGTTGATTTTTTAACTGGATTTTATGATGAGGAGAATCCTCATCCCATCCTACATGATTTTTATATAATGCCGGAGCTTGAGCTACTGCCCATTTTCTTGCATATATGGATTTTTTATGAGTTGAAATATGATTTGAGAAGGCAGGCATAATCATTTCTTTGCCATGAGGGCACTCCCTGACAAACTCTGGTGGCCAGTCTTTCTCAGCTAACAGGATGTCAAAGCCTTTCGAAAGGTTATCCCAAAAGAGACCCCTTACTTTCCTAGTCTTGTCCCCCTCTATACGTAATGTTATTTCGTATAACTTATGGGGTTTGCTAACTCTGGTGTCTGCAGTTTCCACTTGAATGTATTCATTCGTGTCCACTGCCTCCAGAAGATTCATCAGGATCTTGCGAGCTATGGTCACTTCTGCTGCGCTGTCTAGCATTGTCTGGGCCCACTCTCCGTTTTTCAGTTGTGTCCTCAGAATCCTCGGCATGTTTTATTATTTTAATACTAGCTACCTTCTTCTTTGGATATTGTAATTTTTTACTTTGATGAGCAGGTTCCTTGTCTTTGGACTTGACGTGCTCTTCTTTGTGTTCTGACCGTCCTCTTCTTTCCGATTTCTGTGAGGAAGTCTGAAAAGATCGAGAGGGACGTGTATCAATATCTTAATATCTGTCAGGTTTTCTCAATTTATCCCTATCTCTAAGGTTGTATCTTTTCTCAGAGGGCTTCCTCTGGGGAGACTTGCCACCTCGTTCTGGAGATCTATCGCTCCGTTGAGGAGACCTTCCTCTGGACTGGAATCGTTTTTCTCTGGGAGTGGATTATTTATTTCCATCCCAACTCTTTTTTGGAGTATTTAGATTATTTTTAATAAATGTTTTTTCAGGGTTTTCAAGTAGTTGGGGTTTTACTGGTTTCCCTCCCAAACTATCTCTACCTAGTTCTTCATATGATTTTTCTATGATTCTGGCAAGTTGGTCTGCTATATCTGTTTCTTTCAATCTCTGGAGGTATTTTATATCCTCCATTGCCAATTGAACTAATTCTCTATATGCCTTTGTTAATTCATTTATTTTAACTAAAAGTTCTTCACTTGACATTTTTTCAATGTCGGGATGTGGTGTGTAGCTGGCTAGAACCGGCCACGTGGCTCCTGGTCTACCTAGTGGACCGAGCCTGGTGATGTGATTTTGATGTTTTAGGGCGCCTTTAAACCAGAGCAGGTGCTCTTAGTAATTTAGTGGGATTTCAACATCCTCGAAAGGAGTGTATTCATCCAGAGGTTCCTCTATCTTGTAATAGTGGAATTCGTGTGTTACAGCGTTTGCTGCTGGAAAGTTTATCCATGAATAGAATACCTATGTCTGCCGATATTCATGGGCCTCTACCATGAATATGACTGTACCACCTCTTGGTGTTAGTCCATTTTCTATAAGTTTAAGAGTTATAGTTTTCCTTACATTTACCGGAATGATTATAGCATTCGGATCATTTTCTTGGAGACTTGTGTCATCCGCTAGGAGTTGAGCTGCTATTCTTGCTGCCTCCCTTTCGTCTTCACTTTCTACCATTTTTACTGACAGAAAGTTTTTTGTTGCAGATCAAGTTTCAAGGGAAACAAAGATTAGGTGCACAATATTTTGGAACACTGTATCCTTCAACGTTGACTAAACCAAAAACTATACATAGGATTCTCATCCTACTAAGTTCCGGCGGATATTAACCTTTTACCCACTCCAGACATCTTTTGGAGTATTTACGGGAAAAAGGGTCTGTGTGAAAAAGCACGACTGAGTTACTCTAATGTCTTGCGTTAGATTATCGCCTTACCAAACGTTGGGCGCCATGTAGTGTAGTTCCTATATTCCCAATAGGCTCTGCGCATTGGAATAATATAAACAGCAGTTTAGACGTAGGACTGAGGTCGACTAGGTCTCTACTGACTATATTAGACTTAATTAGTTTTGCCAGCTATCTCAGAGGTCACTAGAAACTTTCTCGAATAAACAAGGAGGAGTTTAACTTCCCTGGATAGACAAGAAGGGATTAGCTTCTGACAACCATAAACATGACAACTTTGCTCCCTCAGAATAAAGAGTGTATCTCTGGAGTCGTGTGAAAACAATAGACAATTATTTCACTCAGTCAATCGTGCGTACTTAGTTTCACCAGAGTGCAGAGAAATAGAGAGACGGGCGTTTTCAATGAAAGGTGTTATTTATTGAGCAGTCTTCTTTCTCATGCAAGAGAAATTAATTGCCACAATTGCAATACTTAGTATAAAGTAAAGTGCGTACAGTAAAAGGAGTATTATAAAATAATACTGTAAAAGCATTGATATGGTCTCTTAGCCATACGATACTTGAAAATGGATAAAATATATACATACATAAAAACATTGACTAACGTACTCAACCGGTGCTTCTAATCTACGCCTATCCCGGTGTACCTGACCTAAGCCTAATACGTCGGAAGGAGTAAGTAAGTAGCAGTTTAAGTTAAGTTGGTTTTGCCAAGGATTTGAATCAAGAATTCTCTTAAGGGTTTAGTCAGCTCCGTACCTTGGTAATAGAATGAAGGAGGTCTTGTATCTCTCTCTCAGGACTCGATATCCCAGCAACCCTCAAGGGGGGCTGGAAACACCGGAGCTGGATTTTCTCGGCTGGAGAAAAAGACAGCGTCTTTCTCAGTGCGTCAAAAGGGAGGGGCGGCGTCCGTGGGCTCTCGCATCAGCTGGGCTCTCGGGCAAGTAGATAGCCGCTCTGCTCCAAACCACCGTGTGTTTGCTTAAGGCAACGTTGGTATATTTATACCTGAAAGGTGCCGGGATTGACGTAAGGTTGGACATAAGACGTCACCAAGAACTAACAGTTCTTTCTGACTCTAGGAGTTCTTGTGCAAATCAAAACAAGAACTGGGGCATTTCCCGGGCTGCTGGAGGCTTGGTTTGTTTAAAGAGCGCGTTGTACTTTCTAGGAGTCTAGGGGAGTAGCCATGCTGTATTTGGACTGCATGGGCTATTACTAAATATGGATATGATACTTATGCCTTTATAAGGATATTATTATTATAGCCATACAAGGGCATAAATCGGGAATATCGAATTAGGGTCCTAGATAGAAACACAACAGTAAAACCATAAAGAGTATATAGTCTGGGAGTTTGTCATTACGAACTCCCCAGCACCATAATGGCTTTACTGAATTCTGGGAAGTTTGGTAACAAACTTCTCTACACATTAAGCCCATACTGATGCCAGTGTGGGATTTAATGAAAAATGGGTCCCTGAGTCGAGAGCCACCCGCTCTCGGGGTCCTGAAACACATTCTGGGCAGAGGTGCCAAGCCTTCTCCCCCAGGATGGGCAGGGTCCACAAAGCGGAAGATTCAAAAGCTTGCCACCTTTATGAGCTGCCCCAGCTATTTGCTGCTCCCAGCCCCTGGCACCCTCCGGTTTGGACCCCCACTTTGGTCGGGAGAATTTGCAGGAAAACAAAGACAGGATGAGAGGTATGCCCACCTTTGCCAACCCAACCTCTCAGGTAAGGGAGGCAAGGTGAAGCACAACTCCCAGTCCCCGCCATCTTGAAGATGGGTGGACCCAGTGACCCAGAGTAAGGCTTTTGCCCCCATCCCACTGGAGGGTGGCATAATAGGGGGTCGAGCCACCCAAGGAATGGACCCATTGGTCCCAACCTGTACCTACCTGAAACACCCTTAAATCTAGTATTAAGGGGCAACCCCAAACCTTGCCTCCTCAGACAAGAAGAAAGAAGTAGAAGGACCGAATAGCCATGCTGAAGGCAGAAGAGGAGGACACCAACTGAACTGTCCTCATCCCTACTGGCCTGTCCCGACTATGACCTGCTCCAGAGGAATCCCGGCGTGTCCAGCAGCCCCCGAAGACTCTGAGGGCCTGCCCTGCCTTCCCCAACCAGATGTTGTCTCCCGTGGGTACCGGATTTGCTTACCAACAGACTCTGGCGAAATCCATGAGTTTGCACTCGATGCCCAGGGGCCGAGTTTGAGTGGCCCGGCACCACAAGGAGGTCTCCCCGGGGATCCTGACCGGGGATCTGGCCATCCCTGACCTGCCTCAAGTCTCCTGATGACACCTGCAGCCCCTATCTGAAAGAGACACGTTAGTGATAGATTCCTTACCTTAGAATATCCCCAGGCGTCAGACTGGATCTGGAAAGTTTTGCTTTGCAGTACCCCTGCGCGTCAGTAGGTGGCGTCCTGAGGCTCCGCGTCCGTCACTGGCATCGTCAGCACCAAGATGATGTCACGGAGGGTACTTAGGCGCCACCCATGTGCGCTGACGTCAGTTCTTTCTTTTTCCGTGCCAGCAAGTGCAGATCCGGATTGATCACGTACCTTAGTCACTTTTTGACTACTTTTTGAGACTTTTGACTCCCCCTCCTTTTTTCTCCTGGTGCACGTAGGGATGCCCGGCTTCAAGTCTTGCGGGTTGTGCCGCAGTAACATGTCGGTGGCGGACCCGCACGATGTGTGCCTCTACTCCCTGGAGACCGACCACGAATCTCCCGGGACTGCCGAGAATTTTGTGCCATGGCCCGAAGGCTTTGCGGGAGCAGCGTCGTAAATTGCTGGAGGTCCGGCATTCCTCTCATCGCCGCTCCGGGTCTAGGGGCCGTTCCCAAGACCGCACGCGGGACCGGAGCTGTTGCTCTTTGCCTCCAGATTCCAGTAAGCAACGCCATAAAAAGAAGTCGAAGAAGCGTGTTCGCTATCAGATGTCCCCCGTTACTCCCAGCAGGTGGACGAGTGGGACAGGGGCTCTGCCCCTGCGGCTCCTCTGGAGCCTGGGAGTCCCGCAGCCTACCCGCTATAACCGGGTCCGTCGGCGACTCCCGAACAGATGCAAGCGTTTCTTGCTGCCATGGACCGCCATTTTAGACCCTAGGCTCCTGCCAGCATGCCTTCGGGCCCTGCGGTCCTGTGTCCAGATCCCGTTGGCCCCGGCACCACATGCTGCGTCCCTGGTTCTGGCCCCGGCGCCACGAGGTGCGGCAGGCTCCGGCCCGCCCTCGGTTCCACCCCCGGCGCTGCACTGGGTACTGTTTATCCCACCCCTGCCCTGGTTCCCGGACCATTTTGATCCGGCCTGGGACCCGAATTGGGAGGCGGCCCGGCCCGGCCCTGGCTGGCGGCATTTTCAGCACCATTCCCGACGCTGTTCGTCCCTTTTCCGGCTCTGCCGCCGCGACCGGTCCCCTCCACGTCGGAGGCGGGCAACGACTGGGACGGGTCAGAGGACCCCCTTGCCCGGCAATGTGACTTCAAGCAAGATTGGGTGGACGACCTGGAAGATGTGGGCGAGCTTGATATTTCTTCTGACCGGGAGTTTGCCTCTCCTCCGCCTACTATGGAGGAGGGTGCTTCGTACACCGTGGTTCTGCGTCGGGCTGCGGAGGCTCTTAATCTCGACCTCCCTCCGGTAGCCCTCAAGACCAACCTCCTCATGGAGGTGCTCCAGACGGCCTCTGCATCGTCGGAGCCACTGTTCCCTTTCAATGAGGCCCTTACCGAAGTCCTCTTGGGCACTTGGTTACGGCCGGCCACGGTGACGCCAATGGATAAAAATATCGCCAGGCGTCATCGTCCGGTGCCTGGTGATCCTGCCTTCCTGACCACTCACCCTATGCCTGAGAGCCTTGTCATTCAGGCCTCAACATTGCAGAGTGCCTTTCCCATGGCTCTGCCGGATAAGGACTCTAAACGGCTGGAACAATTTGGCAAGAGGTTGTTCTCCTCGGCCAGCTTGACGCTGCGGTCGGTTAACACCGCCTGCTTGTTGGGCCGTTACTCCCACGCAGTGTGGGATTCCGTGGCTCAGGTCTTGCCTCAGTGTTCTGAGGAGGTCCAGGCTGTCCTTTCCCAGGCGATTGCTGAAGGTAAGGATGCAGCTAAGTTTGCCATCAGGTGTTGTTTGGACACCGCTGATTCGTTGGGCAGGGCTATTTCCACGACTGTGGCGTTGCGGTGCCAAGCCTGATTGCGTTCAACTGGGTTTTCGGCAGATGTCCAGGGCTCGCTCATGGACATGCCGTTTGATGGCTCCCACGGTACAAAAGGGGGTGGTGATGGACGGAGCATCTGAACCAATCAAACACTCACACCCAGTCAAAAGATCTGGGTTTAATCCATCACCGTTCTTTAGCCCACTCTGCCACCCCAGTTCAGACATGGCTATATGCAAATCAGTCTGACCCTGTGCCTCATGGGAACAGTCCAGCCCGAACTGCCAAGCCATGCCTTCCCTGGACCGGAAACAAGCTTCCGAGGACCGGTTTCTGGCATTACAGCCGTCTTCAGCCCGGCTTGCTTGAATACAGTGGCAAAGTGAGCAAGGGACTCACGTCTGAGCATACCCTGCCACACTTATGGCGGCCAAAAGCGGTACAAAAGGGGGTGGTGATGGACGGAGCATCTGAACCAATCAAACACTCACACCCAGTCAAAAGATCTGGGTTTAATCCATCACCGTTCTTTAGCCCACTCTGCCACCCCAGTTCAGACATGGCTATATGCAAATCAGTCTGACCCTGTGCCTCATGGGAACAGTCCAGCCCGAACTGCCAAGCCATGCCTTCCCTGGACCGGAAACAAGCTTCCGAGGACCGATTTCTGGCATTACAGCCGGCTTCAGCCCGGCTTGCTTGAATCCAGTGGCAAAGTGAGCAAGGGACTCACGTCTGAACATACCCTGCCACACTTATGGCGGCCAAAAGCGGTACAAAAGGGGGTGGTGATGGACGGAGCATCTGAACCAATCAAACACTCACACCCAGTCAACAGATCTGGGTTTAATCCATCACCGTTCTTTAGCCCACTCTGCCACCCCAGTTCAGACATGGCTATATGCAAATCAGTCTGACCCTGTGCCTCATGGGAACAGTCTAGCCCGAACTGCCAAGCCATGCCTTCCCTGGACCGGAAACAAGCTTCCGAGGACCGGTTTCTGGCATTACAGCCGTCTTCAGCCCGGCTTGCTTGAATCCAGTGGCAAAGTGAGCAAGGGACTCACGTCTGAGCATACCCTGCCACACTTATGGCGGCCAAAGGCGGTACAAAAGGGGGTGGTGATGGACGGAGCATCTGAACCAATCAAACACTCACACCCAGTCAAAAGATCTGGGTTTAATCAATCACCGTTCTTTAGCCCACTCTTCCACCCCAGTTCAGACATGGCTATATGCAAATCAGTCTGACCCTGTGCCTCATGGGAACAGTCCAGCCCGAACTGCCAAGCCATGCCTTCCCTGGACCGGAAACAAGCTTCCGAGGACCGGTTTCTGGCATTACAGCCGTCTTCAGCCCGGCTTGCTTGAATCCAGTGGCAAAGTGAGCAAGGGACTCACGTCTGAGCATACCCTGCCACACTTATGGCGGCCAAAAGCGGTACAAAAGGGGGTGGTGATGGACGGAGCATCTGAACCAACCAAACACTCACACCCAGTCAAAAGATCTGGGTTTAATCCATCACCGTTCTTTAGCCCACTCTGCCACCCCAGTTCAGACATGGCTATATGCAAATCAGTCTGACCCTGTGCCTCATGGAACAGTCCAGCCCGAACTGCCAAGCCATGTCATCCCTGGACCGGAAACAAGCTTCCGAGGACCGGTTTCTGGCATTACAGCCGTCTTCAGCCCAGCTTGCTTGAATCCAGTGGCAAAGTGAGCAAGGGACTCACGTCTGAGCATACCCTGCCACACTTATGGCGGCCAAAAGCGGTACAAAAGGGGGTGGTGATGGACGGAGCATCTGAACCAATCAAACACTCACACCTAGTCAAAAGATCTGGGTTTAATCCATCACCGTTCTTTAGCCCACTCTGCCACCCCAGTTCAGACATGGCTATATGCAAATCAGTCTGACCCTGTGCCTCATGGGAACTGTCCAGCCCGAACTGCCAAGCCATGCCTTCCCTGGACCGGAAACAAGCTTCCGAGGACCGGTTTTTGGCATTACAGCCGTCTTCAGCCCGGCTTGCTTGAATCCAGTGGCAAAGTGAGCAAGGGACTCACGTCTGAGCATACCCTGCCACACTTATGGTGGCCAAAAGCGGTACAAAAGGGGGTGGTGATGGACGGAGCATCTGAACCAATCAAACACTCACACCCAATCAAAAGATCTGGGTTTAATCCATCACCGTTCTTTAGCCCACTCTGCCACCCCAGTTCAGACATGGCTATATGCAAATCAGTCTGACCCTGTGCCTCATGGGAACAGTCTAGCCCGAACTGCCAAGCCATGCCTTCCCTGGACCGGAAACAAGCTTCCGAGGACCGGTTTCTGGCATTACAGCCGTCTTCAGGCCGGCTTGCTTGAATCCAGTGGCAAAGTGAGCTCCCGCCTCTTTGGCGATAAGGCCGACAGTGCATTGGAGCGCTCTAAGGACTCACGGGCCACGGCCTAGTCCATGGGTCTTTCTACAAAGAACCCTGCCACTCCTGGCTTTCGTTCCTTTTGTGGCCAGGGCAGAGGCACCCAGGTGCGCTCCTCCAGCAAGCCTGTTCAGAACCAGCCTCAGCGCGGCTGTGGCTTCCGCAGGGGCGGGTCTGGAAACCAGCGCGTGGGTCAGTCTACCTTTACCCCCACTGCTTCCACCTATAAGCCTTCCTAATGTGAGCTTCAGGGAGCACCCCACACTGGTGGGTGACAAGGCCCGCCACCACCTCCACCACTGGCGGAAAATTACATCGGACAAAAGGGTGCTGCAGATAAACTGCCAGGTTTACTCCCTTCCCTTTCAGTCCTCCCCTCCAGCCATGCCTCCTCGGTGCCACCGCTTGTCGGGGGATCATTTGGCTTTTCTCCGGCAGGAAGTCACGACCCTCCTGGTCAAGGGGGCCATTGAGTGCGTTCCTGGTACGGAAGTGGGTAGTGGTTGTTATTCCCACTACTTTCTGGTCCCCAAGAAGGACAAGGGGGGCCTGCGCCCCATCTTGGACCTCCGGGACGTCAATCGTTTCCTCTGGAAGGAGAAATTCAAAATGCTGACCCTGGCTCAGGTCCTAGCTGCCCTCGACCCTAGAGACTGGATGGTAGCGTTGGACTTGCAGGACGCTTATTTTCACATTCCCATCCTGCCAGCCCGGCATTACCTGCGGTTCATGGTAAGCCACAAGCATTTTCAGTTTGCTGTGCTCCCCTTCGGCCTTACCAGCGCCCCTCGGGTGTTAACAAAAGTGATGGTGGTGGTCATAGCTCATTTGCGCAGGTCAGGGGTGTCAGTTTTCCCCTACCTCGACGACTGGCTGTTGAAGGCGGACTCACCGCAGGCGGTCGTCAACCACCTCCAGACTATGGCTGACCTCCTGCATTTGCTGGGGTTCTCCATCAACGTGCAGAAGTCCCTCTCAGAAGCTCCCCTTCATAGGAGTGGTTCTGAATTCGACGCTGTTTCGGGTTTATCCTCCCGAACAGCGAGTACGGGATATTCAGGCTATGATTCCGATCTTTCAGGCTCTATCCCGGGTTTCGGTTAGGATGACCCTACGGCTTCTGGGCAGATGGCCTCCTGCCTCCTGCTGGTGACGCATGCCAGATGGCATATGCGGGCTCTGCAGTGGGACGTGAAGTTTCAGTGGGCGCATCATCAGAGCAACCTGTCCGACCATGTTCAGATCTCAGAGGGCACTGCACAACAGTTGCAATGGTGGCTCATGAATCGCGATTGGGTCAGTGGCAGATCCCTCTCCCTTCCCCAATCGGAGCATACAGTGGTGAGGGATGTGTCCCTCCTGGGATGGGGAGGCCACTTGGGAGAGGCGGAGATCAGAGGCCTCTGGTCTCCGGCAGAGTCCCGGCTCCATATCAACCTTCTGGAGCTGCGGGCAATCCGACTTGCACTGAAGGCATTCCTTCCCTCTGTCCGGGGAAGTGTAGAGCAGGTGTTCACGGACAACACCACCGCCATGTGGTATTGCAACAAACAGGGCGGGTGGGGTCTTGGACCCTATGCCAGGAGGCCCTGCGCCTCTGGACATGTCTGGATCGTCAAGGCATTACCTTGGTGGTTCAACACTTAGTAGGTTCTCTGAAAGCCAGGGTGGACGAACTCAGCCGCCGCTACTTGATGGATCACAAATGGCGTCTGAACTCGGAGGTGGCGCAAGACCTCTTTCAGTGATGGGGAGAGCCTTGGTTAGATCTATTCACCATTGCAGAGAACGCGCAATGTCATCAGTTCTGCGTGTTGGAATTTCCAAGGCGGCAATTGCTCGGCGCAAGTGGAGTGGCGGTCTGTTGTACGCCTGTCCGCCTATACCACATATGCCCAGAGTGCTGAAGAAGAACAGGCGCGACCGGGCCCAGGTCATTCTTGTGGCTCCGGACTGGGCTAGAAGAGTATGGTATCCAGAGCTACTCAGTATGAGCGTCGATCCCCCGATCCGTCTGCCTCTTCGGGAAGATCTTCTGTCGCAGCAGCAGGGGACGGTCCTCCACCCAAACCTGTCCAGCCTCCACCTCCATGTGTGGAGATTGAGTGGCGACAATTAACACCATTCGATCTTCCTCCTGAAGTCTGTGAAGTCATTCTGGCAGCCAGGCGTCCCTCCACCTAAACGGTATATGCCTGCAGGTGGAACAGGTTTGTGGCATGGTGCACAGCAAAGACTGTGGATCTCCTTTCTGCCCCTCTTTCTGAGGTTCTTCTGTTCCTTCTCTCTTGGCCCAGCAGGGCTCTGCTCTGGGCAGTATTAAAGGTTATCTTTCGGCCATCTGAGCCTTTCTACTGCTTCCTGATCAGCCTTCTCTTTTCAAGTCCCCGGTTGTTAACCGTTTCCTTAAAGGCATTACGCATACGTTTCCACCCGCGCCCTTCATAATGCCTCAGTGGGACTTAAATCTTGGCTTGACTTTTCTGATGTGCGCTCCCTTTGAGCCCCTTCATAACTGTCCTTTGCATCTTCTCACCTTGAAGACTGCTTTCCTGGTTGCTATCACCTCTGCCAGAAGAGTGAGTGAGCTCCAGGCTCTTTTTTCTAAACCTCCTTTCCTTTCTATTCATCTGGATAAGGTGGTTCTGAGCACCCGTCCTTCTTTCTTGCCAAAGGTTGTCACGCCCTTCCACATCGGGCAAACCACACTTTGCCCACCTTCTTTCTGCCTCCGTATCCTTTCAGAGAAGAGAGGCTCCACAGTCTGGACCCAAAACGTGAACTCGCATTATATCTGCAGCGTACACACAAGTTCCGGGTAGATGACCAGCTCTTTATCGGCTACGTGGGTGCCAAAAAAGGTCGGGCCATGCACAAACGGACCTTCTCTCAGTGGGTCATTCTGTGCATCAAAGCATGTTAATCCTTGGCCAAGAAGGAGCCTCCTGTGGGACTGCATGCCCCTTCGACCAGGGCTACTGCAGCTACCACTGCCTTGGAGTGTGTTGTCCCCTTGCAGGACATTTGTCAGGGGGCTACGTGGGCCTTGCTGCACACGTTTGCAAAGCACTATTAACTTGATAGACAGGTCCGGGGACACAGCTTTTTTGGCCGTTCTGTGCTCCGTGACTTTCCGGTGTAATCTCGTTCGCAGACCCACCACCGGGGTTGGTATTGCTAGGGTATCTATTCTAAGGAAACAAGCTTCCGAGGACCGGTTTCTGGCATTACAGCCGTCTTCAGCCCAGCTTGCTTGAATCCAGTGGCAAAGTGAGCAAGGGACTCACGTCTGAGCATACCCTGCCACACTTATGGCGGCCAAAAGCGGTACAAAAGGGGGTGGTGATGGACGGAGCATCTGAACCAATCAAACACTCACACCCAGTCAAAAGATCTGGGTTTAATCCATCACCGTTCTTTAGCCCACTCTGCCACCCCAGTTCAGACATGGCTATATGCAAATCAGTCTGACCCTGTGCCTCATGGGAACTGTCCAGCCCGAACTGCCAAGCCATGCCTTCCCTGGACCGGAAACAAGCTTCCGAGGACCGGTTTTTGGCATTACAGCCGTCTTCAGCCCGGCTTGCTTGAATCCAGTGGCAAAGTGAGCAAGGGACTCACGTCTGAGCATACCCTGCCACACTTATGGCGGCCAAAAGCGGTACAAAAGGGGGTGGTGATGGACGGAGCATCTGAACCAATCAAACACTCACACCCAGTCAAAAGATCTGGGTTTAATCCATCACCGTTCTTTAGCCCACTCTGCCACCCCAGTTCAGACATGGCTATATGCAAATCAGTCTGACCCTGTGCCTCATGGGAACAGTCTAGCCCGAACTGCCAAGCCATGCCTTCCCTGGACCGGAAACAAGCTTCCGAGGACCGGTTTCTGGCATTACAGCCGTCTTCAGGCCGGCTTGCTTGAATCCAGTGGCAAAGTGAGCTCCCGCCTCTTTGGCGATAAGGCCGACAGTGCATTGGAGCGCTCTAAGGACTCACGGGCCACGGCCTAGTCCATGGGTC
This sequence comes from Lissotriton helveticus, assembly GCF_964261635.1. Taxonomy (NCBI): domain Eukaryota; kingdom Metazoa; phylum Chordata; class Amphibia; order Caudata; family Salamandridae; genus Lissotriton; species Lissotriton helveticus. The sequence continues at coordinate 783,346,142 of NC_136072.1, forward strand.
TTTCTACAAAGAACCCTGCCACTCCTGGCTTTCGTTCCTTTTGTGGCCAGGGCAGAGGCACCCAGGTGCGCTCCTCCAGCAAGCCTGTTCAGAACCAGCCTCAGCGCGGCTGTGGCTTCCGCAGGGGCGGGTCTGGAAACCAGCGCGTGGGTCAGTCTACCTTTACCCCCACTGCTTCCACCTATAAGCCTTCCTAATGTGAGCTTCAGGGAGCACCCCACACTGGTGGGTGACAAGGCCCGCCACCACCTCCACCACTGGCGGAAAATGACATCGGACAAAAGGGTGCTGCAGATAAACTGCCAGGGTTACTCCCTTCCCTTTCAGTCCTCCCCTCCAGCCATGCCTCCTCGGTGCCACCGCTTGTCGGGGGATCATTTGGCTTTTCTCCGGCAGGAAGTCACGACCCTCCTGGTCAAGGGGGCCATTGAGTGCGTTCCTGGTACGGAAGTGGGTAGTGGTTGTTATTCCCACTACTTTCTGGTCCCCAAGAAGGACAAGGGGGGCCTGCGCCCCATCTTGGACCTCCGGGACGTCAATCGTTTCCTCTGGAAGGAGAAATTCAAAATGCTGACCCTGGCTCAGGTCCTAGCTGCCCTCGACCCTAGAGACTGGATGGTAGCGTTGGACTTGCAGGACGCTTATTTTCACATTCCCATCCTGCCAGCCCGGCGTTACCTGCGGTTCATGGTAAGCCACAAGCATTTTCAGTTTGCTGTGCTCCCCTTCGGCCTTACCAGCGCCCCTCGGGTGTTAACAAAAGTGATGGTGGTGGTCATAGCTCATTTGCGCAGGTCAGGGGTGTCAGTTTTCCCCTACCTCGACGACTGGCTGTTGAAGGCGGACTCACCGCAGGCGGTCGTCAACCACCTCCAGACTATGGCTGACCTCCTGCATTTGCTGGGGTTCTCCATCAACGTGCAGAAGTCCCTCTCAGAAGCTCCCCTTCATAGGAGTGGTTCTGAATTCGACGCTGTTTCGGGTTTATCCTCCCGAACAGCGAGTACGGGATATTCAGGCTATGATTCTGATCTTTCAGGCTCTATCCCGGGTTTCGGTTAGGATGACCCTACGGCTTCTGGGCAGATGGCCTCCTGCCTCCTGCTGGTGACGCATGCCAGATGGCATATGCGGGCTCTGCAGTGGGACGTGAAGTTTCAGTGGGCGCATCATCAGAGCAACCTGTCCGACCATGTTCAGATCTCAGAGGGCACTGCACAACAGTTGCAATGGTGGCTCATGAATCGCGATTGGGTCAGTGGCAGATCCCTCTCCCTTCCCCAATCGGAGCATACAGTGGTGAGGGATGTGTCCCTCCTGGGATGGGGAGGCCACTTGGGAGAGGCGGAGATCAGAGGCCTCTGGTCTCCGGCAGAGTCCCGGCTCCATATCAACCTTCTGGAGCTGCGGGCAATCCGACTTGCACTGAAGGCATTCCTTCCCTCTGTCCGGGGAAGTGTAGAGCAGGTGTTCACGGACAACACCACCACCATGTGGTATTGCAACAAACAGGGCGGGTGGGGTCTTGGACCCTATGCCAGGAGGCCCTGCGCCTCTGGACATGTCTGGATCGTCAAGGCATTACCTTGGTGGTTCAACACTTAGTAGGTTCTCTGAAAGCCAGGGTGGACGAACTCAGCCGCCGCTACTTGATGGATCACAAATGGCGTCTGAACTCGGAGGTGGCGCAAGGCCTCTTTCAGTGATGGGGAGAGCCTTGGTTAGATCTATTCACCATTGCAGAGAACGCGCAATGTCATCAGTTCTGCGTGTTGGAATTTCCAAGGCGGCAATTGCTCGGCGCAAGTGGAGTTGCGGTCTGTTGTACGCCTGTCCGCCTATACCACATATGCCCAGAGTGCTGAAGAAGAACAGGCGCGACCGGGCCCAGGTCATTCTTGTGGCTCCGGACTGGGCTAGAAGAGTATGGTATTCAGAGCTACTCAGTATGAGCGTCGATCCCCCGATCCGTCTGCCTCTTCGGGAAGATCTTCTGTCGCAGCAGCAGGGGACGGTCCTCCACCCAAACCTGTCCAGCCTCCACCTCCATGTGTGGAGATTGAGTGGCGACAATTAACACCATTCGATCTTCCTCCTGAAGTCTGTGAAGTCATTCTGGCAGCCAGGCGTCCCTCCACCTAAACGGTATATGCCTGCAGGTGGAACAGGTTTGTGGCATGGTGCACAGCAAAGACTGTGGATCTCCTTTCTGCCCCTCTTTCTGAGGTTCTTCTGTTCCTTCTCTCTTGGCCCAGCAGGGCTCTGCTCTGGGCAGTATTAAAGGTTATCTTTCGGCCATCTGAGCCTTTCTACTGCTTCCTGATCAGCCTTCTCTTTTCAAGTCCCCGGTTGTTAACCGTTTCCTTAAAGGCATTACGCATACGTTTCCACCCGCGCCCTTCATAATGCCTCAGTGGGACTTAAATCTTGGCTTGACTTTTCTGATGTGCGCTCCCTTTGAGCCCCTTCATAACTGTCCTTTGCATCTTCTCACCTTGAAGACTGCTTTCCTGGTTGCTATCACCTCTGCCAGAAGAGTGAGTGAGCTCCAGGCTCTTTTTTCTAAACCTCCTTTCCTTTCTATTCATCTGGATAAGGTGGTTCTGAGCACCCGTCCTTCTTTCTTGCCAAAGGTTGTCACGCCCTTCCACATCGGGCAAACCACACTTTGCCCACCTTCTTTCTGCCTCCGTATCCTTTCAGAGAAGAGAGGCTCCACAGTCTGGACCCAAAACGTGAACTCGCATTATATCTGCAGCGTACACACAAGTTCCGGGTAGATGACCAGCTCTTTATCGGCTACGTGGGTGCTAAAAAAGGTCGGGCCATGCACAAACTGACCTTCTCTCAGTGGGTCATTCTGTGCATCAAAGCATGTTAATCCTTGGCCAAGAAGGAGCCTCCTGTGGGACTGCATGCCCCTTCGACCAGGGCTACTGCAGCTACCACTGCCTTGGAGTGTGTTGTCCCCTTGCAGGACATTTGTCAGGGGGCTACGTGGGCCTTGCTGCACACGTTTGCAAAGCACTATTAACTTGATAGACAGGTCCGGGGACACAGCTTTTTTGGCCGTTCTGTGCTCCGTGACTTTCCGGTGTAATCTCGTTCGCAGACCCACCACCGGGGTTGGTATTGCTAGGGTATCTATTCTAAGGTAAGGAATCTATCACTAACGTGTCTCTTTAAGATGCACAAGTTACTACTTGTGTAACAATATATCTGTAAGAGACAATATTTAGTGATAGATTCCTTACCACCCCACCCATCCTCCCCGATGTGCAAATGAATTACTAGGGTTAGGTCATCCCTTTCATGGCCCTAGTTCTATGCACCAATGGTCAGTGTCTTGCATGGCTCTGCGTTCCTGGCGCGGAAAGTCGTGTACAGAACTGATGTCAGCACGCATGAGTGGTGCCTATGTATCCTCCGTGACGTCATCTCGACACTGACGACCCCAGTGACGGACGCGGAGACGCAGGATACCACCTACTGACACTCAGGGATACTGCTAAGCAAAACTTTCTGGATCCAGTCTGATGCCTGGGGATATTCTAAGGTAAGGAATCTATCACTAACTAATGTCTCTAACAGATATATCATTACACAAGTAGTAACTTGTGCTTCTGGAGGATCACCGTGACTGGAGCCGGTAAGAAAACACCAACGCCAAAAGACACCCCGACACCCCCAAGGCCTTGGGTGGCCCAACCAATGTTGTCCCGGCATTCTAAGACATCTCAACCTACCTCTCCCAACAGTAGTCGCCTCTAGAAGATCTTCGCGCCTGAGCCTGCAGAGTTTGTTCAAACTGGAGAATCCCCATTGAAAGTCGAAGGGAACCCAATGCCAAAAGCAGCACCTTGCACCCGGCTGCCCTAGTGCTACTGGCTACTGGGGGTGCACCTTGGGTGCTTACTTGATACCCCCTTTGCCCTGAGCTTATCTCCAGAAGCTTTGCTCCCTCAACCTTGTAGCCTGCTCGTGAGCAGCCACCAACCGGAGGCCCCCTTTCCCCCGTTGGATAACATTGGGCCTCAGCACTCAGCACCCTGCAGCCCTAGTGCCGCTGAGGGTGCTCATGGAGTGCATCCTTGACCAGGGGGGGGGACCCTTGTTCTAACCCCAGAACCCCAACTTCCAAAACCAAGTACTTACCTGTAAACTGATAACTTAATTTCCTCCCATAGGACTGTGGAACTGGAATTTCAGTTAAGTCATACAAGTGTGTTTTTATAACAAATTGCATTATTTGCCTTAATCCAGGATATGTCTCAGTGTGGTATATAGGTATACCACAATGAATAAGGAAACCCATCTGAAAAGTAATCCAAAAATTACTCACAAAGTAACTGTATAATAATTTTAACTGATTATGAACATTTGACTTACTGTAACCAAACCAGTTGCATTCAACTGCATTATTCATACAAAGTACTATTACATTTACCTGTGCCAGGCCTTGCTTGGTTCTAGAAATATAATATAACTAAATAATATTTTTATACAAAACAAATTGTTCAGAGTTCAGTCTTTAGAGTGTGTGAAATAAATTTCTCGCCTGAGTGTGTACAGTAAATGCTTAACACTACCTTCTGATAAAGCCTTACTGCTAGCCCACATTACCACAAATAGAGAGTAAGGTATTATCTACTTTAGCCTCTGTAAGCCTTTGGGGATCCACTCTGTGCATACTATACCTTACTTCTGGTATACTATATGCAGAACCAGCATCCTACAACATCCCAGCCATTTGCTACACTAAGAGTGCAGTAAATTTGCTGAAAGGCCTGTGTGGCCTGGTCTACATTGGTAAAACTGAACGAAAAATCAAAGTCCAGTTAAATGAACATGAGCAACATAAGAACAATGAATCCCAAATCAGCAATAGCCACTCACTTCATGACATCAACATCTGTCAACTACGCTACATGATATTAGAAACCGTTGATAACCTTGAAGGCAGAGACACTACAGTACCTTCTACAACAGGAGACATACTGGATTATAAGACTTGATTCGCTCATGACTAATGGTCTCAACGATCACATTGAATACAGTTTTGTTTATAAATTAAGGGAGCACCAGTTGCCCCAGGTTGTAAGAACATTTGCATCATACCTCCCTTGACATTCATTTCACAGGCCTAGGTCCTTTTTTAGGTCTCGCCTGGCGTTAGCAGTGCGCATGCGCTGCTCTCGCCATGCAAGGGCTTCTTGGAATCAATACGATTCCAGAAGCTCGCTTTCTGCTCCGTCCATGTTTTGCATTGGTGCGCGTCATTTTGCGTCACCAATTATGCAAAACCGGGTGTTATGATTGTCCAGGAGGGTTTTTAGTCCCTCCTGGTTACAACCCTGTCAGCTTTTGGCCCCGTTCACTGGGATTGCATCTTTTACTGGCAGCGGGAGACAGTGTCTCTTAACTAGCCGCTAAGCACTTTTTTTTGGTATAGCTTTTCGCCGTCCCTCGCTGCTCGTCAGGCTGTGTTTCAACGCCCTCCCATGCAGCGTCAAGCTTCAGTGAGTGCTGCACGTTTTACAACAAATTCAGGTTAGAAAGTGGCCACACTAACATTAGCATTGTTTTCTAGCCTCTGTTGTAACCTACTGTGCATCTAGCATTTATATATTTTTAAGTAATGTGTTGCGTTGCATAAGTAAAAGAGCAAAAGTGCCCCACTTCGATATACCGCTATTTGATTATTTTCTCCGTGGCTGTCTAATCGACTCAACTACGAAGTGTAGCGGCAGAACTTATGTTCCTAGTTTTTCTCTGACTTCAGAGAGAGGATTTCCAAGTTTTGCATGCAGCTACCCCAGCACCCTCCCCCTTCGCTGCTTGAGCCCTGCCCCCGAGTTGCTTGTGTCTAAATATTTAGCCAACCCCTGCAGTTCTCCTCTGTCCCTGCTCTCTCCTTCACTCCATACAGTTGTAACCTGCATTTAACGTGTCTTATATTCTGAAGGTTTCAGTCCCTACTGAGAAAAGGTGTCTTGTATTTTACACTCTTATTATTGTCACACTGCATCATGTTGTTTAGAGAATAATTAGAGCTCTTGAGGTTTTGTGGCTGTGGCATTGCAGCATCACACTTTTTAAAACAGTGCTGACTTCAAATGCCAAGTTTAAAAGACTCTGAGACTACGGACCTGGACTGCAGTTTAGGTTCCTGCAGTTGTGCAAAAAGGTTTAGCAATAAGCAAATTAGTGCACCAGGATTTTACATACTTATAAATCCCTTTCTGACTTCCCTGACATCTGCCGCAGGTTAAGAGTGCGGCCTGGCACTCAACGAAATCTTTATTTCTGAGTGTCAAGTCTGGAACTCTTTCTGTCCGCACAGTTCTAGAAAAAACGCCCACTGCAGGTTTCTAAGAAGTGTCAATGTAGCAAATTAAGTCTGAAAGGCCTCTCTGCCTTCTCCTGCCCTGGGCTGTTTAACCCTTCATTGCCTATAAGAAAAAACAAGAGCGGAGTAATTCAGGGAAAATCCAAGTGTGTTGGGGCATCGGGTCAATCTGCTGATGCCAATAAGATCCTGGAGGATAAGCCCCGTGATTGGGGAGCCTGTGCGGGCCGAGGGAATCAAAGCCAGGCAAGCCCGGGTGACGGGCAAAGGGCAAATTAAACTTGGGAACGAAATCCCGGAGCCAACGGCTCGATGGTCTTGCTGGAAGGGTCCGCTGAAAAGGAGGAATGAAGCCTCTGTCGTTACAGAGCAATGCTTGGGCGAATTAAGCGTCCAGAAGCTTATTTCGCCCAAGCATTGCTCCGTAACGACAGAGTCTTCATTCCTCCTTTTCAGCTTATCCTCCAGGATCTTATTGGCATCAACAGATTGACCCGATACTCCGACCCACTTGGATTTTCCCGTAATTACTCCGCTCTTAGTTAGAGCACTACCCTAAATTTTATGGCATGGGGACGTGGCCAAGCAGCATGGCCGACAGGACGTGAGCTCCGTCGGCTCCCGGCAGGCCGCTACTTTGATCCTGAAATAAAGATCCTTACAGGGCTCATTGGCGTGATAATAATGTGTCCACGAGCTCGGACTGCACTGGGCTACATCCTGACCCACTTTGAGGCTGCTGGCAGCCAGGACAGCGGCGGACATGGCCGGACTGTCCGGGGGCGGGTCCGCAGTTACTCAAGGCCGGGGACTTAGGCCTACCCCGTGCGACAGTGGTATCCTGACGCGGGAGGACCCACTGCCATCGGGGCCTCCCGCAGCGAGTGGTGTACCAGGACCGGAGGGGGCCCGCTGACAGCTGGGGCCCCGGGTTGGAGTACGTGGCCGGTGGTCGCCTGGTCTGACGAGGAGGGAGCGGCCTGGCCGGTCTGGTGACGGGGCCGCCGTTAATTGAGGCCGGGGTCTGCGGCCTGCAACCGCGAGTCGGGGGTGGACAGGTGCCGGGAGGCCCACTGCCATCGGGGCCTCCTGCGGTGAGGAAAGCAACAGCAGCGGACTGGGGCCCACTGTTAGCTGGGTCCTGATAAGGAGGGAGCGGTCTGCCCTGCCCGGAGACGATGCTGCTGGAAGCTGAGGCGGGGTCTGTGGCCTGCACCCGTGAGGAGGTGGCGGCCGAGAGCTGGGAGGCCCGCTGCCATCGGGGCCTCCTGCGGCGAAGAGTGCGACTGTGGCGGACCGGGGCCCGCTGCTGGTTGGGGCCCCAAGAGGAGAGATTAGCCTGCGGCTGCCGCCTCGGAGGACAAAGGGGCCCGCTCTGAGCTAAGGTGCAGTGGCCGTGCTTGAAGCTGAGGTCTGCAGCCGCCCCCTGCGAGACGGGGGTAGCCTGCCACGGGAGACCCACTGCCATCAGGGCCCCCGGGAGCAGACGAACGGCGACAACCCGGGGCCCACTGTCAGCTGGGGCCCCGGCGTGGAGGGAGTCCCCTGAGGCCGCCTGGCTCCTGTGGAGGGAGCCGGGGCTGTTATTGGAGCCGGGCTGTATGTGAAGTGGAGGGGCCGGGGAAAGTGACCGGGGAAAGTGACCGGAGCCCCATGACAATCTGCGGACTGCGGGAGGCCTGGCTGTTGGACCCGTGTGCCGAGGCAGGAGAGCCCGGTAGATGGGAAGTAGGTGTGCCCTCTGACCCCTCTGTGCGGGACTGGTAGAGTGGTGATTTGCCTAAGGGGATGCCCCGTGGCGACGAGACTCCCTGAGAAGCCTGCATTCCAGAAGGTGTGGCTGCGGTCCGTTACGGAGTGACGCCCCGGGTGGCTTGCTATAAAGGTCCTGCCAGTGTGGCTACGGCGGGGGAGTTCCTGAGAGCCGGCCTAACATGGGGAGAGCCCGGGAGGGCTGCAGAGACGGTGCAGGGGCTCCTGCGGATTACAGAGGATTGCCGGGGGATTCGCTGGGCCCCCTTGTTGACCGAAGTGTGAGTGGAGTGGCCCTGCCCGGACGTGGCTTTGGCCCCCGTCGTCGTGGACGTTCCGAGAAGGGCCTAGGCGACGTGAGAGGACCACAGTGGTGGGTTGATGCGGACAGGGAGTGAGTTGGAGTCTGGCGAATAGTCCGTGTGTCACCTTCATCTGCACGGGTTGTAGTTTGGGGTTCGTGGGACTTCCTCTGCCACCAGGGGAGCGTTAAGGGGACTTTTTTCTGATGTCCACGATGTGTAAAGATAAAACGCCCGGGCTACGCAGCCCAACACCATAAGGCAGTATACTATGCAGCGGCTCCCTTCGCAGAGGATTACACGCCAGTCGGGACAGGATGAGGGGGACCCGGCTCCTGAGGAGCCCTCCCGGGCAGAACTGTTAAAGGCGATACAGGGGTTCCATTCGGCCCTGGAGGGTCAAATTGAGATGGTGTCCATCGACGTGAATCTGTTACGGACTGACCTGCGCAAAGTGGCCGACAAGTTTACAGATGCGGAGGGGAATATCACCCAATTGCAAGGGGAGGTGGCGTCCCTCAAACTTACTACCACGACGGAGACGCTGGAGCGGAGAGCAGAGGATGTGGATGGGAGAGCGCGCCGCAGTAACATAAGAGTACTGGGTATTCCGGAACGGGCGGAGGCAGGCAACCCAGAACGTTTTCTGGAGCACTGGATTCGTACTGTACTGTGTCCGGAGGGTCTATCAGATGTATTCGTGATTGAACGAGCCCATAGAGCGTTGATACCGCCGCCGAGGCTCGGAGCTCCACCACGGGCCCTCATTGTTAAGATCCTCAACTATCGCGATAGAGACTGCATCCTTAGAGCGGCGAGGGAGTCTGCGGATCTCACGTTTGAAAATGCAAAGGTCTCCATTTTTCCGGACTATAACCAATTGGTCCAGGAGCAGTGGAAGTCCTTCCTGGCAGTTAAACAAAAACTCCGGGAGTTGCACCTACAGTATATGCTGCTCCACCCGGCTAAACTTAAGGTTATTTCCCAGGGAAAGGCGCACTTCTTTGAAGCCCGGAGGAAGTCTGGGAGTGGCTCGAGATTAGGGGGGATGCCCTCCCACCGGGAGAGCGTGGAGAAAACCGCAACACATGGGGGACAAGACCACAGAGGAGGCGTAACAAAAGGCGACGGCGTTGGTCCCGCACAGAAGAGGGAGAGGAGGGCCGCTGAGTCACGATGGGGGAGGATGGATCCCTCCGCCTGGATTTGATGGGGTCTGACCGCTTGCCAACGAAATCAAAGTCTCCCCCTCCGGGAGAAGTTCTCATACCGGACACGCTGCACCCCACCACGGATATTATTTCCCCTACCAGTGCTACGATTCCGGAGACGGCTGGGGCACAGGGACAGGTGTCAGAAACCCAACGTGAGGAGCGGAACTGGTACTGCATGGCTTGATGGACTCTGGGCCTGGTGGTTGACCGATGTCGGACCGTAAGGGGGCCACTACTTAGAGGGAGGCTATATTCAGTTATAGGTTTCAGAGCTGGGGGTGGCATGTTAGAGAGCGAAGGGTTGGACGCACGTTGGAATCCTCCACTGTAATGGCCTGAGTACTGCATTTATGACCTGATAGCCGCCTTGCTGGGAGCTGAGTGGGAGGGGGGGGTTATTTCTTTTCTCTGTTGGGAGGTTTAGCCAGGTTTGGCGGATGGGGAGGCTGTGCACGTCCTGGCACCAGCATTGGAAGAGCATATCGGCGGGTTTTGTTGTTGCTAGTATATTGCTCGTGGGTGGGGGAGGGGTCGAGATGGCGTTGTTGAAGGGGAATGTTGTAGGCATCAGATGTATGACACTTCGCGCATGGGGCTGGAGGGACATTGAGGGTGGTGTTTTATGGGGAGGCGGGATACATCATCGACAATGGGATACAAGTTTATGAGCTGGAATGTGAGAGGGCTAGGTACTTGCACTAAAAGATATAGAGTCCTTTCTTGGCTTCGTAGGCACGGGGTTTCAATTGCATGTCTTCAGGAGACCCATCTTACGGACGAGGGGGCGCAGAAGCTGTGTAAAAAGTGGCGGGGACAGGTATTCCACTCCTCTTATTCTACATATGCTAGAGGGGTGTTGATTTGGGTAGCGCCCGGGGTACCATTCGTAGTCCAGTATGTAGAAGCAGACATTCAGGGCAGATGCCTGCTCCTCAGGGCAAAATTAGATGGTAGGAACATTGTCCTTTTGAATACATATGCACCTAATGTGGATGATCCGGGCTTTTTTCAGGCTCTCCAAGACGTCCTGATTTATGATTTGGGGGCTCCAATTTTTTGGATGGGGGATTTCAATTGTGTTCTGGACCCGGTCCTCGATAGGTCTCCACCACGGGAGGGCACGAAACCCCGAATGACTGCCCAGCTTCAGGAGGTCATGGAGAATATAGGGGCCGTGGATATTTGGCGACAGACAAACCCGACGTTGCAAGTTTACACCTGTTTTTCCCCCACTCATAATACATATAGTCGCCTCGACAGGGTTTTAGTTGTTAACGCGGAGACTAACATGTCCATAGAAGTGACACACCGAGCGCGCTTTCTATCCGACCACTCCCCAGTGGCATGCTTGGTACGGTGGGGAACCCCGGTTTCCCGCCCACGTACTTGGAGGTTTCCGGTGGATATCCTCAGAGACCAGGTGGGGAAGGCGCATGTGGAGATGGCCCTCGGGGACTATGTGGACCTTAATTGGGAGGAGGGGGCTGTCGCTGGCCACCAAATGGGAGGCTCTAAAGGCAGTGGTGAGGGGAGCCTCTATGGGACTCACGTACGGAGTCCGGAAGCAGCTTCTGCAGGATCTGCGGGCGGCAGAGGAGGTACTGGTAAATGTCCAAGCAGAGGCATCCTCCGACGACCTGCAGGGGAGGAGGAGTACACGGCCCTTGGTAAGTTCCATGATATTCTGGACCGACTTGATATACCCTAGGCCAATATAGGCAGCGGCTCCATAGGGAAGGAGACAAGTCGGACGGCTATTGGCATGGATCCTTCGAAAAGAGAAAACCCCAGGACGTATTGTGGATCTGCGAGACTCCCATGGGGACGTGGTGCATTCGGAGCGTGCAATTCTCGAGACCCTCAGATCCCACCATCAGCAGGTATACACTGCGGACCCAGGCATATCCGCGGCTTCTTATTCCCCTTATCTGCAGGGACTGACCCTCCCATCCCTCTCCACAGCGGACCAGGAGGAACTGGATCTTGCACTAACATTGGGTGAGGTGCGGGCAGCTCTGGCCCGCCTGCTGCACGCGAAGTCGCAGGGAAGTGATGGATTCCCGCCGGAGTTTTATCACGAGTTCGGAGACACACTGTTGCGTCTCCTCGTACAGGTCTTTGCCGAGGTCTTTGAAAACGGATCTCTCCCGTAGAGCATGTCCAGTGGGTAGATTTGCATTATCCTTAAACCGGGGAGAGGACAAACTCGACCCTTCCGCATATCGTCCAATCACCATGATCATTACAGATGTGAAAATCTTGACTAAGTTATTGGCCACCCGGCTGGCCCCACATATGGCGCAGTTGGTCCATCCGGACCAATGCAGCTTTATTCGAGGGCGTAACACCGCCATGAACCTACGGCGCTTGAATCACATCACACATGAGGTCCAGGCATCGGAAGACCAGACGGTGCTCGTGTCCGTTGACCTTGCCAAGGCGTTCGATACAGTAGACTGGGGTTCCTTGCAAGAAGTCCTCCGAGTGATGGGCTTGAGCCCCAACTTTTGCCGCTGGATCCGTATCTTATATAACCCCCCCCGGGCTAGGGTACGACTGGGAACGGTGCGTTCGGAGGAGTGGCAATTGGGACGGGGTACACGACAGGGGTGTCCCCTCTCGCCACTACTCTTTGCCCTGGCAATAGAGCCTTTAGCCGTCCGGATCCGTTTGGAGATGTCGCAGTGGGGCATACGAGTGGGGGACACATGCAATATTGTCTCCCTATATGCAGATGATGCCTTGTTTTATCTGAGGGCCCTGAGGGAGGCACTGCCTGTGTTGCTCCATCAGCAGGATAGGTTCGGAGATGCATCGGGACTGAGACTCAATAGACACAAGTCCCTGATTTATACGTTGTCAGGGCAGGAATTGGTGCCCCGGGAGGATTTGCTGGAGCTCGGGCTACGATGGGAAACAGATAGTTTTCGCTATTTAGGTATCCATGTGGCATCAACGGAGGCACGTTCACTGGCCTGCAATATTGATAGGGTGATTAAGTCCCTGCAGCGCTCTGTGTCCTTCTGGAACACCCTCCCGTTATCCCTCATGGGTCGGCTGGCCGTCGCTAAGATGGTGATGCTGCCTAGGACACTTTATATACTTCAGAACATGCTATGTCCTCTTCCCCCTAGGGTCTTTCGAACTCTGAATATGCTCCTTACGTCCCTACTCGGGGTGGACCGGCCTAGTAGAGTAGCCCTTCATACAGTGATGCGCTCCTATGAAGAGGGAGGCCTAGAGGCCCAGCGCTTTGATTTGTATTATTATGCTGCGCAGCTGCTATCGGCTGCCAGATGGTTTGCGGATGCAGACGTTTGGGAGACGCAGCTATTGGCGGGTAGAGCGACGGTGCAGGAGTTACAGGTGGCTTTAATGCGGGGTAGGGGGGCAAGTGAGACTTTGCCCTACGTCGTGAGACATACAGCGAGAGTTTGGCACCTATTCGTTGAGAGGGTGTTGCGGACGGCGCCCTTCCACAGGGACCTGCCGATTTGGATCCTGGCGCCCATGGTGACAATGGAACAGCATATGTCCTTTCGGGCCTGGCGGGAGGGGGGCTGCGAGCACCTGGCCGACCTATACCCCACCGAGACCTTTTTGACCTACGAACAAGCGGAGGAGGCCTTCGGTCTTCGTAGAGGGCAGTACCTGCATTATCAGGGCCTGCGCGATGTAGTGCGGTCGCTTTGGGCTCAGTATCCGGAGGTGCCCCGATGACTCACGCCTTGAATATTCTACTGTCTTGTGGCAGGGTCCGTAGACTTATTTCCCTACTATATGCTGCCATGCGTCGGGACCTGGGAAGCGGACTTAGGCACACCACTGGACCAGGGGTAGCGTAAGCGAATAGGGGTCCTAACACAGAAGGTATCTTGTAATGCACGCTTTAAATTAATACATTTTAATTTCCTGCACCGCACCTACCTCACTCCGATCTTATTGAAGCGTTACTCCCCAGACAGGGAAGATGATTGTACCAGATGTTGCGCAGAGGGGGCAGGGTTCCTGCACTTGACTTGGGACTGCCCGCTCATCCAGAGTTTTTGGGTGAGTGTAGTAGAACACATACTGGCCACAACGGGACTCCGTATCACGCTGACACCTTTGCACTGCCTGTTGGCGCTGGTCCCACGGCCAAAGAAACGAAAGCTGTCCTATAGATTAATGCAATTGATGTTGGTGCTGGCCAGACACAGGGTGGCTATCACTTGGATGAGCCAGAGGGCCCCGGAGATACCCACGTGGATCAGGGATGTGCGGGAATGGTCCCTAGCAGAGGAAACACATATGCAGAGCTGCAGGAGGGATGAGAAATTACAAGAGGACCTACTGGCCTGGCGAGCCATGTGTGCGACAGGATTGGGGGTACGGGGACACACTTCCCACAGCGACTCAGAAGGGACGAGTGGAGAGCTATTCTCGCCGCAGGGATCGGGATCTGAGGAGGAGGCCGGGGGAGCCCCCTAAGGTGCAGCTAGTATACGGTGTAGTGTAGGGACTGGTTAAGTACTCACAATGATGCTTTTTTCTTGTATGTTATTCTGCTAGGTCTTCTGGGTGATCATGTATCTTGGTGCGGCCTCTAGTCAACGAAAGTGCCTTAATGAGTCAGTCGATGTGTGTACGTGCTGTTTTGATGCCAATTGGGGGGGGGGTGTTAAATGTCTGTACAATATAAAACTGAAAAATAAAGTTAAAAAAAATAATAATAATTATATGGCCATTGTCCTGGTGATGACCTGCAATCGTTGAGGTTAAAACGCCGTCGACTACCTAGCCTAGAACTCAGGCGCTGTTGTGTTCAATCTATTTACCTTAAATACCCCAAAAAACACTGTATATAACGTGCAATTTTGACCACCTTTATCGTTCTGTAATTGTGTTGCTGTTCACGCTGTATTTCATACTCCTTGTCACTGCGCCGCCCCACTCTTTCACCTACACGCCCAATGCCTACCCTGTGTGTTATGGTCATTTTGTATTTATGTACTGTAGTGCTTCTTAACTACTCATGAAATTATAGTTTATCTTTACTTTCTTTACCTACGTTGTGGTCTTCCTCTCCCTTTTTTCCCCTCCCCAATTGTGATTGATACCACTGCTTTAAACTGACCTGTTTTTAAATATTGTCCAGTTGAGACATTGTTTTCTAAGAAAGACAGCACGCAATTGGGCAAAGGCGGGTGTATGTCCCGCCTTTGCTCTGCCCACGGCCTATTGCTTGCGGTTACCCGCACAGGCCCCATCTGTTTTCAATTATCGTGCCCAGACACGGGTGCGATAATTGAAAACAGATCGCTCGCTGTGCTTGTTTTTCTTTTAATATACATTTGCAATACGATGATGTGATTGCTAAAGAGTCGCAGACAGTGCCCCTGGAAGCAACTCAGCGTTTATGCTCTTCTGTAAACTTATTCCATTCCTACTGCTTTTAAGTCAGCTGAACTCACGGTGTTCATAATACTTCACGGTGCAGGAATCACAGAGCTGAACAAATCGGTGTTCTGAGCAGAGGGAAGTGAAACGCTGCATTTAGCAGCATCCCAAAGGAACCAGCTGCTGCACAGAAAGGTGAAGCAATCAACATGCTTTGTATGATCAAATCTAGTGTTTATCCTTCCAGGATGCTGAGAGGAGGCATAAAAAAATGCATCATACACTCCGAGCAGGGACAGCAAAATAAGAGTCATATGGATAAAGGAGGTACACTTGTAAAGGGCTGCAATGAGAGTGGGGAGGAGGGGGGGGGCAGATTCCGGGGCTGCTGCGTGTAATGGACAGCCTGTCTTCGAGCAACTCAGCTGTGAAACGACGCATGCCTCCAGTTTACTCCCCTGCTCTGATGGCAATTCGTATTCTGCAGCACTGTGCGCGCGCTACTGTATTTCCGTCTCTGGGGGTGGTGTGAGCGATTCAACGCCATATTAGAGTGTGCTAAACGCTCCTTTGAGAAAGGTCATACGGGTCATTAGAGCCTTTCCGCTAAGCGCATTTCCTTTTCAAAGGCTGCAGATGGGAATGCAGCAAAATAGACACACACAATTCTTCTGACAATACACTGGAGCCGAGATGCCCTAAAAGATTACACAGGTCAGTCAGCGTGTCGCGTGATCACCTTTTAATTTTGAAGACGCAGCTACGAGACATGCCACCTGGAAATTGGAAGTTGGCTCTGTAATGCTGCGGTGGGATTAACACTGTGCTCCCTTGCTTTGTGCAAAATAACTTGTTTCCTGAAGCGGATGTTCAAATGAGCTGGCACTGCTGAGGTAGCAGGTGGGGAACACGATTTCTGTAGTAGGGGATCTCTGTGTATAGTCATAATCTAGCGAATAGTCCCGCCCATGTGCGTGGACCCCGGAGCAATCAAAAATAATCTCTTACAGTGTCGAAAAATGCAGAACTGCACAGACACTTAAGAGAGAATTTAAAGACCGATAATGCAGCCTAAAAAGGCTACACTGTCCAGTACTTCAACTAGAAATTCCACCACAAAAATCCACAAAACAGCAAAGCCTGTACAGATTTCCCTTGCTTTAACAGCAAAATCCCTCAGGAATGATAGAGAGAAGAACCTGTACAGACAAGCCCCATAGGCTGCCATTATGCGGCTCAGAACAGGATACTGTGCCTTTAAGAGAACTTTCCAGAACTTCACAGTATCCCAGAATGCCCTGCAGGTCCCAGTTACTTTCAGTTCTTTTTTCCGGCTCCTGCAAGCAGGACCCTGGAGCATTGAGCTCTCCCTTTTCAAGGGTTTATTGGTGTTTTTTCACTGTAAATTCGATTTGAGTACTTTCTAAGTACTTTTAGGCTTTTCTTTTTGGTGTTTTGCACTCTTTTGATGTCAAATATGCCTGCATTATTTGACAAATGCCCGGAGTGCTCCAGGAAGAAGGCAAAGTCAGACCCTCATGAGGTGTGTATCCTCTGCCTGCCCTCTTCCCATATTCCAGAGGAGTGTGAGATCTGTCAAGGCTTCTCTGGCAGGACCCTGAAGGACAGAATGAAGATAAGGCTTCAGGTCCTCGAGGAAAGGAGGCTGAAGGCGCAAGGTGGGTCTGGAAGGGCTTCATCTGCCCATGCTGAGGCCTCTGGGGGGCTCCCCAGGGGCAGGAAGTCCAGCAAACGTCCACATTCTCCGTCTGGGTCAGTAGCACTGACCACGACGTCGAGAGGGAGGTCCACGGCCAGCTCCCGGACTCCCCAGGGCTCTGGGTCGAGAAAACGTCGCCCGTCGACGTCGAGGGACTTACACAGGCCGCCGTCGAACCCAGTGACGATTTCTTCGTCGTCGTCTTCGGCGTCGACGTCGAGTGATCGGCGTCGCCGGGCCCGGCGTCGGCGCTCGCCGTCGAGGCGACACCGCCGATCGCCGTCGACGGACAGGACATTGTCGTCGTCGAGGGGATCCTCGTCGTCGAGGCCGCCGTCGAAACGGAAGAGGTCGCCGTCGAGGCAGAAGAGATCTTCGGCGAGGAAGAAGTCGCCGTCGAGGCGGTCGAGGTCGCCGTCGAGGCGGACAAGGTCGCCGTCAAGGCGTTCGAAGAGGTCGCCGTCGAGGCGGTCGAGATCGCCGTCGAGGCACACGAGATCGCCGTCGAGGCATAAAGGATCGTCGTCGAGATGGTCGGGCTTGACGTCGAGGCATGGAGGCCGTTCGATGCCGAAGCATAGAAGACGGTCGACGCCGAAGGGGCGCTCGACGTCGAGGGACCTAGGTTCGACACCTGGTCGCCGTTCTTCGGCATCGAGGGGTCGTGCTGACAGGCCTAGGACTGTGGGGGGCTCCCCTCAGTCCGGGAAGGATGGCGGGTCACCGGGATCGGTGCACTCGGAGGTGTATGCCCCGAAGAAGGCTGTTCCGCCTCCTCCTCCGTTGCCAAGAGGTCTCCCTCCGAGGGCTCCAACCCCTCCTCCGTTGCCTCCTCTGCCTCCACTTCCGACAGGCCCTAGAACCCCTGTGCCGAGGTCGGTCTCGTTGCCCAGGCTTCCGACACCTCCCAAGAAGACTCCTAAGTCTAAGGAACCACCCAGGCCCAAGACGTCCGCCCCGGGGAAACCGGCTGAACGCCCCAGACCTAGGAGGTCAAGGTCGCGCTCCAGGCGGAGAGACAGGTCGAGGAGCAGACACAGGTCCTCCACCAGATCTAGACGTCACCACAGGAGGCATAGGTCCAGATCCCGTACGGCATCATCTAGGACCCGTTCCTATTCGCCTACTCTATCGGATTCTCCGGAGACTAGGGTGTCCCCGGTCGACGACATTGGCACGTTCCAGAAGGTGCTCCTGCGGGGGGCTGCGAAGTTGGGTATCACTGTGACGGCTCCTACACCTACGACGTCCGTGATATTCGAGACGCTTCACAAGAAGCACCTGTCTCGCCCTCTTCTGCCGTTGGTCCCAGGACTGGTCGAACCGGCGGAAGCGATGTTCCTTACACCGGCGGTGGTGAAGGCTGCTCCCTCAAGACTCCTGAAAAAGTACCGAGCTCCTGACTCGGACCCGGCCTTCCTCCGTGTGGACCCGATGCCCGACTCGGTGATAGTGACGGCGGCCAGGAAGTTACATTCGACCTCCCCGTCCTCCACAGTGCCACCGGATAAAGAGAGCCGCTGGATTGATTCGGCTGGTAGGAAAGCCTGTGGGACTTCTTCCACCACTATGAAAGCCTCCAGCGATTCGGCTTTGCTAGGGCGGTACAACCGTGCGCTATGGGACTCCCTGGAACAGTTTGCGGACCTTGTGCCACGCGACAGGAGGGAGGACTTCCTGGAAATTGTCTCGGAAGGGATGCTGGTTTCCAACCAGGCCATCAGTGCCGCTGCGGACATAGCGCTATTGGCCGCACATGGCTACTGTCACGGGGTCAACCAGCGCCGCCAAGCTTGGCTCAGGCTTACGTCACTCAAGCCTGAGGCGCAACAGCGGGTGGCCAATCTGCCGTTTTCCGGTGCAACACTCTTCGGGAAACATGCCGACAACGAAATGGCCCGGATGAAGGCCGAGGCTGAAACCCTGACGGCTGTGGGTCTGGAGAAACCCAAGGACAAAAAGCCTTACCGCCAGTTCCAACGGCGGTTCGGCTCGCAGGGGAAAGGAAGAGGACAGTCTTCTGGACAACAGCAGCAGCAACAACAGCAGCAGTTCCGAAGACCCTTCCAAAAACGTCAGAGAGGTAGAGGTGGACAGCAGTCCTCTACCGCGACCAAAGGCCCGGCCGGGTCTCGCCCCTGAGCGGTTACTTCCCCTTCATCCGTTACGCGCTCCGGTGGGGGGAAGCGTTCAATTTTTTCTGGCAGAGTGGAGAAAAATTACTCAGGACAAGTGGGTGCTGAATATTGTTTGCAATGGATACAGTCTTCGGTTCATCAGCCCTCCTCCATCGACTCCTCCGGTCAGCTCGCAGTATCAGCTGCGCGAGCTCCAGGCGGAGGCCGATATCCTGTTAAGGAAAAGGGCGATAGAAGATGTACCTCTGTCTCAAAGGGGAAGAGGTCTGTACTCCCGGTTCTTTCTGGTCCGCAAGGAGGACAAGAACGAGTTCAGGCCCATTCTGGACTTGCGACAGGCAAACAAGTGGATTCGCAGAGAAAAGTTTCGCATGCTGTCGTTGCATCAGATTTATCCTCAGTTGCAACGGGGAGACTGGCTATGTGCCATAGACCTACAGGATGCATACTTCCATGTGCCCATTGCACACAAACACGGGAAGTTCCTGCGATTTCAAGTCGGCACCAATCACTATCAGTACACGGTACTTCCGTTCGGGCTGAAGTCTGCGCCCAGGACGTTCTCGAAGTGCATGGCAGTGGTAGCGGCGCACCTGAGGAAGAACAAGGTGTTTGTCTACCCGTACCTGGACGATTGGTTGATCAAGGCCTCCTCCTTCTCGGAAGCTCAAGCACACTTCCAGAAGACGTGCGTTCTGTTGAACAAGCTGGGGTTGCACATCAACATGTCCAAGTCTGTTCCGACTCCGGTCCAGTGCATTCAGTACTTGGGAGCCTCCATCGATACGCTGTCAGCAAGCGTGTCTCCTTCGGAGGAGCGACGATTATCACTCCTTCGGAAGGCTCAGGCTCTCATGTCCACTCCATCTACGACAGTAAGGACGGTGTCTTCTCTACTGGGATCGATGGCCTCTTGTATCTTCCTGACGCCACATGCGCGGCTGCACTTGAGACCGCTGCAGGAGTGCTTAGAAGATCAGTGGGACCAGAGGAGAGGTTCTTGGGACGACAAAATACGACTGTCTCTGCATGCTCTTCAGTCTCTGAAGTGGTGGTGTTCAGCGGAGAATCTCCTCAGAGGGGTTCCCTTCCACAAGGACATTCCCACACAGACTATCGTGACGGATGCTTCTCTCCAGGGATGGGGAGCGCACTCCGGAGACTTACAGATTCAAGGGACGTGGTCCCCGACGGAGTCCACGTACCACATCAATTTCCTGGAACTCAGAGCTGTTCACTTAGCGCTGAAGGCTTTTCACCCGTCCTTCCGGACCAACTCTCTGCTTGTACAGACGGACAATACGACTACGATGTATTACCTCCACAAGCAGGGGGGCTCGAGATCCCGCACTCTGTCGCAGGAGGCGCAGGCGATCTGGCACTGGCTTCTGGCTCGAGGACTGTCGATAACGGCCACTCATCTGCCAGGTGTGCAGAATGTTCAGGCAGACGAGCTGAGCAGACTGATTCAGGAAAACCACAAATGGGTCATAAACGACGAAGTACTAGGAGAAGTCTTCGCAAGGTGGGGAACTCCAGACGTGGATCTGTTCGCCACCGCCGAAAACAGCAAATGCCGAGACTTTGCCTCCAGGTACTACCAGCCAGGGACGCTGGGGAACGCGTTATGGATCAACTGGTCGGACAGCTTTCTGTATGCTTTTCCACCCATTCCCCTGATCCCGACGGTTCTCATCAAGCTGTCCCAATCCAGGGCGAGGATGATTCTGATTGCCCCGGAATGGCCCAGACAGTGGTGGTTCACGGACCTGCTTCACCGGTCTCTCCTTCCTCACATGAAGCTGCCGTGCAGGCCGGACCTTCTCGCGAAGTTCGGGGGGTGAATGGTGCACCCCAACCTCTCGTCTTTGAGTTTGGCGGCATGGCTCCTGAAATAGTGCAATATGGCCATCTGAATCTCCCAGAGGATTGTATGGACATACTGAAGGAGGCTAAGCGACCTTCCACAAGGACTTCTTATGCTTACAAGTGGAAGAGGTTTTGCATCTGGTGCAAGTCTAAGAACTATGACCCTACGACATGCAAGGAGGATGTCATCCTTCCATATCTGCTACATCTGGCGCAGTCTGGCCTTAATGTCCATTCCATTAAGGTTCATCTGGCTGCTTTGACTGCCTACAGGAAATGCCCTTCACAGACTTCCTTCTTCCAGATCCCTGTGATCAAAGATTTTCTGGAAGGCTTGAAGAAAGTATTCCCTCCTGTCAGGCTTCCTTCGCCTTCATGGGATTTGAATGTGGTGCTGTCCAGGTTGATGAAGGAGCCTTTTAAACCTATTCATAAGGCTTCGTTGCAGCACCTGTCCTGGAAGGCGGCGTTCCTCGTGGCCATTACATCGGCTCGCAGGGTGAGTGAAATTCAGGCGTTGTGTTGCCAAGAACCTTATACTGTATTTCATGCTGCTAAGGTTGTTATGCGTACTCACCCTAAATTTCTTCCCAAGGTTATTTCTGGTTTTCATATCAACCAGACTATAACTTTACCTACGTTCTTTCAGAATCCTTCATCTCCAGCGGAAAGGTCCTTGCATTCCCTGGATGTTAGCAGGGTGCTGAAATTTTATCTGGATAAAACCAAAGATATTCGTAGGTCAGACCAATTGTTCATCAATTATGGATCAGTCAGGACGGGTCTTGCTACCTCTAAACAGTCCATCTCGAGGTGGATTGTGTCCTGCATACAATTGTGTTACCAACAAGCTAATAAGACCTTAGGGGGAAAACCTAAGGCTCATTCCACAGGGGCAAGACCGCCACGACGGCTTTGCTTCGTAACGTGCCAATTGCGGAAATCTGAAAGGCGGCCACTTGGAAGTCGGTCCATACCTTTGCTAAGCATTACTGCCTGGCCTCTGATGCCAGGGCAGACGCTCAGGTTGGGCAGGCTTCGCTGCGAAATCTGTTCGCACAATAGTGGTGTTAATTCTCGTTTCTCCACCGCCGCTTTGGTGTGGGGATGGGCTTGCCATTCTATTCACTAGATTATGACTATACACAGAGATCCCCTACTACAGAAGGAGTAGTTTCTGTCCTGTAACTCCAGTTCTGTAGTAGGGGTATCTCTGTTATAGTCATAAGCGCCCGCCCTCCTCCCCGGTGGAGAGAGATATTCATGTACGGAATACTACAGGTCTGGCATGTTACGCCTTCAAAAAGAACTGAAAGTAACTGGGACCTGCAGGGCATTCTGGGATACTGTGAAGTTCTGGCAAGTTCGCTTAAAGGCACAGTATCCTGTTCTGAGCCACATAATGGCAGCCTATGGGGCTTGTCTGTCCAGGTTCTTCTCTCTATCATTCCTGAGGGATTTTGCTGTTAAAGCAAGGGAAATCTGTACAGGCTGTGCTGTTTTGTGGATTTTTGTGGTGGAATTTCTAGTTGAAGTACTGGACAGTGTAGCCTTTTTAGGCTGCATTATCTGTCTTTAAATTCTCTCTTAAGTGTCTGTGCAGTTCTGCATTTTTCGACACTGTAAGAGATTATTTTTGATTGCTCCGGGGTCCACGCACATGGGCGGGACTATTCACTAGATTATGACTATAACAGAGATACCCCTACTACAGAACTGGAGTTACAGGACAGAAACTATCCTTATTCCTGGTCAGACGGAATCAATGTTAGATTCTAAAGATACATTAAAGTGCAGCATGGGAGATATCACTGCATTTACACTTGTTCTGGCCAATTTTTCACCAATATTCTCAACAACGACCAAAGATGGTCAGCATTTGCACTGATTGACTTATACTAAAGCAGTGACAAAGTCAATAGGTCTCCACTTTAGGACCTATTTGCGTTGCCAATGATTTTTGCCAATGCTGTAAAGCTATAGTAGTATATGTAGGTGGGTGGCCCAATAAACCGGAAGACCTTGCCCTGTTTTTATACCTGTATGGAACATTTTGGTGTCGGCCATATTTAAATGGTGACCGAACGCGGAGAAACATATTAACTTCAGTATTTGTATGTCGTGACTCTATTTAACACTATTTAAATATGGCCGACACCAAAATGTTCCATACAGGTATAAAAACAGGGCAAGGTCTTCCGGTGTCTTGTCGAATCACTTCCGTGAGACTGAGCCACGCCGGAGGAATCTTTAACACAAGTAAGTCAGGCTGTTGCTCCGTGAATGCTCTCTCACCGAAAAACCGTTTTTGAATAACAACTGGGCGCTAATATGCCAGCTCTCTAGCATGCTGTTTAAACAATCGAGTTTGGTGGCTGCTTTAGATTTAGCGTTATGAGGCAAAAAAAAGTGATATCTTTGAGCTGTGTTTTACAGCTGATTGTAAACGACATTCTCCTCATACAAAGCTCAGGAGGCCTGATTTTCAGGCTATATTCTATCACTGTTTGCAGTAATTCTGTGGACCACAGTGCAGTGGCTTTCTTTAAGCTATCCTTATTAAGTATCTATCAGTGTTCGATAGGTTTGTCTATCAGGCTAAACCTTACTACGTTTTTGATAAGGAATGTCCATTTGATAGTTACTTTGTGGACCACAAGGGAGTGGTGGTCATCTCTGATTCATCTCTGCGTCTGTTTAAATTTAAAATTTTATCGATCATATTAATGTTGCAGCCATGAAGTGATTGAAACTCACGTTTAAAGATAACAAAAAGCTAGATTTAGCGCATCTAATAATACGCACCCCCTCTTCTTCAGATTCTTACTGGGACAGCAGATAAAATGTACTCTAAATTTCAGTGCAAAACATATTTCACCAAAACAGGTACGCAGTTCTGTGAACTTATGCTTGATGATGCACCTATGAATATGTAAATACATTCTCTGTATCTGGACAAAAAATACGATCAAGTCTTTTTACCTTAGACAGGTACAGTTGATACGAAAGAAATAAGGGTCCGGTTCCAAAAACGTCAATGAAAGAAATAAGGGTCCTGTACCAAAAACGTTATTGAAGCTGTTCATTAGGAGACACAGGTAACCTTTAAGTAACCCTTTGTAACTTCTTGCAGTCTTCAATACTTTTTCTTGTACCTGATTTCTAATTTTGAAAACAGTACTTTTTTAAGCAGAAGGCTATACAAAAGTCATAGATGCTCCTAAGGTGGATACAAATAGTATATTACCTACCTGAATTACACAGACTATGGAATCTCAGTATTGTTTATGAATGCATAGAACAATGATTATCTCTTTCACAGGTATTTGAATAATCGATACTCTGTAATTTTTTGCAAATTGAAGTCTGTAATTGTTGAGAAATGTTTGAATTTTAACCTCTTCTACACAGTCAAATAACAATTTGTCACTGTATAGAACAGCATAAATTTGGATATCACTTTTTTATTTAGCACACAGGTTGATAATTGTAAATATAACATGTAAAACAAAGAGGTAACAATATGATTATTGTATCTTTTACAGGGGTCTTATTAGATTTAAGATTGAAAGTCCTGATGATGGCCTTGAAGATTAGTCAACAATAAGGCCGAAACGTCGACACATCAGTCCACATTTTTTCGTGCGATTAACCCTGCACAACATCATTTTTTGGTTCATATTGGCTTAGTTACGTTGTGTTACAACTTAAAAAGAGTGGACTACAACGCAAGTGGTTTTCAAAGAACAATTGATATATGTCTTGTCCACTTGTTCATTGCTGAATATTCTAGATTGTTTTTTTAGAAAAATGTACCCCATGAAATGCATATTTGAAATATAAAAACTCTTTTTATAAAAACTACTTCCCGTGTAGCTTTTTACTACAGTGAGTCATTACCACTTTATCAATCAAGTGAGTGTTGTATCAGATGTTAAACAGGTGTTTTAATTGATTTAAACTGATCTCAAAACCACTATCAGTAAAGTTTGATCAGCTTCCTGTTTCCAAACTAGTTTAAACATATACAAAAAAAAACCCTTGCAAGCACCTTTGCATTTACTGTAAAGCTATAGTAGCAACATTTTTTGCTGATATTGTTGAGCACCAACCACAAGAAATAACAAGCATTGGCATAGCTAATAGGTCTCACCTTTGGAATCCATCACTTCCCAATCAAATCGCTAGATGGTGAAAAATGCACACCATGTGAATCTAGCAGAGCTAAAGCCTTAAAACCCTACGTAGAGGTACATAACTGGACATTATCTAAAGATGAATGCCAGATCAGTCAGGGCAGATAACCCTTTGCTGCCCAGCATGGGAAATGTAGTCCCTCTGCCAAAAACAGACCTTTGTGATCTGAAAGGATACTCCCCAGGAAACTCTGTCTCATCTGCTACCTCTGTTTTGGCCTGATGAATCCTCTTATGATGGTTACTTTCTTCCCACCCTGGTCTGCAGACATTTTCTGTGCCAAGGTGTGAGAGGCTGGCGTAGTATATGGTGCTCACTTATGGAAGTGTAGCACCCTGCACTAATCCAGACAACCCTTATGGTGATTTTAGTGGTCTTAGACAACCTCAGAAAGCTCTCCAAGTGGTACCTGTGGAGAGCAGCCTTCAGGCTTAGTTCAGAAGAAGTGTAAAGCAGCTTGTTTTCCCAGTACTAATTTTATGGTGTAGGTTAAGTGAAATATGTATTTATTATCAACTCTCACTAACATAATGTATTATCTCCTACCCGAACATCCAACACAATACACACAATACCGTGTCAATAGAATACGTAAATAGCATAGAATACACATTGGGACCCAGGGGGAGACCAAACCATATACTAAAATAGTGGAATGCGAACTTCGGCCTAAATCAAGAGTGGACCAGAAAATGTAGAAGAGCCATGGACCCCAGGAACCACCCAAGGTGAGTATCTAGGAACTCAAAGAACTATACACAGACAATGGGTCAAGGTTACTAGAAGCTAACTAAGAAACTGTACAATAATCGGGATACAATCTAGGAATCCATGGTATTCGTAGTGAAAAAAGTGTATTCCCATCAGATACCCATCCTGTTCCGCCCTACATCATTTGGGATCCTTCACCTGAAGGAAGTGGAAACTTGTCCACTGTGGATTAGGTAGATTGTAGCCTAATCTTTTTTGAGGATACTGAAAAATGATGGAAGGAAAATGGTATCAGGTGGTAAGTGACTAGCAGTGCAAAGAAAAATCAAAAGATGTGTCAAGTTCAAAGGAACTATGTGAATAATTTAATATTGGGTTGTAGGAGTGGAAAAAAACTTTTAATGGGATCCTACCCACACCCAAAGGGATAAAAACAGTGCAAAGTAGTGTAACAAATGACTACTTAGATGTTAAGAGGTCGACATGTTTCTGCAGTGTGATAGGGTCATACGATCCCTGTCTGCTTCTTCAGGACCTTGTTAATAAATGCTACTGCTGGTGTGCTAAACAACAATAATTTTTAAATAAAAATTCATATCACCTGAGATCGCCCATGGAGAGGATCCAGTTGGTCATGTGAGCATATGGAACAAAGGCACACAAATACATATATACAGTTAGTAACGATAGCTTCGAAGGAAAATACACAAATGTGTAAATGAAAAAATGTCAAGTAGTATTGATCAATAGTTGCTAAAAGGTCAACTTAGTTGCTACAGAGCAATATGAATAGATAGCCAGAGTCACACTGTACCCACTCACCCACTGTTTGGGGAATGAACTCTCCACCTCACCCGGCTACAGCTCAGGTATTAATGGAGCACCGCTCTATTGAGAAGAACAGAAGAAATACTATAGAAAGAGGAAAAACCAAAGAGACAAAATAACTAGACATGATTGGTTATCGTCTTCGCCAGATCGGCGCTGTTTACAAACAAGCGAAAGTTGACACCAGACAGAGAATTAATATATGTAAAGGATGTTATAAACATATCTCTCAGAGACTCATTTGTCTTACATTTATTCATGTTATACGCGCTGGAAACAATCGCGCTGAGCTGGCATATAAGAGGAGTAATCCCACTATGAATATCAACGTGGTTAGCCTCTAAGTAGAGAAAGCGCCGCTGATTCACCAACAAAAGCTCGGCTCACATGGCCGAGGTCAACAAAGTGGTGATTGCCTCTATAATGGATTGTATCTAGACCTGGTATTGCAGATCACCTCCAATAATTAAGGGCACATGAATCGGACTGTTTGAGTTGAGCTGCATAGTGGCCTGGAAATGAGGCAACATCTACTTAGAATGCCGGTCTAGTTTATACCTCACTCACAACATGAGTACCTATGTTCAGTATAATATCGTTGATAATTGTTCCCACCATATTCATGAATAGTCTTGCACTACACTCGTACTGTTCAAGAATCCCATAACGACTTACACGTAATGGCAACGGTCAGACCGCGAATATGCAGGTCTCCCTACTAATTATCATCTTTATAAAATCGATTTCCAACAACATATGTATGCGTTATATGTTTAAATCATAGTCATTGCAGAACACATGTCTATGTTGCCAAACAAGATAGTCTGTTGTCAACCATTCAGTATTGCAAATCCGCAATACTTCGCGCTATACTTCCGCATAAGAAAAAAACTACATCTCCCAAGAGCCTTGTGCGTGATGTACCACGCCCAACTACAGGACTTATGCATATTGAATTAGAAGTCAGCGCTGCAAAATATCATATTCGATTACATGTATTCGGTCTTTATTTTATATTGCAACCAGCCAAATTATTTTCTTTGGATGTGTCCGATGGTCTAACATTAAACTGTTAAACGAGTAAAAGACTTGCCTAGTCTTTCCTCAGTGTCTTTCACGATAGACTCCATTACCCAGTAATCTACCGCGATCAGCGGTCACCTGACTTTCACAGTGGCGCGCGAAGACACGTCATAAACCCCGCTCCCTGTCCGTTCGGGTACCTCCCACTTGACAGCCTAGACGGATGTCAGGAGTACCGACGGACAGGTAAGCTCAAGAGACGGGGACAGTGTTCGGCAACCTTTTTTGCACTTTTTTGCATGTTTTGCATTCCCGCTTGACTCCATATTACTGTTTAAGCAATGCGAAAAAGACGGGGGCTTTGTTGACCTCGGCCATGTGAGCCGAGCTTTTGTTGGTGAATCAGCGCTTTCTCTACTTAGAGGCTAACCACGTTGTTATTCATAGTGGGATTACTCCTCTTATATGCCAGCTCAGCGCGATTGTTTCCAGCGCGTATAACATGAATAAATGTAAGACAAATGAGTCTCTGAGAGATATGTTTATAACATCCTTTACATATATTAATTCTCTGTCTGGTGTCAACTTTCGCTTGTTTGTAAACAGCGCCGATCTGGCGAAGACGATAACCAATCATGTCTAGTTATTTTGTCTCTTTGGTTTTTCCTCTTTCTATAGTATTTCTTCTGTTCTTCTCAATAGAGCGGTGCTCCATTAATACCTGAGCTGTAGCCGGGTGAGGTGGAGAGTTCATTCCCCAAACAGTGGGTGAGTGGGTACAGTGTGACCCTGGCTATCTATTCATATTGCTCTGTAGCAACTAAGTTGACCTTTTAGCAACTATTGATCAATACTACTTGACATTTTTTCATTTACACATTTGTGTATTTTCCTTCGAAGCTATCGTTACTAACTGTATATATATATGTATTTGTGTGCCTTTGTTCCATATGCTCACATGACCAACTGGATCATCTCCATGGGCGATCTCAGGTGATATGAATTTTTATTTAAAAATTATTGTTGTTTAGCACACCAGCAGTAGCATTTATTAACAAGGTCCTGAAGAAGCAGACAGGGATCGTATGACCCTATCACACTGCAGAAACATGTCGACCTCTTAACATCTAAGTAGTCATTTGTTACACTACTTTGCACTGTTTTTATCCCTTTGGGTGTGGGTAGGATCCCATTAAAAGTTTTTTTCCACTCCTACAACCCAATATTAAATTATTCACATAGTTCCTTTGAACTTGACACATCTTTTGATTTTTCTTTGCACTGCTAGTCACTTACCACCTGATACCATTTTCCTTCCATCATTTTTCAGTATCCTCAAAAAAGATTAGGCTACAATCTACCTAATCCACAGTGGACAAGTTTCCACTTCCTTCAGGTGAAGGATCCCAAATGATGTAGGGCGGAACAGGATGGGTATCTGATGGGAATACACTTTTTTCACTACGAATACCATGGATTCCTAGATTGTATCCCGATTATTGTACAGTTTCTTAGTTAGCTTCTAGTAACCTTGACCCATTGTCTGTGTATAGTTCTTTGAATTGCATGTAGGGATCGCAGCAATGCCAGGTCAATAAATATTTCCCTAGTATTACCCTCATTTGTGTTTAGAGTATCTAGGAACCCCACTGAGGTAGTGTGCAGAGTGGGAACACGACTGCGTGCTCAATGTAAGTCAATAGGTAAGTTGCAGTTGCATTTTTAAAGAAGAAGAACTCTTCCCAGTGGTCCCTGAAGAAACCCTGTGAAAGATGGAAGGTTGGAGAGTCACCCCACCCATGGATACCCCAGGAACCAGGTACCTACACCAGGGAAGCCGGGTGCATAGGTGTGAAAGGACAGCAGAAACCACCGTAGAGCACAATGGAGGACTTCAGGAATATGCTGCTGACGAAGAAGGTGAAAGTGTCCGGTGGAACCCAAAGGTGGATTCAAGATGAGAGGTACCTGCAAGCAGAAAGGACAGTCTATGCCATCCAGGAGTGACGAATGCCCACTGATGTCAGAGGTGCAGGAGAGTTGACGGTGCCCTTGAAGTTACAGCTGTATGCCCCAGGCGACGCAGAGGAGGACTATGAGCTGTGCACAAGCTGTTCCACGTCGGATGTCAGGAGTCAAGGGCTCAGTATCCGGCAGGGGCACCAACAGGCTTTGGCAACGGCAACCAATGTAGGTGAAGAAAAAGGTGTAGTGTTGGGACCACTATGATCCAAGAGACTCACCACAAGCAGGTAAGTCAGAGCAGGTCCCGAGCAAGCAGGGGAGCCCACTGGAACCAAAGAAGACCCTTGAGAAAACCCACAGGCCGAAGGCACAGGAGTTGCAAGAGTACCTCGAGCAGCTCACCAGAACATGAAGGGCCATGGTGCAGAGGATGCAATGCAGGTGAAGGCCTTGGCTGCAGGAGATGCTTGAGGTAGGAGCTTCTTGGAGCCCAAAGATCTCTGGAGGAGAGAGTCAACAAGCTTTGGCAACGGCAAGTTGATGCCGTGCACAGGGGTTCTGTTCCTCCAGTTCCGACGAGGGATACTGGCCTCAAACTTGGTGAGAAGGCAATGCAGGCCTCAAGGGAGTTACAGAACCACCACCTGTGTTGCTGAGCCTTTCGGAGTCAGTGGGAGCCCAGGATCAGCAGACCTGTCAGCTGTGTTGCGGTGCCTGCAGATGCAGGGGGTAACTCCTTCACTCCAAGGGAGATTCTTTTGGGCGTCTTGGATATCCACAGTGCCTGTGAAGAACTTGTATGGAGCACAGGCACAGGCGTTGCAGAAGACTTGCAGGATGACGGGACCAGGAGCAGCAAGAGTCTTTTCAGTTGCAGTCTCAGTTCCCAACATGAAGTCCAGCGAGGTCCAGAGTGCCCAGACGGTTGAAGTTAAAGAGGTGTGTGATCTGAATCTTGTACCACGACAAATCGATGAACCCACCCACAGGGTGGGTTCATCGATTGCCAAAATCATTACAACCCAAAGGGTTGTAATGATTCAGGTGTCCCTCCCAGAAGAGGGGCTGGACAGTGGGAAGGATACTCCCATGTTCTTTGTCCAGTTTATGTGCCAGAGAGGGAGCCAACAGCTCCCTGAACTGGTTTGGACTGGAGTATGCAAGGAGGGGACCAAATGCGGCCTCCAAGCAGATTGAGTGGCCTTGTCCCAATACAATAAGTCCTGTCTGGGAGATGGTAACACATCCCTGTGACAGGATACCAATTGTTCTCCCTCCCCCTGCTCAATCTTGGCTCAGCAGCAGGAGGGCAGAATCGTGTTTCTGGTCAGCAGCAGCCATAGTGTGCAGTCCGGGTGTAGGAGCTTTACAGTGCATGGAATCATACTGATTCCAACATGTTTGATACCAAGCACGACAGGGTTCATTACAGCTAGTTTAGAGATGGTCATCACGTAATAATACATGGCCACTCTATGAATCTTAATGGCTGATGTACTTACAACCGTAGTTCCCTCTAACTTGCGCACGCGCATCTTCTCCTTTTTTCCCATTGTGCACACACTGTCCCAAAGCGCTCATGTCAATAAGAGACGGCTTAAGCCATATTCTTAACCCCTTGCGTGCGCGAGTCAGCCAAAGGCCGTCGCGAGAACTACCTCGGTAGTGCTGTGCACGTCTGTTGGCCGACGCAGCCCCGCCCACTCAGTAGAACTTCCGCACCGCGGCAGAAATTGCGCCGCGGTGAAGGAGTTAAAGACGACAGGAGCGGGTCAAAAAACAGTCCCTTTTTTAGCAAGGTGCGAGAAGCTGCGGCGGCAGCATTTTTGCTAAGCCGGTCGGAAGAGCAGGGTTTTCTGGTGCGGGCACATTGCATTTGGAACATCCGAGAGCTTGCCTCCTCTGCATCTGCTGCTTGCTCGGGTAATTTTGAGGCCCAGCCAGGATTGTGCAGGGGTCATTTCGCATTATGATCAGAGCTGAGACTATGGAGCCATGGAGTCTGGTTTGAATTCCAGTCAGAATACATTTTGTGTTCCGTCCCCATAAAAAAATTCAGAAAGGCTTCATAATTGCCAAATGTTTGCCTTTTGTAATTGAGCAACTTCTAGTCTTTGACTATGTCCCGACATTTGGATAGCAAGTCCAGCAAGTTTGTATTTAATCTGATGGCTCCAGGAGAGGCAATGCAATCCTGCTGTAATTTGAGTGTAGGCAGAACAGTAAACCCAGGGGCAGTTGGGGATCACTAATAGGTAACTTAAACTGCACTGTGCACGTACAACTTTCCTTCCTCTTCCAGTGAACCTGAGATGGAGGGCGGCAGACTTAACCCTCATAAAAAAAGTTGAGAAAAAGTGTTGGGAAGCTGTGCATTTTAAACATCCTGTAACTTTGGCCAAATCACGTAATCTTCGTGTAACTGTGATTAGGGGCTGAGTCCTTGTGTAATGTAAAGGGTACTCAGTTCAGTTCATACGTCTTTATTTCAAAATATTCCATCATAAAAGACAATCGTAAAAACACTCGACTCTAGACTATATATAACATATGCCCTACATAATAATAAAAACATTAAAACTAGTTAATAAAACCTTGTGTACATATATTAATTTCAACACACAGATATTCACTACGTAGAGTGTTGGACATGTCATACAAACTCATAAAACATGATTACATTTGTAATTAAAGACGTACTAGATATATATTACAATTAAAAACAATCAATTGATCAGCTCTCATATGGATACCTAGCTCTGATTATCCATGCCCACCCCAAGAATTTTGCTACCGCTATGGTCACAATCTCTGATGTATTGGTTCTCAAAAGCCATAGCGCCTCCACACCCACCCGTGTTCTCATTTTGATACATATTGTATTTTTTTGTTGTTGTTGAAAATATCTTTATTCGCAGCATATAGTCACTGTTACAAAACATACTCTGTTGCGTAATTTGAACATAATACAATTACAGTGTCCATGACATTATAGAGCCAGCATTACCATTTTCCGTTTTCGTGTGTATTGGTGTAACTCCCAGCTCCCAACTCCCCCCTTCCTCCCTCCCCCCCCATCACTTACTCAAGCCACATAATAGATCTAAAACGGCATTGATCCGGTCTTAATGTCTCCTACAGTATTTATTGGGTCTCTCGATCTCCTACTTCGAAACATGAACAAACAACATACAGGGTTATTAAGGTCTGCATCTCGCCCCAAGGGCATGTCTTCCCGTACTCAGAATCCGTGAGTGACTCCCGGCGTAGGCAGCGCTACCAGGCCGGCATGGCGTCCCCCTGTACAGTCCATCGTGTGAAATCTAAGTGCCATGGCCCTGAACACCCTGTTCAAACTCCAGTAGGAGTGCGTTTCAATCTAAGGAAATGGGGGTCTTTCTAAGGCCTCTGTGCTCTTCTCTGTGTAGCTCCTGCTCCTCTGCTTTACCCCATCTCACCACTTCCCCACTCCAAGTCTCCACTTCCGGCGGCCTAGCCACCTTCCATTTCATCGCTATCGCCCGCTTCGCCAACAGCAACACCAGATCCACAAATCTAGTAGCCACACTCCTCTTTTTCTCTTTGTGACCCAACCCCAATAAACAGTAGGATGCAGACGTGTAGGGCCTACCCGGTGCTATTTCGTTCAGAATCCGGTGAACCGTTCCCCAATAATATTCTAGCTTAGGGCAATCCCAAAACATGTGTAAGAGGCCCGCATCTTCTTGATGGCATCTGGGGAAGGTGTCAGCTGCATCTGGGAACATGGCACGTATCCTGTGAGGGGTTAAGTAAGTCCTATGTACAATCATGAGCTGGATGAATTTGAACTTAGGGTTACGAGACACTTTCTTTGGCAGCTTCAGCGCCTTTTCCCACTCCTTATCGCTGAGCGCTCTGCCCACGTCACCTTCCCAGTGCATCCTAAGGGGCTGTAGAGAAACAGCCCTGCCAGTGCGGATACTATTAGTCAGCCACCTCGTCAGGTGGCTAGCCGTCTCCATAAGGTATTGCATAGTGATCAACGTATTTGTGTAAGGCTCCATCCCGTCCGTCGCCCAGTGTGTGGCTATGTAATGAGTCACTTGTGCGTGTTGTAGAAATAATGCTCGTGGTGTCTGGTGTAATCGGGTGAAGTCTGCGTTCGTTAAGAGCCTGCCATCCCAGAACAAATCCCCGATTTGCACAACCCCTGCATCGTGCCAGGGCCGCAATCTCCGTTCCGTTAAAGTGCCTGTCCCCAGTGGGATTCCCAGTAGCGGTATCGAGGGCGCACACGCCTGTTGGTATACCTGACCGCCCTCTTCCAGTGCGCGAGTGTCAATTTAAGGAGGGGCGGGGCCGAGGACGGTATCCCGGCATTCGGAAGTAGTAATCGGTTTATCGCTCCTCGACTTCTATACGCTTCCGTCATACTCAGTTCCTGTAGATTGCTACCTGCGAGCCAATATGCCAGCCACTGAAGTTGACACACGCAGCTATAGGCAAACAGGTCAGGCACTCCCATGCCGCCCCCGTCCACAGGGAGCTGTAATTTGGCCATACTTGTACGCCGTCTGCCTGTCCCCCACACCAGCTCCGTCAGCAGCGCGGTCAGGGTGGTAAAAAAGGACACAGGCACCAGGTTCGGCAGGTTCGTAAAAAAATATAGCAGCCTCGGCAGCATCACCATCTTTGAGATAGCCACTCTGCCAGCTACCGACAAGGGCAGGGTGTTCCAGAACTGCACCTGCGTTTTCAATTTGGTCAGGGCCTTACCCAGATTGCCTTCCAATAGGTCCCTTGTCTGCCGGTAGACCTGGATACCCAAATATTTAAAGGTCGCGGGCGCCACCTGGAAGCTGTACGGCGGGAACTGGACGTGCGACCCTACCACCGGACCATGGAAACCAAACCCGTACGATTTTGCCTCATTGATCGTGAGGCCCGACAACTCTTGGAAATCGCTGAAGATCTTTGGCAGCGGTGTCATCGGCCCACCTACATCTTTGAGGAACAGCAATATGTCGTCGGCGTACGCCGATATGACATGATGAGTGTGAAGTCTAGTGATCCCCACTGCGGCTGCAACGGATCGTGCTTTTATCATTAAGGGCTCTAGAGCGATTATAAACAATAAGGGCGAGAGCGGACATCCCTGCCTCGTGCCCTTCGCTATCTCAATCTGATCCGATATGCATCTGTTGGTCCGAACCTGCGCCGTGGGCTTCCGGTAAAGTAGGGACACCCAGGCTATGTATTCCGGTGGGATCCCAAATTTGGCCATAGCCCCAAACATGTAGTCCCACCTTAGGGAATCAAAGGCCTGACTGAGGTCCAGGGATATGCAACCTTCAGTATCCCTACCCTCAGTGTCTGGAGACATCAGTTGGCTGAGTCTCCGTAGGTTCAGAGCTGTACTCCTGCCCGGTACAAACCCGCATTGGTCGGGGTGTATCATGTCCGGGATACAGCGGGAGAGTCGCATCGCCAGTATCTTACTGAGGATTTTAGAGTCTGTATTTAAAAGCGACAGGGGCCTGTAATTTTCCAACTGTAAGGTGTTACTCCCAGGTTTCAGGAGTGACACAATCAGGGCCTGTAGTGTCGTGCCCAGTAGAGCGCCGCCCTCCAGCGCATCACCGTATAGTGCGTGTAAGCGGGGGGCCAATAGGTCGATGTACGTCAGGTAGAATTCTGCCGGGAGTCCGTTGGTCCCGGGTGCCTTGTTTCTCAGTAAAGCCCTGATAGCCAGTCTAATTTCCGCCAGTGTGATAGGCTTCGCGAGGTCCGCACCTTGTGCTTCACTCAGTCGGGGGACAGGTATGTCGGAGAAAAACTCCTCAAAGGCCTGGTCCGAAATTGGTGCGTGTGGGCCATATAAAACAGAATAATAATGTCGGAACGCAGCGTTGATCTCCCGCTGATCCTGAATTAACTCCCCGGTATCGTTCTGTACCTCCATTACTGGGGCGCTAGCCGGGGCGTCATGCATCAGGCGTGCCAAAAGCGTGCCCGCTCGATCTGCTTGCGTGTGTTGCCTTGCGGTATATTCCCTATAGTCTAGCACTCTCAGTTCCTCCAAGAGTTCCGCATGTTGTATGTGGGCCTCTTGGAGTTGCGTGAGAACGCCGTCCGTGCCAGCGGCTTCGTTTTCTAGCATCGCCAGGCTGTCCTCCACTGTCCGTAGTTTATCCAACACCAGGTGTTTAACGCCCACCTTTATGCCCATCGCCACCCCGCGTATGGTAGCCTTGAAGGCATCCCATTCGATCTGTCGGGAGCTGGCCGTGTCAGAGTTCTCATTAAAGTAGTTTGTACTAGCGTCCAACAGTGTGGACCTGATAACTGAGTCCTCCAAGAGACCCGGGGACAGGCGCCACGTCGGTATCGGAGTGGGCAGTCTCCCCTTTATAGGGACAGTTCCACCGGGTTGTGGTCCGACAGTGTCTTACCCATGTGCTGCACTTTCACAATGGATGCCGTTAGTGTCCTGGAACAAAAGATACGGTCTATTCTAGTGTGTAATTTGTGTGGCGGGGAGTAAAATGTGTATTCCCTATTCGACGTGTTAAGTATCCGCCAAGCATCAACTAGTTCCCATCCATCCGCCCATTGTGCTAACGCTACGGCCTGTTTCCTGCTTACTGTTGCGTGCAAGATGGGGATGTGACCTGTCTAGTGTGAGATCCAGCACCGCATTACAATCACCACCTATAACCCAGTCATACTCCGCCCAATCCGACAGCACCCTGTCAACACCTTCAAGGAACTTTGACTGATCCATGTGTGGAGCATATATACTACCTAGCACTACACATGCACCATTCAGCATCCCCCTAACAAACACATACCGTCCCTCCTTGTCCACCCTTGTTTCGGTTGGTTTAAATAGAGCAGTGTTCCTAACCCAAATGGCCGCCCCCCGGGAGAATACAGAAAACGCTGTGGCGTGAAGTTGGCCTTTCCACTTCCGTGACAGTTTGGTGCCCTCCGCCCCATTCAAATGCGTCTCCTGGAGATACGCTATGTGTACCTGCCTCCTATTCAGTTGAGCCAGCACCCTGTGTCTCTTATTCACTGAGCCCAAACCCCTTACGTTCCAAGAGCAGACCTTGTAGGCATCCCATTCGATCTGTCGGGAGCTGGCCGTGTCAGAGTTCTCATTAAAGTAGTTTGTACTAGCGTCCAACAGTGTGGACCTGATAACTGAGTCCTCCAAGAGACCCGGGGACAGGCGCCACGTCGGTATCGGAGTGGGCAGTCTCCCCTTTATAGGGACAGTTCCACCGGGTTGTGGTCCGACAGTGTCTTACCCATGTGCTGCACTTTCACAATGGATGCCGTTAGTGTCCTGGAACAAAAGATACGGTCTATTCTAGTGTGTAATTTGTGTGGCGGGGAGAAAAATGTGTATTCCCTATTCGACGTGTTAAGTATCCGCCAAGCATCAACTAGTTCCCATCCATCCGCCCGTTGTGCTAACGCTACGGCCTGTTTCCTGCTTTCTGTTGTGTGCAAGGGGGGGTGTGACCTGTCTAGTGTGAGATCCAGCACCGCATTCCAATCACCACCTATAACCCAGTCATACTCCGCCCAATCCGGCAGCACCCTGCCAACACCTTCAAAGAACTTTGACTGATCCACGTGTGGAGCATATATACTACCTAGCACTACACATGCACCATTCAGCATCCCCCTAACGAACACAGACCGTCCCTCCTTGTCCACCCTTGTTTCGGTTGGTTTAAATGGAGCAGTGTTCCTAACCCAAATGGCCGCCCCCCGTGAGAATACAGAAAACGCTGTGGCGTGAAGTTGGCCTTTCCACTTCTGTGACAGTTTGGTGCCCTCCGCCCCATTCAAATGCGTCTTCTGGAGATACGCTATGTGTACCTGCCGCCTATTCAGTTGAGCCAGCACCCTGTGTCTCTTATGCACTGAGCCCAAACCCCTTACGTTCCAAGAGCAGACCTTGTAATAATTAGGAGACGCCATAACCCAAAGTACGCTCACCCCGAGACAATGCCTTCAACCATAACAATGCTGGACACCTAGTGTACATTTTCAGTGCTGCGTGTGCAAACATTACCCCAACTTGAAGGTCCCCCCCCCATAAACGTAGAGGACCAAACCATAATACCCAACAGGGGTAGAATCATACTGTAATCGTGCCTGAGCCTGGGGGTGTGGGCCCAGTCAAACACTCACAACAGTTTGTCACCAAAAGTCTTGTTCCCATAGTCCCCTATAGTTGCAAGTGTTCCGGGTCCTAGACCCCCCCCAATGAAACAAGGAGATCATCCCCTACATTACCAATCCGCTTCCGCTGTACCAATGTTCACCTGTCTGCCGCCATCTGCGCCGTGATTCGAGGGAATAACTGCAGGCTGCCGTCCGTATCAGATGCCACCGTATGTGAACTGGCCTGGCTATTCAACACTGTCCCAATGTTCGCATCATGTTCCGCCAAGGCGTTAGTTGTCAGAAGTGCCACTTCTATCGGGTCGCCATTTCCTTCCTCCTCCAGCCTGTCATCTCGGGGTGCCTCTGTCTCCGGAGACTGGGGCCGAACCTGATCCGTGTCCCGACCATCGGACCTCTGTGTCTCCGGTACTTCCTGGCCGTCTCGAGGGGACGGGAGCGGTGTGATTGCTACTTCCATCCATTCCGAGGCCTCCTCAGGAGTGTCAAAGAAGTAAGTCTTACGGTCATGGATGACTCTGAGGTGCGCCGGGTAGAACAAGCCATATTTTACATTACGGTCTCTAAGGGCGCGCTTCACGCCCCAGAAGTACGCTCTGGCCTTCTGCACAGCCTGAGTGAAGTCCGGATAGATGGAGATCGTTTGGTTTTTGTATTTGATTGGACCGTTCTTCCTCGCGGCCCTCAGAATCGCGTCCCTGTCTTTGAAGTGAAGGAGGCGTGCTATCAAGGGGCGAGGCGGAGCCCCCGGCCTCGGTGGTTTGGGGGGTACCCTGTGCGCTCTCTCCACACTGTACATCTGGGTGAGTTCCGCTGGATCCACAACAGTCTTCAGCCAGTCCTCCACAAAGCGGGTCGGGTTTGTCCCTTCTCTGCGCTCCGGCACTCCCAAAATGCGTATGTTGTTCCGGCGTGAGCGCCCTTCAGCATCGTCCACTCTGTCCCTCAGGCCCCGTATCTGTTTCTCTAGGTTTTCCAACCTCGTGGAATGCTCCGTCTGCTGCGGTATCAAATCTGCAAGCGCTAGTTTGTGTTTAGACACTTTCTCGGCCAATTTATTGTGGTCATCCTTCAGGAGTGACAGCCCCGTTGACATTGTGTCTATCCGAGTTTCAAGAGCCTCTCTGGATGCCCTAATCTCCGTCAATATAAGATCCAATTTGGCCTTGTGTGCCGCAACGCCCGTTGGAGGGATCACGTCCTCGTTGGAGGAGGCTAGTGGATCGTCTGAGCCGGAGGCCTGTGTTCCATTACGAGGAATCCTGTTCCTACCCATCTTTCACCACGGCAGTGTTCTCCGCAGTCCGATATGGGGCCGCTCACCCTGGCCGGATTGTGCGCCTGAGCCTCGTTGCGAACCAGCTTGCCTCGGCCACACCAGACTGCAATGCAGGAAGGCGCTCCGCGGGGTCTCCGCACCGTGCTATGTTATTTGGGTAAGGGGACCCAAACTGACCAGCCGCTTTAGAAGTGCGATTCACAATCTTGTTCCCGCAAGTACGGCCGTGCTTCCCTTGGCACCCCTCCTTTCGCTAAGGACTAAAGCAGTGTGCGGATCAGTGACAGATCGGCATGTGTAGAGCTGCCATCAGTGCAAGGTGCCAGCACCTGGGATGTGCGTGGGGATCCCGCTGCGTCTGTTCCCATTCCGGTCCTCGCTCCCGTGGCCGCGCCTCGTGGTCAACAGCGCAGAGGCGTGCGGTGGGAAGGAACCTGTACCCCGGGTCACTCCACCCGGACAGGACTACACACTTTCGCCAGCAGGGCTCTCAATGGCGTGAGTCGGTGAGAAGTAGTGCACCATGAACAGTATGGCCGGCTAACACCGCTTAATCCCCGCTGTACTGGGCTGTATAGTAGGTAGTCGGTGTCCAAGGGGAGAAGTAGTTGGCCGCTTCAGAGTCAAGAAGGTGTTGGGCCTCGTGTACCAGTGTGCCCATGTCGTGTTTGCGGCATGCCCCTTCGAGGGGGGGGCAGGGGAGGGGATCCGCTCAGCAGCTAAGATATCCCGGTGGGGGGGTCGGCGCCAAGCCCCCCCTCCGTGTAGCGTGCGGTCCTCTATCTCCCACAGCCGTCGCGGAAGTTCCCGGCACCTTAGGGAGCTCCTCGCCGCGGTGTATCCTGTGGGCCTTCTCAGGTTCGTGGCCGGTCTTGCGCTCTGATGTCAGGGCAGTGCTGCGCCACCGCTCTCCAGCCAGTCCCCTGGCTCCGCTTGGCTGTCCGACGTGCTTGTGTGTGGCTCCTCCCCCGCTGCCGCCCCTCCGCGTCCGTCCGCCTCCCGCCGCACCAGGGGTCGGGGACTACCGCCGAAAGCCAGGCCTCACCTCCAGTCTCTCGTCCGATCTTGGCAGCCTCCACCTGTGCGTGCCTGCGATGTCGCGAGTAGGCTTCCGGCTCTTGGTATGAATCCGTTGCCGCAATGCTCAATGTGCAGTCGGTCCTCCCGCACGGGTCACAGCCGCCTCAGGCCGCGCAGAGCATTAGGGTGTCATGGCCAGTCCCCATCAGCTCAACGGCAGCCTCCCGTGCCCCAATCACTCCGTCCAATGCATCCGGCCTCTCAAAGCACATTGTTGTCCGTGCGGTGCTGTTCTGCGGGCGTCCGCAGTGCCCCGGTGTCTAAAAGCTGCAGCGGGTGTCCAGCCGTCTGCAGGGACCCAGCCGTAACCGGGAGTGTGTCACTTCCGGTCCGCCTCCCAATGTGCTGTGGGTCGCGGCTTCCTTTCCGTCTCCAGGCCTCGTTTGCCCCGGACACCGCTATAGTGTGAACACCGCGGTTCAAGGCTCCCAGCTCCCCAAACAGGCCTCCAAACGAAGCGGACAGCAGTTCCACAGGATACGGGTGTGGGGTAGGGGTCAGATGTCGGTTTTTCAGGATTTAGTTCAGGATTAAAGGGGATTGTAGACGGAGCGAGCTCAGCTCACGTCCACCATGCTCGGCTGTTGGCCACGCCCCAATACATATTGGTTTTAACCATTTTCTCCGGGGGGCTAAATAAGCGGGGCAAGCAAAGAAAACATGACCTATTGACTCCTTTTGGTCCCTACACCAGGGGCAATACTCTGAAAACTGACCACGCCATGTATTTGTGAAAGACCTCAAGTGTAGCGTCCCAACCCTAAACTGGTGGTATAGCTTTCTATCGCTACTCCTAGTGATGACATCCCAATATTCCTCCAGTGAGGGGTCGAGCTTGTGGACTAAAAACCTACCAGTCAGAGAAGTAGAATCTATCCGGACAACAAGTTGGTGTCTTACGGTCGCCCAGTAAAGTGCTTTAAATTCCTTTTTAGAAGGAAAAGCATTATTTCCGGGGGCCAACCACAGCTGACTAAGGCCCATGTTTCCCAATATAGATTTCACATCTCTGAACCAAGGAAGATTACCTGATCCCACAATAGATTTAAGATCTGAAATTTCGTTGGCCAAAGGTGCCAGTTCCGGAGTTGTTCATATTCTCCTCCACAGTGCTACCATCCTAAGCCGCGACACATCATCAATGGAATGGCAGCCCATGTCAAGTAACAGGGGTTTCATAGGGCTTGATTGAGGGAGACCGACCAGATTGCGAAGGAATTTATTTTGAATTCTAACCAACGAGGATAGGTCCGAAAAGCCCCATAAGTCTGCACCGTACAGGATTGCTGAACTTATTTTAGCATTATATTTTTTTAGTGCGGGCGCTATCCTTTTGGTTAGTGAAGTTCTTTGTTCCTTAATTAGGCACCCTGTTAATTGGGCAAATTTTAAACAGAGTGCGTCAAGCTGCGGTTTCCATCTAAGCCTATATTCTAAAACTACCCCTAAGTAGGTCATAACTTCCACCTGCTCTAGCTCGATACCATTCATGCTGACATGGCCCTTCAACGGCCTATTTTTGGTTATTACCATGAATTTGGTTTTACTCACGTTGACCTGGAAGTCATTATGTTTACAGAAGTCCTCAAACTTATTTAATGCTGTTTGAAGTCCCTTCTGTGTTTTAGATAGGATAAGGGTGTCATCCGCGAAGATAAGGAG
Organism: Lissotriton helveticus; assembly: GCF_964261635.1. Classification (NCBI taxonomy): domain Eukaryota; kingdom Metazoa; phylum Chordata; class Amphibia; order Caudata; family Salamandridae; genus Lissotriton; species Lissotriton helveticus. The sequence goes on from NC_136072.1 coordinate 783,387,794, forward strand.
TGGAAACTTTATGCCACCTAGGACCGGGGCGTCAGTTGGTGTGTCTACAAAGTACTGCACGACTCGGTTGATAAATAACAGAAACAGAGTCGGTGCAAGAACACACCACTGGCGGACACCACGAGTAACAGGGAATCGCTTAGTGACCTGCCCCTGCCTACCCCATCTAACCCTCGCAAAGTTAGCCTCGTGTAATCTTATTACTAGATCCAAAAGTTCACGAGGCATTCCCATATTTCCTAGGTCAGCCCATAACTTGTCTCTTGGGACGAGATCGAAGGCGGACTTGAGGTCTACAAACGCTGCATAAATAGTTCCTCCACCCAAGAACACCACCTTCCAGTATATCAGAATAAATCTAAACACCTGGTCAATTGTACTGACACTTGGTCTAAAACCAGCCTGCATGGGGGATAACATATTCTCATTATCCATCCATACCTGGATTTTGGCCAACGCCATCCTAGCTATAATTTTCTGGATTGCATCTATTAAGCTGATGGGGCGATAGTTCCCCGGGGCCGAACGATCCCCCTTTTTAAATATTGGTAATATTTCGGCCCCTCTCCAAGATTCCGGGATCCGAGCCCCATTTGGGATTGCATTGGCAAGTATCATAATATAGGGCACCCAATTCAACAAATCATACTTAAATAAGTCGGCCGGGATGCAATCCATACCTGGAGCTTTGCCGGCTTGAACCAAACCCAGTGCAGTCTCTGCATCTTTGTTATCAAACACTAAGGGAGAACGTGACGTTAGTAACATTGGGGAAGGGTTGACTGAAACACACGCAAGTTCTAACTCAGGGCCCCTAAACTGGGACGCAAAATGATCAACCCAATCCTCGGCAGAAACATGGTTTGTCAGGGTTTACGACTCCAGGTTCCCACCCCATTTAACAACCTGCCAGAACTTGATCTGATTTGAGGACCTACTTGCCTCATATAAATCCTACCAACGTCTGTCGTCCCAAGCTCTCTTGGCCTCCCTTTGGACCTTCTTGTACTCTAACCTTGCCGTCCTGATATCAACTACCACTCTGGATTTTATGGCTTTGATCAGGGAACTATGAGCCTGTCGGCACGATTTATTGAACCATTTGTTCCCTGATTTTAATACCGAAACTTTCCCGGGTTTGAGGGTTTTGGTAAAGAGTGCTTTCAGATTATCAAAAAGCTGCTCATGGAGTGCACTTGTAAGCACTAAATGGCCCGGGGAATCGGCCAGTGCCTGAATGGCACACAAGGCGGATGAGACTTCGTGGGAAATCCTATCTAAAGTAGCGGAGTCTTCAACTACCCTACCCCACCGAACCCTACATCTATCGTTAGTTAGGATAGCCTCTGCTGTGACGCATTAGGTGGCTCTAAAGCTCCCCGGGCTATCCTCAAGTTTTAAACTTAGGACCAACGGATTGTGGTCACTCTCGGGACGGGCAGAAATTAACAGGTCCTCAAGTAGTGACCAATACTCAATTTTAATTAAAATGTAATCAATTCGACTTGGCTAGTGCCATTGTCGAATGTTACCCGGCCTATTTTATCGGACTGTGATCGGCCACTCTCAGCCCCCACTCAAGACACAATCCCAACCAATGAAGTGCTGCCTCAGTCCCCTTCTTAATTGGGTTTAAGTCAAGGTGAGGGACGTTCCATAACGCATCTTCTTCTGCATAAATGTCCTCTCCCTCACATAAAAGGGGTTCAAAAGTACAGTTGAGGTCCCCAGCCACGACTATGAACTTATCCCTCCCAATCAAATTTAGGAACAGATCTAGCTCGCCAATGATTGTCGGACACCGCCCTCCAGGTAGGCCACGTGCATAAATATTAACAATAAAAATGTCCTGATGGTTTTTCCTACAAACTTAATCCCAAGAATGTCAGAATTGTGCACTAACACTTCTGTAGGCCTATAGCTAAGGGACTGCCTCACCCAAATGTTTAGGCCACCAGACGCTCTGCCTTTAATACCCCGAATGGCGGGTTTATAGAAGTTGAGGTACCCCAAACTATAAATGGGGTCGGGGGCCCAACTTTCTTGAAAAATTAGGATATCGTGGTCATCTACAGAATCAGCCCACTCTCCTATGGCTATTTTACCTTTTAGCCCTGCAATGTTCCACGAGGCTATTTTGAGCAATGTATCCTGAGTGGTCGATTGTCTTTGATCTAGCACCCCTAGGTTAGATCCTGATGACCACCCACCCTCTATTGGGAGTTCTCTGGCTGGGGGTTCTCTGACTAGGGAACCCAGGGGAAACCATCCCACCCCATGGCCGACATCCTGTCCCACCTTGACCACCTCTATAGACCTGCGATAAGCATAATCGCTACCAACAGCCACCCCAACATCAGGTATGCATATCCCCTGGGGATCCCTACCAGATCTCTTGGTCTGAGTGTTACCACCAGGCATATCCGAGAGTCAATCGACCCCCTTTAAGCCTGAAAGAGGCTCAAACCGATTAAACAGAGGAAGGAAGTGCGTTACCCGATCTAAGGGGTATCCACCAATAGGACTTCTCCTTCGGGGGTTAGGTGGGGGATAGAAAGGACCACAGTTTCTTTGGGGATAAAAATAATTGAGGCCTAGTGATTGAACTACACCCTCCCTTCCAAACCTTGGTTCTCTACAAACAAAATCAACCACCCAAGGGTCCCTAAAATTTATTATAACGCAATCTCCCTCTAAATCCTTTGGGCAATGTCCCACCCAGCTTACCCTTCTGATGTTTAATATCTCCGTATTGGAAGAGGGAGGGAGAGTTCTGTTCTTATTAAGCCAAAAGGTGACTTTATTTTTCAACTCCCTATATGATTCCAATTTCTCCTCCCCAATGGCTGGAACTCCCACCAATATAATCATGTAGGGGACGGACTCGGGGGGTAGGTTAACACATGGGAGACGCTGTTTAATGACCTCCTTCCCTGATGAGCAGTGCCCATTTAACTGACTACCTGTATCTAGTGCACAGGGTGCGGACTGTGTTCTAGGCACCGCGCCTGCCACCGGGTCCCTGCCCCTGGTAATGGCCGATGAGTTTTTACATACAGGGAGCTTCTCCAAACGTGGTCGTCCTAACTGGATATTAGGTGTATCAATAGTGGCTGGAAGAGCCACCCTTGATCCATCACCAGTCCCTATAACTTGGGAATCAATTGCTAGGCCCTTTGGGTTTTCCATACCTTTTACTAGTTTATCCAGAGTATTGGAATTAGCTGTAACTAGATTCGCCAGCTGATCTAATTTAGAATTAATCATCCTCGTTCGTTCCAATAAGGGTAACATCAGAGATTTAACTAGAATTTCCATTTTACCCAAGAACCCATCATCTGCACTGCAAATGGGATATTGTTTGACAAAGTCAGTGGGGTCCGTGGTGGGGCTAGGGGGGAGGATTATAACATGTGAGGTCTGAATTATGCTATTTTTCTTGGGAATTTTGGCTGTGCCCCCCCTTCTGAGTGCCACCCCCTCTTTTCCTTTTACTGGATTTGGAATTATTTAATACACCCATATTTTGTACCTTTGGAACGGGTCTATGTGGCGAGGGAGAATTGCCGACTCTGTGATTTGAGCCACTCGAGACCGTACTAGTTATGGTTGTGTTTAGCATGGAACAGTTCACCTCGTTGTCAGGTGCTACCGGCATAAGGCCAGGACAAGAACCCTGATTAGCTAAGGGGACTATGTGACTTGGTGGAACGGGGGAGACTACTGACCCAATATGACCTAAGGACGAGCGTTTACCCGTTATAAGATCTATGGACAAACGCTTCTCGGCAAAGGCAATTTCTTTTTCTAAGATTCCTGTTGCCCGTTTGAAGAATTGGTCCAGGGTTCCCGTTACCACCCAGCTCGTAGTTGAAACTTGTACTGTTCTGTCTTTCCCAGAACATAGTGCCATGGTAACTGGAGTCCTAGAGCTTTGACACGAACTACAACAGTATGAATAGAATAGAAGCCTAAGATGCAAAGGTTATTCTCAGCACAACCCGGGATTTGGGGGGGGGGGGCAGCCCGGCCTCGAACGACCTCGGACGGCCACAGATGGCCCTACCTTTGCCCGGGCTTTGCCCGCTGGCGGTCCCGCGATACGCGGTAAGGGCGGGGCTAAAATAAGCAGGAGAGTAGGCGGGAAGAGGACCAGCTGCGGCCGATTAGGAATCGCAACGGCCGCTGGTCCTCGCAGTCCCGCGGGCCCACCCGGTTCCAATGTCCAGCAGAGTCCGTAAAAAAGTTCAGCTACAATCCAGCAGGAAGTAAAAACAAAGGTTACTCATTTAAAGTGCTTCATTGCCTTTGGGGCAAGTATGATGCTATAAAAAAAACATAAGGAAAACAAAACAGTAGCAGCAGCATTTGAGGACAGGCACAACGTAGGCATTAATGTATTGTCCATAGCATTTATTAATTGCAGTGGAAGTGGCCTGCATTTCAGCCACAGTAAGAGTAGCTTCTCCACTCATGTGATTAACTGTTTTTCACTTCACTTTAAAAAGCACTAACTTTTAATAAATATTTTCCAGATATTCTGAGGTAAGGGGAAATGAACTGCATGTTAAAGAAATACACTTTCTTGAACTTAGATGGCAAGCTTATATTCTAGCATGATGTTTTATATTCTAGCATGATGTTTGCTGAATGATTTACATTCCAAATATGTTCAAAGCTTGTGTAGTGGCTATTGGAGTCAGAGTGAGCTTGACTTGTCCCTCTCTGTTAATGTCTTGGCACGCCCACTTGTTTTCCCAGGTGCTCCTTCTGCTAAGTTGCTATATTCATATATACATGTTAGGAAATTAAAAGCTGGGCAGAACAGCAAATAAGAGTGCAAGCCTTTTCAAGTTATACTGTTTACATATGGTGCTGTTAGAACTAGTGAAAGTTAGGGGAATTAATGGCTCTGTTAGGCTGTTATCCTGTTGGTGCTCATCTTAGAACATCGTGCACTTTTTTGCGATTTCACCATGAATCAACTACAAAAACCTAACTGATGTGTGACATTCAGTATTGGAATTAGAAAACATTTATGCCGAAAGCACATAAATTGGTAGCCAAGGCATGTGAACAGAAAGTGTTTGCAGTCAAAAGGAATGGAGTCATGAAAAACAGAGTCTTAATGTCAACTTACATTTACTTTTATTAAACACTGCTGTCATTAAATTGGCAACAAGAACAAATGTGACCGTAAATTTGTTGAGCTTAATTGGTCACAAAGGCTGCATTATAAAATATATTATGGGTTCAGGCTACTTCTCCAGAGATATTTACGTGCCCAGCAAATCCCAGCCATAATAATAATGGTAAGATGACTCTGGGGGTTGATGCAGTAGCTGGAGAGATCTGAGTTTTGTCTAGTTATAGATTTGGCTCATAATTGTGCATAGATTGTTAGTGTGTTGCCTGTAAAACACATTGTGTAACATTTCAATCACAGATTTTTATTTTATGTGGAGCGGCATTTTGGTTTTTGCTTTTATTATTTGCAGTTCACATATTGCAATCTTTGTAATATAGCATAGTGAGCTATGACCCAGCCTCAACAAGCTGCTTGCAAACTGCAAGTCAAGGGTTTAAAACATTATTCTTTTCTTTCTCAATTTTTCATACAAGGGTGCTAAAAATAGTTTATTTGCATAGTAATAAAGTCTTGTAACTGCCGACAACCTGAAGGACTGTTACATTTTAAATCATCCTGACTTTCTGTTTCTCTTAGCTATGTATTCTTAATACACAATGCCTACCTTCTTACAGTACATGCATATATCTTATATACAAGGGGTAAACAAAGTCAAAAACCTGCCTCAAATGTTTTTCTAAAATATTTGACTCGTAAAGGGAAGAGCTGTGTGCCTTTGTTTCCCCTTCATTGAATTTGCATCTAGGTATTAGGCTGTAGGTGGCTCCCAGACAGAATAATTATTGAATAAAAAGAGGGCTGATGGCCCTTTAAATGGTGCTTTTGTTTTGGGCCTAACTTTAATTATAAATGAGAGAGCCCCTTCACCATCCCAGATTCCTGCTAGGAAAAGAAAGTAGAAAACCTGTGGGTACTGCTCATTGTGTCCCAGTGTCAGCAAATTACATTGGGAAACATTTAATGCATATTTCGCTGAGTCCAGCCAGAATCCCAGTTCTGGCCGAATAATAGCTGTCTCATTCTTCTGACTGTTTAGAATCAATGAGGCCTGCTGATCCATGTTCTTTTTTTTAAATCTGGGATTTAGGTGCCACAAAAACAACTCTATGTGTGAAATGCACTTGTTTTCGCTCTTGTTGTAAACAACATTTTGGAGTAGCTGCCACAGATGTATATAGCTGAGAGCAGCACTTGCATGCATATTCAGTTCCTTGGTGCACATAGCCTTGACTGCAGTGCACAGAGATCTTGCTCTGCCGCACACAGAGAAAATAAATTAGAGGGAACAATGCTTACAACTAAGGCTCCCTATTTTCCGTTTTTACAGATTTTACAGATAAATACAGACAGAAAAACATTTATTTTGTTGTCTGTATTTATTTTTAAATGTGGATAAAAACGGAAATTGGGTACTTTATGAGTGATTCTACATACACTTTGCCATATCTGTCAGTCCAATAACCGTGTGGATTGATAGGTAAGGGGGTTAAAAAAGAAAGGAACTTCAATAAAGAGGCTTAAACAGCAGTAGATATGCACAAAGCTGATTTTCATATAAGTGCATTGAATTATCTTCTGCGGGTGTTCATATCACTGAAACCTGGAAGGCATTCAAGCATGACTGCATATTTATTGGTTAAATAAATGTGGAAATATACCAGTTTCAGCTTTACTTTTTTCACAAAACCCATAATAAATATGGATAAATACAGATAAAGTTGACACAATATAAATATGGATAAATACAGACGAAAATGAAAAAAAAGAAATACTTTAAAACCAGGAGCCCTACTTACAACCCAGGAGAATGGACTCCGAAGGATATAGGGGTGCCCGGCTCATGCAGGGGCACCTTCACACTCATAACCGAGCACCCTGCCTTCAGGATTGAAAGGCCTGCCTTAGGGGTGACTTATAGGTTTTAAGTGCACTGATATAAGGAATCTTATATCTGTTGTAAGTGGTACTAGAACCAGCTTACATAGGCTGCAATGGCAGGCCTGTAGTCACAATTTGAGTGGTCTCTCATGTGTGGCATAATACATGCTTCTGCACCTGGGAGACCCCTGGTGTACCTATGCCGTGGATACCTTAGTACCACATACTAGTGACTTATCAGAGTACACCAGTAGCCAATCTGGAGTGTACCAAAGTACTCACCGTGTCCAATTCAGGGAAGAAGCACAGAGACTGGGGTGCTGATTAGCAGGATCCCAGTCAGACAAGTTGGGAAAATATAATGACACCAGCAAAAAGAGGAGGGACCATGAAAGCAGATCCTACTTTCCTATACGAGGCTACTGTTTGTGTTGAGTTGGGCTCTGGTACTGTGGTAAGTCTGTTCTTATTTGTCAGCTGGGAGTGAAAAACTTGCACCATCAGTGCAGCTCTTACCAAGCTCTTACCTCGAAAGAGAAAATATTTTCATCCTTCAATACCAGTGCGTAACGAACACGAGGAGCTTGATTAAAATGTTAAGAAAGCCAATCAATGGGTACCTTTTCACAGTTTGAAGGAGTCCCGCCGGAAACCTGTCGGTCTCATCCGTCTGACCAGTTTTTGCATTATGATCTAATGACCTTAGCAACTAAGGACTTTAGAACTATTGACGTACATTCACTTCTTTCTTTTAGGAAACCTTAAACTGCTTTTGCACTGCTCTGTTCTCACAGTGCAGGGTTTGCCTGATCAGGTCTTTGAAGTTTTCTCTCCACTGGCTTCTGATAATCTGGTTTCTGGGCAGAAGTTGTTTTCTGACTTATTCTTTATGGTGGCTTTAGTAGCAAAAGAAAAAATCCTGAACAATGCAGACACTGCTATTCTAACAGGGTAAGGAAATCATAAACAAAATATGATGGGGGCACATTAGGAAAGCCAGAAAGAAAACTGTACCATTGGTCAAGAAAGGTATCCTCGGGACACAGTCCACATAATGGCAATATCTGCAGCACTCTGGAAACCATGGGTGTACCTTTGGACTCTGTAGTACCCATGAGTGTTTTTTTCCCATTGGTGGATGTAGAGCCCTATCATGAAGCATGCCACACTATGGCTATGGGTGAGGGCTTCAAACACCTATGGCAAGGGCCGTCTTGAATATATTATGACAAATTTGACATCTCTCATTGATAAGGCCCAGAATGTCTAGCTATGGGACAATTCAAAACTGGCAAAGAAAATGGTTTAGAGAAGGCTGCCATAATTGGGTCAACCAGGACCTCCTAAATGGTAATGGAGCCTCTGAAGTAGGTCTAGATTACAAAATAGCTAAGAAAAAAAACTTTTGTATCATCTCCTCAATGGAGAGAGGGTTTTCTAGCACTTCTGATGCTAATGCTTAATTTGAGTCAGTTGCAAACGGGAAATCGGCCCATTTGCGACCGCAAAAAAGGGTCCTGGCATGTACAAACACTATTTTGCGAGTTGGCGACTTGCAAAATAGCATTTGCGACTCTCGCTATTAGGAAGGGGGTCCCTTCCTAATAGCGAGACACAATGGAATGTACCATTGTTTTGCGACCGCATTTGGGGTCGCAAAACGCTCGCAGTTTACCACCTACTTAGGTGGTAAGCCTCTCGCAAACGGGAAGGGGACCCAGGGGACCCCGTTCCCTTTGTGTGTGTGTGTTGAAATATTTTTTAAGAACAGACAGTGGTCCCAGGGACCACTGCCTGCTCTTATAAACAAGAAACAGAAACATTTCATTTTTTTAAAAAATGCATCCCATTTTTCTTTTTAGGAAAACAGGCTGCATTTAAAAAAAAAAAAAAAGACAGCTTTATTAAAAAAGCAATCACAGACATGGTGGTCTGCTGACCCCAGCAGGCCACCATCCCTGTGAGTGCTGGCCATTCATATTGGGGTCACAAATAGCACCTGCCTCATGAATATTGATGAGGCAGGTAATCTGTGACCCCATTAGAAATTGCTAACAGTGTCTGAGACACTGTTGTAAATTGCATTTTGCGTGTCGCAAAGCGACACAATTTGCGAATTCGAAAATGTAAGGCTCGTACATCTGGCCCTTAATTGCCAATTCTAGCACTTATGATACCAAGGATGGACACGTCACCCCGGGCAGCACCCCAAAAAGTCTAAAAAAATTAAACCGGACACACACATCCTAAGCAAGAACCTAAGGTTGTGCGCTAGCTACAATATTCACTTATGATAATCCGCCACATGGCGGCACTGTTTATCTAATTTTGTGATGAGCACACACAGTTCTTTAATAATTCAATATACATTAAACATTACTAATACCTGCTACCCAAAGATATAAGAATACCTTGGCCGGCAGATATTAGTAATTTTTAATGTATATTAAACGTTTCAACTGTCACACTTGTAGGGGTGTGATGGTTAGTGGTTGTGCTAGTACTGTCGTTGACCGCACTCACAGGGGCAATGAGTGGTGCAAGGTGCAGTGGCATCCTGGAGGGGCCCCTGACACTTACCTTTGACAGATTAAGCTCTGTCTGCTGCCTTCCTAACCAAAATCCGCAAAGAGGCACTTTCTTCCGTCGCATGTCTCTAAGGGTGGGGGGGGGGAATCAATGACAGACTCTGGAGAGTTATCTATGCCACTAGCATTCTTTACATCTAGATATAAGCCAGCATCAGTATAATAAGGAGGACGCAAGTTATTCACCTTCTCAAAGTCATCATGTTTGGCAGGCAGAAGACATTGTATCACATCAGAGACGGACCTAAACATAGCTACCATCCTTCCAAAATGTTGCTGCTGGGTTAGAGAAACTTGAGGGTGTTGGAAGGGAAGTGGCATGACTTGTCTAGGGTAAATTGTAACATTGTAAATTGATACTTGTATAGCGCACTACTCACCCGCAAGGGTCTCAAGGCGCTTGTACGAATACCGCTGTGGAACCCATCCTGGCTTTCCCCGTGAAGTGCCCACTCCTGGGCACCCCCAAGACGGAGGCCAGGCATCCTTAGCATTGTGGGGGCCATTGTGAAGATTAAGCAAGCTATTGCCCAGAGTTGCAGAGTGGGACTCCATGATTGGAATAGGCACCGAGGCGAGAATTATCAGGTCTGTGGAATTTTTGAGCCCAAGTCCTGCCGAGGCGGGGAATTGAACCCTGGTTCCAGACTAGACCTCTGCATCAGGGTCTGCCGCTCTAACCATTGAGCCACACTTCTCCACCCTCCAAAAGGGTATTTGAGGACATTTCAGTGTAGCAAACCCTTTCTAACCCTCAACTTCTTTGGTTGCCCCCATGGTGATTGCCGTTTTTTAATTTTTTGATGGGAGTGGGGGGCCCTGCCATACTCCCACTTCCCTTTGCAGCTTACATTTCCCCAATAACAACTGCAGCGCTATTTTAAATTAGGTGGTGCAGTGCCGGTGCGAAATGTCCGTCAGTAGGAACAAGGTGGCCCAAAGTCTGCATACCTGTCCAGAATAAGTCAGTGACAGATGAGGGATGTTTCATGGGGCAAGAAGGCACGTTGAAGGGATGCAGAGTCATTTTGAATTTCTGCAGCATGGTTTTCTAGACGGCCTCAATTTGCTGCAAAGTAAAGGATGTCCAAGGGAATTCCGGGCACAGTGGCTCCAATATCAGTCATCAGTTCTAAAGAGGCAAGCAGAGTTGGTTTTGGGTTTCCCGAACACTGACTGTGAGACCTCTACCAGGACTGGGAGCATCTGGACATCAAAGAAGCTCACTTACTTTTCCTATGTTTTATCATTATTTTCTTTGTCCTCATCTCGCCATCTTTCTTGCTAGTACAGCTCTCATCTCCACTGTTGGAGAGGGTAAGCCTGTGCTCGCAAAGATAATGCTGTTTCCACTTTAATCTCCCTCATATACATAGAAAAAGAGGAGGAGAAAGCAGGGACCTCCAGCACGTATGGCTTAATCATTGGAACCCCTTATTTGTTGCCAGTTTACATAGAGCACCCGGGCCCTCTCCAGACTTTTCGGGTCGCTAGCAATATCAATCTGGCTTGTGTGCTTAATGATTTTATAGTGGTTGGTGACACCTAGGATAGGTGCCAACTCTCTGAGCACAACCTTGATGAAACAAACAAGTTTCTTTAACAAGTTCTTCAAATAATACGATTTTTGTTCATGTTCTTCATGTTTTAATTCACATGAATCTCTCATAGAAATCCATAACGTTAATTGTATATGTAAATCCAAATTCATTATGCAAATAATGACATCATATCCCAATGCATTTCGGACACAAGGTCCTTCGTCAGGGGAATCCTAAAAAACAATAATGAAAAAATCTAAGTATGATCCACCGAGTAAAAGTAAATGCATGAATGTACTGCCTAGATCGTGAAAGTGTCTAATGAGTAATACCGGATAGTCAACGTGGTGTAAAAACGAAAATGCACCCGAAAAAAGTGCTAGCCCAAGGATCAGCGTCTGTGTAATAAACTCAAAAACAGACCCATTTTGTGAGTTAATAAAGATGTCTAGACGAAATTTAGTAAGCCAAGTGTTACACGAGAAAAAATCACAAGTAATTCAACAGTCTCCGTGCATCGATAACCATGCCCCATTCTAATCACAGGTAACACCACCAGTTAAAAACGAAGCCAAACATGTGGCGTAGTGTGTAATACTTACAGAAAGAGTGAAACAAGCTCACGCGTCCTACTGAATGCGCCCTTCGCCATTGAGTGTGTGCCGGGTGTTCCGTATATGCGGAAGTGAGTTAGAAGGTGCCATATGTATGGAAAGAGGACTAAATGTGTAGCGGCCATGTTGGAATAGTAAAAGGGATGATGACCGAGAATCAATATAGACGGACAGTGTATTAAGTGCGAAGAAATGAGTGAAGTCATAAACGTAATGTGGAACAAAACAGTAAATGAAGTAAAACAATATGAAAATTAAATTAAAACATCAAGATCAGCAGCAATAATCATGAAACCGTGCAAGTCAAAGTAGCATCTCTACAAATAACATTGAAATTCCATCCGATCATTAAGACCGGATGGTTTCATAGACTGAAGAAATTTAATCCAGTGGTTTTCCCGCTGCAATAGAAAGTTATTATTGTCTCTGTCGTCTCGCTTATTGACCACTTCCACAGCAGCGAACCTAAGCTGACTGATGTTGTGTCTACTGTCTTTGAAGTGTAAAGCCAAGTTGGATTTCATGTTAGCAGTTCTTATATTGCTCTTGTGTTCATTTATTCTCAATTTCAATTTACGTGTGGTTTTTCCAGTGTATATCAGCCCACACGGGCATTTGATGATGTATACGTCATTTTCGGTGTCACATGTAGCGTTCAGTTTCAGTTTGACATCTGAACCCTTCATAGGGTGTTTGATCACAGGACCTTTAATCATGTTGTTGCAGTTCTGGCAGTTGTGGCAAGGTTGGTTACCTTTATATTGAACAATAGATGTGGGTTTGGGGTTTTTTATGAGTTCCTTAAGATTATTACCTCTTTTGTAGGCAAATAGTGGTTGTTCACCAAAGATACCATTGAAATCCTGTTCTCGGCTGATGATTGGCCAATGTTTCAAAATTGCAGTTTTGTATGCCCTTGAGGCCTCAGAGTATTTAGATACGACAACAGGTCTTTGCTTATTGTCTTTAGGTTGTACAACCAATGCGTCTTGTCGTTTGATCTTGTCACAACGTTCTTTGGCATGAGCCAAGATGGTCTGAGGATATCCTCTTTTAGCAAAACGTTCCAGCGTGTTTGATGCTTGTTCCTCATATTTGGTGGTGTCAGATGCAATCCGTTTGATGCGGAGGAGTTGTGAGAACGGCAGGTGATTTTTAAGTGATCTTTGGTGATAAGAACTGTAGTGAAGGGTATTGTTTTAATCAGTGTTTTTTCTGTAGAGATCAGTCTCTAAATGATCCCGGAGTCTTGTCACTCTCACATCCAGAAATGTAATGGTTTGTTGATTGATTTCAAAGGTGAATTGTATCCGGTCATTGATGTGATTCAAATCTGCTACTGCTTTGTCTAGAGAATCGTAGTCTCCTCTCCATAGAACGAAAATGTCGTCTATATAACGCAGGAATGCCATGGCATGCGTGATCCAAGGTGCCTGGTTCAAGATATGGTTTTCTTCAAAATATATCATGAAAGCGTTAGCATAGACAGGTGCAGCACAATTGCCCATGGAAGTTCCGGACAACTGGGCATAAAATTGGTCGTCCCAAGAGAAATAACTCTGATATAGAGTGTAATGCATCAGTTGCATCAAAAAGATCTGGAAGTCATGTGAAAGATCTGAGTGTAGTAAAATATTCTCAACTGCTTCCATGCCAAGATCATGAGGGATGCTCGTGTACAGCGATTTAACGTCTATAGAACATAACCAGACGGTTTCATCTTCATCAAATCTGATTTCATTCAATTTCTGTAAGAAATGTGTGGTGTCCCTTATGTAGGTACGAGACTGTTGGATTAATGGTTGAAGATACCTATCAATCAGTTTACCAGTATTCTCATGAATGCTGCCACGTGTCGAGACGATGGGTCTGAACGGAGGTTGAGTTATGCTTTTATGAATCTTCGGCAGCATATACATGCTCGGAGTGCTGGGGTTGACAGGAGTCAAAAACTTCTTGGTTTTTGAACCTATGGTTCCATTTTCCTCAGCCATAGTTAAAATGTTGAGCAAGACCTCTGTATACTGGCTGGTGGGATTGAAGTGAATGAGATCGTAGGTGTTCTTATCTGACAAATGTTCTCGGACTTGGTCCTTATAGAATGTAGTGTCCATAAGGACTAACGCACCCCCTTTGTCGGCAGTTTGATATGTGATATCAATTTTATTGGCCAAGTTGTTAAGCAATGAATATTCCTTTTTAGTTAGATTCAAATGTTTTGTTTTTCTGGTGTAGTTGATGCCGCTGATGTCATTTTTAACCAAACTTTCGAATATGTCAAAAGATTTGTGACTCATGGGTGCCATGAATGTACTTCTGGCTCGTAATCCTCTCAATTGGTCTTCCTGATCTCTGTTTTGTGGAGGTGAAATGTTTTCAAAGAAATGTCTTAAACGTAGATTTCGCATGAACTTAAATAGACTGACCTCAAGCTCTAGCTCATTGGTGTGACTGGTGGGGATGAATGAGGTGCCTTTTTGCAGTACATTGACTTCTTCATCAGATAATGTATATGAGGATATATTGATTATTAAGTTGTCTTCTTCTTTGGTTTTTCTACCCTCTGGTTCAGCGTTGTACTTCTCAATTCTCTGTCCTTCTCTTTCTCCTTTTCCTTTTCTTTTGACCTTGCTCCTCCTGGGTCGTCTCTTTCTCCTGGGCCTTCCCCTAGAAAAGGAACCACAGAGGGGGTAGAGAATTCAGCGCTGGTTGAAGGTTGCTGTAGATTAGAGCGTCGTTGTCCAGATCGTGAATCTTCTTCTGAAGATGAAGTCTCTGTTGTAGTGTTGGTATTATCCCTTGGTGGTCTGTTTTGGCGTCTCCTAGCATAAACCTCAGCCCAAGAATATACTTCCCCCAGTTTGTAGTCTATAGTATCTCTGCGATACTTGCGTAATTTCCGTTCATTTATCTCCCTGGTATGCTTGTCTAGTTGAATGGTGATATCCTCCAAAATCTTGGACCATTCTTCCTTGGGTAGCATGTCACTTAGTTCTTGTTTGCATTGTTGTATATCCTTATTAAGTTCATCCAGAGCTCTAGATAGTTCATCAACTATCAGTAGTATTAAATCCAAGGAACACTTGTTTAAGATGGCGTACCATCTTTCCACAAATTTCGAACTGGTCCTGCATAAAAGTGGCTTTAGCGGGACTCGGAGCCCCCTTGGAATGCATTGAGCTCGATGGTAGCGTATCAACGTGCTGGCGTGAAGCCTTTGACTGATTTCTTTCTTCGAAAAGTAGAGTAGCTGTTTCAGGCAACTTTCTTTGTTTCTAGTGGACCCTTGTGGGCTGTCCACCTCGGGGATCAGGGCATAGATTTTGTCCACATCATCGGTATTGAAAGCAAAAGTGTCTGCTTTTTGGTCAGTAAATGCTGTGATATTGTCATATAGCATTTTTGTGATTCAGCGAATAAGTTGATTTGGGGTGCAGTGGCCCTGGTCAGGGTCAAAATAACGTGAGGGTGAGGGTCACGCACTCCTCTGTGTACTAGAGGTAGACTGGTTGTGGTGTGCTTCAAAGATATCACCCCCTGACAACGAAGGTGTGGAAATCAATAGTGGTTGGTGACACCTAGGATAGGTGCCAACTCTCTGAGCACAACCTTGATGAAACAAACAAGTTTCTTTAACAAGTTCTTCAAATAATACGATTTTTGTTCATGTTCTTCATGTTTTAATTCACATGAATCTCTCATAGAAATCCATAACGTTCATTGTATATGTAAATCCAAATTCATTATGCAAATAATGACATCATATCCCAATGCATTTCGGACACAAGGTCCTTCGTCAGGGGAATCCTAAAAAACAATAATGAAAAAATCTAAGTATGATCCACCGAGTAAAAGTAAATGCATGAATGTACTGCCTAGATCGTGAAAGTGTCTAATGAGTAATACCGGATAGTCAACGTGGTGTAAAAACGAAAATGCACCCGAAAAAAGTGCTAGCCCAAGGATCAGCGTCTGTGTAATAAACTCAAAAACAGACCCATTTTGTGAGTTAATAAAGATGTCTAGACGAAATTTAGTAAGCCAAGTGTTACACGAGAAAAAATCACAAGTAATTCAACAGTCTCCGTGCATCGATAACCATGCCCCATTCTAATCACAGGTAACACCACCAGTTAAAAACGAAGCCAAACATGTGGCGTAGTGTGTAATACTTACAGAAAGAGTGAAACAAGCTCACGCGTCCTACTGAATGCGCCCTTCGCCATTGAGTGTGTGCCGGGTGTTCCGTATATGCGGAAGTGAGTTAGAAGGTGCCATATGTATGGAAAGAGGACTAAATGTGTAGCGGCCATGTTGGAATAGTAAAAGGGATGATGACCGAGAATCAATATAGACGGACAGTGTATTAAGTGCGAAGAAATGAGTGAAGTCATAAACGTAATGTGGAACAAAACAGTAAATGAAGTAAAACAATATGAAAATTAAATTAAAACATCAAGATCAGCAGCAATAATCATGAAACCGTGCAAGTCAAAGTAGCATCTCTACAAATAACATTGAAATTCCTTCCGATCATTAAGACCGGATGGTTTCATAGACTGAAGAAATTTAATCCAGTGGTTTTCCCGCTGCAATAGAAAGTTATTATTGTCTCTGTCGTCCCGCTTATTGACCACTTCCACAGCAGCGAACCTAAGCTGACTGATGTTGTGTCTACTGTCTTTGAAGTGTAAAGCCAAGTTGGATTTCATGTTAGCAGTTCTTATATTGCTCTTGTGTTCATTTATTCTCAATTTCAATTTACGTGTGGTTTTTCCAGTGTATATCAGCCCACACGGGCATTTGATGATGTATACGACATTTTCGGTGTCACATGTAGCGTTCAGTTTCAGTTTGACATCTGAACCCTTCATAGGGTGTTTGATCACAGGACCTTTAATCATGTTGTTGCAGTTCTGGCAGTTGTGGCAAGGTTGGTTACCTTTATATTGAACAATAGATGTGGGTTTGGGGTTTTTTATGAGTTCCTTAAGATTATTACCTCTTTTGTAGGCAAATAGTGGTTGTTCACCAAAGATACCATTGAAATCCTGTTCTCGGCTGATGATTGGCCAATGTTTCAAAATTGCAGTTTTGTATGCCCTTGAGGCCTCAGAGTATTTAGATACGACAACAGGTCTTTGCTTATTGTCTTTAGGTTGTACAACCAATGCGTCTTGTCGTTTGATCTTGTCACAACGTTCTTTGGCATGAGCCAAGATGGTCTGAGGATATCCTCTTTTAGCAAAACGTTCCAGCGTGTTTGATGCTTGTTCCTCATATTTGGTGGTGTCAGATGCAATCCGTTTGATGCGGAGGAGTTGTGAGAACGGCAGGTGATTTTTAAGTGATCTTTGGTGATAAGAACTGTAGTGAAGGGTATTGTTTTTCGGGTGCATTTTCGTTTTTACACCACGTTGACTATCCGGTATTACTCATTAGACACTTTCACGATCTAGGCAGTACATTCATGCATTTACTTTTACTCGGTGGATCATACTTAGATTTTTTCATTATTGTTTTTTAGGATTCCCCTGACGAAGGACCTTGTGTCCGAAATGCATTGGGATATGATGTCATTATTTGCATAATGAATTTGGATTTACATATACAATGAACGTTATGGATTTCTATGAGAGATTCATGTGAATTAAAACATGAAGAACATGAACAAAAATCGTATTATTTGAAGAACTTGTTAAAGAAACTTGTTTGTTTCATCAAGGTTGTGCTCAGAGAGTTGGCACCTATCCTAGGTGTCACCAACCACTATTGATTTCCACACCTTCGTTGTCAGGGGGTGATATCTTTGAAGCACACCACAACCAGTCTACCTCTAGTACACAGAGGAGTGCGTGACCCACACCCTCACGTTATTTTGACCCTGACCAGGGCCACTGCACCCCAAATCAACTTATTCGCTGAATCACAAAAATGCTATATGACGATATCACAGCATTAACTGACCAAAAAGCAGACACTTTTGCTTTCAATACCGATGATGTGGACAAAATCTATGCCCTGATCCCCGAGGTGGACAGCCCACAAGGGTCCACTAGAAACAAAGAAAGTTGCCTGAAACAGCTACTCTACTTTTCGAAGAAAGAAATCAGTCAAAGGCTTCACGCCAGCACGTTGATACGCTACCATCGAGCTCAACGCATTCCAAGGGGGCTTCGAGTCCCGCTAAAGCCACTTTTATGCAGGAACAGTTCGAAATTTGTGGAAAGATGGTACGCCATCTTAAACAAGTGTTCCTTGGATTTAATACTACTGATAGTTGATGAACTATCTAGAGCTCTGGATGAACTTAATAATGATATACAACAATGCAAACAAGAACTAAGTGACATGCTACCCAAGGAAGAATGGTCCAAGATTTTGGAGGATATCACCATTCAACTAGACAAGCATACCAGGGAGATAAATGAACGGAAATTACGCAAGTATCGCAGAGATACTATAGACTACAAACTGGGGGAAGTATATTCTTGGGCTGAGGTTTATGCTAGGAGACGCCAAAACAGACCACCAAGGGATAATACCAACAATACAACAGAGACTTCATCTTCAGAAGAAGATTCACGATCTGGACAACGACGCTCTAATCTACAGCAACCTTCAACCAGCGCTGAATTCTCTACCCCCTCTGTGGTTCCTTTTTTAGGGGAAGGCCCAGGAGAAAGAGACGACCCAGGAGGAGCAAGGTCAAAAGAAAAGGAAAAGGAGAAAGAGAAGGACAGAGAATTGAGAAGTACAACGCTGAACCAGAGGGTAGAAAAACCAAAGAAGAAGACAACTTAATAATCAATATATCCTCATATACATTATCTGATGAAGAAGTCAATGTACTGCAAAAAGGCACCTCATTCATCCCCACCAGTCACACCAATGAGCTAGAGCTTGAGGTCAGTCTATTTAAGTTCATGCGAAATCTACGTTTAAGACATTTCTTTGAAAACATTTCACCTCCACAAAACAGAGATCAGGAAGACCAATTGAGAGGATTACGAGCCAGAAGTACATTCATGGCACCCATGAGTCACAAATCTTTTGACATATTCGAAAGTTTGGTTAAAAATGACATCAGCGGCATCAACTACACCAGAAAAACAAAACATTTGAATCTAACTAAAAAGGAATATTCATTGCTTAACAACTTGGCCAATAAAATTGATATCACATATCAAACTGCCGACAAAGGGGGTGCGTTAGTCCTTATGGACACTATATTCTATAAGGACCAAGTCCGAGAACATTTGTCAGATAAGAACACCTACGATCTCATTCACTTCAATCCCCCCAGCCAGTATACAGAGGTCTTGCTCAACATTTTAACTATGGCTGAGGAAAATGGAACCATAGGTTCAAAAACCAAGAAGTTTTTGACTCCTGTCAACCCCAGCACTCCGAGCATGTATATGCTGCCGAAGATTCATAAAAGCATAACTCAACCTCCGTTCAGACCCATCGTCTCGACACGTGGCAGCATTCATGAGAATACTGGTAAACTGATTGATAGGTATCTTCAACCATTAATCCAACAGTCTCGTACCTACATAAGGGACACCACACATTTCTTACAGAAATTTAATGAAATCAGATTTGATGAAGATGAAACCGTCTGGTTATGTTCTATAGACGTTAAATCGCTGTACACGAGCATCCCTCATGATCTTGGCATGGAAGCAGTTGAGAATATTTTACTACACTCAGATCTTTCACATGACTTCCAGATCTTTTTGATGCAACTGATGCATTACACTCTATATCAGAGTTATTTCTCTTGGGACGACCAATTTTATGCCCAGTTGTCCGGAACTTCCATGGGCAATTGTGCTGCACCTGTCTATGCTAACGCTTTCATGATATATTTTGAAGAAAACCATATCTTGAACCAGGCACCTTGGATCACGCATGCCATGGCATTCCTGCGTTATATAGACGACATTTTCGTTCTATGGAGAGGAGACTACGATTCTCTAGACAAAGCAGTAGCAGATTTGAATCACATCAATGACCGGATACAATTCACCTTTGAAATCAATCAACAAACCATTACATTTCTGGATGTGAGAGTGACAAGACTCCGGGATCATTTAGAGACTGATCTCTACAGAAAAAACACTGATTAAAACAATACCCTTCACTACAGTTCTTATCACCAAAGATCACTTAAAAATCACCTGCCGTTCTCACAACTCCTCCGCATCAAACGGATTGCATCTGACACCACCAAATATGAGGAACAAGCATCAAACACGCTGGAACGTTTTGCTAAAAGAGGATATCCTCAGACCATCTTGGCTCATGCCAAAGAACGTTGTGACAAGATCAAACGACAAGACGCATTGGTTGTACAACCTAAAGACAATAAGCAAAGACCTGTTGTCGTATCTAAATACTCTGAGGCCTCAAGGGCATACAAAACTGCAATTTTGAAACATTGGCCAATCATCAGCCGAGAACAGGATTTCAATGGTATCTTTGGTGAACAACCACTATTTGCCTACAAAAGAGGTAATAATCTTAAGGAACTCATAAAAAACCCCAAACCCACATCTATTGTTCAATATAAAGGTAACCAACCTTGCCACAACTGCCAGAACTGCAACAACATGATTAAAGGTCCTGTGATCAAACACCCTATGAAGGGTTCAGATGTCAAACTGAAACTGAACGCTACATGTGACACCGAAAATGTCGTATACATCATCAAATGCCCGTGTGGGCTGATATACACTGGAAAAACCACACGTAAATTGAAATTGAGAATAAATGAACACAAGAGCAATATAAGAACTGCTAACATGAAAATCCAACTTGGCTTTACACTTCAAAGACAGTAGACACAACATCAGTCAGCTTAGGTTCGCTGCTGTGGAAGTGGGCAATAAGCGAGACGACAGAGACAATAATAACTTTCTATTGCAGCGGGAAAACCACTGGATTAAATTTCTTCAGTCTATGAAACCATCCGGTCTAATGATCGGATGGGATTTCAATGTTATTTGTAGAGATGCTACTTTGACTTGCACGGTTTCATGATTATTGCTGCTGATCTTGATGTTTTAATTTAATTTTCATATTGTTTTACTTCATTTACTGTTTTGTTCCACATTACGTTTATGACTTCACTCATTTCTTCGCACTTAATACACTGTCCGTCTCTATTGATTCTCGGTCATCATCCCTTTTACTATTCCAACATGGCCGCTACACATTTAGTCCTCTTTCCATACATATGGCACCTTCTAACTCACTTCCGCATATACGGAACACCCGGCACACACTCAATGGCGAAGGGCGCATTCAGTAGGACGCGTGAGCTTGTTTCACTCTTTCTGTAAGTATTACACACTACGCCACATGTTTGGCTTCGTTTTAACTGGTGGTGTTACCTGTGATTAGAATGGGGTATGGTTATCGATGCACGGAGACTGTTGAATTACTTGTGATTTTTTCTCGTGTAACACTTGGCTTACTAAATTTCGTCTAGACATCTTTATTAACTCACAAAATGGGTCTGTTTTTGAGTTTATTACACAGACGCTGATCCTTGGGCTAGCACTTTTTTCGGGTGCATTTTCGTTTTTACACCACGTTGACTATCCGGTATTACTCATTAGACACTTTCACGATCTAGGCAGTACATTCATGCATTTACTTTTACTCGGTGGATCATACTTAGATTTTTTCATTATTGTTTTTTAGGATTCCCCTGACGAAGGACCTTGTGTCCGAAATGCATTGGGATATGATGTCATTATTTGCATAATGAATTTGGATTTACATATACAATGAACGTTATGGATTTCTATGAGAGATTCATGTGAATTAAAACATGAAGAACATGAACAAAAATCGTATTATTTGAAGAACTTGTTAAAGAAACTTGTTTGTTTCATCAAGGTTGTGCTCAGAGAGTTGGCACCTATCCTAGGTGTCACCAACCACTATTGATTTCCACACCTTCGTTGTCAGGGGGTGATATCTTTGAAGCACACCACAACCAGTCTACCTCTAGTACACAGAGGAGTGCGTGACCCACACCCTCACCTTAATGATTTTATGGCAGTCTACTACAAGTGAGGGATTTACTGATTTTCAAAGTCTACATATCTCCCTTCTCACCAGCAAGATCACATAAAAAAAAATCATCCCGGGTGAGCTTACCCGCACACCTGCTTCTGCCGAAAGCCCAAAAAATACAAGTTGAAGGCTTACCTCTACCTGATGAAGTTACATATTGATATCCAAAAGCGGCAATACTCGGACACTGCATGAACATATGTACGTCATCCGCAACTGGATACATGCACTTCAGGGATCCAACTTCTTTCCCGGTGACTCTTAAAAGCCTGGCTGGAAACCAATATACCCTGTGAGTGGTAAACAGGTGATTCCTCTTAAGTGAGGCATGTTTCCCCACTGGACATAAAGTAGAAAAGGATGCTTGTCATATTTGATTTAAATTTCCCCAAGTCACCCTCTTCCCACATGTTGGTTTTATCCAGCAAGCTCTGATCTTCTGCCTCCACAAAGACCAAATACTAGATCGAAATGTCCTTCTTGAAGGGGCCAACCTTCATCACCTAATCAAACCATGGTTCATCCTCTTCTTCAGCCCACTCTTGGGAAGCCCACCATGATCGCAACTGATATTTGAATCTTTTTAGCTGACTCATGGTGCAATTTCTTAACACCTCCCACTCCACACACCAGACCCTGCTCTAAGATCAACCCAATAGTGTAAACCTGCGGAATTTAAGGGTTGACAGAGATGGTCTATCAAGCAATCTGGTGTACCCAGGGAATTCCGAATTGGTACTGAAGACGTGCATTAGGGTATACCAAACTTCTTTGGAAAATATAGCCATGTTCTTAATGCCGTTTTCAAAACTTTCAACCTAACCTTTTAAAAATATTTCGGATCACCATATTTAAATAAAAAATGTCTCAGTTCCAAATCTCTAAGCATAGCCTCATATAATATCCCCACTGATGTATTATCTGGCCTATTTGCTAACATACAAAAAGTTTTAAAGTGGAAAGCATACAGTATATCAACTGGTCCGAAAGAGCTAGTCTGTCCCCCTCCCCCCAACTTTCTCCTCAGTTTTTTTCAGGCTATCCTAGGACCTTTCACCACCCAAATAAAACTCCCAATTTTGCCCTGCAATTTAGCTATATCCTCTCTCAGGAAAGTAAGCGGTATGGATTTAAAGAGAAATGTAAATTTTGGAAGAATAATCATCTTAATTAGGTTAACTCTACCATAAATGTTTAATGGTAAATTGGCACATTTTACCAGGAGTCTCCCCAACTCTTGGCTCACTTTGGGGAACATCCTTTTCAACGAAACCCTAACAACGCGGTACCATTACAACGCAGGTTTTAGAACGAAAGTCGTTACAACGACTTTCGCTGGAGGGCGCTCTAGGATAGTGAATAGTTTAATATACTATCCAACACCTTCCCTACTATCCACGGGGACTGGAGTTGGAATAGTAAATTAAACTATTCACTATTCAGCGCCCCCCAACGCAAGTCGTTGTAACGACTTGCGTTGAAAAACCTGCGGTGTAACGGTATGCGTGGTAATACCACGCGTTGTACCGTCATACATCCCTCACTTTTTTCCAGTTAACCTGAATCTGATCCAGCCTCTGAGTTATTAAAACACCTAAGTATCTCATTTGGGATTTTGCCCCCTGACTGATTACACAGGTAATCACAATTATCACTATACGGCGCCAACTGGCGGCAGGGCAATATTTACAATGGGGATTATTTACAGGGCAGGGCCAATCGGGCCGCTGCCAGAACCATTGGGAAAGGATAATGGATGAAGGAAAAAGATAAGTCAGTTGCAATGCTGGAATAGAAAAACATAAATGGTAAATTGGCCCATCTTACCAGGAGTCTCCCCACCTCTTGGCTCACTTTTTTCCAGTTAACCCGTTGAATCTGATCCAGCCTCTGAGTTATTAAAACACCTAAGTATCTCATTTGGGATTGTGCCCCCTGACTGATTTGGGAGGGTGTACTTTTCACTGGGGCAATATGGCGGCGGACTAAAGACGGTCACAGGAGCTCCCGATCCGCGGAAGGAACTCGGGCTGGTCTACGATGGACACCAACACAATTTTACTCATCAAAGCAGTTCATGGACTTACCTGATTAAGATTTTGCCTTTCACTGCAGTTCTGGGGTCGCAGATGGGATACAGTGAAAGGCTGCTTTGAGATTCACAATGGAGTTGGGCGTTGGCCCTCTTGCGACGCTCCCCAACGGCTGCAGCTTGAGCTGGCTTCCAGGTGGGCTCCAGCAGAGTCAGCACCATTCCAATGGCAGTTCCTGAAAGAGGGAGAACAGAGAGGAAGTAACGGCTTCTCAGACGACATTAACTACAGCTTGATGAAATTCAGTGCATGGAAGGAGAGGCTGAGTGAGAAGGGCCAGTATATGTCAATGCAAAGGGATTTCCCTTCTCAAGCCTTTCAAGTTCTACCAGTATCTAGGGGACATGTGGAGGGGGCTGAGGGGAAGGGAGGTAGTGTGGGAAGTGGTTCCTTGCAGCACAGTGTAGCGAGGGTCTCACCAACAGAAACACGCAAACCTTTGCAATTAGAAAATAGGTACCTGCTAAGATCTGGCCCTGAGAAAAAGGTTAAGGGCTTTAGGGCTGGGGAGCGGACTATTAATGAGGCGATTACGGTGTTCGCTGTTAAAAAACAATTGGAAAGCGTTGGAAGACCCAAATGCTGTGGCCCAAAAGAAATCTTCCTTAAAACAACATCCTCGCTTAACTCTTATTTTAAAATCATGGAGCAGGCAAAAACGGAGCACCAGTTCAGGGAAGAGAGGGGACAGAGGGTCCAGAGCAGGACATCTCAATAAGAATGAGGACTTGAACTAGCAGGCCAAAGGGAGGGTCAAGTCTCTATAGAGGTGTTAGCATGGTGCACAGTGGGCAGGCCAAACTCCCGAGGACATGTGTGAAGTATCCACGCAGTACACACAGATGACACACCAGGCACACCACAAAAAGAGACACAACACCAGTTTTGGTGAAAAAGAATAACTTTTGTATTGTACCAAACCTACACAGGTAATCACAATTATCACTATACTGCGCCAACTGGCAATATTTACAATGGGGATTATTTACAGAGCAGGGCCAATCGGGCCGCTGCCAGAACCATTGGGAAAGGATAATGGATGAAGGAAAAAGATAAGTCCATCAGTTGCAATGCTGGAATAGAAAAACATAAAGCATTCTCAGTTGGCATGAAAACTCATTGGCCGTCCGCATTAACAGCAGGCAGGAACTCCATTAACAATGGGCATAACCTTAGTAACCAGTACCAGTATCCATATGAGGAGAAGCATTAGCATAACCCCATGAGCACAGGCATCATCATCCCCTGCAAAAAGAACATTAGGCTTACAAATAAAGGTTCATCACCTTCAGCAAGCCCCTCAGCGTTGGACCTACTCACCCGACATAAGGCACAACAGTATAGGCAGAACACAGGGCCTAAAAACATTCCCTAGCATGAGCATATTCCACCTGAGGGCATACCATTAGCATTACACACGGGTAGTCTGGGCATTATGAGGACATACCCAACACAGGTATGCAGTAGGCTCAGGGACTGTACATTTCCTAGGTCTGGGTTCAACCTTACAATACCTCCTGGGCATGGGATCAGAGTTCAAAGAAATATCCCAACATATCCTAACTTTAGCATGAACAATTTTCACCTGAGGGCATACTACGGCAGCCTCAATCACCTTGGCAGGGTATTGGATCACGGGTAGCATGGGGCAGAAACACCACCTCCAAACATAACAGGCATCCTGCATAGGGAGGCTCTCAAATTAACAATGCCCCCAACGATGGTGAATGCCCTCTGTCCGGCGGGGCAGTCGTGTGGAAGCAGTCCTGGCCTGACACTGTCACTGGGGAGCCCCTTCTCTGGGACATAAAGGTCCAGAATGCCCCCTCGTTGCAGCTAACCACCTTCAGGCGGGGCAGCTGCGCAGGGCACCAATGCAACACTCCTGGTGCCTCTCCCAGCACCTGCGACGCTCCCAGGAGCCCCCCAAAGGAATCCTAACACCGGGGGCGAGCACCGACAATATGCCCCGATACACCCCCCAACACAGACTGATTGAGCCCCCACTCACCGGGCTCTCCTGGGCTCTCACTGGCTCCAATGCGGTAGGGGGGGCAGGCACCGACACTGTGCCTGGAAGCCGCCCCCTCTGTTCCCTCCAGACAGCTGCTGGCTCTGCGGGGCTCTCCCCTCCTCACGGGAGCCCCGCAGACTATCCCCGGCACTCCCTCACTGGCGGAGGCGGGGTAGGCTCCCGCCCTTCGCACGGCCTTCTTGCGCTGCTTCCCCCGGGGCTGCAGGCGTCTTCGGGGCTGCTGGGCCAGCGCGGGGTAGGCTCTCGCCTGGCTCCACTGTCAACATGGGGCTCCCTCTTGGTCACGGAAGCTCCGTCTCCTTCTGGCCTCAGTCGGACGTCTCCTTCACCCAGATGGGCTTCCTGGGGACAGTCCTGGCTTCGCGAATGGGGCTCCCTCTTCACCACGGGAGCCCCGCAACACCTCCTGCTGGCTTCTGCCGGCTTCCCGGCGATGGCTTCCGTCGCGCAGGCCCCGGCCACCTCCAGGCGGGCTTCCACACTTCCGCGTCTGCGGCGCTTCTTCTCCCCGGACCGCGGAGGTGATTTGGCGGCAATCTGCGGTGCGGGGTAGGCTCCTGCTGCAGTTTTCAACAGGTCGTCGCCCTCGGTGCAACTCGGCTGCGGCGGTGAGTCACGGTGGCAATTATGCTGGGTGGGCACCCGCTGAGTAAATTAAGGCGTCATCACGGGGTAGGCCCCGCGGCGTTTTCCCTACATGCAGAGGCAGTTTTCCCGGGCTGCGGCGGTAACTCCTGGCAGACTCCAAACGCGGGATAGGGACCCGCTTTTATTTAAATTAGCACCAGGGGGGCAATAATGTGGGGTAGGCACCCGCGGCGGGCAGCAC
This sequence comes from Lissotriton helveticus, assembly GCF_964261635.1. Classification (NCBI taxonomy): domain Eukaryota; kingdom Metazoa; phylum Chordata; class Amphibia; order Caudata; family Salamandridae; genus Lissotriton; species Lissotriton helveticus. The sequence continues at coordinate 783,414,613 of NC_136072.1, forward strand.
AGTGCCACCATTACATGGGGTCGGCCCCCGTGGCGCGGGTACGTACCACAGTTCTTCCTGGCCCCACAGCAACACAGATGATGTCGTGTATTTCTATAGGTTCTGAATCGATCCCCCTATTCCTGACCCTATTCTGGTTAAACTACCTAGCTAGTTAACTAACAGTCAGCCCATGAGGCAAGAAATCCCCCATGATGCAGATACCGTTATCTGACGCAGTCACACTACGGCACAGGAACGTGTTATCTGATTAGGTCATAACGCTTGAGATCTAATTAGACAAGCGACATTCCTCCAGCCCCTGATAAGGCATACGACGTTCTCATAACAAATCAAACCTATGACAACCTGGATAATCCGTGCGGCCATTGTTTTGATTTCACAGAGAACTTTAGTAAAGAATGTGCTAACGAGCAAGTCGTATGACATCTTTATTGACGTACCTATGTCCATCCTTACGTCAATCCCGGCACCTTTAAGGTATAAATATTGCCGACCTTGCCCTATGCAAACACACGCGTGGTGACAAGACGGAGCAGCCATACTTGCCGAAGCCGAGAGCAGAAGCAGACCCCGCAGGCAGCAGCCCTGCCTTCCTGACGCGCTGAGAGACGCGCTGCTATCTCAAACCGAGAGACCCAGCACCGGCGCTTCTGGGCAGCCCTCGCAGGCAGCCTGGAATATCGAGAGCAGAGAAAGAGATACCATTCCTCATTCATCCTAAATTCCAGGTACAGAACTGAATAACCCCTCCTAGAGAATTCTTTAGTTATTCACTTGGCAAAAACAAACTTAACTTAAACTGTAACTTTCTATTCCCGCCCACGTATTAGACTTAGGTCAGGTACACGGGGTAGGCGTATTTAGAAACACCAGTTGAGCACGTTTAGTCAAATGTATATGTGTATGTAAATATATTTTAATCATTTTAAAACATCATATGGCTCAGAAACCATATCAATGTTTTTACAGTATTATTTTATACTATTGCTTTTAATGTATGCACTTTACTTAACTATAAGTATTGCAATAATATCGATCCATTTCTCTTGTACGAGAAAAGAGACTGATCAATAAATAACACCTTTTATTGAACACGCCCGTCTCTTCCTTTTCTCTACATTCTGATGAGACTAAGAATGCACGTACTGACTGAGTAAAATAATTGCCTTGTGCTCACACGACTCTTGAGATTGACTCTTGATTAGGGGAGAGCAAAGTTGTCATGTTCTATGGTTGTCAGAAACTAAATCCCTTCTTGTCTAATCAGGGGAGTTAATCCTTCCTTGAACATTCGAGAAAGTTTCTAGCGAACTCTGAGCTTAGCTGGCAAACCCAAAAATTAAGTCTAGCATCGACAGTAGTAGACCTAGTTAATGTCTGGCCTAGGCCTTTACTGCTGTAGGTACTATTCCAATGCGCAGAGCCTATTGGGAAAATAGGAGCTACACTACATGGCGCCCAACGCGTTTGGAAAGGGCGATAAAACTAACGTAAGACATTTAGAGTAACTCAGTCGTGCTTTCTCACTCAGACCCCTTTTCCCAAATACTCCAAAGACGTCTGGAGTGGGTGAAAGGTTATAATATCCTCCAAAACCTCGCAGGAGGGAACTCCTATGTATGGTTCTTGGTCTAGTCAACGTTGAAGGATAAACAGTGTTCCAAAATATTGTGCATCTAATCTCTGTTTCCATAAAGAAACCTGATCTGCAAATAAACATAATACCATCCTGTCAGCAAAATGGACAGCGATGAAGAACGAGAGGTTACTAGATTAGCTACTGAAATAGCAGATGCTGATGCTACCATGCAAGCAGCAGACGCGGATATAATACTCATTCCGGTCGCCAAAAGGAGATCTATAACCTTAAAACTTATAGAAAATGGACTGACACCTAGAGGTGGCACAGTCATATTCGTAATCGAGGCACACGAATATCGGCAGACAGAGGTATACTATACATGGATACATTTTCCAGCAGCTAATACTATAACAAAGTACTTCCACTATTACAAAGTAGAGGAACCTCCTAATGAGTACACTCCTTTCGAGGAGGTGGAAGTACCACTCAAATTCCAAGAGCATTTGCTCTTATTTGATGGCGCCCTAAAACATAATAATCACATTACAAGGCTCGGTCCTTTAGGAAGACCAGGAGCAACGTGGCCGGTCTTAGCCGGATACACACCATATCCAGACATCGAAAGAATGCCTGCAGCAGAGCTGTTAATACAGCTAAAACAACTACTAAAAATTCACAGACAATTAGTTCAGTATGTAATGCGGACTTCAACAATTCAGCCAGCGATTAAACTACCACAGCTGACCCCTCACCAGGGGAACACAAATAAAATTACACCACAGAACATCCAATCCTGCCTAGGTAAAGTTCCAGCTAAACGGGAACAAATACCATTCTGGTTGGCACAGAAAATTACCCAAATAGAGGCGGTGTTTCCTGACACCACCCCATTAGAAAAACACAGGATTCTGACTATATGTCTCCCAATGGGAATCGCACCACACATTGAGGACTGTGACACTTGGGGTACAGTCTTTGCTTCCATCTACACAAAAACGCACGGTGTTCCATCCATTTCGGTAATACCAGATGTGCTAAAACAAATTCAAGATGAATACGGTCCAGAACCTGCTTTAACTCTTGGTATGAAATTACTAAAAGACTTCAAGCAGGTCTCGGCTATATTACTAGCCAACATAAAGGGTGAAGCAGCAAACGTGGCGATCCGCCAGAGGTTAAAAGAGACAGATATAGCAGACCAACCAGCTGAAATTGCCAGAATCATAGAAAAATCCTATGAAGAACTAGGCAGAGATAGTCTAGGTGGAATACCAGTAAAACCGCAACTGACTACAAGTCCAGAAAAAATGTTTTTTAATAATAATAATAATTCACCAAAAAAGAACTGGGATGGGAACAAACAATCCAATCCCAAAGAAAAGAAATTCCAGTCCAGAGGAAGGTCTCCTAGGCGAAGAGAGAAATCTCCAAACCCGAGACAAAGGTCACCCCAGAGTGAACCCTCTGGGAATAGATATAACCTTAGAAATAGGGATAATATTAAAAAACCTGATAGATATCAAGACATTGATACACGTCCCTCTCAATCTTTTCAGAATTCCTCGCAGAAATCGGAAAGAAGAGGACGATCAGAAGAGCACGCCAAGTCCAAAGACAAGGAACCTGCTCAACTGAAAAAGAAATCACAATTTCCAAAAAAGAAGGTAGCCAGTATCAAGGTAGTTAACAATGCCGAGAATACTGAGAACACAACTGAAAAACGGAGAGTGGGCTCAGACAATGCTAGACAGCGCAGCAGAGGTGAGCATAGCTCGCAAAGTCCTTATGGATCATCTGGAGACAGTGGACACGAATGAATACCTTCAAGTGGAAACTGCAGATACCAGAGTTAGCAAGCCCCACAAAATATACGAGATAACATTACGTATAGAGGGAGATAAGACTAGGAAAATAAGGGGACTATTTTGGGATAACCTCTCAAAGGGTTATGACATACTTTTAGCTGAAAAAGACTGGCCACCAGAGTTTGTCAGGGAGTGCCCTCATGGCGAAGAAGTAATTATGCCTGCCTTCTCGAATCAAATCCCGATTCATAAAAAATACACACTTGCTAGAAAGTGGGCAGTGGCCTTAGCACCTGCTTTATATAAAAATCATGTAGGATGGGATGAGGATTCTCCTCCTCACAAAGTCCAGTTAAAATCACAACCAACTGCACAAAGGCAGTACCCAATTAAGCAAGAAGCTAAAAAACAAGTAAATGAAATACTAGATCAGCTAGAATACCAGGGGGTGATTGAAACTTGCACCTCACAAATGAACAATCCTTTGTTTCCGGTCTCCAAACCAGACAATTCATATCGTCTAGTTTTGGATTACCGACACCTTAACACATGTTGCAAAACTTTTGCAGTGCAAAACTCACACAGTGCTGCACTAATGAATAACATAGTGCGCAAAAAATACAAAACTACCTTGGACATCTCCAACGGATTCTTTTGTCAAAACATAGCACCAGAGAGCAGATATTTAACAGCTTTCTCAGTAAATGGCACTCAAAAACAATTCTGTCGGTTAGCCCAGGGGTACAAGAACAGCCCGGGGGTATTCTCAGCGAGAGTAACAGAATTACTACAACAATATGATGATGAAGCATTATCTTATGTCGATGACATTTACTTAACAGATGATGACTTGGAAACTCACTTGAAAAGAGTGAACACCATAATACTTGGTTTCGCTGCAGAGGGTTACAAATTCAACTTCAAAAAATCCAGAATTGCCCATCTGACAGTCCTATTCTTAGGATATGAGTTATCAAGTGAAGGCAAAAGCCTGGCAGACAATTTCCTAGAGAAATGTGCCGTAATCCAAGCTCCTAAAACACTAAAAAACCTACAGTCAATTCTAGGCTTCCTAAATTTCGGAAGAACTTACATTGCAAATTACGCAGAAAGGGTCAAACCCCTTTACGATCTAATTAAACCAGATTTTAAAAGATCAAGTTGGACTCAAACACACACAGACATTTTGAGATCCTTACAAACAGACATGCTAATTAAGACAAAATTAGAAACACGTGATAATACACGCAACCTTGTGATCCGAGTCATCCAGGGAGATGCGGATTCACATACCTGACCTCTAATGAGGGAGAAAAGGTACCAATTGCATTCAAATCACACTTGTACACAAAAGCTGAACAGAGATTCAGCAACAAAGGAAAAATTGTTCAAGCAGTTCAAACCGCAATAGCTAGAGAAAAAGACATAGCTGACGGTAGACATATCACAGTCAGAACAGCTGAATCAGCCTTCGAGGCACTAACAACACCGTGTAATTTACCAACAACAACATTGAATCCGGAATGGATACAATGGGTGAATTCAATCACAACGGACAAAGTATACTACTACTTTGATCCAGAACTAGAAGAATTGGAAAATCTAAAATATGAAAAGACGTATCCTCTGCCAATCGACATTCTGCCTCTACGACATTACGCCTGTGTAATCTATACAGACGGACATGCTCAACCCTCTGTTTGGGGAGAACATGCATACAATCCCACATGTGAGATCACAAAAGAAGTGTGGCGCGGAGGTAAACTAAGACCTCTATTAACAAAATCACACTCAGTAGAAACAAATTCAGAACTGCAAACTGAAATAATAGCTTTGAAAATGGCGCTAGATAATGCGGATCGCGAATTCCCGACACTTATAGTGTCAGATTCATATTTCTGCGTCAAAGCATATAACAAGGATTTGCAGACATGGATTCAGAACGGTTACAAAGATGACACAGATGCACCAATAAAGCAGAGACTTCTCTGGGAACAAGTAGCTCTTTTGAAGAAAGAACTACCAAAGACTCACGTGACTCACTCACTGAGTCATCAACGTGATGGCGTTCACGTTGTGGGGAATTCATTGGCTGAGACAGCCGCAGCGGCAGCCACTAAATCGGCTCCCGTAGATCGAAAAAAGCATACATTAAAATACATTGACGGTGAAACATTGCTGGCGGTGAAAACGTCATCAAAAGGCGACTGCTCAGCGTTACCGATCAACTATCCACTCAATTATACATACATAATCGATGCAAACTCCGTCCCTTTTGCTCGAATCCCTGGAGTGGGGGATAGAGTGATTCCAAACATGGACAGGAGAAACTTGTTAATCGCAGACGCACACATGGGCGAGGGTCACAGACACCTTAAATTAAAAGATTCTCTGGAAGATTTACAATCACGGTACTGGTGGCCAGGCATGAGCCTCCATCTTACCATCTTTGTAAAAAACTGCCCAAACTGCAACAGAGATCGCAGTGGGGAGAAAAGCAGTTTAATACCTCGTCGTATCAAGGCAGATAATATTACCAGCAAAAAGAATGGCTTGCGATTAACATATACAGGCTAGTTCCCACTTATAATGTAGATCCACAGCACTCAGCTGACGTCCGGACTGTTATACAAGATTTGCGAGTCTAAATGGCATATACGCTAAGAGCATGCTACGTTCGACCATTTTTTTCTTTTTCTCAGGCAATCCAGCCTGGGGGGGAAAGAATGGCCAAATGAGCACAGCCCAGCGGGAATCTTCTCACTTCCTTCCTGAGGGTATGGGATGGTGTAAAGAAAAAACCAAGACAGAAAGCAATCTATAATAGAAAGGATATTAGGTTCGGGAGCTGGGTGGGTCAAACATCTAATAAGTGTCCAACGTAGTCTAAATAACTTGCCAAGAAATTCTCTGAAGGGATTCAGTCCGTACGAATTATTATTCGGAACTAGGATGTTGATCTCTGACCTTGATAGTCAGACTTCAGTGGTAACAGAAAAAAGCTTTGATGTCAAAGACCGTTTGGCTATTTTGCAGGACTTAAACAAAACAAGAAAAGACCTGAGCAACATACAGTTGAAACAACAGCCAACAACCACTGAAGAATCACCACCTGTCCCAGCAAGACCTGTCTGGATTCCAAAAGTCGGGGATCTAGTCAGGGAGAAGATCGCGGTAAAGAAGGAATTTGGGCCTTCTTACAGAAAAGCAGTTCCTGTCTTGTCTGTCAACGGGACAAGATCAGTTGTACTACCGCCACTTGCTGGAAAAAAGGAGAACCGAGTTGTATCCATCGACCTGGTAAAACCACAACATGTGGCCGATAACAAACAGTAGGCCAAGTGGACTCCCAATAAGTAGCAGAACACCAAGGTTTGCTACCAGTACAGAGGTCCTAACAAAGAGGCTCATCACATTCGAGACGCCTACAGAAGAACAACAAGGACTATGCAACAATGCAATAGAACTTAGACCTCTGAAAACCCAAATAAAGACATTTAGCAGAGACACACCAATCTATACTGAAGTACCAAGTGAAAATGCAAAAAACAAAAATCCTGAACCAATTGGAACAATTGACAGAACTGCATCCGGTTACTTCATCAACTTCGATGATTCCTCTGAAGGCTTCAGCGAACAAAAGACACAGCCATCATCAAAATCCTTTAAAGACAAAGCGAAGGAACTTTTGAAACAACTAAAAGAAACATATCTGATTTCTCCATGGATTGAATTTTGGGTGGGTTTTGGTGCATTTATCCTCATACTTTGGCTCATCATGGTATTTACTTTGGGACGCTTCATTGAGGGAAAATATGCTAAAATGGACACAGCAAGTCAGAACATCAACTTGGTCCTCAAACCACACACATCTTCACACGTCGAGAAACGAGAACTTTCTTCAGAACTTTCTTCAGCCAACTTCACAGCAATTCCAATACCTGGTGGGGTAGCCTGGGACAACACTGACTATGAAATTTATGGTCCGGTCGAGATCCTGAAATATCCACACCAAATTAAGATCTCTTTGAGTGACTTTGCAAAACCAAACTCATTTGCTGATGATTGGGACTTTGAAAGTATAAACAATATGATGTCTGACTTAGTAATGTCTGCTAAATTTACAAAACATGATTATTTGCAAGGTTCTACAAATTATGATAGTATGTATTGCTATAACCACTATGGTAACCATTTCTTGCATAAATCTGCACAACCTAGAAATGTTTTAAATTTTAATCAATGGGAACATTGCGCTACACCTCCAAAAGGGAGCTCTAGAACCGTTTATGACAAATATTCATACTTTCAAGGTTTTAACACTAGTAATGCTGAAACATTTTATTATAAATTGTCAAACAAGACAGGGACCAAAACCATGATAACCAACACAAAATTGATTTATTCTGATTCATTCTTTGAAAAAATGAATACTTTTGGATTCGATTATTGGGACAAAAATGTTGATTTGAAAAGTGTTTGGGGTACAAAAGAATGGCAAGTACAGGGTATAGAAGCTTTGTTTAGAGCCTGCATGATCCCAGAACAAATGATATTTTTAAATGACACTGTTCAACAAACCACCTGTCTTGGCTTAGCCAAAATCAAAGATTTAAATAACCCGTCTATTCCAAAGCCAACAATGTTTAGCAATAACTCTGATACAGATGAAGAAATAGACATAAACCATATACTTAACCAAAACAGAACACATCCTGATTGGAAACAATGGTTGATCTGGCCCACAGATACAAATAACTGTCAAGATAGATTCCTGAATAAAACACAGGGTTTCAAAATGACCAGGCCAGACCCTAGATATCCCCAAAGACATCACCCAGGGATAATAACAACCTACAGTGTGGGCAAATTATGCCTTCAATGGCTACAGTCTTCCACACTGCCTGAAATTAAGCAACACCTAACTTTACTTACTGATGGTGCTGACTTGCGTGATTTCATAATGGGACCACGCAAACAGCGTCAAAAGCGTTTCATAGCAGCCTCTGTATATGCAGCATACAATGAGGCCTGGAAGGTTACTCAAATTGAAACAGCAGAGAGAATACGTGAAATTGATCGTATTAATTTGGAAAAATCACTTTCTGTGGTGGACAATGGGTTAATGACTCTGTCCTCCAGAATTTTTTCATTGGACAGCATTGTGTCTTCAGCAATCGATATATTATCGCAAGACTTACTGTTATTACAACATGGTCAGTCACAATTGCGTTCTATCGTACAGCTTGGCTGGACGTTACAAAATCTGCGTTCAGGCTATGTGCCTTGGCGTTTAATCAACACTACGTCACTATTCCAAATCTTTAACCTTACTGATAGACAAATCGGTATGGCGCAGAAGGGTGCTGATTATACAATCTTGAGCATTGAAAAACTAGAAAGATTACCGATGACAATGTCAGAACGACCTGTCAGTGAATGGATAATCCACGGAATCATAAATATTCCAATCTCAACCTTCAGGTTTCAATACTGCCAAAAATATATACAGGCTGGCATGTACGAGAAATTGGGAAAGGGGTACCTTAAAACAACTTGGAACCTGCCCTATTCACATGCATGTGTCAGTAACAAAGGACAGAAAGTGTTTCTTAGTGGCAACAATTGTGCTATGTCACTAAGCGGCACGCTTCTGTGTAACGGTATTAGTTTGCACGGAGCCTGTGAAGGGAATTCATACAACCTTTCATGTCACCAGCAAGGCGCACCTGCAACTGAAATAGAACCATTCTTTCAAAGACTCTATAATGGGAGTTACATTCTTATTGTAGACCGCAGATGTTGTAGTCTTATGCCCGGGACTCCTTATCTCGTCACTACGACGGCGAAGGTCAAGTGCTGTGGACGTTCTTTGTTCCCCAGCTCCTTTCCAGACAGGGAGGCAAGGGCATGGCCCGGTTTGAAAATTACTTCTATTCGAATAGACACTTTAAGCAGAATGAAAACAGTGCTTCTTCAGACGCCTACAAGGCTCACGTCATCAAAAGAAACGTATGATCTACAAGTCGCAAGGACGACTGCAGAGATACATACATTATTATCAACCAATTCCCCCGTACATTTCGCGGAAATCCTGAGCGAAATCTTAAATATTTCTGATACCACAGGGGTCTCAAAGGTATTTAAGACAGTATTTTCGATGGCATTAACACCATTCAAAGCCATACTGGGTATTTTTCCAGATTTCGTCCATTCGATTTTTGGCGGACTTCCCCTGATCCTGGGACTAATTGCAGGAATCCTATTCCTAGTCCTTATTTTTCGATATGGCAACCCATGTCACAGATCAAACTCTCGCGACAATGGAAGATACGATCCTAGCCATTGGATACCGGGACCGGATATCAAAAATCCTGGGACTCTCCCGGCTTAGAGACCTGAACATGACTTGGTTTCTATCATTTCAACCAATGTGGCAAAGGTGTGTTTTTCCTGTACTAAGGTGTCTGCTATGCGGAGAAGAATGCGTGTTAGACACCTGTCTGACACTACAATCGGATGCGCCGGTGGATGCAGATACACTGCTGGTTCCTTCCAAGGTTCACGCTTTGTGCTGCCCTCAAAGGCTGCCAATTCTGATGACGGCATTCCTGGAATCTTCACCACTGCGATTGAAGAGTAGTGAAGTTCAAGATGAAAGCAGCATCGAACAGGTACGACCTTCTGTCAGCAATGCAAATCAGAATGTCAATGCAGACAATCATGCGCATGAATGCATGGTTACCCCTATTTCCGACTTAGTGGAACTTTCCCATGAAGCTGTTGACAGTTTTTTCGAAAGCCTGAATGATATGATGTTCTCTCCGGAACAGAAATAGAGACTTTTGAGTAAACTCGCACACGGCGTTCCCTGAATTCGGCCTTCAACTTTAAAAATAAAGTCACATGAACAATTACAATCCAGTTCACGGACAGCAACTTTTTTCAGCAAGCCCTTAAAATATTTTTCTATATATTTTTTCCCCGGGACACTGACCTTCTGCTTAAAGTAAGAAACTATTCCTAGAGAACTAAGATTTCTATTTTATTAGATACTTTATAGACTTTATATAGACTTTAGCTGCCCGCTGGTATGTTCACAATATATTTTATGTGATGAAATGGTTTCGACTTTTTTTCTGTATAGCCATATTAAGAGCCATTTCATGTGTATTTCTCATATACCAACAAGCAATAATGCATAACAATGCGTGTTTACTTTTGCATTTAATTCATAGCTTAAGTGCATACAATATATATGACTGCAATTTTTCAGTATATTTGAAAATTTCAAAATGCATTTATGTATTTTGGGGTGGTAAGGTATACACTATACTCTATAGTATGTTGTACTATGTTATACTATACTTAGATTAGTAGATATGACCATAGTTAGCGTGGAGTGGGTGTCGTGTATTTCTATAGGTTCTGAATCGATCCCCCTATTCCTGACCCTATTCTGGTTAAACTACCTAGCTAGTTAACTAACAGTCAGCCCATGAGGCAAGAAATCCCCCATGATGCAGATACCGTTATCTGACGCAGTCACACTACGGCACAGGAACGTGTTATCTGATTAGGTCATAACGCTTGAGATCTAATTAGACAAGCGACATTCCTCCAGCCCCTGATAAGGCATACGACGTTCTCATAACAAATCAAACCTATGACAACCTGGATAATCCGTGCGGCCATTGTTTTGATTTCACAGAGAACTTTAGTAAAGAATGTGCTAACGAGCAAGTCGTATGACATCTTTATTGACGTACCTATGTCCATCCTTACGTCAATCCCGGCACCTTTAAGGTATAAATATTGCCGACCTTGCCCTATGCAAACACACGCGTGGTGACAAGACGGAGCAGCCATACTTGCCGAAGCCGAGAGCAGAAGCAGACCCCGCAGGCAGCAGCCCCGCCTTCCTGACGCGCTGAGAGACGCGCTGCTATCTCAAACCGAGAGACCCAGCACCGGCGCTTCTGGGCAGCCCTCGCAGGCAGCCTGGAATATCGAGAGCAGAGAAAGAGATACCATTCCTCATTCATCCTAAATTCCAGGTACAGAACTGAATAACCCCTCCTAGAGAATTCTTTAGTTATTCACTTGGCAAAAACAAACTTAACTTAAACTGTAACTTTCTATTCCCGCCCACGTATTAGACTTAGGTCAGGTACACGGGGTAGGCGTATTTAGAAACACCAGTTGAGCACGTTTAGTCAAATGTATATGTGTATGTAAATATATTTTAATCATTTTAAAACATCATATGGCTCAGAAACCATATCAATGTTTTTACAGTATTATTTTATACTATTGCTTTTAATGTATGCACTTTACTTAACTATAAGTATTGCAATAATATCGATCCATTTCTCTTGTACGAGAAAAGAGACTGATCAATAAATAACACCTTTTATTGAACACGCCCGTCTCTTCCTTTTCTCTACATTCTGATGAGACTAAGAATGCACGTACTGACTGAGTAAAATAATTGCCTTGTGCTCACACGACTCTTGAGATTGACTCTTGATTAGGGGAGAGCAAAGTTGTCATGTTCTATGGTTGTCAGAAACTAAATCCCTTCTTGTCTAATCAGGGGAGTTAATCCTTCCTTGAACATTCGAGAAAGTTTCTAGCGAACTCTGAGCTTAGCTGGCAAACCCAAAAATTAAGTCTAGCATCGACAGTAGTAGACCTAGTTAACGTCTGGCCTAGGCCTTTACTGCTGTAGGTACTATTCCAATGCGCAGAGCCTATTGGGAAAATAGGAGCTACACTACAATGAGTCCGGGGCATGCATCGCTTTCAGAGGTGATTATAGCGCTTAGGGCTTCACAGCGCTTTCCAGGTAGCACAGCGCAGGGGTGGCCCAGTTCCCTCAATACAGCGCTTGCGAGGGGCTCAGTCCCAATATGGCTTTGGGGATGACGGTAGCGCTCCTCACCTTTTTCTGGCTGCAGTCAAAGGTTCGCCTTGGCAGTCAGGTAAGCGCTCTTCTTCTCTAGGCGCTTTAGGTGTAGCGCTCGCGTGGCGCAAGGTCCCACCAGCCTCAGGGACCTAGGATGGCGCTCCTTCTTCAGGGGCCAGTTAGCAGAGCAGCAGGCACTACTGGGCAAGGTCAGCAGTCAGTGGGTACTCATCAGGACAGGGTGGAAGGCTTTCACCATCCTCCACTGTAGCGTGGCACTCCTCCTGTACAGCAGCCTGTACTCCTGCAGTGGGGCTTCCACTAGCCTTGTGGACAGTAGAGGGGTTTTAGTTTGGTGCAGGGTCCAGCACACAGGCCCAAGTGGCGGTACCCCCTGGCAGCAGGTCCCCTCACGTTCATGTCCCTGCTCTGACTGAGCACATGGTGGCACAGCCCCCTTAATTATAGGCCTTTCACCACATCCTCCAAGCAGTGCCAGAAGCTTCTAGAAGCCTCTGGCTCAGGGGGAGGAGTAGAGCACCCTGGGTGCCAGGCTTTCCCTCCAAAAGCTGGGATGGCTGGGTACCGAACATCTAGAGTGCTAACTTACTGCAGTCAGGTGGCACCACACACAACCATGGCATCCATTTTAAATACAGCATGTTACCAGGGTAAATTTTTACAATGGGGGTTAACAAGTGCACACACCATTGCGTCACATTAAATATGGCGTCTCCCACCACACATGGCCTATACAGTTTTCTACCATGAGGGAGACATCCTAAAACAAGGGGGTGAAAAGCAAAACATTTTGGGGAAAGGGACCAAGTCCAACAAGAGGTATCTGCTGAGGTAGGCCCGTGCCAGCTAGGGCCAGGTCCCAGGCTGAGAAAAAAGCTGAAAACTCCCTGGAAAAATAATACTGAGTTTGAGGTCAGATATCCTTAAGAAATTTGAGATCTCAGAGGTAAATCAGAAAGGCATACAGGAGAAATGTGTAGTGGTGGAGGAAAAACTGGACAGTATTGCAGAGCATACTGCAACTCTGGAGGAATATGTGAAATTCTTGTCAGCCAAAATGTGCTGGACATGGAGGCATTAAAAATACTACACAAAATGTTGCAAGAGGATTTGGAAAGGCTAGAAACTCAATCTAGGTGGAATAACTTGAGATGTACTCAATGTCCCGGAAGGGGCAGACAAAGGGGACATGAAAGGCTTTATCTGTAAATTACTAAGATAGGGGATCTTACTAGACAGGTCAGATGTCCACCTCAAAAGCGATATTCAGAGGGTACACAGAGATCCATTTAGACTAAACCCTAGTAGGAAGTCTCCTAGGAAAATCCTGATAAATGTTCTTACCTATCTGGTTAAAGAGTTGACCTAGGTTGTGCACTGAAAGAGAAGACTTTGAAATTTGAAAACTTTACCTATCATGTGAGGTCCGATGTAGGTAAGAGGGCTGCACAGGGACAATGGGAGTTAGGTTCAAAGATGAATGACCTACAGAGAAAAGGTGCTCAGGTCCAGATGAAATTCCCAGCAATGTTAAAGATCATGTGGAGGAATAAAATGTATAATAACAGTGACCCAGAGGAGGTAGATACCTTCTTAGCTCAGATGGAGGGAACCACAGCCGCTACATCTGGCCCTTAGAATACCATTTCAGGAGTTCGTAATGCTATAACAAGGCATGGTATATATGAGGCCAGCTTGATTTTTTGGGATAGATAGATATCCTTTATTGTTTGATTAATTAAAATCTTACAATAAAACAAGTTCATACAATAATCCGATATATACAATTTTAATAGCAGCAATTCTTAAAAATTCGATAAATCTTTTGAGTGAATATTTTCGATCAAATTCCTTACAGTGAGGTGAAAATAAAGCAAATAAATAAGAATTAAAAAAGGAAAAAATATAGTAGTTATTCGTTTTCTGTTTCTTTTAGTTCTAATTTTTTCAACACTTTCATTAAAAACTTTACAAAGCAGAATTCATAAGTATATCATCTGAAGAAAGACATAAATCAATGCCTGTCTACAAGTTCTTACCCCTCTTTCGTTAAATAGTCTCTTTAGTACAGTTACTCTTTCATTTCTCAATTCAGAACAGAGTCATAATAGGTGGATAATGTTCTCCTCCCCAGATTTACACAGCCTACATACAGTGTCCTTTTCGTACTTTTTCCAAGGTGGTAAATGGCATAGTCCCAGCAATATACCAAAACGTGCTTTAATAAAGATTTGTTTGTTTTTCAGCGACCATGGAGTATTCAAGTATTGCTGTGCCATCTTTTTTGAAAATCCATTTATTATGGGCCATGCATGTTTTCTTTTTGCAAAAGTGGCTTTGTCGCTTATCAACGATAAGTGATCTGATATTTTATTGATAATTTTCTTAAATGATTCTTGAGTTATAGTAGCTTGATTTTTTAAGGTTTTTTTCTGTTTAGTTTGCACATCTTTCCGCGGGGATGGTGTGACGGAGCGGGCCATACGGACAGGGAACAGTATAGTAATTGGTGGGACTCCACTCCCTTGTTACCCACTACCTTTACTTCTCTACAGCCGCCAGAACCCGCATGGACAGAGGAGCAGGAATCCTATTGGACAGGCCCGACTGGGGACGGCGGGCCCTTTAGCTATTCAACATGGGACGACGGAGCCACGCCCATCACAGGCCCGCGAGGAAGGTCAAATGTGAGCCCAGCCCCGGAAAAGACGGACGACGCTCCCGAGGAGAAAGGAGAAGCGAGAGCAGAGGACAGAGGAGGATCGCAAGAAGGAGAGAGAAGACGAGACGAAAGGAACACCGGACCTGAGACGAAGCCAGGAGGCCAACGGGCTCACGCTTCGCCCCACCACGCACC
The DNA here is from genome assembly GCF_964261635.1 of Lissotriton helveticus. Taxonomy (NCBI): domain Eukaryota; kingdom Metazoa; phylum Chordata; class Amphibia; order Caudata; family Salamandridae; genus Lissotriton; species Lissotriton helveticus. Next base: position 783,429,789 of record NC_136072.1, read on the forward strand.
CACGGGAGGGGCGTGGCTACAACAGAAGAGAGACGAAGACAGCCTGGTGCTCCCAGTGCAGCAAACTGGATACCTCGCGAAAACCACCCTTTGACCCAGCAGCATTTGCGAGAGAAAGGATAACAAGTCGACAAAGACGCTGTTATATTAAAATAAAACCTTCTTTGAAATCCTTGATAAAAGACTCTGTATCTCCGTTAACCTCTCCCCCCTTGGGCCCCTCAGTATCTACCGACCCGAGCCTAGTCAGACCCTCCCTGGGACAGATGGGTCCGCGAATGGCGGACATTATCACCTAAAGATAGGAGGGGGACTACCCAGGGAGAGGGGGTGAAAGGGTGGTAGAAGTATAGGGGGAAAGAATAGATCAAATATGTCGTTATCTTAAAAAGTTGCCACTATAGTAAGATCTTTCTAGGGATGTTTCTGCTAAACAAGTCTAAACAGGATAGCTTGCAGGGAGTGTTTAAGTGGGCACAAGAGAGGATAACGAAGAATGAATAAAGCTGGTAAGATTCAAATTATAACCTGGAATGCAAATGGTTTTGAGATTTCGGAGGAAGTTGACATTGGTGGCAGAATATCTCAAGAACAGTGGGGCGCATATTATAATGTTGCAGGAGACTCATTTGGAGCTGGAGGAGTGTAGGTCCTGTATTAGTAAACTACGTTGGGTACAGGATATTGTGTGCTCAGATCAGAGAGGGAGTACCAGAGCAGTGGCCTTAGACATAATACAAAATTCAGGACTAAGACTTTTGAAGTATGACTCCGATAATTTTGGAAAATGGTTGGTAGCTAATATAGGGATTCAGGATAAGGTGGTATCATGCGCAACCTATTATGGCTGGAGAAGTTGCAATCCTGTCTCTTGGAGGTTACAGCTCCCATCATACTTGGAGGAGATTTTAACATTACTCTTAACAGAGACTTGGATAGAACATCAAAGATTACATATGTAGACATATTCTAGATTAAAAAATATGATGACTGAATTACATTTATTAGACGTCTGGTGCAGGCGGAAGGGGGCAGTCAGAGGTTTTACATTTTATAGTAAAAAGTATGGCCATCACTCGCGCATAGATTACTTCTTGGTGGACAGGCTCTAAATGATGATGTTGAGTCTGTGGCACATGTCCCTGCAGTGCTTTCCGACCATTCTCCGGAGGTCATTATATTTAGATAACCGAAAACAACTGGGGCAGAGATGGTGGACCCTGGATAGAACTATACTGTTGGATGAGGAGGTGGTAGTAGGCCTGGCAGATAAGACAGCTGAATCCTTACATTTTAATAGAGATTCTGCTAAGCCACAAGTAGTGTGGGATTCATACAAAGCATATTTGAGGGCAATAATAAGTGCCATATTGATAGGAAGAGACGAGCTACACGGCAAGAAATCAAGATGTTATAGCAGAAATCAAGATGAAATGATGCCAGCAGGGTGGTGGTCGGGGGTCAGGAGTTGGGTAAGGAGGTCTTAAAACATGCTAAATAAAGGGCCAAACATGTTTTTGCAGGTTAATACATGCTTGCCTGTTTATTTAACATTTTCTTCTGAATATTAGTGCCCAGCAACTAAACAGCAGCTAGTGCTGCTGTTCACCGATGGGGGCGCATGTAAAGGTCAAGAGAGCCGCAAGTGGCCCCCGGGCCGTACTTTGAGTATCACTGCATTAGAGGGATCATCAAGGATTCCAATGTTCCGTAGAGAATTAGAGGTCCTGCAGGAAGAGTATGAGTCCCAGCTGGCAAAAAGAATTCAGGAAAGATGGAAAGTCAGCAAGCTACAGCATTTCTCTTACGGCAAGAGGTGTAGCTCGCTTTTGGCCTGGAAAGTTAAGGTAAATAGATCCAGGAATTCGATACATAATCTGACGAATCTGGAGACTGGGGTGCTCTTAAAAACAAATGTAGACATTTGAGCAGAAGCATGGAGGTATATGAGTAGTTATATAGAGAAGATTTACATCCAGGAAAGGAGAGTATAGTGGCCTGGTTAGGTGAGTTAGATCTTCTAATCATAACAAAGGAGCAAGCAGATTTATTAGGGTCAGAGATCACTGAAGAGGAAATAAGAGCACAATGTTGGAAAATGAGTGGTGGGAAAGCGGCTGGGGCAGATGGTCTTCCAGTAGAGCTAAATAAAGCAATAATCGAGAAACAAATCCCCTTTTTAAAGGGAGTTTTCAATGCAATATATATATATATATAGAAGGCGCGGATGTGCCGGCGTCATGGTCTGAGGCAACGGGGACCCTCACTTTGAAACCTGATAAACACCCTGTAAGAGCATAATCATATAGGCCAATATTCCTATTGAACACAGATTATAAGATCTTCACTGGGATATTAATCAATCAATCAATCAAACAATCAAACAATTTATAGAGCGCGCTACATACCAGCGATGGTCCCAAGGCGCTGGGGGAGGGGGGCTGCAGCTAGTGGTCGAAGAACCAGGTCTTGAGTAGTCTCCTGAAAGTCTGAGGGTCTTCTGTCTGCCGTTGGTGGAGAGGGAGGGAGTTCCATGTCTTGGCGGCGCGGTAGGAGAAGGACCTGCCTCCGGAGGTGGTTCTGTGGATGCGTTGGACGGCGGCCAGGGAGAGGTCGGCGGAGCGGAGTCTCCTGTTGGGTGTGTAGAATGAAAGTCGGTTGTTGAGGTATGCCAGGCCGGTGTTGTGGAGTGCCTTGTGTGCGTGGGTAAGAAGCTTGAAGGTGATTCTTCTGTCGATGGGGAGCCAGTGCAGGTTTCTCAGGTGAGGGGTGATGTGGACTCGGCGGGGGACGTCGAGGATCAGGCATGCAGAGGCGTTCTGGATTCTTTGAAGTCTGCTAAGGAGTTTGGCTGGGGCTCCAGCGTAGAGGGCGTTGCCGTAGTCAAGCCTGCTGCTGATGAGGGCGTGTGTGATGGTCTTTCGTGTGTCGGTAGGGATCCATCTGTAGATCTTGCGGAGAATGCGGAGGGTGTAGAAGCAGGTTGAGGAGTTAATCTGGTTGGTCATGGTGAGTTTCGAGTCGAGGATGACTCCCAGGTTGCGTGCGTGGTTGGTTGGTGTAGGGGCGGTGCCCAGGGAAATGAGCCACCAGGAGTCGTCCCAGGCTGAGGGGTTGGGTCCGAGGATGAGGATCTCTGTCTTGTCCGTGTTAAGTTTGAGCCGGCTTTCTTCCATCCAGTCGGCGACCGCCTTCATGCCGCGGTGGAGGTTGGCTTTGGCGGTGCGGGGTTCGTTGGTGAGGGAGAGGATCAGCTAGGTGTCGTCGGCGTAGGAGATAATGTTGAGGTCGTGGATTTTAGCCTCAAGGGTAGCACAGGTTATTTAGGGCATTATCCATACAGATCAGAGGGGTTTAATCCCAGGGAGGCAGCTAAAGGAACTTACATACCTGATGATGGGGGTTATCGACATGGCAGAAGTTCAGAAATCCCATTTAACAGTAGTGGCGGTAGACACGGCTAACGCCTTTGATAGGGTTGTTGTGTGTCGATTTATATGCCCGTACATAGGTTTAATGAATCATGTCCTTATATAGGCACAATTCGCATTACCCTTATTTAGGGATAGAATCCCAGTCCTTATTTAGGCATTGGCCATGCAATCCAAATACAGGTATGGTAGCCTACATCCATCCATCCCACGTCACGAGTTCTTAGAAACCAGACCCTTAAGCCATTGGGACATTCCCTGCTTGGATTATTGATTTCTCCAAGAACTCATTTGTTATGCATGAACAACTATTCCATAAGGGTTTATTCAGGACGTCTTCCTCTGCCCGACTTTACGTCAATGCTAGCATTCCTAAGTACCTTCCAGGTATAAATATACCTTCACTTGCCATGGCAAGTTACGGCTGCATACTTGCACGACACGGCTCGCCGTGGCAAATTCGGAAGGAATTCGAGTCCTCGCCTGACGCACTGACCAGACACTGTCCTCCCTGCTCGCAGAGATTCTAGCTTCCAGTGTTCTGACTCCCTTCTCGGGGTGTTGGAGTTTGAGATCCGGAAAGAGATTCCCACCTCTCTCATTCTAAGGCATGGAGCTGACTAGAACCTAGAGGGACTCTTGGCACTTACTAGACTTAACTTCTTAAACTTAGTATTTACCATACTACAAAAACAGCACCTACTTCTTACCTCATACTACACTTAGGTTAGGTACAATGGGGTAGAACTATTTAGAAGTCCAAGATGAGTATCCACTTTTAGACTGTGTTATTTATGTGTATGAATATAGGTCATAGCTAAAAGACAATGCTATTACAGTATTATTTCTTCTTACTGCTCATGCTGTACATTTTATATCTTGCAGACTGTCTAACGATCATAACAGCTCATATCTCTTGCACAAGAAATAAGACTGTTCAATAAATCCTTTTATTGAAACGCCTGTCTATTCTTTCAGTGTAACTCTGCAGAAACTAAGCATGCATGATTGACTGAGTGAAACTGTTATCTAATGTTTCCACGATTCTGAGACATGTTCCGATTCTAAGGGAAACAAAGTTGTCATGTTTATGCGGTTGTCAGAAACAAATCCCTTCTTGTTCATTCGAGAAGTTTCTAGTGACCTCTGAGTTAGCTGGCACACAAGTAATTAAGTTTAATGTACTCGCTAGGAGCATACTGACCTTAGTACTTTGCAAAAACTATAGTGCATATTATTCCAATGCACAGAGCCTATAAGGGAAATAGGAACTACACTAAATGGCGCCCAATAGTTTGGTAAGGCACTAATTTAACGCTAGATACTGAAGTAACTCAGTCGTGCTTTTCTCAGAGACCCCTACTCATAATACTCCATAAGACTTCTGGAGTGGGTAGGGATAATATCTGCCATAGCTGAGTAGGACGAAAATCCTATGTATTAGCTGTTTGGTTTGTTCGACGTTGAAGGATACAGGGTTCCAAAATATTGTGCACCTTATCTTTGTTTCCTTTAAGCTTGCTCTGCAATTTTTTCATTAAACAATGTCCAATTACGGGGAGAATGCCGAGGCTGCTCCAGTCGACGACGCATTACATCACGCTGTAGATACTAATGGTTTTAATAAAACCTATGTTATAAACATCCCTCCATATTTAAGGAAAGCCATCACTCTAAAACGTATAAAACATGGTCTAACAGCTAGAGGTGGTAGAGCAGTTTTTGTGATAGAGGCACATTAATCTTTTCAGACAGAGGTATTCTATTCATGGATAGTATTCCCAGAATCAAATCCAGCAACGAAAATGTTTCACGTCTACAAAGAAGATGAACCACCTGAGGAATACATTCCTTTTGAGGATATTGAAATTCCACTCACATACCAGGAGCATCAGCTCTGGTTTAAAGGCGCCCTAAAACATTACAATCACCTTATCAGGCTCGGTCCACTAGGTAGACCAGGAGCAACATGACCGATTTTAGTCGGCTACACACCTCATCCTGACATCGAAGAGATGTCAGACGATGAATTACTTACTGAACTCGAAGAGTTAATAAAAATTTATAGACAATTAGTCCAATATGTCATGCAGACTTTCACAGTCCAAACCCCATTAACCATTCCAAATCAAACCCCTCAACAGGGTAATACTCTAAAAATTACTCCACAGACTTTACACGCAGTCATGGGTAAAATGCCCACAAAACCTGAACAAATTCCATTCTGGATAGCTCAAAAAATTACTCAAATCGAAGCAGTATTTCCTAATACTAGCCCTTATGAGAAACACAGAATCCGAACAATCTGTTTACTCATGGGGATCACACCACATCTGGAAGACGGCACCACTTGGGGCACAGTCTTTGCTCAGAACCTCAATAGGAGCCAAGAGGGAAATACAAACAGGGTCGCCCTCCACTCAAAAGTTATAGAACAATCAAAAAGACCCTATCTGGGGGCGTCAACAGGAGTCAGTGAGAAGAAAGAACAGCCATTACGTACTGATAACTATTCCAAAGCCAACCCCAATTTGTGGAGGTACTTGCACTGATCTGCGCCCGACTTTTCTAAAAACCGACTTTCCTTGGCAGAAACATAGAACACCCAATAGTGTGACCCACCTAGATCTAGCACATCACTCCACCCTCAGGGTGTGGAAACACATTCTCATCAGAAAAAATGTGTGAGAAACAAGTGACACCTCACGGAAACACCACCATCGGGGTAACTGGTATGTAATTTCCAGACAAGCCCCTGTCTCATCATCGGTAGTCACTTGATTCCCAAAGAAAACGAAGAAAGTGTCCAAACACAAACAACACAAATATGTGACGAACTGTGGATAGCAGAGACAGTCTGCTAGTGACAAACATACAACATAAAAAAGTGTGTAAAAACACACAACACCCAGTTCCCTTAACTACCTTTATTCATATGGACAAAGTTTGGGTGCTGTATCAATAAAAAGGGTGGTAGCTAATCATGCATACCATTACCTAGTGCCAGTGCCGACATGTTTCACTGCCATATACTTTTAAGGCAGTTTCATCAGGGCTGCACTATATGCTGCCACTCCACTTTGGACACTCGTTCTTTTGTTTACTGCCAAGGAAAAAAGGTGAAGTTAGAAACATGTAAACCCTTTGGGTCAAGGAGTAAAGTGTATTAACCGTGTAAAGTGTGAAAACGTATTTACCCATAGACCACCTGGTTGATCATACCGGTTGCCTAGGGGATGGACAAGATGTATAGAACTCCCAACGTGAGATCACACCTTCCCTGTAGCCAATAGCTTTCTGATGGGAAGAACAAAGACAAGGATCATGAGCCCAGCGATGTACATAATGGCCCATTTGCATCGGGTTCAAAACACATAGTCACACCACCATGTAATGCCTAGACTGGTGGGCGAGGTCATGTTCTGTACTCACAAGGCTAAAAACATGTAAAACACCCAACATGAGCTAGCGTCCATAATTATAATCCAATACCCTTTACTCGGTGACAATCTGCAAAGACTCGTAAAAAACAGTTACAATTCTAGATGCATAGCCAACAATGTTCGGTGTCTACAGATCGTTAATGTCGAGGTAGGCATCAAAAACGTGCGTTACACAGCTCGTTGCGGTAGGGATACAGAAAGAATCCAACCGCCCCTGTAACACGGGCAACAACTCGCATTGTGGGGCCGGGCACGCCACAAACTCATAGCCCAAAAATCAGATCCTTCCGTGTGGGCAGTTATGCATACAGAAGCCACTCACATAGCTCGCATTCACTCACAAACCATCCTGATACTTCTCACCGTGCACGCTCAGTCAGAGCGTGTTGACTCGTCCATGCAGTCCTGGTGTTCCCGGTCGGCAGATAATCTCCGGCAGCAGGTAACGCCCAGTGCCGAAAGTCACGTGATCGGCCCGGCGCTGCGGGCGGCCATCTTAGAGTGGCAAAGGAGTATATCTGAATACAGTGGCTCAAAGTTTGAAAACGGTGCCAAACTTAGGGGCCGATTAGGATGGAGGACGGACTTGCGTCCGTCCGCCACCCCTGAGTAGGAGGGACCGTCCGCATGGGCAGCGGCGGTCCCTCCATGGCAATTAGGATGTGACCGCCACCCTGGCGGTCACATCCTGTATGTTTTACATTGCGGCGGGTGCTGCTTGAAGCAGCACCCGCCGCAATGTAAAAAACGAAAGCTGTGCATTTGCATGCACAAAGCGGCAGGCACCGCGCGGTGCCTGCCGCTTCGTGCACGCAAAGGCAGGGGGGTACCATAGGTACCCCCCATGTGCACCCCCCACGCAACCTTCACCCAGGGGGCCCGCAACGGGCCCCCAAAGTGATTGTCCGTATGCTTTTCCACGGCAGAAAAGCCGCCGCGGAAAAGCATTACTTTCCCTACATCCTAATATGGCTGGCGGTGTCTGATAGACACCGCCAGCCATGTTAGTGCTTTTCCGCCGTGGTCGCCTTCCGACCGTGGCGGAAAAGCGGCGGACACATTGTGAGACCCACCAGCCATCCTGATTTGGCGGTGGGTTTTTCAGGCCTCCTCGGCGGATTTCCCGCATACTCCGGGCCGGCGGTGGCTTCCGCCGGCCCGGAGTATGCGGGAAATCCGCCATCATAATGACCCCCATAGTGTGAGTACCACGGAAATAGGGGAGGCATGTTAAAAGGAAACACAAAAGTTTTCCCTTCATTGGGACAGTCTAACCACTACCATCGAAAAAAAGGGGGCAGATGCTCCCATACAAAAGGGGACGCCTATGGCAGCCATGTTAGACTAGTCATGATTATATCTCTATGCCAATGTAATGACGATCATCTCCAAATTTAGGAGAAAGAAATAGATATGGCATATCACGGGTCACATCAACCATGCATATAGAGGAGAAGGCAAGAACTGTAACACTCCACACCAATCTACCCTCTGAGCATAGATATATGCAATTACAATGCGTCTTGCCACTTTGCATAGAGAACACTCTCGGACCCAATGACTCATAGCCTAATCCTGTTCCATTCAATAATTTCATTAAGCCCCCGTTGGTCTGTTTGTTCATTATAAATCCAGCGGGCTTCCTTAGCTAGCAGGATTCTTTCTACATTTTGGGGGGTGCCCTTCACCTTCTCTAACACTGTCCAGGTGAATGTGTGTTTTTCTGTGAAACAGTGTTGCACTAGCTTAGTCGTTAGTTTACCTGCCCTTATAGTGCTTTGGTGTTCTTGCCCTCTCACTTTGATTTTGCGTGATGTGAGACCTATGTATTGGAGACCACATTGGCACGTTAGTCTATAAACCACCTGAGTGGAGTTACAGTTACTAAATTGATTGAGGAACCATTCCTTTCCAGAGTTCAGGGTCACACTCATGCTTTTCTTAGTTAGCGGACACACAGAACAAGATCCACAGGGGAAATGGCCTTTGGGAACAGTAGATGTAATAGTGTTGGGTTCAATGGGGACTCGAGAGTGAACAAGCTTATCTTTTAAATTGCCAGCTCTTTTGAAAGCAAACCGTGGGGGCGGCATACGAAACTCATTGTTCGAAAGTAATGACCAATGCTTTCTGATAGATTGTCTGATTTTGGTAGCCACCGGGTCATACGTCATCACCACCGGCACACATTCATCCCTCTGTTTAACAACTTTTTCCAGAAGGGCACTTCTGGGTGTGTTAACACCTCTTTTCTTGGCTTGTTTAACCACCTTGTTGGGATAATTCCTTTTCGCAAGTTTGGAAGCCAGATCCTCTGACTGCTCCAAGAAGGTGTTCGTAGAGGAGCAGTTACGTCTGTATCTAAGAAACTGACCCACCGGCAAGTTATCTCTTAATGCCCGGGGATGAAAGGAACTATAAGACAATAAAGAGTTCCTATCTGTGGGCTTCTGGTGTACCCTGGTGTTAATCATATTCCCACTGTACTCAATGTCCAAATCTAGATACACCGCCTTATGTCTGTCGAAAGTCCATGTAAATTTGAGGTTGGCATCTTGTCTGTTAAGCCAATCCAAAGAGGTAAGGAGTAGCTCTTCTGTTCCCGACCAGATGCACAACACGTCATCTATATACCTCTTCCAGAGCCGCAAATTGCTCTGGAAGGGGTTACTGTCAGGATAGATGACATGATTCTCGAATTGACCCACATAGATGCAAGCTATGCTAGGCGCCATAGTAGCCCCCATCGATGTTCCAGATACCTGTAGGAACAATTGGTTCTTATAACTAAAATTGTTCCTAGTCAGGGCCAGCTCAATGCACTGCAATACAAAGGCCTGGGTGGTATCGTAAAACCACTCCTGCTCCCCCAGGGCGCGGGCTGCTGCCACCAACGCCGCGTCCTGGGGTATGCAAGTGTACAGGGATTCGATGTCAATCGTGACAAAAAATTCTTCACTTGGATTGTAATGTATTTCTTCTAAACAATTCAAGATATCGGTGGTATCCTTCACAAAAGATTTTTGATTAACCACTGATTCTCTCAGGAAGAAATCCGCGTATTGCGAAAGAGGTTCCAACACTGATTGGATCCCAGCCACAATCGGGCGTCCCGGTGGTGGACGCGTGGGCTTATGGATCTTGGGAAGTATATAAAAGGACGGAGTCCTGGAGTTGGTATTAACCAGAAACTCCGCCTCTTTCGCCGTGATCCACTTATTCTCCTTAGCAGTTCCTACCATCTCACGTATAATATTCAGCAATTCTTCGATAGGATCCCTGCTGAGGGGTTGATAGTTGGTCCGGTCACTCAGCAGGTGCATCACTTCCACATCGTAGTCAGTGGTATTGAGAAGGACAATTGCCCCACCTTTGTCCGCCGACAGTCTTTGCTGCCATCTATACTAAAATGCATGGTGTTCCGTCTACTGCGGTAATACCTGATGTCCTGAAACAAATTCAAAACTAATACGGGGCAGAGCCTGCTCTAAATTTAGGTATGAAATTACTGAAAAACTTCGACCAGGTCTCAACGATAATATTATTTAATATGAAAGAGGAGGCAGCATCAGTGGCGATCCACCAATGCTTAAGGGAATTTGATGTAACAGAACATCTACATGAACTACTCAGAATAATTGAAAAATCCTATGAAAAATTAGGCAGAGACAGTTTGGGTGGAAAACCAGTTACACCACAACTGTCTGGAGTTCCTGAAAAGGACTCTATTAAACAAAATCCTACATCTTCTAAAAAGAATTGGGACAATAACAAACAATATTCAAAAGAGAAACGTTCTCAATTCCGAGGTAGGTCTCCTCAAAAGGAGCATTCTGGAAAAGAGGTATAACCTCAGGAATAGGGATAATTTGAAAAAACCTGACAGGTATCAAGATAGTGATACACGTTCCTCTCGTACCTTTCAGATATCGTCACAGAAATCTGAAAGAAGAGGACGGTCAGATCAAAGAGAAGAACGCGTGAAGTCCAAAGACGATCAACACGTTAAAAAACAAATCAAAACCTCAATTTCTTAGTAAATTGAGGTTTTGATTTGTTTTTCTGAACATTTTCTGAAGGTCAGACATGCCGAAAATTCTGAGAACACAACTCAAGAACGGAGAATGGGCTCAGACAATGCTGGACAGTGCCGCAGAAGTAACAATTATTTTTTGGAACAATGGTCCTTAGTAGAACATGTATAAACGAAAACAGATACAATATAGGCCTTAATGGGTACTATAGTGTTTCAATGCCCAGCCGGACAAAGAAATTTTAATTTTCAAAATAAGAGAAATTTTGTTACAATAAGAACACAAACAATATAACGAGACACAGTCCTGCACCCGATATTTAGGAAACAAGTGGACAGTAAACATTAAGCATTCAATACAAAAGGACACAGGCAACAGTTTGAGCAATGGGAGCTTGATTTGGTCATACAATGAAGCAAGCTTACCCACATATTAACCACATCAATCATATGTAGAATAGAAATTAGTGGCACTAATCAGTATGTCTACGGCGTTTCAATCCCAAGCTCAAAAATAATAGGGATCATCATCAGGACTAAAACAATAGATTTGCCTGGTATTATGAACAAAAGATTGCCTTGAGGGCTGCGGTGAGGTCCCCTCAAGTAGAGAACGGAATAGCGGTTAGATATCCGGCGATAAATCGGAGCTTACGCAACGAAGGAAGAAACTAGGAGGATTACAGGATGTTTCCTTAGAGGCTTGGGGGAACACAATGGTCCCAGATTGCCGCGATCGGCATATGTTTGGAGTCCGCATCTGCTGCAGTGACGACGATGCATCTAGGGTTCCTTGCAAGGTGGCAGGAACTGTAACAATAGCTCGCCAAAACCTGAAGGAACTTCTGGAGACAGTGGACTTGAACGAGTACATACAAGTAAAGACTGTAGACACCAGGGTTAGTTATCCACAAAAGTTATATGAAATAACACTCCGGATGGAGAGAGACATACCAAGAAAAGTGAAAGCACTCTTTTGGGAGAGACTTTCAAAGGGCTATGATATACTTCTAGCAGAACGGGACTGGCCACCAGAATTTGTCAGGGAGTGCCCACATGGTGAAGACATCATTATGCCAGTCTTCTCAAACCATGTTCCAGTACATTTCAAATATACATATGCCAGGAAATGGGCAGTAGCCCAGGCCCCAGCATTATATAAAAATCATGTAGGATGGGATGAGGGACTCACTTCACCACAAGATCCAGTTAAAAAATCAACCTGCTGCACAAAGGCAGTATCCAATAAAGCAAGAAGCTAAAAAACAGGTCAGGGAGATCTTAGATCAACTTGAATACCAAGGGGTGGTTGAAACAGGCACCTCCTCAATGAACAATCCTTTGTTTACTGTTTCCAAACCTGACTACACATATCGTCTAGTTTTGGATTACAGACATTTGAACACTTGTTCTAAGACATTTGCAGTGCAAAATGCACATAGTACAGCATTAATTAATAATATTGTGCATAAAAAATATAAAACCACATTAGACATTTCTAACGGTTTCTTTTGTCAAAACATAGCACCTGAAAGAAGGTGCTTAACAGCGTTCTCAATAATGGGAACCCAACGTCACTTCTGTCGACTCCCACAAGGGTTCACGAACAGCCCAGGGTTATTCTCAGCAAGAGTAACAGAGTTACTACAAATTTATGATGATGAGGCATTGTCATATGACGATGATATCTATCTGACAGACCATGACTTGGATAGGCACTTGCACAGGGTGAACACCATTATATTGGGATTCGCTTCTGAGGGCTACAAATTCCATTTCAAGAAATCAAAAATTGCCCACCTCAATGTCCTTTTCCTAATATATGAGCTTTCAAGTGAAGGCAAAAGCCTGGCAGCTAACTTTTTAGAAAAGTGTACGCTGCTCCAACCTCCAAAAACGCTGAAAAACTTACAGTCGATTCTAGGTTTTCTAAAATTTGGAAGAACTTACATTCTAAATTACGCAGGAAGGGTTAAACCTCTCTACGAATTAATCAAACCCGATTTCAAAATCAAGGAACACAGGAACACACGGATATCCTGCGTTCACTTCAAGCTGACATGATAGCAACAAATCACTTATAAACAAGCGTAAACGTATGCAATTTAGTGATCCGAATCATTACGGGTCAATGCGGATTCACCTACTTAACTTTTAATGAAGGTGAGAAAGTACCAATTGCATACAAATCACATTTGTATACACAAGCGGAAATGCGCTTTACATCAACAGAAAAAATTCTGACAGAAGTTCAAACCGCTGTAGCAAAAGAAAGAGCTGTAGCTCAGGGGAAACGCATAATTGTCGTGCCTCCAGTACCAGCCTTAGAGGTAGTTACGAAAGCGAGCATTCCGAATGCAAAAGCTTTACATCCAAGATGGATACAATGGGTTAATTCTCTTGCTGCAACAGATGTTGAATATGTTTTGATCCTTATTTAAAAACACAAGCATTCCTGCAATATGAACATGAATGTCCTCTGCCTGCAAAAATTCTCCCTCTAGACCAGTACGAATTTATAATTTAAACTGACAGATCAGCACAACCCGCTACGGAAAGTAAGCAAGCTTACAGTGCAGCATGCGCAATCGTTAAATGTCGTATGTACAATGGTAAATTCTGACCGATGGTCACAAAAACATAATCTCTAAGAGACTGTACAGCTCAGTGAGCTGAACTACAAGCATTCAAATTGGTACTTGAAAATACGGATACAAATTCCCCACAGTCATAGTGAGCGATTCTTTTTACTGTGTTCAATCATATAATGAATATTTACAGAATTGGCTTCAAAATGGTTTCAAAGATGCAAAAGGTGGCACAATCAAGCATAAAACGCTTTGGGGACAAGTAGTTCAGTTGCGAAACGGACTACAAAACACTCACGTGATACACACGCTGAGTCATCAACGTGATGGCATTCATATTGCAGGAAATTCATTGGCTGATGAAGCGGCGAAGGGGGCTGTGCAAACGGCTTCCGTAGCTGCGATCACTCGTTCAAAAACGAGAACAGTGTGGCACAGGGGAAAGGACACCAAGGAGACAAGGACTGAATTAGAAACAGAACGGCTTTTATTTCTTTTATACGTTCCTTCTGGAGAAAAATACAGATCAAAACTGTAGGAATATGTGAGGTCTTGGCTACAATCTTCACTCTCTTACTTCAGAGAGTATGGGGCACTTGAGAAGTTCTTGTGGATGTACTTCACCAACAAAGAATAGGTCTTCCGGTAACGCTCAACAGTTCGTGGCTCAATCAAACACAAAAAAGAAAAGAGAAAACAAAGAACTGGTAAGGGGAATCGTCGATTTCTGATACGTAAAACCCGGGAGGAGGGAGTGGGGGGGAGTCAACACCCGACCGCCACCAGTGCCGCGCTAGTTGTCTAGTACCACAACTTGTGTGAAATACTGCGCCGCTTACAGCGGTTTAACAGGTGTCGCACCCTTTTCTCCCACCTTTCCTCTGACCCAAACGGCCCCCAATTGGTCCCGTACCCTTGTTAGCCACGACCCTCCTGGGCTGTGGCGGCTTTCAGTGTATTGCCGGAGGGGGTCCGGCTCCCTCTTTCATGGGTCTTCGTTCGGCGGTCCTTTCTTCTGTTCGACTCCCGCTCTTGGTTCCACCGTCAACTCCTAAGGGGTCCGTAGTCCTCCTAATCCGGGTGTAATAAAGGTCTGTGTTTCGGGCGGCGGTTTCTCCCACGTAGCTGGATCCTTCCACGCCGAAGACGCCGATTCCTTGGTCTCTTCCTCTTTGTAGGAGGAACCATCAGCTGACCTAGTCACGTGATTGGCCCAGGCGGCTGGGGAAAGCAAGGTCTTAAAGGGACAGCTTTCCGCAGACTTAGGAGTCCGAAAAGAAAGGAGGGGACACGGTAACAGGTAAGGCGGCATCGGGCCAGCAGCTAGCAGTTTGTCACAAATAGACAGTAAGATATTATTGGCTGTCAATGCTTCAAGCAAAGGCAGAGGTACAGCATTACCTAAAAAAGTTTCTCCTCAAATACTCGTATATAATTGATGCAAACAACGTTTCGTTTGCTCGAAATCCCTGGTGTGGGGATAGGGTAATTCCAAACATGGAACGTAGATTAGGACTAATCCTAGCAGCACATAAAGGGATAGCGTCTGCCCATGCAGGTGTTTTCACCACAGTATATTTATTAAAACAGAGATATTGGTGGCCCGGCATTAGGAAACAGACCAAAAACTATGTTTTGGAATGTGAAATATGCTAAAAGATTAAAGTCTCCACAGTGAAACATCCTGCGCAGACGCCCCTGTTAATTTCAGATAAACCATTAGCTTGTGTTTACCAGGATCACTGTGGTCCCTTGCAAAGGGATGGTAACTATAAATATATCATGGTCGCAGTGGATTTGTGTTCAAGGTTCCTATGGATGTGGCCTCAGCGCTCGGCTGACGCTCAAACTGCTATAAAACATTTGCGAGTCTTTACAGCACATACGCAATAGGCACACTACACTCTGACCAGGGCCCTACGTTTAGCTCTCGAGCTTACAAAGAAGCCATGGCCAGTTTGGGTGTAGCATTGGGGTACTCCTCTCCATTCCATCCTGAGGGAAATTCTGTTGTGGAAAGGAAAAACCGGGACATAAAGCGGTCTAGAACAGCTAGGGTATTAGGTTACGGTGATGGGTGGGTCAACATCTTTACGGGGTCCAACGCTCATTAAACAATTTGTAAGACATTCTCTAGGTGGTGTCACTCCATATGAGGTCCTATTTGGGACAAGAATGTGGGTCCCAGATCTTGAATGTAAAGGCACAGTGGTGGAAAATAATCCATTTGATATCAAAGATCGTTTGGCTGTTTTACAGGACTTAAATGAACTAAGATCGAAACAAAGCAACGTGTTCCTGAAGCCAACCGCCACTGGGGAAAATCCAGCCGTCCCAGCAAGGCGTGACTGGATCCCAAAGCTTGGGGATCTAGTCAGAGAGAAGATCGTGGATAAGAAGGAATTTGGGCCTTCTTACAGACAACCAGAACCTGTCCTAGCAATACATGAATCAAGAACAGTACTTCTGCCGCCCCTTGCTGGTAAAAAGGAGAAAAGATTTGTGTCCATCGACCACATCAAACCGCATTATGTGGCCAATACTGAAAAGTAGGCCAAGTGGACTCCGACCAAGTAGCAAACGCGCTCCTCTAGCTACAAACCAAGAGGTTCAAACTGAAAGACTCATCACCTTGGAAGAGTCAGTAGTGAGAAATGAAGGACTAAGCAACAATGCTATGGAACTCGTTCCACTTGAGAACCCAAATAACAGTTTGTCCTGATACACCAGCCCACACCAACGTAACAAGTGATCACCTGGTTCCAGTGATTTCAATGAATCCTGATGTAATTCCAACCATTGACAGAACTGCCTCTGGCTATTTCATTAACTTTGATACGTTTTCTGAGGATCCCAGCGAACCTGAAACAACGCCAGCACAAAGAATTTTCAAAGTACAAGCACAAGACTATTTTTTATCTCCTGAAAAAGACTTATCTGGTTTCACCATGGATTGAAGTATGGATTGTTTCTGGAATATTTTTCTTTCTGCTTTGGATAGCTTTAGTAATGACTATGAGCATGTTGATAGATGGAAGAGATATTCAAATGGACACAGCAAGTAAAAAAGTGAACTTGCTTCTGAAACACATCAGTGAACATCACAGCCATTCCTATACAATCTGGTATAGTTTGGGACAAAACTGAATACAACATTTTCAGCCCGTCTGAACTTTTGAAGATTCCACACTTATTTAAAATTTCATTAAGTGACTTTATTACCTCTAGTACCTTTTCTGATGAGTGGAACTTCGAGACTGTTAATAACATGATGTCTGATCTAGAAAAATCAGCTGCATTCTCTAATCATGATTATTTAGAGGGTCCATCAGACTATGAACAGCTTTATTGTTATAACCACTATGATCATCATTTCTAGAAAATGTATTTATGTATAACCAATAGGAACATTGTCCTACACCACCAAAGAGTAGACAAAAACTGGGGGTTCAACATGTCCAATCCAGAAACGTTTTATTTAAAAAATGCGAACAAAACAGGAACAATAAATATGTTAACCAATACAAAACAGCGTTATTCTGCAGCCTTTATTACCCAACTGTCTAGACAGGGTTTCGACTTTTGGAAAGACACAATTAACACAAAATCCCTATGGGGTACAAAAGATTGGCAAGTGCAGGGGATAGAAGCTTTGTTTAGAGCCTGTATCATCCCACAGCAAATAATGTTTTTGAATGACACTGTCCAACAAACGTCTTGCCTTGGGTTAGCCAAGATCAAAGACATGAACACTGCGTCCATACCTGCACCTGCAGGTAATAGCACTACACAGGGGAGGTCGACGTACAAACTATTTTACATCACAACAGATCAGATTCCAAATGGGAAAAATGGTTGCTCTGGCCCATACACACAAACAACTGTCAAGAACGATTCCTGAACAAAACACAGGGTTTCACTATCAATAGGCCAGACACACGCTATGTTTAAAGACAGCATCCAGGGGTAGTAACAACATACAGTGTAGGAAAATTAAGCCTTGATTGGCTTCAGAAACCTATTTTTTCTTTTTAAAGACCTTTATTGTCCAACATACAGTATACACAGCATTGTAGCTTACAACCCAGCCGGGCCAGCTGCAGATAATGAACATTATGTTAGGTGGGATAAGTGAACACAGCTTCAAGGCCGACAACCCTGGGGTCCGGCAGCGTATATCAACACGTCACATAACACTGTAATCATGCAATCATTTGGTGTCAGGTAAGTGTGTGGTCTATGGATTTTCCTCATATAGTCAGTGGACCAGAGTAGCTGCGCCGAACCAACCCTCATCGACAGCAGTGGCGTCAGTCGAGCCCACTATATCTTTCGTGTGTCATTGGTAAGTGTCTCAGTGTGGGTCAACATTCAGACGGGTATGGTGTCATATGAATGAGTGATGAGGGTGTTCAGTGTCTAAGCGTGTTTGGGGCGCATAACCGCCTTGTTCGCCCATTTCGTTGGAAATAGCTGCTCTGTATCTTAGGGCCCAGGTGAGGTGCCTAAGCCCTAGCTGTCACGTCCGAGGGCGCCATGAATTGCAAAATGATATGAAACGTGGAGTTGTATGCGTACAGACATGGTCTCAGAGGAGATGAAACCAAATCAGTAATGAACTACAAAACCGGAACATGAGTGATATAGGAGGTAGGTAGTTGTAAGTATGGGCAGAGTTTGCCATATCGTTGAGAGGGGGGGGTCGGAATCAGCGTGTCAGCCGTGTCTCACGGGGTAGGGAGGCGGGAGATCGGGGGGGGGGTGTGTGGAAAAGTGCAGGCCGTCCGTGTGGCGGAGCTATTGGGGGGGGGGGAGGGTCCCCAAGTGTTCGTTGGGTGTGGTATTCCGGTGTAGTGCCCGGCCTCCTGTTGCAGCGTCGCATGTGGTGGCGCGCGTCCGGGAGTGGGGCAAGCAGTCGTCAGTGTGAAACAGTTAAGCACGAGCCAAACGGTGGGCAGAGCATATTGGTCTGTTGGGTGGCATATGTTGCATCGTGCGCGGTTCGCAGGAATTTGTATCGGGGAGCGGGGGAGGCGGCACATAATTCTTTACGTAATTCCCTGTTCCACACATTTCAGCAGGAAAGAATGTAGTATGTCTTCCCATTGTTGTGCGATGGGGAACTTTCTGAGCCCTGCTGTCTCTTCCCGCTTCAGGACAGAGCTCTCAGCCCGTGCCCAGTTTGTCAGCGACAGACACCAGTGTCTGAGGTGCGGGGGTGTGGCTGCCTTCCACCGCTTGGTAAGTAGTCTTTTGGCTGTGATAAGTCCAAGATCCCAGTACCTAGTCTGGACCTTATTTTGGCGCGTACGCTTGTACAAACCCAATATACAGGCTTCCCACGTGTGTGGTACTTGTTCCTTGGTGCAATGTCGGAGTATCATGGTCACTCCGTCCCAGTACTGCTGGAGGGCGGGACAGAGCCACAGCATGTGGAGGAGATCCGCACCTAGAACGGAGCAGCGGCCACAGGCAGTGTCTGTGACCGAAAAATACTTATTTATCTTGTCCGGGGTGAGGTATGCGCGGTGCAGTATGTAAAACTGTATGGTTTTGAAGCGAGGGCTGCGGGGGATGTTCACTGGGCCAGCTAGGATCATAGCCCACTCTTTGTCCGTCCAGTCCCTTCCCCTGTCTATCGCCCATTTTTCCCTCAGGTGTACAGTTGCCGGGTGTGTGTGTAGGAGGAGTGCTTGCGTTAACCAATGAATGATGTGAGTGCCGCTGCTCATGACATGAAGGTACTGTATGAAGTGATGTGTTGGTGGCTCACTAGACATGTCTCCCCAAGCGGTAGTCAACGCGTGAACAAGGGACGCGTGAGTTAGGAACTGTCCAGCCGGGAGGGATGTATCTCTTACGAGGGCTGCAAAGGGCAGGAGGGCGCTGTCAGAGTAAAGGTCGCCCAACGTTTCCACCTCTGCGGTGATCCAACTATCCAACCTTACAGTGGTCAGGGTCCCCGCCGTTGTCGGAGTACCTAACAGCGGCAATATCGGCGCATATGGTGCCGTCGCTCGTGTTAGACGCAAGCAGCGGAGGAAGCATCTGCATGCCACAGCGAGCAGCAGTTGCGGCGGCCGGGGAGTCCGAGTTAGCGGATGAAACAGTACGTGAATTTGGAATTGGGACCAGACAGCGGTATCCGTGGCCGTGTCGCCCAGGTTCTTACCACCTAGCCAGCCTGACACCCACTGCATTTGTGCTGCTAGATAGTATAGCTCCATGTTGGGAACTGCTAGTCCGCCCTCTTCAGTGGGCATGTAGAGTTTCGTCAGTGCAACCCGAGGTCGACCCCTGTTCCAAATCAGGTCTCGCAGCAGGATCTCGAGGTCTCGGAACACCCGGGTAGGTACATAGGTTGGTATATTCACAAAGTAGTATAACAGCCGTGGTAGGACTATCATTTTTGCTAAGGCTATGCGACTTGGGACATTCAGCGGCAGTGTGTTCCAGAACCCCACCTGTGCTCGGGTAGAGGCGATCGCCCTCATCAGGTTTCCTTCCAAAATATATATGGGGTCTCAATAGATGTGTATCCCAAGGTATCTGAACGTGTTGGGGTACCACTGCAACCTCTCACCTCCGATGTGTATGTCACATTCAGGAACGTTCGGGTTGAAGGAGTAGGCCCCCGATTTGGCCCAGTTTACTCGCAATCCCGACATTTCCTCAAAGGTGCCGAAAATGGCAGTGAGGTACTCCGGGACGTCGCTTAGGTCCCTGACGTACAAGAGAAGGTCATCAGCATACAATGACACTACATGCAGTCCGTCCGCCAACGGTACGCCCCAGTCAGTTCCTCGTGACCGGAGTGTCGTAGCCAGGGGTTCTACTGCTAGGGAGAACAGTAGGGGTGACAGTGGGCATCCCTGTCTGGTGCCTCTCCGTACACGAATGGGGTCAGAGAGTAACGTTCCAGTACGGACTCGGACCGTGGGCTTGCGGTATAAGAGGCCGACCATAGTCAGATAGTCATCTCCCAGCTCGAACTTCTCCATGACCGCTCGCAGGTAGGGCCACTCCACCGAGTCAAATGCCTTCTCCAGGTCGAGTACGAGGCACCCCGCTCGTGGCCACTGTCTTGTGGCGTACTCCTGCAAGCGGAACAGTCGGCGGATGTTGTGGGATGTGTGTCTAGTCGGTACGAACCCATTTTGGTCTTGATGCACCAGCGCAGGAACCATAGGGGCCAGCCTGCGAGCAAGTGCGGAGGCAAGAATTTTGTAATCTGTATTCAGGAGTGCGAGAGGGCGGTAAGAGCCCATCTGTGTGCAATCTCTGCCAGGCTTAAGTAAGGAGACAAGGGTCGCCTCATTAAGAGTCGGGGGTAAGGCGAAGTCATCTACAGCCGCGGAGTACATCTTCACCAGGTGTGGGATCAGGATGTCTGAGGCGGCCTTATAGAACTCGGCCGGCAAGCCATCCGGCCCCGGAGTCTTGCCATTCGAGAGGTTAAAGATGGTGTTGCGGAGTTCCTCGGGATCCAGTGGTGCTCCGAGGTCATCCTGCTGTGCCGTCGTTAGGGTAGGTAAATGTATGTTAGAGAGATATTCCGTGATGGCAGTCAGTGGGACGTGCAATCGGGAGTGATATAGGCCTGTGTAATGATCCGTGAATGCCTCGTGTATTTGGCGCTGGGAGTATAGTAATCTGCCGTCTCCGGCCTGTATGGTCGATATTGGGGCAGATCTATCTTCCCGTTCGATCAGCCAGGTCAACAGTTTGCCTCGTCTGTCGCCTTGTCTGTGGACCCGGGCGGAGTGTGCCGCGAAGTTGACACTTCGCAGACGGTCTAGTAGGCGGTCGTGTTTCGCCTTAGCTTCCGTCTGTCGGGCGCTCGCGTCTCCCCCCACAGGGCATTCAAGGTCTAGTAGTTCCGATTCCAGTCGTGTCAGGTCCTGTTCAATTTGGCGTCTCATGTGCCCCTGTGTTCCCAGGCAGAGCCCCCGGGTCACCACTTTGAAAGCATCCCATTCGGTTTGGGGAGAGGACGCTGTGCCAGCATTGAGGTCGAAGTATTGGGCCGATTGTGTAAGCATGGAATCGCGGAAGGTCGCGTCAATTAAGACGTCTGGTTGGAGGCGCCAGGTAGGAATGGGAGGATGTGGGACGTCCCAGGCGATGACCAGTGTATGAGGATTATGATCTGAGTGGGTACGGCCCATGTATTGGGTGTCTAGGACTAATGGAAGGAGATCGGGGTAAACCATGTATCTGTCCAAGCGGACATGTAGTGCATGCGCGCCTGACCAATAGGAATACGTGCGCGTCGCGGGGTTGCGAGTCCTCCATGCGTCGTGTAGGCGCCATTGCTGGGCCCAGTTGAGGAGAGCCTTCGTGGTGACGTGTGCCTGAGCATTAGGTGGGGGTGCAGTAGACCTGTCTAAGTGTACGTCTAGGACACAATTGTAGTCGCCTCCAAGGATCCATGGGAGCCCATGCCAGGGTGCCAGTGCCATGGAGAGGCACTCAAGGAAGCCTCCCTGATCAGTGTTAGGGGAGTATAAGGAGGCAAGTACTACTGGGTGCCCATCAAGCCTGCCTCTCGCTATTACATACCGACCCCCCGCGTCTATCTGTGTATTCATGACCGCCCAAGGAGTGCCCGGCCTTATCCATATGAGTGCCCCACGGGCATAGGAGGAGTACTCCGTGGCATAGATCTGTCCGCGCCACCGTCTGCGCAGCGCGTGTACCTCAGCCTTGTTTAGATGCGTTTCCTGTAACAAAACTACATGGAATTTATGGCGACGTAGATATGAGTATATTTGGTAACGTCTCGATGGTGTGTGCATTCGCCTCACATTCCACGTGCAAATCCTAATCTCAGCCATGTCTACTGTCTTGGTAGGAGGCATCCGCCTCCCCTGTCACCCACCCTCAGGCGATCGCCCCCACAAGGCTCCCCGTCCCCCTCCCCCACCCCCCTCAGACACAGATTCCGACATTTCTATCAAGGGCGTAGGCAATTCTCTGAGGTGGGAAATGGGAAATGTAACAGGGTTTACTAACAGTGCTAAGTAGCAGTAAATACCAAAAGGTCGGCAACGGAACATGTCGCCGTCCAAACGCGCCAAGAGGGCGGGATACCAGCGTTCAAGTCTAGGGGCAGCTTGAGCTAGGTATCAATTAGGCAGTTCTCTAATGTCCAATCCAGTGAGGTTGATCTGTAGCCCTTCCCCGGACTACGAGCCATCCCCACCATGTATTCAAATGTGGCGTTCAAATAGGTAGTGTCATCGCCAGTAGTGTGGTCGCCGGGTTAACTATGTATACACAAGTGAGAGAGGCAAACTGTACTTCCCAATTGCACGGAGTAGGAACGCTTCCATGCGAAATGGGCGGATGACATGAGTTAAGGGAAAAAAAAGGGGGGGTGAAACTCTGTAGACAATCCCACCCTCGTATCGCTCTCACAGCGTCCATACCTCTGGGTTGGCTTCAGAAACCTATACTAGAGGATGTGAAACACCACTTATCTTTACTTAAATAAGGCGCAGACCTTAGGTATTTCTTGCTAGGTCCAAGAAAACTGCGTCAAAAATGTTTCATATCTGCCAGTATTTAAGGCAGAAACTGCAGAAAGAACATGAGAAATTGATCGTATTAATTTAGAGAAATCTCTTGCTGTAGTCGACAAGGGGTTAACAACTCTGTCATCCAGGATATATTCAATAGGTAACATTGTATCCTCTGCCACAGACCTTATGGAACAAGACTTGGTCATGCTGCGACAAGCCCAGTCTCAACTACGTTCTATTTGCTATTAGGCTGGATGCTACAAAACTTGCGTGCCTTGGCGTTTTATCAACACAAAGTCTCTGTTTTCAGAATTCAATTGCACTGATAAACAGGTCGAACTGGCACAGAGGAAAGCAAAGTGCTGAGCATTGAAAAACTGGAAAAACTGCCATTTACGGTAGCAGAAAAACCAGCTACTGAATGAATCATTCATGTCAAAATAGCTCTGCATGTTACAACTTTCCATTTTCAGTATTGCCTAAAAAATATACCAGCAGGCAAATATGAAAGGTTGGGTAAAGAATACATCAAGACATCCTGGTATTTACCTTACACATTCAGATGTTGGAGTGGGGGCGTGAAGTGTTTCTTAGCGGTACACACTGTGTAAATGCACTAAGAGGTTCTCTCCTCTGTCAGGGTATTAATTTAAACAGAGCTTGCAATGGCTCCACTGCAAATTTGTCCTGTCACCTGCAAAGTTGACCAGTCGCAGTGATTAATCCAATTTTTGGACAACTTTCAAATGGAAGTTACATTATGTTGAATGATCACAGCTGCTGTGGCATGTTGCCAGGCATTCCGTATCTAGTAACGGTAACTTCCAGGGTCACTTGCTGTATACAAGTCTTGTTCTCCAAAATAGAAAAAGTCAGGGAGTCGCCTTTATGGCCTTCACTGAACATCTCTTCTATACGAATTGATACTTTAAGCAGAATGAAAGCCATTCTTTTACAACAAACCGTGCCTTTGACCTCGGCCAAAGAAACCTATGATCTACAAATTGCAAGGACTTCGGCCGAGATACAGGCTCTGTTAAGTACAAACTGCCCTACATATTTCACAGAAATGTTGGGAAATATCTTAAACATGTCTGATACAAGCGGTATTGTGCATGTATTTAAGAACGTATGTTCAGGACTGTTAACACCTTTTCAAGCACTCCTCGGACTCATTCCAAACTTCGTGCAGTCGGTGTTTGGTGGTCTGCCGCTAATTCTAGCACTCGTTGCAGGAATCCTGTTTTTATCCCTACTGCTACGCTATGGCAAGCCAATCCTCCGGCATCACTCCCAGCAAAGTAGAGAAAGCTCTCCTGGAAAGGAAGTGTCGTGAGCGCATAGTACAACTTTTGGGTTTACCTAGTCTACGAGAATTAAATACCACATGGTTTCTGTCATTCAGATGAATCTGGGAAGATGGCATCTTACCTGTTCTATGCTGCCTGCTTTGCGGTGAAGAATGCATGCTAGACATCTGTCTAACACTCCCATCAGTCATGCCAACGGATGTCAATACTCTGCTGGATCAGATAACGGCCCCTGCTCTGTGTTGTCCCCAACAGCTACCAATCTTGATGATGGCATTCATTGAGATCTCACAGACGCAAATTGCTCCTGCTGAGGTACGAGAGGAAACAACAGGCACGTGGGTAACTTCGGAAATTAACATTGCTGATGCTTCCAACGCTGAAGGCGATGCTTTGCATCCATGTGCGGTTAATCTTCTAAACGAGGTATTCCAACTTTCGCCTTCTACAGGAATAGAGGATTTCATGTTTTCTCCATCCCTATACAATGACTATTGAATCAGTACACAGTGTACCGGGAGAGACACTGAATTTGGCCTTCATTTTTTAGAAACAAAAGACAAGAATTGGAACTTTTTCCTATGATATATAAAAAATAAATTCTCTCTAAATTTGACTTTTTCGTTTTTATGACTCAAGTACTCTGCTTACAGTAGAACTATTCTTAGAGAATAGATGTTTTGAACATTTCCAGAGACAAATTGTCATCTTGTTAATTTCATTTTTGTAACCTGACATGAAATGGTTTCGAACTTTTTTTTCTTCTGTAAATACGAACCATTTCATCATGTGTATATATTTATGTTCATTCCTTTAGCATTCACTATAACCATATGCTTAAAATGAAACTTTGCTTTGAATATGTACAGCACCTTTGCATTCCATGCATAGCCACTATTTTAAGAGACATTTTTTAGAATATGCTTTTAGATATGTTTTAGTGAATCATGTGATACTCTATTTTACATATTTATCATGTTTAGCATTTAGTAATGTCGTTCTATCGAAATTGGAGTGGGTGTTGTGTGTCGATTTAGATGCCCGTACATAGGTTTACTGAATCATGTCCTTATATAGGCACAATTCGCAGTGCCCTTATTTAGGCATAGAATCCCAGTCCTTATTTAGGCATTGGCCATGCAATCCAAATACAGGCATGGTCACCTACATCTGTCCATCCCACGTCACAACGAGTTCTTAGAAACCAGACTCTTAAGCCTTTGGGACATTCCCTGCTTGGATTATAGATTTCTCCAAGAACTCATTTATTATGCATGAACAACTATTCCTTAGGGGTTCATTCATGGCGTCTTCCTCTGCCCGACTTTACGTCAATGCTAGCATTCCTAAGTACCTTCCAGGTATAAATATACCTTCACTTGCCATGGCAAGTTACGGCTGCATATTTGCATGACACGGCTCGCCACGGCAAGTTCGGAAGGTATTCGAGTCCCCACCTGACGCACTGACCAAACGTTGTCCTCCCTGCTCGCAGAGATTCCAGCTTCCAGTGTTCTGACTCCCTTCGCGGGGTGTTGGAGTTTGAGATCCAGAAAAGAGATTCCCACCTCTCTCATTCTAAGGTGTGGGACAGACTACAACCTAGAGGGACTCTTGGCACTTACTAAACATAACATCTTAAACTTAGTATTTACCATACTACAAAAAACAGCACCTACTTCTTACCTCGTACTACACTTAGGTTAGGTACACTGGGGTAGAACTATTTAGAAGCACCAAATGAGTATCCACTTTTAGCCTGTGTTATTTATGTGTAGGTATATGAATATAGGTCATAGCTAAAAGACAATGCTATTACAGTATTCTTTCTTCTTACTACTCACGCTGTACATTTTATATCTTGCATACTGTCTAACGATCGTAACAGTTCATATCTCTTGCACGAGAAATTAGACTGTTCAATAAATCCTTTTATTGAAACGCCCGTCTATTCTTTCTGTGTAACTCTGCAGAAACTAAGCATGCACGATTGACTGAGTGAAACTATTATCTATTGTTTCCAAGATTTTGAGACATGTTCTCATTCTAAGGAAAACAAAGTTGTCATGTTTATGAGGTTGTCAGAAACTAATCCCTTCTTGTTCATTCGAGAAGTTTCTAGTGACCTCTGAGTTAGCTGGCACACAAGTAATTAAGTTTAATGTACTCGATAGGAGCATACTGACCTTAGTCCTATGCAAAAACTATAGTGTATATTATTCCAATGCGCAGAGCCTATAAGGGAAATAGGAACTACCTACAGGGTACACTGTGAATATCTTTGGGAAACCCATAAAAGCTTTGGATTTCCCTAAAATGTAGTAACCGCAGTGCAAAAACTATATAGGCTGCCCATAGCAAGGGGGTTGGGTAACGGTTAGCTCTCAGACTGGTTCCACATAACTAGAGGTACATAAGACAGTTTTGTCCCGTCTCCCCTATTGTTCGACTTAAATATTGAGCCCCTGGCACATCAGATTAGAGCAGATACCACCATAACCCCTTTTAAATGTGCTGGGTTGGAGGTTAAATTAGCTTTATATGCAGATGAAATGGTTGTATATACAACACATCCACAGATGACAATACCAAGTGTGATGGCGAGGGTGCAGAGCTTCGGCAATATATCGGGATATAAGGTGAATGTTGACAAAACTGAAGTTATGGATTGAAACCTATGCTTCTTTTTGACTTGCCCCTAAACTTTGTCTTTGGCTTACCTGACAACTGTAATCTACACTGGCAGTGGTGACCTGGATCAAGAGCAACCTGCTTTTTATCACCGGCTACATATTTGGCTTCCCAAGCACTGATAGTTTTGGGATGCATCAGAGAGCTGTCACAGGACTTGGAATCATGTTTGATGCCTAGGAACCACAGGAAGATGTTGTTTGGATCTATAATGGACATCTACTACCAATGCATGTAACATGGTTTGGAACCTTTAGTCTTCAATGAGAAACATCCTTGCACATTAGCCAAACATTTCATTCTGAACAATATTGTCAAATGAATAGGAGCCGAGCTCTGGGTCTGCTTTAAATGAACTGACACCTGTGTGCAGCAGCAGCACATATATGGCGCTCACTGTTGTGGCTACAGGAGCTTATGCTAAAGTATACTGCATTAAGTTTAGCGACTGTGGAGAATAAGAAAGTGAGGAATCTGTGGTTAAATGGAGTATCTACAGCCCTGACAGATATCCCATCAGTGTTATTACAAGTGCCATATGATATAATGCACTTCTAATAAGGCAGATGGGATATCAGCAACAGTTGTGATGGAGTAACCCATACTCCGAACCCTAAATCTGGGTCTTACGCTTTGGTCTTACCCTTTGGCCTTGACCATTGGAGGAGTCAGTATGATTTTTATGACATCAGCCATACGCCATCAAACAACAAAACACTTTAAAGAGGGTCCAAGGGATATATAGTTTAAAGACCCGTACCTGATTGTTATCCCCAGCTACTTCAATATATATAACACCAGAAAACAGAGGGTCTGCCAAATCTATTATATGGCTTATTATTAATATTATTATTATTATATTTAAGCTTATAAAGCACACAGCTACCCGAAGGTTTCCCGGCGCTAGAGACCAGATTAAGGGTGAGAGCAGACTGAAAAAGATGAGGCTTCACTGTCAAACCGAGTTATCAAAATCACGGAGCGTATAAATCACATGGAGACAGCGTGTTATAATGAAGAGTGAACACTGTGTATAGAAAGACCCAACACAATTCGAAAGGATCACAGATGGTTAACAAATCCAAACACTGTAGCAATGGGTTACCATCAAATTGACTCAATGATCAGTCCTATCATCTGGCCAAACCCAGGTGTAAATCCGGCTGGTCCCCTGATCATTGGGACATCAAGCACCACACCATTTGTTGCTGGTAAAGGATTTGGACCACCACTACAAATAAAACGTCAGTAATGGCTTTTCTATGATGGTCAAGTGAAAGATAGTGCAACACAAATTATAAAGTGACATTAAAATAGGATGGAGTGTTCTCCTATAGAAAACTTTATTCTGCGGACGAACCCCACCTCCTAATTAAAAACCAAGAACAGTGCAAAAGAGACAGTCAACAAATATCTGTCTTGTAACGGGCCAACATATTTCTGCCTACCGAGTAAAAAATCCCATGGCATTCGTCAGGGCCTTTGTTCTTTTATTAGTTGCACTTAAATAGTAGTGAAAAACAAAGCAAACACCACCTTCACCCAGTGAATAGGCTTAGAAAAAGGTTGAATACGGTACGACCTGTAGCAACCTGGAAACATTACACCTCCATGGGAAATGCGATTTCTGAAGATGAAAAATATATACAACATATAACATTATCATAGCGAACATTATTGTGTTATCTACCTATACACTGTGTTTACACTCAAATCACTTTGAAATAAAAAGATAAAGTATTGAAGCTCACCCTTCATGGTAGGGGAACAGACCTCACCTCACCTGGACCTTGCTCAGGTATTACGAGGCCCGCACTACATAGATATAAGAAGTAAAACAGAAAACAAACACTGTAAGGCGTAAATATACAACCTTTAAAAGTGCCCCAAAAAAAATCTTCCTTACCCAGAAAAAGGTGGATTGTCCCAGTGTTAAAAAGATTGGAAATGAGACGGTGTCACCCTGCTTTTTTGGTGATACAGAATCTAGACAATGTATTTATTATCGCCTCTGTTACTGCTTTTTTTAAAAACATTTTTAAATTTCGAAATTAATTGTGATGTGAACTTTTTTATATATATATATTAGTTTTATTTATCACCTTTATTTTATTTAGGAATGATTATTGTGTTTTATTATTGTGCTTTTATGGTTATTTTTCTGCATTATAACCGAATAAAGTTCTTTGATTGTATTGTTATTGCTGTGTATGCCACATTTGCCATGTTTAGAAGGGAGAGCACATACACACGTTACCACTGGTTAGCAGGAGTAAAGTACACAGGGTCCTATGGCCAACAAAAACAGGTTCAGCAAAAATAGGATAGTAAAGACAAAACATCTAGGGCAGAGGTCTTGAAACGTTTTGGTGCCGAGGCCCCCTTGTCAAACCTTTTTAAGTGTAAGGACCCCCTTCTGACAACGTTTTCTAGAAATTGGTACACCTTATCATCGACAACTATAGACAACCATAAATGCCCCTGTTAGACCTGGCATCTTTTGGCATGTTTTCCCTGTCTTTTTGCTTTCTGACCTCCTAGTTTTTACTCGGTTTTTGCTAGTTTAGTGGCTCTGCGTACTTTCTCACTGCAGTTCAGTGTTAAAGTGCAACTGCTCCTATTGTAAATTGTATTATGGATTCGTGTTTCCGTGATTGGCATGTTTGGCTTACTAGTAAGTCCCCAGTAAAGGTCACTGAGGGTGCCAGGGCCTGTCAATTAAATGCTGGTGGTGGGCCTGCAGTACTGATTGTGTCACTCACTCAAGAAGCCCTGAAAATGGTTATCAGACCTGCCACTGCAGTGCCTGCACACAGTTTGTAACTGCCATTTCGACCTGGCAAGTGCACCCACTTGCCAGGCCCTAATCTTCCCTATTCTTACATGTAACACCCCCTAAGGTAGGCCTAGAGGTACCCCTTTGGGCAGGGTGCCATGTATATTAAAGATAGGACATGTACTGGTGTGTGTGTGACATGTCCTGGTAGTGAATTACAGTGTGTTTCATTATTCACTCTGGAAAGGCTATCTGTCCCATAGGATAGAATGGGAGTTTACTTATAACATCTTAGAAGCACTTCTTCCCAATGGGACAATATAGAGAAATTGTGTTTAGCATGCCTTAACTCAGAATATAAAATGCATCTTTTAGTAAAGATGATTTTTATGTTCTGTGTTTGAAAATACCACTTTTAGAAAGAAGGTATTTTCGGGCATATGCATCAATAATCGGTATTACATGTCCTTAATAGCGAAAAATAAGGAATCGCTATTAAGGACATGCAAACCGCGATGCATCAATGAATTCGGTATTAATTACCGAATCGGTAAAAATCGGTATTAAATAGCGAAACTACGTCAGCGAGACTAGCAAATACCGAATTAGCAAATACCGAATCGGTATTAGTGATTCCGGTATTAGCGAAATCGGTAATAGCGAAAACGGCAAAAATACGCGACGCATCGGAAGCAGGCTGATGACATCACAACCAGGAAGTAGGACAGTCCATGCTCCATTCTGTGCCCGAGGAGCTCAGAGGAGGAGGCAGAGCACAGGAGCTGAGGAGCCAGACTGAACCAGCAGCAACCTGGACTAGGCAAGCAGGTCAAGATGGAGAAGGAGGCCCCCCAGCAGGGAAAGGACACACACAGAAAGAGGAAGCGCAAGTTCTCAGACAAGGAACTAGAAATCTTGATAGAGTGTGTGACCAGCAACAATGATAAACTGTTTGGGAAGTTGTCGCTGAAGGTGCCTGAGGCTGAAAAACGAAAGATGTGGCTGCGCATCAAGGACAAGGTCAATGCCTGCGGAGTCACCCACCGCAGCATCGGCGATTTAAAGAAACGCTGGTATGACCTGCGTAAAAGGGCCAAGGAGAGGATTGCGCAGAGGGTCAAGGATGCTGCAGGCACAGGTGGGGGCACATCCAATGTGACACCTAACACAGCCCTGGAGGACCTAGTGGAGTCTACCATAGAGCCGGAAGCTGTTGTGGGGGTCACCCATCTGGACACCTCTGGTGGTGTGGAAGGAGGACAAGGTAAGATGCATGGCAGCGTAGCAATGCAGCATGTAGTCAATCCCTGCCCACTCCCCCATGCCAGACCCAGTGCACATGTAGCCGTGCCTCAAACACATAGCCTCACCACAGTGTTGCACCATGGGACTTGTAGTCAATACATGAATGAGTGCATGTCTGACCCCAGAGGTGAATGAAATGAATACAGCAGCAAAGGGCCATATGTCTGACAAAAAACAGCTTTATTTAGAGACAACAATGCTATATCCACATACAATACATTTATATTAACTATGCACTGTTTCACACACAGATGCATCTCCCATGGATTCTGACGGCAGTGACCGCCTCGTCATCTCGGAGTCACCAGTGCTTACCGATGCGGAGTGCTCACAGGGACATGAACCCATGTCCTCCCCTTCACCACCACCGCGGACAACACCTCCACCATCCATGCGGAAAAAGACACCACCACCACCACCACCACCGCCATCCTCACGGAAAAAGACACCACCACCACCACCACCAGTGCGGTCAACTCCGCAGAGCCGCAGGGCAGATGTTCCCTCCCTGGTCGAGATGGAGTCGGAGCAGAGTTCAGCACCCCAAAATGTCCCACGCCAGGCTGTCGTCACACCAACCACCCAAACTGCAGCACATCAGCGGGTCAGACAGAGGGCTGTGTCCCTGGTCAGGGCAGCAGCAAGACAAGTGGATCCGTCCGAAGGGTACGGAGATGTGGAGGCCCGGATGCTGCGTGTCCAGCGCCTGCAGGGGAGACACATGGGTGCAATGAAACTCTCCATGACAAAACTGTGCAACAAAATAGGCAACATGACTGACGCTGTGCGTGAGCTCACCACTGCCGTTGCAGCGGGCAACAATGAGATCAAGCTTTGCCTGCAGGAAATGACACGTGCCATAGTCACAGGCCAACAAAGTGAGCGCCGGCGTCACAAGCAGGTCATGCTCGCTTTGAATTCCACCAACAAGGCCATCAATAAGCTGTGCAACAGCACAGCTGTGCTGTCCCGCAGGTCCGTGTCCCTGCAAGTGGACCTAGGGCATTATTGTGGGGATGTGGCTAAGGCCCTTGAGAGGGTGACCACTGCAGTGGAGCAACTGCAGCCTGGGTCAGCCAGTGTCAGCAGTCTGGGAGTGGAAGAGGGGAGTGAGGCAGCCTCCAGTGTGAGCAGCGTCTCCCTGCCGGAGACTAGCGGGAGTAGGCGCAGTGTGCGCAGCGCAACTGCCACTGACACCCATTGTGGAGAAGCAGAGGAGTCACAGGACAAGAGACTGGGAGTACGCGGCAAACGCAAGTAGACATGAGGCAAAGTCAGACTATCCATGGTGACGTAACCATGGCCCAATTATAGTGCCACATGCATCACCCGTGTTGAGAAGGGACAATTTAAGTTTGACTTCTACTGCAGCTGCATCATGTTTGAGTTACATATTTCTGCACCTGTCAGGTGTTCATTTCCATTAAACCCTTCCAAATCAATTACTGTTGTCAAGGCACTCTCTTACCTGTCTCAGAAATGATGCTGTGTGATGCATGTCCGCCTCCGTTGCCCTTCTGCTGTATTGGGCACATGCGCCTGTTGGTGTTGGGGGGGGTTGCTGTGCACGTAGTTCATCTTCTCCCTCCACCTCTATGGGTATCCCCCTCCGGGTAGCGATGTTGTGCAGGATGGCACAGACTGCTATGATCTGGCAGCAGGTCACTGGGTCGTACTGCAAGGCACCTCCAGTCTTGTGCAGTATTCGGAAGCGACTTTTGAGGATGCCGAAAGTACGCTCGACCACATTGTGTGTGCTGATGTGTGCTCGGTTGTAGCGCTGCTCTTGCGGTGTAGCTGGGTTGAGGTAGGGAGTCAGTAGATATTCCCGCAATACGTAAGCGCTGTCACCTGCAGGATGGGGAGAGAAAGGTCATCAGCATGAATGCAATGATACATGTGGGGACGGAGTGTATGTACCTAGTAGGTGTCACTCTCCGAATTCACCGTTGATCAGGCGCCTGTGGAGGCCACAGTGACGGAATATGTAAGCGTCGTGTGTGCTCCCGGGGAATTGGGCTACAAGGTCCGTAATTATGTACTTAGCATTGCACACAACCTGCACATTGATAGAATGATATGACTTCCGGTTGCGGTATATGTATTCGGTGGCTGATGGAGGACAGATGGGGACATGTGTGCAGTCAACACACCCTATCACATGGGGGAATTGTGCCACCTGGTAGAATTCCCGTTTGGTGCGGGTCAGCTGCTGGGGGGTTGTGGGGAAGGTGATGTGGCGAATAATGAATGTCAGCATGGCCTCCAGGAACCGGTGGAAGAAGCGTGATAAAATGCTTTGCGACACGCCTCCAGTCTCAGCTATTACCCCCTGGAAGCTTCCAGACGCCAGCAGGTGCAGGCAGCATAGGACCTGCACATGGACTGGTATGGCGTTGGTCCTACGGGTCTCATGCTGCAGTAATGGTTCCAGATCTGCTATTAGGCGCATGATCATGGCACGGTTGAGTCTGTACTTATCGTACACCAGTTCCTCAGTCTGCCCCAGCAAAGTGATGCGCACCCTGAAGACCCTGTCCTGGATCATCCTCCTGCCCTGAGCCTGGGCGTTGATCCTCCTCCTCCTAGCAAGCACGTAGAGGGCAGCCATTTTGGATGACTTGTGGGGTTTCCCAGGGCATATGTGAAGGGTTACTGATTGTCAGCACTTGCTGAGAGTTTTTTTTTTCCTGTGCTTCAAAAAATTTACCTCCTGATTCGGATTCCCCTTATTTTGCTCATGCTAAATAGCGAATTTAGCGTTTTTCGGTATTAGCGATTGTTCATGCATTCCATTGCGATTCTTTAATAGCGATTCGGTATTACCGTGGTCAGCTTTGGTGTTCGTTATTTCCGATTGTCTGATTAGCGATTCGGTAATTTACCGAGGGGATGTTGTTAGCGATTCTTTATTTTTTACCGATTTTTGGTTGATGCATGGCATTTTCAGGTTTAGCATTCGGTAACGGCCTGTTTTACCGATTCTGTATTTTACCGGGAGGTATTTTGCTTGATGCATCTGCCAGTTTCTTACTTAACCATCCTGGGTGTCTCTGCTGGGTTTGTGGATTGACTGTCTTGCTTTGGAGTGACAGGGGCTTGGGATGTGCATTCACATCAGGCAGCCACTGGGGGCATGGGGTGGAGGGGTATCAAGGTGTGTCCACCCTTCCTGGATGTGTCAGGGCTGGGCTGAAATGGAGTTTAAATATTGGGGCCAGACCCCAGAACTTTAGAACTCGCTGGAATCAAGGAACCTGCCAAGAAGAAGAGCTGGAAGAACTGCCAAGATGAGTACTGCCCCTTTGCTGTGTTGTTGCTTTGTTGGGTTGGCCTGCAGTTGCTGCTTCTGCCTTGGGCAGTGAAAGGACTGGACTGAACTTTCTTTACCTGTTGCCGAGCATCTCCAATAGCTTGAAGTAGAGATTGCCTCTTGTTCTGAAGTCTCAGGGACTGCAAAGACTTCACCGACCTCTGGGTACCGCCTCTGGAACCGTGGGTTCAGTTGCCACGGAGGTGGGAAAGCAACCGACTCCGTCCCTGGCTCCATGTCCTGAAGGTACCGCAGAGGGCATCGCCGTATCTCGCACCGCAACCCTGGTCTCACTGACGATGACTGCCGCCACCGAGCTGCTGCTTGCACCGTGACCTGTGGGCACTGCACTCTGCACCGACTCGCTTCACTTAGCCAACCTGGTCTCACCTATGCCGTCGCTGCCCGCTGACTTTGATACCCGTGACCGCACCATGGCCTTGGGGTTACTGCTCGTAAGTCATGCGACTCACCACCAAGTACCACACCGCAGTCCGGATCGACCGACGCCATCTCCTCGCAACCGGCACTGTCACCTGCACTGTGATCTGTCAGCACCACAACGAGCACCACCTTCACTCCACACCGCAATCCTGATTTCATTGATGCCGCTGGATGACCGTCACCGGCGACTTGAGGGCACCGCACGCCGCACCACTCCGCTTCACACCGCAACCGCGACGGTGGCCACGACCACCCAGCACCAACATCATCGGCCGCAATGAAAAGGTACTGTTTATGAGTCTACCGACACCCCGACCGACGCAGTCAGACAGAACTGTTGGATTCTGTTGTTCTGAGCACCACTGCAGCACTGGACGGAACTACATTTTTAAGGTTATTCTTGCAAAGTGCATATTATTAAGTCCAGTACGTTGGATTTTTATCGTTTTGGTCTTGTTTTGAATATATAAAGTAGTAGATATTTTTTTTAACTGGTCTGTGTTCTTTTGTAGTGTTTTGACTGTATTACTGTTGGTTATGTGCAAATGATTTACACACTCCCTCTGAAATAAGCCTGACTGATCGTGTCAAGATACCAAGGGGGTGAGCAGGGGTTATTTCAGTAGTGTATTCCTCTTACCCTGACTAGAAGGAAGGGTCCCTACTTGGGCAAAGGTGCAAACCATTGCCAACTAGAAACACCCATTTCTAACAGCCCCCCAATTACCACAGCAAATGTTTTTTACGGTCGGGAAATTATATTAAACAGTGTTTAGCAAACCAAAAGTGAGCCTGGGGGTGTAGCCAATGATGTCGCTAAAAACAAAGCACCAAATTTAGGAGGAATTGGAGTAGGGCAGCATCGCAAGTCTTCTTGAGGCGCTGCCCTATGCCAATGTGAAAGGGCAGGAATGCACCCTATTTATGAAATACGGTACATTCCAGTCCTTTTCCCTTGCCTTGGTGCACACATTTCTGCCTAGCACCAACATAGGCAGGATTGTTTTTGTACGGGAAGGGGCACCATCCTTTACCAAAACAATCCAGAGGAGTTGTCCCCTTTCTATGTGAGCTGCAGAATGCAGCACACATGGAAAGAGGAAAAAACGAGGAGAAATTAAAACATTTCTCCTCGTTATGCCTCCACTGGGGAGGCGTCCATTTTTAGGGCTGCCCCAGGTTTAAATGATTTTGTAAATATGGGGCAGCATCAAAATCCATGGGTGTTGAATGGGAACCTCACGCATAGCCCATGGAACACCTCCTTGATGCAGAGTAGGGCAATGACTTGCGCTGCTCTGTCTTACTCCATGTCTATGAGGCCATGCAAAGCCATGCAGGGTGACTTTGCATTGCCTCATAGGTATGGTTGAGACTCTTGCGCCACCGGAGCATAAAAAAATGAAGCTATGGCGATGCAAGCCTCTCACAAATAAGCCCAAAATATTCTGTACGTTTTTTAGGTCTTTGACCATGAGATATCTACATATAAAATAAGGGGCAGTGCTAATGAAAAATAAATGTAAAAAGTTATTGCTCAGTGGGAAATGCACTGTAGTACATTATGAAACCTCTATTAGTTAATGCACTGCAGAGGTCTGTGTGTAACCAGAGAACCACAGAATTAAATCTTGATTGGTGCAGTGGAGAATAGTGATGTGTATTTTTAGTGCCAAGTAGTCAATGCCTATGACAGAAAGCACTGTGAATATGTAAGTCAATTTTTTATACTTGCATTACACACAGATAGAATGGTGCAAAACAAGCAAATAATTTTACGATAAAATGGTGCTTTTAAAATGTAGATTATAATAATACCAGAGCGTATGTAATGCAATTTTGTTTTACATAACTGTCCCTTCAACAACTCTTTAGGGGCACTAAGGGCTGTGTAAACACAGTTAAAATTAAAAGCAAGAACTTCCCAGCCCAGTTGTTAACTCTTTGCACCTCCACTCAAAAAAAGAAAATCTTTTCCATCACAAAGAGCTAGAACTGCTCCCAAGCATCCTTTACACTTGCAGAATAACTGATAAGGCACATTTGCCTTTCATTCAGGCAAGCAGCTGATAACGATCTAAATTAGCTGTCTCAGGATGGCTGTCTTTTTGCAGGGATAAGTGAAGCTGGGGAATCTGCGACCCCCTTCCAGGGACTCCACGCCCCCCCTGGGGGTTGCGCATCACCGATTGAAGACCTCTGAACTAGGGGATTGTCACGCAGAAGATGGTAATTTCTAATGTGTCCCACCCAGCAGAAGGCAGGAAGAACGAGCCACCCTCGTGGGAGTTCGACAAGAATGAAAAACCTGGAAAGACCATTAGCATTGGCGTAATCAGTTCCAGGGCGATGTTCCACAAT
The DNA here is from genome assembly GCF_964261635.1 of Lissotriton helveticus. Taxonomy (NCBI): domain Eukaryota; kingdom Metazoa; phylum Chordata; class Amphibia; order Caudata; family Salamandridae; genus Lissotriton; species Lissotriton helveticus. The sequence goes on from NC_136072.1 coordinate 783,467,008, forward strand.
ACATTTTATTTCCTGTATGGAGATGGACCACCTCAACAGTTTTGGATTTTCATCCTGCATTTGCATCAACCATCTGAGAAGGTCTGTTGTCTGTCTCAACCCAAAAGTGAGACCCCAAACAAGTATGGTATCAACTTCTTCAGTGCCTAGACCATTGCAAATGCCTTTGTATTACTCTCCACCTCTGTTTCTGGGGAAGTAGCTCCTTGCTGATGAAGACTACCGGTTGGGTCCAGGCCCTCGTCATTTAGCTCTGACAAAATACCCTGAATGCCATACTTTGATCCATCTCTCTGAACTAGGAATTCTTTAGAGAAGTCAGGGCCTTGTGCACATGGCTTCCTTCAGGGCGTCAAGTGCTCTCTGGCACACCTCTGTCCAGATCACTTTCTTGGGATGCTGCTTAGAAGTCAGCCCTGTAAAGGGAGCAACAATGGTGCAATACCCTTAATGAATCACCTGTAGTACACATGGCGGCCCAAGAAAGCTCTCTTCTGGGCCTTGGGGTCCTCCCAAGCCATAAGGTCTGAATCCCGGGCTGAAGGGGCTGCACGTTTGCCCCCACCGATCTGGTGTTCCAAGTACAACAAAAAACACTTCCTTGTCTGGCACCTATACGCTTTGACGGTCAGGCTTGCCTGTTGCAGGGCTTGAAGCACTTCCTGGAGGTGATGCAGGTGATCATCCCAGCTGGAACCTGAAGACAGTAATATCGTCCAGGTAGGCGGCAATGACGTTCGCCAGCCCAACCAGGACCTGGGTGAACCTCCTGTGGAAGGTGGTAGAGGTATTATTTAATCTAAAGGGCATCCCTATGAATTGAGAGTGGGCCTCTGGGTTGGAAAATGCAGACTCTCTTTGCCCCTGTTGGTCAAGGCAATCTGCCAGTTCCCTGATGTCAAATTAAAAGTACTCAGGAACTTGGAGGCTCCCGACTGATCAATGAGTTCATCAACTCGAGGGATGGGATGAGCATCAGTCTTGGTGACTGAGTTAATACCTCTGTAGTCCACACAGAACGGAGGTTCTGGGGTGACACCCGGTGGGGCAACCTTGAGTACCAGTACCACTAGGCTACTGGATTGCTCAAACACCCCTAATTCCAACATCTTGGACACCTCATCCTGGAAACTGGCTCTCACATTATCAAACAGCCTGTGGATTTTATTCTTTACAGGCATGCTGTCAACAATGTCAATGTCATGGGTACACCAAATGGTGAGCCTGTGGGTAAGTGAGAACAGGGAAGATAATCACCAGAGCAACTGGCCACATTCTATCTTCTGGTCTGGTGCTAGTGTGGGGGACAGGATCACACCCTCCACTGCACCATCTTCTTCTTTGGAAGAGAGGAGGTCTGGGAGAGGTTCACTTTTCTCCTTCTCATCACCTCCATCTGTCACCAAGAGCATTGTGACTTAGGGCCTCTCTAAGTGGGGCTTGAGGCGGTTGGCATGCAGAACCCATAAAAGGTTCCAGCGTATCTAGAGACCCACCAGATAGATGGCTTCCTGTTCCATTCCTTGACATCATAGAGCCCAGTCCACTGGTCTACTGGTCCAGTAAAGCCCGGAGCTCTACAGGATCCATCACCCACACTTTGTGGCAAGGCTGAAACTCCGCCAGAGTGGCTGTCTGGTCACGCCAATGTTTCATGATTCCCAGCTGGCCTCCAGATTCTCAGTGGCCTTCTTCCAGAATTGCTTCATCAGAGATTGGGGGGCCAATAGGTAGCTCAGTACATCTTGGTGGGGGGGAGCCTGGTCAAACCCCTCATTCACAAGGCTGAGAGGCCCTCTGACAAGATGGCCAAACAGATGTTTGTACGGCTGAACCTCACTCGCTTCTGGGGGCAGTTTCCTGTATGCAAACATCTTGGTAAGAGGACATCCCACTAATGCCTCAAAGGCTCTGACAACCCAACTATCAAGTCTTTTGGGGTCTATTAAATCTCTTAATCTGTCCAATGTTCTGGGGGTAGCATAGTGTGGAGAACTTGTAGGTTACCCCACACTTATCCCACATGGACTTCATGTATGCTGACAAAGTCAGTGCCTCTGTAAGACGCAATCTCCTAGGGGAAACCCACCCGGGTACATATCCCATATCAGTGCTCTGGTCACCATGGGCACAGTACATTTATCTCAGAGGTATGGTCTCAGGGTATTGGGTGGCATTGCCCAGGATAAATCTGTTGACCAGGACTGTCTTGGGGTCCAGAGGTCCCTCAATGTTGATACCCAACCTCTCAAAGGGAGTTCCCACGGCAGAGAAGAGGAGTAGGTGAGCCTTCTGCTTTAGCCCTTACTTCTTATTTGCCTGGCAAGTAGAATGCATCTGTGGTCATTCTCATTTGGGCCAATGAAAGTGGGTGACCAATTGGTCAAAGGGTTTGGCCTTCCCAAGATGCCCTGCTAAAGCTACATCCAGGTGCCAGCTCCAGTAGGAAGGCCTGGTAGCACTGGTGGAACACTAACACATGGGTTAACTCAGGCTCAGTAACATTAGGCCTACTATACACGAGACCATTCACCCAATAGATAAGGTGATCACCAAAGGTGTCTCCATTTGCCTGATTCTCGGCCTGCTGCTATAGGCGAACAAGAGTGGGGCACTCCCTGTACACTTTGCAGAACTCTACATGTGACAGCCCCCTTTCAATTTGCCACCCGGCTAACTCAGGTTGGTCTCTCAGGTCAGCAATGTCTTACCCCGTCGGTTTTGGGGCATCACCCTCATCCTTCACCATGGGAACTCCTGGGGCGGGTTTCCCAACCCCTTGCCCTTCCTGTTTCTAGCAGTTACCTGGGACAGTTTTTCAGGCTCCAAGCCCTTTTGACACCACCTCCCTCCCTCGTGCTACTATCGACCGTTTGCTCAGGAACACCCACTCAGACAATCCAATATCTACAAACGAGACTTGAGCTACAACTTTTCCCCCTCCCCCCTGCCCATACTGGTAACACTCATGGCACTTGGGCTGGAAGTAACCCTGGGATTTCTTCCCAATAAATCCAGCCTTATTATACTCAGGATTGGACTGGGGCTCTTTTCCTCAGAACTTTTTTGAGGGCCCTTAGAGAACTCCTTTGATTTTTCCCAGTTTTCACCCTCCTTCTGCTGGTGGAAGGGCCCTGCCCACCCTTCTTGGGGTCTACCCCAGGTACCTTTTTGTGGCGCTAAATGAGAAGTCATAGGCCTGCGTTTTTGGCAAGCTCAATGGATACAGAGAGCATGCAATCAACTAGGTGTTGGCCTAGCTTGTTAAACTGTTACTGAACATATGCTCATTCAGAAAAAGATTGTACAGGTCATCATAATTACTTATGTTACTGCCCTCCACCCAAACATCAAGTGTCTTCTTGAAGTAATTCAAAATATCTATCCAGGACTTGGTTTACTGCGTCTGGCTATCACTGAACTTCAACCTGTATTTTTCAGGGGTCAGACCATGCTTTCTAATAAGAGCTTCCTTCCAGGGGGAGGGGCATACTGAATCCTGTTCCCCTTTCCTAGGGCCAGCAGAGAATCCCTTCCCTCAGTCGGTATATGCCTCCAAAGACTAGCTCCTCAGTTTTCCTCAGGTAGTCTATACATCTTCTGAGCTACTTCAAAGGATTCAAACCACTTGTCTATGTCATGCCCCACTACAAAGCTAATCACCAGGTGCTTGTGAAGGTGGACCCTCTTGTCTCATTTTGACACTGGACTGTCATAGCCACCATTATTGCTGGACTCCGAAAGATGTTTGGCTTTTATGTACAGCTCCTTCTGAAAAAAAGGTGTGCAGTTCCTAAAGGGGAAAGTGAGGTATTTTCTTCGTGATGCCCTCACACACCCCGAAGGATGTCATGCTTCATCATTGGGCCAAGCTCCTCGTCGGGCAGGCGCTGCAATGCCCGATGGGCTCCCATAAACGGGCACTTTGGCGGAGATCTATTGAAGAAGCAGTAGGGTAAGTGTGAGTGGGAGGGCAGGGCAGTGCACAGGGTGGTGGGTTAAAATAAGTCTAGAGCTGTCCTAATCTTGTATGTCTTTATTGATGTGGTAGCTCAGGCTTAATTAAAAGGTATTGAAGCCCTATATGGATATAATGTACCTAAAGGGCTGTCAAGGTGTAGTGGGTCAACATGTTTCGTGCATGTATTGACCCTAGCGGGTCAGATGGCACTTGATCAGGATATTGAAAATTAAAGCTGAGTGGTGCACTAACTAAAGTGTCTGGAACTCCTAATTGAGGTTGATGACCAGACAAGGTGGAAGGTACCCTGGTAGACTATTAACGGGGTCGGAGACCTGCCGAGGTAAGGTAGTCTACAGCTGACGGGGGAGGCAGAGCATGTCGTTGCTCTGTAGAAGAGGGTGGTAGCCGGACTGCGTCTATCCTACCTTACTCTGGGCTCCTTCGGACTAATTTCATGAGCCAGCAATATTTTCTTCTCCTCAAAGGCTAGCTTCCTTTTTTCCAAAGCCCTCTCTGCATTTTTCTCTTCTGCAGTCAATTCAGGTTGGCCAGCTGAGGTTTCAAGTCTTTCAGCCCATCTGTCCTCCAAATCGGCTGGGGTCAGGCTGGTATGGCTTCCAACCACAGATAGGACAGGGGATACCTTGCTGTAGCTGTAGGTCTTTGGCCAGCTCCTTCATCTTTCTCATCCACCTTATCATTCTCAGTGTCAGTCCTGCTCTTTTGTTACAGCTTGCATCCTACAAATCTCCTCAAAAGCTAGGGGGGCTATTTTAAATAACACATTTGTGAATCCCTTCTTTAAGGTTAACCTTCCCTCTTTGCATAGTTTCCTTAATTACGACACTTTGAAGACCACAATGTTACAATGATTCTGCATAGAGCGTACCTCACTCCACACCGGTTACATGTCATGTTCCCCGATACTGCTGATACCTGTCCCCGATGCCTGGAACCGGCTGCTGGTCTGCTGCATATGTTATGGACCTGTCTCAGATTGAGTCCTTATTGGGAAGCGGTACATAAGGTCCTGGGTGCGATCGCTCCAGCACGTCCGTATACCTCTCCAGAGTATTGTATACTAGGCTTAGGCCCCAATAATAAAAGGAAGAATCCCTTCACACAGTTTGCTGATTTGGCCCTCCTATTGGCTAAAAGAACAGTAACGGCACGTTGGAAGTCCGCCAGACCCCCTAACCCTATGGACTGGCACGGAGAGGTAGTACGGTGGGGGAGGGCAGAAGGGGCTGAATTACAGAGGGAGGAGCATAGGGGACTACGTAAGACACCCATATCAATGGAGTGGCAAGCACTACTTCTCGAATTTGAAGCCCATGACGCCACTGGTCAGCTGTCGGCAAACTCTATTGAACCGGAACTGCAGTAGTGTGGGGTAACATGTACACTCCCCTAGTTTAGTCGTATATTGATGGGTGCTGTAGATACTGGAGGTTACCGTAGACAATGAAGGTGGCGAAAAATGAGGATGATTATGTACTAAATGTATGTAGCCGAGGCATGTATAGAGCGAACGGATATAGCAGAACTGAGTGTGAGGGACAGTTGTGGGCGGGGGGCTTAGGGTTACTGTAAGAGATTATATTGTTTTGTATATTTGGAAAACTGCATTCCTTTCTTTTTCTCATTTATCCTTTTATGTACTACACATTACGGGACAAGTGAATTCCTTGTGATTTAATTTGATGTACTGCTGTGAGAGATAATGCGGATTAATAAAGATATTTTTAAAAAAAAAGAAGACCACGATGTTTCTGAGCTCCATCTCCATGCTAGCAAAATTGTCACAGGTGCAAAAATGAAATTGAATTTAGAAACAATCTGAAAATTGTGCGATTAAAAATAAAGGAGAACTTTAAAATCAAATTGATTTTGATGTCAGATAATGAAGGGATTTTTGGTTTTACACAAATCATTGAGTGGCACTGCAAAAATGCAAGTACTGAGTCCTACCACTGAACACCAAAGTAAGAAACTGTGTGCATAAACCTCTTGTAGTTTGCCGCAAAGCAGTCTGGGTTAACTTACAGGCAATGTGTAAAGTATTTTTGCACCACTCCAGCTGTAATAAAGTAAAAATACAACACAAGAGTTCCAATCCAATTAAAAATAATAGAGAATATTGTAATAAATAAAGCGACATAATTTCAATAAGTAGAACTAGAGATATAAATTGTTAAAGTTTGTGGCAGTTATGAGGCCGTGCTAGACCGATTCAAAGCCAAAGGTTAAGGCTGACCACGCTGGAGCAAAGCTTAGATACATGGAACAAGTTCATCCCAGTGGAACGTTTACCTTCACACTTGAAACTTTTTTCAAAGGAGAAAAAGCTTTGTTGTCGGGTCGTCGGTGGGTCAGGCTGCATGCAGGCTGGATTCGAAGAGAGGCTCATTGATGGCAGCTGGCTGAAGAGCAGGACCTCGGTGGGAGCCTCAACATCGGTAGGAAGTTTGAGGTTCTCAACGTTGACAGCAGGAAAGCTTTGAGCGGGCAAAGTCCGGAGTACTGGCCAAGGAAGGCATCGTCAACCACAGGTTGCTGCTCAGCATTTGTCCCAGTAAAATCCTCTACTTTCGAACCCTGTAGTTCTTTTTAGGAGGGATACACACTAACACCAACCAAGGGTCCAAGAACTGGGGGGGGGGGCACCACTTGGGATTTAGGACGCACTCCACAGGGCTCCATTAGTAGGGTCCAGGGCAGTTCCAGTTGGAACTGGTAAGCAGGAAAAGGAGGAAAGTTACATGAGTTGGCTTCTGGAAGCTTGTTGTGTCTCTGAAGCTCACACAAGAGGACTTGCCACAGTGAAATGATTTTGTAGGTTTTTCACTGCCAGAATGTGTAAACATAAAAATTTACATGGCCTACTTTTTAAGTAGCATACACCCTGCACTATGAGCATCTAGGGGTTACCTTAGTGGTGACTTATAAGTATAAAAAAGAAAGGTGTAGGTCTGTCAAAAGGCTTATTTTGCCAAGTTGAAATGGCAGTTTTAAACTGTACAGTGGAGTATCATTATTTGGTAGAAAACTGCATGGTAGAGTGGCGAGTTATAGTTAGTGAGCTGAAAAGAGTGTGTAACGAGATGCGCTACTTATAATAATTTGAAGGTGTTGGATAAATTGTAAATGAAAGTTATAACTGTAAAACCTTTAATGTTTGTGTTGTTTAAGCTTGTTTTGTGTAGGGAAAAAAGTTTTACTAACTATAACTAAGCTTTATCCTTTTTCATTGAATAATATATTATTTTATTAAACAGCCGTTCATTAATCCTAAATCTTTTGTTGCCATAAGAAACGTTGGTTAAATACTCAATAAATTGAAGTTTTCAATACCTGACTGCCGAGGAATCTGTGTGCTGCTATATATATCCAGTGAATGTGTGTCTTTCTGAAAAATAAATATGTGTTATATATGTATATGTAAAAGTTGATGTAAGAATAAATGTTTAAATAAGTGTTTACATGGATGTTTTTATTTTTAAATTGATTGGTTAACTGGCTTATTAAGTGTATCTTAGTGAATACATATATTAGTGAGTAATGTTTAAATATTTAAATATATGTATTAGTGTTTCACTTTGCGTTTAAGTGGCTGCATGTGTTGTGAGTAGCTACATGTGTATGTATATGGGTTATTAGATGTTTTTTTAGTATCAGTATGAGTGTCTGTATGGTTTGGTGGGGGTATTACTTAGCACATAAATGCATGAGTGACTGATTCTGTTTGTATGTGTTTTAAAGACAGCATATGTGCAGGACTGTATGGGTGAATGAGTGTGTATATGTGTATGTTAGTGAGTGAATGACTGTCTCACTAGTGTCTTTATCAGTAACTACATATGTTTTAATCTAGTATATGTGAATATTGATGTATATAAGTGAGTATATGTGAGAGTAAGAGATTGTAAGAGTTCCTGTTTAAATAAGTATGTGTTTCTATAAGTGACTGTTTAAGAGAGTAAATATGTGTAAGCTTCCTTAGAAGTAAGGTGGTAGTGTGTGTATAGCTGTATATGCAAATAAATGGATGTTCAATAGTTTATTTGCATGTGTGAGTAACTTTTGGATGACTGTCGGTGTGTAACAGGATGTATAGGTGTATCACTACATATGATGAGTGAGTATATGTATGAGTGACTATATAGAACTGTTGGTGAATGAGTGGATGTGTATATAGATGGTGGAATTACTGAATTGGTTGTTGTAACTGGTATGGGTATCTCCATTTTTTTGAAAATTTTAGTTTCTATTTTTGAATATGTGTTTCAAGGGTTACATTACAGTGAAAGGAGGTCTGTCACTCTGTCACAAGGATGGTGTCATCAGTGATGTCATGAGTGATGTCACTGACCATGTCATGAGTGATGTAATATGTGACATCATCAGCAGTGCATTGCACGCGCAAGTTATAGTGAGTCCAACTAACTATAACGTGGGAATTTCAATGGTTTTATGCGAGTAAAATTTCCAGGTAACTATAACTGGTGTGAAACCTATGGTTTTTTCAGTTATTTTAATAGGTTTTTTAAATGCTAATTCCTAACTATAACTGGTGTGAAACCTATGGTTTTTTCAGTGAATTTCATAGGTTTTTTAAATGCTAATTCCTAACTATATATAGGGCCTCAAACCTATGTTTTTTTCAGTGAATTTCAAAGGTTTTTTAATAGCAAATCTCTATAGCTATGAAATATAATATTTTTTATAATGAATTTTATATTGTATATTTTTGTAATACTATTTTTCTTATGTATATTTTCCCCCTTTTTTTTTTTTGCCCGGTAAGCGCAATGTTGCGGCGCGCCCCGGTGCGCGTACCGGTGAGCGTCCCGTTAGCGCTATTTCCGCAAACGAAAACAACATTGTGACGTATCGCGTAGCCGCGACGCCGTGCGTCATAAGACACGTATCGCGTAGCCGTGAGATGCGTCTTATGACGCACGGCGTAAGCGCACCCGGAAGCGCCTGAGCGCATACGATCGCGCAACGTAAGCGCCCCAGCGCGTCGGGTCATGTGACCTGAAAATAACACTTTTCATTGGTTCAGAACAGTTTTGTTTTCCAAATGATGAAAGCCCGGGTCATGTGACCTGAAAATAACACTTTTCATTGGTTCAGAACAGTTTTGTTTTCCAAATGATGAAAGCCCCCACCTTTTTTCCTCATTCTCACTTTGTTCTTTGAGTGAGGAAGACCTGTTTCCATTCATTGAGAAATGGCTACAGTAGTAGCAGCAGCAGGAGCATCTGCACCACCACCACCACCACCACAAGGACCACCACAACACCACATTGGTGGTGAAGAAGAAGAGGAGGAGGAGGAGGAGGAGGAGGAGGAGGAGGAGGAGGAGGAGGAGAGGAGGACTTTCCTGCCTGAAGACAATCCCCCTTATAACCCGAGAGAGCACATTGTGTGGGAGTTTTTTAAATTCCCAAGGGGCGAAAAGAAAGTCAATGCAGCGACATGCCTGATATGTGGCACTGTACTTTCCAGGGGGAACCCTGCGAAAAAGTACTCTTTTGGTAACAATACCATGATTCGCCACATGCAACGGAGGCATCCCAACAACTATTCTGCGGCAGAGGTGAGAGAATTAACCAGAAACCCTCCCCAATCTTCTGCAAGCACCTCCACAGGCAAACAACACACTCCATCGGGTCCAGAGGCAAGGGAGATGGTCCCAAACATCCAAACCCAGTTTTGAGATTTTAAAATTGTTTGCGTATTTTGTGGGACTACAATTTCTTATCGTGAACAAAGCATCAAATTGATTAACCGTGCTGGAGACAACCACCAGTGCAAAAAGAAGCCTTAATTTTTTCTTGATTTTTTTTTGCTCCAGTTGAGCCGTTTACAATTCCCTGTGTTTTGTTTGTCTCCATAAAAATTACAAAAAAATGTAAAATTGTTCATAAAAGCCAAAAAAAGTAAAAAATGTTCCAAAAAAAATAAAAAAATATAAAACAACAAAAAGAATAAAAAAACAGTTCTTTTTAGAACTACCTCCAATTCATAAAAAAAATGCTACATTTTTTTAAAAACTCTTGTCATTCTTTTTTCTCCAGGGTACGCGTACCGGTACGCGCACCGGGGCACACACCCCAAAACTTTTAAAAACAAATAAAGAAGGAGTGAGCATGACGGAAGGACACAGAGAGAGTGATGTTAAGAGAAAGAGAGCTAGAGGGAGCAACACAGAGGGACTGTGTATTAGATAGTAAGACAGAGAGAAGGTGTAATACGGTGTAAGTGAGAAAAGGAAAATGAATAAGGGAGCGAAAGAAGGGAAGAGAGAGGAAGAAGACTAAAGCAGAGGTACTGTGAGAATGTGAGTGGGTGTTGAAAGTAAAGAGAAGGACAGTAAAGGATGGGGAATGAGGGGTAGTGACGGAACCGTAGTAAAGTAACAGCGGTGAGGGAGGGTGAGAAAAGAGCAGTGAGTGTAAGTAAAGAGGGGTGAAAGAGGGTGGATAAAAGTGAATAAGGGTAAGACATGGGGAGTGACAGAGAGAAAGGACAGAGAGAGTAAAGGAAGGAGTGACTGAAAGGGACTGAGTGAAGCAGCAAAGAAAGGTAAGTGAGGGAGTGTGGGTGAGTTATAGGGAGTGAGCATGACGAAAGAGTAGTGACAGAGTGAGGGGACAGAGACAGTGACGGTAAGAGAGACAGAGTGAGGGAACGGGAGTGAGGAACTGTGAGGACAGATGGACTGAGAGAAGGAGTGAGAGGAGTGAAGTAAGTGAGTAAGGGAAAGGGAATGAGTGATGGAGCGAAGGAAGGGAACAGAGGGTAAGGGAAGTAAAGCAGGGGAACTGAAAGAAGTTGAATGTGGTAGGAGAGTAAAGGAAAGAGGAGTAAACATGGAGGATAAGAATAAATGAGGGAAGCAGAGTAAGGAAACAGGAGTGAGGTAGGGTGAGAGAATAGTAGTGAGCTTAAAGCAAAGGGTGATGACAAACTACATTTTTGTAGTCACACTTACCATATAATTAATGTAAATTTAATTACATGTTTTTACTACACTTTGTATCTGTGAAAGAGAGAAGAAAAAATAAGTTATGATTAGTAAAATATATATTTTAAAATAGAAGAGACAGGTCAAGAAGTTAAAAATCATAAAAGTGTACTAAGAAATAAAGTAAGAGTGAACGACACAGAAAGGGAAATAAAATAATGTAGAAGGACAAAAAGAGGGATAAAGAAATAGAAGGAGAGCAAATTACTAAGAGTAAGGCAGATACATTCAGTGACAGAGAGGAAGAGAAGAAGAGAGAAATGAACTGAAGGTAAGAAAGATACTAAAAGAATGTGAGTTAGCAAAACTAAATCAGGAAAGAGGAGTAAGTAAAAAGGGAATGACTGAGAGGGAAAGGAGTCTGATTGAGGATGCATTTACAAGAATGAGGAATGGAAGATGACTGAGAGTGAGTGAAGGGGAGTCACAGAGTGAAGGGATGAAGGGAGAGAGGATAATATAGAAGGATTGAGGGAAAAGGAGTGAGGAAGTTAGTAGACAGAGGAACTAAGGGAAGGACTGAGTGAAGTGGAGTACAATGAGTGAGGAAAGGAAAATGAGTAAGCGAGCAAAAGAAGGAAAGATAGGGGAAGAGGACTAAAGCATTGGTACTGAGAGAATGTGATTCAGTCATGAAAGTAAAGAGAAGGACACTGAAAGATAGGAAATGAGGGGTAGTAATGGAACCGGACTAAAAGAAATGGGGTGAAGAACGATGAGAAAGGAGCAGTGAAGTTGTTGTAAGAGAAGTGATAGAAGGTAGATAAACACAAGTGAGCATAACACAAGGAGAGTGAGGGACTGAGGACATAGAGGTAGTGAACGAAAAATAGAGAGAAGAGGTCAAAAGAAAGGAGCAAAGAAAGATAAGTGAGGGAGAGTGGGTGAATTATAGTGACAGAGCGCGATAAAAGAGGCGAGTGAGTAAAGAGGAATTACTAAAAGAGCAAAGGAGGAAAAGACGGAAAAGGGAAGTAAAGCAAAGAGACTGAAAGCTGAAAAGTGGTGCAAGGGAGAGAGGGGATGCAGACAGTTGAAATGGGAATTAGGGGTTGTGAAAGAAGTGGAGTAAAGGAACGGGGGTGAAACAGAGTGAGAGAAAGACAGTGTGAGTAAGTAAAGAGAGCTGAAAGAGGGTGGAAAAAGGAAAATGAGTGTGAGACAATGGGAATACAATTTAAATTACACAATACAAACTATAGAATAACTTGTACAACATGTTACATAGTTTATTTTTGCTGTTGTCAGAATATATTGAATTTCACTAAAAATAGTGAGTTCAAACTACTCATCATATGACAGCGGGAAAAAAAAACACAATCTAAAAGATTGTGTTAAAAAAAACATATAAACTTACAAATCACATATGTACACTAATCTTTGATTCACTTACTTTTCTTTTAAGCCAAATAGTACATCATGAAGGTCCTTATCGTTGGAAAATACGCTGCTGTTCTCTAAAACTTCCATTTCATCGACTTTCTATAAGAAAAGCTCCAAGAACATGTGAAATATTTTTCAATGTTTTCATTTCCTTCTTGTGTTCAGTCATGACTCTTTGCTTATTCCTTCACTTTTCCATAAGGCCACATAGTGTCAGATGTATTAGTATGTTTTAAATTACTCAAAACAAACTCTGAAATTACCGTTTTCCCAACGTTCTGAAAGAAAAGCTCATACAACATTTTCACAATGTTTAAATATTCATATTTCCATCTCTGGCTCACTGATATTCAACATTTCCTATAATATTGATATCACTTACTATGAGATCCATTTACAGTACCTATATGACAACTAGAATTTTTATATTATCTTGAACACTTTTACTCACAATATAATTTTAAACAGCAGACTAACTTTTATTAACTGCTCCCGTCTTCATAGGCCAATTACCTTTACTTAAATTTTGGTTGTAAAAACACTAGGTATGAATTTTTTAAGTCAAAAGGCAAACGTTGTTTGAAAGTCAAATGAGTATCATTACAGTTAGTCCAACCTTTTCGACATTTTAAATAAATTGTATAATGCCCTGATGTTGTTGAAGGACCGTCATGATAAATAATAGCTACAGTTGCAAAAGTTCTTCCTGAAATTGATAAATGAGAAGCCACGAAATTTTTAATAGAAGTTGTCAATTTAGTTCCATCAGGTCTACATCGTTGGAACATTAAAATGACATACCGACCATAATTTTGTATAAATAATGTGGACAGCATTGCAGACTTACATTGGGTACACACCATATTGTGATCAGCTGCTTTAACTAGATTATTAAAAGACACTGATTTGCAGTCTGGTAAAGTCAAATATATAAATCTTTCGGTTTCTATTGTAGTACTACTTGATAAACTACAGTTGTCGCAGTCATGCTGCCATTGATAAGAAAGGCTAACAAGATTTTTTATATCTACACCTTCATCTTCCAATACATCAAACATATACATTAAAAATTCCTGACAATCTTGCTGAATATTCTGTGAAAATTGTTTTTGACCAGAACATATGTCTAAAAGATTTCGAATTTCTGAAACACTTTCTATTTTTGCTCTATCACTGCTACATTTCTCAAACACAGAATATAATAAACAACAGAATCTTTGATCCCGATTTTCAACAATCTGTTCTTGTAAAGTTTGAAGAAAAAAAACAACATTAACCACTACATTAGCATAGCAGTTGACACCAGAACTGTTTTCAAACTGAAATACAACAACATCTTCAACAGAATCCTTTTTCTTTCTGCTTACAATTACAGTTTCATCTACTTTTTGTCTTTTTGCTACTACCTAACTCAAGTCAAGTCAAGTCAAATGATCTTTATTCGGATTGTAAAACATCCATAAAAGTACACGTAAAATCCAGCAAAGATAAAAACACAAATAACATCCCACTTGATTACAGATTCATAACGATATACAATTTTATCATATGCAAAAATACAATCATTAGTGCAAAATATGCAATGTGCAATGGGCAATGTGCAAAGTGTGCATAGTGCAAGTGTTTCAGTCAATTAACAGAGAAGCATGAGACCGTACAGCGGCTTTGAGAAAGCAACTCACTCTAAAGATGGCCTCATCTGTTTTTAACATTAATAAGTCTTTAAGAGCCAATTTAAAATCGATCAGAGCGTTTTTCCTACAGTACGGCAATAGAAAGTGCAAAATGTGCATTCTATAAAAACCACAAAATAAAATAAAATGAAGCAGACTTTGTGTGCCGCCTAAGTTGCAGGGACAGTTTAGGTTTTCCACATGTTTGTTGAAGCCTAACGGGAAGCAGAGTAAATTTATAATACTTCCGTCCCTAAACCGAAATAGCAAACTCCTATTCCATCTGCCAAGCTTCAAGCGGAGGTAGCCCTGGGGCAGAGCAGGTGATTTCTCACTTGTCTCCACGAAGGAGGTGTATCTAATTGTAGTGGGTTTTACCAAATCACGCATTGATCTCTCCTTGCGGTAACGAGCATAGAGGGCCTTTTTTGTTAAATTCTTATGCGTGTGATCAATAAGTTGTGGAGTAGTAAAAAGATGGCCCATCCCCACACTCGATAGACTATTTTCCACAGCTTTAAGCCAAGGTATACAATTAGCCCTCTCACAGTTTAAACAGTCCATGATAATATCACGTGACAGGGAGGCAGCAGGATTACACCAGATTTTTATCCAGAACAGTGGGGGTCTAGATCTTAAAAAGTCTTCTGTATAAGGGAGGTTTAGTTCCCTATGACAGATGTAAGTTGGTGCACTAATGACCCCCCCAAAATCTTCCGGCAAAATCTATTTTCTTCGGTCTGTAATTGGGTACAGTTAGAATGACCCCATACCTCAGCACCATAGGTTCCCACGGGCAGGCATTGTGTTTTATAGATTTGTAAAAGTGACACAATCACATCTGCCTCATTGGGTTGACGAAGGGAGGTTAGAGAATTTATGGCCTTGCTCATTTTGTTCCTTGCTTGGGCAACGTGAGGTTGCCAGGAGCCAGTATTGGAAAATAACAAACCAAGATAAGGGAAAGTGCAAGTGCTTTTTAAAATGTCAACCCCTGATTGAATATGGCTCACTGCAATTATTCTCATTTCTTCTTTTTCGGCCTACCACACGTTTTTCAAACAGAGGATATTGAGGCAAATGTGGAGCATACTCTCTTCTTAACCTATTGTATTCTTTAACACAATCTAGATCTGCACAAATCTTTGTTTCATCACACTCAATCAAGTACAATCCTGATAAAGTTCTGACTCGTGATAATGCCACATATGCCATACCCTCTTTAAACACAGAACTTCCAATGTTCACCAAAGCACTATCTACACTTAAACCTTGAGATTTATGAATTGTCACCGCATATGCCAAACAAACAGGAAACTGTTTTCGGCGAACATATAAGTCTATTACAAGCAAAAATCTAGCAGAACAACGACTGATTTGTTGTACTTCCTCAATGCCATCAAATTTTATTTTTAAAAATTCAATTCCATCTATATTTCTGTAATTCAGAAATTCAACAACATGACCCATTGCTCCATTTACCAGACCTCTGTCAACATTTAAATTCCTTCTCAAAATGATACGACAATTTAAACACATATTCAGAGTCTTTTCAAAACCAGCAGTTTTAGATATACTCTTCTCTAATGAATCCAATTTTGATTTCAAATTTTCTGACTAAATAATTGTTGCTCCCATATGCTCTATTTTATCTATAGCTTCCAGTTTCACTATCTCTTCATTTTCTAACTTTAACATTTTGTTGTTGAAGATGAAACATTCTTGCAGAGTTGGCATCAAACATATCCCAGATTTGTTCTCATTAATTTTCTTAAAAATATTCTCTGTAAGAATGTTTTCATTTGGATACAAATTTGAAATTAATCGTGCATGTAAAGCTTCTTTCCCATGCTCACTTACTTTTCCGATTCTTACATCTTGTAAAATATTTTTATAATCTTCATCCTTTGCCTGTCGCATATTTTGAAGTAGTTCTGCATATTTGAAATGTAACCATATATTAACGTTTCCAATGCTTCCTAGGCACTTCCTGGTATCTTCATGCGTGACCATTTTAAACACTGGTTGTCCTTTCACTGGAGTCAACTGCAGTAGATCTCCAAAAACATTAATGTGTTTCCCTCCAAATAACACATCATACTCTGTTCTAAGAATTTCTTGCATTCTCAAATGCACAAAATCAAGCATTAGATTTGAGACCATGCTTACTTCATCAATGATAAGAAGTTTCATTTTCTTCAGGACTCTGGAAACTTCAGAACACGCATCTTCAGATAGCTTGTGGTATTGCAATTTATTATCATGCTCAACTGGTAGCATCAGTAAACGATATAAAGTAATCCCTTTAATGTTATGTGCTGCCAGCCCAGTTGGAGCGGTAACAACACAAGATAGCGGTGATTCAGTCCTTTTCTGCAGATAAGTTGCAATTGCTTTAATCAGAAAACTTTTTCCAGTTCCCGCTTCTCCACTCACGTACAGTCGGACAGGCTTAAATGATGTACATGAGCACTCTTTTTTCTCATGACTGAATCCATGTTCAATCTGTTCTGTGACTTCGTCATATATCTGTTTCTGCTCAAGGTTTAGTTGTTTCACCAAATCTTCTAAGTTAACTACATCATCTTGAGCTTGTTCCATAGCTCTTTCCACCTCATCCATGGCAGTGGCAGCTTCAGTTTGGATAATTGGTCCTCCTAGTGGATCCTGACTCAATGAAGTAGAACTCTGACTGTCTTGAGAACTGTCTCTAGCAATCTCTACAGCAATTGTGGCTTCTTGCTCTATTTCTTCGTTCAACATTTGCAGATAATTTGGAAAAACAGGACATTCTATGGTATCCTTGGTTGCATTAAAAGAATCTTCGTAACAGAGAAAATCTCCAAGTAGTTCCTCTTCTGTACGCCATGGCTTAAAGAGTTGCAAAAGAGCTAAATAGTAAAATTCCCTTTTCTCTGGATTTTCACAACTCAATTTTCGATGATTAATCAAATGGCCTTTTCTCTGCTTCACTAGACATCCTTCACACCCAATGACAGCATATATTCCATTATTGATATCTTCTGTGATGTTCCTCTTATAAATATAGTTTTGCAGAACTTCATACAAACAACTGTTCTCAAGATGACTACTTCTATTTGGATAGTATGTATCCAACATGTTTGTTTTCAAAATATCTGTACTGTTTGGTTCTTTCTCCGCCAAATACTCAATTTCTTGTACAGATTTCAAAACTCGGTTTCGTGTTGCAGCAAGACCTAGACTCGCCCAAATAATTGTTCTAGATTTGGTGTAGAGACTTGCTGATGATAACCGATCAGAACATTCATATGCTCCAATTTCTCGATGCGACAACATCTTCAGACTGAAACTGTATAATTTTTTACTTATACTCTTTTCATGTGAAATGTCCTCCCACATTTCCTTCAGTTCTGTCTTTTCTTTTTTTGTGATGTAAGACGTCACATATCGAGCCACAGCAATAGAGTTGTCAGCAACGAACTGAATATCCATGTTAGCATTCCACATGGACAAAATCACTGGGTTGTAGTCGTTGATGTACTTGGACTCTTCGTTTCTTTTTAAATTGTATGTATTTTTTGGTGATTTCCTCGTCACAGTATGACGCAGAGAAGACATCAAATTATTTACTCTTCCTTTAGAAATCACTTGTCGTGGAAACCCGAATCGACATTTTGTGTAGAACTTGTCCTTGTTTCTGAATTTTCGACGACAGTACTTTCCACAACGATGGGATTGAAAGCGTAAAACTTGTTGCCTTAAACTGTTTTCTTCTGTAGTTTTCGGAACAGCACATGTTGAATACTCTTCAATGAAACTCATCACTGTGTCATCCGAATCTGTTCCAAATTTGGGTGCATCTTTAATCCATAACAACATATGTATGTGAGATGCACCTCTCGCTTGATACTCTTTTCTCCAAAAGAAATCCAAAACCTCTCCAAGGGTAGGATTTTTTTTATTGGTAATGAAAGACATCATAGCTTCAAATCTATGATTGAAATATCTGCATACATTCACTGGATCCAAAGAACACAGTTCTCCAGGTGTTTTGAATTCTATATTTTGTATGTTTGCATTTGCCTCTCGTAGAAATTGAAGTAAGTCGTCCCATGCATACTCAGCACAGCTAAGAGTGAAGAACCATGTAGGAGTTCCTAAGTTTCTTAGCATACATTTCAATTCCCCATGACGATGGTACCAATACTCATTTGTACCACGCTGACATGCCATGAGATTGATTAGATGAGATTCCAAAATATTGTCTTGCAGATTGACTTTTTCCATAAAGTCCCTCGCCGAAACATTTTGCAGATGTGCTCCACTTTTCAGTATATGGTTTACTCCATAAGAAAGCCCAGACAAGTCACTTTCATACAGTAGATGAAACAAATGTGGAATGCATTGACGAAACCTTGGATCTTCAGCATATAATCTTAAAGTCCGGTATTCAGATGCAGGAATTTGAACTGGTCGATCGTCATATCGTCCACCTCGACCTGTTGGAAATAAATGTGGAAAACAACGAGCTTCCAAACTTTCTTCCCATACACTAATGGGACTTCCTTTTGCTGCTTTCATTTGAAACGAGTCAATTGCATTCCCCATTACTTCTTTGGAATGAAAAGGATGAACAGTATAATGTTCATATATTTCTTAACTTCTAGACACATCAACTTTTTCAATTTGGCCAGCTGAACAATCACTGTCTTCTTCTGCAGCTGTTTCCTCTGCTCCAACACATACATGTTTGTAGTACTCATTGTTTTTGACCAAATACAACGTTGCCTTTTTGACTTTCCTAACATCCACTAAATCTTGCCAGATTTTCTTACTCTTTGTCGGAACCCCATTAACTAGAATAACCAGAGGTTCCTCTTCCACTTTCTCTACACCAATTGTATCAATATTTTTCTTGAAATCTAGAGGCAAATAAACAACTCTTCCCTTTAATCCTCTCTGTAAATCTGAAGGAGGCAATTTCCCTATCTTAGGCTCCATGCGAACAATAGCCTGAAAAGGATGGACACATTGAATTAAAATAGATTCATATGTATTTAAATCCATCAATTCAGGAGGAATGTCTACCAACTCAAGATTATTATGAACAGCTCTAGCAGGTATTCTGTTTTCATTTAATTTATTATAACAATATTTACAAATACGCTGATCAGAACTCAAATCAAAAGAATTCTCCACCAACAAATAAGTTGCGAAATTCTTCCATTCACTATTATTTTCCATTTCCCTTTCTGCATATAAATCAACTAACCTAGTCTGAATCTTATAATGAGTCCGTCGACAACACACACAAGTAAAATTAGGCCTTTCACTTGATTTCACCTTAAACTTGGTAATTTCCTGGTCAAACTTTTCTGTACTTGAAATCTGTACATTGTCTTCCACATTACCTTCTATTACTGTGTCAATTTCTACACTGTCCTCTTTTTCACCAAAATAACAAATCTCAATTTCTTCACAAATCTTCTTCACATCTAATTCAGTTCCATGCAAAAGAGCACTGTTTAATTGTTTAAGCTTAAGTGCTGGACTTTTTGCATAATACAACCTTCTCACTAATTTCCTCATTTTGTTATGATGCACTGCTAACATCCTAAAATGATGAAAAACACTCTGACATACTTTTCTAGAAAGACAAGCCAGTGAATGCCCATGCAAACCTGTGTTTTCTCTCACTCTGCAAGGATCTAAGTCTTGCAACATCTTCATTTCTGTTTTAGACTTTTCTTACTATATGTACGTAAGAAATTACGAAGCAAATCGATTGAATCCTGTTGCACACTACAAATACTACTACACTTCCAAGTGTACACTGGACCCTTAGTACGTCTCCCTAAAAATTCATCAGTTAACACCTCTTCTGCATCTCTAGACACAAGTTTCTCTTTTTCAATCGGACAACCGTCTTTCACCTCATATGCTCGACCACTGGTGTCAACTGCATGCACCAAATCATTCTCCTGGAAGTAACTCTCCTCATTAAAAAATGGCTCACAACTTGAACTATGCATCCATTCTCCAGAAAAAACTTTACAAAAATTAGTCCGATTAATTACTCTTTTGCATCTACTGTTTGATTTGAAAAAATCAATTGTCTTGTTAAGTGTCCTAATTCTATTGATTACTAAAATAAATCATTTTTTCTTAACTTCAAAAGCCTGATCAACAATCTTCTCTACACTTTTCTTTTTCTTATAAAAAGCAGCTCTCTGTTTACCTTTCTTAATATTTTTTAACAAATTTAAAACTACCCTATTGCGAAACATTCGTTTACGAATGTCCCTAAATTTGTTTTGCCTTCTATTCCTATACATATTATTCTCTCCTGCTCCAGTAGTAACATTTTTGGGGGGGCCTCTCCTTCCTTTTCAAATTTGCTCTCTCCTTCTGTATATTCACATTCTCATTTTTTTTTGATCTACATATGTTCCGAAAGAAAGACTTAGTTGTCTTACCAGGAGCTTTTTTCCTGTTTTTTGAAGTATTTGTTGTAGAGGAGTGCTTTAATTCCGTTGCTGTTTTTGATTTTTTCCGCTTGGCATCTTTTCTTCTCCTCTGCCTGGAGGGCATATTTCCTTACTATTGAAATCTTGATTTCAATCTGTGTTAAAGAAAAAATAACACATTATAGACCACTATTACCAAACAACAAAGCAATGACAATAAGCAAACGATATAAACACTAGTTTACAACATATCTAAGTTTATATCACAGCAACTATGTAACTAGGAGTAAGACAGAGAAAAAGAGCTAAAGGAACTAACACAAAAAGACAGAGAGAGTCAGACAAAGAAACAGGTACAGGGAGTAAAACATAGAGAAGGAGTAAGACAGAAATAGTGTATAATATGTTGTAAGACAGAATAAGGATGTAATAGGGAGAGGGAGTAAGTCAAAGAAAGGGAGAAAGGGAGTAAGTCAGAAAAAGGATGTAACAGAGTGTAAGAGAGAGAGAGGGTGTAAAACGATGTAAGACAGAGAAAGGGTGTTAGAAGGTGAGAGAATGTAAAAGAGACTAAAACAGAGAGAGGCTGTAAAAGGTAGACAGAGAGAGTAAGTTTGAGAGAGGGTGTAAGAGGAAGTAAATCAGAGAGAGGATGTAACAAGGAGTAATGAGAGAGAGGGAATAAATCAGAGACAGGGTGTAAGAGAAAGTAAGTCAAAGAGAAAGTGTAAGAGAGTGTAACACAGAGTCAGGATGTAAAAAGGAATAAGTCAGAGAGAGGGTGTTAGAAGGGGACTGGTGGAAAAATAGAGTAAGTCAGGAAGAGAATATAAGAGAGACTTATACATTCTTGATAATACTTGGTAAAGAAATGTTGGTGCATAAAGGAATTGTATTTTATAAATGAGCGAGGTTTCAGTAGTGTAATGAAATGCTTATACATATGACCTTTTCTCTGTTTTTTAAATGTTATTCTAAAAAAAGATTTCGGGCACATGAATTGGTTTTACATTATTGACAAGGATTAGATAGTATATACATGATTTAAAAAATATATTAGCACATTTCACAATCATGTCACCTGTGTTTTCTCAGATTAGTAAGTATATTATGCACATGAGGTGAGGCCTGTCCAGGGATGCAGAGGAGGTGAGGCCTGTGTCCAAGAGTGCAATGGACAGGACTCACCTCCTCTGACCCTTGAACAAGCCTCACCTCCTCCGTGCACCCTGGACAGGCCTCAATGTATTGGGTATAATTGATGGTAACAGGATGCAGATAAGGTGAGGCCTAACCAGGAGTGCAGATGAGGTGAGGCCTGTCCAGGGGAGCAGAGGAGGTGAGGCCTGTGTCCAAGAGTACAGTGGACAGGACTTTATAAAGCCTCTCCCCACTGCACTCTTAGACACAGGCCTCACCTCCTCAGCAACTTTCACAATCATGAAAGCCATTTCGACTTTCCTCACCTCCTCTGCACCTTTCGCAATCATGTCAGGTGTGTTTCCTCATATTATGAATCAGATTGTGTTTTTTTATTGTTGCTTTCTGTTATTTTTTTGTTAATGCTTGGTAAAACATTTCTGCGGCATAGAGGAATTGTATTTTGTAAAAAAATGAGGTTTCAGTAGTGAAATGGAATGCTTGTACATATGACATGTGCTCAGTTTTTTTTAATGTTAATATAAAAACGATTAAAGGGCAAATGAATGGCTTTAGCATTTTTCAGAAGGATTAGAAAGTGAATAAATAAATATACCTGCACTTTTCACAAACATGTCTTATTTCTTGATAATACTTGGTAAAGAAATGTTACTACATAGAGGAATTGTATTTTGTAAAAAAATGAGGTTTCAGTAGCGCAATGAAATGCTTCTATATATGACCTGTGCTCTGTTTTTTAAATATTAATTAAAAATCGATTTAGGGCACATGAATTGGACCCCTGGACAGGCCTCACCTCATGTACACCCCTGGACAGGCCTCACCTCATCTGCACCCTGTTACCATCAATTATACCCAATACATTTAGGCCTGTTTAATAAACGATTTAGGTTTGCAGATGAGGTGAGGATTGTCCAGGGGTACAGAGGAGGTGAGGCCTGTGTTCAAGAGTGTAGTGGGAGAGAGGCGTGTCCTGGGGAGCAGAGGTGGTGAGGCCTGTGTCTAAGAGTGCAGTGGGCTGGACTTCATGAAGCCTCTCCCCCAC
The DNA here is from genome assembly GCF_964261635.1 of Lissotriton helveticus. Classification (NCBI taxonomy): domain Eukaryota; kingdom Metazoa; phylum Chordata; class Amphibia; order Caudata; family Salamandridae; genus Lissotriton; species Lissotriton helveticus. Next base: position 783,489,719 of record NC_136072.1, read on the forward strand.
TGCACTCTTAGACACAGGCCTCACCTCCTTTGCACCCCTGGACAGGCCTCTCTCCCACTACACTCTTGAACACATGCCTCACCTCCTCTGCACCCCTGGACAATCCTCACCTCATCTGCAACCCTGAACAGACCTCACCTCATCTGCACCCCTAGACAGGCCACTCTCCCACTACACTCTTGAACACAGGCCTCACCTCCTCTGCACCCCTGGACAATCCTCACCTCATCTACACCCCTGGACACGCCTCACCTCATCTGCACCCTGTTACCATCAATTATACCCAATACATTGAGGCCTGTCCAGGGGGCACAGAGGAGGTGAGTCTTGTCCAAGGGTCAGAGGAGGTGAGTCCTCTCCACTGCACTCATGGACACAGGCCTCACCTCCTTTGCACCCCTGGACATGCCTCACCTCATCTGCACAATCTACTTCCTAATCTGAGGAAACACAGGTGACATGATTTTAAAAGGTTCAAATATATTTATTTAATCTTGCAGACACTATTTATTCCTTCTCAAAAATGTAAAAGCCATTCATTTGCTCCAAAATCGTGTTTCCAATAACATTTACGAAACAGAGCGCATGTCATATGTACAAGCATTCCATTTCACTACTGAAACCTCACTATTTTTCAAAATACAATTCTTCTATCTAGGAAATGTTGATACCAAACATTATCATTAAACCTAACAAAAAGCAAGAAGAAAAAAGCTCAATCTGCTCCCTAATCTAGAGTAACACACGTGACATGATTGTGAAAACTGCAAATATATTTATTTAATCATGCACACACTATTTATTCCTAGTCAAAAATATAAAAGCTATTCATTTGCCCAAAAATCATTTTTCAAATAAGATTTAAGAAACAGAGCGCAGGTCCTATGTACAAGCATTCCATTTCACTACTGAAACCTCACTATTTTACAAAATACATTTCCTCTCTCTTGCAAACATTGATACCAAGCATAATCGAAAACCATGACACAATTCAACAAGAAAAAAGCTCAATCTGCTTCCTAATCTGAAGTAACACAGGTAACATCATTGTGAAAGCTTCAAATATATTTATTTAATCATGCAGACACTATTTATTCCTTCTCAAAAATGTAAAAGTCATTCATTTGCCCCAAAATCGTTTTTTAAATAACATTTAATAAACAGTGCGCAGATCCTATGTACAAGCATTCAATTTCACTAGTGAAACATTACTATTTTACAAAATACAATTCCTCTATCTTGCAAATATTGATACCAAGCTTTATCAAAAAACATGACACAAACCAACAAGAAAGAAGCTCAATCTGCTTCCTAATCTGAGGTAACACAGGTGACATCATTGTGAAAGGTTCAAAAATATTTATTTAATCATGCAGACACTATTTATTCCTTCTCAAAAATATAAAAGTCATTGATATGCCCCAAAATTGTTTTTTAAATAACATTTTAGAAACTGAGTGCAGGTCCTATGTACAAGCATTCAATTTCACTACTGAAACCTCACTATTTCACAAAATACAAATCCTCTATCTTGCAAATGTTCATACCAAGCATTATCAAAAAACATGACACAAACCAACAAGAAAGAAGCTCAATGTGCTTCCTAATTTGAGATAACACAGGTGACATCATTGTGAAAGGTTCATAAATATTTATTTAATCATGCAGACACTATTTATTCCTTCGCAAAAATATAAAAGCCATTGATTTGCCTCAAAATCGTGTTTTAAATAACATTTTAGAAACAGAGCGCAGGTCCTATGTACAAGCATTCAATTTCACTACTGAAACCTCACTATTTCACAAAATACAAATCCTCTGTCTTGCAAATGTTCATACCAAGCATTATCAAAAAACATGACACAAACCAACAAGAAAGAAGCTCAATGTGCTTCCTAATCTGAGATAACACAGGTGACATCATTGTGAAAGGTTCAAATATATTTCTTTAATCATGTAGACACTATTTATTCCTTCTCAAAAATGTAAACGCCATTCATTTTCCCCAAAATCTTTTTTCACATCACATTTATGAAACACAGCATAGGTCCTATGTGCAAGCATTCCATGTCACTACTGAAACTTCACAATTTTACAAAATACAATTCCTCTATGCAGCAAAAACTTTTTACCAAGCATTATCAAAAAACATGACACAAAGCAACATTAAAAAAACACATTTTGCTTCCAAATCTTCTCCATAGAGTATACAAGTCTCTATCAATATTAAATGAATCATTACTCACCTTTACAAATGCTTTGGGAGATTGAGAACAGTGTCAGACACACACACCAATATTTCTTTAGCAGAGCAAAAGGTATGCACTCCAGGCACTGCAACCATGAATGGCACAGAAAACCTCTAATTCTACACACATATCCCTCATGTTAACCAATTAAAACTCTTCCCTCTCTATTTTCAAACCAACACCCTTCCCCCCCCTCAGCCCTTTCTACCTGTTACCATAGCAACTCCCTCCTCACTGAACTCTCAGGTTTAAAAGTTTATTCTACAATGTTGCAAATGAACTCAGCAAGGATGTTTGACCTCTCAATACACCAGCTTATCCGGTGCAATGTTTCTTTAAATGACTTTTTCTTAACCATTCAAATTACTTCTTTCACAGAACAGAAGCATGCACCCTAACTTTCAGTTTTCAACTATCTGAATCCACCAATCATTGCACTGAAACTCCACAGTTTTTTTTGCAAACTCCTACTGTTCCAACTGCCATTTCATTCCTACACTTCATCTGACTGCACCAGAACCTCCTCTCACCATGTATTCTGTCTGGATTATTGGACATAGCTACATCCACTGGGCTCAAAGGTATGCAGCTATCAGAAATTTTCACAACCTTGATTTACCAAATGTAGACATCAAGTGGATTGGTCAGAGAGGATTGAGATGTCATCAATTGATACCATTGGTGAAAACCTTTCACCATCTGCCACACCCTGACCTCATAATTTTGCACTGTGGTGGAAATGACCTAGGCACTTTGACTGGGGTAGGTCTGGATATGCTTTTAAAGGACACCTTTGGGCAATTGATGACACTTTTTCCACAAACTGCCTTGGTATATTCCAATATATGCCAAAGACAGAAATGGAAGAGGTCCAACCAATTTTGTCCACAATTTGAGAAAGCACGGAAACATATGAATAAATCTGTTTCTGCTTACATGAGAGACTATGGAATGGGTTCAATATACAACAATAACTTGCGTTACAACATGCAAGATATCTACAGAGGAGATGGTGTGCACTTCTCAGATGAGGGGAATAGAATATTCCTCCTGAATTTAAGACTGTGCATTGGAACCTACTTGTAGGTACCTAAATCAGCCACAGAACCCAAAAGCTCTTTTCAGGGCTACCCTACCTCTCATCACTCAAAATGATTACTTTACTCTAACTTTTTTCACTGTTTTTCACCAAAGTACACTCCCCGGTACACTTCCGGGTGCGCTCCCCGGTACACTTCCCGGTGCGCGTACCGGGCGCTTCCCCCGCGAAAATTAAAAAAATATATAATTTTTTATGGCCTATATGGGCCTCCTAAGCCCCTCTCAGAAAACCTAGAGGGTCATGGGGTGGCTACCGTGCCCCCTTATACCCATTCCCAACGGTGTTTATCCTCCATCTTGTGTCTCAATTCTACCGAAACACAAGATGGAGGACTCCCGTTGCGCTGCCGGTGCGCGTACCGGGGCGCGCACCTGTAAGCGCCCCCAAAAATTTTTGTAAGTCAATTTACTTAAAAACCACTGGAGAAACTTTCACCAAATATAGAATAGGCCCTACTACATAACAGTCCCTACCATTTTCCCAAATTTGGTGGAATTCCATTGAGCCATTTGGGCTGTAGCCCTGTCTAAATATCCTGAGGTAAATGACATGACAAAAACACATATAAAGTGTTAGAATTTACAACCAATTAAAATGTTACTTTCATTTTCTACTTTTATGTGCTGACATTTGATTGGTTATGTACATGAATATATATGAAAAATGAGAGGGAAACACGGCCATTTTGACTAGAACTACCTGAGGTACATTTATACAGGATATTCTCAGAAAACTTCAACAGCTTTCTGTAAGGTAAGTTGTTAATTTGTAAGGGGAACTATGTTGTGCACTTTAAGTTAATTTGAAAAAACGTTTTCTGATAGTTATTTACTGTCCCTCTGTTATTGTTATAGATTGAGATAGGCTTCTCTGTTATAGTTATGGATTGAGTTAAGCTTCTCTGATATAATTATGAATTTACTTAGGCTTCATCACATGCACTTTTTTATATTTCTACTTCCTGCCTGAAACCATACACTGCCCAAAGATAACTTCACTGTTAAAAACTCAGAAGTACCTGTCTGAACTTAAACCCAACAGTGCCCTAACTCTACTGATATAGTTATTTTTTATGCAATTTACAGCAAGAAAATGGAAGGAAAAGAAGACACAATTAATATTTCTTTCGAAATTATGATTGAGAACAATCCTGAAGAAGATATTGATGACTTGGAATTTATGGATCAATCTCTGGACCAAGAATTAATTGACTGTGTTGAAAGCATAGAATCATGGAATCAAAATGAGGAGATTCCAGATGATCTAATGTTGGAAGTTCTTTTAAATTTTGAAAAATCAGAACAATACATTTATATTTAATAATTAAAAATTGTTCGAGACATTATTCATTTTTATATGTAATTCATGAAATAGTACCAAAATGATTATAATATAAAGTGAGACTTATAGTATACTATGCAACTTTTTTATGTTACATAGTAATTTTGCTCATAGTTACTTCCTTTCTCCCACTATATTATCTCCAATGTAAATGTAAATATAAATGTATTTGAGCTTGTAAAGTGCACTGCTACCCGTCCGTAGGTTTCCTGGCGCTGTATAACTCTGGGGAACCCATCCTGGCTTTCCCTGTGGGATGGTCCCTTCTGGGAGTCCCCAAGGTGGAGCCAGGCATCCCCAGAATTGATGGGGCCATTGTGGAGATTAGGTAAGCTAATGCCCAGAGTTGCCGAGTGGAACCCCTGATTAGAGTAAGCACCGAAGCGAGAATTATCGAGTCCGCTGACCCAAGTCCACGACCCTGCCGCGTCGGGAATTGAACCCTGGTCCCGGCCAAGTTCTGCTCCCGGGTCTGCCGCCTCTAACCAGTGAGCCACACTACTCCACCAATGTGTATTTGACATCTCTTTTTCATCTCCTGCCTCCATGTTGTTTCTGCTTTCCTGACAGACTATGGTATAGATTCCATATACCACAATAACTTCTGTAACAACATGCAAATTATCTACAGAGGAGACGGTGTACATTGAATTTAAGACTCTGCATTGGTACCTAAATGTTGGTACTTAAATCACCCACACAACACAACAACTCTATGCAGAGCTACCCTACCTCTAAGCACTTTAAATTATTATTTTACTGTTTCACTGGCTTTCCCCATGGTACACTCCCCGGTACGCTCCCCGTTGCGCGTACCGGGCGCTGCCCCCGCGAAAATCGGAAAAAAAAAAATTTTTTTTTTTGCCCCGCGAAGCCCTTTTATAGCTTCCACATCAAACCTAAGGGTTTAGGGGGGTTCTACCCTGCCCCCTTTTGGTCATTTCCCCCTTTGTTTTTGCCACCTCTTGTGTCTCGATCCTACCGAGACACAAGATGGCGGCCGCTCCGGACTGTTTGGAATATTGACAGACACCCGAGAGCCAATCAGCTTTCCGCTCGCGTACTCGCGTAGCGCGCTGGTACGCACCCCCGTGCGCGTACCGGGGCGCGCTTATAGATATATATTTTTTTTTTAACCTAAATTACTCAAAATCCACTGGAGCACATATCTTGAGACATAGCAAAGGCACATCGGGCTACCAGTCCCTACAATTTTGCCAAGTTTGGTGGAAATCCATTCAGCCGTTCGGGCTAAAAGTGAGTCCAACCGCCCTTTGGAAATTAACATGTGGAAAACATGTTTTGGAACCCCCAAAATATCTCGGCCCCCGCTTGACGAATCCCCCCCAAACTTTCAGGGAAGGAGCAGAGCGGAGCGGGCCATCTTCTTTGAGAAATTCGCGAAGATTCGTCCACCGGTGCCAAAGTTATTCCCAATAGAATGTTGGGGATTTCCTATGGAAAACAATCCTAACTATAACCACCTACTGGCGACCGCCAGTAGGTAATATATATATATCTTGCATACTTCGCTTCAGTCACTTCCTTCTACTCGACAAAAGACGGACACGGTGGACAACTGTTGAATTGTGTTGGTAATTTTATTTCAGACTGTCAGCCATAATGTGTTACACCCTTGATCACATGACAGTGCTGTATTGTGGGATCAGCTTATTTATTTATTTTTATTTTTTCATTTATTTTTTAAAATTTGTAAAGTGCGACGTATGCCCGTAGGCGTCTTGGCGCTATGACTCAACTTATTGTCCCAGTGGGATCAGTGTCAAATTATTTAAAAAGTAATGGGGTAAAGAGGGAGACTACTGGTCGAACAACCAAGTCTTCAACAGTTTCCTAAACTGAAACAGTGTAGGTGTGGATCTGATCACCAGCGGAAGAGTATTACAAAGTCTGGCTGCAGTGTTGGTGAAACATCTGTCACCCCAGGTGACAGTCCTGGTCCGTGGCACCACTAATTGGTGTAAATTTACGGATCTTAAATGTCGAGTGGGGCGATAGAGAATGAGCTTCTGTTTGAGAAACTCCGGCCCCAGATGATGAAAGGCTTTGAAGGTGAGACATAGAGTTTTGAATCTGATCCGGTTTTTAATCGTCAACCAGTGATAGTTCCTGATTACTTGCCTGATTGGTTTAAATTTGGGGGTCCCAGATAGCATTCTTGCCGCCGCATTCTGTACCAGTTGTAATTTGGCGACCACCCGAGATTGAGCATTTGCAAATAAACCGTTACAGTAATCTAGGGATGACAGTACCAGTGATCTCACCACAGTTTTCCCAGCACTTTCTGGAAGAAATGGAATTATTTTTCTTAAAAGTTTAAGTTTGTAGAATGCTGAGGACGCTATCTGATTAGCATGATTAACACAATTCAGTTTTTCGTCAAAGATAACCCCCAAATTCCTAACCTTCTGAACAGGGGTTGGTAAAGCTCCGAGTGATGGGGGCCACCAGACTGATGACCACATAGGTGACAGTTTCCCGAAAATAATCACCTCGGTCTTCTCGGAATTAAGCCTTAAGCAATTACAGGCTATCCACTCCTTGATTGCCAGCATGCCTTCTTGAAACCGAGCCGCCACCTTTTCTCCATCGTTATTGATGGCTAGCACCAACTGGGTGTCATCGGCATATGTGGTAAGGCTCATCCGGTAGGTCTTGATAACCCTAAATCAGGTACCTAAATCAGCCACAGAACCCAAAAGCTCTTTTCAGGGCTACCCTACCTCTCATCACTCAAAATGATTACTTTTCTCTAACTTTTTTAACTGTTTTTCACCAAAGTACACTCCCCGGTACACTTCCGGGTGCGCTCCCCGGTACACTTCCCGGTGCGCGTACCGGGCGCTTCCCCCGCGAAAATTAAAAAAATATATAATTTTTTATGGCCTATATGGGCCTCCTAAGCCCCTCTCAGAAAACCTAGGGGGTCATGGGGTGGCTACCGTGCCCCCTTATACCCATTCCCAACGGTGTTTATCCTCCATCTTGTGTCTCAATTCTACCGAAACACAAGATGGAGGACTCCCGTTGCGCTGCCGGTGCGCGTACCGGGGCGCGCACCTGTAAGCGCCCCCAAAAAATTTTTGTAAGTCAATTTACTTAAAAACCACTGGAGAAACTTTCACCAAATATAGAATAGGCCCTACTACATAACAGTCCCTACCATTTTCCCAAATTTGGTGGAATTCCATTGAGCCATTTGGGCTGTAGCCCTGTCTAAATATCCTGAGGTAAATGACATGACAAAAACACATATAAAGTGTTAGAATTTACAACCAATTAAAATGTTACTTTCATTTTCTACTTTTATGTGCTGACATTTGATTGGTTATGTACATGAATATATATGAAAAATGAGAGGGAAACACGGCCATTTTGACTAGAACTACCTGAGGTACATTTATACAGGATATTCTCAGAAAACTTCAACAGCTTTCTGTAAGGTAAGTTGTTAATTTGTAAGGGGAACTATGTTGTGCACTTTAAGTTAATTTGAAAAAACGTTTTCTGATAGTTATTTACTGTCCCTCTGTTATTGTTATAGATTGAGATAGGCTTCTCTGTTATAGTTATGGATTGAGTTAAGCTTCTCTGATATAATTATGAATTTACTTAGGCTTCATCACATGCACTTTTTTATATTTCTACTTCCTGCCTGAAACCATACACTGCCCAAAGATAACTTCACTGTTAAAAACTCAGAAGTACCTGTCTGAACTTAAACCCAACAGTGCCCTAACTCTACTGATATAGTTATTTTTTATGCAATTTACAGCAAGAAAATGGAAGGAAAAGAAGACACAATTAATATTTCTTTCGAAATTATGATTGAGAACAATCCTGAAGAAGATATTGATGACTTGGAATTTATGGATCAATCTCTGGACCAAGAATTAATTGACTGTGTTGAAAGCATAGAATCATGGAATCAAAATGAGGAGATTCCAGATGATCTAATGTTGGAAGTTCTTTTAAATTTTGAAAAATCAGAACAATACATTTATATTTAATAATTAAAAATTGTTCGAGACATTATTCATTTTTATATGTAATTCATGAAATAGTACCAAAATGATTATAATATAAAGTGAGACTTATAGTATACTATGCAACTTTTTTATGTTACATAGTAATTTTGCTCATAGTTACTTCCTTTCTCCCACTATATTATCTCCAATGTAAATGTAAATATAAATGTATTTGAGCTTGTAAAGCGCACTGCTACCCGTCCGTAGGTTTCCTGGCGCTGTATAACTCTGGGGAACCCATCCTGGCTTTCCCTGTGGGATGGTCCCTTCTGGGAGTCCCCAAGGTGGAGCCAGGCATCCCCAGAATTGATGGGACCATTGTGGAGATTAGGTAAGCTAATGCCCAGAGTTGCCGAGTGGAACCCCTGATTAGAGTAAGCACCGAAGCGAGAATTATCGAGTCCGCTGACCCAAGTCCACGACCCTGCCGCGTCGGGAATTGAACCCTGGTCCCGGCCAAGTTCTGCTCCCGGGTCTGCCGCCTCTAACCAGTGAGCCACACTACTCCACCAATGTGTATTTGACATCTCTTTTTCATCTCCTGCCTCCATGTTGTTTCTGCTTTCCTGACAGACTATGGTATAGATTCCATATACCACAATAACTTCTGTAACAACATGCAAATTATCTACAGAGGAGACGGTGTACATTGAATTTAAGACTCTGCATTGGTACCTAAATGTTGGTACTTAAATCACCCACACAACAACTCTATGCAGAGCTACCCTACCTCTAAGCACTTTAAATTATTATTTTACTGTTTCACTGGCTTTCCCCATGGTACACACCCCGGTACGCTCCCCGTTGCGCGTACCGGGCGCTGCCCCCGCGAAAATCGAAAAAAAAAAAAAAATGTTTTTTGCCCCGCGAAGCCCTTTTATAGCTTCCACATCAAACCTAAGGGTTTAGGGGGGGTCTACCCTGCCCCCTTTTGGTCATTTCCCCCTTTGTTTTTGCCACCTCTTGTGTCTCGATCCTACCGAGACACAAGATGGCGGCCGCTCCGGACTGTTTGGAATATTGACAGACACCCGAGAGCCAATCAGCTTTCCGCTCGCGTACTCGCGTAGCGCGCTGGTACGCACCCCCGTGCGCGTACCGGGGCGCGCTTATAGATATATATATTTTTTTTAACCTAAATTACTCAAAATCCACTGGAGCACATATCTTGAGACATAGCAAAGGCACATCGGGCTACCAGTCCCTACAATTTTGCCAAGTTTGGTGGAAATCCATTCAGCCGTTCGGGCTAAAAGTGAGTCCAACCGCCCTTTGGAAATTAACATGTGGAAAACATGTTTTGGAACCCCCAAAATATCTCGGCCCCCGCTTGACGAATCCCCCCCAAACTTTCAGGGAAGGAGCAGAGCGGAGCGGGCCATCTTCTTTGAGAAATTCGCGAAGATTCGTCCACCGGTGCCAAAATTATTCCCAATAGAATGTTGCGGATTTCCTATGGAAAACAATCCTAACTATAACCACCTACTGGCGACCGCCAGTAGGTAATATATATATATCTCGCATACTTCGCTTCAGTCACTTCCTTCTACTCGACAAAAGACGGACACGGTGGACAACTGTTGAATTGTGTTGGTAATTTTATTTCAGACTGTCAGCCATAATGTGTTACACCCTTGATCACATGACAGTGCTGTATTGTGGGATCAGCTTATTTATTTATTTTTATTTTTTCATTTATTTTTTAAAATTTGTAAAGTGCGACGTATGCCCGTAGGCGTCTTGGCGCTATGACTCAACTTATTGTCCCAGTGGGATCAGTGTCAAATTATTTAAAAAGTAATGGGGTAAAGAGGGAGACTATTGGTCGAACAACCAAGTCTTCAACAGTTTCCTAAACTGAAACAGTGTAGGTGTGGATCTGATCACCAGCGGAAGAGTATTACAAAGTCTGGCTGCAGTGTTGGTGAAACATCTGTCACCCCAGGTGACAGTCCTGGTCCGTGGCACCACTAATTGGTGTAAATTTACGGATCTTAAATGTCGAGTGGGGCGATAGAGAATGAGCTTCTGTTTGAGAAACTCCGGCCCCAGATGATGAAAGGCTTTGAAGGTGAGACATAGAGTTTTGAATCTGATCCGGTTTTTAATCGTCAACCAGTGATAGTTCCTTATTACTTGCCTGATTGGTTTAAATTTGGGGGTCCCAGATAGCATTCTTGCCGCCGCATTCTGTACCAGTTGTAATTTGGCGACCACCCGAGATTGAGCATTTGCAAATAAACCGTTACAGTAATCTAGGGATGACAGTACCAGTGATCTCACCACAGTTTTCCCAGCACTTTCTGGAAGAAATGGAATTATTTTTCTTAAAAGTTTAAGTTTGTAGAATGCTGAGGACGCTATCTGATTAGCATGATTAACACAATTCAGTTTTTCGTCAAAGATACCCCCAAATTCCTAACCTTCTGAACAGGGGTTGGTAAAGCTCCGAGTGATGGGGGCCACCAGACTGATGACCACATAGGTGACAGTTTCCCGAAAATAATCACCTCGGTCTTCTCGGAATTAAGCCTTAAGCAATTACAGGCTATCCACTCCTTGATTGCCAGCATGCCTTCTTGAAACCGAGCCGCCACCTTTTCTCCATCGTTATTGATGGCTAGCACCAACTGGGTGTCATCGGCATATGTGGTAAGGCTCATCCGGTAGGTCTTGATAACCCTAGCTAAGTCCGACACATAGATATTAAAAAGTGTCGGACTTAGGGATGAGCCTTGAGGAACCCCACAGGGTAAAGCCAAATCAGCCGATTTAAATGACCCCAGTGTTACGGCCTGGGTTCTACCAGACAGAAAGGAGGCAAGCAGGGCCCTGGCCCTGGATTGGATGCACAACTCTCCGACACGGTCAATCAAGATGGAATGATTGACCGTGTCGAAGGCCGCAGACAAGTCCAACAGAACCAGTACCGCCGTACCCCCCTGGTCTCTGATAGTTCTGATGTCATCAGCGGCTTTAATGAGCGCGGTCTCGGTGCCGTGCATTTTCCGAAACCCAAACTGCGAGTCATCGAGCAGTGCATTTTGTTCAATGTACTCTGAGAGTTGCTCATTCATTACTCTCTCGGCCACCTTGGCTAAAAAAGGCAGGCTGGCGATGGGTCTGTAGTTTTTCAATGAATCCTTATCTAGGCCGGGTTTTTTAAGAAGTGGTTTTAATAACGTGTTCTTTAGCCCATCCGGGAAGACCCCTGATTTAAACATCCCATTACAAATTTGCGTGATGATTTCACTAATCAGATCGATTACTGGAGGAAAGATCTTAGGAGGGCAGGGGTCTAGAGCTGAGCCCGTTTTTATGAGTGTGATGATGTCAACTATTTGATCCTCATTTGTTTCTTTAAATTGAGCTAGTGAACAATCCAGGTGTTTACTTAAGGAGGTGGGTCCGGAGGTAGTTGGTTTATCGACCGCTGAAAACTCGGAGTAAATATCATTTACTTTCAAGAAAAAGAAATTTGCCAAAGCGTCACAGAGCGCCTGGGAGGGAAGTGGGACCAAATCTGGAGATTTCCCAGCCAATGATTTCACCACCTCATACAGTTGTCTACTTGAGTTTTTGGCGTTATCAATTTGTTCCCCCAAAAATTTCTTTTTAGCCTCATTGATCATCTTTTTGTAGACGACCAGCGTCTCTTTGTATAGGAGTTTACTTTCTCTATCATAAGCCCTTCGCCAATTTCTTTCATGGTTCCTACAGATTTGTTTTTGCTTTCTTAAAGTTTCTGAGAACCATGGTGCAGAAGGGACCTTCCTATTTCTGGAGATTGACTTGAGTGGCACAAGTGCCTCCACCGCACTACCTAGCCAGACCGAAAATTGTTTTGCAGCTATGTTAGAATCTGCAGAAATGATGGGGCGGGAGTTGATTAGCGATGCTCTCAGGGTCGCATTATCAATGTCCTTCCAGACTCTAAAAGGTTCTTGACTTAGAGAAACCTGTTTGGGTGTGAAAGCCTGGGCAGTGGAAACATTACACAAGATGGCGTAATGATCGGACCAAGTAATGGGCAGTATATCGTATACTGTTATCTCTTTTACATTAGAAAAGATGCCGTCTAATGTGTGACCGGCCTCATGTGTGGGTGCTGTTACCAACTGGGTTAATCCTAGTGTTTCAAGATCGGCTATTAGAGATAGGGTTTCAATATCATCCTTTTTTTCAAGATGGAAGTTTAAATCTCCCAGGACCATAAAGGTGTCCTCAATTGCCAGAGACTCCATAAGCGACATAAAGGTGGACACAAATTCAGATCGTGCACCCGGGGGTCTATAGATAAGCGCTCCTTTAAGATTATATGAGGGAGTAAGCTTAATGGCGAAATGTAGGGCTTCACATGTTGTTGAGAATATGGGAGATATTCTAACCGGGAAAATAGTCTGGGCAATAATTGCCAAGCCCCCGCCTTTTTTCCCCTGTCTATCTAGCCGGTGTACAGAAAAACCATGCGGCACTGCCACCACTAAATCGGGACCGGACGATTCATCCATCCATGTCTCTGTAATAAAAAGTAAATCTATTTTCCTGTCCAGAATCAAGTCACCAATCTCCTGCCTATGCCTGCCCAAGGAGCGAGCATTAATGAGAGATATTGTGATGTTCTTAATTTTAGTGTTAGGAGCTTCTGAAGGGGTGGCTTTGGTATTAATAAGTGGTATAAAAGACTTACAGCTGGGGCAGCAAGAGATTATCACCTCGGAAATGGTTTCGGGGGTATACTGAGGACAGGTAACCCCACAAGGTGGTCTCAGCCGCCTAAGATCAGCTGAAGAGTATCTGGTCCAATCCATTGCGGCTGAGCCAGGGATCCTGGCGCTAGGCGCGAGTCCGGCGCGGACGGGCGCAGACGGGCTTGCCTTTGGCGCGCCCGCTGCGCCCGCCCGCTGCGCGGACGGGATGACGATCTCCTTTTATCCAGTTTGGAGTAGGGTGGGAAGCGGCCAGCTACTGGAGCGCCACCCTTCCTTCCCCCAATATGGCGGCTGCTCACCCTCTAATCCCCGGCGTCAGCACGTAGTCTGCTGCGCTGGGAACAGCGTGAGGAAGCGGCAGTTTTCGGCAAGTAAGGCTCGCAGAGTTTTAAAAAGGTCAAAGATTGAAAAGAAATGCCACAACTAAAAATATAATGCACACTTTTAAAATAACAATTCTGAGCCCCCGGCTTCCGCCTCAGGGGTGAGACTACAAATCAAGTCAGCGCACTCGCGCTATGAGGATGTTTAAATAGCCTGGGAGGGCGGGAAGCGGCCAGCTACTGGAGCGCCACCCTTCCTTCCCTCAATATAGTGGCTGCTCACCCTCTAATCCCCGGCGTCAGCACGTAGTCTGCTGCGCTGGGAACAGCGTGACGAAGCGGCAGTTTTCGGGAAGTAAGGCTCGCAGAGTTTTAAAAAGGTCAAAGTTTGAAAAGAAATGCCACAACTAAAAATATAATGCACACTTTTATAATTTATAGTGATAAGTACCTTTAACCAGGCAAATGGACACTGAAAACAGACTGCTTTAACATATGAATGTATATAAATATATACACATTTAAATATATGCAGAAATAAATACATGTGGACTTCGATAAGACATATATACTATGGTTTTACAATTACTGTAAAATACCTATTAACACCTGTATTGTCAAGATTCATATTCCCATATACATTGATAACTTGTCTAGTGTGAAGTTGCCTCCCATCTACAATATTGGCATAAATAATCCTTCTATCTCCCTCACATCTATTATCACAACTCATCAATAAGCAGTCTAAATTAATGTGCGGGGGGAACTTCAAGGAGAAAGGAATTTCTAGCAGCATTGAAGAGAGTGGCAAGCCTTAGGGTGCATTGGACGTAGTTGTACCTCTTCCCTGCCAAGTGAGGTAGAGAGGGGCCACATGAGACAGTGGGAGTTCAGTGGGAAAATCGATGTTTACCATATTTGGGAGCCCAGATATACCACGACCAAGCGGACCTACTAGAGGGCAATGTGGGGAGAGCATTGAGGGGAGTGAAAGCTAGTTTTGATTTCTGGGGAACCCTTCCCCTATCAGTAGCAAGCAGAGTAGCCTTACTGAAGATGGTGACCTTACCGAGACTCCTATACTATTTCGGAGTGCTGCCGGTTTGGATCCCAGCGGGGATGTTTAAACAGCTACAAGCATTGACAATGGCGTTTTTATGGGGAACGGAATGGCGCAGAGTAGCATTCTCAACGAGGCCATGGGCAGCAGGAGGGTTGGCGGCGACAGATTTTGAGTATTATTATATAGTGACCAAACAACAATGGCTCACAAAATGGATAGCAAACTGCGTGAGAGGGACGGTGCAACAAGGCGATAAAACACCAAGTCTGGAGCTCCTTTCACGTGCGGTATTGAGACTCCCCATTCAGGAATGAGAAATGACCACTGAACAAAACATAACTCGCAAATGCTGGAATAGAAGCCTGCAGAGATCTAAAACTAAATGCCCATATGCCCCTGAGATCCCACTGTCTATATGTGAAGCACTTTCGCAAGGGGGAGACTGGCGAAGATGCAGACCGTTGTGAATCTTACAGACCACTCTCTCTCATAAACACAGATACTAAGATACTTGCTAAGTTACTAGTGAATCGCCTAAGTCTTCTACTGGACAAATTGGTCCTTCCAGATCAGGCGGGATTCATTCCTGAGAGGGGACATCCCATAACCTTAGGACACTATTCCCCATCTTGCAAACTGTCGATCCCAAATTGGCGCCAGTGGCGGTGTTTCTGGACGCCTCCAAGGCTTTTGATTCGGTGGAGTGGGACTACCTATTCACTGTCTTACAATACATGGGGCTCCCCATGGGCTTCCTATCCTGGGTCCGACTACCGTATACCTCACCAATGGCAAGAGTTTTGATCAACAGACCACCTCACCCTCTTTCTTCCTATCCTGCGGCACTTGTCAGGGGTGTCCACTCTCCCCTATCCTCTTTGCCCTAGTAATGGAACCACTGGCAGCCAAGATTAGGCAACACTGCAATCACGTAGGCCTACCCTGCCTTCTATGCCACATCCTCATCTCTCTGTACGCTGTCACCCTCTACATTAAAGACCGTCGTCAAAATTTAAATCGACGACTGTCTATGTAGCTAGGGGCAGACCCAGGGCGTGGACGAAGATTTGGGGTCAGTGGAACGAATATCGTGGAAATATTTGTACTCCTCCCTTGGTTGACGCACCCGATGTCACCCTGTCTCCCTAGGCTGGTGTTCCCGAGATTTCTTATGCTGTTTTATGATTTGCCTTTCCTCCCCGCTGCCCCCCCCCCCGCCTTGCTGAGTCCTATCGATTGTGATTCCGTCTTCCTGATTAGTGACTTTCCCCTCCGCCTTCTGGGCTGACTTTGATTAGTATGCATTCGCCTTTTTGTGGTTTGTTGTTTTTTGTATGTATATAACAGAAAATTGTTGTGTCCTGTTCTATATTTCGAGTAACATTTGGTATCTGATCTGTGCCTGACCACGGGAGTGATCGTATGATCTTTACATTGTGCCTTGATTTTAGCGGCCAGCCCGTGTGGTTGTAGGCCCATCCTTGTAACCTTTATTTGATTGCTCAATAAAAGTTTTTACCCAAAAAAAAAAAAAAAAAAAATTTAAACCGACTAATGCACAAATTTGTTAAATTTGGGGGCCAATCAGGTATTAATATTAACTGGTCTAAATCACAAATATTTTCATTGACCAGCTCAGCTACCCCTTTTGAACCATATTTTCCCATTGTGTATTGTGAAGACAAGGTTAAATACTTGGGGATCCACGTTACAGTGGATCAGGATGAGCTTATGCGACTCAATTATGGGTGTGCTATGGATCATGTCACTGGCTGCATCAACCGTTGGATTGCACTACCCTTAACTATGGATGGTCGCATATCCCTCATAAAAATGGTTATTCTTCCCAAATTCTTATATTTATTGCTCAACATTCCTTACGATCCCAGTCGGCATTTTTTCATCACCCTTAGATCAGAACTGATTAGACTAGTTTGGGGCGGTAAGCAGCCACACATTCAGTGGGACACGCTGGTGCGGCCTTATGCGCATGGAGGCTTCGATGTCCCAAATTTCGAATTATACTATATAAGCGCTCAGGCGCACTTTACTCACTTCTGGTTTCACTCACCTCGCTATACCCCACATGTCGCCGCTGAACATTGGCTCGCAGACCCAATCCCGCAAGATGGTGTCTTACTCTCTAGTGTTGAACCTCGGGGGCGATGCCCCACCTCCGTGGACTGCACGATAAAGGCCTGGTACCGCATCTTGGATCGCACGTCCGAGTCCTGCCTCTATTCTCCCCTTCTGCCACACACCTATCACCCAGAGGTGGCATTATTGCAGGAAGGTATATTTAAGAAGATGGCTCGCACACAGAATATTCAGTGCTGGGGAGACCTATATATTGGAGGCAAGTTCCGCACTCTCCAACAACTGTGTCATGACCCCCCACCATCTACCATGGAAACCTTTTTATATGCTCGCCTTCGTCATGGCATCCAGGCTTGTCACCCCACATATCCCTCTGAACCGATTACCCTGACTCCATTGCACAAAATCTTGCGTGCTACCTCCGCTTCACACTTGGTGTCCACACTCTATCACACCTTGTATGTTGATAATGACTACCCGCCATGCGCAGCCCGTGCTAAATGGGCTATGGAACTAGGTCAGGACCTCACTGATGAACAATGGACGTTCTGCTGCAGGCAGAAGGAGCATGTCTCCTCCAATAGCAGGCTCTGCATCATCCACTATAGATTCCTACACCGCAGTTAATATACCCCGGTCAGGCTTCACAATCTTGGTTTACGGGACACAAACAGGTGCGACAGATGTAAGGCAGAACATGCTGACTTTTTGCACCTTGCATGGTGGTGTCCTGAGGTACTTCTCTATTGGCGTCAGGTCCTCACGGCCCTGGACTCTATGACTTCTATACCCATCTCCAGATCACCACTTATTACCCTCCTAGGGAACACTGAACACATTCCCGCCACATATCGGAAATTCGTGTCCTTTTGTCTTGTATTAGCTAAGCGGCGAGTGGCCTGTAGATGGGGCCGTGGCCGGGCACCCAAATTTAAGGAATGGCTGGGCGACATGATCCTCTGGAAAGATCAACTCTGCACATATGCTCAACTACTCCCCCATTCCTCACGCCCACGACATTTGGGGCACACTGCAGACATACCTGCTGGAACATCCTATCAATGCTACAGATATGCCAAGAGACTTACACGCTTTGTAACTTGGTACATACTATGGTCCCCTCTGGAAAGGGCCCTGCTGGATGTGCCCCTCCTTCCTCTGTCCTTGGTGTCCCGGGGCAGATCCCCCTGACTTCCTGAGTATACGGATGATTGTCATAGCAGCTGTACAGATTGCCCCTTCACTCTTCCATATACCTCAATATTACTCGCTGGCAATGTATATTTGTCTTCACTGATGTCTGTCATTTGCTCCTAGTATTACAGATGTTCATTGGATGTATATTCCTCAGTACAGCTCATAATATGGCTGCATATCTATTGTAACTGCTGACGTATTGATTGTATGTCATTGACGTAACTTCAATAAATTAATTTGAAAAAAAAAAAGAAGGTTAGAAGCGGGGGGTGTAGGGGTGATAATAGGGAGGCCCCTCTGCCTATACAGACACGAAACGAAGATGAGAGAACAACATGAAAGGACGGGGAAACTATGACATGCATCACTCCTTGGGAAAATAAGATGGTTACCATACATGACACGCCTGGTAAGGGGGAGGGGAGGGGGGAGTTTTTTTGCTGATTTGTGACTTTTGTTTCTTGGCCTATGACAAGAGGCGTGAGAAACGATGTAATACGCTTAAACTTACATCCTATTGAGGATTATTGATGTAAATAAGGGATTGTAGGGAGGCTGGGGACTTCAACAAAGATAAGAATTAAACATGCAATGATGAAAAGCCTTGAGATCTGGCAACAGCAGGAACTATGGGAACGAGTGAACTTTGAAAAATGCTTGAATGTAACAGTGACTGTAAGCGAATGTAAGATGGAATGAATAAATGCTCAATAAAATTTGTTTAAAAAAAATCAATAAGCAGCAATGTGCGTCACCACCTTAGTGAGAATATGAACTTACTGTAAAGTGCCAAAGTTCCATAAACAAAATTAGATAGCAGCAGTAATCACTATGAAGTAGTGTGTTAGTCCTAAAAAATCTTTCTTTACTTTCTTAATTCTTTATAATGGCACGGATGTCTTATAACCTTCGGTACATTGAATAAATAATATCAATTCACCATATTGTTCTTTGATAAAACCAATGCCAAATATAATGGTGGGGGATTATTCATATCATGATTGCTGTATGGCCAATTGACAACCCATATCAAAAATGCAGACTAGTAAAGAAATCCTCACTAGTATTGAGCCCCCCTGGTATATTGGTATCTAATTCCAAGATATAAAGAGTTTCAATTTTCTTAGCAATGCATCTCTTTTACCTCCTCTCCTAAGATGAGGCACTGCATCCAATAGATAATACCTCAGAGGTTTCAAATTATTCTCATGTTTCTCTTTGAAGTGGCGGGCGGCAGGATAAGTGGGATCTGATTTGTTGATGGCCCTGATATGCTGTAATATGCGTTTGTGGGCCTGTAATTTAGTGTTCCCAATGTACCCGAGTCCACAACTGCATTCCAGCACATAAATTACATGATCTTCTTTGCATGTAAGAAATTTGTTCATATTTGTTACCTTATCACTGAAAGCCTTTTCTAGTGGATTACCAAGTCCCCCCCTTCCCCTAACTCTGGACTGCTGTTAACCAGGGCATCACGCATGGAGGCAGATTTTCTGTATGTGATAGAGGGAACTTTAGGCAGTGTGTGACCGATAATAGGATCATCCAATACTAGTGGTCAGTTGCGTCTGATGATGTTCCTCAATTGTTTTTCCTGTTTGCTGTATGTGAAAATCAATCTAATTTGATCGAAATCTTGTGTTATCTGTAAAGGTCGGCAAGCTGTCTCACATCTAGTGTTGCCAAACAGTAGCTCAGATTTATTTTGTAGTTATGATTTTGCAATTGCTGTTTCTAACATCTTGATGGAATAGCCACTTGCTAGGACTCTCAATTTACTCTCATGTTGCACCTTTGTTAAATCCACATTGTTACTGCAAGTACGCCTCAATCTAAGTATGTCCCCATAGTGTATACTTTAGATCGGGTGATTTGGATGGGAGCTGTTGGCATGCAGTACTGAATTCCCTGCTGTTTCCTTGGGATTTAATGAAGTCAATAGTTTGCTGTCAACGGTACTGATCTGCACATCTAAAAAATTAACTGTGTGGGAGCTAACTGTTGCTGTGAAATTTATTTAGACTATCCTTTGTGCCTTGCCAAATTATAAAAAAATCGTCATTGAATCTTAACCACGTCACCACATGTTCATTCAATATGGCCCCGTATTTCACCCTGAGGACCAGCTCGTCCCAGCAGCCCATGTTTAGATACGGATAGCTGGGAGAGAAGCTGGACCCCATGGCAACACCCTGTGATTGGTGAGTTTGCTGTGTTTGCTGACAGATTTAATTTGGTAACATGAACAGGTTATTTTCCAGACAAAACAAAGTCATATTGATTAACATTTTACTATGTTGTAATAATTAAATTGGACTGTTACTCAGATAGTGTTCCAGTGCTCGAATAACATGTATAATACTTGTATAGAGCGATGTAACGTCAGGTTACATTTATTTATTTATTATTTATTTATTTATTTTAATGTTTTATATGGTGCAAACCAGACTCCAGGGGGTATCAGATTATTGGGTTTCCAAATTACATCCATTACATGAGCATAGCGAGATACAGTAAAAAAAAAACTGAGTTGTGAGAGTTTGTGGGAGGGAGGGAAAGGAGGAAGGAGCCAAAAACAGGGAGACAAGAAGCAACTGTGACCAATGTCCGGCCGGGTAGGTGACGGTCGAGGGGGATACCAGGGCCAATCTCCTCATTAGCTGTCTAGCAGCTCCACCAGGTATCAGCCATGTTGCTCAGGTCTCAGCATTCAGGTTTAAAAATAGATTAGACTCGAAGGTATCAAAGCGCTTTACATGACTTCCATATTGATCTAAAATTACATCAGTTACAGGTTACATCGGTTGCAGGGAACAGATGGAGATCTTGAGGACGAGATCAGAGGAACGTAGAGGGGTAAGGGGTGGGGTAACAGGGTAGGGGGGGAGATACGACGGAGAGACAAAAGGAAAAATCTGCCCAAAGTCCAGCTGGGCAGGTGACGGCCAAGGGGGAAGTCCACTGCCCATCTTCTCAATAGCTAACAAGTAGCTCCACCGGGCATCAGCCAAATAGCTAGGTCTCCACAAAACAGCATTTAAAAAATCATAGAAGACAGGATGAATGGAGAGTAGAGGGGTAGGGTGAGGGGGAAGGAGGGAGGTATGACAGAGAGACGAAGGAAGGTTTGTCCAAGGACCGGCCGCGTAGGTCACGGCCAAAGGGAAAGTCCACAACCCATCACCTCTTTAGCTATCCAGTAGCTCCACCGGGCATCTGTCAGAGAGCTAGGTCTCCACTGAACAACATTAAGGATCATAGAAGGCAGAATGAATGGAGCGAGAGGGGTAGGGTGATGGGGAAGGAGGAAGGTACGACAGAGAGACAAAGGAAGGACTGTCCAAGGACCGGCTGGGTAGGGGACAGCTGAGGGGGAAAAACCACAACCCATCTCCTCTTTACCTATCCAGTAGCTCCACCGGGCATCAGCCAGAAGGCTAGGTCTCAACTGCCAGAGGAAAGATCAGCAAGGTCTAAGTCCTGAGGGGTAATCATGATGGGGGATAATTATAAGGTCGGGTCGTAGTTTGGTTTATGTCCCAGAACAGTAGCAGAGCGTGGTAGGGACTACTGTGGGAGCCCTCATGAGGTCAGTTGAGGGCATTCTGACATTGGTGTTACATTCGCCTGGTCCCAATGTTATCTTTTGCTCGAAAGGGGGTATTTGTAGAGCAGTGGGGCAGCTAGAGGTCAGGGTTAGTGACCGCTCGCCTCCCAAGGAGGAGGAGAGTATAGCAGTATTGTAGCAACAAGGGGGAGAAACGGCCGACATTTTGGGATCAGGCGGTGCGCCTCCTATATCCCTCTTACTCTTCACTTAGCGATAACAACAAAAATGAGGACAGGTCTTGAGGCGCTGTTGGTTGAATGGAAGGTGGGTGGCAGGGTTTCAGCTGGATATTTAAATGATAGTGATCCCGGCCGTGGGAGCTTCTTGTCCAGCTTCAGATCGGCGGCCATCTTGGTGCTGGCTGACTTAGTGCTGCAGGTCCTTGGAGTTCAATGGACCAACTTTAATTCAGGCGTGCAAGCCTTAGGGCAAGGACTCTGCAAAACCTGCTGTTTTAGGGCCACCAGTGGATGTTTGCACAGTGGCGATCCTCCGCTTCACACTGCTCCCCCCTCCCAAAAAGAGAAATAAAAAGTCTTGGCGTCTGGCTTGACAAGGACCTCACCTTTCATACCCAAGCCAAGAAAACCGCTGGTGTGTGCTTTGGCCTGCTTTGCACCGCACGAAAATCCTCCCTCTTCTACCACCCCACTCTAGAAAACTTCTCATTCAGGGTCTCATCCTCACCAGGTTAGATTACGGCAACACCCTATACTTAGGTGCCCCGGAGACTGTCATAAACAAACTCCAACTCATCCAGAATTGGGCAGCCAGATTGCTCACAGGAACAAAAAAGCGATTTTCAGCTAAACCCGCCCTGAGATCCTTCCACTGGCTCCCAATCCAGGAAAGAATCAAATTTAAGTCCTTATGTCTATCGCTCAAAATTCTCCAGGGCAAGGGCCCCCCATTCTGAGAGCCTTGATCACTCCCTACAAAGCCAACAGAGTGTTAAGATCTGATCATCTCTTCCTGGCAAACACTCCCAGAATAAAGAAGGCACGAACAGGTGGACGTCTCTTCTCCCACAACGCCGCAAAGCTCTGGAACTCCCTCCCCCTCAACATACGTGAAGAAGCCAACCTTCTTAAATTCCGCAAACTCCTAAAAACCTTCCTTTTTCCCTAGGTTACTCTTGCTCCTTAGTCATGTCCATACACTCAGCGCTGGGATGCCCACAAGTAGCCATGCGCTCTACAAATTCATTTCCATTCCATTCCATTCCACTGCCTTGCGATAATGGTGGGATTCGGTCAACGCAGCCATTAAGGGGGTCAGGCAGCCCGGCGCCTGTCTGTGACAGCCTCCATTTTAAGGTCCGGCACCCCGCGTTGATTAGCACACCTCAGAGGCAAAGAACCTTTACCTCCAAAGCTTGCGGTGGCTGTATCTCAGGATCCCCAGTTCTCAGTGGGGACGTCGGAGCCAACGCCCGCCACCCCTCTTACTGTGTCAAACGTCTGGGTAAAAGAAGGCGGTGCAGGCTTCACCGCTGCGGCGCAGTCTCTCCAGACAGGCTGTCCAGTCTCGTAGCCCTCCTCTTGTCGGTCCATACGCTGTCGCCTCACTGCATGTTGGGATTGGCTCTTGTGGCAGCTTTCAGGGCTCCTTCCAAGTGCAGAAGTGGAGTCGTTGCGGTAACGACAGCCGCCATTGAGGGAGCTTCTGCTGCTCCACCTCGCTTCAATCAGGCTGTTAGGCTCGTCGGCGATGTCTCTCTGGACCCTGAAGAGAGAGGTAATGCGGGGGGATAGGGTTGGGGGTGAGATGGCAGGGTAACACAAGGATTTTCACTAGAAGTGATCCCGACCCTCAGGAGCTCATCGAGAGCCCTCTTGTTTTGAAGCCAACTTGAAAATCCTATACTCAAAGGCGTAGTCATCTTGCCAACCTATATCATGTATCCTCCACAGGAAGTCACTCGCATCTTGGATATATATATTATTATATTACTTACTGGCGGTCACCCGTAGGTACTTATTGTTAGGACCTAGTTTCAATAGGAAAAACGCTTTTTGTTTGGCCAATAACTTTGGTGCCATTTGATGAATCTTCACGAAATTTGCAAAATTAGTATGACACTCAGTTCAGCTGCTGTCTGGAAAGAGTGGGATGATTCGTGAAGCGGGGCCGAAAAAATGGAGGGTGGGGCCAAAACGCTTTTCAACCATGCAATTTTCCCTTGGGATTTTGAACATGACTACAGCCCGAACCGCTCGACGGAAGGACACCACATTTGACAGAAAGCTAGATCTTGGGCCAGATGGAGCCCTTTATGTAATTTGGTGGAAATCTGTACAGTAGTTTTGGAGTTATTAAAGGAAAAGAAATCGTATATCTGGGCGGAGCCTAAGAACAGATCTCATGGTGAGATCTGACTGGCTGCCAGCACTTCAACCAGAAGAGCTGGCAGCCATCTTGGGACTTGAACTCAGCCAAGTCCCAAGTGGGGATTCCACTTCTGTGGGAGAGTAAGAAAAAGGGTGTATGAATAGAAGGACATAAAGAAAAGTAGAGAAGGGTGGAAAGGGTCAGTTGTGTCTACAAATTGAGTCATGAACCTTAGGGTATTTTTACTCTTAATCTACTCCAAGGCCATCGGCACGCCGTTTTATGTAGAATGGTGTTTACGAATGTTAAAATTGTATGGTGTTGTCTTCGGAGAAGGGGCTATTGCAAGTTAAGCTCCTCCTTATCTAGGCATGCTCGAGGGTTAAATGAAGCATGTGCCTCTTTTGGTTAATAAGAGTGAATCTGGGCTTTCTGGCACACTCTGCATTTCTCCTGCTGTAACCAGTTGTTGGTGTGTTACCACGGGGTTAACCAAGGCTTGCTGACACGCTGCGCACTATTTATACACCAAGTTATTAAGTGAGACAGTGCGAGAGTTAGTACTCTGGTGACCTGAGCTGGCGGTGACTTGCAGCTAATCCATGGCAGCGCATCTTGTGTGGTCTGCCAGCATGGGCAGCTTCTTCTGCATTGTCAGGCGGCGCTTCAAACGAAGGTGCCAGAAGCGATCCAAGCGCAAAGGTAGAGTATTGTCTTTGGGGCATGTGAGTGAGTTGTTCAGGAAAGTATCCTTGCAGGAAACGGGCTACTACGCTCAAAGCATCTGCGAACAAACTTTTCCGATTTTACTCTCTATTGTTTAATGCTGCCATTTTCTTAAACGTATTTGTCAATAGGCAGTGCGTTAACAAGAAACCATTCATCTTGTTCTCTTTTTTTATTTTTCTTAAATTTTTATTGAAAAATACCTGGTATAGACAGCAATAAATAAATACATATTATCTCATCATACGAATTATTTAAAAACTATCCAATTTCATATAAAAGATGCATGCAACATTTCTTTACACAAAAGTAAAAATACCATAATACAAATGATAATTTCCTAGAAAGAGAGAGCAATAAAAACACATAGCAGCAGATACTTCAAAAATAGTAGATCACATTTTCCCAGTTTCCGTTCTTATTATCCTATATACAATTAGACGTTATACTTGTCCCTATATATGCGATGTCAACCAGCTAGTAACAGGACCCTAGATGGCCTGCCCCCTGCCCCTCATTTTCTTACCCCTTCGGGAGTAAAGAGCAGATTCTATATTATATATCCCTAAAAGTCTAGTCAGCCACATCTGATAAGACAGTGGAGCTAGATCTTTCCAACCAATTGCTATCAAGAGCCGTAAGACCGCTACACTAATAAATATAAAGGCTTCATTCTCCTTATTAAGATTCAGCGTGCTGTCCGTTCCTAATAACATCAAGGTAGGGGATAGATAGATCTTACAACCTAGCAGCTCCTCCAAGTAATCCTTGATCTGACCCCTAATTAAAATTGATTTGTCACAATGGAGGAACATATGTAATAAATTGGCTGGACCTTTTTGGTATCTAGGGCATTTGTCATCCTCACTTTTCCCCCAATTAAATAATTTGGCAGGAGTAAAATACAGATTAAAAATCGTTTTGTAGTGTAGAGCTTTCAAGTTTGATGACCTGAATGCTCCATCGGCCAACTGCAAAGATTTGTATATGTCAACATCAGAGTCAGACACTTTAGCCACCCAAGGCATCTCAAATTTTTCCAGAGCATCCTGTACACTTGCCAATAATGAGCCATAAATCATTCTAATTTTTGTACCACCTTTAAGCAAATATTTTATCATGTTAATCCGGCCTCCTGGGGCCAAGCAAGGCCTAATTCCATTAATAAGGGCCGAAATTTGTATAAACTTAAAGCTCTGATTCAAAGGGATTTTACATTTTTGCTGTAATTCATTAAAACTGAGAAGATTATCATTTTCATATATACCGCCCACTGTTTTAATCCCTCGTTGCTCCCATGTTGTACCCATATTATCATAGCTAAGTTGCGGAAAGATGCTGGAGTGCCATAAAGGTGTATAATAATTAATGAGAGGGATCCCCAGCACTTTTCGTGTCTGTTTCCAGACTTCCCAGAGACTGTTGATAACCTTATAATGCGACTTCTTATAATAACGCCTAGTATTTTTCCGTAACAGGACTCCAAGGGCCTCTCTACCTAGCAGTAGCTCATAAATAGTGGGAATTTCCTGGTTAGCATAGCAGGTATCTGATATTTTTGTAGCTGGATCAAATGCTATCGCCATCTGGCTCAGGAGACAGGCGAGTTGGTAAAACTTAATGTTAAGCATTGCCAGCCCTCCCCTTTGTTGTGGAAGTGATATATATTTCAATGACTGCCTGATTTTACCATAGCCCCAGATGAAATTCATAAAAGTACACGCAATTGATTTTAAAATTGCTTCGTCAATCAGATAGGGAATTGAACGGAAGAGGTATAATATTTTAGGGAGCATAGTCATCTTAAGTACATTTGATCTTCCTATTATAGATAGGTGTAGCACGTCTATTCTTCTAAGATCTGTATCCATTGTTTTCATCAACGGAATAAAATTTACTTTTCCGACCTCACTCATCACAGAATTTATCTTGTTCTCTTTTTATGCTCAAATATATTTTATTTTAGTGTTGAAATGCTGCCTCACAGACCAGACAGAACTCAAATAAAAATTTATTTTTCAAGATTTATTTTGGTCTGCCAGTTTTCGAAAGGCCTTTAGTGGAAATAATAATGGTTGCAAATTTCCACGAGAGTCAAGTAAAGCGCCTATAAGTGTTAATGTCGTAGGCTTACATTTTCTTCTTTTGCCTATTTTGTGTTTTTAGAAAAGCCTGCAGTTAAATGATTTTAGTCATTTGTCTTTTACGTTTAATGTACTCACATTGTTTTATGATATCAATGTTTATTTCTGTGCCTCTTTCAACCATAGAATATGGAGTCAAAGTGCAACTGACCCTTGTTGAGGCAAATGGTCCTTTTGTATAAAGCAAGTAGTGGCTTGAATTACGGTACGGTTCATTGTGACAGCCAAGTCTGCCGTGGAGGTAGCAGAGTTCACACAAATATTTAGGGGATACATGGGAAAACATTTTGATGTTTAACAATTCAAGTTTCTTGGAATAATTTGCTCTCAAATGTGTTGCTGTCAGTTGGAAATGTTCTGCTGCCATTTACATAGATCCATTATTCTTATTCCATGCCACCTATGCACAAATTGACTGAGGAGAGAGATATATTGTCCTTTTTTTATATGATGAATACCAGTCTTCCAATGCCATTCAATAATTCCTTATCTTTTACGTTTAATGGAGGCAATGCTTTAAAATATATATCTAGTTTTCTTTCTAATGAGAGCTGACTTGGCTAAATTTGTTTTGTAGAATCCGTATTTTAGGCACCAATTTGCCCACCTCTCCCTTGGCACTACATATGTAGTCCTAACACTGTATATGCTAAGAGCAAAATGCAAACTGTACAGAAGGTCAAACAGATTATCAAGCCAAATTGGATGAATGGAGAGGATTGGAATTAATCAGTCCAGATGAATACAAGTACTTGTGCAATGGTTTTCTTAAAATACTGATCATGTATCTCATTCCAAAAATTCACAAAGATGCAGCGACACCACCTGGCAGCCTACTATTTCCGCCAATGAGAGCTTACTGGAAAATACATCAATGTACATAAATTATTTCCTACAACCCTATGTGCGAAACTTGCCTTCTTACATCAAGGAAACAGGTGATTTTTGTAAGCACATTTACGATTTACCTTGGAGTTATGACTACTGTTTGATGACATTGGATGTGTCTACTCTTTATACCAGCATCAAACATCAGATGCAATACGTGCTGTAGTTTTTTCTTGCAGACTAGGCCTGTTAAATTGTACAAACACACGGAAATCTTAATATGATTAAATGGTGCTTAACAAGTATTTTTTTTGTTTAACAATCTGATTTTCAGACAAGTGTGTGGGACTGTAATGGGCACCTGCTTTGCCCCCAGCTACATGTGTTTACACATGGCTGGTGGGAGGAGCAGGTGCTAATCACAGAACACAAAAAGATGTGGGAGGATCATGTAGTTACATGGCTTTGTGTCCTTGACGACCTCTTTGTTATTCGGAAAGGGTCTGAAATTTCTGCTAGGGATTTCATCAATTGAATAAATCAGAACCAGCTAAATTTACACTTTAGTGGTACGATCAGCAAAGAGCAAGATGAATTCCTGGACTTACAAGCGTTCGTGAAACAGGGTAAGGTACAAACACAGCTTTTTAGAAAAGTTACCGCAGGGAATTCCACACTCTGTGCGGATAGTTTTCATCCAATCCATTTGAAGGCCAGCATCCCCTTTGAGGAGCTGCTTAGGTTAAAAAGAAACACCAGCCTAATTGAAGGTTGGCATATGGGAAAAGATGAAATAATAGACATTTCAGGGAGCAGAGTTATTCCTCTCAAACTTAGAAAACAGCACTTAACAAAGAACAGGCCAAGAATAGGGAAAATGTTTTGTTCCACAAGGCCAATAAGAAGGATTTAAACAAACAACCTATCAGGATGATACTTACTTTCAATTAGCAGGAAGAGCCATTACGAAAACAACATCTAGTGGCAGCTAGTGAGAGGAGATGCCATCTAGGGGCCCCTATGGCAAAATCACTGCAACTAACATTCAGAAGAGCATTCTCCATGAAAGATGCCCTAGTACGTAGTAGCCCTGAGGTAAATACATCAGGAACTTGGTTACAACAAGGCAATGGTTTTTAAAAATGTCATTGATGCAAAGTGTGTCTTCATGGAATCAATCATCTTTCCAGATCAAAGGCATGTATAACTTTAAGACAGAATTTGCAGTATATGTTCCTACTTGCAAATGTGGCCTAGCGTACATAGGCAGTACAATTCTCCAAGTCCACTGCCGTATTCTTCAACATCTAAGGGCAGTTAAGAACAAAGACTGGTCCTATCCGGTGGCCAGACATGTGCATGATCTGCATAACAAGGATGTGGATTCCTTATCATATTTGTAATTGATGAGGTCCCTAAATCTTTAAGAGGAGGGGACAGAGAAAGGCAACTTAGACAGATGGAATAGAAATACCTAGTAAACCTCGATACTAAGTTTCCAAATGTGTTGAATGTTGAGGAAGAGTTGTTATGCATTCCTTTAACTCGTGCTAAAATTGGAAAAATAATTCCTGTAGGAAAGTAGGATCTGCCTTCATGGTCACCCTCACTTTTTGCTGGTGTCATTATGTTTTACTGACTAGTCTGACTGGTATCCTGCTAATCAGGACTCTAGTGCTTCTTCCCTAAATTAGACATGCCGAGTACTTAGGTACACTCCAGATTGGCTACTGGGGTACCCTTGTAAGTCCCTAGCATATGGTTCTAAGGTAACCAGGGCATAGGTACACCAGGCGTCTCCCATGGGCTGAAGCATGTATTCTGCCACCCATGAGAGACCACTACAATTGTGACTACAGGCCTGCCATTGCAACCTGTATTAGCTGCTGCTAGCACCACTTATGACAGATATAAGTTTCCTTATATCTGAGCTCACTGAACTTCAAACCCTATAAGGCACCCCTAAGGCAGGCTATCAATCCTGAAGGCAGGGTGCTTGGTTATAAGTGAGAGGGTGCCCCTGCATGAGCAGGCCACCCCTACAACCTTCGGAGTCCATTCTTCTGGGTTGTAAGTGCATCAGAAATTAAGATACATAGAGTGGCCATGTGTCATTACGCAATGGCTATCTCTAAACTGGCTGTAACAAACCCTGTCGTGTTTGGTATCAAACATGTTGGAATCAGTATAATTCCATGCACTGTAAATCTCCTCTGGGAGGCCCTCAGTGCTCCCGGTACCAGGCTTCTCCATCCGGACAGCAAACTATGGCTTCTGCCGACCAGAGACACGATTCTGCCCTCCTGCTGCTGAGCCAAGCTTGAGCAGGGGAACGCAGGACAATAGGTTTCCTGTCACAGGGAGGTGTGACTACATCCCAGACAGGTCTAAGTGTATTGGGACAGGGTGGGGGCACTTGCTAGCGCCACTAGACTGCTTTGAAGGGCACATTTGGTGCCCTCCTTGCATACTCCAGTCCAAACTAGTTCAGGGAGCCATTGGCTCCCGCTCTGGCACGAAACTGGGCAAAGCACATGGGAGTATCCTCCCCACTGTCCAGCCCCTCCTCTGGGAGCGACCCCTGAATCGTCCCAACCCTTTCCTTAGGGTACTAAGAGCTTACCTGTGGATGGATTCCTAGATTTGTCGTGGGACAAGATTCAGATCCAAAACCACTTCAACTTCAACCGTCTGGGCTCTTTGGACTTTGCTGGACTTCGCTTTGGGAACCGAGACTGCAACTGGGAAGCCTGCTGCTGCTCCCGGTCTCGTTGTCCTGCAAGTCTGATGAATCATCACATGTCTGTGCTCCATACAGGTTCCTCACAGGGCGTGTGGACATCCAAGACACCAGAAGGACTCCCCCTTGGAGTGAAGGAGTCACTCCCCTGCATCTGCAGGCACCGCAACTTAGCTGACTGGTCTGCTGATCCGAGGCTCCCATGAACTACGAAAGGCTCAGCAACACAAGTGGTGGTTCTGCAACTCCCTCGAGGCCTGCACTGTCTGCTCACCGAGTTTGGGGCCAGTATCATTCGTCGGAACCGGTGGAATAGAACCCCTGTGCTCCGCGTTGACTTGCAGTTGCCAAGGCTTGTTGACTCTCTCCTCCAGCGATCTTTGGGCTCCAATAAGCTCCAGCCTCAAGCATCCCCTGCAGCCAAGATCTTTGCCTGACCGCATCCTTTGCACCGTGGGCCTGCATCCTTTGGTGAGCTGCTCGAGGTCCTCTGGCAACTCCTGTGGCTTCAGCCCGTGGGTCCTCTCAAGGGTCTTCTTTGGCTCCAGTGGGCTCCCCTGCTTGCTCAGACCTGCTCTGACTTACCTGCTCATGGTGAGTCACTTGGACCTTGCAGGTCCCAACACTGCACCTTTTTCTATGACTAAGTTGGTTGCCGTTTTCAAGGCTTGTTGGTGCCCTTGCCGGACACTGACCCCTTGGCTCTTGAAATCCGACATAAGACAGCTTGTGAACGGCTCCTGGTCTTCTACAGTGTGGTCTATGGCGGTTTCTGACATCACTTCGCACCTATTCACCCGGCTTCCCTGGCGTAGGTATTCTGGTTCCTGGGGTATCCGAGGGTGGGGTGACTTTCCAACCTTCCATCTTCCACAGGGTTTCTCCAGGGTCTGCTGAGAAGGGTAATTTTTCTGTAAACCTGCAACCCTGACTTACCTATTGACTTATGCGGTTGTGTTCCCACTCTGCACACAACCTCTGTGGGGTTCCTAGATACTCACCTTGGGTGGTTCCTTGGGTCCCTGGCTCTTCTATGTCTTCTTGGTCCATTCTCCACTTAGGTCGTGGTTTGCATTCCACTATTTTAATATATGGTTTGGTCTCCCCCTGGGGACCAATGTGTATTTGTGCTACTAACGTGTTCTATTTCCAAAGTATTTGTGTGTATTGTGTTTATATCTACGGGTAGGAGATATTGCAATGTGTTAGTGAGTGTTTATAATAAATACATATTTTTATAACTACACGGTGTTGTTCTTTTTCACTTAACCTACACCATAAGATTAAGTACCGGTAAAACAAGCTGCTTTACACTCCTTCTGGACTAAGCCTGAAGGATGCTCTCCACAGCTACCACTTAGAGAGCTTTGTAAGTTGTTAAAGACCACTAAAATCACCATGAGGGTTATCTGGATTAGAGCAGGGTGCTGCACTTACATAAGTGATCACGTTATACTAAGCCAGCCTCCTACACATCCCTATCTAAACTGCATCGGAATGAAGGCTAGACATGAGTGAAGTAGAGGCCAGAGAGTGGTCGAGGCGCGCATACGTTTTATGCGAGGGGAGTAATATGTATAGTTTGCTCAGTGGGGTGCTGAGCCCGCCACACATCATGCAATCCACTATCTTCCAGCCATCCCCTCCCCGTCGATGAGGTAGCCCCAGCTTAGTGCGTCCGCTGCCCCGACCTGTCCAGCCATCACGAGATTCAAATCTCCCCCAACCAGAATCGCGGCATCCGGGGCAGAGAGAACCTCCGCCAAGGCTGAGAGAAGGAAGGGTTCCTGTTTCTCATTTGGGGCATATAGTGACCCGATAGTAAGGTGTGTCCCCCCCATTGTACCCTTATGGCCAACATCCATCCCTTTATTTCTGCCACAGTCGATATTACCTTGCATGGGCAACGGGCTCCCAGTAAGATAGCCACCCCCTTTTTCTTGGACGGCCCAGCTGACCAAATCTGTTGCGGAAATCGTCTATCACGCATCCTTGATCACCTTGCAGCGCCGCCGGCAATTCCGCCCAGTGACAGAACACCTCAGGCAACAAGGCATTCAGTACTCTTGCGGTCATCCATTTCGCCTCATCTTTCGCTTCATCGGCAAGCTCCATCAGCTGCGATAGCTCACTGACTCTTGCCGACTGCTGGGCCTGGCGGTGCCTAGCGAGGAAGACGACCACCAAAGTACCAGTTCAGGGCCCGAGACCACGCCTTCGGGATGGCAGTGCCAGGGCCGACGTCGACGGGTCCGGAAGCCAAACGAAGCAGATATAGCAAAAAGCCAGCAGGATGCGCTAGCTTCTGCAACCGAGTGAACAGTTGATAATTGCACCTTTCTGGAACTGGCTCTCCGACTCCTGGATGGCAGCGGGGGGAGCCGGACCCCCCTCTTGGTCACACTACGAGCCCCACTTTTATGACCTCCTGGTTGTTCTGTGATGGCGGACACTGTTCTTGGAACTTGACTTTCTTCTTTGTTTTTTTTTTCATTTTTATAGTTGGGACACTAATTTTGAAAGTAGTTTTGGGGTTTTGTTTTGGTTATGGGTTCCCTCGTCCACCTCCTTTTATTGCCCTTCTGGAACCTTTTAGCACATGAGCCCGTGGCCCACTCCATCGACTCCTGTTATTTGATATAACCTGCAGCACACACCGCAACTCAGTTTGTCCAAGGTCCCCTGATGCCACACGGCTCCCTTAAGGTCCTTACGCTTAATGTGAGGGGTTTGAACAACCCAATCAAACGCAGAGCCATTCTCCACTACTTAGAGCACTCAAAAGCAGACATATGCCTCCTGCAGGAGACTCACCTTCTCTCCAAAGACCACCATAGATTGAAGTCCCGGGCCTTTCCAACACAGATGTTCTCCTCTAACACCTCCAAATCGGCTGGGGTAGCCATATTGGTCTCCCGCTCCTTTACCGGAAGGGTCATACAGAAAGAGGTGGAGATTAAGGGCCGCCTACTCACATATCAGTTCCCACTGGGTGGGATGACATTCGTAGTTGATTCTATATACGCACCTAATGATGGTCAGATCAAGTTCCTCCTCAATGCACTTCTGGAGGCGGCAGCTGCCGCGGACCGCCACCTGTTGCTGGGCGGTGATCTTAATATTGTTTTTGACAATGACATGGACCATTCCTGCCAGAGAACAAGCCAAGCGGGCATACTCACATCTACGGGGTGGACCCATCTTCAGGACCTGAGGCTGCTGGACCTCTGGCGCCACTTTCATCCACGCACTCGCAGCTACACTTTTTACTCAGGGACCCATAAAACATATGTGCGATTAGATTACTTCCTTAGCTCCTCATCACTTCAGGCACACGCATTAGGCGCCAAAATTGTGACAGCCTCCCTCTCAGACCATTCCCGTCATAGCCACTTTCCAGCTGCCGCCTCCTACGTGGCCTTTCAGACATTGGCGCCTACGAGACACGCTGCTACACCTCCCATCTGTAACTGAACAGGTCCAGAAAGCCATCAAAGACTTCGTCACCCTTAATGCTACCCCAGACACATCCCTGGCGACACAATGAGGGGCACTGAAGTCAGTCATACGGGGGGAATTTATAGCTATATCCTCAGCCCATAACCGGGAGAGGAGTCGCGAGCGAGTGGAACTCACCCAGGGGGTTTCAGAGCTTGATCAGATGCATCAACGAACCGGTGCCTCCCGTGCCTGGCGCCAGCTATGTGTAGAGTGGAAGCAGCTAACAGCCCTAGACCAGGGCAGAGCTGAGTATGCGACCCTCAGGCTTCGTCACTCCTACTATATGGGGGGACTGATGCGGCCATCTCCTGGCCAACAAGTTGCGAGAAGCCAGGCTGAGACAAGGTGTTCACACTATTCAGACACCGGGGGCGAGTCAGTTTCTGACAATGCGGCTATAGCTGAAACATTCCGAGATTTCTACGCTGGCCTCTACACGGGAGACCCACTAGATGCCCAGAATAGCTCCAACTATATAGCTACAGCTCGCATGCCCTCTTTGTCTCAGGCACAGGCTGAGCACCTAGATAGAGCCATACAGATAGAGGAGGTTGTCTCTGAGATCTCACGCCTCAAGCTAGGCAAATCACCCGGCCCAGATGGCTACAGGGCTACCTTCTACAAGGCGTTCTGCAGCCAGCTGGCCCCTATTCTGACAGGTTTGTTTAATACTTTCGAACAAGCAGGAGCCATACCGGGAGAAATGTTGGAGGCGGCAATAGCTGTTATCCCGAAACCTGGGAAGGACAGGACGGTCTGTAGCGCATATAGGCCTATATCTCTTTTGAACATAGATATTACAATATATACCAGCGTCATAGTGGCCCAATTAGCCCCATATATGATCGAACTGGCTGAACCGGACCAGGCGGGCTTTGTCCCGCAGAGGCAGACCAGTGATAAAACTAAACGCATCCTACACCTGATCGAAAAGGCGTCCCGTACTCAGGGAGAATACATGCTTCTGGCCAGCGATGCGGAGAAGGCCTTCGACAGGGTGCATTGGCTTTACCTGGAGATGGTCCTGATGGCTGCCGGCTTTGGTGAGAAGCTGTGTACTCTGATTTTACATTCCTACCGTTCCCCTATGGCGATGGTCCGAGTTAACGGTTACACGTCCTCCCGTTTTCCCATCAGGAGGGGCACTAGGCAGGGGTGCCCTCTGTCACACCTCCTTTTTCCGCTTTATATGGAACCTCTGGTGCTTAGAATTCGACAGCACCCTCTTATATCTGGGATTAAATTCGGGGTAGATGTCCACATCATAAGCCTTTACACGGATGATATCCTGCTCTCTCTCTCCAATCCGATCCCGGCTCTGCGCTCCCTCTTTATTGAGCTACATAGTTTTGTGCAAGGGTCGGGATTTAAAATTATTATGGACAAATCTATAGCTCTTAATATCTCACTCTCTCCGCATACTCTCACCCACCTGCAGTAGGAACACCCGATGCTGTGGGCATCTGCCGCGATTCCCTATCTAGGAATTCAATTGGCCCCCACCATACAGGCTACCACTGAGATTAACTATTCTAACCTCTGCACCCACATACGCAAGGAATTAAACAGGTGGAAACACTGCACAATATCTTGGCTAGGAAGGATTGCAGCTACCAAAATGACTATTCTTCCCCAGATTCTGTACCTTTTCCAGACCCTTCCCCTTCACCCCCCACTGGGTTGGATCCAACAGACCCAAGCAGACCTATCGTGCTTTATCTGGCATGGGTGTAAACCACGATTCTGTCACCAGATTGCGGTTTTCCACTGGAGAGTGAGGGTGCCTGACCTTCAACTGTGCTTCCATGCTGCCCAGCTTAGATACCTAGTGGAGTGGCACCGCCTGGAATCGGAGAAACACTGGCTGTTTCAGGACCAGGCAGTGGCAGGCAGGCCGCTGCAGGGTGTGCCCTTTCTCCGCAGACAGCACAGGCCGCCAAACCTCTATGCCTCATACATTACAAGCACTATTATGGAATCCGGGGATCGCACTAACGTTTCCAATCAGCTGACCACCTTCCCATCACGCCTCACATCATTATTTGACAATCCTGAGTTTCACCCCGGCACGTCGTCCGAACCTTTCAGGCCTGGCGCTCTTCCCCCTGCAGGTCTTTGGGTCACCTCTTCGACATAGATAGCATCATTCCATTTCCACGGCTTAAAGAGGACTACGGCCTCTTGGAACTAGAACGTTTGCCATATCTCCAAGTCAGACACTGGGCACTTCATCCACATGTTAGACCACAGGCACAAGGTCTCCTGACCCCATACGAAAAATGGCTTGTAACACGCACCTCTGACTACAAAATTATCTCCGACCTATATAAAATGCCTCTAACCACTACCACCCACACATATAATGCGGGCCGTGCCAGATGGGAAAGGGATTTAGGGAGAACATGAAGTCACAAGGAATGGGAAGGCATTTACCATAGGGCACGGCACTCGGCCTATCATATGGGCCTCACGGAGACCCTGACCAAGATTGCCACCTATTGGTACTACACGCCGGAGCGCATACATCGCTTCGACCCCCACCGGAGCGACCTGTGCTGGAGGGAGTGCGGGGAGGTGGGTACCCTAGAACACGTCCTCTGGAGCTGGGCTTGTATACAACTATATTGGTCCCAAGTCCTTGACGAAATAGACCTACATTTCGAGACACAGTTCCCACGTTGCCCCACTTACGACCTCTTGGGCCTGCCCAACTCATTGACATATCCACTTAAATACCGGAAGGGCCGGCTGATTGCTATTGCTCTAGGAGCAGCGATATAAAACATCCTGATACACTGGCGCTCTGCCCAACTCACAGCGCACTCTGGCTGGCTCCAGAGACTTTGGCTGGTGTTGGGCATGGAGAAACTCACTCATACGTTGGCCGGTAGAGGGTCTGAATTCCCTAAGTTGTGGCGGCCCTTCCTCACTTTACTAGTGTCCGAGTTCTGGGAAGCTTGTTTCCGGTCCAGGGAAGGCATGGCTTGGCAGTTCGGGCTGGACTGTTCCCATGAGGCACAGGGTCAGACTGATTTGCATATGGCCATGTCTGAACTGGGGTGGCAGAGTGGGCTAAAGAATGGTGATGGATTAAACCCAGATCAGTTGACTGGGGGTGAGTGCTTGTATTGTCAACGCTCCGTCCATCATTTCCTTTGGTTTTGCTTTGTTCGCCATAAGTTGGCAGGGTATGCTCAGACGTGAGTGCCTTGCTCACTCTGCCACTGGATTCAATCTAGCCTGGCTGAAGACGGCTGCAATTCCACAAACCGGTCCTTTGAAGCTTGTTTCCGGTTCAGGGAAGGCATGGCTTGGCAGTTCGGGCTGGACTGTTCCCATGAGGCACAGAGTCAGACTGATTTGCATATGGCCATGTCTGAACTGGGGTGGCAGAGTGGGCTAAAGAATGGTGATGGATTAAACCCAGATCAGTTGACTGGGGGTGAGTGCTTGTATTGTCAATGCTCCGTAAATCATTTCCTTTGGTTTTGCCGAGTTCTGAGCGTTGACATGCCCTCTGTATCTCCGACTACTTCGCCTTCCAGACACACAGGTTCCAAGTGGCGATCCCAGGAAAAAACGTAAACAACGTCGCTGAACACTGGGCTGCTTCCCCTTTTTATCTTTACGTTAAGGGTGGACGAGGGGAGGGCGCGGGAGGTGGGAGGATGGGGGGTATTTGGTTTTTTCCACTTGTTTCCCTATTTTGTTCAGTTTTGGGGGCCCGCTCCACGCTTATTACCTTTGGTAACGAAATGTATTGCGACCTTGTTGTCTCATGCACTATATTTAAGGAGCTGAGAGCCTTGTCTTTTCTACCGGTTTGAAAATCAATAAAAGATTTAAACCATTATATCTTCTGGGATCTGAGGGCGGGGACTATTTAGATCTCTTCCAAAAATTAAAGTCCTTGATGGTGAAGATAATTATGATGAGTCTGAGAAGGCTAAGCATAGATTAGAGGAATGGTTTAAACCCATTGTCAGTAAAACACTACAGATTCCATTTCTATACTAAGTATCAAAAAGAAAATGAGAGCTTTGATGACTCGTTAACAGCACTGAGAAGCCTTTCTCGTTCATGTAGTCTTGGGTCCACAACAGATGAGGTGATTTTGGACCAGCTGATGTTCAATATGAACTGTAACAACATAAACACTACGGTGAGGTAGGACCCAGGGGAGTATTTAAAGACCAAACTCTGTGAACAGTCCCCACAGATACAGAACAACAACAGGGTTCCAGAGGGTCTGAAAGAAAAGTGAGTTTATAGTGGGCAGTAAACCAGCCAAAACAAAAAACCCAAACTGACTACAGAAAAAGGTATGCAATGACAACTCGATGGATGGTCAAAGATACCCATCAGTTACCACTCGAAACCGCCCTTCATCATTTGGGATTTTTTTGGAACCATCCATGCAAGTATGTGTTTTACAGACGTGAGGAGACCAGGTGGTAAATAGTTCTCCTCCGCTGAACGAGCAATAGTATGGTCTACCACTCTCTGAGACTGATAAGTGGTGAAGCGTGGTGTGACTGGGGGGGGGTGCAGTGCAAAAACAGGACTTAAACGTGAAAAAGTAAAAGTACAAAAAGTGTATCTAAAATTGAATTAAGGAGCATAGAACAAACTTTATTCGGATGATTCTCGCTTCGCCAAAATAAAAATTATTTAAAGACAGTTTGAAAAATGCGCTGTCTAGAAATGGAGCCAGGCCAACATGTTTCAGCAATATATGGAAATGGTTGTCCTTGTTTTCTTCGGGACCTCATAACAATCGAATGCTACTGCAAAAAATATATGTTTAAATAATAGGTGACAGTATAAGACAGACAAGTACAACAAATCACCTTTTTTTGTAGTCAGTCTGGGTTTTTTGTTTTGGCTGGTTTACTGCCCACTATAAACTCACTTTTCTTTCAGACCCTCTGGAACCCTGTTGTTGTTCTGTATCTGTGGGGACTGTTCACAGAGTTTGGTCTTTAAATACTCCCCTGGGTCCTACCTCACCGTAGTGTTTATGTTGTTTTCTGAGCAGTCGTTTGGCTGCGGACCCTGTGTCTATGCGATAATTCTATATCGTGTACATGGCTTGCGACTAATGGTTGTTAAGCCTACTCTCTTTCCTTAGAGTGCAACACCTTCATTTTAATTCCCTCTGTCTCCTTCCCTTAAATATGGGCGAGAATTCGGGTCTTTCTTTTACTGACGACGATTTGTTAGCAGCACTTGCTGAACACCCTGATTTGGTTGAAACTACACCCACCATTATCTCTATCAATGAGGATGAATGGGGTAAACTACTGGGCCTAAAAAAATCACAGACCAGAACGGCACTGCATGGCGCGATAATGGCTCAGTATTTGCGCAATGATTGTGCCCCCACTGGCCTCATAGTAACGAATGCCCCGAGATTATTCCTCACAGATAAAGAGTTCCTAAAGAGTTGGGCGATGATCGCTTGGCGGTGTACCAGAGACTGGTTGATTTTAATTATCCAGACCGCCAAACTTATAGCAGACACTATACTTATTGAAATACAGATCATGGAGTCCAAAATTAAAACCACTCTCTCCTCAAAAGCCTTTCAAAAGAATCTGGATGATTCCAATAAGAATAACAGAGAATATAAGGAATATAAGGAATATACACTATCAGTAAAAATAGAGAAATTCAGGAAAGAC
Organism: Lissotriton helveticus; assembly: GCF_964261635.1. Lineage (NCBI taxonomy): Eukaryota > Metazoa > Chordata > Amphibia > Caudata > Salamandridae > Lissotriton > Lissotriton helveticus. The sequence goes on from NC_136072.1 coordinate 783,529,419, forward strand.
CTCGATAAGTTCCAATTTGAAAAGGTATATCAATATTCCAGTGACTCCTACGTCCCTTCGGATTCAAATGGTCGGAGTATGGGCTCCACGTATGGTACATCAAGTTCTGATGACAACACCTCTGGGAGTGATACTAGCAACAGCAATTCTAACTCGCGAGGTCGAGGACGTGGTAAAAGGAATGCCAGAAATAATTGGAGAGGCAACCAGCAACAACAATGGTGGCCACCGAATCCGTGGCAGTTCGGAGGAGTTCCGCCTTTCTTTCCTCCTCAGCAACCACCCCCTTTTCAACAACCCATGGGCCCATGTATGCCCAATTTCCCGGCTAACTTCCAACCAAGTTTCCAAGGCAATTTTTCAGGCCAGGCTTTTTTAGGGTTTGGCCGAGGCAGGTCCCGAGGGAGAAGAAGAGCACAAACTCAACTCCAGGTCCATTACAGCCCCCGTCCACTTCAACAGGGACGAGGAACATGAGGAGCAATTCTGCCAAGACCAAGGAAGCAGCGCAGAACAGTGCGGCGCCGGAATAGTAATGAATCTTAGCAGACATATCCTGACTCCAATAGAGGATAAGGCCCTTAACAGAGGACTCGGTTTTGTACCTACCCATCGAAACGACCATTTTGAAACCCGTTTGGAGCTCGCCAATTTTCTCAGAAAGATAAGATTACATTTCTTTTTTTCAGAGAAAGAAACTCCATCACAAGATGAGAAAGATATCAATACTGGGCTGAAGTGCAAGTCTACTTTTACACCACCCACCCACTTGATGCCACCACAGGTCCTAGCCTATGAACAGGCTATCGAGAAAGAAGTAGAGAATCTATTTTCCGAAAACAGTGACATTTTTTATAACCTACCTAAATCAGAACATCTGGCACTGAAATCCCTCACAGCGAATAAAGAACTTACGATTAAACCGGCTGATAAGGGCGGATCGATTGTTCTTCTCGATACGGATGTTTACCGTTCGGAATGTCTGCGGCAACTCAACAACAGGAACGCTTACAGCCTTCTTGATCGAGATCCCACTGAAGAATTAAAACGAACTATCATGACAATGATTGAAGAGGCGTCATCCGAAGGCTGGATTACCCAAGCTGAAGCTGCCTTCTTGTTCACTGAACATCCGAAGATGCCCTATTTCTATGCCTTGCCCAAGGTCCACAAAGAACAGCGGCCACCCCCAGGCCGCCCTATAATTTCAGGTATAGGGTTGGCCCTGGAACCATTGTCCACTTTTGTGGACCATTTTTTACGACCGATGGTGCAAAAGATGCCCACGTATCTGAAGGATACCACGGACCTGCTACGTCTGCTACCCAACATTGAATTCGATATCACTACAGACCTCTTGGTCTCCTTCGATGTCGAGGCTCTTTATACCTCCATCCCCCAGGACGAGACCTTGGAAGTAATCCATTCTCTGCTGGACTCCAATGATCTGAATAGTATAACACCGGTTCATTTTATCACGGCCTGTGCCACTTTGGCCATGAAGCAGAATTTCTTTCAATTTGAGGATAACATCTACCTGCAGGTGTCGGGCACAGGCATGGGGAGAGTTTACGACCCCAGTCTAGCTAATTTATATGTTCACTCCTTTGAGCAGCAGCATATTTTCAGCAACCTCAATCCTTACATCGATAACTTGAAAACCTGGAAAAGGTATATCGATGACGTCCTGGTGACCTGGCGAGGCACTAAGGAAAGATGTCTGGAATTCCTTGAATGGTTGAACACCAGGAACTCCTTTCTCAAATTTACCATCGAGATAGGGGGTCATAAACTTGCTTTCCTTGACCTATTGATACTGGCCAAACCAGAGGGTCTACAATCAGAATTATATAGGAAACCCACCTCAAGGAATTCACTCCTGTTGTTTGATAGCCATCACCCTAGATCCCTAAGGGAAAATCTCCCCTTTGGGCAATTTTTGCGGGTCCAAAGGAACTGTTCCACGACTGCAGCTTACAAAAAACACTCTAGCACTTTGTGCAATCAGCTAATTGCACGCAAGTATCCGCCGAAGCTGGTAAAACAATCCATGAAACGGGCTATGAATAACAACCGTTCAGCTCTGTTGGAGCCCACGACACCAAAAGCTCCTTTGGAACGACTCACCTTCGTGCATACGTTTGGGACCATGTCGAATAGGATCCAGAAACTGGTTAAAAAACATTGGCCTATTCTCAATTCCGGACGTTTGACTTTGCAACAGCCATTGTTCTCATTTATGAGAGGTTCTAACTTGAGAGACAGGCTGGTACATACTAGACCCCTTGAAGTGCAACCCAGGGCTCTCGGATCACTATGGAACCTTCCTCCAGCTACAGGACACCATCCCTGTGGTATATGCCAAGCTTGCCCACAAACTAAAAAAACAACGGAGGTAGATATAGGAACATCAAGACCATGGAAACAAGTGAAATTCACAAACTGCAACAGTGACCGACTAGTTTATCTTATCACATGCCCATGTGGACTTAATTACGTAGGGATGACCACTCGTAAGATACGCATCAGAATATCGGAACATAAGAGCACAATCCGTTGCAAACGACAAGCTACTAAACTTACTGCACACTTTTTAGAAGCCAATCACTTGTCTACTGAATTCCAATGGACTGTGTTAGAACAACCCTTTATCCCATCCCACACTGCAGATGTAGCTAAATTTCTCATGGTCAAAGAACAAAAGTGGGTCCTGAAGATTAATACCCACAAGCAGGGGCTTAATGATGAGATCCCGCGGTCTACTCTGTAAACTGTAGTACTATTGTTAAAATCCAGTCCTATTACCTACACTGCCTCAGATTGGTTTTAAATGGATATGTATCCAGACACCTGTAATTCGACCCTCTGTGCCATGACAATACAACCATTTAATACCTTGTTCCTTTATCCAATTTTAGATACACTTTTTGTACTTTAACTTTTTCACGTTTAAGTCATGTTTTTGCACTGCACCCCCCCCCCCCCCCCAGTCACACCACGCTTCACCACTTATCAGTCTCAGAGAGTGGTAGACCATACTATTGCTCGTTCAGCGGAGGAGAACTATTTACCACCTGGTCTCCTCACGTCTGTAAAACACATACTTGCATGGATGGTTCCAAAAAAATCCCAAATGATGAAGGGCGGTTTCGAGTGGTGACTGATGGGTATCTTTGACCATCCATCGAGTTGTCATTGCATACCTTTTTTTGTAGTCAGTCTGGGTTTTTTGTTTTGGCTGGTTTACTGCCCACTATAACCTCACTTTTCTTTCAGACCCTCTGGAACCCTGTTGTTGTTCTGTATCTGTGGGGACTGTTCACAGAGTTTGGTCTTTAAATACTCCCCTGGGTCCAACCTCACCGTAGTGTTTATGTTGTTTTCTGAGCAGTCGTTTGGCTGCGGACCCTGTGTCTATGCGATAATTCTATATCGTGTACATGGCTTGCGACTAATGGTTGTTAAGCCTACGCTCTTTCCTTAGTGTGCAACACCTTCATTTTAATTCCCTCTGTCTCCTTCCCTTAAATATGGGCGAGAATTCGGGTCTTTCTTTTACTGACGACGATTTGTTAGCAGCACTTGCTGAACACCCTGATTTGGTTGAAACTACACCCACCATTATCTCTATCAATGAGGATGAATGGGGTAAACTACTGGGCCTCAAAAAATCACAGACCAGAACGGCACTGCATGGCGCGATAATGGCTCAGTATTTGCGCAATGATTGTGCCCCCACTGGCCTCATAGTAATAAATGCCCCGAGATTATTCATCACAGATAAAGAGTTCCTAAAGAGTTGGGCGATGATCGCTTGGCGGTGTACCAGAGACTGGTTGATTTTAATTATCCAGACCGCCAAACTTATAGCAGACACTATACTTATTGAAATACAGATCATGGAGTCCAAAATTAAAACCACTCTCTCCTCAAAAGCCTTTCAAAAGAATCTGGATGATTCCAATAAGAATAACAGAGAATATAAGGAATATACACTATCAGTAAAAATAGAGAAATTCAGGAAAGACCTCGATAAGTTCAAATTTGAAAAGGTATATCCATATTCCAGTGACTCCTACGTCCCTCCGGATTCTAATACTAATGGTCGGAGTATGGGCTCCACGTATGGTAGATCAAGTTCTGATGACAACACCTCTGGGTGTGATACTGGCAACAGCAATTCTAACTCGCGAGGTCGAGGACGTGGTAAAAGGAATGCCAGAAATAATTGGAGAGGCAACCAGCAACAACAATGGTGGCCACCGAATCCGTGGCAGTTCGGAGGAGTTCCGCCTTTCTTTCCTCCTCAGCAACCACCCCCTTTTCAACAACCCATGGGCCCATGTATGCCCAATTTCCCGGCTAACTTCCAACCAAGTTTCCAAGGCAATTTTTCAGGCTAGCATTTTTTAGGGTTTGGCCGAGGCAGGTCCCGAGGGAGAAGAGCACAAACTCAACTCCAGGTCCATTACAGCCCCCCGTCCACTTCAACGGGGAAGAGGAACCTGAGGAGCAATTCTGCCAAGACCAAGGAAGCAGCGCAGAACATTGCGGCGCCGGAATAGTAATGAATCTTAGCAGACATATCCTGACTCCAATAGAGGATAAGGCCCTTAACAGAGGACTCGGTTTTGTACCTACCCATCGAAACGACCATTTTGAAACCCGTTTGGAGCTCGCCAATTTTCTCAGAAAGATAAGATTACATTTCTTTTTTTCAGAGAAAGAAACTCCATCACAAGATGAGAAAGATATCAATACTGGGCTAAAGTGCAAGTCTACTTTTACACCACCCACCCACTTGATGCCACCACAGGTCCTAGCCTATGAACAGGCTATCGAGAAAGAAGTAGAGAATCTATTTTCCGAAAACAGTGACATTTTTTATAACCTACCTAAATCAGAACATCTGGCACTGAAATCCCTCACAGCGAATAAAGAACTTACGATTAAACCGGCTGATAAGGGCGGATCGATTGTTTTTCTCGATACGGATGTTTACCGTTCGGAATGTCTGCGTCAACTCAACAACAGGAATGCTTACATCCTTCTTGATCGAGATCCCACTGAAGAATTAAAACGAACTATCATGACAATGATTGAAGAGGTGTCATCCGAAGGCTGGATTACCCAAGCTGAAGCTGCCTTCTTGTACACTGAACATCCGAAGATGCCCTATTTCTATGCCTTGCCCAAGGTCCACAAAGAACAGCGGCCACCCCCAGGCCGCCCTATAATTTCAGGTATAGGGTCGGCCCTGGAACCATTGTCCACTTTTGTGGACCATTTTTTACGACCGATGGTGCAAAAGATGCCCACGTATCTGAAGGATACCACGGACCTGCTACGTCTGCTACCCGACATTGAATTCGATATCACTACAGACCTCTTGGTCTCCTTCGATGTCGAGGCTCTTTATACCTCCATCCCCCAGGACGAGACCTTGGAAGTCATCCATTCTCTGCTGGACTCCAATGATCTGAATAGTATAACACCGGTTCATTTTATCATGGCCTGTGCCACTTTGGCCATGAAGCAGAATTTCTTTCAATTTGAGGATAACATCTACCTGCAGGTGTCGGGCACAAGCATGGGGAGCGTTTACGCCCCCAGTCTAGCTAATTTATACGTTCACTCCTTTGAGCAGCAGCATATTTTCAGCAACCTCAATCCTTACATCGATAACTTGAAAACCTGGAAAAGGTATATCGATGACGTCCTGGTGACCTGGCGAGGCACTAAGGAAAGATGTCTGGAATTCCTTGAATGGTTGAACACCAGGAACTCCTTTCTCAAATTTACCATCGAGATAGGGGGGTCATAAACTTGCTTTCCTTGACCTATTGACACTGGCCAAACCAGCGGGTCTACAATCAGAATTATATAGGAACACCACCTCAAGGAATTCACTCCTGTTGTTTGATAGCCATCACCCTAGATCCCTAAGGGAAAATCTCCCCTTTGGGCAATTTTTGTGGGTCCAAAGGAACTGTTCCACGACTGCAGCTTACAAAAAACACTCTAGCACTTTGTGCAATCAGCTAATTGCACGCAAGTATCCGCCGAAGCTGGTAAAACAATCCATGAAACGGGCTATGAATAACAACCGTTCAGCTCTGTTGGAGCCCACGACACCAAAAGCTCCTTTGGAACGACTCACCTTCGTGCATACGTTTGGGACCATGTCGAATAGGATCCAGAAACTGGTTAAAAAACATTGGCCTATTCTCAATTCCGGACGTTTGACTTTGCAACAGCCATTGTTCTCATTTAAGAGAGGTTCTAACTTGAGAGACAGGCTGGTACATACTAGACCCCTTGAAGAGCAACCCAGGGCTCTCGGATCACTATGGAACCTTCCTCCAGTTACAGGACACCATCCCTGTGGTATATGCCAAGCTTGCCCACAAACTAAAAAAACAACGGAGGTAGATATAGGAACATCAAGACCATGGAAACAAGTGAAATTCACAAATTGCAACAGTGACCGACTAGTTTATCTTATCACATGCCCATGTGGACTTAATTACGTAGGGATGACCACTCGTAAGATACGCATCAGGATATCGGAACATAAGAGCACAATCCGTTGCAAACGACAAGCTACTAAACTTACTGCACACTTTTTAGAAGCCAATCACTTGTCTACTGAATTCCAATGGACTGTGTTAGAACAACCCTTTATCCCATCCCACACTGCAGATGTAGCTAAATTTCTCCTGGTCAAAGAACAAAAGTGGTCCTGAAGCTTAATACCCACAAGCAGGGGCTTAATGATGAGATCCTGTGGTCTACTCTGTAAACTGTAGTACTATTGTTAAAATCCAGTCCTATTACCTACACTGCCTCAGATTGGTTTTAAATGGATATGTATCCAGACACCTGTTATTCGACCCTCTGTGCCGTGACAATACAACCATTTAATACCTTGTGTATAAATCAGGTCTCATGTGCTATGGCCGGTGAGATTGCATTAGGGTGAATCGGCCTCGTAATAATAGCCGCTTCCCATCGGCTTCGTAATAAAGTCGTTTCCCATCAATTTCTGGGTTCTGTTCCTTTGCTTCTCGTAGGTCCTAAATAATGCACTGATGTGACTACCGTCCTGTATATTTTTGCGGGCTGATTTTACATTCTAGAGTGAACGACCTGTTCGCCCTCGATGTTTTGAAACACTTGTTACCCGGTGTGGTTCTGAAAATTCTGGATTCATATAATCGTTCTGGACTCGAGAATTAAAACTTCGTCGAAATATGACGAATTTGGTATCAAAAGACCGAGAATGACGAGCGCACCATGTACATGTATTTTCAGCACATTCGAGTGACGGTTTCACCTCGAAATCGTCATTTTCGTTCTGAACCCTTGGCTTCCATTTATGTGTTGCCCTTTACATAGGCCTTAATCCAGCTGAATTCAATTCCACAAGGACACATACTCCTTAATCGACTTTTCTTTGACCTATGCAAGTTGGAACCATTGCCCTAGGCCAAACTCGTTAGGTCAGTTCCCCTCCCAGTGGCCGAACAAGATAGCATCAAGGCTCAACAAGCCATAAAACCATTTCAGCGCGCACACCTGCCGTATCTCGCTCACATCTGTCTCCACTCATTTTCTTCATTTTCTTTATGATGGGGAGGTGCCCGTTTTTATTGGGGGTCCAGCGATATCTGATGAAATGTTGGGCCTTGCCAGGTGATTTGTTATGGGCAGCACGACATGAAATATGTACATGTCATCATGACTCTGTTTTTCTTTTGTAACCAAAACCTGTAAATGATATATTGCAAATTCGAAGAATGTTTGCCTGAAGCCGAATATTCTGTATAAAGAGAGAAGCCTGACTTTGTAAATTCGAGCAGTCTCCTGAGAATATACTTCCCCGTGTGTTGTACTTCTAGGACACTTGTTACCTTGGTGGCAGCCAATAAATCGATCTTTGATTTCACCTAGAAGACTCTGAGTTTCTGTGGTCTGGATCAGGAAGAACCCGAGGTCTCTGGGTGTACCCTGACACCGCTGGGTTACCGGTTCTGTGCCGGTTCTTAAAAACCCAGTACCTCAGCTGGCGCCCAACGTTTGGGGCGATTCCAGTGGTACCAGTCAGCCAGAGGTTCGTGAGGAGCTTCGTGTGAAAATTCCGGAGGACGGCCAACCACCTCATCGACCCCTGCATGTCGACGTGGTCCGAAGGTCTTTGCTGCGAGGTTCCCCGCTTACCGACGGCTACGAAGGACTGCTGCCCTGGCTATCGCCCTGATTTGGACCCTTGAAGTTTGGTAGAGCGAAACACTAAGACGAGTCTTCTGGTGACGTCATCGATATTTCAGTTAAGTATAAGTGGAGCGTCTCCCAGTCCTTAGTTGGTCTTAGTTTTTGGTATCCTTTGGAATAATTATTGGTACTTGCAAGCACCAAAACCGAACGACTCGTGTATTCACGAGAAAATATGGTAATCGATAATCCTTTGAAGTTTGGAACTAGACTAGAGAGCGAAGATGCCTGGTCTTAGACTTGGGAATTTGTTATGTCTTGGTTTTAATAATAGGGACTCCCGATTGGAGGACTCATGTCCGGTTCCTCCGGTTGGAACTCCAACTTACGAGTTATATGTGAAACATGGGGTAGGCCCCATCACATACAATGAAGTGTGGATCAAATACACCAGAAAAGATGGTGTTTTAAAATGGCCCCAATATGGTAGCTTTGATACCGAAATCTTAGATAACCTTGAAGTTAAACTGTTCAAAAAGAAAGCCCGGCCGGCGATGTTTGACTCTTTTCGCCTATGGCGTAAGGAGGCCAAACAAAAGGAAATTAAATTAGCGAAGAAAAATAAGAGAGAAGGGAATATGTCAGTAATGCAAGCTGCTATGCAGTTTAAAGACAATGAAGAAGAACAGATGAGTGAGCAGTTGCACAGGCAACATAAAATGGCAATAGATAAATGCTATCCAGTTTTGCCGTCTCTTCATCAAGAGGCCTCAAAAGAGCGTGAAAAAGATCCGTTAATGTCACATTTATTAAGTTCGCCACCACCCTATGCACAAAATGCCACAGCACCTCCGCAACCTTCAGTTGCGCCCCCTATAGTTGTTATGCCTGCTCCTCTACAGCACCCACCAGCTACTCTTCAGCTGGCTTCTGTCTCTCTGGTGCAGCCTCCTCAAGGCCCACCGATCACATCTACTTCTCCTAATGCTCCCTCTACGATTTTGCCTAGCACACCTTCTATTTCTCCTGATGCTCGTTCTGCAATTGCCTCTGTTTCTGCCTTATCTGACACTATTTTTCCACCCGTTCTTCCTTTAGTTTCACCTTCCGTTCGGCAGAAAATGGCCAACACTGTTACTAACCTTCTCTCACCCCTTTTCGGGTCGCCTACTACGACCCCTAACATAGGACGAAGACAGTTGCGAAGTCAACTGCCTGACTACCAAGAGAGAGATTTATTGAATCGTTTAGCGCGTAAATGGGCTATGGATACTGTAAAGTATGATGTAGAGTCTGTCATGGAAGTCTTCCGTCAATGGGTAGCACCGACGCAAAGATATGTTTTTGAACAAATGTGTGTTTTTCTTTGTGAGGATTTGGAAGACAATGATCTGGAATGCAACCCGCAAGAGTTGTGTCGTGTACGGTTTAAGTTTGGGGAAGGCATGATTGTAGGTCCTGATGTAGAGAAAGCGGTGGAAATATTGTTATCATATCGGAGTAAGGGGAGCAGTTCTGGGTCACAATCTGAGCCTGGTACATCTAGTAGGAAAAAGGCACGACAATACCCCATGAGGGAAGTTCCCCCACAATGGAGAGAGGGTGACACATCTGTTGACCCCCCCATTCTGCCACACTTTCAGCGTGTATGGGTACATGTCCCATGGAAGCGAGCTGAAGTTTTAGCACTCAAACAGACATTACCTGATCCGCGTAAAAATCCTGCAGGGTATTACAAAGAGTTGTCACAGACTGCTGGATCATGTATAATGAATTTGGCCGATATCGATATGCTATTTGGGAATGTTGTTCCACAGCCTTTATGGGGAAAAATTTGTCATACAGATCATGATCAGGAATTAGGGGACTCATGGGCCAATATTGCTGCCGCAGATGCCCGACAGGTTGGTGGTGCCAAGCCTGAGCCTTTGATAGCAGAACTCCCCGGTAAAATAGTAGATTACATGAAAACGATAATGCCTGCAATACGTGTAAATTGGGACAAGTTGTCTGCATGCAAGCAGAAGAAAGAAGAAACTGTCTCAGATTTCTTCACCAGGTTTGAAGAAACATTTGTCGATCACAGTGGTCAGGATATGACCACCGAAGGTGGTCAGAGATTGTTTGTCGATAAATTTGTGCACAATCTGCTTCCAGAATTGTGTAAAAAGTTAAAGGATTCAGAGAGTTCTTGGGCAGTTTCGTCTTCAGTGCAGATATTGGCTACTGCACAATATTACGAGAATAGAGACAAAGACGAGAAAGGTAGAGTAGAAAATAAAACCAAGGAATTAAAAACTAAGGTTCTGCTACAACAAGCATATCTGCCACGTGGTGGTGGTAATCAGAATAATAGTGGCCAGAATAACTATCAGAATAATTTTCAGCAGCCTCAACAGTATCAGAGGAACTCGCAAAGAGTCGAGTACATACAGCCACGTGTCCCTGTAGGCCCTAACCAGTGTTCATATTGCAAGGAAGAGGGTCATTTCAAGTATAATTGCCCTATTCTATTACAGCGTGCAAATGGTGCTTCTAGTGCGAGAGGTCGTGGTATTCAGCAAGCACCTAGAGGTAGAGGACGTGGAAACGTCCCCCAGAACGCACGTCCACTTCCACCACAAAATTCTATGAATAGGTTCGATCAACAGAACAACGCATCTGACAGGACAGCTCAATACTATGTTGATAATTACTATACAGAAGATGAGTATTTGGAGGGTAATGATTGCTAGGACAGCCATAGACAAAGAGAGGGAGTTGTTTCAGTTCCAGTAGATCAGAGTGGACCATACGTTGAGGTGATTACATCAGGTGTGTCAGAACCTTTTCTGTTGGATACTGGTGCTACAAAGAGTTCTATTATGCACTCCAAACTCCCTGGCGCACCTTTGTCTGGCGAAATGAACGTTTCTGTAGGTTTTTCTGGCGCCCTAGTTAGAAATCCGATTTCTGACCCTTTGTCTCTTTCTGTTGGTCCTTGCGAATTCGAAGAACCCCTTATTCTGACAACAGGTTGTGGCGAAAACTTGTTAGGATTGGATTTATTAAAAAGATTGTATGCGACTTTGTACTGTTCTCCTTCAGGAGTACAACTTACTTTAGGTAAGAAAGTGGTTTCTCCCATGTACCTGTCAAGAGATACACTTCCAGTAGAATTGTCGTTTCTTCCAGACATTCTTTGGGCCGCTGGTCCTAATGATGTAGGTCTTTTAGAAATTCCACCATATGTTGTAACATTGAAAGCCAACGTTAAAATGCCACGAATTCCCCAATACAAAATATCGAGTGAATGTGAAAAAGCATTGCTAGCGATCGTTTACGAATTGATTGAAAAGGATGTGATTGAAGAAACACGAGGCAACGTTTGCAATAGTCCTGTTCTGCCTGTTTTAAAACGAACTGACCCTTCTCAGCCACCTGTGTACAGATTCGTGATTGACCTTAGAGAGGTGAATAAAATAGTTGTGCCACAATTCCCAGTTGTCCCCGACATTACCACATTATTGACTATGATCCCAGCCTCTGCCTCATGGTTTTCGGTGATTGACCTGAAGAATGCTTTCTTCAGCATCCCAATTGCTGAGGAGAGCAGGGATATTTTTTCCTTCAGTTTAGGAGGTCGCAGCTTCCGCTTTAAACGCGCTCCTCAGGGCTACTGTGAAAGTCTGTCAATATACAGTCAAGCTCTAAAAACACAGCTTGATACGATTGTTTTGCCTAAAGGTGCTACTCTTGTACAGTATGTGGATGATTTGCTCATTGCTGCAGACACTGAGAAAATTTGTAAAAAGGCCACGCTGTCATTATTGCGTCATCTGTGTGATTTACATCACAAGGTGTCACTTTCCAAGCTTCAATATTGCCGACAAGAAGTGACCTACTTAGGTCACCTCTTATCGAAGGAGGGAAGAAAACTGACCCCAGAAAGAATTCAGGCAATAGCGAAATTGAGTGTGCCTAAAACACAAAGAGAAGTGCGTGCTTTCTTGGGCATTACATCATACTGTAGACAGTGGATTCCAAATTTCTCGTTATTAGCCAAACCTTTGGTGGCATTAACATGTAAAGGCACACCCAATCCTGTACCTTGGTCTGAAGAGTGCCAGAAAAGTTTTCTCGAATTGCGCACAGCATTATGTTCGGCTCCTGTGTTGGGTACCCCCGATTACAGTAAGCCTTTCACATTGTATGTCCACGAGAAGGAGGGCTGTGCATTGTCTGTGTTGACTCAGTTGTTTGGGGGCAGGCAGCGTCCATGTGCCTACTTTTCGTCGACTTTGGATCTGGTAGCTAAAGCATTGCCAAGTTGTTTAAGAGCCACAGCAGCAGCAGCTGTTTCTATTCGACAGTCTGCTGGTCTAGTAATGAATAACACACTGGTCGTGATGGTCCCACATGCAGTAGACACGTTGTTAAATAGAACCAAGACACAGCACTTAACTAGTGCTCGTCTGTCCAGTTACGAACTGACATTACTAGCGAGTCATGTGCACATAAAAAGGTGCAGCTCCTTAAACCTAGCTACGTTGTTGCCAATTGCAGAGGAATCAGATGTTTCAGAACAGCACGATTGTTTTCTCAGAACAGAGGAGGAGACGAAAGGGAGAGTAGACCTATCCGATACTCCTCTTGCTGAATGTGATGGTACATTATGGGTGGATGGTTCATGCTTCAAGCTCCCGAGTGGTGACACGACTGCAGCATATGCTGTCACGACTTTGCATACAGTTGTTGAAGCTGCACGTGTCCCACATAATTCGGCTCAAGCAGCAGAATTAATTGCACTCACGAGAGCATGTGTATTGTCCAAGGGAATGAAAGTGACTATCTACACTGATAGTCAGTATGCATTTGGAGTGGCTCACAGTTTTGGACGATTGTGGAGAGAACGTGGGTTCCTGACTTCGCATGGAGCTAAGATCCAGCATGGTCAGTTGGTGAATGAGCTTCTTGACTCACTGACCTTGCCCCTGCAAATGGCGATTGTGAAATGTAGTGCTCACAAGAAGGTGACTGATGATGCAGGTCGTGGAAATGCATTTGCTGACGAGGTCGCGAAAGAGACGGCAAAAAAATGTAATGAGCCGAATGTATGTTACAGGCCCTGCAAGATGGACTGGTGATGTTGGAATGTGTGAAGACACAATAGAGAGTGTGAAGTCCATTCAAGCTGAGGCCACAGAGAAAGAATTGAGTACGTGGAGAGAAAGTACGTGTAGAATGAATGCAAATGGTTGCTGGATTGAACTATCAGAGCATCAGAGATGGTTGTTACCCGATGCATATGTGTTTGCAGTGGTTACAATGGCTCATGGAATGGCTCATATCAGCGTGAAAGGGATTTGCGAGTTGTTGGCTCCAGTATGGAAGAATTCAGGGATTCCCAAGTGTGCAGAGAATGTTGTCAAGAATTGCATGGTATGTTTGAAACACAACCCAGGTAGGGGAACCCCAACTCCAGCTGGTCATTTTGCACCTCCTACGTATCCGTTCGAGGTTTTGCAGCTAGATTTCATCCACATGGAGAGGTGCAACAATTTAAAATACGTGCTCGTTGTTGTTTGTGCTTTCTCAAGATGGGTAGAAGCCTATCCCCTAAAAGACAATACTGCCTTGTCCACAGCAAAAGCCCTTGTGAAAGAGTACTTCCCCAGGTTTGGAATGCCTAGAATGGTCTGGTCTGATAATGGGAGTGAATTTGTGGGTCGTGTGATGAAGAGAGTGTGTGAAGGGCTAGGTATTAGGCAGAAGTTCCACGCTGCAAATCACCCCCAATCAGCTGGATTAGTAGAATGCTACAACGGCACTTTAAAACTTGAACTGGCCAAAATCCAAGCGAGCACAGGTCTTAAGTGGCCTGACGCTCTACCCTTAGCACTCCTGTCCACTAGAATGACTGTGCATTCACGAGTAAAACTTAGCCCGTATGAGATCGTTTTTGGCCGGCCAGCCAACATATGGGGAGTGCCTAGACCCACGAAATTTAGTGAGCTGGAACACCCTGTTTTGCTCGATTATCTGTATGAATTGACGGCTAAATTGCGTGTTTTGCATCAACAGGTCCACAACACCCTGCCTCCGGTCTCTGAGACTCCGGGTCACACCATTGACCCTGGTTCCTGGATTCTTGTCAGAAACTTTCAAAGAACAAAGAACGACCAGCCCAGGTGGACCGGGCCTCACCTCGTCCTTCTTTATACAAGATCTGCGGTTCGGGTGGAGGGGAAGGCCAACTGGGTCCACGGGATCCATTGTAAGAAAATCCCTTTTCCTCTGCCTCATGACCAGTGGGTCCAGAAGGGTGTCACTGACCCAGAACCTGATACCGTGTCACATGCCGTCCCTTTTAATGATTTGCACGTAAAAAGAACTGACTCTGAACCAGAAAATGAGAACATTTCGCACAAGGCTGTGCCACCATCCAAGCTATTGAACACTGCAGAGCCTGACCTTTTGTTCCAGGATCAGACAATACCTGGAAAACAACGATATAACTTGAGACCGAGAAAAACGAACTAATAAAACAATTTCTTTTGCAAATTTAAGACCAAGATCCATGGACTAATAAACAGATATTTTCTTTTTCCTCCCAAGTACTATTTTTTGAAAGCGCAGCTCTCCCATCTAAGAAACTTGCTTATTTTAGTTTTTTCGAACCGCCATCCGGGTTCCGCTGCTAGGGCCGCGGTTGATTAAAGTCTTTGGGGTGCAGCTGACGACGTTAGGTCGGTAGTTCTGGTTGGTCCAAGGGAGCTGCCCTAGAACCGACCACGTCCACACAGGGTACCGACTGAACTCATCATTTCTTTCGCAACTTTGGCTTTGAAGAAGAACTTCTTCACCTTTGAGGACGAGATGTTCCTACAGATCAAAGGCTCGGCAATGGGCTGTCCATTTGCCCCTGAGATGGCTATTCTGTTCATGGGCCAATTCGAAGAGAAATATGTTTTGAACAACAACCCATACAGAGGTCATATCGCCCAATGGCTCCGTTTCATAGACGACGTGTGGTGTGTGTGGAACGGGACACCGGCACAACTTGAGGAGTTCCACGTGTGGTTGAACGATAGGAGTCCAGATATAAAATTCAGCCTGACGCACAATGAGAAGTCCTTACCATTTCTTGATGTCGAGATATCTGTGAGAAATGATGTGCTCACATGCTCACTTTACCAGAAGAAAACTGACAAGAATAATGCCTTGCATTATAAGAGCTACCACCCGCGGAGTTTAAGAGACAATCTGCCCTATGGACAGTATCTCCGGGTGAGACGGAACTGTTCCACCATTCAACAGTTCGAGTTACATGGACAAGGACTGACTACGAAATTACAGGAACGTGGATACCCTCGCAAGCTCCTAAAACACTCTATGAAGAGAGCGAGATGGACACCAAGGGAACATCTTCTTGAGAAGAGACTGAGACCGACGACGGAAAGGATGGTCTGTGTGTCTACTTTTGGTCCCCATACCAATCAGCTCCAAAACATAATCAGAACAAGTTGGCATTTGGTGCAGGAAATAATGCCTGATATAGGCACACCTCTCTTTGCCTTAAAAAAGAACAGGAGCATTGGCCAAATGATTACATCGACCCGCCCTCCTCCAAAAAAGGATTCACAAGGTACGATTTTTGGAGCCAATCCAGTTTTGGGCCATCGGAAGTGCGGGACATGCTCGGTCTGTAACCTAACAATAGAAGGTTCCCTGTTTACAGATGGCAAAAAGTTCTGGCGACACAATGAACACACGAACTGTAAGACAAAATACACTGTGTATGCCATCCAGTGTCCGTGTAAAAAACTGTACATTGGTAAAACCACGCAGGAAGTCCGCCAAAGAATTATTCAACACCGCTCACGGATCAATAACAAGATCTTGACTGCTCCTCTTGTCTCTCATTTTTTGCAACAGAAACACTCCAGCCAGGATATAAGATGGACTGTCCTGGCGGTTATCAGGGGTGGCAGTGGATATCCTGACCTTCGCCTTTCTCAAAAAGAGGCGTATCTTATCCTGAAGTTCGATACATCCAATTCCGGATTGAACGAGATGTCTGAAACTGTCAATTTATGATTCCGCCCTTGATGTTGTCCAGTTTGGCTGTGCTGCACTACTATAACTTTCGCTGTGTAATTATTTTCCATTTTCTACTCACGTTTTTAACAATATCCACTGAGTCGCACAAGGTCTAGTATTGAGTCACCTTGTCTTTTGAGTCATGGCAGTGTCTATGGGTGCAATGCAATTATTGCTGTTCAGAACTCTGAAATGTACAATGAATTCAGAATTTTCATGTGCTAGATGGGTATATTGGCATGTACTACTGTAGTGAAAACAACGTGTATGAGGACGTGTAGTGATATTGTGTAAATATTGCTCATTTCGACTGATGAAAATGTCTTTTTTTTAAAGTGGCCTTGTAAATATGCCCATGCGCGGGGAGGAATGTCGCGTTTGGATGTGTATATGTACATGCACCATGTTGGGGAAAACAAGGGATATGATGAAATAGAGTGTTATTGTGTAAATGTGGCTCATTGTATTGACCTTGTAAATATGCCCATGTGCGGGGAGGAAAGTCATGAAAATCAGTTGAGCAAGCAGTTGTATTACGAAAATGGGGTTGCTTCTGGCATGCCTCCAAGCATAATATCAGCCGAGACGCTAGTCTTTAGTTGCATCAAAACTACAGATCCCAGCATTCCTCAGGGGCATCACGGTCACTGTGAACCGGATCCAAAATACCTTCTGGTGTCCAGGCGTCCCATCTACAAATTGCACGCCTGTAGAATTATGAAATTGCGAGGCTTTGGGCAGGCTTCCTTGTATAATATCAGCCGACAGGCCAGTCTTCAGTGTTCCCAAAAACTACAGATCCCAGCATTCTTAGGGGCTCCATTCCGTTTTTTGACCACACCCCCTGTTACTGTGAACTGGATTCAAAACACCCACTGGTGTCCCGGCGCTCCACCTACAGACAGCTTGTTCCTGGGAGAGAGTGAGCAACACGGACCTTCTGTGGCTTGATTACTTCATTCAGAAAAGTAAGCATTGCTATGCGCAGCGGTTTGTAACCAGCTCCGCTGCTGCCTCTTGACCCTGGCGCTCACAAAGGGTTTCTCTCTTTTTTCAGCGGGCCAACTTTAACTGCCGGCCTGAACTGAGGCCAGTGACCGGCCGCTTCCCTCCCTGTGGTCTGCATAGCCAGGTAGGAACCTCGCGCAAGCCGTTCTTGGCGATTGGGGGGGTGTTGTGCTGTGCACCCATGCCTTGAGAGATATATATTCCATACTTGATTTTGTATCACCCATCTAGACCTACACGCGCAAAATAATGTGAGCCGCCCTGATACCTGCAAGCTTCTGAAGCCTGACACCACGCCTTAAGTCCTGCTCTGCGCCTATTGCAGGTATGATTCATACATAGGACAGCCCGTTCGCCTTTCCTAGTGCGACCCTTTTAATTCCCGTGCACTAAGCACCTTTATATATGTCTTTTAGGTGTGAACACGACATACCTACGCCACGGCAACCTTTGTGCCCGCGTGCAGGTAAATACTTTCCACTTCTCATGGAGTCTGAGTAGGCATTTTACAGTACGTCAATGTACGTCTGACACCAAATTCTGTACTTTTTTGCAGAATCTGTTTCCCAGTCCCTGTCCTGAAGAGAACCTTGAATACTTAGGTTCGAAACGCGTCGACAATACCACCCTGTGGCTACAACAAAGGGTGCCGCTAGGATGTAAATCATACCACCACTCTGTATCCTAGCCTTGCAACCCTATTTAACATTACACCACAGGCTTTCGTTGACAGGCAGGCTTGTTTTTGATCTCAACCCCGCCTGTCACTTGGTTTTTTCAATCTCTAGGACTGGTTCCCGTTTGTTCGCTTATGGATTAATCTCTGCACTGTATATAATTGCAATTTATTTGAATTATTATACATTTGTGATTGTCTTTTGGTGTGTCTAACCAATCTTTTGTTTGATTCTTTGTTGGAAATTTGTAAATGTGTGCATTTGTAGATACTGTATATATGAACCTTTTGAATTGACAGTGGTTTTGTTTGTGCTTGTGTTTCAAAAAATTGCTGATAAATGTAAAAAAGAAAAATAAACTTGTTTGGAAAATTAAATCCAGTGGTCACACGGTACAGATTGACTGTGTGTCTGGGGAATTGTTTCACGAATAATCCTGTCCAGCCACCCTGTTCTGTTTTTCCTATTGTTGAGATCCGGGTTGGTCAGATGTAGGATCCAATACCTTTACTGTTTCACAGCTAGACTGACAAAAGCACCCCTTAGCAGAGGCAACCTCCCACCGCGGGCAGCACTTTAGAGAGGATGGAGTTTCCTGATGTGGAGAAACCTGCCAAACTAATGAACTGTAAACGCAAATTATGCAACGTGATGACAAAGAAAAGTTTTTTAATACTATGCATTTGTATGTTATTCAGTATGATGATATTTTTGATAAGTTACGTTTTATTCTCTTTTTGTGTAACATTTGCACCCACTGCATCGCCCATACCTCCTCCTACTGTTTCCTCTCATTATTTCCACCCCCTTCCTGACCATGAATCCAATAGAAGGTTAGAGTTCATTAATAACTCCTTTGTTCAACTGTTACACCAACACTAACTAGTAATGAACACGACTAACTGTTGGGTGTGTGGCCTTATGCCTCACACAACAGATAAAGGTATCCCGTATCTGGTTCTGCCTTTTAGTCGTAATGGGTCTGTGTGGGCATACAGAACAATGTTCATATACGCTCGTGAAGCCCACCCCCTACGTTCTTTAAAAGATAACCGTTAGACCTGGCACCTTGGCGTGAGTTTCCCTTCCACTTTTTGCTGTTGTGCCTCAAATGTTTTGCTGGTGTCTGCTACTCAGGGCACTGCGCCACGGCCAACCCGTGCCGCAGTGCAAGTGCTCCCTACTGTAAAGTGTACATGTGATTGATGTCCATGATTGGTTCATTGGATTTACTGTTAGTCCCTAGTAAAGTGCACCAGGAGTGCCAGGGCTTGTGAATGCCAACACTGCTAGTGGGCCTGCAGCGCTGGTTGCGCCACCCACAGAAGCAGCCTTAAAATGTGTCTAGGGTCTGCCATTGCAGAACCTGCGTGCAGTCTGGTACTGTCATGCTGGCTGGGCAAGTGCACACACTTGCCCACCCCTAAACCTTCCCTTAACTTCATATTAGTCACCCCTATGGTAGGCCTGAGGGCAGGGTGCATTGTAAGTGTAAGGTAGAACATGCCCTAATGTGTGTGGCATGTTCTAATAGTGAATTACTGCCAAATTCGTTTTTCACTATTGCAAGGCTACCAGTTCCCTTTAGGCCAGATGGGCTGCTGGAATTATTACACTCTATAATCCCCGCAGGCTCAGGGAACATGGTAGAAATTAATGTTTAGTATGCCTGAACTCAAAATAATAAAATACTTCTTTTAGTAAAGTTTATTTTAATATCCTGTGTTTGCAAATGCTACTTTTAGAAAGTTAGCATTTGCTGGCCTAACCATTTCAGCCCGCCTCTGCTTGGATGTGGATCTGACTGTCTGGTTTGTGTGAGTGACAGGGCTGGGAGTTGACAGGTAGTGAATAGCCAGATGACACCTTAGTGGGTGGTGGGAGTTTCCCCTGAATGATGCATCAGGCTGTGCTCTGCCACCACAATGCTGGCTCCGCCCTCCTGGGGAGCGACTGATGACTCAGCCTGCACCTGGCCCAGGAAGGACCGAAGCTTGTCAACAAAGTGCTCAAGCTGCCTCTGTCTTCACAATGCCGGCTCCGCCTGGGGAGCGGCTGATGTGCCTGCCCTCACACTGCATGCAGAAGCCAGAAGTACCCACAACAAGTGCTCAGAGACTGGAGCAGTTATGCAGAGGCCCCCCTGGCTTGCTAGAACAAAAGAAACTGGGTATAAAAGAAGGAGCCCTGCTCCTTGTAAATTAGATCCTGTTTGTGCTACAGAAGAAACTCTGCCCGAAGAGAAGGACCTGGAAGGACTACAAGGAGGAGTGCTGACTCTGGCCTGTGTCTGGTGCCTTGCTGCCAAAGGAGAGGAAGAGAAAAGCCTACAAGAGACTTTTACTTTTATTTTGAACTTTGTGCCAAACTCTGCTGAGAGATCTCCAAGGGCTTGCTGTTGAACTTGCCCCCTGACCAGCGCTCCAGGAACAGTGAGCGCTACCTTCCCTGACTAAGGCATCAGCTGTGTGTGCTGCTTATCGCTGCAGCGCTGACTGAGGAAGACGAGAGCATCAAGTCCCCCTGCACACCGTGACCGTGGGTGAGCAGATCGCCATAACAACGTGAAGCCCAGCCCGCCGCTGGCCTGAACACCGTGACGGCATCTGCACCTGGCCCCACGAGAGCAAAGTAACGGAGGACCCGTCCGGTCCAAGCACCGAAGTCTACTGGCCTCTGAAACCGAGACTCGCACTGCTCCTGGTCCGCGAGGCCCACGCGGAAAGCGTGAGCTTTTGCCGGCCGGGCCCGATCTCCTCTCTGAAGCGAGCGGAGACAGCGGAACGCGCATTGAGGCGCTGCAAGACACTGAACCTTGCTGAACCTGGGCAGAAGGCCCAAAAGATTGCTTATTGCTAAGAAAGAACTGTGGCAACGTGAAACTAAGTAAACTGGAACCGCTATTGAGAGTTTGAAGACTGTATTTACAAGCCTGCTTGAAATTATATAAAGAAGATATATTTTTACAAATACAGTTTGGTGTCATTGTGTGGTGGGTTGGTTGTGACGGTGTAATATTGCAAATGTTTAACCCTATGTGCCCCAGAGATTAGCCTAAGACTGCTTAAGCCACACTACCTAGAGGGTAAGCAGAGGTTGTCTTGAAGGTAACCCTCAGCCCTGACGGGGAAGAGAGAGTCCCTGCTTGTCGCCAGTGCTGCACTACGCCAACGAGAGACTCCCCCTTCCTACATTGGCAGCAGCGAGAGGATTTCGCGAATTTACATTTGCAGTGTTTTACCTTAGCTACTGACCATTGCATAGTGATTACAGTCCAGTAACTTAGCCACAGACTTTTTGATTTTTGATTTTGCTAAAAGAAGAAGATCCCTAGTGTTGAAACCATGCCTGGCACAAACAGCATTGATGGAGGAGAGTCCATAGCCTCTGGTGCGTTGGAGCTAGAATGGGATGCATCAAAGCTGGATAACTACACAAGAAACGAACTGAAGTTCTTCTGCAGGAAACTCAAGGTTCCACACGTGGGGTGCAGAAACAAACCTGAGCTCTACAAGGCCCTGAAGGCCTGGATGGAATCTAGGAAGGCGCCTGAGGATCAGGATGCACCTGTGGATCCTGTGAGTCTGGAAAAACCAGACAGCGTTCTTAGCTTTGGCAGAGGCCTGTCGCCAGAGGAGCTGGCAGACAGACAGGCAACCAGGGATCATGAGATAAAGCTGGCAGAATTGAATTTAAAGGGCCAAATGGAACTTGAAAGCAAAAGAATGGCTCTGGAAGAGCGAAAACTCCAAATGGAGTATGACGTGAAAATGAGGGAGATGAGTCTAAAAGAGAAAACCTTGGATCATCCTCCCTCTGGTGGCAGCGCAACGCCGGTGCAGGTAGAGTCTAGAGTGCACATCCCCAAAGATGTAGTTAAAGAGTTCTTTAAGGGGGATGACATAGGACAGTGGTTTAGGGCATATGAGGTAGCCATGTTTTCCCACCGGGTCCCTGAGAAGGATTGGGGAGCGGGGTTATGGGGAAGGTTCCTTAGCGAAGGGCGGGACACCCTGCTAGATTTGCCCACTGAAGACCAGAGATCCTATCCCCATATGAAAGAAGCTTTAATGACCAGGTATGGGCTTACCCCTGAAATGTATAGACAGAAGTTTAGGGGGTGTAATAAGCGGCCTGGGAATACCTATGTGGAGTTTGTGACTTTTTTTTGCAGAGCACTGGATGGTTGGGTGAAGGGTAACAAAGTGAATGATTTTCAAGGTCTCTTTGATTTAATTGCATGGGAGCACTTGTCTGATCAATGTTTTCCTGAGTTACGCCAGCACCTGATTGATAGCAAGCTGTCCAACCCGAGGAAGCTTGCTGAGGAGGCGGACCGCTGGCTCAGCACCAGGGTCCACAAGGGTCCAGTGGGAGACTCCGCCAAGGGTGGGCAGAGTCCCCAGCAGAAGAGTGGGGGGGACAAGGGAAAACAGAAAGGGTTCCAAAAAGGCCCCCAAAGTAATCCCCAAGGGGACCAGCTGAAAGGTTCTCAGCCTCCCCCACCCCCAAAGCAGAATGGGGCCCCGACAGGTAGACCTGTTCCAAAGGGGCCCTTCAATTGTTTCAAATGTGGTGACCCGGGGCACATAGCCAGTGACCCCAAGTGTCGCCTGTTTGGAAAACCAGCACCCACTGGTGCTCCGCCCCGACAAGTGACCAGTGTTCACTTAGGAGAAGAAGTGATGGTCCCGGGGGTGGAGATCCTGTTCAGATGACCCTAGTCTCACTAGGAGACAGTGAGATGGTCCCTACAAACTACCTGCCCTCAAACACTAAAAAATATGGGCAGGTGGTTACCATCAATGGTAGGAAAGCTGAGGCTCTTAGAGACACAGGAGCCAGTGTGACTGCAGTGAGGCATCACCTGGTGTCTCAAGAGCAGGTTGTACCCCATGCCTATTGTAGGGTTGTCAATGCTGACAACTCAGAGAGCCAATGTCCAATGGCTCAAGTTCCCTTCGAGTGGGGGGGGTCTCTGGTACTCTGCAGGTCTGTGTGAGGAAAGCCATGCCTGTTGACTGTTTGCTAGGGAATGACTTGGAGGACTCCCCTTGGGAAAAGGTGGAGAAAACAACTCACCTGAAGATGGTGGGTCTACCTGACTGGGCGTGCGTGACCACCCGGTCAATGGCAGCCAGTAGGGGTGATCAAGAGGTCCTGGGGCCTGACGGAGAGGCCCAGGAACCGGCCTTAGGGAGAAGGCGCAGGGTGCACGGGAAACCGGCCCCTGAAGTTCCCACGGTTCAGGAGGAAGCAGACCTTGAGGGGGATGCCCTGGAGCCTACTGGGGAACAGATTGCCGAACTGGGGGACCTGCCTGAGCTGACCCATTGGCAGCAAGAAGGAGGCCCCTCCAGGGAGGAATTCTGCAGGGAGCAGAAAGAATGCCCTTCTCTCGTGGGTATGCGGCAGCAGGCTGCAGACCAGGCCAATGGTGTTCAGGCCAAAACACATTATGTGTACTGGGAGAATGACCTCCTGTATTCAGAGCCTAAGGCTGCTGAACCTGGGTCAGCCCGTGTGCTGGTGGTACCCCAGAAGTTCAGAGCCTTCCTACTGGGACTGGCTCATGATGTGCCTTTAGCAGGACATTTGGGGATGGACAAGACCTATGACAGGCTTGTCACCCACTTCTACTGGCCCCAAATGCACAAGAGCTCAGATGCTCATTGTAGGACCTGTCCAACTTGCCAGGCAAGTGGGAAGAGCGGAGGGAAGAACAAGGCTCCCCTCCAACCCTTCCCTGTGGTCAGTACTCCATTCCAACGAGTGGGTATTGACATTGTTGGGCCTCTGGACCCCAAGACAGCCATGGGCAACAGGTTCATCCTGGTCTTGGTGGATCATGCCACCCGGTACCCTGAAGCCATCCCTCTGAGGACAGTGACGGCCCCCGTGGTGGGGCGTGCACTGATGGGAATTTTCTCCAGAGTGGGATTCCCTCTAGAGGTGGTGAGCGACAGGGGGACCAACTTTATATCCAAGTATATGAAGTCCCTTTGGCAAGAGTGTGGTGTAACCTACAAGTTCACCACACCTTACCATCCCCAAGGAAATGGGTTGGTTGAAAGATTCAACCGAACCCTGAAGGGCATGATCATGGGCCTGGAAGGCCCAATGAGGCGTAAGTGGGACGTCCTCTTACCATGCCTGCTCTTTGCATACCGCGAGGTGCCACAGAAGTCCCTAGGGTTCAGCCCCTTTGAACTGCTGTATGGTCACCCCGTGAGAGGACCACTGAGTTTGGTAAAGGAAGGCTGGGAGCAATCTCCCAGGAAACCTCCCCAGAATGTATATAGCTACATGCTGGCCTTCAGAAACCAAACCAGGCGCTTCAGACAACTTGCTGAGGCAAATCTGGAAGCTAGCCAGGAGGAGATGAAGCGGTGGTACGACCAGAATGCCACTCTGGTAGAGCTTCAGCCTGGACAGGAGGTGTATGTCTTGGCCCCAGTGGAACCCTGTGCACTTCAGGATAAGTGGACAGGCCCATTTGAGGTTGTGGAGCGCAAGAGCTCAGTGGCATACTTGGTGAACATGAAGACGCCCAGGAATCCTTTACGGGTCCTACATGTTAACCGCCTCAAGCCCCACTTGAAAAGGTCCGAAGTGGGCATGCTGTTGGCCACTGATGATGGAATGGAAGAGGAGTCTGAGCCTCTTCCTGACCTCTTAGTGGCCTGTGAGAAAGATGGGTCAGTGGATGGAGTTAACCTCTCACCCACCCTGACCCCTGAGCAACAGGAAGACTGCCGCCAATTGCTGGGGCAGTTTCCAGATCTGTTCTCCCTGGTTCCTAGTGTCACAGATTGGTGCGTCCATGATGTGGACACAGGAGACAGCTTACCTGTGAAGCATAAGGCTTACAGGGTAACTGACAGGGTCAGGGCCTGCATCAAGGAGGAGGTCTCCAAGATGCTTGCTCTTAGGGTGGTTGAGTCTTCCAGCAGTCCTTGGTCCAGCCCCGTGGTCTTGGTCCCAAAGGCTGCTGCGCCGGGAGCCACACCTGAACTCCGGTTCTGTGTGGACTACAGAGGACTCAATTCAGTCACCAAGACTGACGCGCACCCTATCCCCAGAGCTGATGAGCTCATTGATCGGCTAGGGGCTGCCCGGTTCCTCAGCACGTTTGATTTAACGTCTGGGTACTGGCAGATCGCCTTGACCGATGGGGCAAAGGAGAGGTCCGCATTCTCCACACCAGATGGGCATTTCCAGTTTCGGGTTATGCCATTTGGGATGAGGAATGCCCCTGCCACCTTTCAGAGGTTGGTCAACCAGGTGTTGGTTGGGCTGGATGAGTTCAGTGCCGCCTACCTGGATGACATCGCAGTGTTCAGTGGCACCTGGACAGAACACCTGCGACACCTCTGGGAAGTGTTGATGGCGCTGCGCAAGGCAGGCCTCACAATCAAGGCAAGCAAGTGCCAGATTGGGCAGGGTTCAGTGGTGTACTTGGGACACCAAGTGGGGAGTGGCAAGGTGGCACCCTTGCAACCCAAAATTGCAACCATCCTGGCTTGGGAACCCCCCAAGACCCAGACTGCAGTGAGAGCCTTCCTGGGGCTCACTGGGTATTACAGGAGGTTTGTCAAGGGCTATGGCACTATTGTGACCCCCTTGACAGAGCTGACTTCTAAGAAGCAGCCCAGGAATGTGATTTGGACTGACACCTGTCAGAAGGCTTTTGACACCCTGAAGACTGCCATGTGCACGGCGCCCGTGCTCCTGGCTCCTGATTTCTCCAAGGAATTCATAGTGCAAACAGACGCTTCAGAGCATGGTGTAGGGGCTGTTCTCTCACAGATGACTGAGGAGGGCTGGGACCAACCCGTAGCCTTCATCAGTAGGAGGTTACTTCCACGGGAAAGTAGGTGGAGTGCAATAGAGCGAGAAGCATTTGCTGTGGTCTGGGCGCTGAAGAAGCTAAGACCCTACTTGTTTGGGTCTCACTTCCGGGTTCAGACAGACCACAGGCCCCTCAGATGGTTGATGCGAATGAGGGGTGAGAACCCAAAACTGTTGAGGTGGTCCATCTCCCTTACAGGGTATGGACTTCACGGTGGAACACCGCCCTGGCACAGATCACGCCAATGCTGATGGTCTGTCCAGATTTTTCCGCCTTAGTGATGAGGAACTCCCTGGGGAAGGGTAGTTCCCCCCACATTTCAGCTGGAGGGGACACGTGTTAGACCTGGCACCTTGGCGTGAGTTTCCCTTCCACTTTTTGCTGTTGTGCCTCAAATGTTTTGCTGGTGTCTGCTACTCAGGGCACTGCGCCACGGCCAACCCGTGCCGCAGTGCAAGTGCTCCCTACTGTAAAGTGTACATGTGATTGATGTCCATGATTGGTTCATTGGATTTACTGTTAGTCCCTAGTAAAGTGCACCAGGAGTGCCAGGGCTTGTGAATGCCAACACTGCTAGTGGGCCTGCAGCGCTGGTTGCGCCACCCACAGAAGCAGCCTTAAAATGTGTCTAGGGTCTGCCATTGCAGAACCTGCGTGCAGTCTGGTACTGTCATGCTGGCTGGGCAAGTGCACACACTTGCCCACCCCTAAACCTTCCCTTAACTTCATATTAGTCACCCCTATGGTAGGCCTGAGGGCAGGGTGCATTGTAAGTGTAAGGTAGAACATGCCCTAATGTGTGTGGCATGTTCTAATAGTGAATTACTGCCAAATTCGTTTTTCACTATTGCAAGGCTACCAGTTCCCTTTAGGCCAGATGGGCTGCTGGAATTATTACACTCTATAATCCCCGCAGGCTCAGGGAACATGGTAGAAATTAATGTTTAGTATGCCTGAACTCAGAATAATAAAATACTTCTTTTAGTAAAGTTTATTTTAATATCCTGTGTTTGCAAATGCTACTTTTAGAAAGTTAGCATTTGCTGGCCTAACCATTTCAGCCCGCCTCTGCTTGGATGTGGATCTGACTGTCTGGTGTGTGTGAGTGACAGGGCTGGGAGTTGACAGGTAGTGAATAGCCAGATGACACCTTAGTGGGTGGTGGGAGTTTCCCCTGAATGATGCATCAGGCTGTGCTCTGCCACCACAATGCTGGCTCCGCCCTCCTGGGGAGTGACTGATGACTCAGCCTGCACCTGGCCCAGGAAGGACCGAAGCTTGTCAACAAAGTGCTCAAGCTGCCTCTGTCTTCACAATGCCGGCTCCGCCCCCCTGGGGAGCGGCTGATGTGCCTGCCCTCACACTGCATGCAGAAGCCAGAAGTACCCACAACAAGTGCTCAGAGACTGGAGCAGTTATGCAGAGGCCCCCCTGGCTTGCTAGAACAAAAGAAACTGGGTATAAAAGAAGGAGCCCTGCTCCTTGTAAATTAGATCCTGTTTGTGCTACAGAAGAAACTCTGCCCGAAGAGAAGGACCTGGAAGGACTACAAGGAGGAGTGCTGACTCTGGCCTGTGTCTGGTGCCTTGCTGCCAAAGGAGAGGAAGAGAAAAGCCTACAAGAGACTTTTACTTTTATTTTGAACTTTGTGCCAAACTCTGCTGAGAGATCTCCAAGGGCTTGCTGTTGAACTTGCCCCCTGACCAGCGCTCCAGGAACAGTGAGCGCTACCTTCCCTGACTAAGGCATCAGCTGTGTGTGCTGCTTATCGCTGCAGCGCTGACTGAGGAAGACGAGAGCATCAAGCCCCCCTGCACACCGTGACCGTGGGTGAGCAGATCGCCATAACAACGTGAAGCCCAGCCCGCCGCTGGCCTGAACACCGTGACGGCATCTGCACCTGGCCCCACGAGAGCAAAGTAACGGAGGACCCGTCCGGTCCAAGCACCGAAGTCTACTGGGCTCAAGCGCCGTAGATTCCCCTGCAAAGACGGACTGCCGCCCTTTGTCCTCTCCCTCGAACAGCGTCCTGCCTTCTGCCCCGCTGAACGGAGCACCAGCGCGACCAGCACTTTGGCTGGGTACGTCCCGCACTTGGGGACCGTACTGCCACTGCGCCACACCTAGCTGCCGCCGTCAGGACCGAAGCGAACCCTGAGAAGGGGGCCTGTGAACCCATCGAGCACCGCCGCCCGCCCGGGAAGCAACGCGACGTGGGACAGCTCCCCTGGAAGCCGTCCGCTTCAGAAATCCAAGGTACTGTGTTCTTTGTCCTCACGGTGCGAGCGTCCTGCGACCTGAGCTCGCACCGCGCTGCCTGCTTCACAGCGCGAGCCGCCTCTGAAACCGAGGCTCGCACTGCTCCTGGTCCGCGAGGCCCACGCGGAAAGCGTGAGCTTTGGCCGGCCGGGCCCGATCTCCTCTCTGAAGCGAGCGGAGACAGCGGAACGCGCATTGAGGCGCTGCAAGACACTGAACCTTGCTGAACCTGGGCAGAAGGCCCAAAAGATTGCTTATTGCTAAGAAAGAACTGTGGCAACGTGAAACTAAGTAAACTGGAACCGCTATTGAGAGTTTGAAGACTGTATTTACAAGCCTGCTTGAAATTATATAAAGAAGATATATTTTTACAAATACAGTTTGGTGTCATTGTGTGGTGGGTTGGTTGTGACGGTGTAATATTGCAAATGTTTAACCCTATGTGCCCCAGAGATTAGCCTAAGACTGCTTAAGCCACACTACCTAGAGGGTAAGCAGAGGTTGTCTTGAAGGTAACCCTCAGCCCTGACGGGGAAGAGAGAGTCCCTGCTTGTCGCCAGTGCTGCACTGCGCCAACGAGAGACTCCCGCTTCCTACAATAACCCCAAGAATAGTGCTCTAGTTAGGGGTATAGTCGACATGATTAAGGGAGAAATCTCTTATGAAAATACCCCGAGCGAAGAGATATTCGCATATGTAAATTGGAACGTGACCGGATATGAAGCCACTCTTAGTGAGAAACAGCAAGCTAAAGGATCCTCCCCAATCTGGATTGTACCCCATCAGGGTCACCTGTGTCTGCAAGGTACTGGCAAGAATCCCAGAGCTCAGCTAGGGAAGAGTATCTGTACAGAAACTTATGTTTTTGGATCTCAGACTTCCCCTGCGTTTTCGGCCGCTAAGGGTACTTATTTCATCTGCCATGATAGAGCCTATACATGGTTGCCCCCTGACTTCTCGGGCTCATGTTTTGTTTCATTCCTGTTACCTCCCACCTACACAGCAGCGGCGGGTTACCACAGGACAAGGGTAGTTAGAGGTGTCTTGAGTGAAGAAGACACTGCAGGTCAAGAATTTGGGGACTTTGCAAAGGGTTTTCTGCCGTTCTGGGGATCTATGGCTAACAGTAGGAACCTAAGGCAACTGACAAGGGTAGTTGAGTCCACCGTGATTGAAACTGCCGGTGCCCTTAGTAACCTGACTGCTGAGCTCCAGTCGGATCGTCTTATGACCCTTCAGAACAGGGTCGCATTAGATGTCATCCTTGCAGACCGAGGTGGAGTATGTAAATTGATCCAATCGAGTTGTTGCATTTTCATCCCAGATAACGCTCCAACAGTGTACCAGGCCATCTCCAAACTACATAAGATTTCCGAATCTATTCATGTGGATAAAGGAGATTGGTCGTTAATGGGATGGTTCTGGGAACTGATATCTGCCTGGGGATGGAAAATTCTAATGGTCATTGGGATGGTCTTAGCCATTCTTTTCCTGTTCTGTCTGTGCATACAGTGTGCTCCTGCAATATGTGGCCTCTGTGTTACATCATGTGTAAGGAAGCCTGTGTCAAGAGATGAACTAAGTACTAGGATGATGTTACAGCAACATCTCAATGACTTTAGGAATATAGATCTGGACTCAGACTAACATGGGGATAGATTAATTGCCTATGCAAGGGCAAAAGGAGGGTTTGTGGTTCTGAAAATTCAGGATTCATATAATCGTTCTGGACTCGAGAATTAAAACTTCGTCGAAATATGATGAATTTGGTATCAAAAGACCGAGAATGACGAGCGCACCATGTACATGTATTTTCAGCACATTCAAGTGACGATATCACCTCGAAATCGTCATTTTCGTTCTGAACCCTTGGCTTCCGTTTATGTGTTGCCCTTTACATAGGCCTTAATCCAGCTGAATTCAATTCCACAAGGACACATACTCCTTAATCGACTTTTCTTTGACCTATGCAAGTTGGCACCATTGCCCCAGGCCAAACTCGTTAGGTCAGTTCCCCTCCCAGTGGCCGAACAAGATAGCATCAAGGCTCAACAAGCCATAAAACCATTTCAGCGCGCACACCTGCCGTATCTCGCTCACATCTGTCTCCACTCCTTTTCTTCATTTTCTTTATGATGGGGAGGTGCCCGTTTTTATTGGGGGTCCAGCGATATCTGATGAAATGTTGGGCCTTGCCAGGTGATTTGTTATGGGCAGCACGACATGAAATATGTACATGTCATCATGACTCTGCTTTTCTTTTGTAACCAAAACCTGTAAATGATATATTGCAAATTCGAAGAATGTTTGCCTGAAGCCGAATATTCTGTATAAAGAGAGAAGCCTGACTTTGTAAATTCGAGCAGTCTCCTGAGAATATACTTCCCCGTGTGTTGTACTTTTAGGACACTTGTTACCTTGGTTGCAGCCTATAAATCGATCTTTGACTTCACCTAGAAGACTCTGAGTTTCTGTGGTCTGGATCATGAAGAACCCGAGGTCTCTGGGTGTACCCTGACACCGCTGGGTTACCGGTTCTGTGCCAGTTCTTAAAAACCCAGTACCTCACCGGGCGACGCTAGACAGCCAATAGCGAGCATCATTACTTCTTGCCTTGCTAACGAGCCAATCATAGTTCAGAACGAGCATGTCACGTGTGCCTTTGACCAACCAGCACTCTCCTTATAACGCAACACTTTCCGCCCGTTCGGTGCCTCCACAGTCGGTTCAGACGCCGGCTAAGGAGTACCGACGGTTAGGTAAGATTGTTTTTCTGCCTTTGCCAACAGCGTAGACCCATTATTTAACGCGCATTTTGCTAGAGATAGACGAGCCTTTTCTCTATATCGAGTTCGAGTTTTTGGACTCACTAATTAATGCGCACTCCACCAGAGACATACGAGCTGTTTCCCTACGTGGGTGTTTAGATTGATACCCCGGAAGGGTGTACGAAATTGAAGTGAGGTTATTGATGACTCCGTTTTGGTTTACACTGAAATGGGGTTACTGAACACCTTCCGTTTCTTTAATTGCTTTGCATACCTCCAGTTCATGGAAGGTTTTTTAATGTGAAGGTTTTTGCACACTTTGGTAAACATGTTTTCATTCATTTTTACGTGTTCTATAGAGCGGTGCTTCACTCTACTCCTGAGCCACTGCCAGGTGGGGTGAGGTCTTCACGTCTCACAGACTATGGTAAGATGTTATTTCTATACAATTTGGCATATAAACTATATATCCAGATAGTGGTCACTTAACTACACTACTGTTATGAGTGTTTTTAGTCAATACCATTAGTTTGACTCGGTCTAAGGTCCATACTGATTGTACCTAGTTTCTATGTGAGTTGATGTGGGTATTTAGCTAGTCTGACCCTTGACCCCTGTTTGTTCTGACCTTTCAGTGAACGACATTAGCCGTGAGCTAAAGACAAGACCCTTCACCTGGAGACTGCAGGTGATTTGTTGTACTTGTCTGTCTTATACTGTCACCTATTATTTAAACATATATTTTTTGCAGTAGCATTCGATTGTTATGAGGTCCTGAAGAAAGCAAGGACAACCATGTCCATATATTGCTGAAACATGTTGGCCTGGCTCCATTTCTAGACAGCGCATTTTTCAAACTGTCTTTAAATAATTTTTATTTTGGCGAAGCGAGCATCATCCGAATAAAGTTTGTTCTATGCTCCTTTATCCAATTTTAGATACACTTTTTGTACTTTTACTTTTTCACGTTTAAGTCCTGTTTTTGCACTGCACCCCCCCAGTCACACCACGCTTCACCACTTATCAGTCTCAGAGAGTGGTAGACCATACTATTGCTCGTTCAGCGGAGGAGAACTATTTACCACCTGGTCTCCTCACGTCTGTAAAACACATACTTGCATGGATGGTTCCAAAAAAATCCCAAATGATGAAGGGCGGTTTCGAGGGGTGACTGATGGGTATCTTTGACCATCCATCGAGTTGTCATTGCATACCTTTTTTTGTAGTCAGTCTGGGTTTTTTGTTTTGGCTGGTTTACTGCCCACTATAACCTCACTTTTCTTTCAGACCCTCTGGAACCCTGTTGTTGTTCAATATGAACTGTAAACATATTGAAGAACATCCTCTGGGTGATAGAAGACCCACCACTGGATGAAGTAAATCTGTCAAGGCCTTTGAACAATCTATGGTGTGGGTCAAAGAGGTAAATGAGGACAAGCAAAACAGCAAAACTGGTGAAGTATGTTTCACACTAGCAATACATATAAAGGGATTGTGTATACGAAAGGAAAACGTTATCAAAGTATATATGCTACTGGTGTGGGAGCAATTTCCATGTGGTAAATTATAATGGATATCTGGCTATGAAGAAAGATTGCAGTGTCTGCAAACCAAATGACAGGGGCATTTTGCTTAAATGTGCAGACAAAGGAACAGAAGTGGAAGAGTACAGTTGGCTCAAGTTTTTTAGGATAGCACAGGTGACACAGTTGTGGATGAAGAGATGTCAGACAGTATAACATTGGTACTAATAGTGAGAGAAGAAGGAGAACAAGTTCACAACCAACCGTCCAAGCTACCCATGTGCATTCTGAGAGTAATTGGGGTTGATGTAACATTCCTATCAGAGTCTGGTTCACCTTTCACTATTATTGCAAAGGACATTTTTGAAACTGTCTTCTCCTACAAAGTTGTACGTTGAATTGCTCCTGATGTCAGAGCTGGATCTTATGATGGGGATGTACTACATATCTTTTGGTCCTTTGTGGCAGCTGCGGAAATTAAAAACAGGTCTGTCGGGATCTAAATTTACGTTGCTAGAAAAGAGATTTGCATACTAGATTGAATGACCAAAGGTCTCTTGAAATAAAACTCAATCCATGTGATTCGGATCCAATGATGGTAATCACAGAAAGTTAAGAACATGTTTCCTAAAGTATTTAACAATGGTAATGGCAAAAACTAAAAGAGCGCCCCTTTGCATAAACTTGAAGAGAAACACAACCCATGTGAAAGAAATGTTCCTTTCAGTGTCTGTAGGGGACTCCAACTGCTACAGGAGAATCTCTAAAGAGAAGGCATCATCGTAGAAACTGAAGGCTTGGATTGGATTTCCTAACCAAGAAATGCAATGGGGACTTGAGACTGTGTAGATTTATGTCCTAAATGCTAGTATCACCATTGATAGTCATCTGTTGCCTAAAGGGAACAACCTCCTGGCTATGTTAGATATTGCATCCTTTTTTCCCACATTGGATCTCCGTAGAGTTTATCACACAATCGAACTGGCTGAGCAGTCTAGATCACTCACTGCATTTGCAGGGTATCAATTCACCAAAATGCCTGGGGTAGCGGAAGGGATATTGT
The DNA here is from genome assembly GCF_964261635.1 of Lissotriton helveticus. NCBI lineage: Eukaryota > Metazoa > Chordata > Amphibia > Caudata > Salamandridae > Lissotriton > Lissotriton helveticus. The sequence goes on from NC_136072.1 coordinate 783,562,865, forward strand.
GAGAAAGGGCCTCTTTTTGCATGGTGGGCCCCTAGTTTTGCCTGGTTTTGAAGTGGTTTCAAATGTAGTTCACAGGGTCCCTGCCAACCAGGTCCCCTGTGCCAGTGCTTCTTCCCCAAAACCAAATCCCCAATTGCTACTTCTAACCCTTGTAAGTCCCTGGTAAATGGCACCCTGGGTACCAAGCGCCTGGGAACTGAAGAGGGTCCCCTAGGTCCCCCCTCACTGGGACCATGCCACTGCCCTTGAAGGCCCTTGTGAGGGAGAAAACGACAAAGTTGACATGGCACCCTGCCTGGGTGCAATACCAAATGCCACTGCCTGAAGGCAAAGGTAAGTCACCCATCTAGCAGGGTGCACTATACCACTGGTGAGGGCACATCAGCATGAGTAAATATGCCCCTACAATATTGAGGTCCATTTCCTAATATTGTAAGTGCCAGGGAAGCCATAGAGACTACATGGGCTGGAAACTTAACAACTCTAGTTCCCCAGACCCATGGTGGCTTCACTGAACCCAGAAGTGTTTGGTACCAAACTACTCCTTTCAATAAATCCACATTGATGCTAGTGTAGAATGTATTGTACCATGTACACAGAGGGCACCTCAGAGGTGGCCTCCGAAAACCCACCAACCCTGGAGTCGTCTCTGACTGGCTGTAGGCAGCCAGCCACCACCAGACATGTTTCTTGACCCCTGGGTGGAGAGAACCTGCTCCCTCGGACCAGAAACAATGCACATCCTGGGCAGAGGTGTCACACCTGCTCCCCCATGATGGGCCAGTGCTCAGAGGGGCAAGTTTCAAATGCCTGTCACCTTTGTAATCCGGCCCCCACTTTGGGCATAAAAAACATTGGGAAAACTAGGAAGAATAGGAAGTGTGCTCCCCTCTGCCAACCCCACGCTTAAGGTGGGGAAGGCGAGGTGAAGCACATCTTTCAGTCCCCATCATCTTGAAGATGGGGACACCCCTCTAATCAAGGCTAGGTCTATGCCCCCTCCCACAGGAGCATGGCATAATAGAGGGTGTAGTCATCCCAGGTAAGGTGCATAGTGTCCCTACCTGCTACTCACCTAAAACGCCTTCTACATTTAGTATTTAGATGGCTCCCCCAGACCTAGAAACTATATATGCGATGACCTAAGAAGAAAGAAGATAACTCTGCAGAGAAGACTGAAGACGACGACTGTCTTGGTCCCAGCCCTACCGGCCTGTTTCCAGCTTCTGTGAACCTGCGACCAGTATTGCAGCCAGCTACTTCTGGAAACCTTGGGAGGACTGCTGCCTTCGAAAAAAGACTCCAATCTCCTGTGGATAATGGACATGTCCAAGAACAAACAAACTCCAAGGACTCTGGATCCAGGCGGATCCGCGTCTCCTTCTCACTCTGCACCCGACGCCCACGGCCCGAGTGGCTCACCTGTGCAGTGAAGTCTCCCCAGCGATCCTGACTACTTATCCAGTGTTGGCTGACTGCTCTGGACCTCCACGACAGTGCCTGCAGTGTGAAACCAGAGGTTCCCCCTGACTGCGACCGGCTCTGGTATGAAGACTCCGATGTTGAAAGACACACCTGAACCCAAAGCCCCTGGGCCTTGGTGAGCTGATCCGACGGTGCACCTATCCCCTACATCTCCACTTACCTCTGCTGTCATTGGTCTTCCTTCTGTAACCTCCGGTGCCACGCCTACAGCCTCTTTGCGGAAAGAAGAATCCCCATAGAAAATAATTGGGCTCCTGACGTAGAAATTTCACCCTGCACCCTGTACCTCTGGTGGTGTATGTTTGGTGCTGCTTTGTGGCCTCTCCCTGTGCTTAATCTAACATTTAAAGCTTGGCCCCTGTAATCGATCTACTTACCCGCAAGCAGTGTGACTCCAGGCACCCCCTGTCTCCATTGGAAATCATTGGGCCGAATTCTGAATTTGACTTTTGCACCTGGCTGCCTCTGTGCTGCTGCTGGTGCAGTTTTGGTACTTACCTGACCCCTGGCTCTTGCTAAATGTTGGGTCCGAAGACTGGATCTGTAAGTGCTTTACTTACCTGGTTAACAGCAATATTGTTTTCCGCAAAGGATAACATTGAACTGTTCGGCAAAGTTTCAAAGTGTCGATTTTTCAAAGTGAAAAGTTTTTTTTTTTTAAAACATACTTACCTTATTAAGAAGATATTGGTCTTAAAAAAAAGTATAAACAAAGTATAGATAAGTACCTGATTAGGAGGACCTATCCAGTCACCAATGCTAGCAATATCACCACAAGCTAAGCCATGGCTCTGGTCACTTTGGACTTGGGGGTGGGGGGAGTGGTTAGACAAAAAGAAGTAGTTGGGTCTCCAACCGTCCCTGTAGATTGTCTGCTTGGAAATGATTTGTAGACTTCCCCTTGACTGAAGTCGAACTGGGGACCCATGCCAGCAAGGTAAGTCTCTCAGGGTGGGGTTTTTATTACAACCAGAGCACAGAGCAAAGCTGTGAGTGGAAAAGAGGTGCTGGATCCTAGAAGAATGGACCAGCCCTCCAAGAGCAAGGGCAAGACTTGGGGACCAACTTCTAAACAGACCGCAAGTCATAACCCCTCTTCTCAGGACGAGGACTTGGTATTCTCAAAGGAAACTTAGCATGAAGAGGTTGGGCCTTAACAGGCAGATCTCTTGGGACCAGGGGACCTTCTAGGATCGATCTGTGCTAGGGACAAGAAACCTTTCCCACTCTTGAAAGCCTGAGACCAAAAACTGCTGCACAGGAAAAGTGTGATATCAGTGGCACCCACAGAGTCTATACACTGAGGCGAGAGACCCCAAAACTGGTGCAACCAGGAGGGTGGTAGTGCCTCAGTGTTTTAGAGAGATCCTCCTTACTTTGGCCCCTGATATCCTTTTAGCTGGGCACCTTGACCAGGATAAACTTGGAGTAGACTGGTCAATCACTTCTACTGGCCAGGGATGTCCCAGAAGGTTAATTTGTCAGTCCTGCATCATCTACCAAGCCTGTGGCAAGGCAGGTGGCCACCGAAAGGCCCTCTTAATTCCACTTCCAGTGGTTGAGGTACCCTTTGTAAGGGTATGGGTGACATTGTGGGCCCCCTTGCCCCTCAAACAGCCTCAGGTAACAGATATATTCTGGTGGTAGTGGATCATGGCACCAGGCATCCAGAAGCTATTCCACTAAGGACAACTACTTCTCCAGCAGTCGCAAATGCCCTCCTTGGTGTCTTTACCAGAGTTGGTTTTCCAAAGGAGGTAGTATCATACAGAGGTACAAACTTCATGTCTGCATACTTAAAACACATGTGGGATGAGTGTGGAGTGAACAACAGATTCACCACACCCTATCACCCACAAACCAATGACCTGGTAGAGAGATTCAACCAGACATTTAAATGCATTATTGGTGGGCTCCCTGAAAAACTCAGAAGGAGATGGGATGTCCTACTTCCATACCTGTGTTTTGCCTACAGAGGTGATGTTCAATGAACGAATTTCCACTTTGGCTGTTCTATATTTCTTGATGGGTATTTTCACCTACGAAAGTTAACCTGAGTGTCTTGTTACTGATAATGGGGTGTAATTTGCGTCTGAAGGAATGAGGGCTTCCCGGAACACTCATAATATAAAACATCTCAGATCAACACTTAATGACCCCTTGTGTAATAGGTTAGTAGAATGATTTAACAATTGGGTTTATTTGAAATGGTTCCCTGTACTGTAGTCATTAAGAAGAATCTTTGGGCATATGGAATTTCCCCAAATTCTGTAACAGGCTGTAGGAAGGTGGCTACCTGACTATGGTTACCCCAGATTTTTTGCCTGTGTTTAGCTGGTTTTTTGACTTAGTTGACCTGGTTCCCTGCTAATCAGGGCCCCAGGCCATCTGCTCTCTCTGTAAAATGGATTCCATGTACCCTAGGTACATACCACAATTGGAAATGGACTCCTTGTCAGCCCCTGTAGAATGCACTATAGGTGCACAGGGCACAGGAGCCACTAAGGCCTACCAGGGGCTGCAGCATATCTTTTGCCACCCCTGGCTGGTTCTTAAATTGACACAACTGGCTGATCACTCAGCTGGGGTAAGGTGGTGTACACACCCCTTGCTTAGATATAGTATACCTATGTCTAAACCTATATCTGGACACATGTAAACCTGTGAGCCACTCCTATAGACAGGCCTCACCAATCCTGGAGGCTGGGTGCATGGTTTTTATGTGAGATGGAGCTCTAGCATGAGCTGAGCCTGTCTGCAGCCGTCGGGAACAAATCCCTAAGCTGTTTCAGGATAATGCCATACCATATACTATTAAGTGCCTTATAATCCTCGCGGTTATTTAGCAACTTTGGTTTGGCTTTATCAAAACATGTCGTGTAAGGTGTCATACGCTTTGGAATACCATCCCCTCGCCAGTTCTGGCGACGGGGATGGCATTCCACCCCTCTAGAGGGGTAAGACATGTTACTTTGCTTTAATGCGGTTGATTTCTCCAAAGACCTTAGGATCCACAAAATGGATGCCTCTGCCACAGACAAATGTCTGGACCCCTGGAGCTGACCGAAACCCAGTCAAGGGGGTCCTGGACAAAGGGTTTCCTGTCACAGGAGGGTGTCACCGCCCTCCAGACAGGAGATAGTGTATTGTAGCAGGGAGGTTTGAAAGAAACCAGACACTGCCTGGGGCGCACAAGGCTGCCCCTTGCATAATCCGGCCAAACCGGTTCTGGGGCACTCCAGCCCTCGTGCCAGGGCGGCCTGGATCAAAGGAAGGGGGTGTATCCACCCACTTCCTGGGTCCCACCCATAGGAGGGGACCTAGCAGGTAATCACGCCCACCAGATTCGAATAAGAGTGGGAGCAGTGCCAATGCACATCAGATTTTCTGGAAGAAACATTTGAAACGATATTCTGGACCCTTCGCCCTCCATCTCAACGTGGAAGCCCGAAGAATCTCCCTTGTGGTCAAGGAGTGACCACCCTGCAGCAGCAGGCACCATCCAGCCCTCGACGTCTACTTGGTTGCAGTTCCCGCCGGAACTCGAGCGACTGAGATCGACGAGATCAAGCCTGCCCAGCTTCTAACAGCCCGATCCACAGTCCCTGCAAAGCTGAGACCCGTGGAGGCGACCGGAAGCGTGGGGCACGCCATCTTGAAGTGACCACGAGACGCTGACCGTGCAGCCCACGAGTGACCCTCGAAGCTGTACACCGGGGTTTGAGAAGCCCCCACCCTGAGCTACTCCTGAGCCGAAGTTCAGCCCTCCACACTCGACGAGTGCTGCGTGGGGCCCTTTGGCACGATTTGGCTCAACGCGTTGGCCCGGTCACTTGCCAGCTGGCTTGTGGTCCCTGTGCCGACGAACTACAAAAGAAGACTCGTGATTCTGGTTGCTCCAGATCCACACCAGCTCCCCTGAAAGGGAGCTCCGACTCTGACCTTCCTGGTCCGAGTGAGACGCCATCTTCCAATCCCGCGTGGATTGCTCTTACCAAGGCTTGTTTGCTCCAAACCGGAAGCCGACTGCACCGACGGTGAGAGCCTGCGTGGGACAGATCGTGACCTGCTCCTGGACGTCGCAGATGCCCCAGAGCCCACGTGACAGCGAAGAGAAGCGCCTCGACGACCACCTGATTGCGCCCGACATTGCCTGGTTCCGTCTTGGTTCCACCCTGGTCACTGCTGAGTGACCCAGACTCTGTCCCCTCTGCTTTCAGGTACTCTACAACTTGAGTCCACCCTTGGACTCCACCGGACACTTCGTCTTCACCCTGCCTGCAGCCCTTTCAGCTTCAAGCACCAAGAGCCTGCGTGTCAAAACCCGACGCCACTTCGACCCTGTGCACCCACTTCCTGTGGGTGAGGTAACTTTGCTCCGCCGGTGTTCCCACACTGGTGCACACCTCTAGGGTCTGTGTGTTAAGTTTTGTTCCTCTAGGTTCAGCGGAAGTGTCCTTAAACTTTAACTATTTGACTTTTACGCACCATTGGTTAACATTGGTGCATGCGTGCGCTTTCCGCACATCTCCCGAATCCCGAGGGCCATTCCCGACTTCAGCATTGCTTGTCCTGACTGCTCCCAGCGATTCCCTAGGCCCTAGGCCTAACCACTGTTCGAGTGGCCTCTCTTATACCACTTGTTTAGTATATGGTTTGAGTGGCCCCCTGCCCTCATCCATAATTGTGCAACTTTGTATGTTTAAACAGTGCTTTTGATTTAACGCTTGTGCCCCTTTATTCATAAAGAATACTGGGGATTGTTTTTAGTAATAAACACATATATTTTTATAATATATACTTGTGTGGTGTCCTTTCATTTGGTATTACAGGATTGTATGTGGTAAAACAGCTCGCTTAACACGACCTCTTAAGTTAAGCCTTTAGGCTGCTTAGTCCATGCTACCCCTAGGATAGCTTGTCTAATAAGGTTGACTTACAACCAGACACCATAAGGGGATTGTTTGGTCAGGTAGTAGGTGGTTCCAGAATTGGAAACATCCCCTACCAGGCCAACTTCTCACATTGGTGAGCAGCGGTGCGGATTTGAGCTTGCTGTTGTTTTACCATTGCAATCTTTATATCAAATTGAAAGATCACATCAAGTACCTCTAGGTACATATAAAATCAAAAGCTTAGCATATTAAGTTCTACTGAACTTAGTAGTTGTAGGTTGAAGGGAGTAGCACACCCCTGACTACAACTCACTAGCAAGGTCCAGTAGGAAAACACTTAGTGTAGGTAAGTGCACCACTTACACCTCACTAGTAACCATGTCCGACACAGGAAAGGCCTCAGGGTCTAGTCCTGTGACAGTTGACCCTACCCAGGCAACTTCTGGATATGACAAACTAACCCGCAGAGACTTGATTGTCTTGTGCAAAGCAAGAGGGTTAAAAAGGGGCAGAAGCCCCACCTGCCTAATCCTGATAGAACTCCTAGAACAGGATGACTTAGAGAAGGCAAAAGCAGCTTCCCTAGATACAGGAACTGGAGGGAACCCCCCTGCAGTTGATCCCCCTGAAGAGGAGGATGATGATGACTTGGATGAGGACTCAGAGGTTGAGGACTTAGAAGTACAGGATCAGGGTAGCCAGGTTCCAGTTGGTAGGCTTAGCCAGGCCAACTTGGACCTACTGGGGAATGGAGAGGGCCAGCACCTCCCCAGAACCCAACATATGATTCCCCCAGGCAACAGAAGAGTGAGATCTCCCTCAGGGGACTCTCATCTTTCTAGTGCCTCCAGAGAATCACAGAGGGGCATGAATGCTTCTCAAAAGTTAGAGCATAGGGCCAGAATGAGGGCTGTCAAACTCCAGATAGAGAGGGAGGAGGTAGCCTTGGCTCAAGCTAAACTTGCCTTGGCAAGAGAGCAGAAATTGTGTGGCTTAGATGCCACTGGTGGCAGCAATATTCCTAAAGAGAAACCCAGGTCCTATGATAGTAGAAACCTGACAAAGATTGTGCCCCCCTTCAAAGAAGGGGATGACATCCACAAATGGATGACTGCTCTTGAGAGAGCCTGCATGGTACAGCAGGTTCCTGAGGAACAGTGGGCAGCAATCTTATGGTACTCCTTTTCAGAGAAAGGGAGGGACAAGCTCCTCACTGTCAGACATGAGGATGCAAACAATTACAAAGTCCTGAAGAGTGTTCTGATAGATGGGTTTGGCTTAACCACTGAACAGTACAGGTTCAAGTTCAGAGACACCCAGAAGACACAGACTCAGGACTGGACTGATTTTGTAGATTGTGCTACTAAGGCTCTGGAGGGTTGGCTACATGGCAGCAAAGTACATGACTTTACAGGATTGTATAATTTGATTATGAGGGAGCAGATCCTAAGTAATTGTCAGAACCAGCTCTTACACCAGCACCTGGTAGACTCTGATCTGACCTCTCCCCAAGAATTGGGAAAGAAGGCAGACAAATGGGTCAGAACCAGGATTAGGCCTAAGAATCAGGACAGTAACCAGAAGAAGGAGTCTACCCAGCCTCAAGATAAGGGTGGGGATAAAAGTAAAGAAAAGACTTCCCCAGGGCCCCAAAACTCCAAGGATGGGGGTGGGTCCCAAGACACTTCTTCAACTGAGAAAAAACCCTATTGTTATCCCTGTAAACAGGTGGGGCATTACAAAACAGACAACTGTTGTCCCAAGAATAACAATAAAGAAAATATACCTCCAAAGCCAGCTTCAACACCTCCTGTTACTGTCAGCAGTAATCCCCCAGGAAGTGGAAGCACACCCAGGAATCTGGGTGGGTTTACTTTTGGAAATCAGGTGGACCCTGGCCTATCCAGGTCCCCATCACCCAATGATCTTGTTTATGAGGTTGGCATGGGGTTTGCCAACTTCTCTGCTTGCCCAAATACTTTGAGCAAGTATAGACAAGAACCCATCATCAATGGTTTGAAAGTTGAGGCTTTTAGAGACACAGGGGCTAGCATCACCATGGTGGCTGATGGCATAGTCCCCTCTAAGCAACTTTTACCTGGTGCCACATACCAGGTTACAAACATTGATGGAATCCAAACAAATCATCCCATGGCAGTAGTAAGTCTCAGCTGGGGAGGTGTCACTGGCCCAAAGAGAGTGGCAGTGTCCCCAAACTTGCCTGTAGACTGTCTACTGGGTAATGATTTAGAAATCTCAGCCTGGGCTGGGGTTGAACAGGAAATCCATTCTAGGATGGTAAATTCCAATGGAAAGGTTAGTGGGGCTGTAATGGCTACAGCCCCAATTCAAGATGTCCTTCCTGAAAAGGTTGGTAGGGCGGAGATACTCCCTGGCCCATCTTTAGCAAAAGCTCTTCCTGAACAGAATAGCAAAGCTGTTATGATAACAGCAGAAACCCAAACTGAGTCTCCTCCTGAAAAGGTTGGTGGGGCTGTGATGGCCACAGCCCAAACTCAAACTGACATGTGTGTTGTGAAACCTGAAATGATGGATAACTCCACACAAACTGAGAGCATGGAGGAGGAAGAGAAATCTCCCCCTCACCAGACTTTAGGACAGGATCAGCCTCCTCAGGGAACTGATCTTACCCCTGATGAGGGAGCTGCCCCAGAGGTGGTTGGGCCTAGCCTGACAGAACCTCTGATGTCAGTGGACCCTTCTCAGGTGGGACCCAGTCTGGAGCAGGTAACCTGCCCCTCTCTACCTTGCCTTAGCCAGCCCAGGGCTGCAGAGGACAAGAAGGACAGTGAGACCCAGAGGGCCCCCTGTCAAATAAAGCACCCCCATCAAAAGATTAGGTGCACCAAAACTAGTAGCCCTAGTAAGGTGAAAACTTTAAAAACTCCTGAGGGAGCCCCCTTAAAAACAGTTAGGGACCTCCCACAGATGGATTCTGTTGGGCACAGCCAAACCTGGGACCCAAGGGGCCCAAACCTGAACTGTCCCTCCAGCAAGCCAAACAGAGGGACCCAGCCTCCAGCTTTAGGTAGCCAGAGGTTGACCCTGAGAGCACAGTGCAACTCAGTTAAAGAGAGAAAGGCACACATGGTGGAAGATAATTGGAGGAAGCTAAGCCCTAAATTAGTAGAGCCTCGCTTCAATACTCCATATCCAAACCAGCCTTTAACTTTGCATAAACACACCCAAGGTAGTGATTCCCTATGGTGGAGACCCTCTAATACCCAAAGGGTGAGGGACTGCTTAGTGGACCATGAGACAGGGGGTACCCATGCTAGTGCAGGTACTTCCTTATATGGCCACTCAGGCAATATAGGCTTACCTGGCCAAGGATAGCCTTATCTCCTTTCGTTTGGGGGGGGGTTATGTAGGAAGGTGGCTACCTGACTATGGTTACCCCAGATTTTTTGCCTGTGTTTAGCTGGTTTTTTGACTTAGTTGACCTGGTTCCCTGCTAATCAGGGCCCCAGGCCATCTGCTCTCTCTGTAAAATGGATTCCATGTACCCTAGGTACATACCACAATTGGAAATGGACTCCTTGTCAGCCCCTGTAGAATGCACTATAGGTGCACAGGGCACAGGAGCCACTAAGGCCTACCAGGGGCTGCAGCATATCTTTTGCCACCCCTGGCTGGTTCTTAAATTGACACAACTGGCTGATCACTCAGCTGGGGTAAGGTGGTGTACACACCCCTTGCTTAGATATAGTATACCTATGTCTAAACCTATATCTGGACACATGTAAACCTGTGAGCCACTCCTATAGACAGGCCTCACCAATCCTGGAGGCTGGGTGCATGGTTTTTATGTGAGATGGAGCTCTAGCATGAGCTGAGCCTGTCTGCAGCCGTCGGGAACAAATCCCTAAGCTGTTTCAGGATAATGCCATACCATATACTATTAAGTGCCTTATAATCCTCGCGGTTATTTAGCAACTTTGGTTTGGCTTTATCAAAACATGTCGTGTAAGGTGTCATACGCTTTGGAATACCATCCCCTCGCCAGTTCTGGCGACGGGGATGGCATTCCACCCCTCTAGAGGGGTAAGACATGTTACTTTGCTTTAATGCGGTTGATTTCTCCAAAGACCTTAGGATCCACAAAATGGATGCCTCTGCCACAGACAAATGTCTGGACCCCTGGAGCTGACCGAAACCCAGTCAAGGGGGTCCTGGACAAAGGGTTTCCTGTCACAGGAGGGTGTCACCGCCCTCCAGACAGGAGATAGTGTATTGTAGCAGGGAGGTTTGAAAGAAACCAGACACTGCCTGGGGCGCACAAGGCTGCCCCTTGCATAATCCGGCCAAACCGGTTCTGGGGCACTCCAGCCCTCGTGCCAGGGCGGCCTGGATCAAAGGAAGGGGGTGTATCCACCCACTTCCTGGGTCCCACCCATAGGAGGGGACCTAGCAGGTAATCACGCCCACCAGATTCGAATAAGAGTGGGAGCAGTGCCAATGCACATCAGATTTTCTGGAAGAAACATTTGAAACGATATTCTGGACCCTTCGCCCTCCATCTCAACGTGGAAGCCCGAAGAATCTCCCTTGTGGTCAAGGAGTGACCACCCTGCAGCAGCAGGCACCATCCAGCCCTCGACGTCTACTTGGTTGCAGTTCCCGCCGGAACTCGAGCGACTGAGATCGACGAGATCAAGCCTGCCCAGCTTCTAACAGCCCGATCCACAGTCCCTGCAAAGCTGAGACCCGTGGAGGCGACCGGAAGCGTGGGGCACGCCATCTTGAAGTGACCACGAGACGCTGACCGTGCAGCCCACGAGTGACCCTCGAAGCTGTACACCGGGGTTTGAGAAGCCCCCACCCTGAGCTACTCCTGAGCCGAAGTTCAGCCCTCCACACTCGACGAGTGCTGCGTGGGGCCCTTTGGCACGATTTGGCTCAACGCGTTGGCCCGGTCACTTGCCAGCTGGCTTGTGGTCCCTGTGCCGACGAACTACAAAAGAAGACTCGTGATTCTGGTTGCTCCAGATCCACACCAGCTCCCCTGAAAGGGAGCTCCGACTCTGACCTTCCTGGTCCGAGTGAGACGCCATCTTCCAATCCCGCGTGGATTGCTCTTACCAAGGCTTGTTTGCTCCAAACCGGAAGCCGACTGCACCGACGGTGAGAGCCTGCGTGGGACAGATCGTGACCTGCTCCTGGACGTCGCAGATGCCCCAGAGCCCACGTGACAGCGAAGAGAAGCGCCTCGACGACCACCTGATTGCGCCCGACATTGCCTGGTTCCGTCTTGGTTCCACCCTGGTCACTGCTGAGTGACCCAGACTCTGTCCCCTCTGCTTTCAGGTACTCTACAACTTGAGTCCACCCTTGGACTCCACCGGACACTTCGTCTTCACCCTGCCTGCAGCCCTTTCAGCTTCAAGCACCAAGAGCCTGCGTGTCAAAACCCGACGCCACTTCGACCCTGTGCACCCACTTCCTGTGGGTGAGGTAACTTTGCTCCGCCGGTGTTCCCACACTGGTGCACACCTCTAGGGTCTGTGTGTTAAGTTTTGTTCCTCTAGGTTCAGCGGAAGTGTCCTTAAACTTTAACTATTTGACTTTTACGCACCATTGGTTAACATTGGTGCATGCGTGCGCTTTCCGCACATCTCCCGAATCCCGAGGGCCATTCCCGACTTCAGCATTGCTTGTCCTGACTGCTCCCAGCGATTCCCTAGGCCCTAGGCCTAACCACTGTTCGAGTGGCCTCTCTTATACCACTTGTTTAGTATATGGTTTGAGTGGCCCCCTGCCCTCATCCATAATTGTGCAACTTTGTATGTTTAAACAGTGCTTTTGATTTAACGCTTGTGCCCCTTTATTCATAAAGAATACTGGGGATTGTTTTTAGTAATAAACACATATATTTTTATAATATATACTTGTGTGGTGTCCTTTCATTTGGTATTACAGGATTGTATGTGGTAAAACAGCTCGCTTAACACGACCTCTTAAGTTAAGCCTTTAGGCTGCTTAGTCCATGCTACCCCTAGGATAGCTTGTCTAATAAGGTTGACTTACAACCAGACACCATAAGGGGATTGTTTGGTCAGGTAGTAGGTGGTTCCAGAATTGGAAACATCCCCTACCAGGCCAACTTCTCACACAGGCAAATCCCTATCTTTCCTTGTTAAGGTCAGAAAACCCACTTCATCCTTTTGACCCTGGTGGCTCAAATCATCAAGTCTAATGAGGACACAGACAAGGTCCTGAAAAGAGTGCAACATCACCAGGAAAAGTCCAAAATACATTTTGATGTGCACCACAAGGTGATGGATGCTAAAATTAATGTTGGGGATTTTTGTTAGGATCTGCATTCCCAGGAGGGAGAAAAAGGGGACCAGTAAGTACCATAAGCCGATCAGAGTAGTAAAACTCAATAAGAGAAGCGTTGTCACTCAAGATGGGAACTGCTGGGAGTCTAAATCCAGTGTCCAAATGTTCCAATAGATTGTCTCCTCAGTGTTGACATTTGTAAAAGAGATTTTTCTGGAGGTGGCCTTGATTTAGTACTACCCAGACTAGAATGTGCCCAACTTGTATGAAGAGTGTTATGACTCAATCTGAAGCATTAGCCTCCTCAGTGCCAGCCACTATATCTCCATGTTTAGCTGAAGGTGTCACATCACAGTCTGAGAAACTTACTTCTGCAAAATTACGTTTCAGCACAGGTCTAATCTGAGCTAGGGTCGGTAGTGGAACATGTCAAATATTCACCATATGTAAGACTTCCATCCTGGAAAGTTTTCCACAATTACTAAATTGTGAGTTTCCTTTGACAAAGATGGGATGTGCTGTATTATTTTTATTTGTTTTCATTACTGCCATTCACACATTGTATACTGTTTCTACATTTTCCCCTTTGCCTCTCTCACTCCACTCTGCCCTATATTTATTCCTCATAATTTCTTCATGCCACCTCCCTCATTCCCTGGTTGGTTTAACTCTTAGAATGCAGTTTGTTCGGGTTCCACTGTTAACAGATATTGCCAGCAATGGTGAACTATTGTTTAGCTCACATGCTCACCCAACCCTTTCTCAAAAACCAGTTCTTTTACCAGTCTGTGTTGGGACGCTGAGCAGTCCTTGTAAGGTATGTTCACCCTACTGCTTTCCATTAGACCCAGCGCAGAAAAATAGGGGGAACACGCAGGAACCGGGTTCCGGCAGCTACTTCTAGGCGGATCCCCAGGAAAACATGCTGATTTTGCTCTGATGGACTTTTCAGACACAATGACATAATTCGGTACAAAAGGGGGTGGTGATGGACGGAGCATCTGAACCAATCAAACACTCACACCCAGTCAAAAGATCTGGGTTTAATCCATCACTGTTCTTTAGCCCACTCTGCCACCCCAGTTCAGACATGGCCATATGCAAATCAGTCTGACCCTGTGCCTCATGGGAACAGTCCAGCCCGAACTGCCAAGCCATGCCTTCCCTGGACCGGAAACAAGCTTCCCAGGACCGGTTTTTGGCATTGCAGCCGTCTTCAGCCGGGCTAGCTTGAATCCAGTGGCAAAGTGAGCACGGGACTCACGTCTGAGCATACCCTGCCAACTTATGGCGAACAAAGCAAAACCAAAGGAAATGATGGACGGAGCGTTGACAATACAAGCACTCACCCCCTGTCAACTGATCTGGATTTAATCCATCACCATTCTTTAGCCCACTCTGCCACCCCAGTTCAGACATGGCCATATGCAAATCAGTCTGACCCAGTGCCTCATGGGAACAGTCCAGCTCGAATTGCCAAGCCATGCCTTCCCTGGACCGGAAACAAGCTTCTCAATGACATAATTCAGCAGCACCTGCATGTTACCTGCGTTATGTGCAGAGCAGCAACCTGCAGACAAGAGAGGGGGCTTTCATATTTTTACTTCCAACCAGGCCTAAAACAAAGGCCTGATTTAAAGAGTCATCGGCCCTTCTTTTGTTAAACTATCATCTTCACAGGGAGGCACCTGGAGCCTAACACCTAGATGACATGGAAACAAAAGCCCATTTGTCATTTTGAGGCTGCACACGCCACGCAGAAGCAGGTCTCCGAACGCCGAGCTGCTCCATCAGCATCCGCTCAGGCTATCAAGCCTGTACCTCTACATTTTATCTGAGCCTGCTGCCTAAATAAGCACCAAGTTGCTTCATCAGCTCCGCCTTTTACATGTCCGGCCTGCTACCTAACAACTATCCCAGCTTGCCATCTCAATCACTACGCAGCTGCACATATCCGAACCCTGAGCAACTCACCAGCTACAAGATGGTAGCGTCCTGAGGAAGACACTTAGGTGTTGAAACGCGTAGACGAAAAACCATCTTTCCTTCAGATCATTGGGAACATCTACACATAAAGCAATACATATCTATTGATTCTCCAATGAAATGAAAAATATTTTTATTGTTAACTGTCAATTTTGTCCATGTCATTGATTATCCTTATGACTATTTTTATCACTTTTATCAAATTAAATTTCTAACTGCTAACTTTTGTGCTTGATTTTGTTATCATTTTCTATTTTAAATTGTCATTGCTTGAACCTTGCCAGTACATTTGTTTTTTGCCTGGGTAAATTACCTTTTCACACATTGTTTGCCCTGACCCAGGAATTATACCTTTCTCAGGGGGTCCTTGTTTGTTACATATGGAAACAAAAGCACCCAGCTTATAACTTCACAAGTCCTTTAGAGAAACAATAACTTTGAGGCAGGTTACTTCCACAAATAATGATTTAAATGGCACCTTTTTATTAATTATGTTATAGCTCTACTCATCCCAGTGCAGTCAAAGAATCTTGTATAGCGCACAAATCACCGTTAGGTCTCAGGGTAGGGTGTCAGAGCACTTTACATCTCACAGAGAGGCATAATAAATGATACAAGTAATAAATAAATGTCTAGGAAATGTAACAAAAGACATGATGAGTATAAGGTGTAAGAATCCCATATCGTACTTACTTGTAAAACATTATATGTTAAGAATGAATGGTCAGGAGAAACACAAAGTTAGGATATATAACGTAGTACAGTGATTGTCTGTACTAAAAAGACTGTATTACTTCCCAAAGAAACCCTTCTTTGCAATCTTAGAACAGCAACAGATTGAGAAAGAAAACAATAAGGATCTAAACCAATGACTTACCATTTGGATGCAGCTCTTTGATGCCAGTAAATCGATCACTGTGTTATGTTAGAAGGATTGCAACTTATGAACTGGAAGTAAGAAAAGTATTTCAGTGTCAAAAGAGGTAGCCCACTTACATATCTACATGAAATGCAAACCTCTGGGAATGCCCCAAAAATCTGGAACTCTCTCCCCACTCACATCAGGACGAATCCCTCTTTCACGATCTTCAAGAGGCAACTAAAATAATTTCTCCTCAACCGCCACCTCTATGCTTCCGGACAATGACTTCGTTACTCTTGGTACCCAATATCCTTGTGATTCCAATTATACTTTATTGCTTATATTTTCACTTGTATGCTGTGAAGCGCTCTGATACCCCCGGGTCTTGCAAGTGCTATATAAAACTCCAAAAATAAAAAATAAATAAATAAGCATGACTCAAGCATATTAACCATGTCTGCTACTATTAACCATATTAAACATGTATGCTACTTTATGAGTCAAAACTGTGACTGGACAAAACACTGAACTCTCCATGAATTTCCTTAACCACTAGAGATCTCTTCTTGCTATTATAACTTCCTCATAATTGCTGGCCACATAAAGGTCTCTGCAATAAGTGTCTTTTTTTATGTATTTATTTAAAGCGATTTTCTATAGCGCGAATATTACCCGAAGGTGTCAGATCGTTTTACAAAAGAACCAATTCTACTTAAGGATTTAGGATTACATGAGTTACATAAAAGATACAAACAGGGAAAAAATTGCAAATGTACAAGTTGTAAAGTCACACAGGGAAGAGATACAAATAGAAATGGATATTGTAAAATGCAGCCTCTTTGTGACCAATTAAGTAAACTAGAATAGATTTACTGCCATGTCTTGTCAATTTATTTGCAGCCGATTTCTTTTGCAGATTATTATTTTTTTAAATGTAGGAGTTGACAGTCTGATTCTACTTTTCAAGCTCCGCCCTTTGTGACTCCACCTTCTTTTCTCTGCCACTCCTTGACCCCCGATGTATGGATTCCCATAGTGAATTGTTTTTAATTCCAGCACTTGGGCCCTACTATGTAGCTGACAGATTACATGCTATAGGCTGAAAACAGCTTCAATGCCTCGTCCATGGTCTTAGGCGCTCTATAAATACATTTACATTATTACTAATACGTAACTTTTCAGAAAACTCCTCAGTAGATTAGCGCTGCAAAGCGTTGAAATGGAATACATTATACACAAATCCCGTAAAAGGATAAGCGGTACAGTAGTTCTACAACCTCAGTAATACGAACGAAAATGAACACGAATTTTAGGTTAGGGGCGGGAAGTTGTGCTAGAACTACAACTTCCGGTAGCCTTACCTTCTCTAACGTGCTACGTGACTACGTTGAATGAGGCACCGCCCAATCCCTACTTTCGTTACAGGAAGCAGTCATCCATGTTTAGTAAGGAGCTGGAGCTGTGGTAATAGACCCAGGAAAGGGACGGGGCTAAATTCGCCGGCTCGGGCAGCTGTTAACACAGGCTGCAGGTCCAACCGGACCGTCCGACCTCACTGCTTCTGGCTGCTTCGACAAGCACCCGAAGGCGGGGCCGCACCGGCCTAAGGAAGATCGGGGGCGGATGCGAGCCTGGACTGAGACTGACCGGAAGTGGTATCCGAGAGACGTAAGTGGATGTTCTTGTTAGATTTCTTTCTTGATGCCCATCAATACACATTTCAGGCTGCCAGCAGTGAAGGGAAACCTGCACTGTGGTCGGCGTTGGGCCACTTTTCCTTTTAGAGATTCACCACTGGATCTTGCGTTGCTCGTTAGTATTTAACTCAGAAATATAAAATTATGAAGTGGCGAATGAGAGAGGCCTGCAGGGTTCATTATGACGATGGGGCAAAGAACAGATCGTGTAGTATCTTCCCGTGCTTTATAAATTACTTTGTTTCACCACTTGTGGATCTTTCTTGATGAACGGACGATTTAGCCTTATTTTGTGGACGATATACGGTGGTGAGTGCACCCATTTGTTGGGCGGCCAACCGTTTCACCCCGTCTGCTTAGCCATCAACGTGACGAGACCGTTTGACATCTGAAACTGCCCGTGTGAGGGTAGATGACTCGGAATTAGTATCCACAAGGACCGAAAACGCCCCGTGCGCTGAAACCTCTATTAAGTTATATGACCATAGGAAGCCTACCTAACTGTCAGTGATGCTAGCTGTAGTACATTGTAGTGTTTTTTATCGCTCTAGTCTTTCTAGAATATTACTACACTAGCCTCTTCGTGTTGGGAGTAGTCCTGCTCCAACCGCAGGATAACAACAAAGGGACCCCTGTATGTACCAGTTTGGCATCGGCCATTACAACGCAGAGATATTAACTTGAAGAAAACGCGCAATCACAGTTTTGTGTGGTGCAGATATTTTCTCGTTGAAGTCACTGGACCGCCAGAATTGTCCGCTTCAATTATACCTGCAGACGTGTGAAGTGTTTGTTTCCCTCGTATGCACACACAAGCTCGAAGCAGGTTTTAGGAACACATAGATTGCTCTATACTAGATACGCCCTGGACATACAGGAAACATGTCTGATAAGCTCCTCTGCCACAGCAACTGTCTTTTACAGAATGCTCAACCATGGGACCTATCCTTGTCACAACATGTCCTACATTCTCCCACTTTATAAGTATACAACCATAAACCCCTACCCTTTTCGCTTAAATAAAACCTAATTACAATAGATCAAGGAATATAACACATTGGAGAAGCAGATGAAAATACACAAAAAGTCAGAAATACAATACTCCATTATCACTAGAACAATATAACAATGGCAATAAGCCATATGAGAGTAAGTAAACTTAACCCACAACATAATCCTACAACCACCCAGGTAATTCCCGCTTCCTTCTTTCGCAGTTTGACACAGTCACTGTAGGTTTCAGTGCATCCTCACATTCTACATTACCACCCATAGTACGCTCCACTGAAACTGCACTGGACGTTCCTGCTCCCCCAACCCCACCTGTCCCATAGACTGTTACTCTGCATGTCTTTCAACCAAAGGGAATTCCTACTTCCGCTTCTAGGATTACCATCAGTACTTCCACTGATCCATTTAACCTAAAGCCACATGCTTAAGGTTCCACACTTTTCCACTCTTAAGTCTGACTGCATTTTGCAAATTTTCCCCTGCCTGTTCTGGTGCAAAATATTGGCTTTCATCCTTAGGAACCTAATTAGGTTTCTTCACACGTACCCAGTCACCACTTGTACGTGAACTATTTTGACTGCATGGACACTGTTGTAGTAAGACTTACTCTTCGTGTGTGCCTCTTCCAGTCTTTTTATTTTTTAAACTCTGTTCGGTGACGGTTGTTCCACCACACTGTCACACAACCAGGCTGTAGTGAACTTTCACTTGGTCTTCTTCCTCTCATAATCACAAATGGGGACAACCCTGTAGAATCATTCACAGTCACCCTATTTGCCCACACCACTTTTTGCACAGCAATCCACCAATCACACTGCTTCCCCACTGCACTCTGACTAACCCCTTGATCTTCCAGTTAATTTTTTGTATGTTGGCATTTCTACTGTGATTATAAAGAGACGTGGTCTTGTGATTCACACACACTTTCTTGAAATATGTCTTTGCAGCATTATAAACAAATTGCACACCATTAGCACTTATCAATATAGCAGGAACACCTTCCGACTCAAAGGTTCTGTCCAAAAACGTTAAAACTGTGGCTGTATCAGCTTTCTCCACTATGTCCACCACAAGCCATTTTAATAAAAGATCCATTAATACAAAAACATACTCCTGCAAATCCCCAACCAGACTTAACAAATCCACAGCCACACACTTCCAATGTTGCCTTTGGAATAAGGCACTCACTCATTGGTGGTCTCAAAGTCCCCAAAGATTTGTGAGCAGAGCAGCACATTTCATAGGTTCTGACAAACCTCTCCACTGCCTTGTCCACTCCCGGCCATCAAAATAAATCTTTGACAGCGGATTTAGTCCTTACTATACCAAAATGTCCCTCATGGTAGAGACTTAAAATCCTTTCATGGAAATCACCCGAAGGAATAATCTTACTACTTCTAAGAATCTACGGAAAGCTCCGATCTAACTTTCCAAAAAGGCATCAGCCAATTGTTCCTTCTTGGGCTAGCCTTCCAACATATACTGAAAAATAATCTGAAACCCATTATCCTCCCTCTGTTCATTTTCCAAATCTTTCTTTTTAATTGCTGGTGAGCCAGTCATGTACCAATGCAATCTTAGTGATTCCATTGATCGTCCTCCCTGTTCTCTAACGGGAAAGGCATTCTAGATAGGCAATTGGCCACCCTATTATCTTTACCGGGAACATACACTATGCAATAGATGTAATCCATCATCATCATTGACAACCTCACAATCCTGGCTGAAGAAGTAACACTCTTCTCTGTGGTCAGTAACTTAATGAGAGGTTTGTGGTCGCACTGGATAGTAACTGGTCTACCGCACACAAAAGTAAAAAATTGTTCCAGGGCCATGCACATGCAAGCGCCTCCTTCTCAATTATAGGATATTTCTCTTCAGCTGGAGATAACGACCTGGACACAAACGGGATAATATTCTTATTACCCCTAGCATCTTTCTGTGTTAATACTTCCTCAAACCCTTGGTTATTTGCATCCCTTGTGATACAAACAATCCAAGGCTGGTTCAAAACTGCCCGAAGCAGGTACTCTTTCCATGTCACACTTAATTTAGCAAAACTCCTCTTCACATTACGAGTCCCACACAAACTTCACAAGTTTTTTTGAGCAATTGCCTAATGTTATACACTGTCAGCAAAATTTGGGATGAATTTCGTCCAATACTCTGCGATTTCCAAAAACGAGCTCACTTCATCCGTACTTGCAGGCGCTGAGGCCCCAGTAATACCACTGATCAATGAAGGCTTATGTTTGACCCCCTACTCACTAATCACATGCCCCAAGTAAGTCACACTCCTCTCTGCAAACTTGTACTTGTTAAACTCTGTAGACAGTCCTTTACTTTCCAGTGTACTCAAAAGTTCAGCAACCTCTCGTTATGCTTTGTTCTGTTCTCCACAAATACTAAAATATCATCCTGGAAGAACATCACCCCCCTCTCTTTTCCCAACAGCTCATACATTAGACGCTGGGAAACAGCCACAAAAACACCTAAAGGGTGTGATCAATGACGGGACCTTCTTGGACATAGGCATGAGAACAATCTGATGATACGCAGCAGAGAGGTCTATAGTTGATAACCCCTTCGCCCCTTTCAAAAACAAGACTATCTTCATGATCTTTGGTATGGGAAAGCGATCAATGATATTATTGTTCAAGTATCTCAAATCCACACAGAGACGGATTTTGCCATTACTAAAGCATGCAACACAAATGGCGAAATCCAATCGGAACTCTCAATTGGTTCGATCTCATCCAGCTCCACTAGCTTGTCCAGCTCTTTAGAGACCTCCTCCCGTTCCATCATTGGTACCATCCCTAATTTATTTTCCATTAGTAGCGGTATCACCCGTGAGCACAATGTTGTGTTCAAACCCATGTAGCATTTCTAAACCTTTGCTGAGAACTTTTGGGAGCTTTTTTGCCTTGTCCTTTCACACAGAATTACTTTCATCCAACAGCTTTTCTGTGCTGTTGGGGTCCAGAACTATATGTAGGTGACCTTGATCCTGCCATCCCAGGAAAGTTGGTCCTCTGTTTGCTACATACTGTTTACCTCTTGTGTGTTGACCCTTAAAACAAGGGTCAACCACCGGAAGTCCAAAATATAAATTCTTTCCCCAGTGTAACTTTCAGGAATAATGTCGGATGGAGATGTGTGTGCAAATTTTTCTGCACAAACTTGTTCTTCCATATATCCTCAGTGAAAATAATAAGGGAGATCCAGAATTCGCATACATCCTGATAGGACATCGCCTATCGTGACGGCTTACCTTTTGACACTTCTCTTACTAATGTAAAGGACAAATTTCTCTAGTAAACTCATGACACTGTCCAATTTTGTAGTTTCTTTCTCCGTATCGCTCTCACTTGGACCTTCGTGGATGCGTTTTACATTACTCTTTATTTTATTATTTTTTTGCACTCTTTTGCAAAGTGACCCATAATGCCACAACTGCTGAATTTCTGCTTAAGCGCAGGACATGTCTTACAATCCGCCAGATGTTCCTTGCTGTAGCAGTGATAACATCTTCTATATTTACTCACGTTTTTCTTTGATACTACTTTTTTGATTTTGATGTTTCCCTATTTTACAAGCCATCACTTTGCAAATACAGTCTAGCCCTAATATTAAAGGCTTTCAATTATTAAACCATAAATACAAGTTTGAACAGCATTAACATATAAGCAAAAATGTTACTTTAGCTGCAGACCGTGTCCTTCCCTGATCCATAATGTGGTACTGCAAACTGGCAGCCAAAGGGTTTGTGCTGCAGGGGGTTGGGCCTACTTGTCCCAAGGACAAAATACACATAATACTTGTTGCCCTTGACCCCAAACAATATGTCCTGGGCGTCTGGCTATAGAAATTCCACATCCCTGCCTCTACCTGAAATCTATGACTTGCTGGCTCTTGCGGGTGTCTCCTCAAGTGGTGAATCACCATAATCGCTTCTGAATGATTGGGCTGTTGGCGTGCGTGACTAACTGATCCCTTGTCATCATGAAGGACTCCAAACTTACAATCCATTGCCAGTTTCTTCAAGCCTGCCACAGTCATTCAGACTCCCCACCTCCTTACTGTGCTTGCCCTGGAAAATCTAAATCTAGTAATGGCAATACATACTTTCAGCACAAAGTATTTATCTGAATCCTGTAATGCCACCACAAAAACATTAACATCCCTACTCGCAGTGCCCTTTGGTATATGAATGGAAAGTCTTCAACCCCACAGGACCCAAAGAGTGCAGCTGAATTATTTTGTTATGCTCACCACCACCATCAATTATTGAGAAGCAATTATAATCCTTCCACTCCACCCACTTGATAGAGGGCTCTATTTCGGATACCAAAAATGCATGTAGAGGACTGATTGTGAAATTTTGCTGCACCGTATTGATAATGTAACTGGTTAAAAAAAACAACGTTTCACAGCCCACACAATACCATGTAAGATGACCAGGGATCAATACCCTCACCTGTTTCCTTTAGTACTTCTGCCCCAACAGCCATCGGTAATTGCAACCGAAGAGGCCGAGATGCTCTCCCAGCTGTGCTCCAGGAGCCAAACCCGACCAAGATGGTCCCCCAGAAAGGTTACACGGCGTCCCCTGCTGCACAATACACTTAGAGACTTCCAGTCAATCAAGCACACTCTGTAGACGTTGCTTGAACGCAGGCACTCACCAATGCGGCACACATGCGTCAGACACTCAACAATGCGGCTACGTATCCAGAATCAGACATGTAGTTCATGGCCCTACCTCTGAGTTGCTGGCACCACACACTGGCAGAGACATTTGCTGACACCCGCATGCCGCAGCACGGCCTATACTTCGAATCACCAACCCTCTCGGGTTTGAAAGTAACAATGTAACGTACCATACTGCAGGGTAAAAGCCAATCCTTACTTCGGGCACCGGTGTGATGTATATTGTAGTGCTGTAAAGCGCCAAATTCTTCATAACTCTTGTTCAAGCGAGGCCGTTTCAGCAGGCACTTGTAGGTGTGCAGTAATAATAGACAACAATTCATCCAAATCAGCTCGTCGCCAAATTGTAGTGTGTGTGTGTGTGTGTGTGTGTGTCGCAGCCATGTATTAATAGATCTGGGCGGGTGACAACGGTGGGACAATGTCGTCACTGGTATGTACTGCCGTGTTGGTTGTTGCATCCTGATCTAGCTCTGCCGATTAAAAATCTAACAATATTGCATCCCATTCTGGGGCCAATGGTTGCCTACGTATCCCTATCGCTTCTTCGCGGCAAAGTGCAACACTCCGCCTGTGCCCAGCATAAGAGGGAGTGGTACCAGGCATGGGCAACTGGGGTTTCAGGAGATTTCCAACGGCGTGTGAGTAACCGTTTAGCCACTATGAGGCCTAA
Source organism: Lissotriton helveticus (assembly GCF_964261635.1). Lineage (NCBI taxonomy): Eukaryota > Metazoa > Chordata > Amphibia > Caudata > Salamandridae > Lissotriton > Lissotriton helveticus. Next base: position 783,586,490 of record NC_136072.1, read on the forward strand.
GTCTATGTATCTGGATGGCACTTTTTGTGTCTTAGACATGTGATAAAGACCCAGGATACACACCTCCCAGTTCCAATCCAGTGCCCGCTCTGTGCAAAATGCCAGTCCCGAGTAACTTCGGCCAAGTATGGCTGAATAATAGTGCAGGACTACAGCACATGTAAAAGATCTACCCCCAATTCGTTGCATCTGGCACACTTGGGCGTCTGCACAATTAAAAATTATATTAATTTTGGCAGGTGTAAGGTAAGCCCTGTGGGGGATATAGTACTGGATGAGCCTAAATTGTGTGTTACGAGGAATTTGCATAGGGCTCTCAAGTATGTGGCTCCATTCACGGTCTGTGAAGGTACACATCCCAATGGACTCGCAGAGACAGCGGCGGCGTTGTGTGGGCCCTTAGTGAGTCCGCGAACCATTTGGTGAGATGGCGACCAGCTCCAAGTTCGTGCAAATATTGTATGGTAAGATGTGTGTCTGGCTCCTGTAGCATGGTTCCCCACTGTTTGGTGAGCGTGCGAGTCACTGCTGCATGCTGTAGGAAATGCCCGCATGGCAGGCCAGTATTTTCTGCTAGGTCTTCAAAAGGGATAAGTTGTCCATCATTAAATAACGCTCCCACAGTTAGTATGCCCACTTCCTCCCATTGTATGATTTCCGCATTAGATACCACTTGTTTCCTTCTGGGAGTACCCAGTATAGGCAGAGCGGGCGCCTAAGGTACCAAGTGGTGTGTCGGGCGAAGGCAGCGGCGATGGCATTGATAAGCTATCTTTCGCAATAATGGTATAGTCGGGCTCCCTTTCCTGTTAGGGTTAAAGAGCACCACTATTTGAGGCTGGGTGTATCTGAGTGCCTGTGTTGCCGTGTCTCCATGATTGCGGGCACTGAGCCAGCGTGCCACCCACTGAAGTAGTGCTACTAAGTAGTAGTGTTCCATATTTGGTAATGACAGGCCTCCTTGTGTGGTTGACGGGTACATTTTAACCATTGGCACCCTGCTGCGTGAATCATGCCAGATAAAGTGCCGTATATCAGACTCCAAATCCTTGAACATAGGAAGACGGAGATAAAGGGGCAAGTTAGTAAAATTATAGCGTAATCGTGGCAAGACCACCCTTTTTATTAGCGCGATTCGGCCCATAACTGCTAGCGGTAAGGTATTCCAGAAGGACATTTGTGCCCGTATTGCCGTGTTGGCATGCGTCAGATTGCCCTCAAAGAGATCCTGCTGCTGTATATATGAACTCTGAGATAACAGACCGCTGTCATTTGCCAATGCACTGGTTTACCATTAATAACTAAGTGCGGGTCTTGGACAGGCTACACGAAGGAATAGAGGCATGATTTGTCCCAATTCCCTTTTTAGTCCAGATACTAAGGCAAAATGTTCCAGCGTACGCTCGACTGACCGGCAAGGCCATCGAATGTCTCAAAGATAAATGAGGAGGTCATCTGCATACACCGATACTGAATGTATGCCATCGCCTAGTGGAATCCCCCATTCATCTTTTGTGTTGCGAAGTGCCTCCGCTAAAGGTTCTACCGCCAGTGCGAACAGTAAGGGAGAGAGTGGACAACCATGCCACGTGCCACACCTAATGGGCATTTGGGTCGACACATATTGTCCAGTCCTGACTTTGTCTGTGGGGTTCGTGTATAACAGTTTAGCGATACTTAGAAACACCTCACCTAGGTCATACCTTTGTAACGATTGAAACAGAAAAATACATTCAAGGGTGTCAAAAGCCTTTTCTAGGTCCAGGACCAAGCACCCAGCACGTTGTAAAACACACTTGTTAGTTGCTGTTGGTGACTGGAGCTCGTCTGATCAATAGAAGTGGACAAAGTCATTCTGAAAATAGATAAGATATATTTGCACTGCTTGGTATTCCCTTCAAGATCCACACAGACAGCGGTCCACTATTATAGGGCAGGGATTTTGCATCTTACCTCCATTTTCGTACATCGAAAGTTCATTCCATTGTGGATACAGGCAAATAGCCAGGCAGAGATTTATCTGAACTTTAAGGTTATCTGCGTCTCTGAGCTGGAAAAAGACAACATAGAGTGGACATTGTATAGTGTCCTCAGGAATACCACAGCACTCCCCATGCATCTGCTAGGAACTTGCCATAGTCAAGTTGCTTGAATGCTCATCTGTTCACTGACTTCCATACCACTTTTCATAGATATGACCGTGAATACCTGTTTGTCAATTCAAGAAAGCTGAAAGGTGAATGATAAAATAAGGAGGAGGGCAAAAGGCATTGCTTTGTTGCAGGACTGTCGTCTTTACAGCAAGTACTAGCCAGTGTTTGAACCTCCTCTATCTCCAGTAACTGACAAAAAAAAACACTGGTGTCTGCTCTATGGTGGGACAATATTGTCACTGGTAATATATCCCTGTTTAAAAAATTCAACATTTGTAACGCCAGAGTCGTTACTGATTTGTTGCAAGAATATAGCGCTACAGTGACACCAGAAGTCAACATCAATGTGATGCTGTGGCTTGAAACACTGCAAACCAACAGCAGAGATGTACTTCCTGCTCTGGTCCACTCTTTTATAAACAAAAGGGTACCTGGCCACCAATTCACAGGACTGCTTATTTATTTTAGCAGATTTAAGGTGCAACACATTCAGTTGCTGTACCTTACTTCATCACTTGTAATAATTTAGAATAACCTTAAAGCAACCTTTTGTTTTTCATTGATGCATTCAAAGGATACATTCTTCATTTTTCAGATAGAAAACTTGATCAACGTATGGAACAAACTTGTGCAAAATATAACAAAACATTAAAAAAATTTAAATACATAACATTACAACTCGTGCATTTACAAACAATTGCACCAGTCGTTACTACTAATACTCAGCCTGCGTATAACTAAGATTATTTATACTTTATTTCTTTAAGTACAGACTAACTATGGGGAAATGAAAGTTTGAGTTCTCTCTGTGTGTGCTTCTTGCTGGAAAACCCTCTTGAGAGTCCAAGTCAAATTTAGTTCCCTCATAAATTCAAAGGAAAAAGGCCTATGGTCCAATCTTGGGCATCAGTTTGTAAGGATGGGTCAGAGACATACCAGGTCATGAGGATTTTCTTAGGTCACAAGGTCTCTATGGCATTGATATTTCACAACCTGTACTGAAGTCACTAAATCAGGATTTATAAAGTACGGTTTATCACCCAATTGTGTATCCAGGAGCTTGCAGGTCCTAGGAGCGAGGCTTATTTGAACAGCCAGGTCGTGAAGGCCATTTGGAATTCCAGAAGTTAGGTGACAGTCTGGAGTTGCGTGGGAATGCTGTTCCAGGTCTTTGCTGCAAAATGGGGAAAAGAGCGTACTCTACTTCATCTTCGGTGGATGCTGCGATTATAGGCAAATGAGAGGGAGGCGGAGCATAGTCTTCTCGCTGGCTGGTGGAAGTTCAGGTGGTGGTTAATGTCAGCGGGTCCTTGGTTGTGGGGAGCCTTTTTTACATCTAATACCTGAATTGTTTTGGGTTAGTTTGGTGAATTTAGCATCCTGTGTTTCTGAAGCAATGTTTAGAGACCACTCTAGCGTAAGGCTGCTGATATTTAAAACTTGTGGTGTTCTCGGAGTTGGTTGCAGCCAATTGACGTTTAGCTCAGCATACAATAAACAAATGGAACGTGTGGGGAAAATTAATGGATGTGTGCGCAGAGACCCGTATGTTTTTATCGGTCTCATTTAACTGCATAACCACTACTGTCAGATGAAAGTGTCCTCCCAACTAACCGGTCCCCTGCTAGAGAATGTCTATGCAGGCGATGGGTGCAAATGATACTGAAAAAAATGGTTTGATGTCCCAACGTGCTGCACAGTATACCCCACAGTCTGAAGGTCTTCTCTTCTTTACTTGAAGCAGGTAACCTATCTAACCTCAAAAAGAGACAACCTTTAAAAATATTCCCTCCGATAACAGTGTGGACATGGCAACTTTTTGCCATAATACAAGTTCCACTTTTTATTTTATATAAATGTTTTCATTGAGTTTTACTATATGAAACAATTGACACCCCACATTAAACCAGCACATGACCCATTTATATCAAAAGGAACATTATGCCCAACCCCCTCAATATTATAGATCAGCAATTGGATAAAAATTTCGACTGCCAGTCCTGATCATTTCCCACCTCCTCAACACGGTGTACCCCACACACACCCTTGGAATCTGTCCGGGTCTAGGGACCAGGCCTCCCACAGTAACACAACAAACTAATACTTCCCAACTCTCCTGTCCAAGCCTGCGGTATTCTCTCCATCTGGTCACTACTCTATCAATCTTTTTTGGGCAGCCCCTACTAGTATATGTCACTTTTTCTGCTTCCATGCACATGAGCCATTGTTATGTTATAACTAGATTTGTAGCGCGCACTGTTAGTCAAGACTGTCCTGGCGCGTGGGAGAAACAATGGCAGATAGAGCTGAGGAGTTAAACTACTTGATGAAACAGATGTGTTTTTAAGAGTTTTTTAAAGATGGGCAACTCAGCAGTATGTCTTAATCGGTCTGGTAGGTCGTTCCACATGGTGGCAGCTCTAACAGCCAGAGACTGACCACCTAGACGTGATTTCCTAAATCTGGAGACCACCAGGCGTCTAAGGGTCGCCGAGCGGAGTTGGCGCGTCGGTTGGTAGAACGTAAATCTGGCCCTCAGATAAGATGGACACGGGCCGTGTAGGGCTTTGTGAGTCAGGACCAACGCCTTGAATCGCACTCTTTGAGCCACCGGGAGCCAATGAAGATCACGAAGCTGTTTGCAGATACTTCGTCTCCTGGGGATGTCAAAGAGGAGCCGAACCTCCGCATTTTGAACCACTTGGAGTTTGTCCAGGAGAAAGCCGATGTAAAGGGCATTGGCGTAGTCCAGGCGCGAGAGTATCAGCGCCGTGGCGACTGCCTCCTTGGCAGCTTGGGGCAGAAGAGGAAAAAACTTCCTTAGGGTTGTTAGGATGCCGAAACATGAACCCGCCAGAAGCACAAGTCAGCCCCAAACCAAATCCCAAGGTTCTTTGCTACCCCACAATTCCCTTGGGGCAGGGGAATCCTTTAGGCCATAGTGAATCATTAAAGGCCACTGGAAATTGGCCATAGAGGAGTATTTCCGATTTATCCTCCTTGCATTTGAGGCTGGCCTGGGCAAGCCAAGCAAATACTGAGGACAGACAATGTTGGGCTTCATCAGTGCGCAGGTCACTGCCTTTCCAGGTAAAGAGGAGTTCGGCGTCATCGGCGTAGGCCATAATTTTGGCACCCAACCTCTCTGCTAGGTAGATAAGGGGGGGTCAGATAAACATTTAAAAGCAAGGGGCTCAAAGTCAACCGCTGCGGGACCCCTGTTTCTACTTTATCTGAGGAGTGGAAGGGTGGCATCCATACTTGCTGGAAACGGTCATTAAGAAATGATTCGACCCAGCTTAGAGCAGCGCCCGTGATGCCTATATCCGACAGCCTGGAGAGCAGCTGAAGATGGGGTACCGTATCGAACGCGGCAGAGAGGTCCAATAAAATCGGTGCCGCTCTGCCGCCCCCATCCAGACATTCTCTAATGGCCTCGGTGACCTCCGTCTCAGTGCTAAAAGATGTTCGGAAGCCGGATTGTGCGGGATGCAAGGCACCCGAGGACGCCACACATTTTTCTAGCTGTCTAAAAGCTACCTTCTCACAGACCTTGGCTAGTGCTGGGAGAAGGGAAATGGGGCGGTAATTAGATGGAAGCAGAGGGTCTGCCATCGGTTTCTTGATCAAAGGGAGAAGTTTTGCTTGTTTCCATTAGAGGGGCATCACACCTGACGTCAGGGATTCATTGACCAAGGACCCCACAAAAGGTGCGATAATTTCCGCCACCCCACTTAAAACCCTCGCTGGGCAGGGATCCGTTGGTGACCCTGATTTTAGTGATTTTAAGATAGCCATCACGTCCTTCACCTCTACCCGTTCAAAGCATGGAAAGAACTGGGATGGTTAATTACTGGCCTGAGCCAGCATAGTGGGGGGAGGATAAGTCAGGGCCATTGGCGTGTAGTTGTTACTTGTGACCCACCCCACAGCTTGGCAATGTCCATCTTTTCTAACATGAATCCTTGATTACAGAACAAGAGTCAGGCTCTCTTAAATTCTACATCACAGTCTATTACCAATAGGATGAACTGTGACAATTTAGTAATTGTCTCCAGGATGGCCTTCATTTCTTTGATGGTGTTCCAGTACCTGGTGATAAGGGTGCAGGACCAGAGAGTGTGTAGAAATGTAACCTCTCCCACACCACATCACTGACAGTGGGTGTTTGGAGTTGTACCCATTTGATACAATTCTCCTCTATTATAATAGGTCCTGTGTTGGATTTTTACCTGTGTTAATCTCAGTATGGACTTAATGGCCACTACTCTAGGATGCATTAAGGCAGATTCCCATTCCACTTTCTCCATGGAGCCAAGGTCTTTCTCTCAGGTTGCCCTGAGTTTTAGATGTCTGTCTGGTTTATTGTTTATAATGGTGTGATATGTTTGGAATATTTGCAAAACAGAACATGGCAGGGGCACAGTGCCTTGACATCCCAGCAATCGGATGCATTCTGATAAATGCAGTGCATGATAAACTTCTATTAAACAATCTTTTGTTTTCAACATGGTTGATGTAGCCAGTGCTCAGTATCTGCAGTCATAAGCTCATGTTTCAGAATAGTTGTCCTTCATCAATAAAGAGTTACACATACAGTAAGAAGTGCTTGAAATACTGCTCAAGTCTTTTCAGATGCACCTGTGCTCAGTGAGTTGTACAGAGACCAGAAAAGACTAAGAAGCATGGCGAGCACGCTTGAAATAAAGTGTTACTCTCTGCTGAAGATGGACAAATATCCTCAAGCCTTGAAAAATCATATAAATGTTACTAGACCGGCAGGCCTTGTAACTTGAATAATCTACTTGAGCTAACTGTAATGTACTTGACCCATAAACTCGTCTCATTATGTCATCCTTGGCAAATGTTTTATTTTGCAGAGCCACCCTTTTCTTCAATATCACATAGGAGAGCACATTCCAGTATGTGAGTTCAACATTCCTGCTGTACCAAAAACCTATTTAGTTTGATTTAATAGACTAAACGTTTGCTCCATGCATAATAAGAATCTAGCTCACTTATATTGGTACACATGACCTTTGACTTGCCTCTTAGTTCACTAACAGCATTGCTTACAGGGAAGGGGCAGGAATGTTTCTCAGTTCATCTATAAAAACATTAAAAAAATTACTATCAATCAGTAGATTTGTTGAGTGCTAAGTGCTATTTGTCACCTGTGAGGGTATTCAGGTTAAAGCATGAGGTGGTAGCGCACTGCCATTTACAGACTTAAAGGTTCTGTGGGACTTTTTATTTTATTTGTATTTTTCCCCGCGATTAATGATTCTCTCTTTTATTTATGTTCCTATTCTCCTCCATTTATTCTCCAAAATGGGTACAGTTCAGCATATACGTGGAAAAAAAACTGCAGATGTCGTAGTGGTCAAAAGTGTGATAATGTGCTACTTTTACAGTGATGCAAATATACAAGTGGGTTGTCTGCAGAGTTTGAAAATACAAAAAACACAGCCTCCCCAGCAACTGCCCACTCGCTGTAGCAGAAGATGGATTTAAATACCTGGGAGTTTTTGTCTCCACAGGCAAGGCTGTCCTGTATGACAGGAATCTGCTGCCGCCCTTGAAACGGCTCCAACGTGACTCCAGCACTTGGCAGAGGCTTCCGCTCTCCCTACTGGGCCGGGCGGCCCTCTTCAAAATGATGGCCCTGCCCAGATTTCTCTACGCCCTACAGAACTACCCGGATCTTGTGCCAAACTCCTACTTCGTGGCAGTTGAGGCGGCACAGCGTGCTCTCCTCTGGTCGAGTGCGCCCAGAATAGCGCTCCGCAAACTCACGCTGGGCTGGTACGACGGGGGGATAGCCCTTCCAGATATCCGTAAGTACTACTGGGCCGCCCACCTGTCAGCTATCAACCAGGGGACATATAGCGACGGTAACGACCCAGGCTACGGAATGGACAAGTGGCTACTCCCTGGGGGAACTATGAAGCAGCACTCTATTCTAGACCCGGGAAATACCAGCTGACGGGGCCGACAAAACACTCGGTACAAGTCTGGCATGCGGCACAGAGAAAGCTTGGATGGGCCAATACCCTGACCATGGCTACTCCCCTGTGGGCATCCGAGAAGCTGGGCAATCTGGGACGCACGAAGGGGTTCCGAAGCTGGGACCTTATCGGCATCTCGCAAATAAAAGACTTGTGGGGCCCCAAGGGAATCGGGTCCTTCACCTACCTGCAAGAGACGTACGATTTGGCACACACTGAATTTTTCAGATACATGCAGATCAGGCACTCCCTCCAATCCAACATACCACCGGACACAAAACCCCCTCAGGCCTCCTCACTTGAGGATAGGCTGCTTGACGGCCACATACCGGAACACGCCATCTCCCTGACATACAAAAAGCTAATAAACAACCCCCCTGACCCACTCCAATCCCTTAAAGAGAAGTGGGTGGCCGATGGGCTTGAAATTGACGATGAAGAATGGTTGGCGGCGCTAGCGTCCCCATGGGAGGTGGCGATTTCGGCCAGGCTTAGGCTCATACACCTCAAAATACTGCACAGAGTCTACATCTCCTGCACCAGATTACAGACGATGGGAGGTGGGGGGGAGGGGCTCTGTAGGCGAGGCTGCGGCGAGACTGGCTCCTTTTTTCATATACTTTGGGATTGCCCCTTAGTACAGAGGTACTGGAGACGTGTTCTGCACTGTATGCAGGAGGTGTGGGAGGTGGACATACGCCTAGAAGCGAAGAGATGCCTTCTGAACATTTGGGAGCCCACGGACTTGCCAGCGAAAGGGAGACTCTGGGTAGCGCTGGGGCAGATGGTGGCGAAAAGGAACATTGCCCGTCTCTGGGGTGTACCCGCCCTGCCGAAACTGGCCGACTGGCAAAGAGACATGGATTGGTGCATGCTGCAAGAGAAAACTGTATATATAGTGCGGGGTTGCCCTCGAAAGGGGGGGGGGCGGTGGCATCTGTGAGCCTCCGCAGGCCCATCGAAATGGGGTGGCAGATATGGTGTGACAGTTTGCTCTTCCAAGTCTACTCAATACACGTTCTAAAAGTTACTGCTGATGTACTTTGCTGGTGCTGTGAATGACTCTACTACATGAAAAGTGCTGATCGTACCCTGTTAATGTTACTTTGCAAATAAAAAGAATTAAAAAAAAAAGAGAATACAAAAAACTGTCTGCATTGTATTCAGTGATTCCTGTCTACAAGTGAATGGCAGACAATCCCTTCTAAAATTGGCGACATTTTGACCCTATAATCGATGTGCATGGGTCTCCTCAGGACAAGAAATGCCATCTGACACTTTACCTATGTAGGTGAGAATATAAGGAGGCCAATTTACGATATGCTTCAGACATATCTGTTTTAGTGAAGGAATACTTAATAAACCACAACTCCACCTCCAAGCAGTACACGTTTTTCACATGCAGGGGTGTCATATGATCCACACTAAAACAAATCAATGAAACAAATTCAGAATCTAAACGTGTATGTGCTGTTTTTGCATTTCATATCTACATAGCACCGTCTCATTGTCATTACCCATCTAATGTGTCATATCCCAATTCTACCAAATTACTGTGGGTTGATACCCGCTAGTAAGCCAAACCTCTGGTGGGTGGGGATCCAAAAAATGCATCAGCCCATTGCTGGGGAATTTGTAACTGGCCAACGCCCCAGTAACTCTGAACTATGTTGCGTACTGTTTGAGCTATAATGAATATCAAGCAAACACCCATTGTGGGGGATCACAAAATAAGCCAATCGCCATTGCGGCTTACCTTTACGTTACATACTGACTGAGCTATAATGAATACCCCAAACGGGAGCACCCCTTAGGGTGGGGTCACACTATTACCTAATAATTCTATAGCCAATATTAGTTGTCCATCTACACACCCATCGTAGGGAACACGGAATAGGTCAGACTCCATTGCGGCTTGACCTATATGTTACATTTTATCTTCCACAGTCCTCTCTGTGCACTAGACCATTAACCCTGTTGGCCATCTCATATATAATGAATAACATTGTGAATACCTCATAGGATCATGTTGCTATTCACACCCAGGGTTGCGTTTAACGAGTTTGATCATAACACTGAGATATGATGCAGGGAACTTTTTCTGACAGCACCTCCATTCTGAGCATGTTTTGAAGCCCCATACGCGATGCGAATGAAAAAGGGGAGTTATGATAGTATAATCTACCCAAGTATCTGTCTAAACTTCCAAATGGGCACATGTAAGAATATTATTCAAGCAACAGTGACAACCATTCCTGGAAGACAAATTCTAATAGTTCAATCTACTACAGTAACGATCTATTCATGTATCAGTGAGGACACTGATTATTGGTGGGAATTAATCCACATATAACAATTCCTATTGCAGAGTGGCTGCCATCCCCCTTAGTTCACATATGCCATTCAGTCCTTTTTCTGTGCTTTTCAGGAGGTTCATCTATCTGCACTCATGGGTCACCAATGGATCTCCTAGGTTCCTACCTCTTGTAGCCAGTCTCCACAAAGTACCACTGTAGCATATCTTGCGTTTGTTGAGCCTAGCTGTAATGTTTGACCAGTGTTGCATGTTCAGTTTTGCATCGGATGTGTCTTCATTGCTGGCAAGTTCTTTGTTTTCCTTCTGTGTTTGTCCTACGCACATCAATTCACAAGGGCATATAGGTAAGCCCACCACATTTTTACTGATTCAGTTAGTGTCCCCTCAATTGTATTCTTGTTCCTGCTACTTTAGTCACCTTAGTGTAATTTGCGGATTTCCATACCGCACAGTTCCCGCATCGAAATGGCCTATGATAGGTGGTAGTCCCCAAGCCTGTGCAATGGTCTCTATTTTTGTCTTCTCTCTATATATCCTGTATGCTTTTTTCCTTTTTGGTGGCGAACAGGGGACAATCACATTCCCTAGTTATATGCCAACCCCTATTAATGATTTTTCTAATGGACATGCTAGCAGGATTAAATGTGGATCCCATTATTGGGGGAAAAAGGCATAAGGGGCAGGGTTAAGATACACTGACCCCCTAGGCCTGGTGGTGGGGTTCCAGAAGGACCCCACCTGGTGCCATAACATTTTTTTTTGTAAACATTTTGCTGCAAATTCCCGAAGTAAAAAAAAAATACCTCTGGGTGGGCCATACGCAGTACACGTGTAATTTAGGGAAAATGGGGGGGAGCCCTAAATAATTGTTTTTGATCCACGGGGCCTATTAAGTGATTGGGGGGGCGGGTTGATTGACTTTCCAAAAACGGCTAATTTTGCATAATTTCTTCATGGATAGTTTCGGGATAACCTATCAGGTGGGGGCCGAGAAAGTGGTGGTGGGGGGGGGCAAAATGCACATGCAATTTCCATAAGGATTTTTGAATAGTGCGACAACCAAACTGACTGGATGGAATTGAACCAAATATAGCAAGGTGGTAGATATTGGCCCAGAAAGTCTACTTTTTTGTGATTTGCTATAAATCTATTCAGTGGTCTTGTTAGTTAAGGTTCAAAAGTATTTGTATACCTAGGCAGTTGGGCTCGTGGGACTCTTGCGAGAGTTCCGCGATCACAACGTAAGCAAATAGAGCATTAATATTGACCTAATAGGCTTTTTCCCCCCTTGGACCATCTTGCTCCTGCAGTAGTGAAGGTCCTTCAGGAGAGAGCGCTCTGAAGGGCTGACTGCAGCTTGAACATGGTGGTGGTCATTACAGGACTTTGCGGAGGGGGGGGGGGGTGTAATCCCGTGTCCTGAAAAATTAGTTTGAAAAAAAGGATATAAGGGGGCATGGATACCCTGTCCACCCTAGCAAGGGAAGTGGGAGGAGTCCCAGAGGGACCCCTAAACCACCCCCAAAAAGCTTTTGCCCCAAATTAATTAGTACTTGCACCCTCACCATAGTCTTCCATTTTATTAGAGCAGAAATAAAAGTAAAATTTAAAAAAAATGTATGATAACAATGGAAATCTAAAGAGTAGGTGAGTGATGGGGAGTGTTGAGAGAGTATAGACAGGAGGCAACGCGTTAGAAAGTGAATGATGAATATGTGGATGGGGTTTTGAGGAGAAAATCGGAGCAAAAAGGCAATGTGACTGCGTTAGACTAATTCATCTGAGTCGACTGTAAATTAATTAAACAAAGGGGACTGCAGATTTCTGTTTGCACTAATAAACGATAAATAATTTTATGGAGAACAAATTAGTTATTTTATTTACTTGTGCTCTAATGTGTAGCGCTTACAAATGTGTGTTGGTGTTTTTGACTGGAAGCAATAAGCTGTTGAGGCACAAAGTTTGTCTGGAGCCCTAGTTCACATCTCCTGTCAAGGACCTTAAATTAAGCTGACCTTCCTCATCATAATGTCCATAGATGAGCCACGTTCTGTTTTTTGTGCAATAGATGTGCCTTTCTTTCAGACATGTCTTCTCTCTTCCTTCCCTTCAATAAAATATCCCTATCTCATTGTATTTCTTTGGTTGCTGTTGAGGTCACAAAAACCTCGATTTGGTAAAAGACCAGCTTTAATTCAAGAAATGTATATTTGTAAAGCACATGTTGCCATTTGTGAATCTGAATTTGCAAACGGCTGCCGTAGAATAATGAATTTGTCTTCTATGTCAGAAAAGCCTGTTGATACATATATTAAATATTTGCGAACTGCTTTGTTGCTTTTTATTGAATAGTTTATTTACCTTTTTCTGGGCGGGGGGCCTGGTTTATGGTGGTGTTTTTAGGTCTCGCCTGTCGATGCGCATGCGCATCGAGCTTGCGAGCCTATTGCGGCTCAAACAACGTTTAACTACGAAGCAAGGAATCGTGGCGATTCCTTGCAGTGCCCGTGACTTTTAAGCTCAATGCGCATGTGCATTGAGCTTAAAAGCGCGTGCACAGCCGCCCGCATTCCTCCGACACCTTTGAAGTGAAGCTTAGCTTCACTTCAAAGGCCCGGCTTCTTCACACCCACATGCCGCTCTCGCTCTCCCCGCTCCGCTCCGCCCCCTCCCCTGCCCAGCCGGCTTCTTCACACCCACATGCCGCTCTCGCTCTCCCCGCTCCGCCCCCTCCCCTGCCCGCCGTGTGACCTCGGCTTACACTCACCCCTCCTTTCTCCCCTTTAGGCTGCTTTCGGATGCTTTGTTCGCAGCTTGTCATTTACTTTTGCATTGTGGGCGTATTATGATTCCTCATCAACATTCACTTGGATGAGTCAGAACATATTGGCCCTCAATATGGTAAACTTGAGCAATTATTGATTTAGCTGATCCAGTCCTTTTTCTGTTTGATTGTTTAACAGCACCACACCCATAATCTTTACTGTCCTAAATAGTCAGAAATCGTCAAGTAGAAGTGGGAGAAGGTCTGGTCTCAGTGGCGCAAATACAGAGGGAGTTGAGGTGCCTAAAAGTGTGTATTAAATGTATGGATGTATAATCGATCTTGCCTGTTTCATATACATCTAAAGTTGCCGCTCTGGCCATAAACTCTTGTAGCCGACCCTAGGGTCGCTCTTGGGGGTCGATGAATGTACTTGACATCCAACAAATGTTACACAAATTGACAACTGTATTGCATGCATGATTAACAATGAAAAGTATGTATTCAACTTGAGCTTGTTTTAATAAAAAAGATTTTGGGATTAAAGATCTTGCCCTAGCTTCTTGTATGCATGGTGGGGAAAGCTGTGATGAGTCCGGGGAACTAATGTGCATACTGGACCATGCAGTTTTGTTTTCCACCTTTAAAATGATTCTAATGTTTTAGGAGAGGACGCTTTGCAGTCTGGGACTAGTAGTTTCAGGTTTTACCATTACAAATAAGGCCATATACATCTCGCTAGGCAATCTCCTGTTCTTAAAGCATGGTGATGGTGCCATTGCACAGTTAAAAGTACAAAATAACAATAGCACGTTGCAGGGCTCCACTTAGTAGTTATTGAGCCGACTTCACTATTGGGGGTAACTGAATAACGAGAGAAAGCTGGGCGGATTTAAGCATCGTAGTTCATCCAGTCACAGACAGATGACCCGCGTCGTATATAACCGCCTCAGCCCGCCTTAACTATATTTTGTTTCAAACTGTAATTTATATTCTAGACCGGCCTGACTTGTAGGTCCTGATTAATGTAAAACCTGAAACTACATGTCCCACAATGCTTGTGCGTTGCTGAGACTAGAAGGCAGTGTCACATGGATGCATTTGGGCAAATCCTAGTAATTCCGTCGTTAATCTGCTTCAGCGCCACGATCCGGAAATAATGCGCTGCATTAATACAAATGCAGTGAGCAGTGTTAGCTTTTCTCGGCTCCTTTCCCCTCCCCCAGGTGCATATCCCACATTCCTGCAAAACAAAAGTTGCTATAGTTTCTAAAATCAACAGGCACCCTAAGTGTGTGTTCCCGTGCGTCCATGTAAATGTGTGATGGTATTGTAAATATGCAAAATATAGCTTTAGCAAATTATTACCTGCTTTATGTTCCTATTTAGAACAAAAATTCCTTTTTTATGTGAAAATAAATTCAGTTTTAGCAAACTAAAAGTGTTTGGAAGGTTAGTCTTGGTGTTTATGTATTCAAGGCTTTACAGCGACTCACTGGCACACGGCGCTGCTTGCAGTTAAGTTACTCTCCCGTATATCTTCCCCAAACACCTACCGCCCCTCACGGCTTGTTATTTAAGAGTAAGATTGTTCGTAATTGTGCCACTACACCCATTTTGTGAAAAAAAAACTCACTCCCTTACATAAAGAACAAAATGCTGCGCTGCAGGAAATAACTGATTACACTGATTACACGCCCAAAAGGACATTAAGCTGTCAACAGATATACAATCCAGAGCGAAACATAATACGAAAATAAACCGCAAAGCAAAATACGGGCTTTCCTACTCCGCTTACCCAGGCTCTTCCTAGGTGGCTTCCCCCTTTCATTTCACTGCGTTTCCATAGGCCTTTTTCAAATTTTTTCCTCTGGCTGTTTTCTCTCCCATCCCCCCCACTTTCTGTCGCTCCACACCCGTTTCCAAATATAATGTCCTGCTCCAACTGCTAATCCAGGAGGTGCCTGCCCCCCCGCAGCTCTCCAGTTTGCGCTTCAAGTCTGGGATCCAGTGTAGATCGATTCATAGAGCAGGACAGCCAGGGAAGTAATGCTGCCAGCAGCTACTTTTACCTACCTCACTTGGCCCTGCTGCCTCCTACCTATCTGCTCTACGTTCTATCTCAGGGGTCAACAGTGGACACTGCCAACACTCTAACAGCTGCCATTAATACATAAACAGTGAACAGTACCATCACAGCACTAACTAGGAGTGGCGTGCTACTGTAACCGCACAGCTGTGTCTACCGCAGTGATAACACACTAATAATGGGCACTAACAACACTACACGTTCACTGACAGCTGCCATTCCATATTGGGCGCAAGTATCCGCTTGCTTACTGTAATATGTTCTCTTAGCCTGGCATATTTCTTTGTGACCCGAGCTGGGTTGCTGCAGGTTGGCGTCTGCACTTCCCCCAAATAGTTCCCATATGTACAATTAATAACACTCACCCTCACTCACCCTCACTCACCCTCACTCACCCTCACTCACCCTCACTCACCCTCACTCACCCTCACTCACCCTCACTCACCCTCACTCACCCTCACTCACCCTCACTCACCCTCACTCACCCTCACTCACCCTCACTCACCCTCACTCACCCTCACTCACCCTCACTCACCCTCACTCACCCTCACTCACCCTCAAACCCTCACCCACACTCACCCTCACTCACCCTCACTCACCCTCACCCTCAACCCCTCACCCTAACTCACCCTCAACCCCTCACCCTCACTCACCCTCACTCACCCTCACTCACCCTCACTCACCCTCACTCACCCTCACCCACCCTCACCCTCACTCACCCTCACCCTCACTCACCCTCAACCCCTCACCCTCACCCACCCTCAACCCCTCACCCACCCTCAACCCCTCACCCTCCCTCAACCCCTCACCCTCACTCACAACACATATTGTGTTACAATAGGTGTCACATTTGCGAAAGATAAAACTATCTAGAGATGTAGCATAACGACCAGAGCTGCCATATAAGTCACATAAATACAAAACATGTTGCATTCCAAATGCTATAGGTGTCACATTCGCAAAAGTTATAACTATTGGCATTGTAAATGACAAAGCCATCAATTTAGCAATTTTTAACGACCAGAGCTGCCATATAAGTCACATAAATACAAAACATGTTGCATTCCAAATGCTATAGGTGTCACATTCGCAAAAGTTATAACTATTGGCATTGTAAATGACAAAGCCATCAATTTAGCAATTTTAACAACGAAAAAATAAATAAATTGTCATTTACAAGACCAATAACTACAACTTTTCTAATGCGAAACCTATTGCATTCCAACCCCACTCACCCACGCAACGCCACTCTCACACGCAACGCCACTCTCACACGCAACGCCACTCTCACACGCCACTCATCCACGCAACGCCACTCATCCACGCAACGCCACTCATCCATTTGCAAAACGAAAAAAGTTAAACTCTTCTATTGCGAGACCTATTGCATTTTCAATGCTTGTTTGTTGATGAGTTGGCATATTCAATTCTGTAGGCCTTGTCCTCGGCAATATTGCAGTGAGGTTGTAGTAGTGTCATGCAGTGCTTGCGCATTCGAGCACAAATTCTTAGCAACCAAGTTTTTTATTTTTTTGGGGGTTAAGGGAAAAGGTGAAGTGCAATATGTGGTAGTGACAGTTATTTCAGATGTGGAGTAGCAGTGGTCAAACTCTGAGGCATCCTGCATAAACCCCATCCTGTAAGACTAGATTGGTTACTTTTTGTCATGGCTTCAGGTATAGAGGAACAAATGGATGCTCTCAAAGACTGTAATTGAAATTTCTATTGATGTTTGCATTCCCTTCAACAGAATGTTAAGGTCCATCGTGTCATATATTGCTCAGATATCGAGACATATACATTTTGCATACTCTGGGAACTGTGCCCTCCCCAAAACATTTTTTCACACTCCTTTTTGAGCCTGATGTTCTATGTACTTCTGAAAATGTCTTGCCAGTTCTTTCATTGATTGGATCAGGTAAGAGGGGTTTAGGATATGCCAGTATTTTGCTAGCTTTTTTTTTGCGTTAACTATGAAATAAGTTCTCGAGTTCCTAAGCAGACTTAAAGGACTGGAGACTACACACCAAGATGGTCACGTTTATAAGGACTGTTGATTCCTGGGGCTTTATGGCTCTACAGGGATTCTGGAAAGAGAGTAGGATTTCTACAACAGTACACAGAACCTTAAAACGAGTCACACTTGAACCATGTTATTGTCTTTGAACTAATTTTTTAGTAATTTTATTGAACTGACTGAATTGTCAGGCTGGGACTGATAGTTCAGAGGGTGATCTGCAAACGACCCGAGCATACTGGTTTACCCCACCCACCCATGCTGTATCTGTACACTTACAACACAGCTTAAATGCAAATTCTTATTATTGTGTTGGTCTGTTGTAAGAGCTGGCCACACATACATTGTTGGCATACATCAATTTTCATACTCTTGAATCCAAGCTTCTAGTCCCCTGCTCGTGGGCTGGACACATTGCTCACCAGAACCAGCAATGCAACAAGTGGTGGTGGTGAATTTTCAGTTACTTTTCATAATGTGGAATGAATTTTAATTGTTTTATTATATTTTGGGGGACATGCTTTGTCATGTAAGTAATCAAGGGATAAGGGTGCAAACTCAAGCTGGAACTGACTAGTAGTTCTGTTATATTCTATGTCTTATTTGGCAGATCTACAAATAATTGTTTCTCTCTACAGGGACAGAAGACACAAGATGGATGCTTCTGCAGAAAAAGCCAAGGCAGCTGCATTTCTGTCAGATCTGGGGAAAGCCACTCTGCGGGGAATCCGTAAGTGTCCACAATGCGGTACCTTTAATGGCACCCGTGGCCTCAGTTGTAAGAACAAGTCCTGCGGGGCTGTTTTCCGCTGTGGTGTCCAGAAGGCTCCCAACATGGACGCTGTGCGGGTCATTACAGGATCAGAAATGCAGGTGTTTTCTGTCCGACTAAAAGATAAGGGGCCCGACTATCGATGTTTTGTGGAACTGGGCATCACAGAGACTGCCATAGAGACTGCTGATGGTATGTTTATAACCCAGCTCCAGTCCAGTCACTGCTATGCAGCTGCATGCATGAAGGTTGCTAACCAAGGCATAGAGGATACAAACTGCCAGCACATCAAACTGGCCCTGAATTGTCAGAGGGAAGCGACACCCCTCACATTGAAGAGCTCTGTCCTGAATGCCATGCAGGTCCCTGCAGAAACCAAATCTGTTATCTGGCAGCTGGCCACGGAGCCCACAGGACCACTTGTCCAGAGGATCACCAAGTCCATCATGGTAGTAAAATGCAAGATCAGCCCTAAACACAGCCTTGGGTACCTGCATGTTTCATTTGTAAGGAAGCCACGAAGCCAGTTTGTACCAGAGCACCGGTTCCTATGCACCTGTCAGCTAGGGCCAAAATCATCAGGCAAGGCGACTCCCAATGTTGAGGAGGCTACCGACAGATGCATTCATTTCTATGCATGCATTAGTGCTTTTGCCAGTGACGAGGCACTCTCTCAGGAGTTCTCAACCTTCCTTCGCTTCGAAAACAATGGTAAGTGTGTTTGTGTGTGTCTGTCTGCAATGTTGGTTGTAAATGTATTCTCCAAATTGAAAGGTGGAACTCGGGGGTTGGTGTGGATGTTTGTTTACGGCCTTCTGGGTCAGATTAGTCTCCTTTTAAGATTAACATACTATCTTAAAGTAGGCAGGCGCTTGCTTTAACCATTAGTCCTGAGCATTATTGAAGTTGTAAATTCAATTTGAACCTTCTATCTACTTGAGCAAGACACCAGTGCTATTTTCCTAACTGTAAGCTTAGCGCTAGAAACCACAGCAGTAGAGACTTGTATCTAACATTCCAAATAGGACATTGTGTTGAAATTAGACGATGGGTGGTCACAGAGGAGTGGGACAGCTAAAGCAGACAACACAGGTACAAAAGTGTTGACCTGGTACACCTATACAGGAAGCAGAATAACTTGCCTGCTTGTCCTTAACCGTTCTAGCTTTTCTATTCCAGCAACATCCTGTCATTTTACCTCCTTAAGGCTTTTATTGCTGCAGCCGATTATGTGCTGCTAAATATCTACCTTTCACTTTAGATATAGCGTTGAGGTTTTCAGAATTTCCCAGTTCTCCCTAAGTGCATTGTGGTAAATGTAGATCAAAGCAGTCTTTAACTTACAATTTTGAGTACTGAAGTGCAGCCTATGCTCCTAGGCCTTGGCACTTGAAGAGGAAAGAGTCCTTAGGAAGTAACTTGACCGTCTGCTTTTCTGTGTGGGGAAGTGTCAAACAGCCCCCAGGTGCAGGGCCCGGACTCCAAAAACCAAAGCAATCACCAGATCCCCGTAGTGAGAGGAGCTTGTATATATAGTCTTGGAGTCAGCATGCACTTATGCCACTGGTCTGTCTTGGTCCTCCCTAGTGCACCATGGCAAGGTTTTCAGCTGACACCCTCTTTAGATAATTGGTTGGTTACTCTGTGGTGATTGGAAAATGGTACATCTCTTACAATGAGCTTGGTTTTACAAGTGTTCATCTTAATCCTACCGAAAACTCGATTTACCACTATATATCACTTTAGAGGTAACATACTAATTCAACTCTTCTATGAAGTAACATCATACATTTGATGCAGAAGAGGTAAGTCAAATCTGGTCTCTTGCACCATTTTAATGTTGATTTTATGTTGAAGCCTTCATGTTGTTTCATGCTTCATTTAGTGATTGCTTATACTTACTGCCCGTAATGAAAGTTGCATAGGTCAAACTTTACGGTCAGCCTTTGCAGTTTTTAATTAGTGTATGCTTTTTATGGCAGATTGTTTTTTTTTCCTAAGCAGAACTGATTGTCATGGGTTTTGACACAAATCCTTATGTACAGACATTGGTAGACAGGAACTTGTGCCTCCACGATGCTGGTGCAAAGAGGAGAAATGTTTTTATTTCTCCTTGTTTTTCCAACTTTACTGCGATGCATTATGCAAAGTAGGAAAAGCATAGTTTTTGTACTGGAAGACTCCTTCCAGTAAAGAAGCCTATCCTTCAGGGAACGCCTACATCCGTGTATTATGGTGCATGGGTGTGTCCATCAGCGCATGGCTGCTAAGTGTACCAGCGCATGGGAAGGGAAAAATGCACAATATCTAGGTTGATACAACACATTTTTTCCTCTCTCTCCCTTAAAGGAAGGCCGCCAAGCAACTTTGGTGCAGCCTTGCCTTGAGACAAAAAATAGTAAATATGACATCCCCCGCCCCCCCCCCCCGCTCACCCACATCTGTGCAATATTACTTTTAGCTTCCATCATGCCCATTGTAATCCAGGTTTGGTCTGCCCGCAGTAGATCTGTGACCTCCCAGGTGTTAAGGAGGCATATCTTGGCCAATAGCCTCGTTGTTATACCTGTGACTTCATTCATGCATGCTAGGACCGCACTCCAGTAGGTTTGGACATTTGAGCATTCCCGCAATATATGGAAAAAAAATCCTACTTGACCACATTTGCTTAGACACGTTATCTTGGATACATCCCGTCCCTCTGTCTGCCCATATTTACCTGTGTAGTGCAGGAGACGTACACTCTGAAGAATTTTTGTTTCATTAATCGAAGGCTTAGTCGCACAGCGACTTCTCTCAGTGAAGCCAGGGCTTCTTCCCAGTCTTCGTTCTGAAAATCTTCTAAATCTGTCTGTATCCCAGCGTTTTCGGAGCTGGTTGACCGTGCCAGGGGAGTGTAAGAAACTGGCTCTATATACACTGCACCAAAGTGAGGTACATTGTGTATAGAGTCCAATAGACTTCAGAGGTTTGGCAGAGGTTAAAGTTAGATAGAACCTTACTCTCTAAAGTGGTAGCTTGGTCGAGCAGTAAGGCAGTATCAGAGGACCGTGTAAAGCATTTAATGTACACATTCAGTCAGCAAATGAATCCACACACTCAAGAATTGAACTCTAGGCCAATTGTTTTGTATAAAAAAATATACTGTTTTATTACTAGAACCAAGCAAGCCGGGTTCAGGTAAGCATAAAAATACTCTTCAGTAGTAAATTAATTGTATGAACAGAGTTCAAAATTGCAGTGCAACTTGTACTGGTTTTGGTTACAGTTTTAAGTAAGCAGTTTGCAACACATTGCTGGTATAGTACATTTAATTGAATGGGCTTTTGAAGTAAAATGCAGTTAATTACTTTTCAGATTACTTTTACTACCACAGGACTGGATCCTAGATTCAGCCCTGGGACATTTTCTGAAAACAGGCGAGTAAATGCGTTTTGGTTAAAGGTACGATTTTTAAAGAATATTATTGCATTTCAAAAGTTGACACTTAGAAACTTTTTCACGTAGAATCACCAATGTTATCCTATCGAAGGAAATTCACTTAGCAGGTAAGTTATGTTATCAATACTTTTTCTAACTCTGTGCTGGATCCTAGATTCAGCACTGGGACATTTCCTGAAAACAGTTGAGAAAATGCGTTTTTGTTATTCGGCTGTCTTTTAAGGAAT
The DNA here is from genome assembly GCF_964261635.1 of Lissotriton helveticus. Classification (NCBI taxonomy): domain Eukaryota; kingdom Metazoa; phylum Chordata; class Amphibia; order Caudata; family Salamandridae; genus Lissotriton; species Lissotriton helveticus. The sequence goes on from NC_136072.1 coordinate 783,608,278, forward strand.
ATTTGTAGTTTTCAAAAGTCGACACTTTGACACTTTTTCTCCCAAAAAGTTTCTATGTTATCCTATGAGGAAAAATGAGTTATCGGTTTCAAGGCAAGTAATCTGTCTTTTGAATTAGGGTTCTGGGGTTAGACTTGGGGGTCTCCCAGGGTCAGTGATTCACTGTTGTTGCACGCTCAGCGGCACTAGGGCCACCGGGTGCAGAGTGTTGAGGCCCAATGTTTCCCTATGGGGATAGGGTGACTCCGGTTGGTGGCAGCTGGCGAGCAGGCCTCAGGGTTGTGGGAGCAAAGCTCCTAGGGTTAAGCTCAGGGCAAGTTGGGCAACAGGTTAGCACAAAAAGGGGCACCGTCAGCGGCACTAGGGTGCCGGGTGCTGTTTTGAGGTTGGGCGCCCTGTTGATTTCAGTGGAGATTCTCCGGAACAAAGAAACACTGCAGGCTTGGGGACGAGGATCTTCCAGGAGTGACCACCATTTTAAGGGGTAAGTTGGGATGTAGAGGGATGGTTAGGCACCGCTGGGCTGGGCATACAAGGGCGTAGGGTGCAGGGGTGCCTTTGGACGTCGGATTTTCTTACCCGCTCTGGTCGCGGTAAGGGGGGTCCTCTGGATTGAGTCTGCAGGCGTTTGGAGGCTTGAGCCAGGTCAGGGGTCGCCGGATCTCGGGTCAGGATCGCTGGGGGGACCTCCTCGTGGTGTTTGTTCACTCAAACACAGGCCGGGCTCAGCGGATGCAGAGTGGGCTGGATTTGCGGTTTCTGGCTGGCACCAGAAGCTGCCGTTAAACACGTCCGGTGTTCACAGGAGAAATAGCTTGGGAAGTGAATGCAGGCAAGTTATCTGGGGTTTTTGAGGTTGTCTGCCGCTGGACACGCCGGGGTTTCGCAGGAGCAGGTTTGAGGGGAGACCGGGCTGGGGCCAAGTCGGTGGGCGTCGTCCTCTTGTTAGCTTCTGCGCGACTTTTCGTCCTTCTTCTCCTTCTTTTCTTGTGGTTGCCGGATCTGAGGAAGGAAGGTTCAGGGTGCTCCTAAACACTAAATTTAGGGGTGTAACAGGTAGGTAAAGGGGCGGGACCAATGGGTCCCTTCCCTGGGGTGGGTACACCCCCTATTCTGCCACTCTCCAGTGGGTGGGGGCACGAGCCTGTCCCTGGTTGGCTGGGTCCCCGCCATCCTCAAGATGGCGGGGACTCTAGGTTGTGCTTCACCTCCCCTCCCCCACCTTATGGATGGAGTTGGCAGAGGTGGGCACACCTCTCTTCCTAACTTGTTTTTCCAGCTGGTTCTCCTGCCCAAAGTGGGGGGGTAGAACCAGTGGGGACCAGTTGCTGAGTACAGCAAGTGGTCTGGAGAGGCTCACAAAGGCGGGATGCCTTTGAAGCTTCTCCTTCGTGAACCCTGCCCATCCTGGGGGAGGCGGCTTGGCACCTCGTCCCAGGTTGTGCATTGTTTCAGGCCCCCAAGAGAAGCAAGCTCTCGACCCAGGGTCCAGAAACATGTCTGGTGGTGGCAGCCACCCAGTCAGATCAGTAGGAGTTGGCAGAGTTTCAGGGGGCGTCTCTAAGTTGCCCTCAGTCGTGCATTTTAGATTAAATCCCACAGTGGCATCAGTATGGGTTTAATGTGCTGTGAAGTTTGGTACCTGTTGGACTTGGCCCTTAGGGCAGGTTCACCCCTAAACTTTTTTGCTTTTATTTGTGACCCTGTGTTAGTGATTTTTGGGTCTCTGCGCACTTTTCCCTGTGTCCCAGAGTGAAAGTGCGTGCGTGTAGTATGGCTGGCCTGCCCTCCCATAGGAATGCATGGGGAATGTGTGTGTCCCTGGTAGTTCTGATGCGTGGGGAGTGCAGGCTCGAGTTTGGTATGTGTGAACTCGTGAGAGTGAATGCTGCGAAATGGTATGTGCGGCTTGTATGTGTCTAGTGGGGAAGTGCCATTCCTAGACATGGCTGTACGTGTGCCGTGAGGGTGCTGGAGCATGATTGGCTGGAGCTGGCTGGCATGCCAGGCTCCAGGAAGTCTGGATGGGTCTGCCCGGTGGTGAGTGTGAGATTAGCATGAGTGATGTGTGGGAGGAGTGTACCTGTGTCCTGGATGGGCTGGGTTTTCCCCCACACAATGCTGGCTCCGCCCCCCTGTGGTGTGTCTAACGACCCTAGCCTCCCCAGTGAATGAAAGGGGTGGTTGGGCCATCAAGGGTACTCCAAGACCAGCTGCAACTGGTCCCCCCCCCCCCCCCCCCCCCCCCCCACCCTGCACCTCCAAACAAAGGATTCTCTAGTATAAAAATGGGGCTGTGTCCCCACAGATGTTGTTCTCTTTTCTGATCCTGCCAGAGGGGGCTGTTGCTGCTGCTGGGGCCAGGAGGACCGCCACTTGGACTGTCTCCCTGCCTGGAGACCCAGTGTGCTGGCTCTGGGCCCAGCCTTGCCCCCCTGCCTGCCTCCAGCCCCTGCTGGAGCTTGTGCTGTGCATACAGAACTGAGAGCGCTGCTCTCTGCCCTTCAGCGCTGGGGAGCGCTGGAATCCCTTGGCTAGCGCTTGAGAGCGCTTTATTTGGCTCCTAGCGCTGTGAGCGCTGTATCTTGTCCTGTGGCGCTTGGGAGCGCCTTGCCTTCGTTGTTAGCGCTGTTAGCGCTTTGAGAGCCCAGCCGGTGCCCACCCGGCATCTGCTGATTGGGTGGTGCCAACCGTTTGATGTCCAAACGAAGGCCCCACGTGTTCGAAAGTCCCCCGTGAGGGGCCCCACTGGCCCAGAAAGCCGCATTCTTGTTTGGAGCCCCGAGGCTCCTGGGGGCGATTTGTATCTACGAGCCTGAGAGGCTCAGGGCATTCCTGTTTTTGAGCCCCGAGAGGCTCCACGCCCACAGTAGTTTAGCGAGCCCAGAGGAGGCTCGAGAAGCTCATCGCCCACATTTGCTATAGAGCCCTGAGAGAGGCTCGAGTGCCAGTTCATTAATGTAGAGCCCTGAGAGGCTCTGGGGCATTTTCATTGTTTTAGAGCGCTGAAGCTCTATAGTGCCAGCATAATTGTTTTGCGAGCCTAGAGAGGCTCAGGGGCACAGTTGTTCTGGAGAGTAGAGCCTGCAGGGCTCACAGGTGGTTCTTGAGCCCACGAGGCTCCAACGTTGCCCTAACTTTATCTGCACCAGTTGCCCAGCACTTTGTGGGCAACTGCCACGTTTAGGCCCCCTGACTTTGGGACACAGGGCGTCCTAGCCCTAGAGAGGCCAATTGGCCTAGGGACAGTCACAGGTGGTGACTTATGTGGGTTTGGCGCAATTGTTCATTTTCTACACCTCTGAATGTATTGTTGATGCATCATGTGTTTTCCTTCCTTACACCTCTGAATGAATGTTATGCATTGCATCATGTGTTCTGTTCTTACACCCCTACAGGTATTGTGATACTTAGGTGGTTGTTTTTCTCCTAGTGCAGGTGGTGCTAGTGAGGTCCTGGTTACCAGTAGTTACTGGTTGTATGCTCTCTTTTTATATTGTGTGCTACAGTGATTTTACATTCTTAAGTGCTATTTCTAAAAGTGCGTACCCCTGACAGTGGTCCAGGTGGCCCTGTCCTGTACAATATCCCTTGTAAATTTTGCCCGTGCCTCCTGCACAGTGTAACAAGATGTGTGTCTTATCTAATGTATGTTTATTATAATACAAAGGCTATTTTTTATATAACCTTGTGTGGAGTTTCCTTTGTGGTGGGCCCTGGGTGTTGTTGCTGGGGTGCGTGCGCAAATACTTAACTTACATCGCCTCCAAGTTTAGCCTTGCTGCTCGCGCCACGTTACCTAGAGGGTGAGCAGGGGTTATCTTGGCGTGTAACTCCCTTGCCCTGACTTGGCAGTGGTGGTCTCTGACTGACTTTGGCGAAAGCCCTGGCCAGCCGGGGATCCCATTTCCAACAGTACCTAACTTCCCATTCTTCAGTACAGCCATTATGGTGCTGTGGAGTTCATAATGACAAACTCCCAGCACCATATACTCTTAATGGCACCACTGCACTTACAGTGCCCAGGAATGGACCTGGGTACTGTAGGGGTACAGGGCTCATGCACCTGTACCCTCACCACTGGCATAGGGCACCCACCTAGAGGGGTGACTGATGTATGCCAGGGCAGTGGGTTGTAGGCATGGCACATAGGGATATGTGCCATGTAGACTCTTAACTTTGTTCTGCACCAAAACACGCAGCCTGCAAAAGCAGTGTGTGTAAAGGTACAGGTCCTCTAACGGTGGCACAGTAAGTGCTGCAGTCCTTAGAGGTCTTCCCTGGTCACAGTGCCCTGGGTACCAGTGGTACCATTTACCAGGGGCTGACCTGTGGCCAGAGAGGCCTATTGGGTTCGTTTTGTGGAAAGAACACAGGCTCTGGGAACCTGATTGGCAAGGACCCAGGGCACATCAAGTGAAAGTGCATAGTAGTCTGGCAAAAAGTGGGGGGTTACTGCAAAAGAAACCCACTTTCCTACAACAACCACCACCACTCGCGCTACGGGCTGTGAGTATAGTAGTTGCAGCCAGGATAAAGACATCGGGCCAAAGCCCATATGGCAGAGAACAGCAAAAAGTTAAGGCCATTCCACGGTATCCAAGGCCATGCGGGCGTAGAGTGACATGATCACTGCGTCCTCTTTGATTTTGTGTGACCGACCCAAGACTTCTTGGAGTCTTCATAGATTTAGCGTCTTATTGCGGCCAGGGATAAACCCTGATTTATCAGATGGACCAATTTTATATTAGTAATTTGTGAGGTCAAACGGAGGGCAAGGAGTTTAGCTAGTATCTTCAGTTGCATTCTGTAAGGAGATGGGCCTGTAGGAAGCGCATTGTTCCGGTGGTCTACAGTCCTTATAAATTACAACCACTGATGCAAGCCTCTGTTCCTCTGGAAGTGTGCCCACTTTTCTACATTCTTCAAACATTTTCAAAAGCTAGGGCCCGATGATGGGTTCCGTGAGTTTGTATAGTTATATGGGCATACCATTGGGCCCGTAGCTTTGCCCGGTTGTAGTGCTCGGACGGCTTGCTTCACTTCCTCTTCTGTGAGGTCGCTGTCTAAGAATAATACCTCATCCGGAGAAAGGGTCGGGAGGGGTCTGTCTGCTAGGAAGGTTAGGGAGTCCTCTTCCGCGGTCAATACGTTGGATGAGTATAATTTTGAATAATAGGCTGCGAAAGCGTCTGCGAATAGCTTGTGGGTCTCTCAGGCGCTCTCCATCTGGTGACTCCACTTTCGTCGCATCATTTTTCATTAAAATAGTGGGTTGTTTGTTGGGGGGGGGGGCTTCAATATCTCTCTCGCTATGTGCGTCACATCACGGAACTTCATTAGGGAAGAGGTCCATAAAATGAAAAGGTCCATTCGGGACAGGCTACCATGGACCCCAGAGTGAAAACTGAAATGTTCTAAAAATGGATTGAGGATTTTCCAGACCTCCACCATCCCCAGTGCAGTTAGAAAGTCTATCAGTTGGGTTTTAAGAGGGGGTGGGGGGTTGCCTCAAGGGAGGTCTGTCCATAGTGTCGTTCAGTGTCATATTGAAAACTCCTCCTATTAAGAACTCACCCTCCGGTGCCTGGAGCATGAGCGCACCTATGTCTGGGAGGATAGCGTTGTGCAAACCCGGGGGTACGTAGACCAATATGATGTTGGTCAGCTCCCCCCACACACAGGCCCGTCAAGACAGCATATCTACCCTGCTTGTCTGTCCAAGTCTTTTTAATTGAAATGTGGACGTTTTTTTAAAGAAGGATACCCGTTGCGCCTTAACTGGAGGTATAGTCTGTGTGCGCCGTCATTTTGTAACCCCAACGGTCAAGCGCCTTGCATGCAATACCCAGAAAATGTCTCTTGTAATAGAACGACATCTGGAGAGTGCCGTTTGATGTATTGTGACACTATTCCCCCTTTTAATTTTGTCCCCCAACATTCCAGGCTAGAATACGCAGCTCCGGGATCTTTATATCTGTTCCTGCTTTCATAAATCTATATGGGATATTTTCCCTTCCTCTCTCCTGGCCCTGTCATGGGATTCTCTTATACGGTTTCGTTCCTGCAGTGGCCCTACCAACCGTAGCTGGGGGTGCAATCCAGTGGCCCTAAACTTAAGTGTCAGTAACAATGATACACAGTTACAACCTAGGAAAAAGAAAAACAGAAAAAGATTTAACCACCCCCACCCCGCATCCCTGCCTGACGGACGTAGAAGTGCCCGCCCCGCCAACTCTGCAGAGTGCGTGTTGTCCCAACCCAACATGGTGTACTTAAGAGGTTGTAGGATGTTCCCTCGGCCCACCACCCATCTCCATATCCAATGTAATGTGTAGCGCCAACAAAGCCAGTAATTGAAAGTCTGACCCTCACGCTGGGGCATTTCTTGCTGTCTCTGGTCTCGCAGTGCCTTTTTGACTTCTAGAAAGTTATGTTTTTGTCTCTTGACCTTCAGTATAAAATCTGGAAAAAGGTTATTCTCACGTTGTCATAAAGGACTGGCGGTTCGGGCAGTCTGGAGAATTGAATCATGATCTCTGAAGTGAAAAAGCCGGGCAAGTGGAGAGTGCAGAGGAGCTCCAGGGTGAGGGCTATTTATTTATGTATTTTTCCCCCCTCCCCTTCCCCCAGCACTCCATGTGCTCCCTCCACGGAGAAAAACTTGGAGAGTCCACAGGGTTGGAGGTGTTTTAAGGATGAGTTCCTTCACAAAGCGGTCAGCAGCTGGCTCCTTGGCGCTTTCTGGGACCACCAAAATGTGGACATTGTTGTGTTGGGATTTACCCTCATAGTCTTTCAGCCGCTCCACGAAGAATCTGTTGGAGGCCTCCAAATCCTTCACCTGTGTTTTGAGACCTTTTGTATCTTGTAGTAAGGTGGACGTTGATTCTTCCACTTCCTGAACGCAAAACCCTAAGTTGCATAGGTCTGCACACAGCAGGGAAACTTCGGTAATAACATGGTCTGTCTATACAAAGTTCCAGTGCGGTACAGGCTCCCTGTATGGCTGCCATGATGTTGCGTAAAGACGCAGAGGCTTCATCTGGTGCCTGCGAGATGTCAGGAGCCGGTTAGTCTTGAGACATCTTCATGGATTTGGGCCTCTTGCTTGTGCAAACTTATCAATCTTTGTCTGATGGGACCCTTTTGTAGCCTTTCTGCTGGTCATCATGTAAGGGTAGAGGTGCAATATTGATGGGGGAAGGAGGGGAGATGGGGTAATCGCTGCTGCTTGTCTGTTATTTCCAAAGTATCCAACGCTGCCTCTCTGCATTCTCTCCGCTTGACACCCTCCAACACGCTCAGCTCCTTTGCTTGTGGTTCTACCAGCTCTAGGCCCTCACCGAGCACGTGCCCCTCGCTGCACTCACGGCAGTGTTACTATAGATGTGATGGTATAGCTCTACGGGAGATCTCTCCCCTCTGCAGGAGTGAGTGTGGGCTCACACTCCTCCTGTACAACTCCCCTAGATCGGGTGGTTATAGGGTCATGCCCTCTATGCTTTATTTTCACCCCCGCCTTCCTGAGGTGACTCCGCATGGATTGGTATGTGTGTGTGCAGAGTGAGTCGGGGGCTGCTCGGTAGGTTCTGGTGTCACCAGCAATGGGTCGTGGCTCTAGGGAACGTGATACGTGCGCCCCACGTCTGGGAGTCTAATGCACCCTCAGGTGGGCAAGTATGCTGCCATACTCAGAATTTCAAACAAACTGCCAGGTATGCTCCTCTTTACTGAGTGAGGGTAATCTGACCGGTATTCAGTGCTGTTCTATCCAGGTGCCCCCTGCTTGCTCTCCCGGTGTATGTGCCCAGCACCAGGCTGGCGGTGTGCTCGTCCGCAACGGGGGGAGGAGGGGCTTGAGGCCGGGTGGGCCAATTTTCAATTATTTACGCCCCTCCTGAGTTCCAGCATGCAGCCTCCTCTCACTGCCACCCCAGGCCCCACTCACACAAAGGGTCTGCTGGGGTCTCTCCGGCACAGTCATCCAGATCAAGCTGCATGCCTCAACCCCGCCGGGTGAGAGTTCTCCTTGCGGTGGCAGTCCCGCTGCTTCATGTCTTCACGGCTAAGGGATCGGGTGCCGCAGCCTCTGCTCCCTCGGATGTACGTTGTTACAAAGCATGTTGTAACAACGCATGCCTTTACCACGCAAGTCTTACAACGACTTGCGTTGGAGGGCGTGGATTTAGGAATCTTATAATTTTATATTCCAACACCAGTCCCCGTAACAGTAGGGAAGGTGTTGGAATATAAAATTGCAAGATTCCTTATCCCACAGCGCCATCCAGCGCAAGTCGTAGTAACGACTTGCGTAGTAATAGCTGCGGGGTAAAGGCACTGCGGTGTAAAAACCGCGTCGTAAACGATGTTCCCCTGGTCCCTCCCATGGTCCTGGCCAGCAGGTCGATTTATGCGCCCAGGAGGGCTTGCAGCCTTACGGACCTCCAGGCAGCGAACTAGAATCTAGGCCGGGTCATCGCGCCTTTCTCCTTCCCTGTGCTCCAGAACTGGGTGACTGAGCAGCCCCCACACCCCAGTGGCAGACCGACCTCTGTCGTGATTTTAGGTAGTTGGCGCTCTCATCGGATTGACAGGGGATTGTGGTGACGGTTGCCCTTTTGTCTCCAATTCAAACCATTTTTACTTACCTCCGCAGCTTCCATAGGTCCTGGCCCAGTTAAGTTTATTATATTTTGGTATTAAGGAAACCGTGAGAAAATAAAGCAGAGCCACCCAGAGTACTGATGTTGCCACCTGTGAGGCCTGGGGTGGCAGCCTGTGACCCATGGAGAACACTCCACAACGTCCATTAGTAAAACCTTAAAAAGTACTTCTACATAGGCGTTCTAGTTAAAGCGCAATTTTTACCTTGTGCAAGTCCTTGTATTATAATAGACAATCATGCAAGGCTTTTTAGGTCTCGCCTAGCGAACGCAGCACATGCGTTGCTTTGCCTTGGCGAGCCCTATAGTCGCCGGTTTCCCTGCCGAAGGGAGACAAGAGATGTGCACGCGTGGACAGGAGATGTGCACTCTGTACGCGTGCACGTCTCCTGTCCCCGCGTCAACACAGCGCGTGCATGGCGCACTTTCACTTTCCCTCTCTCCCCTTCAAAACATGAACTCGGACATTCCACGGCCACGACTTGTTGTATTTTGTTAACGTCTTTCTTCTTTGCCGTTCATCCAACAGTTGCAGGTCACTGCATTCCTAAGCGACTTCTCTGGAAGAAATAATTACATTTATAATTAACCGGCTCGTTTGTTCAAGTCACGAAGGTGATTCGAGCGGGAGAAAAATAAAGTGACTGAAACTGAACCAGTGCTTAATCACGCGTGCAAACACGCTGATAAGAGTGTCAGGAAAAAAAACATGACTGATAGATTAAATAGCAAACCGCCTTCACAGCCAGGAGGCATTTGTTTGTGAAAAAAGAAAATGCTTCATTCTCGCGCGGTCTGTCACCTTGTGGTGCCGAAAGGCTTACATGTAATGTGGCTGCATCAAATGAAACTGAGACAATCCAATACAATTGTATCTGATACATATCCATTCAGGGTTCAAATTAATAAAATACTGTCTACTACAGAATTTTAAAAAAAGTACCTTGTCGTCGGACGCTTGACTACTTGTATAAAATGTCAAAGGTCAAATAGAATTTGAAGATATCTTTGAACGTCCTGCCAGCCGAAAAATTGAACAAGCATATGCAATAGGACTCTCATTACTGAAAGTTTGAGCTATTGGTGTTGCAAGTAATAAAGCAATGCCACTAGCTCAAACTTTCAGTAATGCGAGACCTATTGCATTGCAAATGCTTGTTCTTGAGCTTCCAGGCAACCAGTGTTCTTGTCCAGCAACTGGGATGGTTAGTAATGTAATGACCAAGTAGTATATATTTTTTTGTAACACTCCACTTTTTAGGTCTCGCCAAGGCAGTGCATGCGCTTTCTCTTTGAGCATGCTGTATCTAGAATGTGTTTTATAGTTCAAAAGAGATTTTATTAAGGTAAAGTGATATAATGACAAGCAATAGCATAAAAATAAGAAAAACAATAAGCAAATGCATACTGTATAATACAACAGTTGAATTGGAAATCATACTAATAAGAAAAATGTAGCCTGTTCAAAGCTGAAATAGTAGAAACGGTTCTATCATGAAACGTAAGAAAAAATGAGAGCAAATGTTACAAAATTGGTAAAAACATTATAATACATAAGAAATGTAAACAGAATTCAATAATAGGAGAAGGAAGTCAAGGAGGTTTAGCTACTACTTGTTGTAAGGGAGTAAAAGAGGAAAGGCGCCTAGCACTAGAGTCAATAAATGATAGAACTGGTTCCCACAGCACTAACCGTTTGGGTGTTAAATGTTGTGGGTAAACAAATGTGGGATCTAGTCTATGATTGTAACAAACAGCATACCACCATGCTTGATATGAAATTTTGGTAAAGTCCTTCTAATTTGTGGTAATTTGTTGGAAAGCTACTGCTATCAATAAATCAATGATTCGTGTATTCGTGGGATGGTGTTCCCAAATAGGAGATAAACTACCCAGAAAGATATGCAAAAAAGGATTGGAATGAAAAATCAGATTAAGTTGTCACCAAACTCTTTCCCCAAAAACTTGAACAAATGGGCATGTAAACAACATATGAGATAAATCTGCCTGTGGCGATGAGCAAGCAAGACCAGCATGCATGTGAGGTGTCTGAACAATATGAGTGAAGGACAGAGGGAGTAAAAAGAAGTCTGTTGTAAATAAAAAGAGGGTTTGATTCGTGTTTGCAGCTCTAGAGGACTTCCGAAGCTTGAGCCATATTCTATTCCAAAAATATACATTCCAGAAAACGTACAGATCTTTTTCCCAAGCGAGTTCTGTTTTAGTTTTGTTTCGCGAAATAGGAGAAGAGTGAAAAAATGTATAAGTAGTAGAAGCTTTAGGACCACGAAGCAACAAAGTACGCAAGGTATCCGAAGAAGCAAGCTCGAGAGGAGCAACAACAGAGGGCGCTGTGTAATGGATGAGAGCAGATTGAATAGCACATGTTAAAAGGGAGTATTTTATGCGACAGGAGGAGGGAAAATCTAAATCACACACCTGTTTAAAGGACAAAAGTGAACTTTGACGATATAATTGATGGACCCAGAGTAATCCCCGGCGATGCCAAGATTTCCAGAAGAAAGGTTTATTATTTATTAAAATATGTTTATTGTGCCATATAGGTAAGTCAAAAAAAGATGTGGAAGAAGGAGCAGGAATAAGTTTTGAAGAGTATTTAAGGATAGGATTAAAAGTAAAGTGTGGTTTGCGCATGAAAGATAAGTATTCGCGAAAGGTAAAAGAGGAAATGAAAGATTGTTCAAGCTTCACCCAAAGAGGACGAGATGCAGATGGGATCGGATAGCCAATGAGAGGATTGGGCAAGTAAAAAAGATTTGTGATAAAGGGGAATGTCAGGAAAGTTTACCCTTCCCTCTGATTTAGGCCGAATTAATTAACGAATGGACATTCGTGATTTCTTATTCCCCATAGGAAGGCAGATAAAATAGAATTAATTTTTTAAAAATATTTAAGGGGAATCGGTAATGGAATGTTAGAAATTGTGTATAAAGCTATAGGGGAAAGCATCATTTTAATAGTATCTAAGCGGCCCACCAAGATAAATACAAGGGGTGGTATCTTGTTGTCAAAGAGGATAACCTATCAATACACTTTTCCATACAACGGGATATCCTACCTGGGCCTGTAGAGGTGAAATGTAGACCTAAGTATTTAATAGATTGTGAACTCCAAGAGAATCCTGAGGCAAAAAAGTCGGCACGAAAAGTATACTTCGTCAAGGGTAAAATTTCACACTTTTCCTTATATAATTTGTAGCCAGAGACTGACGCAAAGGATGCCACCTCACCTAAGAAAGCGGGTAGGGAAGACTGGGGATTTGAGAAAAATAACAGAGCATCATCTGCATAAGCCGCCATTTTGATGTCAAAGTCTTGAAAGGTGAAACCATGAATATTTGGGTTTTGTCGAATTCTGAGCAAGAAAGGCTCAAGAGCAATATTGAAAAGAAAGGGGGAAGAGGACATCCCTGTCGAACTCCCCTTCAAGGTTGAAATAAGAAGAAATGCTTCCATTCGCAGTAACAGCAGCTCTCGGGTTGGAGTACAAAATGGATATTAAAGAAATAATTTTGGGGCCAAACCATTCGAGTGTACGAAAGAGGTAAGGCCATTCAACTCTATCGAATGCCGTTTCTGCATCCAAAGCTATGGCAGCTAGAGGATGAGATATGAGATACTTTTGAAAGAATGTCGAAAAATAAACAAGTATTATCCGTAATAAGCCTCCCTTTAACAAAGCCGGATTGTTCAGACCCCAACAGCTCAGGAAGGAGAGATTCCAAACGCAATGCCAGAGCCTTCGAAAAAATCTTAGTCTATGTTGACCAGAGAAATAGGTCTATAATTTTTGCAATATTGGGAATCCTTGCCATCCTTAGGAATAAGACAAATAAGGGCATCAGAAAAGGAGCCAATTGAACATTCAGATTGCGAAAAAGAAAGAATAAGGGTGTGTAGCGGAGAGCATCATGAAGTTCTTTCTGAGTAATGTCAAGTTCTAAGGAGGAGAGATCCAGAAGTGACTGAGGAAGAATGAATCTCGTAGAGAAAGTGAGAAATAGAAAGTGCAGATGGTAAAGTGTCAGATGTATATAATGTTTGATAAAAGTTAGGGAATTCATTCAAAATATCTTCATCCTTGAATTTTAATGAATTATCAGGGCTGAAAACAGATTCTATAGTAAGTTTATTCTGTTTAGTTTTTAAATAATTGGCTAGCAATTTCCGGCCTTATTTCGACCGCCATAAAATTTCGCACTTGACTTTAATAAATAATTAGAAGCATTATTAGTGGTGTCTTGATTAAACTGAAATTTCATTTTTAGAAGTTCAGACAGACACTCCTTTGATTTGGAAGAATAATAAACATGTTCCAGTGCTTTTAATTTTGGAAAGAAGAGCAGTAGTTTTTTGGCTCACTTTTTTACGTTTATTAGAAGCAAAGCGGATAATGAAGTCCCTGGCAGAGGCCTTGAAGGCGTCCCAAATTGTATGAAAAGCCAGATCTTCAGTTTGGTTTAGAATGAAATATTCATTAAAAAACGAAGTAAAAGAGGAAGAAAAAGCAGGATCAAGAAGAGCCTTATTAAAACGCCACTTACGGGGAGAATTAGGTTTATTTAGAACATCAAGATGCACAGTGACAGGAGCATGATCAGATATCAAAATAGAACCAATATCTGATCTAACGAGTGATTGAGAGAGCCAACCTGCACGAAGGGATGAGAGATGTAGCCGAATGGATGACGACCAGCCGCCTGAAACTGAACTCTGACAAGACGGAGGTCCTCATCCTGGGATCCTCGCCCTCCGCCTGGGACGACTCCTGGTGGCCCCCCGCCCTGGGCACCGCACCCAAACCGACGGACCACGCACGCAACCTGGGCTTCATCCTGGACTCCTCCCTCTCCATGACCAGACAAGTCAACGCCGTCTCCTCATCTTGCTTCAACATCCTGCGCATGCTACGCAAGATCTTCCGATGGATCCCCACCGAGACGCGGCAGACGGTCACCCAGGCCCTCGTCACCAGCCGACTGGACTACGGCAACGCCCTCTACGCCGGAACCACCGCCAAGCTCCAGAAGAGACTCCAGCGGATCCAGAACGCCTCGGCCAGACTCATCCTCGACATCCCCCGACGCAGCCACATCTCCGGACACCTGAGAGATCTGCACTGGCTCCCGGTCAACAAGAGAATCACCTTCCGTCTCCTCACCCACGCACACAAAGCCCTACACGACCAAGGCCCGAGCTACCTCAACAACCGGATCAACTTCTACACTCCCAAGCGCCTCCTCAGATCAACCAACCACGCCCTCGCCGCCGTCCCCCGCATCCGAAGAGCGACAACAGGAGGAAGGTCCTTCTCCTACCTGGCCGCCAAGACCTGGAACTCACTCCCGACGAACCTGCGCCTGACCCAGGACCACCTCTCCTTCAGGAAGAAGCTCAAGACCTGGCTGTTCGAGCAGTAGCGGCACCCCCCCCTCCCAGCGCCTTGAGACCCTACGGGTGAGTAGTGCGCTCTATAAATGACCTGATTGATTGATTGATTGAGTGTGATACAAAAATGTAATCTAGACGAGATTGAGTGTGATGTGTCTGTGTAGAAGGAGTACTCCCTCATCATGGTATTGCAAAGTCTCCAGGCATCAATGAGTTTATGTTGTTTTATGGTATGTAAGAAGGATTTGTGAGATATATGGGGTGTGAAAGGGCTTGATAAGTGATGATTCAAAAAGCAGGCAAAAACTTTATTGCAGTCACCTGCAAGAATAAAATTTTCGTCATGAAACTGTGTAATTTGTTCGGAAAGGGACGTCCAAAAGGAAAGGTCACCCACTGTCGGAGCATAAACATTCAATAAGGAAACCGGGAGGTTGTCAATCAGAAAGTGAACAAACAGCCACCACCTAACTGATCGTGACAATGAGACAAAATTTTAATGGGTAGGAATTTACAAAAAAGAATAGCGACTACATTGCGCTTACCATCACCTGGGGAGAAGAGAACCTCGCCCACCCAGCCCCTCTTTAACTTAGCAGATTCAACATCCGATAAATGAGATTCTTGTAAACAAGCAATGTCTGTATCTAACTTAGCTAAATGCGTCATGGCTCTTTGGCGCTTAATAGGCGAATGTAAACCTCTGACATTCCATGAGAATTTTTACAGTCATAGAAAAAAATTGCACCAGTAGAAAACATTCCAATAAGTAGAACATCCTAAAGCAAACAAGGGATAATAAGTAACCAACCAACTGAGCAAGGAATAAAAAAGCAATACAAAAGAGATAAGACAAAAGAGAATGAAGAACAAGCGCTGAAAAAAGAGGGAAACGTAAGGTGAAGAAAATACATGAGTTAAAAAGATACATGAGAAAAGAGAAAGGAAAGATAAAAGGGAGAAAAAAGATGATAAAAGAAAGAAACTTGCATAAGATCCAAAACATACGTGAAATGGAGGGATGGAAGGCCACACCGAACAATGACACATCCAGGACCCACGAGGGAAGGCGGGATAGAGAGCGAAAAGAACGGACTTGGAGAAGAGGAGGTAGGAAGGTAATACGCACAAACATCTGTTTAAGCAAAAAAAAAAGAAAGTTAAATACCACAATAGAGAGTAACAATGCAGAATAAACATTGGATACACCTTAATGAACTAACGCAATATAAATACATTGATGAGTACTTCAAAGGAAAAGAAAAAGAAGGAATTAAATCGCATAACTAATTGAACACAGTCCACGGTAGCTATTTGGAACTCGTTGATGGAGCAGTTTCCATGGTATCAGCATGAAAGGAGTAGAGAAAACTCTTCAACTTTACTGGATCCTCATAGGTCCTTGTTTTGTCATTAATAGTCACTTTGAACAAACAAGGATGGAAAAGGCCATATCTTGCATTTGAGCGCAACTGCGGTCTCCAGGACAAAAATTCCTTACGCCTATCTGCCGTTGACTTAGCGTAATCTTGAGAAAAAAACAAAGATTTGCCTGACCACATAATGCGACCCATGGCTCTCGCTGCAGACAACACCATTAGTAAGTCAGTATACTCCAAGTACAAGATCATTCCTCTCGGTTTATGTGACGAAGAGGAAGACAATGGACGTGACAGTGATCCTAGTCGATGTGCTCTTTGAATATTTAGGTTTGTACTTTCAGGCAGCTTAAGAAGAGTTGGGAGAAATGTTTTAAAGAAGGCAAGTGGATCGGAGCCTTCCGTTCCCTCCGCAAGGCCATAAATGCGAAGGTTATTTCTCCTATTTCTGTTTTCCAAATTTTCAATCTGCTTATGAAGTACGGAGACTTGTGAAGAAATAGAATCCACCTTAGAAGCGGAAGAGGAGAAAGACTCAACAGTTTGTTCCAACACAGTAACACGTTGGTCAATGGTAGACCACTTCTCGGAGAGCAATTGTAGAGTGGATTTGGTTTCCTCCATAAATGGTCGTAAAGCCCGTATCTCTTCAAGCAAAAGATCCATTGTCACGGATGTAGACTGTTTAGGTGGAGAGGGGGGATCCTTCTTCATTCGTTTCGTAGAAGCCTTAGAAACAACAGAGCTATAGGTAGACTGGGGCGCTGAGGCACCTTTAGATGAAGAGGCGTCCGAGACCTCCATGGAAATGCAGTCAAAGCGAGAGCTAGTGCGTATGAGAAATTTGCGTGGCGCCGGTTTAGGCAATTGAAGAACCTTAGATAAACGTCCCATATACTTAGAGGAAAATGTTTCCACAGGATAGTACACCAGGAAATTCCAGACGTTGAAACATCAATGAACTAGACTTGTAATGCATATAAATACATAGAAAACATACCCAATGATGTCAACAGGCTGATACAATAGAATAGTAATACAATTTCGCAAAAAGCTAGAAATAATTATTGCGTCAGCTTACAGGTAAAAAACAAATTCACACCTGAAATAGCGGCTCAATTCATGTAAATACGTGAGAGGCAGCTAATACGCATCAAAAAGAGCAACAATTGAACATATGTACTCCTAAGCCGTTATAAAATGCGAGGTAAATCCATGGGAACATAAGGAGTAACTGAGGAGCAATAAGGTGGCATTAATGCTGGCAATTGACCTCATAAGTCATTGTGGTTCCAAGCCAAAGACATTGTAGGGTTAAAATAAGTCAATTGTAAGGCAAAAATGGTTGAATTGGAGTAGGAGTGAGGAAAAAACGCCTGAGGCAGCGAAGCTGCTGAGGGTGATGCTCAAAATGCCGGCGTTTAGGCTGTGAAGGGCACAAAATCTCCCGTGGTCCACACTCAAATCATTTAAAAAGTACCTTAAAGGAGGATGTTTGAGGCTGCTAAGGTCATCTGCGCATTAATGTAAACACTGAGGCACCGGGCGCCACTAGGAGAAACTTCCGTCTGCAGCGTTTGGGAAATTGCACAAAATGGTAGCCGCAACTCTCCAGAGCCGCGCCTCAGAAGAAGAGAGCAGAAAACCACCGTCAACAGTAACAGGTGCCCCAGAAACGATGTCCGCTGATGGTAGGAGGCGTCAGAGTCACTCCTACATTCCAAAGGCGATGAGGTGCGATGTAAGCGCCGTCCGCTTCGCTCAAAACCCCGCCACCGCAGGAGAGTCACGGAGCGGCTACCATCGTCGTCGGGCGCAAGCCGCGCCCCCTAGAATATGGGTTTTCGGCACTGCCCATCTTTCTAATTGGCTCCTTTGACTGTCCTTCGTAAATGGCTGGTCGTCTTATTTGGTTGATATGCTTAGTAGTCCCTCCTTTCCTACTTTTATTCTCCCATGAGGACTGCCCCTGTTACGTGTGCTCTTACTTGTCATGTAATTTATTACTTTCTGAGCACTCTGTGCATTTTTTTTTTTTTTTTTTTGCTGCTTTAGGCTCAGGAACTCATCTGCGCCCACACTTGCTCCCTCTCCTCTGGCTGCAGCTGCCTCATCCGTCCTAATTCTGAACAGCTGCTCTTATCATATGCGATGGCTCACTCTCTCCCTCTCCTCGGCTGCAGCAGCCTCCTCCTCCCTCCTGCTTGCCGGTCTCTTCTCCTGCAGCCCATGCGGTGCTGCTGATTCCCCACCCCTCCGTCTGTGCACCTCACCTCTGCTGATTCTGAGCTCTGGGCACTGTTCTAAAGCCCACAAGACTCTTAGGACTCCCCGCCCCCCCCCCCTCCCCTTGCCCCTTACTGCACCCTTGTTAGGTCTCGCCTGTCGATGCGCATCGAGCAAGCGAGACTATAGGGGCTCATCCACACTTTATCTAACTTGCAAGGAATCGTGGCGATTCCTTGCAGTGCCCGTGACTTTTAAGCTCAATGCGCATGTGCATTGAGCTTAAAAGCGCGTGCACAGCCGCCCGCATTCCTCCGACACCTTTGAAGTGAAGCTTAGCTTCACTTCAAAGGCCCGGCTTCTTCACACCTACATGCCGCTCTGCCCCGCTCCGCCCCCTCCCCTGAGTCATCCTGCCTGCCCTCGACGTTCCCCCCGCCCCCTCCCGCCACGCAATGCCGAGAGCTTTTTTTGATTAGCAATGGCGGCTTTGCTCTTCAGTGAACTTCTCCCTCCCGCTTTGGCTTTCCACCAGCATTTGCATGCCCGCCGTGTTACGGTGAAAGGCTTGTTATTATTTCATATTGCCAATGCTTGTTTTAAGATTGCTGTGACTCTTGCTCGTTTGCTCGCACTCCCTTGTTCTCTCGTGTGTGTGTGTGTGTGTGTGTGTGATGCTTTTCCCCTCTGCTCCTTTCCCATGTTGCGTTGCCTCCTCCCACCCACTCCTCAGCAAACTACTTGCAGGCACTTAAACATTTTTTCTTTTGTGTATTTTTCGAAAAAAGAAATCATAGGCCCAGGTTATTTGGTCAATGTTCCAATCAGATGTTACTCAGCGAGGAGTTACTTAGCTAAAGCACTGCTTGTTTCCTATCACCCCCAGACGTCCAAAAATAACATCTCCGTCGAACAAATGTGACTTTTGAAGTCAATGGAAAGAAACAAATTGCGCGGCCGGTTTCTATAACTTGCAGACACGTCACAGCTCTCCACACACTCCGTTGAGTAGAGCCAGCAGCTTAGCTAGCGTTACCAGCTCTGTGTCTAATCCGAAGCTCCTGAACGTGTGTTTTTGGTTAGGGCGAACAAACCATGAAGCTGCGTGGTAAGGCCGCCCGGCTCTTGGTAAAAGACGAGTCATTGTTTTTTCCTTCTTTCTTTATTCTTGTTAAACAACCGACCACGGTAATGATTAGGCTCCCACAGCATGTTTCCTCCCCCCTCTCTGTGCTCCCCCTCCCCCAACCCGCACACTCATGCTCCGAGGCCTCCAGACCCCCCATCTCTCCTCCCAGCACGTTTTCAATTAGTTTCGGCCGCTCGTTCTTGCTCCTCCACTTCCTCTTTCACCCTCACTCTCCCTTGTTCTCTCTTGCTACTCTTACCTCTCTTTCCCGTCTACCTTCCCCTATACTGTCTCCCCGCCCACCCACTTCATTCTTCCTCTCTTTCCCTTCCACTATCTCCTCCCCGATTCCCCCTTAAGAACCCATAAAATGCCACAGCTTACTTTGCCTGGGTTACAGCAGTGCAACATATTTTTTTTTCCTTATGGTGTGATGTGTGCATGTGATATTGTTATTGTGGTAACTCGTGCATGTAGTTGTTACATGGCAGTGTGACATATTCGAAATGACATCTGTGGCAGTATTTTGTGTGTGTTATGCTATGTTCTGACGGACTTGTGCATGTAATGATGTACATCTTGGTCGCATGTGCATTTTAAAGTGTGCGTTTATTGGAATATGATAGAGTATGTGGCTCATGACTGTGACTTGTGTATTTGGTGAAGTACGTGGCAAAGTGTGGGCATGTGATGACACTCACTCACTCTAACACCTTCTATAATTACATGCTTGCCTCTCTTCACCCGTCATAATCTGAAAATCTATTCCAGCACTTCCTTTTTTAAGTCCCAGTTCTCAGCAAAAATTAAATGTATCAATGTTTAAAGATTTATTACAAAAAGTAGAAACAAAAAAATGTTTATTACACTTTTAATCTTCATTTTTACAAATATTATAATACGCTACACATTATCACAAAAAAAATAAGCTAGTGCCATTATAAATTAGTGAAATTATTATGTAATTATTAATTATTTATAAAAAATAAAACCCATTACAATTTGTCATATCAATACATGTACGTTAGGTAAATACTAATCATGTATATTTAATAATGCTATAGGTGTCACATTTGCAATTTCTAAAAAAAGTCCCATTTATAATAACAAAATTAATGCATTTGAAATTATAAAAACATAAACAAAAATTTAAAAATTATTACATTTACAAGACCAATAACTCACACTTTTCTAATGCGAGACCTATTGCATTTCCAATGCTTGTTTTTAAATTATACGTTAAAGCTGATAAATGTGCTTGTTTCTATCTACTCCCGTTGAGTGTATTCTTTTTTTAACAACTCGTTTTCCTTATGTGTTGGGTGTGTTTTAGGCTTCTTTTGGCAACACAAGCATGTCTCAGGCTTGTTTTCAAGGGACACAGCGCTTGTTTTATCTTTCATCCCTTTTGATGGGATTGTCTTATGATGTCATTGAAAATATAAGGAAAAGTAGCAAACCTTTAAGACTGTGTATGCACAGAGGGGACAGGGTGAAGAAGGTATGTACTGTAATTACATTTCTGTAGTGCTTACATATTGTCTTTGATAAGCCGTAAAGCTCTTCACGTTGAGGAGCATGCTGTTGCGGGACACATGTGCTTATTTGATTGTGCCTAATCGGCATGCTTCATGGCTTTGCGCATGTTCATATCTGTGCGTAGCCCCTTGCCATATATCCGTGCCGCTATTGTCTATTATTGGGTGTCCCATTTACTTTATCATCTCTTCTTCGACTGTCGTTGAGAAAACAATATCTTCCCATGTTGAACAGACTGACACTGATATCAGTGCTGCGGTTCCTTGATTTGCGAATTTATATAGCACACGAACGTCCGGGAGCGTCTAGGTGCTGAGCAGTAAGAAGCCAAAAGAATGGTAGAAGTGGAGATTTAGTTAGCGAAGAGCCACGTTTTTAGTGCTTGTCTGAAGGAGAGCAGTGTTGGGCTATTTTTTATGTTAAAACCAAAATATATCCTGAGCTAAGAGCAACACATAAAGTTTGTCAATTCAATCACAAGTAGAGTAGTCTTCGTCTCTTCATTTATTCAAATATAGATCTTCTCAAAACAGTCTAGCCGCCAACACGTGTTTCGTCTATAGTGGTATCGACCACAGACTTCTTCAGGGCTATAGCTAGGCTACCCATTAGTTGTCTTCAAAAGAAAAGATCCATAAACTAATAATACGTCTCATCAGAATCTGTATAGAAAGGTTGAGGGTTCCTGGTAAAGTATATAAAAAATTCTTGTAAGAGACTCCAGCGTCATGGAAGTACCCCATATCACCTAAAACCAGTTACTTGTCTTTGTGGTTTTATTTTTTTGGCCACCATGCCATCTCAGGCAGACTCAACCTTTTTTTCCTTCAGATATAGATATGAAGTGATATTAAAGTGAGTCAGGGGTGTGTCATTGAGGGCTGTAGAGTAGTCCTGGCAACTTGCCCATCGTCTGGTCACCCTGGATGTTGGCGTAGAGTGGCACTTGCAAACCTAAGTGAAACGATTTCCATATTTTGCAAATGGGCCTTTTTGTGTGTGAAAAGCAAAGGCCAAACAGGCCACAAACTAATTCCAATCTTGCATTTTTCTTCAAATTAAAACCACCAGAATACTCAAGTGGTACTAGAATGTAGACTGCTCTATTATAAAAGAAGGAAAAGTACCCCATGTTGCCCACATTTTTAACTATTTTGGTCTTACTTGTGTAATAGGGCAGAGAAACACCAATACTTGATTTTGTCCACTTGCTGTCTCGACAGTTCATTTCAACCCAGGTATATTTTGTCTCATACAGAAAAGTACAGTCCTTCCTCCTAGGGTTTGCTGTGAAAAATGTAATGGCATCTTTTTTCTAGATCTCCTTCGTTGGTTGAGTTTTCCCTTTAGATTTGTATGTCTGATTTCTAAATGTTGAGTCTGTGCTCTCCTTCATTTTGCTAGTGAACTCCTATGAAGGATTCTGTTAATTGAAGCGTGCATCTTATTTGAGTCTCAATATTCCACTCCACGTGAAAGTACAGACAACCCTTCATCTATATGCATCTTTTGTATTGCCATAAAACTCAGTCCAGCAATCCTCTTTACTTTCCCTTCAACTCATCTGCCGATTGAAAATCCTCACTTTGAGTTTTAAATTGTATTATTTCTCATTTATACCATCCTGTCCCAATCAAAGGAATACACTCAGCAACACCCCATTCTGTGCCTCATAAAACATATTTTTGTGACTTTGATTTGTCATTCCCACAGCTTAGTTTCAGCCTTTAGACCCGTTTGTAGAAATGTTTGGTGATGTGCCATACTTCCTAATAGTAAGCTTTCATTGCTTTTTCAAATAAGCATAACCAGTCAACTTAACCTTATAAGATCCAAATTGGATAACCTCCCCCCCAACTCACCTGTCCATTGCCAAGAAATTGAAGTATTATTGGAGTTCCAACTGTATAATAATTGAAAAGTTGAAGTCCATAGAAGCATGTTTCTAGTTATTTGAAAGTGATTTGGAATCTTTGTATTTCAGGTTTTTTTTCCGAATACAGCCACTCCCTTTGCTACAGTTGAAATGGCTACTTTTCAAATCTTTCATACACAATGTTCTTTAATCTCTACAGTCCCCCTTGTATGCTTCAATCCGGGCTCATAATGGAGTTCATCAAGCACATCATGATGATTTGTCCTTTGATACTAATGCATAGTGCTTTAGTAAACTGCTGGGTGTCTTGTAGTGTGCTGCTCAACCTCTGTCTCCCAAATGTTGCTTTTATTTTCACCCTCTTTAGGATTCTACGGGCTTGATTTATAATTTTGGCAGACACGGTACTCTAGGGCACACATTCTGTCTGCCTTACTACAAGTGCTACAGGATATTATGCACTTGAACTCAGGTGGAAGGGCTAACCATCATGTCTGTGATTTAGTTACCCATCTGACTAACTCTAAATCGGGCCCTCCGTTTGGTTTATTCTAATCTCAGGTGGTATGTTAGAGGTGTGTCTCGTGTAAATACAACTGAACTCATTAATAGCCTGACACTGAGCGATGTACAGAGACAATTAGGTTCTTTCATCTGTGGAGAAGGGTTCAGCTAATTCACCCTGGATGATCTTCATTGGCTACCTATAGCAGATTATAGTTTTTACTCCCATATGTATTAACAATTTTCCATCTCATTACTTTTTTTAGGAAAATTTCCCTGCCCACTTACAAACTCCATTCAGTCTCTAAAGGTGGCATATACATTCCTGTTTGCTGGAAACTTTAGGCTGAGAACACTTTCTGTGTATAAGCAGCAAGATTCTGGAACAACCTTCCCAATTATCTCAACTTTTTTGAAAATATGAACACTTTCCCCAAGAATATAAAAGGTCATGTTTTCTATATGATTACCTCCTCCTATTTAAGTCCCAGAAATTGTTTGGCATCTTAAAGAGACCTTCTAGTTTGTGTGCTGTGTAAGTGGCTCACTGGCTTAACCGAGCAAACTACCCAACACCCGAAAGATGTTCGTTAAAAGGTAATCATTTAATAAGTGAATTAAATACAGATTTTCTGGTGGAAGATATAAGCACTATTATCATTTATAGGATATCTTGACTGCAATACCGATCTATGCACATGGAGTTAGGCTTAGGATGACTTATTCTTGAGCATATATGTCGATTATGAGTATTTGAATGTTAACATACCTTTCTTGTTGTAATTTATTTGACACATACATACACACACACACACACAACCAACCCGACCCCCAAACAACCTGTAGATCTGACTTCTCTGCATACAAAATATTCACTCGCCTAAATGTTTCTACAGGAATAGTAGAAGTACAAAATCTTTTTTTTATTATTGCTTCCTGTCTTTTTAGGTTCTTTCTGGACCAGAGTCTGTGATTACCAGTAATACTTTTGTTGCATATAAACAGCCAGCTTCTTAATGTTCTTTCTCTATTTATTTCAAATTCTAAGTTGTCATAAATGCCTATACCAGTTTTTCATCTGTGCCTCCATAAATTAAAGTCTCCTGTGATTAAATGATTGTTCGATACATTTTCTTCCCTACTCTATTCACAACCCAGTTTTTGAAAGTTTGGCTGCTGCTTTATATATTTTGTTGTCTATTAAATGTTTGGAATGGTCTACCTCGGTGCAAAATGTGATCTTGTTTAATGTACTTCAAATTAGAGTAGATTGCCCCATTTTTCAAATATTTGACACAACTCAAATTGGGGCACCTCCTTCTGGATATAGGGCTGTAAGGATTGTTCTACTTAAGTATACTGGAGAGGGGATGGAATTAAACTTAACAAGTATATTTTTGAGAGATGGTCCCCAGTTCAAATGATAGTACCCAAATTGTGTTTCGAGAAGAGAAAATAAAGTACTAATTTGCTGCTTATCCAGGCCCTACTCGTTTGCCTTCCTGGGTACGTGACACAGGAGGGCGAGTGTGCAATTCCCACCTCTAAGAAAAAGAAGGACCTTTATAATTTGGGATGCATCCATTATTCAAAGTAGATGGGAGGGAATGTCACTTGCACCCCCTCTCACGTTACGAAGTATAAATGACAGTTGCATGGAATGCTAGCTAGGCGTATAATGTAGTAATGCAATTTTAGGCTTGTGCACAGATATATAATAGAAGGAGCTGAGGCAGTTTTGACTTATAGTCGCTATTTTCTTTCCAGGTGCCCAAGTGGACAGTCCAATGCTCACCCAAGAAACGGTGAACAATGTAAAAAAAAGTACTCCAAAAAAGCCTGCTGCTGCTCCGACTTTGAAAAGACAAAGTAAGGCATTTTTGGTTCCTTTTATTGGTTGAATGGTTCTGTTTTGCCATGCTTGGTTCTACTTTATTTCCTGATTTATCCGTTATCTAGCCATGATGTTCTTTTACCATTGGATCTTACGGTGAGGGTATTTTCTCCTGTGTAGCCCAGAAGCCATAGTAGCCATCGGTTTTTATCATTTTCACACCGCACTTAGAACAAAAGGAAATTCTTTTTATTTGACATGACCTTTTAAGAGAGGGAGAGTTGGTGGGCCAGAAAGGAATTTCTTGTAACCTCTATATACTTCACATTGATGGAGATAAAAAAACGCAATGTAAGGTAGCAACAGCCACTCATAAAGTACATCCTTAAACATGGATACTGTAGCCCTAGAATGCTGGGCCTCAAGCCTCCTTCAACGAATCATTCTTTGTTACAGTGATGGACTTGTTGTGCTATACTGACAGCGGTTTGTTGTGGTCCGATAATTGGAAGAATGCGCATTGGTACCTTTTGTGACTTCACTCTTGTTTGTTTATTTTTCTTAAACCATTTTATTGAGTTTTCCATTTTGCACATTATATTCAACAGCATTATCATATACAAATAGCGGACAGTGAATTACATTACAACTCTGGAATGTGACCATCTTGGTTTTTGTTTGGTTGGGTTATCTGTTGTGTGGTCGCGATGGAAATGTGTTGGGACTGTATTTGCTGCCTTTGGTTCTAAGGCTTAATCGTTGGGCCTGTCTTCTTTGGGTAGGAGATGTGGTTTCGATTACCCATCTGGGGGATTAAACTGGGGTAGGTGGTTGGGAGAAGGGTGTAGGGCGGCCGTCTGTGTGTCTTTCTTTTGTGTGTCTTACTACACTGCGCGCAGGTTTGTTAAAGTGGTGCTGAGGAGGTGTACCATTTCGCAGGGCAAATCAGTGTTGTATCCCTGTGAGAGAGGCCGGGGGGAGGGGCAGGTGGGGGGCGCTCATGTGTGGGTATGATTGAGTGGGCTGGGTCCAAAAGTCCTGTTGTTGTAGGTGATTTCCTGGGCAATTGGGTTGGTGTCTTTTTTTTTTTTTTTTTTTTGAAATGTTGGAGATGTGGTGGTGACGCTGTGTCCCGCGTGCCTTCTCAAGTCTAATTGCGTCTTCTTCTTCTGCCGTGCCCTATTTAATTACAGCTCCTCTACAGGCCTCTAGTGGAGGCCCAGTAGGTGCACGCCAGTGCATTGCGATGCATCACTTTGCCAGAAGGAGGGTCAGCGATGCAAGCTTTTTGCCACCTTTCTATCTTTCCTACACCTGGAGATTCCCATGTGTTGAGACCCATGAGACGTGTGATTTCTTGTATTACGTTGTGTATTTTCGCCCAGTAGAGTTGCAGGGTGGGTCAGTTTCAGAACATGTGTCGGAATGTTGCATTGGGGGAGATGGCAACTTGGGCATTGGAATTGTCATAGGATAAAAACGCTGGAGTTTCGCTAGCGTCCGTTTTAAAGCACTGGCTACGTGACACTTTCTCGTGGTGTTCTAATGAAATCTGCCATTCTTTGTCGTTCAATGCTCGCCCAAATCCCTCCTCCCATTTCAGCCTAGGTTGGGTGAGTGGGGTGGCTGTGAGCTCTCGAATATCCCTATAGATCCACCTGATGTGGTGGCACCCTGTGCCCATGGTCCGTGGAGTGTTTGGTGTGTCGTGGGTCCCTGTTAAAGGAGGAGGCTGAAACTGCTAAATACTACTATTCTGTAACAAAAAATAAATAAATAATAAATGAAAATAGTTGTTTTTGTTATTATTCATCGGTAGTCCGTTGATTTACCAAGACGTTCATTTTTCGACAAAGGCTAGAACCATGATTAGTGAAGTACTTTCAGTTCCTTGCACTAACTGTGCTTCCTCATATTTAGGTGATCTGTTTCATGTAAATCGCCCCAGGATACTTACCTGAATTATTTTCCGCTGGGTTTCAAATGTTCAAACTGTGTGTCTGTTTTTTCTGCTCAAAACATTGTCCTCTCCTGATAAAATGTTATCTATCTTCCGTATTAAAAGAGGTAACCCTTTCAAATGTTGTACATTTAAGGAAGTGAATTGGTGCTTGCTTATGGACCCTCCTCCAGTAAGAATTGCACCAAATCAGAAAACTGCATATGTTGTTAGGCTATGACCTTTTCAGTCTACAATTAAAGGAGTCATTAAGGCCACATCAGCTGCTTACAAATTGTAGGGGTAGTCATCTCATAGATCTCCCAAAATCAAAAGGAGCTATTGCACTGAGGGAGTTACCGGTTTCCTTCCACACTCTAGAAATAATTTCAAATCTAATATTTGGAGTTTTGTTTTCCTCTAGACATCCCTCCATTGCCTTCAACATACCGACAAAGGTTCCCCAGGTGTTTAGCTAAGACTCTGTTTGTGCCATAGTCTGCTATGAAGGTTGTGACTTCTGTAACACCTGCACAGCCAGCACCATGCAGCATTTGCCTTGGTGAAGCCCCTTTCCTACCCTAACCAAGGACAAATCAGATTGTAGACAAATACTGCATATTTTAATATCCTTCCTAAAGAGGAGCTATCAACTGACCGTTATTTTAAGGATTTGTTGTTTTCCGGAAATAGTTGTATGCTAGCTTCTAGGGATCTAGGTCATGCTGAAAGGTAAGAGAGATTATAAATTAGGTAGTGGGGGTTGGGGGGGGGGGCAAATAAGGAAAAAAAGAGGAAATGACTATCAGTCCAGACCACATAGGCGAGTTATGAACTATTCAAATCACTAAAATAAACAATAGGCAGATTAACTGAGCAGCTACTATGATTATGGATTTGACTACTTGCTTGTCCTTGTTGTAGCTCCGAGTCGCGGTAAGAAGCTACAACAAGGACATGCAAGTGGCATTCCAGAGCTCCCGCCGCACTTGATGAAGTTTAATTAAACTCCCATAAAGTTATAGGTAGAACCATAACCTATAATAAAGTTATAGGTAGAACCATAACCTTTAAACCGGTTGATTACATGAATTAATGATGAAGATGGTTAAGTGACATTAACTTATCCAATGTGTCAAAGCAAATCTATCACGTTATCGCTATGACTAAGGTCCTGATGAAAGTACACCGATCTTTAGAGACACCCATGGACTGAAACATGTCGACCACTGAAATCATCGTTATGTAGGTGCGGTGGACCATTCACACATCCACCCGATCACCACACACTGTTTTTAATCTTACCTCATCCTGACGAATAAAACAAGTACTGTATAGGAGGTACTTTTAATTGATCACTTTTTTCCGCTAACACTATCGAAATCACGACCGTCAAAAAACCAGATGGTCTCCCTCCAGGTGGAGGAAGGTTGACTGCCTGGAGAACGGGAAACTCTGGCGGAAAAGGACCCAATGATAAAACCAATCACCTAGCCTTCTCAAGCGGAGAACCAAGATATGCTGCTGCCCATGGGTTGGAGTGTAAGAGGGCTTTTGTACAACACTTATAGACACTGGCTTTTTCAAGATACGTGGTTCATTCTCTTTTGAATATAAATTACACATATTATATGCAGTGACTTTGGCATGTCACACAGTGAGTGTGCCATGTCGTGTTTTCACACACTGTGTGCACCAGGTCACACAGTTCTGCATGCAATTTGTATGGGGGTCTCTTAGGGTGGCATAGTACATGCTGTAACCCTTAGGGACCCTCTTTAGTACCCATGACCTAGGTACCAGGGGTACAATTTGCCACGGACTTAAAGGGGTGCTAAAGTCCTTGCCAATTCGGTGAACAAGTAGACTTTACCTTGTTTTAGGGAATGAGCACTGGCACCTGGTTTGCGAGACTCCAGTGCACTGTCAGTCTGTCAGTCGAAAACCAGCACCTAGTAGTTCTAATCGGGGGCAAAAAGTGGTGGGACAACTGCAACAAAATTCCAGCTTCCTACACATGCCACTTTGACATGCCACTCCACCAAGCTACTTGCAGCTCCACTGCTACTTAATTCTACTGCATGACATGCCACTGCACTCTGCCACAGTATGCCACTCTACTCCACTGCATAACACTGATGCTCCATGCCTCTCTGCCCCGTGCCTCTCTGCCCCGTGCCCCTCTGCCCCTCCATTTAATTAAATCCTGGCTCTTCCTAAGGTTGGATCTTCTTTCTTTCAAACAGGTTTCTTTTCCAAAGTTAAACTTAACAAACCTTAAGCGACTTCTAGTTCTATGACTACTACTTTTCATCAACATATTGCCGACATATGATTTTAATAACCCAAACCTGATGGGTCCTAGATTGTATGGTTAATAAATCAACCATGCATGCACATATAGCAACATATTTTACTGAGTCCCATTCATGAAAAATGTGATAATGTATGCATCTTCAACCTTTGCTAATGATTGAGGTAGATCTACACAAATAGTTAGTGTCCCACATACCACAGTGGAGACTTTGTTGCTTTATTTATAGTCCTCTACCAGCATGTGGATGGTGAAAACGTAAAAAAGTTTTTTTTATTTTGCTGCCCACTAAGAAATTCTTGTATTCTCTGACTAGCCCTTCCTCTGCATTTAACTGAAATATGGGGTTTTAACCTTTCCATTTCTTCACGTAATCTGTCTTTTTAAGAGTGAATTTCCCAACTGGAGAAGGACCTGTGAAATGTTTAATACCCACAAACTATTTAGTGGGTGTTGTTAACCCACTTGCTGGGTAACTTTCAAGGAACCCCCTCTGTCTCTCTCATTTGGAGATTACTTCTAATGACAATCTGCGAAATGTGCATATTGTTTGAAGGAGTAATTCTGATATGCAGCTCGATGTAGGTCATGGGGACTAGGATCAAGGTATTTTTGCCCAAAGGTCAAACCACCATAGTCTAAAATCTACAGGTATTCCAGAATAAGAGTGGTACAGTAAAGTGCCATCGTTTAAAATAGTTTTCTAAACACTTCAATGAAGTTGAGTGTACTAAACTGGCAGATGCATGCTCTACTCCCCTTAAAGCCAAACTCTATTCAGAGCATCTATTTCTTTAATCCTGATACTCCTCTGTAGTTAGTTTTCTCTCCTAATGACTCTTGTTCTTGCACAAAATACTTTCTTCCTGCTTAATGGAGTGTTTTCCTTTATACGTTATTGCAGCATCTTTCTTGGTTTGTATAGTTATTTGGCAGTTTACTCTTTGTTTCAGTGTGTATCCAGGCGATGGATGAATCACAAGTGCTTTTAACCTTTCAAGACTGGCTAGCAAGTGTGACCGAGCGCATCCATCAGACTCTTCATTTCCAGTTCGATGGTAAGTTCAGGGTCAGAAAAAAATTCCATGGAACACTACATAACTTATGTGACCCTTATTGTGGTGGTGTAGTGTGGCCTAAGGCTTGCTTTGCATGCATATTATGTCAGCATGACTTATTAGAAGTTTAAACGCCATTTTACTTTTTGCCGCTTTTGCACACGACACTGCATATAGCTGTTTTTGTAAGTTAGGCTTCGTGAATGTCTGCACATGAGAAAAGGGTTGTTTTCGACAACATCCCTAGACTTACATCGTGCCCCTAGTCTGCACAGTGAGTGCTGAAGCCCTCATGGTTATCGTAACATAGTTGCTGCTGTTCGACATGATCGGCTAACGTTTTTAGACACAATTGGCAGCTGTGAACCAACAGATTCTGGCGCCCTTATTGGTTCAATGACTAAACCACTACTTTCTAAATAACGAATTCCTAAACAACGAATGCTGAACCCGAACAAAGCCAAACCATATATTTTTAACAACGACGTCCTGAACCACAAAAAATATACATAGTTAGGTAGTTTCCCGATTATACCACTCCGTTCTTAAAAAAAACACGTTTTGAACCCCAAGAAAAGCAAAGAATACATTGGGAATGCCTTACAACTTTGGCTCACCATATTTTCTTTTTTTTCACCATTTCGAAAGAATTCTTGTTTTGGTACCAACTAAAAAATGACAAATAATGAATTCCGCATGCCACAGTCTATACTATTTGTCTGCCATGTAATGAACGGCATGTAGTCTGATTGTGTGCACCTTCACTGGTGTTACACAAAAACAAATGTCGCCATGTGCATTAAATAACCGTATCGCCAGTCCTGCAGATGTTCCCTGAGAGTGCAATTAAACTTCAGAAGTGAAATAAGGACAAAGCCAAAATAAATGATAATTAAATAAAAAAGGTTAATTATATAGATCCCTTTAAAAAAAATTATTTAAATTCTCTGAAACAACAATAAATATATTAAATGTAGTCTCCACCCATTAACCCCTAACCCCTTAATTCCCTACATCCTGTCCCTATATGTAAATATGTCTAAGAAACCCGATTTCTAAAACTATATTACAATATTAATTAATAAATTCCCCAAAAATAATATAATTATGTCAATACATTTAAATTGCCTACCTGAAAGCCTTCAGCTTCTACCTAATTGTCCAGGAACGGCAGTGAATAAATGCTCTTTAAACTCATATTCGTGAATCTTCCCTTCTCTGCACTTTTTTCCCCTTCATGTACTACCTCCCCTTCCTTGCTGATAAAGTGGGTCCCTCTCCCTCACCGAATCCTCCGGCCAGAAACAAGACACCTAAACTTTGAAGCTGTTTGCCTTTTTCAAGCTTTGAACCACTTCTGGCTCGCTCCAAACCTGGAAATAGAAGATCTATGAACTTGCCAGTATGGTATATGCTTGGGGGGAGAGGAGACGCTACCGCATGCTGCAACCATGAAATGAACTTGTCTGCATGGAGACTCAAAAGTTTATTTCGTTGTTCATGTAAGCAGTGGTTCAATCGAGGAGTCGTTAAGGAAAGGTCGTTGTAAAAAATTTGTGGTTTAGTACCGTCGTGGTTAAAAATTCGTGATAAAGGCTGTTTCCCGCCCTTATTATTGCACAGTTGCCATGATTTCACACACTTGGAAGATTTTCGATTTCCAGAGATGCAGAGAGTTTTTGCCGTTCCTGATGTGATTTACTCTTACTGAGCGGAGAGGTAATGGGGTCCCCCCAAACAAGCCTAAGAGACCTTCTTTAGTTTATAATACATAGTTCCTATATAGGGAGGGTGTTAAAACTAGGTGCTATAAGACCTGTTTTCACCATCATTGTAATATGATTTCTCATTTTGTATTTTATGGAATTGTAACAATGCTGACCATATTATTTCTAATCATATGTTTGCTTATGGTTGGCTAAGATACTGCACTTGAGATCACGTCGTTAGAATAAATATTTTAACCTTACCGTGTCTTATTTACTCCTGTTGTGGACTGATATGAGAGTATAACGAAAGAGTGTTCTCACTTCCCACCATTCCTGAGCTTGTCCTAAGTCGAATGTTCTAGGTTGTCTAATCATTGGTTACTTTGCTTTAGGACGAAGAGCTAATGTGACACTGATGCTAGCTGGTTGGGGTTTTTTTAGGTACCAAGGTGAGTTTCTGGTACACCACAATTCACTGATGTCCTGGGTCTCTGTGCACAGTTCTGTGTATGAGCAGGATCCTTGCAACAGTGGTTCGAGTTAGAAGTACATTATCTTTGTCTGTTCAGTAGATATACCACGGTAGGGTGCTTTGAGGCACTCGCTGGTTACCTCTGCGCCAATTTGGCTTCAATCAAGATGAAAATGACCTACAATCTGTCTTGTTTTCCATCTTTATAAAATGTGATGTTAGCTGTAATGTGCACTTTTTTAGGTCTCGGCTAGCCGTCGGAGAACTATAGTCGGCGTCTCAGCAGTCTGAGAACGCCGAAGTGAGACAAGACCTGGCCGCGCGCAGCGTTTCCCCATAGGATAACGTTGTGCGCGCGGCCAGGTCTTGTCTCCGCAGCATTGCAGGGCAGACCGGATCGCGTCGCGCGCCTCTCTGGAATGCAGGGGGAGTCTGCAGAGAGGCGTGCGGTGCTGATAAGCGTCGAAGGTTGTTGTTGCTCTGTGGTGGCTCTCGGGTTACCGGTTCCTCCAGCCCTCGCTCGCCCCTCGTGGAAAGCAGGGGGAGCCTGCAGAGGGGCGCGCGCCCAGCATTCTCTATGGCGGCATCGGATTCCGACACGCGCCTTCGCCCCCAGAGTGAAAACATCAATGCTGTTGCGCCTCCTCCAGTTCAGAACATATTCCGTTTCCCGCCCCTCCATTTCATATTACACCTGGTGACCGGGTCTTCCCACTGCCCTTTTAAGCGTACACGTGCCCTGTCACCTTTCCTACAATTCCGTCCACGCCTGTTTGTCAAAACGTGCGGTGCCCTGGTGTCAGCAGGGGGAGGGCCAAGTAGGGAGGCCGCGGCTGCACCTAGGTGTCTGCTGTCCTATTTTACTTCACTTTCCAGACTTATTTGGATGGGTTTAAAGGGAATAGAAGCAGACGCCGTGTGGACTCGTGTAAAGAGGTAAGCGAGAGATGGCAGCGTTGTGGGGGGTAAGGGTGGTCGCGCGGTGGCAGGCAAACGAGCAAAGCTTTAAAGCGCTGCTGCAGAAGTGCAGAGCACTCACAGCCGATGGGCACTTCGACCATTCCCATTGTGCGGCGTCTGGGGCCACTTACTAACATCGCGCCGTGAAGCTTATCTTCTAGGCGTGGCGCGCCCGTTCTGTACCATGTGAAGGACACAGCAGTTGTGTGCAGGCGTTCTGCGCGCCCGAATGAATGTTTTATTTCCCCTTCTGTTTAACACCCGCAGTAAAATACCTCGGTGAAGTGTGCATTAGAGCATATTTACAATCAGGGTAAGATTGCTGCCAAGACCAATAGGCAATTGTAGGCAGTGTGACTTGCTCAGGAGGCCCCCGGGAATAAGTGGGACCGCGTACTCGGAGGGGTCCCTACACAAAGTAGCTCTACACAAAACGTTCGGGGATCATTTCTATAGGTCTTAACAAAACGTGTCAAATCATTGTTTGCTCTTTTGCTGCTTGTGCACTACGGAATGGGACAAACAGATTGTGCCCCACTTGTGAAAATGTCTTTTTGTGTCTACTTCTTAGAATGCCAACATCAGAGATAGTGTGAAAGAAATTTGCTCCATATACTGTATTCGTGTGAATTTTCAGTATTCCACAAGCCAGTGGACTGGCACGTTTTTTGTACCAGTCCAAAGTTTATGGGATGTGACCCAGGTTGACCGTGCTGCAAATCACGTAGCTGAATGTGTAAGACTGAGTTAGAGTCCCGACCCCCCCCACTTCAGCCAAGGGTAGCAGTGCAGAGAGGCCATCGCTTCTCTAGCCTCCTGCCCATGCACTCACCCCAGAGTTTATTCAGAAGGCACCTCCCTCAGAGTGCCAGGCTCGTAGTCCGTAATTGCCAGTTGCGTTTATTAAATCACATGCAGTTCACTATCATGTGGTGCAAAATCGTGTTAGCTGCACCTTTGACGAATCTGTAAGAGTGTTTTATGTGCCTCTCTGTCTGTGTGTCTGTGTCTGAGTGTATCTGTTTGTGCATCTCAGTTTCTGTTTGTGTTTCTGTCTCTGTGTATGCATGTCTGTGTCTGCAACTCTGTCTCTGTGTGTCTGTTTCTGTGTGTGTGTTTTTGCCTGTATGTGCAACTTTGTCTTGGTGTTGGATCGGTCTAAGTGTGTGTTTCTGTCTTTTTGTGTGTATGTCTTTGTCTTAGTGACTGAAAACCTGTTTTTGTGTGTACATCTATTTTTATTCCCACTTAAAGCCCTGCCTCACCCTGCATCTCTGACTGCCCATAGTAATCTTGGCCTTCTAATTCACAAGAGCTTGTGTTTTCTGTAGTGTTTCCATCCAACTCCCCCACTCCATCCATCCATCCATCACCCCACTCCATCCATCCATCCATCACCCCACTCCATCCATCCATCCATCACCCCACTCCATCCATCCATCCATCACCCCACTCCATCCATCCATCCATCCCCCACGCCATCCCTCGCCCCACACGCCTTCCCTCGCCCCACATGCCTTCCCTCGCCCCACACGCCTTCCCTCGCCCCACACGCCATCCCTCGCCCCACACGCCATCCCTCGCCCCACACGCCATCCCTCGCCCCACACGCCATCCCTCGCCCCACACGCCATCCCTCGCCCCACACGCCATCCCTCGCCCCACACGCCATCCCTCGCCCCACACGCCATCCCTCGCCCCACACGCCATCCCTCGCCCCACACGCCATCCCTCGCCCCACACGCCATCCCTCGCCCCACACGCCATCCCTCGCCCCACACGCCATCCCTCGCCCCACACGCCATCCCTCGCCCCACACGCCATCCCTCGCCCCACACGCCATCCCTCGCCCCACACGCCATCCCTCGCCCCACACGCCATCCCTCGCCCCACACGCCATCCCTCGCCCCACACGCCATCCCTCGCCCCACACGCCATCCCTCGCCCCACACGCCATCCCTCGCCCCACACGCCATCCCTCGCCCCACACGCCATCCCTCGCCCCACACGCCATCCCTCGCCCCACACGCCATCCCTCGCCCCCCCCCACACTCCATCCCTCGCCCCCCCACACTCCATCCCTCGCCCCCCCCACACTCCATCCCTCGCCCTCTATCTATCGCATCACCACATCACTCGGGGGCATCACAACATCACTCGGGGGCATCACAACATCACTCGGGGGCATCACAACATCACTCGGGGGCATCACAACATCACTATGCGCTACCAAAATGCTTATAACTACAACAGTAACTTACAATATTATTATAATATAATATTATTGCCAACATTGCTTAATATTTTTCAACAGCTATCATCTTGCAAATTATCTTCATACCATATTGTTAAAAGTTACCATAGAGCTGTATGCAGGGCCCGTGCAGCTTATTACACTCAAGAGTTTAAGAGCAGCCCTAACCCCGCTAAGCTGATCTTTAAGGTTCTTAAAGATCTGACTGCCAAACGAGCTCCCGCAGCGGAAATCTGCTCGCTGTCTCACTGCGAAGACCATGCGGCTTTTTTCGTAGAGAAGGTTCAGGCGATTTATCGCTCTTTTCCCAATACTCCGTCTCTCCATGAGTTCCCCAGGCTCAGTGTTAACACTTCTGGGCCATTTGCCTCCCTCCCTGTCATGTCAGTGGAGGTGTTTGACAGGCTAGTCTCCATGGTGAAATCGGGATCTCCGGCTGATCCCCCTCAGACCGGCGCAATTCAGAGAACTATCCACCCTCTGTCTTCCTTCTGTGCGCCATTTAATCAATCTGTTTTTGTCCTCAGGCTCAGTTCCGACTAAATGGAAGCAGGCGGTGGTCACCCCTATTCTTAAGAAGCCTATGCTAGATCCTCTTAAGTTGGAAAACTATCGCCCGATCTCACTCCTTCCTTGGGCTGCGAAAGTAGCCGAGGCCCATGTCAATGCTCTCCTCTCTGAGCATCTCCAAAGGGCCAATATTCTAGACCCTTCACAGAACGGTTTTCGTGCCGGCCATAGCACTGAGACTGCCCTTCTCGCAATGCCGGAACACTTGCGGGCCGTGCTCGACTCTGGTCACACAGCGGCACTGGTGTTACTTGACCTCAGTGCCGCGTTCGACACGGTCTCACATTCGATACTGCTGCAACGTCTTAGAGAAGCTGGTGTCTGTGGCCTGGCACTAAAATGGTTCCAATCTTTCTTGTCGGATCGCTCATTCCTGGTCGCCACTCCGCCTTTTGAGTCTAAATTCCATCCGTTAGACCTGGGTGTGCCGCAGGGATCGGCCTTAAGTCCCACTCTTTTCAACCTTTATGTTCACCCGTTGGCTGCGGTCGCCAAACAGTGGGATATGACCATCGTTTCCTACGCTGACGATACGCAGCTGCCGGTTGTGCTGAGCGGGAAGTCTGACCTTGATGCCCCCAGGTTTAGATCTGGGCTCTTGGCGGTGTCTGACTGGATGACAGCCAACTGTCTTCAGCTGAACGCTAAGAAGACTGAGATATTGGTTGTTGGCAAACACTGTGACATGTGGAGTGATGAGTGGTGGCCTCCTGAGTTAGGTGTTGCCCCATCTCCGGTATCTGAGGTAAAAAACTTAGGGGTCTAGCTGGACTCTGCCCTTAATTTCTGTGCTCATACTAAAAAAGTCGCAGCTACTTGTTTCGGTATACTTCGAGGACTGAGACCCACTTTGAAGTTCTTCGATGCCCCTACCAGGCAGTTGGTCATCCAGGCCACTATTTTGTGTCTGCTCGATTACGCCAGTTCGCTCCTGTTAAGGGCGAACCAGGCAGAAATCACCCGGATGCAGCGAATTCAAAATGCTGCGGCCAGAGCACGGGTGGGGCTTCCGAGGTTCTGCACGGTGAGTGCAACCATTCGGTCTCTTCATTGGCTGCCTATGGCGCAGAGGATTCATTTTAAAACTGTCTCTCTTTTAAAATTCTCAAGCTGTCTTCCCCTCAAATTCTTGAGAATCTTCTCATTCTTTATGCCCCTTCGCGCATCTTGAGATCGGCTGGTCAAAATCTGGTGGTAGTGCCTCGGTTCAAGCTGTGTAGAGCCGGAGGCCGGTCCTTCCGGGTTATGGCTGCTAAACTTTGGAACTCACTTCCGCCTCATATCCGCGCATTGGATGATTTGCTCGCATTCAGGAGCGCCATAAAAATTCACCTGTTCCCTAAGGTCCTCTAAACTGACTCTGGCCTGTAGTTTGTGTGATGTTATGCGTGTTTATCTGCCTGTCCAAAAGCGCCAGGACGCCCCTTTGCTGGGGCAGCTGCGCGCTATAAAAAATCCGTGTAACATAACATACACCAATGCAGACTTTGCAAAAAATTTAATGCAACACATTGTCATATACAATGCCAATAACTCAAACTTTAATGCTGCTAGACCTATTGCATTGCAAATGCTTGTTTTTTAAAGCACACAGACTTCATTAAAACATTGAATACAGCATTGGAAGCTTTTCTCACACTCAGACCTGTCATGAGGGCAGTAGCAGAACCTGTTTCTCTCACACGCAACCATCAAAGCACTGATTTTTAGGTCTCGTAGAGAGACCTATTACAGTGTAACCAAAAATTTTAACTAAAGCGGATTTCGACGAGTGCATGAGTTCTCGTGACCGCGCATTTATCCGAGCCGCCTGCCTCCAGAGAGCTTTAAATTAAAGCCATCTGTTGCTTCCCCAGCGCACTCGGCCTCACTTCTCCTCCCCCTAATTAACACACACTTCTAGCACGGCTGCGAGGCCGTGCTTCAAAGGGATCCGCTCCGGCTTGCCCCACATGGCTGCATGCCCCCCAGAGTGTATGGCTCACGAATTCCCCAGGCACTTGGCCTCACTTCTCCTCCCCCTAATTAACACACTCTTCTAGCACGGCCATGAGGCCGTGCTTCAAAGGGATCCGCTCCGGCTTGCTCCACATGGCTGCATGCCCCCCAGAGTGTATGGCTCACGAACTCCTCGAACACTTGACACTTCTGCCCCTGCTTAGTGACGTAGGTTTTACTGGAAATACCCATGTGATTTTTACCAACAGGTAGAGCAACAGGTAGAGCGCAGCACTGCTGAGTCCCGGCCTCTGTCTCATCTCGGACCCGACCATCACCGGAGACTCGACCTCCGGCGCACTCACCCGCCTGTCACCTCTGAGTCAGAGCGCACTCTGCTGTCACCGTCCCTGCACTCTCGTCTCAGTATCAGACCTCTCTCACTCTCGTCTCAGTGTGTGTCAGACCTCCCCCTTACTCTCCGCTCTCATCTCAGTGTCAGACCTCTTTCCCCTCTCACTCTCCACTCTCTCTTCCCTCTCACTCTCCGCTCTCACTCCCCTCTCACTCCCCTCTCACTCCCCTCTCACTCTCCTCTCACTCTCCTCACTCTCCACTCTCTCTCCCCTCTCACTCTCCGCTCTCTCTCCCCTCTCACTCTCCGCTCTCTCTCCCCTCTCACTCTCCGCTCTCTCTCCCCTCTCACTCTCCGCTCTCTCTCCCCTCTCACTCTCCGCTCTCTCTCCCCTCTCTCTCTCCCCTCTCACTCTCCGCTCTCTCTCCCCTCTCACTCTCCACTCTCTCTCCACTCTCACTCTCCGCGCTCTCTCCCCTCTCACTCTCTGCTCTCTCTCCCCTCTCACTCTCCACTCTCTCTCCCCTCTCACTCTCCACTCTCTTCCCTCTCACTCTCCGCTCTCTCTTCCCTCTCTCCGCTCTCTCTCCCCTGTCTAGGCTGCTCTGACTGTCTCCAGTGGCCTCTGTCTGTCTCTGGTCACCCCTCCTCACCATCACACACCCTCACATTCACTCACCCTCACACCCTCACCCACCCTCACACCCCCTCACCCCCTCACCCCCGCACCCTCGCACCCTCACTCACCTTCACACCCCCTCACCCTCACCCCCTCACACACCCTTACCCTCACACACCCTTTCACCCTCACACCATCACCCTCACACCATCACCCTCACCCTCACTCACCCTCACCCTCACTCACCCTCACTCACTCTCACCCCTCACACACCTTCACACCCCCTCACACACCCACTCACCCTCACACACCCTTACCCTCACCCCTCACCCTCACACACCCTCAGTCACCCTCATACCCTCACCCTCACACCCCCTAACCCTCACCCCCTCACACACCCTCACACCCCCTCACACCCTCACCCTCACACCCCCTCACTCACCCCCTCACTCACCCTCACCCACCCTCACACCCCCTCACCCTCACACCCCCTTACCCTCACACCCTCACCCTCAGTCACACTCACACCCCCTCACCCTCACACCCCCTCACCCTCACACCCCCTCACCCTCACACCCCCTCACCCTCACACCCCCTCACCCTCACACCCCCTCACCCCCTCACACCCTCACACCCCCTCACACCCTCACACCCCCTCACCCTCACACCCCCTCACCCTCACACCCCCTCACCCTCACACCCCCTCACCCTCACACCCCCTCACCCTCACACCCCCTCACCCTCACACCCCCTCACCCTCACACCCCCTCACCCTCACACCCCCTCACCCTCACACCCCCTCACACCCCCTCACCCTCACACCCCCTCACCCTCACACCCTCACCCATCCTCACTCACCCTCACGACCCCCTCACCCTCACACCCCCTAACCCTCACACACCCTAACCCTCACACACCCTCACACCCCCTCACACCCTCACCCTCACACCCCCTCACTCACCCCCTCACTCACCCTCACCCACCCTCACACCCCCTCACCCTCACACCCCCTTACCCTCACACCCTCACCCTCAGTCACACTCACACCCCCTCACCCTCACACCCCCTCACCCTCACACCCCCTCACCCTCACACCCCCTCACCCTCACACCCTCACACCCCCTCACACCCTCACACCCCCTCACCCTCACACCCCCTCACCCTCACACCCCCTCACCCTCACACCCCCTCACCCTCACACCCCCTCACCCTCACACCCCCTCACCCTCACACCCCCTCACCCTCACACCCCCTCACCCTCACACCCCCTCACCCTCACACCCCCTCACCCTCACACCCCCTCACACCCCCTCACCCTCACACCCCCTCACCCTCACACCCTCACCCATCCTCACTCACCCTCACGACCCTCTCACCCTCACACCCCCTAACCCTCACACACCCTCACCAGCATAGCATAGCAAAACCTAGCATAGCATAGCAAAACATAGCATAGCATAACAAAACATAGCATAGCATAACAAAACATAGCATAGCATAGCAAAACAAAGCATAGGATAGCAAAACCAAACCTAGCATAACAAAACAAGAAATAGCATAGCAAAACACAACACAGCATAGCATAGCATAACAAAACACAACAAAACATAGCATAACAAAACATAACCAAGCATAGCAAAACAAAACATAGCAAAACACACAACAAAACATATCATAAGATAAAACATAGCATAACATAACAAAGCATTGCATAACAAAACACAGCATACATAACAAAACATAGCATAACAAAGCATAACAAAACATAGCATAACAAAACACAGCATAGCATAACAAAACAAAGCTTAGCATTACAAAACATAGCATAACAAAACATAGCATAGCAAAACAAAGCATAGCATAATAAAACACAACAAAACATTGCATAGCATAACAAAGCATAGCATAGCATAACAAAGCATAGCATCGCAAAACACAACAAAACATAGCATAACAAAACATAGCATAGCATAAAAAACAAAGCATAGGATAGCAAAACTAAACATTGCATTGTATTACAAAAAAAGCATAGGATAGCAAAACAAAACATTGCATTGCATTACAAAAAAAGCATAGGATAGCAAAACAAAACATAACATAACATAACATCACAAAACATAGCATAACAAAACACAACAACACATAGCACAACAACACATAGCACAACAACACATAGCACAACAACACATAGCACAACAACACATAGCACAACAACACATAGCACAACAACACATAGCACAACAACACATAGCACAACAACACATAGCACAACAACACATAGCACAACAACACATAGCACAACAACACATAGCACAACAACACATAGCACAACAACACATAGCACAACAACACATAGCACAACAACACATAGCACAACAACACATAGCACAACAACACATAGCACAACAACACATAGCACAACACATAGCACAACAACACATAGCACAACAACACATAGCACAACAACACATAGCACAACAACACATAGCACAACAACACATAGCACAACAACACATAGCACAACAACACATAGCACAACAACACATAGCACAACAACACATAGCACAACAACACATAGCACAACAACACATAGCACAACAACACATAGCACAACAACACACAGCATAGCATAGCATAACAAAACATAACCAAGCATAGCCAAACAAAACCTAGCATAACAATACACAACAAAACATATCATAAGATAAAACATAGCATAACGAAACAAAGCATTGCATAACAAAACATAGCAAAACACAAAGCATAGTATAAAAAAACACAGCATACATAACAAAACATAGCATAACAAAGCATATCAAAACATAACATAACTTAGCATAACAAAACACAACAACACATAGCATAACAAAACACAACACAACATAACATAGCATAACAAAACACAACACAACACAGCATAGCATAACAAAACAAAGCATAACAAAACATAGCATAGCATAACAAAACAAAGCATAGCATAATAAAACACAACAAAACATTGCATAGCATAACAAAACATAGCATAACAAAGCATAGCATAGCAAACCACAACAAAGCATAGCATAAAAACAAAGCATAGGATAGCAAAACTAAACATATCATAGCATTACAAAAAAGCATAGGATAGCAAAACAAACCATAGCATAACATAAAATAACATAACAAAACATAGCATAACAAAACAAAACAACACATAGCATAACAAGACATAGCAAAACACAACAAAACAAAACATAGCAAAACACAACAAAGCATAGCATAGCAAAACACAGCAAAGCATAGCATAGCATAACAAAACAAAGCATAGCAGAGCATAACAAAACAAAGCATAGGATAGCAAAACTAAACATAGCATAGCATTACAAAAAAAGCATAGGATAGCAATACAAACCATAGCATAACATAACAACAAAACATAGCATAACAAAACACAACACATAGCATAACAAAATATAGCAAAACACAACAAAGCATAGCATAGCATAACAAAACACAACAAAACAAAGCATAGCATAACAAAACAAAGCATCGCAGGGCATAACAAAACAAAGCATAGGATAGCATATCAAAACATAGCATAGCAAAACAAAACATAGCATAGCATAACAAAACATAGCATAGCAAAACAAAGCATAGCATAATAAAACACAACAAAGCATAGCATAACAAAACATAGCATAACAAAGCATAGCAGAGCAAAGCATAGCATAACAAAACATAGCATAGCATAACAAAGCATAGCCTAGCAAAACACAACACAACAAAACATAGCATAGCATAACAAAACAAAGCATAGGATAGCAAAACTTAGCATAGCATAACAAAACATAGGATAGCAAAACAAAACATAGCATAACAAATCATAGCATAACATAACAAAACATAGCATAACAAAACACAACAAAACAGCATAGCTTAACAAAACAAAACATAGCATGGCTGAACAAAACAAAACATAATAGCATAGCAAAACACAGCATAGCATACCAACACAACACAACATAGCATAGCATAACAAAACATAGCATAGCAAAGCATAGCATAATAAAACATAACAAAACATAGCATAGCATAACAAAGCATAGCAGAGCAAAATATAGCATAGCATAACAAAGCATAGCATAGCAAAGCATAGCATAACAGCATAGCATAGCATAACAAAACAAAACATAGGATAGCAAAACAAAACATAGCATAGTATACAGCATCACTCAGCACCACCACAGCATCACTCAGTGGCACCACAACGTCACTGAGCTCCACCACAGCATCAATCTGTGCAACCATTCAACAACAACTGGTTCAAATATGTTATCTCAATGTTTCAAGCTTTATTACAAATGTAACAAAAATATGTTAATATTTGACATATGTTCTTGGATTTTCGTCACAATAAAATACACTGAACATAATCTTCACAAATGTTATTTACAAAAGTTTAAGCTATTGCCATTATAAATTACAACAACTTTTTTAAGTATTAATTATAAAAAAAAACATAGTTATTTGTAATATCAATACATGTAAGTCACGTAAATACAACACATATTGCATTACAAATGCTATAGGTGTCACATTTGCGAAAGTTATAACTATTGGCATGGTAAATGACAAAGCTATTAATTTCGCTATTTTCAAAAACAAAACCTAAATAAAAAATTTGTCATTTACAATACCAATAGCTCAAACTTTCCTAATACAAGACCTATTGCATTGCAAATGCTTGTTGCAGACAAGCTTCCGTCATTCAAATTGGATCACAGCCAACAGAACAGCACCAAAAGCTTAATCACTAAGGCATATAACTGATTCAGAATGTTGTACTGCAATTCGCCTCTCCCTCTCCTGAAAATATCACTTTCTCACCATGAGTTATAACGACTGAGCTGTGCACTGGGCTTTACAGAGATCAGCCAATAAGAGCAGGCTGAGATCGCATGTGAAAATGGCTGTGTGGCACTCCAATACCTCATGCTTCGTTTTTTTTCTTTTCTACTGACACGTTTGTGTTTACTTTAAGAATAATGTATTGCAATATTGTACAATCACTCTGATCAAACACGAGGCTGCATCCATCCTCAGCTGTAACTCTGCTCCCCCTCCTTCCCTCTAGGTAAGCCAGATCCACTGGTGTTCCACATTCCCCAGTGTTTCTTCGATGCCCTACAGCAAAGGATCTCCATTGGAAGCACTAAGAAGCGGATCCCTGACTCTACCACAGGTACTGGAGCTCCACACCCTTAGTCACTGGCTGGTACTTTATTTCTGTGAGGTTCCAGTAAGTAACTGGGGTGCGTGTAAGAGTGTTGCTCAGGGGCAATCGTACAGAAGAAATTGTGGACTTTCTAAGCTCTTTGAGTAACAACTTTCTATCTCTCCAACTTTTCTTTGTATCAAGGCAAACACTTATACAACACAAATAAGAAAATGAATGGTTCACATGTACACTGTGCTGCCGGATGCACACTATCTGGCGTGATTGTAAGGATTTAAACCTCACTACAAGACATTTGTTTATGTTCACGCTAGCAGTGCTTGAAGTTGCAAAACTGAACACATCGCACCTTTACGTAATTTAAAGTTCTACAGCTTCAGTAGTTCAAAGCACCTTCTGGTGGCACTTTCTCTAGCGTTTCAGAAATGCTTACTAAAGCAGTTCTTTTTCCACTTGAAAAGTAAATCCTTTTGTACTCATTTGTGAGATTTTTTTTCCTCTAGATCTGCATTCCTGAAAAAAATAGAACTTATCTTGCTTCCCTTGTAATTTGCTTTCTTCGTGCTTACTCCTTTACCTTTTGTATCAGTTTTTAGGTATTGTAAAATAATTTCAAAAGGTTTTTTAAAATCCTTTTTGTGCTTTTCTTGGCCAGAGCAGCCTGAAATCGTTTTTCTGAATTAGAAAGGCATTTTGCAAGAGAATCTATGACTGATGATTCTAATCCATTGGAAAAAAAGCATACATAGGTACTTTGGAGCACATGGTCTGATTCCAAATTCAGCAGATGGGGTAGCCATATTTAGTAACTGATGCATCCATGCGATTCATCTCTAAGGCGCAATTGGAATTTGGCTTATTCCATCAATCCCCAGTTAGGATGGCCGCACTGTCTAAGCTGTGCTGGAGATTCAGAGCTGCACTGCTAGAAT
The DNA here is from genome assembly GCF_964261635.1 of Lissotriton helveticus. NCBI lineage: Eukaryota > Metazoa > Chordata > Amphibia > Caudata > Salamandridae > Lissotriton > Lissotriton helveticus. The sequence continues at coordinate 783,653,177 of NC_136072.1, forward strand.
CGCTGGCCGCCTTATGTTGGACAGAAATAGTCTGCAAAAATCCAGGAACAACTGGTCAACAGTGCTTCAACAGGCACTAACCTCGCTTAAGGTGAATGAAGCAAGGGACCTTAACTTCAGTTTTGCTGCCTTAAAAAAGTTGCCAACAATGCATCCAAAACACTAGCCTAGTCACTTGACAAAGCGGAGTTGGCAAGGAAAAGCAACAGATGGACGGTAGTGCAATCATATGAGAGTTGGGGCCCTCAACCCTACCTTATAATACAGCATTACCTTCTCCTTATTCACCTGGGAGCATTTGCAACAAAAGACCAGGTCCTATTGTGGAAACGAACAAGGCCAAACACCCTTTGCAGGCTTTGTGGCATTTCTGAAGAAACTGTATTATACCTGTTGTGCATCTTTCCTGAGGTTGGTCCAATGAGACTGCAAATATTGTTACCAGCACTCCGGTCTCTTGAGATGAGATCTTCTCCACCAGCTGTGATGACACTTTTGAACAACTGTAGAAAGTTTCAACCAACTTTCTCCAGGTACTAAATGAACAGCTACAAACAAAGCGGGAGGAGAGTGGAAATCAGACAGTACAAAAAAGGCACATGGAAATGATTTCTATATTAAAAGTATCCTCTTCTAAGCTTCAATTGCACGTCCATAATCAATCATGAATTTGCATTCCTTTGAGTTGGTCAAGAACAACAAGGTCAAAACTGACTAGGGAGCTACACCAGGAGTAGAGTTGACCTGGTGACCAAGCCCAGGCACACGGACCCACACCACTCACGAAAGGCCGAAGATGAGGGCACTGTGGCAAATTGAACTCTGAGTGAATCCCCTAACACGAGGCTCCTTCGGGAAAGTCCCACCCTCATTGAACTACAACATATGCCCATAAAGCAAAGCGACATGAATTCATTATGAATTGGCTTGGACTGAGCATTTAGAATGCATTCATCAGGTTCACACACCTTAGTTGACCAATAACACCAGTACAGCCACTTAAAAAAGAATTTTTAAACAAATGTTATCCATATTAGTGCACTGATTTTTATCTTTCTATATGATTTTTTAAACATTAATTGTTATGCATATGATCTATGTTTTTGTAAAGGTTTTAATTAACTAAACAATAAAGATATATTCTATTCTACTAGCCATTGCAATAGTTCTCAAAGTTTTTCTGACATGGAAAACTGTCCTTCTATTCAGGGACAATATGACTGCAATATATTACATTCAGAAACTGGAAACCCATGCCATACAATTATCCCAATTGGCAAAAAGATTTAGAAATGGGCCAACAGTCAAAGCACCCACCTCCTAGCACAAGATATACCAGGGTAGGACAGCACAATTGCGGATCTCCTCAGCAGAATACACTAACAGGTTCATGAATAGGAAATACACAGTACGTTATTCAAACATACTTCTAATGGCGGAGAACCCCCACAATAGACCTGTTTGCAACAAAAGAAAAAGCAAAATGCCAAAGCTTCTCATCCAGACATCCACACCCACAATCCAAGGGCAATATTCTCTTTGGATGAATTGGTCAGGGATATTTGAGCACGCTTTTCCTGATCTCCTACTCATACTTTCTGTAGTCTGGAAACTCAGATGGACTCAATGCCTTTAATTCTGATTGCACCCGCATAGGCTTTTCACCATGGTACACTACGCTATTGGAGCTCTTCCTACAACCTCAAGAGAAGCTACCCAAATATCCTTCTCACACACAGCAAAGGTAGGGTGAGACATCCCAATCCCCTGCAGTTTAATCTGGCAATCTGGCTCATTAGGTCATAGAATTTGGGCACCTCACCTTTAGGACGTCAATGGAATCAATCACAGGTTCAACTAAGAGATCTAGTGTTAGTAGACCGTCTCACCCATCGAAATGGTGACCCTTTATCGACCCTGTTCCACAGTTCGTGCTCACAGCAGACTCATCCCTCACAGGGTGTGGTGCCCATCTACAGCATCTAACAGTTCAGGGTCTATGGGACACCAAACACAAAAATCGCAACAACTACCTAGAGCTTCTAGCTGTTCACCTAGTGCTAAAAGCATTTTTACCTTACCTGATAGGGAAAGTTGTGAAAGCCCGGACGGACAATGACAGCTATGTACAAAAACATGGCGCAACCACATACTCTACAGTTATCATGCCTCTCTCAGACCATTTGGCTTTGGGCTATACATCACACTTGCTAGCAGAGCACCTTCCAGGGATGGGCAACGAATTTGACGACCTCCTCAGCGGGATGCAGCAACAAGTCCACAAGTGGGAATTCCACCCAAGTCCTCCCATACTTACACAAATCTCTTTACAACAGCACCAAACTCAAAATACCCAGACTTCACCTCCAGGTTCCCACACACTATCCAAAGGCAATGCCCTATGGATGAACTGGTAAGGGATATTTGCTTACTTTCCCGCCTCTTCCTCTTCTTCCATTTCTGGTTCAGAAGGTCAGGCAAACATCTCTCACCTTCATTTTAGTAGCTCCCACGTGGGCTCGTCAACCATGGTTCACCACTCTACTGGAACTTTCATAAGTTCCACACCCAAAGCTTCACCTCACCACAAACCTCGCACTCCGAACCATGGAGAAGTAAGACCTCCAATCCCCAGGGAGCTCAACCTAGAGATTTTGGCTACTGGAGTCATATTTTGGATACCTAAATCTACCATCAGATTGCATAACTATTCTTAAAGAAGCAAACAAAACTACAACTAGAGCATCCTATGCAGTAAAGTGGAAAAGATTTGTTATATATTGTAACAACCAGACAATTGAATGACCAGATGCTTCTATACAACAAATCATTTGTTATCTATTTCATCTACAGTGTGCAGGCCGTACATACACCTCTATACATCTACACCTTGCAGCAGTGGCTGCATATCTTCAAAACAAACACGTATCTGTTCAGAGTGCCAGTAAATAAAGTCTTTATGGAAGGCTTTAAAATAGTGATACCACATGCATGGAACCTTAATATTGTTCTAAATAGACTTGTGGGCCCACCTTTTGAACCATTATAGAATTGCCCTCTGCAATTCCTTTCTGGGAAGGTTGCTTTAGGCACTAACCTTGGAAGAACCATTCTTCCAACTTCATTGAGACAAATGTTTTTTTTTTTTTGCACTAACCCAAAGTTCCTTCCAAAAGTAATCTCTGCCTTTCATATTACTCAGTCAGTTGAGTTACCGGTTTTCTTCCCTCAACCTGATTTTGTAGCAGAAAGAGCTTTAGATACACCAAATGTCAAAAGAGCATTATTGTTTTAAATTGATAGAACAAAAGATTTTTGCAAAACAACTTTTTGTTGCCTTCACTCCCCCTCATAAGGGGAAACCGATCTCTAATTTTGGTATTTCTAGACTGATCGTTAAATGTATTCAACCATGTTAAATCAAAGCCAAAAGAACTTTGTCTATACCTCCTAGAGCACAGTCTGCTCGTAAAATAGGAGCATCTATGGCCTTTGTAGGTGACATTCCTATAGATGACATTTGTAAAGCATCTACATGGTCTACACCACACACATTTACTGAACACTATTGGGTGGATATATTAGCACGTCCACAAGCTAATGTAGGACAGGCAGTCCTGTGAACACTTTTTCGAACAACTGCAATGCCCACTGGTTACCCACCGCTTTAGGAGAGTACTGCCATACAGTCTATGTAAAGCATGTGTATCTACAGTACACATGCCTCAAATGGATTACATTAGTTACCCTGTAAGCATCTGTTCTTGGCATGTAGAGCTTTATATTCACATGCGACCTCCCTCCCCAAACACTTATGGTCGTTGCAGTTATTATTCACGCTGTACACTCATGGACATCTCTGTACAACACTTATTTACTCCATTCCATCCCTCTTGAGGGAAAACAATCTAACAATGGAGTTGATGCCCTTGCGCACTATCACCGAAAGGAAGATTCGCCTTACCTCGTGACTGAAGAAAAAAGCTTGCAAACATCCGGACCCACCACTAGATAGCAGTAGTACGCAAAGCATGTGAATCTACAGCTCAACATACTAATAACCAATGCTTACAGGATAAGCAACATAATTCTTGTGTGGGTGTATTATATATACATGTGTATGTGTGTATAAATCTAGATGTGTCTGAATCTAGATGTGTGTATCAATATGTACTTTGTGTGTGTATCTGAAAGAAACATGTAGTGATAGATTCCTTACCTTAGAATGACCCCCAGGCATCAGCCTGGATCTGTAAAGTTTTCGTCAGCTGTACCCCATGCGCATCTGTAGGCGTCGTCGTGCAGCTCCGCGTGAATCGTTGCCGCCGGGATGACGTCGTTCAAGCTACTTAGAGGTACCCACACGTGCTGACATCAGTCCTTTTTTCTTCCGCGCCACCAGACGCAGATCCGGGAAGAGCAAGTACCCTAGTCAATTTTTGACGAGTTTTTCGAGGCCTTTTTGTCTCTATTCTTAGGGTCGATCAACTCCTGGTGTCGTAGGGATGCCCGGCTTCAAGACATGCGGGGACTACCACCGCATGATGTCTGAGATGGACTTGCACCTCTACTCTACTGCCTGGGGCGCGACCACGACTCCAAGTCGTGCCCCGACTGCTGGGCTATGGAGACGAAGACTTTGTGGGAACGGTCCCGAAAGTTGCTAGAAGTCTGGCTGTCTGCTCTGTGCTGCTCATGGTCCTGGTCCAGAGGGAGGTCGAGGGACCGGTCGCGGCGCTGTCATCGTCGTTCTTCTGGATCGAAGTCTTCGCACTCTGGGTCAGATAAGTCAAAGCATTCCAAAAAGAAGTCGAAGAAGCGTGGTCGCTCCTCGACTTCCCCTCACGGCTGAGGATGTGGGTGGTGCCACCCCCGTGGCTCTGGCGGAGCCTGTGACGTTGCCACCGGCCTACCCGCCCTACCTGGGTCCTTCGGCGACGCCTGCTCAGTTGCAAGAATTTCTTGCTGCCATGGCCCGACTCTCTGGGCTGTCTGGCCCCGTTGGCCCGACGGGGGGTCCTGCTCTTCCATCATCGCCAGCTTCGGCCCCTGCGCCGCAGGACCCCCTTTGATCCAGGATTGGATCCCGGGCGACACCGGTTGACCTTATAACACCTTCACCGGTGTCGACCCCTCCTCCAGCACCACCTCCGACGTCCGATGCGACCACTGACTTCGACGCTGGTTTCTGCCCTGACCCGGACTCGGTGCCGGAATGGTGTTGCTAGACGCAGATTCCAACGCCGATGGGGTCTTTTTACCCATAGGTCCGTCGTCCTAATTTTCAGCCTGTTTCACAGACTTCGGAGGAAGGGAAGGACTGGGATGGGTCTGAGGACCCTCTCACACAACAGTGTTATGATCCGGACTGGGCAGAGGATTTGGGGGATGCAAGTGGTCTTGACACCTCACCTGACCGTGGCATGCTGTCTCCTCCTTCCGTGGCTACGGAAGAGGGAGCAAGTTACTCAGTGGTGGTGCATAGGGCGCCGGGACCCTCCACCTCGAACTCCCTACAGTGGCCGTCAGGACTAACCTGCGGACAGAAGTGCTTCAGCCGGCGGCTACCTCTGCGGAGCCACTGCTGCCCTTCAATGAGGCACTTTCTGATGTTCTTTTGGGCACCTGGTCCAGGCCCAACACCGGGGCTCCTGTGGACAGGAACGTGGCCCAGCGCCCGGCTCTGGGTGACCCCCTCTTTCTCTCCCAACACCCCACTCCTGAGAGCTTGGTTGTCCAAGCCTCTGCTTCCCAGAGAGCGTTCCCTTCCACCCCTCTGGATAGGGATTCCAAGAAGCTGGAGCAGCTGGCAATAAGTTGTTTTTATCTGCCAGCTTAGGGCTGCGGTCGGTGAACACTGCATGCCTCTTGGGCCATTATTCCCACTCTGCGTGGGACACGGTTGCGCAGGTGCTACCTAACTGTCCGGAGGATGCCCAGACAGTACTCTCCTAACCTATTGCTGCTGAGAGAGACCCAGCTAAGTTCACCACGCGTTGTGGGCTTGATACAGCTGACTCGCTGGGGCAGGGCGATTTCCACGACGATGGCGCTTCGGCGCCACGCCCGGCTAGGACAACTGGCTTCTCAGGGGTTGTCCAGAACACTCTGATGGACATGCCCTTTGATGGCATTCGCCTTTTTGGCAAGAAGGCAGATAGTGCGTTGGATCGCTTTAAGGACTCCTGGGCTACGGCCAACTCCTTGATAGTGCGTTGGATAGCTTTAAGGACTCCCAGGCTGCAACCAAGTCCTTGGGCCTGTCGGCCACTCTGCCTTCTGCTTTTTGCTCCTTTCGTGGCCAGGGAAGTGGTGCCCCAACACGTTAGTTCCAGAGCCACATGCCTGTGCAGCAACAACCTCAGCGCTGCCACGGACGTGGGAACTGTCGAGGCGGTTCTGGGGGCCAGCGGGTGGGTCAGTCCACCTCCACCCCTGCAGCATTCACTACAAAGCCTTCCTAGTCCGGACTTTCAGGCCCATCAAACGCCAGAATTTGCCATTATCTTCCCCCACTGGCGCAACCTCACATCTGACAAGTGGGCGCTGCAAATTGTCGGGTGCTACTTCCTCCCCTTTGAGACTACCCATCCAGCCATGCCACCTCAGTACCACCGCATGTCGGGGGACCATCTTGCGCTTCTTCAGCAGGAAGTCACAGCCCTCTTGGCTAAGGGGGACATTGAGCTCGTTCCTGGGCCAGAAGTAGTTTGCGGTTGTTATTCCCACTACTTTCTGGTCCACAAGAAGGACAAGAGCCTGCGTCCTATCTTGGACCTCAGGAACGTCAACTGCTTCCTCCGGAAGGAGAAGTTAAAGATGTTGACGCTAGCTCATGTCTTGTCTGCCCTCGACCCTGGAGACTGGATGGTAGCATTGGACTTGCAGGACGCATATTTCCACATCCCCGTCCTGCCGGCCCACCGGCGTTACCTGCGGTTCACAGTAGGCCACAAGCATTTTCAGTTTACAGTGCTCCCCTTCGGCCTTACCAGCGCCCGTCGGGTGTTCACGAAACTGATGGCGTGGTCGCAGCTCATCTGCGCCTATCAGGGGTTCTAGTCTTCCCCTATCTCGACGACTGGCTGTTGAAGGTGGGCTCGCCCCAGGCAGTCATTTCCCACCTCCAGACTACAGATGACCTCCTGCATTTGCTGGACTTCTCCATCAATGTGCCGAAGTCGCACCTGATTCCCTCTCAGAAGCTCCTCTTTATCGGAGTGGTTCTGGACTAGGCGCAGATCCGGGTTTATCCACCCGAGCAGCGAGTCTGGGATTTTCAGGCTATGATTCCGATCTTTCGGCCTCTATCCCCGGTCAGGATGACCCTTCGGTAAAAGGGCCTGATGACCTCCTGCATCCTGCTAGTGGATTCTGCCAGATGGCATATGCGGGCTCTGCAGTGGGACCTGAAGTTTCAATGGGCATAGCATCAGGGTAACCAGTCCGATCACGTCCAGATCTCGAAGAGCACTGCAAGCCAATTGCAGTGGTGGCTCACAAATCGCAATTAGGTCAATGGCAGATCCCTCTCCCTTTCCAAACCGGAACACAGTTGTGACAGACGTGTCCCTTCTGGGATGGGGCGGCCACCTGGGAGAGGCGGAGATCAGAGGCCTCAGGTCTCCGGCGGAGTCCCGGCTCCATAGCAACCTTCATAAGCTTCGGGTGATCCGAATTGCACTGAAGGCATTCCTTTCCTCTGTCGTGGGGCGGGTAGTGCAGGTGTTCACAGACCACACCACTTCCATGTGGTACTGCAGCAAACAGGGCGGGGTGGGATCGTGGACCTTATGTCAGGAGGCTCTGTGCCTCTGGACATGACTGAAACATTAGGGCATTTCCCTGGTGGTTCAACACCTGACATGTTCTCTGAACCCCAGGGTGGACGAACTCGGCCGCCGGTGCATGATGGATCACGAATGGCGTCTGAACTAGGACGTGGCGCAAGGTCTCTTTCAGCAGTGGGGAGAGCCTTGGTTAGATGTATTCTCCACCGAAGAGAACAGGCAATGTCCTCAGTTCTGCACGTTGGCATTTCTATGGCGGCACTCGCTAGTCGACTCTTTTCGTCGCGAGTGGAGTTGCAATCAACTATATGCCTTTCCGCTATATGCCACTTCTACCCAGAGTGCTGAAGAAGATCAAGCTCGACCGGGCCCAAGTCATTCTTGTGGCTCCAGACTGGGCTTGAAGACTATGGTATCCTGAGCGACTCAGTATGGCTATCGATCCCCCCGCTCCAACTACCTCTTCGGGAGGATCTTCTGTCGCAGCAGTAGGGGAGGGTCCTCCACCCAAACCTGTCCAGCCTCCTCCTCCTCCTCCTTGCATGGAGATTAAGCGGCGGCAGTTGACATCTTTTGACCTGCCTACCGAAGTTTGGAATATTATCTTGGCAGCCACGCGTCCCTCCACAAAAACGGTATACGCCTGCAGGTGGAATACATTTGTGGCATGGTGCACAGCAAAGGCTGTGGATCCCCTTTCTGCCCCTCTTTCAGAGGTCCTTCAATTTCTCTTTTCTTTACCCCAACAGGCCTCTGCTCTGGGCACTGTCAATGGTTATCTCTGCCATTTCAGCCTTTTTACGGCTTCCAGATCAGCCTTTCCTTTTCAAGTCCCCTGTTGTAAATACATTCTTAAAAGGCATTGCTCGTCTTTTCCCTCCTGTTCCTTTCAAAATGCCTCAGTGGGACTTGAACGTGGTTCTGATCTATCTGATGTGTGCTCCATTTGAGCCACTTCACAATTGTCTTCTTTGTCTTCTCACTTTAAAGACTGCTTTCCTGGTTGCCATCACTTCTGCCAGACGAGTGAGTGAGCTCCAGGCTCATTCTTCTAAACCTCCTGGTCTCTCGGTCCATCCGGACAAAGTTGTTCTAAGGACTCGGCCATCTTTTCTGCGAAAGGTTGTCACTGCCTTTCACATCGGGCAGATCATCACTTTGCAAACCTTCTTTCCGCCTCTGCATCCCTCAAGAGGAAGAGAGGCTCCACCGTCTGGACCCAAAACGTGCGTTGTCATTTTACCTCAGCTGCACACAACAGTTCCGTGTGGATTACCAGCTCTTTGTTGGCTACTTGGGCGCCAAGAAAGGTTGGGCAGTGCACAAGCGGACCATCTCTTGATGGGTCGTTCTGTGCATTAAGGCTTGTTATTCTTGGGCTAAAAAGGAGCTTCCGCTTGGGCTACACGCCCATTCTACCAGGGTGACAGCAGCCACTACTGCTTTAAGACGGGGCGTCCCCTTGCATGACATCTGTCTAGGACTTTCTGGTGTGATCTTGGTTCGCACACCTTCCACCGGGATTGGTATTGCTGGGGTATCTATTCTAAGGTAAGGAATCTATCACTACGGGTTTATTTCAGATGCACAAGTTACTTACCTTCGATACCAATACATCTGTAAGAAACATTATTAGCGATAGATTCCTTACCGCCCCACCCATCCTCCCCGTTCTGCGAACTGATTTCTAGGGTTAAGGTCATCCGTTTCAGGGCCTAGTTTCATGGCACCAGTGGTCAGTTTCTTGATTGGCTCTGCGTTCCTGCCGGGGAAAGTCTTGTACAGAACGGACATCAGCGCTTCTAAGTAGCTCCAACGACGTCATCCCGGCGCCAACGACACACGCGGTGCCGCACGATGACGCCTACCGACGCGCAGGGGTACTGCTGACAAAAAATTTCCGGATCCAATCTGACGCCTGAGGGTAATTCTAATGGAAGGAATCTATCACTACTAATGTTTCTTACAGATCTATTGTTACCGAAGGTAGTTAACGTGTGTGTGTGTGTGTGTGTATACGTGCTATATAAATATATACGTGCACGTATGTGTGTGTATGTACATGTATATGTGTGTGTGTATATATATATATATATATATATATATATATATATGTCACAAAAAAGGTTGCCCTCGTAGGAGTGCCACTCTCGAAGGGGTTACCGCACACCAGCCACCGGTAACAGCACCCAGTCTGGCACAATCACTTCGCTTTCGGTGCCATACGCGTTTCGGGCTCTCTAACGCCCTTGATCACTGGCTGCACAAACGGGAAACAGACGGCATTGATTGCGAGCACATATTTATTTCATTTAGTGAGCCCCGCCCTCATAGGCTGTAGCAGGACGGCATTCTGGTACTCGTCGTTTCCTGCCCGACTCCATTGTGCTTTGAGACCCCAGTGGGTGCCTTCTGTAGTCCGTTTCAATGTCTTGACCCAGGTGGGTGGAAATGAATTAAAACCAGCGCTGTAGTGCTGCCAATAACAGTGGCTCAGGCCCCCCTCATTCTCCTCACCGCTCGAAGTCCTGAGCAGGGCAGATCCGCATCCATTATATATATATATATAAAAAAAAATTCTGCGGAGGAAACCCACACATTTCTTTTATTAATTATATAATTGTTGTCTTTATTGTGGGAACCCTTTGTTTTATAATTACCGTTACCACCCTATACCTATTTCTGAACCCCATACTATCCAGGTTTTTTTTGTATACTTCAATGTAACAGGCATACCCAGACGTGGGTCTTGTGCTCACTGGAAGCAATCTATACCGGACTGATGGTCAAAACCGGTCTTGCATTGCTTGTGTTCCAGTTCATTCTTATATAATCTATCGTGCACATTTAACACCACTTCCGGAAGGACCAGAAAATATGGGCAGATTTGCTCCACTTCCAGGAGGAGTAGACCAATGTGTATGGAACCTGACCCTAACTCCCCCAATATATGTACACAATTGTATAGTTTAACCAAGGCTATAATTAACACTGAGTACTCCCAATGAGCTCCAAGCTTATTGCTGTACGTAACACATAATCTCGGGTGTGTTGCATCAATTAAGAGGATTCACATGCTTTACCTCACAAAGGAAAAGCTCTTATGTTTCCTCATTAAAGGGTTTCTTGTAGGTAAAATGCCATCATCTGTGGGATGGCGCCAGTGCTTGTGTTATCCCTCACACAGAGAATAATCTCCTTATTTGCCTTACTTTAGGGAGGCTTACAGAAGTTTTGACTTAACTGGGAAACATTCCCAATTGTGCTGCTCTGTGGAGGAGAGATGTGTGCATGGTCAAACCTAGGATATTCCACCTTGATATAGGGGAATTTCAAAAGCCTCTAATATTTTTGCAACACTAAACACCCATAATCATAAGAAATGCATTCTCTTGATTGTGCCACCATATTGTATTTTCATCTCCAATACATTTGTATTCGTCAAATGTTTTCCATCACTTTTCAGTTTGTTAGATTTTGATTCTTATTGATGGAATTGTTACTGTTTCTTCTTTGTGTTATCGATTTCAGCATTCGTCCGAAAAGATGCCCTTCCCCTTGGAACATTCAACAAATATACATGGCATGTAACCAGTGTGCTGGAAGTGAAGCAGATCTTCGACACAGCAGAAGTAAGCATTATTTTAAGCTTTCTGTCAGTTTGTTTACCTTAGCACATGGTCAGATGAAATATTGTCATGAGACTAGTCTTACCGGACAGTTGGTTTCTTTCTCTCCTCCTTTTACTCTGATCCACATACTTGTAGATTATTTGGGGACGTGGGGAAGTACTAGATGGATTGCTGGTCTTAGGATCTTAGGATCAAACAACAAAATCACTTCCCTACAAAGATGGAGTAGGTAGACCATGTGTCAATAAGGATCTACCAGCTACAACACACCTCTAAAAGGGTTGCAATCTAGAAATTGAAGTACTTGTGTGTGAGAAAGTGCCCTCTTTCTACATGGTTGCCCCCACTTTTTTGCTGAACTGGTGTACCTTGACTGAGTGTGTCCTGGGCTCCTGCCAATCAAGTGCTCGGGGCCTAAGTTCTTTCCTTAAAACTGCATTAAAGACCAAACCCAATTGGCACCCTCTGGCAACAGGTGAGTCCATGAGAAATGGTACCACAGGTCCCCAGGGCACTGTGACCAGGGAAGGCCTCTAAGGGCTGCAGTACTTATTGTGCCACCCTTGGAGGCCCTTTACCCTTACACTCACATACTGCCTTTTGCAGGCTGTGTGTTTTGGTGCAAAACAAAGTGCAGTCGACATGGCACACATCCCTGTGTGCCATGCCTACAACCCACTGCCCTAGCATCGATCAGCCACCCCTCTAGCTGGGTGCACTATACTAGTGGTGAGGTTAGTTACATGAGCCCTGTACCCCTACAGTGTCTAAGCCAATTCGTAGACATTTTAAGTGCAGTGAGTATATAATGCTGGGAGTTTGTCAGTATGAACTCCGCAGTACCATTTTATTTTTAGAATCAAACATTTTTATTGAGCGGTAAGATTCCAGATAACACAGCCCAGCTGCCTATATCAACCTGCCAGCAGGGCGGATACACAAGTCATAGACACGGCGTATGGGTCTACACGCCGGAGGTCGGCCCCACGTAAATGAAGGCTCCACCGCCCCACCTGCAACTCAGCCACCATTTTATACGTAACACAGCAATATAATGAGTAAAAGAGAAACAGTCCCCCACACCTCCCAAACCCCTACCCAGCCAGATCCCCCCCCCCCCATCCTCCCGCCACCCAAACCCACCCGCTCCGCATCAGCTCTACATTGTCCTAGGTAACCTTGCAATCCTACCAACCAGTCCAGTCACGTGTATTGTCCTACAAGGGCCCGGCGTGGCGCCCACGGGTTCTAACGGGATAAGCTGTAAGATTTGCAGATACTTCGGGCATGTCACTTCCCGTAAGTCTTTGGACAGGAGTCGCAGAAAAGGGCCCCACAGCTTAGCATATTCCGAACCCTTCCCATCCACACTCAAGCCAGAGTATGCCACAATCTTTGAATCCAGTCCCGAAAGTCAGGTATCGCCAGGGAACCCCAGTGAGCGAGCAGGACCTGTCGTGCCGCTAGTGGAGCCAACGCAATCTGCCTGCCCCTAAGAGAGCGCAGCGGAAAGAAGTGGAATGAGGTAACCCCAGCAGTGTATGTTCAGGAAGTTGCGGAAGAGTAATCTGAAAAGCAGTATCTCATTCATCAAGGACCGCTGCCCAGTAGCGCTCTTGTTTCGGGCACCGCCATAGCAAGTGTATCAGAGTCCCAGTCATCCCGCAGCCCCTCCAGCAGACACCGGACTTCGCCTTGTCCCATGTCTGGATGCGCGCGGGTGTGTAGTACCAATATGTCGCAGTTTTATAGGCCGATTCGGTCCCAGCAGTGTTGGATGTCGTGTGGTGCGCCCTATAAAACACGTACTTCCCACTCTTTGGGCGTCAGCGGGCGTCCTAACTCCATCTCCCAGCGGACCTGCGCCTTGGTGCGTTGCTTCCGCGGGCAGCGAAGGATCATTGCATAAAGCTCCGAGAAGGCTCCGATCATCCTTCTTGCACACCAGCCACCGTTCAAAGGCCGTGAGGGGCCGCGACATGAGTGCAACATTGGTTGGTTGAGTCACCCAATGTGCGACCTGCGCATGATAGAACTCGTCCTCTGTGCGCAGCTGGAAGTATTCCGATCGTAGAGTGTGAAATGGGATTAGCCCCTCCAGATCGAAGAGCGAGCCCACCCTCTTGCACCCCTCCTGTCGCCAGCGCTGGAAGATCGGGGAGGCACAACCCGGCCGAAAGTCAGGATTATCCACTATCGGCGTCATCGGAGAAGGGAAGGACGTCCAACCCTTGCGCAACCCCAACTGGTCCCAGGCCTTGAGCGTCGGTGAAGTTACTGGAGAAGAGTACAAACCCCACGCCCTATGTTTGCACGGCAACCAGAGCTCCCGCCAAATGTTACATCCAGCCACCGACTGGTCCATAAAGTTCCAGTGTTTACTGGACAGGGGCCTATTCCACTCAGCCATGTATCGAAGACAGGATGCTTGAAAGTAAGCAGCAAGGAGCTGAAAACCCAATCCTCCGGCGGCTTTCGGCGTAGTCACTGTAAAGGCAAAACGTGGCCTCTTATGATTCCATAGGAACTTATTGAGAAGACCCTGAAGCCCCATTTTATTTTTAAACCTACTTTATTAGTTTTTCAAATTTAAATCTCATACCATCACATCACATATTTGTTGCAGCAGCAGTCGTTTCTCTATAACAATAGTACATATTCACGTCATATTCCTGCTATAATATAACTATACATATTCAGTCTATATCATAATTGTAGCAAGATACCTCTCTTGCGTGCAAGCCATCCCAAGTGATGGTAGTGCATTATCACATTAATACGAGAAACAGTCCCCAACACCCCCCTCCCAATCCTCCCCGTCTCAAGCATACTTCTGAATCGTGCACCTTTTGCATTTTCGTGTATGTATAATACATCTCTCTGTCTTATTCGTTTTTAACAAGACTTAATTACTCTCCTCCACAGTCAATTGTATATCTTGCTTGGGGTCTTAATCTGCATCTGCCGATTTTATGGCATCCAACATCCCATCTCACTCCAGCGCTATTGGCGTTTTTCGTAGACCCCTTATATCTTCTCTCCGCAGTGCCCCACCGCAGTAACTCCGTATGCCAGGTCAATACATCTGGGGGTTTCCGCGATTTCCATCTGATAGTTATATTACGTATAGCTAAGATGAGTGCTAGGTTTATAAAGCGGTATTGCACTTTGTTTAGACATTTTTGTGGAGTCCCAAAATGCATTCTTCCACTGTGTTCTGTATTTCCTGGTTGGCCGCTTCCCCTGTTCTTTGCCTGACAGCATCCCAGTATCCCCACACCTTTGGACAGGTCCATAACATGTGGAGTAGGTGCGCTCCCTCTAGTAAGCATCTCGGACAATAATGTTGAGAATTGGGGAACATTCTATCTAATTTGTGGGGAGTAAGATCAGCACGGTGCAATACCATTGTCTGTATGTATTTGAATTTCGTGTTCTTCGATGTCTTCCTTGGGTGTTCCAGTATCCTTTCCCATTCTTTATCTGTTACTTCCCTACCTATGTCCCCTCCTATGTAGTCTTTAGTGCGCCCAGAGTGGCTTTCGTATGCGAACTGATGCTTGTATAGAGCCATCTAATGAGGTGCCTGCCTCTTCCCATATAATATATCATCTTGACCAAGTCATTGGTAGGGGGTTCTTGCCTTTGCGGCTCCCAGTGCGTATTGTATCAGTGCAGCGTGTAATATGTAGAAGTGTGCCGGACTACAGTTTCATTGGCAAAGGTTTCATGGTCTAGTAATATGCCATCCCCAAACAGATATGATACCGTGCTAATCCCCGCTTCCACCCAGGGCCCCAGCTTACGTTTCATGAGTCTACCTCCCGTTAGTGGAATCCCCACCAGGGGTATGTTACCCGCATATGCTGGGGGTGTTTGTGTGTATTGTAGTGCCTCCTTCCAGCAGCGGAGCACCGTAGCTAACAGGGGGGGGGGGGGAGGTCTCACGGGGTCTGCTAACTGGCAGTAATAACATATGCAGTGTACTGTTGTCAATATCTGTCTTTGTAAACCCTATTTTCTGCAGGTTGCGTCCTGCCGTCCAATATGACAGCCATTGTAATTGGCTTGCATAGTATTACGCTCGTAAGCCCAGGACACCCAGACCTCCCATCCGTGTACCTATTTGCAACTTCCGCAGGCTTATCCGTCTTCTACCATTTCCTCAAATGAGTTCAGTAATCATCGTGTTTAGCAGTTTGAACGTTGCCTGTGGTACAGGTAATGGTAAATTAGTGAAATAGTACAAGAGCCTCCGCAGCACCACCATTTTTGCAAGGGCCACCCTCCCCATAACAGATAGCGGCAATGCCGTCCAGAAAACTATACTGGACCGCAGAGCCCGGATTATTTTGTGTAGGTTACCATCTAGCATATCTTCCTACGTCATATAAATTTGTATGCCTAGGTATTTAAAAGTACTCGGGCCAGCGCTAGGTGAGTGTCTCCAAATTCTATACTTTCTGTGTCCGCATGTTCTGCGAAGAAGAAAGCATGTGATTTCCCCACATTGATAGCCAATCCAGACATAATTTCAAAGCGACGGAACGAGTCATATATTGAGGCCAGTGGCAAGTTGAGGTCCCGTAGATACAAAATGATGTTGTCTGCATACGCCAAGAACAAGTGTAGTGTATTTCCCAGCAATATGCCCCAGTATGCGTTTTTTTTTCTCATTGTTATGGCTAATGGTTCCAGCGCCAGTATAAAAATAAGAGGCGATAGGGGACACCCTTGCCTCGTCCCTTTATGTATGGAATATTCCTCCGAGATGTGGCTGCCAGTGCGGGTTCTTGCCGTAGGGGCCTTATATAGCAGACGCAACCAAGCAATATACCCCTCTGGGATCCCAAATCTCGCCAGCGCCTGAAACACATACTCCCAACTAATGGAATGAAAGGCTTGCCTCAAATCTAGGGAAAGACATCCCGTGTGTGGGTATCAGCTCGGGCTTCCGTCATTAGTTGGTTTAGCTTCCTAATATTTAACGATGTGCAACAGGACGGCAAGAACCCAGTTTGGTCAATGTGGATTAATCTGGACAGGGATGGCAATAACCTATTTGCCAGTACCTTACTCAGGATCTTATATTCCGTACTTGGGGACAACGGTCGATAGTTGGCTATATCTGTGGGATCTCGCTCAGCCTTCGATAGGGATATTACAAACGCTTGCGCCATTGTACTTGGCAAAGATCCCGTCTCCCCTGCTTCTTTATATAACCTCTCGAATTGAGGTACTAGGGAGTCGGCGTACGTACCATAGAATTCTATAGGGAGCCTGTATATGCCCGGGGGTTTATCTCGTGGAAGTCCCTTCATGGCTATTCTAATCTTAGATTGGGTAATGGGTCCTGTTAGGTCTTTCTGAGCTGCGGCTGTGAGCCTTGGGTATGTCAGGGGAAAAAGGATGGCTTCTGTTTGGGAGACCGTGTTACCCTCTGTTGCACTGTATAATGCGGTGTAGTATTGTCGAAAGGCGATGTTGATATCTGCCTGTGTATTAACTATTGTCCCATCCACTGTTACAATTTCATGTATAACCACCGTGGGGGGGGCGCGTCACGGATCAATTTAGCAAGTAGGGTCCCAGATCTATCTGCTTCACCGTGTGCTGTCCTCGTGTATGCCTGATAATCTATGACCCGCAGAGACTCTAGCAGTTCTGCATGTTTTATTCTCGCTTCCTGCAGCGGGCCCTTTCGGTCATCATTTGTCACAGCCTCCTGTTCCAATTTACCCATGCAGTCCTCCACCTCTATCAACACCTTAGGGAGTTCCTGTCAGACACCCACTCTCGTGCTTATCGATTTCCCCTGAATCACTGCTTTAAAAGCGTCCCACTCTGAGTCTGTTCATCGCCGTGTTATTTTCTGCAAAATAATAGTCACTGGTCTCAGAGAGGTCGTTACGGAATACTGAGTCTTCCAGCAGCTGTGGCCATAACTGCTATGTGGGAACCGGTGTGCGCACCCTCCCCCCTGCCTTTATCTCCAGTGGGTTATGATCAGAAAAAGTTTTTGGTTGCTACGTGGCATTGAGCGTTTGCATTGCTATTCTGGTTGAGCAGTATATCCTGTCTATTCTGGTGTGTAGGTCGTGGACTGTAGAATAATTGGCGTACTCCCTGTGCGCGGGGGGGAACGTCACTTAACTCCAATCCTTGCGCCCATCTATTCAATGCCTCAGCTTGTTTGAACACACCTTCTCCAAGTAGTGGCGGATGTGACATATCTATGGCCACATCCATTACCGCATTGCAGTCTCACCCCAGTATCCATGGCTGTGATTCCCATCCCGCCAGTGCCCCGCTAACAAGGTCCCAGTACTTATCTTGCTCCAAGTTCGGAGCGTATACCGTGCCCAGTATTACAGGTTGCCCGTCTAACGTACCCCTTACAAATATGTATCTTCCTAGTTTGTCCACCCTCTGTTCCAGGGCTATAAATGGCACTCCATGCCATACCCAAATAGTGGTCCTGTTAGACCTGGCATCCTTGGCGTGGTTTCCCCTGACTTTTTGATCTCTACCTCCTATGTTTTTGACTCTATGCTGGATTACGTTTTGCTGGTTTAGATGCTTTGGGCACTTTGCCACTGCTGATCAGTGCCAAAGTGCAAGTGCTCCTAGTAGGGCCTGTACATATGTAAGGGACATGCTGCAGTAGTGGATTACTGCCAAATTCGTTTTTCACTGTAGCAAGGCTACCTTGCCCATCGGACAGAATGAGGGGGGTGGGGGCCCATGGGTACCTGCCTATCTTCCCCCAGGAACAAGATAGAAAATCCAAACCTGGTTTCTCAGGATTCAGAAATCCATAATACATCTTTTAGCATAGGTGGTTTTTAAATGTTGTGTCTGAAAATAGCACTTTTAGAAAGTGGCTAATTTCTTGTCCAGTCTGTCTGTGGGCCTGCCTGGGTGTGCGAGTTAGAGGGAGTGTGACAGGGTCTGGGAAAGCTCCAGCAGTGGGATGATAGCTGGCTGCTCCTGAAGGTTAGGGGGAGGAGTGGTGCTGGGCTGTGCCCTGCCTTTTACGATACCGGCTCCCCTGTCTGCTGGAAGACGGATGTCCCTGCCTCCCTGCTTCAGAGAGAAAGATTCCCCAGGACCAAGAGACTCTCGCCGCCAAGGTCTGGACAAGGGCGACCCGTGCTTAAATCACAAAACCTCAAAGGCATCAAAGACAATTTTCTGTATAAAGGAAAGACCCGTGTACACTAGACTCAGACTACTTCTGACTGAAGAGGAGAATCCCTGCTGAAGAGGACACCGTAAGCAGACCCCAGGAACAGTGCTGCTATTGCTGTGTCTGGAAGCTGACCTGCTGTCTTGTCTTGTCCTGCCTAAGAGGGACCGTGGGGACTGTGCTGTGTGCTTGGTCCCCCTCCTGCCAAGAAGAACTCTCCAAGGGCTAGAAGTCGAGCTAGCCTCCAGAACCCAGGAATCAGGGCCATCCACTTCCTGCCGTTTTGACCTACACCGCTCTGCTGTCTTCAGAGCGGGAAGATCACCCTTTCTAGCCGCTGCACCGGAGGAGAACAAGAGCGGCGTGTGCCTTGCCGGCCCGCTCTCCCCCTGGTGCCTGTTTGACCAAAGATCACCGCTGCGGCCACGGGGCCTGTCTGGCCGTGCCTTCCCCCAAGTGCCGAGGGCCCCTGACCTCCACCGCTGGAGCCGCGAGGTCCAGAGGTGCCCCCCCCCCCCCCCCCGCAGAGGAATCGCACGGAGAAGATCGCCGTGAGGGAAGAGGGGCTCGTCGTCCCCGCCGTGCTGGGATTGGCCCGTGGGCCCTGACGTCATCGTTGGAGTCTCCAGAGGCCGCGCTGTGAGTGGCTCGCGACCCGCCGAGTCATCAGGAGGAAAGCCCGGAAGCAGTGCCGGGATTGGCCCAGCGCGTCTGCCAAGAGCTTCACGTCACCAGGAGCCCGGGAGCCGTACTGCCTGCTGCTTCCCCCCCAGGTAACGCTCGAGTGTGTGCCTCAGACGAGCGCGTGTCCACCGGGAGAGGGAGGCGCTGAAGGGATCCATCGCCGAGCCCCTCCCTAGAAGCCCGTACCGGCACCCGAGTGAAGTGCGGTACTGGGCTAAAAGGAAGCTCTTGTTGAGATCCATCATCCGAGGCCCCCTCAAGACCTACAGTGCATGGGGGCATTCCATTCTTACGCGCACCCGTGCCCAGGGTCCCCATGAAGAGGGGGGCAGTCCTTTTCAACCAAAGACTGCTCGGAGTGCATTTTGATTTGCCCAATCTTTTGCAACAGACTCTTTTTACGTTTTAAGAACACTTTCCATCAGAAGAATACTGTTGTTTCAAGAAGCCTATTTTATGTTGGTATATGTCCGTTTTAAGTCTGCCTAAAAGTATATAAAAATATTATTTTTATATCAGACCTGTGTGGTGTCCGTTTGTGGTGTTCATTATAATTACTGAAGGTGTTGGTGCAAATACTTTACACATTGCCCTGGAGATAAGCCTGTCTGCTCTGCCAAGCTACCAAGGGGGTGAGCAGAGATTATCTACTAACGCGTGTCCACCTTGCCCTGACTGGAGGAGAGGGTCCCGATTTGGTCAGAAAGCCTTGGCCTCTGCCAACTGGAGACCCCCGATTCTAACAGGTCCCTATTGCATAGCTGGAGTAAGTGGTGGAAAAAAACTAGCCCCCTCCACTTCTTGCTTAGTTTCACTACTTCACTGCCTATCATATGAGACTCTTGTAAGTATACTATTTGTGCTCTACGACGCTGTAGCTGATCATGTTTCCTTTGTCGCTTCTGTACTGTTCCCATACCCCGTATATTGCAAGTTATTATAGTGTATTTACCCCGTGTGGCCATTGCAACTAGTATGTAGCTTTAGGGAGATGAATGTGGTGCGTGAAGATAGGAGCCCAGTTTTCCATATCCATACTGTGAGACTTTCCCTCTTCCGTAATATCCCAATACTCTGTCTGGTCATCCAACTATACCGGACCATACAACTTAACTGAAACAATAAGTACTCAATGGTCATGCATAGCGCCTTTGCCATGTGGGGGACATCGCTAGCGCCCTCCATGTGGTGTCCTCTTCTACCAACAATTCAGTTGAGCTTCTACGGAACCTGGGCCTAAGCATTAATAAACAACCATTGTACATGTACTTTCAGCACAGTATACATTTCACAAATACCCATGGCGTGGTTACACAACATATACTTGCGGGCACAGTCAGCCATATAAGTCTTTGTTGACTTGCGGGGTCGCAGACTGGAACAGAGCCACACTGCCCTCAGAATCCGATTCGTGCGTGACTTCTTCCTCTGAGGAGGTCTTAGCCTCTACTCCCGAAGCATGTGTAAACTTGGCTGTAGCTCTAAGTGCCTTCGATTTGTTCTGGTGCATCTGTTGTGTGGTGAGGTATTGTCGTACCGGAGTCCGATGCGTCCATCGGTTACCACGCCCAGTGAGCCTCCCCGAGCTCACTCTGTTCTGATCAGTGAGTTGAGAGTTAGTCTGTGCAGCGCTTGTTAGTTCCATCACCTCTAGCCGATCCTCCACATCACCAGGACTTTCAAAGAAATAGGACTTTTGGTTGTGCAAGATTTTTAGGCGCGCCGGAAAGAACAATGCATATTTCAGATTTAAGTCTCGAAGTTTCTTCTCTATAGCTATGAAGGAGGAGCGCTGCCTTTGGACCAACATAGTGTAGTCTGGGTATAGGGAGATAGTTGTGTTCTCAAATTTTATCGGAGAGGACTCCCTAGCTTTTTGCAGGAGAATGTCTCTGTCGCGGAAGTTCAGCAATTTCACAATTAAAGGTCGAGGCAGAGCTCCTGGTTTCGGACGGCCGGTAGGTATCCTGTGTGCACACTCTATGCAATATTGCATGGAAAGTCCCTCATTGCTGACATGGTCTCGGAACCACTGCTCCATATATCTAGTCGCATCGTTTCCTTCGCTTTTCTCAGGCAGTCCTATGATGCGGATGTTATTGCATCGGGCCCTTCCTTCTGAGTCTTCCACCCGGTCTAGTAGGGTAGCCACTTGATCCTGCAGCTGTGTGATCTTAGCATCAGCCTGTGACTGCCGCGGGACGACCACCTTCCAACGTCGCCGCATTATCTTTCACTTTATCCGCAAGTTTAGCGTGGTCCGCTCTGAGTAAGTTAAGGCAAGTAGTTAGTCTCAATTTGGAGTCCTATCGCCTTCCTCGATTCACGTACTTCCTGCAGTATGAGATCCAGCTTATCTACAGGCGTAGGTACTACTGTCTGCGGGCTATTCTCCATTCCTGCTTTGTGATTCGTAAGAGCCGCTGTATCCTGGACAGGGTCCTGTTCGCCCTGGTCTTGTTGCTTCACTCCCTTACTTCCCATTGTGTAGGTCACTCCAGCAGCAGGCAGCCCGTGTGGAATGGACGCAATTTGAGGTGCCCCTCTCTAAGGTCACCAATGCGCCTCTTCAGTACTCTTCCCAGCTCCCTCACTGCGCCGTCACTGCCCTTTCACTTGTCGCACGCCGCACAGCCAATTGTCTAACCCTCTCTCACTGCGTGGCACGTTTTGCAGTGCTGCCGCTCTATTGCACACCGGGGCGGGGAGCCTCAGTTTATCCACAGTGGGTCTATGATAGCTGCAACCCCCACAGTTATAGCTCCAGATCCCTTTCCGTAACGCTAGCCGCAGTCAGGCAGCAGGAGCGCTGTGAGTCCTGCCAGCCTGGGGATCGCGTGTCACAGGCACGCCAGTGTCTGCTACAGGCAGCTCACCATCTGCCCCACCACTGTTGTGCACGTAGGACTCGTGCCCCTGTCTCCGGTCCCCCAGTCTCCGGTCCCCCACTGGAGCTGTCCCTGGTAAAACCTTGTCTATTTATCGAAATGCCCTCCCTCAAGTGGTGTCACAATGGGTATTACGCTCTCTATGCTTCTCCAGTCATTTCAGTCCCAGTGAAGTTCATCTACAGGCACACACCGCTGCCATTTGCCCCATCATGCCCGTCGCGGCTCAATTATGGGTTACTAATCACCCGCACGTCACTTTCAGGGATCTCAGTGTGAGCACCTTCTCCCGCTCCGTTTTCCACCTGTACCTGCGGTGTGCATGCGTCCTGCTTAGTGCCGGTACTGCCTGGAAATCATCGCCTGCAGCGCTCTTATGTTCTTGCCCTGCCGCGGTACCAGATAGTAGGCCGCTCCTCAACCCCGGCCTCGCGTAGTCACCGCTCTTGTGCCAGTACTCCTCACACTTTGTGTCCTCTGTGCGGCATCCGCCGCGGCGTCCCCTCAGTCCCGCCCGGCAGCAGGGCAATCCTGAACTCGTGGCAGTGTCCCCTTGTCGCAGCCACACTGCTCCACAAGCGCCGGGATCACTTGCCTCGGAGTCTGTCCAGCTCTTCCTGTTCGGGACCCCGCTGCACCATTAGGCCTTTAGACACATAACTTCGGTTGTGTACATTATTCCTCATTCCCAGCAACACCGAGTCTTCTGCGCTTCCTCCGCTGCTTATCCACACCGTATTTATAGCGTTCCTTCAGTACTTCAGGCCATACACCCCAGGATTATTCCTGCCCAGTTCCGGAGCTCCACTAAAGAACAGCCGTCATGCCTGGCTGCTAGCCACGCCCCCAACTCCACAGTACCATAATGGCTTTACTGAAAACTGAGAAGTTTGGTATAAAACTTAGCACATTAAACTCACACTGATGCCAGTGTGGGATTTATTGAAAAATGCACACAGAGGGCATCTTCGAGATGACCCCTGAAAAATAACCTAACACTAATGTCCAGGCTGAGTGGCTGCTCCCCAGCTGCCACCACCAGACATGTTTCTGGACGCCTGGGTCAAGAGCCTGCTACTCTCGGATGTGAAACAATGCACATCTTGGAACGAGGTGCCAAGCCTCCTCCCCCCAGGATGGGCAGGGTCCACGAAGGGGAAGCTTCAAAGGCTTGCCGCCTTTGTGAGCTTCCCCAGGCCTTTTGCTGCTTCCAGCAACTGGTCACCACCGGTTCTGACCCCCATTTTGGGCGGGAAAACCAAGTGAGGAAGGGAGGTGTGCCCACCTCTGCCAACCCCACCCCTTAGGTGGGGAAGGTGAGGTGAAGCACAATTCAGTCCCCGCCATCTTGCAGATGGGGGGACCCAGCCAACCAGAGTGAGGCATATGTTGGCATAATAGGGGGTGTACCCACCCCAAGGAAGAGACCCATTGGTCCCAACCTTTTGCTTGCAGGTAACGCACCTAAATCTAGTATTTAAGGGCACCCCTGAACCTTACCTCCTCAGACAAACTACAAGAAGAAAAGAAGAACCGACCAGCCGTGCCGAAGCTAAGAACAGGAGGATGCCCACTGACTTGGCCCAAGCCCTACCGGTCTGTCCCCACCTCGAACCCGCAGAAGCGAAACTCTTGCAGCCAGCAACCTTAAGAACCTAAAGGTCCGGCCCTGCCTTCCTAAGAAAAGACTTGGTCTCTCGTGAACACTGGACTTGTTCACCAACGGACTCCAGCTCCGGGGAAATCCACGAGTCTGCACCAGACGCCCACTGCCTGAGTTTGATTAGCCCAACACCATGAGGAGGTGTCCCCGGCGATCCTGACCTGAGATCCAGTGATCCCGGACCTGCCTCAAGCATCCAGCCTCAATCCGGAAGGTCCCACCAACCGTGCCCAGGAGCTGGTAAGCAGATCCGACCTTAAAAGACGCCCCTGCACCAGACGCCTCACGGCCTTGTGTGGCCCAATCGACTGTGTAACCTCCAGCATCCCAACTTACCTCTCCAAGTGGTGGTCGCACCCAGAAGACCTTTGTCCCAAAGCCTGTAGTGTGTTTAGAAACCGGAAACTCCGCATTGAAAGTAACAGGATGCCCGACGACAAACCAGCACCCTGCATCCGTCTGCCCTAGTACCACTGAGGGTGCACCTTTGGTGCTATCATGAATCCCCGTTTGCCCTGAGCATAAGTCCAGGAGCTTTGCTTCCACAACCTTGTGGCCTACTTGTGAGACTTCCTATCCCCCATTGGATAACATTGGGCCTCAGCACTTTGCACCCGGCCGCCCTAGTGCAGCTAAGGGTGTAACAAGAGTGCATCCTTGACCCTGGGGGACCGCTGAGTCTAACCCCAGGAGCCCAGCTCCCACAACAAAGTACTTGCCTGTTAACCGATAACACTATTTCCTCCAATAGGATAACATTGACTGTTTACAATGAAAATGTGTCTAAGTGAGGAGTTTGAAAATCTATAAAAGTCTCTAAAACTGTTACCAAATAACAAACGCTTTTACTTACCTGTTTACAGGAGATGTCTCAGTGTAGTATCCATGCATACTACACTGTGTAAGAAAAGTAATCTGTAAAGTAATCTACTTGACATTCTATTGCAAATCCAATACAAAGTGTGTGTGTGTATATATATATATATATATATATATATATATATATATATATATATATATTTCAAAGCATTGCATTACCAGTAATTCTACTGTAATCAAACCAAAGTATATATACAACTGCAATTCAAACTGTATTAGTACTGCAAAGTATAAATCACTTACCTGTGCCAAGCTTGCTTGGGACAAGGAAATAAAATAATTAAATGAATATTTTTATACAAAACCAATTGGTCTGAAGTTCAGTCTCTGAGTGTGTGACAACCATTTGCTGATTGAGTGTGTACAACAAATGTTTAACACTACCCTCTGATAAAGCCTTACTGCTACCCCACACTAACACAAATTGAGAGTAAGGTGCAGTCTACTTTTATCTCTGCCTACCTTTGGGGTTCCACTGAACTCTGTGCACACTATAACTCACTTTGTTAAGCATTTGTTGTACACACTCAGGCAGCAAATTATGTCACACACTCAAAGACTGAACTCTGACCAATTGGTTTGTATCAAACATTATTTAGTCATTTTATTTCTAGAACCAAGTCAAGCCTTGTGCAGGTTAGTGAAATAAATGCTTTGCAAAATCGTATGCAGTGTTTACAGTTGAATGCAGATTCAAATGCAGTTGGTTTAATTACAGGTAAGTCAACAGTTCGGAATTTACTTTTTAGTTACTTTACAGATTACTATGTATGTTACTTTTCACATTACTTTTGCTTATCACTGTGATATGCCTGGATATCACACTGAGACATCTCCTAGACAAAAGGTAAGTAATTCACTTTTAGTACATATGCAGTTTTTCAATGTTCCATACAAACCGACTCCAAACGTAATTTTTTTTTTTTTTAAAGAAAAGCAGTCAGTGAAATCCTATGGGAGGAAATTGAGTTATCGGTTTACAGGTAAGTACAAGTTTGTCGGAGTTGGTATCCTGGGGTTAGAACCAGGGTTCCCCCCGGGTCGGAGGATACACTCTCAAAGCACCGTCTGCCGCAATAGGGTGGCCGGGTGCAGAGTGTGGAGTCTCAATGTTATCCAATGGGGATAGGGGGCCTCCGGTCGGCGGCTGCTAATGAGCAGGCCACGAGGTTCTGGGAGCAAAGCTCCTGGTATTAGGCTCAGGGCAAGGGGGATCCGAATTAGCACCCTAAGTACACCCAGAGCGGCACAGGGGTGGCTGGGTGCAGGATGCTATTTTGGCATTGCATGCCCAGTTGATTTCAATGGGGATTCTCCAGTTTCACTAAGACTGGAGGCTCAGGGACAAATATCCTCTGGAGGTGCCCACCGGTTGGAGAGTTAAGTTGGGATGTTGGGACACTGGCGGCTGAGCCACCCAAGGCCGTGGGACGTCGCATGCAGGAGTCTCTTTAGGCTTTGGGTTTTCTTACCAACTCCGGTCGTGGTCAGGGGGATCCTCCAGAAAGGGGCTGCAGCCTTTGCTTTGAGATTCAAGGCAGGTCGAAGATCACCAGATCTCAGGTCCGTATCGCCGGGGAGACCACCTCGTGGTGTTGGGCCACTCGAACTCTGGACATGGGCATCGGGTGCAGACTCACTGTTTTGGCTGGGGCCAGAGTCTGTTGGTGAGCAAATCCGGTGCTCATTGGAGATAGTCTTGGATTTGGAAGGCAGGGCAGGTCCTTTGGGTTCTTGAGGCTGCTGGTTGCAAGACACACCGGGATCTCGCTGGAGCAGGTTCGAGGTGGGGACATGCCAGTAGGGCAGGGGCCATGTCTGTGGTTGTCCTCCTTAATTTCAGCACAGCTTCTTAGACACTGTAGGGGTACAGCATTCATGCATCTGTACCCTCTTCACTGGTATAGTGCAGCCAGCTAGAGCGGTGGCTGACCTATGCCAGGGGAGTGGGTTGTAATCATGGCACACAGGGATGTGTGCCATGTTGACTTAACTTTGTTCTGCACCTAAACACGCAGCCTTTAATGGCAGTGTGTGGGTGTTAAGGTACAGGGCCTCTAAGGGTGGCACAATAAGTGCTGCAGCCCCTCGAAGCCATCCCTGGCCACAGTGCCCGTGGTTCCTGTGGTACCATTTACAAGGGACTGACCTGTGGCCAAAGAGTGCCAATTGGGTTTTGTATTACTGCAGATTTAGGGAAAGAACATAGGCCCTGGCTACCTGTTTGGCAGTAACCCAGGGCACACTCAGTCGAAGTACATCAGCAGTTTAGCAAAAACTGTGGGCAACCATTCAAAAAGAAGCCACTTTCTTACAGCATGTAGGGAGACACTCAGGATTCAAATTGCATTGACTTCCTGCTGGCTCCAGATATTAATCCTTGCCTCCTGTTCATCTAAGCGGAAGGATTGCTGCCTATGTGCAAGGATGGGCAAACTTCACTTCCAAATAGTTTTTGCATCCAGTGGGGACATATTGTCTTTTTCTTCAAAGACCCCCTACAATGTTACGTCAACAGGAAATTTTGTTTAATTGCTGGCAGAGCTCCATCCTTTGTTGTGAAAAAAAAGAAAACACTGGCAACCAATCTTGTTTCTAAACAAGTAGCTCTAAAATCAGACATTCAAGATTGCCACTCTTATAGAAATCCCATGGTTCCTGCAGAAGGGAAAGTATAGGACATTAGATTTTCAGTGGACACACTTCCATAATCCTATTCATCCCAATCACTGAATGTATCTTTATTTCCAGGTAGCTGGATTTCACTACCAATATCGGGCATTGCTCTTGGTTCTCAAGTCAGCCCCACATGTCTTTATAGTATGTGTGGCTCTGGTTGGGGCCTCCCTCCAATGCCATGGTCATCAGATCTTCCCTTATCAAGACAACTGGCTTATAAATGGGGAAGCTGTCTAAAGCCTCAATCTATATCAAAGCTGGTTTACAAAAGTTCCACAAACCTGGATTGATTCTGACCCCAAACCAGTCTTCTGGTTCTAGCCACCAGAATTCTGGTCTTAGGAGCTGTTACTGACAACACAGAAGAGGGCGCCTTTCCCTCGGAGAACATGTTCTATGTTAGCAAGATCACTCCTGCTAATTTTAGAGAATAGAAATCAACAGTCCGTGGCGACAAATCTGTCCCTCAAAGGGCTGTCCAACAAGAACGACATTGCATATTTTTCATGCCTCACCTATTCCCTTTCATACTAACCACATATTCACCTCTGGAAGGTTTAGTTGTGTACCTCTGGAAGGTTTAGTTGTGTACCTCTGGAAGGTTTAGTTGTGTACCTCTAGAAGCTACCCACAAGAGGACCATGGACCCAAGCAGACGTTGAGCTTCCAGTAAATGTGTTGCACGTCAGAGGTATTCGACACATCACAGACGACAAAATACCCATATATTTTTCTTTTATATTATAAAGAATCGGCGAGCAACACACCATCAAACTCTGTTCAGATAAGCACAGAAGGGCATTGTGGGCAGACACTATTAGCCAATTGGTGGTGTAATTTCACAATGTGGTAAATTAATTACCTGAAGCTCGATTTCATATCCTGAGTATGTAAAAGAAACCCAAATCTATTTGCAATAAGAGTGAACAAGAAATGACTGTACTTAGCCAGCAGTCATGGTATGAAGGCCGTCCCCATCTGAATGAAGGACAGCTGTCTTAAGCTTAACTCAGCTCAGACAAGACAGAAGCCTCATCCTGGTCTCCTCACCCTCTGCCTGGGACATCTCTTGGTGGCCCGAAGCGCTCAGAATCTCCGCCTCACCCACGGACCACGCACAAACCGATGTTTCATCCTAGACTCCTCGCTCTCAATGAAACGCCTAATGAACGCAGTTTTGTTCTGCTGCTTCCACATGTTCTGCCTCCTTCATAAAATCTTCAAGTGGATACCGACTGAGTCCAGGAAAAGTCACCCTTGTGCGTGTCAGCAGCAGTCTCGACTACGGCAACACCCTTTACACCAAGAAACTCCCAAAAAATATGCAGAATACCTCTGGCAGACTCATCCTGAACATCCCACACCACAACCACATTACCGGCCAGCTAAGAGACTTTCACTGGCTACCTGTCAACAAAAGAATCACTAAGCTTCTCATGCAAGCCTACAAACCCTCCACACCACTGGACCGGCATACCTCTACCACCACCTCTCCTACACTCTGACCAGGCCCTGGCCACCATCCCACAGACCTGCAAGACAACAGCTGGAGGAAGATCCTTCTACCTCGCTCCGAAGACTTGGAACTCACTGCCTCTGCACCTCAGGTGATCACCATTGCTGCCGCAATTCAAGGAGGACCTCAAGACTTGGCTCTTAGACTGAACCGCAGATTACGGCAACCCCTGCCCCCCCCCCCCCCCCTCCACCTCCCCATTCAGTGCCTTGAGGCCCCTAGAGATGAGTAGTCACACTTTATAAAATTACTGATTGATCCCAGAACAGTGGGTGATTTATTTTCGGTGAGTTAGAGAGGAATATCTGCCTATACCATTAACCCACATTCCTATAACATCCACTAACAGGGAGAATATTTGTGTACCAGAATTGTATGAGCCGTGCCAGAGCTACCAGTAAGATACAGAATCTCTCCAACTGTCCATTGGTGATCCATTCCGTCAGGTCAAAAAACATTTTGCTTTTGCTGTGAAGAAAAGACTATTCTCCTGGGTCCATCTTTGTTCAAAGTTTGGCTCCATTTTCACTCCGCCTGAAATTTTGACTCCACGGCACAACAAATTGTCCATTTTAGACATTTCTAAAGACTGTAGAAAAATGCTCACTCAGGCCAGAGTTCATTCCACAAACAGAATTTATAAAGTTATGTGGTAGCAAGCATTTCTGTGTTTGGTGTGCCTTTAAAAAGTCTTCACTCAAGTCATATTCAACTAAATCGGTTGCTTCCCTAAAACTGGTGAAATCCAGTCTTAAGGTGCACCTGGCTGCAATTTCCAGATAGCCTTGCTCAAGATCAACAATCACTGTTGTCATCTATAACAAAAGTTACTCAAAAGACTTCTGAGCTGTAGAGATGTTGGTAAGGAAACCTTTTAATTGGTAAACTAACTCTGTTTTGGAACAGCTAATAAAGTCTGATTGAGCCCATATACAGGATCTGTTTGAACCCATGTACAGGATCGACCTATTGTGTGTCCTGGAAGCTTGCATTACGTGTCCCTCTAACATTCGACAGAAGGTTCAGTGAGTGGCGCTCATTAATAATGAACCATGCATGAAATCCACCAACAACCAGGTTATCCTTCATACCAATCGCACCTTTCATCACAAGATGTCTTTGGAATTCCTTCTGAATTATCCACTGGTTCTCAGGTCCTTCTTCCAGAAGCCCTCAAATGTGGTGGAAAGGGCCTATCATTACCTCAACGCTATATGATGCCTAAAATTCTATATGGCTAGGACTTGCCCATTCGGACAATCAGATCTACTTTTTGCATCCTTAAAACACCTGGGAAAGAGGGAACCTCTTTCAAAGCTGAGTATTACCATTTTGATTGCCGCAGCGGTTACATTTTGCCATAGTAAAACCAGCTGTCTGGAGTAGTCAGTGTCTACAGCATGTGAGGCTTAGCTCGAATGGCATCTCTGTATTTTGGAGTTCCATTGGCAGACATCTTTAAAGCAGTTCACTCGTATTTATCTGTAAGGCTGCTTCCTGAAAAAGCAAATACACATTCACAAAGGACTACTATTTGGACATGGAGTCAACTAGGCGAGCCTACTGTGGAACAAGCCAGCTTCTAACCCGCTGCAGCTGACCCGCTCTGATGTGCAAGGCCTTCAGCTGTGTGCAGCAGAGCTTGCTGCAGGGACTAGCCTTTCAAATATTTTTTTTTATTATGTAAAGCGAGTCCTGGAGTGTTGCCCGCAAGAGAAATTTTTCTTGTAAGGCAGCCAATACGATCTCTCAGTAATGCTGTTCCCACTTAGAAACCACAGTTCGAGAAGGAGAAAAAGCTCCCTCATCCAATTTAATATTTTTTTCCCTTCAAATTCCAGGTTTCACAATTTGAGGATCTGCAATTTTAAATGTTGCACAGCAGTCTTCCTAGGGTGATATTACCAAACTACCAAACGTTTTTACACCAAGCCCCCCCAAAACATGCTTTCTGAGTAGAGCTGTACTTTCATGCCACGTTGTGTGTAAATCATTTCAGCCGTTGGTAGCAAAACCTCCAATGGAGCTAAAATGGGATTGGCCTCTTCCGCACCCTGTTGGCTTCCCCTGAATGACATCTGCATGCTGGACTACAGTTGACTAAGGATTTGCAAAATTAGATGCAAATGCACACAGGAGGTCAAAAGTTATGGGAAAATAAAAGAAAATGCCTTTTCAATGGAAAGTGGTTCTGAACCATAGCTGTACAGTGGTGATCACTACTGTGTAATATATCTGCTCACGCATGTACTTTGAAATTCCCCCAAGGAGAGTAGAATTCAGAGCACTTTCACTTCATGGGCTGAAGTGTGTGTAATTTCCAATGAGGTAAATGGACTACTAAAATATCTGGTTTATTTTCTATGGCAAATTGGTGTTCTGCACTGCTGATGTATCTAGCAGAGACTCACTCTTTCCTTGATGACTGGTAATGATTCCAGCATATGAAGCCATGAAATATACCAATACTGTAGACCTGCATATTTACAGGTGAGTCACTTTTTTCTAACCTTGCTCTGAACGTGTATTTGCTCATTAATTCAGATGTCTCCATCATGGAGCTACCAACTTGCTGTATCTGTTCTATTATAACTTACATCTATAACCATGTGTATTATGACATCAAAGCTTTGACAGCAAATAAAACCTGGCAAGGACCTTGTTGACAAATAGCATGTAATTCTGGTTTGGGCACCTGGAACAACTCCAGGGTACTTGGATCTCTATCCTACAACATTCTCACCAGATTTTATCTGTTGAAAACTTGTGGCCAAATAAGACACGTGGAGCTAGTAAATGAGAAAATACTGGCTGACTTGGAATCTTTTTGTTAGTGTTTGTTAGTTCAAACTGGGGATTTCTCCCGAAATGGAATTTGCACCATTGTTGTAATTGGGACATATATGCTAATTTAAGCTAAGCTTAGATCAGTCACCTTCCCTCACCATGTTCATGGTTTATTACTTTGGATCTGGTGCATGAAATGCACAAACCTTCAAGATATTGCATGAACACTGCACAAGTTTACATCCCTTACTTCAGATCACACACCAATTATTTTTTGACGTGTTCTTCAACAATGAAACCATGAGATGCATATAGACACAAGGGAGCGAGCGGTGTCTGCTTGACAAGATCATCATTTTAGGAAATAATTGATTGAAACAAACTAGGATCTCATCTTTATCCTGCTTTTCACGCTATGAAACAATTTCAACAAGAGATGCAACCATGCATCTGTCATTCTATTAATTCACAACTCATATGGAAAATAGTGACATACATAGTGAATATTCTGTCAACATCTTCTCTTATTCCTCCACTCCAAATATCATACGTGGCTAGGTTTTTCAAGCCAATTGGCTCTCTTCAATGAGGTAGAAATGTGTTCCAATTGGCATGAAAAAAGCAAAGCCCTGATTCTTATTGCATCTCAATAAAGTGCTGTACCTAATTTCATTACAATCCCCCACTCCCCCAAGTTGACTGGGTTTTTGTCCTTTATTACCCTTAAGGCAGTTAACCACATTTCTCAAGCAAGATTATCCTTATTCATAAAAGCTACACAGACCTACTCCTCTTCAATTTCCTTAATGTGGACTGGAAAGAAAATTCTAGCTTTGTGTCTTAAGGATGATCTGCTCTAATTGATCCATCCAAACAGTTTGGTTGATCAAAGAAGGACTTGAAGGATCTTCTTGTCTCCTTAAATACTTGTTAATAGTTTAGTTTTAGTCAGAAGAAACGTGCAGTGCCATTGCCTCAGATGCTGAAAAGGCATTCTATAGACTTGATGTTTCGTGTATTTTTGTGTCCCAACCTTCCAAAGTCATTCATTTGTAATGAGCTCCCATGTTTTACACAAAGATATTGAATCTTTGTTAATAGATCTAGTTGCAAAGTGGGGTCTGCCCACCTAATCCCTCCGGGTTTTTCTCTTGGCAGTACTCTGTTTTTGGACTTTTATTGTGAACGAGTCTCACCACCTGAGTGTCACTCAATCTAATTTACAGTAATTTGATTGAGTGCTAACCACCAGTATCTATTTTTTAAGAGAAGTCCACTGCTGTATAGCTAGGGTAAGATGCTCTGGACTGGCTACAGGGAGCAGATGCGTGTGCCGACTACCGTTTTGCCGTATCTGCTCACAAGTGGTCTGTCACAGAAGGGACTCTTTAAGGATTACTATTGACCTACAGGGTAGGCATAATAATGTGAGTGGCATTAATAGTGTAGTTCTGAAGTGCTTACTGATGGTCTGTGTTGCTTAAACTGTATTACACATCATGGGCGAAATATGCACGAAAACACATTTTTGCCCCATGGGATCAACTGAGGAGTCAATCTAGGGGTAAACATGTACCCAAGTGTAGACACCGTACGTACACCCCGTATGGCACTTTAAGATGTCATGTTTTGAAGGCTCAGTGGTCCTGGTAAAGGAAGGAAGTCTGCA
The DNA here is from genome assembly GCF_964261635.1 of Lissotriton helveticus. Taxonomy (NCBI): domain Eukaryota; kingdom Metazoa; phylum Chordata; class Amphibia; order Caudata; family Salamandridae; genus Lissotriton; species Lissotriton helveticus. The sequence goes on from NC_136072.1 coordinate 783,686,553, forward strand.
CCTTTTAATTAACACTGCAAATGGCGCAGTCCAGGACCACAAAAACAGTGGGGGGGGCAGAATACTAAAGCAAACACTTGAGGGTCTTGACTTTAGCATTTTGGTGGGAGGCATCATGCAGCTGTGCCAGCTAGGGGTAGGACTGGGGCTCTCAGGGAAGCTCTTTCCACAGGATGGTTGGCACAGGGGTGGGGTTAGAATGCACCCCCTGAGATCTGCCATGGGCACCTGACTTCTAGAACTGTCCAATCCCACTTAAAACCCTCTGCACGAGGTGGAGACCAATGAGAAAACACCAGAATGCCTTGTTAGAAGCAGAAGCCACTTATTGCTCTACAAGGATGGACTTTAGGACTTTGACTCCAGCTGAACCCCAAGACTAGGATTAGCCTCTCCAACACAAGTGGTGCTGGCGTTCTCTTGCCACTTGAGGCGGGGAAATGGTCCTGCTGTGATGGTTGCCTCTGACATCTGAGGACTGGATCTTAAACCTTCTGACACACAGATGACCTTCAAGAAGCCAAGAGGCTATGTTACGTGGAGAGTAAAGCCGGGAAGGGTGTTCTGCGGTTTAGCTGTGGAGATGCAGTGGAAAACGAAACCAGCAGCAGAGAGCACCAGGAGGCCAGAGGGAGGAACCTTCTGGTGAAGGGAGCTGTAAAAATTAAGTTCCTCAAGAAAAGTGCCACTTTGGAGCCTGAAGCAAATAGTCCTGATGGCTAGTGTGGCCACCAGGAGTGGAATTTGACCAAGATCATGGAAATCAGGCATACGGTGCCGGAGAAATTGGCCTGCGAATTTTGGCTCTGAAGAAAAATGGAAAAACTAAAAGCGTGCTGCTTCACTGCCACTTTCCAGAATATCCCAGAGGTGATCTTGAGCCCACAGTACAGCACAACCTCGTATAATATTTCATGAGGTTGTGGTGTGTGTGGGAGGGCAAGGCTCTCTAGTGTCTTGTACTAAGGCTGCATTTGTTGCCTGATAAAAGTAAAAGAAAGACTTGGAAACACATGTATTAAATGCAATGCTTTGTTCACAATAGTAATGGGTAACAGTGCCAGGTTTAACAGTATAATGTTTGCTATTGACAGTTTAATAATTGACAGTGGTGAGTCATAACATATTGTTATTATACCCGTTTACTTCAGTGGTGTTACATTGTTCTCTGCTTTTACTGATGTGGGGGATACATGGACAAACCAGAAGGACTTTGTGATGTTGCATCTAATATATGTGTGGTGTATTGTGGTTACAAGGTTTAGGATCCACTATGTGTGTAATGGTATATGGGGGGGGTATCATCAGTAGTTTTTTTATCTACTTATAGATTTGTAATTTAATGTATAGCATTTAGTAGGGTGTAATAAAAGAAGTTTTTCATTTTTATGAGAAAAAATTAACTGATTAGACAGTGATTTATCAAGCCTTGTTTTTGCTTACCAGCGAGCTGGAGTTACTAGCCTACAATACCTCCCCTTAGTATGCCTTGGATGTCTCTGCTTTGCTAACCCAAGAGTCAAGCGATATAATAGGGTACTTTGTTCGAAATGAAAAAACAATTGTTGGCTTGCTAGCGAAGGACTTGCATCTGTCTCAGCTAATAACCCAATTTCTTACAAACATTCATCTGTGTATTTTGCACTCTACTGAAGTACACACCAGGAATGACCACTTCAGTCCTTTCTGTTAATACTGGCCTTAACCACATCCTCGAACATTTGAGTAAACATGAATATACAATGGTTTCTGTTATGCAAAACGAACTTTAAAAGATTAACTTAAGCAGGTGGCCTCATTTGCTTTCTTTCTGGCCCATCGCGGAATTCACTACGAACGGTATTCATGTGTTCTCTATCTGGACGGAAGTCAAATCAGAATATTATACACACTTAATCAACTATTCTGCTATGCTCAATATTCTGAACCTTGGCCTTCTATGGACATTATCCTCTGGTAACTAGTTTGATAATTGTTTATCGATCATCCTGGAAACAAGACTGAAAAACATCACAAAAAAATTGAGTAGACCATCAATTTGAGCTGGTTTGACATAATTAAGAAATGATCACTCAGGTCGTGCTCGCCTTCTAGCTGGGTCTCCATACTTTTCTTATCTACATTTTATAGAAAGGTCATCAAATCCTGACTAAGTCCTTTGTACTAGGAAAAACACCACAGGGACATGATATGGGTACCTTCTAGGGTTCCTTTCCATTCTAAAAGAATACTCGTGACTGTATCTGGACATTGCATCCTCTATTGCAGAGCTGTTAATTGAAAATGAAATGGCCAGACCAAAGAATAGATTCAAAGTCTATGTTGCTTTTGTGAGAATAACGCATCAAATTGAGGTAAATTATTAATGTCTTGAATTTGGTGCAGATTATATCAAAACCAATTGCAAAACAACTAAATGATACTATCCCATTGTCTTTGTATCTGAAAACTGTTTAGCATATGCTAAATAGACTACTCAGTTGGCAGACCCATGTGCCCAGTTAAGTCAAAATGAGAAACCAGCACTCCTTGGTACACAAAGAAAGAAAGACAAACTAAAACTGTATTGTACTAATCGGATAGACTCCAGAACCATACTTCTGACAAGGTATAACAATATAATTCAAGCAAGCTGTGAATGATTAATATCTTCTACATAAGAATATCACATACGTCTTCAGTTCTGATCATAATTCTTACTTTTCAGATTCTACAGAGTATGGTCTTCCAAAAACATCTGATAAAATAAAGACCTAAACTTATATATTTCTAAAGGAGATTAGCCTCACAGTCTACTCTGACCGACATACTGTGCCTATCTGTGGATTTCATAGCCACTTTAGTATAATCACAAGAGAAATCTTAAACTGTGTAACTATTACAAACTATTATTAAATGTTTGAATCCTTACTGCTTTTCTGCTCATCTAAGGAGTGTGACTGTGAACAATGACACTGTTCAACCCTGAAGGCTCTCTGTTCTACAGTGCCATGGAAGATGCTTGATGTCACCAGCAACGAAACAGTGGCATATGGGCGTCCTCTCAATCTCACAATGAACAAAGTGTTGAGACATTTGGCTTTGTAGCCTCGGGTCAATTTGTCTCATTGCCCCTTTCAACTCCTGGACAATTATTTATAATCAAATTCACAAATTAAGGAGAATGCTGCAAGTTGTAACCAAGGGGTTTTCTTGGAGCTCACCCTAGTCACATATCCCTCTGGTCTAAAGTGTGAAAGGGCCGTGTTCCCTCCAACTGAGATCTCCACTCTCCCCTACTAATGAAAACATATTGGCATTATGTTACACTTGCACTCCAAACTCTACATTCAAATTGAAAAGCTAGAACTGTATACACTTGCTCAGTAGTGCAATTGGTGTATTCCACTCTGGATCAAACCGTACATTTCCAGTGATACTTCTGTAGGATCCACCTTATTTTGGACTTAGTCACCTGAGCGCTTGTAGCTGTTTGAGGGGAAGGGATCACAAACCTGCCCCCTCTCTTCCTCCAGAGATATTCAGTCTCTAGACATTTCTACCCCCCCCCCCCCCCCCCCCCCCCACTTTGTTCTTTGTTTTGATGTGGTTCAAATGTAGTGCAAAGGGTCCCTAGCAACCAGGTCCCCTGTGCTAGTGCTCCATCTCTAAAAACAAACCCCTAATTTGCAATTCCGCCATCTGCAAGTCCTTATAAATGGTACTCTTGAGTACCTGGGAGCTGAAGAGGGTCCCCTGGGGCCCCCCTCACTAGGACCATGCCTCTGCCCTTGCAGCTTGCATGCCCCTGTGAGGGAGAAAATGATAGTCAGCATGGCACACTGCCTGGATGCCATGCCAGCTAACACGGTCTGAAGGCATAGGTAAGTCACCCCTCCAATAGTCCTCACAGCACTAAGGCAGGGTGTGCTATACCACAGGCAAGGGCATGTCTTCACTAGCAGATACCCCCCAACAATTTTGACGGTCCATTTCCTAATATTGTAAATGCCACTGAAGCCATAGAGCGTACATGGGCTAGAAACTAGACCACTTAAGCTCCACAGCACCCTGATGGCTTCACTGAATCCACGAGTGTTTGGTACCAAACTACTCCTCTCAAAACATTCAAACCGATGCCAGTGTAGGACTTATTGTGCCATGTACCTTACTTTATTTCGTCACCACGGATACGACTGCGGTTGCGGAGAAGACGGAATTGATACGAGGGCTCAACTTATCAGAGTTGTCCCTTACAGTGTCCAGGTGATATTTATCCACCGAGGAACGTTACTATTGCCAACTTTTAAGCTCAGAATTGTACTTGTTTTCGCCTTCTTACACGTAAGGATTGGGACAATTGAGTTAGGCCAGTTCAGGGTAGAGTGTAGCCCTGTGGTCGTGGGATTGCACCCATTGGCCGGAATGCCAGTGCTGGCATTGATTCACACATCTTGGAGTTCCGATTTTGTACATCACGGTATTCTTATTTTGGATCCTGGTCCCAGTCTTATTTGACGTGCTACAGTGATGTTTTGTCTACACACTAAAACTAGTCTACATTCTCAATTTTTAAAAAGTCAGTGTAACAGACGAAACACGTGTCAGCTAATCGTGTGCCGGGAGTTTTAATTGTTGGACTTTAATAAAGGATACAAGGAAACTCAACATGATGATTTGATTGGATTATTTTGAACTGATTGGTGTTTCTTCATCGTCCTCATTGTGCAGAGATCTAATACTACATCATGGGATTACTCTAATCTATGACCAATACAGTTCTTGGTTTTATAAACTGACGTTAAATGGTTGTGCTGTAATAGATTATGTTCGAAGCATATGAGCTGCAGATTACACACTGTGCACAGATCGACACCTGGTGTTGGGCCCGGATGTTTGCAGTTGTTTTTTTCCTGAAAAGTCTTTGGAAGTCACAAGATAGGTGACTCCTCCTTTGGATTACATTGCGCATGGGCATCGGCTCCAACCTTAGATTGTTTTTTTCTGCCATCAGGCTCGGATGTGTTTCCTGCGCTCCGAGTTGAAACCGATTCTCCATTGGCGCGCAATCCTCACCATTTTCGACGGTATTGTTTCAAACGCGTTTCCAATCAACACTACTCTTCAACTGTGAAGTCTTCGATTCCTGTCGTCGACTAATGCCATCGGGCCTACCTAGGCCTCGTTTTCTTGCTCATGGAAAAGACGCCATTTAAGAAATGTCCTCAATGTGGGTCAAAGTTTCCCCACACCAATCTTCATGAGGTGTGCAACCTTTGCCCCTCACCGGAGCACGCGGCCAGAGACTGTTCCGCTTGTGCCTTCTTCCGCTCCAAGAAGACGATTCGAGACCGACGAGCTAGAAGAACAATGGCTCGCTCGTCAGCTTCCATCCCAGACAACATCTTCCAAGAGGGCGTCGACGTGCCAGAACAGGAGCAAGAACATGGCGTCGACAGCAACTCCGAGGCCGATGACTAAGACGTCGAGGACATCACTCCGACACAGCGGGTCGTGAGTACACATGTCGACCCCGACCCTTCCTCGACACCCTCCAAAAAGGCTTCGGTCACACCCTCTCATTCGGGCACGGGTGCACACAGAGAGACTGCTTCCCATGCCCCAACCTTGAGCTCGGCAAAGAAGCTTTATAAGCCTTTAAGCGACTCGGGCTAGAGTCAGCCTGCCCCCCGGTGCCAGCGCACACCTACCGGCACCGAAAAAGAAGCCATATTCTTCCTCCACACCAGCTGCTTCCACATCTAAGCACTCGGCGCGAAGACTGGCACCGACTCCTCGGCACCACACTAGGAGCCGGGCAAAAAATTTGGCACCGAAAGTACCCGACTCACATGCCTCTGAGCCGAGAAAAGCCTCGGAACCGAAAAAAACACGTTCCACCGGCCAAAGACACTGCAAAAGAACATGTTTCAAAGCCTAAAGATGCTACCGGTTCGGTGCCGAAAAAGCCTACGGAACCAAAGCCCTCGGCACCGAAAGATCTACCTCCAACAGAGGAATTATTTCATCCAGATCCTACACAAAAGACTCTTGCAAAAGATCCAAAACTGGTCAATTGACTTAGTTCTAAAAAACGACCATTAGACACGCCTACACCAGCTCCTCATCCTAAGAAAAAGGACATTGCAACCTCTCCTCTAAGGATACCTCCTCCTCCTCCTCCCCTACCACATCACTCCACTCCACTACACCATCTCCTACTTCATTAGAAGAGGGTGATAACGGGGATGACACCTCTGATGACACAAGGGGTGGTTCAGATAATGAGCCACTAGATAATCCTAGTCCTCCTGGCTCACCTGACCCTTGGGATGATTATATAACCCCAGATGTCCCTAACATCCCACAAGATGACACATAACCCTCCAGGCCCTCCTCACCAGAGGACGCTATGGGATTTAACCAACTTGCCATAGGGCTGCCCAATACCATGAGATTGACCTACATACTGACCTAGTAGAGGAAGATTTCCTTATGATACCTTTGACACCACATAAAGGTTCACCTCGATTTTACCCATGCTTAAAGGGGTCATTAAGCATGCGCCAGAGGTCTTCAAAGATCCAGTTAGGGCTTGAATCATCAACCCCCAAATTGAGAAGAAGTATAAGGCTGCCCCCTCAGATCCAGCCTACATTAAAGGGCCTGCACCACTAGATTCCCTTGTAGTCTCTAACGCACGCAAAAGAGCCAATTCACAAACATCAGGCGAGGCTCCCCCACCAGATAAAGAGTCTAAGCTCCTTGATGCCTCAGGCAAAAGAACAGCATCACAGGCAGCAAACATATGGTGTATTGACAATACTCAGGCACTACTAGCAAGATACACCAGGGCACATTATGATGAGTTAGAATCCATAATGCAGCACCTTCCAGATAAATACAAAAATAGGGCCAATGAGCTTATACAAGAGGGTAAAACCATCACCAATGCCTCTGTTTGTTGTGCCCTGGATGCAGCAGATACTGCTTCAAGGGCGATTAATACCAGTGTCCTTTTGCATAGGCATGCCTGGCTATGCATTTTAGGTTTCAAACCTGAAGTACAAAGTGCCATCCTCAATCCACCCTTTGATGAGCAACACTTATTTGGGCCTAATGTGAACGTATCCCTTGAGAAAATGAAAAAGTATACGGACACAGCTAAATCTATGGGAGCCGTACAAAGTGCCATCCTCAATCCACCCTTTGATGAGCAACACTTATTTGGGCCTAATGTGAACGTATCCCTTGAGAAAATGAAAAAGTATACGGACACAGCTAAATCTATGGGAGCCTTACAGTCGCAAGCTCCCAGACGCTCCTTTCGTCACTCATCCTACAGAAGCACCACCAGAGGCTACTCCTCAGATAGTCCCTCTACTTCTTACAAAGCCCCTACCCAATACAGGGGTAACAACAACAAAGGCAGAGGCAAAACTAACAACTCCCGCTCTGCCTCCACCCCTGCCCAATGACCTCTCCACTTCCCCCACCACATTCCACTCCAGTTGGGGGAAGACTACAACAATTCCTTCCTGCCTGGACCAACATCACATCAGACAGGTGGGTGCGACAAATAATTCAATCCGGTTACTGTCTCGAACTAACATCTACCCCCCCCCCCCCCTCCCCCTCCCCCCCAAAATACCACCCAAACAGCACCCAATGTCACAAGAACATCTGCTTCTGCTGAGACAGGAGATAATGTCCCTCCTACAAAAAAGCGCAATCAAATTAGTTCCACCAAATCAACAAAACAAGGGAGTTTACTCTCTGTACTTTTCTTATCCCAAAAAAGGACGACTCGCTAAGGCCTATTCTAGACTTCAGACCACTAAACCTGTGCATACAATCAGACCACTTCCATATGGTCACACTCCAGCAGGTCCTTCCTCTCCTTTTACAAAACGACTTCCTTGCAACTAGATCTCAAGGACGCCTATTTCCACATTCCCATTCACACAGCTCACAGAAAGTATCTCAGATTTGTACTGGACGGTCAGCACTATCAATTCAAGGTACTCCCATTCGGAGTCACAACCGCACCAAGAGTGTTTACCAAGTGCCTAGCAGTAGTAGCAGCACACTTAAGAAGACCGAACATTCACGTCTTTCCATATCTCGACGACTGGCTCCTAAAAGCCAGCTCACAAAGTCAGTGTGTACAACACACTCACACCACCATCCAATTACTCCACGACTTGAGGTTCACAGTAAACCACACCAAGTCTCATCTGCAACCGTCCCACTTACAACAATATCTCCTTGCCACAATAAACACCTCAACAGCGCTAGCTTATCCATCTCCTGCCAGGATAACAAATATGCAAGCTCTTTTAACAAAATTCCAACCACAACACTCCCTTCCAGCTAGAGTGTTCATGCAACTCATAGGAATGATGGCCTCTTGCATATTCATAGTGCCTCATGCAAGACTACAAATGCGTCCTCTTCAAGAGTGCTTAGCACGAAAATGGAACCAGGCGCAAGGTCAATTAACAGACCTAGTGTTGGTAGGCGGTCGGACTCACCGCTCTCTGCAATGGTGGAATACCAAAAACCTTTCCAAGGGCCGACCGTTCCTAGAGCCAGTTCATCAAATAGTCATGACAGCGGACGCATCGCTCTCCGGCATTGGGAGCTCACCTACTGCAGCACACCATGCAGGGCAGGGGGACGCCGCAACAAAAGTCCACCTGGAGTTACTAGCCGTATGTCTAGCCCTAAAAGCATTCCAAAAGCAAATATTTGGTAAAGCTGTCTTAGTCTGCAAAGACAACATGACAGCTATGTACTACATAAATAGGCTTTCCTGTTTTCAGTTTCTATTCTTGGTAAACTCTGGTGGTGTTTTTTCTCAGTGTTTCCAGTGATTTTAATACCTAAAAAAAAGTGCTTTCCAGTGGTTACTCATTTTTGCGCCATAAAAAACAACAAACCGTGTTTTACCGGTGTTTATGGAACTCTTTGCTTTTATTCTTGCTTGCTTTCTTCATTGATGCATGGTATACAGGCAGTGTACGTACAGTGTATGAGTTCCAAATACAATCTTACAAGTCGAACTTATTGTAGTACACCATACAATATTTCTTCAGTGAGTCTTTGGTCATTCTTGCTCTCGCCTTCCTTCCCATGTAAAGTTTTATTTGTGAAAAGGCCCTCTCGACATTGGCACTTGAAACTTGCAACACCAAAGCAGCCAGTACACAATTTGCCAACTCTGGCCACTGACATAGCTTTCCATGGCAATTCTGGTGCACCTAAAGGTTGACATTCTTTGGAACATGTTCTGCAACATATGTGTTGAACTGGGTGCATAGGCCTTCAGAGGTATTAAAGCTGTCAATAATAAAGCTGTACTTTGCAAAGTCTGGAGAAAATTCCTCTTAACGGTAAGGATCTAACACTAGGGCAGAGTACCACGGTGAGGCTTCATTGACTTCAAAAGCCATGGTTGGTGAAGGGACATTTCTATTCTAAAGGAGGAGCTAGAACCAAAGTCTGCAGAGGCCCGGACATAGTGAACATTCTCAAATTGTCTCTACGCCCGCACAGCAGGAGCCACATAAAAGGCCCTAGTTGCTGTGGTGGCATACAGCCTAGGCCTGCAATTAACTCAACTGAAGTAGGTGTCTCTACAGGTTAAGATAACTTTGCCAACTCAGTTATGAGCTCCGAAGGAGGTGACCTGCCAAAAGTTACCCCACAAAAAAAAGAAAATATGTTCGATCCCTGGCTGAGCAACAGATCAGACAAATGTAGGCTCTAAAAACAGAAGGCTTGCTGTTCAGGGAATGAAATGAGTGGGCTAACCGATGCATATTGCACAGGGAATGCGTTCGATTATTCTAAATGCCTTAGAAGGAAAGCAACCATGTAATCAATGGCAAATGTGCACAAACCAACGGGTGGAACAGAAACTCCCAGTTAAAAAAATCAAAGAATACTTCACAAAACACACCGTAGTCAAACAAATCTATAGAACGGTTGTAACATAAAATGTATACAGGTGGAAACTAAAGGCTGCCTATGGCTGTTTTAATCGTTACACATTTCCTCCCACAAACAACGTATATAGATTGCTAGACTTGAGACGCTTGTTGCACATTAAATACAACACGATTTACACTGCAGGGCACATAGCGCTTTAAACAAGGATTTTATTAATTAGAACGGATCTGTGATTATACAGCGAACAATGTATGGATCTGTATTCCCAAAAACGGAAAGCACGCACACATGAATTAGAATAAATAAATGAATTAAAGTGCTCCAGCTCTAGCTGTTTTCCATGTAAGAGTGTAGCTGCAGGGGCTCTAAGAAGGGGTGAAGAACAACAAAGCCTCGTTATGTAAATTGTTTTTTTAAAGACCTGTGAAGTACTTGGGGTGCAGCCTCAGTAAGACAGACGGCAGACCACAACAGCTCCAAGCAGGGGGCCTGGTTTGTCCGTTGTCAAAGCTTCCAGGTGCTAGCCTTAATGTCACCATGTGTACATCCCAATAAAATGAGACCTGTAAGGGCCGAGTCAAGGGTAACACAGAGCAAGTTAGGGTTGAGTTGCAGCTGCCTTCTGTTGGCAAAATGAATGTTGCATCAATACGCATGCGTGCATAAAAAAGCACGAAGCATAGGAAATAAATTGCTGCCTTTCGTCATGGATTTGTGGCATGAAGAATGCCGTGGATTTGTGGTATGGAGAAGGAGTTGGTCTAACTTTGAACGTTCTCCCTCCTCGATCATTTTTGAGCAGGCTCGCCTGTGAGTCAGGTTAGGGGGAAGGGCTAGAAGTCCAACTCTCCCCTGGACTTGGCAAACATTTCTTTATAAGTGTAATTGTAGCAGTCCCATCCCTCAACTGCCCTCAGTGACTCTCATTGAAAGCATGTGTTCCATCAACCCTGCTGTCAGACTGTGGGCGGTGTGTGGAAGCCAGGCTTCCAATTTCAATTAGTTCACACGTCTCCAGTCAGCAATAGCAGCATCCCGCATCCGGCGTCCTGCACACTCCACTTAGCCCTGCACCATTCCCACCTGGCAGCAGAGGCCCAAATAGAGCCAAATTCCAGGTGGGAGAATCCTTAATTCTTCCAGACTGGAGATGAAGGGTTGAAAACAAAGCAAAGCCTCGTTAATATGTAAATGGTCTTTTTAAAGACCTGTGAAGTACTTGGGTGCGGCTCCGTCTGTGCCCGGGAAGTTTCCTAAGCAGGGGGGGGAAGGGGCTTTAGAATGCAGCCCTTTGAGCTCCATGCAGCTCTGCCTGCCAGCATCTTGGCCTTCCCACGCGGCCTCCTTACTGCTCACTGATTAATTACGTTCATTTTATTATTGATAATCACGCAAAGGCAGGACAATTAATGCACCACTGAACAATGCCCTGCCACCTTTCCTGTAAAACAGCTCCCTCGCAGAACTTATCTGCTGAGTCTTGGAGCACCAGCAGTCGTTGTCTCCTCTTGATATTCAATGCGGGCAGAGATGTTTGGGGACTGTTAGTGTTCGTGGTGAGTGCTGGATTGAGCTCCCTGGAAGCTGGTTACCTCCCACACTGCCCTCCCACCCCCCCTCCATGTATTTCTTCTTTGCTGGAAAGCAATCAAATCATTAAGCGCCCACACTAATTAGGGAGTTTAGCAACTTTAACACTGAATACATTACCCGCAGAGCACTCCACCGTGGAACACCACAAAACCTAGCGCAAAAACTGACACTATCGGGGGTCGCTTAGTACGCAGTTGCCAACCAATGTGGTGCCCCTAATTTAATGGGGGTGAATCAGTGTTTCCCACTGATTGCTGCCGCAAAGCAAGTTCCAGGATAGTCCGTGTCCCTTTAGAAGCTATGAGAGCTCCTTTTGCTGGTGCCGCCCCTCTGGCTGTTCTGCAGACCGAGGCGTGGCCGGAAACACTCCGCTGCCTTTGTCCAACGAACGCAGAGTGGGGGCTTCTCTTCGCTGCCCCCGCGACCCTGCTGGCTTAAATCCGCAGCAGTGGGAGGCGGCGCACGCCCAAACCCAGCCACTCACTCTCTTTCTCGGTGGGGTGGATGCTCCATTCCCGCTCCCTAAGTGCATAGGATAAAAAAACTGTACAATCTTTGGCATAGACAATCAGGCTAACTATGCTAAAAAGGCATCCTTTCCTGATTAAGGGCTGTTAAAGAATCCAATGAGCCGCTCCTCCACTATATAACCCCCTCAACGCCGCTCTGCTATGAAAACGCGGATGGAGCGGATAACGGCACCAAACGAGAGGAGCTGTGTGGTGCGGTACTGATACGGGGTTCGCAGCATGTAAATACGGGTGTTGTGTGCGAATGCGGCCGGTGGCAAACTTCCGACACCGAGCAGCAAGCACCAAGGGTCTCCACTTCACTCCAGCTGCAACGCTTTAACCACATTTAGACCTTTCTCCCCAGGTCTGACTTCTGGTGCGGTCGATGAACTAAATGTCCGTACCTTGGAATATTTGTCTCCAAAACTCCCAGGAGCCTGCCCTAAACGATAGACGACCTTCAGCACCATGAGCGGGCTGATCTCTCGTCTTCAGATGCTCTTTAATATGCAAGCAGGATAGTTCTTTTTTGTGCTCCTTTGGCTCTCTCAAGTGGCTAAGTGGAGCAACAAATATGTAAAAAATCTGTGACACTCGGATTAAACCGGGTCATCTGATTTTCAGTCGGTAGGGTGCTGTCGTTAACATTCGGTTTTAACCGAATTCCGGACAGCCTATACATAAACAAGCGAGGGGGGGTACACACTCTCTGCAACTCTGTTAGCGAACCAGATATGGAGATGGGCTATACCTCTAAACATCTTCCTCTTAGCCCAGCATGTTCCGGGGGTACAAAACACCATAGCAGATCTGTGAAGCCGTCTGACCCAACAGATCCTCGAGTGGGAATTTCATCCACAAGTTCTTCAACCGTTCTTTCAAATGTGGGTACAACCTCGGATAGACCTCTTCGCCACCCACGAAAACGCCAAATGCCCAAGCTTCGCCGCCAGATATCCACACCCGCTTTCCAAAGGCACTGCGATATGGATGAACTGCTCCGGCAAATTTGCGAACGCTTTTCCACCTCTCCCACTGCTTCCACTAGTGGTACGCAAACTACAGCCACATTCCCTCACTCTCATTCTAGTTGCTCCAACTTGGGCCAGACAACCGTGGTACACCACACTGCTGCAACTTTCTGTGATACGGCACCAAAAGTTATGCCTGCCTCCACCCTTCCTAACCCAGAACCATGGAGATATCAGACACCCGGACCCAGCTCAGCTCAGCCTAGCGACCTGGCTCCTGAGGTCCTAGAGTTCGGTTACCTTAACCTTCCCCCGGACTGTATAAACGTTATGAAAGAAGTTGGACGTCACACCACTAGGGCATGTTATGCAGCCAAGTGGAAACGTTTTGTAATCTACTGTCATAACAATGACATCAATCCTTTAGATGTGTCTATTCAACACATCATAGGATACTTACTACACCTCCAAAGATGTAACTTAGCGTACACGTCTATTAGACTGCATCTTGCTGCTATTGCAGCATGCCTACAAAATAGACCACATCTATCACTTTTTAGAGTACCTGCCATAAAGGCTTTTATGGAAGGCCTCAAAAGAATAATTCCTCCCAGAACACCACCTTCACCTGTGTGGAATTTAAACATTGTTCTCACACGGTTAATGGGACCTCCCTTTTAACCTTCACGTAAATGTGAACTGCATTTCTTAACTTGGAAAGTTGCTTTCCTAGTAGCTATTACTTCTCTCAGAAGAGTTAGTGAGCTACAAGCATTCACCATTCAAGAATCTTTTCTGCAAATGCACCATAATAAGGTTGTTCTCCAAACTAATCCTAAATATCCTTCCAAAAGTAATTTCACCCTTCCATCTCAATCAATCTGTAGAGCTGCCCGTATTCTTCTCGCAGCCACAAACCGTTTCAGAAAGAGCTCTTCATACCTTAGATGTCAAAAGAGCATTGCTTTACTACATTGAAAGAACACAACCTTTTCGTAAAACTAAACCACTTTGTGTCTTTTTCACCACCACACAAAGGCAGCCCCATATCAAAATCTGAGATAGCTAGGTGGATTGTCAAATGCATACAGATTTGCTACCATAAAGTTAAACGTACGTTATTTGTCCCTCCTAAAGCCCATTCTACAAGAAAGATAGGGTCTTCAATTGCGTTTTTAGGTACCATTCCCTTAGATGATATCTGCAAAGCATCTACAAGGTCTACACCGCACACATTCACAAAACACTATAGTGTAGATGTGCAAACTAAACAACAAGCGACTGTGGGCCAGGATGTGCTCAAAACACTGTTTCAAACGACTGCAACAGATACAAGTGGTCGCCGCTAAGAGTGGGTACTGCTATACAATCTATGCACAGTGTGTAATCTGCAGTTCAGATACCTCGAACGGAAAATGCTACTTACCAGCATGCATCTGTTCTTGGTCTGTAGCGCTGCAGAGTTAAACACGCCAGCCCGTCTCCCCGGCTACCGTTATCTGTTCCAGTATTATCTTAATTAGATACAGCTTACATAAGCATCCTTCTTGTTTCTTACAAAACTCCATCATTTCCCTGCTGGCGAAAAACAATCTAAGGATGGAGCCGATGCCCATGCGCAGTGTAATCCAAAGGAGGAGTCCCCTATCTTGTGACTTCCAAAGACTTTTCAGGACAAAAACAACTGCAAACATCCAGGCCCAACACTAGGTGGCGATTGATGCACCGTGTGTAACTCTGCAGCTCTACATGCCAAGAACAGATGCATACTGGTAAGTAGCATTTTCCTTTCTTATGTTTTGGTACCTCAGATGTGCCCCCTGAAAACCTGCCAACCCTGGTGTGGTCTCTGACCGGCTGTAGGCAGCCAGTCACCACCAGACTTGTTTCATGACCCCTGGGTACAGAGCCCCTTCTCTCTGGGACCAGAAACAATGCACATCTTGGGCAAAGGTGTCATGCCTCCTCCCTAAGGATGGGCCAGTGCTCGATGAGGCGAGGCCTCTGTAATGCGAGCCGCCAGTCTCTGCTGCTAACAGCAGAAAGCAGCCCCTGGTTTACACCTCCACTTTGGGTGGGAAAATCGGTGGGAAAACTTCAGAAGAATGGGAGGTGTGCCCACCTCTGCCAACTACACCCAGAGGTGGGGGAAGCAAGATTAAATGCATCTTTCTGTCCCCACCAACTTGAAGGTGGGCAGGGACCCTCGAATCAGGGTTAGGTCTATGGCCCCCTCCCACAGGAGGGTGGCATAATAGACGGTGTAGTCTCCCAGGTAAGGTGCCCATTGGCCCTAACTGCTACTTCCCTAAAACACCCCTAAATCTAGTCTTTAGGTGGCACCCCCTGACCTAGAAACTAGATCTGCGACGACCTAAGAAGAAAGAAGACTGCCTTGGCCCCAGCCCTACCAGCCTTTCTCCAGCTTCTGCGACCTGTCTTGCAGCCAGTCACCTCTGAAACTCTGGGAGGACTGCTGCTTTTGAAAGACTCCAATCTCCTGTGGACAGTGGATTTGTCCAGAAGAAACCTACTCCCAAAACTCCGGATCCAGGCGGATCTGCATCTCCTGCCCACGTTTCACGCAACGCCCACAGCCCGAGTCTGAGTGGCTCACCTGCGCAGTGAAGTCTCCCCTGCGATTCTGACCTTGTGTCCATCATTGGCTGACCGCTCCTGACCTCCACGACTGCGCCTGCAATGTGAATCGGGAGGATCCCCCTGACTGGCTCCGGAAAGAAGACTCCGACGTTGAAAAGCACCCCTGCACCTGAAGCCCCTGGGCCTTGGTGAGCTGAGCCAATGATGCTGCTATGACCCCCTACATCTCTACTTACCTCTGCTGTCGCTTGTCTTCCTCCAGCAACCTTCGGTGCTGTGCCTGCAGCCTTTTTGCCGAAAGAAGAATCCCCATTGAAAACATTGGGCGCCCAATATCAAAATTGCACCCTGCACCCGGCCTCCCCTGCGTCACTATTGGTGTATGTTTAGTTCTGCTTTGTGCCCCCCACCATGCTTAACCTAACAGCTGAAGCTTTGCCCCTGCAACTGGTCTACTTACCTACAAGCTGTGGGGCTTTAGGCACCCTTGTATCCATTGGAAAGCTTTGATTCGAACTCTGATTTTGACCTCTGCACCTGGCCGCCCCTGTGCCGTTGATGGTGCAGTTTTGGATCTCAGCTGACTTCTCGCCCTTGCTGACTTTTGGCTCAGAAGTCTGGGATTGACAGTGCAGTTCTTGCCTGTTTAACCGCAATATTGTTTTCCCCAGAGGATAACATTGGACTATGTTAAAAAAATGTCAGTGTTTATTTTTCGAAGTGAAAAGTATTTTAAATTACAAACTTACTTACCTTATTACGAAGATCTTAGTCTTAACATAAAGTGCAAACAAAGTATAATTTTCTAAAATTGCTCGGATGTCCTCCTGAATCGTGAGTCCATTATTGATCATTGTTATGCAATAAATGTCTTACACTCCTCTGCTAGGCCTAAGGCTACTCGCCTACACTACCACTAGTAGAGCACTTTGGGTTTTATATTGAGCCCTGTACACTTTTGGGGAACCCCTGGACTCTGCACGGTATTACCACCTAGTTGCAATATCATATACAGAGCCAGCTTCCTACAGCACCCTTTTTGTTTTATCTGACTACCTAAATAAACATCTCCCAACTCACTGTTTAGTACTGAAAAGTCTCAATGCTTTTAATTATTTTTTGATTTTCAGTGTTTGTCTTTGCCTCATTCCATAAAGAACATCAAATGAAAAAAGTTAAAATCCTAATCCAGATATTTTATCCCAGAGATGCATTTGGAACCAGAACATATGATTTCCTTACTGATTCAAAATTAATTAAATATTGTGTTTTCAGAAAGTGGCCAGTTTGGAAGGAAGAATTTAAATTGTGCAGCTTCTTATGATTTGTAATGATTTCAGTTCATAATAGGCTTACTGGGCTATCCCTATAGTTTTTGTCTGCAAGTTTTTGTTCCAGTTGCAATATTTTTGTTGTTGTTATGATGCTACTCTCTCATATCACATATCATTGTCTCTCCAGCCTCAACCTTTTCTATTCTCTTCATTTTCTCTATGCACTCTTCTCCCCTTCTGATACCCATTCATAATCTCTTTGCTTTTTCCTTCACTGCTCCAGATGCCTTTGGAAATCACACGCAGCTTTGTGCAGAACAGCGATGGCACCTACGAGCTCTTCAAATGCCCAAAGGTAGAGGTGGAGAGCATCGCTGAAAGCTATGGCCGGGCAGACAAGCAGCCCATCCGGCCCCTGGAGCTTAAAACCTTCCTTAAAGTGGGTATGTTCAGTCACGGCTATTATTCTGAATTCTGTATGGGGCCTACAAGAACTGTCTGCTCCATTCTACTCCACCTTTCCTGGTACTATTACATTTTCTCCCCATTCATCCCCTCTTTCTCACTTTTCCTGCATTCTCATTTCCCACTTCAGTACCTGTGTAACTTCCCCTTTCTTTTAGTTCCTTTTTGCACGCACCTGTTTTCCCTTTTACACTACCTAGCTGACCTCTTCGTCCTTCCCTCTGCTCTGACACACTTTTTCAATTAACCTTACTTTTCGTCCTAAATTCTTTTATATCTTTCTGCCATGTTCTCACTTGTCCCACTCATTCGGCATCATTGCTGTACCTTATTTTTTCTCTCTTTTGGTTTTCTCACTCCATCTTGCAGTAGCACGAGAGGTTGCTGCACGCGGTTTACTCACAATGATCCTCACTACTTCTCACTAGTGGCAGCACTGGCCCAAGTCCTCCTGAAAGGATGAAAGGGTGCTTTCTTCTTGCCTCCCTTGTTCCTTTTTTTTTTAATATCTGCTGCTCAATTTTTTTCATTAAATCTCTCCTATACGAGCTTCAGGACCTCAGAATAAGATTGCCAAGCACCTCTCAAAGACTTTTGTCTTTAACCGCCAGAACCTCTAAGCATCAGCCGCAAACATCAGTTGCTAGCTAAATCGAGGGGTCCTGGTGACATCATAAAGCATGAGTCCAAAGGCCAAGTGGTTTGTAAATGTCACCAGAACACCAAGATAACTGAATAGGGCCATATTACACATGATGCGTGTTAGGCCTGCCTTCCTTGGTGTGGTATTGGCTCAAGCATTTTGCCTTCACCCCATTCTGTATTGCTGGATTTGTATTTGTTGATTTTAGTGCTCGGTGCACTTTAGCACTGCTAACCAGTGCTAAAGTGCTTGTGCTTTCTCTCTCAAGCATGGTACAATTGGCTTACACCTATTAGGCACATTTAGTTTACTTGTGAGTTCCTAGTAAATGGTACTGCATGTACCCAAGGCCTGTAAATTAAATTAAACTAGCTGACCTGCAGCCCTCATTGTGTTACCCACTAAGGTAGCCTTTTAAAATCTGTCTCGGGCCTGTCCAGTGGCGTAGCTAGCGCTATGGCAGCCCGTGGCGGTCCAAGTGTTTTCTGCCCTTCTGAAGCTGCATTAAAGAGCAGGGTGGGGTGCTGGCAAGATTTTGACCATTTGCTGCCCTTCGGCTGCTGATTGAGGAGCGGGATGGGGGGGTGATTGCCACCTTGAGACGGCAGGCATGAGTGCGGGGGGGCTGCCGCCCCCAAAACTTGTGCTGCCTGGGGCAAACCGTACCCGCCCCCCCCCCCCCCCCTTGCTCTGCCACTGGGTCTGTCCGTGTTTTGCCAGCCTTAAACCTTCCTTTTTATTACATATAAATCACCCCCAAGATGGTCACGAAAGGCTCACAGGGCAATGTGCATTGTACATAAAAAGTAGGACTTGTGTACTCGTTTTTTCACTGTTGTAAGGCCTATCCCTCCCACTAACACTGGGTTACCTTAGTACATTTAATAAGTGATAACATTGGATTGGGTGCAAATGGAGATATTCAGATTACACTCAAATGAATTGTCATTTAAAAATCTCTTTAATGGTAAAGTTAGATGTTAAGTCACAATTATGAAAACACCCCTTTTAGGAAGTTGGCATTTTCTTGTCGTAACCATTTGTGCCTTCTGCCAGTGTCCTGGGTCACATTACTGTAAATGGCTCTGCTTTTCGGGTTTGTTTATTGCTCCCAGATAGTAAAACAAAGGGAGGGCTTCGTTTTGGACAGGATGGGCCATCCTGGCAGGATGTCTGGAGGGGGCTGTACCCTGCCCCACTTAATTTCAAAGGGCTTTGCCTACTACACACAAAACAATTGGATACCCTTTTGTCACCCCTAGACAGTTTAGTTAACAGGGGAAGGGAAGAACTTTCCAGAACCAGATGTAGAACAGGGAGGCTCTCCCCACACAAAAATGCTGGCACTTGGTATAAATGTTGTACCTCCAGAGGCTCTTATCAGAACACTAGTGAACTTGTGGACATTACTGAAAAAGGACTTCCCTGCTGCATGAGGACTGTCTTGCTGTCTGAGAAGGAAGAACAAACCTGCTTACCTTCATCCCAAGCTAGCCTGAGTGACTCAAAGTATCATTTGGCTAACTTCTTGTTTGAGCAACAGGGACATAAGCTCCGTAGACCTCCCTGCAGCTGACCGACTGCACCTGGACTTGCCTGAACCCTGCTGGGGATAATTCCTGTTCTCAATCCCCACCCCCACCCCCCAAGAGTTGCCTCCCTAACTCTTCTGGTCATGCCAATGCAGGCTGCATGTTTTGGTGCACAGAAAAGTGAAGAGTCAACATGGCACACAGCCCTGTGTTCCATGCCTGCAACCTACGGTCTAGGGCCTAGGTAAGTCACCCCTCTAGCAGGGTGCACTAGCCCCCAGGTGAGGGTATAGTGGCATGAGCCCTTTACCCCTACAGTGTCCAAGTCCATTCATTGAAAGTGTAGTAAAGCCATTGAGTATATGGCCTGAGAGTTGGATGTTACGAACTATACAGTTCCATAATGGCTTTACTAAAAGCTGGGAACTTTGGTAGCATACTTCTCAGCACATTAAACCCACACTGATGCCAGTGTGAACTTTAATGTAAAATGCATACAGAGGCCATCTTAGAGATGCCCCCTGAAAAACGACTAGCCCTGGTGTGGATCCAGAATGGTTGCCTGCTATTTGCCACAACCAGGCGGGTTTCTAGACCCCTGGGTAGAGAGCCTCGGCTCTGGGTCCATAAACAAAGTTCATCCTGGGCAGAGATGTCATGCCTCCTCCACCAGGATGGGCTGGGTCCACGAGAGGGGAAGCTTTAAAGGCCTACCGCCTTTGTATGTTGCCCCTGCCTTTTGCTGCCCCCAGCAATTGGCCCCCACCGGTTCTGATCCACACTTTGGGTGGGAGAGTCAGAGGAAAAACCAAGCTAGGATGAGGTGTGCCCACCTTTGCATGCAAGGCGAAGCACCATCTCAGTCCCCTCCATCCTGGAGATGAGGGTACCCATCCAATTAGGAAGAGGCTCATTAACCCACCCCGAGGAAGAGACTCATTGGTCCCGACCTGCACACCCATTTTAAGACACCTAAATTCAGTATTTAGAGGTGACCCTGAACCTTGCCTCCTCAGGTCCGAAGAGCCATACTGAAGAAGAGGACACCTACTGCTTTGGCCACAGCCCTACCGGCCTGTCCCGACTTCAACCTTCTTACAGCGAGAACCTCTGTGTGTCCAGCAGCCCCCCAGAGCCCTCAGGGCTTGCCCTGCACTCATCCGACAGACTTTGCCTCCAGTGAACACCGGATTTTGCTCAAGCAAAGACTCCCCCCACAGAATCCGGATCTTGGCGGCTCCACGATTCTGCACCACTCTGCACCCGATACCCACGGCCCGAGTTAGTGGCCCATCACCACGAGGAGGTCTCCCCAACAATCCTGAGCTGGCATATGGTGATCCCTGACCTCCCTCAAGCTTCAAGACTACGCCTGCAACCTCAAGCTGAAGACCCCTCCACTCCCCCGACCGTACCTGGTAAGAAGACCCACCACCTAAAGACACCCCTGCACCCGATGCCCCACGGCCATGGGTGTCCCAACCAACAGTGTCCAGGCATCCCCCAATAACCCAACTTACCTCCCCAGCCAGTGGTCTCCTTCAGGAAGTCTCCCTACCAGAGCCTGCAGCCTCTAGCCGAACCAAAGCTCTCCATTGGAATCCACAGGGTCCCGACGCCTCCTTGGCACACTGTACCCAGCCGCCCCTCGGCTGCTGGTGGTGCAGCTACTGTGCTTGTTGGCCCCTGCAATGCTGACCTTAACCCCAGTAGCTTTGCTCCCACACCCGAGTGTCCTGCTTGTAAGCAGCCCCTGACTGAAGCCCCCTTAGCCCTGTTAGCGAACGTTGGGCCCCTACACTCTGCACCCAGCCATTCCAGTGCTGCTGGTGGTGCAATTTGAGTGCCTACCTAGAACTTAGGGTAGCCTGGTCCTAACCCCCAAAACTCCCACTTGTAAGTCATTTACTTACCTGAGAACCGTTAATCCTTTTTCTCCCATAGGAACCAATGTTATGAGTTTTGTTCCTAAAAATATTCTGTCATGTTGTACTATTGTATGAAAGAAAAAGTAACTAAACGGCAAACCTTCGAAAGTCTTACCTTGTATTGTGAGATCCCTGGCATGTTATCTAGGCATACCACCCGAGTAATCAATGTAATCTTTCAAGGTAATGCCAGATTTCAGTCACACCAAACGTGGGCTCTGAGGGTTGTGGGTGTGTAGGGGAGAGCACCATGGTAATCGCCTGTGTCCTCCTACATCTAACTCTAAAATAGAGTGTGAATCAGGCCCTGTACCAGCAAACAAGAAAACAGAAGTCTGATAGGACAAATGCAGCATCCTCAGGACCCAGACAGTGGCTAAGCAAGAATTGTCCTGGCATCATGTTCTTTCTCACTTTCAAGCCTCCCAGAGTATTACATGTTGGTCAAACAGACCTGAAAAAAGGATGACCACAGCTCCCACCATGCTTATTCTGCTAAGCTCAGAGGAGTCTTCTCTGCCTATTCAGGCCAGCCTACTGTGGGGCACCTGACTAGGACTTTCACACCACTTACACACCTAATTCAGTTAAAGCGCTGACTGGACAGTTGCTAGAAAGTTAACAGAAATTAGCTTCCAGCAGTGTTAGGCAGGATAAATTCAACTTTATAAACGCTATACTTCCGGCATATTTAATAAAAATCTGACTTTACCATTAAGTTCGTTGTTTTTAAAATTTTAATTCTTAAAAAAAAAAGATTTTGAATAGTCTGTGCCTGGTAGAGGTGAAGCATTCTAGATTAAAGTGTATAATCTATACTTTGGCTTTACCTATATACTAGCTACTGCCTAACTAGCGACAGTGTAGTTTTGGGTCTAACTAGTTTTATGCCAATTTCAACGGCGATGGAGAGCAGTGTCTCAGTGTTAGAGTTCAGGATTACCAGCAAGTGAGTCCCAAAAACAATGGAAAACTGTGGACGAACCTAAAAGTGGTAACTTCACCTCCGATATCCACCCAGTTACTCCAGAGAATCTATTTTTTATTCAAGCCCTCCACAAATTGAAGAAAAAATAACTCCCTTGTCCCCTTTTCATTGTTGGTGATATTTTGGGCTTTATACATGCTCCTTGGACAGATGTTCTCTTCAGGGCTATCGATAATTTCAGAATTGCCTACTTACATTTTTACTATTGATATATGAAAGACACCTGGTTTTAAAAAGATTCCGCTATATAATGTTGGTTAATTTGGTGTGGTTTCAATCTGGTGCCCTAGCCACTTGTGACATGTTTTTGTTCTGCCACAAACAGTAGGATGTATTGATGATTGTTTGGTTTGAATAGATGTAAGTACTGACATCCTGCCAATCCTCTTGTACTACAATAGGCATTGCCTCAAATCAAATGGCCACCTTTTGCTTCATCTACTGGACTCATCAGTCCATGGGAAAGAATTCAGTTGTGCCCACCATTGTCTCACAGTTTGTTTTGACAACAATGTACGCCCTCTTTTGAGAAGTGTCAAGAGGGCTTCCATTACAAATAACTTGTTAACGCTGTAAAGTGGCTGGTTTATGATAAGCCAGCACTATACAAAACAAAAATGTGAGTGCAATCTAGAGAAGAATGTGTGGTTTTTGTAAAGGTTTGTTCTAGTGGGATGATGTGCAGTTTGTGCATGTATTTGGGGGATGAGATGTAGTTTTGCTGAAAGTTGTGGTCTAGTAGTGAAGAACTAGTTTCAAGGAAGATATGTTTACAGTAGAAATGGTGGTTTCAACAGAGGTGTTTAACAGTTTTAGTAATGCAAAGTTATATGTTCTGACTGGCTTTGTATCCCTTTCCCCACTTGATTCAGTGTTTGAATTAAGAACTTATTTGTTTGGGATCTGTTATTCTTCTACAATTGACTTTGCTTGTAATCAGTCTTCAAAAGAGATTACATTTGCCTTTGTGCTAATAAACACATGTTCTATTAGCATATAAAAATCTAATGAAATCTGATCATCCAAGTACTTATAAATTATTTGTTGTGAAATAGAAAGCAAGTAACAAGACCCATTTTCCCCTCTTAGATGTGTTATTAGACTAGTCCGTGTGTTGAAGCAGGAGATTCCAGATTGACTCCACAAACAATAAATGTTGCATCTTTGATGGAAGGGGTGAAGTTCATCACTTTGTCCAGCAAAGCATCTCCCTTAGCTACCATGGGGCATTTCAATTGTAGAAGCAACAACTGTGTTGAAAACAAAAAAATGTCTTCGCTCTAGGGGGGCTAGAGGCATCAGTCCAGGTGAACGAACAGGAGGTAGCTCAGATCTCTCAATGCTTGGGCAGTAGGGACCCCTTAAGTCCACTTCTCCTCCGGCTGGGCTTGGATGTAGTGGTGTTTCCACTGCAGGAGACACTCATGGTTGAGGGGGCCTGCACAAAGAGGCGTCATCGGCGACTGGGAGTCCAGTCCGTACAAACCAAGTTGGGGTTCGACGCTGGAGGGTCCACTTCAACTCTGGCTGGGGGTGTTGTGCTTTCCGGTATCAGAGTTTTCGAGATCCAGAGTCCTCGCAGTTCTACAGGGTGCAGTTGAGCAGCTCTGCTACTCCACAGGAGATCCTGGTTGCTTCTTGAAGTGCTGGCAGTCCTCCCTGGCTTTTGGAGGCAGAGCAGCCGCAGGACAAGTTGTCTTTGGTGCAATAGTTGGGGACAGCAGGCAGGCCAGCAGGGTTGGCCCAAGGCCAGTTGCTTCTCCTAAGGTCTGGCTTTTCGCAGCTCTCCTGTTTCCTCCTTCGTAGGTAGATATAATTTGCCTTCCTGGTGGGGGGGGCCCTAAATACTAGATTTAGGGGCATAAAGGAGAGTAAAGGGTGGTAGCCAGTCGACTACTTGTCCTTGAGGTCACTACACCCCCTATTTGATCACTTCCTGTGAGTAGTGGGCATAACCCTGTCCCAGAGTTCCTAATTCTGCCATCACCAACATGGTGGAATTTTCCTAAAGGGATGCACATCAGGCAGCTTACCTTAGGAGTGTGACTGACCTGGGAGTGCACCGTGGCTCCCTTCATATCTAATTTCCCTCCTGCCCTGGTGCTAAATGGGCCTAAGGCAGTGGGTTGGCATTTCCCCTGTCTGGGAAAGCTGTGGTCACACATCAAAGGTGGCAGTGGCCTATGAAGCCTCCTGCCTTGATATGCTGATTACTTAGCCATCCTGCTTGGAGGAAATGATAACCCCTCCGCAAGAACTGGCATTGTTTCTGCCCTCCGAGAGCTTAGGCTGTCACCTGCAGGAGATCAGAAACCTGTCTGGTGGCAGGCTGGTCGACACCTGTCAGCCAGCACACTAGAGGCTTTTAGGTTTTCAGGGGCACCTCTAAGGTGCCCTCTGGGTGAATGTATTAATAAATCCATCACTGGAATCAGTGTGGGATCATTAATTCAAGGGGTTTGATACCATAGATTTTAGTTAAGCCATCATGTAGCTGGGGAACTTGTTTTTACCAGTGCCCTGCGCATGTACTTAAAATGGCTTCCCTGTTCACTTGTGATATCTAAGAATGGACTTGGAATTCACAGGGGCATATCTGCTCATGCAGATATGTCCACACATATTGTATAGTGTACCCTGCCTTAGGGCTGCAAGACTGCTGTAGAGGTGGCTTACCTATACTGCATGCAGGGTCTGTAGGCATGGTACACAGGGATGTGTGCCATTTCGTGTTTTCTCTTTTATCCTCACCAAGACAAGTTCTGCAATATCAGTTTGCATGGGTTAGGTGAGGGGACCCTTAGGGTACCACAATATATGCTGTAGCCCTTAGGGACCCTCTTTAGTACCCATGCCCGGGATACTAGAGATACCATTTACTAGGGACTTATGGGGGTGCTAAAGGTGTGGACACTTGGAGGAACAATTGTACAGCTTTTAGAGCAGGAACTCTTGAATTAGGGACTTTGAATTGACTGTGAATGCCAGGGAATTTTTAACCTTTTTTTAAACACACTCACATAACTAGGTCCCTACACTTCACTGATATCACTCACACTGCACTGTCACATAGCCTCTGTCACAATTAACAGTGCTCCTGCGTAGTTCGTAGGTCGTAGCACGCCCCGCCCCGTAGAGGGACGGGAAGACCCCCATGATGAAGCATGACACTAAAGGATTTTTTTAGTGTGTGAGGGGTATTTTAAAAAGCACACTGTGCTCTCATCTTTACTACCCTAAGAGAGAGCCTATTATTCACACTACACGCATACAAAAAACTAAAATATCACTATCACACATTGATAGAATCTTTTTGTTTATGTATACCTATTTGGAGGGTGATTCTGTCAATACCTCTACACTTCCTCGATTGTTTTGGAGTTACTGGCAGCGTGCAGCTGCGGAAGTTTACTAGGATCCGTTCCTCTACACCACTCCGTGATTCTGCATCTCACAGTATCCAGCACAGGGAGGACAGAGGGACCGCTTATCTCTTGTCAGAAATGGCCGATCTAGGTCTTGCATTTACCGAAGATGAAATCTCCAATCTAATGTCCACTCTAGGGACTTTCGAAGGGCTTAACTCTGGGTGTCCTTCCACAAGAAATAGTGACTGGGACGAACTGGAGGAACTGAGGAGAACCCAGAAAAAAACTGCGATCCATGGGTTATTAATGTCTGAATATTTGAAGGTTAACACTGCTCCATCAGGCCTCGTAGTTTGAAATGAACCATTCATTTTTCTTGAAGACAAAACTTTTAAGATCGATTGTTCACAAATCTCGTGGATATGTACACGAGACTGGATCGTACTTATAATCAAAACGGCCAGTAGACTAGCAACTGACCTAAAGGTGGAGATGCAAACAATAGAAATACGTCTTAAGAACTACGAATTTCCGGCAAATCTGAAGAAATATCTTGACGAACTAAACAAAACATTAAATGACTTTGAAACAACTCTCAAAGCAAACCAATATGAGAAACTAAAAAAAGACACTAGCAGGTGGACAAAAGAGAAAATCTACCCTTACATAAAAGACAATTACAAACCATCAAGCGATAACGTCACAAACGATGATTCATCCGACGCTGGATCTAACAGCTCAAACTCGAGTGGTAACAAAAGCCCTAGATACCAGGGCACGCAAAGGAATCTTCGACGACCCAATTATCGTGGCACAAGGGGATGGAACAACTATCCACAGCCTATGATGTACCCCCAACCACAATATGGCCCACCGCCCTTTCAACATCCACAAGGTCCGTTCCCACAATGGGGATACCAACAAGACCATGGCTATTTTGATCAATCGGCTTCTTTTTTAGGCGCACGCCAAGGACGGAGCAAGGGGAGGAACCGGAGAGGCACCTCCGTACATTAGAACACAGAAGAGGAAGAAACCCCGAGGGTGTCCACCAGGAGCATGACAGGCGCGTCCAAGAATCAGAAATAAGCCTAGTGGTAAATCTTACCGGCACGGAATTATCTGAGTCTCAAAAAAGAGTACTGGAGAACGGTATAGGATATGTCCCTACTGCGAATATGGACAAATTCCACCTCCGCAAAGAAATTCAAGAATTCATAAGACGTTTAAAACTCCAGGTCTTCTTCAAAGATGAGAAGGACAACACCGAACGAGGAGACACGGGACTTAAGCCAAAATCTACTTTCACTCCTATGAACAACACACTCCCCCATCGAACTCCTGACATTCGAGAAAGCAATAATGAAGGATCTTGAGGAACTCAACCCAATGCAGAAACGAGTCTTCCAAAACATTTCTAATGAAGAACAACAAGCATTGCGAGAATTGAGCAACAACAAAGAAGTGGTGATAAAACCAGCGGATAAGGGGGGTGCAACAGTAATACAAAACAAAGAGCAGTATGACAAGGAGTGTACAAGACTACTACAAGATCAAAGAAATTATGAGGTCCTACGCACTGATCCCACCGAGAGAATAACAATCAAGATCAAGACGATGGTGGAGGAGGCGTTGACCCTACGCGCTGATCCCACCGAGAGAATAACAATCAAGATCAAGACGATGGTGGAGGAGGCGTTGACCCACAATTGGATCACCAGAAAAGGAGAGTTCCTGTGTCAGAAGAACCCAAGAACCCCTTACCTGTACACCCTACCGAAGATCCATAAAAACCTAGAGAACCCCCAGGGAAGACCCATCGTCTCAGGGATTGGGTCGGTTCTAGAACCGGTATCCAGATTTGCAGACGCATTTCTGAGACCAGTGGTCCAGAAGACATCAACCTATCTCAGAGACACAAAAGACGTGCTGAATTTACTTGAAGAATTGACATTTGATCCCAACACGCAGCTTCTAATCAGCTGTGACGTAGAGAGCCTTTACACCAGTCTGCCGCACAATGAAACCCTTGCAATAATCGAAGACGTTCTCTTTGAAGATGACTGGGAGTACCAAACCCCAAGAAACGTGGTCATGGAATGTTGTTCTGTGGCATTAAAGGAGAACTTTTTTTAATACAATGGCACCCTATACCTCCAGAAGCATGGTACCAGCATGGGGAGCACATTTGCTCCCAGCATAGCTGGTCACTATGTGCACCATCTGGAGGAAACTAGGATACTGAACTCCAGAAATCCATTCAGAAACAACATCAGGACCTGGAAAAGGTACATCGATGATATCCTTATCATCTGGGATGGAGATGAAAGGACCTCTCAACAGTTCCTCACCTGGCTCAACTCACAAGATGAGTTTTTGAAATTTACCAGCATCACCACAAACCGCAACCTGGTATTTCTGGATTTGAATATCTTCCCAAAAGATGGAAGATTGATGACAACAACACACTTTTAGAGCACTTCCAAGAACTGCCTATTGATGTATCAAAGTTTTCACCCGAAACATCTGAGGGACAACTTACCATACGGACAGTTCCTGCGCCTACGCAGGAACTGTACAGAAATCGTCAATTTCAAACCACAGTCCAATGACTTACGGGAGAAATTAAAAGCTAGAAATGACCCCAAGAGAATCATTGATCAAGCGTATAAAAGAGCTAGGAATAACTGCAGAGAAAGCCTCCTGGAGGAGAAAGTACATAAAGAGGAAGAGCAGAGACCCATATGTGTTACCACGTATAACACAAGCTCTGATCAAGTAACCAAGATCATCAATAGGAACTGGAAGATTGTTAACAGCGGCGGTCTACAGATTCCAAAACCAATATTTTCACACTAAAAAGCACAGAGTGTAAGAGATATCTTGGTACACACGAGACCGAAGGTGGATAAGGCAAATGCGCAAAGGAACCCGAACTTTGTACAAGGACATCACCCTTGCGGTGGATGCAAGGTGTGCTGTCTGACTAAGAAGAGTAAGACACTAACTTTTAATAATGGGACAAAATGGGAGCAGAGAAGCTTCAGTAACTGCAATAGTACTAATGTTGTGTACTTAATCACCTGCCCTTGCAGTCTTGAATACGTCGGCATGACAGGCAGGGCCATTAAGACCAGAATAGGTGAACATAAGAGCACAATAAAATGCAAGAAATCAAGCACAAAACTGACCAACCACTTCCTTGAAAGTGGTCACAAACCTGAGGACATCACCTGGACCGTGATAGAGCAGATTGATAACGAAAAGCACCTATTGGAAAAAGAACAAAGGTGGGTCTTTCGTATTATATCAAATAAGTATGGTCTTAATGATGAAATACCTTGGGGTCAGCTGTAAGAACCCGTAGACACACTCCCCAACTGAATGGAACCCTGCTTGTTAAAAATAACTGTTTTGAACACAAAGAGGCTCCTTATGGTAGCAGAATCAGGGATGACAAATGCTTCTGACTTAACATATAGACGTCACATGAGAATCGAAGTCAGACTGTTCACTTTAGCATCTCTGTGCAGTCTCGCATGGAGTTCGATTCCAACATTCCCCACTGTACCATATCACCATGCAAACGACCAACAAGCTTTCTCAAAGATTAACAATTTCTCAAGAAATGAAACGCTCCGCATAGTAGCACTATTAGGGCGAAAAACTGCTTGTTATAAAACATGTAGGCTTCTCATGAGACCTGAGGTCGGACTGTTCACCTTGGCTACTTCGTGCAGTTTCAAATGTAGCTCACTCGATACCATGAATGTACGAACTTCCCACTGTGCTACCCATCACGGAAACGATTAAAAACAAAATACTCCGTTTCTCAGTGAATATTGGGCAATACATGAATAACTATTGATAAAAATCATATGACATCGAACTTCATTCTACACATAAACATTGGTAGAAAGACTACCGCTTACGTGCCTTACAACCACCCGGTGTTCCGCGATCGGCGGCCATCTTGGGTGAGCGCTCTAGTTCTTTGCCAGCACCAGTCAATAGAGATGACAATGCATTTCATGGGCGTTATAACGAACGCCGAGAGCAGAAAGCCAATAGTCCTCAGAGCGGCAGAACGAGTAGGAATGAGGCAGTGCACTTATGCGGTAAATGTAAGTAATAGACTCCGACCATGAGTCTTTAACAAATATGGTCCACGAGGCAGCAACGAATTACGAGGGTATCCGTAATTCACGTAAAGGTTGCGGTTTTCTTTTGCAGTTTACCGAGTGAAGTACCCTTCGCCTGCCAGCTCATGGGGCATGCAACGTTGGTCACACTAGTATGTATTACAACTCCATTCTTTGTCTAGTGATAATTTTTAACACTTTTTAAATGTTTCTCTCGAATTAATCAGGTCCCCTCTACCCTCCGCCCTGTGGGGTGCTGTTGTGTGCATTGAGTCACGGGTGTGTGTGTGTTGATACAAGTCAGCCTTTAATTTATGGGGTTGAATGATACATGTTCGGTCACCAATTATGAACGAACACCCAGGGGAAGTTATAGTGTAACTCATTCCCTTGTACATGAAGCATTGAGACTAAGCTTCATGTGAGATCGCTGCCATTGTTAATAACCTGTGCTGAATGACAGATCATCTATATCTATCTATATATATATATATATATATATATATATATATATATATATATATATATTCAACGTAAAGAGTTGCCCCCAAGAAGAGCCTCCAGGTAGATTAGTATTGCACTCCTTTTATTAATGTAAATGCAGCAGCAGCAGTCAGAAAGGAACTTGCTTCCTTATCCATACGCCATACGCGTTTCAGGTTCTCCCTTTCTCAGTGGCGTTTTAGCAAAGGCAAAGTTGAGGCAGAACATGCAATTACTCAGTTTTATCGACCTGCCTCCCTGGCCGTGGCCCCCATGGCCTTCTGGTCGATGTAGTACATTTCGTATTTAACCTCCAGTGAGGCTGCCCAAAGCTTGCAGTTTATGCTTTAAAATAAAACCCATGTGGGTGAAAACACAGTTCCATCTGAAAAGCGCCGCTTTCTTATGCATAAACATTTGCAAAACTACCTCCCGTTAAGTAGGTGATTTATGTTGAAAAAATCATCTCGGGTCCGCTTTGGCAGTGTGGTTCTTCTGCGGCCGAGCAAGCCGCTAATAATCCAACGTAAAGAGTTGCCCCCAAGAAGAGCCTCCAGGTAGATTAGTATTGCACTCCTTTTATTAATGTAAATGCAGCAGCCAAAAAGGAACTTGCTTCCTTATCCATACGCCATACGCGTTTCAGGTTCTCCCTTCCTCAGTGGCGTTTTAGCAAAGGCAAAGTTGAGGCAGAACATGCAATTACTCAGTTTTATCGACCTGCCTCCCTGGGCGTGGCCCCCATGGCCTTCTGGTCGATGTAGTACATTTTGTATTTAACCTCCAGTGAGGCTGCCCAAAGTTTGCAATTTATGCTTTAAAATAAAACCCATGTGGGTGAAAACACAGTTCCATCTGAAAAGCGCCGCTTTCTTATGCATAAACATTTGCAAAACTACCTCCCGTTAAGTAGGTGATTTATGTTGAAAAAATCATCTTGGGTCCGCTTTGGCAGTGTGGTTCTTCTGTGGCCGAGCATAAACTCCTTATCCTTATCCATACGCGTATGGCGTATGGATAAGGAAGCAAGTTCCTTTTTGACTGCTGCTGCTGCATTTACATTAATAAAAGGAGTGCAATACTAATCTACCTGGAGGCTCTTCTTGGGGGCAACTCTTTACGTTGAATATATATATATATATATATATATATCTATCTGTTGTGTCTCTCTTTTACAGAGACCACAATAGGTCAATATTTTTGATAATTTATCATGCTTCATCCGGGCCAGCTCATGCCCTGAAGCCCAAACTACCAGCCGATTTATGCTGCTAGTTTATAGGACTGTAGGCTTATTACTTTAGCAACTGAGCACTTTTTAGTAGGGACCACTAGAAGGTCCTGATGAGTAAGCAGTAGGGGACTGCTTACGAAACATGTAGACCAGGTAGCAAGCTAATTGCTCTACCCCAAAACCCCCTTCTTAATGTTCCCAGCCAGAGAAGTGAATAAAATATATTTTTTCTACTAGCCAGGGAATTTTTAACCTTTTTTTAAACACACTCACATAACTAGGTCCCTACACTTCACTGATATCACTCACACTGCACTATCACATATCCTCTGTCACAATTAACAGTGCTCCCGCGTAGTTCGTAGGTCGTAGCACGCCCCGTAGAGGGACGGGAAGACCCCCATGATGAAGCATGACACTAAAGGATTTTTTTAGTGTGTGAGGGGTATTTTAAAAAGCACACTGTGCTCTCATCTTTACTACCCTAAGAGGGAGCCTATTATTCACACTACACGCATACAAAAAACTAAAATATCACTATCACACATTGATAGAATCTTTTTGTTTATGTAACACTAGACACCACCATAAGATCATCTGAAAACACCAAAATACTGTCATAATAAACAACACAAGAGTGTGTTGTCAGTTCTTTATGCAGCTGGCCAGTGGGATGCTGTGGAGGATGGGAGTTGTAGAGGTATTTCAGAGAAGAGTGCAATGGGGACCAGGAGGGAGGATGTAATATTCAGGTTGGGTTTGATGACTTGGGTGCCAGTGTTAAGAATGTAGTATGTTAACTAAGTTATGCATGACAGAGCTCCTAGGTGTCAGGAGACTGCTTATTTACTTGTGTCCACTGCTTCTATACTTTGCCCCCTCATGCAGCCTCTACCTGATGGATACATTTATCTGTTTGCCAACAGCTGAAAATGCATACGAATCTGGGGGGATTGGGAGATGGGTGTACTGGGAGGGCTACTTTGTGCCCTGGATGTTCAGGCTTTTGTAATGTGAGAAGTTAGAAGTGTGTCCTCTTATAAGTGTCATTTCTTTTTCTCTCTCTCTAAAGGTACCATGTCTCCAGACCAAAAAGAGCCAACGCCCTTCATCATCGAGTGGATCCCTGATATATTGCCAGAGTCAAAGATCGGTGAACTGCGAATCAAGTTTGAGTATGGGCATCACCGAAACGGACAGTCCGCTGATTACCTGGAGCTAGTTCCCCCGCTTGAACAGTCCTTGGAACTTACACCTCTAACCACTATAACATTCCCCTGAGGAACAAGAGCCAATTCGTCCATGCTTGGACAGGCCGAGAGCTCATGCCTCTGAAGTTCATCACATTCTCAGGCTGTAGGCAAGAACAGGACCCCCATTGTTTGAACCTTCCCTGGAGGTCTCCTTCTAAACACAGTTATAATCCTTGGTGGGATCTACAGACTGCAGAACAAGTACCATGTTCCTGGAACTGGATTCGCACTACAGGAACTAAACACCAAAGTTCCACCATGTCACCTCTAGAAGTCAACATATGGCAAGAACATGACCTGTTCTTAGGGCAGGATCTCACAACTTGGAGAGGCACGTACCTCACACTTCTTAGCTCCATTTGTTTTCCATCTAATGGGTCCGGACTGTGTTCACTAGTGCAGGATTCTCAGTGCTTGAGCAGGCTTTGAGCTCATAGCTCTTGATGCCACAATGTACTCCTATGTTGTCCTTGAAATTCACCCTAGAGCAGGATACTCGCTGCTTTGCTAGACCCATAGCTTACACCACTAGGCATCCATGTTCCAGAAGGGCTTTTGGCATACTAGAATCCTTAGTTCATGGAATGACCCCTAGCGCTTGCCTCCAATGACTAATATGCTCTCCTAGAGGTTCCCTCACCTCGATATTCATTTAAAGCTGGATTGTGGTGCTACATCAAAATCTGAATGGGCTTCTGGAACCATCTCACTTTATCTTAATGTGTAGCAGTCGGCAAGTAAAGACTGTTCATGCAGCAAACATTTATGCGAATTGGAAGCAGAAGTGGTCTCCGATTATGGTTTCATGGTCCTTTCATGTGAATAGTATGACGCTGCAAGAGCAGCATTAAGGATGCATCAGAGTGGGATGAACTGAGAGGAGGAATAATTTTGCCTTTCTTGTAGATACCTGCTGTGGGGTGTGCAAATGTATGGAAACATAAAAAGTACTTTTAGTCTCCTCAGAGATATGTGACCTGTTTACATGTGTGTATTTTAAAGCATCTGGAGGGAGTCTGGGATTACGTCAAAACTGCAGGACCTCCTACTCCTGACCCACTCTGCTCTGAAGTATAATAATTTAAACCAATTTGATGGAGCAGGCTAAATGTGCCTGTGTAAAGAGGGTGATGGTGTGAGCTCTGACCCATACCCCAACTTACTTTCCCTTTTCCTTCCCTTTCAACTCTGTTGCATCACCATCGCCCCAACACATTTCCATTAAGCCAACACCAAAACCCCTCCCTAGCACCATTGTTTTTGTTCTCGGACGAGAACACACCAAAGAAATGGGGATGGAGAATGGGAAGTCCTCTCATCCGTTAGATTGTAGTCATCAGAGTGTGGTATTGAGTCTGGTGTCTGTAATATACCATTCATGCATCACCCACCATAAAGCTCATTGAATAACCGTTCCTTACAAAGGCATGGTCTTTCCAAGAACTTTTTTGACCCACAGCACAGCCTTGGCCATTTTGTCTGAATAAGTTTGTCCTAACTTTGTTTACATCCGTTATCTTTCTTTTTGGGTACAATGATAGATTGTAGATGGCACCAAATCTTCACTTGACAAAATTAAATGTGATTGGGAGGTGCCACTATGTTATATATAGTAGTTTGACTTGCATTTTGCTATTGGTATGGCCATGCATTACCAATTTATAGTAACTAATGTAATAATCTCTCACTGAGAGACCATCTAAAATTGTATTACTAAGTACTGAATGAGACGAAACGTTCTCCACTTGGTTGGCATCCCAGCACTGAGAAGAAATACACAGGTAGATGGCAGACAAATTCCTTGTTCCCAAGATGTCACTGTTTTCAGTAGAAGTTCATAGTGGGTGACTACAATGGTGGCCCCCACCACCACTGTCTGCCCAGTGTAAGGGGGCTTATTCATGAGGCTCACTTCAGTTTAGTTAGGGGAAGACAAGTTCTAAGGAAAGAAAGTTTACAAAGTCTTGTGTATCGGTTTACACTATTGACATCCAACATCTTAAACTAGGTCGACCCATCTGTACCCACAGTTATATACATTGGCAAAATGGCCTTTTTTTTTTTTTTTTTTTGCACCAGAAACGCTCCTTGCCTATGGCTTGGTAATGTTTGCTACTGGGTATGTGATTTATAATGAGATTTAATCCCTGTTACCCACCTCACTGGTTTCTTTGCTACATTGCCCCTTCTGTTTTTTTCTTCCTTGTTCTCCTCAGGTACTCTTACTTCTGTTGGAATTGTTTTTTTTAATCACTACACTTATATACATTTTTGATTTTGTCTTAATTGTGTGTACATATACATCTTGCTTTGAGTCAATTAGTATTTGCTCTGCAGCGTAAAAAATTATTTTGCAGCGTGAATTCTTTTCTGGAATTACATGCTGTGCATTATTCCGCCATCTAGTGGTTGGGTCTTTTCTTTTTTTGTGTGATCTCTTTGGGACATTGCTGACTACCATTTGGTGCTAGGTCCATCCCTTGTGAGACGTCAGACGGCGCCCTGGAAGTTCCTGTGCGTCGTAGTTTTTTCACATTCTTTTTTTCCGTGGTTGGGTCTGGAAGCAAAGGGAGACTCCGAAGATCTAGACGAAATCCCCAAAAGAATCAAAGAATTAGACTAAAAATACAACCGATAATCAACTACGAAGGCACTGGATAAAAGTAAGGACCTCCGGATACCCCCCTTTCCTTCGAGAAACAACAATGCACATGGATCAACAGCGGGCGAGGTAGGGGCCATGGAAAATACCCCGTACAAATTCAGCGCAAAGTGCCAATGCAGGTTTGCGCAGGCTCGATCCACGTGATGTCTGTAACCTCTGCCTACCAGAGGATCACAAGGATAAGGACTGCGAGGCCTGCACGGTGTTCGTTTAGAAGATACTGATGGAACGCCGAAAGCAAAGACGACCACTACGCAGCCATGCTACAAAGTTAGAAACGACCTTCGTTGAAGGTCTTGAGGGTCTCAAGCGACTAGGGTGACCAAGGTGAACCCGCAGACTCTACGCACTGGGGCTCTGACATCCAGATTCTGGAAGGGGATGCTGAGAAGAGGCGTATTGCGAAAAAGCTGACAAAGGACACTGAGAAGGACATCTACTAAATAAGAAACCCTCCACCCTCAGAACCCAAGGGCCGTGAAAAGAAGGCACAAAAGGCAACCCAGGCGTGGAAGTAAATGACTATCGAGGGTCCGCAGCGATCAAAAGAACCCAACGAATCCCACCCCAGGGATACCGATGAGGGAAGATCGTTCAGAGCCAGAATCCACCAGACCCAAGAAGAGGATCAACCTGGTCTCAGACGCTGAGAGGGCCCTCAAGGTGCAGAAATACACGTAGAAGCGAAAATGGCGGCATTCCTTCAAAGAAAGGAGTTCGACGTAGCGCAGAAGGAATTCCAAATTCACACTAAGCCAACCGTCGACTCCGAAATCGCAGAAGAAAAGGAAGAGATCCCCAATTCACCGGCAACCTTCGAACCGCACGAAGACGTTGAACATGAACTCAACGCTCCAGCGGAAGAAGAAGTCAAGAACAACTTTGAGGAAGAATGGAAAGACCTCGATACAGCCCAGAAGAAGAGGTCTGCTGCTATCCCTCAAAGACTTCCCCACCAGATAACTTAGCCTACTAAAACAGCCTCTGCAAGAGAGCAGCTGATACCTTCGGGGTCCCCTTAGAAGAGGAAAAAGGAGACTCCTGCTTCCTTCTAGGGACTTGGACACCAATCACCAAGGGGACACAATACCTGCCAATGCTACAAAGCATCCTGGACCAGGGAAAAGAGGCTTTCAAAGAACCAGCCACAGCTAAAGGGGTAACACCAAGGGTGGAGAAGAAATATAAACCCTCAACAAAAGACCCTAAATACATTCAGGGTAACAGAGTACCAGACTCCATCATTGTCACCACAGCAAGAAAGAGAGGCCACGCTCACTTCTTCACTGGCCCACCTCCAGAGAGAGAAAAGCAAGAGAATGGACATGGTGGATAGAACAATGGAGAACAAAGCTGCAACACAATGGCGCATTGCAAACTCCAATGCTCTTTATACAGGTATGGCCACCTACAATACGATAACATTGAGGAACTGATGAGTTTGCTGAGGAGGATAGGAAAGAGCAAAGTCCATCATTCAAGAGAGTAAGAACATAGCAAATACCTGCCTGGCATCAGCCCTAGACTCAGCCGATACAGCCAGCAGACAAATGTGCACAGGCACAAGGTTGCGAATTCATGCCTGGCTATGAATATCAGTCTTCAAGAAAGAGGTACAAACCTCAGTTATTAACAGACCTTTCACAGAAGATGCCCTCTTTGGAAAGGAAGTAGATGAGTCACTGCAACAAATAAAGAAAAATAATGAAACTGCCAGATCTATGGGAGCCCTACAACAGAGGGGCCCCTTTCAAAAGAGGTGGTTTTAACACCAGAAGACCCACATGAAGGGGAGGGGAGCCTTCTCAACAGGCCAACAACAACATCAATGTGGTGGACAGCAGTCTGGATACCAGGCCTGGCAACAACAGCCAAAGCAGCCCTTTCAAGGCAGAGGACAGCCCTCGAGAGGTGGAGTAACAAATTCAAAGTGACTAGCCCATAACAAAGCACCAGAGGGAGGCAGGTTAGCACACCATCTACAGCAATGGGAGGACCTCACCACAGACAGTTGGATTTTAAATTTGGTACGCCACAGACATTGTATAGAACTAACAAACCTCCAACAAAGAAGAAAGAGTTCCAAAAATCAGAACTTCTACAATTAAGACTAGAAAGAAGAGCGCCCACAAAAACGAGCAATGGAAAAGGGTACCAAAAATAGAACACAAAAAAGGAAACTCCTCACCATACTTCCCAGTCCTTACGCAAAATCTCAAACTAAGACCAATCTTAGACCTCAGATTCATAAACAAGTTCATTCACGTGCAGCATTACAAAATGTTGACACTACTACCAATTCAAAGTCCTCCCCTTCGCGGTTAAATCAGCTCTGAGATTCCTCACCAAATGTCTAGCAACAGTTGCAGCAGCCCTAAGAAGAAAAGGGATCCACGCCTACCCCTAGACGACTGGCTAATAAAGTCAAATTCAAGGCAAACATGTTACGCATATGTCCAAGTAATCAACATGCTTCAAAGGTTGGGTTTTTCAATAAACCATCAAGTAATCAACACGCTTCAAAGGTTGAGTTTTTCAGTAAACCACAAAAAAATCGTCCACAAAACCAGAACAAGAAAAAACATTATTGGCCAAAGGAGAATACAAGCTATCCAAAAAGAAACTTGCTTGTATTAGAGGGGTCAGTCTCTGACGGTGAGGAGTGGCATGAAACTCATGGGCATGATGGCATCATGTATCCCCCCTCATCACTCATGCATGCCTTCACATGCGCCCTCTTCAGGAGTGACTTTGCAGCAGCTGTTCACAAGCCACAGGGAATTGAGAAGGTCTAGTGGTTATAACACAAAAGGTTCAGACGGAGATACAATGATGGGCATCCAAGAACATAGCACTAGGCAGATCTTTCAAAACACCAACTCCCTCCGTGACCATGACAACAGACGCGTCTCACAAGGGTTGAGAAGCACATTCAGGACACCTGAGAGTACGGGGTCAATGGAACGATGCAGACTCCATAAAACACATCACCATCCTAGAAATGAAGACTGTATTCCTGGCACAGAAGGCTTTCCAGACCCACATAGTAAAGAAAACAGTGTTAATTCAAATGGACAACACCACAACTATGTTTTACCTCAACAAACAGGGAGGAATTACGTAATTCACCCTAAGCAAACTAGCACAGGAGATTTGGAAATGGGTCAATTGAAGGAAAATCAGCCTAAAGACAATTCACCTGCCAGGGAAAGACAACACAGAAGCGGATGAACTTAGCAGATCGAATAGCAGCTCGCACAAGTGGGATATAAAACCAAGGAGCCTGCAACAAATCTCCAACCTCTGCGGGACCCCAGAGATAGACCAATCTGCAACAATGGAGAACAAGTAATGCCAATCCTTCGCCTCAAGGTTTCATCACCACCTATCAAAAGGGAATGCTGTGTCACTAAACTGGTCAGGGACATTTGCATACGCTAATCCTCCGATTCCTTTGATACAAAGAGTCCTAGGGGAAAGCCAGACAACCAGGAACACATCTAATACTCATAGCTCTCAATAGGCTAGACAAACCTGGTACTCAAGTCTACTGGAACTGTTCAAGGGACAAATGATCAAGCTCAAAGCAGACAAGGACCTCCTCATAATGCAAGGGGGTCAACATTTTCCCCCAGAACCATCAACGCTCAGCCTAGCAGCCTGGCGCCCTAATGCATAGAGTTCGTACATTTGAACTTACATCATAGAACAATGGAAATACTAAAAGGGGCAAGAAAACAAACCGCAAGACAATGCTATGCAGCAAAGAGGAAGTACTACACCATATGGTCCACAAAAAAACAATACCCTAAGCTCCATTTCCACGCAGGAAACAGTGCTCATATATCCAACACACCTGCTTGACAGTAACAGCAACTATTCAAGCCTCAAGGTGCACCTGGCAGCAATTGTAGCCTAAACCAGGGGGAAATCATTGAAAAGTTTCTTCACAGCACCAGTCATCCAAAGATTCCTTGCAGGATCAAAAAGGATTGCACCCCCAAGAAAGTCGCCAGCCCTGATGTGGAGCTTAAAAACAGCCCTAACGCAACTAATGCCACGGCCGTTCGAGCCCATGCACAAAGCGGAAATGAAATAAATCACCATAAAAACTGGCATTTTAATAGCCATAACATCGTTACTAAGAGTAAGTGAACTACAAGCCTTCACTATTGAAGAACCATACATGCAAGTGCACAAAGACAGTTATCCTACAGACAAATCCTCAGTTCTACCCATGGTAGTAAGCAGATTCCATTTGAACCAAAGCAGCATACAGCTAGCAGTTTTCTTCAAGATCCACAAAGAAAGAATCCTCTATACCCTAGACGTAAGGAGGGCTTTATTGTACTATCTACAAGAGACAAAAGACCTTCGTAAAAACAATCAACTGTTCGTCTCTTACTCAAAATCCAAAAGAGAAGCACCAGTGACAAAAAGGACAATTTCACGTTGGATTGTACAAGCAATCCAAATATGCTATGCCTCAGCAAGCCAAACTCTAAACACACAGCCAAAGGCACATTCAACATGGAAAAAAGGGAGCAACCCTAGCTTTCATGGCCAATGTGCCAATAGACATATGTGCTGCAGCAACATGGGCATCGCCACACACTTTCACCAAACATTACTGCGTGGATATACAGATGACTAAGGAAGCTCAAGTAGGACAAAAGGTACTTCAACACCTGTTCGCAAAGTCTTCCTCTACTTACCACACCCACCCCAAGGAGGGGGAAACCGCTACATAATCTAATGCACAGCATGTGAATCCAAAAAAGGATTCCTGCTGCAAAACGAAATGGTTACTTATCAGTAGGAGTAGTTTTTCAGATTGAAGAGTTTTCTGGATTCACTTAATACCCATTCACCTCCCCTATAAGGAGGAATACTAACAGGTGGGACAAGATATCACTGAAGCCAAAGAACTAACACCTAGAGACAACCGATTTTAACACATTCTCTACACGAAAAGAGGGGAAAAAAGAATCCGAAGTTGGCAACCACACACAGGAACTTCTGGGCGCTGTCTGGCGTCACTCAAGGGATGGACCTAGCACCAAATGGCGGTCGATGCCCCCAACAAAAAAAAGAAAGACTATTCCGGACCCAACCACTAGATGGCAGAATAATGCCCAGCATGTGAATCCAGAAAACTCTTCAAGCTTCAAAACTACTCCTACTGGTAAGTGACCATTTTGTTTCTTTGTTTTCTCCTAGCAAATCACCCATAATGCCTTAAACCCACGCAGTTTATGAATTTCCTTTCCTGGAGCTTGGGTTCTAACTTTCTGACCACCTGCATTTTTTCTTGAGGGCAATAATGTTCTGCTTCTTATCCCCCAAGTACTGCAGTGTATCCCTTCCATACTGTCATTGGGGGGACAGCGGGTCAACTGTTCACGTGTTCGCCTTTAAAGCATCTTTTAGTACTGCCTGATCTCTACTACGACTACTGGTCCACTTAGCTCCCATGCACTAAGCTTCAAATTGATCCTGTCTTCTCTTTATTTCTGTCCCACCATCTAGATCAGGCGCCAGGGACCCAAGATCCCTTTCACAAGAAAGTCTATTCCCCCTATGGGAGGGAGTTTCAATGTTGGGGAAAATATTTAGTGTAGTCTAGAGAATGTTTTGTGTGCTCCAAGACTAGTAAGAGTACTGCCATTCTGTATGGTTCTTCAATGTCCATATGTCTCCTCCTAGTATGTGCAACAGGGAGGAGGGGTCAGCATCTATTAATATAGCACCCATTATATCTAGAACACGTTGTTGTAACCAGACATTGATTATTGTGATATTTTGCCTCCTCTTTCCTTGTATGCCAGTAAACCACGCATGAGGGTTTATTCACTTTTTGGCTCTTTGGAAGTGAAGATTTTTTCTTGGCAGAATTGCTACCCCTCTAACCATGGGAGACGTCAGCATGTGCTAAGGACGCATAATGACCGCTTCACTGAAATTTACACCTAATACCCATCAAGTGTGTTTCCTGGCGCAACTCAATATCTGGTACATTACCCCACTTGCATTGGGCCACTATTCACCATTTAATTTTGCTGTCCTGAACTTATATGCTCCCAGAGAGTATCTTAAGATCAGTATTTTGGTCTTTAGATGCCATTTTCTTAAGTTTCATTAACATCTGTTCTGCTGTGCCTCACTATCTGCCCTAGAGTCATTTCTAACGGTATTAGTTATTCTGAGACAATCATTTTAGGTTGTAGCAAAAACATTCTCAACTTCTCTCTGTCACCCATAACCTTTCCTGTCTCTCGTTGCGCTTGAAAATTGCTTATATTCCACCTTTGGAAACGTCTATCTTCCACCCTGCCTCCTTTAACAACTTCCCTTAAAACAAAAGTAATGATGTCCTACTACTCTCACCACTACCATGTGATTTCCAACAAAAATAAATGGTATAAAAAAGTAAGGCGTAGTGGGCATATGTTTGAGTATATACCCAGTCTCAGCCTGCTGTCGATTGTTTACTTGTTGTCTAAAGCAGTCTGTTGTGGCCCAGGAAATCTATCTTACTGGGAGAGAGAGAGTGCACCCCCAACCCTCATCAAGACCCCCTAATTTGTCCTTTGGTATCATCATCCCCATTGACTTTAAGCCAGATGTCCTGGGATTAGACCAGTTACATAGGTCATCCAGGCTGTGGTTATGTTCTGTTATCTGTTGGCCCTTGTCTGGTCTGTCCTGTCACTGTGGTTCTTCTTTCGCCTGGGTGCTCCTTACTGTGCATGTCGTTTCCTCTCCTTGGGGCCTTTTCTTCAGGTGGTTCTTGTAAAGTTGTGATCTTGCTAGTCAGCCTCCTGAGCGGATCTGGTGTTGGTTAAGTGGGACCTGGAAAGGTCCGCAGCCATCATCCTCCTAGACCGGAGTGTGGCCTTCGACACAGTAGACTATGAGATACTTGCCCAAAGAAAAAATGAAGCTGGAATAAAGGACAATGCTGTAAATTGGCTCACCTTTTTTTTCTAACAGAGAAAATTTTAAGTCTGCGAAAACTCCAGCTACTTTGTTGCTTCCCCCTGAAGTGCAGGGTACCACAGGGGTCAGCCCCACTCTTTAACTTATATATGCGACCGCTCACTGACATCTTTCAGGAATTCGGACTATCGGACACACAACTGGTCTTTTCCCTCACACCTTGAAAGGTGCATATTACCAGCAGCTGGCCCCCTCTCTAGAAAAAATAGCCAGATAGATGGCAAACTGGTGTCTCAAACTAAATGGGGGAAAAACAGAGATTATGATATTGGGTAACTGATCCAACCACCAGCTGACTCTCGAATGGCCGGAGTGTCAGGCAATGCCCCGCCCCCTAACTCCCCCCATTAAAAGCTTGGGAATGTGGCTTGACAATTCTTTCTATGGAAGCACAAGCAAAAAAACTTGCCACCAGCTGTCATGGCATCCTCAAAACTTCTAAAAATTCTAGACCAATTTCCGCTTTCCTCTACAACAATTGTCGGCCAATCCCCTGTACTTTCTCATCTTAACTATGGGAACTCCCAATACCTAGACTCCCCTAGACATGTAACAAAAAGACCCCAAGTCATTCAAAATGTTCAAGGCACTATGCCTAGTGCACAGAGGATGCCATGCAAAATAGTGGCCCCTCTAAGTGTTGATTCCATATACCCCAAGCAGGGCTCTGAGATCACCCACTGCCCGATTTCTAAAGGTGCTTCTAATACAAAGTACTTGATGGGGTGGATGCTCCTTCTCCCATCTAGTCCCAAAACTTTGGAACTCTCGAACTATAGAAAGAAGGATGTTCGAGAAGGAGACACTGTTTAGGAAAAAGCTAAAAACATGGCTCTTTCCCAGTTAGTTGGCTTCTCATTATCCTGATCCTTCCTCAGCCCCGGTGCTCGAACGGCTCTTCGGCTATCCATGTCCAAGTAGACTAGAATAGGTGTCCTCTGCTCTTCAGACCAACCTGCAGGCAGTGTCGGTGATGGTTGGTTATCGTCCCTGCTCAGTGTCCCATGCAGTGTAGGTTGCACTTAACCCATGCCTCTTCTGGTGTTTCAGAAAAGTAGGTCTTCACTTTTAATATCGCTTTCAGCTTAGCTAGAAATAGCACCATATACTTAAGTCCAAGGGCTCGCTTTTTTGTTACACCTGATGGTATGTTTTCTGTTGTTCGGCTGCTTTACTTTAGTTGGAAAAGATCAGCATTTTTTGCTCATCCAAATACTGTCATCCTTAAGTCTAACTTCTTTAATGGGCATGTCTTTGTTTTGATAGTTCAGAAAGCGGGCTATCATTGGCTTCTGGGCAGGTAGGGGGAGCGCGGTGAAGTGTTGGTTTTGCTGACGCTTACTTGTGTTCCAGAAGAAGAGAGATGGTGGCCGTTTTTACGAATGAGACTAGCCAGGTT
This sequence comes from Lissotriton helveticus, assembly GCF_964261635.1. Taxonomy (NCBI): domain Eukaryota; kingdom Metazoa; phylum Chordata; class Amphibia; order Caudata; family Salamandridae; genus Lissotriton; species Lissotriton helveticus. The sequence goes on from NC_136072.1 coordinate 783,730,536, forward strand.
TTCAGAAAATTCTGCAGGATTTTCCTCATTAGCTTCCTCTGGGAATCCAGTGAAATCGAGATTTTCTGTGCAAGCCGCCTTTTCCATCTTCCAGTCGCAGTGTAAGCTCCGCGCCCAATGTCTGCCTTCTCTGATCTTTCCTTCTAGAAAAAGGGAGGGGAACGTGGCGACCCTTCCTATAGGAGGGGCCAGGCTGGCAATGCAGCTACTGGTCTCCCAGTCTGTCATGTGTGACCTGCGCCTTCCCTTTACCAATGCAGCAGTCCCTGTTCCAAATGTCCACTCACATTCCAGCCCCAGGCCTCTGTGACTGCGGATGGTAGAACCCAACATGATCAGTAACACAGCATACACAGCACCAACCATTTTGCTGGTCATACTAGCCTGACCTGTTGCCTTAGGCCCGCTTTACCTCTTCAAGAAGACTCTGGCCATCTTCTATGCCAGATCTTGTGAGGTTGGCTAAAGCCCCTGCAGGCAGGGTTTTGCGCCAAAAGTCCACAGCAGTTGTCAGTTCTCTCGTGGCTCTGCTTCGAAACTTTTCAGGATCCGTTGCATCAGATTTCCTGCCATCAGGGGTGCCGCCTAAATACTAAATTTAGTGTTGAGGGGAGTGACCAGTAGTATCAATGGGCTACTTACCTTTAGGGTGTCTACACCCTCTATATGACCACTTCCTGTAGGTAGTGGGAATAACCCTGGCCCAGTAAGCCTAATTCTGCCAAAAATCAAGATGGTGGCGTTCTATGTTTTGTGTTCATATCAGATAGATCCCACCTTAGGGGTGGAAGAAGCCTGATGATGGAACAGGCCTCCTGACTAGCTAATTTTCCCACCTGTCCTAATGCCAAATGGGCCTGGGCAGGGCGTGGCATTTCCCCTGTCTGGGGAAGCTTTGAGTCGCATATCAAAGGCGGCAGAGGCCTTTGAAGCCTGATCACCCAGCCATCCTGCTTGGAGGAGGTGATCATGACTCCAGCCAGAGCAGGCATTGTTTCTGCCCTCAGAGAGCATGAACTCTCACCTGCAGGGTGTCAGAAACCTGTATGTGGTGGCAGGCTGGTCTACACCTGTCAGCCAGTACACTAGTAGTAGGTAGGTTTTCAGGGGGCACATCTAAGGTACCCTCTGGGTGCATTTATTAATAAACCCACCACTTGAATCAATGTGGGTTTATTAATGAGATGTTTGGTTCCAAACATGTCTAGTTTCAGTGAGGCCATCATGTAGCTGGGGAACGTGTAAATACTAGTGATGAGCACATGTTCTTAAATCGGCTTCTCTGTTCACTTGTAATATTGAACGATTTGGACATCACAGGGGTATATCTACGGATGCAGATACGTCCACACATGTAGTATAGTGCACCCTGTCTTAGAGCTAAAAGGCCTGCTGTAGGGGTGATGGAACTATACTGCATGCAGTGTCTGCCGGCATAGCACCCAGGGGGTTTGTCATGTTGTCTCTTCACTTTTCTCTGCACCATGACACCCAGACTGCAATGGCAGTTTACATGATGGTGCTGAGGGGTTCCTTAGGGTGGCCCAATACATGCTGTAGCTCTTAGGGATCCTCTTTAGCCTTCTTACCCTAGGTACTAGGGGTACAGTTTACTAGGGAGTCACAGAGGGTGCGAAAAGTATTGCCAATTGGGGTAACAATTGTACAGTTTTAGGGAAAACTATCTGGCACTGAGGACCTGGATAACGGGGCCCCAGTGCACTTCTGTCAAAATTGCATCCGATAGGCAAAATGTGGGGGTGACCATGTCAAAAAGGGGTGCTTTCCTACACCACCCAAATGAAAGAGAATGAGCCTAACTTTTCTCAAGAGAGTCTTCATTATCTAAGTGGAAAGGCATGGAATGACCAGCCCCAGGTCTGTGCTCCACTGTAATCTCCATACCCTGTAGGGAGATGGACCACCTCAACAGCTTGGGGGTTTCAGCTTTCATCTGCATCAGCCATCTGAGAGAACTTTGGTTGGTTTGGATAAAGAAGTGAGTACTAAACAGGTATGGAATTAGCTTCTTCAGTGACCAAACCACATCAAAGGCTTCCCTCTCATGGATACTACAACACTGTTCTCTGAGTAGTAACCTCCTGCTAATAAAAACAACATATTTAGCATAGTCCTAATCGTAGGTCTGGGAAAGGACCGCTCCAATCCCATGTTCAGAGGCATCAGCCTGCATTATGAAGATCTTTGAATAATCTGGAACTTTAAGAATGGGTGCTGAGCACATTGCTTCTTTCAGGATGTCAAAACCCTTTTGACAGTTCACTGTCCAGTTTATCTTCTTAGAGGCAAGTTCGGTGGGAGGTGCCACAATGGTACCACACCCCTTCACAAACTGCCTGCAGTACCAAGTCAAAACAAGGAGTACCCTGACTTGGGTCTGTGTTGTTGGAGTTTCCCATTCCAGAAAGGTTGAACTTGGCCTCCGACTGCAAGGTGGCCCAAGTATGCAACTGTGCCATGCCCTTTCTTGCACTTGCTTGCCTTGATAGTGAGGCCTTCAGCTTGTAGGACCTTCCCAGGGTGGATCACGTGATCCTGCTAAGTTGAACTATAGACCACAATATCATCCAGATATGCTGCACTAAAGGTTTCAACTCAGCAAATACCTATGGAAGAGGCATTATTTATTTAACCCAAAAGGCCTAACCGTGAACTGATATTGCCTATCTGGAGTCGAGAATGCCGAATTTTCTTTTGCTCCTGGGGTCAGACCAACCTGCCAGTAAGCTGATGTCAAATCAGAGTTGCTGAGAAATTTGGCTGCGCCAACCTGTCGATTTAGCTCATCAGCTCTAGGAATTGGGTGTGCATCTGTTTGGTTTACTGCATTGAGGCCACGCTAGTCCATACAAAACTTCAGCTCTTGTTTTGCACCCTTGGACTGAGGTTTTGGGGCTACCACAACTGGGCTGGCCCAACTGCTCAGAGGGTTCAATGATTTCCAATTCCAGCATCTTGCGGACTTAAGCTCTGATGCTCTGCCTAACTTCATCAGACATTCTTTTTATATTTTGTTTTGACAGGTGTATTTTCTCCAGTGTTCACATGGGTACATCAGGTAGTCTGACCAGGGGTTAGGGTAAGGAGCTTCACATACTGCTCCACGACGTTCCTGCAGTCAGCTTGCTGTTTGACAGAGTGGGTGTCTGAAAAGACAACTCCATCTACTGACCCATCTTTTGGGCTGTAGGAGAGGAGATGAGAGAGGCTCACTCTGTTTCCTGATCCTTATCAGTGACCATGAGCAAAGTCACATCAGCCCTATAATAGACTTCAGGCAGTTAATATGGGGGGCCCTGTGAAGGCTCCTGCTTCTGCCTACTCCTACTGGATAGGTGATCTCACTTTCTCTTTCAAGGACTGGGTTGGGTACTAATCCACTTGTCTTGGATTACCCTAGATGCCACCGGCTCAAAAACACAAACCCTTTGCCCTGGTTGAAACTCCGCCACCAATGCAGCCTTTTGGTCATACCAGTGCTTCTGGAGCTCTTGGCTGGCCTCAATGTTTTACCCATGTACCCGGCCATCGTTGAAAGCAGTCCAAGTTCATAGTCCACAATGTCTTGTTTAGGCTTTTTGAGCGGTCTCTCCTGGCCTTCCTTAACTAGACACTGTGGTCCCCTTACAGGATGCCGAAACAAAAGCTCAAAGGGACTGAACCCTACTCCCTTCTGAGGTACTGTAGTGTAGTCCCAAAAAGTACCGTCATGCAGGACCGACGACGTTTACGGCTAACATATACTGTGGGTCTTGTGGCAGACTGACTGTACACCCCGGCTGCATATATTAGCCTTCAGTTCGCATTAGCTAGCTCGCAGTGCTACTAAAATCTTCTGTTATCAGAGAGATTCGTTTTGCAACCTAAGAACACAATCTCACACTTGTGGAAACAATATGACTTTTCACCCAATCGCTCATGCTTGCTTGTTTTTGCTCTAATAGAGATACAGAGAAGGAACTGTCAAACGTGTTTACAATAAGAATTTATTGTACAGTAGTTCCCATGTAGAATACGTGCGCGGTTACAACTGTAACGCAGTAGCAGAGATATAGAACCAGCAGTACAGTGAATAAGAAGAAATAGTATTCTACCATTTTGCAACAGTCATGAACCTATACATGAATATAGAATGCATTTATAAAATAAAGTATGTACTACTAAGATGCCTGACTAGATGTACCTAGCAGGTGAGTAGGTGCTAGAGAGCCTAAGCCTCAGAGCCTAATAGCCTAGGAGCCAAGAATCCCACTGTGCTTTAGTCAAACCCCCATGCCTGAATGGTGAGAGTGTGGGACTTCGTCCTGGACTTGAGCTCGACACCCCGCAAGGGATTGTCAGCTGGAGCTTTGTCATTTCAGAGCTGCAGCGTCTGGTCAGTGTGTCGGCCTTGAAGTCTCGGTTCCCTCCTGCTTACTGATAGCAAGAGTTGCTGTATTTATACAGTCTATGTGCTTATGTTCCCCATTGTTTAGTATGAGGATGACGTTGGGGATTAAACCTTGTGCGTCGATGGGAGAGGTGAAGTGGACCTCCTGTAGAGTGTACTCATAAATTATTCATATGTGCTAAGGATGACGTCTTAGCCATATCGATCGGGCAGAACCCACCCTTGTCATGAACTAGGTGAAAGGTTTATTCCATAAAAGGCTGTAGACCTTATAAGGCGTTATGTCCATGCAAGGCAGTCTGTTCTTGTTCGGAGTTATGTCTTTGCAAGGCTTGTTCATATGAAATGACGGGGAGATGATGTGGGGAAAGTGTACGATGGTCCCTGGACCTATATCAGAGTACAGATATGAAATATAACACCCACTCCACCTTATACTTAAAAATAATACACATTTTGGAAATACACATTGATATGTGTCAGTGCATAAAATTATCAAGCAGTCATTTAAAATGTTGCCCTAAAACTTTAAAAACAAATCGTTTAAAAACTGTGGAAAAAACTAGGAAAAATTTCTTTGGTAATGTTTGACATTGTTGGCAAGTTCCGCAAATCACAGCTTTCAATGAGTTTGATCGTACAAGTTGAACTACTGTAAGCGTACTTAGAAGGCCATGCTCTGTGATAGAAAGTGTCAATTTGAAAAAGTACTTTTAAGAGAAAATGAAGGGAAAGGAAAATGTTCCATATTCGTTCCCAGCACATTGTTAGCCAGATTTAGATTAAATGTCCTGGCTGAGAGACATAACATTGTCGCTGCCTGCGGTTGTAGGGGGACAAACATTGTAGTACTTCGCACAGTATGTCAAGTGTGCATAGATGAAACTCAACTCCTCAGTGCTGCCAACAGTTGTTGGTGAGGCAGCCGGTGCTGTATTCGATACCTCGGTGCCAAGGGTGGAGCTGAAATCCAACTCGGTCAAGGGCACCTGCGAATCCTCGAGGAATGTATGCGTTAAGATGGGAATATGCTGGGGACAGAGTCCAGCATGGGACCGCAGTGCTTCCAGCCTTGGGTCTAAGTCCGCTGGCGTCTCCGTTAGGGGTGTCAGACAGATGTCTAACTCGCATTCTCCTCTGCAGAACAGGCATCCGAACACAGGTACGATGCAGTTGTCATAGACTGGTCTGAAGGACAGGAACCAAGAAGCACTTAGTTCTCGAAGGTGAGGCGCACTCAGAAGTTGTATCATGCGCTCACGGTAATCTTTCCTGGAGAGCTTTCGCAATCTCGCTGGCGGATGGTCCCTCCATTGCAAAGCAGGTAAGCAACAATCAGGATTCCAGCTACAGCAAGCAGTATCGGAGGTAGACCCCCGAAAATGCTTCCAAACACTGAGTGTATGAAGTTAGGAATAACTCTGACGATACTTTGGAAAGTGCTAAGGAATCTGGACCCTATGGTCTTAAATAGGTGTATAATGCCACTCGTATCAGACATGTTAAAGATACGTCCCACCATTTCTACGAAATGTAGGGGGCAGTTGGTGCGAGTTAGTGCCTGTATCTGTTGAGGACCTTGCAACTTGCAGTTCAAAGGTTTCTCAAGTGGAGGTTAACGGCACAGTTTGCTGTAAAGGCATGGCTTTCATTCTGCTCAAAGCATCAAACTGTATCAACGAAACATTCAGCGAAGGCCATACTAGCCTCACCCTGGCTGTATCTGTCGGAGGAAACAATACTTGCATACAGCAAGTAACCCTGGTGTTCACGATGACCAGAAGCATGCCACAACAAGCTTGATCTTTCAGCATCAAGTAACTCCCATTGGAAAGCAACTCTAACACTGACGATATCACGGCAGCAGGTGTTCCTTTCATATGGCAAAACCGATTCGAAATTGAACCTTTACAGGCTCCATGTAAAACAATATCTTGGCATATGAGAGAAGCGCTTAAAGCGTTCTTGCAGTTGGTGCCACTAAGAAACACTTCTCGATTCCCCACTCCGGCATCGAAACGTATATGTAAATCTCAGGATTTCTTAATGTATTCTTTACCCAATCTTTCAAATCTGCCTGCCTGCCTGCCTTTCTTTGCTCAAGGCAATGGTGAAACTGAAAGGTAGTAACCGAGAGAGTTATTTGGCCATGGATCAGCCACTCAGTGGATGGTAATTCAGCCACTGTAAATGGTAACCTGTCCAGTTTTTCAATTTGCAGCATTACATATTTTGCTCCCCTTTGTGCCATTTCTGTCTGTGTATCAGTTAGATTATGTTCTGAAAACAGACATACTGTTTATAAAACGCCAAAGCACAAGACCTGCACGCAAGGATTGTAGTGTCCAGCTCAATAACATAACGTAACTGAGATTGGCTGTGTTGCAATATGGCTAAATCCTGTTCCAGTATGTCAATAGCAGAAGATACAATGTTGCCAATAAATATACTCTGGAGGTCAAAGTTGTTAACCCATTATCCACTACTGCAAAAGCTTTGTCTAAGTTAATACGGTCTATTTGTATATTCTCTCTGCTGCTTCTTGTTGGGAAATCTTCCGGATTTCATTATAGGCAGCATAAATGCCTGCATGTACGAAACGCTTTTGAAGAGGTCTCCTAGGTCCCAGTAAAAATTCCCTAAGATCCATGTCCTGTGTGAGTAAAGATAAGTGTTGTTTCACTTCTGCAAGTGTTGAGGTCTCTAGCCATTGTAGGCACAACTTCCCAACACTATAGGATGTCACTACCCCTGGATGGTCTCTCTGTACATATCGTGGATCAGATAACATGTCATTAACTGTTTCAGAGTCCCAATCATCAGAAAATGTACTGGAGGTAATGAAATCACTTAGAGATTTTAAATACATGATTAATTTTTTTAAGTTTGGTTGTTCCGAATATGTTGTAGTCAACTTTGTCCCATACTATACAATCGGGTATAGGAACAGCTGTGATGTTCACTGATGACAAGTCTCTTTGTTCACGATGTGATGTGTGTGGCTTAAGGAGAATGTTGACCTTTCATGCTGTGGAATCTTGTTAAATATAATGTCCATTAATAAGCATACTAAAAGTCAATACTAGGTATAGCTACGAAAGAAAAAACATCCCTGAAATAACCCAGTGTTCAATCCAAGGTGATACCAGATATGTCTTTTGAAGAAAGACAAGAAAGTTCTTTAATCCTTGCTTGAATGGTGTTTTTGCTGGCATAGTTTCCGGCTCGCTTGGATCCAGTGAAAACGTATCAAAGTTCATAATATAGCCAGAAGCTTTTTCATCAATTGTTTAAATTGCATCGGGATTGGTTGAAATGTTCTTTTCATCTCGACGAGGCATGTTGATGTAGACGTCTGTATTCGGTCTAATTGCAACTTCTTGTGAATTATTCAGATTTTCATTTTGAATGTCTAGTTCAAGTGAAACAAGTTCCATAGCATTGTTGCTTAGTCCTTCATTCCTTACAGATGGCTCCTCAAACGTGATGAGTCTTTCTGTTTGAACTTCTTGGATTGTAACTAGAGGAGCACGTCTGCTATATCGGAGTCCACTGGGCCAATTGCTCAGTATCGGCCACATAGTGTGGTTTGATTAAGTCAATTGAGACCAATCGTTTCTCCTTTTTTCCGGCAAGAGGCGGTAGCAGCACAGTTCTTGTTCCATGTACTGCAAGGACTGGTACAGGTTTTTTGTAAAAAGTCCCACATTCTTTTTTGTCTGCAATTTTCTCCCTGACCAGATCCCTGACTTTTGGGATCGAGACAGGTCTTGCCGTGACTACCTTGACTTCTTCAGTGGCGGTCTGCTTTAGATGGGCATTGCTTTGTTTTGTCCTGGATTCATTCAGATCCTGAAAAACAGCCAAACGATCATGGATATCAAATGGTTTTACTTCCGCCACTGTGCCTTCACAATCAAGATCAGGTACCCACATTCGTGTCCCAAAGAGGACCTCATATGGAGTGACTCCCCCTAGAGAGCTTCTTGACTGGGTATTTAATGCCCGCTGAACCCCATAAAGGTGTGTGAACCAACTACCACCCTTGCTTAATACCCTAGCTGTTAAAGACTGCGTTAAGTCCCAGTTTTTCTCTCCACAACAGAATTTCCCTAAGGATGATACGGAGATGAGAACCGCAATGCTCTGCTCATTCATTCCATGGCCTCTTTGTAAGCCTGAGAGCTAAACGTAGGGGCATGGTGAGTGTAACGTGTGAACTGTGTATGTACCGATGAAGACTCGTAAATCTTTTATAACAGTTTGAGCGTCAGCAGAACGCTGGGGCCGAACCCATTGGAATTTTGTGCAGGAATCCGCTGCTACCATGATATACCTGTAAGCCCCGTCCGTTTGTAAGGGGCAGCAGTGGTCCAAGTAAACACATGCAAGAGGTTTGTCTGATTTTAGTAATGGCGTCTGTGCCGGTCGTTCAACGGTGAAGCCTTTCATCTGCTGGCAGATGTTGCATTTCAAGACATAGTGCTTAGTTAACCCTGGCCACCAATAGTGCTATTTCAGTAAAGAAATAGTCGCATTTACACCTGTGTGCGCAGAGCCCAAACCCTCGTGTGCAGCTAGTATTAACCCTTGCCTACGATCCATATTTGGTATTACTCTATCCCCCTCTCCAGGAATCTGAGCATATGGAATGTTTTGTGCATCTAAATTGTAGGAGTATTTGAGTGGAAATTTTTTAGGTACTGCTGTGCTGCCTTTTCGGGATGAAATGACAACTACCATTATATCTCTTGTCTATTCTCATTTTTAGGTCTCGCCTGTCGATGCGCATGCGCATCGAGCTTGCGAGACTATTGCGGCTTAAACAACCTTTAACTAACAAGCAAGGAATCGTGGCGATTCCTTGCAGTGCCCGTGACTTTTAAGCTCAATGCGCATGTGCATTGAGCTTAAAAGCGCGTGCACATCAGTTCCCTCAGCCGCAATCGCCGTCTGTTCCCTCAGCCGCATTCCTCCGACACCTTTTGAAGTGAAGCTTAGCTTCACTTCAAAGGCCCCGGCTTCTTCACACCCACATGCCGCTCTCCCCGCTCCGCCCCCTCCCCTGCCCGCCGTGTGCATTTCTCCTCGTACTTTCACTCTCGTGTCTCTCCTTGTTTTTTTTGGGCTCTGCTCACATCTCCCCCTCCCTTCTCCCCCTTCCTTTTCGTTAGTTTCATTTGCCTGTACTTCTCACTAGACACTTATTCCGAATCGCTGACTCATGCTGCTCTGCTTATTTTATGGTAGTAGCCTGACACGGGCATTAACATACAATACAATTCTGAATTCAGCCGGCGCACACGTATAATTTGAGACGAGACACGCAATGAGCCGCTATGCTGCAGTCAGCCCTTGTAAATCATAAAACTCGTCAACCACAGATCACTCCCAACCTGCAAAGTGGCCAGCCACCCTCATTACCGTATTACTCAGAACATTGTCATTGAAAAAACACTTCAGTGCATGATATCTGGTGAAATGCTACTTTCTTTTGTGACCAAAAGAGGGCTCCCAGGAAAAAATTATAAACATTCATTTTGATGTGAAAAGGCCTCTGCAATTGAATATTTCTTAGTTATTTATACGAAGGGAATGACTTTTTGAAGCAGTTTTTTTTGTACATTCGTCACATATTTTAAACATTACACAGTCTACTAGCTGAATGTCTCTCTCCTTCTCTGTCTTTTTCCTCTTTAATTCTCGCAGTAAACAGACAACAGGCGCCACTGGGCCTGTGGGCAGACAGAGCCATCCTGCTTGATTGATGGCTTTGCATTTCCATGTGTTCACAGTAAACATGCCCGAGGCGCCAGTCGAGCACAAGGCACACGGTGACATCCTCCTTAATTGTTGTTTCCCTTCTGAGCGGAGTCACTTTATGCTCAACTGCATAAAACAAGCATTGGCATAGCCAATAGGTCTCGCCTTTGGGACCTTATTAGTATTTAGTTATGCAGCGAGACCTATTGGCTATGCCAATGCTTGTTGAATGAGTCAGCGCAGCTACAGTAGCCGTGTGAACAGCCCCCTTTGCGACTTAATCAGCCAATTAATTCACTTCAATGTGCACGCCATCACGTTGATGACTCGGTGTATGGATCACGTGAGTCCTCGGTAGTTCGGATTTCAATTCCTCTACCTTTTTCCATAGCATTTTGTGCTTTATTGTGCCACCTTTTGCATCTTTAAACCTGTTCTGCTCCCAATGTTGTAATTACTCATTGTACGACTGTACACAGTAAGAAGAATCACACACGATTAGTGTGGGAAATTCGTGATCCGTATTTACAAGTGCCAGTATAAGTGCTTCTGATTCTGCCAACTGAGCTGTGCAGTCTCCTAGAGATTATGTTTTTGTGCAACTAGGATGGAACTTGCCATCATGCATGCAACCTTTTATGATTGCACACGCAGAACAATATTGTTGCCTACTCCCTATGGCCGGTTGCGCAGATGCGTCAGTGTATACAATATATTCATACTGTTCAAGAGGCAAGATTTCATTAGGTAGGGGATATTCTTGTTCATATTGCAGGAATGCCTGTGTTTTTAAACTGGGATCAAATCTGTATTCAACGTCTGTTGCAGAGAATTTGCATATTGTATCCACTCTGGATGTAACGCTTTCGCATTTGGGATGCGGGCCTTTGTAACAGCTTCTAAAGCTGGTACTGAAGTTACGACAATAATGCGTTTCCCCTAAGCCAGTGCTCTTTCTCTCGCTACTGCTGTATCAACTACTGTCAGGATTTTGAAGTGAAACATATTTCTGCATTTGTGTACAGGTGTGATTTGTATGCGATTGGTACTGTTTCTCCTTCATTAAAGGTTAAATAAGTGTACCCGCATTGACCCGCTATGATTCCGATCACTAAGTGGTGTACGTTTACGTGTGTTTGGAAGCAATCATGTCTTCCTGGAGTAAACTAAGAATATTAGTATGTTCTTGTGTCCAATCTTTGACCGAAAAGTCAGGTGTTACTAATTCATAGAAATGTTTTACCCTTTATGCGTAATCTAAAATGTATGTCCTGCCGAAATGTAGGAATCCTAGTATTGATTGTACATTTTTTAAAGATTTTGGAAGCTGGAGCAGCGCACATTTTTCTAAAAAGTTAGCTGCTAGACTTTTGCTTTCACTTGACGTCTCATATCCCAAAAATAGGACCTTGAGGTGGGCTTTTTTTGATTTTTTAAAGTTGAATGTATAGCCTTACTCCAGTATTGGAACTTTCATAGATTTACATACCTGAATCATTTCCCTGTCGTCGAGACGGGAGTCTCCGGTACATAAAAAAAAGCAATGGTTAGCAGTATAGCGAACTGTAAAAAAGGCCTAGGCCCATTTTTCTTTTGCAACCCATAACCTTTGTTATGAAAAAAGGACCAAACTTTTCTCTTAGCCAATCAGAGGCCCTCACCCTCTAGAACCCTCCTGAGAGAACCTCTTGCCCCTCAGATTTTCTACAGGCACGTTGTGCTAGGGAGTCTGCTTTGAGCTCTGCTCAAACTCTGGATTCCCAACTTTGTAGAAGCTACATATTCAGGCTATTCTGGACTTGAGAAGTTTATAATCTTCTGGATTTGAGAAGTTTATAATCTATTTCTCATCTACATTCCTAAAAATGGCTGGAAAGGAGAAAAACGGTCTGTTTAGAGCTTGTGCCACCTGCTCTAAAAAGAGACTCTACACAGATGACCCACATGAAGACTGTATATATTGTCTTTACCTGGACCACCAAGCAAAGGATTGCAAGGTATGTCCCACTTTCTCTAGTAAGACCCTTAGAGATCGTGAAGGACGCCTTCTAATTTGGCTTCAAAAGATCAAGGCCAGAAAGGAGGTGGTTTCTAGCGATAGTGACCAGGAATCCTCCACTTCTTCCAGGAGATCTCAAAAAAGATCAAGATCTCCTCAGGCTTATTCCTCAGGGGACCGTCCTGAGAAGGCCCTAAAAAAGACCAACCAAGGGTCTTCCGGGCGTAGTCCTTCAAATCTCCTCAGAAAAAAATCAAAGGAGAGTAAAGGACTCACTGTAAAAGAAAAAAAATCCAAAAGAGCCTCTTCTGAGCCTTCAAATACACCACCATTGGCTCCGGCATCATTCAAGAAGCCATCCTCTAGTATTCCTGAGGAGAAGGTGAAAAATTCCACATCGTCGACGAGACTGTCGACGAGGAAATCATCGACTACGGCGACGACTAAGGTACAAGAGCTACCATTAGTGGTATTGAAGTCCGTCGACGGGGGCGTTGGCAGAGTCGACGACGGTGAGGACGACGACTGCAGTGTCGAGACGGGATCGTCGTCGACGGGAACGTCCACGACGATAACTGTCGTCGGTGAGGACTGGATCTATGGCGCTGACAACAGCTTCGTTGATGGTGGTATCGACGACTATCCGTCGACGAGACAAACCCCAGAAAAGAGCAGGAAGAAGATCACGCAAGCAGTAACTTCTCCAAGTAAAATTACTCCATTGGTCCCGTCGCACCTTTTGGAGGAAGAAGAGTCAGATGATGAGGAGGATGACGGGCCCTTTGGGTATGCCACAAGCCCATCAGAGCTTCATAAAAAATGTCAAGATGATGATGATGAGGAAGGGTATGAAGAATACCACAGTGTCACATACCACCGCTACCAACAAGAATATCAGGAACAGAGGGTAGCAATGCCATCATCCATGTTGACGGATTTGCAATCTATGTTGGCGGATTATAAACGGAGGTTTCCTACGTCAGAAGTTTCTCAGGACATTCCACCTTCACGTCCTCTTTCAATTCCGGCCACTCCAGTCCGCAGTACAGAAAACCTGCTGGACACTGTTCCGTTGACACCTCAGGTCCGACAGCAGCAGGATCCTGTGACAACAGATGATGATGATGACCGCGAAGAAGGGGAGCTACCAGAACCCCACAGAGAATGGGATGATTATCTGATGGCGGATTATAAATGGAGGTTTCCTACGTCAGAAGTTTCTCAGGACATTCCACCTTCACGTCCTCGTTCAATTCCGGCCACTCCAGTCCGCAGTACAGAAAACCTGCTGGACATTGTTTCGTTGACACCTCAGGTCCGACAGCAGGAGGATCCTGTGACAACAGATGATGATGATGACCGCGAAGAAGGGGAGCTACCAGAACCCCACAGAGAATGGGATGATTATCTGATTCCATCTCCGCCTTCAACCACCCAAGTACCGGCAGATTCTCCACCGGTGGATATTGGTGGATTCCACAACTTAATGGAGAGGGCGGCGAAAAGATTCCAGCTGCCAATGAAAACAACCCAAGCAGAATGTTTTCTATATGACTTTAAGGAGCCATATCAAAGGTCAATCAGGTCTACACCAATTATTGACCACATATGGAAGGAAGGATTGCAGGTCATGACAACTCCAGCAACGGTTACACCGGTACTAGCGAGGCTGGATAAAAAATATAAGGCACCTGCGGACGCTCCAGTGGGTTTACTGGGCCATCCTAAACTGGACTTAATCATTTCGCAAGCAGCGCAGCAGAAGTGAAAAAATCCAGCAGCACCTATTTTGGCTCCTCCGGACAGGGAGGAACGGCGTTTAGATAACGCAGGAAAACTATTCTCCTCCATGTCAGCGCTCCTGGTCAGAGCTGCTAATGCCCTTGCCATCCTGGGCAGATATGACAGACAGCTGTGGTGCGATGTAGCACCCTATATCGAGCTCCTCCCGGAAGACTCTAAGCAGGAAACGAAGAAAGTTCTACAGGGAGGGGAGAGAACTTCGGCTGAAGTTATTGATTGCGCTATGGACATCGCGACCACAGCGTTCCGTTCCCTCGGAGGAGCAGAAGTTTTGAGGTGCCAAGGTTGGCTGAGGGCCACTTCCTTTAGACCAGAGGTCCAAAATGAGATTCTGGACCTACCCTTTGATGGGGAGGATCTCTTTGGGCGCCTGGTGCATGACACCCTTCAAAATATTAAAAAAGACACGGATACAGCGAAATCCTTAGGTGCATTACAGTACCGGAAGGGGCCTTTTCGAGGCGCCCGTGGAAGAGGACAACCATCGTATAGAGGTGGATACCAGCAAGGAAGATATATATCCTACCCTTCCTCTTCACAGCCCTATCTGCAGCAATATGGGCAGAAACAATCGGGAGGCTACTCCAAGTCCACTCCCAGAGGACCAGGAGGTAGTTCTGGAAGAGATAATAATAAAAGACAGTGACAACCTACAAATTGCAGTCCCTTCTCCTCCTATCCTATCAAATGTTCCCCTGGGTGGAAGAGTGACTCATTATTTACCACAGTGGCAGAAGATAACATCGGACAAATGGGTTCTCCACGTAATACAATTCGGGCATACATTAGAATTCCTCCACTTCCCTCCTCCCACGCCACCCACATATCAAGAAGCAAAACACCTATCCCAGATGCATCGGGAGATTCGGGCAATGCTCCGAAAGGGAGCAATAGAACCGGTGCCGAACTCCCAAAGAGGACGAGGATTTTATTCCCGTTTCTTCTTGATCAGAAAAGATGCTCTCAGGTGGCGTCCGATCTTGGACTTTAGGTCCCTAAATGCCTACCTCCAGAAAAGTCATTTAGAATGGTAACCCTGCAGGATATTCTGCTGCTCTTAAACCCAGGGGATTAGATGACCTCCCTCGATTTCCAAGATGCCTATTTCCATATCCCCATCCATCAGTCCCACAGAAAGTTCCTTTGTTTTGCAGTGGCGAAAGACCATTACCAATTCAAGGTGCTACCATTCGGCATAAAGTCTGCACCGAGAATATTTACAAAATGTCTGGCGCCGGTGGCGGCCTATCTAAGAAGACAAAAACACCAGATATTTCCATACCTGGACGACTGGTTGATAAAGGCACCATCGCAGGAGGCTGCTCACGCTTCCACCGTGGCATGCATGGACCTGTTTGCGGATCTGGGCCTGACCTTGAATGTAGAAAAATCATCTCTACAGCCATCCAGGACGATCACGTTTCTAGGTGCAATCTTGGATACATCACAAAACAAAGCATTCCCATCAGTGGAGAGACAGTTGGGACTCGTAAATCTAGCCAAGAAATTCGGCAAAAGAAAGTCTCTTTCAGTCAGGAGATACAAGTCGCTTCTGGGAACAATGTCCTCATGCATACCACTCATTCCCCTATGTCACTTACGAATGTGACCGTTACAAGAAGAACTGGATCTTCAGTGGTGCCAAGCAAAGGGATCCTTCGAGGACAAGATAAAAATCACGCGTCCAATGTTGCAAGCAGCAAAGTGGTGAACTTGCAGGAACAATATCTCTGTGGGTCTCTCCTACCTGACCGAACCAGCTCTGTTGGTGGCCTCTCTCGAGGGATGGGGAGGCGTCCTACAGGAGTTACAGGTCAGTGGCCGATGGCGCAGACCAGAACACCACCTTCACATAAACCTATTGGAGTTAAGGACAATAGGATTAGCGTTGTTGGCCTTCCTGCCAAGAATAGAAGGAAGATCAGACAACACAACTGCAATGCACTACATAAACAAACTGGGAGGAACAAGATCTCTCTCTGTCGAAAGAAGCTAAAAAAATATGGAAGTGGGCGATAGATCACGGAGTGACTCTGAAGGCCATACATCTTCCAGGAGATCAAAACACAACAGCGGACACCCTCAGCAGGTTAAAACGACCTGTTGCGAGTGGGAGCTAGATCAGGACACACTGATGACCATCTTTGCCAAGTGGGGAATACCAACGGTGGATCTATTTTCCACAGCCCAGAACAAGAAAGCTGATTCTTTGCAAGTTGGCGTCACCAAAGGGGATCATGGGGGAATGAGTTTTCGATAGCATGGTCAGGCGTCTTTGCCTACGCATTTCCGCCGATTCCCCTCCTGCCATGACTACTCTCGAAGATGAAGAAAGAACCGTGCAGGATAATACTGATAGCCCCTTGGTGGCCCAGGCAGCATTGATTCACAGAGCTGCTCCTTTTATCGGAGACCGAGCCAATACGTCTTCAACCAATTCCAACACTACTGACTATGGAGAAGGGACAAGTGCGGCATCCAAACCCGATATCATTGCAATTAGCGGCCTGGCTCCTGACTACGGAGAATTTCAGCACTTGAACATTCCAGCAGAATGCAGAGAAATTCTGGGAAAGGCACAGCGGAAAGCACTGATAGAACATACAGGATGAAATGGAAGAGATTCTGCTTATGGTGTCAGGAGAATGCCTTACATCCTCTGCGGGCAGGGGCGCATCAGATTATCCGATATTTGCTAAAACTCGCGAAAAAAGGGATTAGCCCATGCATCTATTAAGGTGCATTGGGCGGCAATTTCACGATACAGGAGAAACTCAGCACGTCCTTCTCTGTGGTCAGAGAGAATTGTGAAGCAATTCATGAAGGGATTTTTTCGAGTTTACCCACCCATCAGGCACCTGTATGGCAACTGAACATTGTCTTGTCACAACTTATGAAACCACCATTTGAGCCAATACACAAAGCTGATCTAAAATTCCTCTCCTGGAAGGTGGCTCTTTTAATAGCACTAATATCAGCCAGAAGGGTGGGGGAAATATAAGCCCTTACAACGCAAGAGCCATTTCTCCAATTCAGAGAAGACAGATTAGTCCTCAGAACGAATCCAAGATTCATTCCGAAAGTACCAACAGTCTTCTATTTAAATGAGCCCTTAATCTTGAGAAGATTTTTTCCTCAACCATCGACGGCGGTGGAAAGGACTCTCCACACTCTGGGTGTCCAGCGTTGCCTAAAGTTCTATTTGCAAAGGACAAAACCGTTTAGAAAGTCTACACAATTGTTTGTGGCGTTTAGTGCCCCCAGGAAAGGTTTCCCGTTGTCAAAACAGGGAATCTCAAGATGGATTTCAAGTGCCATTCAGTTCTGTCACCAAGCAGCGGGAAAGCCATTGACTGCATGGGTTCGTGCACATTCCACAAGAGCGGTATCAACCTCAACTGCTCTATTTACAGGCGTCTCCATACAGGACATCTGCAGAGCAGCCACCTGGAGGAGTACGCATACCTTCACCAGGCATTACTGCCTAGATGCTCATGCAAGAAGCGATGTAGCAGTTGGACAAGCAGTGCTGCGGAACCTTTTCTAATAATGGTGAGCCTCTTTCTCATCCCTCCTTTCGTTGGTAAGAAAAGCACATTTTATTGTTGATTGATATTGGATATGTCATTGAGAGGCAATATGTCTAAGTATATATTGATATGGTTACTACTATGTGCAATATCATGTGTTGCCTGTTGATGAAAACAAGGTGACAAAAGCAAAATGTGCTATAATTTACTGCTCGCTATTCTGATTCAGGTATGTGAATCTATGAAAGTTCCAATACTGGAGTAAGAAAACAAGTTACTTACCTGTAACTGTAGTTCTCCAGTATTGGAAGCTATCATAGATTCACATACGCCCACCCTCCTCCCCTCAGAGGCTCACCTCGGATTGGGTACGGAAAGTGTTATAGCACAAGTGCCCGAAAATCTGAGGGGCAAGAGGTTCTCTCAGGAAGGTTCTAGAGGGTGAGGGCCTCTGATTGGCTAAGAGAAAAGTTTGGTCCTTTTTTACATAACGAAGGTTATGGGTTGCAAAAGCAAAATGGGCCTAGGCCTTTTTTACAGTTAGCTATACTGCTAACCATTGCTTTTTTTATGTACCGGAGAATCCCGTCTCGACGCCGGGGAAATTATTCAGGTATGTGAATCTATGAAAGCTTCCAATACTGGAGAACTACAGTTACAGGTAAGTAACTTGTTTTATTCTGCGGCAAATCCCACAATATTGGTACTTACCCAGGTCAAGTGGCTCTCTAAGTCGTCCTCTATCAGATAAATATCATCCACATAGGACCACGATTCTTCATCAAATTTGTGAATTAACTCTGTTACTCTTGCTGAAAATACACCTGGGCTGTTTTTGTACCCTTGTGCTAGACAACCGAATTGTCGCTGGGACCCTAATGCACTGAATGCGGTCAAATATCTACTTTCAGGCTCTATATTTTGACAGAAAATCCATTTGAGATATCGAGTGGTTTTGTATTTTTTGCGCAAAATGTTATTCATTAATGTGGCACTGTGCATTTTGGACAGCAAATGTCTTTTTGCATGAGTTTAGATGTCTGTAATCTAAAACTAGACGATATGTATTGTCAGGTTTAGCGACCGGAAATGAAGGATTGTTCATTGGAGAGGTACATTTTTCAATAACCCCCTGATATTCAAGTTGATATAAGATCTTCCTGACCTGGTTTTTAGCTTCTTGCTTTATGGGATATTGCCTCTGAGCATTAAGATGAAATTTTTAACGGATCACGTGGTAGGTTGAGTTCTCATCCCACCCTGTGTGATTTTTGTACGGTGCTGGAGCTTGGACTACTGCCCACTCTTGTGCATAAGCATGTTTTAAGTGAACGGGAACAGAGTTGGAAAATGCAGAAAAAATTATACTTTCTCCCCTGGGGCACTCCATAACGAATGCTGGTGGCCAATCTTGTTCTGCTAACATGATGTCATAACCAGATGATAAGTTCTTCCAAAAAAGGCTTTTATATTCCTGGGCTTGTCCCCCTCCAGCCGGGGTGTTACTTCATATAACCTATGTGGGACGCTCACCCTGGGCTCTGGTGTTTCCACTGTGATGTAATCATTCAACTATGCTGTCACCAGAAATTCCTTCAGTTTCAGGCGAGCTATTGTTTTTTTTTTAGTTTTTTTTTTAGTGTTTTTATTGTTGCATTGTATAACTCACATTTATAGTCATCAACTTTTCACATTGTAGCTTCAACATTCAGCCACAAGCACTCATTTTTTGCAACTTACATTTTTCTGTTTTTATAACTATTAACTAAAAACGTCACTGATTGGATACTTGGCATCGATTATTACAATCCTCATTACATTGGTCATGAGCTAAGCAGTAGTATAGTCTGAACAGTCTACGTAGTGCATAACCCGTGGCCCCTCCCGGTGATCTAACATTGTCTGCAGCTTTCCCCTTTCCTGCACCAATCCTTCTCCCCGTCAACTCTTATTCCTCGTCTTCATCCTCCCCCGAACTATCCATGTCTCCCTCCTCTGGCAGAGGCTCGCATAGATCCCCCCTATATGTATTCCAGGGTAGCCATATTTTATTCCATTTACGTGGGTTAGCCCTTTGTTTATATACCGCCCTCTCAGTTACCATTGTGATGTCCATGTTTTTGCACCATTGGGCCAGGGTAGGCGCGTCTGCTGCACCCCATTTTTGCGCGATGTCGCGCTTCGCCAACATCATGCCGATCACCGCCCATCGTCTCCCATAGGTAGTCAGGTCATTCGGGCCCCATATATTCAGTAAGCAAGTCTTGGGGTCAGGTGTGACGGGTAATTGTAACGTTTGAGCCATAGTGCGTGTTATTCTCCTCCAATAAACCATGATGTCAGGGCAATCCCAAAGAGTATGGAACAATGTCCCCTGTGCTCCGCACTGTCGCAGGTAGTGCGGGTGTTCAGCTCTATGTATTCTGTGAAGCAAAGTACGTGTATAGTAGACTCGGTGCAGTATTTTAAACTGCACCAGCCTAAATCTCGCCGATATGCCGGCCTCCCTGGGTGATGCCAGTGCGGCATTCCAACTCTCCTCGTCTAACTCCCCAAGCTCCTCCTCCCAAGTATCTTTTAGTTTCTGTAATGGGTCTGGCAGGTTATTTACTAGTTTACGGTAAGTGAGAGACGTTGCCTTGTCCTCCATGTAATCTGTCAACAAGCGGTCCTCCAGGGGACCCGACTCCGGGACCGTAGTATCAGGTTCTAATGCGGTCATTAATGCGTGTCGGATCTGTATGTATCGATACGTTTCAGTTGCCCTCAGCTCGTATTGTTCCCTAAGTGTTTCAAATGGCACTACTTCGCCCCCCGTCCATAGATCCCCCACCGTGGAGATCCCTATGGTGTCCCACTGATCAAAGCCCTTGCTGTGTCTTAGATTACCCAAGATCTTGGAGTCCCATAACGGCGTCATACGTGTGATCACACCCTCCCATTTCAGTCGTGTCTGGGCTTTATGCCACAGTGTTACAGTGTGTCTAGTGAGCCCTGTCAGCTTCCCAATCATGCCTTTGTTATAGAGCGGGGCCAAAAGGGTGGCAGTGCCTACTTGCTGTCTATCCGCCATCAACGCCGGGTCATCCTGCTGTCCATGTACCCATCGGTTGATCACCTTGAGGTGTGCTGCCCAATAGTACAGTTCCAGGTTAGGGAGGGCTATCCCTCCACTATACCAGTCCCTGACCAATTTCAAATGCGCCACTCTCGCTGGTTTGTTCCCCCATAGCAAGCCCGAGAGTTGATTAGCGACTTGTCTGAAGAATCGCGCTGGGACGATCGCCGGTGTATTTTCCAGGACATAGAGGAAACGGGGCAGCGCCATCATCTTGAATAGCGCTGCCCTACCTAGTAATGTCAAGGGGAGAGTCTTCCAATGTCGCACATCCGATTTCAGTCTCTCGAGCAGTGGACGCAGATTCAGGTCCTGGAAGGTATCATGTTCTCGTGTAATATGGATTCCTAAATATCTGAAGGAGACATCCTCCATTATCAATGGACAGTCCGTGCTCAGAACCGGCGGTGTGCCGTGTATCATGTAAAGCACTGATTTGGTCCAGTTTATTTTATAACCCGACGCTGTCCCATGCCTCTCACACAGTGCCAGTAGTGTCGGTATACCCACCTGTAAATCCATCAGGTAGATTAGCATGTCATCCGCATACAATGACACCCTGTCTTCCCATCCGTCACCCCACCGCACTCCCCGTAGCAACCGGGTGGTCCTAATAACAGTAGCTAGTGGTTCCAGGACCAAAGCGAACAGTAGCGACGAGAGCGGACAACCTTGTCTCGTGCCTCTCTTCAATGATATGACTCTGGAGAGACAACCATTAGCCGTCACTCGCGCCACCGGGTTTTGGTATAGTAGTTTGACCCACGCTATAAATTTCGGGCCGAAGCCCATGTGTTCCAGTACTGCAAATAAATAGCGCCATTCTACCAGGTCAAACGCCATCTTAGCGTCCAGTGAGAGGATCGCTGCCGGTTCCGTTAACAGTGGCGCCCTAGCCAACACCCCATGCAGTCGCCTGAGGTTCATCGCCGTGCTTCTATGCGGCATAAACCCTGACTGATCAGGGTGTATTAGAAGCCCCAGATGTGGCAGTAGTCTATTGGCCAGTAATTTTGCCAGGATCTTGCTCTCGGCGTTTAGTAGGGAAATTGGGTGGTATGAACCGCAATCCTCAGGCGGCTTGCCTGGTTTCGGTATCGCCACTATAGTCGCCGCTCGTTGGTCGGGTGGTAACTGTCCCCGTTCCAGACTATCCTGAAACATATTGAGTAGGGGTGTGGAGAGCGTTTCGGACATTATCTTAAACCACTCTATCGGTATCCCGTTGGGACCTAAAGCTTTCCCTGAGTGTAAAGCTGCTATAGCTACACGAATCTCCTCAGTGGTCAAATCTACTTCTAGGTCATCTACATTGGTCTGCGGTAGGGTGCGGGTGGGTATCCCCACGAGAGATGTCTCCGCCATCTCCCGAGTAACCTCGGTTTCAGGGGTGTAAACTGTCTGAAAGTGGTCTGCCAGAAGTCCGACTATCAGAGAAGGGTGGGTCTGCAGGGTACCCGTGCGGTCCTTCAATTATAGTATGGCCCTTTGTCCGTCTCTTTTCCTGTCTAGCCAGGCGAGGAGTCTGCCAGCCTTGTCGCCCACATCGTATACCCTCTGCTTTGTGGTCGTTAAACTATCCAACACCCTATTGCGCAGATGGTCAGTGTGACGCCGCTGGCACAATTGGAGTGTGTGTCGTGTGTCTGTTGTCGGGTCAGTCTCATGGTCAGCACTGGCCCTGTCCTATTCGTTCTCTAGATCTAAAAGTTCTTGTTGTTGTGTACGTTTGTGTTTCGTGATCACAGAGATGGCCTGCCCTCGAAGAACCGTTTTATAGGCCTCCCATAAGGTAGTGGGAGACTCCACTGACCCCTCGTTTTCGGTAAAGTATGACCTCGTACCCTCCCTTAGTGTTTTGGCTATGAGTGGGACTTTAAGGTACCCCGGGTATATCGGGAAAATTCGTGTTCTGGTCCGTTCAGGGTTCGAGATAGTCAGTGTTAACGGTGAATGATCTGAAACTCCCCTAGGTCTAATTCGTACGTCCTTAATAGTGAGGAGGCTGCGTCCTAGTGTTAGGAAATAGTCAATTCGCGACAGGCTATCATGGACCGCTGAGTGATATGTATACTGTCGAACCTCCGGATGAAAGTGCCTCCAAAGGTCCACCAAACCCTGTGCTTCCAGGAAGCCATGCAGGTGGGAAGGCCCAGGGCTGTGCGTCCGTATCGGGAACCTATCATGTGTGTTGTGTGCCACTGCGTTAAAGTCCCCTCCCAAGACCAGATCTCCCCCAGGCAGTTCTAATAGAAATTTCCCCAAGTCAGGGAGAGCAACTGCGTGCAGTGCCGGCGGAATATAGACCGAGACAACATTCAGCGGCCTCCCTTCCCATTGACCATGTGCGGCCACGAAACGACCTTGTGTGTCTGTTTTCGTGGATCGTACAATGAACCCTGAGGAACGGTGCATGAGGATTCCAGTACCACGGGACCCCCTTGTGAACTCTGCGTGGGTGATCATACTGTAGCCTTTCCTGTCTAGGGCTTTTGTCGCTGTTCCCGTTAGGTGTGTTTCTTGCAAGAGAACCAAGGCTGGATTATGGCGTCGTATACTCTGGAGTACCAATCCCCTCTTGACTTTGTCCCCCAATCCCCTTACGTTCCATGACATAATGCCTAACTGCGACATTCGCCTCGATCCCGTGTCCTCCCTCTCGTGTTCAACTTGTGCCGTTCCCGCCATGGGCCTCGTGGGTGAATGCATCATCGTGTCGCTCCGACTGAACTCGATTGTTTTGCCCAGTATCTGCTAAGTGACATGAATATGCCATGTAGTTCCAATCTCTATCAGTGTAACCGTCATGAGAACATAAAACCCCCCCGCTCCCAACTTCCCCCCCACCCTGCCCCCCTGCTCAACGGACTTAGAACTGCCGGCCCCCCTAACTCAGCAGAGTGCCTGATCCCTTCCCCAAACATAGTACTTGCACGCTGGGGTGAAGGACCCTCTGGAGTCAGCGGCCCCCTTCCTCAGTCCCGGAGGTCCTCCGCCCAGTGTCCATGGCGGCACGCCCGGTCAGCGGTGCATTCGGTCTGTAACTGTAGTCGTGAGAAGTCATTGTTCTTCCGTGTCTTCTGTTTCCGGAATGTCGTGCAGGGGTGAGCGTTGGTCCGTTTCTCCTCCGGATGCTTGGGAGCTCGGGCGTGAGTCACCGTTGTTGTGCATGTTTGTCCTGTTAGAACGGCGCGGGCGGGTCGTCGATCTCCACCCCTCCAGCCAATCCTGTGCTGTCTCTGGTGAGTCAAAGAACCATGTTTTATTGTCCGCTACTATCCTGAGCTTAGCTGGGAAGAGCATTGAATAAGGAATTTCTCTGGCCCTGAGTTCTTTCTTCACTTCGAAAAAGGTTCTCCTCCTACGTGCGACTTCCGCCGTATAGTCCGGGAAAAAATGCCAGCGTAGAGTTGAGGATCCGAACTGGTGGGGAGCTCCTAGCCGCTTGCAGGATCGCATCTCTGTCTCTAAAATTGAAGAGGCGAGCGATGATCGGCCTTGGGTTAGCTCCCTGTTTCGGGCGACCTCCGGGAACCCGGTGCGCCCTTTCTACTGTGAAAGAGGTAGAGAGTCCTTTTGGTCGCAGGTGTTGCTTGATGAGTTCCTCTACGTACAGGTCCATAGCTCTTGTGCCCTCCAATTCCGGAACCCCGATTATACGTATGTTGTTTCGTCTTGAGCGCCCTTCTTGATCATCCAGCTTGTCGCGCAGGGCCTTATTCTCCTTTGTGATCCGTTCCATGCTGATTTGTAGTTCCGAGACATCCTCCACCAATGATTTGGTCACTACTTCCATCGATTGCACTTTCTCTGACATTTTATGGAAGTCTGCTCTTATGAGTGTGATTTCCGTCGATATCGACCCCACCGTCACCTGTACCTGAGCGAGGGCCTTCATTACATCATCTATGGTCGCCTTTTTGGTTCCCGTCGTCTCCATTGTCTTGCCCGGTGGTGTTTTTGGGTCTTGTGAAGAGGAGGGAGCTCTGTCATAGGCATATTTTTCCAGTCGGGCTTGTGCGGCTCCGCCTTTTGCGCCTTTGCCAGCCATCCCGGTGTTCACCCTCGACGTAGTTTTGAAGGGTATGTTTTCCCCTCGCACAAAGTCTCTGATGGTGCGGGGGCCAAGAGAAGTTACCCCTGTGTCGACCACTCTGGAGTCGTGTGGGTCGATTGTTGTTGCCGCCTCGTTGAACCAATGGTTTGTGCGATCCTCGCTTCTCGCCGCTTGCTGGCAGTATGGGGGGTATGTTGTGGATATCGAATTAATTGCGTTCTAAGGTCCGTTACACCCCTCCAGCCTCAGTCCCTCGTTGCGTGCACGCAGAATCGGCACTGTCTTCCCTGTCCCCCAATGGCGGGTGCTGTCGGAGGCACGATCTGTTTGGGCGCTAGTGTCGCGTTACTCACAACGGCGATGCCACCATGAGGCCATCCAGGTGACTCTGTGTGTCGCTCTTTCCCTATGACGAGTTGCGGCACAGCCGTGTGTACACTCTTGTCCCGGTGTTCAAAACGCGTCTCCACGGTGAACCCCCGCACCCGACGGGACACGGGGCTCCGTGGTGCCAGGTCCGCACCCAGAAGATAGTGCGTTTCGTGTTGCGAATGGGGTGTGTCAAACGCCGGTTCAGCCGTTCCAACGTTAGCGTCTTTATTGTCCGTTAGACGTGCCTGTGTCAACCCCGACTCCTTCCCCCACCGGGGAGTCTGCTGTCCATATGTTGGTTCTTTGTTCTTGGGGGCGGTGGGGGTGCACAGAGGCCCGTGCTGCTGGTAGTCTGCCCAAGTCCTCGGGTCTCACTGTGTTTGGCGCACAAGGTGGTGTCCTTGTCTCCTACGTCCGCCTGGGCGCCACCGCCTCGATCTCCCTGTCGGGTGAGCTGTGCGAGTCTCGGAATCTCGTCGAGTCTTTGCCTGCGGTTCCCGGCCCTCTACACCCGGGAAACTCCGTTCTGGTGTCGGTTCCGGACCTCCGCCTCCGTTATTTTCTTAGCCTCGTCTCCGAGCGGGCACTTCCAGCGGCACCTCTCCCCATTCGATGAATTTCCGGTCCGATCTCCACTGCAATCGACGCCCCGGCTTCGGCCTGTACCAACGGCCCGGACTGGCCACGCCGTGAACTGCCTTTCTCACCGTCGGATTCCGATTCCGCTGGTCTCCGCTTGTGCCGCCCGGTCCTGGGCTTCAGTACCCTTCCGAAGGCGATGGGTGTGTAACGGATTACTGATCGGATTTCTAAAGAGGCCGCTTCAACTACGGAGCTCGCCTTCTACGCTGCCGCCATCGTTGGCTGCTGGCCACGCCCCCCAGGCGAGCTATTGTTAATTCTCCCGCGCTGTCTAGCATTGTCAGAGCCTATTCCTGGTTCAGAAGTTGTGTCTTCAGAATTCTGGACTTGTCTGATTTTCAGACAGGCAACTTTCTTTTTCTTAAATTGAGGTTTTGGATTTTGCTGATCTTCTTTTTAGGTCTCGCCTGCGCTCCTTGCCTGCGAGAGACATTGGGATAGATGAAATTTCTCAAAAGAACTTTAAGCCTTGCCCATGGTTTTCACTGGGTAGCGTCATAATTGATGTAAAACCCTGGCTTCCGATTGTTAGCCAGGGCTTTTGGTTACCACCCTGTCCGCATTTTGGACAGCCCCTACGGACATGATGGCCTAGTTTACGGCTGTCGTTACTAACTTTCTTATCAGTGGAGGCGTGTTTTATTACTTTGTTTACTACTCTGGCCAGGCACGGAGCTCACAGGCCCAGGGGGTCACGGGGAGGACAGGGGAATCCCGGCAGACTCTAGTCTTAAGACAAGCGAAATTCCCTCCCTCCCCTCGCTACTCTACCTCCACCCCACCCTCTCTGTTGTTCCTCCCCCTTCCTCGAGTGCTCTGTGGAGCATGCTTACATCTCAGACATATTTTTATTTCAAACTGAATTAAACGTGTGTTTGGGCGCTAGCGGTGCCAAGCATGGAGAGGTTCTTGGCAAATACACAGCGGACAACCCATGACTTATGTATTTTTTTCTCTGTACAGAAGGCCCTTTCGCGACACTCTGTCAGGAAGGGAAAGCTCGGAGCACATTTGGTCACCATATTTAATCTTTACACGTCGTTCGTCACGTATCTGTGATATATAAACCAGTATAATGTGGACCCTTTCTTTTCACGACCTAAACTTACTCACGCGCTTTTTATCGGACTGTTGATAGCACATTTCCATTGTTGCAAAAACATGATATTCATATCTGTTATTCCTTGCCTGGCTGTCTCTTGGTACATTATTCAAAGCAAGTGTTGATTAAAGTAACATTCACACTGAAAATCAAAGCATGAAGTGTGAGTAGTCAAGTGTCTGTCTGTATGTGTACTTGTAAGCGTGTGTGTGTGTGTGTCTGTGTACCCGTGTGTTTGTGTCCGTCCGTATACGCACGCGTTTTACACCGGTGCCTAAGTACCTGGAAATTTAAATATTAGGTTTGCCCTCTGGCTTTTGTCATTTTTGACTAACATTCACCAAATGTTGATTTCACATATGCTTGTAGATGTAAGGGTTGGCGAGAGTTTGACATTGCCTAAATGTGTTTTTGAAGTTCTGGTGTGAAAACTTTAGTGACATTTTATTTCCAGTAGAACACACACAAAGTGAAATTGCCCAAAAATGCCCACTTAAATGTTCCCCAGTTTAGCATTGACAGAGAACTTACTCCGACCTTACGTGCACTTGAAGTCAGTGAAAGTGATCCATTCATTTTAAAGAAAAAATCGTTTTTAGCAAGGTCATGATTTATCTATAAATCGGGCCTGCGAAGAACGACCAAAGTAAAATTCGGTGGGGACAAATTCATGTTCAAGCATTATCAGAATTTATTTGCAAGCACCGTAATTACAAATCTGAAAGAAACAGGTTAGTGTTAGATTCCTTATCCTAGAATATCTCAAGGGGTCAGACTGGATCCGGAAAGATTTTTCGTCAGCAGTACCTTTCCGCGTCGGTAGGCGTTGTCTGCGGCTCCGCGTACGTCGTCTGCATCGTGATTGCCGGGATGACGTCGTCAGAGTACTTAGATGCCGCCCTCATGTGCTGACGTCCGTTCATCTTTTTTCCGCACCAGCAAGCGCAGATCCGGGAAGGGCTAGAACCCTAGTCCTTTTTTGACTAACCTTTTGGCTATTTTGGCTGTTCCTTTTGAGTCGATATCTACTCCTGGTGCCGGTAGGGATGCCTGGATTCAAGCCATGCGACACCGGTCACCGCCTGATGTCGGTGACCGACCCCCACTGCCTGTGTCTCTACTGCCTCGGGGCCAACCACGACGACAAGTCGTGCCCTGACTGCTGGGCCTTGACCTCGAAAGCTAGGCGGGAGTGGTCCTGTAAGCTCCTCAAGATCTGGCAGTCGGCTCCGTGCTGCTCACGGTCACAGTCGAGGGAACGGTTGCGCAGCCAGAGCCCACACTGTTCGTCTGGCTCCAAGTCCTCGCACTCAGGTAAGTCGAGGCACTCTAAGAATAAGTCGAAGAGGCGACATCACTCTTCAGACTCACCTCGCGCGACGCGGCTGAGGGTTCGGGTGACACCACCTGCGCTGCTCCGCTGGAGCCACATGCATCGTATCCAACCCATACCCTCCGGTCCCTGGGCTGCATGCAACGCCGGAGGAGATGCGTGATTTCCTCGTGGCCATGAGGATTCACTTCCATCAGTCGAGGCCCGTCGGCGCGCCTTCGGGTCCCGCAGATCCGACTAAGGGCCCTGGCGGGCTGGGTGCTTCGGCCAGGGCGCCGTCGGGTGCTTCGGCCAGGGCGCCGTCGGGTGCTTTGGCCCCAGCGCGGTCTGGTGCTTCGGCCCCGGCACCGTCGTCTACTTCAGTCCTGACGCCGCAGGGTCCCGGGGGATCCAGGCCTGGATCCCGGTCGACGCCAGTTGACCTCACGACTCCTCTGCTGGCGCCGACCCGATGGTGTCGTTCCCCGCACAGTCTTCAGACGACGCCGTCCCCAGTTTCATTCCGGCGTCGGAGCGGCGCTGCTCGGTGCTGTCTCCGGCATCTGTGGGTGAGCAATTTATCTATGACCCGGGTCCGTCATGTCTGCCTGTTTATCAGGACACAGATGAGGGGGAGGTCTGGGAGGGGTCTGAGGACCCTCCGGGACAGCAGTGCCAGTTAAGGCAGGACTGGGCAGATGAGCTGGGGCAGGCCAGTGGTTTGGATACATCGCCTGGCACTGGGTTAATCTCTCCTCCCTCCGTGCCTATGGAGGAGGGTGCTACCTATGGTGTGGTGTTGCGCAGGGCAGCCAAGGCTTCAGCTCTTGAGCTCCCTGCTGTGGCTGTGAGGACTAGTCTCACCGAGGTGCTTCAACCGCCAGTAAGCTCTTCGAAGCCTATGCTGCCATTCAATGAAGTCCTCACGGACGTCCTGATGGGCACTTGGTCCAAGCCCTCCATAGGGCCCCCTGTGGATCAGAACGTGGCCCGGCTCCGGGCGACCCCTGCTTTCTGTCTGTTCACCCTACCCCTACCCCTATCTATGTCCCAGACGCGTTCTCCACTGCTCCTCCAGA
Source organism: Lissotriton helveticus (assembly GCF_964261635.1). Lineage (NCBI taxonomy): Eukaryota > Metazoa > Chordata > Amphibia > Caudata > Salamandridae > Lissotriton > Lissotriton helveticus. The sequence goes on from NC_136072.1 coordinate 783,759,724, forward strand.
TCGGGATTCCAAAAGGTTTGACCAGTTTGGAAAGAAACTGTTCTCCTCACTGAGTTTGGGGTTGCGGTCTATCAACACAGCTTGCCTTTTGGGCCATTACACCCACTCCTTGTGGGACACGGTTGCGGACATGCTGCCCCAGTGTCCGGAGGAGGCCCAGGCACGGCTCGCCCAAGCACTTGCTGAGGGGCGAGATGCAGCATGTTATTCAATCAGTTGTGGACTAGATACCACGGACTCGCTGGGCAGAGCGATTTCCACGACGGTGGCGCTCCGTCGCCAGGCCTGGCTGAGGTCTGCCAATTTTTAAAGGGATGTCCAGTCCACGCTCATGGACATGCCCTTCGATGGCCGTCGCCTTTTTGGCGACAAAGCAGATAGTGCGCTTGAGCGTTTCAAGGACTCCAGGGCTACGGCCAAGTCCTTGGGCCTGTCGGGCCAGCAGACTTCTGCTTTTTGCCCCTTTTGTGGCCAAGGCAGGGTAACCCCCACACGTTCGTCCAGCCACAGGCTGCAGAACCAACCTCAGCATGGTCGTGGACGTGGGAACCGCCGTGTCGGTGCAGGGGGACAGAGGCCTGGTCAGTCCACATCCACTCCCGCAGCATCTGCCTCAAAGCCTTCCTAACCCAAGCTTTCAGGCCCATTCAACGCCAGTGGGGGGCAGTGTCCGCCATCACCTCCTCCTCTGGCGTACCATCACTTTGGACAGGTGGGTGCTGCAAATCGTCCGAAGGAGCTACTCCCTCCCCTTTGAGGTGACCCCTCCAGCCATGCCACCGCAGTTCCACCGTATGTCGGGGGATCACTCGCAACTTCTGCAAGAGGAAGTTATGGCCCTCTTGGCCAAGGGGGCCATCGAGCACGTTCCCGGGCCAGAAGTAGGATGTGGTTGCTACTCCCACTACTTACTTGTACCCAAGAAGGGCAAAGGAGGCCTACGCCCTATCTTGGACCTCCTGAGCATCAACGGCTTCCTCCGGATGGAGAAGTTCAAGATGCTGACTTTAGCTCGGGTCCTGGCTGCCCTAGACCCTGGAGACTGGATGGTAGCGTTGGACTTACAGGATGCATATTTCTATATCCCCGTCCTGCCGGCCCACCATCCCTACCTGCGGTTCACGAAAGGCCAGGGGCACTTTCAGTTTACCGTGCTCCCCTTTGGCCTCACCAGTGCCCCTCGGGTGTTCACGAAAGTGATGGCGGTGCTCGCAGCTCATCTGCGCAGATCAGGGGTTCCAGTCCTCCCCTATCTCGGCGACTGGTTTTTGAAGGCGGGCTCGCCCCAGGCAGTAGTCTCGCACCTCCAGACTACAGCGGACCTCCTGCATTTGCTGGGGTTCTCCATCAATGTGCCGAAGTCGCACCTGATTCCCTCTCAGAAGCTCCTCTTCATTGGGGCGGTTCTGGACTTGGCGCAGTTTCAGGTTTATCCTCCCGAGCAGCGGGTTCGGGATATTCAGGCTCTGATTCCGATCTTTCAGCCTTTATCCAGAGTTTCGTCAGGTTGACACTGCGGCTCCTGGGGCTGATGGCCTCCTGCATCCTACTGGTGCATCACGTCAGGTGGCGAATGCGGGCTCTGCAGTGGGACCTGAAGTTTCAGTGGGTACAGCATCAGGGCAACCTATCCGACCATGTCCTGAACTCAAAGGGCACTGCGAGACAGTTGCAGGGGTGGCTCACGGACCGCGATTGGGTCAGCGGCAGATCCCTCTCCCTTCCCCAACCGGAGCACATAGTGGTGACTGATGTGTCCCTCCTGGGATGGGGGGCCACATGGGAGAGGCGGAGATCAGAGTCCTCTGGTCTGCGGCGGAGTCCCGGCTCCATATCAACCTTCTGGAGCTGCGGGCGATCTGACTTGCACTGAAGGCATTCCTTCCCTCTGTCCGGGGAAGTGTAGTGCAGGTGTTAACGGATAACACCACTGCCATGTGGTACTGCAACAAACACGGCGGGTGGGGTCGTGGACCCCTTGTCAGGAGGCTCTGCGCCTCTAGACATGGCTGGAACACAAGGGCGTCACCCTGGTGGTTCAACACCTGGCAGGTTCTCTGAATGCCAGGGCTGACTAACTCAGCCGCCTGTGCATGATGGATCACGAATGGCGTCTGAACTCCGATGTGGCGCAAGGTCTCTTTCAGCAGTGGGGAAAGCCTTGGTTAGATCTATTCACCACCGAAGAGAACGCGCAATGTCATCAGTTCTGCTTGTTGGAATTTCAAAGTCGGCACTTGCTCAGCTGTGCTTTTCGTCGCTAGTGGAGCTGCGGTCTGTTGTATGCCTTTCCGCCTCAACACCTTCTGCCCAGAGTGCTGGAGAAGATCTGGCACGACCGGGCCCAAGTCATCCTTGTGGCTCTGGATTGGGCACGAAGATACTGGTATCCTGAGCTACTCAGCATGTCAGTTGATGCCCCGATTCGTCTGCCTCTTCAGGAGGACCTTCTGTCGCAGCAACAGGGGACGGTCCTCCACCCGAACTTGTCCAGTCTCCACCTACATGTGTGGAGATTGAGCGGTGACAGCTGAGGCCATATGACTTGCCTCCTGAAGTCTGATGTGATTCTGGCAGCCAGGCGTCCCTCCACCAAAACGGTATACGCCTGCAGGTGAAACAAATTTGTGGCATGGTGCACAGCAAAGGCTGTGGATCCACTTTCTGACCCCCTTTCAAAGGTTCTCCTCTTCCTTCTTTCTCTTGCCCAGCAGGGCTCTGCTCTGGGCACTATCAAAGGCTATCTCTCGGCCATTTCAGCCTTCTTAAGGCTTCCTGATCAGCCTTCTCTTTTCAAGTCCACGGTTGCAAATAGATTCTTGAAGTGCACACACACACACGTTTTCTCCTGGTCCCTTCGTGATGCCTCAGTGGGACTTGAACCTTGTAATGACTTATCTGATGTGCGCTCCCTTTGAGCCACTTCCTAACTGTCCTCTTCATCTTCTGACTCTTAAAACTGCATTCCTGGTTGCCATCACCTCTGCCAGGAGAGTGAGCGAGCTCCAGGCTCTGCCTTCTAAGCCTCCTTTCCTCTCTGTCCATCCGGACAAAGTTGTTCTGAGGACTCGTCCTTCTTTCCTGCCAAGGTAGCTACTGCCTTTCACATCGGGCAGTCCATCACCTTGCCCACCTTCTTTCCGCATCCCTCAAAAGAGGAAGAGCGCTCCACGGTCTGGACCCAAAACGTGCGCTCTCCTTTTATCTAGGCCGCACGCGGCAGTTCTGGGTGGACGACCAGCTCTTTGTTGGTTACATGGGCACTAAGTAGGAACGGGCGGTGTACAAGCGGACCATCTCTCGGTGGGTCGTTTTATGCATCATGTTATTCCTTGGCAAAAAAGGAGCCTCCTGTGGAGCTGCGCGCCCATTCCACTCGGGCCACGGTGGCTACTACTGCCCTGGGTGGGGGGAGTCCCCTTGCAGGACATCTGTCAGGCAGCTACGTGGGCCTCATTGCACACGTTTGCTAAGCACTACTGCCTGGACAGCCAAGTCCGGAGAGATGGTTTTTTCGGCCGTTCCGTTCTCCAGGACTTTCTGGTGTGATCTTGGTTCGCAGACCCACCTCCGGGGTTGGTATTGCTGGGGTATCTATTCTAAGGTAAGGAATCTAACACTAACCTGTTTCTTTCAGATGCACAAGTTACTTACCTTCGGTAACGATGTATCTGTAAAAAAACAGTAGTTAGTGTTAGATTCCTTACCGCCCCACCCATCCCCCCCACTCTGTGAACCCATATCTAGGGTTAAGGTATCTCCCTTTGAGGGCCCTAGTTGTATGGCACCAGTGTCAGTTTCTTGCATGGCTCTGCGTTCATGGTGCGGAAAGCTATGTACAGAACTGACGTCAGCTCGCGAGGGCGTCTAAGTACTCAGACGACCTCATCCCTGCGATCACGACGCCGAAAATGGACGCGGAGCCTCAGATGACGCCGACCAACGCACAAGGGTACTGCTGACGAAAAATCTTTCCGGATCCGGTCTGACGCCTGGGGATATTCCAAGGTAAGGAATCTAACACTAATTACTGTTTCTTACAGATATATCGTTACCGAAGGTAAGTAACTTGTGCAATTGGGCCACACTTCAACTCTTCATTACAGAGGAAATGAGCCACAGGCTAGATATATATTTACTGCTGCAAATATAGGCCCAGACCAAGAAATTTGCATATTCTTAAACAAATGTACACTCGGATCAACAAATGTACATTCCACAGTCACTGTACTACATCACATTCACAAAGACCAGACAAAGTGAAGGCACCATAAAAGAAGCCATATATAAGCTACACCATTAAACAGGCACACGACTCGAGATTGTGGAAGGAATGCAAATGCAGCAGTGCATTGTGCAGCATAAATCGTCTTATTAATGGATATTCACTTTTTTCTTGAAAAATACAATTCTCAAATGGAGCAAAGATTATTTTTGACAAATATGATTTCAAAGTAATGTGTCAGTTAAGGTGCTAACAAAAATATTTTAAAACCCTTTTAGTAGTTACTAATGTACCCCATGATATGGCACAATGTATTACTTGGTCTGAGTTGCCATTTTTTAATGGCCTAAGGTTGTATGATTTTTTTTAACTACATTCACTAATATATTTTAATATTTTTGAGACCACCATGAAGTGCTCTGGTCTGCTTCTATTGTAACTGTGTTACATGCACATTACAATGATTTTAATACATTTTTTACACAACATAAACAATATAAAAAAACTGTGTAATTTTCAATGCTAATAACTCAAAACAATGTCACTGCAAGACCTATTGCATTGTACATTCTTGTTTAGAAGGAAGTAAAGTCTTGAGTGCGCTGCTTGTCTCGGGACTGTGCGCGCTCCTCTCTGTGTTCTGACCGTCCTTCTCTTTCGTAGCCTTTGTTCCAGCCCTGAAAGGAACGAGAGGAACGTGTATCATTGTCCTGACACCTGTCAGGTTTTTTAATATTATCCCTATTCCTGAGGTTATACCCGTTTTCAGAGGGCTCCTGTTGAGGAGGCCTACCTCGGGACTGAGATCTCTTATCTTTAGAGTTTTCTTTTTTATCCCACTTCTTTTTTAGAAACAGTTGGTGTTTGTTTGGAAGTGTCCTCAGAACAGCCCGGTAGTTGAGGTTTTAATTCCCCCCCCAACTATCTCTGCCTAATTCTGCATATGCAGTTTCAATTATTTTGGGTAGTTCAGTCTCCTGAATTAACGGGCCGACCACCCTTAGGTGTGGGCGGAATGCCACTGATGAATGAATGAATGAATGAATGAAAAATATTTATAGAGCGCACGATGGCCAAACGGCTTCCTGGCGCTGGAAGCTCTGAAGAACCGAACAGACAGGGCCAGGAGGTTTAGCAGGGGTAGGCCAGGGCAAACAGAAAAGTTTTCAGCGCTTTACGGAAATGAGAAAAAATAGGGATCGAACGCATAGAAAGAGGAAGAGAGTTCCAGAACCGGGGGGCAAGAACAGAGAAACGGGTTCCACCAGTGCGAGATTTGTGAAAGCGGGGAACAGTGAGGAGGGCAGAAGATGATGAACGGAGAGTGCGGGCAGGGGTGTGACGGGAAATCAAAGAATTGATGAAAGCCGGTGCAGAGTGATCAAGGGCCCGGTAAACAAGGCACCCTAGTTTAAACAGAGATCTCTGCAAAATGGGCAACCAGTGAAGGGATTTGAGGACGGGAGTGATGTGATGGGTTTTGGGCAAATGAAAGATGAGACGGGCGGCCTGGTTCTGGATAGCTTGTAAGCGGCGGGTTTCATAGGCAGGGATGCCAGCGAACAAGCTATTGCCATAATCAAGGCGGGAAGTGATAAGGGCGGAAATAATAATTTTAAGGGAGTCGAGAGAAAAAAAACGAGAGATTTTCCGGATCATTCGGAGGGAAAGAAAACAGGAGGACACCACGGCACTGACCTGGCCATGCATGGACAGGTCCTGTCTGACCTTGATGCCCAGAGTTTTAACAGAGGGAACGGGGGTGGGAGGGGGGCCAAGGATGGGAGGCCAGAAAGCAGGGGACCAGGGACTGGATGAGCCGCCAATCAGGACAAGCTCAGTCTTATCTGGGTTGAGCTTGAGGTGATTGGCGCTCATCCACCCAGAGATAAAGACCATGGTGGAGTGAAAAAAGGATAGAGAGTGAGAAGTAGAGGAAAGATCAAAGACGAGCTGGAGGTCGTCAGCGTAGTTATACACAGAGACCCCCAGCTCAAGAAGAGAAGAGATAAGAGGGTGAATATAGAGGTTAAAGAGAAGGGGAGAGAGAGAGGAACCTTGGGGGACCCCACAGGGCACCGGGAGGGGAGAAGCAGAGAAGCCGGGAAGGTGAACGGCTTGAGAACGCCCTGTCAGGAAAGAGGTGATCCAGGAGAAGGCAGAACCTCGTATGCCCGCTGCGCTGACACGGTCCAGAAGAATGTTATGGTCGACCGTGTCAAACGCAGCGGACAGGTCGAGGAGGATCAGAGCTTGAGGGGAGTTGACGTCGGCCTTGGCCTTAAGCTCGTCGAGGACGGCCAACACCACGGTTTCGGTCGAATGACCCGAGCGGAAGCCAGCTTGGTGAGAAGCCAGAAGCTGGCTCTGCTCAACATAAACAGAGAGACAGGAAGTAACATAAGACTCAAGAATTTTAGCCAGATAAGGGAGAAGAGAGATAGGTCTGAAGTTAGAGGGAAGAGAAGAGTCGAGACCAGGTTTTTTAAGAATGGGGGAAACAATAGCAGATTTGAATGAAGAAGGGACCAAACCAGTGGAAAGAGAGGCATTAAGGAAAGAGAGAGGGGTATCAGGACAGGAAGAGAAGAGGGTTTTAAGAATACGGGCAGGGGCACAATCAGTGGGGGAACCAGACTTGATTTTGGTGAGCAAAGCTAGGAAAGAGTCCAAAGGGAGGGGGGGAAAAGAGGAGAAGGAGGATTTAGGCGCAGGGGAAGCAGAGTGAGGAGGAGTAAAAGGAGTGACCAAGATGTTAGATTTGATTTTTACAATCTTCTCGATAAAGAAGTTGTTAAGAGTAGAGCAGAGGGCCTGGGAGGGAGTGAAGGGAGGGCAAGCACGGTCAGAGGTGGCCAAGTTGTTTACCAAAGAAAAAATTTCTTTAGCTTTGTTGGCCGAGAGCGCCACTTGTTCAGAAAAGTACTTGGTCTTAGTGGCCAGAATGGCCTGCTTGTACTCTTTAAGAAGGGTTTTGTATTTGGCCTTATGGTCAGGGCAGTAGCTGCGGCGCCAAAGGCGCTCTGAGCGTCTAAGCTCCAGTTTAAGAGTCTTGAGCTCCGGGCTAAACCAACGGTGAGCCTCATGAGGGCGGATGGATTTGACTAGCTTGAGGGGGGCTACTAAATCACATGCAGAAGAGAGCCAATTACCAACTGATGCTGCTTCCCCTTTAATATTAGCTAGTATTATGGCCGACACCTGTTCGTAGTTATTTAATAACTTCATCCGTAAGTTTAGGGCAGGTTCTGCTCCATAGTCATTTTGTATTTGTCTTAATACATCTGGTATTACTGCTAATGAAGTTGGAAAAACTAAAGATAGAAGACCTGAATACTCAATTATAGAAATTGAAGCCCCAACTAAATTTAGATAATCTCAAAGTAAGAGAACAGGCCAAAATAACTCAATGGTTAACCAAAGCTGTAGAGTCAACCATTCCACTCTCAAGGAGCAAACGAGTTTCGGGGACCCCACCAGCCCTGTGGTTCTCCGAAAGGCTTAAATTAGAAAAAAGTAAATGCAAAAAATTGGAACGGAGTTGGAGGAGAGACTATGATAGGGAAAAGAAGGAAACCTATAAACAAGCTCTGAAGGCATACCATCTGCTATGTAAGATAACTAAGGGGGATTTCACCAAAAGAACTATTCTTGAAGCCCAAAATAATTCTGGAACCTTATTCAAAGTCCTAAATGATCTAGCAGGGGCCGCCCACCAACCAGAACCGCCAACATTATCTACATCACAGTGTAACGACCTTGCGAAAAAAATTTGTGACAAAATTGCTAATATTCATTTATCCCTTGAAAATGAGGAGGCCCAACATCTTTCCCCGAAGAGAACCCTGAATCCCATGGTGAGGATAGACCCTCCCGGGAATCAATTGTCGAACTGGAAACACCTAGACCTACAGTCATTTACAGAAATACTTAACAGCATTAAATCTGGTTCCCCAAATGATCCTATTCCAGCTGACATTTTTAAACAACTTGACCCTGACATACTTAACTTCGTTAGAGTATTGCTAAACGCATCCCTAGAGGAAGCGATACTACCGGCGACATGGAAACATGCGATGGTAGCACCGTTGTTGAAAAAAGCAGGCAGCGACCCGGAGACACTGTCAAATTATAGACCGGTATCACTGCTTCCTTTGTTTTCTAAAATTCTAGAGAAACATGTAAACAAGCAATTAGGGGAATTCATAACCACCAACAAGCTATTACACCCATCACAGTCATGATTCCGAGCAGGGCACTCGACAGAATCCACCCTACTAGGAGTTACAGAGGCTATCCGTCAAACGTTAGATCAGGGGTGCACGGTGGCACTCATTCTTCTTGATTTGAGTGCTGCATTTGACACGATATCCCATGAAACACTACTAGAAACTTTGGAGGGAATAGGTATAAAGGGTACAGCATTGAGATGGCTTGACATTTTTTTAACTGACAGGTCTTATCCGGTATTTTCTAAAAACAACACCTCCGAGATTTTAACTTCCCCACATGGAGTTCCTCAAGGGTCAATCATGAGTCCCCTGTTATTTAATATTTATATTGCCCCTCTTGCGTGCATTGCAGACACACTTGGTCTGACAATATTTTCGTACGCAGACGATACCCATCTGGTATTCTCCTTGTCATCAACTGATAAAAAGAATCCCTCCTCCCTTCATTCCGGATTACAGAGCATGGCGCAATGGATGCACTCCAAGAAATTAAAACTAAATGGAGACAAAACCGAATTACTCTTATTCGGGAACCAGAAAGATCTGTGGGGTCCAGTGTATTGGCCGGCCGAAATGGGGCCGCTCCCGAGAGCCGTAGCGTCAGCTCGTAATTTAGGAGTAATAATAGATGACAATTTGACAATGCGTACTCAGGTCACGAAAACGGCATCAGTCTGCTTTGTCATTCTCAAATGGTTGAGGAAAATTTTGTGGCAACTTCCGGAAGGGGCACAGAGAACTGTAGTGCAAGCATTAATTGGGTCAAGGCTGGACTACGGGAACATTTTTTTCCTACTGGCCAACAAGGAAATTACACGTCGACTTCAGGTCGTGCAAAATGCGGCAGCGAGGATACTTCTCCATCTACCTAGGCGAGCACATGTATCGGAACATCTACAAAAACTTCATTGGCTCAAGATAGGCAACAGAGTAAAATTTAAAGCGTTATGCTTTATGCATAAAATAAAAACAGGAGAAGCACCAACTTATCTGTGTAAACTGGTCCATAAGTACACCCCGATCCGGAACCTCCGGTCTATCCACCAGGAGAGATTTGATGTCCCTAGATTCAGGCGTGCAAGACAAGGAGGACGTTCCTTCGGATATATGGCACCAGTACTATGGAATTCAATCCCGCTCACTCTTCGCCTGAAAACTAACTACATGAAATTTAGGAAAGGAGCTAAAGCATGGCTTTTTAACCAAGAATGACACCTGAACATATGACCCTATGGAACAGTTATGATCCAAGGCGCCGGGAAACCCTCAGGGTAGCTGTTGCGCCATACAAATGGAATGAATAAATAAATAAATGTATAATGAAGAAATACCATGAGTTCTGGTATATATGGCAGAAAAGACTGTACTCCAAGAGGTACAATCCTCTAACTGTGGCGAAATCCCCATGGGCAAACAGAGTGTTCACATTCTGTGTTTTTCAAATGGTGTTGTATTTGGGAATAACGCTTCTAACTGGGGTTTTTCTGAGCTACCCAGAAAGGCATTTGTCCATGTTTTGTGAGCACTTTGCCCATTACCACGTGTAATGTTTGTGGAGCTGCAGTAGGTGTAATTACTGTAGGTTGGACCGCTAGTATCCTTAAGACAAAGTTGTCATGTTTCTGTAGTGTTTTATCAACTCTTTGACTTGAACAAGTAGTTCATCACCTGGCATTGTGTCAATGTCTGGATGTGGTGCATAGGTCACTAATATCGGCCATGTTGCTCCTGGTCTTCCTAAAGGACCGAGCCTTGCTATTGTTCTTGCATGGGGTAGGGCGCCAATACACCAGAAAATATGTTCCTGGGTAGGTAAGCGGAATCTCAGTCTCCTAAAACGGAGTGTAAACCGCTGGAACTTCTTCATGTGTGTAATAATGAAAGGTTTTTGTTACAGCATCTGCTTCTGGGAATGTAACCCATGAGTAGAATACTTCTGTTTTGAAATCTTGATGTGCCTCTATCACGAATATTACTACACCTCCTCTCGGTGGTAACCCATGTTTGAGTAGTTTGACTGTAAGAGTTGGTCTTACTTTTGGTGCAATATATATTGCATCTACATCTACCTCACCAGACCTATTAAGTCCCTGGGCTAGATGGTTTAAATCTTCCTCTTGTTCAACCATTGTCTTTTAGAACGCAGGCTAATTTTTCCACAGAAGTTTATGAAAGGTTTTATGCACAATTTTGGGAGTTTTCCCTTCAAGCTTGATTAACCAACAGCCAATACATAGGATATGTCGCCTACTCAGCTGTGGGGGGAGTTTTTCCCCCACTTACTCCAGATGTCTCTGGGTTTTGTAAGTAGGGTCTCTGAGAATTAGCATGACTGAGCTACTCCGATTCTACTGTTGAGTAAGTGCGCCATGTATTTACCATGTTAGGCAAACCATATTTGACATGTTGTGTGCCATTAGACCACGTTGGGCGCCATTAGACCACGTTGGGCGCCATGTAGTGTAGTCACAAAAAGTACCCGGTCATGCAAGACCTACGACGTTTATGGATAACATATACTGTGGGTCAGGTGGCAGACTGACTCTGTACACACCCGCTGCATATATTAGCCTATTATTCGCATTAGCTAGCTCGCAGTGCTACTAAAATATTCTGTTCTCAGAGAGATTATGTTTTGCAACCTTAGAGCACAATAATCTCAAGACTCGTGGAAACAAGATATCACTTTTCACCCAATCGCTCGTGCTTGCTTGTTTTTACTCTCAGACAGATAGAGAAGGAACTGTTGAACGTGTTTACAATAAGAATTTATTTACTGTAGTTCTTCTAATGTAGAAGAAGTGCACGGTTACAACTGTAACACAGTAGCACAGATATAGAACCAGCAGTACAGTGAATAAGAAGAAATAGTATTGTTCTACCATTTTGTAACAGTCATGAACCTATACATGAATATAGAATTCATTTATAAAATAAAGTGTGTACTCCTAAGATGCCTGACTAGATGTACCTAAGTGTACCTAGCATGTGAGTAGATGCTAGTGAGCCTAAGCCTAAGAGCCAAGAATCCTGCTAGGCTTTAGTTAAACCCCCATACCGAAATAGTGAGAGTGTGGGACTTTGTCCTGGACACCCCGCAAGGGATCATTAGACCACTGTCAGCTGGAGAGATGTCATGTCAGAGCTGCAGCGTCTCCATTCAGTGTGTCGGCCATGAAGTCTAGGTTCCCTTGTGCTTACTGATAGCAAGAGGTGCTGTATTTATACAGTCTATGTGCGTATGTTCCCCATTGTTTAGTATGAGGATGATGTTGGGGATTAAACCTTGTGCGTCGATGGGAGAGGTGAAGTGGACCTCCTGTAGAATGTACTCATAAATTATTCATATGTACTAAGGATGACTTCTTAGCAATATCGATCGGGCAGAACCCACCCTCGTCATGAACTAGGTGAAAGGTTTAGTCCATAAAAGGCTGTAGACCTTATAAGGCATCATGTCCATACAAGGCAGTCTGTCCTTATTTGGAGTTATGACCTTACAAGGCTTGTTCATATGAAATGACGGGGAGATGATGTAGGGAAAGTGTACGATGTTCCCTGGACCTATATCCGGGTACTGATATAAAATATAACAGTACTTCTGTTATTTAAAATAAGTCATGGCAAAAGGACATCCCATCTCCTGAGATTTTCAGGGATTCCCATGATCATATCTTTCACACTTTTGTTCAATCTCTCAACTAAACAATTGGTTTGTGGGAGATCTGAAGTAGTGAACTTGTAAATTATGCCACATTCATTCCACATTGACTTGGGTAGCCAGACGTAAAGTTACTACACGTCTGTTTCCACCTCCTTAGGGGAACCTACTCTTGTAAAAATACTTAAGAGGGCTCTGGCAACTGCAGGAGCAGTGACAGTCCTAAGGGGTATAGCTTCAGGGTACCTGGTGGCATGATCCACTACCACCAGTATGTGCCTGTTCCCTTAGACTGGAGGGTCCAGGGGGCCTACAACAACAACCCCTACGCTTTAAAAAGGATCCCGAACCATTGGAAGTGGAATTAAGGGGGCCTTTTGGTGATTACCTGCTTTGCCACTGGCTTGGCAGGTAGCGCAGGAGTTACAAAACTTCTTTCCCTTCTTAGACATGTTTGGCCACTAGATGTGGCAGATTAGCCTACTCCAAGTCTTGCTCTGGCCAAGATGCCCAGCTGGGGGGATGTCATGGGCCAAGGAGCGTACAAACTCTCTGAACTGCTGAGGCACTACCACTCTCCTAGTGGCACCAGCTTTGGGTTCTCTGACCTCGGTGTACAGAAGTCCTTTTCCCAATTGGTCCTGAGTGAGCCACTGACCTCTCCCTGTTCCTCTGCAGCATCTTGCTGTCTTAGGCTTTCAAGAGTTGTCCTTGGTACAGCCCTTCCCTAGATGGTCCCCCTGGCCTAGGAGCTCTGGTGTGTAGAGTTCAAGACCCTGGGGTTCAGTTCCCTCTGGGCCTGACAGTTCTCATACTTGAGGAGATGGGACCTGATCTTGTAGCTTTTCAGAAGCTGGCTTTCCATACTTCCTAATAATCAAATGGGGAAGGATCACTTGTCCTGCATGAACCAGGGTATGCAGGAAATGGAACAATTGTCTCCAGTAAAAAACCCTCATGCACGTGTTGGGAAGTATGGCTAGCGGTATATCTTGGTTCTCCGCTCTTCATACACGTGTGTGCATAATCATAGGGTTAGTTTGTTAGTATGCAGCCTCCACCAGGAGGATCTTACCCTTGGTTGATAACAGTAGTGACCCAGTGATGTGGACAGTGTTTAATGTTAAAATTTACCCGGATAGCCAGAAGGAAAATTTTATTAGATCTGGGTTCGGGTAAATCCCAAAAGGGGATGCTCTATACAGTGCGTTCTATTGAAAAAATTAGGTTTTTCAGGACGTACCAGCATTAATGTAACAATAAAAAATGGAGGGTTGGGACACTCTTTCAGACTCCAGCGCCTCTTTTTGACCCTCGATGTTGCTCTGTGTTTGAGTTTTTATGTACACCCATTCATGTATTCGCAACATGGCTGCATGGGATCTTAGCTCTACATCAGCCCTTGCTGAGAGCTCAAGATTATTCCCTAAAAGACATTCAACAGGAATTGCAGAGGACACAACCACCTTCTTTTGGCCAGTACCCCTCCCCACTCCAAGGACACCATAGCCATGGAATGAACCTTGGTTAAATTATCAGCATTGGTGACTGGTAAGTTATCCTTAGGTTACCCACTCGTTAACTTTGGGGGGGGTGAGGGGGGGGTGGATTAGCAACCCCTTTGTTTTCATCACCCCTTCCAATTAGACTTCTTGTATACCCTAGTCTTGACCCGGTGGTCAACCTTTTCCCCCCAATTCTTGGGGAGAGACTGGATCTAGGCCCATCAAGTACTGATGCAATTTTTCAGAAAGTTACTTAACAGATGCTCTTTCATAATAAGATTATAAAGCCCATTGCACTTGTTGTAAATAAGCGTTTACGAAGCATCTGTTCCAAAAATAAGTCTTTTATTCAGAGTCTCAACTGATCCACATCGCTCTTGCAGCCTGCCTTAGCTGAGCCCTGCAACATTCCCAGGCAAGCTCACAGGCAACTGTCCGCAGGAAGGAAGGTTCTAAAGGGACAGGGGCATACTATTTTATATAACTATCATACAACTCATCTTCCATCTAACTATTTTTAATAAAACAAAAGATCTTAAATAACTTTAGAAACAATGTGAAGGGAAGCATAACAAGACTTGGAAGAAGGGGGAAACAAGGGGAACAAACAGTGACTCGATAAAGAACGGACAAAGCTTAAGCCTTGATAAGTGGATAATTGTATAGTCTTCTTGCCAATGTGGTGTTAAGATTAGCTTCTTTGATGCTATTCTTGCAGGGCGTCATCCACACTAAGATTCGATGAGTTGACACAAGAAGGCATTGTAGTAGCATCGTGTTTCACCAGTCCATGCTCCAGCATTAACCATTTTCCATTATGACAACATTCTTTTTGGCAATAGCAATACGCATTGGTTCAAAGTACTTTCCTCCCTTGCTCAATGGTTTTTGGACCCGTACCCAGTCACCAGCTTTCCAGGGTTCATGTACCATGTTTTACATCATAATAATTTGTATACTTAGTCTGATGTTGAGCAATTTTTCCCTTGACTTGATGAAAGTTGTGTTCCATTCTAAGACCTCCTCCCAACCAACAAGGAAGTAGTTTAGTGCTGGGCTTCTTGAACTTCATTGCAGAAAAGGGCGAATATTAGTGACAGAATTGCGAGTAGTATGATATGCCCATAACATATCTTGAATCGCCCCTCCACATTTAAATGATTAATCCTAGCCAATTGAATGCACTCCTTGACCATACGATTAACTCTCTCTACTAGGCCGTAGATCCTATGACAATATAAAGCACATCTGAGATGCACTATCACTATACACATAACATGGACGGGAATGTGCTACAGGAACTTCTCACCTCAATGGCAACCAAAATGCATTTGAGTGTGGAGGAAGGGACGATTGCATATACCAAATGGGAATGCCTACTGTAAACTAGCTCCAGCTATTAGTATTATTCCTAAGAGATCATCCCCTTTCGCTCCATGGTTTACATAAGAATTGAAAAATTAAAAACTCAAGTGTAAACGTCTTGAGCGCACTTGGAGGAAAAGAATATAAGGAAACCGAAAAGAAGGCCTATAAAAATAGCCTACTGAACTATAAGCAACTTCTGATTACCACTAAACAAAATTTCTTCGCCAGTTAAATAGATTTGGCTAAAAACTCGGCCAAAGAACTGTTCAGAACAGTTTCAAATTTGGCATCTCCGCACCCAGCTACAGTTCAGTCAGGAACTTTGCGAAAATATTGCCAATTTCTTCTTGAACAAAGTGGGAGTTATCTTCTCGGTGCATAATAGCTCTAGGGCAGTAGGAAGTATCATAGGGAAGGAGGACCATAAGCTCCCCAAAGTATCCCCCTGCATCCTTTACAGATTTGAGGCCTTATCCACGGACCAAATGCGCAGCCTTCTCGAAGCGGTTAGATCAGGGTCACGGTATGACCCTTGCCCGGTGGCCGTGGCCAAATTAGCTGTGGAACCTATCACCCTGGCACTCGTGTCCGTTTTCAATGATATGATCGATACTGGCCATTTTCCCAAGCTTTGGAAGGTGGCATCCATTTTACCCTACTGAAAAAACCTAATCTGGACCTGAGTGACCCCAACAGTTTCCGCCCTATTTCACGGCTCCCTCTACCAGCAAAATTGATAAAAAAGCATTAAACACACAGCTGAGCGCCTTTCTTCAACAGACCCAAGCTCTGGATCCGACTCAATATGGCTTCGGATGAGGTCATAATACGCAGTCATCTCTTATAAAACCAACAGATAATATTAGGAAAGCAGTTGACCAAGGCGGAAAGGCTGCCTTGATCCTATTTGATTTATCCGCGGCCTTTGATACGGTCCATCCTGATCTTTTGATGGGCCGATTAAGGTCAAGCGGAATCCAGGACAAGGCATGGAAACTCTTGCAATCCTTTCCTACGGATAGAGTGCAAGTGGTATCCCTGGGCAAATATCAATCAAAACCCTTTGCTCTGCCCTGCGGTGTTCTACAGGGGTCATCATTATTTATTTATTTATTTATTTATTTTATTCGATTTATATAGCGCGTTATACCCTGGGGTCTCTAAGCGCTTGTCCAAGTAGCACCGCTAAATTCCTAAGTGAGCACAAACAGACAGATTCCTAGATTGGTACAGCCGGCCTTATAACCCCACCCAGGCTTCCTGACATAGGGCAGTTTTCAGCTTCTTCCTGAAGGCCATCAGATTGGACTCCCTGCGCAGATCGATCGGCAGATTATTCCACACTACAGGGAGAGTATTTGAAATCGCACGACCGCCCACCGTAGCTAGTCTGGCGCGTGGTTGGGTGAGACGAGAGGCATCAGCAGATCTTAATGCCCTGCCCGGTATATATGGGGTTAGACGGGTCTTGATGTATCCTGGGGCCTTGCCATAGAGTGACTTGTGAGCAATGCATAGCCCTTTAAAGAGCACCCTCTGTCTCACCGGCAACCAATGTAACTCGCGCAAGAGTGGGGACGCGTGCAAATTCCTGGGTTTCTTAAAGATGAGCCTAGCGGCGTCGTTCATCACCACTTGGAGTTTAAGAAGTTTTTGGGGCAATCCTATATAGAGCGAGTTGCCATAATCCAACCTTGATAGTATCATTGCGGAAACCGCCTGTCTCAAGGTTGAAAATGACAATAGGGGTGCGATTTTCCTGAGTTGACGTAATAGTCCAACACAGGTTCCGACCACCATACTAACTTGCTTCCGCATGGATAGCTTGTCATCCACATGAATGCCTAGACTTTTAACCGTCACTGCAGGTACTGGGGGTGGACCAAGTTCTAAGGGCCAAAACCCATCATGCCAAGGGCTGCCCGCCAAAGTGATAGGTAAAACCTCTGTCTTGTCAGGGTTCATTTTTAGAGAGTTTAGTGACATCCAGTTAGTTATATGCTTAAGGATGTTTTGCAACCTTGTGGACACCCCAGGGACCTCATCCATTTGGATGAGGATTTGGGTGTCGTCAGCATAGTTGTATACCTGACAATCCATTTGATTGAGGAGGGCAATCAATGGTTGTAAATATATGTTGAATAGCAACGGCGACCGGGCTGACCCCTGCGGCACTCCACACGATGTTGACATTGCTGTGGAGACTAATTCACCCAGCTGCACTCTTTGCGTCCTTCCTGACAAGAAGGAGGCAAACCAGGTGAGAGCTGTGCCCTGGATGCCAAAATCTCTCAACCGCGACAATAGTTGTTTATGACACACGGTGTCAAACGCCGCAGAGAGGTCTAGCAGCACCAGGCATCTTCCTGTCCGCCCTACTCCTAAGCTCACCTAGAATAGATAGCATGACCAATTCCGTGCTGTGATTCGCACGGAATCCCGATTGATTCTGTTCCAGCAGGCTGTTCCTTTCCAGATGATCCGAGAGGCAGGGGAGTACCTGCTGCTCCAACACTTTGGCCAGGAAAGGGATCTGAGATATGGGTCTAAAATTTTTCATGCATTTCACATCTGCCCCAGGTTTTTTTTGGCAGAGGAACTAAGCGTGCTTCCTTGAAGGCCAGCGGAACCTTTCCTGATGCTAAGGATGAATTCAAGAGTGTTAGGACCTCCTCCTCCATTCCTGGCAGCGCCAGTTTGAATATTTCCGGAGGACAAGGATCAGTCTGGGATCCAGATTTTACTCGTCCTATGAGCTGTGACAGTCCCTCCTTCGTAATCAAGGGTAGGGTGTCTAGAGGGCTGTCCACCCACTTCTTAACCAGATTAATCTGTGGGGGGCAGTCATGTAAGGGAGCGCCAGCGATCTCGGAGAGTAAATCAGTTATTTTGCCGGTGAAAAAATCCTGAAATCTCTGGCAATCCTCCCAAGTGAACTCCGGCCTCTGTTCTTTCGTTTTCCTGAGTTCATTTAGTACCCTAAAGATTTCTTTCTGTGGGTCTGTAGCTGTGATGATTCTTTCTTCATAAAACTCAGCCTTCCTGGCTATTATAGCACGCTTATAGGTCGCAAGTTCCATTAAGTAGAGACTTCTCGCCTTGATATCATAGGCTCTGCGCCAAGCTCTTTCCGTCCTGCGCAGAACCCTCTTCTTCTCCCTAAGAGAGTCGTTATACCAGGGAGATCCAGAGCCTCTATTCACTAGATTGACCCTTCGTGCTGGCGCTACATGATCAGCCGCCTTTCGAAGTCTAACGTCCAGATCATTAAGGAGAACATCCGGATTCTTATCACCCGGGTTCAAGGGTGGATTCGCTAGGAGATATGCCACCATTCTATCTCCATTGACATTTTTCCATTTTCTCACCACCCTCTGCCCCTTTACGGGTTTACTTTTTTGTGTGATTATCAGGAGGTCTCCTTTCACAAGGTAGTGGTCCGACCAGACACAAGGCGTCGCACTCGGCGACCCCTGTGCCGGAAGTGTCGTCCACACCAAGTCCAACATGTGGCCTTTCACATGTTTAGGGCTTTTTACTTGTTGGTCTAACCCTAGCGTTAGCAAAGCTTCATCAATCTGGCTTGCCTGCCCTTACTTGGGGCGGAGTTCCCAGTGGTTGTTGAAATCCCCTAATATGACCATATTGTCGTATCTTGAACGTAAATCCTGCACGAGGTTCACGAATAGATCTGGGAACTCCGGCTTACCCCATGGAGGGCGGTACACCACCAAGACTATCAAACAGTCCATCCCTCGCCTCAGTTTGACTCCAAGCACCTCCGTCCCCCCCAGATTTTCTGCCAGGATTGTTTCTCCTCGCATCCGATCTTTAAAAAATAAGGCTACTCCTCCGCCTTTCTTCTCGCCTGTTCTATTACAACATAGAACCGAGAAGTTTGCCGGTAATGCCGCCACGAGATCTGGTAACGAGGTATCCTCTAACCACGTCTCTGTGACTCCTAACACGTCAAACTCCCCGTCCTCCAGTAAAGAGTGCACCTCAACGTTGTGTTTTTGGAGGGAGCGGGTGTTTAACAAGCCATAATGCATGACCTCTACTTGGTGCGTTTGATAACCTCCAGGCCCATTATCTGGGACCCTCCATAAACCTTCCTGTCGGAGTAAGGCTGCGCTCCCCTCCTCCAGAGGTATCTTACCACAGTTTAATAGCTGTAGCTCCGCTCTAGCATAGTTAACACGCCGGCCAGGGGTCCTGGCCCCGGGTCCCGTCTGGTCACGGATGGGCACAGATGGGCTCGCTCTGGCGAGCCTCCGGCGTGCCCACGGCGCGCCCGCTGCACGCTTGCATGGCCAGGTTTAAATGGGCTCCTGTGAGCCTGTGGCGTCAGGCAGCAGCTAGCCTGCTGACCAAGATGTCTGCCGCAACCGGCGCTACCACTGCCTCTTCCAAGATGTCCCCTCGTCCAGCAGCGCAACTAAAGGGCCGCTGTAACAGCGGTGAGTCTTCCAATTAGGGTGCAAGCAATGTCCTAGCGAGCCCCGTTTCCCCACAATCGTACGGCGCAATTAAAACGGCAGAAGCCGAAAAGGAAATGATTCCCTGCAATAGTACGGCGCAGTTAAAACCGAAGCCGAAAAGGAAATTACTCAAAACAAAAATAGAGACGCGACCAAGATTGCGTTATTAAGCAGCGTCTTAGGTTTTTAAAAGAATGTGCCCGTTTGTCTGCGGGAATCGCAGTGCTTACCTATCATTGAGCCCTACTTTGTTCAATGTTTGTTTCTTCCCTGGCCCCTATTATTAACACCTTTGGCTTTGATCTCACCTCCTATGCGGATAACACCCAAATTGTGGTGTCTCTGCTGCCAAGACAGGAGGTGGGCATGTACAATCGTTTCCATGACTGCATGGAAGCAGTGGGCGGTTAGATGGCGAAAAACTGCCTAAAGCTTAATTCAGGCAAAACAGAAGTTATATTATTCGGGAATGGTCCCAACTTCTGGAACCCAAGCTGGTGGCTGTCAACAATGGGATCACTTCCTGTTCCCATGAAGAAATTAAAAAACCTTGGAGTATTAATAGACGACAAACTAAACTTGGGCGACCAAGTCAATGCAGTCTAATCCTCAACCGCCTTTATTCTCAAAACAGTGAAAAAACATACTGCCGTTCTTGCCAGCTGGGAGCCGGCAAACGGTGGTCACGGCACTTGTTTTTGTCGAGGCTTGACTACTGAAACAGCCTTTACTTAAACATTCAAGAACGTTTTATAAATAAACTCCAAAGGATACAAAACGCGGCCACCAGATTACTCACTGTGACTCCCAAGTTTGCAACGATCTCCAAAAATGTTAAAAGTACATTGGCTCCCGGTGAGTAATTGAGTGCTTTTCAAATCTCTGTGTACTGTATTTACAGCACTCCAAGGTACTGGACCTGATTACTTACAGAAACAGTTGAATTGGTACATACCCAAAAGAAATCTGCGCACGTCAGGAGCCAAAATGGTCATAGTCCCGTCCACAAAAAAAGTATCATTGGGAGGACGAAGACTTGTCTTCGGAGCTGCTAAGGCCTGGAATGACCTCCCGGCCCATCTCAGAAATGACACTGACCTTCTGGCTTTCAGAAAGACCTTGAAAACATGGTTGTTATTAAGTAATTTTTTTCTGGTGGTTATAGCTGAAAGGACAGGTAACTAGCGCCAGGACACCCTTGGGTAACCGTTGCGCTCTAGAAATAAACTTAACATAACACTATGTTAAGATGTGAGAGGAACTCTGCCATTGCATGTGAAGTCAATTGCACCCCATTATCTGTAACCAGAGTTGCAGGTATACCTTCTGATGAAAAGGTCTTTTAGGAATGCAATTAGGGATTTAGTGGTCACCTGATGGACCATTCTGGTGATAACCCAATGAGCGCAGTAATCAACTATGACAAATACAAAGTGTTTCGCCATTCCACAGCGAATAATAGGACCAATTATATCAATTGCTAGCTTTTCCCACGATTTGTCAGGAACTACCACCGGGGATAACTGGTCTTTGTGGACCATCTTGGCATTATCCCTGTTGGAGCATATGGTGCAATCTGTGACCTTGATTTCAGTCATGGAATCCATGTTAGGGAACCAATAAATCTCCCTCACACGAGCTTTGGCAAGACTTCTGCCCAGGTGGCCTTCGTGGACCAGATCTATAATCTTGTCTCTTAAATTCCAATGGGGGGGAGGGGGAGGATTACCTTGTCATCCTGAGAAAAAAAACATTACTCTCAATAATTTCATTATGAACATCCCAAAAACCTTTGATGTCATTGTCGACTTCACTTTTGTTACTAGACCAACCAAAACGAGCAAATGATCTAAAAAGTTTACTCAAAGCCTCTTATGAGTTGGCTACTATCCACTCATCATTGGTAGTGGTGGAGGATTTGACAACAAGGATGGGATATTCAGAGGTATCAAACTCTTCCACTATGTCCAATAAAACTCTGGATAAAAAGTCAGCCGCCTTGTTTTGATTGCCTGGAGCATATTCAAGTTTGTAGCAAAAAATGTCAAACCTAAATCCCATTTAGCAATCCAGGGAGTACTGTTGTAAGATCCTTTAGATGAAAACTTGCCAACTTATTTCAGTTTATTTATTAACTGATTGATTAATTAAAATCATTACAGTAAAAATAAATGCTGTTAAAATAATCTTATTTGTACTTGGCAAAATGCCACTCTCCTTTCCCCGACACCCTCCCATTCCAACCAAAACCTGGCTTTATATTTGGCCATGTGCCCTTAAACACATTTATACAGTCCCCCAATGTTATTTAAAACGAGTTTTTATTAACAATACCTCATTAGAAATTTTAAAAAGCACGGTCTTGAAAGAACTGGTAAAAAAGGGGGCACACTCCTCAGTGCCTGTCGGGGACCAGCCCGCTTTCTTCCACAGGGTTTGGCGTGCCAGTCGCCTAAGTTGGATTGCGTTCATTCGAGGCCTTTAAGGCAATCCTGATCAGATGTGTGAATTTCCCCAATCTTGCTAAGGTCATATTTTTTGCGGGGAAAAACACAAGACGGACGCTTCGCTGCAGGTCTTAGCTCCATTAACAATATAGTTTGTGGGGAGGAGCTACGCTAGGAATCAAGATGGCCGCGTAAGCTCCCGGCTCCGCCGACTTTCGCCAGCAGCTCGAATATCCTGTCTCTAATCCTGAACTCACGCCAGATTTCCGTGTCCGTGAAGTTTTTCTGCTTCTAATGGTACAATCC
The DNA here is from genome assembly GCF_964261635.1 of Lissotriton helveticus. Classification (NCBI taxonomy): domain Eukaryota; kingdom Metazoa; phylum Chordata; class Amphibia; order Caudata; family Salamandridae; genus Lissotriton; species Lissotriton helveticus. Next base: position 783,781,949 of record NC_136072.1, read on the forward strand.
CGAGTTTTCTACCTCATCAATTGACGATGATACGCCGTGTTTCTACTCTCGGCCTAACAACATGTGGAAGCCGGGGCCTCGATTTCCAGCCTATCCGGGTCTGAAGTGATCAACATCGGCCGTGAGACCTGGACTGAGCCCGGGCTCCCGAAGTGTGCCGTGGAATTGTTGATATTTAGTACGATCCTGTGAGTGGTCTACACCGAGGACACACCAACGTGCCGCACCGGCTGCCGTGGTTGGGGTCTGGAGCCCGGAGACCTTGCTACCCTCTCGGGGTCGACGGGCCGGGCCCTCGCTGACGGCGAAGGTGTGTTCTGCCAGACGAGGGGCGCCCACTGTTTTACATCGGATTTGCGTGGCCTCTTACCCCGGAGTAGCCGGCCTCCGGGGTTTAAGTCCTGCTCTGTCGCCTACTGAGAGGGGATGGAGCAGACGGAGGCACGCCATCGCTGCAGGCTGTCATGGCCGCCATTGGGGCGCTCCATTCGTATACCGTCGCCGTGTTCCGGACACTGATCGTGGAAGTGGAAGGTATCCTGGGACTGGAGGATGATTCTTCTTTGAGTTTCCAGTCAGCTGTGGTACCGGTGGTGCACTGCACGTCTGAGATCGAGGTCCCCGTGTTGATCCCAGATTTACTGAGCCTTGGCGGTCCCCAATTACCAACAAGCCAGCCCGTGCATATCGCCTTCCTGTTCGATTCTGCTGCCGCCTACTGCATCTATAGTCAGCCTTCATTGTGGCAACAAGAGTCTCTGTCACTGTTGGAGATACCTGCTGTTCTCGGACACATTTCCTGGTTCGATTGGAGGACATTGTGAACTTTTATCCTCTTTTCGATCCTGCTGCACGGACATGAACTTTTATGAGCGCTTTGCCTTTTCCATCAAGATGGCGGCTCGAGTGAATAAGACGCGTATGAAAGACCGTACTGGCCAGGGCTGAACTTGATCGATGGGGTTTGCTTCAATAACTTTCTGCAATGCCGGGGTTGTGCCTATAATGTGACGGGAGTTGGGTGGTAATGGACTATGCTCCCCCCGACTTGTTTGTATATTTTGCTGCATACTAGTTTTACTACGTTTCGGGGTGGTTGCTACTGGCGGGGGGCACGGGAGACCGGGAGTGTGTTTGCTTTCTCCTCCTCCACTTTTTCTCTTTTTCCCTTCTTTTAGGGTAGTTCTTGGGCGATAGGCACGCTGCTAGTGGGGTTAGGCCGTAGCCATTGCAGGGGTGCAGGGTGGGGGGTTAGGGGAGGAGTTTTTTATTTTTCCTTTGTTTTGTTCTATGGCCCCTTTTGTCTTTCCTTTTTCCTTTCCACAAGAGGTGGGCTGTTTCTTCTCTAATGATCCTTTACTGTCCGGATGTCTACACTGTCTTTAATTATCCTGTATCATTGAGGGCGGGGCCTAGCGGGTGGAATTGTTTTGGATCGTATACTAGATTGTTTATTTTTCTTTCCCTGATATGCGTAATCGCTATTTGTCGTATGTTTCTCACGATGGTTCTTTGTATGTAACATCCCCTGCCTGTCCCTGCTTTGCATTTTATTGCTTGACACCCGATATTTGTATTGCCTACTCTTGTCTTACTGTTAAAATAAAAAAATATTAAAAAAAAAAAACAATATCGTTTGTGCGCAGGAGTTGCCAACGTTCATTGTAAAGATTGAGGTAGCAGCATAGGAAGTGCAACCAGGATTCCCTCGTGTAGGAGCACGGCCTACATTCTGTGTTTTCCCCCTTGCGGGCCCGTGCAGGATTAAAATCAGCAATACATAATGTGATGAGTCTCATAGAAAATATTTTGCTTTTGGTGTTAGGGCCTCGCTTACATAGGGTTAGGTTTTTCCTGACATGTACAATTTATTCAATGGATCAAGGTTAGAGCTTGAGCGGAGGGGCTTAGTGTCTTAGTGAGCAGAAGATATTTCCACACTTGTCTGTTTATCGCTTTTTTTCCAAGCATTAAGTGGAATTTCCAGTAACTGTAAGCTTGCTACCTCTATCTTCATTATGTTGATGGCACTGCCAAGGTCAATTTGCCAGACCGAACCTGCCTCCTCGAAAATGGATCTTAGTTGGTATCTTAAGGAATCGGCTGGAGACCTCAACATCCTTAGGTGTAACTTTATAAGCTCTCCCTGGCACGTCAGATCTGGCCTCGCAAGACCTAGCTCCAATCTCAGCCTTGATTTCCTATCTGACCTCGGGATAAGGAGCACTGATTTGTATGCTTTGGCTTGGGGTGAGTTTAAAAAAGAGTCCAACGATCCTTGGAAGGCCAGGTGGCTATAGCTGATAGCTGGAAGCAGTTTTGCTTTTTGGACAGTCAGTATTGGTCCCGCGGAAGGACTTATCAGATGTTGGCTCAGTTGTTTTAGCAAATGCGTAACATTGTTGGCCTTGATGGTCAGATGTTTCTGACGGATGTTCGCTTTGGCCCGTTCTGAGAGCCAAACCCCAGATAGTTGTATGAAGCCACTGTGCCGATTTGCAGATCTCCCTATAGCCACTGTGCTTTCCTTTTGAGATGGTAGCTCCCAAAGATGTTTACCTTGGTCTTCCCCTGGTTGACTGTCAGGAAGTTATCCTTGGTGAAGCGATTCAGTGCATTTAGGGCTCTTTGTAGGCCCACTTAAGTGCGGTCCATTCTTGCTGTATCATCAGCATATTGTAGTGTTGGCAGCCTCACCCTTCCAAGCCTAGTGGCTACTAGATTAGCACCTTTCAGAGTGTCCTCCAGGTCAGCAGTGTACAAATTAAAAAGGATGGGGGCCAGCCCACAGCCCTGTTTGAGCCTGTTGTTCGTAGCCATTTTAGAAGACACTGTACAGGCACTTGTTTTGACCCGCACCCAGGTATCTTCATACAGGGATCTGATTGCCTTCAGGAGTTTAGATCGAATTCCCCAGTTGTCTAATTTCCACCATATCCTTCTGCGATCAACGTTATCGAAGGCTGTGCTGTAATCGATGAAACAGCAAAACAGTGGAGGCCTTTTCTTCTTTACTGCCTGGGATGATAGATAAGCTAACGCCAAAATGTTGTCCAGGTCAACGACTGTTACCTGAAGCCTGACTGGTAAAAGGAAATGATACCTTTTTCTTGGGCCCAAGACTCCAGATCCTTCAAAAGGAGGCGAGCATAGGCCTTCGCTTCGAGATCTAGAAGGGCGATGAGCCTGTTGTTTGATGGCTTCGAACTATCGCCTTTTTTAAAGATGGGGACCAGTATAGGGCCCCTTCAAGAATCTGGTGCCTTGGCTGTCTAGAGGATGTGATTAAAAAGAGAGGGGTTAGGATTGCTGCCCAAAAGTCTGGGGCAATTTTAAAAACTGGTGCAGGTATCCCGTTAGGCCCTGGGGATCCCTCATTCCTCATAATCTTGAAGGGTCTTAATGACCATGTCGGAATTTATCAGGCCTGGTGACCTGTGGTGCTCCTCTACCTGGGTGCTTTGTTCAATGAGGGTGGTGTTGGGGGTGGGGTTCACTTCTTGAGACTTTAGATTGTTTGCCTGGCTTTGCACCACCTCCCAGATAATTTCTTCTGAGCAACCTTTATTTGAAGGAGGGTGTGAATATAGTTGCTTCATGTGATTCAGCCAGTCATGCTCCGTTTTATATTGTTACCCCTCAACTACTCAGCTGATTGATGTGCCTTCCTTGCCCAGAGAGGTTATTTTCCTTAAGCAGAGAGAAAACTTTGATCCTCTCTGTGTGTTCTTTTTTGTCTTACCACAATTTCTTTCTTAAGGCAGACCTCAGAGTTGTGACTGATGGGCCCTCCGTTGAACGATTCCCTGTTTTATTTATTTATTTTTTTACTTCTAAGGCCTTGCGGAGGGCTTGTTTACCTTCGAGTATGTCTTTCATTAGGCATTTGCTTCCTACTATTAATGGCACTTTATTACTGAAGCGTTGGAGCTGAGGGTTTCCCAGCTTCGATTGGAGGTGCTCTACGATATTCTCCCAATCCTTTATAGATGATCGGTTGTTGGAGTGCCATCCTGCTTCCGATCCAACCAAACTTGCATCTTCTTGCCTATCTTTTCTGATAATTTTATCCTCCCCAGGACTTTATGCTTTTCTTCCCCTCTCGACTCTCCAATGGCTTGAAAGATGGTGACTGTCGGTACTTCCAACTGGATCACCGCTCTCCATGACCTATGGTCACTTTCCGTCCTATCTTCGACTTCGAAGTCTTTCAGTCTGGCTGTGATTGCTTCACTGACTCTAATATAGTCAATTCTCAAGATATCCCGGAAGGTTTGTTGCGGCTACCAGGATATCATTCTTACTTCCTTCAATGCATGAGTTGTAGAGAGGTTCTGCCTGACCCTTCTCCCGAGGAGGGGATTTAGCTTTGTCGAGGTCTCTCAGATTGAATTCCCTCGCTAAGATTACTTGGTAAAATGTATGTTTATTTAAGAGATCACCTAGTTTCTGTTACAGCCCATCCATAAAGTCTTACATTGTGGTCTGTACTGGATTAATATAACAGTTTATTAGCAGTAGGCGGAGCGGGTGAGAGTTAAGATTCAGGACTCTAATCTATAAAGCTTGTATCCTGAGTGTGGTTGGTTTGATCTCTGTGGCCACAAGGCTACTGGCATGTTTTATGAAAATTGATAGACCACCGGACGGTTGACCAAAGAGATTCATTTTTATTGCTGGTACATGGTGTTCGTAATACCCTACAATGGAGTGCTGGTCAGGACCCATGTCTCTTGGAAGCACAATATATCTCCATTTTCTAGAAACTGCTTTGTGTTTTCATTTTCTGTAATTTTACTGATCCCTGCAATGTTCCATGAAATTATGGTTAGTTGCTGCTTGGATGGAATGGCTCCCCTGCCTCCACACTGCTGAGCCTGGTGCCACAGCTGTTAGGAATAGTGCTGCCATCTTCTTGGAGTTCCTGTTTGGTCCGGAGCATGAGGGCTTGTATTAATGGCCCGATTATTGTTTTGACAGGAGATCCTGATGCCTATGGGGTCGTTGGAGCCCGTCCAACTGCTGCTGTGAGTCTCTAGCCTATTTGTCCCATGCAGTACCAACCAGGATCCCTTGCCCCCGCTATTTAATGCTAGGACATGTGGATATTTTGTTTTTGGTAGAATCTGGATGTCTATGCCCCACTCAGCGAGTTGTGATGATTCGTTCAAAACAGTTTGTTGTAGTTCCTTTTGCATCATACCCACCACTGTGGATTTGCCATGGGTTTACCCCTGGATGCTCAAGAATCTCACTTATTACAGGTCCCCTGTTTGTATCTGGTCCAGGGTGGCAAGATGTTTGAAAAGGCGGAGAATGTTGCTCCCATTCAGAATATAATGCTATCCCGTCAATAAAAGCCGTAAAATTCTTACTCTTTTTTCCTTAGAGCCTTTCAATAGTGGATATGACAATTATCCCTCAGAGTACTAGTGCTTCTAAGTCCATTCATCACTCAGTAGTCCATGAATTAGTCAAGTGTTAAAGGAGCCATGATAAGTTCCATCGCCATTGCGAAGCCGGTCGCGTCTCTGCAAGGCGTCCCTCTTCCGCGTTAGTCGCTTTTATTGATTTATACGGGAATACGCCACTCACCATTCTACTTTGTTTTGCCTTGAAAAAGCCCGCGGAGGGCGAAACGCGCGTCGGCTGTGACGTTGTGGCAAGAAAATAATCAATAAACAGGAACTTGAAAGATTGATGGACTGTGTACTACTTGATTATCTGTGTGGATTTGAAGGAAATTGATCTATCAAAGTGATTGAATTACAACCCAATTGGAGAAAAGTAACGAATAGGGATGTGCACTGGTTGAATTATCTTTACATATGGTTCATGAAACTCTACTACAGTCTCTGTTGGTAGATTATCGTGACGGAAATTGCTTAAGGGTGAATAAGCATCTTATCAGTTGGGCACTCCCAAATTGAGTATTCTTGTGTGACTGGACTATGACTACGATGGGAAAGATGCAACAGTGATGTGCTGATCAAAATAGCAAGTTCACCCTGTCGTTTTGTTGATGTAAGCATCCTTCTTACCCCAGTTTTTGACTGAAAATATTGGATAGTACTGTCTGTTTTTAGCATTACTTTGTGGGGAAGGGTGGTCTGTCTTCCATAGCTGCAATTGTCTCCCTTTTAGTTTAGTGTTTTCAGTTGTTTCCTCAGATTTTTCTTTGCTCTCCTTGATAGGGGAGGATCTAACCTGTCTGTTGTGCTAGAAGTGGGTTCTTGAGTATCAGTTTCCGGAACGTCGCTTCCCCTGCTTCCTCTACTGTTAGCCCTTTGTGTACCTTGAGCTACTTGGGGCCCGTGAGCATGGCTCTCCATCCTATGTGCCAGATTATGATCGGCTCAGTCTGTTGACTTTGGCCCTGGCGGGACTCTTCCTTTCTTGCTCATAGCCGGATTGTATTTGTTTGAAGTCACCCTACCGTCAGTGGTGCTGGAAGTCGGCATGGCCCTACTTCCTTTAACTATCTCAACTATATCCGGAAGAGACGCCCACTTTTCAATAAGGATGGAACATGAACATTCACCAGGGTTGGAAACCAGGCTCTGAGCAATCCTGTTTTCCAGATCTTCCACCCTGATGCTTAAATTAACTCGGCGAGCTGCTATCGATTTTAGGCAGTCTATTTGGACCTCCATCTTTGATGATTGCCACAGTAGTGCTCTGTTTGTGGAGCTGTTTATCTCATTCGTAGATAATTTCTGCAGATTTTCATTTATACAGTTGTTAGAACTGAGGTGATCTGCTTTAGAGTCCCGTAAAGGCTCTAATAGCCCCATCAAATTTGAAGTCAACTCTAGGGTTCTTTCAATCGATTGGCCCAGTTTTTGGAGGAACGAGGCTGTGAGGTCCCCTACCACTGGAGACTCTGGAGTCCGGTCATCTAGAAGTGACACTGGGCTTGTGGCTGATAGGAAGGGCTTAGTGCTCACCGCATTCTGGATGTCTTGATTATGGCATTTGATCCAGTGAATTTGGGCTCCTATCACAGGGACGTAATCCTCTTTAGATTAAGCTTTTCATGTTTCCTGCCAATTGTGGAGTCTGTCACCTTTTCTTTACGTGAGGGTATAATGTGGCCACAGGGTGATCCATTGATTTGAACAGAATCAGCCATTTCTGTCTGCTGGCAGTGATGCTGATGCCTGCGTGCTCCTCTGTCTGTTCGCAGCTCCTCGGCGCTCCTCTCTGTTCTCAGCGCAGCATCCAGGTGACTCTGCCCTGCCGGCACGTGGTTGAGGGGCTGGGGTAGTGCTGGTGCAGGGACTGGGGCTCCCCCTGGCCTGATTAAAGGCTCCACATGGCCCGCTGCTAGCTGGCGCACTCAGGAGAGTGGGTACTGTCAGGCTGTAACAACAAAAGAAATACACTGTTCCCCAGAAGTGAGTTGTATACGGCGTCACCAAGCAAAATGAGGAAAGGGAGAAAAAGCAGTGGGGGGAATCCCCCTTTCGGAACTGAAACCCTCACACACCCAACAAGCTAGGTGTCTGACATTAGTTAATACATCACTTGTTTTTCTCTGGCACACACTCATGGGTTGAAGACTGCACCAACAATTGTCTTCTTATGCCTTGGTTAACATCACTACTTTGGCAACAGAATCAGACCACCCGTTTTACACGGAGATCGGTTTTTCACTGTGACAATTTTAAGAGTAACATCTCCCCCAGCTGAAGCATCTGAATGGCCCCCGTTACGTCACTTACTGACGCCCCCCTTCTGGTTTATGGCTGCCGTATTTGCGGTGGTCTTTCACGTCACCCATACCGTCAAATGGTCTCCCACGATTGCATGTCCATCCTTAATTCTACTATTGCATTACAATTATAATCAGACCACCCACTACACGTGGGGATCTGTTTTCACTAGCAAAGTCTGTTACCACCGACAATTTATTACTGATTGTGATACAGTGTCCTGGTTCCATCACGGCAATTCGTTTTATCTTGCAAACTGCAACATGGCCGCTTCACTTTGGTCGGCCTAAGCCTAGTGTTTCAGTGAAGCCGTGCTGGACATGCCCCTCCTCCATGCTTGCACGGCCCCTGCAAACTCCCCTGACACGTGATAGGGTTACGGGAGTGATGCCGCGAGTGGCTAAAAGACGGAGGCTAGGACTCGCACACCGCCCCGGCTTCTCCCTAACCTTGACGTGCGGGTAGGTTTAGTGGCATCGTCCGACCTGCGGACAGGTAAGCTTGTCCCCCTCGGGGGGCTCCTACTTGTAATACTTACTGGTGTGCTCCATCACCGCCGCATACATTTGAGTGCGGGTTTATCTGTTAACCACACGGATACATTTATTAATAATCATTCTCGCTGACCGTAGAGTGCACGGCCCCTTCTAAACCTCCATGTGTGCTAGGTTTTTGCTGACACGGGGTGGTCCACTGCGTTGCTATTGCCATTGCCCAGCTCTTCCGGGCTTGACTGAGCGCACGCGTGGTCACCTTGGTTTTGCACGACCCTTGTGAGCACAGGTTTGTAGGCGTACTTAGTGACACCACTAACAGGAGCAGTGAGAGCATTGAGTAAACGCGACTAGGGTCAACAGAGGGCTTCCTCGATGTTTTGCTTGCGACATACGGCATCCAGGTCACAGTGCATAAGACTAAGACTTTGACCCTTGTCTCCCCTTCTTCCTAGGGTACCTACTACTTGGGTGCCAGCACACTTGAGAAGACCGGTGACGCCCTTCTTTGATTTTAGTAGGGTGAGAATCTCGAGATACCTTTTACTTTTAAAATTGATTCTAATTTTCACACAGTGACCCCAAGTTAGTCGGTCACATTACCTCTGTTTACCTTTTAGTTTTTAGTTTTCACTTTTTCTTGACTTCATGCTCAATTGAACAGAATTGTTGTTCACATACCTCCTGTTCGTTGACAGAGATACTGTAACCAAGCCGTGGTGACTTGCTATGACCACAGAGTATATCGAGGGTTAACTCCTTCGCCTTTTCTGTCGTCCTCTCTTAGGTCCCACTAAGACACAGCAGGACCATCCGGCCTGCGTTCCATCTTCAAGTGGAAGGTAGTATTCACCCCTTCCTTTCTGTGTAGAAATAAATTCCTTCTTCTTAGGTCCTGATGAATTGCTCCACAAGCATGAAACATGTCGACCTCTAGGTAGAACACACACTGCTGGATCTTTGCACTAGCGTGTATCTTCTCCTCACTGTTTTTAGTAAGGTAGTTAACCACATCATTAAAAATCGCTGTGGATTTGCTAACCTTTTTTTAATTATCACCTTTGCACATGTCTACACTTCCCCTGAAGCCCTCATACCCACATGCACCAACTGGCAGGAACAAAAGATCTCCGGTAAAGAGCCCCTTTATGGGTGCCCGTCAGACATTGCAGCGCCAGTCTGACGAGGAGCAAAACCCAAATGATGAAGCATGACACCTAGCTTGCTGGGTGTGTGAGGGTTTCAGTTCCGAAAAGGGGGATACCCCCCACTGCTTTTTCTCCCTTTCCTCATTTTGCTTGGTTACGCCGTATACAACTCATCTCTGGGGAACAGTGTATTTCTTTTGTTGTTCCAGTTCTAGGGCTCGTACACTGGACCCCGTTAAAAATTGCCCTTTCAGTTCCCCCCATTGTTTACAAACATACTGTCAGAGGCTGCCAGGCAAGTGGTGGCTCACCTAAGGTGCCACAAACCGCGATCCGTCTAACTGGGCTGTCTCCGTGACACCTGGGGACCACACTTTAAGGCAGCCTGTTACGACTGCCGCACTTGCTACTCTCTGCTCCCTGACCCTCAGCAGCCTCCTCCGTAGCCCTCCTCGCTTGCACTGAGTGGAATGAGGGATAGGCGTGGTCCCTCGGTTCTCTCACCATATATGGGCTCCTAGGCTCCTGGTTCCGGGCGTTGCTCTGGTGTTGCTGCATGGCTGCGTCCTGCAGGAAATGGTGAGTCGGCTACTGACTTCTGCCGGTACTGCTGCCGCCAGTATTTCATCAGGTCTGAGGGTCGCGGGGCCCAGTGACCAGGGCTCGGTGACCAGCCCCTTGGGTACTGGGTTACAGAAGCCTGGATCTGCTCACGGGCACGCCACTGCCTCGCTGCTCTGCATTGCGCACGCCAGGGGCGTAGGAGACACTAAAATTCGGGGGGGGGGACAGGGACAACCTTGTGGACTTTCCAGTTACCCTATACAAATCACCGCCCGTTAAACAAATACAATCACATACTTTCTAAGTGAAATATTGAGAAAAGCAGGCATGTTGTCACAGTTTGCATGTATGATTTATTGTTATTTACATTCATATAGTAATCAGACCAAATGTTAAAGAAACATGTATATGAATCTTGCATCTTCATGCACCAAGCAAACAAAGGTCGCTGACTTGCGGTTGGGACGTCGTATTTGCAAGTGCATTATGGTTTGAAAAGTACCTGCTGCTGCATTCCTGGTCTCCAGCAATATTCAGGCAACAATAAAAATGTGAAGATAACTTTGGTGATTAATATTCTTTATTGAGAGAGATTGGAGGTTTGTCTAGTGGAAGTTTTAATTCTTGGTAAGGTTGCCACAGTGGGGAAATATGTCTGCTGCAAAGAACGTGTACCACGCAGATCACAAAATGCATATCGTGTAAATAGGTCAGGGAGTTACTACTTTTGTTTGAGAGATTCTTTTGGTATTTGCAGTTTATAAGTTACAATCCTAACATTGAACAGTGAGCTATTAACCGTCATCAAAGAGCTGCATGAAAACTTCACGGTACAGATTAGAACGTTATGATTTTCCTGGGTAGGTAAGCGGAATCTCAGTCTCCTAAAACGGAGTGTAAACCGCTGGAACTTCTTCATGTGTGTAATAATGAAAGGTTTTTGTTACAGCATCTGCTTCTGGGAATGTAACCCATGAGTAGAATACTTCTGTTTTGAAATCTTGATGTGCCTCTATCACGAATATTACTACACCTCCTCTCGGTGGTAACCCATGTTTGAGTAGTTTGACTGTAAGAGTTGGTCTTACTTTTGGTGCAATATATATTGCATCTACATCTACCTCACCAGACCTATTAAGTCCCTGGGCTAGATGGTTTAAATCTTCCTCTTGTTCAACCATTGTCTTTTAGAACGCAGGCTAATTTTTCCACAGAAGTTTATGAAAGGTTTTATGCACAATTTTGGGAGTTTTCCCTTCAAGCTTGATTAACCAACAGCCAATACATAGGATATGTCGCCTACTCAGCTGTGGGGGGAGTTTTTCCCCCACTTACTCCAGATGTCTCTGGGTTTTGTAAGTAGGGTCTCTGAGAATTAGCATGACTGAGCTACTCCGATTCTACTGTTGAGTAAGTGCGCCATGTATTTACCATGTTAGGCAAACCATATTTGACATGTTGTGTGCCATTAGACCACGTTGGGCGCCATTAGACCACGTTGGGCGCCATGTAGTGTAGTCACAAAAAGTACCCGGTCATGCAAGACCTACGACGTTTATGGATAACATATACTGTGGGTCAGGTGGCAGACTGACTCTGTACACACCCGCTGCATATATTAGCCTATTATTCGCATTAGCTAGCTCGCAGTGCTACTAAAATATTCTGTTCTCAGAGAGATTATGTTTTGCAACCTTAGAGCACAATAATCTCAAGACTCGTGGAAACAAGATATCACTTTTCACCCAATCGCTCGTGCTTGCTTGTTTTTACTCTCAGACAGATAGAGAAGGAACTGTTGAACGTGTTTACAATAAGAATTTATTTACTGTAGTTCTTCTAATGTAGAAGAAGTGCACGGTTACAACTGTAACACAGTAGCACAGATATAGAACCAGCAGTACAGTGAATAAGAAGAAATAGTATTGTTCTACCATTTTGTAACAGTCATGAACCTATACATGAATATAGAATTCATTTATAAAATAAAGTGTGTACTCCTAAGATGCCTGACTAGATGTACCTAAGTGTACCTAGCATGTGAGTAGATGCTAGTGAGCCTAAGCCTAAGAGCCAAGAATCCTGCTAGGCTTTAGTTAAACCCCCATACCGAAATAGTGAGAGTGTGGGACTTTGTCCTGGACACCCCGCAAGGGATCATTAGACCACTGTCAGCTGGAGAGATGTCATGTCAGAGCTGCAGCGTCTCCATTCAGTGTGTCGGCCATGAAGTCTAGGTTCCCTTGTGCTTACTGATAGCAAGAGGTGCTGTATTTATACAGTCTATGTGCGTATGTTCCCCATTGTTTAGTATGAGGATGATGTTGGGGATTAAACCTTGTGCGTCGATGGGAGAGGTGAAGTGGACCTCCTGTAGAATGTACTCATAAATTATTCATATGTACTAAGGATGACTTCTTAGCAATATCGATCGGGCAGAACCCACCCTCGTCATGAACTAGGTGAAAGGTTTAGTCCATAAAAGGCTGTAGACCTTATAAGGCATCATGTCCATACAAGGCAGTCTGTCCTTATTTGGAGTTATGACCTTACAAGGCTTGTTCATATGAAATGACGGGGAGATGATGTAGGGAAAGTGTACGATGTTCCCTGGACCTATATCCGGGTACTGATATAAAATATAACAGTACTTCTGTTATTTAAAATAAGTCATGGCAAAAGGACATCCCATCTCCTGAGATTTTCAGGGATTCCCATGATCATATCTTTCACACTTTTGTTCAATCTCTCAACTAAACAATTGGTTTGTGGGAGATCTGAAGTAGTGAACTTGTAAATTATGCCACATTCATTCCACATTGACTTGGGTAGCCAGACGTAAAGTTACTACACGTCTGTTTCCACCTCCTTAGGGGAACCTACTCTTGTAAAAATACTTAAGAGGGCTCTGGCAACTGCAGGAGCAGTGACAGTCCTAAGGGGTATAGCTTCAGGGTACCTGGTGGCATGATCCACTACCACCAGTATGTGCCTGTTCCCTTAGACTGGAGGGTCCAGGGGGCCTACAACAACAACCCCTACGCTTTAAAAAGGATCCCGAACCATTGGAAGTGGAATTAAGGGGGCCTTTTGGTGATTACCTGCTTTGCCACTGGCTTGGCAGGTAGCGCAGGAGTTACAAAACTTCTTTCCCTTCTTAGACATGTTTGGCCACTAGATGTGGCAGATTAGCCTACTCCAAGTCTTGCTCTGGCCAAGATGCCCAGCTGGGGGGATGTCATGGGCCAAGGAGCGTACAAACTCTCTGAACTGCTGAGGCACTACCACTCTCCTAGTGGCACCAGCTTTGGGTTCTCTGACCTCGGTGTACAGAAGTCCTTTTCCCAATTGGTCCTGAGTGAGCCACTGACCTCTCCCTGTTCCTCTGCAGCATCTTGCTGTCTTAGGCTTTCAAGAGTTGTCCTTGGTACAGCCCTTCCCTAGATGGTCCCCCTGGCCTAGGAGCTCTGGTGTGTAGAGTTCAAGACCCTGGGGTTCAGTTCCCTCTGGGCCTGACAGTTCTCATACTTGAGGAGATGGGACCTGATCTTGTAGCTTTTCAGAAGCTGGCTTTCCATACTTCCTAATAATCAAATGGGGAAGGATCACTTGTCCTGCATGAACCAGGGTATGCAGGAAATGGAACAATTGTCTCCAGTAAAAAACCCTCATGCACGTGTTGGGAAGTATGGCTAGCGGTATATCTTGGTTCTCCGCTCTTCATACACGTGTGTGCATAATCATAGGGTTAGTTTGTTAGTATGCAGCCTCCACCAGGAGGATCTTACCCTTGGTTGATAACAGTAGTGACCCAGTGATGTGGACAGTGTTTAATGTTAAAATTTACCCGGATAGCCAGAAGGAAAATTTTATTAGATCTGGGTTCGGGTAAATCCCAAAAGGGGATGCTCTATACAGTGCGTTCTATTGAAAAAATTAGGTTTTTCAGGACGTACCAGCATTAATGTAACAATAAAAAATGGAGGGTTGGGACACTCTTTCAGACTCCAGCGCCTCTTTTTGACCCTCGATGTTGCTCTGTGTTTGAGTTTTTATGTACACCCATTCATGTATTCGCAACATGGCTGCATGGGATCTTAGCTCTACATCAGCCCTTGCTGAGAGCTCAAGATTATTCCCTAAAAGACATTCAACAGGAATTGCAGAGGACACAACCACCTTCTTTTGGCCAGTACCCCTCCCCACTCCAAGGACACCATAGCCATGGAATGAACCTTGGTTAAATTATCAGCATTGGTGACTGGTAAGTTATCCTTAGGTTACCCACTCGTTAACTTTGGGGGGGGTGAGGGGGGGGTGGATTAGCAACCCCTTTGTTTTCATCACCCCTTCCAATTAGACTTCTTGTATACCCTAGTCTTGACCCGGTGGTCAACCTTTTCCCCCCAATTCTTGGGGAGAGACTGGATCTAGGCCCATCAAGTACTGATGCAATTTTTCAGAAAGTTACTTAACAGATGCTCTTTCATAATAAGATTATAAAGCCCATTGCACTTGTTGTAAATAAGCGTTTACGAAGCATCTGTTCCAAAAATAAGTCTTTTATTCAGAGTCTCAACTGATCCACATCGCTCTTGCAGCCTGCCTTAGCTGAGCCCTGCAACATTCCCAGGCAAGCTCACAGGCAACTGTCCGCAGGAAGGAAGGTTCTAAAGGGACAGGGGCATACTATTTTATATAACTATCATACAACTCATCTTCCATCTAACTATTTTTAATAAAACAAAAGATCTTAAATAACTTTAGAAACAATGTGAAGGGAAGCATAACAAGACTTGGAAGAAGGGGGAAACAAGGGGAACAAACAGTGACTCGATAAAGAACGGACAAAGCTTAAGCCTTGATAAGTGGATAATTGTATAGTCTTCTTGCCAATGTGGTGTTAAGATTAGCTTCTTTGATGCTATTCTTGCAGGGCGTCATCCACACTAAGATTCGATGAGTTGACACAAGAAGGCATTGTAGTAGCATCGTGTTTCACCAGTCCATGCTCCAGCATTAACCATTTTCCATTATGACAACATTCTTTTTGGCAATAGCAATACGCATTGGTTCAAAGTACTTTCCTCCCTTGCTCAATGGTTTTTGGACCCGTACCCAGTCACCAGCTTTCCAGGGTTCATGTACCATGTTTTACATCATAATAATTTGTATACTTAGTCTGATGTTGAGCAATTTTTCCCTTGACTTGATGAAAGTTGTGTTCCATTCTAAGACCTCCTCCCAACCAACAAGGAAGTAGTTTAGTGCTGGGCTTCTTGAACTTCATTGCAGAAAAGGGCGAATATTAGTGACAGAATTGCGAGTAGTATGATATGCCCATAACATATCTTGAATCGCCCCTCCACATTTAAATGATTAATCCTAGCCAATTGAATGCACTCCTTGACCATACGATTAACTCTCTCTACTAGGCCGTAGATCCTATGACAATATAAAGCACATCTGAGATGCACTATCACTATACACATAACATGGACGGGAATGTGCTACAGGAACTTCTCACCTCAATGGCAACCAAAATGCATTTGAGTGTGGAGGAAGGGACGATTGCATATACCAAATGGGAATGCCTACTGTAAACTAGCTCCAGCTATTAGTATTATTCCTAAGAGATCATCCCCTTTCGCTCCATGGTTTACATAAGAATTGAAAAATTAAAAACTCAAGTGTAAACGTCTTGAGCGCACTTGGAGGAAAAGAATATAAGGAAACCGAAAAGAAGGCCTATAAAAATAGCCTACTGAACTATAAGCAACTTCTGATTACCACTAAACAAAATTTCTTCGCCAGTTAAATAGATTTGGCTAAAAACTCGGCCAAAGAACTGTTCAGAACAGTTTCAAATTTGGCATCTCCGCACCCAGCTACAGTTCAGTCAGGAACTTTGCGAAAATATTGCCAATTTCTTCTTGAACAAAGTGGGAGTTATCTTCTCGGTGCATAATAGCTCTAGGGCAGTAGGAAGTATCATAGGGAAGGAGGACCATAAGCTCCCCAAAGTATCCCCCTGCATCCTTTACAGATTTGAGGCCTTATCCACGGACCAAATGCGCAGCCTTCTCGAAGCGGTTAGATCAGGGTCACGGTATGACCCTTGCCCGGTGGCCGTGGCCAAATTAGCTGTGGAACCTATCACCCTGGCACTCGTGTCCGTTTTCAATGATATGATCGATACTGGCCATTTTCCCAAGCTTTGGAAGGTGGCATCCATTTTACCCTACTGAAAAAACCTAATCTGGACCTGAGTGACCCCAACAGTTTCCGCCCTATTTCACGGCTCCCTCTACCAGCAAAATTGATAAAAAAGCATTAAACACACAGCTGAGCGCCTTTCTTCAACAGACCCAAGCTCTGGATCCGACTCAATATGGCTTCGGATGAGGTCATAATACGCAGTCATCTCTTATAAAACCAACAGATAATATTAGGAAAGCAGTTGACCAAGGCGGAAAGGCTGCCTTGATCCTATTTGATTTATCCGCGGCCTTTGATACGGTCCATCCTGATCTTTTGATGGGCCGATTAAGGTCAAGCGGAATCCAGGACAAGGCATGGAAACTCTTGCAATCCTTTCCTACGGATAGAGTGCAAGTGGTATCCCTGGGCAAATATCAATCAAAACCCTTTGCTCTGCCCTGCGGTGTTCTACAGGGGTCATCATTATTTATTTATTTATTTATTTATTTTATTCGATTTATATAGCGCGTTATACCCTGGGGTCTCTAAGCGCTTGTCCAAGTAGCACCGCTAAATTCCTAAGTGAGCACAAACAGACAGATTCCTAGATTGGTACAGCCGGCCTTATAACCCCACCCAGGCTTCCTGACATAGGGCAGTTTTCAGCTTCTTCCTGAAGGCCATCAGATTGGACTCCCTGCGCAGATCGATCGGCAGATTATTCCACACTACAGGGAGAGTATTTGAAATCGCACGACCGCCCACCGTAGCTAGTCTGGCGCGTGGTTGGGTGAGACGAGAGGCATCAGCAGATCTTAATGCCCTGCCCGGTATATATGGGGTTAGACGGGTCTTGATGTATCCTGGGGCCTTGCCATAGAGTGACTTGTGAGCAATGCATAGCCCTTTAAAGAGCACCCTCTGTCTCACCGGCAACCAATGTAACTCGCGCAAGAGTGGGGACGCGTGCAAATTCCTGGGTTTCTTAAAGATGAGCCTAGCGGCGTCGTTCATCACCACTTGGAGTTTAAGAAGTTTTTGGGGCAATCCTATATAGAGCGAGTTGCCATAATCCAACCTTGATAGTATCATTGCGGAAACCGCCTGTCTCAAGGTTGAAAATGACAATAGGGGTGCGATTTTCCTGAGTTGACGTAATAGTCCAACACAGGTTCCGACCACCATACTAACTTGCTTCCGCATGGATAGCTTGTCATCCACATGAATGCCTAGACTTTTAACCGTCACTGCAGGTACTGGGGGTGGACCAAGTTCTAAGGGCCAAAACCCATCATGCCAAGGGCTGCCCGCCAAAGTGATAGGTAAAACCTCTGTCTTGTCAGGGTTCATTTTTAGAGAGTTTAGTGACATCCAGTTAGTTATATGCTTAAGGATGTTTTGCAACCTTGTGGACACCCCAGGGACCTCATCCATTTGGATGAGGATTTGGGTGTCGTCAGCATAGTTGTATACCTGACAATCCATTTGATTGAGGAGGGCAATCAATGGTTGTAAATATATGTTGAATAGCAACGGCGACCGGGCTGACCCCTGCGGCACTCCACACGATGTTGACATTGCTGTGGAGACTAATTCACCCAGCTGCACTCTTTGCGTCCTTCCTGACAAGAAGGAGGCAAACCAGGTGAGAGCTGTGCCCTGGATGCCAAAATCTCTCAACCGCGACAATAGTTGTTTATGACACACGGTGTCAAACGCCGCAGAGAGGTCTAGCAGCACCAGGCATCTTCCTGTCCGCCCTACTCCTAAGCTCACCTAGAATAGATAGCATGACCAATTCCGTGCTGTGATTCGCACGGAATCCCGATTGATTCTGTTCCAGCAGGCTGTTCCTTTCCAGATGATCCGAGAGGCAGGGGAGTACCTGCTGCTCCAACACTTTGGCCAGGAAAGGGATCTGAGATATGGGTCTAAAATTTTTCATGCATTTCACATCTGCCCCAGGTTTTTTTTGGCAGAGGAACTAAGCGTGCTTCCTTGAAGGCCAGCGGAACCTTTCCTGATGCTAAGGATGAATTCAAGAGTGTTAGGACCTCCTCCTCCATTCCTGGCAGCGCCAGTTTGAATATTTCCGGAGGACAAGGATCAGTCTGGGATCCAGATTTTACTCGTCCTATGAGCTGTGACAGTCCCTCCTTCGTAATCAAGGGTAGGGTGTCTAGAGGGCTGTCCACCCACTTCTTAACCAGATTAATCTGTGGGGGGCAGTCATGTAAGGGAGCGCCAGCGATCTCGGAGAGTAAATCAGTTATTTTGCCGGTGAAAAAATCCTGAAATCTCTGGCAATCCTCCCAAGTGAACTCCGGCCTCTGTTCTTTCGTTTTCCTGAGTTCATTTAGTACCCTAAAGATTTCTTTCTGTGGGTCTGTAGCTGTGATGATTCTTTCTTCATAAAACTCAGCCTTCCTGGCTATTATAGCACGCTTATAGGTCGCAAGTTCCATTAAGTAGAGACTTCTCGCCTTGATATCATAGGCTCTGCGCCAAGCTCTTTCCGTCCTGCGCAGAACCCTCTTCTTCTCCCTAAGAGAGTCGTTATACCAGGGAGATCCAGAGCCTCTATTCACTAGATTGACCCTTCGTGCTGGCGCTACATGATCAGCCGCCTTTCGAAGTCTAACGTCCAGATCATTAAGGAGAACATCCGGATTCTTATCACCCGGGTTCAAGGGTGGATTCGCTAGGAGATATGCCACCATTCTATCTCCATTGACATTTTTCCATTTTCTCACCACCCTCTGCCCCTTTACGGGTTTACTTTTTTGTGTGATTATCAGGAGGTCTCCTTTCACAAGGTAGTGGTCCGACCAGACACAAGGCGTCGCACTCGGCGACCCCTGTGCCGGAAGTGTCGTCCACACCAAGTCCAACATGTGGCCTTTCACATGTTTAGGGCTTTTTACTTGTTGGTCTAACCCTAGCATTAGCAAAGCTTCATCAATCTGGCTTGCCTGCCCTTACTTGGGGCGGAGTTCCCAGTGGTTGTTGAAATCCCCTAATATGACCATATTGTCGTATCTTGAACGTAAATCCTGCACGAGGTTCACGAATAGATCTGGGAACTCCGGCTTACCCCATGGAGGGCGGTACACCACCAAGACTATCAAACAGTCCATCCCTCGCCTCAGTTTGACTCCAAGCACCTCCGTCCCCCCCAGATTTTCTGCCAGGATTGTTTCTCCTCGCATCCGATCTTTAAAAAATAAGGCTACTCCTCCGCCTTTCTTCTCGCCTGTTCTATTACAACATAGAACCGAGAAGTTTGCCGGTAATGCCGCCACGAGATCTGGTAACGAGGTATCCTCTAACCACGTCTCTGTGACTCCTAACACGTCAAACTCCCCGTCCTCCAGTAAAGAGTGCACCTCAACGTTGTGTTTTTGGAGGGAGCGGGTGTTTAACAAGCCATAATGCATGACCTCTACTTGGTGCGTTTGATAACCTCCAGGCCCATTATCTGGGACCCTCCATAAACCTTCCTGTCGGAGTAAGGCTGCGCTCCCCTCCTCCAGAGGTATCTTACCACAGTTTAATAGCTGTAGCTCCGCTCTAGCATAGTTAACACGCCGGCCAGGGGTCCTGGCCCCGGGTCCCGTCTGGTCACGGATGGGCACAGATGGGCTCGCTCTGGCGAGCCTCCGGCGTGCCCACGGCGCGCCCGCTGCACGCTTGCATGGCCAGGTTTAAATGGGCTCCTGTGAGCCTGTGGCGTCAGGTAGCAGCTAGCCTGCTGACCAAGATGTCTGCCGCAACCGGCGCTACCACTGCCTCTTCCAAGATGTCCCCTCGTCCAGCAGCGCAACTAAAGGGCCGCTGTAACAGCGGTGAGTCTTCCAATTAGGGTGCAAGCAATGTCCTAGCGAGCCCCGTTTCCCCACAATCGTACGGCGCAATTAAAACGGCAGAAGCCGAAAAGGAAATGATTCCCTGCAATAGTACGGCGCAGTTAAAACCGAAGCCGAAAAGGAAATTACTCAAAACAAAAATAGAGACGCGACCAAGATTGCGTTATTAAGCAGCGTCTTAGGTTTTTAAAAGAATGTGCCCGTTTGTCTGCGGGAATCGCAGTGCTTACCTATCATTGAGCCCTACTTTGTTCAATGTTTGTTTCTTCCCTGGCCCCTATTATTAACACCTTTGGCTTTGATCTCACCTCCTATGCGGATAACACCCAAATTGTGGTGTCTCTGCTGCCAAGACAGGAGGTGGGCATGTACAATCGTTTCCATGACTGCATGGAAGCAGTGGGCGGTTAGATGGCGAAAAACTGCCTAAAGCTTAATTCAGGCAAAACAGAAGTTATATTATTCGGGAATGGTCCCAACTTCTGGAACCCAAGCTGGTGGCTGTCAACAATGGGATCACTTCCTGTTCCCATGAAGAAATTAAAAAACCTTGGAGTATTAATAGACGACAAACTAAACTTGGGCGACCAAGTCAATGCAGTCTAATCCTCAACCGCCTTTATTCTCAAAACAGTGAAAAAACATACTGCCGTTCTTGCCAGCTGGGAGCCGGCAAACGGTGGTCACGGCACTTGTTTTTGTCGAGGCTTGACTACTGAAACAGCCTTTACTTAAACATTCAAGAACGTTTTATAAATAAACTCCAAAGGATACAAAACGCGGCCACCAGATTACTCACTGTGACTCCCAAGTTTGCAACGATCTCCAAAAATGTTAAAAGTACATTGGCTCCCGGTGAGTAATTGAGTGCTTTTCAAATCTCTGTGTACTGTATTTACAGCACTCCAAGGTACTGGACCTGATTACTTACAGAAACAGTTGAATTGGTACATACCCAAAAGAAATCTGCGCACGTCAGGAGCCAAAATGGTCATAGTCCCGTCCACAAAAAAAGTATCATTGGGAGGACGAAGACTTGTCTTCGGAGCTGCTAAGGCCTGGAATGACCTCCCGGCCCATCTCAGAAATGACACTGACCTTCTGGCTTTCAGAAAGACCTTGAAAACATGGTTGTTATTAAGTAATTTTTTTCTGGTGGTTATAGCTGAAAGGACAGGTAACTAGCGCCAGGACACCCTTGGGTAACCGTTGCGCTCTAGAAATAAACTTAACATAACACTATGTTAAGATGTGAGAGGAACTCTGCCATTGCATGTGAAGTCAATTGCACCCCATTATCTGTAACCAGAGTTGCAGGTATACCTTCTGATGAAAAGGTCTTTTAGGAATGCAATTAGGGATTTAGTGGTCACCTGATGGACCATTCTGGTGATAACCCAATGAGCGCAGTAATCAACTATGACAAATACAAAGTGTTTCGCCATTCCACAGCGAATAATAGGACCAATTATATCAATTGCTAGCTTTTCCCACGATTTGTCAGGAACTACCACCGGGGATAACTGGTCTTTGTGGACCATCTTGGCATTATCCCTGTTGGAGCATATGGTGCAATCTGTGACCTTGATTTCAGTCATGGAATCCATGTTAGGGAACCAATAAATCTCCCTCACACGAGCTTTGGCAAGACTTCTGCCCAGGTGGCCTTCGTGGACCAGATCTATAATCTTGTCTCTTAAATTCCAATGGGGGGGGGGGGGAGGATTACCTTGTCATCCTGAGAAAAAAAACATTACTCTCAATAATTTCATTATGAACATCCCAAAAACCTTTGATGTCATTGTCGACTTCACTTTTGTTACTAGACCAACCAAAACGAGCAAATGATCTAAAAAGTTTACTCAAAGCCTCTTATGAGTTGGCTACTATCCACTCATCATTGGTAGTGGTGGAGGATTTGACAACAAGGATGGGATATTCAGAGGTATCAAACTCTTCCACTATGTCCAATAAAACTCTGGATAAAAAGTCAGCCGCCTTGTTTTGATTGCCTGGAGCATATTCAAGTTTGTAGCAAAAAATGTCAAACCTAAATCCCATTTAGCAATCCAGGGAGTACTGTTGTAAGATCCTTTAGATGAAAACTTGCCAACTTATTTCAGTTTATTTATTAACTGATTGATTAATTAAAATCATTACAGTAAAAATAAATGCTGTTAAAATAATCTTATTTGTACTTGGCAAAATGCCACTCTCCTTTCCCCGACACCCTCCCATTCCAACCAAAACCTGGCTTTATATTTGGCCATGTGCCCTTAAACACATTTATACAGTCCCCCAATGTTATTTAAAACGAGTTTTTATTAACAATACCTCATTAGAAATTTTAAAAAGCACGGTCTTGAAAGAACTGGTAAAAAAGGGGGCACACTCCTCAGTGCCTGTCGGGGACCAGCCCGCTTTCTTCCACAGGGTTTGGCGTGCCAGTCGCCTAAGTTGGATTGCGTTCATTCGAGGCCTTTAAGGCAATCCTGATCAGATGTGTGAATTTCCCCAATCTTGCTAAGGTCATATTTTTTGCGGGGAAAAACACAAGACGGACGCTTCGCTGCAGGTCTTAGCTCCATTAACAATATAGTTTGTGGGGAGGAGCTACGCTAGGAATCAAGATGGCCGCGTAAGCTCCCGGCTCCGCCGACTTTCGCCAGCAGCTCGAATATCCTGTCTCTAATCCTGAACTCACGCCAGATTTCCGTGTCCGTGAAGTTTTTCTGCTTCTAATGGTACAATCCCGAGTTTTCTACCTCATCAATTGACGATGATACGCCGTGTTTCTACTCTCGGCCTAACAACATGTGGAAGCCGGGGCCTCGATTTCCAGCCTATCCGGGTCTGAAGTGATCAACATCGGCCGTGAGACCTGGACTGAGCCCGGGCTCCCGAAGTGTGCCGTGGAATTGTTGATATTTAGTACGATCCTGTGAGTGGTCTACACCGAGGACACACCAACGTGCCGCACCGGCTGCCGTGGTTGGGGTCTGGAGCCCGGAGACCTTGCTACCCTCTCGGGGTCGACGGGCCGGGCCCTCGCTGACGGCGAAGGTGTGTTCTGCCAGACGAGGGGCGCCCACTGTTTTACATCGGATTTGCGTGGCCTCTTACCCCGGAGTAGCCGGCCTCCGGGGTTTAAGTCCTGCTCTGTCGCCTACTGAGAGGGGATGGAGCAGACGGAGGCACGCCATCGCTGCAGGCTGTCATGGCCGCCATTGGGGCGCTCCATTCGTATACCGTCGCCGTGTTCCGGACACTGATCGTGGAAGTGGAAGGTATCCTGGGACTGGAGGATGATTCTTCTTTGAGTTTCCAGTCAGCTGTGGTACCGGTGGTGCACTGCACGTCTGAGATCGAGGTCCCCGTGTTGATCCCAGATTTACTGAGCCTTGGCGGTCCCCAATTACCAACAAGCCAGCCCGTGCATATCGCCTTCCTGTTCGATTCTGCTGCCGCCTACTGCATCTATAGTCAGCCTTCATTGTGGCAACAAGAGTCTCTGTCACTGTTGGAGATACCTGCTGTTCTCGGACACATTTCCTGGTTCGATTGGAGGACATTGTGAACTTTTATCCTCTTTTCGATCCTGCTGCACGGACATGAACTTTTATGAGCGCTTTGCCTTTTCCATCAAGATGGCGGCTCGAGTGAATAAGACGCGTATGAAAGACCGTACTGGCCAGGGCTGAACTTGATCGATGGGGTTTGCTTCAATAACTTTCTGCAATGCCGGGGTTGTGCCTATAATGTGACGGGAGTTGGGTGGTAATGGACTATGCTCCCCCCGACTTGTTTGTATATTTTGCTGCATACTAGTTTTACTACGTTTCGGGGTGGTTGCTACTGGCGGGGGGCACGGGAGACCGGGAGTGTGTTTGCTTTCTCCTCCTCCACTTTTTCTCTTTTTCCCTTCTTTTAGGGTAGTTCTTGGGCGATAGGCACGCTGCTAGTGGGGTTAGGCCGTAGCCATTGCAGGGGTGCAGGGTGGGGGGTTAGGGGAGGAGTTTTTTATTTTTCCTTTGTTTTGTTCTATGGCCCCTTTTGTCTTTCCTTTTTCCTTTCCACAAGAGGTGGGCTGTTTCTTCTCTAATGATCCTTTACTGTCCGGATGTCTACACTGTCTTTAATTATCCTGTATCATTGAGGGCGGGGCCTAGCGGGTGGAATTGTTTTGGATCGTATACTAGATTGTTTATTTTTCTTTCCCTGATATGCGTAATCGCTATTTGTCGTATGTTTCTCACGATGGTTCTTTGTATGTAACATCCCCTGCCTGTCCCTGCTTTGCATTTTATTGCTTGACACCCGATATTTGTATTGCCTACTCTTGTCTTACTGTTAAAATAAAAAAATATAAAAAAAAAAAAAACAATATCGTTTGTGCGCAGGAGTTGCCAACGTTCATTGTAAAGATTGAGGTAGCAGCATAGGAAGTGCAACCAGGATTCCCTCGTGTAGGAGCACGGCCTACATTCTGTGTTTTCCCCCTTGCGGGCCCGTGCAGGATTAAAATCAGCAATACATAATGTGATGAGTCTCATAGAAAATATTTTGCTTTTGGTGTTAGGGCCTCGCTTACATAGGGTTAGGTTTTTCCTGACATGTACAATTTATTCAATGGATCAAGGTTAGAGCTTGAGCGGAGGGGCTTAGTGTCTTAGTGAGCAGAAGATATTTCCACACTTGTCTGTTTATCGCTTTTTTTCCAAGCATTAAGTGGAATTTCCAGTAACTGTAAGCTTGCTACCTCTATCTTCATTATGTTGATGGCACTGCCAAGGTCAATTTGCCAGACCGAACCTGCCTCCTCGAAAATGGATCTTAGTTGGTATCTTAAGGAATCGGCTGGAGACCTCAACATCCTTAGGTGTAACTTTATAAGCTCTCCCTGGCACGTCAGATCTGGCCTCGCAAGACCTAGCTCCAATCTCAGCCTTGATTTCCTATCTGACCTCGGGATAAGGAGCACTGATTTGTATGCTTTGGCTTGGGGTGAGTTTAAAAAAGAGTCCAACGATCCTTGGAAGGCCAGGTGGCTATAGCTGATAGCTGGAAGCAGTTTTGCTTTTTGGACAGTCAGTATTGGTCCCGCGGAAGGACTTATCAGATGTTGGCTCAGTTGTTTTAGCAAATGCGTAACATTGTTGGCCTTGATGGTCAGATGTTTCTGACGGATGTTCGCTTTGGCCCGTTCTGAGAGCCAAACCCCAGATAGTTGTATGAAGCCACTGTGCCGATTTGCAGATCTCCCTATAGCCACTGTGCTTTCCTTTTGAGATGGTAGCTCCCAAAGATGTTTACCTTGGTCTTCCCCTGGTTGACTGTCAGGAAGTTATCCTTGGTGAAGCGATTCAGTGCATTTAGGGCTCTTTGTAGGCCCACTTAAGTGCGGTCCATTCTTGCTGTATCATCAGCATATTGTAGTGTTGGCAGCCTCACCCTTCCAAGCCTAGTGGCTACTAGATTAGCACCTTTCAGAGTGTCCTCCAGGTCAGCAGTGTACAAATTAAAAAGGATGGGGGCCAGCCCACAGCCCTGTTTGAGCCTGTTGTTCGTAGCCATTTTAGAAGACACTGTACAGGCACTTGTTTTGACCCGCACCCAGGTATCTTCATACAGGGATCTGATTGCCTTCAGGAGTTTAGATCGAATTCCCCAGTTGTCTAATTTCCACCATATCCTTCTGCGATCAACGTTATCGAAGGCTGTGCTGTAATCGATGAAACAGCAAAACAGTGGAGGCCTTTTCTTCTTTACTGCCTGGGATGATAGATAAGCTAACGCCAAAATGTTGTCCAGGTCAACGACTGTTACCTGAAGCCTGACTGGTAAAAGGAAATGATACCTTTTTCTTGGGCCCAAGACTCCAGATCCTTCAAAAGGAGGCGAGCATAGGCCTTCGCTTCGAGATCTAGAAGGGCGATGAGCCTGTTGTTTGATGGCTTCGAACTATCGCCTTTTTTAAAGATGGGGACCAGTATAGGGCCCCTTCAAGAATCTGGTGCCTTGGCTGTCTAGAGGATGTGATTAAAAAGAGAGGGGTTAGGATTGCTGCCCAAAAGTCTGGGGCAATTTTAAAAACTGGTGCAGGTATCCCGTTAGGCCCTGGGGATCCCTCATTCCTCATAATCTTGAAGGGTCTTAATGACCATGTCGGAATTTATCAGGCCTGGTGACCTGTGGTGCTCCTCTACCTGGGTGCTTTGTTCAATGAGGGTGGTGTTGGGGGTGGGGTTCACTTCTTGAGACTTTAGATTGTTTGCCTGGCTTTGCACCACCTCCCAGATAATTTCTTCTGAGCAACCTTTATTTGAAGGAGGGTGTGAATATAGTTGCTTCACGTGATTCAGCCAGTCATGCTCCGTTTTATATTGTTACCCCTCAACTACTCAGCTGATTGATGTGCCTTCCTTGCCCAGAGAGGTTATTTTCCTTAAGCAGAGAGAAAACTTTGATCCTCTCTGTGTGTTCTTTTTTGTCTTACCACAATTTCTTTCTTAAGGCAGACCTCAGAGTTGTGACTGATGGGCCCTCCGTTGAACGATTCCCTGTTTTATTTATTTATTTTTTTACTTCTAAGGCCTTGCGGAGGGCTTGTTTACCTTCGAGTATGTCTTTCATTAGGCATTTGCTTCCTACTATTAATGGCACTTTATTACTGAAGCGTTGGAGCTGAGGGTTTCCCAGCTTCGATTGGAGGTGCTCTACGATATTCTCCCAATCCTTTATAGATGATCGGTTGTTGGAGTGCCATCCTGCTTCCGATCCAACCAAACTTGCATCTTCTTGCCTATCTTTTCTGATAATTTTATCCTCCCCAGGACTTTATGCTTTTCTTCCCCTCTCGACTCTCCAATGGCTTGAAAGATGGTGACTGTCGGTACTTCCAACTGGATCACCGCTCTCCATGACCTATGGTCACTTTCCGTCCTATCTTCGACTTCGAAGTCTTTCAGTCTGGCTGTGATTGCTTCACTGACTCTAATATAGTCAATTCTCAAGATATCCCGGAAGGTTTGTTGCGGCTACCAGGATATCATTCTTACTTCCTTCAATGCATGAGTTGTAGAGAGGTTCTGCCTGACCCTTCTCCCGAGGAGGGGATTTAGCTTTGTCGAGGTCTCTCAGATTGAATTCCCTCGCTAAGATTACTTGGTAAAATGTATGTTTATTTAAGAGATCACCTAGTTTCTGTTACAGCCCATCCATAAAGTCTTACATTGTGGTCTGTACTGGATTAATATAACAGTTTATTAGCAGTAGGCGGAGCGGGTGAGAGTTAAGATTCAGGACTCTAATCTATAAAGCTTGTATCCTGAGTGTGGTTGGTTTGATCTCTGTGGCCACAAGGCTACTGGCATGTTTTATGAAAATTGATAGACCACCGGACGGTTGACCAAAGAGATTCATTTTTATTGCTGGTACATGGTGTTCGTAATACCCTACAATGGAGTGCTGGTCAGGACCCATGTCTCTTGGAAGCACAATATATCTCCATTTTCTAGAAACTGCTTTGTGTTTTCATTTTCTGTAATTTTACTGATCCCTGCAATGTTCCATGAAATTATGGTTAGTTGCTGCTTGGATGGAATGGCTCCCCTGCCTCCACACTGCTGAGCCTGGTGCCACAGCTGTTAGGAATAGTGCTGCCATCTTCTTGGAGTTCCTGTTTGGTCCGGAGCATGAGGGCTTGTATTAATGGCCCGATTATTGTTTTGACAGGAGATCCTGATGCCTATGGGGTCGTTGGAGCCCGTCCAACTGCTGCTGTGAGTCTCTAGCCTATTTGTCCCATGCAGTACCAACCAGGATCCCTTGCCCCCGCTATTTAATGCTAGGACATGTGGATATTTTGTTTTTGGTAGAATCTGGATGTCTATGCCCCACTCAGCGAGTTGTGATGATTCGTTCAAAACAGTTTGTTGTAGTTCCTTTTGCATCATACCCACCACTGTGGATTTGCCATGGGTTTACCCCTGGATGCTCAAGAATCTCACTTATTACAGGTCCCCTGTTTGTATCTGGTCCAGGGTGGCAAGATGTTTGAAAAGGCGGAGAATGTTGCTCCCATTCAGAATATAATGCTATCCCGTCAATAAAAGCCGTAAAATTCTTACTCTTTTTTCCTTAGAGCCTTTCAATAGTGGATATGACAATTATCCCTCAGAGTACTAGTGCTTCTAAGTCCATTCATCACTCAGTAGTCCATGAATTAGTCAAGTGTTAAAGGAGCCATGATAAGTTCCATCGCCATTGCGAAGCCGGTCGCGTCTCTGCAAGGCGTCCCTCTTCCGCGTTAGTCGCTTTTATTGATTTATACGGGAATACGCCACTCACCATTCTACTTTGTTTTGCCTTGAAAAAGCCCGCGGAGGGCGAAACGCGCGTCGGCTGTGACGTTGTGGCAAGAAAATAATCAATAAACAGGAACTTGAAAGATTGATGGACTGTGTACTACTTGATTATCTGTGTGGATTTGAAGGAAATTGATCTATCAAAGTGATTGAATTACAACCCAATTGGAGAAAAGTAACGAATAGGGATGTGCACTGGTTGAATTATCTTTACATATGGTTCATGAAACTCTACTACAGTCTCTGTTGGTAGATTATCGTGACGGAAATTGCTTAAGGGTGAATAAGCATCTTATCAGTTGGGCACTCCCAAATTGAGTATTCTTGTGTGACTGGACTATGACTACGATGGGAAAGATGCAACAGTGATGTGCTGATCAAAATAGCAAGTTCACCCTGTCGTTTTGTTGATGTAAGCATCCTTCTTACCCCAGTTTTTGACTGAAAATATTGGATAGTACTGTCTGTTTTTAGCATTACTTTGTGGGGAAGGGTGGTCTGTCTTCCATAGCTGCAATTGTCTCCCTTTTAGTTTAGTGTTTTCAGTTGTTTCCTCAGATTTTTCTTTGCTCTCCTTGATAGGGGAGGATCTAACCTGTCTGTTGTGCTAGAAGTGGGTTCTTGAGTATCAGTTTCCGGAACGTCGCTTCCCCTGCTTCCTCTACTGTTAGCCCTTTGTGTACCTTGAGCTACTTGGGGCCCGTGAGCATGGCTCTCCATCCTATGTGCCAGATTATGATCGGCTCAGTCTGTTGACTTTGGCCCTGGCGGGACTCTTCCTTTCTTGCTCATAGCCGGATTGTATTTGTTTGAAGTCACCCTACCGTCAGTGGTGCTGGAAGTCGGCATGGCCCTACTTCCTTTAACTATCTCAACTATATCCGGAAGAGACGCCCACTTTTCAATAAGGATGGAACATGAACATTCACCAGGGTTGGAAACCAGGCTCTGAGCAATCCTGTTTTCCAGATCTTCCACCCTGATGCTTAAATTAACTCGGCGAGCTGCTATCGATTTTAGGCAGTCTATTTGGACCTCCATCTTTGATGATTGCCACAGTAGTGCTCTGTTTGTGGAGCTGTTTATCTCATTCGTAGATAATTTCTGCAGATTTTCATTTATACAGTTGTTAGAACTGAGGTGATCTGCTTTAGAGTCCCGTAAAGGCTCTAATAGCCCCATCAAATTTGAAGTCAACTCTAGGGTTCTTTCAATCGATTGGCCCAGTTTTTGGAGGAACGAGGCTGTGAGGTCCCCTACCACTGGAGACTCTGGAGTCCGGTCATCTAGAAGTGACACTGGGCTTGTGGCTGATAGGAAGGGCTTAGTGCTCACCGCATTCTGGATGTCTTGATTATGGCATTTGATCCAGTGAATTTGGGCTCCTATCACAGGGACGTAATCCTCTTTAGATTAAGCTTTTCATGTTTCCTGCCAATTGTGGAGTCTGTCACCTTTTCTTTACGTGAGGGTATAATGTGGCCACAGGGTGATCCATTGATTTGAACAGAATCAGCCATTTCTGTCTGCTGGCAGTGATGCTGATGCCTGCGTGCTCCTCTGTCTGTTCGCAGCTCCTCGGCGCTCCTCTCTGTTCTCAGCGCAGCATCCAGGTGACTCTGCCCTGCCGGCACGTGGTTGAGGGGCTGGGGTAGTGCTGGTGCAGGGACTGGGGCTCCCCCTGGCCTGATTAAAGGCTCCACATGGCCCGCTGCTAGCTGGCGCACTCAGGAGAGTGGGTACTGTCAGGCTGTAACAACAAAAGAAATACACTGTTCCCCAGAAGTGAGTTGTATACGGCGTCACCAAGCAAAATGAGGAAAGGGAGAAAAAGCAGTGGGGGGAATCCCCCTTTCGGAACTGAAACCCTCACACACCCAACAAGCTAGGTGTCTGACATTAGTTAATACATCACTTGTTTTTCTCTGGCACACACTCATAGGTTGAAGACTGCACCAACAATTGTCTTCTTATGCCTTGGTTAACATCACTACTTTGGCAACAGAATCAGACCACCCGTTTTACACGGAGATCGGTTTTTCACTGTGACAATTTTAAGAGTAACATCTCCCCCAGCTGAAGCATCTGAATGGCCCCCGTTACGTCACTTACTGACGCCCCCCTTCTGGTTTATGGCTGCCGTATTTGCGGTGGTCTTTCACGTCACCCATACCGTCAAATGGTCTCCCACGATTGCATGTCCATCCTTAATTCTACTATTGCATTACAATTATAATCAGACCACCCACTACACGTGGGGATCTGTTTTCACTAGCAAAGTCTGTTACCACCGACAATTTATTACTGATTGTGATACAGTGTCCTGGTTCCATCACGGCAATTCGTTTTATCTTGCAAACTGCAACATGGCCGCTTCACTTTGGTCGGCCTAAGCCTAGTGTTTCAGTGAAGCCGTGCTGGACATGCCCCTCCTCCATGCTTGCACGGCCCCTGCAAACTCCCCTGACACGTGATAGGGTTACGGGAGTGATGCCGCGAGTGGCTAAAAGACGGAGGCTAGGACTCGCACACCGCCCCGGCTTCTCCCTAACCTTGACGTGCGGGTAGGTTTAGTGGCATCGTCCGACCTGCGGACAGGTAAGCTTGTCCCCCTCGGGGGGCTCCTACTTGTAATACTTACTGGTGTGCTCCATCACCGCCGCATACATTTGAGTGCGGGTTTATCTGTTAACCACACGGATACATTTATTAATAATCATTCTCGCTGACCGTAGAGTGCACGGCCCCTTCTAAACCTCCATGTGTGCTAGGTTTTTGCTGACACGGGGTGGTCCACTGCGTTGCTATTGCCATTGCCCAGCTCTTCCGGGCTTGACTGAGCGCACGCGTGGTCACCTTGGTTTTGCACGACCCTTGTGAGCACAGGTTTGTAGGCGTACTTAGTGACACCACTAACAGGAGCAGTGAGAGCATTGAGTAAACGCGACTAGGGTCAACAGAGGGCTTCCTCGATGTTTTGCTTGCGACATACGGCATCCAGGTCACAGTGCATAAGACTAAGACTTTGACCCTTGTCTCCCCTTCTTCCTAGGGTACCTACTACTTGGGTGCCAGCACACTTGAGAAGACCGGTGACGCCCTTCTTTGATTTTAGTAGGGTGAGAATCTCGAGATACCTTTTACTTTTAAAATTTATTCTAATTTTCACACAGTGACCCCAAGTTAGTCGGTCACATTACCTCTGTTTACCTTTTAGTTTTTAGTTTTCACTTTTTCTTGACTTCATGCTCAATTGAACAGAATTGTTGTTCACATACCTCCTGTTCGTTGACAGAGATACTGTAACCAAGCCGTGGTGACTTGCTATGACCACAGAGTATATCGAGGGTTAACTCCTTCGCCTTTTCTGTCGTCCTCTCTTAGGTCCCACTAAGACACAGCAGGACCATCCGGCCTGCGTTCCATCTTCAAGTGGAAGGTAGTATTCGCCCCTTCCTTTCTGTGTAGAAATAAATTCCTTCTTCTTAGGTCCTGATGAATTGCTCCACAAGCATGAAACATGTCGACCTCTAGGTAGAACACACACTGCTGGATCTTTGCACTAGCGTGTATCTTCTCCTCACTGTTTTTAGTAAGGTAGTTAACCACATCATTAAAAATCGCTGTGGATTTGCTAACCTTTTTTTAATTATCACCTTTGCACATGTCTACACTTCCCCTGAAGCCCTCATACCCACATGCACCAACTGGCAGGAACAAAAGATCTCCGGTAAAGAGCCCCTTTATGGGTGCCCGTCAGACATTGCAGCGCCAGTCTGACGAGGAGCAAAACCCAAATGATGAAGCATGACACCTAGCTTGCTGGGTGTGTGAGGGTTTCAGTTCCGAAAAGGGGGATACCCCCCACTGCTTTTTCTCCCTTTCCTCATTTTGCTTGGTTACGCCGTATACAACTCATCTCTGGGGAACAGTGTATTTCTTTTGTTGTTCCAGTTCTAGGGCTCGTACACTGGACCCCGTTAAAAATTGCCCTTTCAGTTCCCCCCATTGTTTACAAACATACTGTCAGAGGCTGCCAGGCAAGTGGTGGCTCACCTAAGGTGCCACAAACCGCGATCCGTCTAACTGGGCTGTCTCCGTGACACCTGGGGACCACACTTTAAGGCAGCCTGTTACGACTGCCGCACTTGCTACTCTCTGCTCCCTGACCCTCAGCAGCCTCCTCCGTAGCCCTCCTCGCTTGCACTGAGTGGAATGAGGGATAGGCGTGGTCCCTCGGTTCTCTCACCATATATGGGCTCCTAGGCTCCTGGTTCCGGGCGTTGCTCTGGTGTTGCTGCATGGCTGCGTCCTGCAGGAAATGGTGAGTCGGCTACTGACTTCTGCCGGTACTGCTGCCGCCAGTATTTCATCAGGTCTGAGGGTCGCGGGGCCCAGTGACCAGGGCTCGGTGACCAGCCCCTTGGGTACTGGGTTACAGAAGCCTGGATCTGCTCACGGGCACGCCACTGCCTCGCTGCTCTGCATTGCGCACGCCAGGGGCGTAGGAGACACTAAAATTCGGGGGGGGGGACAGGGACAACCTTGTGGACTTTCCAGTTACCCTATACAAATCACCGCCCGTTAAACAAATACAATCACATACTTTCTAAGTGAAATATTGAGAAAAGCAGGCATGTTGTCACAGTTTGCATGTATGATTTATTGTTATTTACATTCATATAGTAATCAGACCAAATGTTAAAGAAACATGTATATGAATCTTGCATCTTCATGCACCAAGCAAACAAAGGTCGCTGACTTGCGGTTGGGACGTCGTATTTGCAAGTGCATTATGGTTTGAAAAGTACCTGCTGCTGCATTCCTGGTCTCCAGCAATATTCAGGCAACAATAAAAATGTGAAGATAACTTTGGTGATTAATATTCTTTATTGAGAGAGATTGGAGGTTTGTCTAGTGGAAGTTTTAATTCTTGGTAAGGTTGCCACAGTGGGGAAATATGTCTGCTGCAAAGAACGTGTACCACGCAGATCACAAAATGCATATCGTGTAAATAGGTCAGGGAGTTACTACTTTTGTTTGAGAGATTCTTTTGGTATTTGCAGTTTATAAGTTACAATCCTAACATTGAACAGTGAGCTATTAACCGTCATCAAAGAGCTGCATGAAAACTTCACGGTACAGATTAGAACGTTATGATTTTTCCCCAGTCTGACCTTATCCTAATGTTAGAAAATGGGCTCATTAAGATAGAAATCTGATAGTACCTGACTCTGACTGAACCTGGTCTCTGACTGAACAGGCACGGGGCCAGTGTTATTCTGAAAGAGACACTGAAAGATACTGTGTAAACACTTACATACACTAGGGTGCACTATGGGTTAGGGTACCCCTATGATTGGCCTGACCCCTCCTATAAGGCCCTAGTACATAATAGGGCAGGGGGATTAGAACTACCTTTAAGTCCCTAGAATATAATAGTAATAATATATAACAACAATGGGCCGGACTCTAATCAGTAAGGCTGAGTCAATTAACCAAACAACAACCAAGATGCCAATACTGATGAAAATTTAAACAATTAAATAAATGGTGCAAGGATATCGAAACCAGGCAGCCATAAGCTCATTAGTAGCCTTTTATTTTCGAATATTCAAAACTTTCCTCAATAGAAAGACATATACAAGGAACATATTTATACAAACGATTTTTATACAAGAAATATATACAAACACCATATAATAAATACCTTCAACAACCTGCAATTTTCAATCACTCTCCGCACTATTACAAACACACTGTCACATCCATTCTATATACAGTCAAACAATCAACATCCACCACACACCACAAAGTCCTTTTGGGCCAATATGATTTATTCAATTGAGATGAAGGCCCTTACACCCTCCAAACAAAGCATTGATATATACCTATTTAGCTGCATGCATAATATTATAGCATTTAATAATCATCAAACATTTAGTAGAATTAGCATGCCCCACAAGATGTTAAATACAATTGTTTGGTGGTGTAAATAGAAAGGTCTACGCGTTTCAAACCCTGACCAATACTGGGGTTCTCATCAGGACCAAGACACACTGTGGGGGACAAAAAACAGGAAAACAATATCAAAACCTTTCTTGCACCAATTTTGTCAAATGCTCCTCAAAGGCCACCAACAGCCTCTACTTACCAAAACTTAAAGAAAAGCCACAGCCATGGACTTCCTATGTTTATACTTGCTGTACAATTTCTAGGAAAGAAACAAATAAAAGCGTCCTTTTGGCAAGCTTCTCAAAAAAAGCATGTGCCCAACTAGACCCAGTGTTGGCTTATCTACTTACTTCGTATCAATAATGCCCAGTAGATAATGTTTAAGTGCCATGTAGTCACACGTTCCCTGCAGACCAGATGCATGGGCACCTATTTAAAAGGAAGGAGTGTTTTAGTTGATGCCTGTCTCCTGGACTTCGTATTGGTGCAATGAAAAAGATAATCTTTTCAAGTATGACTCATACCATCTCAATGCGGCGCTTGCGCTCGATGTTGCCTCTCAGTTGTACTTCCCCTCGCTGTACTCGTTTATTCTCGTACGCTGCAAGCATAAGACTTGAATTACTGTCTGTTTTCGCACTCAACCCGATATTGTCTAACGCCAATCTCTGGGCTTTCTAGGCTTACCGTAGTAGTTCTTCGCCTGCTACTTCAATCCGCCATTATTCCAAACAATCGTTGTCGGATGAAGCTCGAATATTGCGCGCCGGAAGATGATTGCTTCCAAGGTGCGTCGGGAATTGTAGTCCTTTGCCACGAGTCACGTCAAAATGACTGGAAATGTAGTTACAACACGGGGACGCCCTAGGCTGCAGTCACCCGTGGCAGGAGGGTACACAGCATGCCTGGGAAATGTTGTCAATATCCAGATTAAATTCAATTCATGCACAATGGGCTCAAATCGTATAAAGGATTAATTCCAAGGTGCATCGGGAAATGTAGTTACATCACGGGGACGCCCTAGGCTGCAGTCACCCGTGGCAGGAGGGTACAAAGCATGACAGGAAATGTAGTCAATGTCCAGATTAAATTCAATTTATGCACCGTAGGCTCAACTCGTGTAAAGGGAGCAATTGAGATGACGTTAATAACTGTAAAATGATAAGGTGTAACTAAAAACGGAATCTTAGATTGCTGGTAATTTTTGAAAAGTAAATTTAGTAGCAACTTGGGACTATTTAGATGGGCCATCTAGGTGCTTTCCTTGGGCTTCAAGAAGGGAATGTGGTAACTGCAGAAGTGTAGATTACAATTTATATAATTCAGAGGTTTCATTCAAACCTGACACACCTGTGTCAAATTTTAAAATCAGCATAGCTTCTTTTTGCAATAGCTTCAAGTCAATGTCGCCACATCTAGGATCACGTTCAACTTTAAACATCACTGTCCATCGCACATCACCTTCCACATGGGACTTTTTAATCCAATGATTTACCAAAGGCGCAGTTACAACTGAATTCCTAATGCGTGATTTATGCTGCAAAAAGCGTTGACGTACCTCGTGATTAGTTTTACCAATGTATAGTAATCCACATGGGCACACAATCCCGTAAACCACGTATCTTGTTTTGCGGTTGGTGAAGGAGTTGTCTTTCCAGTGGACATTTCCGTGTGTGAATAGAGATCACTCTATCGTACAGTCACAACAGACACAAGTGTCACATCTGTGGTGTCCTGTTATTGGTTGCATGCCCATTAGTTCCCTTAGCGTTTGTTTGGGTGGTCTCTTCATTGCTGCTCCCACAACATAATTAGAAATGCTCCTTTCTTTCTTAAAGGCAAACAAAGGGACAGATGAAAAATCTTGGTCCAAGTTTTGTACTAGTTGCCAATTTTGAAGGATTATCTTTTTCAGATTGTTAGAGTTAGGACAGAAAGTTGATACGCAAACTTGGCGTGCCAAATATGTTTTTTCATGTCTTTCAAGCAGTGTCTCCCTTGGAGTGCACCATGCGCGTTTCATAGCTGTTTTAACTAATTTTTTACGATACCCACGATCCCGTAGGTTCCCTGCTAAGATGTTAGTATTTGTACTATAATCATCTCTGAAAGAACAATTCCTACGAATTCTTAAAAATTGTCCGTAGGGAAGATTTTCCCTCAAACTCCTTGGATGATTGCTGGAAAAAAGGAGTGCATTGTTTCTGTCCGTTGTCTTTTTAAATAAAGTTGTTATCAAACCATCTCCTGCTGGATGTACTTCTACATCCAGAAATTATATTTTATGTGCAGAATGAGAGATGCTGAATTTGATATCTCTTGTCCTCTGGTTGAGCCAGTCAAAAAATGCCATGAGATGTATTACATTCCCAGTCCAGACTAGAAAAACATAGTCTATAAAACGAAGCCAGGTCTTTATATTTGAAGAAAAAGGATTATTAATAAACAGTGTCTTCATACATGGACATAAATAATACAGCCAACTCAGGAGCAAAAGGACAGCCCATTGCGACTCCCTTTATTTGAAAAAAGAAGTCGTCGC
The DNA here is from genome assembly GCF_964261635.1 of Lissotriton helveticus. NCBI lineage: Eukaryota > Metazoa > Chordata > Amphibia > Caudata > Salamandridae > Lissotriton > Lissotriton helveticus. Next base: position 783,818,800 of record NC_136072.1, read on the forward strand.
CAAAGGTAAAGTCATTTTTCTTCAATGCAAATGCAGCCGATTTGGTGATAAATTCAGTGGGGACTCTGACCGGTTTTACACGTTTTTCCACGAAATGGAAAAGCACTTATACAGCGTCATCCTGTGGTATTTGCGTGTACAATGACGTCACGTCTAGGGTGGCATAAATCACGCATTAGGAATTCGGTTGTAACGGCACCTTTGGTAAATCATTGGATTAAAAAGTCCTATGTGGAAGGCGATGTGCGATGGACAGTGATGTTTAAAGTTGAACGTGATCCTAGAGGTGGCGACATTGACTTGAAGCTATTGCAAAAAGAAGCTATGCTGATTTTAAAATTTGACACGGCTGTGTCAGGTTTGAATGAAACCTCTGAATTATATAAATTGTAATCTACACTTCTGCAGTTACCACATTCCCTTCTTGAAGCCCAAGGAAAGCACCTAGATGGCCCATCTAAATAGTCCCAAGTTGCTACTAAATTTACTTTTCAAAAATTACCAGCGATCTAAGATTCCGTTTTTAGTTACACCGTATTATTTTACAGTTATTAACGTCATCTCAATTGCTCCCTTTACACGATTTGAGCCTACGGTGCATAAATTGAATTTAATCTGGACATTGACTACATTTTCCGGCATGCTATGTACCTTCCTGCCACGGGTGACTGCAGCCTAGGGCGTCCCAGTGTTGTAACTACATTTCCCATCATTTTGACGTGACCCGCGACAAAGGACTACAATTCCCGACGCACCTTGGAAGCAATCATCTTCCGGCGCGCAATATTCGAGCTTCATCCACCAACGATTGTTTGGAATAATGGCGGATTGAACTAGTAGGCGAAGAAGTACTACGGTAAGCCTAGAAAGCCCGGCAATTGGCTTTAGACAATATCGGGGTGAGCGCGAAAACAGACAGTAATTCAAGTCTTATGCTTGCAGCGTATGAGAATAAACGAGTACAGCGAGGGGAAGTACAACTAAGAGGCAACATCGAGCGCAAGCGCCGCATTGAGAAGGTATGAGTCATACTTGAAAAGATTATCTTTTTCATTGCACCAATACGAAGTCAAGGAGACAGGCATCAACTAAAACACTCCTTCCTTTTAAATAGGTGCCCACGCATCTGGTCTGCAGGGAACGTGTGACTACACGGCACTTTAAACATTATCTACTGGGCATTATTGATACGAAGTAAGTAGATAAGCCAACACTGGGTCTAGTTGGGTGCATGCTTATTTTGAGAAGCTTGACAAAAGGACCCTTTTATTTGTTTCTTTCCTAGATATTGTACAGCAAGTAAAAACATAGGAAGTCCACGGCTGTGGCTTTTCTTTAAGTTTTGGTAAGTAGAGGCTGTTGGTGGCCTTTGAGGAGCATTTTGCAAAATTGGTGCAAGCAAGGTTTTGATATTGTTTTTCCGTTTTTTGTCCCCCACAGTGTGTCTTGGTCCTGATGAGAACCCCAGTATTGGTCAGGGTTTGAAACGCGTAGACCTTTCTATTTACACCACCAAACAATTGTATTTAACATCTTGTGGGGCATGCTAATTCTACTAAATGTTTGATGATTATTAAATGCTATAATATTATGCATGCAGCTAAATAGGTATATATCAATGCTTTGTTTGGAGGGTGTAAGGACCTTTATCTCAATTGAATAAATCATATTGGCCCAAAAGGACTATGTGGTGTGTGGTGGATGTTCATTGTTTGACTGTATATAGAATGGATGTGACTGTGTTTGTAATAGTGCGGAGAGTGATTGAAAATTGTAGGTTGTTGAAGGTATTTATTATATGGTGTTTGTATATATTTCAAATATAAAAATCGCTTGTAGAAATAAGTTCCCTATATATGTCTTTCTATTGAGGAAAGTTTTGAATATTTGAAAATAAAAGGCTACTAATGAGCTTATGGCTGCCTGGTTTCGATATCCTTGCACCATTTATTTAATTGTTTAAATTTTCATCAGTAATGGCATCTTGGTTGTTGTTTGCCTAGAATATAATAGGGCATGGCAGTCTAGAGGCCAGAAGCCCTTTCTCCATTTGCATGTGTGCACTGCTGAAGCCTGGGGTCAGTTTAAAAGTAGCCCTGTGCTGTAGGACTGCTTTTAAAATGCACATTGTGCCCAAACTCGACTTTTGGGTTTGGGGGACTTACAACTTGATCAACTACAATGCTGGGGCAAAATTAAGTTAAGTGGGAAAATGTTTTCCACTTAACTATGGCTGTATCATATTTGCCACATAATACATCATCTGCTGCATAATCTAACGATTTGACCCAAAACAATTTTGTAGCTCAAATGGAACAAAAATTACAAAAAGAAATGTGACTTATGTTGCTGTGAAGTGTAGGGCCCTTTGCAAAGGTTGACTGGTCACCTTTCCCACTGCTGCAATTGTATGTTACACAGGTACTAATGAGGCAAAAGCGTTGCAGAGGCTGTTATTATGTATAAATATGTCAAGATAATAAAGTATCATAAAATGCACCGCATTACGCTGCAGCCTTTTTATTGTTGTATAATGTAACACTGGGCAGGGGACGGGAGGAAAAGAACCGGATAATGTTGAGTGGTGGTGTAGTGAACTGACGTCCTCCCCCTCTCTGCCTCATTATCAGCATGACTGGAACAGGGGAGAAGCCTGTTCCTGGGAACTAGCCGACAAATTGGATGACGGCCCCTTTACCTGGAAGACTAACTAGTTTGCAGCTCCGCCCCCTGATGACGACGTGGGATTCCTAGTGGGTAAAAGCGCGGAAGAAGATGTCCTGGCGTGTGATGTCACCGACCGAGGATCGAGAGTGGGAGAGTGGCCTGGAGAAGCAGAGAACGGAGCTTTTGGAAGCAGACCCGAGGATGACCGGAGTAAGCCAGGAGGCCACCGGATCCGTGAATCGCCGTGCCACACTCCTGAGGGAGGAGTGTGGCTACAACAAGTACGGCAGCGTTTGGCGGGCTGGGTAGGAAGACGGGGTTCTTCTAAACCTTTCTTTGTCCCCACCGGGTAAGTATACCCCTCCTCACCAGTAATCACGCCTCTGCATGCTCGCACGTTTAATAAAGTGTTTAGCACCTTAGCACGGGTGTCCCCTGCACTTACCCGGTTCCCTGTGGGAGAGTCCAGATGGAGTACATATCCTGACGATCTGTACCTGTTTATTTTCCCTGGCGGAGTCCAACGAGGAGTTAGGAAGAACGGAACATCCCCTGAAGTCTGCCTCTTAACCGCATGCGTGCGGGCGGAATTCCGCCCGTACGCTGGGTTTTGCGGAAACGCATGTTACGTGACGAGCTGGGCTCGTCATGAGCGTGCGAGGAGGCTACGCCATGACGAGCCCAGCTCGTCATGAGTGTCGAAGGGGTTAACCATCTGGAATCAAGACCATAACCAGACGCCATCACGGACCCCAGAGCTTTTCAGAGAGACACCCTGACAACCCGCCATAAAAAGACGTTTTCCAAAATAAATCCTTACCTACCCCAAACTGGTCTTAGGTGTCTTCTTGATCCCACGCCACAACTGGTGTCAGAAGTGGGATATCCCCCTTCCGTCCTGCAACAGAAGATGGACCAAATCATACAACACCTTATAAAGGGACAAGAAAAGTTAGAATGGGTGGTAGAAAGACAAATGACGTCTGCTCAAGCAGACAGGGAAGTTTTCAAGAACACCATTACGGCCCAAATCGAAGGCTTAAATAAGGCGGTCCAACAACCCAGTGCTTTACCCGGTGGGGAACGAAGAGCCACCCCGACGCATCCCTCGGGAGTATCCTTACAAAAATACAACGCAGGGGAGGAACCAGATGCCTTTATGACTAGCTTTGAAAGAGCAGCCCGGGCCTGTGGTTGGGCAGAAGAAAAATGGCCCTTCTTTCTGGCCCCATTGTTAACCGGGGAAGCTCAGGCTGCATACCAGGTGGCCAATGCCACAGGGAATACGCCATATAAAGAGATCAAAGAAATAATCCTGGACCGCTTAGTATTAGATTCAGAGGCCTATCGTGTACGGTTCAGGAAAGAAAAAGGAATTCCTGGTGAAAACCCCAAGACTCTATATCTCCGGTCAAAAATGGCAACGGTAAGTGGCTGAAACCCGAGAGCAGGTCCAAAGAAGAGATAATGACTAGTATATACTTGGAATAGTTTCTGGAAGCGTTACCATACGGAACCCAACGTGGGCTTAAGCAACATTCTGGCCTCACTGCCCAACAAGCCGTAGAGATGGCCACCAATTATTCCCGAGCGCAGCCTAGGTCTCTCCCTTGGGACCAAGAAAATACTACAAAGATGTCTGCAGTACTAAAACCCGAGAGGAAGTTCAAAGTCGGCCCAGAGCAGCCAAAAGTGAAACCCATAAGAATAGAACCAGTTTTCAAAGGCCCCCAGTGCTTCGAGTGCGGCGAATGGGGACATATCGCTAGACTGTGTCCCAGAAGAAAGGCCCCTGAAGAACCAATGGAGGTGGGGTACATACCTAAGGCCTTGATGTACACCGCTGATATGGGACCATCGTTCTATGTAAGGGTAACGGTCAATCAACGACAAATAAGGGGGCTGTTGGATTCAGGATGCAGGCAGTCCGTGATAAAAAAAAAACTAGTGCTACCCCAACAGCTCATTCCCAAGTCCCTAGTCCATATCAGATGTGTACATGGGGACGTAAAACCCTATCCACTGGCGCACATTATGATTACCCCCTTAGGGAGAAGTCCTGGGTCAGTGAGAGTAGGAGTGGTAGATTCCCTTCCTGAAGACCTCATAATAGGGGTAGACAACCCAGATTTTTTGGACCTTTTTCAGAGGGAACTTAAAGAAAATAAATCTGAGAAACCAAATGCATGCCCGGCCCTCTTGTCTACTGAACCTTGGGTACTGGATCGTAGTTTCCACTTCACCCAAATTAACGGTGCCACCCGGTTAACGCTTGGGAAAAGGCCCATGTGGAACAAGCCCAACCTAGTCAAAGCTTCCCTAGATTTTTGATAAAAGATGACCTGTTATATATATTAGGTAAACCCATGGATTCCCTTCAATTGTTAGTACCAAAATAATTCAGAAAACAAGTCTTGTTTTATGCCCACACTCACCTAACGGCTGGTCATTCAGGTGCCGAAAAAACAACACAACACCTACTGAAACTTTTTTATTGGCCAGGGATTTATAAAGAGGCAGAGGAGTTTCGTAAACAGTGTGACATTTGCCATATTATAAATATGTATAAACCCCCTGCTGTTCCCTTACAACCTCTCCCCATATTGGGGACTCCATTCAAAAGGGTAGGCATGGACATTATCGGGCCCCTTCCTCGCACTGCAAAAGGACATTCCTATGCCCTGGTCCTAGTGGACTACACAACTAGGTTTCCGGAGGCCTTTCCCTTAAGAATCCCCAATGCTAAGAACATAGCAGAGAAATTGATAGAATTATTCTCGAGGGTGGGATTTCCAAAGGAAATCTTAACGGACCAGGGGACCCCGTTCGTCTCCAGACTGATGAAGGAAGTCTGTGAATTGCTAGATTTGACTCGCATAAAAACCTCAGCCTACCACCCCCAAACGGATGGGTTGGTAGAAAGGTACAACAGGACCTTGAAAATAACCCTAAAAAAATGCTCTCTATTGAACACAAAGACTGGGACCAAGTCCTACCGTTAGCACTATATGTACTGAGGGCCCAGGTACAAAGTTGTTTAGGTTGCTCAGCCTTTGAACTGCTGTACGACCGACAACCTCGGTCCCTCTTGGAAATAACGAAGGACACTTGGGAACAAGAGAAACACCACGAACAGAAAACCCTACTAGAGTATACTCAACAGCTGAAGTCCAAGCTCAGCAAACTGAGAGATTTGGCATACTCTTCCTTAGAAAATAGCCAGAACAGGCAAAAGAAATATTATGACAAAGGGAAGAAATGGAGAACCTAGAAAAGGGAGACTGGGTTTTAGTCTTGTTACCCTCCTCCACTAATAAATTCAGGAGTGAATGGCTGGGTCCCTATCCCATAGTAGACACCATAGGGAGAACCACTTACAGGGTCCAGATCTCCCCTTCCAGGAGGCAGACCTTTCACATCAATCTATTAAAAAAATGGATAGGTCCGATACCCAAGGTAGCTCAATTCGGAATCCCTGCTGGATCAGAGCAGAGCACCTTAGAACAACTGCCTGTGAATGAAGAACTTACATACGCCTAGAAAACTGAGCTCCAAAACACCTTACATCCCTTCTCTCCAATGTTTTCGGACCTGCAAGGACGAACACATTTGATAGAGCACAAAATAGAAACAGAACCAGGGAAATGTATTAAACAAAAACCCTACAGGGTGCCGGCAGCACGACGACAGGATATGAAAAGGGAAGTACAGGACATGCTCAAGTTGGGGGTTATTTGTCCATCTAGAAGTAACTGGTCGTCCCCTATTGTAATGATTCCTAAACCGGACGGGACGACCCGGTTCTGTATGGACTATGGAGCTTTAAATAACATCTCCTCCTTTGATGTCTATCCCATTCCCTGGGTGGATGATTTAATAGAAAGGATAGGCGAAGCCAAGTTTATTACCACGCTAGACATCACTAAGGGGTACTGGCAGGTACCCCTTAGGGAAGAAGATAAACAAAAGACTGGCTTTGCAACAGAGGAGGGCCTATATGAGTTCAACGTCTTGCCCTTTGGGCTACATGGGGCGCCTGCTACCTTTCAGAGGTTGATGAATACCATCCTAGACCCCTTTTCCTCCTTCTGTTCCGTCTATCTTGACGACATTGTAATTTTCAGCAATACCTGGTCAGACCACTTAACACACCTAACAGCTATTCTGGGAGCCCTACACAAGGCAGGATTACACATTAACTCAAAAAAATCTAGAGCGGAATACTCCAAGGTTAAATACCTGGGGTATATGTTGGGGGAAGGTGTTATAGGCCCTCAAGAGGAAAAAGTAAAAGCCATCATGAATACTCCCTTCCCCAAAAACAAAGAGAGAGATACGAGCCTTTCTAAGCCTTATAGGCTATTACAGGAGATTTATAGACAACTTCGCGGTGATAGCAGATCCGCTCACAGACCTTTTAAGAAAGGATATTAAACCCTCCTCCATCCTAAATCCTTCGGAGGAGGCTAAACAAGCCTTTAAGACCCTTAAAGTGGCCATCACTACAAGCCCAATTTTGATACCTCCCAACTTCAGTAAACCTTTCTCTTTAGCCACGGATGCTTCATACATGGGCTTAGGAGCTGTATTGTCCCAAATAGGAGAGGACGGATTAGAACATCCGATCCTCTATATTAGCCGGAAACTACATGCTAGGGAGTGCAAATATCCCACGATCGAAAGAGAATGCCTGGCGATAAGGTGGGCGGTGGAGAAATTAAAGTACTACCTAGAAGGCAAGCCTTTTGTACTTTATACAGATCACGCCCTGCTACAATGGATGAATAGGACCAAAGCCCATAACCCTAGAGTACTCAGGTGGTTCCTTTTTCTAAAACCTTTTTCGAATACAACATCGAAAGGGCACTGAGAATGGAAACGCTGATTTCCTATCCAGACAATTCATTCTTCCCAATCGGCAGAAACCAGGGGGGAGGAATGTAACACTGGGCATGGGATGGAAGGAAAAGAACCGGATAATGTTGAGTGGTGGCGTAGTGAACTGACGTCCTCCCCCTCTCTGCCTCATTATCAGCATGACTGGAACAGGGCTGAAGCCTGTTCCTGGGAACTAGCCGACGAATTGGATGACGGCCCCTTTAACTGGAAGCCACACGAGTACGCAGCTCCGCCCCCTGATGACGACGCGGGATTCCTAGTGGGTAAAAACGCGGAAGAAGATGTCCTGGCGTGTGACGTGACCGACCAAGGATCGAGAGTGGGAGAGCGGCCCGGAGGAGCAGAGAACGGAGCTTTTGGAAGCGGACCCGAGGACGACAGGAGTAAGCCAGGAGGCCACCGGTTCCGTGAATCGCCGTGCCACACTCCCGAGGGAGGAGTGTGGCTACAACAGGTACGGCAGCGTTTGGCGGGCTGGGTAGGAAGACTGGTTTCTTCTAAACCATATCCGCGTGTGTGCCAGAATATCTGCCCAACCTTTCTTAGTCCCCACCGTGTAAATATACCCCTCCTCACCAGTAATCACGCCTCTGCACCCTCACACGTTTAATAAAGTGTTCAGCACCTTAGCACGGGTGTCCCCTGCACTTACCCGGTTCCCTGTGGGAGAGTCCAGATAGAGTACATATCCTGACGATCTGTACCTGTTTCTTTTCCCTGGCGGAGTCCAACGAGGAGTTAGGAAGAACTGAACATCCCCTGAAGTCTGCCTCTTAACCATCTGGAATCAAGACCATAACCAGACGCCATCACGGACCCTAGAGCTTTTCAGAGAGACACCCTGACAACCCGCTATAAAAAGACGTTTTCCAAAATAAAACCTTACCTACCCCGAACTGGTCTTAGGTCTCTTCTTGATCCCACGCCACACATAATTTCGTCAACACTGCGACATCATTTTGGCTTCCATTGCTGCATAACTCCAGTGTCCCGAAAGCAGGCTGCACATGTTAAAAGTGTTTGTGCATGAAGCAGAGACCATGAAGTTTGCAAACTTAAGGGGCTGATTACAATGGCATGTGGACTTCAGTCCATCTGCCATCGAATTGGGGAATGGGACCGCTGGCCATCAAGGTGGCGGCCACACGATAGGCACTGCGAACGCCGTAGTGGCGGTCGCATTGTAATGCCTATCTTTTACATTGCAGCAGGTGCTGCTGGCTGCATCATCCGCCGCAATGTAAAAACTGAAATGTTACATATATCACTGCACTACGTGGCAGGCACAATGCTGTGCCTGCCACGTGGTTCAGTGATATGTAGGGGGTCATCTCTTAGGTGCCCCCCAGGTCCCATGTCTGGGGGGAAAGGGGCCTGCTACGGGCCCACAATGTCCCTTTCCGCCAACTTTTCCATGGCGGGTGAACTGCTGGCAGGTAAGAGGTATCATAATCCCTACTGTGGTACCTGGTAGGCACAACCAGCATTGTAGGAACCACGAGCCCTTCCTCTGCGCTGGCGGGCTCAAGGAGCCAGTCGGGTGCATGGCGGCTGGTCTTTCCGACCACCAAGGAACCACCCGCCATTGTAATATGGCTGGCGGTGATGCAGTCACCGATGGCGGTAGGACCGCTACTGACAGGGTGCGTGGCAGTCCCACCTCCATTATAATCACCCCCTAAGTTTGGTGTGCATGCAAATCCTACACTGCAAACCCCTGGTAAGTTGCACCACTACTGCTGAAAAAGGCAATGGAGGTGCCAATGGGTGCAGAGGACTGGCCTCAAGGATCTTGTTACCTCAGTGACCCTGTTGATCTAGGGTGTGCTTCTTCGTATGCCTGCTCGCAAGACTGGAGGTGAACTGCAGTTTGGATTGTGGTAGACAGGCCTTCAAGGTTAACTCACACTTGCCACCGTTAGGGTCCAGCTGCGGGTGCTAAGACACCAGGGCTTCCAAGGTCTATCGGGCCTTCTACGGTGTAGCATCGGAATGAGCTCTGATAGGAGTGTGGTCTGGTCTGGTCATGAAGGCTGAAAATGGTGCTCCAGTTCCAAATTCAGCAGCTATGGCCAGAGTGCCACATCCTCTCCCACACTGAACACCATACTGCCCCACTGAGAGAAACTTGCACTGCCTTTAGCTACAACTCAATTGTGTTGCGACTAAATTCAAATTATGCACTAGACAACAGTAAAATGCTGCCTGAAAAAAGATGAATAACACCCTGGAAAAAGCAAAAACTCATAAGGAATGCAAGAATAAGCAAAGCATGTGAAAAGCATTCAGGAACATGATTACCTTAACAGTTTTAAACTCATTATTCAGAAATCAGTAAGTGATTTTGCCTGAAAAATTCAGGATATGGCTACAGGACCAGGATGGGACCCGTTTCAATGTCTATTGCTTATATCCTTTCAAAATGTAAGCAGTTTGGTTTAAAAAAGACCACATCCCCGAACACAGAGCAGCAGTACACATTTTATTAGCTAAAACGGAGACAGGAAGAGATGGAGGAATACAGAGAGAGGGGAGGAGGACAGCTACCAGAGGCAGATCAGGAGAAGTGGACACTGTCCTTGCCTTCTCTGGGTATGAAGGAAATGAGACAAGTGTGTTTTTTTCCCTTCCGTGCCCTTCCCAGAACGCTGAGCCTTACTGCAGAATAACAAAAGGAAGAGGGCGGGTGGCCTCTTCGACTCCAGGCAGGTCAACTGCAAGGTCATTAGGTAGCGCTTTTACGCGCTAATGGCCCTGCGAATACCAGAAGGGAGAGGGGAAATTCTTTTGTCCCCTCGCCCCCCCCACCCTTGTCCCCCCCCGTGTCCAAACTCTGGGGGGGATATATACCCTGCGCCCCCCACACTTCCTACGCCCATGGCGCAAGCTTCTCTCTGCTCTGCCGTACAGTTAGTGACTTGCACGCCTCTGCTCTCACGCCACCTTCATACCGTCTACAAGCCAGAGCAGTAGCCAGATGCCAAGAAGAGCTGTTTGCCAGGAGAATTTTTCCAAGCTGCCTTCCCTCTGAAGTCGCAGTCACGACCCCCCACTGCAGTCAAATCCAGAAGCAGCAGCAACGTTGGAACCGCGGGGTAGCAGTAAATCAGTTGCTGAGTCGTGGATGAAAACATATATACCAAGGGTTTGTGGTTAGTGCAGATGTCGAATTGTACGTTCCACAGATAAAGTTTTAAATGTTTGATGGTCCAAAAACATGCCAGAGCCTGTCTTCCACCACAGAGTAATTGGTCTGTGACTTGTTCAGGATCCTTAGAGCAAATGCCACAATCCTTTCCTTGCCATCAATCAATTGGGACAGAGTGGCACCAAGATCTTTGTTGCTGGCTTCCGTTGTGAGTATAGATTTTCTGTTGTGTTCAAAATTACATAGATGGGAAGCTGATAGAATGGCCTGTTTCAATTTCTCAAAACAAACTTGGTGGCCATCCGACCACTTGAAGTGAACATGGTTCTTCATCAATTCTCTTAGGTTGTAAGTAAGCTCCGTGACATTTTTCACGTACTTTGCATACACTCTGCAAGACCTAAAAAGGATCTTAGTTCTTCCTTGGAGCATTTGCTTCCTTAAAAACCTCCAGCAGACACAATTTAGACTTAAAACCATCCTTGGAAGTAGTGTGTCCCAAGTATTCAACAACATCCACACTTAATTGCCATTTTTCTTTCTTTAGCGTGAGCCCTGCTTCCCTGAGTTTGTTGAGAACAACTGTGAGATGCCTATCATGCTCTTCTGCAAAGGCTCCATACACTAGAACATCATCCTGGAAACAGGGTTTTAGGAGTTCCCTCTAAGAGGCGCTGTATGATTTTTTTAAAACACCCCCAGCAGCTGACGCCAAGCCAAATGGCATCCTGCAGTACATGCAAGTGCCCATGGAGTAGTACAAGACAAAGTCTATGTTTTTGCATGCCCTCCTCCCCCACGGGCTTTTCCCCCTAAGGTAGGGGGTTTTTGCTTAGTTCTCTTTGTCTTTGGCATGAGACCCAGTGTCTGTTGATCAGTCCTGTTTACATTCGGGTCACTGTCCTTCCTTTTTCCCCCCGCCACATTGTGGTCCTCCATGGTTGTTGGGGTTACAACTCCCCTACCGTGTGCCTCTCCATCCGTAACTCCTTGGCTCAAGATCATAACAGTGGGTGAAAGGGCGATTGGTTGTTCTTCATGAGGGTATATGGGGATACAGGTATTATTCGATTAGAGTCCTCTGCAGTTGGTAGGAAGTCAGACTGAGCAGAGCGCGTGTTCATGGCCGGGAATGGGGATGATGGACCCAGCAAAAGCCTGCGCTCTGCCAGTTCAATTTCCTTGTTCAGGGCCCCCACAGCCTTCTGAAGGAAGCTATCTAGAGTGGCTTCAGTACCCTTAGGCATGGGCATAGGTTTCTTCCTCCCAATCCTAGTTTATCTCGTGAGTTCTCTGGATATACAGAGACAAATACAGTGCAAGTGAAGGTTATCTTCCCACCACTCCTTACTTTTGGTGCTTTGATGTCTCTGAATAATGAAACCAGGTGATGTGGCCCAGCCTGGCCTCCTCCGGCCGCGGACGGGCGCAGACACGCCGGCTTAGGTTTTGCCCGGGCACGCCCGCGCACGTCCCATGCTGCGTGAGGCCGGCAGAGCTCTTATCACGCCTCTGGGCGCGATAGGCAGCGTCATGGCAGGCGTCACAGCGAGCGCCGATGCGGGACTGCTGGGTGAGGCAGTTTCCCCTGTGATCGTTCCCCTCACGGCAGGACATTGTGTGATCGATGACCGTTCCCCTCACAGCAGGTAAGATGCACAGCTGGTGGCCGTTCCCCTCACGGTGGTCAAGTGCGTTGTTTAGCAGCATCCCGCTCTGCATGAGGCTGGCAGGGCTCTTATCGCGCCTCCGGGCGCGATAGGCAGCGTCACGGCAGGCGTCACAGCGAGCGTCGATGCGGGACTGCTGGGAGATGCAGTTTCCCCTGTGGCCATTCCCCTCACAGCAGGACGTGGTGTGATCGATGGCCGTTCCCCTCACGGCAGGTAAGATGCACAGCTGGTGGCCGTTCCCCTCGCGGCAGTGAAGTGCTTTGCTTAGCAGCGTCCCATGGGAGTAGTAAACGCCGTCAACCATCGGGATTCATGATGTAATTCCACATGATAGTACCCTTATCCAAGACAGAGAAGTATACAGCCTCCCCCATTGTACTTAGCATCTCATGAATGTGGAGAAGTGGGTGTCTTTCCACCCAGATGTGCCTATTAAGATCCCGTAAGTCCACACACACACCCTGATTTCATTGTTTTGGCTCTTCTTAGCGATAACAATGGTGGTCAACCACTCTGAGCTGTCTATGGGTTGGATAATATCCAGAGCTTCCAATCTGTTGAGCTCCTTTTCCGAAGGCCCTTTTAAAGGTGCGGTGTAGGTCAGACTCGACTTAAACAGGCCCTGGCTGCTGCAAGGGGTCCGTTACCCCAGGTATTGGTCCTGTGCAGCTCTGGTTGGTTCTGGTATATTCTTGAACAGCGGGGGGGACAGATCTGATCTTCAGGACCACAGGTGCTTTTTGATGCCGGCCAGCTGCAGGGGAGTAGCTCCTCTACTCCAAGGTAGATTGCTGGCAATTTGCGATAGGCGGCCAGTCTACCGGGGTTCTTGGTAGTTGGTCAGCTGTAGGACAAGTCACTCCTTCACGATTGTCGAGAGTGTTGTAGGTAGGTTTTGTGTCAAAAGTCCGCAGCAGTCTTCAGTTCTCATTATCTTGCTGCTCTGCTTTGTCCTCTACTTCTGGATCCATCTAATCTGAGGTGTTATCATCAGGGGTGCCTCCTAAATACTCAATGTATGGGCATTAAAGGAGAATGACAGGTAGTAGCTAGTGGGATACTTACCTGTAGGGTGTCTACACCCTCTCTAAGACTGCTTCTTTTGGGAAGTGGGCCTAACTCTGGCCCAGTGAGCCTAATTCCTCCAATACCAAGATAGTGTAATTCTCAGTTTTGTGTTCAGATCCGGTAGCCCACCTTAGGGGTGAAATAAGCCTTATAGAGGAACACATCTCCTGACTAATTTTCTTGCCTGCACTGGTGCAAAATGGTCCAGGGGAAGTTGATGGCATTTTCCTGTCTGGGTAAGACCTGAGCAGCAGAGGCCTTTGAAGGCTCCTGCCTAGATATGCTGATCACTTAGCTTGCTTGGAGGAGGTGACAACACCCACCGGAGAAGGCATTGTTTCTGCCCTAAGAGTGCGGGCTCGCCTGCAATGGGGGAGGGGGGGGGTTGATTTGGGTCAGAGACCTGTCTGTGGTGGCAGGCTGGCCTACACCAGTCAGACAGAACACTAGTAGTGGGTAGGTTTTCAGGAGGCACCTCTAAAGTTTATTAATATGAGATGTTTGATACCAAACATCTCTAGTTTGAATGAAGCGATCATGTAGCTGGGGAACTCGTAAATACCAGTGTCCAGCACATATTCTCAAAATGGCTTCCCTGTTCACTGGTAATATCTAAGAATCGACTTAGACATCACAGGGGTATATCTGATCATGCAGCTATGTGCACACTTGTAGTATAGTGCACACTGCCTTAGGGCTGAAAGGCCTGCTGTAGGGGTGACTTAACTATTCTTCCTGCAGTGTCTTTAGGCTGCCATGTCTTCACTTTTCTATGCACCATGTTACGCAGCCTACAATGGCAGTTTGCATGATGGTGCTGAGGGGTCCCTTAGGGTGCTGCAATACATGCTGCAGCCCTTAGGGACCCTCTTTAGCCGCCTAGCCACCATATACTAGTGGCTCACAGGGGGTGCTAAAGCTATTGTCAATTTGGGGAACAATTGTACAGTTTTATGGAAAGAGATCTGCCACTGGGTACCTGGATAGCAGGAACCCAGTGCACCTCTGATAAAATTGCATCCAATACCAGGCAAAAAGTGTGGATGACCATGTCAAAAAGGGACACTTTCCATCAGACAGGCAGAAGATTTTGCCACGTGGTCTGCAAGAGGGTCAGCACAGATTCCAGGAATCTGTTTCTGTGAGATCTGAAGAACAAGGAGGAGGGCAGCTTCTACAACTGAGGGGAATTCAAGTAGGGACTCTAAGAGGTAAAGCAGTGCTGCTTCAATTTGATATCAACGAGGTCAAAAACCATTATGGGTACAGTGGAAAAATGTTTGCTAGGGCAGAGACACAGTCGATGCATCATTTGACATCAAAATGCTAGTCAAGTTCTAGGACTATGGAACATATACAAGGTCTACATAACTATAGTTTTTGCCATCTTTAGGGCAGAGAATATTTGGAAGAAATCTTACCTGAATGGTTGCTGGTCTGTAACAAGACAAACTGTGTTGTCGCTGGCTCGAAGTGATTTACTGCCATAATTTGTCTAAAAGGTGGAGCTTTTGGGTATTGGGACAGGTGTTAGGGGAAAAAAGCCGAATCTAAACCCTTCTTTATATGATGATTGGAGCACATGGGGATGTTGGGCTACAGCACATGAAAACTGAGATGGAGACACTCAAAGATGTGGACCATTACAAGGAGTTCTCCACTTCTGGTTCTATGATCAGCCCTACTACCTGCAAAGGAATTAAAGCCCTCAGTCGCTACTGCAGCAACACCTATAACAAAACATCATATACATACTGTAAACCTGCCAAAGGGAGATGTGGCCATCCACCTTTGGTGGCCACAGTAAAATGTTGATACAAGCAGCGACTGCCTACTTCCCTCTCTTTTCCATCGACTTCTCCAGTGTGGAAAGCATGACCTACTAGCTGCTAGAATGGTAGTGGTCGAAGTGGCTACTCGCAGAGGTTCAGATCTCCTCTGAATATTCATTCAAGAAATGCCTCCTAATATCATCAGGACGAACTCCAACAAAAAGTAAACACCTCATTGGAAAATAAAGCGATGGAGAAGGTCCCTCATCCATAAAACATAAAAGTCTATTTATTTCTATAACCCTTTTGTAGTAGAAAAATATCCAAACAGGAACCCATTCTCAATTTCAAGAAAGTATACAAATGAATACAGAGTCACATTTTGAGATGATTGTTTACATCAATTTTTCCTCCAATTGCATCAAGTGGACTTGATGTGTGTCCTGGAATTGCAGAGTGCATACTTCCACGTTCTAATTGAGAAACATCAGAAATTCTCAAAGTTCCTGTCTGGCTACAAGCGCTACCAGTCATTTGTTATATAGTCAGCTACGAGAACTTCTTACACATGTTTTGGCGTCATTCCCACTACCTTAGGAAGCAGAAGAGATTTGCCTACCCTTAGATGAACAGTGGCGGATCAAAGCCTAAACACCACAGGATGTCTTGCACCACTATCAGACAACACTCTTTGTACTGCACTAGCTGGTTTTGCAAGTAAAACCTATCAAAATCGGGTTCTTGAGTCCCTCTTCTTTACCTCCACTACCTGTGTGGAAACATTCTACAAGAGTGTTTATCCTTTGAAGACAAGACTACCATCTATCCATCTGAAGGGTCACAATCATTTAAAGACCACATGCCAGATATCCTATGTCTTGGGACCAATGGGATCAATCGTTTTTCTTGGCTGTGCATGAGAATGCTTCAGATGTGTCTAGGGGAGCAACAATGTAAATTCTGCAGCAGCTGGGAAGACAGACACACTATTTATCTGTCTGCAATTCAGTCATTCTGCTGATAGTGCCAGTCAGAGAACCTATTGCAGGGAGTATTGTTTTATTGGGTCATCTCCTAAAACAACTGCTACATATATCTCCTTTATAGGATGTTGTGCCCAAGCATATCATCTTCAAAGAAGAAGGAACCATCAACCTGTAGGAATAGAGAACTGTCCATCTAGCATTCAGGTTCTCTCTAGCATTCAAGACAAACTTCTAGTTTATACAATATAAGGATTTATTATTTAAACAAGCAAGAAGGGACACTTCCCCGGTCTTGGTCTCTTGAAGCTCAGCCAATCTGGAAAGGTCTCTTAGGCAGAACCCTGAAAGTCACTGCCATGCTTCTCCCAAGTATGCAGAATGCAGAGACAGATTCAACAAAGCATTTGTAGTGGGTGTTGAATGGCAAAGGACTGCAGATATCATCTGTGAATGGGAGTTTCCTCAGGTAGTCCTTCGAGGATGCATTAATCAAAAAATGCCCATACTTTGCTTCTAGGTATTTGTAAGCAGGTACAAAGGGGAATGCACAAATCTATAGACTGTGCAGGGAAGTTTCTATATGCCCATACACCTTTTCTATTGGTTATTATCAAACTATCTTAATTCAAAGCCAGGCTGATCCTCTTAGCTCCCGAGGGACCACACTATTTGTGATTCTCTAACCTTTTTGCAGGAGATTTCTGTTTGTGCCGGATCTACTATGTAAGTTTTATTTAGCAGGCAGATCACAGCCTTTCATCATTGAAAATGCAACTTTGCTCCTGAAATCATGAAATGTGGGCGTATGAATTTTACCCAAGTTTAGATTGACATCCTGAAAGTTCATAAACCATAACATCCTATGCATTTAAATGTATTCAGAACACTTTTGATCTGCCTGGTGTCTGGACAATTAGGTTAGGTTATCTTCTCCATTTGGCAATATCAGGGTAAATTTGTGTTCATTTAAGGTATCCCTTGTAACTATTACTGACTTTAGGAAATGCCACGTAACTGCATGTTTTATTTAAACAATAATTGGCCTTGGTAGTGAAAAGCTTTGTGTGTGGGTATGTACATACGTACCAAATAGTTTGGGATTCTGTGCATTGGTAGGACTATTCCATGCTTATGACTTAATTGATGATTCCTCTGAACTAGAATCACAGGTGGGTAACCTTTTCTTTTTTTTTTTTTTGGAAGTGCCATTCAGCAAGTGTCCTTCTCCTGTTATGAGACGAAACCATCTGACAATTAGTCTGGATAACTTGTTGATAAAAATAACTCCTAATAAACAAACGTTGTCCTGAAGAACTGTGTCTGTTTTCTATCCATACTGAATGAAAAGTAGAAGTTCTTCAACTTACAAGAGAAGGAATCACTCTTGACAAATTCTTCTTTGGCCATTTAAAATTGGCCATTTTGTTTTTCAGTGGCTCAATTAAGAAGACTCTTAATTAAGCCACCAAGGGATTCTTCTACACAATAAATGCTTTAATCAGAAGAAAACCATTGATTTCTCCCAGTTGAGGTAGTCACTTTCAACTGGTAGTGGGAACCAAATAGCAAAAAAGGCCGACATCTCCTCCAATCCACACCATTGGAGGCGGATTCATTAAGACCAATCTGTTCTTTTGTGGCTCTGACATTCCAACACTGCAACTTAAAGTGCAATAGCTGTTATGGCTATAGACACTGGAGCCTGTCATTGTGTGCAAGAGGTGCAAGTGTTACAGCGATTCTTTGTAGTGGAGACCAGAACAGGAAACCTTTGCAGAATTCTGCTCCTCTGCCAAGAGGATGACTTCTTCACAGTAAAACATTTCAAGCTGGTTAAACCTCTTCTGACCTTGGAATACTTGGATGAGGGAGTTGGCTGTCAGCGGAAGGCTTACAATATACCTCCTCCTTTTTGTCGCTCTCTTCATAAACCTGTTTGTAAGAGTACATTGATCCTCGTGTTTTACATCTTTAAGGGAAAGGCCTCTTTATTGATAGTTTACTCTTTCAGTGGTAGCAACATGATGCACTCCTTTCAACTCTTTTATTGCTCCATAAAGTTATGAGCAGTTTTCAAAGTAATTCCCCCTTCAAAACAATTCTGCTGGACCCATTTCGTTTCAAGCAGGACATGCTATTGCAGATTGAGGTTGTATACTTTGGGAATCCTCTATTCATTGATTTGACTGTTTGGTTTCTAAGAAGGAAATGTTTGTAGAATATGTGGCTGCAGATACATATATTCTGCATACTCCTGCCATCTAGTATTGGACGCAATATTTGCAACTTGTTTTTAATCGAAAAAGTCTTTCTGGTCATGATGTATTTTGGCTGCTCCCTTAGTTGGCACTGGACTGACCACCAAAATGTCTGCAATCCCTGCCTCTACCCTCAGTATGATGAGGCAACATGCCATGCCTCCCCCATCTTCTGATCGGAGAAGACCCTTTGATTCCGAAGCAAGCGGAGGTGGATTCATCGGTGAATGCAGAGCCAAGAGGTCGACAACATCGCCAGCATCTTTCCAGAATGCAACATCGTGGTGGAGGAAAAGGCCATCCCTTCAGAGGCCCAGTTGGTCCAGTCCAGTTTGTAGGTGCTCTCACCCTCCTAATATGAAGGACAGCAGCACAAAGACCCCAAGGTTCAACATCCTCTGAAGACTTTTACCATGAGTATGGGTGCCACCCACTTACAACCCACATCCAGCCAGGGACTCTGTGGATGGGCAGAGCACCCCCCCCAGTGGGAGACTGGTGTGGAGACCAGAGACACAACAGCCTGTCAGGCCACCACTGACTTCGCGCAATGGTCAGCACTGACCGAAGCCTTCGGAGCTGTCGATGCTCCCCTTTCTGTACACAAAGGCATAAACTACAGCTACCCTCTGAGTTGACTGGCTTGTTGACTCTGGCACTGAAGCAGACGCCAAAGTTGGCACCAAACCCACCATCAGCTACACAGTCATAGTCTGCAGCAAAGGCCTCCATGCCCAAGGCCCCTTCGATGGTGAAGACCCAACTGGCAACAAAAGCCTAATTTATGGCCAGTTCTGACGATTTGGAGCAAGCTATTCTCCAGTGCTTGCAGAACGAGTTGGATTCCCACCAAAAGCATCTCTTTATCCACCCGTAAACTGGGAGATTCTCCACCAAGCTGCCACCGAAGCAGCAAGAGACTTTTTCAAGAAAGAGGAAGCTATCTTTTGAGGAGCACCTTCTCCAAAGCACTGGAGACAGAAGGACTGGGGCACTAGCCTCCCCCTTACCACCAATTACACCATACATTCCACCTCCTCAAGCTTCAGCAGAGGGGTCACTTCCCCTTCATATGGGGAGGGTAGTCTTCTGTATCTGGCTAAACCCGCCCATACCGCCTATGCCACCCCCTGCTGTTGATCCTAGAGTTATACAGATCCTGATCTGTACCTGGCGAATCCTTCCCCACCTATGACACTACCTCAAACATGGGTCAGCTACTTTTCACAAAGTAGGTATGCATGCCATCCAGGAAGACACTGACTTCTTGGTGGAAACACCTTTGAACATCCAATGCACCCTCCAGTTCCTTCTGATGCTGAAATGGTTGCTTAAGACCATGCCTGAGACATTAAAATAGACTGTCAATGCCAGAGTCCTCACTAGGATCAATAAAAAATACAAACCCTCACCCAGTGACCCTGCCTACATTTGTGGCTACGTTTCTCTGGACTCTCTTGTGGCCCACATGCCACAGAAACTTTCTAATGTACAGGGCACAGGGGATGCTCCACCCCCTGATAAGGAGAGAAAAAAGATTGATGCAGCAGGCAAGAGGGGGCAGTACAATCATCCACACACTAGAGGATTGTTGGCCTGCTCTCCCGATGCGAAAGGGTGCACTGGGATGAGATGGAGAAACTTCTCAAACACTTCCCAGAGGAGTATAGGCTGCATTGGCAAGATCTCGGTACAAAGGGCGGAGGCATCTTGAATGCCACCATTCGCTGCTCTCTAGATGCAGCCAACACCGTGGCCAAGGTAGTTAATACCAGCATCCTGGTTAGGCATCATACCTGGATCTGCGTCTGTGGCTTTTATCCAGAAGTACAGTACCATCTGCTGAATCTGCCACTAAACGGTGAACTCCTTTTTAGACCGCATGCAGATCAAATGCTTGAAAAGCTAAAAAAAGACAGATACAGCCAAGGCAATGGGTCCCCTCTAGACGCCCACTCTTAGGGGATCCTTTTGGAGGTTACAGTACAGGATTCCCCTGAATCTCCTGCCTTCTACCAGAATCAGCAAAAGCTGTACCACCAGCAGTCAACATGGGGGCATTCAAGAGGGCACTACAGAGGCACCAACACCAGTGGTAGGGGCAAAGGAGACTGTGCTAAGTGAGCTGCCCCTTCCAAGCAGTGAATCCTTTCTAATCCCCCTCACTTACACCCAAGCCACCATATCCCTTCTCCACAGTTTTCGTTTCACTATAAATACCATCAATCAATCAATCAATCAAGTAAATCCATTTGTAAAGCGCACTACTCACCCATGAGGGTCTCAAGGTGCTGGGGGGGTAGGGGGTGGTGCTGCTACGGCTCGAACAGCCAGGTCTTGAGAAGTCTCCTGAAGGTCAGCAGGTCCTGGGCCTGTCGTAGGGGGAGGGTGTTCCACGTCTTGGCGGCGAGGTGGGAAAAAGATCTGCCGCTGTCGGTCGCACGTCGTATGCTGGGGACGGTGGCGAGGGCGAGGTCAGTGGAGCGAAGCTGGCGGTTCAGGGTGTAGAAGGTGAGTCGTTCATTGAGGTACGCTGGTCCTGCGTTGTGGAGTGCTTTGTGAGCGTGGGTGAGGAGCTTGAAGGTGATCCTCTTGTTGATGGGGAGCCAGTGCAGGCCTTTCAGGTGGGCAGTGATGTGGCTGTTGCGGGGGATCGAGGATGAGGCCTTCTGTATACGTTGTAGTAGTTTCTGGAGCTTTGCTAAGGTTCCTGCGTAGAGGGCATTGCCGTAGTCCAGACTGCTGCTGACAAGGGCCTGGGTGACTGTCCTTCTCGTTTCAGTGGGGATCCATCTGTAGATCTTGCGAAGCATGAAGAGGGTGTTGAAGCATGACGAGGAGACGGTGTTGACTTGCTGGGTCATGGACAGGGACGAGTCTAGGATGACTCCCAGGTTGCTTGCGTGGTCGGTGGGCATCAGTGCAGCTCCCAGTGCAGCCGGCCACCATGAGTCGTCCCAGGCGGAGAGGGTGGATCCGATGATGAGGACCTCTGTCTTGTCCGAGTTCAGTTTCAGGCGGCTGTTCTTCATCCATTCGGCGATGGCCTTCATGCCTTCGCGGAGGTAGATTTTGGCGGTGGTGGGGGCCTTGGTGAGGGAGAGGATGAGCTGAGTGTCGAAGGCATATGATATGAGGTCGTGCGATTGGATGATCTTGGCGAGCAGTGCCATGTAGATGTTGAAGAGTGTCAGACTGAGGTACGATCCTTGAGGTATGCCGCAGATGATCTTGGTGTCTTTAGATCGGAATGGAGAGAGCCGGACATTCTGGGTTCTGCCGGTGAGGAAGGAGGAGGTCCAGTTCAGGGCTTTGTCATGGATACCTGCATTGTGGAGGCGTGTGCGTAGGGTGTGGTGGCAGACGGTGTCGAAGGCGGCCGAAAGGTCCAGGAGGATGAGCGCCACGGTTTCTCCATTGTCCAGCAGGGCTCTGATGTCGTCGGTGGCGGCTATGAGAGCTGTTTCGGTGCTGTGGTTGCTGCGGAATCCGGATTGGGATGGGTCCAGGATGTTGTTCTCTTCGAGTAAGGAGGCCAGTAGCCGGTTGATAATTTTCTCGATATCTTACGCCAGGAATGGGAGTAGGGAGATGGGCCGGAAGTTCTTGAGGTCCTTGGGGTCCCCCTTGGATTTCTTGAGTAGGGCATTGATCTCGGTGTGCTTTCAGCTCTCCGGGAAGGTGACGGTCTTGAAGGAGTTGTTGATGACCTTGCAGAGATGCGGTCCGATGGTGGAGCTTGCTTTGTTGAAGATGTGGTGCGGGCAGATGGTGAGCCAGAGTGGATGGTGTTCATGATTTTGATGGTTTCTTCGTCGTTGACGTGGGTCCAGGAGAGCAGGGGGTCGATGTGGCTTGGGGGTGGTGAGTCTGGGTGGCGGTGAGTCTGGGGTGTCTGTATCTGTCGGGAGGGCCTGGTTGTTGAAGCTGTTGTGGATGTCTGCTATCTTGCGGTGGAAGAAGGTGGCTAGGGAGTCGCAGAGGTCTTGCGATGGCGGGATGTCGTTGGAGTTGGCGCTGCGGTCAGAGAGTTCCTTCACAATGTTGAAGAGCTCTTTGCTGTTGTGTGCGCTGTTGTTGATGCATTCTTTGAAGGAGGTCCTTTTAGTGGTTCGGATGAGTTGGTGGTGTCTGCGGATGGCGCTCTTGTAGGCTGCACTGCTGTCCGGCGTCTGTTCATGGTGCCACTTCTTCTCGAGCTTGCGGCAGGCCTGCTTGGATGCCTGGAGTTCAGTGGTGAACCAGGTGGCCTTTCTGTCGGTGCGTCTGTTAGAGCGTTTCTTGATCGGGGCGAGAGTGTTGGCGCAGTCTTCGATCCATTGCCTGAGGTTCGGCGGCCTTGTCGGTGTCGGCGGTGTCAGTAGGTGGGTTTTAGGCAAGGGTGGTGTTCAGCTGGTCTTCAGTGATTGTGCTACAGCAGCAGAGAGGGGCCCATACTGCGTGGTGGTGCTCGGTGGGCTTCTCGAAGGTGAAGTGGATTCAGCGGTGGTCGGTCCAGTGGAGTTCTGTGGTGTGGCTGAAGGTGACATGGTTGTTGGCAGAGAAGATGGGGTCGAGCGTGTGTCCGGCGGAGTGGGTGGAAGTCATGATGAGCTGCCTGAATCCGAGGTTGTCGAGCAGGGTGGTAGAGTTGCTGTCGTTGGTGTTCTCGAAGTGGAAGTTCAGGTCACCGAGGTGGATGTAGTCCGTGGACGCCAGGGCGTGCGTACTGATGAAGTTGGCGATGGAGTCGCTGAACGGGGGCCAGGGGGTCTGTAGATGAGGGTTCTCCTCAAGGTGGTGATGGGGTCGATGTGGATCTGGAAGTGCAGGTGTTCGGCAGTACTGAGGGTGTCGTCGGTGCTGGTCGAGATACTGAGGGTGTTTCTGTGGACGATGGCGATTCCTCCTCCTGCTCCATTAGTGCGGTCCCTGCGGGTGATCTTGTAGCCGTCCGGGATGGCTATGGCGATGTCGGGTGCCGAGGAGGGGTTCATCCAGGTCTCCGTCAGGAAGGCGACGTCCGGTGAGTGAGAGTCGAGGAGGTCCCAGAGTTCGATCGCGTGCTTGCGGGCAGAGTCAGTGTTGAGTAGTATGCATCGGAGGTTGTTGTTGCGGCGGCCTACCCTGGTGGGCATGGTGGGGACATGGAGGCTGGTGTAGCTGCAGTTCTGGCAAGAGAAGGATCCTTGGGTGCGCTTCGGGTGGCCTGGAAGAAAGCTTGTGAGCGTCCGGAGTTGAGTGCGTGCGTGCGTGCTGGCATCGTAGCGGCATCGGGTGTCGTGGCGTTTGTGTGGTCCAGGGGGTCTGGTGTTGGAGCAAAATGCATGTGAAGTCTGTCATGGTGAACTATAGCTATGCATGAAGTCATAATTCCAAGAAAGCGCATCTGTGTTCTGACCATCAATTGACAATTTCCCTGAAAAAAAGAGGCGGTAAAGTTTAGGTATTTTGTGTTCGACCTATGGAACCTCCCCCCAACAGCAGAAGTGCAGGAGTAGGACTTATGGTTAGAGTTCCTACTTGTGAAATGAAATTAAATGAAATGAAATTTAATTTGTAAAGCGCATGGCTGCCCTAGAGCGTCCCAGCGCTAACCCAACAGAAAACAAGAAGAAACTCGGAGAGGAACCGTTACTTAGAGGATCTTGGGAAAAAGAAAAGTTTTGAGCGACTTTCGGAACTTAAGGTAGCAGGGTTCGGTCCGGATATGCCTAGGGAGAATGTTCCAGTTTTTTGCTGCATTTACAGTAAAGCGGCGTCCCCCTGTGCGGGCCTTCCTCACTCTTGGGACTATGGCAAGATTTTCCAAGTCGGACCGGAGGGCCCGAGAGGGTTTATAGGGACGGATCAGGCTCCTAAGAGCCGGGGGACCTTTGCCTTGGAGTGTCTTATGGGCGATGCATGATGATTTGAAGGCAATTCTCTCACGAACTGGCAGCCAGTGGAGAGCTCTCAACACTGGTTTGGCCGACGCTCTTCTTGGAGCCCCCAAGAGCATCCTGGCTGCTGCATTCTGCACCCGCTGCAGGATATTAATGGTGGCTTCTGGAGCCGCCAAGAGTAGGGCGTTGCTATAATCCAGTCTGGATAAGATTAATCCCTGGATCAGTAGTTTCCTGGACTGGAAAGGCAGGAGAGGGAGAACTTTCCGCACTGCCTGAAGCAGGCCGAAGCAGACGCCAGTGACTTTCTGAGCATGCGTCCTGAAGGTTAGTTCGGGCTCAAACCACACCCCTAGGCTTTTGATTTTTTCTTTTGGCAAGGGCAGCTCACCCATACAGGGAGGCCAGAAAGCTTTGGGGAGAGATGTAAATTGGTGGCCCAGGAGCAGGATCTCAGTTTTTGCTCTGTTCAATTTGAGCTTCGAGCCAGTCATCCAAGAGAATATTCTGGTGAGGCAGGCCGAAAGATTATCCAGACATCCCTCTTGTTGAGTCAACGAGACGACTAATTGGGTGTCATCTGCGTAAGTGACGGATTTAATCCCGAAGGGGGCCACCACCTCCTCCAGTGGGGCCATATAAACGTTAAACAAGGTAGGGCTCAAAGAAGAGCCCTGGGGAACTCCACACTGGAGGGGGGTAGATTTGGACATAACACCGTTTTCCCAGATCTTAAATGGTCGTTTATTCAAAAAGGATTCAAGCCATCTCAGGGCCGATCCTGCTATGCCCAATCTGGCGAGACGGTGGACTAATATTTCATGGTCCACCGTATCGAATACTGCACTCAGATCCAGGAGGATCACAACTGCGGATCCTCCTGAATCTAAGATGCACCTTGCCTCCTCTGCCACCACTATGAGGGCTGTATCAGTGCCCTGTCCCGGGCGAAAACCTGTTTGAGAGTTGCTCAGCAGCCCATTGCATTCTAGGAACTTTGAGAGCTGTTGATTGACAATTTTTTCGGCAATTTTGCCCAGACCAGGCAACAAAGAGATCGGGCGGAAATTGGATAGATCGGAAGTATCAAGCCCCGGTTTTTTTAGGAGTGTCTTGACTCTGGCCTGTTTCCAGCTGGGTGGGACCACCCCGCAAGTAAATGATGAGTTTAACAGCTCTGTTGCTAGGGGGGCAATAGTGTCTGCAATTTGTTTAAGGATGTACATAGGTGCCGGGTCAGATGGAGAACCACTGTTCAGGGAGGATAGGGTTTTACAAAAATCTCCTTGGTGATGCAACTAAGGACATCCAGCAGAGGGCCGGAGGTAGGGGCTGGAAAAGTGTTGTCACCGATAGAGGTGACAATCTGTGGTAGACTATCAAGGATTCCTTGTATCTTGGTGTCAAAGAACTCCGCTAACTGATTGCACCTAGCTTCAGTATATTCTTGGTCAATCATCGGGGAAGGGACTTTAAGAAATTGCTTAACAATTTTAAAAGTTTCCTTCGAGGAGTTAGCGGCTGAGTTAATTTTATTCTCGAAGAAAGTTGCCTGAGTTTTTTGTCGGGCGGCTTTATATAGTCTCAGGGCAGACCGATAGGCGGCTTTGTTGTTAACTGCCCAGTCTTTCCTCTAACTACGTTCCAATTTTTTGCAGGCTTTTCTAAGATCTCTGAGCTCTGCAGTGTGCCACGGTGATTTGAAAGTACAACTTTTTTTAGTGACCATTTTGAGAGGTAGTACCACATTCAGGGAGTTATTAAGCCAGTTCTGGAAGCTTATATCTGCCACCAGAGGATCTGATTCTCCAACATGGGCAGTTTGTTCTAAGGCAAGTGTCAGTTCTTCCACCGATAATTTAGGCCAAGCTCTCTGTAGTGTGCGAGAGCGAGGTGCACTTCTCCCTTCTGTACAAATTTTCCATGAAAATGGTACTACAAAATGGTCAGACCATGGCATAGGCAGTGGGGATCTAGTCATAAGCTGGTTGCTATTTGAAAATATAGGGTCCAGGAGATGCCCTCTGATATGAGTTGCCTCTTTATTTATGAGTTTCAGTTCGAAGGCATTAAAGTCCGAACTAAGGTCTAAGGCCACTTTATTATTAGGGTCGTCAAAATGCAGATTCAGATCTCCCAGGACCAGGAAATTGGGTGACTGAGCTGCGGCCGCCAGCGTGGATTCCAGCAGGGATCCTGCAAACTGTTTTATGCAGCCCGGTGGGCGGTAGATGAGGAATCCTGAAAGAGAATTGGTAGGAGTTAATTGGATGTTGAAGCGGACACTTCTGAGTCTAAGATACCTCCATCCTCAATTCTACAAGTAAGAGTATCTTTGTAGATTATAGCAAGCCCTCCTCCCTTCCCTTGATCCCTGTGATGACTCTGGATAAAAAATCCGTCTGGAAGAGCAGTGGTGATATCAAACTCAGAGTTTGGGGATAACCACGTCTCGGTTAAAAAGAGCACATCGAGATTGCCTTCTTCAATCAGTAGGTTGATCTCTACCGCGTGCTTTGGTAGCGATCTACAATTCGATAATGCCATCCCCAGATCCCTACAGACCTCCTTACCATTTTTCCTCGCAGGGGTAGAATCCGGACAGAGCTTACACCGACAGAATTGAACTTGATAACGAATCCTGCAGAGCAGGTCTATAAAGCAGTTGTCCACTCCCAAAAGTGACTCTGCCAGGAGGTGTTGCCAGTGTTGAGGTGCCCGTTGCCAAATGCTTTGTGCTAGTGCTTACAGGTTCAGTGAGTGTGTGCCATCTTGCTTTTGGAGATATTACATGGAAGTCAAGTTGTCTGTTTTTATGAAAACTACTTTGTGTTGAACCTAGTGAAAGAAAGCCTGTTTAAGAAATCTTTTGTATTAAGTTTCATAAACAGAAAGAAAAAAATAAATGAAACAGGCCTCCAGGCACCCACAATCCATGGGCAATCCTCTATGTGTGAACGGGTCAGGGATCTTTTCCTACACTTTTCCTCCTCTCCCACTCCTTCCATGCACCGTCTGGAAGTTTCTCCAATCCTACCTCTCTGTCATCCTGGTGGTGCCTACGTGGGCCAGACAACCATGGTCCTTGACCCTTCTAGAAATGTTAGTGACTCCCCAACATGCTGGACCTTCTCTCAAAGAACAAAGGCACAATCAGGGACTGAACCCCAAGCAACCCAGTCTGGTTCTTTAGGTCCTAGAATTCGGCTATCTCAACTTCCCTCAATGTGCATGTCTATACCCAAGGAACCACCCCCACCCCATATGCAGGGCTGCTACTCTGCCAAGTGGAAAAGTTGTTTCGATTACTGCATTTCTAAGCACATAGACCAGCGTACACCTGCAGTTCAGGATATTGTCTGCTACCTTATTCATTTACAGTAATCAGGTCTAGCTTATACTTCCATACGCCTTCCTTTAGCCACTGTGGCAGCCTACATGCAGAACAGGAAACACTCTCCTTTATTCAAAATCCCTGTCATCAAAACTGACATGGAAGGACTCAAATGAGTCGTAGGACCCAGGGTAGCCCGTACCCCTGTCTGGAACCTTAACATTGTCCAGACTCATGGGCTCCCTTTTGAACATCTGGATTTGTTTCCTTTATAATTCCTTTCCTGGAAGGTTGCTTTTCTTGTCACTATCACATCCTTAAGCCATGTTGGTGAATTGCATACCCATTATCTAAAAGAGCCTGTCTTTTAAGTTTATAACAACAGAATTGTTCCTGTTACCTCTGCCACAGCTGCTGGCAGAGAGGGCTGATCACACCCTGGATGTCAAGCGTGCCCTACTATTCTACATCGATAGAACCAAGCCCTTTTGTAAGATTCAGCAACTTATTGTTGCTTTTGTAAAACCTCACAAAGGACATGCGCTATCTAAATCTGACATAGCCATATGGATTGTCAAAAGTGTGCAAACATGCTGCCTTAATGCTAAAAGAAAGTTGCTTACCCTTGCCAGGCCTTATTCCATTCGGAAAAAGGAGCTACTTTGACTTTCCTTGGAAACATATCCATAGCTGAGATTTGTAAGGCAGCTACATAATTCACTCCTCACACATATTACCAAGCAATACTGTGTGAATGTCTTAGCACGCCAACAAGCAAGAGTAGCCCAAACTGTTCTTGGAACTGTTTCAGTCTTTTGCAACATCCTCCAGCTAACTACTGCTTTAGGGAGCACAGCTTTACAATCTGTGCAGAGCATGTGTATCTACAGCCACACATTCTCTGAATGGAATATATCTGAAAGAGACATGTTAGTGATAGATTCCTTACCTTAAAATTACCCCCAGGCGTCAGACTGGATCCGGTAAATTTTCGCCAGCAGTACCCCTGCGCGTCGGAAGGTGGCGTGCGGCTCTGCGTCCGTCGTAGGCGTCGTGATCACAGGAATGACATTGCGGCAGCTACTTAGATGCCTCCCTCGCGCACTGACATCAGTTCTTTCTTTTTCCGCACCAGCAAGCGCAGATCCGGAGAGAGTGGTACCACCAGTCCATTTTTGACTGAGTTTTTGGGGACTTTTGTTTCTGTCTTTTTTGAGTCTTTGACTCCTGGTGTATAGGGATGCCCGGTTCCAAGTCTTGCGAGGTTTGTCCCTGCATGATGTTGGTGATGGACCCACACCGTGAGTGTCTCTATTGCCTGGGGTGCGACCACGATCCCACGTCGTGCCCCGACTGCCGGGCCATGGCTCCGAAAACTTTGCGGGAGCGGTCCTGAAAGTTGCTTGAGGCCCGGGAGTCGGCTCCGTGCCGTTCAAGGTCCCGGTCCTATGGGAGGTCGAGGGACCGAAGTCTTTGCACTCGGGGTCAGGTAAGACGAAGCACAAGAAGTCGAAGAAGCGACGACCCTCTTCGCCTTCCCCAGCCTGTCACGCGACATGACTGTGGGTGGGGGCACCCCCACGGCTCTGGCAAAGCCGACGCAGTTGCTGACGGGTCTGACGGTGACCCCGGCCCAGCTGCAGGAATTCCTGTCAGCCATGGCAAGCTTCTTTGGCCCGTCAGGCACCGCCGGCTTGCCTTCAGGTCCTGCGAGTCCGACTGGGGGTCCTCGCCCTTCTTCGCCGATGGCTCTGGCCTCAATGTCGTCGACGGCTCCGGTCTCAGTGCCATGAGACCCCCATGGATCCATGCAGCCAATGTTCAGTGACTTTGTACAACCGCCGCCGGCGTCAGCTGGCTCCCCTGCCGATGTCGCCCCCAGCTTCCACCCTGACATGGAGACGGTGCTGAACACCGATGGGGAATTTGTATCCCTTTCTCCATCCTCCTCTTTCTTTTCCACCTGCCCAGCAGGTTACGGAGAACAGGGAGGACTGGGAGGGGTCTGAAGACCCTCTTGCAGCCCAATGCGATTTAGACCCTGATTGGGCAGAGGATTTGGAGGACGCCGGTGATCTGGATTTCTCTCCTGAACCTGGCGCACTGTCTCCTTCTACCGTGACTACGGAGGAGAGTGGTACTTATTCAGTTGTGTTGCATAGGGCAGCAGAGGCTCTCCACCTCGAGCTTCCTACAGTGGTCATCAGGACTAAGCTCCTGACCTCCTGACAGAAGTGCTTCGGCTGGCGGCTTCCTCTGCGGAGCCACTGTTGCCCTTTAATGATGCACTTTCGGGCGTTCTTTTGGGCACCTGGTCCAGGCCCAACACAGGGGCTCCTGTGGATAGGAACGTGGCCCAACGCCATCGCCCGGCCCCGGGTGACTCCATTTTCCTCTCCCAACACCCTACCCGTGAGAGTTTGGTTGTCCAAGCCTCTGCGTCTCTGAGCACATACCCTTCCGCACCTCCGTACAGGGAATCCAAGAAACTGGAGCAGTTTGGGAAGAAGATTTTCTGTTCAGCAGGTCAGGGTTGCGTTCTGGGAACACTGCTTGCCTCTTGGGCCGTTATTCCCACTTTGTGTGGGATACGGTGGCAAAGGTGCTGCCTCTGTGTCCGGAGGAGGCCCGTACAGTGCTCTCCCAAGCTATTGCTGAGGGGAGAGATGCAGCCAAGTTCACTATTCATTGTAGCCTTGACACCGCCGACTCGCTGGGCAGAGAGATTTCCACAACAGTGGCGCTACGCCGTCACGCCTGACTGAGGACGACTGGCTTTTCAGGGGATGTCCAGAACACCTGGATGGACATGCCTTTTGATGGCACTCGCCTTTTTGGCGACAAGGCAGACAATGCGTTGGAGCGCTTTAAGGACTAGCGGGCTACGGCCAAGTCCTTGGGCTTTTCGGCCACGCGCACTCCTTTGGCTTCTGCTTTTCGCTCCTTTCGTGGCCAAGGAAGGGGCGCCCAAACACGTTCATTTCAGAGCCACAGGCCTGCGCAGCAACAGTCTCAACACAGCTGCGGACGTGGGACCTGCTGAGGTGGATCATGGTGCCAGCGGGCAGGTCAGTCCACCACCTCCCCTGCCACCACTGCCTCCAAACCTTCCTAGTCCAGTATTTCAGGCCCATTAAATGCCAGTGGGCGGCAGGATTCGCCACGATCTCCCCCACTGGCGCACAATCACTTCGGACAGGTGGGTTTTACAGATACTCTCCAATCAATGAGATTCTATCATATTGTTTTTTTATTTTTATTTTAGATATAGTGAGATGTAAATACAGTGAGTGTTGCTGATCCTTGTGGATGACAAGGAAAAAGCACTATGTGTTTTTAAAATACCCCTCACACACTATGATTCCCATAGTGTCATGCTTCATCATGGGGGTCTTCCCGTCTCTCTACGGGGCGTGCTACTACCTACGGGACTACGCGGGAGCACTTGTTGTTGTGAAGATAGGCTATGTGTGGTGCGAAAAGAATGTGAGTGGTAGGGGGTGTAAAGGATTATGTGAAGAATAGAAAAGTGAAATGTTAAAAATTCCCTGGCTAGTAGAAAAAAACAATTTATTCACTTCTCTAGCTGGAAATGTTAAAAGGGGGTTGTGGTAAGGTTATTTGCTATACCCTACTTGGTCGACATGTTTCGTTAAGCAGTCCCCTTTGCTTTACTCATCAGGACCTCTATTGATCCTTACTACACTCTGTAAACTAATTATGTGTCATATGCCAACTTTCCTAAAATAGACAAGCAAAAATAACCTGGTCTAATTGTTCCTGGGCAGAGTAGGCCCTTTTGGAAAAAATGACCCAATCTGGTCTCTGAAAGAAAAGGAAAAAATGGGAAAAAAACACAAGAAATAAAGGTTCAAAATACTTTGATGAACTAGTTACAATCACACATCATCATCACGTGGTTCTATATTTGACCTGTAGAAAGAAGTGATATATTTGTCTCATATTCTTTTTTCTATATATGGATTCATTGTTGTACGATCCATGTATTTAAACTGTATCGGCACGCACTCACCCCAAACTTGCCATCGAATGCCGAAATCCCAGCCGATACAACCCTGGAAGTGAAAGTCTTACTCACGGATACAAAAACACATAAACTGTCTGTTCTCTACCGAACACTGCTACACCATCAACCAGACCCTATAGTAAATGGAAGGGAGGTGTGGTCCCGTGCTCTTGGACAGCTTGAGGACGAGAGTGGAGAAGTGTGGCTCACTGGTTAGAGGCGGCAGACCCGTAAGCAGAGAACGGCCCGGGACCAGGGTTCGATTCCCGACGCGGCAGGGTCGTGGACCAGGGTCAGCGGACTCGATAATTCTCGCCTCAGTGCCTACTCTAGTCAGAGACCACACGCGGCAACTCTGGGCATCAGCTTGCCTCATCTTCACAACGGCCCCCCCAGATCACCGGGGATGCTTGGTCGCACCTTAGAGATACCCATCTGGGACCATCTCTCAGGGTGAGCCAGGACGGGTTCCCCAGCGGTCGAAGCGTGGAGATACTCCTCCGGGAGTCGATTCCTAGCGCTATATAAACCCACAATTAAATTAAATTAAATTAAATTAAACTAGAAGGAGGCTTTGGCTGCTCCAAGGGAAGCAGTGGTCACCTCTCAGATGCACCGTACACAGCTCAAACTATTACATCGCACATATCTTACGAGGACACATCTGTTGAGAATGGGGCTCATTGGTTCTGGGGGCTGCCTGCGATGCAGCGAGACCACTAAGGATTTACTACACACGTTCTGGAGCTGCCCAGTGATATGACATGTCTGGGAGGGGGAGCTGGAGACTTTGGGGACAGTGATGGGTTGGAAGGTCCCCGTAGAGCCAAATTGGACTTTACTGCACATTGCGGATGATGTGGGGGGTAAAAGATGCTCTGGCTGGGTCTGCTAGGAGCCAAATGAGACATTGCTAAATCATGGAAGGGCATGGAGCACAGGGCATGGATTATTGTATGAGCCTGGAGCGCCCGATAGGTCACGCCAGGAGTTGCCTACATAAACATTACACAATTTGGAAGGACTGGGCTGACCACTGAGGGATACATATTGAACCCTGTCCGTCTTGTCCCTGGTCCATGGACAGTGAGATACGTGTTCCTTTGTGGCCATAACAAGCTGTGTTCCAAAGGAGGGAGAGGGGAGTTCAATGCTTAAATGATTTACATGTACTAATGCTCAACGCTTCAAGTTCGCTTTACAGTGTCTCTATGACACATTGGGTGAAGTTGTATCATGATGGCATGTCAGGGCTCAAGTTTCTGATAGAACTTCAAAAGAAAAGTTTCCCCCAAAAAATCCAGTTCTTTTTTGGAGATGAGCCATGACTGAATATTGAGTTCATTTTGTTTTATTTGCTCTCTCATGGTGTAGCTGAGTTTCCAACCCCAACCCACCTCTTTAAGTAAATCATGACTATGAGACTTCGCTGCTATGTGAATAGTTACGGGGGTTTGCACATAGGTTACTCATTTGAGTATCCACATCAGCAGTGTTGGTAGAAATGTAATTTTTGTTTGATGAAGGGGACCAGATTTGATGACCGAATGTCCACTGCGAGCACGGCCTGCTTGCAGAAGGTTCAAGTAGTTCCTCTTGTGGAAGGCTGGCGGGTTATTAGTGCCTAGAGGAGGGGGTGGTAGGTTTAAGAGCCTTGCAAGTACCAGTGATTAACTGTTGGGGAAGATCGATAAGGAGAGAGCATGCTAGGGGAGTGTAGGATGTTTTAATGCTGGGTGGGAGATGTAGTTCCTGAAAGGGGATTGTTTCAGTGACTGTAGTCGAGGCGCTAGCAGCTGGTACCTTTAGGAGAAACTGACCAGAGGCTCTGAGCTGTTTGTTGGACTGAGCAAGGGAAAGCGGCAGGGGTCCTTATTGGGCATTTTACCATGACGCTTGAAGTCCGAGCAGCACTGGATGAGAGGGGGTAATTTCAGGGGGTGGATGTAAGTTTTTTTTTCTGTTCTCTTCTGTTGGGGGCTGTAGGACTTGGCCCTTTTCCCAGAAATTTTTCGCTTTTTATTCCCTTAACTTAGGATGTCTCCCATTGTAATAAAAGGGTATAGGCCTTGTGTAGTGGAGATGCCCTGTGTAATGTTAAACTAATGTTAAGGTGCAGGTGCCCTCTTCCCCTAACATGGCTGCCCCTGACCCCTGTTACTGCAGTGTGGTCCTTTCAGGCGCATTCTAGTGGCCAGGAGCTGGCTAGAACCCTCCAAACAATGTATCAATACTAGCCTGCCAGCCTGCCCATAGCCAGAATGGTGGAACCTACTAGAATCTCCTGGAACCTTCTGGAACAGGTGAGGTGGCACCAACTGCCACTGCCAACTGTCAACTGGCACTATAAAAGGAAAGGGAGGGAAACTTTCCTGTCAGACTGAGGGAGCACAGACCTGGGGGAGAACCTACGCAGGAGCTTTAGGCAGTGGGGCCTAGACAGGGACCTATGACACTGGTAGAGACAGGGCCTAGGTGCTGCCTATCAAGTGTTGAGGTATCTTGAATTTGCCCCTCCTGACCTGGCCCGGCGGAAGGGGAACCCCAGGTCTGCTTGAAGGGAACTGGCTGAGGAGACTTGATACCAGCCATCATCTCTAACCCCCCCCCCCCTTCAAGGAACCAAGAGATTGATATTTTCAAGGGCGCAAGAAACGGATGCGCCAAGAAGAAACCAAAACACCACAGGACTATTAAGAAATCAACCAGGTATTGGCGCTGTATCACTTCCCGCGCTCCCTGACGCCACCTTGGATCCCTTTTGCTGGATTGCCACTGTTGCGTGAACTGTCCTGTGGAACCTGCTGATCTGATTCCAAATTAAATGAACTGGCTGCTGGCTAAGCGCTATATTGCCCTTCAAGCGCTTATCTACTGTGACCCTGTGAGAAGCACTGAGCCTCTTGATTGCCGAGTGCTGCACTGCTTTGTGCCCTGGTATAGTGGACCTGAAGCGCTATTAAAGGAGCTGCGCCAGCGCTGACCCTGCCTGAGACTGCTGTCCGAGGCGCTGTGGTAATTGCCCCCTGCCGCCTGCTGAAGCGCTGTGCCACCAGAGAGCCCTGTCGAGCCTGTAAAGCGCTGGATCTTGTGAGACAGATGCTGCCCTGAGCGCCACATCTACTCAGCGCTGCGCTGGGTGCATCTCTGAAGCGCTGCCCTTATTTGCGCTGTAACTACCCCTCAAGCGCTGACCTGTGGTGTCCCGCGAAGCGCTGCTTCGTGAAGTGCGGTGATTGCCCCAGGCGGCCCTCGGTATCAGGAGAGGGCCGCCACCTGGGCCGACTGTGTGCCATCTACGCGCCGTCCCCCGGAGCCTTGGGGAGGCCGTCGCAATTATTAGCAGGCCAGCGCGTCCCCATTGTCCCCCTCGGCGGCCCCTGGTATCAGAAGAGGGCCGCCGCTACGTCAGAGAGGGCCGTGCTAGGCCCGAGGAGGCCAACCTCCCGGCATCACGTGACGGGGGCGTTGGAAGGGATCCCGCCCCCGCCGCGCTCTGATAGGCTGCCGACGTCGCGCCCCTGCAGGCCGCGCTGGCGGCTGCAGGAGCGCCCTCTCGCCTCATTGGTCCCCCATGCGCTACTGGGTCACGGAGGCCGGGACCCGAGAAGAAACCTGCGCCGGGGCTCAGAAGGAGCCAGAGCCCCCGGAGAACCTGAAATCTACGAGGAGGGCAGCAGAGAAGCGCGAGCCCCCTCCCCTCATCCGGATCGGCTGCACATCTTCGCAAGGGCTCCCGCGGGAGCCGAAGATGACAGGTAAAGCCTGAGGGAGGGCGGAGGACTCGGTGAGGTCCTGTGCTCGCCCCTTCCCCCGGGAGAACTAAGACTGGGCCCGTGAGCCCGAATTGGGCCCCTTTGAGACTGGACCGGGGCCAGGGCCCCTTAAAACACTATGAGGGCCACGCTGGAAAAGGCTAACCCCTGTCTGGGGGGGGTAAAGTTAATCACTCGTATACAGGTGCACGAGTTTAGATAACTCATGAAATGCTTCTAGGTTGGTAGTGCACTGGTGAATTCTGCCTAAATGAACACTTTTACCCAGATTGGAGGCAAATGTGTAGTTTTACCAAGTGCAATGCTTTTGGGAATGCCCTCAGTTACCTGGGGAAAACTGGTGACTGGGCCCCAGTGGCCCCCATTAGCCCCATACACGGCCTACTGGGTTACAATGAAAGGTCCATAGCTGGGTAATGTTGATGCATACTTAATGGAAGGTTCTCCTTGTACTAGTTAAATGCACTACATTTAATGATCTGGTTAGCCCTGATTTAGGAAAGGTTCATTACCAGCGAATGAGATTATTGTAATGTTACTCCTGACTAAGGAGATGTTTCACCTATGCTTAGGAAGTGGTTCTTCCTGCCTGGTTTTGATGACCTGTTTATTCGTGGGCGGTGGGATGTTGGTTCCAGCTTAATGCCATGGTTATTCGGACCCAATGGGATGTTTACCTAAGGGGATGCCCATTCTTGCTACATGAAATGTTGTTATTACCTGCGAACAGGATAATTTCCTAATGAAATGTCCCTTCTAGATTAAGGAAATGTGTTGTTGAACTGCTTATCTTCACTGCAGGAAATGTTTACCCTGGTATTGGACTGTTTTAGAGGTCCCAAGGCCCACAGTTTATAGGCCTCAATTCATAAAAAGGTTAACCCCTGTTTAGGGGCTGTAATGGAAAGCCTACCGTTCCCTGATGAAGATTGATAGCGAGTGCTAGACCAAACCCAGGAATTATCCATATTCTGCCTAGTGTCCTGTTCAGCCTAGGCCTTATGAAAGATTTACCTATTAGTAAATGTTTACTCCTGCTCAGAAAAGTGGTTACTAGCATAATGAGATGCTCATCCTTTCTGGGTGCCTTGTTTTAGAATGCTTAGGGAGATGGTTAATCCTGCACAAGGGGTTGTTTATTCCTAACAAATGTTTCCTCCCACTTAGTGCTGCAGTTACTGAAAGCCTACAGTTACCCATTTACATGTTTACTGCTGTATAGCAGAACGTTATTTCTTTCCTGATTGGAACACTGAAATGTTGGTTCTTGTCAAATGAGCCGCTTACTCTTGGCTAAGTGCCTGTTTATTTTTCCTGAAATGGTTTAAGGAAATGTTCACCCTTGCTTGGTGAGAAGTGGGAAAAATGCCTACAGATCTAATATGATGCAATGTCATTTGGTTGTCTTCTAAATGTTTTCTTACAGGTGCTGACAAGAAACAAGGCTACGGTCAGGCCTGTGGTTATCTATATTTAATGATATTTAAGATTCAGTATTTATCTGATATTTAATATTTATTCCTCTAAGTATTTATTACAAATGTTGAAACCTATGTATTCTGTAGGAGAACTAATGAAATATTGATACTGCAAATCTTGATTTCCCTGAAACTGCTCTACATAAAAGTTATCTAATTTTTATACAAACTCACTGGAGTGGCGTCACTCATTGCGTGCCCAGTTTTCTGTCTCAGTGGTTGCGTGTGCTGTATGGTCGCTTTACACATAAGCTTTCGGATGCCTACCCGCTCGTGCCATGCTACCCTCGGGAAACTGGTGACCCCAGTTCCAACATATTGGTGTCGAGCGGTGGGATCCAGGACCTGTGACCATGCAGCACCCTCCAGTGAGACAGGGTGCACAGCAATTAGGCTACACACCTATTGTGTGTGCAAGCCTGAGTAATTGACCCCTCCACTGTCTAGCCTGTAGAGTGTATCAAGACCTGTTTGACCTAATCCTGACACCCACGTCCTGGTATCTTTTCCCAGATTTATCTGAGTCCCCACCTGGCATAATGGAGTTTTGTCAGGGGATGGGGGTGCCTGTTGGGCGGAGAACCGGGAAGAAGGAACTCCGTACCGCTTTGAGGGCATGGGTAGGAGCCCACCCAGAGGGGAGAGGGGATGGGGAACAGGAGGGGCAGGTCACACCCAGGGAGGCGGACACACCAGAAGACCCAGGCCTACTCAACATTGTTGTGTCTGACAATGTGCTACCGGGCAGATGTTCTGGGGCAGGGAGTAGAGTATCTGGGGGTGTGCGTCGTCAAAAATACTAGAGCACGAGAGGGAGAGTGAGAGCCTTGCAATGGAAGAAAGGAAGCTGGCGCACTTCTTCAGCTAAAAGAGTTAGAGCTGGAAGCCTTGGAATTATGTGTGCCAGGTACCTCTAATGGTGGCAGCGTACCCGAGGTTTGGGGTTTATACCAGTCACAGGGGGTAGAACCTGGACTGGGGTTTCAGGTTCAGGAGTTGCCTGACCTGGAGGGTGGGGTACCGGTAACTAAGGACCCTACTGGTGTGACTTCCAGGGGTACCTCTCCGGGTAGGAGGGTGCAGAACCCTGGAAGGGGGTGCGGAGGGAGGAAGGACTCTGCTCTGGCACCGGTCCAGCCATGGGGTGCAGATCCTGGGTTGGGTGGCCAGGTTCAGGGGTTGCCTCACCTGGCGAGAGGGATCTCTGTAATCAGAGTCCCCCCGGTTGTGACTCTTAGGGGTACTACTCCAGGCGGGAGGGTGCAGAACTCTGAGAGGGGGTGCAGGGGGAGGGAGGACTCGCCTCTGTCACCAGTTCAACCTAAGGGTTTAGACTCTAGGTTGAGAAGAAGAGTTGTCCAAAGGTACCGCGGACCTGGGGCTACTGCCCCCCACTCTGAGAGAAAGCAAGGGCCAGAGGCTTCTGGATTGTCTAGAGGTCAGTCCTGGCCGCATCCCACTAGGGAACACCAGTGGGGTGGTTTGATTGGTGAAGAACTGGCGGATGCCATTGAAGTAACGGGCCTGCGTCCACCTTTTTCCGCCCCAAGCAGGGAAGCCCATCAAGGTGATGATCGGTCTACCCTGGATTTTGGCTGGGGGGGAGACGTGTAGGACTTGGCCCTTTTCCCAGAAATGTTTCGCTTTTTATTCCCTTAACTTAGGATGTCCCCCATTGTAATAAAAGGGTATAGGCCTTGTGTAGTGGAGATGCCCTGTGTAATGTTAAACTAATGTTAAGGTGCAGGTGCCCTCTTCCCCTAACATGGCTGCCCCTGACCCCTGCTACTGCAGCGTGGTCCTTTCAGGCGCATTCTAGTGGCCAGGAGCTGGCTAGAACCCTCCAAACAATGTATCAATACTAGCCTGCCAGCCTGCCCATAGTCAGAATGGTGGAACCTACTAGAATCTCCTGGAACCTTCTGGAACAGGTGAGGTGGCACCAACTGCCACTGCCAACTGTCAACTGGCACTATAAAAGGAAAGGGAGGGAAACTTTCCTGTCAGACTGAGGGAGCACAGACCTGGGGGAGAACCTATGCAGGAGCTTTAGGCAGTGGGGCCTAGACAGGGACCTATGACACTGGTAGAGACAGGGCCTAGGTGCTGCCTATCAAGTGTTGAGGTATCTTGAATTTGCCCCTCCTGACCTGGCCCGGCGGAAGGGGAACCCCAGGTCTGCTTGAAGGGAACTGGCTGAGGAAACTTGATACCAGCCATCATCTCCAACCCCCCCCTTCAAGGAACCAAGAGATTGATATTTTCAAGGGCGCAAGAAACGGATGCGCCAAGAAGAAACCAAAACACCACAGGACTATTAAGAAATCAACCAGGTATTGGCGCTGTATCACTTCCCGCGCTCCCTGACGCCACTGGGATCCCTTTTGCTGGATTGCCACTGTTGCGTGAACTGTCCTGTGGAACCTGCTGATCTTATTCCAACTTAAATGAACTGGCTGCTGGCTAAGCGCTATATTGCCCTTCAAGCGCTTATCTACTGTGACCCTGTGAGAAGCACTGAGCCTGCTGATTGCCGAGTGCTGCACTGCTTTGTGCCCTGGTATAGTGGACCTGAAGCGCTATTAAAGGAGCTGCGCCAGCGCTGACCCTGCCTGAGACTGCTGTCCGAGGCGGTGTGGTAATTGCCCCCTGCCGCCTGCTGAAGCACTGTGCCACCAGAGAGCCCTGTCGAGCCTGTAAAGCGCTGGATCTTGTGAGACAGATGCTGCCCTGAGCACCACATCTACTCAGCGCTGCGCTGGGGGCATCTCTGAAGCGCTGCCCTTATTTGCGCTGTAACTACCCCTCAAGCGCTGACCTGTGGTGTCCCGCGAAGCGCTGCTTCGTGAAGTGCGGTGATTGCCCCAGGCGGCCCTCGGTATCAGGAGAGGGCCGTCACCTGGGCCAACTGTGTGCCATCTACGCGCCGGCCCCCAGAGCCTTGGGGAGGCCGTCACAATTATTAGCAGGCCAGCGCGTCCCCATTGTCCCCCTCGGCAGCCCCCGGTATTAGAAGAGGGCCGCCGCTACGTCAGAGAGGGCCGCGCTAGGCCCGAGGAGGCCAACCTCCCAGCATCACGTGACGGGGCGTTGGAAGGGATTCCGCCCCCGCCGCGCTCTGATAGGCTGCCGACGTCGTGCCCCTGCAGGCCGCGCTGCCATAGGCGGCTGCAGGAGCGCCCTCTCGCCTCATTGGTCCCCCATGCGCTGCTGGGTCACGGAGGCCGGGACCCGAGAAGAAACCTGCGCCGGGGCTCAGAAGGAGCCATAGCCCCCGGAGAACCTGAAATCTACGAGGAGGGCCGCAGAGATGCGCGAGCCCCCTCCCCTCATCCGGATCGGCTGCACATCTTCACAAGGGCTCCCGCGGGAGCCGAATATGACAGGTAAAGCCTGAGGGAGGGCGGAGGACTCGGTGAGGTCCTGTGCTCGCCCCTTCCCCCGGGAAAACTAAGACTGGGCCCGTGAGCCCGAATTGGGCCCCTTTGAGACTGGACCGGGGCCAGGGGCCCTTAAAACACTATGAGGGCCACGCTGGAAAAGGCTAACCCCTGTCTGGGGGGGTAAAGTTAATCACTCGTATACAGGTGCACGAGTTTAGATAACTCATGAAATGCTTCTAGGTTGGTAATGCACTGGTGCATTCTGCCTAAATGAACACTTTTACCCAGATTGGAGGCAAATGTGTAGTTTTACCTAGTGCAATGCTTTTGGGAATGCCCTCAGTTACCTGGGGAAAAACTGGTGACTGGGCCCCAGTGGCCCCCATTAGCCCCATACACGGCCTACTGGGTTACAATGAAAGGTCCATAGCTGGGTAATGTTGATGCATACTTAATGGAAGGTTCTCCTTGTACTAGTTAAATGCACTACATTTAATGATCTGGTTAGCCCTGATTTAGGAAAGGTTCATTACCAGCGAATGAGATTATTGTAATGTTATTCCTGACTAAGGAGATGTTTCACCTATGCTTAGGAAGTGGTTCTTCCCGCCTGGTTGTGATGACCTGTTTATTCGTGGGCGGTGGGATGTTGGTTCCAGCTTAATGCCATGGTTATTCGGACCCAATGGGATGTTTACCTAAGGGGATGCCCATTCTTGCTACATGAAATGTTGTTATTACCTGCGAACAGGATAATTTCCTAATGAAATGTCCCTTCTAGATTAAGGAAATGTGTTGTTGAACTGCTTATCTTCACTGCAGGAAATGTTTACCCTGGTATTGGACTGTTTTAGAGGTCCCAAGGCCCACAGTTTATAGGCCTCAATTCATAAAAAGGTTAACCCCTGTTTAGGGGCTGTAATGGAAAGCCTACCGTTCCCTGATGAAGAGTGATAGCGAGTGCTAGACCAAACCCAGGAATTATCCATATTCTTCCTAGTGTCCTGTTCAGCCTAGGCCTTATGAAAGGTTTACCTATTAGTAAATGTTTACTCCTGCTCAGAAAAGTGATTACTAGCATAATGAGATGCTCATCCTTGCTGGGTGCCTTGTTTTAGAATGCTTAGGGAGATGGTTAATCCTGCACAAGGGGTTGTTTATTCCTAACGAATGTTTCCTCCCACTTAGTGCTGCAGTTACTGAAAGCCTACAGTTACCTATTTACATGTTTACTGCTGTATAGCGGAACGTTATTTCTTTCCTGATTGGAACACTGAAATGTTGGTTCTTGTCAAATGAGCCGCTTACTCTTGGCTAAGTGCCTGGTTATTTTTCCTGAAATGGTTTAAGGAAATGTTCACCCTTGCTTGGTGAGAAGTGGGAAAAATGCCTACAGATCTAATATGATGCAATGTCATTTGGTTGTCTTCTAAATGTTTTCTTACAGGTGCTGACAAGAAACAAGGCTACGGTCAGGCCTGTGGTTATCTATATTTAATGATATTTAAGATTCAGTATTTATCTGATATTTAATATTTATTCCTCTAAGTATTTATTACAAATGTTGAAACCTATGTATTCTGTAGGAGAACTAATGAAATATTGATACTGCAAATCTTGATTTCCCTGAAACTGCTCTATATAAAAGTTATCTAATTTTTATACAAACTCACTGGAGTGGCGTCACTCATTGCGTGCCCAGTTTTCTGTCTCAGTGATTGCGTGTGCTGTATGGTCGCTTTACACATAAGCTTTCGGATGCCTACCCGCTCGTGCCATGCTACCCTCGGGAAACTGGTGACCCCAGTTCCAACAGGGGCAAATAAGGAAAAGCACAAGCAGTTAGAGGAGAGGAAGCAGGAAGGAAGTGTGCTGGTGCAGCCGTTTATGACATAGGAATGGGATGCGTAGACAGGAAGTAATGTTCACAAACTATAGGAGTGATACAAGGGCAACAGTTGGGAGTGGGCGGCGCCCTGCTAGTGAATGATACCGCCCTCCGTCTGTGTCCAGATGCGACGGGAATGATTTGGCAGAACTGTCTGATGACCGATTTGAAGGAAAAGGAACTAGTGTTGTTCCCTGTTGCCAGCGTCTCCTCAGAAGCAGTCAGCAGCAGCAAGAGAGGTATGTTGGGAATGTTTGAGAACAGCTGCGAGAACCACTTTAAGCCCCATCGTCTAATCTTTAATGGGAACGGAATGGAAGAATGTAAAGATCTACTAAATATTGTGGCTTAACGTCAGGTCATCCGTGCAACAGTAAACCGGGCAACCTATAGGAACGCTGATGTCTGACCCAAAGCCCACTGTCTTTGAACTTTTTTCATTTGCTTTAAAAAAGAATTGATTAAATGAACTCTTGCAACATGCATATATTAACGCGGTCTGTAGCTAGCCCTAAAAATGGAGGTAAGTCAGTTTTAGGTGAAGGAGCCAAAATTGTAGTTGACACAGGCCAGTGTATAGTAGAAGGTATTTATTTTACTGAGGAGTGTACATCCATGGAGTAATGCATGTCATATGGGAATAGTTGCTCGCTAGGTGGCTCCACCACAGGTAGGATGGGGCAGGAAACTCCTCTGGATAGGCCTTTTCTGAGTTTGGAGAAGTGTATTGCTACTTTGGGTTGCTTCAGCCAGGGACGATAGGTGTGTCAGCTTGGCTCAAATACAGCCAGCCTGTAAGCCAGTATTTGTTCAAAAGACTTGTGCATCCAGAAGTGAGAAGGATGGCCTGGAGGACCAGAAAGGGAAGAGGGACTGGTCAGAAGATGGAAGGTCCAGGGAGTGAAGCAGGCCTTGGGAGTCCAGGACATGGAATGTGGTGCAGTTAGCTGAATG
The DNA here is from genome assembly GCF_964261635.1 of Lissotriton helveticus. Classification (NCBI taxonomy): domain Eukaryota; kingdom Metazoa; phylum Chordata; class Amphibia; order Caudata; family Salamandridae; genus Lissotriton; species Lissotriton helveticus. Next base: position 783,861,975 of record NC_136072.1, read on the forward strand.
AGACATTTACCCCAGTACATACAGGAGATGAGTTGTCAAACTAGTGGGTCTAAGAAGTGAAGGAGCCCCATTGGTGCAGGAGATAGAAAGCCACACCCTCTGATCAAGGAGAGAGAGGTCATCCTAGCAGGTTCAGGAAGTGAATGATGAAGGGTAGATTCAGAAATAGAAAATTGGAAGAACAGATCCAGGAAGGAAAGGCAGACTTAGGGTTGGGATGGTTCAGGAGGAGCTGATGGGTGAGGTAAGTAGACGCTAATCGAGTTAACACGGGGGTGGGGGGGGGGGTGAGTACAGGTAGTGAATTTAGGGGAGGTCAGAACAGTTTATGTGTTAGTCTACTGTTTAGGGGAGTTTTGTAATGTCCTACACCTTAACGTAGCACTGTTTTGCTTGTGATTCCTGTCATATTTGAGTAGCCTCTTACACATCTCACTTGTGTCTGTTTTTGGTTGTGCTTTGTTGCTAAATAATGATAGGTGTACTGGGCCTTTTGATTGTTGGATATCTAAATCCATCACTGGCCACACGTTTTCAGCACTTGCTTTCTATATATTTATGTATATGTAAAGATGACATGTGGTACCGTACCGGCTCCCACCCTGCCAAAATCCAATATGGCGGAACATTTTTGTGTCATTTGACTGGGTGCAGTTTTAGGTGCAGCACTAATCAGCCATGAGTTTGTAGACCTAGAACACAGCTATAAAGGCACACTTGTATTTTGCAAGTTTAATGTTTGTAAGGTTACAGACGGAGTTAATAGTCATTCCAAGATGTAGTGGTAGGTCTTAGAAGCACTTCCTGTGCACAATGGAGGGTCCCGCCTCGTCGTACTCCGGTTTGCTGATCCACATCTGCTGGAAGGTGGAGAGGGAGGCTAGGATAGATCCTCCGATCCATACAGAGTACTTTCTCTCTGGGGGTGCAATTATCTGCAGGGAAGAAGACAAATAAAGGGTTGTGATCTAGAGTGCTATAAATGTATGTTATACATAAATCTTTAAGGAATCTATAATGCTAAAGCCTTCATGTAGGTTTCCAATCACTTGTATTACAGTTTACCGTCAACAAAGGCAGACAAGCCTTATGGAAAATCTTGAGCTACTTTATAAGCTTCTGGTCTTTCAGAGGTCGTTAGTGCGGGAGCAGAGACAGTAACAAGTCCAGTAGACACCTGCCATTTGGTCCCACCATTGTGTCCAAATGTTGGCCACCTTGTTATCAAATTCGAAGTTTATATGAAGATGGTGTGTTCTAATGGCGGAGGTATCTTGAAATGGAATTGTGGTCTGTACGGTATCTTCTAGCGATTGGTATGTCGGGCTAGGTTGTACCTTCTAGGGTAGGCGAACTATTTTTGAAGGGGCATTATAGTGCAAGGGGTCTAGGAGCCATTTCTAGTGCTGTAGGAGTGAAGTGAAAAGAATCCTCAACTGCAAGAAGAATATATACTAGAAAGTATGAACTACAAGCACAATCTGGATATAACTTCTAAAGCAGGACGTGTGGTATAGAAGGTATTTTCAAGTGCACAAGTTGTGATCTAGGACAGTGATTCTTAACCTTTTGACTTCTGTGGACACCTAGTATATTACTGCTGGAAGCCGGGCATGCTGACTGAGCAATTACTACGATGTGATCCTCAAAACAATACACAAAAATACAGGAACAAGCATACACCAATACACAAATTATAAAATATTTTATTTAACTCACTATTGGAAAAAAATGTGAAAATCTAAATTTTAACTCCTTAACCGCGGCGGACATTCCGCCGCGGTGCAGGGCGTTTCATTGAGTGGCCGAGGCCGCGTCGGCCAACAGACGTGCACAGCACTACGGAGGTAATGCTCGCGATGGCCGTTGGTGACCGGCGCATCGAAGGGGTTAATGGGAAGGTTGGAGCTTTTCAAAATGTAGGTTTTATTTCTAAAAGGCAAAGCAATATGGTAGACTCTAGCATATCACTTTGTCTTCTTTGCGCCTAAAGCATGCTCTCTTTTAGTTCATTCTAAGTTCAGTTTGCTGTATTTTTACTGCTTCCATGAGTCTAGGTAAAGATACCATTTTAGTTTTTAGCATCCAAGTTCAAATTCCTGCACATTTACAGAGCGTTTAATGTTTCTTTTTTATACATCTGTATCTAATTAATCTGCTAATAATATTGAATTTTATAAACATTTGCATATCGCTTAAGTAGGTGTTTTGGACCCCAGTGTCCATGGACCACAAGTTAAGAGCCGCCGGTCTAGCAAAATGTCTTGTGAAGGGAATGTCTTATAACAAAAGAGGTGCAGTCTAGAAGGTTTATTATTCTATACAAAGTGTGATCTAGAGGTATCTTCCTTAACAAGACGTGTGGCCTAGGAGGTATCTTCAACTGCAGGATGTGTGGTCTAGTAGTCATTTGTTAACACAGGAGGTATGGCCAAAAAAGATCTTATAATACAATAGGTTAAGTCCAGGAGAGGAGATGTGGTAAGGATAAGCAATCCAATGTCAAGGATGTGTAGAAGAAGTATCTTCTACTAGAGCAAGTGTGGTCTAGAAGGGGTGATCTATATGGTATCATCTGCAAGAGCAGTTGTAGTGTATACGCTATCTTCTAGTACAAGGGTTGTCGAATAAATGCACATGTATGCTCCTAGGATATAACATCTAGATTATTTGGTATGGTCTATATTATCTAATGCATGGTGCTTGCATTATAGTATTTCTATTAAAGCATTAGATAATGTCTAGGCAGTATTGTCTCAAAATCGAGGTGTAATTTATGGCACGATTGTAGATAGTCATTTCTAATGCATACACTTGAACTATTCATTCAGTCTTGACACCCCTCTCTTCCAACATTTAACACCACGTATGTGTGTGTACACACATGCACATACACACACATACACAAACAAACCCCCTCCCCGCCTACTCCAGTTGAAGGACATGAACTAACTTCACTTTTCTCCTGCATCCAGGGCACCCAGTATGATTGTGTTTTAGAGGGGTGGCAGGTTGCCAGGTATAGGAAGTGTGCCCAGAGACCTATCTTTTTATGTGTAGAAATATCTGCATGTGTAAGATAGCCAGTCTTTGAACAAGCCATGTACCATGCATGGCTACTTTGAGGTACTGTGAAACCCTCCCACAGAACACTATGGAGACCGGGAGAATGCATACCAGAAAAGAAGAAAAAAAGTGTGTTTGTGTAAATATATATATATATAAATATATATATATTCACTGAAAAAAACATAGGTTTCAGGAGTTATATAGTTAGGAATTAGTTTTTAAAAAAACCTTTGAAATCCACTCAAAAAACTATAAGTTTTAGTGGTGTTATAGTTAGCTGGACATTTTAGTCATATTTTACTCATACAAAACCAATGAAATTGCTCCTATATAGTTAGTTGTACTAACTATATTTCGCGCACCGCAATCCACTGCTGATGATGTCACATATTAGATCATTCATGACATGGTCAGTGACATCACTGATGACATCTCAAATGACATCACTGATGACATCACTGATGACATCATCCAGTGAATGTGGTTTGCTTCGTTATTTAAATATGCATTATATATATAGCAATTTACATTGAAGAATGAGTGGATATATATAAATAAATATTTGGATGGAGGATTTAGTAGCAGTGTAATTGACTGTTTACTTGACCAATTTATAATGTCTCACTAAATATAGTGGATAGTGACTAAACTGTGTGAATATCTGTATCACTTTGTCCGTTGTTGTGTAAACTGATTCTACAGTTGGTTACTAGCTATGTGAAAGTCTATATTAGTTATTGATTAGTTAACTGAGTATTTGTATGGGAGTGTGAAAGTGTGTGTGGTTCGGTGGGGGGTGTGTGACTGTCCAAAGATGTGTGAATAGTTGATTCAGTAGATATATGAAGTTAAAACTACATGTTCTAACAGTTTGGGTGAGGGAATCTCTTTATGGGTGTGGTGATGAGCAAATATATTTCTCAAAGGAACAGGTCCAACAAACTAGAAAAATAAAAGGCAGTGTATGTGTCAGTTGTTGTATATAAATAAGTATACATAAGACACAATGATTGTGTGAGTGACTGTATGGATAACTGTATACTTGTAATAATGATTTTATAATTCACTAAGTATGACTTACTATCTAAATGAATAGAAGAAGTGGTGTTTGTATAAGTGTTTTGCTAAGTAAATATGTAAGTATGATCCATTGTTTGCATAAGTGAGTAGGATGACTTCATATGTGAATAGGATGCGTGCTGTTGTTTAATGTCGATATAGATGTATAAGTATTTTTGATAGTGTTCTATTGTTCATTGACAGCATGTATGAGTGAATCCATAGGTAAGTGATTAGATGTGTGTATACATCTATGAATCACTGAGTGGATTTTTAGATACTTGTATTGTTGTGACAATGGATTTAAATATGATACTCTGTATTTTACAAACAGTGATGAAAAATTGTAATAGTGTATGAAAAGGTGTATGTGATTGTCACGTGGATGATGTCATCAGTGATGTCATCAGTGATGTCATTTGAGATGTCATCAGTGATGTCACTGACCATGTCATGAATGATCTAATATGTGACATCATCAGCAGTGGATTGCGGGTGCGCGGAATATAGTTAGTACAACTAACTATATAGGAGCAATTTCATTGGTTTTGTATGAGTAAAATGTCCAGCTAACTATAACACCACTAAAACGTATAGTTTTTTGAGTGAATTTCAAAGGTTTTTTTTAAAAACGAATTCCTAACTATATAACTCCTGAAACCTATGTTTTTTTCCGTGAATTTCAAAGGTTTTTTTAAATGCTAATTCCTAACTATATAAGGCCTGAAACCTATGGTTTTTCAAGTGAATTTCAAAGGTTTTTTAAATGCTGATTCCTAACTATATAAGGCCTGAAACCTATGGTTTTTTCAGTGAATTTCAAAGGTTTTTTAAATGCTAATTCCTAACTATACCTGGTGTGTAACCTATGTTTTTTTCAGTGAATATATATATATATATATATATATATATATATATATATATATATATATATATATATATATATATATATATATATATATATATATATATATATATATATATATATAATTTCTATGGCAAAATGAAACCCCTCATTTTGTTCCTTTTCAAATTAAATGTATTAAGTGTTACCACTTTATTCCAATCAAGATAACTTCAGGTGTGCCATACTTTTGTCATAAGTAAGACTGTTAGCGTTCTAGTTGTTCTTTAGAACACTCTGGGACATTCTGTCATTGGGCTATAGTCGGGCTACATCTGGCTGATATTTGGGCTACATTTGGGCTCTTTTGTCTCTGGTGGCCATCTTGGGAGACTGCATATCAGAATGTTTTAATGAAATATAAGAGGATTTGAGAAGTCACTCAAAATGTGCCCTAATTTTTCTTTCTTCAGCACTAATCGTAATTTCTATGGCAAAATGAACCCCCTCATTTTGTTCCTTTGCAAATTAAATGTTTTAAGTGTTAACACTTTATTCCAATCAAGATGACTTCAGGTGTGCCATACTTTTGTCATAAGTAAGACTGTTAGCGCTCTAGTTGTTCTTTAGAACACTCTGGGACTTTCTGTCATTGGGCTATAGTTGGGCTACATCTGGCTGATATTTGGGATACATTTGGTTTTTTTTTTGTCTCTGGTGGCCATCTTTGGGCTACATTGGGCTACATTGGGCTACATTTGGGCTCTAACATATATATAGCCCAATGTAGCCCAATATATATTTTTTCAAAGTTAATTTTCGTAAAAACCACTGGAGCACATATCTTGAGACATAGCAAAGGCACATCGGGCTACCAGTCCCTACAATTTTGCCAAGTTTGGTGGAAAACCATTCAGCCGTTCGGGCTAAAAGTGAGTCCAACCGCCCTATAGAAATTAACATGGGGAAAACACGTTTTCGGACCCCCTTTTTATCTCGGCCCCCGCTTGACGAATACCCCCCAAACTTTCAGGGAAGGAGCGGAGCGCCGCGAGGCAAAGTTAAGGAAAATTTCAGGAAGATTCCTCAACCGGCGCCAAAGTTATTCCCAATAGAATGTTGCGATTTCCCTATGGAAAACAATCCTAACTATATATATATATATATATATATATATATATAAAAGCTCCAGGGTCCCCCTCTCATTCCAGAAAGAGAGTTAAAGCACTCCAGGTTTAGGCAAAGTGTCTTTATTCAGCACACAACACAGATGACAGACGCGTTTCGAACTTTTAGTCCTTCTTCAGTGTCACCGACCTAAGGTCTATGACGCTTATTTGTACCATGTGCTACAGAAACAAAAAGCGGACTTAGCGAAAATTATGTGGATGTAAATTCAAACGCAGATGTGGGGTAGTTGTGGCAGCCATATTTACATAGGGGAGAACAAGATTTACTAGCGACATATGTACAAATAATATACAATAATTCTATCATGATTGTATTCAGATATACAAAATCTTTAGCTATAATTTCCTAGTACTCGTTTTTATATCTATGTACCCATATTGTTTATGCCACTGCCAGAAAACATAAGATATTGCCGTGTTTCGGCATTGGTCTGGCATGTCTACCCCGTGACCAAAGATCACAATTCTATTAAATGGCATCACGCTGTGTGGAAAACATAGAGACAAGACAAAACAAAATCTAGCCGTGGATCGGCATAGCTCCCATAGCATTCAACTTATACTCAATTGAAAATTACCCAGCAAAATTAGCAAGGCATAATATTTACAAAATTTACAAGAAATGATCTCAGAATTGCAAAACCACAATAAGTTAAACATTATCTCAGGTCAATCAATTAAGTTGACCAGATTATCCTATTCTTTTTTAAATACAACTTAGATGTCTTAAGAGCTGGTTCGCAAAAAGAAGAAAATTTCTCTATATATTTTCTGAGAATAGAATGGTAGGGGAGAAAAGAAATATCATAAGTAATAGGAGAACAAAGGATGGGAGGGAGGGAAAGACGCAGAAGGGGGAGGAAAAAGCATTAGAGAAGGAAAAGAAAAAGAAAAAGGAAAAAGAAGCCTCAACCCAATAATGTGTGCCTTTCAAAATGCAGATATTATAATTCATTACAGTTTCATCATAGTTATAGAAAGCTACGATGGCTATCATGCTTTATCTTCCGAGGTGTACTGTCATTTCTTCTCCTATATTCAGTCCCTGAGGCTGTTTGGTTTGCAGATCTATTATGAATCTAGATTCAAGTCTGCGGAGACGGAGTACTCTGTCTCCACCTCTGGGGTTCTGAGGCACATGGTCAATCCCGAAAAAACGGAGCAGTTCCCTATTGCTTCCGTGTTTCTCGGCAAAATGGCGTGCAACAGGGTAGTTTGGATCTTTATTCATAATTGCCCTTTGGTGTTCCAGTATCCGAAGTTTCACGTTATTCATGGTACTCCCAATATACTGGAGACCGCACGGGCAAACTAGACAGTATACCACAAAAGGAGTTGTACATGTGATGAATTTGTTTATACATCTAGGTTGACTGAGTCCTGGAACCTTATAGGTTAATGTTCTTCTGCTACTTTCACAGGCTTTACATTTTCCACATGGAAAAAATCCCTCCATTTCTTTGAGAGTTCCTGTGGATTTAGCTGGTAACGGCAATAGATGACTTTGCACTACCGTATCTTTAATTGACTTAGACCTTCTAAAGGTTATGAGAGGTTTAGTTGGAACATCACTCCCTATGATGGGGTCAGTTTGTAGGATGTGCCAGTTCCTCATAAGAATATGTCTCAGTTGAGGAACCTCATCCGAAAAGGTTGTTATTAGGCGGAATTTTGATCTGGAATCCGTATCTTCCACAGAGGGGGGCTTTGGCGAAAAAAGATTTTTTCTTGGGATCTTTAAGACTCTCTTGTAGGTGCTGTCAAGAAGAGATTGTGCGTAGCCCCTAGCTCGAAATCTAGCAATGCTATCATGTGCAGCTCTGACGAATTCGGACTCCAGAGAACAATTCCGTCTTAATCTCAGTAGCTCCCCATAGGGGATGCTACGGATCAGGCTCGAAGGATGGCCACTCTCGTAGTGCAAAATACTATTGCCTGCTGTTGGCTTGCGATAGAGACTAGTCTCTAGTTTGCCCTGGTGTACGTAGACTCTTAAGTCAAGATAGTGCACTTCATTTATACTGATTTCTGATGTAAATCTCAGGTTTAGAGTGTTGGTATTGAGTGCTTCAACAAATTCCTCAGCTTGTGTGGAGGAGCCCCTCCACACCAAGAAGAGGTCGTCGATATATCGACGCCAGACAACAATCTGGTTTGCCCATTTAAGGTTTTCACCTACTAGGGCAACCTGCTCCTCCCACCAGCCGACGAAGAGATTCGCGTAGCTGGGGGCGAAGCAGGTTCCCATCGCTGTACCGTTAAGTTGTCTAAACAATTCATTCTGAAACAAAAAGATGTTATTAGTTAGACAAAAACTTAGGCATTCAATCAAACATTGCCCATGCAGGGCATATTTGGCTGGTCTCTTGTCGAGAAAGTACTTAACAGCCTCTATACCATGATCATGTTGAATACATGTATAGAGGCTGGATATGTCTAAGGTAATTAGTAGGTAAGATGGGTCCCATGCAATCTGGTCAATTTGTTGGATGAAGTCTTTGGTGTCTTTCACGAAGGATGGTAGGGAAACAACCAACGGTGAGAGGAATGAGTCTATATAGATGGATAGATTTTCGGTTAGACTCCCCTTAGAGGAGACGATAGGTCGTCCCGGAGGGTTCTTGGAGTCTTTGTGAACCTTCGGTAATTGATAGAAGGTTGGCAGTATAGGTTCCGGATTTCGTAGGAACAAAAACTCATCTGTATCCAATATGGATTTGTTCCGCCATTTGGTCAACAAAGTGTGATATGAACGAATGCTTTCTTTATATTGTTCCATGGATGTTCTTTGATAGTCACCAGGTACCTCAAGTTGTCTTAGGGATTCCTTACAATATTGATTACGAGTTAATAAAACTACATTCCCACCCTTATCTGAGGGTTTTACCACTACTTCCTTATTGTGTTTGAATGTAGAAAGAATATTCAATTGTTCTTGCGTTAAATTGTTCTTTTTACAGGCTCTATTGGCACTCGACTGTCTATGTAATATAAGATCACGAGTTACCGCATCCGCAAAGGTGTCGATTGCGTCATATGGCATTTGCGGGTTGAACTGTGAGGGTGCCTTAAAATTAGTAATGGGAGATTGTTGTTCAATGTCCATTGCTGCTGAACTGATATTAATATCATTAGTTACATCATGATGTTCAGCTTGCAAATCTTCCAGCACCCGTGTCGTTTGCAGATCTTTGATAGATAATATGTCAGTCGGATATATGGTGGTTTTCTTGCGTGTTTTCTTCAGACCCTCCGTATGAGGTTTAAGTTTGTGGAATTTATGTAGTTTCATCTTTCTGGTCATGTTAAACAGGTCAATACGAGTTTGTGTATATTCTAGTCTCTTGTTGGGACAAAAACTCAGCCCCAATTTTAGGGTTTCTTCTTCGGCTGTTGTTAAGGGATTGTCAGTGAGGTTAATTATGGTCAGACCCGCGTCTACCACTTTTTGCCTCTTCTCTTGTGAACCTGTTGTCCCGCACCTCTGCTCCTTCCTCTTCCTCTGCCAGCCGCCTCGTCTTGTTCTGCGTCCTTTTCGGGTGGTTTCAACTTCCCTCCTCTTAACCAAGTGCTGCGGATAAGATCGAACTCCAAATGAAAAGGAGTCTTCTTTCCTACATTGCTCGTAGTTGGTCTCTCATCTTCGGAAGGTTCTTCCTCTGTTGCTGAGGATTCTGAGGTGGGAGGTTCCTCCACTGGCCCAGCACTGGAGCTTTTTTTGAGGGCTTTTCTTGGTCCATCGAATTTTTTTTTGAGAATGTTAAGATTCTTCCCTGGGCATAATCATGCTCGTCCCTTTCAAACTTCTCCTGTTTACGTTGACGTATTTTCATTTAATATCGGACCAGGCGTTTTTTCATCTCATCACGCAGTTGCTTCACGATTGCTTCATCCGTCTCCTTTGCAATTTCCACCTCAAGGGAGGATATCTCATTTATTGCCTTAGTTCTGTCACTCCATGCGAACTTAACTAAAAGCTCAAGCATGGCTTTGCAGAATGCAGCTGTCAGTTCTGCCCATTGTTCTAAGAGCAGTGGGTCGGGGCTTTCATAGGCAGGAACCGTGTATACACGAAGCCCTCTAGGTACACGGTTAACATCCATATAATTTTGCAAGGAGGTGGCCTCCCACCACTTGCATATCTCCCTCTCGCTCATTCGCTCCAATTTCAAAAAAAGTTGTTTAAGGGTGCTTGGAGGTGCATCCCTCTTGTCTCTATTGTTGGCCTCAGCGCTTGTGCCTGGTGCGCGTTTTTTAAATACATCCAGAGCCGCTTGGCGGCGTTCCTCCTCATCGCACATGTTGTATGCTGAAAAAACCGCAGGGAAGCCTCCCTGGGTTATGATGCTCAAAAACCTACTCGCCTTGCCGCAGAGATCATATAATGGACCCTTACAAATGCCCTTACAAATGCAAATAGAGACGGGAGTCAGCTAGCGCGGGAATGGCGGCTTACCGGTTCTTCTTGGTCTTCACTGTGCGCCCGACCGCTTTCTCCAGTCCCTTCCGGTCCGCGATCAGTTTCGGCGGTGCTTCCGATCAACAACGTTAACGCTCCGTTCAACCAGATCCTTCGGAGCACTCAAGTGGCGGGTGCTTTTCTTCGCGCCGGTTGCACGCGATAAATATAAAAGCTCCAGGGTCCCCCTCTCATTCCAGAAAGAGAGTTAAAGCACTCCAGGTTTAGGCAAAGTGTCTTTATTCAGCACACAACACAGATGACAGACGCGTTTCGAACTTTTAGTCCTTCTTCAGTGTCACCAACCTAAGGTCTATGACGCTTATTTGTACCATGTGCTACAGAAACAAAAAGCGGACTTAGCGAAAATTATGTGGATGTAAATTCAAACGCAGATGTGGGGTAGTTGTGGCAGCCATATTTACATAGGGGAGAACAAGATTTACTAGCGACATATGTACAAATAATATACAATAATTCTATCATGATTGTATTCAGATATACAAAATCTTTAGCTATAATTTCCTAGTACTCGTTTTTATATCTATGTACCCATATTGTTTATGCCACTGCCAGAAAACATAAGATATTGCCGTGTATCAGCATTGGTCTGGCATGTCTACCCCGTGACCAAAGATCACAATTCTATTAAATGGCATCACGCTGTGTGGAAAACATAGAGACAAGACAAAACAAAATCTATATATATATAAGAATTTTCACAGTCCTTTGTTGCTTGCCATTTCGAAGTTGTACCAATGGTATCATCTTTAAAGTTATTTAAACATGTGTCAGTTTAAAAGCAGTTTGAATGAGCACTGAAGAAGGCGAAGGTTAGAAATGCATTTGCTCAGAATAAAAACAATGAATATCCCGTGAGTGCTCCGTGCCTGTTTTTTAGCTTCATTATATATATATATATATATATATATATATATATATATATATATATATATATATATATATATATATATATATATATATATATATATATATATATATCCAACAAAAGCAGGTTAGCCCCAAAGTTGAAGTTAAACCACAAGAAGCTGTGAAATGGATGCAAATTTTGAAATGCCGATTAAACTTCTTGTGGTTTAACTTCAACTTTGGGGCTAACCTGCTTTTTTTGGAAGTATTTACGGCTGATGCCCAGCCGGGAGGTTAAGCCCACCGCCTGGAAGCGGGTCCTTGCAGGCTCATCATTTTGCTTGCAGCCAGGAATGAAGAGGGCAGTGCCATACGCAGGATGGTGCTGTCTGAGGCATAAATTCCACAGCTACAAAGCAAGGCGGAGTGCACCTGGTGTGGTACTTCTCTCCACTTGGAACATTATTTCAGTTCGAAATTGAAGGTATTAGAGGCAGCCCCACGAGGGGAAGATGTGGCGCACTGCAATGACCAGAAGGCCTTGCGAAAGGACACGCCCACTGAGGCAGGTGTTTAAAATATCTACAAATGTGCGCTGTTTAAAACTGTCTGCTAACATCCTCTGAACTTTGCCTCTGATGAAAGGATGAGGAAATCCTGAAACGCGTCAGGCTGACATTAATCTTCGAAGACTGCAGTTGTGTGTTTCTCTGCTGGCAAGCTGTGAAATGGATGCAAATTTTGAAATGCCGATTAAACTTCTTGTGGTTTAACTTCAACTTTGGGGCTAACCTGCTTTTTTTGGAAGTATTTACGGCTGATGCCCAGCCGGGAGGTTAAGCCCACCGCCTGGAAGCGGGTCCTTGCAGGCTCATCATTTTGCTTGCAGCCAGGAATGAAGAGGGCAGTGCCATACGCAGGATGGTGCTGTCTGAGGCATAAATTCCACAGCTACAAAGCAAGGCGGAGTGCACCTGGTGTGGTACTTCTCTCCACTTGGAACATTATTTCAGTTCGAAATTGAAGGTATTAGAGGCAGCCCCACGAGGGGAAGATGTGGCGCACTGCAATGACCAGAAGGCCTTGCGAAAGGACACGCCCACTGAGGCAGGTGTTTAAAATATCTACAAATGTGCGCTGTTTAAAACTGTCTGCTAACATCCTCTGAACTTTGCCTCTGATGAAAGGATGAGGAAATCCTGAAACGCGTCAGGCTGACATTAATCTTCGAAGACTGCAGTTGTGTGTTTCTCTGCTGGCAAGCTGTGAAATGGATGCAAATTTTGAAATGCCGATTAAACTTCTTGTGGTTTAACTTCAACTTTGGGGCTAACCTGCTTTTTTTGGAAGTATTTACGGCTGATGCCCAGCCGGGAGGTTAAGCCCACCGCCTGGAAGCGGGTCCTTGCAGGCTCATCATTTTGCTTGCAGCCAGGAATGAAGAGGGCAGTGCCATACGCAGGATGGTGCTGTCTGAGGCATAAATTCCACAGCTACAAAGCAAGGCGGAGTGCACCTGGTGTGGTACTTCTCTCCACTTGGAACATTATTTCAGTTCGAAATTGAAGGTATTAGAGGCAGCCCCACGAGGGGAAGATGTGGCGCACTGCAATGACCAGAAGGCCTTGCGAAAGGACACGCCCACTGAGGCAGGTGTTTAAAATATCTACAAATGTGCGCTGTTTAAAACTGTCCTAACATCCTCTGAACTTTGCCTCTGATGAAAGGATGAGGAAATCCTGAAACGCGTCAGGCTGACATTAATCTTCGAAGACTGCAGTTGTGTGTTTCTCTGCTGGCAAGCTGTGAAATGGATGCAAATTTTGAAATGCCGATTAAACTTCTTGTGGTTTAACTTCAACTTTGGGGCTAACCTGCTTTTTTTGGAAGTATTTACGGCTGATGCCCAGCCGGGAGGTTAAGCCCACCGCCTGGAAGCGGGTCCTTGCAGGCTCATCATTTTGCTTGCAGCCAGGAATGAAGAGGGCAGTGCCATACGCAGGATGGTGCTGTCTGAGGCATAAATTCCACAGCTACAAAGCAAGGCGGAGTGCACCTGGTGTGGTACTTCTCTCCACTTGGAACATTATTTCAGTTCGAAATTGAAGGTATTAGAGGCAGCCCCACGAGGGGAAGATGTGGCGCACTGCAATGACCAGAAGGCCTTGCGAAAGGACACGCCCACTGAGGCAGGTGTTTAAAATATCTACAAATGTGCGCTGTTTAAAACTGTCTGCTAACATCCTCTGAACTTTGCCTCTGATGAAAGGATGAGGAAATCCTGAAACGCGTCAGGCTGACATTAATCTTCGAAGACTGCAGTTGTGTGTTTCTCTGCTGGCAAGCTGTGAAATGGATGCAAATTTTGAAATGCCGATTAAACTTCTTGTGGTTTAACTTCAACTTTGGGGCTAACCTGCTTTTTTTGGAAGTATTTACGGCTGATGCCCAGCCGGGAGGTTAAGCCCACCGCCTGGAAGCGGGTCCTTGCAGGCTCATCATTTTGCTTGCAGCCAGGAATGAAGAGGGCAGTGCCATACGCAGGATGGTGCTGTCTGAGGCATAAATTCCACAGCTACAAAGCAAGGCGGAGTGCACCTGGTGTGGTACTTCTCTCCACTTGGAACATTATTTCAGTTCGAAATTGAAGGTATTAGAGGCAGCCCCACGAGGGGAAGATGTGGCGCACTGCAATGACCAGAAGGCCTTGCGAAAGGACACGCCCACTGAGGCAGGTGTTTAAAATATCTACAAATGTGCGCTGTTTAAAACTGTCTGCTAACATCCTCTGAACTTTGCCTCTGATGAAAGGATGAGGAAATCCTGAAACGCGTCAGGCTGACATTAATCTTCGAAGACTGCAGTTGTGTGTTTCTCTGCTGGCAAGCTGTGAAATGGATGCAAATTTTGAAATGCCGATTAAACTTCTTGTGGTTTAACTTCAACTTTGGGGCTAACCTGCTTTTTTTGGAAGTATTTACGGCTGATGCCCAGCCGGGAGGTTAAGCCCACCGCCTGGAAGCGGGTCCTTGCAGGCTCATCATTTTGCTTGCAGCCAGGAATGAAGAGGGCAGTGCCATACGCAGGATGGTGCTGTCTGAGGCATAAATTCCACAGCTACAAAGCAAGGCGGAGTGCACCTGGTGTGGTACTTCTCTCCACTTGGAACATTATTTCAGTTCGAAATTGAAGGTATTAGAGGCAGCCCCACGAGGGGAAGATGTGGCGCACTGCAATGACCAGAAGGCCTTGCGAAAGGACACGCCCACTGAGGCAGGTGTTTAAAATATCTACAAATGTGCGCTGTTTAAAACTGTCTGCTAACATCCTCTGAACTTTGCCTCTGATGAAAGGATGAGGAAATCCTGAAACGCGTCAGGCTGACATTAATCTTCGAAGACTGCAGTTGTGTGTTTCTCTGCTGGCAAGCTGTGAAATGGATGCAAATTTTGAAATGCCGATTAAACTTCTTGTGGTTTAACTTCAACTTTGGGGCTAACCTGCTTTTTTTGGATATATATATATATATATATATATATATATATATATATATATATATATATATATTGGTTTCACACATGTTATAGTTAGCAGGACATTTCACTCATACAAAACCATTCAAATTCCCCCGTTATAGTTAATTCAGCTAACTATAACTCGCGTGCCCGCAATGCACTGCTGATGACGTCACATATTACATCACTCATGACATGGTCAGTGACATCACTCATGACATCACTCATGACATCACTCATGACATCACTCATGACATCACTGATGACATCATCCTTGTGAAAGAGTGGCAGACCTCTCAGCGTAATATAACCCTTGATACACACATTCAAAAATAGAAACAAAAATTTTCAAAAAAATGGAGGTACCAATTCCAGTTAGAACAACCTATTCAGTAATTCCAAAATCTACATACACATCCAGCCATTCACTAATAGTTCTATATAGGCACTCATACATGTACTCACTCATTATATGTACTCATACACCTATGCATCTTATTACACACCGACACTCATCTATAGAGTTACTCACACACAAACTCACCCCCCCCCGGCGCGTTTGCAGAGGGGGAACTAATTACCCTTGCATACTGGGGGTCAATGGGGGCCAACTAGCCCACCAGGAACCTCCAGTATGCGCCAGGGGACTGCATTGCAGAGAGGTGTAATGAGGCCACGCCCATTTTTACACCTCTCTGCAACACAGCCCCCTGGCGCGTTTGCAGAGGGGAACCAATTCCACTTGCATACTGGGGGTCCATGGGGGCCAACTAGCCCACCTGGAACCAGGACCTTTTCTCTACTAGCAACTCTAAACCTATGTAATAGCTGAAACATTGCAGTTATCACTTTAGAAAATGCAAATAAATACATGATTGCCAACATGCTAGGGCAAGCTTGGTCTCCCTAAAATGTAAAAGTATAGACAGAGTGATCCTTTATCAGACATGGGAGTAGGGACTTTGAAGGTTATTTGGACAGCCCCACCTCTGACACCTTCTCCCAAGCTAGACCATGAGCGACAAAGGATGTTATTATGTTCCACCTTGGAGGTGCTCCCTGCACTGTTTATTTCCACTAGTAAAACAACAGTTTACTGCATTATGGCCATCCGAGCCATTACCTGTGGTCAGTTTAGGCCCCCAGTTTGAAGACCTCTGTCAGATAGAGACCTTCGCCAATGTGTGAAAAGTTACTAGCAGCAACTTCACTCGTAAATACTATCTTAGGTGTTTCCACCCGCTGACTCGAGGGGGTGGAGACGTGTAAATCTGCACCTAAGTAAAATTCTACACCATGAAAAAAAGGAATAACAAAAAAGGTGTGTAGACTTTCATCTAAGTACAGTATAGGTTTATACGCAAGTAAATGTACACAGTGTAAATTTACCTTTGTAAATCAGGCTATTTGTTCCTGGCCTTGCACTTTTGCTTCCAAAATAAATCCACTTCTGGTAGTTGTAGAATTTGTAGCTTTCAATCGAATTACCACAATTGACAATAATACATTGCTAAAGGAAGGTAAAGGACTGATTAATTGGTGCCCCTGTGACATGCAGTCACATGGCAGGCCAAGGAATGACTGTAGGTAGACAGCAGGGGTAAATATAAACTGCAAAGTTTAGCAATCAGTGTTGCAAGGTCATCTGAAAATGGTAACTTTTAATACACGTAACATGACCTAGCATGGAAAGGTTTTATGTTCCTCATCCTATCCTCCCCATACCTTTATTTTCATGGTGCTGGGAGCCAGGGCGGTGATTTCCTTCTGCATTCTGTCGGCGATGCCTGGGTACATGGTGGACCCTCCGGACAGGACATTGTTGGCGTACAAATCCTTCCTGATATCAATGTCGCACTTCATGATGGAATTATACGTAGTCTCGTGAATGCCAGCAGACTCCATGCCTGTGGAGGATAGGACAGAAAGAGGAAATTAGTCTGTTGCAACAGATTTGACTTTACAATAGAAAAAAAACAGATTTGAAGGATATTTTTGGGAAAATTTGAGTGCAGTTTCAGCTGGACAAAATAAATCTTCCAAAGCCTAATTGATTATTTAAAAAGTATTTTAGGAACCGCCACACAACAGAGCACTGAATTGAGCCCTGTTTTATCAGACTGTTAGCATTTTTCAACAAAAGGTCCAAAATGGTGTATATTAATCTTGGATGGATAGCTGGAAGCCGTGCGATAAATGATCCTTTTAAAAATCCACCTTTTGCGATATATAAGCATATTTTCTCTCTGCCTAAAATATTGAATCCACTAATTTGCATCGCTCTACATTGTTAAGGTAAGAAATATATTTACAATTCTTAACTTCTCATTCTTAATTACATATACTGTGTGATGCTGGTGTGTGGTTGAGGTCATGTTTTTTGTCATGCAGGACAACATAAGCAATACAGTGGGATATACCTTTATCAGCAGGTCTATGCCCCAGCACTCACCAATAAAGGAGGGCTGGAAGACCGTCTCAGGGCAGCGGAAGCGCTCATTCCCAATTGTGATCACCTGACCATCAGGAAGCTCATAGCTCTTCTCCAGGGTCGATGATGCGGCTGCTGTTGTCATTTCGTTCTCAAAGTCCAGGGCCACATAGCATAACTTCTCCTTGATGTCACGTACAATTTCTCGCTCAGCTACCAGGAAGAGAGGACAATCACTGGTGAGTATGCAAAGGGTGCACTGCATGGTACACTTACTCTGTAAGCGTGAGGTTATGACGACGGGAAGCAGCTAGGTACATTTAGCGACAGTTACGGCAGAAGCAGATGTAGTGAGCACACAGGATCGGCAGCTCAGATACAAGGACTATTGCCCCAACAGCAGCTAGATGTTACTCGTTCAGTCCAGAGGCAGCTTATGTTAGATCCCAACTCACAGCCATGGAACATAGGACTAAAACCTGTATGGCCACACTGTAATTTTAAAGTCAGACCATAGAAACAGGATTACTGCCATGCTCATCAGATATAACACTACACAGACTAGAAAACGTCACAGCATATCTCCTTTCTTTCACAACAAACATAAGGTGACAACAGCAAAGGCCAACAATTTTCTTGTAAATCCATCTCTGAAACATTCCCAAAATGCTAAGAAGGCTGTGAAAGATCATGAAAGGCTAGTTTTTAATTCCATTAAGCATTTCTAACAAGTTGTACACAATGACCCTTACCCTCATTTACAAGCAAGGGGAGACAGAGTGCACAGTTCCTTCGCAAATCATGCACAAAGCGGAGACAAATTCACAAAAATATTTTTCCCAGAATGCCAGTGAATCTGCAACATAAGGGGTTATGTAAAGGAGAAACTATTCTCCTTCTACGATTCAGGTCTCATTAATAGGGCAGTGTGGGAAGGGTGTGGAAGAGGCCGAGCCAACTTCTTGGAGAAGTGACTCAGAAAATGATTTTCAATTGTAATGGAACGTGGGAAGGAGGCAACACCTACAACAGGAGTAGGGTGAAATTTCTTTTACAAGCCTAGCCATACAATATTAACATATCACGCTGTGGTGACGAAGAGAGATGTGCCTAAGATACAGTAGGGCAGTGGTTCCCAAACGTTTTAAAACCTGACCCAATTTTTAGAATGACTTGTCTTTCGCGACCCATCCAGCTTTATTGTGCCTGAGGGTGGTGAATTTTAGGTTTCGCCTGCAGACAGGGCATGCGCTGTCAAGAAGAGACATGTGGTATTTACTTTGTTGGTTCAACCCCTCGGCTTTCCATTTGCTAGGTCCATTGTCGCTCTTATATTCTTTCTCCACATTTCTCCATGTCATTCCTCTGCTTGTGTTTAGCCCTTCCCAAGAGCCGGGACCAAGAACTATATAATTCCACTGCTCGCCATTTTAGCACCTGTTTTATGAACTACTTTTTTTGTTTGTTTTGAGCACTTAACATGAGCGCTTGTGTCTTCAGTTGCTCCGAGCGCCTGTTTTCTTTCTCAGACTTCAAAGTGAGAGGTTTTTTTCCGCTCCCCTCCAGCTGCCCATCATCTTGCTTGCCCTCTCCCTTCCTCCTATTTCTTGTTTCATCTGCAGGGGGTTTAGATGTGGCATCTGTCCTGCCATGCCTGACCGGCTTATCTTAATATGTATGGCAGCTTGGGGTATTGATCTCAAGATCCTAGCTAAGTATTAGCATGTTAATCTAACAGTCTATGGTAGGTCTATGTGTGGGTTGTGATCTAAGTGGCTACCCATTGACATCTCATTTCCTACCTGTAGTGACAAAGGAGTAGCCCCTCTCCGTGAGGATCTTCATCAAGTAGTCTGTAAGGTCACGACCTGCAAGGTCAAGGCGCATAATGGCATGTGGGAGGGCATATCCTTCGTAGATGGGCACATTGTGCGTAACTCCATCGCCAGAGTCTAGCACAATACCTGCATAGGAGAGAATGGCGTGAGTAAACTTGTGCATAGTGGGTGCTGTTCATATGTGCTGGATACATGTCAATGGGTCAATGGATCCCAACTACAGTCTGTTTTCCTTTTCTTAATCTTCTGATCCACTGGAAAGTGTTGGTTATAAACATAGTTACTATGTCTTGACTCACCAGTAGTGCGGCCAGAAGCGTAGAGGGACAGCACGGCTTGGATTGCAACATACATGGCAGGAACGTTGAAGGTTTCAAACATTATCTACAAATTAAATTGAGACAAATGACGTCATTGATGAGACTTCAAAAGTATAGACACCTTCGATTGCCATGATCTTGTCTCATTGTGCCACTGAAGAGGTGTGCGGTCTACAAAGGAGCAATAAGCTTTTCACGTATTCTTTCTAGTTGCAGAATTTAACTTTTATTTCCCCCAAAATAAATTTAAACGGTAAATCAGCCAATGTTTTTAGTCGTTAAGAATAGGACAAAACACAAAGAAAAGCAATTACAAACGTTTGCCATTTGGTAATTTTGTGCGCCGCTTAATGTTTTCGATTCTAAAAATGCTTTTATCAAACCGTTTTCTGTATTTACTTTGTTCAAATGTACAGCTTTCCAGAAACAGTTAACCAAATCATTAGCAGAAGGAAGCAGTGTGAATTATTTTTTAACTAGTGCCGATAGCTAAGGGAAGCTACACTGCCCTGCTAATCTTTTAATAAAGGAGACTTTCTGGAAAAGATACTGTGGTCAGTGGATATGATTTCATCACGAATTGTAAAACAAATTCACAGCTCTGCCGAGGCCGGCTACTGTTAAGGTTGGATTCTTACTCCTTCTATGGCCCATGTTATGAGCCAGAATGTCACTCTAGGGTGACATTTCGCCCCTTGCAGCTCCGAGTGTGTCTGGGCCTGGCATGATACGGTCTGTCATCTCTAGACCTGCTCATTCCAGGCCCGGGATACCAGACCTCTCTTTCTGCAGGGGCTGGGGGCAGTAACTCAGTTTGACCCCTGCCTGAGCCATGTAGCAGCATGGGGGAGCAGACAATGCTCGCCCGGGACAGAATGAACCCTGTCCTGACCCCCTGCTCTCAGCAAGTAGAAAATGTCAGTCAGTAGGCTTCTGCGAGCAATCGGGAAAACATGCATGGAAAATAACCCGTTATTATTGGGTCAGTCTAGTTATTCCCAATTTTTGGGGCAAAACTTGTAATTGCAGGAGATTGTTGAGAGAATAAGGCTGTAATCAGAAAGTCCGGTCCTCTGGTATCCTTGCACCAAATCATTGATTATTCGTAATGAGGGCCTATGCACAGTATATCAGTGAAACCACTGAATAAACTTGGTTTAAAAACTAGCAAGAGAGAGAGAGAAGAGAAAAGAGGGACGCAACAACCTATTCATGGTTTGTATCAATATCCTTGTGGAGTTGAAGGTTTTCACCTTACATCCCCGCAGGGAGACCAGAGAAAATCTATTTTTGTATATTGTGTATGTGCTTCTATTTGTGATTTGTGAACCTAACTGAAAAAGCACCAAAACGCTGAACAGAGGACATAAAGCTCAGATATGCGATTGAAGATAGTTGATGGTGGCGCCGAATAATCTAAGCCGGGCATTCTCTACCATGCATCCTGGAGAAACTGATTTCCAGCAGACCAGCGAGCATGACCCCAGAAGTGCTTTGTGTGGTGTCAATTCTGTTCAGGACATAAACTAACATCCTTTCATTCTTTAAAACATTATTCACTTTGGGCAACACTGAGTCCACTTCTGGATGTGGAACATTGCTGGAAAAGCAGTGGACTAGCTCAATTTGATGCACATGCAGGTTGAGATCACGCCCTGCTGGATAACTCTCCACAAACCCAGGATGTTCAGAGAAAGCCCCATAGTGGGACCATGCTGACTTGTCGAGTAGGGCTGCTGTACCCCACAGTTTCAACATTACCCCTCTTGCTATTTACTCACCTGAGTCATTTTCTCCCGGTTCGCCTTTGGGTTCAGGGGAGCCTCTGTGAGCAGCGTGGGGTGCTCCTCGGGGGCCACTCGTAGTTCATTGTAGAAGGAATGGTGCCAGATCTAAAGCAAGGAAACATGAGCAGAATCTTAACTCCTGGGGTTAGATAACAGCAAGTCTCACAGAATCATGAATCATTTATGGGCTGACTTGGAGTCCAACATTTAATGTAGGACAGCTCAAACATATAGTGCTCTGAAAATAAAAAGTGGGGAGAGCAGTATTCCCTAAAAAGGACAGACTTTGATAACCCTTACTGCCCTGAGCACCTGGCCCATAGTGACACTGCCCGTGTTCTGCACAGAGCAACTTTCAGTCGAACAGGGGGTGTCATGGGCAACCTGGGGGCAGGAGGGTACATCTAATTTGCCATACAATCGTAGTTAGATTTCGAGGCCTCAGGTCCTCGTTGATTGGTGATTTTACAATCCAGGCTCAATCAGACCTTGGCTTCTGACTGGATCCTTGAGCCCATTGCTACTCAATGGCATCCAGCCCATGTGATCCTTCACACTTCTCTTTCAAATTTCAGCGTGCCACCCCTGCCTTACAGCATGGAACCATAGAGCTATGTAATGGTGCATGCATTTGTGTAGAGTATTCATTCATGTCTAACCCCAAAGGTGGTCTTCACAACATGGTTCAAGCTAAAATATCTAAGTTCAAGGAATCTAACCCTATTAAGAGTTTTAATGATGTTCACAGCTGCAATAAAAATACTGTATTTGATGGCAATAATAACTTTCATCAACACACACACATACACACTCAGAAAATATTAACCACAAGCCATAAGGATGGTATAGGACATTCCTGTACCTGCTCACATCTCATGATGCTCAAACCATGTATTTAACCCAAGTATGAGTCTATACTGTCATTCTCATACTGGCTCATGTCATGGTATTGAAACTATGTAGCAGTCTATACAATCTACCACAGTGGCATAACAAAGTGATGGGGCCTCCTGCAGAATGTGAAGAAGTGACCTTTAGTCTTCTGTGTTTCATAGATATGCATTGCTCTTTGGATAAATAGGGGCACCCTGGATGATTGGGAGGGGGGCTTAAAATTGGGGGTCCGAGAAGATATATTCTCAACACCCCAAGCTTGTGGCATCGGGATCAGTAGAGGGGTCTATACATCTACCCACAGATCATGGCATCGGGATCAGTAGTGGGGTCTATACATCTACCCACAAATCGCGGAATCGGGATCAGTGGTGGGGTCTGTATATCTCCTCACAACTCACAGCATCGGGCTAGTAGGATTGGGTTTTTATATCCATCTGCAACTTGGGGCATTATAACACCCACCCACACCTGATGTTATCAGGCTGTGGGTGGTCTTAACATCCATCAACATCTCATTGATTGGGCTCAGTGGGGGGCCTTTGCATCCACCCACACCTCATGGTACATCAGCGTAGGGGGGGCTTCACAGTCCTCTCCTCGTCCACCCAAGGCTCATGCCATTCGACCATGACAGCTTTCCACCCGTGTCTGAAGCACAGTCCAGGAGCGCCTCCTTACCTTCTCCATGTCGTCCCAGTTGGTGATGATGCCATGCTCGATGGGGTACTTGAGAGTGAGGATACCCCTCTTGCTCTGGGCTTCGTCTCCCACGTAGCTGTCCTTCTGCCCCATGCCCACCATGACTCCCTGTGAAATGGAACAAGAGGCCCGTTACCACCACACCTGCTTGACAGCAAGGCCCACCTACCGCTTCCGGTCTGTAGGGTCCTGCACCCGGAAACTCAATCATAGAGTCTGTGAGACATTAAAATAACTTAGTGGAACGTTTGCTCCATACAAATACATCTTAACATTAAAAGTGGATGAAGAAAATGAATAATTCATAAATCGAGCAAAGGAGTTCTGGCCTAGGGATTGAAGTAACAGGACCCAGTGGCCTATCACATCATAGCATTGGCTGAAGACCGAGGGTCATATTTACAAGGACTTTGAATCACCGGAACATCACTTTTTGCGATGCTCCGGTGGTGCTGTGCCCTGCTCTATATTTACAAGGCAGCGCTAAGCCACTTTGCATGGCTTAACACCACCTTGTAAATATGGTCAACCTCGATGCAGTTTTCTGCAGCAAAGGGGCGAGCAATAGGTGTTGCTGTGGGCGTTCCCACGCAGCACCCATTGCTTTTGACACTACTCCAGATTTACAAGGATTAGTAAATCTGAGGCAGCGCCCAAAACTCACGCCTCCCCAGGGGAGGAGAAGGAGTGGCACAACAAGGGGAAATACTTCTATTTTGCCTCGTTTTTTTGCTCTTTCTGTAAAAGGAGCAAAACGCCATTGATGATTGGTTTGTCCAGGAAGGTGCACCTTCCTGCACAACAACAATGATCCCTGCAATGCAGGCACTCTTGCACCATGATGCAAGGGTGCCTGCGCTGGCACTAGGCTGCTTTTTTGCGCTTGTGCAGGGGTGAGTACACTGATGCACTGTATTGTTGTAAATAGGGCTCATTCCCGCACTCAGAAAATTACACAGCACGGTGCAGAAAAATTGCTTGCTGCACCGCACTGCACTATTTTCTTGTAAATAGAGCCCCCAAGAGTCAGCGGGCGCCCACCAATGCAGTGGCTAAACAGTTGTCAATCACAGCACATAACTGTAAATAAAGCCCGGAAGGCATTGAGTAAGGCCTCATGCAGACACTGTTGCTCCACTGCCACCTAGTGGCTAATGATGAATTTAAAATAAGAGCGAGGTGTTCGAAGCTCACATTCCATTAGGCTGTGCCATATGCCACTGATTCGAGGATCACATATTGAATCAGCTGTGTGGCAGGTATAAATGTGCGCACATTATTACTTCGTAATGCCGTTTCTGGTGGCTGGTTTAGAGCAGAACCATGCTGATATCTGTTGTAGCACGGATCCCATCGCAGAAGCGGTACAAGGGGCATACGTAGGGAGGCGTTTGCGATTCGCAAACGGCGTTTTGGTATGTAGGTGCCACATAGCAAAATAAGGAATCGCAAAAATTGCGCTTCCTTATTTTGCTCAAGCATTTAAGAAATCGCAATTTTGCGATTCCTTAAATGTTATGTAGGGGTGCCTTTTAAATTGCGATTTTGGCTTAAGGAATCGCAAAATACCACCTACTCCAAGTAGATGGTATTTTGTGATTTCCTGTCAAAATCTTTTTTTTTTTTTTTTATTCAAAGTGCCATGTGGCGCACAGACATGCCCTGAGGGCATGCATTTGGGCCACATGTACTGACAGGCACATTCCAGGGGTGCAACAGGTGTCCTTTGGACACCCTGGCACCCTTGGAATTACGATTCTCAAATTGCAATTTTCTCCAAGAAAATCGCAATTTGAGAATGTATCCCCATTCATTCCTAAAGGTGGTGACAGTACGTTATTGGTTGAGGTCCTGGCCTGAATAGACAGACGCCAGGGCTGCAGCACTGGAGGATACGAACATTGCAATGGCTGGGCAGCCATTCAGGTATGGCATTGGGTGAGGGCACTGCTTTAAATCGGCAGGTAGTGCCTGGTATAGAGCACCTACACTTCGTAAATTTGACACGGGGAGTACATGCACTTCCCAAGAGCAACCATGTACCGAGGTTAGTGAGTACCCGCACTTCTATATTTCCATTTAAAGCAATGGCTGAGGGCCAGAAGGCAGCCTGCAGCCTTCCGCTTGGACATAGATTGTTGACGTCATTCATTTTACTGTAGGAGGGAGTCTCTTCAATGTTGTCCTAGTTGATAACTCCAAGACCTTTGTTTTATGAAGGCATGTGATGGCCTGAACTGTTCATCCTCTCCTGAAATCTCCTTGTTGAATCAGGGAAATAGGAAACAGGAGTACTAAGTATAGTGACCTGTATTCCATATGCTTAAGTTTGGATGTTTTACTTAAAAACTTCATTTTGTAGTAAATATCCAGGGATACCTTTGCACCCTATAATGGTGAATAGCAAAAAAGCGTAAAGTTAGGCGCCAGTGTAGATTTACCTATGAGTACATCTATTCATAAAAACACATAAAAACCTAATTTATTTGTGTATTGAATGATTTGTATGCTCCTTTTTAAAAGTTGAATATGTTTGTACAAATAATGATTTTTTAATGCATTGTGATTTTAATTAATACATATAAAATGTTCTATAGAAAAAATTAGCTGGTACTGTGTACATATATATATACATAATTATATTTGTATTTTTATTTTGGTGATATTGGTTGATCCTTGGTTTGAATGCGACGATTTTGGTTTTAATAACAAATTAAAAAAGTTTAATAAGGTTTTAAAAATGATTCATGGTTTTTTACTTAATGAGTTTTAATGTGATATAATTGATGAATTTGTGCTTTTATGATCTGTCTGTACATAGATCGAATAAAGATTTAAACCGAAAAACTGAATGCGTGATAGTTGAACTGTTAAGTTGCCCATAGGGGGCGTTGCTTTTTTACTCTTATCGGTGCTCTACCCTTTGTTACGAAAAGGCCCCTATCCTTTTGTTGGGATCTAATTTCCTTATTACAGGTAACTTATGACATTGCTGTAACAATGAAATGACGTGGCTGCACAACTGTAATACATTATTACAGTTGAGTTGTGAATTTACAATGCCCCCGTAGAGAAACCAGCAGCAAAGGTGAGAGGCTGGTCATATAGAATAATTATAACTGTTATATAAGCAATGACATCGAGAACTGTCTTTACATTCTTGTGATTGATTTTTCTAAAACAGTGATTAGCAGAAAGGAGATATTTATGGAAACAGGTTTATTATTTGCTACTAAAGGTCATTACAAGGAAAATTGAATCTCCGTGCCTTTTTCAACACATTCTGAGTCTCAGAACTTTTTTGATGTAACTTATGGTAACCTAATATTACTATCTTTTTGCAAGAAATTGTTAACTGCCTTTTGATGTATTTAACTTCACACTAGTTATGTTTTTAATCTCCATGTCTACAACCATACTACCTCTTTCACATGAAAGGGCAAAAAATCACGGCCCACACATTTTCAATCCTTCCTGCAACACAGCAAGACAACTTGCTGTGCTGCCTGAAAGGGAGAAGACAAGAATGAGCCATATTTACCAATATATGGTGCATTCCTGCTCTGGCGCACAATCTTCTGCCTAGCACCAGTGCAGGCCCCTTTGCTTCATGGTGCACGGGTGCCTGTGTTGCAGGGAGAATTGATTTTGTGCAGGAAGGGACACTTTGGGGCACAAAAACAATCCTCTTGGGCTTTTTCTTTCTAAGTGTGCTGCAGAATGGTAAATCTGGTAATGGGCTAAAAACCAAGGGTGGGTTCGTGGGAACACCCACGCTCCACCCATGGAACACCTTCCCATGGCAGAGTAGCACCAGGTAACGACCTGCGTTGCTTGGTAAATCTGACTTTAGGATTGTGTTGCCCATGCAACACCATGTGTGATGCAATGGGAATGCAACACTATGATAATTTTGCTACCAAGGATTTAAGTATTTTGTGGAAAGGGTGATAGTGTAGCCATGTAATACAATGAAGAAATACTCACTTCTCTACATTTTAAGTATATTGCAAGTCACCTCGGAGTTCCATGAAGAATCACGGCTATCCTCAGTGACGTGCAATAGCCACATAATGTATAACAGGGGGTACTTTATCCCATATATAATGTTAGGTCCTGTATAACAATATAGGGTATGGATACAGGTCAATGACAACTGACGTGCATTGGCATCTCCTGTCTGGGTTGGGAGGTTATTACTGTTTCTAAGTTCATGTTTATAAGCTTTCAGTTCTAATAAATGCACTTGTTCAATGTAGTGATATAATGTAATGTATTAAAGGGAACACTTCCAAGTGCTATAAGAATACACTTGTTCAGTTTCGAAGAGTTTTTATCATATGATGTCTTCTCTTTCATTTATATGCTGAATGCGGTAATGGCAAGGCTCGGCTCGTGCATTGGCTCTTAGAGCCACATCAGACTTCTTGGCTCGAGTATCTAGGGATTCGCTGGCTAGTCCACCTCTAGAGAGAACACAGTAGGATATCACAGAAGATCATGTACCTGGTGTCGAGGGCGGCCTACAATGGAGGGGAACACGGCCCGGGGTGCATCGTCCCCTGCGAAGCCCGACTTGCAAAGGCCGGAGCCATTGTCGCACACCAAGGCGGTGGTCTCCTCGTCACACATGGTGGATCTGAGAGCTGAGGGGATTCAAGAGGACCTGCGGATGAAGAGGGGAAATGTTAGACACCTTGAGATGGGCTAGAAGTCGCCACCCCCCCCCCGTGTGCGGTAAGGACAGCGCTTCACCTCAAATGATTAGAGAGCTACATTACCACAGCCGCCAGTGGCGGTTACTTGCCAGACAGTCACATTACCACAAGCAATACACAACCACCAGCCAGTGCTTACCATGGGTAACACAATAACCCATAGGGGCATATTTACAAGCCTCTATCACCACCACAACGTTACTTTTGCAGACGTCATGGTGGCAATGGGGGTTTCACCTTATTTACAAGGCAGCATTGAGCCACTTACACCAGGGAAAACCTGGTCTTAAACAGGTGAAATGAGGAGAAATGCTTTATTGCTCGTCGTTTTTGCTGTTTCCATGTGTGCTGCGTTGTGCAGAACACACAGAAACAGCCAAACACCAATGCTTGTTAATCTATAGGAATGTGTCCCTTCCTGCACATAAACAATCATTAAAGAAATGACATTTTACAACTTCTATGTGTGCTCCATTAAGCAGCACAAATAGAAGTTACAAAACGGCATTTCAAGATTGTTTATGTGAAAGAAAGGACACCTTCCTGCACATAAACAATATTCCTCTCACCGAAGGCACCCTTGCACTATGGTGCAAAGGTGCCTGCTTTGGCGCTAGGCAACTAAATTTAGCGCCAGCGCAGGGGGAAATGCAGTGCTGCACCATATTCTTGTAAATATGGTGCATCCCTGCGTTTCTACAGTGACGGAGCGTGTCATTAGCCTTCTTGGATTAACGACACTCTTCGTCACTTTCTTTGTAAATATGCCCCAAAGTTTGCAGCTTGAGCTGTATAATGCACACACATACTACTATGAATAATAAACAGTCAAGAAACAATATACAGCAGCATCCATAACACAACCATCGGCTGATTATAGAGAGGCAGTATTGTTACTCCCCAATCACTGACCCACACAACTAGCCACGATATTCACAGTACCATTGTGCACTGTCACAGTATTTCCAAGTACTCCCTCCTGTGTTCATCGAACATCTACAACACCTACGTGTGTGCCTGAATGAATCGGCTTCAACTAAATCACTAGTGCAGCACGTGCTCTACACCTATGAACATCCCATCTCACCTCACACAGTGATGAGTAAAGCACACTTTCACTAGTGCAAGGCATGCTCTGCCCCGTGCACAATCCCTCTCAATACACAATATGCGGCGAGCACTCACTAGTGTAGCAGATGTTATGCACCCGTGTGCATTTCATTGCATACTGAGGATAGGTGAAGAGCCCACTCAGTCGTGCAAGACATGCTCTGCACCAGTGCATAGTCCCTCTCACACACTGAGGATTAACAGAGTACCGTCACATACTGAGGGTAGGTGAAGAGCCCACTCCACTCAGTCATGCAAGACATGCTCTGCACCAGTGCATAGTCCCTCTCACACACTGAGGATTAACAGAGTACCATCACATACTGAGGGTAGGTGAAGAGCCCACTCAGTCGTGCAAGACATGCTCTGCACCAGTGCACTCTCCCACTCACACACTGAGGATTAACAGAGTACCGTCACATACTGAGGGTAGGTGAAGAGCCCACTCAGTCGTGCAAGACATGTCTCTCACACACTCCGGATTAACAGAGTACGTCACATACTGAGGGTAGGTAAGGAGCCCACTCAGTCATGCAAGAAATGTTCTGCACCAGTGCATACTCCCTCTCACACACTGAGGATTAACAGAGTACCGTCACATACTGAGGGTAGGTGAAGAGCCCACTCAGTCGTGCAAGACATGCTCTGCACCAGTGCATACTCCCTCTCACACACTGAGGATTAACAGAGTACCGTCACATACTGAGGGTAGGTGAAGAGCCCACTCAATCGTGCAAGACATGCCCTGCACCAGTGCATACTCCCTCTCACACACTGAGGATTAACAGAGTACCATCACATACTGAGGGTAGGTTAAGAGCCCACTCAGTTGTGCAAGACATGTCTCTCACACACTCAGGATTAACAGAGTACCGTCACATACTGAGGGTAGGTGAAGAGCCCACTCAATCGTGCAAGACATGCCCTGCACCAGTGCATACTCCCTCTCACACACTGAGGATTAACAGAGTACCATCACATACTGAGGGTAGGTGAAGAGCCCACGCAGCCGTGCAAGACATGTCTCTCACACACTGAGGATTAACAGAGTACTGTCACAAACTGAGGGTAGGTGAAGAGCCCACTCAGCCGTGCAAGACATGTCTCTCACACACTGAGGATTAACAGAGTACTGTCACAAACTGAGGGTAGGTGAAGAGCCCACTCAGCCGTGCAAGACATGTCTCTCACACACTGAGGATTAACAGAGTACTGTCACATACTGAGGGTAGGTGAAAAACCCTCTCCGCTCAGTCGTGCAAGAAATGTTCTGCACCAGTGCATACTCCCTCTCACACACTGAGGATTAACAGAGTACCGTCACATACTGAGAGTAGGTGAAGAGCCCTCTCAGTCGTGCAAGACATGTCTCACACACTCAGGATTAACAGAGTACCGTCACATAACCCTAAAACCCCCTTGCTGTCTCCTTTCTCTCTGTTAGGTGTTTTAATAGCTTACATGTCTATCAGGATCTCTCTTAAAAAATAGTCACATGGGTGCCTTTTCCCTATGATCACTATAGTGAAACAATAAATCAATAAAAATGGCAACTATTTCTTTCAGCAAACTGCCCATAGCTCTGTCTGCTATGGCGTGCCATGTTGCCACCACTGGGAGCCAGTTCTCTCAAACTTTGGGGTTTCACAAGATGGTGCACCTTCTGTAACTGCAGTCTCCGAGCACTGGGTAGAAATGGATCACAAGATACAAGCCGTTAGCATAACCCATGATCTGTATGTCAGAAGGAAGTCACCGAATATAGTCCATAGTTGCTGTGTGAGAACTCGTCATTGATGATGTCATGCTATGTGAGTGCTTAATTTGTAAAAAAAAATAAAAAAAATATATAGTCCCTGGGTCCTCAGGAGCCTATGTAACTTGCACTACCTATTGCCCCTGCCAGCATTGCCAATGACAGTACCTACACAACTACAAAGCATTACACTCCTACAAGTGTGACAATGCAGACTATTCCAGGCCCCCAAAGCTGTAAGAATTGCATAGACGACAGGTATTAGCCATTTTTTAATGTACACTGAAATAATGTACCATTTTTGTTGTGCTCACCTGTAAATTAGCCAGACAGCGCCACCACATGGCACACTGTCATAAGCACTGGTGTTGACAATAAACTGCTGGTGCAGAGCACCTGAAAACCACTGGCTCAAATTAAATACTGGTAGTACCCTTTGCAATGTTAGGCCAGATGGAAAGCCTCACATATACCCAGTGAGTGGAACTGTCTTAGGCACTTGTCCAAAGAAGAGCGGAGGAGGACAGGCTTGTTGTCTAATTCAGATTCAACTAACTTTAGGCTCAGCGAGAAAATATGAGTTTTCACCTTTTTTTTTCTGAGTCTTAGGAAATTCTATTTGAGTCTTGAGGTAGTGAGTGCCAGAGAACAGAGCCTTGCACAGGGATGTTCTTTCACCAAATCTTTTGAGATTCTCTGGATGAACTGAGAACATATTTGTGGAGGAAGTCTCAAGCACCTGTGAGTCTGTAATGGATAACAGACGACTCTTTCCGGGTTTGATGGGGGAATGGCCATAAATAAATCTGTAGAGTGAGCACGGTGTTCTGAAATGTTATGCATGCCTTCCATGGGAAGTCTCTATTGACTACATCAGAGTCTAAATCTGGTAATTCACTGCTATGATGTAGCCATAGGTGATAAGAAAGCTGCAACACAGAGGCCTTCTATGCCTGGCTGACAGGACTCAGAGTCTGCCACTGCTGCACTGCTTGTCTGTTTTGACTGAAAGCATAAAGCACAGCTGAAGGAGAGGAGAAGAAGGCAGGGGAAGTGGTGGGGGTTGATTGAGGACGACAGGTAAGGAATATTTTTTCACATATGGGTAAGGAAGGAGAGGCCATATTATGCATTGCTTACCATTACTCCTCTGCCTCTGCATAGCTGTTAAAATCAGGGGAAGGTGATTTTGGGGACCATACATAACATAAAATTATAGATGGGTAAAAAGTGAATTACAGGGATGTTTTTCACGTCAGGGTTCTGAGTGACAGCATGGACAACTTGTGCTTCACTCCTGTTGTCTATTTATTGTCATTCAGAAACCCCAAGTGAAAAACATCCCCGGAATTCACTGTTACTCATCTATAATTCTATATGTTGTAAGGGCTGTGTGCCACCACACGCCTCCAGCACTGAGAGATATGAGAGGGTGGGGGCTGTGAAGTTTGCATATTATTCTGCAGATGAGTATCTGATTTTGGGGCTGTACATAACGTGAAACATAGATGGGTAAGAAAAAGTGAATTAAGGGCCTGTTTTTCACTTTTGGGTTCTCAGTGACCTCATAGACAACTCAAGCTTCACTGTTGTCCATTTGATGTCACTCAGAACCCCTCTGTGAAAATCATATCCATAATTCACTATTACCCATTTATAATTCAATATGTTGTAAGGTCTGTGTGTAGACGAGAAGCATTCAACACTGACAGATATCATAGGGTGGGGTTACCTGGACATTCTCACAATTTCTTCAGAAGACTAAGTAAAAACTTTCACCCCCAGGCAACTGGACAGAGGTTCTCCCGTATTCAGTGACAGCCCCACCTTCTCATTTTGAATTGAGATCTTCATTTCTAGATTTACATTTCAGACAATGGTAATCAGCTATTCCTTACTTCAAGATAGAAAATAGTGCTACCAAACAACACACCCTTGCAACACACAGGGGAACAGCTCTAATCAATTCTGCCACAAATATAATACCGCCACTGGCCGTGACGTAACCAGTCAATGCCTCCTGTGATAGGCATCACATTGATTTCTAATCAATATCTGCAGGGGCAGGTGCAGCATCGGCAAATCAGGGCATTTGTAAATAAACCTCTCATCTGTCAATACACTCTCCCCCCCCACACCATCAAAAACTTATTAGACTGCCCAAAGGAGGCATTAAAAACTGGCACTAAAATGCACCATGAAATTGGAGAAAAGTGAATAAAAATAGATTGACACAGGCTAGTTTCCATTACTCCCAAACAAAAGTTTTGAAAATCAAATAGAATTCAAAAATGCATTTACAAAAAGGGAGACACTAAAGACATCAAAAGACAAGAAGACCGGCTTCCTTATCCTTTTTTCCCACTCTTTGGAATGAACTCCCCACCTGCTGACTGAGCCCATTCTCCTGACCCACAAGAAAGACTTCTGGACTCTGCTCTTATCAGGTGACATCTACCTCCACCCACCCATTTCTCCTAAATCGCACGGCATCAGTACTTTAAATGGGTAGGTACTGTCCAGTACTGAGTACCTGCACTTCTTAAAATAGAAAGGGAGGGGACTAGCACTTCTCCGCACTAGTGCAATTCCATTAATGGTAGAGTACCAGAAAAGTGGTACTTTCGGGACAGACACCTGAATAAATGTTGGCCTGCACAGTGTCTATTCCCTCTTTGTTTGCAGTGCTCACCCACGTCCCCATTACTCCCATCTGTAATGTATTACCCACCACTCGCACCCTTCAATTTTGTAAAGGTCTGTTGGTGAATCTGTAGCCAGAATGTATAGGCATATATCCTCTTTTCTTGGTCAAGGGGGAGCACCACGCTCTGAGGTTAGATAGGCCCTAAATAAATACCTCTTAAACAAGCTCTGGCAAAGTCAGTAGGGCTGGCTTGCATTTTGAATCATGCCTAAAATGTTTTTTTCCCTAAAGAATGCTGCACTGGAAAAATACAAAACACGATTTCATTTTTATACAATGCATCTGTGAGACAAAGAATGTATTTTGAGTTGTAAAATAGTCCCTTATGAATTGGAATGCAAGCATGCCACAGGAGGTGTAATGCTATACCGTATAGGAAATAATACAAGGTGAGAGGGTAATATGCCTGTGGGGTGGAGCCAAAGCCCACACTATGCATTTGTTAAGGAATTTGTATCAATTGATCTTGCAGTCAGTTCCACCATCAAGCCAGATCTAAAAAGGTTGAACTTTTCCAGCAGGCCTTTATTTTATGTATTCCCCTGTGTATTGTTAGAGGTGGAGTCTTATATGGTTGTAGGTAAGAGCGGAATACATCCTACCAGTAACATGGAAATAGTTAAATGGTGACATGAAAGTGTCATGACCTTGAGATTCCGAAGCAAGGGAAATAAATGCAGATGTTACTCCCCTCTGGAAAAGCTGTGATTCTGTATACATCCGCACTCTGTGCCATCAGAAACACTCCAGGTCTATTTAGGCTATAGCTGCTCAGTTCTGACATTCCTGCACTTCACCAATAAAAGTACAGCGGCCCTGCTGATATATGCTGGCACAGTCCCAGCTCTACTTGTCCATTAAATGTGTAGCAACCCCACTAGGAGGTAATATATTACAAGAAACAAGACTGCAGAAGCGTTGTTGCAGTCATTAAAAGTACAGCAACCCTGTTGAGAAATACTGGTGTTGTCCCTTTAAAAGTGTATTAGCCCTACTGAGACGTATTTCCACATTACCATTAAAAGTACAGATATTTCGTTGTGGAATGCTGGCACTACTCCAAGTCTAGCTGCAGCAGTGCAGAGGAATACCAGCCCTGCTGAAAAATCGGGTACTGTGCTTTTAAAATTATGTTAGCCTACTTAAAAGTGATGGTACTATCCAAAAACATTGGTTACCACATCATTCAAAGTATAAGTGCTTTGCACAAAAGTGTGGAAACTGCCACTTTAAGAATAAGATCCTTTCTAAAAAGTGTGAGTAATGTCAGAAAATGCACGGGTTCTGCCTCATTAAAAGCGTAAAAGCCCTGGTGAAAAGGGGGCTTTAAATAGGATGAAAAAGGTGGAGCGGGGTCTTTAAAAGGGGTGTGACTAAAAAAGGGAAACAAGGTATCCTATCCAAGAGTCATGGCCTATGTAAAGAAGGATTAAAACTTATAAACCAAAATCCCATGCTTTACATAGTGTGCCACCAGAACAGTATTGGGTTGTCTCTCTGAGTTTTCTGTTGTTACATCAGACATGTAGCACAACAGGCATGCGCATACCACAAACCACACCTATTGCTTTGCCAATGATTGTTAGCAGTATCAAATAAATGAGTAACACACATTTTGTTCTCTGTGATTATAAATGAAAATGTTTCAATTATGAAAATAGGAGAGGGAATTAAAGTTCGCTATGGTATGTCGAAGGGGTAGGGGTCTTCGGAGAGTCTCAGTCACTCCTCTGCAGTCTCTCACTTTGTTAGACACATCTACCCTTTTTGTCCCCAAATATTTCTGAAAACCTCCTTCTGAATATCTCAGGTCTGATCACTCATCTTCAACACCCTCTGTTGACTGTCTCCTTCTGCAGGTACCTCCTTTCATCTCCTCCACTTCCCCTCACGGCCCACACACAACAGTCCCATTCGCTTGTATGCACGGCATGCTCTTTTCCTTTTGTGTTGTCCATATTTCGACGGCTGTGGGCTTCCTTCACACACTGCTTCAGAATTACAATCTGCACAAATGCGGCCATTGCTCTGTGCGCATTGCAGCAGGCCATGAGTTGGCTGTGCTTGCAGTCTATCCAACCTTTCTGACCAATGAATGGCCCTGTGAGAATCTCGCGGTGCATCAGCCTGAACTCCAGAACTCTCAATTGGCTGTCATCAAACACTCATCCTGAGCTCACCCAGGCACCTAAAGGTGACTCCGTTCAAAGGCATCAAGGGCATAGCTTGGTCAGTAAGATTGGAAGGGTGTGAGTTTCAGATTTCCCAAGAATCACGCTGGCAAATAATGTTAAAATACATTATAGGACAAACAGGGTGCATGAGAAGGGCTTAAAATGCAGTGGAAAGAGAGAGGAATGCAGATAGGTAGGAGTACTGGTTGAGAGAAACAATATTTTGTTAAATAATCAACATTTTTTAGGGCTTTCAAACAGAGATGAGAGAGTGTAAGTGTGTGTGTTTTTCTCAGTGTGTGCATGCAAAAATCTCAGATGAAATCCTACAGACACCTCACCATACCCAACTGAAAAAAACGTGTACCCAACTATTCATCAGAAAATACATTTATTAGGGGGGTGTAACACTCCAAACACACCCCCTTGAAGCTACACCCCTGCAAGGCATGCACTTTACAAGAGTCATATGTTGCTTTAAATAAAGCTGCAGTAACACAACTTCTGGAAAAGGGAAATAACCTTAGGAATACAAGATAGAGTAAAACATGTGAAAAGCAACTGGGAGTGCATTTTACTGACTCATTCCCTTAAGGACGTTTAGAGTCACTGTTAAGAAATCAATGTGTTTTTGCATGTAAATTTAAAGACATGACGGGTTGGCCTAGGGACCTGTTTCAAAGTCAGTTTAAATGACTGTTACGTCTGAGACCCCAGCATGACCCGGCCCACTTAAAGCCGTGGCTGCTGAGGTCAAGGATACTGCTAGGCGCAGTGAGCAGAACACTTGTCACTGATATGCGATGTGATCTGAAGGTCACAAGTCCGAATCCTGGCGAGATAGACTCAGCCTTTCATCATGCCAAAGTGGATCAACTGAGTACCATAAATTGGCTAATGACAACGTTTGTTATTAACTGCGTTTCGGAAGAGAAGGGCTCGATTTAGTGCTACGTATAACATGTCATTATTAATGTAGTAGTCCCATGAAAGTATATCAGCCCTCCTAACAGACTAACAGTGCAGGTATTGCACCCAGAGGTAGAAGAGGGTGGGGTCTATTGGAACAACATTTCTAAGATTTTTAGATTTTTTCCAAATTAGTTCCCATACTTTCTGTTAAAAAACTTAACCGCTCCGGAACCACTAATTCTGAGCTTGATTTGCTTCGGGCGTAAAAGAAAGGGGGGGTCTCTTCTACTGAGAGGATGAGAAGAGACAGACAGCCAAAGAAAGAAGCAAGCCTTACCTCCAGTCCAAATGTGTTAATCAACAAAACAAAAGGCTGATCGGGAGCCAGTATAGGCTGTGATTGACAGGCTCGTTCGAGGCATCAAGGTGACGTAATTCATGTTAAGAGCTACTGTAAAGGTGTTACCAGCTCTGGAATGCGTTCCATAAATGGAAAATTTTAAACAAGGTTTGCATGCACCAAGTACAATCTCGTAACTTCTGAAAGCATGTAAGCACTCAATTAATAACTTACATATTTACAATGCTTACTGTCACACCCTGGGACCTCATATCACCAACAGTACACATGCCACTGTTTCCCATTGTAACAAGCAGGATTTAAATCAGCGACACTGTTTACACACACAGACACCTTGAGTGATTACGTTAACCCCCTGAGTTTTTCACTAGATCAGTACATTTCCCACAGATTAGTTTAAATTGCATTTATTTATCATGTAGTGTGTGTGCATATTTTATGTGCAGTTACCTGTAACTGAAAGACCAACAAAATAGTTACAAATGTTTTGTTCTTTTTAGCTGCATCTCTCTGACTCCCCCCCCCCCCCCACACTCATTTAACCCATCCCCATTTTGCCCAGGATCACAGTTTCCAAACAGTTTTAATGCACTTCGTCTGGTGACTGCTCCAAAAGAGGTATTATTACTCCCTCATTTAAAGTATGGCACCTCGTCTGAGAAATGATAGTGGCACACACTAAAAACTTTTCTGCTGCAAAGTGTGGCCAATTGTATTCCTAAAAGGGAAATCCCATGGGCAAAACGGTCATTAAAAGTATAGCAGAACTGCACAAAGCCGACAGTGGCACCATATCCAGAGTATTAGAGCCATGGCACAAGCATCATTTTACAAAAATAGGTTAAATGTATAGCAGAGCGGCCATTAGACATTTCTTTTCGACAGGACTCATGAGTTGTCTCCTGGTCTCGAAGTATTCAGCAGGATGCGGGGGAGTCTCTATAAAGTATGAGATATATATATATATATATATATATATATATATATATATATATATATATATATATATATATATATATATATATATGTATATACACACAGACACACACACGCATATGATACACACACACACACATACATATACATATACACATACATATACACATACATACACACACACACGCGCGCCCCTATATACATAAAGTAGTTCACATTTACCCTGTCAAAACCTGAACTGCCCCTGGTTCTCGCCCAGAGCGTCCATTACTTCTGTAGTGCCTGGTACTCACCAACAGTGCCTGCCACCCAGGACTCCCCCACAGTGCCCAGTAGCCGCCGAGAGTTGCCGCTACTCACCGTTGTGCGCGTGCTGTACTCCGCTGGGACGGGTCTCTCCGTCTGCACCGGGTTTAAATACCAGGGCGAATATTAGGCCGCGCTTACCCAAACATACGCCCCAAAATGGCCTTCCGTGGACCTACGGGGCGCGTTACCATAAAAGGGGCTTTATTTCATCACTTCGAGTGGCTGCAGGGAGAGCCCAGAGGCCGGGGCACGAGCGCCGAGCAGGCCTCATACTATTGTGCACTTTTTCGTAAACAAAGCCGAAGCTCCGGCCTTATACGACGTAGGAGCAGGGGGGCCTCCAGCAACAGTGCCAAGGTGGGAAGAGGGGCTGTGGGAAGTTGAGGTGGGACATGCCATCAACTATACGATATTGTATGGAACTATTATACTATATACTTAGAATATACCATATAATATTGTATGTTTCTTTCATGATCTAGATGTATGCAGTGCATCATAAAAAAGAAAGAACTCTTGCTGACATTTTATTTCATGTTATTCATTCATTCATTGTTTTCCGGATAGCGCTCACATGCCACAATTCGTTTTCTCTGGAGCGATTTATAGACCGCATAAAAAAGAACATAATATTAACACTTATGGATTCCAGAACAGTGGAGTCGCTACGGAAGTTACAACAATAACACCGGCTATGAAAAGAACACTCACAACTACTACAGACACAACGTGTAAGTCGGGGCACCCCCTGATTTCACCTGACAACAATCAAAATGCGGTGGGGGGTATGTGTATGTGTATATATATATATATATATATATATATATATATATATATATATATATATATATATATATATGTAATGTAATGTAATGGGGTTTTATAAAGCGCACTCCTACCCTGAGACCTCGTAGCGCTTAGGACGGGTGGGTGAAAGCAACTGTCAGAATGTGCACGTTACTGGAAAAGAAGGGTCTTCAGCCGTTTGCGGAACGTAAGTAGATCTGGTTCACTACGTAGGGTGAGGGGCAAGGAGTTCCAGCGGGAGGCGGCATTCTAAGAAAACAAGCGCCCCACCCCCCACCTCGCTTGTTTGATTTTGCGAGTTACTACCAGGCAGGTACCCCCAGATCGTAGGGTTCTTGGCGGATGGTAGGGGGAGACTAGGGAGCAGACTAATGCTGGACCAGTGCGCCATACGGCTTTGTGAGCTATACACATCGCCTTGAATTGGATCCGAGCCTGTATTGGCAGCCAATGGAGTGTTTTCAAGGCGGCTGACCCTAAATGTCTGCGAGAAAGTCCGAGCAATAGGCGAGCTGCAGAGTTCTGAGTGACCTGCAGTTTTTTGATGGTACTCGCCGGGGCGCCTAAATACAAGGGGCCTCATTTATGAAAAGTGACGCATTGCTGCGTGAAAACAGCGATGCATCACTTTTCACTGCGCTCTCCCTACGACATGATTGCTGCGTCATATTTATAATATGACGCATCATGTCGCAAGGAGTTACAGAAACGTCAGTATTTCTGACGTATCTGTAGGCGCAAAAGTGACGCATTGCTAGAGTGTGTCACAAAAGTGACGCAACTCCAGCAATGCTTCCTTTCACATGGGGAAAGCCCCATGTGAAAGGGCTTGCATCAGTCTTACGCCTGCTGTGAGGCAGGCGCAAGATTTTGACGCAACAGCGTCCTAAAAGTGACGCAGTGAAATCTCATGGATTTCACTGCGTCACTATTACGAGGCTTTTTGCGGGTGAACGCCCCCTCTGCATACATTATACCTGACGCAGGTATAATGTAGCGCAGGGGTTTACAAAGTGACGCATCTGCTTAGATGCGTCACTTTGTAAATAGTGCGCATCAGGAGGCATGTTTTACGCCGCCGATGCGTCACAAAAAGTGACGCATCGGAAGCGCAAAACTCACGCAAGGCCTCATAAATGAGGCCCAAGGAGTTCCCATAATCAAGGCGGGACAAGATGATAGCCTGCACCATGATCCTCCAGGCCTGGAAGGGGAGGAGCGGCAAGATTTTCCTCAGCATCCTCATCAGACCGAAGCAGGTTGCCGAAAGCTTGGTGGCTTGATGGTCGAACCCTAAGGTGTTATCAAGCCATACTCTAAGGCTTTTAATCTGATCTTTGGGTTCTGGTATGGTGCCCATACAGGTCGGCCAGTCAATAATTGATCCGGGAGATGGGGACTTCCCCAGGAACATCAGTTCCGTTTTCTCCCCATTTAATTTCAGATGGGGAAGTGCCATCAAGTTAGCTACTGCTTCAAAGCAGCTGCCCAGAGTGCTTGACGAGCCCTTGGGATGGTTTAAGCCAACCACTAGTTGGGTGTCGTCTGCATAGGTGACAATTTCAATACCGAACGGGTGAACAATCTCTGCTAGGGGTTCCATCTAAACATTAAATAGAGTTGGACTTAAAGAGGAACCCTGTGGAACCCCGCAGTTGGGGGGCCATGGCTTGGATTGAGTGGCACCCTCTGAGACCTGAAACACCCGGTCTTCCAGGAAGGATTGCAGCCAGGAGAGAGCTAGCTCCGTTACTCCAAGGCGCCTAATACGAGCTAGCAGAATGTTGTGATCCTCTGTGTCAAAGGCGGCACTCAGGTCTAGCAGGATAATTGCTGTGGTGCCGCCTTGATCCATGTCTCTCCGGGCTGACTCTGTCACTGCCAGAAGGGCAACTTCCGTTCCGAGCTTTGGACGAAAGCCTGCTTGGGAATCATGGAGTAGATTGTGAGACTCCAGATAGTTGACCAAAGAGAGATTGATGTGCTTCTCTAACAGTTTGCCCAACCAAGGCAGGAGGGAGATCGGGCAGTAGTTAGTCATAATTGCAGGATCAAGATTGGGTTTTTTCAATAGGGCTCTAACTTGTGCACGTTTCCATGCCAGTGGCACTGTTCCTGTGGCAATGGAGGCGTTTAGTGTACTCAGAATCGCTGGTCTAATTATATCTGCGACTGGTAGCAGATAACGGGGAGGGGCTGGATCAGTGGGAGAGCCAGATGACACTTTTAGCATTAAGGTCTGCAATGACTCCTCGTCAAGCAAAGAGAATTCCGTAAGAGGGCAGTGAGTGGTTGCAGTAATGTTCTCAGCTTGCGGAGGATTAGATTCACTCTTCGAGGGGGCGAAGGAGAGAGAGATAAGCTCCATTTTTTGATGGAAATACTCCGCCTGTTTATCGCAGCGGTTTTGGGCCTCTTTGGGGTCAGGGAGATTTTGAGGGATCTTAACGAGTGTTTTCGCGATCTGGAAGATTTCCCTTGGGGAATTGGCTGCAGTCCTTATCTTCTGCTCGTAAAAGGAGGATTCCGCCGTTTTTATTTCCACCTTATACTTCCTGATCGCTCCTCTATAGTTGGTTCGACTTTCTACCCCTGAAGCGTGACACCATTCCCTCTCTAGTTTCCTGCACTTTTGTTTCAGCTCTCGTAGTTTAGGGGTGAACCATGGCGCTTCTTTAGCCTTGGTTTTTTTGTGTAGAATTTTTAGTGGGGCTACCGAATCCAGCCAGGTCTGGATCCAATTATTGAAGTTCCTGTTAGATATCTCTGGGTCTTTGCCCAGCACCAGAGGCACGGCAGTCAAGGAACGAACCCATTGGTTGGTAGGGAGATTCGACCAGTTCCTCCCCATCAGCGGAGCTAGGGAAGGAGCCGGGAGAGAAGTCACCATTTCCCAAATTAATGGCACAAGCAGATGATCGGTCCAAGGGAGGGGCGTTGGAGGACCCACCTGGAGCTTGTGAATGTTGCTAAGTACAGCATCTAGCAGGTGGCCCCTCACATGTGTAGATTCGGAGCTCTTCAATGTGAATTGGAGAGCTTCTAGATTAGACAGAAGGGCCTTCGCTTTGTGATCAGCCGGATCATCGAGGTGAATATTGAGATCACCAAGCACAGTAAAATTTGCCGGGGATAGAACTAACTTAGCCACGTAGGAGGGGAGGGAGTCAAGAAACTGTCCCAGCTGTCCAGGAGGCAGATAGAGTAGAAGACCAAAGAAGGTCAGTGTAGATGAAAACTCCAATGCAAAGCTCATACTTTCGCACTTGGGCACCTCGGCTGAATTGGATCGACATTGGAAACAGTCCTTGAAGATTATCCCTAGTCCCCCACCTCTTCCTGACTTCCGATCAATTCTATGAAGTAAGTATCCGGGCTGTATGAGCTGGGTAATGGAAGGGTCTGCCTCATCTCGTAGCCAGGTTTCGGTTAGGAAGATGGCATCGGGGTTTAGGCTTTCCAGAAGCAGAGACATTTCTATTGAATGCTTTGCATTATATATATATATATATATATATATATATATATATATATA
Source organism: Lissotriton helveticus (assembly GCF_964261635.1). Lineage (NCBI taxonomy): Eukaryota > Metazoa > Chordata > Amphibia > Caudata > Salamandridae > Lissotriton > Lissotriton helveticus. The sequence goes on from NC_136072.1 coordinate 783,904,278, forward strand.
TATATATATATATATATATATATATATATATCCACCCACAATACTTCGCTGCCTCAATCACCTGGCAGGACAAAGGCAGACCCAGGTATCGGGGCAATAAGATTTTATTAACAGATGCCCTGCACCACCGCCATTACGCGTTTCAGCCTCGCAGAGGCCTTGATTACATGATACGCCAATGGAGAGTTTTTTCAACTATTTAAAGTGCTAGTGCTCAGACCAGTGATAACACACCCATAGGTAATCATAGACATAGACAACCAATTCAAAACATTGTTGTCGGCATGAACTACTGCAATGTAATATGTGTCAAAATGCATTACAGTACTGTGATGAATATCATAGAGCAAATAACGCAAAGTCAATAAATATTTATAAATAAATATTTAGAGAACAACTATAGCATAAATGAAATGCGATATAAATGCTAAAAATAGAGCTAAGAATTCATATAAAAAACACTGTAAATGACCTATAAGTTAGCAGCAAAATTGTGATTCTAAACTTTCCGTCTGCAATAAAATTGGCCACTATAGGAAGCTCTATTGCACGTAACTAAAATCAAGGTAAAATACTGATTCATACTAGTTACAGCAAAATGGTTATGACAAAAATATTGCATTGCAAAAATATAAACAAACGTCCTGCCCAAGTGGGCCATGAGATTTACCTGTGGAAGAGAAAGTGCAAAGTGTTAGTGCATAGACTGCAAGTGCTTACTCTATTCCAAATCACAGCCGTGATTGGATGTGCCATACTAAAAAAAGAAATCCTAAAAGAATATTATGTTAAAAACATATTGGGAGGCGGCAGTACAACTGTTCTAAACGGTGTGATGCGGGCGGATTTGAATATGCTAGAGGCAGGTGAAATAATCCTCGCTTGAATTTAGCCCCTGGGGTGTTTTGCTGTCCAAATCTAAGATGTATCTAGTTTCCATTTGTCTTAGTAGTTGTTTTTGATTCCCACCCCTTCTCAAAGGCAATACCGCATCAATGACAAAGTACTTCAGATGTAGCAAGTTATTGTCATGTGTCTCCTTGAAGTGTCTTGCCACCGGATATGCGGCATCATTGTTGATGATGACTCTGATGTGCTGGAGCACTCGCTTGTGAACCTACAGTTTCGTGCTATCCATGTACTGTAGGCCACACGGGCACTCCAGCACATACACTGCACATTCAGTCTTTCGAAATAGAGATTTATTGATTTTAACTGGTTTGGGCTGAAATGGCATATGGTAGAAGGACGTACTTTTATCGTAATTGCATGCTTTACAAGTTGCACATTTCAAGAACCTCGTCCTACTGTTGAGCCAGTTTTGGTTTGTCTAACTTCAGGGCTGCTTCTGACAAGAGAGTTACTCATAGAGCGGGCCTTTCTGAAGGTAATGCTGGGGGAATTGACCGGTTGGCTCCCCAGGACCGGATCATTGCACACTAAGGGCCAGCTTTTATTAATGATCCTGCGTAAGATTTTATGCTGCTTGCTAAACGTCAGTATAAGGCGCGTGGATTGATCCTGATGTGACTGACTGTCTTTTATAGCTACTCTATTAGTGAGTGCAGCAGACCTCTATATCTTGTTTGCTTTGGTCATGGCGGTGCTGAGTATATCTTCAGAATAACCCCTCTCCAGGAATCTCTTTCTACACTCATATTGCGCCTGTCTGCATTCCCTGTCAGAACTACATATCCTGCGTATCCGCAGCATCTCCCCCCAAGGGGATGCTCTTGATTAAGTGTGGCGGATGGTGGCTATGGGCATGTAGGACTGTATTTTTTTTTCTGATAACTTTTTTATTGAAGAAAATTCTCATTCCAACATAGCCTCTCGCCTACAACCCTGGGGGCCGGCAGCATGTAATTGTACAATAGTATACACAGCTAGTAAGCCAAAAACCCAGGGGGCAGGCAGCATTCAGGAACCACAGATATCAAGACATCATATGTTCATAGTGGTCTTGGTGCACCATGAAGCATCAAATGAACAATCATACATAACATACTGTGATCCATGAATAACAAAACCCATGGAAAGCTTTCAAAGGTTAGTAGCAAATACAGGGATCGATAAAGTGGGATACCCTACTTGCCGATTGATACAAAACCAAACTACCCTCCTGTCCATCCTACCCTACGTTCCGGGAGTTTGGGCCTCTCTTTGGCGAGGCACCTAGGAAAGCATCGCACAGTGTAACCTGTAAACGGAAAGTCAAGTGACAGAGGTTATTGTCCTCAGTAGTGGTGGGGGCTACCCCAGTAGGGTCTGCCTCTCTGGTAAGCAAATATGTGGTATATGACCCCCAGAAGTTCTTGGGTCTGTTAATGGGGGGAAGTAATTCACTGAAGTTCTCGGTTTGTGGGCTGCAATAAAGCATGTTCTGTGACCATTGTGTCAATGTAGGTGTGGGACCCTTCAACCAGCACATTGCAACCCGTCATTTTGCCATTAGGAGACCCATGTCAACCAGTCTACAGACTGCCTTAGGCAGCTTTTTTGAATACCCCAGAAGGCCCAGTGCCGGGTCCGAAGTTAGCTCTGTGTCTACAATTTTCCTCAGTTACAGAAAGATCGATTCCCAATATTTATACACCCCCGGACAGTGCCACGCTAGGTGTATAAAATCTGCGGTGTGTGCATGGCATCTATCACAAGCGGGGCTTTCCCTCAAACCATACCTATATAATATCTCTGGGGTGTAATACACTCTATTCAAATACTTGAAGTGGATCAGCCTGTGTCTGCCATGTAATGATATACGTAGTGCACTAGTACAACAATAGTTCCACGTAGAGTCATCTAAAGTGAGTTGTAAATCTCATTGCCAGGCCAGCCTGGCCTTCGTATAATGATTCGCTCTGTGAGACATTGCCAATTTGTATATGTTATAGACCATCTTGCGAGGCGACTTGGCTTTAATGATGTAAGACAATTCCAGCAACTCAGGTGGTTCCTGTGGGTCATCGCCCAAAACGTCCCGCAGAGCCCTTATTACTCTGTGAAACTGAAATCTTTGCAGCTGAGTGCTAATTACTGCCGGGCCCTCCACGTCTTCCCAAGTTCTGACTGCACCATCTTTAAATAGATCTCCCGCCGTTATTACATTCAATGTTTGTAACGCACAAATAACCCCTTTATCCCTACAAGGGGCCAACAAAAGAGTCCACTCTATAGGCAGAACTGGAGAGTACAGCAGTGCCCCCACCTGTAGTTGCAATAAATTATGCCAAGCGTGGCGTGCCAAATTAATAGAGTCCAGGATCCCCGTTCTGTGGTCTCAAATATCGTGGCTGGAAGGGGGAAAGGATCTGCAAAGAGTTTTTCCATACGGAGAAACAGAATGTCTGGCGGCCCATGCATACAATAATAAGCTTGAGAGCCTTGCGCCGCCCTATAATACAAGTTTAAATCAGGCGCGCCCAACCCCCCATATGATATGGTAGAGTACGTATCTGCCATAGGTCCCTCGCTTGTTTGCCTGCCCAGGCCAATTTTATTAATATTTTGTTGACTCTGTGAAAAAATGAAACAGGTAAAACAATGGGGATATTTGTGAATAGGAACAGAAATTGGGGCAGAATCACCATCTTCATGATGGAAACTCTACCAAGTAATGAGAATGGTAACCTGATCCAGGCTTCTACATCATCCTCCAGTCTGTTGATTGCGGTGCCGTAGTTTTGCCTAACCGCAATCTCCGAATCCGTATGTATGCGTAAGCCCAAGTAGCGAATCGCATCAGTGGACCAGTGTAGTGGGAAATCCGGTTCAAAACGCGTCGTAACTGTGGTAAGTGGGAAGATTATGGACTTGGACCAATTGACTCGCAAGCCCGACAGTGCCCCAAAGTGCACAACCTCCCTGAGGACAGAGGAGAGAATATTTTCTGGATTTCGAACGTACAACAATGTGTCATCCACGTAGGTGGACACTATAATCTCATAATTCGGGAAACAGATAACTTTATGACTATGATATTCCCTTAATGGGCACGCCAGCGGCTCTGCGACCAGGGCGTATAAAATGGGGGACACCGGGCAGCCATGTCTCGCCCCTCTGGATAAAGTAATGGAATCCATCACCAAGTTACCAATTTTTATTCGCGCCAAGGGTGAATCATACAGAATCCCAATCAATTGGAGAAAGACTGAGCCCAGTCCCATCCTAGACAAAACTTGACATATGAAGGGCCATTCGGCGGAATCGAAGGCCTTCTCCATGTCGAAGAAGACCGCAACAGCTTTAGAGTCCTGCCTAACATGCTGGATGGTACCAAACACAGTGCAGAGGTTATATGTAAGGTTCCTATCTGGAATGAACCCCGCCTGCTCAGGAGCCACTAATACCGGTGACAGGGGGGAAAGACGATTAGCTAGTATCTTTGCAAATAACTTGGTGTCCACATTAAGAAAAGAGAGTGGGCGATAAGACCCACACATCCAGCAGCTTGCCTGGTTTGGATGGCGACGATCACTGCCTCTCTCATCGTTGGCGGCATTATGCCAGATACGCACATGTCGTCAAAAAGTGTTGAGAGGTGTGGGAGTTGTAAGTTCAAGAAGGCCATCATAGAAGCCGACGGTTAGGCCATCCGCCCCTGGGGCACTAGATGCTCTCCTTCCTGACAGGGCCAGTGAAATTCCCTCTTTTCCTATGGGTCGCATAAGAAACTCACAGTGGGTATTTGTAAGAAATGGCAATTTGATATGTTCCAGATAGTCGAGAATTTGCTCCTCCATACCGGGAGACTGGGAAGTGTATAATTCCCCGTAAAATTGTTTAAACATATCTGCTATATCCGCTTCTTCAGATAGCAACTCACCCTCTGCCGATTTGAGCTCAGTGATCAGCGTTCTTCCGCGCTTAGCCTTCAGCAACTGCGCCAGTACAGAGCCAGGCCTGTCACCCTCCCCTTAGGTTTGCACTGTAGCATATTTGCCTAAATGTTTAAGTTCGCTGTCTGCAGCTTCTTGATATTCTCCCAACAGAACTTTTATTTCTCGCAATACTGCCTCATCTTTACATGCTAATTGACGCTGTTCCAACGCGCCCAACTTCCTTTCCAGATCGGATAGTCTCTTACGAATCGAGCGGAGAACCCCCGAGTGCTTGGCCATGGCCACGCCTCGGATATAAACTTTGAATGCTTCCCATACTACCTGAGAACTATCCACAGACCCCAAGTTAATGACAAACAAAGTTTCTATAGCTTCAGCTAATTCTTCTTTAAAGAGAGGGTCTAACAGTGAATAAGGGGGAAATCGTAAAGTAAATGGCGAAATAATGTTCCTAGGCGTGGTGAGAACCAGCAGAAGGGGGAATGATCGGATAGAGTAGGCGGAAGTACCAAGCATTCCCGAGTGAGCTCCATGAGCGACGAAGAGGCTAACCAGTAATCTATATGAGTGTGCAAGTTGTAAGAGGCTGAATAGTGCGAGTAACCGCCTTTGTCGGGGGGTCGGGTATGCCATTTTTGCAAATATCCATGCACACCATTGCGCTCTCAAGTGCTCTAGCCGCAACGTCGGGCCCCCAGACCTGTCAAATTTGGGTTTCTGACCCGATTAAAGTCCCCACCCTAAAGAAACTGCGCCTCCAGGTACCTAGTTACTGTGCCGGTAAGTGTTGTTAAGAACTCCGGGCAATCATAGTTAGGACCATAGACATTCACTATAATTAAGTCAATGCCCCTCCCCTGACATCTGGAAATCACGAAGCGGCCATTCTTGTCTGAGTCTAATTGGACCAATGTGTATGTAGATCTAGGGTTAACCCATGTCAGCACCCCTCGGGGGTGCGTGGTGAAACCTGAGACATTGATATTGTCTAACAGTCCTCTACAGTGTAGTAACGCGCTATTCAATAGGAGGTGCATCTCCTGGAGTAGGGCTATATCAATATTCTGCCTCTTCAAATAATTCAACACCTTATGTAGTTTACGGTGGTCGTTAAGCCCCCGGACATTCCACGTGAGCACACGAAGGGAGTCTAGCGTCCTCGGCACAGTAGCCTCTCTTGGTCCTGCCATCATTTGTAACAGTGCCTATAGTGTATCCTGGACTATGCAGCTCATAGTTAGTATGCACACCATGTAGTGACCAACATAAAGCAATAAACAACCAAAACAACAATACTGTTCCCTCTCCCAATCCTCCCCCCTCCCACGGAAGACCACCCCCAACTTGGTCGCGAAGCATCTGCCAGAACATCCAATCCACCTCCCCATCCCCCCCACACACCCCCGTCAACGAATACCACCCTTGTGTGTTGCACTCATGGGCCGATGTTGCTCTTCCTTGCAAGGAGAAACAATTAAAACTTTAAACCGCCCCGCTCCCCACACATCGTCCAAATTAGAAACACAGCATCGCAGACCCAATGGTCACAGGTCTCAGCAACTGCGCTGAGCAAAGGTGTAGCGTCTTCCTCACTTGGTCCTGGACCAAATGACCCCAGGGTCCAGAACAGCCCACATCAAGTGATCCAAAATAGTCTCTATGCGCCCCATGCTTGAGCACCTCAACAAATATTCTTCCCAGGCAGTTATGAATAACTTGAAAAGTGCCCCCAGTCCAAAATCTGAGATTGCGCTTCCAAGTCCTCTGTTTTATCTTGAAGGACACACAGGACTCTCCCAAGCTGCTTATGCTCAGTATCGAGCTAGGTGTGCACTTCCTCCACCTCCGTGAGCCTCTGCTCTGACATGTTCAATCGCTCAGCATGTTTGTCTAAGTGCTCAACCATTCTATCCATCCTATAGGAAAGAGCATCCATTTTCGTACCCAGGGAGGTGATGCCGCTTTGCAGGTTTTTCTCCATGGCCAGGAGCATGCACCGAATGTCGGGGCTGGGGTCTTCAGTCGCGGGAGTCTGCATCATGGCGGCTTCGTCCGTAGCGGCATCTTGTGATTTCGACCGCTTCTGCCTGAAAGAGAGTTTGGGCTGCAGCCTATCTACTCTGCCCATTATCGCTATCAGAAGGGTGCACAAGGCAGGACCCCGTCACTCCACAGCACTATAGCCCGGAACACCATATGACAGGAATAGCTGTGTGTGGCTGCAGGCGGCTCCAATCTTCAACTGTTTCTGGACATCTGAATGGGTAGTACCCCAAGCAGAAAGGCACTGTAGACAACTTGCTGATATGTTGCGTCCAATTGTGTGCGCCCGGTGCAGGTCTCAAGTATTTTTTATTTTTTTATTTTAAAAGTTTTGTATAGCGCTAGCTAGACCCGTAGGTATCAGAGCGCTTCATATACACATTGTGAAAAACAGAAGGGCCTTACATTACCTAGAAGGCTGACAGTAAGTAAGCAAACCACGGATAAAGAATGCAGCAAGAACAATAAATAACTGTGCAATGCAGGGGGAGAGAAAAAAAAAAGAAAACAAGGTGATTAGCATAGTCCGTTCACCAACAATCTTTGAATGGGAGTCAACTCGGAATAGTGAGGTCTAGGTTAGTTGACATTGTTCAGGAAAGTATTTGTTAAGGAGATGGAGTTTGAAGTCCCTTTTGAAACAGGAGAAGGAGGGGTTGCATCTGAGGACTCCAGGGACAGCGTTCCATATCCTGGGAGCGTTGCCAGAAAATGATCGGTATTGGGTGGTTTTCGTTTTCATTTTTGGCGGAACGAGAAGGAGTGAGTTGGAGCTTCTCAGTGTTCTGGCTTGACCTGCTCTTACCAGTTTGTTGTTCAGGTAGTTGGGGGCCAGAGAGTGGAGGGTTTTGTGTGTGATGCAGGCCAGCTTGTAAATACATCTCCCTTCCATGGGAAGCCATTTGAGGGAGTTGAGAGCTGGAGTGATGTGTTCAAATCTTTTTACTCCACATACAAGTCGAGCAGCCATGTTCACCACTGCCCTTAGAGGGGCTAGGTGAGCTTTTGGAGTCCCTGTAAGGATGGCGTTCCCATAGTCGATTTTAGAGAGAACCAGGGATTGAACTACTGTCTTGAGGTCATCATGGGAAGAAAAAGGTTTCAATTTCTTGAGGTGTTTTAGAGAGAAAAGAGCACTTTTTGCAGAGTTTTTGATGTGGGCCTCCATTGATAGGTTCTTGTCAAGGGTGATGCCTAGAGACTTAACTGAGTCGGATAGAACGAGGGGGCAGTTTAGGGCAACCAGATTCTTGAGCCACTCTTGGATAGGACGATGGTTGCTTTTTGGAGAGAATAGGATCAGTTCCGTTTTATTTTGGTTGAGCTTTAAGTGGTTGATGTTGAACCAAGTTTGGATCTCCATTAGAGTGGTATTGAGGTGCTGGATGTCATCGTCATCGGGGGACTTGATTTTGAAATAGCTTTGAGTGTCATCTGCGTAAGGTCGTAACTCACTCCAGCTTTTTTCAAGATGATTGTGAGTGGCTCCATGAAGAGATTGAAGAGGGACGGGGAGAGGATAAAGCCTTGTGGTACTCCAAGTGTGACTTTTGTTGGCTTCGAGAGACAGGAGTTGATTTTAATTTGTTGTGAGCGATGTTGGAGGAAAGAGGTGAACCATTTTAGTACAGTACCATTCATGCCAGAGAGCTTCGACAAGGTCTCCAGAAGAGCTGAATGATTTACTGTGCTGAATGCCGCAGATAGGTCAATAAAGATGATTAGGCAGGCATCACCATCATCTAAGGCTTTGCGAATGTCGTCCGAGACGTTGAGTATGGCTGTTTCCGTGCTACAGCCTTTCCTGAATCCCGATTGAAAGGTGTCGAGGAGGTTGAACTCATCAATGTGTTTATTGAGTTGGTGGAGAACACATGACTCCAATGTTTTTGCAAGGAATGGGAGGTTTGAGATAGGTCTGAGGTTGTTAAGCTCATTAGGGTCGGCCCCTGGTTTCTTGAGAATGGGCGTGATTTGTCCTAGTTGAAGGGAGTCTGGGACACAGTCTGAGGTGAGAGAGGCATTGATCATTTTTGTCCAGAAGGGGGAAATGGTGTGGTTGAGTTCTTTTATGATTGTGGAAGGGCGGGGGTCCATGGTGTGGGAGGAAGGTTTTAGATTAGAAATTATCTTGAAGACCTCGTTTTCCGCCATTAGCTCAAAGTCGGACCAGTGCTCATTGTTTTTTAGGTGGAGGCCGGTCTGATTGTCCTTATACAGAACTCTTTCTGCGTGGTCAAGGGAAGTAGAAGGGGGCAGGTTATGAGGGAAGGAGTGTTTGTGGTTTGTATGAAGGATTGATCAATTTTAGAGACTTTATTAGTGAAGAAGGTGGCAATTTCTTCACATCGCTCATTTGTGGCTTCGATATCTTGAGAGGGTGTGCCGTTAGTTTGGCTTTTGACAATGCTGAAGAGTTCTCTCGGTCTGTTATTCACCAGATCTAGTTGGCTGTGGAAAAAGGACGCCTTTTCACTGAAAATGTGTTTTGTACCGAGCAGATCTAAGTTGCGTTAGGTGTAAGGTCGAGGGGTTAAGCCTCCAAGGCATTTCCGTTTGTCTGAGTTGACGCCGTTCATCGTTTAGCTCCACGTTAAACCAGGGTTTCGATTTGTTTAGCCTCCGTTGTTTGAGCTTGAGTGGAGCTACTTGGTCTAAAACCTCTCTCATTTTTTAGTTAAAGTGTGTAGTGAGGTCATCAGCCGTCCATGGTGAGGTATGAAGTTGCAGATGGGGATGAATCATGGATTCAAGTTCGGATAAAGGGACTTTTTTGATGTTTCTGGTCAAGAGTTTAGGTTTGACGTCACAAATAGGTTGGTGGCTGACAGGTGTGTTCAATCCTGAACAGAATGAGGTGGTGGTCGGACCAGTCAATGGGAGAAATTGCTCTCAGAGAGACCAGTTCGTTGTTGGTAATGATCGCATCTAGTGTTGCACCTTTGATGTGAGTTGGCTTATTGCAGAGTTGTTTGAGGTTATGTATTTCCAGAAGGTTGGATAGGTTCAGGACAGTGGAGTTTTTTGGGTCCTTCCAGTGGATATTGAGGTCACCCAGGAACACGTCTTTGGTATCTGTCAAGGAGAACCGTGTTATTAGGTCTGTTAGTTCTTTGGGAAAAAGAGAATGTTTTCCAGGCGGATGGTAGATGGTGTGGAATTTGATGGATGAGGTGCCCTTGGTGGTGAGTTCGACACCCAGGTATTCAAATGATAGGTATTCTGCAGGTTTGAGATTGGTAATCTGTATTCCAGCTTTATGGATGATGGCTAGTCCCCCCCCCCGTTTTGATCGGCCTGTCTTGTCTGGTTATGTTGTACCCTGGGTAGTGAGAATGTCAAGGATGGGGGTAGAGCGGACATTGAGCCAGGATTCAGTGAGGAAAGCGATGTCAATTTCTTCAGCGAGAAGAGCTTCAGCAATGTCAGTAGCGTGTGGTACTGGTGATCTGCAGTTTAGGAGCATACAAGAGAGAGGACGGGGAGCCTCGATGATGGGGGGAGTTAGGTGGATAGAGGCGTATTGAGCAGGGGATCTAGGTTAGTGGACAGTATTAGGGATTCTGTTAGTGCCAATAATAACAGGGATGTGGAAAGGGGCAGACTTATGTTTGGAAGCAAGGTAAGAGTCATTTATCTCATCTGGTTTCGGTACCGAAAAGGGCTGGCTATCCCAGTTGGGTCTAAGGGCCTAACTCGCTGCTGGACTGGGGGGTCGAGGGGTGCTCTGGGGGGCCATGGAAGGTGTATTGAGTGGGGCCATGGGAGGTGTATTGAGTAGGGTAGGGGCAGAAGTACTCAGGGGAGGGAGCTCGGTGACTTGGCTCTGTTGAGGAGCTTTTGCTGTAAGTGAATGAAATCAGCAGTAAGGGAGTTAATTTTCATCTCCATTCTGTTCAGTTGCTGTGTTATTAAACTGAAAAAGTTTGAGGTTTTAGGCAGGGGTCGAGACTGACTTGGGTCTATGGAGGGAGATTTAACAGGGGTCAGGGATAGGATGGAGTCCCTGGGATTAGGAGAGGGGAGAGGTTGTACACAGGGAGCCGGATTTGTCATGTTCCCATTCGAGGAGTTCAGAGGAGGAGAAGTGGGACTAGTGTCCAGGTGAGGAGAGAGAGAAATTCTAGGCAGGGCGTCCGAGTTCTGGGTCATGTCAGAGAGATTAGCGGTGGAGGTAGGTTGTGTATGTGTGAGTGCGGAAGGGGAATGTGCAGAGGAAGGAGGGGGGAGAGAGACCATAGGATTGGAAATGGCGTTAGATCTGGGGGGAGTCAGGGTCAGGGGAACAGGGACTGTGTAGGGGGTCGGGGAAGATTGTGAGGTAGGGTTCACATTATCAGGGGTAGGGAGGGGAGTGTCTGAGGGGATTTCAGCCGCAGGAGGGCCAAGGTTAGAGACCAAACTGCCAAGATGTGGGGATTGTTAGTTGTGAGTTTGTCGCTCCTGGTGTGCTCAGTTGATGTGATAGTGGTGGGTGTTTGGCGACAGAGAGTAATGATTGGGGTAGTTTGATTGCAGTGAGTGATGGTGGATGTCCATGAGTTGAAGAGAGGGTCTTCACTGCCGCACCTTAGGTGTCCCGCAGTGTCACCACTCAGTCCTGTATATCCCCGCTGGGGCACCACACCACCTTCCACTAGAGACCACACACAAAGCGGGTGCGCCGCTGCAAAGGGCTGACCGACAGGCCCGACTTCCCGTCCACTCCAGGCTGCATGCACCTCTCAATTCCGCGCACACCCAATATGAACAGGTAGCACCAGGGGGCTCATAGTAAAAATGGCCAAGGACTGGCTGCTGACGTCATCAATCGCATTCACAGCCGTGGTGCGATTAATGTTTTCTGCAGCCATAAGCTCTACAACATCCCCGTAATTCTGAAGCTAAACAAATCTTCAACATGCGGCCTTCCTTTGAATGTTCACGAGCTCTTAAAATAAATGTTTGGAAGACTTTCTTATCAGCAGATCTCGCACACGTTCATTATAAATTACAAGGTAACTCGCTTCTGTTCGGTAGGATCAGACCCAGTGAGCTCTGCTTCACCACGGTCCCGAGGCGATTAATGTTCCCATCTGCGCTCACCTGATGGTTCATATGCCGCCTTGCGCTCCCCCATTCCAGGCTTGGCGGGCACTGACCTCCTCCATAGTGCAACTGCTCAGTGCTGGGCGAAGCGTTCCCGCTTCGCACGGAGCAAAATGGCGGGTCCCAGGGACTGCAGACAGACCGTGCACACAGGTATTGAATGCGCTTCTGCAGGGTTCACAATACGCGAGTCAGTCGACCCGCACTCCCCACTATCTGCAGCTGCAGGCGCTTAGATCCGTTTCTCCGTCAACGCCGGCCAGTCCACCGGCTCCAAGAACTCCTGGCAGTAATACGTGCAGCCGCACGTCTCTCTGTGCTCCGATCCTTCCCCCGGCACGTCTCAGTGCGCCAGGGCCCGCAGAGGTGGCAATCGTGTCAGCCCCCTCAGGTCGTCACAGCAAGGCTCGCGCCCCAGGCGGCACCTCTCCACAGCCCAACTCGAGCTCGGGGATCCGAGGCCTGCAAGGCGGAAAGCGTCAGGGCTCCGTAACTTCGTCGTTCTTGAACTTAGATTAACCGGAGCACAACCACTACGCACACAGCGTGTTCCGGAAATCAGGCCACACCAGTGCTCTCGTTATAAGAGAGCAATGCTATCGGATATATGCCGGATGGTAGGACGATGTTACGGAGCTAAAGCTCAAGCGGCCATCTTAGGCGCGAGCAAGCTCCACCCCCCCATGTAGGACTGTATTACCTGCCGTGGATTTTCTATGGAGTCTTGTTTCCAGTCTATTGTTACTTACAAAGACTTCCACATCAAGGTAAAAAATGCTCTCCTTGCTCATTTGGGCAGTGAATTTCAGATTGAGATTGTTGATGTTAAGTTGTTCAATGCAGTGCTGTGCAGACTGCTCTGTACCCTTCCAAGTTAAAAACAGTTTGTCTATATACCTATACCAGCATAAGACATGTGTATTCAAGGTGTCACCATGGCTTGCCATCAGGACTTTCTCCTCCCAAAATCCCATATGTAGCCTGGAAAGAAGCAGGCCCTCATGGAGACAACCCCTGACCTGTTGAAAGACCTGATTTTGGAAGAGAAAAAAGTTATTTTCCAGACATGTTGAAATCATTGTCAAAAGCATTTTGTTATGCAATACCAGCTCATGGGACGGGTATTTAAGAAGTATTCAGCAGCCTTTAAGCCATCCTAGAGGTAGATGCTCGTATATAATGATGCACATATCGAGAGAGGAGCACACATCCAGGTTCCCATTTCACATTTTTGATTTTACGTAAAAAGTCCCCAGTGTCTTGTATATATGAGGGCAATTTCTTCACATGTTCCTGAAGGAAAATGTCCACAAATGCAGATGTATTCTCCATGATGCTACCCTGGGCAGAAATTATGGGCCTACCCGGGGGTTTACATGCGTCCTTGTAAATTTTGGGAATTAAATATATGACAGGAATGATGGGGTGTTCAATTTTAAAAAATTTGAATTCTTCAATGGTCAGCAATCCTGCTCATTTCCATGCCATCAACTTTGTATAAAAGTAATTCCAGGACACTTTCATCGCTTGCATGTCTCTTCGCCTGTAGCAGTCTCTGTCATTTAGATGGATGAGGGCCTCTTCCATGTAGAGCTTGCGTGGCCATAACACTACATTGACCTCTTTATCCGATTGACGAATGATGACATTGTCATCAGCCTGTAATTTGTTCATCAATTGAAAGTACACATTATCTTGTTTTGTATATTTTCTTGGGGCCCGTGTAGTGGAACAATAACGTTTTTTTAATTCAAGTGTCACTTTTGTCATGAAATAAGTCCACATTGTCCCGTAGCCTAAGGGACAGAAAGTAGATTTGGCTTTCAATTTTGTCTGAATCCTGCCCCCTAGATGTAAGGGCTCCATGCCTGTAGCAGTGGCAGCTTAGTTGTTTTCATCCTGAAGTTGTTACATTGCTCTTAGGAGCACCTTCTTTTTCCTGCTCGTTCAGGACATTCACTGAACTTCCTTGATTCTCTGTGCCCTGAATCAAGTGATGTTTTCGCAGATATATATATATATATATATATATATACACATACATACACACGCACGCACGCACGCGCATGAATTGTTTTGGGCGCTTAAATGTGTGTTAATATGCAGAGTGCTCATTTTGTTACCCTTAGATGAAAGGGTGAATAGACCTGAGGGGTGGAAACCTATGGCCTGCAGGATACATACAGAACTCTGTGATGGGCGCGCAACCCAACGGGGTCTCAAAATGAACACTACTACACTGCTCTTTTATGATACGTTTATTCTGTAATTGCGTCACCCAAGCAGAGTCGGTACTACTTTGTCGGTCTCAAATGTAATTACTAGCATATTAGTAATAAGCTGTTCTGCATCTCTCCAATCGTTTAGAGCCCTGTAAGTGTAAATAAATACAAACAGACACACACATATATATATATATATTAAAAAAATATATATATAATATCGATGTCGTACTCGTTATAGACAGTAGAAGGAGAGCGTATCGAGTGTGCTAAACACCATTCACTTCGTTATTCATATGCAACTTATAGAAATCTGCAGTCTCATTTTTATGCCAAAAAACAGGCTGTGTAGTTGCGGCAGAGCCAAGTTTGAATTCACGAATCCCAGTCGAGGGTCTACTAAACCAAAGAGCGGTATATTTCCTGGGTTGCTGCTGGGCTGCCATACTCCCAGAAGGCAGGCAATGGCCTGGGCAGGTAAAAAGCACAGAGGCCCGCCAAACACGGCCTTTCCTGGAAGGACTGACAGAGGAACAGGAGAGTGGGAACTCCCAGTGTCTGATCCCCCCACATGGCCTGCAGCGCTCCGATTGGAGGGGAGCGAGAGGGCAAAGCAGCAGGAAACGCCCAAGCCAAGTCCCAAATATGGGCACCCCTCACCTCATTGGGTACGGCAATGCCGGGGGCACCCTTAATGCCAATGAGCTGTGGTACATTGGAATGGTTTCTGTACTTAAAACATAAAAAGTGCTAAATCATTTCATGGTGCATCTCCTTTTATGTACCTCAATAAGAAAGAGACAAAAAAAATGTCTCCCTCGGACTACGCAGGTCTTACACCCTCAGCAGGGCTAGCCCTCAGGTTACAGGGAGCCCACAGACTCTAGTCTTAAACTGCAGAGCTATCTCTCAGTGTAAATATATCACACAAGCTATCCATCAAGTTACAGACCTGCAGGCCCAGGTCTCAGAAACAGAGCCGTTTCTCAATTTACTTAGAAGCCATATGTTCCATTTCAGAAATCACAACTAATTACTGTCATTTTAAGTTTTTTCGAGCAACACATAGTTTTGAGAGCCATTGTTTAGAACAACTTTGAATTTTAGTGTCCGGTTACTACGAATTCAAGCCGGCGTGATGGCAAATTTTACTAAACAAGGTCATGCGGAAACAGGGTACCCCAAAAATCTTTAGACACTGGGTAAAGAGGGACAGTCAGTTGTAGGCAACGAGGAGGAGAGATATTGAGATGTAGAAATAGAAAGAGGGGAGACAGAGAGAGAGCTCGTTTTCCTAGTGACCCCTTGGAAGGTGGGGGCTCTGAGCAATTGCCCACTTCGCCCATGCCTTAAAATGTCTCTGCAACTAATGGTGATATACAACCAGGTCTCACACTCAGGCAGCAGTTATTCCTCAGTTCACAGAGATATTAAACGCACAGGTCTCAGGTAACACTGCTGTTCCTCAATGTACCTGTAATTTACAAATTGACACCTCAGATATCTTGTAAATAAACCTTGCAGGCACAGGGTGCACGCAGCAAAGCTATCCTCCAGTGGCAAGCATATTAAAGGCACAGGCCTCATGAAATACAGCTATGCCTGAATTGCATTAATATTATAGGTTCCCAATTCAGATACCCAGCTTATACAGACCTTAAAGGTTTAGGTCTCGGGCAGGAGAGCTATCAATCAGGTTACACAGACCTTACAGGGTCAGGCCTTGGGTGACAGAGCCAGTCCTCCGGGTACAGGAGTCTTTCAGCCTCGGTTATAGATTTCAGATTGAATTAGAGTGGAGTGGGGCTGATTGGAATGGGCCGTTTGGATTTGGCTGGATCGGGGTGGGGTGGGTGAGAATGGGGTGAGGTGGATTGTATTGAGGTGAGGTGGATTGTATTGGGGTGGGGTGGATTGTATTGAGGTGAGGTGGATTGTATTGAGGTGAGGTGGATTGTATTGGGGTGGGGTGGGGTGGATTGGGGTGGGTGGATTGGAGTGGGATGGATTGGATTGGAGTGGGGTGGATTAGATTGGAGTGGGGCAGATTGTTTTAGATTGGAGTGGGGCTGATCGGACTGGAGCAGACTGTTTTGGTTTGATGTGGGGCTGATTGGAGTGGGTCAGATTGTTCTGGATTGGAATGGGGTAGATTGGGGTGAGGTGGATTGTATTGGAGTGGGGTGGGGTGGAGTGGGGTGGATTGGGGCAGGTTGTTTTGGATTGGAATGTGGCAGATGGTTTTGGATTGAGTGGGTCAGACTGTTTGGGACTGGAGTGGGGCAGATTGTTTGGGATTGGAGTGGATTGGTTTAGAGTGGGTGGGTGGATTGGGGGTGGAGTGGGGTAGATTTGGTTGGGGTGAGGTGGATTAGATTGGAGTGGGTGGATTGGAGTGGGGTGGATTATGGTGGATGGGATTAGGGTGAATTGGGATGGAGTGAGGTGGATTGGAGAGGGGCAGATTGGAGTGGGATAGATTGTTTTGGATTGGAGGGGGCAGACTGGAGTAGGATGGATTGTAGTGTGGCTGATTGTTTTGGGTTGGAGTGGGGTAAATTAAAGTGGGGCAGATTGTTTTGGGATTGGAATTGGTAGATTGGAGTGCAGAAGATTGGAGTGCAGAAGACTGGAGTGGGGCAGATTGTTTTGGATTGGAATGGGGCAGATTGTTTTGGGTTGGAGTGGGGCAGATTGTTTTGGGTTGGAGGGGGAAAAATTTGTGAAACATCAAACGGCTTGGAGCAGAGTGAGCCACGTGTCAGACTCGGCCATAAACTTGACACCCTGCTGACCAGATACGTTTTAATGAGCAAAGTGGACAATTGCCCAGGAACACACCTTCCATGGGAAAGTAAACCCTCTTTATCTACCTCACCTCTGGCTATTTCCATATCTCAGCCACTCTGCCCATTTCTACCCCAGAGACTTGCTTTTCCCAGTGGCATTTCAAGGATATTTGGGGTCCCTGGAAAACAAAAATGTTTTAACTGTTTCTGTGAACCCCGTTTCTGAAGGTATGTTTGGCGCCAGATGGGCTTCAAGTAGCATAAAGAGGGCAGTAAAATTACAAACATGGCGCACCTAAATATGTCTTGCCTAGGGCGCAAACAAACATTAAGACGACACTGCAGCGGACTCTGAACCAGCTCTCCCGGCCGGCATGCTGAGGAATCTAGCAATTTCTGTACAGTAAATCCGACTGCTCTGCAAACAGTCGTTCACGTTTCTCTGCGGTGCCCTTAATAATATCCTTAACACCGTGGCCTGGAGAGATATAAACACAGAAGTGCGTTCTTATCTCACACCAAATAAGGGAACATCCAACCTGGAGCCAACGGTGGGCTGCGCGTGCGTGCGCGCGCCGCCCGTTACGAAAACCTGCAGGCCTGAAGACTGCAGAGCGCGAGACGCTTCACAGGGTTTGGCCGTAACGTAGGGCAGCAAACACGGGCTCTCTGGGCAAGGAGCCAATGCATTATCTAGCAGAGCAACCTTGTGCACCATGCAGAGGAAGCTCACTGCATGGGCTCACACGGCAAGGATGCGCACCCAGAGCAAGGGCTTCACACGGCAAGGATGCGCACCCAGAGCATTGGCTTCACACGGCAAGGATGCGCACCCAGTGCAAGGGCTCACACAACAATGATGCGCTCAAGGTGCATGGGCTCAGACGGCAAAGATGCGCTCTCAGTGCATGAGCTCTTACTGCAAAGATGCGCTCTCAGTGCATGAGCTCTTACTGCAAAGATGCGCTCTCAGTGCATGAGCTCTTACTGCAAAGATGCGCTCTCAGTGCATGGGCTCACACGCAAGGATGCGCTCCCAGCGCATGGGCTCACACGGCAAGGATGCGCTCCCAGCGCATGGGCTCACACGGCAAGGATGCACACCCAGTGCATGGGCTCACACAACAATGATGCGCTCCAGGTGTACGGGCTCTTACTGCAAAGATGCGCTCTCAGTGCATGGGCTCACACAACAATGATGCGCTCCAGGTGTACGGGCTCTTACTGCAAAGATGCGCGCTCAGTGCATGGGCTCACACGGCAAAGATGCGCTGCCAGTGCATGGGCTCACACAGCAAGGATGCGCACCCAGTGCATGGGCTCACACAGCAAGGATGCGCTCCCAGCGCATGGGCTCACACGGCAAGGATGCGCTCCCAGCGCATGGGCTCACACGGCAAGGATGCACACCCAGTGCATGGGCTCACACAACAATGATGCGCTCCAGGTGTACGGGCTCTTACTGCAAAGATGCGCTCTCAGTGCATGGGCTCACACAACAATGATGCGCTCCAGGTGTACGGGCTCTTACTGCAAAGATGCGCGCTCAGTGCATGGGCTCACACGGCAAAGATGCGCTGCCAGTGCATGGGCTCACACAGCAAGGATGCGCACCCAGTGCATGGGCTCACACAGCAAGGATGCGCACCCAGTGCATGGACTCACACGACAATGATGCGCTCCCTTTGCATGGGCTCACACGGCAAGGATGCGCTACCTTTGCATGGGCTCACACGGCAAGGATGCGCACCCAGTGCATGGGCTGACACGGCAACGATGCGCACCCAGTGCATGGGCTCACACAACAACGATGCGATCCAGGTGCATGGACTCTTACTGCAAAGATGCACTCCCATTGCATGGGCTGTTCCAGTAAACGTGGATTCTACTAGAAAGTCAGTGCGTGGGTTCACACAGCAAAGATGGGCACCCTACGTACAGGCAGTGCACGGGCTCCAATAGCAAACGTGCACATTGCACAAAGAACCAGCGCATGTGCTCCGATAACGTGCTTTTTACACAGGGAGGTACAAAAGGGGGTGGTGATGGACGAAGCATCTGAACCAACCAAACACTCGCACCCAGTCAAAAGATCTGGGTTTATTCCATCACCGTTCTTTAGCCCACTCCGCCACCCCAGTTCAGACATATGCGCCACTGGATTCAAGCAAGCCTTGCTGAAGACGGCTGATAGCCAGAAACCGGTCCTAGGATGCTTGATTCTGGTCCAGGAAGGACATGGTTTGGCAGTTCGGGCTGGACTGTTCCCATGAGGCACAGGGTCAAGGCTGATTTGCATATGACCATGCCTGAACTGGGGTGGTGTGGAGTGCAAAAAAATGATGGATTTAGGCCCAGATCTCTGTACTGTGGTGAATGTATGACATTGTTCTGCATTCTGTCCATCAACTGTTGTTTTTGCATTCTACACAGGGAGGCAGTGCATGCCTTTCACGGTAAAAATATGGATTCTAGACAGGGGGAGAGCCGGTGATGGGATCTCACAACAAAACGTTTATCACAGACCGAGAGCCAGAGTATTTTTTTGTGTGCAGGAATCGAGGGTACTGTACATATGGAGACAATGCATGTCACGGAAAACATGTGCACTGTACATAGAGCCAGCGCCTGGGTTTTCATAAGAAACAGGCCCCATAGAGATGGAACCAGAGCTTGGGCTTTCCCAGGAAACATGGGCACAGTATATAGGCAGCCACTACTTGTGCTACCACAAAAACACGTGCACCATACACAGGGAGCCACATGTGGATAGCCTTATACTGGAATCGTGCACAGTACACAGAGCTTGTGCTTTCACAGGAAGCATGGGCACTGAACACAGGGAACGAGTGCACGGACTCCCACCGAAAACTCGTGCACCATTAACAGGGAGGTACGTGGGCATGGCATATCACAGGGAACCTGCACAATACACAGTCAGCCAGTGCCACACAGGGAGCCTTTGCAAAGACTTTCACAGGAAACACAGAGACTGTACGCAAGAAACAAAAGTCTGATCTAGACAGAAAACATCACCTCACACAGGGAAAGGATGCAAGGAACCTGCCAGAAATAATGGGTACTGTACACACGGAGCCAGTGCACGGGCTCTCACAGGAACATGGGAACTCTACATAGGGAGCCATATTGTATTGTATTATATAGCGCTTACTACACCAGACGAGTTATCGAAGCGCTTTTTCGGCAAGTAGCAGGCAACTCCGGAACCCATAAAGGATTAGTGGTGAATTAGTATAGGGAAATATGAAAGTCATGTGAGTGGTGGATATGTTAATCAGTTATTTGGATTTAGAAGGATAGTGGAGGGATAGAAGAGGGAAACAGGCTTGCATTTATATAGCGCTTGCTACCCCCGATGGGGTGTTGAAGTGCTTTTTTCGGCGAGTAGCACGGTACTCCAGATTTATTCTGAGAAGTGTCTGCACTCCCCAAAATGAGTATTGCACCCCTACTCAGAAGTGCTGGTACTTCCCCTTTCAAATTGAAGAAGTGCAGGCACTGAGTACCAGACAGCATCTGCTCATGTAAGGCACTATTTCCGGGAACCGTAAGCACTCTACACAGGGTGGGAGTCCGTGTATATGGGTGCTAACAGAAAACATGGGCACTCTACACATGAAGCCAGTGCCTCGTCGCTTAGAGGAAGTATGTCTGAGATTAATTCAAGCCTTCCACCAACAGCTTTTTATTCTTCACAGGAAACATATAAACTATACAGAGGGAGCATCACACCAGAAAGGTGCGCACCTTACATAGTGAGCCACTGCATGGTCCATTACCATAAACATGGGCATTGTATAAATGGGGGACATCACTTGGATTATCATATACTCATGGGTACCGTACGGTCTACAGGGAGCCAGGATTTGGATGGTCAAACATGGGCACTGTTCACAGAGAACTTCTGTGTTGCTGATCACAGTAAACGTGCACCCTATAGAGAGTGGAGTGCATACCCTTTCACTAGATACACGTGCACTGTACAGGTGGCCTCTGCATGGCCGGTCACCTTAAACAGTGAGCATGTGCACAAGATAGTACAGGAAATCGTGCACTACTAACACAGGAAGCGTGCGCATGAAACAGCACAGTAAACTTGCAAAGCACACATGCATGACCTAGCACAAGAAACAAGTCAAACATACAATAGAGGCAGTTGCCTCCCCTATCAAAAGAAAGTTGCACCATAAAGAAGGGTCCTTGTGTATTCACTAGCAATTGAAACGCACACTCTACATTCGGAGTCCTTAAAGTCGTGCAAATGCATGTCCTACCTAGCATAAGAAACGTGCAGTTTACATAAGAAGCACACGCCTGATGAATCACGCCATTTTAGGGAGAATCTGTGCCCTGTCGGAGGCAGCCAGTTTCCATTGCCTGTGCACCACCTTGACTCTTATTTTGAGATTAGTTTACATGATTGCCTAGAAACCTGGAGCCAGTCCACACCCTATAAGATATTGTGGGGGGTTAGAACTAGTCTAGACTAAGCTTTTGTATAGGAGTCCACGCCCTTTCCCTTTAAAATGTCCATTGTGGGTAATGTGGTTGTCATGTGAGACTGTGTTGTTGAGTGGAGCACTAGGGCACCCCCAATTCTGCTGAGCTTCAAATAATTTACCCTCCTATGGGGTACACAGGCGTAATTGTCTCAAAGGCACATGGCTCTCTTATCCACGAATTCAGCACTTTAGACAGCAATCCATAGGTACTGGAGTCAGCACTTCACTGCTTAAAGGAAGCAATGCGCCCTTGGCCTGAAAGTGCCCATAGGCATCTCTTGCCAAGAAACCACTGACTCTAGCCATTTTCCAAAGCTTTCAGAATACACAAAGTGGGAACATGCTGCAAATTATTATTTTTAAAGGTATCTTCACTTAGCTCTGTGACAAAGCACATGACATGGTCCAGTCAGAAGTCATGGTCATTCCAAAGCCCTTGTGCAGGGGTTTCCCCAGACCTGTCCTACAGTAGTACAATTTGTGAAAAACAAGTACAGCAGGGCAATTTTTTAGCTTAAATTTTTAACAATCATTATCTGATATAAGCTATGATTGCCCAGCTATGCCAATACAGTTGACCATGCAGAAGATATAAATCAATGTTTAAAAGAAAAAGAAGAAAATATAGTTTATAAAGGTTTAAAACAACACGTAACAACAAAGAGAACAATAAATAAATACAGTTATAATCCAAATGTATCTGCAACCTGGTTGATATACAAACATCTAACAGCCCTACACGGCCTCTGTAGGTGAGAGAGGAGAGGCCTGTGCCTCTCAAGAATTAGGAAGCAAGAGAGTTGTGGACAAGATTGATGAGCCCCTGGTATGAAGTTAGAAAAAAGGGAACCAAGTAAATGCAGCCGTAGAAAGAAAGCCTGAGGGAAGATGGCAAAATGTTAATCAAAAAGTTAAGCGATTGAAGAATATTCCGCCCCTGAAAGGTTTAATTTAAATGGTTGGAAACACAAATAACCAAGAGAAAGAAGATAGACCAACAAACTGCTGACTAAGATAACTCACAGGAAGCACAGGGAGAATCAAGGTACCAAGACATTCACTGAAGTCTAATAAGAACCTTGAATTAAGAACAAGGTCACTAGGAAAATTATGAACTTCCTAAATTACAAATAGGAAAGCAGTGAGGTCTTATGAAGCTAGCCCAATCATCCCTAATTGTCATAACAGCTGTGAAAGGGACATCAGACTTTAAGTGAATGCCCTAATCTTGGTAGGAGGGAAAGATAAAGTGGTTAATGGCTGCTTATTCCTTTCCATATTTTTTCTAACAGAGCATAATTTATGAAAGTGCAAGCATTCAATGGATGGTCCTTATAGAATTAACTTTTGTTCTACAATTGATGGATATCACCTATAAAGACATCGAACTGCTATCCATACTAATATTATAAAGAGAGAGACCAAACCTTTGAGGCGGGTAAGCTCCAGAACCACTGTACCAACCGGAACACCGCATACAGCATTGGAAAGGTGAGGCAAAGCAGATGGACATAGGCTATACACCAGCGCAACATATACTTTGGAAGGGACAAAGCACGTTGTGGGACAAAGTAGTCCTTTGGAAGTAGCACCAGCTCTGAGGTGGGCGTGTGCGTACGTTTGGAGCGTGAGAATAGCGTTCTATTGCATTGGAAATGTGTGGTGGCTGAGTACGCCGTGGAGCGTGAGAATAGCGTTCTATCATGTGTGGCGGCTGAATGACGTTGACGCGGCGTGTGGCGTCTCAGTGCACCACGCCGTGTTGTTTAGTACGCGCCGTGAAGTGCGTGAAGAAGCCAAACACCCGGACACAATAAGCACGGCAGGACGGCTGTGCCGCATTTGCAGACTGTGAGGCCAGAACTTCAGAGCAGGTACACACGCATCGGTGCCTTAATCAGCGGATGCAGAGCCCGGGCACGATGTGCACGGCAGGACTGCAAAAGCACATATCACTGGGGCGCTTTGTAATTGCAGACATTTCTGTCATACCCGGACAACGTCCGGATGGACCGCTAGTCCCTTATAGAATGTCAATACGAGATAACCAGAAAATTGAAAATAAGCACAATTCTTGAATATCACAATCATGTTTTAATATTTGCAGACGTTATTTTACTTGACATCGATGTCCATTGTGGCAATCATTTTTTTCATGGTTCCCTTTTCAGCAAAGCTGTGTACTGTATTTGGTGGCTAGAGGGGATATCAGCCGCTAAGTGCTTCCTTTCAAAGTTATCTATTATTGAGGTGAAGGTGATGGGCGAGCTATAGAATACTCTAGTGAGGAGTCTTTAGATGAATCTGATGAACTGTAATTTCAATTAGAGCATGTGTGTAAGCATAATGCGAGAGCAGAGAGAGAAGTAACTCCGAAGTAGAAGAGATGCGGGCTGCCACTTGTGAATTGTATCAATTATTCTTATTAGCATTTGTTAGGTGCAAAAAGAATCATCCCCAAGGGGATCTCTTGGCGCCACAATATCAGAAGAGCAGAGAGGAGACAATTGATTAGTGACTAAATAACCAGGTTTTAAGATGTTTTTTTAAACTGCCCTAGGTGTGGGCAGGCGCGAATGTCGTCTGGCAGTTTGTTCCAGTGGGAGGGAGCAAGATGTGAAAATGCGCGGCCACCCATTCTGATTTTATTAATCCTCATAGCGCACAACAGCAGCCGTGATACCCTGTTGGGAGGAGTGTGCCCCCTTGATATTTGATGCAATATCCTTGCCATTGTATGTTGGGTGCGGATTGACACTTTTCAATAAAATCTGTTTGCAAAAAAAAAAAGTATGTCTTTTAAGCTCACTACGTACAGAGCAAATTCTATCTTCTGACAACTTTTCATACAATTTCTTTAAAGTTTAACTCTTCTAATGCAGTTTTCTCAGAAAAGGGATCTTACTATTGTAACCAGGCATGCTTTTCCATACATTTACGTAGTCCATGTTTGTGCAATGGATGACATTGAGTGTAATTTTGCTTGGATGCAAATTCAGGCCTCAGAATTACCATGAGTTTTTCTGCTTCATGTTTGTGCAAACCTGACTAAGGGTTTTTGTAGGAGTTCAAATGGCCACTCATCTTCTGCTTATGTTTCTTCATCTAAAAAGGCATTTTCCATTCTCTGCTGAATATCCATGATGTTTAAAATGGAGGGAGGGGGGGCGCAAGGGGATCACACCTGGAGAAAAGGTAAATATCTAGCTCACTCGATTTGGTTGAAGATCAGGCAGAAAAGGGTGAAGAAACAATAAAACCAATTGTATTGCGTAATGAAAAACAGCAACAATCGCCAAAAATAGGAGTCGGACGCAAACCGCACGTCTCAATTAGGGATTTGGAGTGTAAACAAGCTGGTATTGGGTGGAATAGCACCGTGCCCATCATGTGGCGTGTTGATGCTCGGCCGGCAGAGAAGTTACATGGATGCGCTGCGTGCGTCTTTGATAAGGATTACTGTGCACTTGTTGCCGTTCCTAATTACGCCATTCGATTGGCATTATCATTTCTTCACCCTTTTCAGCCTGATCATCATTCAAATCGAGTTAGCTCGATATTTTACCTTCTCTCCAGGTGCGATCCCCTTACTGCCCCCCTCTTCTTTTTATACATTGCTCTCCCTTAATATTGGAGAGTTACAATTAAATTGTATTTTCAATTTTAGAATTCACTGTGCCGCTCCATCACAGATAAGGTTCCTGCCCTTTCTTGGAACTGGACTACCTCATTTCGGTGCTCCCCCATAAGCATTTTCATCTCAGGCATAAACCATTATGTCCTGATGATGGTCCCCATATTTTATGGAGGGATCGAAACGTCGTCGACAAATAGTACCATGACCACTTAAATTGCAATGTAAATACGTTATGTGAGCATTGGTACTTTAGGTGATATGTGACATCATTTGCTTGTTATTTCTACAGTCACATAAAAATGTCTGAGCTTTGAAATTCTTTTCTTTTGCTGCTGCTCCCCACTTCATTTTATGTTTTATATGGTTGAATAAATATACTAATAAATCCATTGGTTCTTTTGACATAGATTTCATTATAATTCTATGTTTTGTAGTATCCTACACTAAGGGACCATTTGTTCCTTTGTAATACTTATAGCCATGGCCCCTTATATACCTTTGAGTTCCCTTGTTTGTTACAAACGTTGCTCTAAGAAGAGGCAATTCCAGGGCTTCTGCTGTTTTACCCACCAAAGAGGTAAATAAACAGAGTTTTACCAATTGAGGGTCCGGGGTAAGGAATGTCCCCTTCTTGTATCTTGTTAAGGCCACCAGCATTTTGTAGGTCTAAGTAAAGGCCAGGACCAGTATTACAAGGAGGAAGGATGTGGTTGTTGGAGTGTAGACTCCCAAAGTAGGCATATCCAGGGAATCAAGACTGGGCTAAAGAACTGCATATCCGGAAATATTTCTGGAGCCTAAAAAGGGGTTATGCTGGAGGTTCCTTCTGAAAAAAAGCAAAAGTTTTTTATTTTTCCACTTCTAAATTGTCCGCCGACTTCGAAGGACGAAGTGGTGCCAAATCCAGTTCCGAGAGAGGCAGCGGTGATGGAGTTATGGGTGGAGACGAACGCTCATTTGCGGCATCTTAATAGGCAAGAGATTCTTCAGAACTGGCACCAAGGCAGGGGCCTGTGGAAGCATAGAGGTAGGTGGCAACAGAGTTAGAACCACAATACTCGCCCAGAGGTTAGTGGGACTGTCCTAAAAATATCCAACATGGCCTGGTGGAAGGCCTCGACATGGGATGGGTTGGTTGATGAAGTTGGGAACTCCGGCTTCATCTTTTACAGATTAGGAATCAGCTCAGATGATAAAGAGATCAGTGTTGGAAAACTGCGCTACTGAGTCTCTGAAAGGTGGGGAGCAGGACAGTCTTCTCGAGAAAGAAGAGGACTTCTCCATCCTGTGGAATATATCTTTTGTTTTTTATAACCAGATACCTCGGGGTGGGGGTGGTAATATGAGGAGGGTGAATTTACTCCTTGTCCAGTACATGACAAAGAGGACAGAAACCACTTGGGAGCATCCTTAAATGATGTTAATAAAATTAGTTTAGTTTCCTCCTCCCTAATGGCCTTTGGGTCCATCAAGAGCAACAGTCGCAGGCAGAGTGTTCTTGGGTGGATCCTAGACTCCACATACAGATGTTGAGTGGATCTGAAAAATACATCTTCTTGTAACATCAATGACATAAAAACATTGGGTGTTGACTTTTGATGCCATACATAGCCAGATGTAGTCACATTTGGGGTGGACGCACGTGATATTTGTTGTGAGGCTAGACACCTATTTCAGGGAAAAAAGCCACTGGAACAAGTTTGATGTCTGGAGGATGTTTCTAAGGTGAAGTATTTGCAGGAAGAAGTAGCCACCAAAACTTCACTGTTGAACTAGTTTTGCCTACCATGCTTACCTTACATCTCCATTACAGGACAGCTTTCATCGCCGCAAACCAACCCCAATCAGCATCCCCTGACTACCATTCCACAATTCGCAAACCACTGAATAACTGGTAATACAACTAAACAAACCACCACTACACAGAGAAAGCTTCACAGTATGAATCACATAAAACCCTAATTGGCTTGCCCACAATAAAGGAATAAAAGTAGGGTTGTCAGGATCAAGAAAATGGAAGAGGGAGAACCTTCAAACAAATCAAACAAATCATTTCAAACACAATACAATAATCTTATTATGGCAGAGCTATCAACCTTGTTGGATGAAAGCAATTCGCAAGAACCCAAGTTAGGGGACATCCAGCTATCCAACCTATTTTATGCAGATGACACGGTGCTTATTAGCCGGACCCCAGTAGGCCTGCAGCAGCTGCTGGACATCATGTTGCGATATTCTGAAACAAACATGCTAAGTATCAACCAAAGGTATGTGTGTCAACACCCACAAAACAAAAATAATAAACAATTGGTACTTGGCATCGAGCAAGCTGGAGACTGTTCGAGACTACAAATACTTGGGGGTCATCATCAACAACAAGGGAAACTTCAAACCCCAATGTGAAGCCATAAAAAAGAGAGGATTAATGACAGCGGTGGCATTAAGGAATCTAAAGAACAAGTTACTTACCTTCGGTAACGATATATCTGTAAGAAACAGTAGTTAGTATTAGATTCCTTACCTTAGAATATCCCCAGGCGTCAGTCTGGATCCGGAAACTTTTGCGTAGCAGTACCCCTGCGCGTCGGTAGGCGTCGTCTGCAGGCGTCCCCTGCGGCTCCGCGTCCGTCGTCGGCGTCGTGCGCCGTGATGACGTCGCTGGAGTATATAGACGCCGCCTCCGCGCGCTGACGTCAGTTCTTCGTACACAGCTTTTCCGCGCCAGAACACGCAGAGCCATGTGAGAACCAACACTGGTGCCATTTGAAACTAGGGCCCTATAAAAGGGATGTCCTTAACCCTAGGTATCAGTTCGCAGAACGGGGAGGATGGGTGGGGCGGTAAGGAATCTAATACTAACTACTGTTTCTTACAGATATATCGTTACCGAAGGTAAGTAACTTGTTCATCTGAAAGAAACAGGTTAGTATTAGATTCCTTACCTTAGAATAGATACCCCAGCAATACCAACCCCGGTGGTGGGTCTGCGAACCAATACAATCCTACACCAGAAAGTCCTGGAGGACCGAACGGCCAAAGAAGCCATCCCTCCGGACTTGACTGTCCAGGCAGTAGTGCCTCGCAAAGGTGTGCAGCGAGGCCCACGTAGCCGCCTGGCAAATGTCCTGCAAGGGGACTCCCCGGCCCAGGGCAGTAGTAGCCGCCGTGGCCCGAGTGGAATGGGCTCTCAGCCCAACAGGAGGCTCCTTCCGAGCCAAAGAGTAGCACGCTTTGATGCACAGGACGACCCACCGGGAGATGGTCCGTTTCTGAACCGCCCTTCCCTTCTTCTCACCCACGTAGCCAACAAACAGTTGGTCATCCACCCGGAACTGGCGTGTGCGATCCATATAAAATGAAAGCGCACGTTTTGGGTCCAGACGATGGAGCCGCTCTTCATCTTTTGAAGGATGCGGAGGCGGGAAGAAGGAGGGTAAGGTGATGGACTGCCCGATGTGAAAAGCAGAAACTACTTTGGGCAGGAAAGAAGGTCTAGTTCTCAGAACCACCTTGTCTGGATGAATGGACATGAAAGGAGGTTTGACAGAAAGAGCCTGGAGCTCACTCACTCTCCTGGCAGAGGTGATGGCAACCAGGAAGGCCGTCTTCAAAGTCAGGAGACGGAGAGGACAGGAATGAAGCGCCTCAAAGGGAGCGCACATCAAGAAAGTCAGAACCAGGTTCAAGTCCCACTGAGGCATCACGAACGGAACAGGTGGATACATGTGCGTGATGCCCTTCAAGAATCTCGTTACAATAGGGGACTTGAACAAAGATGGCTGATCAGGTAGCCTTAAGAAGGCGGAAAGGGCAGAAAGGTAGCCCTTGATAGTGCCCAGAGCAGAGCCCTGCTGGGCAAGAGAGAGAAGAAAGAGGAGAACCTCGGAGAGAGGGGCAGAAAGGGGATCCACAGCCTTTGCTGTGCACCATGCCACAAATCTGTTCCACCGGCAGGCGTATACCGACTTTGTGGAGGGACGCCTGGCTGCCAGAATCACATCACAGACTTCAGGAGGCAAGTCAAATGGCCTCAACTGTCGCCGCTCAATCTCCACGCATGGAGGTGGAGACTGGACAGGTTCGGGTGGAGGACCGTCCCCTGCTGCTGCGACAGAAGGTCCTCCTGAAGGGGCAGGCGGATCGAGGGACCGACTGACATGCTGAGTAGCTCGGGATACCAGTACCTTCGAGCCCAGTCCGGAGCCACAAGGATAACTTGGGCCCGGTCGCGCCTGATCTTCTTCAGCACTCTGGGCAGAAGTGGTATAGGCGGAAAGGCGTACAACAGACCGCAACTCCACTCGCGCCGAAAGGCGTCGCCGTGCGAGTGCCGTCTTGGAAACTCCAACGCGCAGAACTGATGACATTGCGCGTTCTCTTCTGTGGCGAATAGATCTAACCAAGGCTCTCCCCATTGCAGAAAGAGGCCTTTCGCCACGTCAGAGTTCAGACGCCATTCGTGATCCACCGAGCACCGACGGCTGAGTTCGTCCGCCCTGGCGTTCAGAGAACCTGCCAGGTGTTGAACCGTCAGAGTCACGCCCTGACGTTCCAGCCATTGCCAGAGACGCAGGGCCTCCTGGCAAAGGGTCCACGACCCCACTCCGCCCTGCTTGTTGCAGTACCACATGGCGGTGGTGTTGTCCGTGAACACCTGCACTACACTCCCGTTGACAAAGGGGAGGAATGCCTTCAGTGCTAGGCGAATCGCCCGCAGCTCCAACATGTTGATATGGAGCCGGGACTCCGCCGGAGACCAGATGCCTCTGATCTCCGCCTCTCCCAAGTGGCCTCCCCAGCCCTGGAGGGACGCGTCCGTCACAACTACGTGCTCCGGTTGGGGAAGGGAGAGGGATCTGCCTCTGACCCAATTGCGGTCCGTAAGCCACCACTGCAACTGTCTCGCAGTACCCTCCGAGATCAGGACATGGTCGGATAGGTTGCCTTGATGCTGGGCCCACTGAAACTTCAGGTCCCACTGCAGAGCCCGCATCCGCCACCGGGCGTGATGCACCAGAAGGATGCAGGAAGCCATCAGCCCCAGCAGCCGCAGCGTCAACCTGACCGAAACCCGGGATAACGGCTGAAAGATGGGAATCAAAGCCTGTATATCCCGGACCCGCTGCTCCGGAGGATAAACCCGAAACTGCGCCGAGTCGAGAACCGCTCCGATGAAAAGGAGCTTTTGAGAGGGACACAGGTGTGATTTCGGCACATTGATGGAAAACCCCAGCTCGTGCAGGAGGTCTGCCGTCATCTGAAGGTGGTGGACGACTGTCTGGGGCGAGCCCGCCTTCAACAACCAGTCGTCGAGGTAGGGGAAGACTGAAACCCCTAACCGGCGCAGATGAGCTGCGACCACCGCCATCACTTTCGTGAACACCCGTGGGGCGCTGGTAAGGCCGAATGGGAGCACGATAAACTGAAAGTGCTCGTGGCCTACCGTGAACCGCAGGTAACGCCGGTGGGCCGGCAGGACGGGGATGTGAAAATACGCATCCTGCAAGTCCAACGCCACCATCCAGTCTTGCGGGTCTAGAGCAGCCAAGACCTGAGCCAAAGTCAACATCTTGAACTTCTCCTTCCGGAGGAAGCCGTTGACGTTCCGTAGATCCAAGATAGGACGCAAGCCCCCCTTGTCCTTCTTGGGCACCAGAAAGTAGTGGGAATAGCAACCACACCCTACTTCTGGCCCAGGAACGCGCTCGATGGCACCCTTGGCCAAGAGGGCCGTAACTTCCTCCTGCAGAAGTGTCAAGTGGTCCCCCGACACACGGTGGTTCTGCGGTGGCATGGCTGGAGGAGTGGTCTCGAAGGGGAGGGAGTAGCCCCTTCGGACGAGCTGCAGCACCCACCTGTCCGATGTGATAGTGCGCCAGCGGGAGTGGTGATGGCGAACCCTGCCACCCACTGGCGTCACATGGGCCTGAAAGCTCGGACTAGGAGGATTTGGAGGCTGATGCTGCGGGGGGAGGTGTGGCCTGACCGCGCCGTTGTCCCCGACCACCTCCACGGCGGAATCCACGGCCGCCACCGCGTTGAGAAGTGTTCTGCGGTGCGTGGCTGGCAGCACGTGTGGGACCGCCCCTTCCTTGGCCACGAAAGGAGCGAAACGAACCCGTTTGCTGGCGCTGGGTCGAGAGACCCAAGGACTTGGCCGGGACCCTGGAGTCCTTGAAGCGCTCAAGCGCGTGGTCCGCTTTGTCGCCAAACAGGCGACTGCCATCGAACGGCATGTCCATCAAAGTATTTTGGACATCCGTCGAAAAGTTGGCGGATCTCAGCCAGGCGTGGCGACGAATCGCCACCGTCGTGGACATCGCTCTGCCCAGCGAGTCGGTCGTATCAAGACCACACCTGATGGAATATCTCGCCGCGTCTCAGCCTTCAATCATAGCCTGGCCGAGCGTGTCCCGTACCTCCTGCGGGCATTGCGGCAGACACTCCGCGACCGTATCCCACAGAGAGTGGGTGTAGCGGCCCAAGAGGCATGCGGTGTTGCAAGACCGCAGTCCCAGACTCAGGGACGAGAAGACCTTCTTTCCATACTGGTCGTACCTCTTTGATTCCCGGTCGGGCGGGGCCGACGGGAATGCGGTTTGGGAAGTCGAGGCCTGGATCACCAGACTCTCAGGGGTGGGATGGGTGGACAGGAACTTAGGGTCGTCCGGACACGGACGGTGGCGTCTGGCCACGTTCCTATCAACAGGCGAACCTGAAGCGGGCCTGCACCACGCGCCCAAAAGAACGTCTGTCAAGGCTTCATTGAACGGCAGCAGAGGCTCCTGCGGGCATGACTGCGGTTTGAAGACCTCGGTGAGGATGTTAGGCCTCACTTTTGCGACGGGGAGCTCAAGGCGTAAAGCCTTGGCAGCCCTCATCAACACCACTGAATAAGCAGCCCCAGCCTCCGAAGCCACAGTAGGAGGCGAGACAAAACCAGGGTTAGGAGAATCGTCCAGACCACTGGCCTCACCCAAGTCACCTGTCCAGTCCACGTCGTACTGACACTTGCGTGACAGAGGGTCCTCAGACCCCTCCCAACCCTCTCCATAATCTTCATCCTCACCATATTCTGAGTCAACGATGTAGACTGGCTCCTCGGGGCCAATGGGCCCCATCGGCGCCGGACTCTGCGTCGGGCGACGCCGGTCCGACTCCGCGTCCGGAGTAGGAGAGGGAATGGGGGTGGCGCCGCCCGGAGCCAGCGCCGGAGCCCCGACGCCGGCCGGAGCCGGCGACGGAGTCGCGGCGCCGCGCAGAGGCGGCACCATGGGTTGCCCCGATGGAATCGGCACCGGAGAGGCCGGTGGACCAGCCGGCGTCGACCCTGAAGGACCCAGCGGTGCCGGGGCAGGAGCCGCCGGCGGCGTCGGGGCCGGAGCACCCGACGGCGTCGGAGCAGGAGCACCCGAACCGCTCGGGCCCCCGGACGGGACCACCGGGCCCGCAGGCGCCGTAGGCCTCGCTGGAGGAGACAGCGACCTCATGGCCATGAGGAACTCCTCTACCTCCTCGCGCGACGCGCCTTGCCCAGGGACCGACGGGTATGGAGCAGGCAGCGTCGGCGACCCACGCGGGGCCGCGGGGGTGGGGCTATCCGAACCCCCGGCCGCATCGCGCGAGCGTCGGGGGGAGTCGGGGGTGCGATGACGACGCCCCGACTTCTTGTGTTTCTTACCTGAGGAACCGGAGGAATGGTGACGACTTCCGGAGCGCTCGTGGCGGCTCCGCGACCGTTCTCTCGACCGCTCCCTCGACCTCCGGCCGGACCGGGACCGCTCTCGGCGCGGGGCCGACACCCGGAGCTCGAGTAGCTTGCGGGACCGCTCCCGTCTAGCCTTACTCGTCAAGGCCCGGCAGTCGACGCAGGACTCCACGTCGTGGTCCGCGCCCAGGCACCGGAGGCAGAGTCGATGGTGGTCGGTGACCGACATCGTGCGGTCACACCCGTCACAATTCTTAAAACTGGGCATCCTACCGGCACCTTAAGAGTTAGAAGTAATCAAAAAACTTTGGTCAAAAGACCGGAGTACTGCTCTTCGGATCTGCGCTAACTGGCGCGAAAAAAAGAAGAACTGACGTCAGCGCGCGGAGGCGGCGTCTATATACTCCAGCGACGTCATCACGGCGCACGACGCCGACGACGGACGGGGAGCCACAGGGGACGCCTGCAGACGACGCCTACCGACGCGCAGGGGTACTGCTACGCAAAAGTTTCCGGATCCAGACTGACGCCTGGGGATATTCTAAGGTAAGGAATCTAATACTAACTTGTTTCTTTCAGATAAACAAGATTACTGGCCCAAGCATTCTCCCTCTAACAACGGTGATCCAGGCAAAATTAATTCCATCTATCACCTATGGCAGCGATGAGAGGGAGGGACGCCGATATTGTAGACGGCACTGCAGCGAAAGCACTGCAAATGATATTTGGCCTGCCAGGATACACATCCCCTGCACAAATGAGGCTAGAATTTGGGCTACCAAGAAAAGAGCTGGCACACAAAGCAACATATATAAAAAGCTGGTACAAAATAAGAAGGGGAAAACCGGAAACGCTAAATGCCCTTCTGTGGAAAGAACAACAAGCCAAAGAGGCCGGCCCGCAAGACTATACTTGGAGGACGCTCTGAATCAGCTGGGGCTACGACAACTATGGGAACATCCAGAGACCCTTGCAAGCTTTAAAAAAAGCAGTAAACAATAGTCAAGAAAGAATCTCTCTTGCAGGATAAATCCTCCCTCGCAGAGCGTGCTCACGACTGGCTCACCATACAATCTTACACTTAACCCTTGCCCCAAGCATATCTCCACACTAGCTTCTTCAAAATCATGAGAGAAGTTCTTGAAATTTTGTTTAGGGCTGCTGGCCTCCGCAAATCACTTGCCTGCATGGCTACGCCCTTTGACACCAGCAATATGCAATATGCTGATACTTTGCCACTGGATTCAAGCAAGCCGGGCTGAAGACGGCTGTAATGCCAGAAACTGGTCCTCGGAAGCTTGTTTCCGGTCCAGGGAAGGCATGGCTTGGCAGTTCGGGCTGGACTGTTCCCATGAGGCACAGGGTCAGACTGATTTGCATATAGCCATGTCTGAACTGGGGTGGCAGAGTGGGCTAAAGAACGGTGATGGGTCAAACCCAGATCTTTTGACTGGGTGTGAGTGTTTGATTAGTTCAGATGCTCCGTCCATCACCACCCCCTTTTGTACCGCTTTTGGCTGCCATAAGTGTGGCAGGGTATGCTCAGACGTGAATCCCTTGCTCACTTTGCCACTGGATTCAAGCAAGCCGGGCTGAAGACGGCTGTAATGCCAGAAACCGGTCCTCGGAAGGTTGTTTCCGGTCCAGGGAAGGCATGGCTTGGCAGTTCGGGCTGGACTGTTCCCATGAGGCACAGGGTCAGACTGATTTGCATATAGCCATGTCTGAACTGGGGTGGCAGAGTGGGCTAAAGAACGGTAATGGGTCAAACCCAGATCTTTTGACTGGGTGTGAGTGTTTGATTGGTTCATATGCTCCGTCCATCACCACCCCCTTTTGTACCGCTTTTGGTAGCCATAAGTGTGGCAGGGTATGCTCAGATGTGAGTCCCTTGCTCTATTTGCCACTGGATTCAAGCAAGCCGGGCTGAAGACGGCTGTAATGCCAGAAACCGGTCCTCGGAAGCTTGTTTCCGGTCCAGGGAAGGCATGGCTTGGCAGTTCGGGCTGGACTGTTCCCATGAGGCACAGGGTCAGACTGATTTGCATATAGCCATGTCTGAACTGGGGTGGCAGAGTGGGCTAAAGAACAGTAATGGGTCAAACCCAGATCTTTTGACTGGGTGTGAGTGTTTGATTGGTTCAGATGCTCCGTCCATCACCACCCCCTTTTGTACGGCTTTTGGCCGCCATAAGTGTGGCAGGGTATGCTCAGACGTGAGTCCCTTGCTCACTTTGCCACTGGATTCAAGCAAGCCGGGCTGAAAACGGCTGTAATGCCAGAAACCGGTCCTCGGAAGCTTGTTTCCGGTCCAGGGAAGGCATGGCTTGGCAGTTCGGGCTGGACTGTTCCCATGAGGCACAGGGTCAGACTGATTTGCATACAGCCATGTCTGAACTGGGGTGGCAGAGTGGGCTAAAGAACGGTGATGGGTCAAACCCAGATTTTTTGACTGGGTGTGAGTGTTTGATTGGTCAGATGCTCCGTCCATCACCACCCCCTTTTGTACGACTCTGTGGGGACGGCGAAGAAATATAGTACACCTCTTCACCATATGCAGAGAACTTCTACAGGAACGCTGGACCCTCCTGAGACCGCTTTTGAACAAAAAACATTTACGGTCCTGCAGACAAGTGGTGCTGGCAAGCTTCCTCTGTGACAATGTCCAACTGAGCTGACGTTTGGTAAAATTCCTTGTAGCCACGGAAGTCCACCTCAACAAACAGAAAGAGTGTACACCAGTTATTAGCATTCCAGATGCAGTGCGGAACATAGCACCATGATTCTCTCTGAGAAGTCTTACACTTGTACCACTGTCGCAAAAAGAAGCACAGCAACGGCAACTGCGCACTTCCTGCTCTCTAAGAGGATATAGTAATTTGGTGGGAATGAGGGCCAAACCTGGAAACCCCACTGTTAATTACTGGTCCAAAGTCTTGAAGCCGAAGAAACAGCGGCAACGATTTCACAAACAATCTAGCAAGTCTTAGCTGCTTCTCCGAAAATCCTTCATTCTGAACAATTGGCTCTGCGAATCCTCCAAAGGCTCTTTTTGGAATTTTTCTGTTCTACTGCGTGTCCTTTTGTATTACAGGTTTTAATCATTTGTTGAACTGAAATGGAGAACAAGTTAGCTTAAGACCATGCGGCGGCCAATCCCAGACGTCCCGCATCTACTCTTGATGCTGCTCTTGTACTAAGCACTTTCCCGGCACATCTGCACATAGCAATCGGTCACTCTCAATGCTGCTCTTGCACTAAGGACTCATTCCGGTATACTTGTACGCTGTTACCGGTTGTCAGAATAAGACCATGGCTAAGCAAACAATCAAGAGGCTGATAGGCTAGGCTATGCTGCAAATCACAGGCCTGCAATAGCTGCCAGACATTACCTTTAACTTATGTTAGGCCTAACCTGCCACAAACTTTATCCTTGACAGATATTTGCACACTAAGTACACCATGCACTTTACGGTAATTTCCAAATGTAAATTTTAATGGCTCCATTGGCTCTGTTGACTGTTGTCCTTGAGGCAACTCTGTGCATATAGACCCAGTTACTCGTACCTAAGGACAGCATAACACTACATGTGCTCTGTATAATAGTACTGTTCGCCTCGCTCTCCTGGTTGTCCTGCCCTGGCTTCAAGCCACTAGCACATATGTCACTTTACTTTCTTGCTTACCGTAGGCCTAAGATACCCTGCTGCAACGGTCGCACTCACAAAAGGGGACTGGGCCAGTGCGTAGGCTAATTTTATCCCCATGAACAATTAACCACATTTTATTAGTTGTTATCTTCCACATTTAATAGCGTTCTCTTTCATTCTTGAACTGCCACAATGGTAATGTTTCATAAAAGGGGGTGGTGATGGACAGAGTATCTGAATTAAGCAGAACACTCCTACCCAGTCAAAAGATCAGGGCTTGATCCATCACCGTTTTTTAGCTCACTGTACCATCCCAGTTCAGAACCTGGCTACATGCAAATTAGTCTGGCCCTGGCCCAGTGCATCATGGGAACAGGGCAGACCAAACTACCAAGCCAATTCTTTACTGGAAAGGAAACAAGCTTCCGGGGACCGGTTTCTGGCATTGCAGCCGTCTTCGGCCCGGCTTGCTTGAATCCTGATGGTGCAGTGAGCATGGGACTCACATCTGAGTATACCCTACCACACTTATGGTGGCCAAAACGATTCATAAAAGGGGGTGGTGATGGACAGAGTATCTGAATTAAGCAGAACACTCCTACCCAGTCAAAAGATCAGGGCTTGATCCATCACCGTTTTTTAGCTCACTGCACCATCCCAGTTCAGAACCTGGCTACATGCAAATTAGTCTGGCCCTGGCCCAGTGCATCATGGGAACAGGGCAGACCAAACTACCAAGCCAATTATTTACTGGAAAGGAAACAAGCTTCCGGGGACCGGTTTCTGGCATTGCAGCCGTCTTTGGCCTGGCTTGCTTGAATCCTGATGGTGCAGTGAGCAAGGGACTCACATCTGAGTATACCCTACCACACTTATGGTGGCCAAAACGATTCATAAAAGGGGGTGGTGATGGACAGAGTATCTGAATTAAGCAGAACACTCCTACCCAGTCAAAAGATCAGGGCTTGATCCATCACCGTTTTTTAGCTCACTGCACCATCCCAGTTCAGAACCTGGCAACATGCAAATTAGTCTGGCCCTGGCCCAGTGCATCATGAGAACAGGGCAGACCAAACTACCAAGCCAATTCTTTACTGGAAAGGAAACAAGCTTCCGGGAACCGGTTTCTGGCATTGCAGCCGTCTTCGGCCCGGCTTGGTTGAATCCTGAAGAAGAAGGGGGTCTGGTAAGACCCCAAGCAGTGAACTCCACCTCCACAGCTGACTTCAGTTTAAGTGGAGGGTGTAAATACCTGCATCTCCACTGTGATATGCCCCACAGAGACAACTGATACCAACTTAACATCAGTTTTGACAGTGTGTTGCAGCACATTAACCCAACGGGTCCAATCTTCTTACCCTCAAGCCACCCCTACAGGCAAACACACATACTTGGACAGGTTCTCCACCAAAGTGATAAGCGGCAATTATTGGTCAGAATCAGCTATACAAACATTGCATAGCATTTCACTGGCTACAATGCCTACTTTTACTTTTTCAAGTTCATATCCTCCTTCATCACACAGCCACCACCCTCGGCCAATTCTCTACAAATTGTTTTCACATTGTCTTCTTTTATTACAGGTAAACATTTTTCCCCAATTATAATTTCTTTCTATGAATTATCACGTTTTTGTAGACTTGTCTAATAATCTTAATAATACAACTTTTGATGTGTGTAGGAGAAGAACAATCGTGGGTACACTCTTTATCAAGCATATAAATGGTCATATTTATAATCGAAAATCTTTGTCTATCTGTCGGCTACAGTTATGCTTGCTGGTAGATTTAAAGCAAGGTTGAAAAAGATGATCATAGATAATAATTGCCTTGAATAGGGCTGATAGTTTTGGATAGGTGGTCAGAACTGGATGTCATTCTAATTCCAGAGTATTTTTTGTCGTAATTCATTTACTGGTCCCAAATGAAGACGCTCATCAAATTGTTGGGACCAACATTTATTTATTTATGTCATTTGTAAAGCGCCTGAATCACCCCACATGGGGTATCTCCGCGCTTAAGACGCAAGCCGGTGAAGCAGTGGGAGTTTTTAGAAGAGTGAAGTTTTCAATTTTTTCCGAAAGCTTAGATAGTTGGTGCAAAGGCGTATGTCCAGTGGAAGCTGATTCCAGAGTTGGGGTGCTAGATGGGAGAATGATTTGCCTCCCAGTCTGGTTTGCTTGATGCGAGGGATGACGAGAAGACCTTTCCCCTTGGAGCGGAGGGTGCGCGAGGGTGAGTGTCTGGTCAGTTTGTTCGTCAGATATATGGGACCCAACTGGTTGAGGCCCTTGAACACCAGGCAGTAGATTTTGAATTTGATTCTTTTGCGGATGGGTAACCAGTGGAGCTAACATCAGTTAACAATTGTGTGACTCAATAGAAAAGACCTTAAGGTTAAGACTCTTGAAGATCTCAATAACAATTTTTGAGCCTGACGATCTCTATGAACAAGCCAGAATCATGAGTTTGAGAACCCAATTAAAGAGATGAATAATCAGAAAAATAAAGTACAGAATAACTTCTGCAATCGTCCAAATTAGCTAGAGTTGTCATTTATTTCAGCCTCACTTATGCACAATCTTGAATAGGAAAGTTTAACGTCAGAACAAGGTTAGCGACGAAGCTTGCCTCAAGTTGATTGCCAACGTCCGTGTCATATCAGGAGAGAAGACCAGGGAATTAATTCCTTTTAGTTTAGGATTGTATAGATTATGATGTGGTTTCAAGTTTAATGCTAAGGCTACAAATTATGCAAAAATTTTTTTTTAAATGGAGGTCTGCAGTGTAAGTGCTTATCTCCATTACAAAGCTTACCATGGAATGTAAGATCCATAGAGATAGGTGCAAAAAGTCATAGCCTATAGAAAATGCTCCATTGTATTGTGAGGGTTACGCTGTACTAAGAAAAAAAAGAAAGAAGAAGAAATCATTTCATACTATGCTAAAAAAAACAAGTGCTGCCCAGTACAACCTGTTGCCTGGAGAAAGTGAACTTAAAAACACCCATTCAAACATTTTTTACTACAGAGCAAAGGTAAAAAAACGACGTTATTGCCCTAGTACAGGCGAAGAGACTGGACATTTTTCAGTGCTTTACTCTTGGAAGCCTATTTAAGAAGACTGTGCTCTGCTTCTGGTTAAATACTAAAACGCGAGAAAGTGCATCATGGAATAATCCATGCATGTAATTCAGTAGTGAATAATATGCTATTTATTACTATCATTGACAAGGGGGGAATGTCGCCTTCTCGCAATCAACAAAGATGAATAATGACACAACAGACTCTGCGCATCTGCATGTAAAGCATATCGTTTATCTCCTTGAAAATCCACATCCCCTGTGAGTGGAGGTGGATGGGGTTAAATATTATAGAATCTTAAAAAGAAATAGTAACGAGGAAGATGTATTGCACATTATACTAATGGCACAGCTGGTAACGGTGCAGTGTGCAATCTTTTCATCAAAAGAGGATTCAGTGGTATCTGGGGAAAAAACACTAACTCATATTGGTACTAGAAGTTATGCCTAGGCTGATGGAGCTTCTTTCGGCCTTTTGCAAACAGATTAAATTGGTTTGTGGAATCTTGTTTAAGGCCCGAACACTCATGAATACAGTGATAGCATGAAAAACGAAGAACCTCTATCAGCAGTGCAAGTAAGACCCTCCCTCGGATCGGGGAGTGTGTGGTCTGACTATTGCTTGGGGGAGGTCGCTAGGAGAGTGGTGCACCGGACCTTAGGTGTGGTGGCGCACCCTTCTCCCAGAGACTCTCCAGCGCCCAGTGAGTAGAGGACTGCTGCAATGTGGAGCGGATTGACCACCACATGCGGGCACACCTGGTAGCATGTCTGCACCAGCTGGGGTGGAGGGTGTCAAAGGGGCCCTTGAGACTGTTGATGGGGCTTGCTCCTGAGCACTGTTGTTCACTTGGCCATCTCTCTCAGAGGGCACCAGTGGCACTGCTTCTATAGCTCAAAATACTCCTGGAGGGGGTGAAGTTGAACATTGGGGCCTGGACTGTGTGGAGGGAGGCCTGGCCCATCTGCTGTGCACATCCTGATGGTCGGTGGCAAGTTGATAGTGGCCAAGGACAGGGCACCCTCCCAGACATGTATTGATAAACTCGCCTGGCCGGATGGTGAGGGCGTTGTGGCTGGGGCTCCTTTTACCCTGTGAATGGAGGCAGGTGTGTCTGGTGAGAGGATCCGGCAGGCCATTCAAAACTGCCCTAGAGTACAAGATGGACAAAATCAGAATTGATTTCTCCTTAACCTACATAAGATAGTAGAGAGTCAGGGAGGCAAAAGTCCTGTCTATTGATGGTGGAGGATATGGAGTTGACCCCTGGGTCACAATGACTCGTTTCGGAGGACAAGGTGGAAGACGCAGAGGGCAGGTCCCATCAAAACAACATTTGGGTAGTTGGCCTCCACATTTGGGTAGTTGGCATCCCTGAGGGGGTGGAAGGATCTTCTATTGAACATTACCTAACAACATAGTTTCAGACCTGGATTCCCCCAAAGAAATTCTCAAAATCTTTTTTGATTGAGTGGGCCCCCACGTCACCGCTCACTGCGTACATTATGACCTACCTCGAGAGACCTTATGCTGAGAGAAGCTCGTGCCAAGCACTCTCTTACATTCAGCAACATAAGAATCTCACTTTTCCCTGACTATACTCTTAGTATAGCGTGGATGCTCTTTTCTTGCAGTGAAACAGAAAATATCTGCCAGGCCCTTCTCCTACACTCCAATATTGCCTGCCAGGCTGTGTGTGGTCTTTCAGGGTGAGACCTTCTTTTCCAAAACTGCCTGGGACAGAGTTGAGGAGAGGCCCAATCTGTGGGGTCCAAGCAGCGCAATGGTGGATGGTGCTGCCCAGCCTCCCACTAGCCGAGAGTGGATCCGGAATCGCAGACATACTGGTAGAATAGGAAGTCGCTCCCATAAAAACAGCTAGCCAGATGTTCGAGGCAGGATGACCCTCGTCGCAGACATGTAGACAGCCAAGGAAGCAACTCTTATTGGGACTGGGAAGAAAAAGAGGGTGGCAACCATGCTGGATGCTGGGCTCCCCCTCGCAGTGCCCCTCGAGCTGGTGGTACTGGTGGAGACAGGCCCCCGGAGACTGACCCTTAAGTATGGGGGCCAGACTTGTGGCTCACTATCTAAAATGGCTCTCTCGGAGTGAACATTATTAATGATGCTTCACTGGTATGTTTGTCTCTGTTCATTCTCCTGATGTTATGCAGCACACTTTAAATGCTTGACCACTTGACTGGGTGGCAAGATGGGACGATAGTGGGCATTCTGCACTTCATTCATTAACCCCTTCGCTGCGGGGGTTAATTCCCCCGCTGTGGTGGGGGGAGGGGGGCGCGCACAGCGCCCGCATGCTCATGACGAGCTGAGCTCGTCATGAGGCACGGCGCTCCTGTGCTCATGACGAGCTGAGCTCGTCACAGGTGCACCGGTTACCATGGAACGCTCAGCACAGCAGGGGAATTATCCCCGCATGCGAGCGTTCCACGGCTCATGACGAGCTCAGCTCGTCATGAGCACCGGAGCACTGTGCCTCATGACGAGCTCAGCTCGTCATGAGCATGCAAAGTGTTAATCCCCCACCCCTTTTACTTATGAGCAAGTTTTTTGTTCTAATCAGCTTCGATTTTGGAGAGTTGGTCCCGGATGGGGAGAGCAATGCTTTCGGGGTGAGAGTATGGGGTTGGTGCGTTGAGTTGACATTGGGTGGTTCTGTTCAGGTTTGTGTTGAGTTTGCAGGGCAGTTGTTTACACAGGTGTGCAGGCTAGTCACTCATTTCTATACCTTCCTAAACCATGACCACAAATACACCATAAGTGGATCCTGCAGATGAGGACTTTCCTGGCCCGAATAATTTCCTGGAACAGGAACGGCTTGAATAATAAGATTAGGCGCAGTCCAGTGACGCAATATGGGAAGCGCCAGGCCCCTGGCATCCTTCTTTTTCAAGAGACAATTTTGTGGGGCACCCCGAGCGGGTTTTGCATTGATACGGGTACATGAAGGCCTATCATACTGGTTTCACCTCTGTCTCTAGAAGAAGAGTAACCATTTTGCTATTGAAGTCCTTTCCTCTGATGGTCATGGGGACTAGTTTGGACCTGGTCTGCTGATATATGAGTGTGAGCGGCCTTCTAGAGGGCCATGAGAGGTGCCTGCTGAGGATCTACATTCTGCCCGGTTTGGTAGATACCTTAGCACTGCTCACCACCTATCTGGCTCAGTACCCTCGGGGTTGTACAGTATTAGGCAGAGACTTACATTTTATAATGGACCTGGCCAGAGAGGTCATTAGCACTGCCATCTCCATCCATCTGAAAGTCTTACAGGAGTGGGCGGATGCCATGGTGGATGGTGCAGCACAGATGGATTCCCGGCCTCCCACTGGTCTCTGGCTGATCAGTATTCGCCGCAGACCTACTGGTAGCCTAAGAAGTCACTCCCAGCATAACAGTACAGTGGATGTTCAAGGGGGTTGGTGGCCCTTGTGACAGTCATGCAGACAGCTTAGGAAGCGACTCATATCAGGACAGGGTGACTGGAGAGGGTGGACAATTGTGCTGGATGCTTGGCTCCAGTGCAACAAGGAGGCTAGATTATTTATTAATTACTCATCACAGCATC
Source organism: Lissotriton helveticus (assembly GCF_964261635.1). Classification (NCBI taxonomy): domain Eukaryota; kingdom Metazoa; phylum Chordata; class Amphibia; order Caudata; family Salamandridae; genus Lissotriton; species Lissotriton helveticus. The sequence continues at coordinate 783,947,450 of NC_136072.1, forward strand.
GCTCGGCCATCTCCATAGATTACATAATGGTGCCCTCCATGGACAGCAGGGAGCGAGCCCCAGTGCACATCCTCAGATAGGGCCTTTCTGATCATTTCCCAGTGGAATGTTTCATTGCCACCATACTGCAGGAGCATGTGGTGGCTTAACACTTAGTGGCTCAGAGAAAACCGACTGATTAATACTTCACGCTCTGTGGGCTCCTCGCTCCTTGCACCACACCTTCCCCTGGCTATGAAGAGGTGTACCAAATGGGTTCCTTACTGTGACATCTAAGGGGAGGCATTGTTTTAGTGGTACCTAAAGAGTGTAAGCCTTCACAAGTCTGCAACATATACTCACCTATCTTTCTGATAGCACGGAGGCCAAGATCCTTGCCCGTACATTGGCCAATAGATTGGCAGGGGTTATATGTTTACTGGTGCATTCCGACAAGAACACCTTTATGCCAATGTGCAGCACATGCCACTGCCTGTGAAGGCTGAACATCACACTGGCTAGAGTGGAATAGCTCTGACTTTTCTGTCATTCACTGTTGACAAGGTTGGCCTTTGTCCCCTGGTTTAGTTGCCAGGTCCAGACACTCTACACATTCCCGACAGAGAAGATGAAAGTCAATGGGGGTTCAATCCTCCCATTCAGAGTGGCACTAGACAGGTCCCTTTGTCCCGGCTCTTTTTGCCGTCATAATGGACCTGCTAGCCTGTTAATTGTCCTGTGATGCCTAGTTGCTGGGATGCTGCTTTACTGATAGGCAGGGGAGAGGCTTTCACTTTATGCTGATGATCTACGGTTAACCTAACATCCCTCCCCTAGTATACTTAGGACACAATGGATACTCAAAGTGTTTGGAGTTACCTCTGGCCTGAGAGTTATTTGGGATAAAATGATGCATTTCCCCACATGACACACCGGTCCTGGGGAGCTCTACCACCTCCTGAACATTATAGGTCAAAGTGCATCGATTGAAAATGGTCATCCTTCCTTGCTTTTTATACTCACCCCAAAATGTCAATTTCCCTACAACAACCATCCTCCTTTCAAAACCTCAACACTTTGGTTCGCTCTTTCTTAAGGGGGTTGGAGGCAAACCTGCATGTGTCTCAGTACTGAAGTGCATACAACATTCCTTGACTTTTCTGAAGGGGTTGAGGCAGACACTCCCTATGCAATGCCAAGTACTGGGGGAGGCTTGGACTCCTCTTAGAATGCATTATCCGGACATGGCACATTGTGTAGGTTGTAAATTACTGGACTTGTCAAGCTCTGGTATGTTCTGCTGTCTGCACTGTTGTTCTTGTTGAATTCTTTAAAAACCTATAATAAAAGATTTATAAAAAAAGAATGAAGACATCTGTGACTCTCTACTTGCTAATGCGCTATGGGAGAAAATTATAACATGATGCATTCAGATGGATCATGATAACATGATTCATTCAGATAGATTTTGCTGGAATCCAGTCAAATTGGGAATGCACCAATTCTGAAGCATTAGGACCCATGTGGTGATCTATCTCCAGGGGATCTTTACCTCGTAGCAAGTGAATTTTGACGAGAACGAGGTAACCTCCTTTCATCACAGTATTGTGAACCAACCAGCAACAATGCTCAATGTAACAGCCAAAAGAATAACGTCCGATTTTAATGTCTTCCAATTGCGGACAACTGAATGCACGAAAAAAATGATCTCATACACAAAAGGCTACCAAAGGCCTTTCACAAACCATACAGATAGATTATGACTCACATCCTTCTCAATTATACTGGTGGTATAGATGCCATGTCACTAAGGATATCATCCAGCATTAAAGAACAAAGTCCACTCTCCTGATGGCACTGAATTTCAGAATGTATTCAACTAAGAAGGCCAGAAAAGGAATGCTCTACAGTTGTCACACACAGGCTGATGGAGCCGCTTGCAGGCGCATACACCTCAAGTTGTTAATGCTGGCACCAGTAAAGGCAGCTAGGACAAAAATGTCACTCACAAACTGTGGTATAGTTAAAGGTAAGCAAATGTGCACACGCTGGAACACCAAAAGATGGACCATAAAAAATGTGATTAAGTAAAACATGAAAAAAACACTTTTCTAAAAAAACTGAAAAAGAAATTGAAACAAGACCTAAAGGGCATGCAACAGAAGCCTTCCATTGTCAAGTGGATACATTAAAGAACATGAGGGAGTAGCAGCACAAAGGAAAGACCAGATGACTGAAAGCTGTGTGCAATTTTTCTGGTTTGTTCTCTTGCTCCTCAAATTTATATTCCCCAAAGCGGAGGCAATGGAACCCAGCAACACACAAGAATTGCAATAGTGTCCTCTGAGAAACCAGGTTCCACCTGTATCGAGTGATCTGGTTGCTGTCCCTAAGACACATACTGAATAAAGACAGGATGGTCTACAGCAAGTTTTCATGTACTTTTTTTAATTCTTTTTATTAAAGCAAAAGAAAAAGCACTAACTGGTTGTTTAACAGTAATCTCAACAATGGTGGGTAAGATTTTCTACGTTTTGTACCCCACAGTGGGCAATGCTAGTACAAAAGTTATTTTTTTAAGACACTGCCCCTGCATGTGATCAATGCGAAGACGTAAACAGGAACCCCAGAATGACAACACATTTACAAGGTCTCCGGCCTCAAATACTGTGATGATACAAAATCAGCCTAGGGAGGAACACCAAAACAGTTCATGAAGGTTCTTTAGGGTGAAGCACACATATTAGCAGGTACCTGCTAAAAAATGTCAAGGCCATCGATGGTCCTCCAGCTTATGGGAAGTGGTGCACTGAGCAGGAACACACGCAGTGACATACACCTCTAAGGAAACTTGCAGTTCCCATTTGTTGCACTTGTGCATGGTGTTCTGATGGCAGAATGTTTACAGGCCTTCCTCATCAATCTGAGTTCCACTAGAGAAATAATGAGTGACAGCCATTGGGATTTCTAAGCAATGCAAACACTAGCCTAGAAGGTAATTTTATATTTAAAGGCCACACAGCAAGCTTATACAATGTGCACAGTTTGAACCAGGCCCTCTTATGAGATCTTGGTATAAACAGTATTTTTTGCAGAAAAATAAACGTGTCGTTTCCATTCACAACTCTCCGCCCATAAGCTTCGTATACGTAGAGAAGTGTGTTTTCTGGAATGTTGAAAAGGTCCATCAAGAAGAATTTTCCAGTCCACAGACCTCTGACAGACCTACCTGCTTCATGGGGCATGCAAACAAAAAAATGAAACTTTGCTTCCTCGCTAGCACAAGGAACAAACATGTTGACCCCAATTCCTACCCACTCGCTACTGAAATGTGTTTGAATAACTTCATGAAAACTTTCTTAGAGGAAGAAAAGTGGGTGTAGTACGTATAGCACCTTCATGAAGTTGAACTTGTACTGGCCACCAGTACAGGTGGATTTCGACTGACCAGTGTTTGTCACTTTCCAGCTATTCTGCTTAGAAGATGTACCATAACCTGTGTACTGCAGGATAGTATGTCAAGGTACTAGTATAAATTAATCTATGGAAATGATTATGACAATGACAGATGATCGTAGACAGATGTCCCAAAGGCACGTACCAGCATTTGGTTGAGACAAGTGCTCCCATCCTTCACAGGCGTCCAGAGTAGGCAAGGATCTCTCTTCCAATAAAGTTCAGACATTGAAAAGCATGTGTTTTGGGAACACTCCATTCTATATGGACGTTAGCAAGATGGTACCAGGCATAACAGAAACATGAAGATGTTAATTCTTGAAGATTCTCAATTAGAAAAAAATCTCGACATTTGAAATCTACATATTTGTTAAATTAGAAAAACAACAATATATTAATTTAAGTTAAATGTCGCTGAAGAGATTCCTAAAGTGAAGCCTGCAGAAACCCTCACAATATCCTAATTAGGATCATCCAATTGGGAGCGGCATTTGTGTGCCGCAGAAATGGGTGCTGAGCCCAAGTCATGTCTGAGGGTAAGTCATTTTGTGGTATTTTTGTACAATTTCAACCGCAAACAGAGTCGCCCGGTGTCAGGTCTCATCGTAGATCCATGACCGTGATATCACGCTCGACAACAGTGATGTGGCTGCTGGCCTGCAAAGAGAGAGAAGATGCGGGAGCCAAGGTAGGGTGGGGAGAAACAAAAAGAAGAGAACACGAGGTTATAGACACATAACGCAAGACCTTCACAGTCAGACCCTCTACAAGTGGACTAAAATATAGGGTATTTGCTTGCTGGAAGTGAACACTGCCAAGACACAAAGCATGTGCTTGCAGGAAATACCAGACGGAGCACAATGCAAATGCTTATTAGATATGGGGTGTGCTTGTGGCAGGCACACAGAGTCAAGTGAAAATGTGGGAAGGAGCACAGTGCATTAAGACTTGCCAGGTGCACATCTGGCACGGTGTATGTTGAGGGCAGGGGCGGCTCCTCCGTTTGAGTGGAGGAGCATCGCCCCACAAAGGAAAGCCCCAGGCCAGAGATGAAAAATAAAATGGTAATAAAGTGTATTTATTACCATTTTATTTTTCAGCAACCGGCACGTCCTGAACTGAGTGAAGCCAATGCTACCAAGTGGCAACAGGGAGCGGTGTGCTTTAAAATGGGTATGTCTCTTTGGCTGACCATCTTGGGACGGCCAGCCAGACATGTGCATTTTAAACTTCTTTAACCTACCGGTCGTAGACAGCTGGGTCAGAGAAAGCGCAGGCCTTCAGTGCTCTTGAGAGCGCCGAGTGGGGCTGCTCCCTTCAATCTTGGCTCTGCTCTCATGCTGGTGAGAGCAGCGCCAGGATTGGTTCGGCGAGTTGGCTGGGTTTCGCGTTGGAGCCTGCCTGGAAGAGAGACGACTGGTGGAGGAGGACGTCGCATCTCAAGGCAAGTGTGTTTCGTTTTATTTTTTTGCCCCCACTGTTCCTGTACCAACGGTTCACACGGAAGGGTTCCTCAGGGTACGAACAGAGAAGGGGTGCTCTCAAAGGCAAGCAAGACCACTAGTGCTTAATTTGTAAAATAAATAAATACATAAATAAATGCAACCCCCAAAGATTTTCCTAGCTGCCAGTGCTGCCACAAAAAAGGATGGGCGAATACCAAGGCTGCCTAGTTTTGATTACACCTACCTACAATTCCACTCTCTATCTTACAGGCACTTTTTCATTCCTGTTTTCTGCCTTTGTTAGTGTTTTCGAATCTTTCTGTACGCCTCCTTTCTCCATTTTTGTCTTGCTCTCTTGATCGGGGCCAAGGTCCAATAAAAAAAAGAAGTCCTGGTCCCCAAAAACGAGTGCAAGTGCAACCATACACTATAATGTTCAGGTCAAACTCATTTTTGTACATTATGCTAGGAGTAGAGAAGTCATGTCAGAAACACAGTAAAACCTGTAATTCTATAACCGAGTTCACAATACTGTTTAAATCATTTCAGTGTTTGTCTTTCTCTGCTCTTGTTTACATGTTGGTCATTCGTCCTGCCTCTTGCTCACCTTCTACCATCATTCCCAGGTGGCTAAGTGTAAAAGTGTTCATAACATACATGCTTCATGGCCTCTTCATACGAATACTCACACTGAAGAGTGGTGGATCTTTGCAGTGAGGGTGGAAGCCTTTCTGTCTACACGATGAAATCTCCTCCATCCCATGGTCAGTCAACTTAAAAAACCCTGTTCTAAAGGGGTAACAAAAATATAGATATCTTAGCAACTTAGTTGGGAAACAATTCTTCTTAAGATCAACACCTGGTTTTGTTGTCACCTTCAAACGCCAAGGCATAAACGTCATGGCCTTCTCATCAAGCACAACAGCACCTGCACCCATACAATCTCGGTAACTTTTCTTCTATTTCCTAGGCAAAGTATATATATAACCCATTAATCACATCTATGCACCCAGCAAAGCTGGCTCTGCCACAAATACATTTCAAGTACAGCGAGACAACCCTCATTTCAGTCAGATACAGCCAGGATCTTACCTCGCCTCATCTAGCAGCAGTTAGCGCTTCATTTTCGTCATATTCTCAGGATATATTTTTCTTTCATTTTACCAGGGACAGCCAGATTAAACTTCCATCTCCATTGTTGGAAGTATATACATTGTCACGCTTAGAAAATTCCTTGTCTGCCAATGGGGAAACTATGTTAAACCCCAGTCCCTGACCATAATTTTCAACAAGCTCCTTTTCTCTCCTTCTGTCAGAGTTTTTTTTAATGGAATTATAAAGCAGAGCTGCCATGTAGATTTTTTCTTAACTGCCCAATTTGTTTCCCCTCTAGTTTATTTGGACAGCTGCAAGCTCAGTGAATGTTGTCGACCTTTGTTGTGGAGCATCTCCCTTTCAAAATCTAGCTCTGTAGAAACAGGTAAACACAAAGCGTACACCAGCTATAGCTATAGTGGTTATTGCCCCTCTTAACAGGCTTAGGTGTGACTGGTGGTGGCAGGAAGTCTGCTTCAAGTGTAGGGCCTTTTTTACCTACAGTTTTGTGTGAAACTGCTATTTTGCCTTCCATCTCAGAAGGTCAATTCATTTCCTCGTGACTGGTGTTCTGTGCTCCCAAGTGTCAGCATGTGAGTTAGAGTGTGGAAAGTGCTTGCTGACTGTCCTTTACCCACAGTAGACAGGACAGTCTGAATGTCCCCAGCTCTGAACTCCTTCTTGAAACTGCTGAGACCTGCTGGTCAGAATGAGGTTCCTACTTTATCTTCTATTGTTCAGAATGTCTACTCCAACTCAGTGAAGCCCCACCTCCTTATTCTAGCAACAGTGGCCCTCAGGCTGAACCAGTCTGAGCCCATAATCCAGTTCAAAATAGCCTAGATCATCAAAAGCACCAGGATTAAGCAATAGAAAAAGTTAAAAGGGACAAAACACCTTTCTCCCTGACAGTGAACTTCAAATGTTGAACAAAGTAAAACTTTGATTTGCTTCGGCTTAACCTTTGGGCCTCAAAAGTTGGTTAGGTACTGCCCCGCTTGAGCCAACAACTTGTCCACTCTAGAGTTCGAGGAAAGATTTCACACCAGCACTTGGCAGACATTTGGCAGGTAGAGAAGGTTTGCTGGTTGTTTCCCTTCAATGTATGGATTTCTTGCACACCTTGTTGGAGTGATCAAAATGTGAGAGAAACTGGCCTGCACTTTATGAACAGAAGTTTACCAACAACTACATGAAGTTCTGTACATGGTCTAATTGACTGATGAATCTAAATGAAGGATGAGACATTTCATATATAACATGCCAAATTGTATTTTTTTGTTTTCTACCTCTCCCCTGTTGCCTGAGATCTAATTTACGAACACTCAAGGTGACCAAAATATAGCCGAAAGCTGATTAACATGGCCATGTAGGATAACACTGGCCATACCACTCAATTTTGTTTAAAGACCACACAAATATTTGAAACCTTATCTAGGTTGCAGAATTATGTGCCTTCTGGTTTTTCAAGTGTACATAATTTGAATTGTTCTTTTCACTTACCTGTTGGTATTCTTTGATGTTACAGCAATGGCTGGTCATTGAGTTTATAGAATGCCTTTTACTGTGTCATGCTGTACCAGTGTTTTTAAACCCTAATGTAGGGCTTGACTGCTCAACCTCGCGGATATCAAAAAGTCAAGTGCCCAAAAGATGGATTGTCCACTTGTAGTGCAACTGTATTAGTGGACATTTGCTATCCGTCGTAAGATATCTATTAAAGCCCCTCTGAAGAAAGGAAGGTCCCTTGTCCCAAACGCCACTATGTGCTCCTAAAACCAGCTTGAACAGAATCGGTTCTCAAAACTGGCAACCAGTGAATATTTTTGCATGCAGAGGCACATGATCTCAGGAGCGGATTCCGCATAATGCCCAGAAGAGTGTACTCTGAAGACTTTGCTTCTTGGATACGAGAAAATGTGTCACTTCTAGGTATGAACTATTTACACAGTCAAGCTGTGAAATGACCATCGCCCAACCCTTTTGGGGAAAATTCTGATAACTAAAGATCTTCTTGATTAAGTGTAAGTGGAAAATGAATAAGTCGAAAAAGCTAAAGCTCAAAACTGCAGATGTTTGATCCATCAAAAGACCCAGATTCTTAACTTTAAATGAATGGGGAAGGCAAGTCTCTAATGCGTCTGGACTGGTATCGTTCAGTCAGAAGAAAAGAGGAGCACCAAACACCATCATTTCAGTTTTCAACTTATGAGGGTTGGAGCACATCTACATCTCTAATCCAAACAAACATAAGCCAAAAGCACTTCTATCTTCCAGAGTAGCTGGAATAACTTTCACAATCAGCTGAGAACCATCTTCATGATTGTAAAAAGGATATTCCAAGATTTTAGCAAACTCATTAGGGAGCATACAGATGTTAAACAGAAGAAAAAATAACACATTCTGTGGAACAGTACACCTCAGGACCCACTCTAAGTACAGGTCTTAAGTAAAATTGCTTGTGCGTGTTTCACAAACAAGACTCAAACCAAGTAAATGCAGAGTCTTTACCTCCACTATCAGCCAACATCTAGATTAGAATGTTGTTGTTGACGGTCTCAACATTCGCAGACAGGTCCAAGACGATCTTGACTAGACATCAGAGTATGAAGATCATTGAGAATGACTGCGGTGACCGAATCAGAGCCATAAAGTGCCCTGAAAACGGTTTGGTAATTATTAAAGATCTTGTTATCCACGATAAAACTCAAATTGAGCTTTTACATTTTGTTTGGGACTTTAGTCAGCTAAAGGAGGTTGGAAATAGGACTACGCTTTGAAAATTAGCTGGATCAATCTCTCATTTCCTTTTTAGCAAAGGGGTCACTACAGCCTCTTTCAGAGTACGGGTGGGTCAACCCTACATTTATATAACATTCTATTCTGGGAACTAAACTATGTATATATGTGGATTAAAAAGTACTTATAGTTTCTGTAACTTCTTACAGTGAAACTCACAGGTGTGACTGTCAAGTCTACAATGCATGAATTAATAAACCATATTCTTTATGGTTTATAAATACTTAGTCTGAAAATCAGACTATCATCTCTCAGGATGAGACAATATGCCTGACACCCGTATAGCTTTTATGCTTTTTATGCTTGTGAACCTACATTAAATGTCCGTCATAGAGTCTTTGTTAAAGTCCAAAAGGGACTCAGACACAGATTCCAAAGATCAAACGAGAAAACTTTAATTCAGCAGCATCCATTCTTCTATAAAGATAATACTTTACCTATGTGAGTGGTAACAGAGACTACATTAGGACTCCCCCCAACACTATTTTTGCATCAATATTAAAGGAAACCATAAGACTTTACCTCACTTAACAGAAACATGGGTGTAACATTTTCAGAGAACACCTTATAGCTGAGTAAAGAGAAATGTCAGTATAATCGTTGCCGTTTTTTAAACCTATCACGTATACATATAAGATGTAATGTCTAATTTAATTACTTTGACAATTTAAGAGTTATGAAAAATAAATTAACAGAAAGAGCTAACCTGTGCAAGATTACAACAGCTAGCTACATTGATGAATAGGATTGTTTTGATTCAAAATGCAAGTCGCATAAAAATATTTATCATATTCTCACTAAAAAGAGTATTTATAATCAGATCATATGCATGCCCTCCCTGGACCAGAAACAAACATTCTAGGAACGGTTTCGGGGTATCACCCCTTATCAGCCAGGCTAACTTGACTTCAGTGGCACAGCGAGAAAGGGGCCCACGTCCAGGCGAACCCATCCCACTTAGGGCGAAAAATGCTGCTTCAACAAATGATGGATGGAATGCTGAATAAATCAAACATTCACCCCAGTTAAGAGATCTGGGTTGAATCCATTGTTCTTTTGCTCACTACGCCACCCCAGTTTCGACCTAGCCAGGATGCTTGTTTCCGGTCCAGGGAGGACCCGGCTTGGCAGTTCGGGCTGGACTGTTCCCATGAAGAGCCAGGTCAAGGCTGATTTGCATATAGCTGCGTCCAAAATGGGGTAGTGTATTGAGCAACAGAACAATGGATTTAACCCAGATCTCTTGACTAGGGGATGAATGTTTGATTTATTCAGCATTCCGTCCATAACTTGTTGGCCCAACACTTCATGGCAATTAAAACATCTTAGTTCCACTCTGAGAAGAAACAAAAATCAGACTAAATTCGAAATAATGTCAACCTGAAGGCCTGGAAGAACTTGCCAGATAATTTGACATTATTCCAATGAGTAACCAATACAAGCAGTAGCCTAGTATGTCAGACAACAGGTATCTGGAATATCTGTACTTACTCTTGGTACTTTGGGGAACAGACAATAGCAACTGACTCAGCCAGCATCATCTGGTATGAGCAGTGGGTGTGCAGATCCACACTGGAGAGAAATGCTGTTTGCGTCGGATGTGTCTAAGTAAGGATAAAACAAAATGAGATGATGTAAAAAAGCAGTGCAAGAGGTTCAATTCAACTGCATGTAAATGTCTGTGGTGTGGTCTCAATTTGTCAGGTGCTAGCAGCTCGTACAAAGGTTCTTTTTTTTACTTTACCTTCAGGTAAGTTTAGTTTTGCTTTACCCCCTTACCAAATGCAGGACTTCCTGAATAACTAAATATGCTGGATGAGGTACTTTCATATTACAGGCGCTAACTGCATATCTCTAGTCTAGGAGAGTTGTTCACACCAGGCACGAGAAAGCTTGAGATTTCTGTCTTTGCCAAATGTAAAAGTAAATGCCAGCATTTGTAAAGCACACAGCTACCTCCAACGGAGGTGTCCTGGCGCTGGGGACCGTTGGGAAGATTAAGAAAGCTATTGCCCAGAGACACATGGTGCTGGGTTAACCTGCCGCCGGAGCCAGAGATCGAACCGTGAATCCTGTGGTCCGGAGTCAGGCACCCTGGCCGCTGCGCCATACCTCTTCCATGGCAAGGCAATTTCCAAGGCAAGGCAATTTCAAATCAAAATCAGGAGAAGCTGTTTTCCAAGAAGGAGCTAAGTACAAGCTCCTAATGTTTCTGTTTATGCACTTGATCTTATACATGAGAATGACACGTTAGTCTGTTATTTGAATATTATCTGGTGAATACTAACAGAGAAAAGATTTCTTAAAAAACGACGCAGCTCCTCACCCACACTCGGTAGCACGCTTCATTATAGGGGTTTAATAGTGCAAGGGGGGCTGATTCAGAGCTCTTGTAGTCTCTTCTTTATGTTCTCTTGTATGAGACTTAAATGTCTGTTGTTCAGGGTCTTTTGTACTGGTTAAATTGTATGAAGCAGGTGTGCTATTAACTTTATTCTTCCCAGTTAGCGCGTCCCTTGCAAGATTAGGTATCCTAGCAAATACCCAGTGTGGGAGGGATGGGCAGAAAAAGAATTGAGGAGGCTTAATGTGCTTCTCAATCTTGGCATACTTTATTTGGGGGATGGGGTAGATAGATTAAGTTTGTCACTTAAAGTCTTGGTTTTCTTCCTTTAGGTTACGCCTTCTCTTCTTTTCTTCTAGGGTTATCTTCTTCCAGGAGGGTGTCTCCAGGAGTCTCGGGAAGAGAAGAAAGTTTCGGTAAGTATCTCAGGTTTTAAGATAACTGGGTTAGTATAGTATCCTTAACCACATCTGGAGTGAGGGAAAGGGGAAATACCCAAGCTATAAAGAAGTGAGGGGGTCTTATAGTGGGGAGACTAACTATTAGCATAGAGGCTCCTATATTTTCCTCGTTGCCCTCTTTCGCTCTCCTTTCCCCTTTCAAGTGAGTTGGAGGCACATAATAGAAGTGAAGGGAAAAAGATTTTTTTTTTTTTTAAACGGGAGATAAGAAGTGAATAAAATAATGACCAGTCTTTTCATTGTGTTTTATCCCCTACTCTTTATTGGGCACAGATTACCTATCTTTGTTATCCGTCCCAATGAATGAACGATCCTTGTCCTAGTAGTTAAGGGTGGAAACCTACAGCTAAAGGAGCGCTAGTATGTTTCCCACACAACAACCCAAAATAACAAAACCGAAAAGAGAAATAATGTCTTTTAACCCCTTGGGTGCGGCGGTAATTCCGCCGCGGCCCTGGGGGGTTGTGGGGGCGCGCGGCGCCGCCATGCTCGTGACGGAACCACTCCGTCACGAGCCACAAGCGCGCTGTGCTTGTGACGGAGTGGTTCCGTGACGGCCCCGCCCGCTCAATAGAACGCTCAGCGCAGGCGCGGAATTGATGCCGCGCAGCGGCGGCGGCCGGGCCGTGACGGAACCACTCCGTCATTAGCACAGTGCGTCCGTGGCTGGTGACGGAGTGGTTCCGTCACCAGCACGCAAAGGGTTAAGAGCGTCACTCGGCACTTCTTGCCGTAATTTCATTGTGGCCTTTATTCAGGCCCACTCTCACCCTGACCCTCCCTTAGACTCCCTCCCTCCCCGTCCGGTGAACGTACCGCAAATCCTGCAACTCTCCTGAGTTGCAGCAGCGTGTAGTCATCACCCTGCAGGCGTCCTCCACCCCTCACTCCAGTCCTCTGTCGCTTCCGCATCATCCTCCGTCCCTCCTAGCCAGGCTTCTTCAGTCGACCTCTCTTCACCAACCCATGGCATCCTTCTCGGGAAGTTCTCTGCGGCCTCTTTCAACGTTTCCCATCTTCTCTCTTCGTCTTCGGGTACGCGCTCTTCCGGGTGGTGACGTCCTTTTCTTCTCTGTTGGGTGCTCCTGGTTGGTCCTTTGATCAGGTGGGCCCACCTCCTTTCTGTACAGGAGAGTCTGTTGGGAGAAGTCTAACTCTTAGTTTTTCTGTTTTCCAGGGACGGTGTTGTCGGCGCTCCGGACTGCAGCAGGAGGACTGTGGTGATAAAGGTAAGTAAAGGCGTTCCATTGGTAGTGTAACCCGCTCTTCCTCTCACCGAGTTTCTCTGATTTTTAGAGAGAGAGTGCTATCTCATGTGGATGAGGAGTTTGCGCCTTTAAGAAATGCTTTCTCTGTTAGTATTCAATGGTTACTATCTAGATTGGTTGGTCTGGAGACCAACGTACCATTTTCCCACACAAGATAAAGTGCATAAACAGGAACATTAGAAGCTAATATATAGGGTGTTGGTACTGGGTAGAGGCTCTTTAATATTGTCGCAGGGATCCTGTTCTCACACAGAACTGTGCATAGAGACTTGGAACCTCAGTGAAATAGGGTGTACCAAAACTCACCTTAGTACCCAAAATCCCCTACCAGACTAGCAACAGTGTCTCATTGGTTTTTACACACTCCCAATGTTTAGACAAACCAGAAAATAGACTAAGAACACCTCAGGTAACATGGAACACATGAACACTCTTTCGTTATACCAGCATATCAATCCAGAACGAGGAGTAAATGAATACACGTGCACATTTGAAATGTTTATTTTCTAATGCAGTGTTCTCAAGCGCAGTATCTTAGCTAATACAAGCAAACATATTATAAGAAACAAAGTAATCAGAATAGTTACTAGTCCATAGACTACAAAGGAAGAAAGCATGTTAAAATGCTAGAGGGAAGAAGGCTAAATTGCACCAAAATCTTACCCTTCCTTGCTAGTATATTATTTTATATCTAAGAAGGTCTCTTTGGGTTTTAGCAGGGCGGCCCCATACCTCTGATCCTAGTGGAAAGGGATCACATCATCTTCCACCAGCTCTCTGCATGCGAAGCATCATCAAGTGTGTGTGTGTGTGTGTGTGCTCTGTGCAGTGCAATATCAAACACGCCTAAAGCCAGAATTGGCCGCAGCTGCATGTATGTTATGTCTAGAACGTGCGAAGATCAGACCTCACAACAACCACTGTGTTGAAATAACCTTGAAGGCCTCGGCACTCACTGTACAGACATAGCTTACCAAGCAATGCTGATACAATAGCAAAACATAATTCTCGTGTGAAGCAAAATATTCTACTAGGCTCAAAGCTCTATTAACAATATGTGCCGTGTGCAGAAGCAGCAGAAAGGTAAAATGGCGTTTAAACTCCTAATAAGCTCATGCTAACTTATCACAGTGTGAAGGCAAAGCATATCTATATGACAATATCTTTTATCTCCCCCTTGTTACCGCAGGACTATTTCAACGTCTGTCAAATCATGATGAAATCCCAAAAGTAAATGTCACCTGTATTGTTATCCTAACAAATTTGAAAGCCCATTTCAATCGCGTTCCCGGTAGGCACACCTCCAGACTGATTAACCATGAAAGGCAGCACAATTGCTAATATGACATCGACAGAGGAGTAAGTATGAATGAGCTTCAATGCTTCTCTTAATATAAAGTCTAAGATAGGGCACACTCATGCACCTCTGTTACAATATAATCCTAATAAAGCAATTAGACTAAAATAGGATCAGGTAGACCCATCAAAATTTGAGCAAGATATCATCTTAAGAAATTATAATTTAATAGATGGTGCCTGAGGCTGGACTCTACCTCGGTTGAAATGGTCCGGGATTTTGAGCTGCTCTGTACCAACATTGCTCAGAAGTTGGTTAGGAACATCCCTCAAAAGCAATCCAGAGAGGCATGCTGGTTCAAAACTGAATGATCTAAAGCTCATAAGGAACTAAAGGCACTCCTTGTGACAGAGAGCTAATCAAAATCACGAGGAGTAAATAAAAAATGGTAACAGAATGCAGGAAGATGGTATTGGGGAGGATGGTGCGGGAGGACTTGGAAAGAGCAGGATCTCTTAAAGATCTGCAAAAAAAATGGGGAAATTAATAATCGCCCAATGTTCACCAAAGATGCGAGACAGATGGACTCATTGGTCATGGGTGAAGCATGGGAAGCCCATTTTGACAGTATCTTTAACTCTTCACATAAGAAGTTAGTGGAGGATTCACGGGAAATACCCTGTGATCTAACTGTAGCCACACAACTTAGTTTGTCCATCACAGTCCAAAAGGTAGAGGTCGCTTTCGCTCAGGGCATCTGTTTGAAAGCCCCAGGCCCAGATGAGGTGCCCTCAATCTTTTAAAGAGAAACCCCAATTTGTGGGCACCACTTTTAACAAATATTTTTAAAGCAGCTATTATTGGTCCTTTGCCTGGGTCATGGAAAGAGGCGACTGTGGTCCTGATTTTTAAAAATGGTGATAGAAGTAATCCAGCTTGTTATAGGCCTATATCACTGATTGATGCAACAGCAAAGGTATTGGGTAGGGCCTTCTTGCACGTTTGGAAGAGTGGGAATTCACCACACGTGTCTTGTCAAATACACAATATGGTTTTAGGAGGGGGCTGGGTATGACTGAACAATGTCTTAACTTGTCCCTTATTGTCAGTAAGCATGTGAGGTCCTTTGATACTGTCAATCGGGACAAATTGAGGGCTATGAGAAGACATTAGAGTAGAAAATCACTACTAACTCTTCTGCGTAGGCTTCATACAAACACAACGGTCACCCTAAGATTTGGCAGTAAGGGGGAACAACCCACCCAATTATCTCTTCAGAGGGGGTCCATAAAAAATGTAATTTAGCCCCGTTCCTGTTTTTAATTTATACAAATGGGCTGGAGTCTTTTTTATTAAAGTAGGAAGCCTTACTTCCCCAAAATTGGTAATAAATCTGTTCCCCTGCTTTCATACGCCGACAATACAGTATTATTGGCAAGGACAGCCAAGAGCTTGCAAAAATCCCTTCATGCTTTTACTGATTTTATGGCATCCCTTGATTTAAAAGTTAATTTTATTATATCGTACATAATGGTGTGTGGCCCAAAGACCACATAAACCGAAAACATTTATTGTTCAGGGAAAGAAGATAGAAAAAGTTAATAATTTCTCGTATCTGGGTAATTTATTCAATAATCAGATGAATTGGGAACAACTTTTAATGGCTAGAGCACAGCAGACTAGCAGAGCTGTGGATGGTATGTTTCGGTTTGCTTGTTAATTGGGGCATAAACCGGTGAAGGAATTATTAACTCTTTACAGAGCTAAATGCATTTCTATTGCCACATATGGGGCCGGGGTTGGAGGTACAATAGAAGCCAACAACTCCAACTAGTAGATAATAAATGTATTAAAGACTACTGATAGTACCAAAAAGTGCCACCACTTTAGTTTGCCATACTGAACTGGGTCAAGAGTTCATAGAAGATCATCTTGGCTGTGGCCCTTTGTACTTATGGGCCACGATTTGGCTCTCAGAAGACCTAGAGTTTTTAAGAGATGTTAGTAAGGATTCCCTTAATACATATAATGCTCTAAAGATTCCCTGGCTTTGCTTTGTGAGGGAAAAGTTCAAGAGATAGGTCTAGGATACTTCTTTGAAAATCCTGAAAGAATCCCTCCAAATGTGAAGGCCATTATTAAAGAGGTGTTTTTTACCCGGGGCAATACGCGTAGCAGTGAGAATCAAATTTCTGCTTCCATTATTAAGGAATATTTGTCCTTGTTCATATAATGATGGTTTTATTTACTTGCAGACATTGGCCTCCTCCGATATGTGCATCACCGTAGTAAACTTTATTAGGGGCTCTATTGTGATTAGAAAGCGTTATGAGTAATATTGGTGTAGGATTATCAGGGTATGACTTCGTTTTTTAAGGAAGCTATATGATGTTTTTAATTGCCTTTATGTTTTAAAAATTGTAAATATTGTTATTGTGAAACTTTTACAGTTCTCTGAACCGAAATAAACTTATTTGTGACTTGAATTGAATGAGCTTCGCTTCTGAGCCAAAGTGACACAGAAAAACACAGACACAAAGTACCAACAGCCAGATGTACAAATATTAAGAACAGCGAGTTCCAAATAGAGATTTTTATTGAATGCCTATTTGGTAATCACTATTCCTAATGTAATAAATTAAGTTTAAAAATAGCGTTTCCCAGTGGGTCACAAATCAACCTATCTTATGAATATTCATTAGGAATGATAGCCATCTCAGGAATGGTGGCCTGCTGTGATCCGCAGACCTCCATGCCTGTGGTTGCTTGCAACTAAAGCAGCCTTTTTTTCTTAGAAACGCATTCCCATTTTCCTTAATAAAAAAACCCAGAATGTGTTTCAAAAGAAAAAAGTTAAACATTTTAAGTTGAATTTTCAAAGAGTAGGCAGTGGTCTGTGGGACGTCTGCCTGCTTTTATCTTAAAGATATATATTTTTTAACATTCTCATTTGCGAATGGTTAACACAACCTTCGGTAGTTAGTTAAAAATGTTTTGTTTTACAACCGTAAAGCACCTAATATATGCTACTGTGAATTGGTATTTGGAAGGGATTCCATAAACTTGCCCCCTCCAAATACAAATTCGCAAACTGAAACTGCGATTCTGCAGAATAGAGGTTTGCTGTAACTACACAGTCTCAAAAATGTTTTCTACGTCAGGCCCCAAGAGTAGAGGGGGGACAATATTAAGAAAATGAAAGAAGTACATAAGCAAAAAACAAGCCAAAATCATTGCAGTAGAGCACGTACTCTGTTCAGTGAAGCAGAAGAAAGATGAAAATAAACAGATCTTACTGTCTTTATCTGGTATTGATGTATGTACATCTATGATATTTTGAGAATGAAACATGAATGTTTAGGAAGGATTCAGATAAAAAGAATTTCTTAAATGAACATGCTAAAAGCACCTGGGACCTAGTGGAAGCAGACTGGACTCCTGCACTACTTCCAATGGGAGTGAGTATAAATGTCCTCAGTGAGTTAATGTACATGCTTCTGAGGTGTGTGTGTTAACTATAAGTGACCTATTGATAGAAGAACGACCCCAATGAGCATGAATCCACTTTATTAAAGACTATGTACAGTAAAAATATATGCAATGAACACCACAAAACAATTCAGTTAATGTTTTGTGCTAGGTCAATAGGAGGTTTGGCCGAAATGTACATTACACCGGCGTAATTCATGTAATTTCATGTTATGCTTGTCACATGAAATTCCCCAAATTAAGACATTACAATACTCCATGTCATTTTGTGCCGTTGGTGGTAAACATTTACTCCAAATAGAGCAATTCCACTACCACACAAGAACAACAGTTGTTGTTCGCATGGCTTTTGTTAAAAAGCTTCTTCGGACCAAGAAACGACAAAGGGATGGATTTCCTGCTAAAATATAGCACGCAATGACGGATTCGCATTATGTGCAATTACATGCAATTTCACGTAATTTTGCTTCCATTTTGCGTAATTAAGTGACAGCAAATTATTCAAACTAAGCACACCGTTAGTAAATAGATGCCCAAAAATGAGACCACATATACTCTGTAGAAAACAAAGCCCTTGAATCCGAGATCAAATTCTCACAATAAACAATAAAATTTACTGATTTTAGTACAACAGCTCCAAAACAATCATTCTTAGGCTGCACAGAACTTGCCCCTTATTAAATATACCAATGCATTTGTGGGAGATAAAGTTTTTGTTATTCATTCAAGAAAAATAGTAGCATTAAAGCCAAGATCTTTTGGTTCAAATGGTGATCAACTAGTGTTGTGTTCCCTTACTTGAATCTTACTGAATTTGAATGTAGGTATGTATGCGATTGCTAGGAGGAATAAAGGGATTCTTGCGAGTGGAGGCAGTTAGAGTGCTTTACTTCACATATATATATATATAGATATAGAAGTCCTTTGAACTTTTCTATTATCTTTACTAGGCTAAGGCAATCAACTAACCGCAAGTAGCTTCTTAGTCAATCCACATTATAGAGTGTTTCAGGCGGGAGCAGTTTCTTTGCTCAAGATCTATTGACACACCTGCCTGGAGTGAAACCATCATTAGCGCAGTAGGGGCTCTGGTAACAGCACATAGGGATATGAGGGGCTGACTGCACCCCAATTATGGCACGTTTTTACCACCAAAGTATGTAAGAGGGGGCCCAGAATTCTCGCTTGCATTAGGGCCCCAGCACCCTTCTGCAGATCTGATACAGGCAAATATGGATTTTGCAGTTTTAGTTGCTACAACCCTGACACAGGCATACATTCATACAGCGGACTTCTTACGTGAATCCAACCGAGAGTGATTAAACTGTGCTGGTCCTGGATCAAAAACAGCTCCTCCTCGTTTTCGGTGTTGCAGAAGTCTGGACCACCTGACTGCTTTGGCACAATCACATGAGTGATGGTGAACTCGTTCCTCATCTGGAAGACAGTGGGCAGCAAGTGTAAGTACACCTTACGTTGTTGTAGGCTTCCTGTTATAGCGATGTTAAAGTAAGCTGAACTTAGCAGCAGATTAGAAGGGACGATGTTTACTGGGCCATAGTTTACACAGCGTTTTCGGGGATCAAAAAGAGAGGTAGAGAGATATAAACAAACATATGACCCCTAGCACCCAGAGTAGAGACATTCCCCTTCAGAGAAGCATCATGCACGTGGTACAAGTTAACAAAAGGTTAAAAGTGCAGTGTAGCAACACACAAATGCCTAGGGCACAAGACAACACATTTGACCGATAAAAAGAAATCATACAAAAATGTGCCAGGGCCACTCAACTGAGTCTCTGGCGTCCTGGGAGTGGTGCAGCTTACACTGGTTTGGTTTCCTTAATTATGGAGAAATCTCTCTTTTGCAGTGAGTTTACTCTTTTGACCAATAAGGTGGTCTTTTACTTGTGAGACCAACGAATGATGCATCTTGTGAAGAGCTCCCACTCTGCCTCAAATAAAAATCATCGTCATCGCCTAACATGTGCTTATAAGATGATAATTGGGTTAGGCCCAACAGGTAACTTTGGGCCCAGCCCTCCTGTGGGGCTTTCCAGAAGCCGAGCCTGACATGGAGTCTTCCAATTTCTCCAATAAACCAGTTCACTTTTGGCTCAATAAATATTGCCACTGTCTTAAAATGAATCTATGAAATAGGAAGTGCCTCAGCCCATCAGGACAAGTGGGGGGCTCGAGGGTTATATAACAGATTGGGGTTCCAGTGAAGGGCAATCCCGGTCTCAACTGAGGTGTGAGATGTCGCTCAGTTACAGCCTGCCAGAGTATCAACAACAAACAAAGATAATGTACCAGTTTACCGCACAGGATCCCACACGTCTCAACTCCTTTCGATGTATTGAGTTCCGCCAGATGCAGGAATTTGATACAGAGATCTCGTGGAACACTCAAGTGTCTAAGGCCGTCACTCATACCATCTTGAGCGAGGTGAAAGAAAAAAAAGAAAAAGAAAGTAGAGAGAGAACATAAGCCAAGCTTTGGACACACATTTATAGACACATGAGCTTATCTCACCTAATATACACTACTAAAAATCCATTTTCACTCTTCTTAAAAGTTCATCCTCACTCACCTCCAGATCAGGCACTGTCTCCCAAAAATGAAGAACATAAACTCATTGAGAGATCTCAGTTGGACATTTTGTAATCAATCGGTTCTGTTTCTCCTGCTGTTAATAAGGTGTTTTCAACTGGAAATGTCCTTTAGGACTAAGCCAGAATCACACTGTGCCTTCACAGAGCCAGCAACAGAACAGATGCATCTTTAGCACACAATCGTCTGCACGCAACTCATTACAAAGACTTGCTTTAGGGGGGGAACAATGGTGGAGTTGTGTTGGAATTAAAGTTCAACACCTTCCCTACTGTTGCGCAGTCTGGAGTTGGAATAGTAAATTAAACTATTTCAATATCCAGCACCCCCGGCGTTAAAACTACTTGCATGCAGAACAAATGCATGCTAAAAACTCATTCGTTCAAATGACAGTGTTCCTAAGGCATGCGTGAAAAACGCATGCAGAATTCCGTCATACATTTGTTTTTAACAGAGGCTGCTCAGTAAACTACTTAAAACGCAAAAACGACATTCTGATAGTTAGCATAGTTTGTTAAAATGGCTCAGCAGGGACTATGTATTATTACCACCACTCAAATCTAAATAAAGTTGTCATATTTAAACTGTGGTAAGCTATTTTTGAGGTCACCTTTTGGGATACCTCTAGTTGGAACGTACAATATCAACAGGTAATGGGCAAAAAGAAAAAAGCTATTGCAGTGCATATTTAAATTGTGGTAAGCTATTTTTTAGATCAATTTTCTGGCTAACTCTAGTTGAAATGTATAAGTTCAACTGGAAATGGGCAAAAAAGAAACAAACAACCCATTGCAGTGGATTTTGTTTTTACTGGCTCACAATATGCCACACAGGGAAAACAATATACATTTCAACAGCTCTTTGAAAAGGCAATGCCTATCATGCAATTCCAGGCTATACCAACATTCACAAAGTCAATATGTCTCACCCATGTTATTGGCTTTGCAAATGCTTGTTGCTGATTAAGGCGAAGGAAACTGTGCAGGGGCATATGGAAAACAGGGAGGCCGTGATAGGGAACAGCTGCAACTGTTGCAGTGCTGAAATATATATATACATTTTGTAAAGTGTTCCCCCAGGTAAACGGTGGAAGGGTACAACTCTTTCAATCAGAAGGCTTCGAGAACTAATTTCTCCTTGGTGGCACAAACAAAAGAATAGGGAGAAAAGTCACCAAGTACAGGAGAGAGAACTGAGACAGATAACCATGCCATCAAATCATAGACAAGGGGGTGACTCAAAGCCCACTCTAAATATATCTTCTGTGCTGGAAACATATAAACTGTCTACAAAACAGCAAAAGCTGACAATATCTGAAGACCCGAAAATGAGTAATGTTCACAATCACAGTTTTTATTTGTTGTTAAGATCCTCATCTCTCGGAGAGAAGAAGGCACTGTTGGCCAAAGTGGTCTGTTGAAAGTCTTCATTTGGCAATATAAAGGAAAGTCGTTTTCTTATTGAAGTGCAAAAAAAGGTTTCTTGGTCAAACCAGGAAGTGCTTTGAAACAACAGGCTAAACTCTAGTGATTTACATAAATATAGATATAAAAGTCCTTCGAATTTTCTGTTATCTTTACTTTGCTAAGGTAATCAACTAATCGCGGCGGTTTCTTAGTCAATCCACATTATAGTGTTTCAGGCGGGAGTAGTTTCTTTGCTCAAGAACTATATACACACAGGCCTGGAGTGAAACCATCATTAGCGCAGCAGGGGCTCTGTTACCTGCACACTGACTGCACCCCAATTATGGCAGGCTTTTACCACCAAAGTATGTAAGAGGGGGCCCAGAATTCTCGTTTGCATTAGGGCCCCAGCACCCTTCTGCAGAACTGATCTAGGCAAATATGGATTTTGCAGTTTTAGTTGCTACAACACTGACACAAGCATACATTCATACTGCAGACTTCTTACGTGAATCCAACCGAGAGTGATTAAACTGTGCTGGTCCTGGATCAAAAACAGCTCCTCCTCTTTATCGTCAGTACCAAACTAGAGTCCCACTACATTTACATTCTCCTTCCCTTAACTATGCTCTATAATTACTGGCAGCATCTAAAGGCCATCCTTTAGAATTGGTGACTTACCTTTACCTTGCATGTGCTTGTGGGTTAGCCTTACAGTCCTTATGGAACCTATAGAGTTATCCATGTTACCCTTCAGATTCCCTATGCTCAGTATTTCTACTAAGACAAACAGACTAGCCTTTACATTTATAATGCTCAGTACTCAAATTCAGTGCTTGTGATTGACTTACTGCTCTCACTGTTGGAAATGCTTCCAGGTTTCAAAGATCGGTCCACAGGTGGAGGTGCTGGGGGAGCACTTGGCAGAGGTTGTACTGGTTGGGAAGTTGGACTGGGAGATGGAGTTACAATGGGGGGTTCCTTTACCCCTGGTATGAGTGGGCCTCCAACTGGCTCAACTCCTGAAGCTGGCTTCCCAAACTCCTCCAGAATCCTCAGACGTTCTTGTTCCAACTCCTTACGCCGCATCATATCCTCAAAGGCCATAATCTGAGCATGTTCGATTTGCTGCTGCTTCATCTGTGCCACCCGATGCCGCTCTTCCTCCAGCTGCTGCTGCAGCACCAGCTGACGGGCCAGCTCCTCATCTTCTTGCTTCTACACCAAGAAACAAATATCAGATGTGTCAACAGTGAAGTGAAATGCCTATGGCACACACATAACTTTGATCCAATGTTCAAACACTGCCGATACAGCCAGAAACTAGAAATTATACCCTTCAACATTCATCAGGCACTTGTTTTCAAAAGTACTAAAATGGGTTAAAGAATGCAGACAAAGCACAGGATTCTTTCTCCAGAATGTGCTGCAACACTGGAGCAGTAGATGGAAAAACATTACAATATTACAGCAATCCGATTCACTAAGCAAACTCAACAGGGTGGATTTTGCTTTTAAGTAAAAATGACAATGTTAAGTTCATGTCATTATTAATTGCACTCCAGACAGTTATGGATAATTTAAATATTTCAATAAGACTTCAAATACCCAGGTAAATGTATTGTTCTGGAATTAGCTGTCATCTCGCAAGACATGTTATTAAACTCAATTCTAATTGCATTCACCATGCAAAACTAGGGAAGCCACGGAGCCGTTTTAGAAACGCTCCCCTCCAATAATAAAAAATGAATATGCCTGTTTGTGAACCTCCGCGAGCGACGTCAACCCCTGAAGATAGCCCATGAGTAGAAACGGGGCCTCGAGATCAGTTTATAATAAAACCCAAATGTAATAGTATGGGAAAGGCATTGTGGGAATGGTGTCACCTGTCAGGTAACACGAACCTGTATCAAGGTAAATTGTCATGTACGCAGGGAAACGTGTAATGTACTGAATAATCACAAATGGAGACGATTAATATTTATTGATGTATGTGAATTCATGAAAACGAAATAACAATAAAAAGTTGGAAAAAAAAAATTAATATGCCAATGATAGGCACCCATGAAGTGCAATCTGGACAATTGTTTGTAAGGAACACCAAAGAGTTTGAAAATGACAGGGGCCTCTTCCCTGAAGGAGAGATAATCTGGTTGGTTCGGTGCTTCAGGCTTTACAGGAAATATCAACTCCTTTGTGGCCCTAAAGGATGGGCGAACAAAGCATTAAGCTTCATCAAGCTACTTTCTGGCAGATTCTTCAAGGCTATTCATGTTGCGTAACCCTTTTTCACTAGGTATGAAAGCCAGAGAGAAGCTGATGGAACCAAACTTGTAGTTCCTGTTTGGGTCCCACATTGCTCACAAGCAGTGAGTCACCAATAAGAACTACTAAACCTGTGGGTAAGGTATTACAGAGAAACAAGTCCTTTGCCACAGCTACTGAACATGCCTTCACACTTCCCAGCCAGAGATCATTTGCATTCAAGATATTGAGGGGAAACGGAGAGGGACAGATATGTTGAACTGGATTTCCCCAATTGGCAAGCACTGACTTACCATTAAGTCCCTAGTATATCGTGCCCAGGGTACAAAGGGCATTTAAGGCACAGAGTCCACCCAGAACGGCAGCACTGTTTGTGCCATCCTGAGTGTGACAAAAGACATGACTGAAAGAGCAGTGTTCACATTGCTAGTTCGACTTTGCCATCACCATTAAGGTCATAGTTACCAATTCCCTTAACAATATATGTAAGTCTACCCTAAGGAAGATCTATAGAGCCCTATGGCAGGGAATTGTGTATTGTTAAGCAAGATATATAGATTTATATATGTCTTAGCAGCAAAATCCTTAAAGTTGTCGTTTTTCAGAGGAAAGGTTAGTAAGCCCATTGGTTAACACAGTGTTACCGACTGGCATCCAAGTCTGGCCATCTTCTGAATGGGACTACCTAACTGGGCACTGTAAGGTATCAAATTAATTTTGGCATTGAACCCGACTTGATGCCCAAGTCGAAATTTATGTTACTATTAAAGCTAAGTAACTTTTAGAAGGTTAGCACTCTGTGCCTCAGTTGGTCCAGTGGCTTTGCACAAGCCGTAGCCAACAGACAGCTTTCTACCCGCCTGGAGAGACGTGTGAACAACTCCCAGGCTTAGGAACAAAGGCAGCTGTTGCAGAGTGAGTTGTGACATCCTCATCCAGGAAGGCTACTCTGGGTGTTGGCCCAAAAGGTGAGCTTCAGAGGGGAAGCCGCCTTTGAAGGGCCACCAGTGGCAACACTCCTGAGCAGGCTGCCTGTTGTTCAAGTTGGAGACAGGGCCAGAGAGGGAAAACCCTTCCCCAACCAGATTTCATGTGAGTGTAGCCCTAAGGAAGCCACACCTCTGGGGTGGACTACCAAGCTCCTCACACTGGAGAGAAGGTTCAATCATCTTGACAGTGGCAAGAATATTGCACTCTGGGATTGCCAAATTCCACAAATCACCAGAACATTGTCACTAATGAGGAGGGGACCTACTAGCCCATTGTCTAGTGACCGCATTGTCCCCTGCAACACTTTCCCGGGATATAATGGGCACCCCTAGCACTCTCCAAATCCATTGTGTACTGAGGTTCAAAGAGGACTGCCCTGCTACCCTTGAAACAGCACGAAGACAGGCTGTACCGACGAAAGAACTGCACCTGCTGCACTTTGGGCTAGGGAAGTTTGGACTGTGCCTGTGGCTCCTAGCTAGGGGAAAGTTGATCTCCCTGCCCCAGATCAAAGCTGTGATCCCAAGGAACATTCGGCAGGCCCCCTGGAACAGCATCAGTGACAATAAAGTTGAGGAAGCCCAACCCGGCAAAGCAGTAGCCACTTATGAGGATTTGCCGCTGACCGCCATCGGGCGCTCCTAGAGACAAATTCGAGATAGCCAAAAGTTGCTTCCGAATATGCTGGAGTGCCATCAAAGTCCGGATTCATCAGCCAAGAGGTACACTAACCCCCACCAAGATATTCACTGTGCTTTGTCGCAAGATCAGTAGCCCAGCACAGCTGCACTTTCACTGTCACAAAGAGGATTCCGTGGGACCCCGAATGCGGTCGTCAAAGTTGCCCCACCTCACCTGAGTACTGAGGAATCACCTGCAACTCACCCCTGTTGATCGCACAGCTCCGGGAACATCATTGAGCATCTTTTCTGTCTGGATTTCCAGCATCAGGCAACTCCATTTAAGTCTATGGAGGTCGTTTCCTAAAGGCTGAAAGTGGACTGGAAAAGGTTCTGCTGGCCAGTTCCCCAAACTGTCTTAAACTTTCCAAAAGTTTGCAAAGTTTTTGAGGGCCAATGCTTGTTTGTGGTTGGATTAAAAGTTATTTAATATTTTAAAAATCCATATCTTCGGAATCCTCCCATGGATTTTGATGATCAAGGACTCTGAAAATTCCCCAAAATATGCTCTGCTATTATAAATTAGTCTTATGTCTCTTGTTGCGTGACTTCCTTATTTTGATGTTTGGTACTGTTAAAAGCTTTACACTAAGTTCCTTCGTCTAAGGCTTGCTGCTCAAATCCACGGTTACCCAGGGCTGAGCTTAAGGTTTACAAATTGGCCTGACTGGATCCAATAAATATTTTTGTGAGTGTAGTCCACAACAAGACCCCACAGCCATATCATGTAACACCCCCAGATCTTCACAACAGGTCATGTTCTGATAGTGTGCACCAAATACAGAACAAGTGGTGTACTCATTCTGGGGCATTTAGCACTAAAGAAGGTCAACAGAGAAGCACCAATCAAGATAGAGCATAGTGGCAAAAAACAGCACTATTTGCCGTCATTAACCATCAAGAACAGCGTAGCAATATGTTTTGCAAAGATTGTTATTTCAATTTCCACTAATTTTATTAAAATTCAAGGAATTGAGTGGATGCTACATGTACAAACTGCTTTTCTACAGATACTGAAAAAAATCACTGGACATAGTAAAGGTTTATAATGAGTTTGGTTTACACAAACTCCAACTAGGTTTTCAATATTTGCGCATGAACAGTACTCAGCTTCCTTTTGGCTAGGTGCACACTGTATAAATGCCTTATACATAGCCATTAATTGACTGGTACACACGTTTTAGGATCTCAAAGTACCTTGTGTACCCAAGTATAATTTGCATTCAATCTAAATACCGCGATACTGGTAACTGTTTTCTTTTTACATATACTTTGTTTGCATTTATTGTACATTAGAGCCCTCTTTTCTGTTGAACTTGCTTAATGATTTCTTGTCGATATAAAATGACCAAATGCAAATTAGAGCGCTTGGAGAAGAAGTTGCTCACTAACGCTCAATATGAGACTTTATTTCTGCCTATACAGTCATGCTTTACTATGCCCTGTTAACGACAGCTCAACGATAACATGCTATCGAAATAAAATATACAGTAAGGGATAAATCCCTTTTTTCGTGAAAAAAATTATTGTCTTCATTTAACAAGAGGAAATCTGTAAGGGATTCCAGACTGCAAATTATATTTTCCAAGTTTAAAGCCATTAACTTGCACGAGTTTTCAAATTATCGAAACTTGACAGAGTATTTTAACATTATATGAGGAACCATAACAGATGTTAGAGGATTCTGGAGTTTTAGTACTTCCGAAATTCTTTCTTTTTCTAATTCTTAGTGGTTTCAAAGTAAAATGTCAGCCTGAAGGTCACATCAGTCAGGATCTGCGTGAACCACTTTCTCTAATCAAGTGATGTCTCTCAATTGCCCCTCTGGGTGGTCAATAATTGATCCTGTGCAAGTTCGTCATGGTACATGCATGATGATGTTTTTGTTGTTTATGTTGCTTGTTTTCCAAACCCATTTGCTGGTTGGCAAGTTAGCCTTCATCAGAGGAAGGGGGAGGACTGAAGCAATTTTTGTTTTCACCTCCCCCTCCTCATCTGTTCCTTTTGGCGGCAAAGTTCTGTGCCCTGTTTCCTGTTAGTGCAGATGAGTGACTGTTCTTTTGGTTTGCTGCCCTGATTGTAGTCTGTTGACATGGACACTTTTGCCACATTTTGGGGAGGTTTTTTGATTCCCATTTCTTGCTTCAGCCGTTCAATGTTACAATAGGGCAACTTTAGCTTTCCTATTAATACAATCTTAGGATGTGTTTGGCGGCAGAAAAGGATGGACCCTGTAATTTCACAGACCAGCAGGATGGAGATCTGTTTTGCAGCACTACTGGTTTTACATTAAAGTTGGTAGTGAAGACTTCTCTGCATTGAAGAAGGTATTTCAACATTTTTCACTGCTCAGACACCAAAAGGACCATTCACTCCCAGCATGCTGATGTACATAAGAGCTCCTGTTTAGGCCTCAGTCCTATAGTGACTAATTCAATAGTTGCAGTGGGAAGCAGGCAGGAAACGCTGGACCCTAAGGAACATTTCCAGCTGGAATTCTCCTTTGGCACACAATTATCGTAATACTAGTTCTGAATACAAATAAATCATTCAACTTAGAATCTTTAAAGAACATTGAGGATAGAACAGCAGTCTGGCTTCTCTGCCAATCGGCCCAGAGGTAAGGCCTATGGGTCTCCAGGTAAGCTAAGCATCTCAGGTATGATCAGAGCAGATAACTCTTAAGTTATGATTAATATCAATCAGGCACCTTCTTTGAAACTAACTTAATACGCTAATAATCATATTACTCCTTAGTCTTCGGCTCAACCAATTCCATCTTTGAACTGGGGCAAAAAAGGCTTCTTTTGTTCATTATTTCGTAGGTTATCTTTCATCTATTCTGCCTCTGGTACACATGGCAAAAGTTAATGATCTTAAAATCTTCATTTCAGAACCTGCACATATTTATACTGATGCCTACATGATCCAAGAGCGGAACTGTAATTAATAGTTGTAGGAAAATGACTCTTTTGGACATGGTTAGCCCCCACCTTTTGCCTGGTAAATGATGTTACTTCGACAAACACAACTCACAGAATGACATTTAATGCAGCAGGTTAATCAAGATGTTCACTGGGTATTTCACAATTTAAGAAGGAGCTTCCAGCATGTGTGGGACATACTGCATGACATATGCACGTCGCATGGGCAGTGCCTGTGGTCCATGCTATCTACTGCTACCATGTAATCATAATGTCTCTCTCATTTTTCATTTACAACTGAAAATTCCCAAGAAGTGATACGGTTTATTGTAAGTTATGATCAGTTATAGTAGCACTGCATGTCTTCGGTGCATGCGTAGGAAAGGGCCCCTTTTTGACATGGTCACCTCCACTTTTTGCCTGGTATTTGATGCAATTTTGACTGAAGTACACTGGGTTCCTGCTAACCAGGCCCCCAATGCTAGTGCTCCCTCCCTAAAGCAAGTTAACTACTCAACTGTTCCCTAATTGGCAAGACCTTTAGCACATCTGTAAGTCTGTAGTAAATGGTACCTCTGTTACCAAGGGCATGGGTACTAAAGAGGGCCTCCAAGGGCTGCAGAATGTACAGTGCCATCCTAAGGGACCTACCACCAAACTCATGTAGACTGCCATTGCAAGCTGCGTGAAATGGTGCAAACAAATGAGAAATCATGACATGGCACACACCCTCTGTGCCATGCCAAAGACATTGCATGGGGTACATGTAAATCACTCCTACAGCAGACCATTAAGCCCTAATATATTACATGTGAGAACATATCTGCAAGAATAGATAAGCCCCTGTGCTGTCTAGTTCAATTGCTAGATAGTAGAAGTGAACCGGGAAGCCATCTTATGAATATGTACTGGGCACTGGTCATTGCGAGTTCCCCAGTTACAAGATGGTGTCCCTGAAACCTATTATGTTTGGTATCAAACACCTAGTCTTAATAAATCCATACTGTTGCAGTAGTGTATTTATTAAGATATGTACTGGAGGGCACCTTAGAGGTGCCCCAGGAAACATACTAGCCTCTTAGTGTGCTAGATGATTGGTATTGCCTAGCTTGCCACCACAAACATGTTTCTGGCCGGCTGAAGGTCAGAAACAATGCCTGATCAGCAGGAGGTGTTTACACCTCCTCCAGCTGGATGGCTAGTGAATCTGCTAACCAAGCCTCTGTGTCCTTTGATATGCGAACCCGGCTTCCCCCAGACCTACAAGATACCACCTCCTGCCCAAGGCCCATCTGGCAACAGGACAGACAGGAAATTAGATATGCAAGTCGGCGTGTTGCACCACAACCCTAAGATGGGCTGCCTGATGTGCCCTACAAAGGAACTATTCCACCATCTTGATTTGGTGGAAGTAGGAACTCTGGGACAGGACTCCCTACAGGAAGTGGTCATATAGGGGATATAGTGATTCCAAAGGTAAGTATCCCAATGGCTACAACACTTCACTCCCTTTAACGCCCCTAAATTCAGTATTTAGGTGGCCCCCTGACACCAGGAACTTAGATTCCCCTGACAAAAGAAGAAGGACAAAGAAGAGCCAAAGAAGAAGCAAGAACTGTGGACTGTCTGTGGTCTTTGGCGCCGAACCCAGCCTGCCTGCTCCTGTCATGACAATCGAGACAACCAGACTTGTTCTGCAGCTCTGCATCCTCCAAAAGTCTCAAAAGGCCTCAGCACATTGCCAAGCCGTTTGCCTTTCCCCTGAAGTGTAGGAGCCACTGTAGTGCAACCTGTAGAAACAGACTGCCATGTCCAGTTCACTGATCTACTGACCACTGGGCTCACCGACGCAGCAGCCGCCCAGGAGGAGGTCACTGTGATCCCAGAGATCAGATTCGTCTCCTCGCCAAGTTTGGAGATGCCAGGAGGCCCAGGAGACACCCTGCAACAATACCTAGAGTACCGCACCCCTTGCAGAAACCAAAGCTTATTTGAAGTCCAATCGGGACTCCAACACCACAAAGTCCGCCTAGCCTACGAGGGACATCAGAATAGCAGAGGCCAGCACCGAGAGTGGGCCCAGCTGTCCTGTTTAAATCCCCTTTGAAGGTCTGACAGAAAACCGTGAGTGCCTTTGACGCCCAGGCTCAGCCGACCAAACCCCTCTGCACCCGAGCTCCCCAGCCCGGGTTCATGAACACAGACTGCGCCTCCCTGCTCCCAAGACCCTAGGAACTGAGCCCCCAATTGGGAGCTCCAATACATGTCCCCAAGTCCCTCTCACCAGCCTGTTTCTAGGAATTGCCCTCTTTTTACCTACTGTGTACTGCGCAAGGCTACCAACCTGTCCAGCACCTCTGCACCCAGACTATCCAGGGCAGATGAACCCGAACAGCTAGTGGATCTTGTGACCTTGACCTCCTAGTGCCTAAGTCCTACATGGGAGCCCCAAAATACAATTGCAAGTACCTGTATGAAGTATACGTTTCTTTCTTCATAGGAAAACATTACTGCGAAAAAATGCATTTGTGTGACATTTTTAACTCAAAAAGTACTTACCCAATTACGAAGTTCATAGTGTTAAAAAATATATAAAAATACCAGTTATTTTTCTAAATTGGCCTGGAGTGTGTGCTTCATCTTTCGACTCTGTGTGTTCAACAAATGTTTAACACAACCCTCCAATAAGCCTAAACTGCTCGACCACACTACCACAAGAGAGAGGGATTAATGTAAGCCTGGTAAGCCAATAAGGGCTGTCTGGACTTTCTACATAGCGTACCTCTTTTTTTGGTAAATTATATAAAAAGCCAGTTTCCCACAGCATGCAGTAATGGTATGGACAAAAACCATACTGACCCAATTGGAACTTATTTGTAATGGCTAAAACATGCAGCCCAAGACTATGGCTGTTCGAGACCATTCACGTCTCATAAAACATACACCACGGTTTTTAAAACTTGCCCAATGTTACCATTAATAAAGAATACCTTAACTGGCTGGTGGCCTTGAGACAATTTTAAAATCACTTGTTCTCACTTGATTTTCCCAAACACAAACTTACTCCGCTGTACCTCAGGCATCATAGCACGCCCAGATGCAGTAGGTTTCTCAAGTAGGAACAGTAGGATGAAGGTTCTTTTAAAACCCTTAAGGTTTCCCTAGGGAACATCTCAGGAGTACGTTTACTGTAGTAGCAAGCTAATTTTTATTGTTCAACCAGGTTCGTAAATCGTCACAACTTTTCTGTTGCTTGGCCTTAGACTATTGTCGACATTTCAGGCTATAAGCGGTAGGAGTCCAAGATGGTAAATCACAGTACACCCTCAACTACTCCATTCACTATACCCAGTGGTTGGAGCTCTGACAAAAAAACACTTTAGTTCATTCACCGCTGGTCACTGTCAAGATTTGGATAATAATCTCTTGGTGATTCACCAGGGCCAAACTGGATGCACCACCAAAAAAAATGTAACTACAATAGATAACACCATAGCCCCTACCCACCATTAATCAATGCAAATGGGACAGAATAATTCAAGTAAACTATTATTCAGCAAGTGAAAAATTTCACAGATACCTTCAAAACAACATTAAAAATAAGAAAACTTTATATCTATTTTCAGTGAGTTGGGAAAAACTAAAGTAGCTTTCAGAATGAAAATGGATAACAATTGGTAGCGTGGATACAAAGTTAACTTGACAAACGTGATCTATAACTTCTTTAAAACTGGCAATTTCTTAAGTCTTTACATCTAAGTCAGTGATATTAATTTGATCACTCACTTGTACATAGCTCAATCGCCCTACCTTAACACTGGAGGGGATATGTAACAAGATAAAACCCACTGTCGAACTGCGTAAAGAGAAATCCTCCTGTAAAAAGCTTGAAAGACGCTGGCGCACAACAAACAATCTTAATGATAAGGAAGCATATAGAACTGCTCTCACGAAGTATCATAGAAATATCAAAACTGATCGAAAAATCCATATCATAAATCAAATTGGCAAAGCTGGCCACTCTTCTAAAGTGCTTTTTAAAGTGCTGAAGGACTTTATTGACCCAAGCGCGTGCTCCCCAAAAATACAGGCTTTGCAAGAATTGTGCTACTTGTTAGCTGATTATTTTGATGATGCAATTGATCTAATTTATCAGAACGTGCCCAGTGCGCCCGATCAGATTTTTATGGAACCTAATCTCAAATCTCCTGCCATTAACTGTGCTTGCAGCCTAGGAAAGTTTAATGCGTTCACCCAAGAACTAATTAAAAGTTCTTTGTGAACTGCCAAATCTGGCTCTCCTTTGGGTTTATGTCCTCCCAGAATTCATGCACTACTTTCGAATCAGTAAGCCCCGCCTATATACTCCTTGTTCAATCTATTTATAAACACAGGAAAGATCCCGTCGTGGACAGCTGCGCAGGTTATGCCAATATAAAAGAAGACTAATCTCGCACCCACAAACCTTGCAAACTATCAGCCCATCTCGCTGCTTCCTTTACTAGGCAAACTGCTAGAAGATCAAATTAACAAGCAACTTTCGGACTACTTGGAAAATAACAAGACCTGGGACCCACCTCAATCTGGGTTCCGATACTTTCACAGCACGGAAGCCGCCTTAGTGGGAGTGACAGATTACATAGGTTTAGCTCCTGATGCTGATATACCTGCTACGCTTGTGCTGTTGGATTTATCAGCAGCATTTGACCCAGTGTCCCATACTAGACTGCTACAATGGCTGTATGAAATTGCCATCTGTGGGCAGCCCTACAATGGTTCTCTGATTTTTTTATAAACAGATCCCAAACCATCTAATTGGGCTCTTTCAAATCCTGTACTATGATTATTGACTAGGTTGTGCCCCATGGCTCATGTCTAAGCCCCATGCTTTTTAGCATCTATGTCACCCCCCCCTCGCCAAGATCATCAAAGCTTTCAGCTTTGAAATTCTGTCCTAAGCTGATGACACAGTTGGTCATCACTTTCAACAAAGTCCTGAATAAGGCAAAAAAAAAACGCTTTGCGACAGGAATGAAAGGAATTGTCGATTGGATGTCTACCACCTGTCTTTAACTGAATGTGGGAAAAACTGAGATTATTCTGTTTGACAGAGCCCAACAGCTTTGGTCAGCCGACTGGTGGCCTGAAGAACTTGGCTTGGCACCAATACACAAACAGGGAGTTAAAAACCTCAGTGTCCATTTAGATCAAACCCTGAACAGGGAAAGAGAAGGTTCTGTCTACTGTGGGTACTTGCTACCACATGATGTGCCTTTTTGAGGAAGGCTCTTCATTTTCTTCCTCTGTCTGAGAGGAAAACATGGGTGCAGGCGCTCATTGTAAGCAGATTGGATTAGGGTAACACTTTACTTGCTTCTGCAAATGAGACTTTACTTTCAAAACTTCAAGTTATACAAAACACAGCGACCCATCTCTTTTCCAATCTTCCCTCTGGTACCGCTTCCACTCCTCAACTGAGATCTGTGCATTGGTTTCCTGTAAGAGAATAGTTTTTAG
The DNA here is from genome assembly GCF_964261635.1 of Lissotriton helveticus. Lineage (NCBI taxonomy): Eukaryota > Metazoa > Chordata > Amphibia > Caudata > Salamandridae > Lissotriton > Lissotriton helveticus. The sequence continues at coordinate 783,981,477 of NC_136072.1, forward strand.
AATGTGCTGCCTTACCCACATGTCGCTTACAGGGAAAGGCCCCAAGTACCTCAACAGAAGCTTAAACGTTACGGTCCAGTTAGGACTCTGAGATCCAGCGACAAAGGCTTGCTCACTGTCCCTCGCATCATAAGACTAGAGCAGGGAGCAGGACTTTTTCCTTTTTGGCCAACTCTTACTGGAATGAACACTGCTTTTCTAACTCCGAGTCTTCCCGCCGGTGTTTTTGCTTCAGCGCCGAGATACCTCTCCCAGGGTGATTCGTGCACGATAATAAATCTCTTTAACATAACATAGCAGAACATGTGGCCTTAAATATAGTTTGGTGGAAAGGCTACTCTGTCAAACCATGGCAAAAATTCTGTCTGTCATATTACCGATGCTATAGAGACCCCACCATGTATGTGACAGAGTATCTTGTAAACCAAATTCTAAATAAGGATCGAAGTTCTTATCCTAAAGCTATGTAAATATGGTTTACTCAGCAGTACTTATAGACTAATCGTTCTACCTTAATATAGATGAAAAATATATGTCACGATATTTACTACAAGACAATGTATTTCTCTCTGTCGTACTCTAGACTGGCACATAAGATTTTGACATCTGTTAGAACACATTAAATGCTTCAAGGGTCAAAGATTTATTGGTGTCTCTAGGTTCACAATATGGGTTCATGTCTGTTGCCCATGAGAAAGCATATGACCACAAGAGGTGGGAGTTTTAATTGGCCTGCGCTTGCAAAGTTTGGTCTGAGAAAACACTTAGAAAGGTTAGAGTTTAAAATCAGAAACTAGATTTGACTGTCTTGTTAAATTTCCATCTTGCAGCATTTTTATAGATCCCTAGGGTTACTTTCCTAACTATTAATACATCTTGCTATCATGCCCTTGGCAAATCGAACTCACAATTCTTCAAATACAGTTAATGTTTTGCACAGCAGCTATCTTAAAAGGTTACAGGATTGAAGTGCTGAATATCTACCACTAAAATATCATGGTTCAAGACCATCAAGGGACAGAATATTGAAAGGTAAGTGTTTATAGGTAAGCGTTTATGTGGAAGTACACATTTACTGCTCCAAACTCTACATCTACGTACCTTAAAAATATATGTAACACATAGGTTTATAGATGTGGAGTTAGACACAGAAAATCTAGACTTACTCACCTGGAAATATTTTTTGCAATATAATGTCCTCTATATTCTGTCCCATTGGTATTCTCTGGTTGCGCATATTCAAGGTGCACACTGGTTGCAGTATATGCAGAGTATTTGTTGTTATATACTGCAACTAATGAGTGTATAAACTGGTATATGGAAACAAAGTAAATAAATGCAAAACAGAGGTGATGCAGGGAACTACGCCTTTCTCTATTCCATCTGAGTCCTAGTTATCTGTGGTTTTTAGTCCCGTATAAGCAATGAAATATCATTACGTTAAATGGCCGTTAAATGGCATCTCATGTTTAGGTTTGGTCAAGGCTATCAGAGGATTGCCTCTGAACCTAGTTAGTTCTCTTAATTACATTAAAAGGACCATTTTGGCAGCAATTTCTTTTCCAAAATACCTCATTTGTATATCCTGCAGCTCTTCCAAACGGACAAATGATTACACATGCCACAAAAAGGAATCCACGTTATATGGACAAGCTGTCATGAAAAGTGGCTGGGCTCTTCTTAATTTAAACTTTTATGTTTGGGCTATCCAGCTGAAGTGGGTCTTGGAACTTGTAACACCCACCTTATGTAATGTAATCAAACAGATAATGGATACCTTGCCGTATCCCCTTTCCAGGATTAAATACCCCCAAACATTCTCCAAAATAGGTGAAAGCTGTTCCTTTTTTAATTAAGCTGATCAGATTCTTCTAGGGGATGGTATGAGAGCCATTAACGTTTATAGCTAACTTACTGGTCGGAATATCAAGGTCAAAGGGATTCCTTATATCTTTTTTAATATCATTTGTCCCTGGCTTTCTATGTGATAGGTTCTCTGATGTGAAGACTTTTATTTTTCAGACTATCAAACTGTTTCTAGGTCTTGTTTTTTAAAGCTGTGTTAAAGTTGTGTTAATCTACGATTATTATATGCGACTCATTCATCCTACAGGCAAGGATATTCCTTTAAGGTGCATATCAACACCAAATCCAATGTTGGAAATTTGCCCTTTCTGCAAGATCACCCAATTTATTTACCTTTTTTTGTTGCTGAACCCAATCTTCTGCTGGCTATGGTTGTCTGTGCACTTTACCCCAGCTAACCAGTAGTAAAGTGTTTCTGCTCCTCCTTTCAACATGTAATTGGCATACCTGATTGGCATATGTAGCTTACCTATGAGTCACTAGCAATGTGATACCCAAAGTGTACCAAGGGTCTATAAGGTAAATGTCACCAGCGGGCTGCAGCACCTATTGTGCACCCACTGTAGTGACAATGCAACCATGACTGCAGGCCTGCCACCAGTGCCTGTCTGTAGGTTTAAACTGCAACCTCGAACTGTCAAAATAATCTTCTTTGACAGGCCTACACCTGCCTTGTATACATTAATAAGTCACCCCAGAGCAGATCTTACTGCCCACTACGGCAGGGTGCATGGTGTTTATGAGTAGGACATGCAAAAGTATAACAATATTTTTTTTTATTTCTGCCTAGGAGACAGCTGGAGAAATATTTCAAGAAATCATTTTAACAGTTAAAGAAAATTCAATGTAATGGTAAAGTCGAATTTGGTGCAACTATTACAGAAAAGGTACTTTAGAAAAGTTACCTTTCACATGCCTTTGGGTTCTAAGGCCTTTCAGTGCCTTCCAACAGTCACTTGACAGCTGATGGCTCCCCTATGCAGAGGTGTGAACGGCTTCCAGGATCAAACAATAGGCTGACCTGAATGAGCGGATATGACCCATCTGAACTGGACAGAATATGTAGATGAGGCTAGAAGGATCCTCTTTGACATTAAAGTCTTGCTTGAATGTCACATCCTGTTTCACAGGACCGCTACAGTTTTTCATGTGACACTTGGCACACACTTCAAAGAGGCTTCCCCTGTCACAGCTAAATGAAAGCTAAAAGCATGGCCTTTTTTTGTCCTCCCAGTCAGTCAGGCCCTAATCACAGTGGAACTCGCTTTGACATGCCCAGCTGACCAGTGGCAAGTGACCTGAACTGGACCCTCCTGTCATCTGCTGCCTATAGACTGAGTATTTAAGTGCCTGAGATTGTAGGCGGACTTTAGATATATACTCTGGTGGATTGCGACTTAAAGACCAAAGTCAGAAGTTAAAATGTTTGACCATGGTGAACCAAATATATCCGACCCGTGCTCCATTGCGGTCAGCGTCAATTCTGCCTAGGTCCTGTTCTACCACGGCCATTGAATTTCATTGACTTTGTTGTGCTTCTTGGCACTGCTTCGTTGAAATTTCAAAATGTATATACATATTTATAAAGTTCCCCTTAATGGATTTTTTTTATTTTGGTGTGATTCTCTTTATTAAATTGTACTCTATGTTTCAAATTCATTTTTTGATTCTTATTGTTTAACATTTTAACTTTATTACTGTTTTAGTACTGCATAAATACTTCATACATTGCCTTGAAGTTAAGCCTGTCTGCTCTGTGCCATAGTTACCAGATGACAAAGCTAATTAGTGAACTTTAGTGGGTCACCCTGACAAGGATTTTGATTATTACTTGAAGTGGTTACTTACCTCCCTCAACGAATACCCCAATTTGATACACCAAACATGAAACACAAAAATGTTTCAAATTATGGGACACAGAGCCAGGCAAAGTCGGGAATTTCTTAAACTTAGTAGAGAGCACTACCACGTGAAATGGCTGTGCTCGAAAAAAACCTCAATACATTGCCTTACATGCTTCGGAGGTCCTTAAAATCATGATCAACAAGCAGCATCAATTCGTTATATGCTGCTGATGTGTTCAATAATCATGTTGTATTGGGTTCAAATGAGTAACTGACTTACTTTATCATGGGTGGAGTGGGGTTAGTCTGATGATGTGCCTGCATTTCCTTCGTCATCTTTGGAGTCCCTCCTCTGTACGGTTTAATCATAAAGATTGAGGGTGAAATCTATTAGTTTGCTAAATCATGCCAGAAATTGGATAGGTCCGCTTTTGGAGAATCAAAGTACCCCTTCTATTACGGAATGGCATAGTGAGACTCATAGGAATAAAGTGTTCATTATACTATGTTACACCCTACTGAGCGATTACTCCTTTCTGGGCTTATTACGTGCAGTTATGACTCATAGTTAGGCTGTGATTTCTCCTTTGTTCTTTCTACTTTTTCTTATGAAATCCAACAGAATACTGTTAGGATGAAATATTGTACAAGTGGACATAAGCCCTGTGACTACTTTATTGTAAGTAGGTTCATATGTTTACACAGATAGGGGGACCACGGTAAGGAGTCAACCATGGTATGCAGGGATGAGAACTACAGAAAGAAATACAATTTTTTGGTGGTCCTAGTTTCATTTTGGTCCTCTTCTCCAACTACTACATTCCTGCTTGTGTACACAAGTTGAAAGGACTGTGGATAGATTCTGATGTGTTAGTTACAGGCTAGTGAACACATTATCAGACTGTTTAACAAGGACTGTAGGGTGAGCATAGCTGAAGTACTCAAACATTGTCAGAATGCTAATCAAACCTAATTGCAGTTTATTATAATGAAACACTGTACAGAATCGAGCACATTTGGGGGCCTGTACTTCTCACACAATTCATAGCCTATAGATAAACACTTAAAACTGCAGTGGTACATACTACATGAGAATGTGAGTTGTAAATATATTTAGAGAAATATATATATCTTTTTTTAAACAACGTTGTTTTCCAATTTTACATGAATTAAACATTGCAGCAGTATAGATATTAACCATAGAATGCAGGAAGCAGACAAAGGGAGCAGCACCCCGGGTCATGACACATGCCAAACACACAATCATGTTAGTGGACCACTGCACTCCAAGGTAGAAAATGTTATCCAAAGGTGAATATTCTTCAATGGTAATAGGTGCGCAGGAAAACACCTTCTGGGTCCAGGAATTGTCTTTACTAGCTGTAAGGCGTACTTTGCTCTTAAACACACAATCATGCCATTCGATGACAGGACGCCATTATGCGGGGCCTTCACTGTCCTCGCTGTCCTGTGCAGCCCCAGAGGAAGAGCTTATGTCCTAACTCCACAACACACACTCATATTTTCCTCCACTTTTTCATCCCTCCTGCTAAGCTTCAGGTGGGCTTCTTCTGCTAACGATCATTCATCAACATCCCTGTGCCGGTGGACTATCTCCGGAGCACACAGTCCCATCCCGGCGAAGGCCACCATGCGTGTGCTGCAAAACTTTATAGGCATTCTTGTAACTTTTATGCATTTGAACGTCTCCCAATAAACATTGTGGGATCACCAACACCTGTATCAAGGTTACCTTGTAAGTTCACACACCAGCTGGTCCCAGAAATCATGCACTGCTCAAAAGAGTACATTGCATGACACGGTCTGTGTAAGTGAGCTGGCACGTGCCCAGTCTGTATACACCAAGGGCGCACCCAGGTCCCCGTCCCATGCCCCCGTGCCCGCAAACGGCTTCCCAATGCATCTGGTCTTAAGGCTTTCTACAACAAAGATATCAAGTGCCTGCTGGACAGGCAGGTCAGCAGGGCTCCCAAAGTGGCAGACACCCCTAGTGCCGCAGGGAATGTGGTCCATGTCTTCCTGGCCATTTCCGCCACGCCAGCATAGCACAAGAAGTGTCCCGGTCCCAGTGCAAACTCTGTTTGAGCATTTTCTATTAAGATGAAAAGCTTATTTGGATGCAAGTCCCCAAAGCTTTTTATAGCCCCCCCATCGCTCAAGGCCTGGAAGGAAATGTTCTCAACCATTTGTCAGACCAGTGCCAGTACATAGGAATTAAATGGCTGACAGTTCAAGTTTGACATTTTTCATGTTAGTGAAGACCTGCAAAACAGGTAGTAGTAATGCGACCCAAAAGCCTGGATAGATTTGATAAAGCAGGATTAATCATCCATTCACGCCCTTGAGCACTTGCTGGCTTAATTTAATTTGTAAGCTGAACTTTCCCAACATTCCATAACAGACCAAAGTCTAATTCTGTTTTGCTAAGGTATGTGGTCTGGAGGGAAAGTATTTCAGTTACATAGAGGACATCCAGGTAATAAACTGTGGATTTGAAATCTACAGTACCGTTTGGATTTTTATTATGTCTTGGTAAAATAATACAACTACATACAAAATATACACATACAACCCCAATAAGTTAGATCACAGTTATACCACTAGCAGGTTTACAACCTAATTACCAATGGTTCTTTGTCACATGTCTGACGGGCACTGGGGTATGAGGGCAACTGATCTTCAACAATCAGGATACACAGCCATATCAACTACTATGTGGCCTAAGGTACAAAATAGGTGGCTGAACAATCCTGGGCTGTTACCTACCTTATGAAAGAACAAAGACAGGTTATTTACAAACAGCAGTGGCGGATACCCCGCAATGGTGGAGGACCGTTGCCCCCGCCCCAAAATTTATCAAATAAATTGATAATAAAACTGGTTTATTATCATTTTATTTTTCAGGTTCTAAGACCTGGCGAGTGTTGGGGGCAGAGCCAGTGCAGTCACGAGAGGGAGTAGTGGTCACTGCACTCAGTGCACATGTCGGTTTGGGGGGCTGTCTCAGGACGACCAAACCGACATGCGCACTGAGCCGTCTCCAACCCAGCTGCGTTGCCAGGTTGGAGAAAGCAAGCACATGCTCCAAGTCCCTCTGGGAGATCGAATTCATGGCGCGCAGGCCAATCCTGATGCTGTTTTTAAGCAGGAGAGCAGCGTCAGGATTGCCTGTAGGAAACACTGGGAGCCTGTGTGCCTGTGTGCTGCAGCAAGGACATGGCGAAGAAGAGTGTTGGATGGCAGGCAAGTTCTTTTTTCCCCAATTTATAATTATTATTTTTTTATTAGTTGTCTATCCACCCCACCTCCCTGTCGTCTGTCGTCAACCCCCATCCCCGCCTCACCACTCTTTCCACAGATCAGCCGCTACTGCACTGCAGAGACATGGAAGTGAGACCTATTGCATTACCATTCATACCAAACACATTACATGTACATCTGACATTTTACGAGAATTTCCCAAGCGACAGGAGGGTTTAATATAAGATGTCAATTAGTTACAAATATTGGAGAAATGGGAGGAAGAGCAAAATAAGGAGGATGCGGGAGAAAACATAAATAAATTAGGTAGGCGATAAAGAATAAAAGTATCTTGCCAGCTCAGACCTACCTTGTGCTTACTGTATGCTGCATACTCCAAAGCATATCTTTTCAACAGCTCCTTCTTCAGTTCTTCTGCCTTGGGGAATGCAATCTCCTTCAGTTTCTGGAAGCAAACAATGCTTTATGTTAGAAATACAGCCAAAGAGACAGATGCAAAGATATTCAGAGAAAGACTTTATGGTCTCTCTAGTTTCTAGACTTTGTACACACATTTTGTTCAATCTTTCATTTTCCTTTTGATTGACGTTTCAGATTATGAAAGTGTGGGTTTCCATTTGATTGTTTCACCAAAGATGGTTTGCTTGTTACCTTTTTTCCTTAGAAAACCTTCCATTATCACTAGGCTACTGAGGATAACTGTTCTTATCGTCTGCTACTGTATGACTAAGATAAGTTTTGATGATCCAGGCTTGATGATCCAGGCTTTTATGTGTTTAAAGGCAAATAAGTCACAATAGGTATATATATATTTCACATACAGATTTAATTCTCATATGAAACCAGGTGTGGCGATGAAAAAAGAAAAAAATGCAGCGCTATTTGGAGAGGTGCAGTAGCTGTGTGATATAACAGGGCTATATGCAAGTTAACATAGGAAAAGCAAGACATTTTGATAATCAACAAGCTCACTGTTTGAAAAACACACCAACTGTCCAAAAAATATTCATAACAGAAAGCAAATATTTATAGCCGATAATCTTAAAGCAATCCAGAAGTGGTTGATGTTTCAGTCCTCTCAAGCTATTTTGGGGGCCCTCATCAGGAAAGGTAATAGGTTTTTTTGAAAACAGTCATATATCACAATCTTGCATTCATTTGGATGTAAACATATACATACAATCAAAAATACATGTTTTAGGAGGTTGCCAAAGAAATGTTTATGTATAAAAAATTACGAAAGGAAAGGTCTCCGACACGAGACCGGCTCCACTCCTCCCGGGGTCGGTGCGAGTTACGGGTGCCGAATCCCAGCAATATACGAAAGAAATCCCCTTTCGAGCTTTTGCTCGAAACGCGTCAGCCAGTAAAGTAACTTATGATTATAGTCACCGTGGAGTGAGAGTCTTCTTTCCACCAAGAACAACCTTTTGCTGGGGATTTCTTTTGTAGAAAAATTACATATACATATAATAAGTTAAAGTGAAGTTATGGTAAACCAAAAACCTTTTTTTAAACAAGAGAAGAACTTCTCCAGTCATAGTTAGCTCTGCAATCCATGACTTGCAGAATGGCCACGCAAACTATTACTCGCATACTGAATACAAATGCCATAAATAATGTTACTGATAAGATTAGATATAACAATCATTAACACTCTGAATAAAATGACTGCAAATGTAGTATTATGTATTGGTTTCCTGTTATTTAATGACATTGTGCTTTTAGGTATTGTTACTCTTTGGTATATGTACTGTGAGCCCATAAGTATTGCCAACGGTGGACCTATTGACTATGAGCTATCTAGATTCTGCTGCAAAGATGGCCCTAATTACCACCCCTTGACATTGGTAAGAGATTCGTCTGGAGATACCCGTTTGATTCACACTGATGTGCATTACAGCTAAACACCTCCACTTTGGTCTAGTCTGTCATGAGCTCTAGAACACTGGTGGTTTATTCAGGTGCTGATGGCAAACTTCCTATTGGAAAGAAGGTTTTCTCCCGACTACCACTGCATAAAAGCCATACTTTTTCAGTACTTCCTTAATGGTAGAACGAGCTCGGACTTTTAAAGCATTGGCAGGAGTTCATAGATACCTGAATGCTGCTTTGTAGATGTCTGCAAACTCTAGGAGAATCATTGTATCTGGTTTTATGGTACATTTGCTGTGATGACCACTCATGGGCAGATTGGCAACCATCCTGAACTTTCTCCGTGTGTACATTTTTCTCACTGTGGGATGATGACTTCAATAATGTTTGGAATTCACTTTATAATCCTCCACAACACTTCTTTCTCTGACACGCTACAAATATAATGAAATCCATGCTTTATGTGTTACCATAAACCTGAATGCACCTGATCAAACTGACAAAGTTTCTGATATTATAGACAGGTGGAAGAACTTCCTGATGATCAAGTTACCATGTGCACTTGTTTAGTTGCACCTGATTTTAATTACTTTAATCTCTTACTGATATGAAAGCAGTAAGGATGCACTTATTACACAGAAAGCTTCTAAACGGCGATTGATTTTCTTGTGGTATAATTGATGACAAAGTGTAATGCCTGTTATTTGTTATATGCAGGAAGATTTAACCTCTGGTAGGTCTTGATGTCGGATAGATGACAGCTATGTAATAATGTGCATAACCACTGAATCTTAAGAGGGAGTACCTTCGCATTACTATTGATTTATATCTGGCAAGTTGGTATTTTGCTCTGGAAAAACAGAAGCCAGAAAAGAATGCATGCATGCAGAACAAAAGAAACAAACAAGCACTGGCAAAACCAATAGGTCTCGCCTTTTGGACCTATTTACTTTGCAAGTGCAGGGTGCAGATGTTGCACAGCATCAGCAAAAAAAAAAAGGAGATATTATTTGACTGCGGTGATGAGTAGAGTCATTCTGTAAGTGTGTGCATGTGTCACAACACACACCTGCTCGTACAAAATAAGGCGCGCAACATTTTACCTTTTTTTATTTAACGATATGGGATTGCAGGCGCCACTTGGATTGGTAAATAAAAAATATTTGCTTTGGCATGAAAGTACAAATATAAAAATAAAAAAGTATTGCAAGAGTAAGGGGGACAATGAACCAGTTGGTGGGTGAAGAAGAGAAAAGCAAGACGCCAGAGAGAGAGTAACATAGGTGTGAAGTACAGCACACAATAGAGGGACCAACACAGAATCTTTTGCAACCATACAGCTTGTGCTTTCTGGTAGTAAAGATCTACAAATTGTACCCATATCTGTATAAAATAGTTTTCACGGAAGACATACTGTTTCCAGCTGTAGGGCAATACATGGAAGGAATGTGCAGCAGACTAAGGGTCTTATCAACCGTGAAGAGAGTGCCAGGCCCAGTGCAGGGCGTAAGGGTCCTGGTCCAATGCTCCTGGACCCTGCATCTAAGTATCAAGTGGAGAAGAAGGCGGGACAGTACCCATAAAAAAGATGAAGGTCGGAGAAGATCTACTCAAGGGCTAGAGCTATGCCAGAAAAGAGAGAAAACATGGGCATCAATTTATCAAAATGCCTGGGGTAGCGGAAATGTTATCACATGCCCTTTGACCTTAATTACATAAGAGGAAGAGACGCCATATGACCCTTGACCCTGATATTTTTTTCAGGAAGTCTTACCATGCAACTGAGGACATTACAAAAACTGACATCGCTGAAGTTCCATTATAACTGCATTAATAATGTAAGAACACAACACAGACTAAGGTCCATTTTAGCTACCATACATATATAAATGATGGTGCTAACTTGCCCTAAATTGTAGTGAACAAGCAAAGTGAGAAAGCCAGGTCTCTACTAAGGCCCCCCGAGAGAATTCTTTTAAAGAATCTGGCTAAAAAGTGAATTTTTATGCACAATTTTCACATAGATTTGCTACAAAGCCATAGGATCTGAAAGATTGAAATGTTTTCATGGTAAGCACAGCCAGTGAAAGCTGCCCTCCCCCAAGAGGCGACCCCATTTTTCAAAATGTGCGATGTATGCCACCATATATCAACATTTAGCTCCATTGTGCCAGGATTACCAATTTGTCATGAGTGCCCCAATATGCCAGTGCCATACATAACCCATAGGTGACCGTAATGTCAAAATTACCTCAGTATGTCAGGGTCAGAATTTTGTCATGGTTGCCCCCTTCCCATATGTCAGGCTGTTCTCCTTTATATTAAGAATTACCTACAATGTGGTAGTACCAGCATTTATATACAGCTATGCCATAAGCCAAGAATTACTTCTAATATGCCATTAGCAGCATTTTGTAACAGTTGTCTGTCATGCTAAGAATTGCTTCAAATATGCAAGTACTGGTATTTTACCATGTCTCTCTAAAAGACAAAAACTACATTCAGTATGCCAGAGTCAACAGCAGACTTGCAAGCATAAAACAACATTCTCACTCACAATCACTTACATACACTCACTCAATCATTCTTACTCACACTCATTCTCACTTCCTTAGACTCGTTCTTGTTCGTTCTCACTCACTTGCAGTCACTAAATTTCACTCATTATGACTCACTTCTGCTTCCCTACACTAAGTCTTATACATTCTCTCTCAATGCCCACCAGACTCTCACACGCCCTCTTACACTTAAATTTACACTTGCTCACACATATACATGCTCTTTCTCACAAACACACTCTCACTCACAAGCACACTAACATACCTCAGCTTCCACCAAAGGTCCCATTCCAGCTCACTGCGGTCCTTTTTTATTACACTAATAGTGAATAAATACATGGATAGAAAATAAGGAGTGTGGGTTTGGCCATGGGCTCTAGACACTTATTTTGCCACCAATGAGGCCAGGGGTCTCAAGATGCAAGCCAGGTGTAGCAATGGTTACCCTAAATGAGATATTGATCTTCACTGGGATTACATATTGCACTCCCTCCCCTACGTGTGTCTTCATCACCTATGCATGCGTGCAGTGAATGAGCGTGTTTTATGTCACATGTGCCACAGTTGTTGTTTTTAATGTTGTTTTAATGTGCATAAAAATATCAGTGCATATTTTACAATATTGCACTGCAAAAGAAGTTGATACTGTTGTGTGTACCAATACTAGGTTTACCTTTTGTCCGTACCACTACTGCTATGTGTTTGTCTTTCTTCCCTTGACTATTGATTGAAGAGAGGTAGGTCCTCTCAATATTTTCCACTGTACCCTTCACCATAAATAATAAAGTCTAGGTTTACAAACTTTAAGCCCTGATGAATGCCCAAGACCTTTTTTAGGCTCTATTAGAAGGACTGAAACATGTTGGCATAACAACTCAGAGGTACATAAGGGTCTCAGTAACCACATAAGTCCTCTGAGACTACCTTATAGTATTTTTATTTAAGCCTAAGGTACCACCTGAATAAAGGATACTTTGAGTACATGGAATATCAAGGGAATTTACAGATCACTCAGTTCTCAGGCGCAGAGGATTAATATTGTCCTCTGTAAGAGTTGCATATAACAGCATCACAAGCGAACAGGCTAAAGAAAAGACAGAGAAGGACAGTTCTTCAACACAAATTACTCTGCATTTGCTAGAGAGGTAATGATCTTGGTCCGGGATGGGTTTCCCTTCGAACCATTTATTATAGTGTCACACCTGAAGCCAGATATATCCTAATTGAAGGCAGGTTGTATGGGTACCCGGTGATAGACAGAATACATAACCCCAATAGCGAACAATCTTCATTTCTGAATAATTAAAGATGAAGCACAGGAAGTAGGGATCATCTGAGCCATCCCTGAATATCTGCTCCTCCATGGGAAATTCTATTTTGTATTATTTTTGACTGTAGAAATAATGAGTCTTGTGATGACCTGAGAACGGTGAAGATTTTGTTTTTTTTGTTCGGGCAGAAGTGAATGATTATTTGGGGAGGTGGCATGGATGCAATACGCAACTTGAATTTGTTTGAAATCAAACACTCTCTGATCATTTCATTTTAAATGATTAACAGTGAATTTAAAATATGAACGGTCCAGAACCACTTTACTTTTTACCCAGGCATTATTGCAGCACATGTTCTCATGTGCTATCTCCTTCAAAATATGCATTCATTGTATCCTTCAAAATATGCATTCATTGACACAAATACATCCTATAGGAACACTTTTTATGTTTAGTTTTGATAGCCAGGCTCCGATTAAGGGACACAGGTTGCCTTTTCAATTCGTTAATACTGTTAGAAATGGCAGTGCCCAGTAAGATTTCACAAAGATGAGACAGAGAAAAACTATGACATCATACTGGGAGGGGTATTTACTGCAGGGACATCACAAGGCACTAGGATACTATGGGAAAGAAAACCAAAAGATAAAAGAGGGCTATGTTAAACAAGCATTTGCAATGCAATAGGTCTCGCATTAGGAAAGTTTGAGCTATTGGTATTGTAAATGACTAATTTTGTATTTATGTGTTGGTTTTGAAAATAGCTAAATTAATAGCTTTGTCATTTACAATGCCAATAATTTTAACTTTCGCAAATGTGACACCTATAGCATTTGTAATGCAATATGTGTTGTATTTACGTGACTTAGATGTATTGATATTACAAATAACAATGGCTTTTATTTTTTGTTACTAATTAATACTTAAATAAAAGTTATTGTAATTTATAATGGCAATAGCTTAAACTTTTGTAAATAACTTTTGTGAAGATTATGTTTAGTGAATTTTATTGTGACGAAAATCCAAGAACAGAAGTGAAATATTAACATCTTTTTGTGACATTTGAAATAAAGCTTGAAACATTGAGAGAACATATTTGAACCAGTTGTTGTTGAATGGTTGCACAGATTGATGCTGTGGTGGTGCTGAGTGATGTTGTGGTGGCGAACGAGTGATGCTGTGGCGTTCAGTGATGATGTGGTAGCGCATAGTGATGTTGTGGTGCCCTGAGTGATGCTGTGGTGGTGCGGAGTGATGCTGTATGCTATGTTTTGTTTTGCTAACCTATGTTTTGTTTTGTTATGCTATGCTATGCTATGTTTTGCTAGCCTATGCTTTGATTTGTTATGCTATGCTATACTGTGTTTTGTTATGCTATGTTTTGCTATGCTATGCTTTGTTTTGCTATGCTATGTTTTGCTAGCCTATGCTTTGATTTGTTATGCTATGCTATGTTTTGTTATGCTATGCTATGTTTTGTTATGCTATGCTATGTTTTGCTATGCTATGCTATGTTTTGCTATGCTACATTTTGTTATGTTATGCTATGTTTTGTTGTGTTTGGTATGCTATGCATTGTTTTGCTATGCTATGTTTTGTTGTGTTTGGTATGCTATGCTTTGTTTTGCTATGCTATGTTTTGTTATGCTATGCTTTGTTATGCTATGCTATGTTTTGTTATGCTATGCTATGTTTTGTTGTGTTTTATTATGCTATGCTTTGTTTTGCTATGCTATGTTTTGTTATGCTATGCTATGTTTTGTTGTGTTTTATTATGCTATGCTATGTTTTGGCATGCTACGCTATGCTTTCTTATGCTATGTTTTGTTATGCTTTGCTTTGTTTTGTTATGCTATGTTATGTTTTGTTATGCTATGTTATGTTTTGTTATGTTTTGTTATGCTATGCTATGTTTTGTTATGTTTTGTTATGCTATGCTATGTTTTGTTGTGTTTTGTTATGCTATGCTATGTTTTGTTATGTTTTGGCATGCTATGTTTTTGTGTTTGGTTATGCTATACTATGTTTTGTTATGCTATGTTATGTTTTGTTATGCTATGTTTTGTTTTGCTATGCTATGTTTTGCTATCCTGGTGTGTGTGTGGTTGTGTGTGTGGTTGTGTGGTTATGTGTGTGTGGGGTTGTGTGTGTGCGGGGGTGTGTGAGGGGGCAATGTGTGAGGGGGCAGTGTGTGAGGGGGCAGTGTGTGAGGGGGCAGTGTGTGAGTGGTCTGTGTGAGTGGGCAGTGTGTGAGTGGGCAGTGTGTGAGTGGGTTGTGTGTGTGGTTGTGTGTGTGTGTGTGTGGGTATGTGTGGGGTTGTGTGTGTGTGTGTGTGGGGGGGGGGTTGTGTGTGTGTTGCTCCAGACTGAAAGCGCTTCCCCCATAGAGGTGCCCCCCGGAACAGGAGACTGTGCTCCAAATAAGGACCACGAGAAGTGATGCAAAGCTCCAGGCTGGGTTTCCAGCCCTCAAGCAATGCTGGCGCGAAGCCATTAATAACGGACACAAGGGGTGTGACGAGGATGCCACTAGCGCGCACACGTACCACCCGGCTAGGTGCAGTTTTCTAATGTATAGCTTTGGCAATCCTTGGACCTTCGGTAATGCCAATAAAGCATTACTGCATAGCATTGCATTGTATCGTTGACTGTTTACATTCCTGGTCTACATACATTATGCAACGTTTCTTTGAAGTTACCAGTCCGGACAGTTGTTGTTGTTTGTAATGGCTGCTTATTACCTTAATAACTCTCCCTGTTTCCACCAGCCCCCTCCCGCCCGGCCCCCACAGGTCCCCCTCCCCTTGTTGTCAGGGCCCACCGAGCTGCCACATGGCCACTGATAAGAGTGATGGATGGGCTGTGGCTGGCGCCACTGGGTCCAGTGCTCGGCTGGGAGCATCTTAGGGCACCAGTGGCCAGGAGTCTGGCAGTGTGAGAGGAGGAGAGAGAGGGAGGGCAGGGGGAGATGGAGGGATGCGATGGAGAGAAGCAGGGCAGGGAGGGTGGTGTAGATCAGGGCAGTCTAAGAGGGAGATGAGAAGTGTGAGGGAGGGAGTGAGGAATCTGGAAAAGAAAGGATTTAAAGGAAGAATAACGGGTGGAAAAGAGGAGAGACCAGTGGAGGGAATGAAGAGGAGAAGTGGAAAAGAGAACACAGCTACGGATTAAATAAATTGGTATATAGAGGAAAGAGACGAAGGGAAGAATAGAATGGAAGAGAGAATGGAGGGAAGGAAAAGAGAGGGTTTAGATTAGGGAGGGAGGGATAGAAGGAGAGGGCGGAGGAAGGAAGCACGACAGAAGGTGGACACAGGGAAAGAAACAGGGAGGATAGGAAAGGAGGAAGTGACTTTGTCTCACTGGACAAGTAACAGCTGCAGGAATGTCTCAGAGGACAAACAAAACAAAAACAAGAGCTGGGAGAAACCCTTGGGAGACCAGAGGGTTTAAACAGAAAGGGCAGGTTTAGCCGAGGGTCACAAGGGCATGTAGCTAGTGCCAAGAATTGTTGAGCTGGGGAGGAAATATGGCAAACCTGGTGTTTGTGAGCCTTTGCAAGAATAGAAAACAGTGACCTTTCAAGTGGGAAACTGGTGGAGTACAGAAGGGTAAGAATAGTGTGGTGTAAACCATCCAGGAAGGCATGAAGGGGAGCCAGAGCGTCCCGACTGATTTGGCTAATAGGGAGTTTAAAGAGACATTGTTGAGGTGTAATTTGAATCAGGGTTCACTGTGGAAAAGGAGTTTCCCAGTCGAGTGATGTGCGCCTGTGAGGGTCTAGTTGAAAGATGCATGGGTCCTGGTTTAATTGGAATTTGAGCCCCTCGTCTGAGTAACTGTTCTCAGAATGTCTGCAAAATAGACAGTTTTTTAGGAAAAAATAAGTGGGGGAAAAAACCTTACAGCAGTGGTTCCATCAGAAGTGGGATAATCTTTCCTTTGAAATACGTCCCTGTACTTGCTTTTATTTTTGGTATTCCCTTCTGCCAGGCTTCAATAGTTTTTATGTAATTTATTTTCCCATATTGCACCTTTTTTCCATCCTTCGGATATCACTTCATTAAGATGTGTTGCATTCCCTCAGGCAATATGCAGAATTGGATGCATTATAGGGGCTCACTATACGTTTAATATTGAATTGCAAAATTACCCCTTCAGTTAATCACTTGAAAGATACCTTTTAGTTTGCTAACGCAACTACATGTGCATGACAATTGTAAGAACAGGATGTGATGCGAGCAAGTAAGATACCAAATGTAAGTACATCGGGGGAGAGGGAGTTGGGAAGCTGGAGGGGGGTTATTCAACCAAATTTGGGGTATTTTCTACTGGCAGATTACTTGCTGCCATGTTCATCTAAGCTGTCCTGCTTCCTCGACTAGCTCATGTGACTGACCAATGGAGGGGGTGGGTTTCTGGTCGCTTGTGGAAATCCCCAGTTACCCATTATCAGAGTAAATCTTGGCTGCAGGTATCAGAGTTATGAACATAGTATCCAGTGTGTTAGATTATAGCTTAAAAAAGTACACATACATAAAAGCAACGTCAAGGTCCTGCAGCAAAAAAAAAGCATTTTTAAGAAATATATTTAATACACGTTGGAGCGTGTCTGATAAAAATAGGCTAAACGGAAACCGTCCGAAAAAAAACACTGGATTACTCTAAAACTGATGAGAGCTGGCAGGTCCACTAATCCACATGGACCTCCCGGGCCCAGCCTTTAAACTCCCAGAGCCCAGAAGGCATGCTCCCTCTGAATGCCTGTGCTGTGCAGAGCGTGACTGAGAGGTTAAGTCCTCAACGAGGAATAGCTTGGCTCTGTCTGTGTCTGTGCATAGCGTGACTACTGACTCTGAGGTTTTGTACTCGCCAAGCAATAGTTGGTGTGTGTATCTGTTGTTTTGAGGTGGTGTTACCCTGAAATTATGTTAAAATCGAGGAGTAAAAAAATGTCGGGTAATAATTGCCCACTACTCATGCATGAAAACAAGTGAAAGAATATAAGCAAAGCGGAAACAAGAAAATGGAAGTGTGAGAGAGAGAGAGCGAGAGACAGAAGAGAGTGTGTGAGAGAGAGCGAGAGACAGAAGAGTGTGTGTGAGAGAGAGCGAGAGACAGAAGAGAGTGTGTGAGAGAGAGCAAGAGACAGAACAGAGTGTGTGAGACAGAGCGAGAGACAGAAGAGAGTGTGTGTGTGAGAGAGCGAGAGACAGACGAGAGACAACAAAGTGTGAGACAGAGCGAGAGACAGAAGAGAGTGTGTGAGAGAGAGCGAGAGAGAGAGAGAAGACACGGAGTGAGAGAGAACGCGAAGCCAGACGATATGACATGAAGAGGGGGCGTGTTTGAGATTGAAGGGGGCAAAGAGTGAAAGAAAGGGAGGGAGCGGATGCCGGGATGGGGGGCGCAGAGAGGCGAGGTCTAAGAGAGACAGGGTGAGGCTGAACAGACAGAAGCGTGGTTAGAGAAAATGAAGCATAGCAGCAAGTTAGCAGAGCTGGATAGAAAGGAGAATTCTGCATGAGGGACAGAAGTGAGTAGGGTATGGAATGCAGGAGTTGGGGCGAGGCAGTGGGGAAGAGGGACAGCAAGTGAGAGCAACCATGCCAGCATTCCGATTCACTGGTCCTGTTTATGACCTGCGGGGTGCGTGAAGTGGCTGGTGGCAAATGGAATCAGAGCGGCCGCGGTGGCTTTGATGTTCTTGTCTTGCTTTGTGGGAGGGGTAGGGGGAGCGAATTCCTGTGCACGCGCCTGGCTCACATGAACTATACGTGATCCGCAGTGGGTAGACTTTTCGAAACGCTTACTATAAATCCCGCCTACCATCCCTTCGGGATAAAATAGACGAGACCTAAAAATGAAACCCTACTTGCCACTTGAATAAGGCACAGAAATGGGTCTTCCAAAAACAAATAATTAATTTACCACTCTGCCTCAAGATTCCCAAAACTTAGGAATATTGCATAAATTAGAAGAAAGAGACCTTTCGTTTTGCTTTTTCAATACAATCTGGTGAATATACTTACTTTCAGTGTGTCTTTCTTCTCTGGGGAAGCGGCCGTCTTGTAATCACGATGCTTTGGAAGCTTCTCAATGAAGAGTCTAAGGAGTGATACAGAAATAAATATTACTACTTCGATGGGCACTGCAAGTCAAGATAGGAATACTTTTATAATAAACTGAGGCACAAACATGGGCATTTTCACTGCACTGATGTTCACTGCCTGATAAATGGATCACAGACATAAGAGGGTGTGTCTCAGCTGTGATGATCTCCTGATCAACAGGGAAGTTACAAAGTGATGGGTTGGTGTGAAGATGTTGTGATTTTCTAAGAAATAAGTTTATTCAGGTTTAAAAAAAACACAGAACAAACTATTACAATTGTATAAAAGAAATTAAAAAATAAAGCAGACCTTGAAAATAAAAATCTGAATTCTTAAAAACATTATCAACTTTTCATCAGTTTTTATTAAAGTTTGGAAAACATGGTTTCAAGTATTTAGCACTGTGATGATGGCAGGTTTACATAGTGAGCAGTCTCGTCCACTGGCACATGGGAGAGCTGTGGAAGACTGCTGGTTACAAATTAACGCAACATGGTTGGCTGGTTTATCAGCAGTGTTAATTTCTTTGAAACGGTATTTGAAACACCTGTCCGTGCCTGCAAGCAGCAATGAGGAAGAACAAGTCTGCATCTGGAGTGTGTTATCAGTCTTTAGCCCCTCTATTAAGTCACTGGCTACGTAAGTACTAAACAGCTACCAGGATTCTCCCATTAACTATCTGCTGGATAGACATTGAAATATTCATGCTATGGAATCAAGACCCATGGCACATGGTAGTCCCTCAAGTATCAACTGGACTACTGAGAGTGCAGTCATCAAAGAACTGGTGTCTGTGTATTAAAACATATTTGGCTCTTAACAAGTTAGTTTCCAATTCTTGCCAAGTCGCTCAATTCAAGTCTCAACCTACTCCTCTGGGTGCTGAAGATGCAGTCACTAGTAATGCACTTCAGAGTGCAGTATAGAGGCAGTAGTGGGATACCGAGAAGAGATTGAGACTTTTTGTGCACACTTACTTGGTGTAGACTATGGATCATTACATTATGTACTATATGGAAACTCTTACACTTATTACTTTTTAAGAAGAGGATAGAGGTCCTTACGTGACGCACATTGTTCACAGTACAAAGGCCCTTGCAGAATGTTCAAACAGAAGGTCCTTAAGTGACGTTCTTGATATAAAAGATTGAGTTCATTGTGTGATGTGTTAGGTGTATTAAATAGATGCCTTTCTGCTGTGTACACAATATAAGAAATGAACTAACATGTACAGGTGAAGGCCCTTACGTGATGTACTTGTTGTATAGAATAAATGCTCTCTCAATGTTGCCTTCATCAGCATAGATTGTTGCCATTCGAATCATTTCCACTCCGGAGCGATAGTAACGTTTGGGTGGGATGTCATCATTCACATCAACCGAGCTGCCCTTCTGGATCAAAGCGTGGACTCTCTCTTCAGGGGCGAGGCTGACATCGGAGTGTTCAGGCATGGTGCAGAAGCAGGCTAGGATGTAGAAAAGAAAAAACTTTAACATGATGACCATTACATATCTTGACTATGTCCTTTAAAACAGACTTCTATTTCAACAGTCATCCCCTCACAAACATGACAATGGTGGCAGATAATTACCCAGACAAAATTAACTTTCCCAGCTCCATGCCATCTGTGGCACTGAACACTGTCTGGCCTGCACATTTGTCCTTTGCTTTCACACTGATGTTGCTCTGTAGTCTGGTACAATTATTTAGAGCACAAGTATTAAGCGGATCCACTGGTCAAGGTGTAATCGAGCAGAGAAGCTAGACGAGAATGGTCAAGGGGAAGGAAACCTTTTTTGGTATCTTGAACATAAATGTATTTATAATGATTCTGAATCATCAATATGTGAACATGTGTTTTCGTAACTATCAGCACTTTATCAGTGCCAAACTCTTATCAATCAATTCAATCACTGCAAAGAAAACAAACATACAGAAAAGATCAGTAGTAGTAACATTTATCTCCAAGTCCATTTCATTAAGAAATAAAAAGCACCCAATAGGCATTCCCTCAGATTGGCATCCAAAAAATAAATACTCTACAATGCAAAAATGTTATCTTCTTCTACAGAAACAATACTTTTATATAAATATAAATTAAATGTTATTGCATATTATACATGAAAATGTTACAGGCAATAACATTTCTCTTTACATTTTGTTCTTACAAGGCACAACAGACTCAATATCCTATAATTCAAAATACTTGAAATCACATTCCAAATGGGACTCACCTCTATATACATTTTCATTCTTAAAGCCTCAACAAACGAACTTGAAAAAGACACTCTCCCAAGCACGGTCAAAACTCCTTAAACTGTAACAGTGAACAAATGAATTCATCCACGACAGATATTTTCCATTTCCCTTTCAAATAACTTTCCTGAATAGTGTCTGAAATATGATTAGAGCAACAGCCTGTGTCACCTCCTTTAATAACCTTTCTTTAGGTACTATAGGACTTTCCTCCATTCGAATAGACTCCTAAAATTTGATATCGCTAATCCTCTATTGGTTTCTAATATATATATATTATATATATATATATATATATATATATATATATATATATATATATATATATATATATAATATAACTTAGCCATTATCAATTCCACATGTTCTCTAGATACAAATAAGTAAATTTCTCTAAAAACCCAAAACTACTCCCACTTCAATATCCAGACCAGTAACAACCATAGTTCCATTCAAAATACGAGTATCATATCCATTCTAAACTGGCTGCTTTTTATATCCACCAAGATCAAACTGGCTGCCACCATGTGCCTTACAACGTCCTTACGTTTAAAAAAAAAAAAATATTTGTAATATTTAATATTTATTATGTTTTACTTTTTTTATTGAATTGGTTGATTTTTCAGGTATGGGGACGAATTCATAGTGAAATTCCACATATAAATAACAGCAGGATATTCACAGAAGCAGTGCAAAGAAACAAATGACCTTAGCAACCAGATAACCAAAAATAGTCATACCATTCATAAAAAAATACACAAGCGGTAAAGTGCAATAGAATAATAAATTAAAAGTCAGATACTCATAGCAGCAGGATGGACCAATATAGTCATAATGCTCACACAAACAATAAAATATACGGCCACCTTAAAATTTCCTTGGTTAAAGTGCATTTGTAAACTCCAAATAAAGTGACCTGAGAAACAAGGATCAATACATAAGAGCAGTCTTGAAATTTCCTTGTTTAAAGTGCAATGGTATATATAGCACATTTTGAATCGTATTGCCTTGGCAGCAGACAGTGACTCATACTGTGAAGGTGGATGAAATAATAGCTATGGTACATTAAAAGTCTATATTCTGACAAGACACAATACAGAAGATGTTCAGATTTTTAAAAAGTGCCCGCATGTATCATCACACTACCACTGGAATATCTTCCTTGCGTTACAGACTCCAAAACCACTTATCTGACCCTTAGTTATAACTCCCTATCTATTCGGATATTGGGGACCAGATTAGATCACCCCGACTCCCTCAGGCCCTAACACACATATAGACCCCTCTACATATCATACATAGCCAAGAAACAATCTCCACTCAGAGAAAGCAGGAGGTCCATCTTGAAGCAATGCACATGCGGGTCATAGCCGCAAAAAAGCAAATATATTTCACCCATG
Organism: Lissotriton helveticus; assembly: GCF_964261635.1. Taxonomy (NCBI): domain Eukaryota; kingdom Metazoa; phylum Chordata; class Amphibia; order Caudata; family Salamandridae; genus Lissotriton; species Lissotriton helveticus. Next base: position 784,003,942 of record NC_136072.1, read on the forward strand.
GAAAGACAATGGTCCTCACTTACCCCTAACAAAATTATTTGAGGGGTGACACCGATCTGCTTCTTAAGGATTGTGCCAATAAAGGTCTCAATTTCCTGCAAATAATTAGACAGGCAGGGACAAGTACTGAACATATGAACAATTTCCGCTTGCTCGACTCCACAGCTATGGCATTTGGAATCAACCCTCTTACAGCATTTACAAAGCTTACAAGGGATATAGTACAAGTCAAAGACTGCTTTAAAATTCTGGCTTTTCAGGCCCACAGTCAAAAAAGTCTCCCTTCACATCTCCAGAGTGCGCTCAAGTAATTGCCCTTCCACCCCCAAACTTGCCTTGCCATTTGTCGGTTTGGGGTTCTAAATTGTCTGGTAGGCCCTGCACTGGTAAATCATAGATTTGCCCGATTCTGCTTCCCTGCTCCACTGCTTCTATGCATAGTTGGTTCACAAGAAAGATTTGATTCATATACATTTTGGTAAATACATCACAGATCTGCAAGTACTAAATTACACTTCTCTTTCGTCACACCAAACTTCTCCTGTATCTCTCCAAAAGAGGCAAACTGATCTACATCATAGAGGTCCACTATCCTCGAGATGCCACACATCGCAAGCTTTTTACCCAACCCGTTGTGGAAAATGCCTGGCAGAGCAGGAGACCCCCGCAAAGGTGTATAACCAATATATTTGATAACATTAATTTTCCTCCTAATCTGCCACCAGACTTTGAATGTGGCATCAACTGTCTTAAATGGTTTTTAAATTTTTATTTTGTAGTAGCTCTTCTCCAAGTTTGTCAGAAAGCAGCTCTTGACATCAGACCCCAATGTGAGCTAATATACAGATGTCGCTGAAGAACTGATCCTATGTGTACTGCCCGTAATCAGAATCCCTATATGCTGCAACATGCAGGACCAATTTGTACAGCATGAGCCTCCAGGCTCCCTGATTTCTGGAGTGAAACACAACCTTGACGTTCTTGTTTTCTTCTTAAACTCCTATAACAAGCTAAAACACACACTTGCTAATTGAGTTAGCCAGCTGTTGTTGATCTCCATCGGTATAGTTCTCAACATGTATAGCACTTTCGGAAGGAAAAGATTTTTTTAAACTTTGCATCTCCCCACCAGTGAAAAATGCCAATTATTAATCTGGACTAGATCCTGTTTGATTCATATGATCAATGGTGCTAGATTTAACTCTACCAATGTCTTAAGAGCAGCTATTATACTCCTAAATAGGTTGCATCCTTCACCCACCGTTGATCAATTCAATTCAATTCAATTCAGTAGATTTATATAGCGCACTACATACCCAGAGGGTCTCAAGGCGCTTGAAGAAGGGTGGGGGATTACTTGTCGAATATCCAGGTTTTAAGTTGCTTTCTGAATGCTAGATGGTTCTGAGTGAGGCGAAGGTGAGTGGGAAGTGAGTTCCAGGTTTTAGCTGCCTGGTAGGAGAAGGATCTTCCTCCCATGGTGGTTTTGTTGATGCGAGGTACAACGGCAAAGGCTTGGTTGGAGGAGCGTAGCTGGCGGGAGGGGGTGTAGAAGGAAAGTCGTGTGTTGAGGCATTCGGGTCCGAGTTCGTAAAGTGCTTTGTGTGCGTGGGTTAGGAGTCGGAATGTTATCCTCTTGTTGACTGGGAGCCAGTGGAGTTTTTTCAGGTGGCCAGAGATGTGGTCATTACGCGGGATGTCTAGAATGAGTCTGGCTGAAGCGTTCTGGATGCGTTGGAGTTTTTTCTGAACTTTTGCTGTGGTACCGGCGTAGAGGGTGTTTCCGTAGTCCAGGCGGCTTGTAACCAGTGCGTGGGTGACCGTTTTTCTGGTTTCGGTGGGGATCCAGCGAAATGTTTTTTTGAGCATGCGAAGAATGTTGAAGCAAGATGAAGAAACGGCGTTGACTTGTCTGGTCATCGAGAGTGAGGAGTCCAGGATGATACCCAGGTTCCGTGCGTGGTCCGTTGGGATGGGTGCTTTTCCAAGGCCCTCTGGCCACCAAGAGTCGTCCCAGGCGGAGGGGGAGGTACCTAAGATAAGGACTTCTGTTTTGTCTGAGTTCAGTTTCAGACGGCTGTGCTTCATCCATTCAGCTACTTCTTTCATTCCTTCATGTAGGTTGGTTTTGGCGGTGTTAGGGTCTTTGGTGAGTGAGAGGATCAGTTGAGTGTCATCAGCGTAGGAGATGATGTTGAGGTTGTGTTGGCGTGCGATGGCCGCGAGGGGGCTCATGTATACGTTGAAGAGGGTGGGGCTGAGTGAAGATCCTTGTGGTACGCCGCAGATGACTTCAGTGGCCTCTGATTTGAATGGTGGGAGGCGGACTCTCTGAGTTCTATCGGCAAGGAACGAGGAGATCCATTCCAGTGCTTTTCCTTGGATTCCGATGTTTCTGAGGCGTTGTATAAGGGTGCTATGACAGACTGTGTCAAAGGCTGCGGAGAGGTCGAGGAGGATGAGGGCGACTGTGTCACCATTGTCCAGTGGAGTTCGAATGTCGTCTGTTGCTGCGATGAGTGCGGTCTCAGTGCTGTGTTTGGCCCGGAAGCCGGACTGTGAGGAGTCGAGGGATTTGTTGGTTTCGAGGAAGGCGGCGAGTTGGTTGTTGACAGCTTTCTCGATGACTTTGGTCGGGAATGGAAGGAGTGAGATGGGGCGGTAGTTTTTGAGTTCGGTCGGGTCAGCTGTGGGTTTTTTCAGAAGGGCGCTGAGTTCGGCGTGTTTCCAGGTTTCCGGGAATGTGGCGGAGTTGAGGGAGCAGTTGATGACGTCACGGAGGTGTGGTGCTATGATGGAATCTGCTTTGTTGAAGATGTGGTGAGGGCATGGGTCTGTGGGGGATCCTGAGTGGATGGAGTTCATTAGGCGGATGGTGTCCTCAGTGGAGATTGGGTCCCAGTCCTTAAGGATGTTCAAGGGGGGAGAAGGTACTGCAGAAGGTTGGGTGTGTTGGTCTCCGGGTTGGTTGTCAAAGCTGTTGTGGATGTCTGCGATTTTGTCGTGGAAGAACGAGGCTAGGGAGTCGCAAAGGGCTTGAGAGGGAGTGATATCGTTGGAGTTGGCAGTGGGGTTGGTGAACTCTTTGACGATGTTGAATAATTCCTTGCTGTTGTGGACGTTGTTGTCAATTCGGTCTTTGAAAGCGGCTTTCTTGGCAGTCCGGATCAGTTGGTGGTGTCTGCGGGTGGCGTTTTTGAAGGCGTCCCTGGTGCTGGAGTTTGGGTCTTTTTTCCAGGCCTTCATAAGGGAGCGGCAGAGTTTCTTGGATTTCTTAAGATCATCGTTGAACCAAGGGGCGTTTTTGCTGCCTAGTTTGATTTGGCGTTTTTTCAGGGGGGCTAGGTTGTCAGCGCTGTTAGTTAGCCATTGAGTGAGGTTAATGGCTGCTTGGTTGGCGTTTGAAGAGTGGGCAGGGGGGTTTTGGAGAAGCGATGAGGAGATTTGGTCGGTGGTGATTTTGTTCCAGTTTCTTCGTAGAGTGGGTTGAGGGTGGTTGTGGGTTGTGGTCTTTTTGTAGGTAAAGTCAACGCAGCTGTGGTCCGTCCAATGGAGAGCTGTGGTGTGACTGAAGGAGATATGTTTGCTGGAGGTGAAGATGGGGTCGAGTGTGTGACCTGCGTAGTGAGTGGGGGTATTAACAAGTTGTTTGAGTCCGAGGTTGGCGAGATTGTCCAGAAGGGTGGTGGAGTTGTTGTCGTTGCTTTTCTCCAGGTGAAAGTTAAGGTCTCCCAATAGAATGTAGTTCTCGGAAGGGAGGGCGTGTGGGGTGATAAAGTCAGTGATGTCTTCACTGAATTGTGCACGGGGTCCTGGTGGCCTGTAGAGGAGGGTGCCTCTGAGTGTGGTCTTGGGGTCGGTGTGGATCTGGAAGTGAAGGTGTTCGGCGCTAACGAGGTTGACGTCTGAGTTGGTTGAGATGCGGATGGAATTCTTGTGGACGATAGCGATGCCTCCTCCTGTTTGTTTGTAGCGGTCTTTTCGGATGATCTTGTAGCCTTCCGGGATGGCGATGGTGATGTCAGGGGCTGAGGAGGCGTTCATCCATGTTTCTGTTAGGAAGGCGACGTCCGGAGAGATGGTGTCTAGTAGATTCCAAAGGTCGATAGCGTGTCTGTGGACCGAGCGGGTGTTGAGCAGGATGCATTTTAGGTGGTTGGTGTCAGATCTCTGTTTGGTGTTAATGGATGGGGGGTTGGTCTTGGTGCCGCCAAACTTGCAGGAGTTGCATGTAAATGGTCCATGGGTGTATCCAGGAGCGGCTTGGGTGCATTTGGGGAGGCGGCCGGGGTTTAGGGCTAAGAGGGTGGAGGCGTCGTATGTAATGCGGGTGGGGTGGGGGCCAGGGGGTCTGGCGCTGGGCGCGGTCCGGGCGCGGTCCAGGCGCGGATGGGCGCAGACGGGCTTACCTTTGGCGCACCTTCGGCGCGACCGCTGCGCGTGGACGCTGCACGTTGGTACATCTGCCGTACATGGAGAGTGGAGGGGGCGGAGCGTGGGAGGGTCAGCTGGGAGGCGGGAGCGGGGGGGAGCCACGAGTGACCAAACAACAAATGGAATGCCAGGAATCGAAACTGGGGCGCAGTTACACGACGCGACCACAATGAGGAGTCTAGGAGTCTAAAATAAACAAACAAACCAATGCGGCGCAACTTCTAAGAAATGAAAATGAAGAAGCTATGCAACGATACCAGGCGCTGTTTTCGCTTCGAGGCGCTAGTGGGCGAAGTCGGGAGCAATCACGATACCAGGCGCTGTGGTAGCTTCGAGGCGCTTGTGGGCGAGGGTAGGATCAATCTCTGAGGTAGGTAATGGGTAGGTGAGTCAGGGAGCGTGGAGGAGAGACCGCTACGGAGCTAGTCCAGCTGGTCACAAAGAAGTGTAGGGAGGAGCGAGCTTCTCTACCAGTGGGTGGGAGGGTCAGCTGGGAGGCGGGAGCGGGGGGGAGCCACGAGTGACCAAACAACAAATGGAATGCCAGGAATCGAAACTGGGGCGCAGTTACACGTCGCGACCACAATGAGGAGTCTAAAATAAACAAACAAACCAATGCGGCGCAACTTCTAATAAATGAAAATGAAGAAGCTATGCAACGATACCAGGCGCTGTTTTCGCTTCGAGGCGCTAGTGGGCGAAGTCGGGAGCAATCACGATACCAGGCGCTGTGGTAGCTTCGAGGCGCTTGTGGGCGAAGGTAGGATCAATCTCTGAGGTAGGTAATGGGTAGGTGAGTCAGGGAGCATGGAGGAGCGACCGCTACGGAGCTAGTCCAGCTGATCCCCTGAGCGAATTCCTTCAGTGACGATTTCCTAGGTCTTGCCTTCATTGCGTCGATATCCGGCTAAAGCCTCAAATGTGCTGGCCTCATCTTCGATGACTGTCAGAGCACTAGACGGATTTAGGGTCACTATCGGTATATCATAGGCATAAGCAATACTTTATAATCTGTGAGTCTTATTGGGACAGGCTGAATCTTACTGTTGTTTTCTAATCGTGCAATAAATGGGTCCATATACAGAGCAAATAAATTGGGTGAACAAAGAAATCCCGGTCTTGTTCCCCTGGTAATAACAATCTGTTCTGATGCCATCCCCATAATCTGAAGACAGGTCTTAGGGGCGCACTAGAATGCCTTTATGACTTTAATAAAGACCGGACCGAGTCTCTTCCACTTTAAAACCTCCCAAAGACATCCCCAAGAGACTCAGTCAAAGGCATTTTCTGTGTTTAGCAATACCAGTCCTATAGGAGATCTTGTAACTTTTTAAATATAACCAAGGTAACGCGGTTACAAGTGTCCATTCCCTCCCGTTGATTTCTTGGATCTTGTAACTTCAGCAATATCTAAAAGAGTAATTAAGTAAGCATATGGTCGATTGTCTTCCCCCCCCACCCGCCACCCCCGAGATGAAGCCATGTGGACACCAGATCAATTATTACCTTTCCCAGCCTTATAGCCAAAATCTTTGCATAGAACTTGCCATCTGCTTTTATCAGAAATATTGGCCTGTTTGATCCTGGATTTAATGGGGCGTTGCCCTTCTTCCTAAATATCATGGTATTATTATCTTCCCACAAATAGGGGCGCTCTCCTTCCACACGAGCACACAAGAGAGTAGAAGTCATGGTATCTAGGAGTTCAGACAGGAATGGCCTATAAAATTCCAAAGTAATCTGGTCTTGCCCTGTGGCATTTACGATGGCCAGAGAATTCACTTCCTCTGCCACCTCCCCAGAGGAGATTGCTAATCCAAGAGAAGCCCTTTCACCATCACACAAGGTTTTTGCGTTTAGTGTATTGAGGAATTTAGCACAGCTGGCTGGCTGGGGGAAGGTGTCCTCAGAATATAGTTTTCCATATTAGTCTTTGAATAACCTGAGAAGTACAGTGGCAATGTCTATCTTCGGCCCTTATTCATCTAAAATAGCCTGAACCCCCCCCAAACCTCATTTTGTCTAATATGATGTGCCAGAAGACTACCTGTAATTTCCCCATATTCATAACATTCAGTCCTGAAACTTTGAAATTTGGCAGTCACCTCCTTGCCGTAGTACTGGTTGATTCTGGCCTTAAACCCCACAATGCTCTGTACAGTATCATATCCATCCTGCCTGTCCATTAAAACCAAGTTCTGCTTCTTGATGGGAGAGGCTATCACATAATTCCTGTAATCGCTTACGCGTCTATCTGTGTTTAAAAAGGCTCAAGCTAAGTGTTTCTCACCTTATACCTGCCTTGAGGGTGTCCCATACTATGTTAGGAACGGCGCTTAATTGACTGTCAAAAACCCCTTCAGCCATTGGGGTATATGATCTTTATATTCCTCATCCAACAAAGGTTTCCTGTCAAATGTCCAGATCACAGGCGACCTTACAAAGCCAGCTATTGCACTAACTGGTTGTGATCTGACAATACCTTAGAAAAATGTTCAATTCCAACCTGTCCAGCCAAAGCTGCGGACATAAAAAAGTAATCCATTCATACAACTTTATTGTGGGGAAAGGAAACAAATGTACATCCAGGGTCAGGGCTTTTTAGTTTATCCCATGCATCAATCAGCCCATGATCTTTGATTAACTACTGGACTGCTCTCAATATTAATGGTTTCCTGCCTACATATGAATTGCATCCCCCAACCTTCCTTCCTATGGCTATGTGCAAGTTAAAATCCCCACAAAATAAAAGGGGGGCTGACCAGTTTGTAAGTTCCAGATTGAGCTGGTTAAAATAGTAGGGTCATCCAGATTAGAGCCATATACAGAACACCAAGGGGCCCTTCATGATAACGGAGGGATCGCCACCGCCTGTATGGCGGTGCTGATCCACCCGCTGAAAACCACCGTCCGCTCCCTAATTCCCCCCCCAGCCAGATTACCATGGCAGGGGGAACCCCGGCGGACGTAAAGACCGTCCGCCGGTTTTAAGCCCCGTCGCAGTGTCGACCGGGCGGAAAAGCAGCTAACATGGTGCCCGTGTCTGGGAGACACCGCCATCCATATTAACATGTGTGCGGGGATGTGCCTTTCCGTGGTGGCAGGCGGTTTCTGCCATTGGGGGCCCGGGGTGGGGGGTGCACATGGGGGGGGTACCTATGGTACCCCCCAAGCAGTTCCATGCACAACACGGCATGCACCGCGCGGTGCCTGCCATGTTGTGCCTGGAAGTGCACAACATGCCTTCCGGGCATTGTGGCGGGCAGTGCTGAGTGCACCGCCCGCCACAATGTCAGGAATGCTGGATGCACCCGCCACTGTGGCAGGTGCATCCTAATGTCCCTCACAGGACCTCCCCCCTTATGGCGGGCGGTCTCTTTTTGCGTTGGGATGGCGGACGGACTTTAGCTCCCTATGCCTGTACGAAACTCCACTATGTCTCATCTACCCATTTTGTCAACATAGCTCCTAGCTGCTGTCCCAGCAGTTTTCTTGCCCCCACCCCAACCAAAAGAACACTGAGATATATACAAATATACCTCAAATCCCCTCTACAAAGTAAGGAAGCAGACCTGCCACTTAATTCTGATAGACCTTGGAACCTAAGGCACCATATTACCTTAGGATATCCAGAAACTACTTAGCTGTAACCTTGGATGAAAACATATGTCTTGAGAAATAACTTTCAGTTTTGCCAGATTTATCAAAAATGCTTGTGCACCCTTGCCCTAATGTTCTATAGTACATACAATCTCAGTATCACCCATCCTACTCTATGGCCAACGGTTTTCTGTAACTTAAAGCCAACACGAGATAAATGATGTAACAAAGATTAAATAAAAGATTTAAAGAGGAGGCATGGCAAAATACATTTTAAAGAATAAAATGTAACTATTGCATCCCCATGTTTCTCAGCGCCTAATAAACCTATTTTAAAAGTGTTTGCTAAATATTCTTGTTGTATGTTTCCCCTCCCTATGCTCCGCTCTGTGCGTAGCTACGCCAGGGCGTTGTTGCAGACCCTATGATGAAGCATGTCACACACATTTGTGTGTGGGTGAGGGCAATTTTTTCAAACATATGAACTTGTCACTGTTTGTATATTCCATTATTTGTGGTTTTGTCCTCTCCACCCCTGTATGTGTGTATTATGCTAAATATTGGAACCATTCTTCGTCCTTGTTTTATATGCAAATGAATTCTGGGTTTGTACCCCTATCCCTTTATTTCACTGTGTCATTGTTTAACCAGATGAGCTACGGGTCAGAGCACAGCAAAATCATGATCCAGGAACACTATAGTTACTTCTCCTATAATCTACTAAAATTTTCATCTGTTCAACATCAAAGAAGTAACAAGATAATTAAATTCTATGCAAGGTATATCACTCTTATTCAAAACAATATTTAAAAGCCAATTGTTAAAAGGACAAATAATTACACAACTTAAGTTTCTAATATATATTCTTGCTGACTAGTTTTGAACCCTAGCCTTTCAATGTCACTGTATCATAGTTTAACCAGATAAGCTACAGGTCAGTGTATAGAAAATATCATGATTGAAAAAAGCTATCGTTTTTTTCTCCTCACATAATTAACAAAATTTCCAACCATTCAAAATCAAAGAAGTGACAAGATGATCAAATTGTTTGTAGCGTAAATCACCCTTATCAAAAACAATATTAAAAAAAGGCAAATCAAAAAGACAAGTAATAATTATACAGCTGCAGCTCCGATTCTACTTTTTCAGTTTTTAGTTACTGATAAAAGGTATATCAAACATCCACGATTCAATCATGTAAGAAAGACCTCCAATTTCTTGTCAATATTGAACCCATTCGTTACTTCTTACAATTTGTGTATCTACAATGTTTCTAACTTCCACAATCTGCAAAATGCTTTTTATTTTCGTAATGAAATGGGCTTTGAGATAATTGTTGCTACTACTGATCTTTCTTGATTTGTTTCTTGCAGTGCGCGAATTTAATGATACTAATTTGGCCCTGATGATAGTCACAAAACATCTGTTGGCCTTTAAAAAAAAAATGTTCAAGATACCAGACAAGATTTCATGCCCTTTGACTCTTCTGGTCTAGTTTGATTCTCTTATACCAACTGGGCTGTCTGGTTCACATTAGAGGACTTAGAATGCAGGTCTATTGAGGTGTGACTGCGTTGTAAAGCATGGATAAAAAAATATTCTAGCATTCGCACTAAGAATTTTCAATTCTATTAATGACACGGAGGCGAGGATTATTGCTTTTCTTTATTTAATACAAAACACAGCAGCCAATGAAGGATGTTTTAACATTAGACCAACTACATTTCCCATGATACTATGCTCACAACTACCAATCATGGTCCAGCAGTCCATATAAGAGTAGCCATCGCCATCTTAAGAGCCTCTTTCTTTGCTCCGAACAGTACAACAAATCAAACTGTGACAATAACCAACATCGCCTGTAGAGCCAACTGCAGCGGCCAGCTCCAACATGAGAGCAACAGCTGATCTAGGAACAGGAACACAGAGTTTCACCAATAATATGAAAACTAGAACAGGATCACTCTGTTTTCTGATCCAAACCTGGAAATAAAATAAGATCCGTAAAATCCATATAACACAGACCATACATAAGGGTGGGGCAACAAGTCATAACAATTGCGACCAGGACTTCTCCATTTCTCCGAGTGACCAATCAGCAATGATTCTAAGCAGGGCCCTATAGTATATCACAAAGTCAGGTAATGCCAACCTTCCCAAAAGTTTAGGTAACAGTAACTGTTTAAAAGAGAGTATAGCCTGTTCTCTCTGCCAAATAAATTGCATTCTTTTTTTTCAAATGAGGTGAAAATATTTCCATGCTACGATTGGCAAGGCATGGAAAAATAAGAAACCTTGGGAACGATGTTCATATTGCAACATTTGATTCTTCTCAGCCATGCGATACACAGGGGAGCACACCTATGGCAACTGTCCTTTAGAGTCTGGAAAAGGGGTGAAAATTGGGCCTATAGAGATCCTCAACCTTGGGGACGATCTTAACCCCTAAATAAGCATGTGATTGCCTACTTCAAACATTAAATGGGGGCGCAGCAAACTGGACAGCCTCATCCGGGGGCAGTGTAAGGTTAAGTATGCTGGTTTTAGAGAGATTCTCCTTAAAGTCCACTGCTTTTGCATAATCATCTAACATGGCCTGAATCTTCAGGAGAGACGTGGAGGGGCAGCAGGACATCATCAGCTAACAACAAGCTCTTTAGTTCTCTTGACCAAATGGTATACCCCTTCACGTACTCCTCTGCCCTGGCCATAGCTGCAAAGGATTCCACAATAAGAGAGAAAAGGAGAGGCGAGAACAGGCAAATCTGTCTTATCCCGTTCCCACCTGCACCCCTCCCTCTCTGTGGCACTTGGCCAAAACATAGGAAACAGGACTGTGATAATTTGCTAGCACCATAGAGATAAACCTGGGACCAAATCCAAATTTGCCCATAGTTTTGGTGAGGAAGACCCATTCCACTGGGTCAAACCTTTTTCGACATCAAGTGCCATGAATAGAGCTGGAAACGATTTCGGTTTTGGACTTCTCGAAAAGTGGATCATCCTGTGGATGTCCGCAGACATTTTTCTTCCCTTGATAAATCCGGACTGATCCAGGTGGCAGTCTTTGCTTTATGTATTTTAGTTTAGTAGCCACGATTTTAGAATGGGTCTTGGCGGACTTACCCAGGTTTGGGAGATCAGGGAAATCAGAGCTTCACTCATCATCTGGGAGACCTCTGCCACTTCGAATATGCAGTAAAAAGAACCCTGAGAGGCAGGGTCCACTTTGGTCCGAAAGCTTTATAAAGATTGCTAGTGAGCCTGTCCAGACCACGCGTCATGGGGAGTTTAAGTCCCTGGATAGATGTTCTGACCTCCCCTCTGTAATGGGGGTTTCTAGACTGTTGGGGCAGTCTAATGTTAAGGTGCGGGAGCTCAATTGTATTGAGGTATTAAAGTTGAGCTTTTTAGGACAGATTAGTTTTTGTTTAAAGAGCTTTATAGAAAGCCTTTACAACCTTAACCTGTACTACCTTGTTGGGAATGACGGGCTGCCCGTGTTGTGGTGGGGGTTGGAGGGGAGAGGGGTGTGTTGAAGCAAGGAAAGGCACGTAGAGCGGCAATAACGTGCGTACAAAGTAAAGCTAAACATCATAATTAAATGTAAAAATGTTTTAAAATAAACGGAGCGCGATGTCCACATACAACGTAGAACATTGCGCTTCACATCCGGAATGCTAAAAATTCCCCCCCTAATTAAAGGAGACAGCATCACACCGCCAGTAAAGGATCCAGTCCAAGTGGGCGGGACCCAAAGTGCACAGGGTGGTAACCAGGAGGGACTAAAAAGCTTCCTTTACAATCAGAACACACCGTTTACAATAATTAGTGACGCCAATAGAGGCACACCAATGAAAATTACGGGCGGAGCAGAGACACGACTTATGAAACCGTAGTGATTCCAAGAAGCTCTCGCAGAGCAAGCAGCGCATGCACGCTGCAACATCAGGCGAGACCTAAAAAAAGAGGAGATCAAAGCTAAAGATTCATTGCAGATGCCACGTTGCTGAAGGCTAGTGATCAACAAAATGTTAATCACTGTATCAAAGGCTGCAATAGTGGCAAGAAGTATGAGGGCAGCCTTGCCATTTTTATCCAAAGACATTATGAGATCGGCAGCTACAGTCAACAAAATGGATTCAGTTGGAGGGGAGGAGCAAAACCCAAATGGGTGAGATCGAAAAGATTGTTTTGAACAATGTATTTAGGAAGCTCAGTGTTAAGAGTGTTTTCAAGATATGTTGATGGCAATGAAAACAGCAATATCAGTCTAGAATTTGAGATTATTTGGGGAAAGTGTCCACAGTATTTTTCAGTAGGAGAACTGCCCTAGTCAGTTTCCAGTACATGGGGACTAAAGCCGAAGTTAAGGGAAAAACTGCAAAGAGGCAGAAGGACTTGGCTGAAAGTGTTTAAGAGTAAGTTAAGAATACTCACGAGGCTAAGATCAAATGGTGAAACCAACTTGGAGAGAGCTAGCAAGGCGGTTTCTTGAAGTGAGGGCAATTGAAATTTTAATAAGCCAGGAAGATGAAGTGGCTTATCGGCAAGCAGTTCAGTTTCAATACAGGAGAATGAAAAGCTCTAAAGCATGATACTTTTTTTTTTCAGTCTTACAGAAACAATTCTGATATTGATCTAATTTTTATGATGGCTGAAGGGTGGTAGTGTAGGAAGAAAGCTTGCAGAGCCTTCTATTTCAAAAAATGTATGTACCAAGTTTCCTGCTGTTCAATTTTGCTATAAAAAAAACTAACACTGTGCTTTTCAAATTATATTTTTTTATAGTCAAGATGTAAAAGGATTTAGCAATGCCATCATATGTATTATTCAATTTTCTTTTCAAGGATTTGCAGTTTTGTCCAGCCTTATCTGAAGCACAGCACAGAAGGAGACAGTTTACAACAGTGAAAAATGTGTATCGGTATTAATCCAGAATAGTAGTTCAGAGCTGCGATGGACTTACTCTTGAGATTTTAAACTAGGAGGTATTTTCCCAGTTTTTCTACAGCTTTCATGATCCAAGGAGCTAAATATGGTTTTAAAATCCACAAAGCCACAGTATAAACCATTCTGATTCTTTATGGCACTTAATGCAACCTCTCATAACACCACACAGTTGTCCACTGTAGGTCAGTCCAGTTGAAGTACTGCTTACTCAAGAGGTATCCTCTGAAATAAAGTGGACCACACAAATGTAAGTGGTTGAGACCAAACTTTGTAAAAAATGTCGGCTATGGAATCAAGAAGGATACGTGTCAATAAAAAACAGGATTTTAAGAAGACCCCATCTTAAAAATAATTTTGTGCCCATTCCGGAGTCAGGGATAACACCATTACTTAAACAAAAAACAGAGCAGAGCAGCAGTACTGCCCACCAATCCGGACAGCAACTCCCAGGCAGACTGTTTGACTCTATTTAAAAGGAAAATATTTCTCTCTCACATTCTTTTCTAAGTCCACAACATACTGGGATGAGCATTCTTGTGGAGGTGACCACAGTACAGGGTCAACAGGTGTCTCACCCTCTCGTTCTCTGAATTCTTATGCTCAATTGTCAAGGCTTGGCTGAGACTATTTACAAATAGCCAATACTTCCCTGGTTTAGTGCACTAGTTACACTATGCTTCTGCTGCCATTTATCACTGTGAAATATCTTCTTTTCTGCACTATTAGCCTCTGACAGCCTGTTTCACTATTAGTTTATATTCCAACAATATAACGGAGACTTAACTACATCTCAGGCATCTTTGAATGTGTCTTAGGATTCAAGGAAGCATACAATGAATGTTCCCTGTCAAATCTCTCATCTTGACAGACTAAACAACATGCCCAGACCTTTGCTAAGGTGAGCTGATAGTGCTAGCCTGAATGGCTAACAGTTGCAGACCTTTGCTAAGGTGAGCTGATAGTGCTAGCCTGAATGGCTAACAGTTGCAGACCAGAACATCTTTAAAGTCAGGCAATTCATAAGCTTTATTATGAGACAGAATATAAGCCTAGCACTTTCCCAGACCATTTACCCATTTGTCGAGTCAGCACATCTCCAAACCCAGATACAACTCACAATTCAAAGATTCTTCTTCTTATCCTTATATTCTAACATTTCAATTCCCTCCCTTGGAAGGGACTATTGCGACTCCAGTGTGTGAGATTTAACTAAATTGGAGAAGAGCAAAACCCATGTTATTTCACCATCATTGAGCAAAGTGATAAAGTTCACTTGTTTTTATGTGAATACTTTGGAGTTTTTTACCTCTTGAACTTTTACAATTTGCATTAGACTCCTGCTCCAATTAGGAGACTTCAGTTTGTTTTTCTTCATGTCCCGCAAAATGACATACACATCACATTTTTAACTTCACAACCCATCAAGCCACCATGTTTTATTTATTTAGTCATAGAAGAATTAACTTTCAAATCAATACACACATATTCAGAAATTACTCTTTTCCCTTCAGAGCCATGCACACAAATCTCCTTTCAAACTTTACTAGAGCAACATTTATTTAAATCTGGGAACACTTGTTGGAATAGATAGGGTTGTACACTTGGTGTACAGAGGAGTACTATGTAAATGTATTTCTCGTTTATGAATCAGCCACTGTAAACTGCAACATGCCAGTTTCACATCTCAAAGGCCACCTTGATATATAGATATTATTAGTACTTATCAGAACATAACGTGTATTTGTAAAGCGCATGTTCACTCAGAAGGGTATCTTGGTGCTTCATAACAGCGATTTATTGTTACACAACTCAATGTTACTCATTTTAACGACCTCAGAAGAATGAAAGGCTGAGGGGGCCCGCCGGAATTTGAACCTGTGACCATGAGGTCAAACACAAGCTCCTACAGTGGATGCATTAGTCCGCTAAGCCACCAGACCCGGCATCTGCGTACTTGTACTTGTCAAAGGTACTGGAAATTCCTTCAATTCGTTCTGCCTGCCGGAAATAATTTCTGCTACCATGGCAAAGTCTCACTTCGAAAAGACAGAAATAATTTATCATGATTGTTGGTTAAATCATTCCTCACAGATTGAAAATTTCGAATATAAGTTGCCTGCTGCTGGTTGACTACTAATAAGGGCTCAAGCAATTACAGCATGTACTTTACATCGACATCATGCACTTTAAAATTCCTAAGGCCGGTAGCAGGTCATTTGTGGCCTCAAACCCGGTCTGCTTTTGACAGCAATAGATACTACAATTACTTTCACTATGAGAAGCCTGACTACTTACTTACAGTGTCTTTACTTATACTTGTTGCTTAATTTGGCCAGTGATTACCACCAGTACTCATTTTGGAGGACAGAAACTTATTTATTTGCGACTTACATTTACCGAAAGCAACAGAGGAAAAAAGTACAAAGAGGAAAGATGGAGCAAGAGAAACACAGAAAACAAGCATTTACAATGCAACGGTTTCGCCTTGGCAAAAGTTAGAGCTATTGGCATTGTAAATGACAAAATTTTTATTTGTGTTGGTTTTGAAAACAGATAAATAAATGGCATTGTCATTTACATTGCCAATAGCTTAATCTCTCGCAAATGTGAGACCTATTGTACCCTACTGGACGAGCTCAGCAGACAGCAATTACTACCACACACACACACACCCAGAGCCAGCCACACACACACCCAGAGCCAGCCACACACACCCAGAGCCAGCCACACACACACACACACACACACACACCCAGAGCCACACACGCACACACACCCAGAGCCACACACACACACACACCACCCAGAGCCACACACACACACACCCAGAGCCACACACACACACCCAGAGCCCCCCACACACACACACACCCAGAGCCACACACACCCACCCAGGGTCACAAATACCCACCCAGAGCCACACACACACCCATAGAGCAAGCACGGCCAGGGGGCAGGGAAGCAAGCACAGCCAGGGGGCAGGGAAGCAAGCACAGCCAGGGGGCAGGGAAGCAAGCACAGCCAGGGGGCAGGGAAGCAAGCACAGCCAGGGGGCAGGGAAGCAAGCACAGCCAGGGGGCAGGGAAGCAAGCACAGCCAGGGGGCAGGGAAGCAAGCACAGCCAGGGGGCAGGGACGCAAGCACAGCCAGGGGGCAGGGACGCAAGCACAGCCAGGGGGCAGGGAAGCAAGCACAGCCAGGGGGCAGGGAAGCAAGCACAGCCAGGGGGCAGGGAAGCAAGCACAGCCAGGGGGCAGGGAAGCAAGCACAGCCAGGGGGCAGGGAAGCAAGCACAGCCAGGGGGCAGGGAAGCAAGCACAGCCAGGGGGCAGGGAAGCAAGCACAGCCAGGGGGCATGGAAGCAAGCACAGCCAGGTGGCAGGGAAGCAAGCACAGCCAGGGGGCAGGGAAGCAAGCACAGCCAGGGGGCAGGGAAGCAAGCACAGCCAGGGGGCAGGGAAGCAAGCACAGCCAGGGGGCAGGGGAACCAGGGGGCGGGGGAGCAAGCACAGCCAGGAGGCGGGGGAGCAAGCACATCCAGGGGGCGGGGGAGCAAGCACAGCTAGGGGGCAGGGAAGCAAGCACAGCCAGGGGGTAGGGAAGCAAGTACTACCAGGGGGCAGGGAAGCAAGCACAACCAGGGGGCAGGGAAGCAAGCACAACCAGGGGGCAGGGAAGCAACCAGGGGGCAGGGAAGCAAGCACGGGCAGGGAAGCAAGCACGGGCAGGGAAGCAAGCACAGCCAGGGGGCAGGGAAGCAAGCACAGCCAGGGGGCAGGGAAGCATGCACAGCCAGGGGGCAGGGAAGCATGCACAGCCAGGGGGCAGGGAAGCATGCACAGCCAGGGGGCAGGGAAGCAAGCACAGCCAGGGAGCAGGGAAGCAAGCACAGCCAGGGGGCAGGGAAGCAAGCACAGCCAGGGGGCAGGGAAGCAAGCACAGCCATGTTTCCAGTGCTTGGCTATTCTGAACAAACCATTGGTATCCGGCCTGCCACTCAAACGAAAACAACTTCCAGAATACCTTAAATAGCTAAATGAAACCTCAGAAGTAGAAACATTATGTCCTGACTACACGAGAGAGGCTGCAATTGTAACTGCGAGGGGCAAATACCACTGAACTGGGAAGAAGACAGCATACAACTATAGTGGAGGAATAACAACCTCGTACACTACTGCATACCACTGTGCTTTGGATCCAGGAACACCACAGGCCCAGGTTTGGACGCTACTTCAGAAATGCCACAGCACAAAAAGAATAACATTACCTATTCGTTTTACATCAGTTATTAAAATCAAGAAGTCCACATTGTTCATAATATCGGCATCATTTTCGGGGAGAGTAGTTTCCACGGTCATGGCTCGTCAAATCACGTTCCAAATCGAGAACAGCAATGACACTCCATTATGCCTCGGTACAAAGAGCCTCCCGGTGCCCCCAGCAGACGGCGTCCCCTACCAGGCAGCATGCTTCTCCGCCCCCTTCGCTCACCTGGTGAACCTCTTCATGACTCCCGCGCCCTCGGAATGGTGGCGTCCAGAGGGCTGAAGCTCTCATGTCCCGCGGGGCTTCGGCGGCTGGTGACTGTGGCAGGCTCCTGCCTCCTTTTCATCACTGTCCCGGTCAAAACACACAGAAACAAGGAGGCTGTCGGGGCGGGGCCGGATACAGTCTTCGAAGCCAGGGCAAGCCCGGAGGCCATCCTCGGGGCAGCGTGAGCAGAGTAAATACATCCCGGCAACTTAAATCGCGCACCGGGGCGGAGAAGAGCTGCGCCAGAGGGAAGGGGCGAAGCGGGAGGGGAGGGAGAAGAGCTGCGGGGAGGAGAGCTGCGGGCAGAGGGAAGGGGTGGGCGAGAGCGGGGGGGGGGAGGCGAGGCAAGGGCGGGAAAGGAGGAGGGCTGCGGGAAGGGGGAAACGGAGGAAAGGACGTAAAAAGAAAATTATAACAAAATGCTGCTTACCTGCTCGTAAATAAAGAAATTCATCCCGGCAACTTAAATCGCGCAACCCACCACTGCAAAACACACGTTCAAAATGGCCAAAACATGCCGAGAAAAAAAACAGCATCCGCCCACCGTTGAATGACGTTGTAAAAGGGGCGGAGACAGAAAAAATCAGCGGAACGCCCACGAATCTGCTCGGACAATTATG
Organism: Lissotriton helveticus; assembly: GCF_964261635.1. Taxonomy (NCBI): domain Eukaryota; kingdom Metazoa; phylum Chordata; class Amphibia; order Caudata; family Salamandridae; genus Lissotriton; species Lissotriton helveticus. The sequence continues at coordinate 784,022,082 of NC_136072.1, forward strand.
GACAGATCTCTCTTCCAATGGCTAGCCTCCATTTATGGAGCTAGCCAATGGAAGAGAGAGGCAGGAGAAAGCCCCGTACTGCTAAACAAAAGATATTGCCTGCGCGACACTGCTGCGCAGTGGACGCCAGGCGAAACCTAAAAAGTCACAATGGGCGAAAGTATGGACCTGCAAGAGATAGGTAAAGAGGCAGGGAGTGTGTGGTGGAGTATTAAAGAGGAATGAGGTGGATTTAAGACTATGCAGCCTTGGTATTAGTCACACTAACATTTAATGACACCAGCCGTGTGCTTCTGAGTAGAATTTCGGACACCGGCACTCATTCTTTTACAAATTAAGTACTGCTTATACTCTTCTGACACAGCCCATCAAATTGCATGGTTTCAGAACCATACTATCCTTTACCATGTGGGAGAAAGAGAAAGCCTACAGCTAAAGCTAACGCTGAGAAGCTAGAAATATATCTGAATACAGATGGAAGTGGTTAATTTAATAATTACAAAAATTCACTTCCGTCAATGTTGCTAATTAAGAAAATAGCACACCAAATGTTTCTTCCCCTACATTTTTTTAATCATTTTATTAAGAAGTTGTCAGTCATCAACAGTATTATATCATACACAGTATTATATCAAAGCAGTACTGGCCACAGGCATGGGGCCAGGCATTAGCGATTGCCCGTTACCACTCCTCCCCTCCTGTCTTCTGGGAGTCTACTATCCTCTAGGGGAAGAAGGATGACCTTCTCCCCGCTGAGTTGAGCTCTCTCTCTCCCCTTCCTGGTCACCCCACCCCAGCGGAACCCCTGTATCTCATCCATGGCCCCCAGATCTTGTCATATTTACTGGGGCTGCCCCAGGCCCGATATGTTGCTCTCTCTGCCTACTGGCACCAGTTCAAGTCGACCTTCCACTCTCTTACCGTTGGGGACATATTTGCCCCCCATAGTCTGGCAAAGTTGCGTTTTCCCACCCATAACGCATGGGTATTTTGCCCAATTCCTATCCCCGACAATACCAAGGAGGAGCCATTTCGTGCCTAGTTGGACTTCTAGTCCTGTAACTTCCTGCATTGCCTCGATTATCTTACTCCAGAAGTGTTGGATTGAGGAACTTCCCAGATTGCGTGGTAGAAGGTGCCTATCTCCCCACAACCCCTTCCACACTCAGTCGAGTCAGAGCTGACCATCCTGTGTACCCTGGACTTCGAGAGATATGATCTGTGCAGCATGCGAAACTGCACTAAGCGGATTCGGGGTCGGATGGCTATTTCCCTAGGATTCTGGACCGCCACCCCCATTCCTCATCCTCCAATGGACCTATGTTTTCCGACCACGCTGTTCTCAAGTGGGTGAGGGGGTCCGGTGAATTGTTCATGATTTGTTTTATAAATGAAAGAGACTGCCTTAGTTGGGATATGGTCAAGAAGCAGCCGGTCTTACATAGGGGAATAGTCAGTGGCGGTGCGTCCATGGGGGGGCGTTGGGGCGTTACCCCACTAGCCATGGACGACCGCCACTGTGCCAACATGCATAATAAGAAAAGTTTTAGAAACATATTTTTAAAAATAAATCTAAGCGCACTGACTCGCGCTGGCCCGGGACAAGCCCGACAGAATCAGGCATTGCTTAGGAAGTGGGCCGTGGGGGGCGGGGCTGCGGCAGAGTGAGTGACAGCTCAGAGGCAGGCAGCCAGAGCACTGAGATGAGAGCGGGGTGACTGCGCATGTGACAGCCAGGAGTACTGATAATGTAGACTGGCCTGCGCATGTGTAGTACCTATAGCCCTGAGACAGAGGCAGGGACCTGGGGCCCCGGTCTCATTATGGGCAGATGTTATCCTGCTCGAGGCCAATCCTGGCGCAGTGGCGCTGTTAAGGCTGCACCAGGATTGGCTGAGTAGACACACTGCAGCAGGGTCAGGGATGGTGCCGCGCGTCGGTGTTGGCTGCTCAGCTCAGTATGGCCAATCACATATGAGCCATGTCGAGGTGATTGGCCATTTCTGTAAGCTGCAATGACGTCACCGCGCGTGGCGCACCAGTGCCACAACAACAACACGAAAAGTGATAGTGAAAGTAGTATCCATCCATCTGAGTCAGTCAGAGGGGAGCGTGTGACTCCTGACTCGTCCTCATCGTGACTTTTGTGCCTACAGCCTACGGACGGACAGACCCGGACAGTTGCACTGGCCTGGGTAATAATTTTATGCTTCTCTTAGTCTTTAGATTTTCTTTAGTGGGAAAATAATTTTAGCAATGCCAATTCCCTCCTTTTCTGTGTGTCGTGCACTCGTGCCTCTCGTTCTCTCCCTGCGGCCCTGCCCACTCTTCAAGCTTTCCTCTCATTCCATTTACAGATGTACCCAGCCCCCCCCCCTCCGCAGAGGAGACATGTACTAAGAAGGTGGTTTGGAGATAGGAGGGGAAGATGCACCCCCGTTTCGGGGGGGGGGGTGAGCTCGGAGACACAATCCACTTGAAGTTGTGTTGTGCTCACGTTTTATGGCACATGTGAGGCTTAGCTAGGTCGCGCAGTGTGATCTAGGGCAACATTACACTGGTGGCGGTGCTGTTTTGTTTTGTTTCTGTCTGTTATAATGCTATGCTCCAGCTCGTCAATGCCGTATAACTAGATGCCATCTTGTACTTACTATTAAGACCTGCTATGCGATGCTGCTATATATATTAAGCATGTCTTTTTCGGTAAAAAACTGTAAACTGGCTGCAGACTATGGGCGGGCCTCCCTGAATAGAAGTGCACATCAACACTGTTGGGCCAAACCTTTAATTTGCCAATGCTTTTTTTCGTTTCAGTCTAACATTTTTTGAGCATTCTGGTGTGTTTAAGCTAGGTCTTCAGGATACAGGAATGTCTTTTGTCTGCACCATTAGATTTCTATTTTCTTATGATGTGCGTTAAAGCTGAAAAGGGTTTCTAAACATGTTGTGCTAAGAAGCGCATGTACCATTCTATTAATATGCAGAGTTTATTTCTTTCTTTCATTTAAAATGTTTATTGCAAGCATGTGGCTGGGATGATTAAGGGGTGATATGTTTCTTCCTTCTTGTGTGTGTGGCATAGGCGTGAAATAAAAACAATCTAACTATTGCCCCACCTTGCCAAGGCCAGGCCTTTTGACTTTGCCAAACCCTTGTTCAGGTTGGACCTTTGTGAAGCAAGTGAGTAGGAAAGAGGAGAAGCAATTGGACAGCAAACAGAGGAGAAAGGTGGAGAGTCCAGACAGAAAAGAGGAAGTGACAGGGGAGAAAGGTTAAATGTGGCTCGCTGTGAAGAAAACTAGAGGGCGGTGGGGGGAAGAGCAGAAAGGAGAAAGAAAAGTGGTAAGGAACAGAACGTATATATAAAATAAAAAAAATAAGTTTGAGATAAATCTATGGAAGCAAAACGAGAGTGCAGAGACAGGAGGAGGCGAAGTGACATGCCCAGCGCTTCCTGGGGGAGGGCCCGTCCTGTACACAGCGAAGCTCACAAGTTGCAGCCTGACTTCAGTTTTAACTCTGTCCCAAGACCAGGGGGCGGGAAAAGAAAGCACTGCATGAAAAACAGTCACTGCAGGAGAGAGACACCCAGCGCTACCGCATGAGCTAGTGAGAGCGAAGCATCAACGAAAGAATTGACAGCGCAGGAGACTGGCAGCTCGGGGCCTGTAATCAGATGATCCCGCGCCAGCGCCTTTCCCTTGCTTAATAATGACAACACACATGGTTGTCAGTGAAAAATCTTCTGACAGCCTGCCTCTAGTTCTGGGGTGAGCTACGCAAGGTCTACCACACTCCTTACGTGGTGATGTTTATTACCAATTGCCCAGGACTAACATTTGTTTCTGCAATTAGGGCTTTGAAACCAGGGCAAGGCGGGAGCTGGTGATGAAGAGCATGGCAGGACAATGATAGGCCTAGAATTCAATCCTGGCAAATCCAGTGGCTAAAATAGCGGGAGCCTAGGATTCCAGAGGCAGTTACTAGCACAAATAAATTATGATAATATTCAGTTGATGGTGATTGGTGATAGTGCTGACCCGTGGGGTCCTCCTTCTGGCTGATGGTAATGGAAAGCTGAACACACCAATCATGATAATACAGAACCTCAGGATCACATCAGATGCTGTATCCCATAAAGGGAGAAAGAAACCAGTGTAAGCATTTCCGCAAATAACATTGCAAGATACATTTCGAGCATTTCGGAGGTTGGCCCTCCTATCTCATGCCCCTGAAACAATGCCTAAACATTTGCTGTGCAAGTTTTATTTTAAAGCAAATACTGGTAAGAAATACTTCAGTATAGGCCCAGATCTGTGTACTGGGGCGAATGCAAGACATTGTTCTGCATCCTGTCCATCAATTGTTCTTTTTGCATTTGTCACTCAGAGTGGGACGGGTATGCCCAGAGACCTTGGTCCCATGTTCTCCATGCCACTGGAAGAGTTTGACCGATGCCTGGAGAGCTTGTAACCTGTAGAAGCTGGAATATGTGTTTATTTCTGCTGCACACGCTCCATCGCTCGCAAAAACTACTTTATGTTAGCATCACTTGACTTGTACATTGCCTCTGGGGCAAGGATATGACAATTTTCTTCTTTTTTTTTTACATTGTCTTTTTAAATCATGCATAGGCGATGCACGAAGTGTTTCGAAGGATTTGATGCTTCAACATCTGGTGACTTACTGTAATACTGACATGTTTTGCTGAATATGTACGGGTTGAAATTGACTTTTGTATTCATGTATTGTAATATTAATAGTGGTTCACAGATTCCCAGCAGGCCCAATGGGAGGCGCATAGGCCAGCTTCATGAGGGAAAGGCGTGCTTGGTATATTTGAAAACCGAGGCAGGGAGGGGGGCAGAGGTGGTGGGCCATTAGACTCAGAGGGTGGGACAGGGGGGTTCATTTGTTCATATGCATTAGTGGGACCTTCTTTTGTATGTTATCACATTAGCAGCACAGACCTGTATCATTAAAGCGGCCTTTTCTCGCTTAGCCTGGCACCGTCTTGCCCGAGGAAAGCGTTGGCACAGAGATCACTTTCTAATTTTGGAGAGCAAACACACTACACGTCATGTGTCTATTTCTGCTTCCACGGCACACCACCAGCACTTGGGCAGAAAACGAAAGAGGGAATCCCGTTTCCTGTGGTAGAACGGGCACGCCTCTCCTTACTGTAAGGAAAAAAAGGCAAGCCGCCACTGTGCACTGGTGCGGAAACCTCAAACAGCGCGTGCAGAGCAGAGTTGCTACTCACGCCCTCTAGCTCAATGTGTCTTCTCTTTATGAATTTCAACTTCATTACCAGCTGGGCCGAGGGCTATGTTTATACCTATTAAATTCACAGAAATTCTTGCGGGTACATCAAGGGCTGCTGCCTAACACTACGGCTGCCAGTGAACAACTGAGTGCTTATGGTGCGTCGATAAGCAGTTGCCTAGCAATACTGTTTCACAGATGTAGGCTATTTGAACGGAATGTTTTAGCTTTCAAGCCAGGTTGTAGTTTCCAGTAGCCACTTACTCTGACAGGACTTTGAGGAATGTGGCCCGGATGTGCTTCCGGTGCTCTCCCTGGGTGCTTTCACTTAGTGGTTCACTAACAACTTCATCAGCACAGCACATCTCGGCCCTGGAGGTCTGTGCTCGATAAAATGTACCTGCATGTGACTCCTTTGATCTCGGTTACCCTCTGAGGCTTCGGTCCTCGTTTATGGTTGGACACACTGTACTTTCACAATTGCTTTATTAACCTTCCTGCTTTCTCAAATTTGCTTGAAATTGCACCATTTTCCCACTATTTTTTCAAAATTTTCTCGGGGGGGGAAATCCCCCCAAACCCTCCTTAGGGGGTACGGGGTCGCTCGCTGCGCTCGCTCGCTACGGTGCAGTATGATTATCAGTTTCCGCTCACCACTTTCAAATGTCACCAGCCGCCACTGGGAATAGTCAGGTAGTTGTTCACCTTCGGGTTAACAACAATGCAGAGCCTGCTTTAGCTGCAAGTATCGAAATGTCTCCCCATGGGCTAAGTCGTACTCCTTTTGTAATACTTCAAAGGTTAGTAGCGAACCCCCTCTCCATACGTCCCCAAGTTTGTCTATACTAATTATGTGCCACTTGACTTGGCTACGTAGCTTCTTAACTTCTCTCAAAATATTGCTCTCCGTTAACGGGGTATCACATGTGAGCTTATTGTGTCATCCAAGGTATCGGTTTGTAGCCTCCCACGCCTGTAACACCGCTAGCGTATGGAATGGGTGCGTGCCCTTCATTGTCTGCTATAGAGGAGTGACAGTACCCTCCCCTGCCCATGGCCCAGTAGTCCACCCTATAGGCCGGATTGTCCCTCCCTCCAAACCCCCAGCCATTTACTACTACTACTAGAAGGTTGCCCAGTAGTACGCACGAAGGTCCGGTACTGCCAGCCCTCCGTCAAAAACTCCCTGCTGTAGTTTTACCAGGGATATTCGCGCTGCCCCTCCGTCCCACAGCAGTGCCCTACATATCGTGTTAAATTTATTAAAGTAAACATCGGGGTCTAAGACGGGGTGTTTTGGAACATGTATAGGCGTGGGAGGGTCATCATTTTTAAAATGGTGGCTCTTCCGATGAGGGAAATGGGGAGCGAGCGCCAATGAGCCGCATCGGTTTGAAAGCGTTCCATATGGGGGATCAAGTTGTGAAGTAAGAAATCCTTCTCCCCTCTGCATATGTAAACTCCCAAGTAGCGGACTCCCTTCCTGACCACCAGGACCGGGCAACGGATGGGCAAGTCCAGGACACTCTTCGAGAGTGGGTAAATTATCAACTTGTCCCAGTTTCTCGCATATCCGGAATAGGTCCCGAAAGGTCAGAAATGTGGAGAATTCTCAATATTGAGGGGAGCGGCCCAAGTCACGTAAAGCAGGATATAGTCTGCGTAGAGAGAATTTCTTTCCTCCCACTCCCCTTCGTCCGTGATTCCTCTGATGAGGGGATCCCCCTTATCCAAGCTGGCAGGGCTCCAGTGCAGGGGCAAAGATTATTGGTGACAGGGGGCATCCCAGGCGCGTGGCCCTCCCCAGTCCGAACACCTGGGAATTATTCCAGTTTACCCTTACCCTGGACAGCGGGCCGGTATAAAGAAGACGGCCCCAGGAGCAAAATTTGGGGCCGAATCCCATTCTGGGCAGGACCGTGAAAATGATGTCCTACTCCACGCTGTCAAATGCCATTCTTGCTAGAGAGAGAACAGCTATGTTTTCCATCTCTGACCTCACCGTCAGGTGCATCACCCCTTGCAGACGTCAATCAATCAAGCGCGACTACTCACATGTAAGGGTCTCAAGGCGCTGGGAGTGGTGGGGTGCAGGTTCCAGTCCATTAAGGAGGGGAACCGTCGAAGAGCCAGGTCTTGAAGTCTCTTACGAAGATGGGAAGCGAAGTTGTCTGTCTAAAGTGGAGTGGGAGTGGAAGAGCGCTCCAGGCATTGGCCGCGAGAAAGGAGAATGAGAGGCCTCCCGATCTGGTTTTTCTGGTGCGTGGGACCACGGCGTAGGAGAGCTGGGCTGATCATAGAGTCCTTTGGGGTGCGTGGAATTTGAGTGGGCTGTTCAGGTATGCTGGTCCGGTGTTGTGGAGGGCCTTGTGTGCGTAGGTGAGCATCTTGGAGGTGACTCTTGCCTCGATGGGGAGCCAGTGGAGTGTGCGCAGGTGCTCGGAGATGTGGCAGTGTTTTGGCAGGTTGGGGACGAGTCTTGCGGCGGCGTTCTGGAAGTTCTGTAGCTTGCGGGTGAGGTTTTTGTTCATTCCAGCGTAGAGTGCGTTGCCGTAGTCGAGTCTGCTGGTGATCAGGGTGTGCTTGTCTTTCTGTGTTCAAGGAGGATCCATTTGAAGGTATTACGTAGGAGGCGGAGGGTGTGGAAACAGGAGGACGAGACTGAGTTGATCTGGCAGTCCATTTTGAGTCCAAAGTCCAGGATGATTCCCAGGTTGCGTGCATGGTCCGTGGGGGTGGGCGGGTTTCCGAGGGCGGGGGGCCACCAGGTGTGGTTCCTGGCATTGGGATTTGGGCCCATGATGATTACCTCCGTCTTGTTGGTGTTTAGTTGTAAGCAGATGTTTTTTATCCATTTGGCGACAGCTTCCATGCCTTCTCGAAAGTTGTGTCTGGCGGTGTTGGGTTCGTTGGATAGGGAGAGGATGAGTTGGGTGTCGTCTGTGAGTGACACAATATTGAGTCCGTAGGTTTTGACGATGGGGGCGAGTGGAGCCATGTAGACGTTGAAGAGCGTTGGGCTGAAGGAGGACCCAGGAGGGACTCCGCAGGTTGTTGGTGTAGGGTCCAAGAGGAAAGGGGTGGGGTGGAGTCTGTTCCGCTGCGTTCTGTCGGAAAGGAAGGAGCTGATCCAGTCGAGGGACTTGTCCTGGATACCTGCATCGTGAAGTCTGCGTATTAGGGTGCGGTGGGAGACCATGTCGAATGCCGGTGAGAGGTCGAGGAAGATGAGGGCTACTGTTTCTCCCTTGTCTAGTAGGGTGCGGATGTCGTCTGTTGCGGAGAGGAGGGCGGTTTCGATACTGTGGTTTTTCCTGAAGCCGGATTGGGAGGAGTCGAGGATGTTGTGCTCTTCGATGAATGTGGTGAGTAGGCTGTTGATGGCTTTCTCGATAACTTTCGTCGGTTAACGGGAGCAGGGAGATGGGTCTGTAGTTTTTGAGGTTGGTGGGATCAGCCAAGGGTTTCTTCAGGAGGGGGTTTACATCGGCGTGTTTCCAGTCTTCGGGGAATGAGGTAGTCGCCAGGGAGTGGTTGATGGTGTGGTGGAACATGGGTGCGATGGTGTCGGGTTCTGTTGAAGATGTGGTGGGGGCAGGGGTCTGTGGGGGCCCCGGAGTGGATTGACTTTATCGTCTGTAGTGTGTCTTCGGTGGTGAGGGCTATCCAGCTGTCAATCGTTGTCTTCAGGGTGTCGGGGGTGGTTGGTGGGGGTTCCGTGTGTTGGTTGTCTTCGTCGAAGTTGTAGATGCTCTTGATTTCGTGGTGAAAGAAGGTGCTGAGTTTGTCGCAGAGGTCTTGTGAGGGAGGGATTGAGAGGAGTGCTTTGCTTTGGCATTAAGCCAGATTGGTCCGGATGGATCAACAATTCTATGACTCCTTTCAGACAGTTGGCCAAAGCTTTCACCAACACCTTAGGCTTCATGTTAAGCAGGGATATTGGGCTATAGGAACCGCAGTCCATAGCCAGCTTACCCTTCTTTGGGACACAACTATCGTGGCTACCCTTTGATCTTCCGGGAGTGACCCCAGCTCTCTGCTATTCAGGAACATATTAAGGAGGTGGGGTGCAATCTTGCCGGCCACACACTTGAACAGCTCCAGGGGGAGGCAATTCGGACTTGGTGCCTTGCCCGCCTGCAGCTCTCCAAGTGCTTTCTCGATTTCCGTCACTGTCAGGTCGCCTTCCAGGGTGTCTCTGTCCTCCCCAGTGAGTGTACTCAATGCCATTGTTTCAAGAAGCTCCTCACTATCTGCTTGGGACCTACCAGTATGGGACCTGTACGTGTTTTCGCAGTAGGTTGCAAATGTCTCTGCAATGTCCCCATCTCTAGTATGTATCCCCCCTTTGGCATCATGAATCTCAGTCACCCAGCTTCTGCCCCAAGCTCCCCTGTCCAGCCATACAAGGAGTTTGGTGGCCTTATCCTCCACATCATGAAGTCTCCTCTGCACTGCCAATGCGTGGGCCCTTGCTGCATTTTCAGCTATAACTTTTAACTCCTGTTGTCTCAGTCGTATTTGACTCAACAGGTCCGACCCCCTAGACACCCCTTTTACTAACTTGGCCTCAAGCTCTTTTATCTGCTGTTCCAGGGTGTGATAACATATCTTTTCTTCCTTTTTCTTAACCCCAATGAGTGCCTGGACCCGTCCCGTATCACCACCTTGTAGGCCTCCCAGAGGATACTGTGGGAGTTCACCGAACCTGCATTCTGTTGAAAGTAGCTCTCTGTGCTTTCGACTAACTGATCTTTTAGTTTCCCATCTTTCAGGTGCCATGCTGCTACTCTAGGTGGTAGGACGTTGTCTCGGACTTACACTTCAAGCCAGGTGATCACCGGAGAGTGATCCAAAATGCCTCGTGCCAAGTTGTGAGTGCCGAGGGAAGCGACCCATTTGGTCTCCCAGGGTGAACAAGTAATCCAACCTCGAGAGGCTGCTGTGGCGTGCCGAAATATGTGTATATTGGAGCTCTCTCTTATTGTGGGACCTCCACAGGTCCACCCACCTCATCCCCTACGCAAAGGTTTTAAGGGGGGGTTCCGCTTTTGGTCTCCCCTCTTTCATGCCATCTATCTAGCTTCATGGACATGACAGCCTTCATATCTCCCCCTAGGGTGAGAAATACCTCGAGTAGGTTTAAGAGGGCCGGCCCAAGGGAGGCGAGGGTGTCCCCTTGTAAAGCTGGTGGGAAGTTGATTGAGACCAGATTCAGGACCTGACCCTCCCACTTACCCATTTGAAGAACAAATCTACCCAGGGGGTCTCTCCAAATTTGGCTTGGGGTAAATGCTGTGGCTGACCGAATTAGAATGCCTGTAGCTGTGACCCAGAGGAGTAGCCTGCTTGCGCTGTGAGGGCGTTACCCCCCCCCCCCCCCAACTATCCAGGACCTTACATGTGTGACCCCTTAAGTGTGTTTCCTGTAGGAAAACCAAATCAGGTTTTTGACGTTTCATATATTGTAGTACTAGTGTACGTTTAATCTTAGGCCCCAGTCCGTTAACGTTCCAGGACATTATTTTAAGTGGCAATGTATTCGATGCCCCTGCCATCTTGTGTTTTGTAACACGTCTCGTTTTTATTCCAGACCAGTGGTATAATGATGGGCTTGCTGCCCCTTTCCCTCCCTTGTGTTGTTGACTGCTTTGTTGAATACCTTCCAACTACCACTAAAACTACTCTTAACTGAACTATTCCCTGAACTCCACCCTCCCTGCATCCCTCACTGCCCACCACCCTAATTTGTAGAGCGCCTGTCTCCCTTGTGCTAAACTGAACCATGTTGGGGGGAAGGGGGGGGGGGGGGAGGAGGGGCGGGGGGGTTGCTAGATCCGCCTTATCTTCCCTGTGAGCACTTAACGCCTGATGACCCATTGTGAACTGATTGGTGCTTCAGACCAGCACCTCTTGTTTCCTGGGGTATGTCCCCCCCTCTCCAAGGGCCCCTCCACCTTTCCCAGAAGATCGCAGAGTTCCATGTAATTAGTCTCCATTTCGTAGCATTATCACCCCACCTACTTACAGTATAACTTAAGTCCAAGTCTTACTCTTCTCCTAGGCCCGGTTCTTCTTCTCATCGGTTTGTTCCTCTGCTCAGGGGGCTACCCTTGTCTCTACCCCAAGGAAGGGCACCCTGGCAGCCGCCTGGGCTCTGCCCCCCTGTGTCCTCCATCTGTCAAGCCAGTTCCATACTTCCGCACGCGTATGGAAAAACCAGGACTTCCCCCTCAGCTAGCACCCGCAGCTTGGCAGGGAACAGCATCATATTTTATTCTTTTTCCAGGAGCGTTCTTTGACTTCTTCGAAGCTCCTCCGCTGCTTCAGGACCTGCAGAGTGAAATCGGGGAAGAAGCGGATTGTGGCGTTTTCATATTTTAAATCTCCTTGTGTACGGGTTGCCTGCAAGATTGCGTCTCGGTCTCTATGACTCCATTTCGTAGCATTACTACCCCACCTACTTACAGTATAACTTAGGTCCAAGTCTTACTCTTCTCCTAGGCCCGGTTCTTCTTCTCATCGGTTTGTTCCTCTGCTCAGAGGGCTACCCTTGTCTCTACCCCAAGGAAGGGCACCCTGGCGGCCGCCTGGGCTCTGCCCCCCTGTGTCCTCCATCTGTCAAGCCAGTTCCATACTTCCGCAGGCGTATGGAAAAACCAGGACTTCCCCTCAGCTAGCACCCGCAGCTTGGCAGGGAACAGCATCATATATTTTATTCTTTTTCCAGGAGCGTTCTTTTGACTTCTTCGAAGCTCCTCCGCTGCTTCAGGACCTGCAGAGTGAAATCGGAGAAGAAGCGGATTGTGGCGTTTTCATATTTTAAATCTCCTTGTGTACGTGTTGCCTGCAAGATTGCGTCTCGGTCTCTATGACTGAAGGTCCAGGCAATTATCGTGCGAGGCTAGGCCCCCGGTCTGGGTTGCGGTATCAGTGCTCTATGCACCCGCTCCACCGAAAAAAAAAATTGATATGCCAGTGGGGCGAAGGTGGGTCGTGATCAGTTCCTCAACAAACAGGTCAACACTTTCAGCTTCCCCTCCCCCCGTACTCCTACTATGCGTATATTGTTTCGTCTGGATCTTCCCCCCTGGTCCTTCACTCTTGCCTCCTATATCTCCTATTGTTTTGAGAGACTTCGCACCTGTTCCTCCAAAGATTTAGTGGATGTCTGGAGCTCCTGTATGTGTGTTTCTGATGTTTTCACTTTTTCAGACATCTTTTGAAAATCCGCCCGTAGGAGGCCCACGTCTATAGCGACTGACTTTATTTTGGGTTTGAGTGTGGTTTTGAGAGCTTGTATCGCTGCCATAATTGCCCCTAGAGAAGGCTCCGCTGGGGCTGCTGAATCACTAAATCGGTCCATTTCCTCTTTGTTTTGCTTGGGAACTGCGTATTTATCCATTTTGTTGGATTGCAGTGAACCCTGACCCTTAGGCCTCACCATCTCACCAAGGCCATGTAACTGTCTCTGCACGCTGCCCGCGCGTCTCAGTTGCCCGGTAGAGAGTTATAATGAAACCCCGGTAGTCCCACGTTGTGATGTTTAAGACCCCCTGCCCTACTCCTACTTGGGGGGGTGGGGTACCACTTCACAAACCTCCAGGCCTTTGGCCGTCCCTCAGTTATAGTCAGTGGGGCCTACTCGCTTGTGTTGACGCCCGCTTTGTATCAGCTGGATGACTAATCACACCTTCAGCCCAATCTCTATGCATACATGTGGATTGTGTTAGTCCTCGGGCAAGGGGACCTGCCCGGCCTTGAGTTCCTCGCTGCCCCCATGTTGAGCCAATTATGTATTTAATTGTTGTAGGACATGTTCGCCTGTGCCCGCAGCCTTGGTTGCTGTTTCCTCCTTTCCCTATTCCAGGAGTGCACTGGGCCTGGGCTTCTGCTACAGGGCGATTATATCTCATCACCCTGTCCTGTGTGGGTACCGGCTGGTGAGGCTCCACATCCCCCTCCTTCGCATGTGCATTCATTCAAGGCACTCTACTTCCTTTGTCCCAGCTGCGCACCTCCTGCACCCGGGGAGCTCTGGGATCTAATAGCCACAAGTCTCTGTGGACCAGATGTATCAAGCCTTTTTGCATTGGCAAATGGGCAGATTCGCAGAATCTGCCCATTTGCAAACGCATAAATTGCTTTTCCGATGTAGCAAACCTACTACGTTTGCTATTCAATAACCTGTTACTGAATCGCAAAATGAGTTTGTGATTCGGTATTAGAGAGGGGTGGGTTTAGGGCTTCCCTTCCTAATACCGAATCGCATCGGTATGTATGAATGTTTTGTGACCGCATTTGCGGTAGCAAAACATTCACATTTTACCACCTACTTCAAGTAAGTGGTAACCCATGCCCTTTGTGAATGTTTGTAAAATGATTTTTAAAAGCAGGTAGTGATCCCACAGACCACTGCTTGCTCTTAAAAAAATGAAAAGAAAACTTTTAATTTTTCATTTTGTAAAGCATCTAATTTTTCTTTAAGGAAAACGGGCTGCTTTACAAAAAAAAAGATTACTTTATTTAAAAGCAGTCACAGGCATGGTGATCTGCTGATCTCAGCAGGCCACCATCCCTGTGATTTTTAGGATTCCTTTGGGGTCGCAAATTGTGACCTACCTCATTAATATTTATGAGTTAGGTAATTTGCGACCCCCTAGGAACCGCAAAAGGTGTACTATACACCTTCATACATTGCATTTTGCGATTCCCTAATAGCGAATCCTTGCGATTCCCTATTTGCGAATCACAAAATGCTATCTTGATACATCTGGTTCTTCCAGCCTCACTCCATCGAGCCGTCAATGCCCATGGCTCCCAGTCCTTAGGTTTGTTGCGAGGCCCTGGGCCTCCGTAGTGCGCTGTTCCCTGCTGCCTCCCTCAGCCTCAGCAGGGTATGAGGACCCAGAATTCCCCAAACCAGGAGCTCCGTTTGTTCCCGGAGACTTCAGCGTAGATTTTTACTGTGGCGCTTGCAGATAATTGGCCGGATTTTGGGTCTCAGGCGATTAGGTCATCGGAGCTCCGCTACAACACCGCCATCTTCCTCAGAGCCAGGCCACGCCCCTTCCCCTACATTTTTTAAATCTCTTTTTTTTTTTTTAAATACAGACTATTTTTCAAGGCAACTCTTAAATTAATGAATAATGGGGATTTATGATGAATTAACCTCCCAATTTATAAAATGTCAGGTATTTTAACAGGTTTGGTTCTTAGAGTAGCTACACTCTGGTATCTGCCAGATCCTAACAGCAAGTCGTCTTCTATCTTGCCTTCCTTGGTAACTAAGAAACTACAAATAAGTGATAACACATTTTTTGCAAGAAAATTAAATACAGCTTTCCTGACATTTCCCCAACAGCCCAGCCTAACAGGTTCTTAACCACCCATGTCACACTTTGTGCACAATGTGGGTGAGCTGATGCCTTGCGTCAGTGCGAGGCATACTTTAAAGGAGAAAAAAGGCAGCCTTGATGCAACTTCATAACCTTCAGCTCACAATGCCCTGCATCTGATCAAAGGGTTCAAGGCTCTGCAGTCTTAGGTGCAGCTTAACTCACACAGCTGCACTCCTTTCTAACGGGCATTTAAATGATTACAATAAGCAACCTCTTTCCCTGTTCAATTAAAGGGCTCCTTGGTAAACAGACATCAAGGTTAGAGACATCTTGCTATGGTGTAGTCTCCAGCAACACACGTTTTAAAAGTGTAACCATTTTTTATTTTAAGGTGAGTGTAGGAAGCTGGCTCTGCATAAACTATACCAAAGTAAGGTATAGTGTGCACACAGTCCAGTGGAACCCCAAAGGTATGTAGAGGTAAAAGTAGATAATACCTTACTCTCTATTTGTGGTAGTCAGGGCGAGCAGTAAGGCTTTATCAGAGGGTGGTGTTAACCATTTATTGTACACACTCAGGCAAGAAATGATGTCATACACTCAAAGACTGAACTCAGACCAATTTAGTTCTATTAAATATTATTTAGTTGTATTTTTATTTTTATAACCAAGCCAGGCCTGGTACAGGTAAGTGAATATTACTTTGCAAGATTTATGCAGTGAATCACAGTTGACTGCAGGTTAAAATGCAGTAGCTTGATTTACAAGTAAGTCAACAGTCAAAATTACTTTTCAGTTACTTTGTAGATTACTGTGTACGTTACTTCTTAGATTACTTTTTAAGGTACTTTTGCTAATCAGTGTGATATTCCTAGGTATTATACTGGGACATTTCCTACACAAAGGTAAGTAATTACGTTTTTACACATATGCAGTTTCTTGAGGTTTTCATACAAACCAACTCCACACTTCGAAGCTTTTTCACAGAAAAGCAGTCAATGCAGTCCTATGGGAGAAAATAGTGTTATCGGTTTTATCTGTAAGTACTTAGGTTTTGGAGATGGTATTCTGAGGCCCAATGTTATCCAATGGGGAATAGGGGCCTCCGGTTGGTGACTGCTCACGACAGACCACAAGGTTGAGGGAGCAGGGCACCTGGTATTAGGCTCAGGGTAAAGGGGTGTCTGATTTAGCACACAAGGTGCACCCACAGCGGCACAAGGGCGGCCGGGTGCAGGGTGCTGTTTTGGCATCTGGTGCCCGGTTGGTTTAAATAGGGATTTTCCAGTTGCAACAAACACTGCAGGCTCAGGCATGAAGATCTTCTGGAGACGACCACCAGTTAGAGAGGTAAGTTGGGATGTCTGGGGATGTCGAGACACCGTCGGTTGGGACACCCAAGGCTGTGGGACATCGGATGCTGGGGTGTCTTTTGGCTTTGGGCTTCTCTTACCGGCTACGGTCACGGTCAGGAGGAATGCTCCAGAAAGGGGCTGCAGGTGTCGTTTGGAGCATTCAGTTAGGTCAGGGATCACCAAATCCCCTGTCAGGATTGCCGCGGAGACCTCCTCGTGGTGTGGGCTACTCGAACTAGGGCCATGGACGTTGGGTGCGAATGGTGCAGACTCAAGGATTTGGCGGGAGCCAGAGTCTGTGGGTGAGGAAATACAGTGCTCACAGGAGACAAAGCCTGGTTAGGGAAGGCACGGCAGGTCTTGCAGGTTCTTGGGGGCTTATGGCTGCAGGTCACTGGGATTTCACTGTAGCCGGTCGAGGTCGGGACAGGCCGGTAGGGCGGGGTCAAGTCAGTTGGTGTCCTCCTCTTCTTCTTCAGCACGACTGTTCAGTCCTTCTTGTTTCTTCTTCTCTGAGGAGGCATGGTTCAGGGTTGCCCCTAAATACAAAATTTAGGAGCGTAACAGGTAGGTACAGGTTGGGACGAATGGGTCCTTCCTTGGGTTGGGTACACCCCCTATTATGCCACCCTCCAGTGGGAGTGGGGCATAAGCGTCAAGGAAGAAGGAGTGCACAGTTCCCCTGGAGGGGAATCCTCCTTTTCGGAACTAGAGACCTCACACACCCAGCAAGCTAGGTGTCATGCTTCATCATATGGGCTCGCCCCTCGTCGGGTCGGCGGTGCAATACCCGACGGGCACCCATAAAGGGGCTCTTTGGCGTGGATCTTTTGTTCCTGCCGTATGGTGCTGTGGGTGCGAGGGCCCTAGGGAATGATAGGGGCGAGTGTAGATGTGTGTAGGTGATTTTAAAAGAGGTTGGGTAGACCATAGAGAAATTTTAATAAAGTGGTAATCCGTCTCACTAAAAACAAGGAGAGTGGTTGCTTTATCAGGCTTGAAGGTCCGTGAAAGCAAGAACCTACTCTAACAAATGATGGTCGGTTCCTCGGCGAGAACATTGGCAGTGTGTGTGTGTAAAGGTACAGGGCATTTAAGGGTGGCACAGTAAGGGCTGCAGCCCTTAGAGGCCTTCCCTGGTCACAATGCCCTTGGTACCTATGGTACCTTTTACAAAGGGCTTACATGTGGCCAGAGAGTTGCCAATTGGGTTTTGCAACAGTACAGTTTAGGGAAAGAACATAGGCCCTGGGTACCTGGTTGGCAGGAACCCAGGGCTCCCTCAGTCAAAGTACATCAACCTTAGGCTAAAAGTGGGGGCAACCATGCAAAACGGGGAACTTTACTGCAGTGTGGAATTAGGAGGGGCCAAGTGAGCAAGGAGCCCATGTATCAGACCGGATGTCTAAAATATATCCTGAAATTCGTTCTACTAACCTAATGTTTACCACAGAAACTGGTCTGGTATAAAAAAGCAGCAATCCATGTATCAAAAGATTCATGTGTTCTCACTTTATCTCAGCGCTATGCACTGATCAAGCACACTAAAGGAGTAAGACATTGTGAAACTTCTGCAACTGAAAGTAGAGGAGATACAGTGCTCATTTAACAATCATCTCATTACATTCAATGATCGCATAAAGTAATACAGTGCATTATTACCATGGCCAAATATCTAATAATAATTGATCATTAACTTAACTGGAATAATCTATGCATGAGTGGGGAAGCAAACAATGTTAAAAGAAACCTGATTTAGCCAATGTGTAGCATCAGGTACCTAGATAAGTTAGAAGGCTCATAGTACAGTTTCTTACTCAGTTTGTTGGATTATGATGGTCAACGTATTTAAATAAGAACCTGCAAAGCCAATAGGTCTTTCTTACATGAGAGCTACTGGTTTGCCAATGTCTTTTAGTCAAGTTGTACAGAAGAGTGGCGTAGAGCGAAGAGGTGTAGAGCGAAGAGGAATAGAGTGAAGTGGCATAGAGTGAAGTGGCGGACAGTAGATAGGCACAGAGTAGTAGAGTGATGAAGAATGGGGAAACATCACTTACAACGCAACTTTTACCACGCAGTGCCTTTACGACGCAACTTTTACAACGCAAACCATTACAACGCATTGCGCTGGGGGGCGCTCTAGGATAGGGAATGTGTTTAATGTACTATCCAACACCTTCCCTACTATCCACGGGGACTGGAGTTGGAATAGTAAATTAAATAATTCACTACCCAGCGCCCCAAAGCACTATGCGTTGTAATGGTATGCGTTGTAAAACTCGCGTTGTAAAAGCATGCGATGTAAAACCATGCGTTGTAATGTCGTACATCCTGAAGAATGGGATAGAGTACAGTGGATTGGCGTAGAGTGGAGTGTAGTGGCCTAGAGTAGAGAGGCAAAGAGTAAAGTGGTGTAGAGTGGAGTGTCGTAGAGTACAGTGGAGTGGCAGGGAGTATACAGTGGATTGCAGTGGCGTAGCGTAGAGTGGAATGGAGTGACGCGGAGTGGGTTGGAGTGGCGCGGAGTGGAATGGAGCGGCGCGGAGTGGAATGGAGCGGCGCAGAGTGGAATGGAGCGGCGCAGAGTGGAATGGAGTGGCGCAGAGTGGAATGGAGTGGCGCAGAGTGGAATGGAGTGGCGGCAGAGTGGAATGGAGTGGCGGCAGAGTGGAATGGAGTGGCGGCAGAGTGGAATGGAATGGCGGCAGAGTGGAATGGAGTGGCGGCAGAGTGGAATGGAGTGGCGGCAGAGTGGAATGGAGTGGCGGCAGAGTGGAATGGAGTGGCGGCAGAGTGGAATGGAGTGGCGGCAGAGTGGAATGGAGTGGCGGCAGAGTGGAATGGAGTGGCGGCAGAGTGGAATGGAGTGGCGCAGAGTGGAATGGAGTGGCGCAGAGTAGAATGGAGTGGCGCAGAGTAGAATGGAGTGGCGCGGAGTGGAATGGAGAGGCGCGGAATGGAGTGGCGCAGAGTGGTGTGGATTTGAGTGGTGTGGAATGGAGTGGCGTAGAGTACAGGGGCATGGAGTGGTGTTGTGAATAGAGTAGAGTGGTGTTGTGAATAGAGTAGAGTGGAGTGTGGAATGGCGCAGATGAGAGGGGAGTGGTGTGAGAAGTTGGCCTGGTATATGATGTTCACTATTCTAGTGAGCACCTTGCACCAGTCCAAACAACCCTTATGGTGATGGTTGTAAAGTCAACCTTATAGACCAGCTATCCTAGGGGTAGCATGGACTAAAGCAGTCTTAGGCTAAACTCAAAAGGGCATGTGAAGCCAGGTGTTTCACCATATGCAATCTTTTTAATACCAAATGAAAGGACACCACACAGGTTATATATTCAAAATATATATGTATTTATTTCTAAATCAATCCTCTGAACTCTTTATGAGAACAGAAGCACAAGCACATAACAAGTAACTTAATATAACATACAATAAGTTGCACAAATATGGATAGAACAGTTGAAAGGCCTAGGGCCTAGGGAATCGCTGGGGCTACACTGGGCTAACAGTATTTAGGGAGCAGGAGGCCCACGGGATGCAGGTGCAGAGTCTAAATGCACACACGTGCACACATATAAGTCAATGGGTGCATAAAGTTAGAAAGTTAAAGGTTTAGGACTCTTCCGATTGGACTAGAAGCTAACCACTTGAAACTAGGACACTACGAGAGTTAATCTTCACAGGAGCACCGCAGTACTCGCGTTACCTCACCCACATGAAGCGGGTGCATAGGTCGCAAAGTGTGTCGGGTTTCGTCGTGGAGTTCTATGGAGCCTTGGAGAAAAGATGCTGCAGGCGACCAGGAGAGAAGAGTCCGGTTGGATCCAAGGGCGGATCGAGGATGAAGAGTACCTGAAAGCAGAGGGGACAGAGTCTGGGTCACTAGCCAGTGACCAGGATGGAACCAGGAAGGAACCAGGCGATGTCGGGAAGCAATCAGGTGATGTCGTGAAGCTTGTCTCTGCTGCCATATGGACCAGGAGGTGTCGACGACGACCAGGAGCTGGGCATGGACTGTCCCACGAAGGATCTCGCTGTCGGCGGTGTGGGCATACGGATTGGAGTCAACAAGCCTTGGCAAAGGCAACCCACGCAGGATTCGAAGAGGGCTTCTTACTCAGGCCAGCAAGGACTGAGGGGCTTCTCCTTCGCAGGGAAGCAAGGGCCAGTCTGGAGCAACCAGACCAGCGGTGTAGATTTTGGGTTTCGTCGTCACAGAGGCCACTAGCCAACGGGCAAGTGACCGGACAGACACATCGAGCAGGAAAATGCAAAAGGGCCCCACGCAGCACTCGGTGAGTGTGGAGAGGTGATCTTTGGTGCAGTGGATGCTCGGGGCTGGGGCTTCTCAATCCCCAATGCACAACATCGAGGGTGCCTCAGAAGTTGCACGGAAAGCGTTTCGCTGGCTTTCCAAGATGGCCGGTCCCACATCTCGCGTCGCCTCCACGGGTCTCAGCTTTGCTGTGGATCGGGCTGAAGGAAGTCTGGAAGTCCGGGTCTTGTCAGGGTCTGTGTTCGGGCTCCGGCGGGAGCAACGACAAAGCAAACCGTTGAGCGCTTGATGGTGCCTGCTTACACAGGGTGGTCACTCCTTGACCACAAGGGAGATTCTTCAGTCTTCTACGTCGAGTAGGATGTTGAAGGTCCAGAGTTTCGTATCAGAGTTTCAGTCAGGATAAATCTAAAGTCTTGGGACTCAGCTCCTACCTATATACCAAATCTAGGGGCTGGATTACCTGCTAGGTCCCTCCTATGGGTGGGACCCAGGAAGGGGGTGGTTACACCCCTTTCCCTTTGTCCATTTTCGCGCCAGAGCTGGGGCTAGAGTGCCCCAGCACCGGTTTGAACTGGACTATGCATGGGACACCTTGTGTGCCCCAGGCAGGGTCACCTTTCATTCAGGCCTCCCAGCCCCAATACACTATAGCCTGTCTGGGGTGGTGCTAGCACCTCCCTGTGACAGGAAACCTATTGTCCAAGCCGCCATCGCTGGAAGGACTCCCAGCAGCAGGTCAGACATGTGTCTGTGGCAGCAGCATCCATTTTGTGATGCTGAGACTCTGGTTAACTTTAACCGGGATTAATGGAAGTAACATGTCTTCTCCCTCTAGAAGGGTGGAATGCTACCCCCTGTCGCCAGGACTGGCGAGGGGGTAGTATTCCAAAGCATATGACACCTTACACGACATGTTTTGATAAAGCCAAACCAGAGTTAGCATTTAACCGCGAGGTTCATAATGCACTTAAGAGTATGTGGTATGGTAATATCCTAGAACAGCTATAAGGACATGGTTCCGAAAGCTGCAGACAGGCTCAGCTCCTGCTAGAGCACCATCTCACATAAAACCAAGCACTCTGCCCTCAGGATTGTTAAGGCCTGTCATTGGAGTGACTTATAGGTGTATATGTGTCTAGATATAAGGTTAGACATAGGAATACTATATCTAAGCAAGGGGTGATTACACGACCTTGCCCCAGCTGAGTGATCAGCCAGTTGTGTCAGTGTGGATGGCCAGCCAGGGGTGGCAAAAGATATGCTGCAGCCCATGGTAGGCCTTGGGTGCATCTATGCCCTGGGTACCTATAGTACACTATACAGGGGCTCATAAGGTGACTCAATATCCAATTAGTTATGTACCTAGGGCACATGGAGTCCATTTTACAGAGAGAGCAGATAGCCTGGGGCCCTGATTAGCAGGATCCCAGGCCAACTAAGTCAAGAACCAGCTAAACAAAAGGCAAAACATCTGGGGTAACCATAGTCAGGTATCCACCTTCCTACAAGTGGAATGGCTCTTTAGCATGCAAGGATTGGTGAAAAATAGCATTGCGAAGGAATATTAGACTTACGAATAGCCTAAGTGTAGTGGTCTGTGAGATAGGCCCTCACTGCAGAAAATTAACAAAGAAAGCCATCCCAGTTAGTTACCTGTGGATGTAATAATATATTTATAGCCAGAAGGATTTTTTCAAATAGTTATATTACTGATTTAAGTGTTGTTTCTACATTTATAGATGCAAGACCTAAGAATCAGGCTCCATCACTGTCCTATGAGGTAAAATATGTTGTTTGAACATGTCTTTCTAGACAGCAGTGGACAAGGAGTGTACAATGCTTTCCACAAGTGTCAGATTCAGGCTAGATTTTCAGGATAACAACACAAAATATATTTACATAAATTTACATAAAGTAAACTGAAAATCTGTAATGTACGTTGCCTTCATGGCTGAAACCCGTACTGAAATAAGGCTGGAAATATTGATAACAGATTGGTTTCACACCATCTTTTATGGCCCTCTTTGAATAACGGCATAAAGTATGAATTGGGATCCACATGAGAAATCGACAACACCTCCACAGTAAACAATTAGGCAAGCAGAATGGAATATGCAGTGCATTACTATATTAGATCATGCACAAAAATGAGTCAAGCTATCCTGGCTGAAGACGGCTGATAGCCAGAAACCGGTCCTAGGATGCTTGATTCTGGTCCAGGGAAGACATGGCTTGGCAGTTCGGGCTGGACTGTTCCCATGAGGCACAGGGTCAAGACTGATTTGCATATGGCCATGTCTGAACTGGGGTGGCTTGGTGAGCAAAATAACGATGGATTAAACCTAGATCTGTGACTGGGGGTGAATGTTTTGCCATTGTGGACATTCCGTCCATCATCTTGTTTGTTTTGCTGTTCACCCTATGTGGGAAGGGTATGCCCAGATGTGGGTCCCTTGCTCACTACGCCACTGGAGTCAAGCTATCCTGGCAGAAGACAGCTGATAGCCAGAAACCGGTCCTAGGATGCTTGATTCCGGTCCAGGGAAGACATGGCTTGGCAGTTCGGGCTGGACTGTTCCCATGAGGCACAGGGTCAAGACTGATATACATATGGCCATGTCTGAACTGGGGTGGCTTGGTGAGCAAAATAACGATAGATTAAACCCAGATCTGGGACTGGGGTGAATGTTTTGCCATTGTGCAACATTCCGTCCATCATCTTGTTTGTTTTGCCGCCTCTTTGAATAACGGCATAAAGTATGAATTGGGATCCACATGAGAAATCGACAACACCTTCACAATAAACAATTAGGCAAGCAGAATGGAATATGCAGCGCATTACTATATTAGATCATGCACAAAAATGAGTTTGTAAAGGATGTGCAGTAAATACGTTTCAGCTTCAGGCTTTGCAGTCTAAAGACAAGCAATGAATGTTCTGTGTTGTGTTTTTAAAATTTTCCTTCAGCTTCTACCTTTGTTTATTCAATGCATTCTTAATTTGTGCACTCGATGGACACTGATGGAATTTTAAATGTGACATCATGATGATTAATGGCACCTCTGATCAATAAAGTGCTATTCAAATATGCATGTCCATGCAGCAACATATATATCGCCTTTTCCTCATCCACAACAAGCATTCAATGTCTGGAAGCAGGTTACACCCAAAGCCATTGTTAGTATACACAGCATATCTTAACTGCATCAAACAAAACTGATAAAGTGTTGTTATATTGAACAGTACTAGGCACACTGTGACATTTTGGTTCACACCTTTTTAGGGAAATGGGAGGACCTGTTCCCTACCAGCCGCCACTGAGCAGAGACTCCAGACAATCCTCAGAATAGTAAGTAGGAGTCATCAGATGGGGGTGTTTTTTAGGTCTCGCCTGAGCCAGCGCATGTGCTGCTCTGGAGAGACATTTAGTAAGTGGGCTTCAAAAAGCAGACCACAGCTTTTTTTGTGGCCTAGAGCGTGCAGTTACGCGCACAGTTAGGAGCACAGGCGCCATCTGGCTTTCCTGTCTCATCATGGCTCATTAAGTGAATCGCTTGCGGGCACCCTTACAGCCCGCAATCGAGATCACTTTCACGGCCGCATCACTTTTCACGGCCGCGCGGCCAATCCTTGTTCATCTTATTCCTTTGCGTTGAAGCTGCCCACTTCTCTTTTTTGCGCCTTTAGTTTCCCTTTTACTCATACACTCTTGTTTCTTGTTTTAACGATTGTTTGCTCTCCGATTCTGTGAATCCGTCTATTTCTCTTGTTCCTTATGATTTTTGGTGCCTTCGTTCTATAACGCTGTCTAAATTCTTACTTCTCATGCTATTTGTTTCTGAAACTTTTGTTTCTGTTAACTCTCCAACTGCTCATTACTCCGTTTTGGTCTCCATTGTAAATTCTTCACTGTAAAATGCTCCCTCTTAGTCTT
Organism: Lissotriton helveticus; assembly: GCF_964261635.1. Taxonomy (NCBI): domain Eukaryota; kingdom Metazoa; phylum Chordata; class Amphibia; order Caudata; family Salamandridae; genus Lissotriton; species Lissotriton helveticus. Next base: position 784,046,260 of record NC_136072.1, read on the forward strand.
TTTATTTAACCTTTCTAATTTTTTTTCTTTCCATGTAATTCTCCATTTCCGTATTATAAATAGGACAGTTTCACATCTGGAAACATGCTAGAAAGTGACAGCATTGAGGCCGCTTTGACCCAGTGACTTCAGCTGTTGTAGTTCTGTATGACTCCAGCCCTGATGATTCCACTCTTTAGAGACTTCGCAGATATGAGCCCTCTGGATATTCAGGTGTCTAACTGATGAGTCATACTCCCTCCTGGATAGGAGTGCTCATAGCTGTTGCATGGAAGGTTTTACCCTCAGATTATTTTTGTCGTCCTCTGAATATCCTGTGACCATTGCATGAATTCGCTTTTTTTTGTGCAAGATGCATAATTAGGTCTCTTTAAACCTTATAAAATAGTCATCCGTCAAGTGGTTTATTATAAACACAATTATACTGTTGTTTCTTGTAGTAGCAGAGCATAAGCCATGGGATTGGCTATTATGCAACCCGGAAATACAAACATTACGCACAAGGGCCGCTAAAAGATCAACAATTGTCTCGGCTACGGGCGTTAGGTTGAATTTACGGGAGTCTTTTGTAAGTAATGTATAATAGGTCACCTAAGTAAAATCAGAACGGCTTTTATCAACAAAGTATTACAGAAAGTAGTATGGCACTTTTTCGAGTCTCAGGGTAGCCTTGGTGTGAGTGAGGTCTGCTCTGCTTCGTTTGTCTGCTGGCAGAGTGGGTCCGCCCATTTGCTGTTCTTCAGTGGCATAGGTGGTAATTTAACATGATGCCTTGACAGCTCTAGTTGATGTTGTTTGTTCATGCTAATTTTGGAGACTAACTGCCCAACATTATGGATAACGATTTATATTTTGAGTGCAGGTTGGCAGGCACCTTTTCATCTGGATTGCATGATTTGGCTGGTGCATGCTCTGGATAAGGGGATTTGACTGTCAAATTGCATTTGGATCGGGATTCAGTTCTAATGTCTTGTTACCGATTCCGAGCTATTTTCTAATAGTCCATTACTAGTTTCTGTTTCAACTTATTCACGCAGTTTAAATGCACGTCTAAGTTTACTACCTTTCGCATAGAGAATATTTGCTGTTTGTTCATGTTTTTAGGATTTGCAAGGGTCCGGTCACAATACTTAAATATGGCTTTATATAAGATCTACCCTGTTCATTTTTAACGTGTCTTCGTTGCCTTGGTTTACTTTAACTATCAGTCGTGAACCATTAAGGGAGCTCTAGAATACATTTTGAAGTGCTTTCTATTTGTATTTGCTGATTCAAGTATGTACTCATAGGAAGAAAAAAATATTGGCTTTAGATGATCTTCCTACTTTTTTGTACCCGCTGCGACATGAAAATATTGGTTATCCCGGAGAAAACCAGCACTGGCATAGCCAATAGGTCTCGCCTTTGGGACCTTATAAGTGTTTAGCCATGCAACAGTTGATGTTATTGCACCAAGGATATTGTGCTGCATAACTAAATACTTATAAGGTCTCCAAAGCGAGACCTATTGGCTATACCAATGCTTGTTATAACTATGTGTGATGACTTGCATGTCATCTTGACCTGTGTGTCATCTTGTTCCATGTTTCATATTCTGCCTGGAGTTCCTCATTCTAGAGCCTTCACCAAACTAGCTTCCACTTGCAGCTTTGACTGGAGGAGCACATACGCGACCAGTTTGTGTTGGGTTGCACCATGGACAAGATCAAAGATGAACTATGGCAAAAAGACAACCCCAAATAAGATGAGGCCCTCACAATTGCCAAGCGCATCAAACACTCTCTTGCTTGCGTTGAAGTGATAAAAAAGGAAAATGGCACTGCCAACACAACTAGTGATAAACTACAAACTATAACCAAGACGAAAACATTTAAGCAAATCGAGCCCCAGTCTTCGAAGCCTAAAAACACTTTCTCTGGAAAATGTTACCGTTGTGACATGGCTGGTCTCCTGGCCAACGACAAGTCTTGTCCTGCTTTAAATTCCAAATGTCTTAATTGTGGGAAAGTTGGCCATCTGGCAAAAGTCTGCAGGGTATTGAAATTAAAAAAAAAAGCAAGTGAAGGAAGTTTGGGTTCAAGATGAGGCAGACTCTGATCTTGATGAGCTGCATTGTGGTGAGGTCTTAACTCAGGCTTAACAGAGTAAGTGCAAAAGTCCCATCAACAGTGTTCATGTGTATGGTAATTTTGTCAAAATGCTCTTTGACTCTGGGGCAAAGATCACATTGGTTCCAAAGAGCTTTTATGATACATCTTTATTGGGTAAAGTAAAGGTCTTTAAACCAGACATCAGACCACTTGCTTACAGGGGCCAACCTATTAAGTTATTCGGCTACTTTGAGGGTGACAGAGTACAAAAATAAACTCACTACTGGGAACATTTACTTTTCCTCAATCCTTGAAGTATGCAAGTTGGTGATTGAAGGTTGGGGGGGGGGCCCATAAAACGTCTGACTGAAGAGACACAGAAAATTTGGAATGTGCGGGGCGAGTTGTCTGTCTCCCCTGGTTTGCTTTGGAGAGGTACTAAACTCGTTCCTCCCCTCTCTGTCAGGCAAAGACTTGTTCAACAAGCCCATCAGCGGCATTAGGGTTTCTCCAAGACCAAAGAGAGGATTCAATTACACTTCTGGTGGCCCGGCATCGATCTCCGGCATCGATCTCCTTGTCGAGCGCATGGTGAGGGATTGCTCAGAATGGAGTGCGTGCAACAAGGTCTACAATACCGGGGTTCAACCCATGGTTGTGCGGGAGACACCTAATCGTTGTTGGCAAGAGGTAGCATTGGATCTTCTAGGTCCGATTATGAGCAGTTCCGGCCAGTCCCATGTCCTAGAACTAATAGACATGTTCTCCAGGTGGCCGGAGATTAAGATCACACACAACACTGAGACTAAAGACGTCACCAAGTTCCTTGATGAAGTCATCTCGCGAGAAGGACTCCCGGACTGTCTCCTAACTGACAACAGGGTCCAACTAGTCTCGAGAGAGATGGAGGAATATTTGGCAGTAAGAGGAATCAGACACAAGCATTGCACCCTCTACCATCAAGAAACTATCGGAATGGTGGAAGGGTTTAACCGTGTCTTGAAAGAATCCATCCAACTGGCCAAGGCCCAAAACAAAGACTGGAAGTCAGAGGTAGTGGAACGAGTGTCGATATACCGTCTCATGCCTCACTCTACCACGGGCAAAGTTCCCTCTGAGCTGTTCCGGGGGACGGAGTCCCAATACTCACATGTTTCAAGTGTGGATGAGGGAAAAAAGTGTGAGTGTGGGATTAGGTACTGATTCTGATGTGATGCCCCCTAGTGCAGATTCTAGTGTGATGCCTTCTAGTGTGGGTCCTGGTGTGGTGTCCTTGCAAAAAAGCCAGAATTTGAAAATGGCCACAAAAAAAAAAAAGTATTTTGATGCCAGGCACGCTGTCACTAACACTCATGTGCGAGTGGGTGACAGAGTGAGAGTAAGTCTCCCTCAGATGTCCGCTGGGGTCTCAAAGTTCTCCTCACCTTTTGTTGAGAGAAAACTCTTTCAGAATGCTGTGAAGTTGAAATGCTGTAAAGTTGAATGATGGTCGCATCTGGAACTTAAATAGGATTGCCCCCATGGGCACTAAGCTTCAAACTGAGATGCTTGCTCCAGATAAACCTCCCAAAGGCTTGCCTGCACTGCGAAAGAGTTATCGCGCTGGAAAGATTCGGGCAAGATTACATGATTTTGTTCAACATTAGTATTTTCGTATTACACCATTTGTTCTTGTATCATCTTTTTCCTCGCCCTCTATTTTTTCTGTGTTTCTTCTCTCTGCTGCTGTTATGTAAAGGGGGAAGGTGTGTGATGACCTGCGTGTCATATTGACATATGTCAAAAATAGTGTTATCCTTGTGCACTCATTTAATCAAAGTTCCTCGAATGTTTTTAACTTTTTTAGTTGGCGCTACTCATGTCACAAGGCGTCCACCCTTGTCTTAACAACCGAATACGAGTTGTGGGGAGTGGCCCCTTCCCACAAACAAGTGCGCTCAATAATCAATGAAACATGCTAGTTTCTTCACTAGTTTTAATTCATTATTTCAATAAGGTTCTTCAACGTGTAAACAAATCAAAGTTTCATGTGTTTTTCAATTTCCAAAGTTCAAATGGAACATTTCCAAGTTCATCACGATTCAATGTCCAACGATCAACACTTAGTATCCACCCAATGCATTTCGGGCCATGTAAAGCTGACCCTTCGTCAGGGGTCTATAAGAAAGTGAAACAGGACCAGTTAGTTCACTACCTTGTAACTTTGTATCACAATCTCGGTAACATACAAAAGCAGTAAGTAAAATAAACAATATAACATAATATCGCTCAATTGATAATATTCAAAGAGAACATAGCTGAAAAGCATTGTTAAGCGTCATACATATTGCCTGCAAAGTTCAGTTCCCCAACCTTATCGTATTGCAATGTCGTGCTACTCCTCATAATGATGTTTTACTTAGTATCGACATCGCATGTATCGTTCTATCTTCCTACACAACAATGCTGAGTGATCTACTTACGAGTGATATTTGGCGCGTAATGTTATTGCGGAATAGCATTGAAGCTTAGCTACTGGCGGTTCCAGACCCATTGGTCCTCTGTAAGTAGATCACTCAGCATTGTTGTGTAGGAAATTGTTGAAATAATGAATTAAAACTAGTGAAGAAACTAGCATGTTTCATTGATTATTGAGCGCACTTGTTTGTGGGAAGGGGCCACTCCCCACAACTCATATTCATATTGACATATGTGTCATCTTGTTCCATGTTTCACATTCTACCTGGAGTCCCTCATTCTAGAACCTTCACCTAGTTTGAGTGGCTTCAGAACTCCCACAAGTCAGTTGCTGCTGGCGCTTCATGGATAGGACTTTTTACATGTAGATACCTGCTGTTCCAAATAAAGAACACTTCATCAACCCTTCCAGTGTACCTGCTTTATTACACTATGCCTTAACCAAGATAGAGTAACCGGAGATCCCAATTCACATACTTTATTAGGTTGTTTTTACTGTACACCAAGGCTGCTCAGTGGTGGCAACTAGTACCATACACAAAAGCAATGATTATCCCCACTACAAATGCCCCGTAGAACCAAGTTAGCCGGAGTGCCTGTTCGTGCAGGAGTGGGCATTATACCAACAAGCACAACACAACAGGAAGCGAAAACAATTTGCCGGTAAAACAGGAAGTGACACTGCCAATGTCCCACACTCTGACTGTCACTTCCGTTAAATATGGATCAGAGATAAAGAAGACAGACTTCTACAGTGGCACACATATTCTAAAACTTTAAGAATGTCAGTGCGTGCGGGTGATTCTGAAATTATACAGTTTACTATGAAAGTACTTTACTGTTTCTCAGTCATTATTACGATTAATGTGGTTCAAACCTTTAAAGGGCTTACGCAGAAGTGTGCAGAGTAGCCACAAACAGACCAGAGCCCCAATGAACGTAAATAGAAAAATAATGTGGTTCAAAGTCATAAGCCCTATAAAGGTTCGAACCACATTAATCTTAAAAACTGAGAAACAGTCAAGTACGCTCTTAGTAAACTGTATAATTTCAGAGTCATTCAAACGCTCCGACATTCTTAAGACTATCTAGATCAATGAAGTCGAAAAAAGGTGCTGTGCGGGTGCCGAAAATAACAAGTAATGATGGGAGGGAGGTGGTGTTGGGGGAAGATGGCACATCACGGTGAGATTAAGTGAAATGCAAGCCGCGCCGAAGCTGAACAGGTACCGAAGACAAAAGAAAAAAAACAAATAAGAAAAAAAAAAAAAGAGTTCCCCAAAAGGAACCCATAAACAGAAACTTTTAATGAGACTAGTAATTGGGCAGTGCTCTGGGGAAGTAAACAAATGAAAACAAGCATTGGAAATGCAATAGGTCTCGCATTAGGAAAGTTTGAGCGATTGGTATTGTAAATGACACTTTTTTTATTTATGTGTTGGTTTTGAAAATAGCAAAATTAATAGCTTTGTCAGTTACAATGTCAATAGTTTTAACTTTCGCAAATGTGACACCTATAACATTTGTAATGCAACGTGTGTTGTATTTACGTGACTTAGATGTATTGATCTTACAAATAACAATGGCTTTTAATTTTGTAAATAATTAATACTTAAATAAAAGTTATTGTAATTTATAATGGCAATAGCTTAAACGTTTGTAAATAACTTTTGTGAAGATTATGTTCAGTGTATTTTATTGTGACGAAAATCCAAGAACATTGCATTTGCACCTACACACACATATGTGTTGTAGCACTGAGTGGTGTGAGGGTGAGGGGTGTGAGGGTGAGGGGTGTGAGGGTGAGGGGGTGTGTGAGGGTGAGTGAGGGGGTGTGAGGGTGTGTGAGGGTGAGGGTGTGAGGCTGAGTGAGGGTGAGAGGGTTGTGAGGGGGGTGAGGGGGTGAGGGTGAGGGGGTGAGGATGAGTGAGGGTGTGAGGGTAAGGGTGTGTGAGGATGAGTGGGTTGTGAGGGGGTGTGAAGGTGTGTGAGGGTAGGTGAGGGGTGTTAGGGAGGGTGAGTGAGGGGGGTGAGGGTGGTGAGGGGGTGTGAGGGTGAGGGTGTGCGGGTGACAGGGTAAGGGTGTGTGAGGGTGAGGGGGGTGAGGGTGAGGGGGGGTGAGGGGGTGTGAGGGTGAGTGAGGGTGAGAGGGTTGTGATGGGGGTTGAAGGTGTGAGGGTGAGTGAGGGTGTGTGAGGATGAGTGGGTGAGGGGGTGAAATGGCCTTGGTACTTGTGTGAAGCAACATCTTGGTCCCTTTTATGTAAAATTCTATACTTTAACAACAAACAGTTATGGTTTGAAATCATCACTCCGTCGTTTTAGAAGAACCAAATGGCTTTCGCAATACCTTTAAGGATCGGATATGATCCCCCCTCCTCCCCCCTCCGCTGAAAACCAACAGTACATTCGGCAACTGAGATTGAGTAATGTACACGAGACTTGTTAGGAGCAGAAAAGTGCGCTCTATCACTACTTTAAAATGGGTTCATATTGAACTGAAGAGGGTGAATATCTGCGATCAAATTTGGATACACAATGACTTTTTACACGTCTATGAATTCTTCAATTCATATTTTTTTAAGCAATAATTTATGTAGCATGATGTACGTACTGTTATGCTTTTGTATTTTTCGATTCAAGAACCTTATTTGAAATCTTTGCTATGTTGTACGGGCTGCACCAACTTCCTTTAAAGAAAATTAAAAGAATTTGAAAAAATACACGATTTAAAAGCCGTTTCTATAATATTCAGATTAAAAATAAAAGGCTTTAAAGGGCTCGGCAGGGCTGAAATGTGTGACCTTCGGGTTACGGACGGACAGGTTGCTGGTGTAGAAATAACACGTTGAACCCATATCACGGAGTACGGGGTGTATGGAAAGACACTGCATTAAACAGATGGAATTCAGTGAAATCTCACATCGGTAAACAGTTCTACTTTTACCCAATAGATGGCCCCCTTGACTTCTTCAGGAAACCAGTGCTGGGAAAGCACATTTAGCTGTGAATATAACGAGAGCACAAGAAATTAAATAAATGGTTTACTTTTCGGATTTATTAGAGTGTGGTTATACTATACGGCGCACCGTACCAGCACGTGCTCAGCAAATGCCTCAGGGGCCTCACAAATTCTAGCGCTATTAAAAGCAGAGAAAGTTTCACAGACTTTTGGATGGTGTCCATGCCTTTGTTTCGTTTACGTCTGCAGGCCTGTGTGTGGAAAAGCAGCTTTTTATTCAAGATTCAAAGTTGACGATTTACCAATGATGTAACTGGATGAGTTTAAGAAGAACACGTTACAAACGTGATTGCCGTGACGATGCTACTGAAAAGAACCAGAAACGTTCTGCATTTAAATCCATGGATTATAAATGATTGCTTGTTATTATTTGTTAAGCGTTAGTTGTCCACTGTCACTCTTCGTCCTCCATTAGCAATGTGCTAGCAATACAAAAGAGTTTTAAATTATTCAGATAAAACAGTTTTTTTGGATGGTGTCCATGCCTTTGTTTCGTTTACGTCTGCAGGCCTGTGTGTGGAAAAGCAGCTTTTTATTCAAGATTCAAAGTCGGCGATTTACCAATGATGTAACTGGATGAGTTTAAGAAGAACACGTTACAAACGTGATTGCCGTGACGATGCTACTGAAAAGAAGCAGAAACGTTCTGCATTTAAATCCATGCAAAACACGAGAGACGGCCTGCGGCCGTCATAGTGAAAGTACGAGGAGAAATGCGACACGGCGGGCAGGGGAGGGGGCGGAGCGGGGAGAGCGGCATGAGGGTGTGAAGCAGCAGGGGCCTGAGACGCGGCCGCCTTTGATGTGGTAATGCGAGGCAGGCAGGCAGGCGGCTGGTGGCATTGTGCACGCGCTTTCACATGCACTGCAACAAATCGCCAGTGGAATCGCCAGTTAGGTCAACTCTCGATAAGCCCCTACATATCTCGCTCCCGCTCAATGCGCATGCGCATTGAGATAGGTCGCGAGACCTAAAAAGGAGGCACAAAGAGTGAGGATTGACCATTACCAAGCAAGCATTTTTAAAGGACAAAGAAACCAATTAAAAGCGATGGTGGGCTGTAAGCCCTCAGGAGTAGATACAGCATGTCTCGAAGAGATAGAACATGTGCTGCCTAGGCTCAACCTAAAAATTAATGTGAACTTATGTAAAGTAACTGTTATTTATGTTTAGTGCCCCAACACCCTCAGGGAGAGTGGAGTTTCTGCTATTTGAAAATGCCAAAATATAAATAAATGTTACCTCAGTATGAGCGGACAGACACCAATTAAGTTAAATAAACCTGTACTTGGTCAATGCTCCATACAAAGACCAGGAAGTGATAGCATTACAGCTTACCGAATTAGAAGGCAGCAAAGAAGAGTGAGAATGATGCCAACGAATTGTAAGTAATGGGCAGGTTAAAAGCTCCTTTTTAGAGATTTTTTGTTTTGGTTGTTTATAAGAAAGATTGTTGCCATAGCGACAGCTGTCTGCAGGCTTGACCTAATAAAAACAGGGTGACTTACTTGTCTCTTCTGTAGGGTTTAATCCCAGTGCTGGGGTTGCTCTAGGAGCCTGCAAATGGGATGGGAGAGCAAATGGCTCTTAGTAAATTCGAGGTCTCAATTCGGATGGATGTAGTGTTTGGGTGCTTCAGAGGTAAGGAGCAGAAGTCTCGTAGTCAAATAGAGTCTCTGACTAAAACAGGTAAGGTGATTAGATCTTGATTGGCAAGAGAGATGGTTGTACAGGGGAGGTCCCGGCATCTTATGACTTCAGGTTCGGCCAGGCACGGGATCATGGTTGGACTGCAGCAAACACACTGTTCTACAATCTTGCGTGGGGAAAGATGCCAGCAGCGGAAGACTCAGGAGATGCTCTTTTTTCACAGCACCTCTCACTATTGCAACTGCACAGTCCTTTGTTTTATGCAGAGCTCTGCTCTCCATGCACAAAACTGGCAGAAATGAACAGCCAAAACAAATATCTATTCTCTGCGATCTTCCGCAGTTTGAAGGTCTCAAGACAGCCCACTGTCAGGTTGGATCTGGGCTCGAGCAGATTTGAGGCAAGGTCTCCACATGCTAGGGAGCCTCTTCCTACAGGCTACAGCAACAGCTATTCCTCAATCCTCAGGGTGCAACCCCAACCTTTCCCGGTGAGACAACAACAAATTTTGCCTCTGGCCCTTTCTCTACACAGGTTTATAAAACTCTTCCATATAAAAAGACTAACACTGGATATGCCAAAGAGATCAATTTATATCCCATATAGTGCCAGCTGACCCACACTTTCAGAGTACCTAGTCAAAACAAAGTGCATATACTTCATAGGGGCCATCGCTCCATGGTATCCAGGTTATGGGGAACTATCGCTTCGAGATTGTAGACTGTGGTCCGCCAACATGCCCTACATTGCTACAGTCAAAACTACTATCACAGATAGTACAGATTTTTACCAATAGCAGATCAATCCCTTGCTCAACTGATACTTTGTTCACTGTGGACAGAAGTGCTACTTGTTGCATAAGCTATGGATAGCAAGGCAATGACTTATTCTAACTCTAGCTAGATACATAGCTGTCTGGAGGATCCATCAATCTATCTAGTTATTGATCTCAGGAACGCTTGTATTAGAGTATCAAGAACAGGACTCCTGGGACAAAGATCAGGAAACAGGATACCTTTGGGACTGGGAACCTCTGAGAATACTCTGGTGGAACAGGAAAAAGGGTAGAAGTGACAATGAGCACAGCCAACATAGACATTGAGAGACACTGGGATGGAATATGCCAGATACAACAAACTATGAATGCGGTCTCCAAGAACAATGAACAGTGCCAAATATAGAGAGGCCTGTAACAACTACAAGGAAGTACTTACATAAAAAATACAGAGTGCCACGTATCTATTGGAAACAACAGACAAGGGTGTGGAACTATAGCCTGGGGTGTATTAATCCCTGGCAAATAAAACAACCAGATGAGGAACAAAAAAACTCCACCAATACTGAATTAGAAATTCTGACATAGGACCACACAGGTAATTTGGAAGGACATAAGTTCCATTTCTCCTACTCAACAACACTGCCATAGCTTACACAGGGTAGGTGGAGTGCCTCAAAACCTGCAACCCCTTTTGAACCGCAACACAGAGACACCCCACTATCCACTTGACATCCACAAATTGTAATGTCAACTACACTCAGTGGTCGAAGTGGGCGGGATCGGCAGGGCACAGCGTGCCCCTATTTCTTCAATTCCAAGAATTCCATTCCCCTACTTTTTTTATTCTGAAAATGCGTCCCAGGATGCAAGAAATCACCATTGCCTATAAATAAAGCTTGGCGTTCCCTGCGTTCGAGGACGGCGGCAGAGAAGTAACAGGACTCGGTCTCTTCCTTCTTGCCCAGAGAAGGAAAATAGTGTTCACTTCTGCTCTGCCACTTCAGCTGCTCCGCCCCCCCCCAGTCTTTCCTTCTTCCCTCTCTTTCTGTCTAGCACTCTTACTGAAAACTGTGACTTCAAGATGGGGTTCTCGCTCTCTTTCCTCTCCTTTCTTTTATTTGCTCCCCTGTGAAATGGTTCCAAAAAAAAAAAAAAACATTTTTGCTGGAAATGTCGGATTTTTCTGACATTTTAATACCAAAGTGCAGCATCTGGAATATAAGGTTAAAAATATGAAAAATAACTAAATAAAGTAAGGCAGAATGGTAGCAAACTAGCCAGATTGATTTCATTCACCCCCAAACACATTAGCGCCAATTTTACAGAGTTTGTCAGTGAAGCGCTATTTTTGTTTTCTTGTCTTTGTTTTCCCTGGGCTTGCAACTAGTGCACTAATCCTGGAGGTATTGCAATGTGTGGATTGGAAAACAAAATGTGTACTGCAGCTCTGCGTCCAGGGATGTGGTCTTTTTACCATACTGCTTAAGTTTTGTAAGGATACAAGCAACGGACATTGAAATGGGTCCATTCAGGGCCCTGTAGTCATGTCCTTAACTTTTCTGGCAAAAGTACTCACTGATTTCTGAATAGTGAGTGTAAAAGCGTTAAGGTAATGATGTTGTTCCTGCTTACATTTCACATGGTTTGCTAAATTTTGCATTCCCTATGAGTGTTTCCTTTTTCCAGGATGTTACTTTTTTTGTAGCATGCATATTGCTCTTGTCTAGTGTGTGATATAAATTGATCCGCATCCAGGTGTTTATAGCCAGCAGCCATTGGGTTGTAGTTGAAGGCAGTGTGAGTTTTTCTCAGTGGGGCAGTATGGTGTTCAGTAGGGGAGAGGATGTGGCACTATGGCCAGAGCTGCTTAATTTGGAACTGGGGAACCAGGTTCAGCCTTAATAACCAGTCCACCAGATCACTCTCCTGAGAGAGCAAAATCCCATGATAGACCTTTGAAGGTTTCGCAAGTCCTTAGAAGCCCTGGTGTCTTAGCACCAGCAGGTGGACCCTAGCGGTGGCAAGTGTGGGTTAACCTTCAAGGTGCGTGCACCACAATCCATACTGAAGTTCACCTCCAGTCTTGCAGGCAGGCCTATGAAGCAGCACAGGCTACAACAGTGACTCTGTCGCTGTGGTCAAAGGACCCTTGAGAAGGGCCAGCTCTAGGGCAGTGCAACCGGTGTGACCACACCGAGTGCTGACTTTGGGTGGAGGCAACAAAACAAGTCAAATTTTTAATTAACTTTGATACGTTTGAGCGATAAACTATGTATTAGTTTAAATGGTCAGATCATGCAGCAGATCTTGCATTATGAGGCAAATATGGCAGAGCCATAATTATATAGAAAACATTTGCAAACTAGGATATTTTGCCATTCATGTTTGAACTGCTGTTGTGGAAAAAGTGAGAAGTGCTGATGACAAACTCCAGTGCTCGTCGGCAAATCGCTTGTGCTTCCACATTTTATCATATTTGGGACATTCTGTGATTAGAAACATATACCACCTTGTGAATGTGTTTTAAAGTCAATAACTCATTATAACCTAAAATAGTCATGTGTACCCATTGGTTGATTAACCCCTCCGGTGCGCTGAACGTTCCGCACTGGTGCGGCACGTTCTATCGCGTGGGCGGGCCGGAACGTTCAGAAGACGTGCGCAGCACTACCGAGGTAGTGCACGCGACGTCCGCTGAACCTGCGCCGCAATGAAGGGGTTAAACTGGGCAGTGAAATGCCAAATAAATACTAAAAATTGCGATGTTTGCGCATTCTGGCCACACCTCTGGCTCCGTCCACTGATACAATCCTTGGATTATTCCCGCCCTCTGATTCTCCGCCCACAGTTCCCCTACTTATTTCTCCCCACTTCGACCACTGACTACACTCCTAAATCCCTTATCAAGGCACTTCTGCGAAATTTAAGCCACATCCTCAATACAACCCACCTCCAACAATGTGTTTAAGAGGATGTGGCATACGGCCAGAGCTACAGACTTTGGAGCTGGAGAACCAGTTTCGAGTCTATGCATTGGCTCAACAATCTGCCATTCTGGGTGAATCATTTAATCTCACTGTGCCTACCAAAAATGAATGTGTCCTTGTGTAACATTACTGGTTCTCATGTAAAGCGCTCCAATACCTTCGGGTCAAATTCGCACTATATAAAACTGCAAAAAAATAATAATTAAGTAGTCACCAGTAAAGAACCTCTCTCTGCTGGTTAAATCACAATTGCAGGTCAATGTCTGCACAAACTATGAAGAGTGCAGGTAAATGGCGATTACTGTGCTATACAAAAAACAATAATGTATTTTTTTTTATCAGATGAAAACACTATACTCCTGAAATGTCATAAAACTATATCATTCATGAGGAAAGGCTTGAACCCTGATAAATGTAGGATTTCTTTCCTAGACCATGGAACTTTGATCGGCATCTCACAGAAACAAAATATACCTGCAGTTTCTATATTCATCACACTCTGTAAGAAAGAAGTAGGTGTTTCCTCCTTAGACCTTACTTAAAATAAACAATCATGGTCTGTGACCTCTGTGATCTTCATTTGGTCCCCAGAGGGACTTACAATGGCCATCCTTTTAACACATTTTCGCATCTCAACGTACCTATTTACAACTCTTGATTTTCTTCACATACGATCAGTCTCTGGACTTTTTCGGTTCCTGCTTGGGCCACTGGTTAACCAACAGATACCACATGTATAGACTCTCAATTGTCCATTATTTTATTTCCTCCTTCTTCCTCAGTAGCGCAACGCCTCATCGCCTGAATGCCACTCCTTTGGTACCCGCCCACACTGACTGGCAGTGCTGAAAGTCCCTGCTCACCCTTACCTGCTGCCTGCAACCCCTGCCAGATTTGCCAGACTTCGATGGATGCTCCTTGACGCTTCCGGGTCTCTCGAATATGACGTTACCAAAGAAGCGCTCCGGAGCCATACGCAAAGCTTCCTGATAATCCCATGGCTAGTTGTCAGTTGATAGGAATACTAAAGACCTGTTCAGTAGGCATGGAAACAAAGGAAGTACAGTAAACCAAGCAATGAGTAAACGAAGCGGCCATCTTGGAGTGGGAGGATCTGACTGTAGTTTTAGCCAACGTATTGTACTTTCTACAACGGGATTATTCCACCGCATTAAATCCAAGATAGCGTTTCTATTTCACCCACGTTACCAGACTCGAGCGTGCCCCGACTAACATTGTAATGCACCACCCCGTCTTGCCCTTTAGTTATACGTATTGACGTCGGCGATGCTGAACTTGCCAATATACAACTAATTTGAATTCATATCTTTACAATATCTTTAGCATAATTGCCACACTGTGGAAGGTTTCTAATAAAACCGCCTGTATCACGGCACACCTTAAACATCTTCGTCAACAATTGGCATTCCAACATGGCGGCATTCATAGTACTTCAATTTGGAAATGTGTTCCGACATGACGACTTAGACGGATCCCAACCTTAGTAACCAGACCACTCTAAAATGGCATATCAAACCTTCGCTTCCGTTCTTGTTTGCTTCCGGCTACGTCATGGGTGAGCGACCCGAAAAGTGCGGTGTGGCTAGGCTTCAACCGGCTTCGAAATCGGAGAGGTAGAGCGTGCTGTGTGTGGTCTTGTCCTGCTTGGCCTTGAATCTGTTGCGTTTTGCCCTCGGGGCCTTGAGCGAAACGGCGATAGTAGCTCAAGGCCCCGGACGACGGAGTTTGAGCAACGGTGGAATGGGGAAGATGAACAAACTACCTGAAAGGTAAGTTCAGTTTAACCCGTCGGGACGATGTATAGGAATGGAGTTATTCGGATCTAAAGGCGAGCGGTTAAAATGTAGATGGGTGTAGAGATGAAAGGGGTGTTACCAGATGGACATTATGCCACAGTCATGGATTTTTCATGTCTTAATTTTCAACTTTGTTATATTCCCTGAAGTTAAAAAGTATTGCTACTCGTCCGCTGCATCAGGTTGGTAAACGAAAATCCCCACAACAAGAGCTCTGCTTCTTTGCTAATGTGGAGTCCTCTCCAAGCAGTGTTACTAACTGGCTCTCGTCGTCCCCCCACCCTCCCCCTTTTTATTTTTTACCGCTCTGGCTTGTAACTTTAGGTCGAAGTTACCAGATGCCATAGCTTTCTGATTGCAAACACATTGGGGACATGCTGAAAGCTGGCATATGAATTAATTCCGCCCATTGTTTACCATTGGCTTGTGTTTGGTCACCCACATTTGCTTGTTTCCTACACACAGGCTTTATTTGTTTTACCCCTTCCAACATATCTTTGTCCCTCCCATCGAGCATAACCTGTTTACTATTTCTCTGACTGGCTCCATCTGTTCTCCCACAACTGCTATCTTTTCAGTAACTATTGGTTTCTTTTTTTATGAATCATTCCTCAAGAGTGCATGCCCTTTCCAGTTGTCTCCCTTGTGTTCCCCCCGCCCAACTTCCTATATTGCTCTCTCTCTCTCTCTCGTCCCTTTGCTTCTCAGCCCCCTCTATATCATTGCAATCTCATGCTCTGTAAATACCTACACCTTGCCTCCGGGGAACTTTACTTAAATAATAAAGACGACTTACTGCTGTGTGGCCAACGTCTGATGGGAGTTCTGCACTTCTATAAGCGAGTGATTGGACCTTACACGTAGAAGAGACCACACCATCCTCACTGCTCCATAATTCACCTGCCGACTGCTCTCTTTACGATGCCTTTTTGTTTCTAATCTATACTACTATTATAAAGTAAGAACTGGGAACCTTTGAGGCGGGTAAACTTGGGAACCACAGCGCCGATCCAAACACCCAATACATCATTGGAATTGGCAGGGTCTGCAGAGTGACATAGGCTATATAACCCCCAAAAATATACGTTCTTTAAAAAATATACCTTACTAAAAAAATAGTCCCTTAGAAGTAGCGCCGGCCGTGTGCACGAGCGTGCTGACATCATCAGCAGCGCGAGGAGTACAGCCGTGGGGAGGAGCAGGGCAGAGAGCGGCGGCGACAGTGGGGACGCGAGGTAAGGGACTTCCTGGAGCGCGGAAAGGAGCAGACAATTTGTGACGGGTGTCAGTATTGCAGGGGGCCCTGAAGCAGCCTTAACGTCGGGGCGGCCGGGTCCCTGAAGCAGCCTTAACGTCGGGGCGGCCGGGGGCCCTGAAGCAGCCTTAACGTCGGGGCGGCCGGGGGCCCTGAAGCAGCCTTTTGCTCCCGGACAACGTCGGGACGGCGTACAAATAAATGAATAAACAGGCAAAAAGAAGGCCCCTCGACAGCTCAGAAAAATAAATAAAACAGGCCTGTGGTTACTCGGAATCGGTAAAAGTGTGCAGGAATACAGGGACTGAGGCCCGGATTAACCCTCCTCCCCCCGGAGCTACGCAGACTCACAAGAGGCAGAGATAGTTGATAAAAACACCTGATAGTGGAACATGGACGCGGCAGGCGGGGGAGGGAGGGAGGGGGGAGAGTATCAGTGGTTTGTGATATTCATCGGGTGAAGTCATTTCATATTTGTTGCTGTTTTCACTTTAACACCACGCACAGTAAATGTCTCTCCTGTTATAAAAGCACATTTATAAAAAATGGAATTCTACATCGCAGACAATTTGGGTGCTGAGGTTTTGTCAGGTCTCTGCCATAGCGCTGCTTTACAGTGATCAATGAGGCGTTTAATAAGTGCGTGAAGACACCAGCATCACTGCGACCAGAGGCCCCAGTTTACGGGAATTGTGGCACTATAAATTGTCTGCACATGTTAAGGTTTGTCAGAATTACAGTGAGATTGCAACAGGCGTTTTTACACACCCCCTGGCGAGGGTTGCAGACACCACTGCGACCAGAAGCCCAAGTTTATGAGACTGTGGCGCTAAGCTGTGTGCAAGTTATATGGTCATAAAAATACATGAATGATGGATGCAGGGTGGGTGCATTAATGATTGTTGGGTGGATGGGTGCATGGATGGATGCATGCATGATGGGTGGATGGATGCATGAATGATGGATGCAGGATGGATGGGTGCATGGATGGATGCATGCATGATGGGTGGATGGATGCATGAATGATGGATGCAGGATGGATGGGTGCATGGATGGATGCATGCATGATGGGTGGATGGATGCATGAATGATGGATGCAGGATGGATGGGTGGATGCATGAATGAATGATTGATGGATGCTGGGTGGATTGATGGATGGATGCATGCATGAATGATCTATGGATGCAGGGTGGGTGGATGGATGGGTGGATGCATGAATGATGTATGGATGGATGCATGCATGATGGGTGGATGCATGATGGGTGGATGGGTGGATGCATGAATGAATGATGTATGGATGCAGGGTGGGTGGGTGGATGAATGAATGATGTATGGATGCAGGATGATGGGTGGATGCATGAACGATGTATGGATGGATGCATGGATGCATGCATGATGGGTGGATGCATGATGGATGGATGGGTGGATGAATGATGTATGGATGCAGGATAGATGGGTGGGTGGATGGATGGGTGGATGCATGAATGATGTATGGATGCAGGATGGGTGGGTGGATGGATGGGTGGATGCATCAATGATGTATGGATGCAGGATGCATGAATGCATGCATGATGGGTGGATGCATGATGGATGGATGGGTAGATGCATGAATGAATGATGTATGGATGCAGGATGGGTGGGTGGGTGGATGGATGGGTGGATGCATAAATGAATGATGTATGGTACAGGATGGGTGGGTGGATGGATGGGTGGATGCATCAATGATGTATGGATGGATGCATGCATGATGGGTGGATGCATGATGGATGGATGGGTGGATGCATGAATGAATGATGTATGGATGCAGGATGGGTGGGTGGATGGATGGGTGGATGCATGAATGATGTATGGATGGATGCAAGGTGGTTCGGGCTCGCTCGCTGCGGTGCAATATCCAAATTAGTTTACGCCGCACCACTTTCAAATGTCACCAGCCGCCCCTGATTGTCTGCACTTTTTAGTTTATTCCTGCATAACGCTTGCGCTGTGCTTGTGAAATCAATTGTATCTATCCATACTAATATAATAAAGAGAGAGCCCAAACCTTTGAGGCGGGTAATCTCAGGAACCACAGCACCAATCACAACACCCAATACAGCGTTGGAAAGGGCAGTTGCAGCAGAAGGACATAGGCTATGCAGACGCCCACCATATACATTTAAAAGGTAAAAGAACCGTGCCAGAAAAGTAGTCCCTTGTGGGCATGTCTGCGTTGTGCTGTGGGGATGTGCTGGGGGCATGACAAACGCTGGGGGTGTTTGGTACGTTCCGCCCTTCATGCCAAACCTCATACGGTTCAGGAAGTCCCTCAAAACCCTACTCTTCCCCTGAGCCATTATCACTCCCGACTTTCTTCCCTTGTGAGTAAGAGGTTCAGCGCTGGGATACCCTCCGGGTGACTACGCGCTCTAGAAAACCTTAAATAAAAATAAATAAATGCCATGTCTCATATCGTGTACTGTGGGTGTGTGCTGGGGGTGTGGCTGTGTGTGGGGCGTGGGATTGCGGAAAAAAAAGCGAGCGTTGTGCCCAATATTTCATTGTTTTTTTCTTCCCAGGTTATGTACATTCCAGCTCCGGGTGTCCACCCTGCTCCCTTAGAATACCCCTACACCCAATAATCATAACCCACCCTTACTCCTTAAAATACCCCAACACCCTTAAACACTAACCCATCTTAACCCTATAAATATACGCTGTACCCCAAAACGCAAACCTATCCCTAAACCCTAAAAATACCCCTGTACCCCAAAACTAGCCCTGAACCCTATAAATACCCCTGTACCTCAAAATCCAAACCTACCCCTGAACCCTAAAAATACCCCTGTACCCCAAATCCCAAACCTAGCCCTAAACCCTAAAAAATACCACTGTTCCCCAAAACCCAAACCTACCCCTGAACCCTAAATCTACCCCTGTACCCCATAACCCAAAACTATATCTGAACCCTTAAAATACCCAAACAGCCCAAAACATATACCTCAGTACCCCAAAACATATACCCCTATACCCATACTTACCTTATCCAAACATAAAAAAACCATGCTTTTACCATTCATGCATTTACAACGAATTTTGTTGTAAATGTATGCATGGTAAAAGCATATAAAATGTAATGCCATGCGTTATAATGCATTGCGGAGTCATGGTACTTTTGATATTTGATATTTATGTGCATTTGTATAGCGCTAACGTTCGCTCCCAAGGGGGCATCATGGCGCTGAGCAAGCTGCGGAGAATAACAGGAGGATGGATTTGGAACGGAGGAGACTAGATGGCTGACAGGACAGAGGAGTCTAGCTGTTGGTAGACCCATGTCTTGAGAAGTTTTCTAAAGTTGTTTTCGTTATCTACAGATCTGAGACTGACAGGCAAATTGTTCCAGGCTTTGGCGGCCAGAACATTGAAGGATTTCCCACCCTTGGTCTTATATTTAAATCTGGGGATTAGGACCAGATTTGTCCCAGAAGATCTCAAACAGCGCGGGGGGTTGTAGCGCATGAAACGCTTTGCAAAGTAGCGGGGCCCTGTATTTTGCATTGTTTTGAAAACTGTAAGTAGTAGTTTAAAGAGAATTCTTTTATGCAATGGCATCCAATGCAGCGAATTTAGTGCTGCGGACGCTGATGACCTTCTGGGGAGTTGTAAGACTAGTCGAGCTGCAGCGTGTTGGATGCTCTGCAGCTTTCTGAGAGTAGATTTTTTTACTCCGGCCATAAGGCCATTGCAGTAGTCAAGTCGTGAGAGTATGAGGGCTACCGCGACTGACTTTCTGGCTGCAATTGGGAGGAAATCGAAAAAAGTTTTCAGTGATTTTATTAGTCCAAAGCAGCGGCCGGCAGTGGTCTTGACGTGGTCATCAAAGGAAAGAGATGAGTCAAATTGAACGCCTAGGTTTCTGGCTGATGGAACTGCACTTGGGGGGGCCTCTGATCCAGGGGGCCACCAGTCTTTCGGGCAGAAAGAAAGGTTTTTACCTAATGAGATGATTTCCGTCTTAGCACTGTTGCATTTCAAATGGTTAATGTTTAACCACTTAAAGACATCAGAAAGGCAGTTTTTGAACCGAAGATCAGTGTCGGTCCGCTGCTTGTCAATTGTGACGACCAATTGAGTGTCGTCAGCGTAGGACGTGACAAGAATCCCATGTGATTCTATCACAGCTAAAAGAGGTGCCATATAAATGTTAAAAAACAAAGGACTCAATATGGACCCCTGGGGCACTCCAGATGTAATGAGTTTTTTGCAGGATAGGTGGGGTCCAAGGGACACAGTCTGAGACCTGTTTGATAAAAACGATGAAATCCAGGCAAGGGCTGTGTCAGTCACGCCAATCTCTCGCATTCGATTAATTAGGATGACATGCGAGATGGTGTCGAATGCTGCTGAGAGATCCAACAGGATGAGGACAGCCTGCTTGCCCTCATCCTGCAGGAACTTGATGGAATCAGCTAATTCGATCAGTGCTGTTTCAGTGGAGTGACCGGAGCGGAAGCCTGATTGCTGAGGGTGTAAGATGTTGTGGGCCTCTACAAAAGTTTTTAGCTCTTCATGCACTAAATGCTCCGTGACTTTGCCTAGGATAGGAAGGAGGGAGATGGGACGCATATTCGTCAAATCTGTTGGCGATTTATTCTGTTTTTTCAGTAGGGGTTTTACTGTAGCCATCTTCCATTCGGTAGGTACAAGTCCGGATTCAAGGGATTCATTGATGATAACGTTAATGTAGGGATTGACTGTGTCGATCAAGTGGTGAAGGATGATGGGGGGACAGGAATCGGTAGGCGCTCCTGATTTGCAGGCCCGAATTGCCTTGCTAGTCTGTTGCAGGGAGACAGATTTAAAAGCGGAAAAAAGGGGGTTGTAATGAAAGTATGCGGAGTGATGGTATGCGGAAAGAAAGTTGCGGAATAATGGGTGTTTACCCCCCCCCCCGGTAAGTACATTGGTGTCACGGCGGCCCACATCTCCAGCAACATACTCATATTTTTTTCACCATCCATTTGAAAAATGCACAGGTCTCTCTCATTGATGGCAAGCACCAACATACACTTTTAGACACACCTCCCGCCACAAGTTCTAGAATTGCGAACTTTAGAGCTGGGGAGCTACGTTCGAATCTCGGCAACAGCTCAACATCCTGTGATTCCAAGCAAATCGCTTTGTCTCCCCGTGCCTACCACAAATGAATGTGTTCTTCTGTAATGTAAATTGTGCTCATGCCATGTTGTCGAGTTCGCGCTATATAATATTGCAAGGAAAAATAAAGTAGGGAAACTCGAGTTCACACACTACTGAACGTGTACTCTTAAGTGCATCAGCAGTGCACTGTGAATCGGAGCGTTTCACAGGCCTGTCACAGATAAGAAATGCTATCAAAACGAAATCCTACAAAACCATATACTACTGGCCGGCAGCAATTCATACCCGGACAACGTCGGGACGGGCTGCTAGTCTTGTATATAAAGGTGTCCGTTTCAAGATTTTCTCCAACTGCTGCAGAAAATTGCATGCCCACTCAACTTGTGCACACTAAGAGGAAGCTGTCCTACAATCTAGTTAACCATCTCCAGTGTCGAGTATCTTTCTCCCTGACTTCAAAAGGATAACAGCAGCATTGTCTCCCCCCTACTTTATTGCTTCTACGCTCTTGCTGAGCGTAAACATTTTGCCATTCCTCACTGACTTCGGAGACCTCAACGCCTCCTGGTCTGTCTTAGCACTCAATTCATTCTTTCTTGGGCCTTTGCCTGGAGAGAGAAGGAAGTCCCTGAAGGGTTATGTTGCATTTTTTTTCCCAGCAAACCTCTCCTAACAATGGGCATTTTTGGTCAGCTCTGCCAATCCCTGGCCATACATTTGCAGCAGGGCCTATTTGTATAGCAGAGTCTTATATGTGAATGTTCCTTGCCCGAGTGTGGATTGAAAAAAAGTATTTTACTAAGCACACATACCAGTATATTGTAGTGTAATGCATTATAGACTAAATTGTTTTGATGCTAAAAGTCCTTTTCTTGGACATTCCAATTTTTTAGGTCTCGGCTAGCGTAGGCTGCGCACATGCACAGTATCGCTGGCGAGATTTAATGTTTTCGAGTACTTTCACTAGCGAGGGTTAAGCCTCGCCCCTCTTTTCCTTTGGCTGGCGTCACTGTTTGTGCTAAACGGTGGCCAGCCATCGGAAAAGAGGTTACAGTGACGTAGTCTTTCTAAAAGGTTTCTTATCATCTTTATGGGGCGAAACAGATGGCTCCTTAAGAAGATAAGAAACCTTTTACGCCAGCAGGAAGTCAGGCTGAGTCCCAAGTGGGACGGCTCCAAAAGAGAAAAGTCTGTCTGGCGAGCGCTTGTTTTAAATCGAAGGTCTTTTTTTTTTTTTCCATCAAACTTCTTTAAGATCGCTCTCTCATTGCCATCCATTTTAACGTACCACAGCCTATCACATCTTTTGGGAACCGAGTCGACCAGGACGCTTATACGTAGTTAATTCAATACTAGACCGCATGCAATAAATTGATTATAGATCCAGCAGTAGAACGGGGTTTAATTTCACCTAATATAGCTTCACCCGCCTCGCACACACATTGTCTTGTTTCTGAAATGGTTCATTAAACTGTTACGATCATTTACATCTACGAAAGATAAAGCGAGAACAGGGA
Source organism: Lissotriton helveticus (assembly GCF_964261635.1). NCBI lineage: Eukaryota > Metazoa > Chordata > Amphibia > Caudata > Salamandridae > Lissotriton > Lissotriton helveticus. The sequence continues at coordinate 784,068,976 of NC_136072.1, forward strand.
CATTTATTGCAGAGTACAGTCCGCTGTGCAAGAGCAGGCCAGCCAAGAGCTTCCCGTCAGGACCCACCCGCATGGACGCCCGAAGGACTTCAGACTTAGGACAGACTGAGTTCGAATGGCAGAGGACGGAGGGCAAGCTGCACGAGATCGGCCTGAGTGTCCACTCTGGCGGGCAGCTGAAAGAAGGCCTCGTCAAAAAGACCGGCTTCACAGACGAGGGTAAGCTCTGCTTCTTCGAAGGCAAGCTGGACAAGGAGCTCAAAATAGCTCCGGATGAGAAAGAAAGCGAAGTTTCGGGGAAGCTGTTCCAAGCATCACACAAGCCCCTGGACTACTTTAGAAGGAAAAAGTGCGGTAGTTTGCTGAAACTGGACAACACCCTGCCCCCCCACCCTTGAAATAATAAGAGCGGTTCCTTGGTATTTACTGCAAGTGTCACTTTGCACCCACCACCCCTGCATGAGCACGACACCGCCGTCCGATGCCAGCTCACCCCGTGTGCACAGCCCCGAATCCGTCCCTGCTGGGAGCAGGCCAGCAGTGCCCGGTGACGCCGCAGCAGTGATTCCGTTGCGAGCGCATCCCCCGGCAGCGCAGCCTGCGCCGCACAGCAGAGGAAAAGGCTACTGCCTGCCTGCGCGTTCGGCTGCACTTCGTGCCACAGCCAGGGGAGTTATTGCCATGCAGGGCTGCGGAGCACTGCCGCAGAGCAGGCGGCCGTGGAAGGGGCATGCTCGCCCTGCAGCTCTGCTTCACAAGAGGATGTGATCTGGCCGAGACCCGGAGATATGGCCCTGGACGCCCTGCTGCAGAGATTACAGGCGTTTTACGAAGGCAAATGTAGGAGGAGCCGCTGGGCTTTAATAATCCTCTTTAATGCGCAGCGCGGCCATGTGTCTAAGGCATTTAATGAAATAATTGCTTGCTTTGGCATATCGGGGGGGGGGGGTGGGAGACATCAGACTTTTGAAAAATGAAGACTAAAAAAACAAACTTTGTTAGGCAGCGGCACGTCATGATTGATGTCCGTGGAAGCTGCCTGCTTTCTTCGCGGCTCAGGCTGCCTCCTTCCCCCACCCTCAGGAAAAAGGCCGCCATTACAAGCCACTAACCTGCAACCGGCCCGTGCCCCTTGCACAGGGGACATGATAAAGCGAAACATTGTGTAATGTCGTGCTTGAATACTCAGCTTTCCAGGCACTACAGCGCCAGACGTCTGTGTGCACCAACTCAGTGGCACGCAGCTCATCCATCCCTCCTCCACTCCATCGCCCCACCCCTCCCGAACCCCCCTTAATCTACCCCTTCACTGCCCAGCTTCTTTCACTGTCATGTACCATCTCCACCCCCGTCTCTGCGCCCTCTCATTCTGTCTATCTCTATAGCACCCTGTTCGATCGCCTCTTTTCTAGTTCACCTATTTGATCTATTCTGACACGTTTCCCCACGTTACCCGTTCGACCCCCGCCTCTCACTCCCTGTTCCCCTGCGCCGCCCCCACCTTCCTGAACGTTTCTACACAGCCCACTCATTTGTTCTCTCTGGCAGCAATCTCCGCAAATAGCTGATACCGATTGGATGATAACTGGCGCCCTCTGGTGGCGATGGGCAAGTAGCATGCAACAAGCACTGACGTCTGTTCGATTGTACCCCCCTCGCTTATTTTCATGGGGGAGAAGGTTGTAATTTGGATCTCCGTATGATACTTGGGGTGGACTGGGTGTGGCAAAACAATGGGAAGCCGCTGACTCCATGGTGGGCCATGGAGTGTGGAGGGGACAGACTCCATGGAGTGTGGAGGGGACAGACACCAGGGGGGCCATGGAGTGTGGAGGGGACAGACACCATGGTGGGCCTATGCTTTGCTTTCCCCTTTACTCCCTGTGTCTTTCTCTTTTGTTGTAGTTCTGTGCTGGTGGTGAGCTTTTCTCTTATTTCCAACTCCGCATCCGTTACCACTCACTGGTGAATCGTGCCTGCTTTTACACAAAAACAGCATTGTATGCTTCAGAACATAGGCAAAAGAGGCTTCCCCACACGCCAGTATGATTTTTCTATTTTTAAAGCTATGAGGAAGCATGTTGCAGAAGCATGGCTCAGTTCAACGCTATGAGGAAGCATGTTGCAGAAGCATGGGCATGGTTCAGTTCATGTTTTGGAGATGTCAAAAGTTGGCAGCCTCATCATTTTCTGAAACAAGTGTGAACTGTCCTAAGAACAGTGGTTATGTTCAGTGGGTTTGTGATGATTAAAACATGTCGACATCCAACGTTTATGAAGTCAAGGAGTGTTTTTGGGTACAAAAAAACCCCCATTAAAAATGCAATAGGTCTCGCCTTTCATTAAGTTAAAGCCATTTGCTTTGCTATAGAATACCATTAGCAAAGCAAATGGCTTTAACTTGGTCAAAGCGAGACCTATTGCATTTCCAATGCTTGTTTTCCCCCGTTTTCCTCAACATAACTCTACATGATGTTTTTGAGCCAATACTTTCATAGTTAAGTTAATAACGTTTCCAAAATTGTAATTATCCCCATCTTTGGGTGAAGGGTGTCCGTTCAGGTTACAAAGAAAGAAGCTTGGGGGTTTACTCTATAGCTTTGCTAGTGCTAAAAGCATCCACAGGATGCCATCTGGTAATTGATCTGAGAAATATGAATGCATGCATACACAAGTCCGATAAAGATGGAGACCATGTATAGGATCATTCTGTTCATTCTTTTCGATCTCTTCCTGATAACTTTGGACCTCAGTCATGCTTATCTTTACATTCCACTTGTAGAATACCATCCCAAGTTCCTGAGATTTGCTGTAGGCAATCAACATTGCCAATTCAAGGTTCTTCCCTTTGGTCTCAAATCGGCACCTAAGGTAATATCAAAGATGCTGAGTCTGGTTATGGATCATGTACATTTAGAGTATACTGGTATTTCCATATCTAGACTGATCCAGAGGAGGGAACCTGGAGAATGGGTGCACTGGTGTGCATGTAGCTCAAGGGTCATTTTATCTGCCTTTCCTGCTTTTCTTCTGATCCAGTAGATTCTTTCGAAATTGCAGGAGTAGAAAGCAGAGTGGATGATGGTCTCTTTATTGACATAGAGATCATGGTTCCCTTTCTTAAAGCACTTGGCACTGCTCTCTCTGTGGGTACTTCCTCTCCTCTCAAGCCTTTAGTTCTCTCTTAATCTCAAACTTACACTATCAGTTTGGAAGTTGAATTTGATAGCCAAGTGACTTCTCCTAGATTGGAGGTTTTCTAGGTACACAAAGACCTTCATTTTAAAATCTTACTCTAAGCATGGCGGGTAAAGGCGTGTGGGGGGGAGGTCTACTGACAAGTGCTGTTCTAATGACAATGCTTTAGCTCCATCTTGTGATTTCACTTCGGTCTTGCAATTCCTCCTGGCTAGGTTTCATCTTAATCTTTCAAACTAAAGATCCGAATGATTTGAGATTAAAGCTTTCAGAAAAATGTCTAAATCTTGATTTGGGTGGACTCTTTAACAACTAGGTTGTTGAAAAGTTTTTCTGTGGCTAACCCTGGGTCTACTGCTATACCACCAAGGTGGGAACTTCCTTTAGTACTAAAGGCTTTACAGTTCCATTGCTTTAGACCACTGAAATAGGTGGATTGAATTTTTTCTTCAAAATTCTGTCCTCTACATGTAAGATTGGGGAATTGGGACCTATGCGGTGTTGCCTTCTTTTATCCGATTTTTCTGTTTATTTCTTCCTAACCTTTGGCAGTTTATAAACTACAAGGCAGCACTGTGATCGAAGGTCGCATTGCAACACCAGTATGGATAAAACATGTTTTGCATTGTGATGACAAATACAGTGGCAGAACAGAACTGGGAAGGGGGGGTAAGAGTTACAGTAGAGAGCTGACACCGCCAATTGCTGTGGAGTCCTCGAAAGCATCACCCTCCAAGCCCAAGAACGTATTTCATAGTATGAACCATGCTTCCAAATCATCTTGTTGTTTAGCATCCGAGTGGGTGTGTCGCATCTGCGTTTCCTCTGCCACCGCCCATTCGGACATCTCGGACCCAGAGGTTCTCAGAGGGGGGGCCTGACCACCATTCATGTGATTACTGCCGACCTCAATGCCTTAACCTCGGCCAACCGCCAAAACCGGTATTGACTTTTTCGTTTCTTGGAGTCAACATGATTGACTAAGAGACAAAACTGAAATGTGAGTGTACAAGCCAATGTGGGAGTCTGACACAACTTATTTGCTACCCACGCCCAGAAATCTCTCACCTGGGGGCAGTCCCAGGCCAAGTGCTTCCGCAACGGGGACATGGAGAAGTGCGCTCTGCGCAAGCCTGCGGGGTCATGTATGTATGGTGTAAGAAATTAAAATAAATTAATTTGAACTGTGCTTTGGTCAATGCACAGTCTGGTCCAGTCCACATTTGAATACGGAGCCCCAACATCTGCCTCTCAGACTTGCCTCACCCTCAGTAGTCCACCAATCGTGTCTGCCTGTAACACCTTTATAAATCAAGGAGATAAGATGAATCCCAGACTCCTGCATCAACAGTGCACCCAGCATAGCCAGTGCAGGCGGCACCTCCGGAAAATACCTCCAAACAGCTCTAACTGGGGCCCTCCTGATAACCACTGTGATCAATATCTGTCACACTGCTGCAGTCCGATGCGCCATATAGGGTGTAGTATGGGACTCGTTCGATTCGTCCATCAACCACGCCGGGAGTTCGCTGCACTACACTGTTCCTGCCAGGAGACCCTTCTCCCCGTTGTTCCTTCCACCACCCATTTCGTTGCATGTGAGGGGTGTAGTAAAAATATTTCAGATTCAGGACCCCGATCCCACCATCCTCATATCCCCTCCTTATGTCCAACGAGTCACCCTGCCACGCCTCCCTGCCCAAATAAGTGAGGTGAGTAGTGTATGCAGCTGATGGAAGACGCCAGCATGAAGTGGGCTCAACTAATTCTGGATCACATACAGGCAGCAGGGCAGAAACACTATCTTAGACACCGCAGTTCTACCCATAACTGTTAGCGGTAAGGTGTTCCAAAACAGCACAGATGCCTGCAAGGTGTCCATTAACCGCTCAATATTCTACTATAATTCCAGTCTCACACAGCAGGCCCAGGTCTGGTAAACCGCTCCTCGGGCACCCCAGCCAACAGGAGGAACAATGATGACTTGTGTAGGTTAATTTTAAGATCAGACGCCTCTCTAAATTCTTTCAGCCGCGCAAATGAGACCACCAGGGACATCCTGAGAGCCCTGAGGTAGAATAACACGTCATCAGTGTATAAAGAGATGAGATGCCTAGTATGATCCAACTCTATTCCCCTTAACCTAATCATTTGTCCTTTTGCAAACTGCTAAAGACTTGGCTATTCCCGTAGCCTGTGGTTTTTTTTTCTCCTCTCTGCCACCAGAGCTGGGATGCCTCCGGGTAGCCATGACCTTTACAAATGCATATTTCATTTCATTCATGCATAACTCCTCACATCTATATTGCCAATGGCTCCACTGCTAGGGAAACAGAAGTGGTGAAATTGGGCACCCCTGTTTTGTGCCTCTTTCTATGTCCCACCCATACCCAAGCATCAGGGTCAGTGTATAGCATTTGCAGCCGAATTCCAGGGACTATTGGTTCATGAGATCTTTGAGGGTTCTCAAATCTGAATTATCATGATTTGCTTTGCACTATTGTTGATGGTGTTCTTTTAGCTGCATTACATTTGGGTGTTTCATATTTTCAGTTTCTCGACATGCTGGCTCTTGAAGTTTTCAAAGGATTAAAGCTTTTGGTATACATTCGTAAACTGGGGCCAGGATGAGTGATGGAGCAAGTTACTAATAATCTTCATCACCGATAGCTGGACTAAGGTTAATGAAGATTACTGCTAGGTAACATGGGCATTTGATGTTATCGAATAAATTTGGGCTGGCTAAAAATAGCAAGTATGATGCTGAGGCACTTGACATCAGTGATGAAGTGGGTACTTCATTGCACATTTAACTTGGATATGCGGAGCTTTGCTGAGGATTTAGATACTATTTGTAGTATATGCATGCAAAACAGTTTGCCTTACTTTTGTATAATGAGGAATCTGCTGCACTTGGACTGAGAGGGTTGTTTAATTCAGTGTGCGTTTGCCATAGTTTCGTGGGCATTTCATTGTGTTATCTGTGGTTTGCACACATTTGTGCTATGTATACTGGGATTGCAGGAGTTTGTTTCAGATTAAGCCAATTTGTGTTTGTATGTAGCAAATCTGTCTTGGTTTTCCGACCAACACATACAACAGCAAATGTGCTCTACTAGTTATTGGCTTTTATGTAGTGCATCTGTCACAGTGCTATTACGAGCTATGGTTTGTTCATTACCTTCTGATACTTGCATTCAACCTTAATATCAAAGGTAAATGTAGAAGTACCAGAGCTCCAAGTGGCATGAACCATAACGTCACTGGTTTCTGAAAGTCTTCCGCTTGGCTAGTTGTGGGATCTGAAGTTATCTTAGTTTTGCCAACATGGAAAATTCGACAAACTGAGTCGATCCTTGCAGCATGCAAAAAATTGGCACACAGATCTCCTCAACAGGTGCTTAACCTCTGAGCTATCTGCCGCCACCCTATTTTCCCACTTTGTGTCCTCCTGTCACACAGAGCCTGGCATAAGGATACAAGGTCAAGGGGGAACGCACATACAAATATTTGTCTTTATTTAGTTGGTATTTTTGCTGTATTGCATTTGGAAATCAGTACATGTGAGTTTCAGTTCTTGGTGATGACCGTGGGTTTGCAACCTAGGCTTTATTTTGTAATGCAGCTGGTGTACTATCAGTTGCTTTGTAAAATGCGTATTTGCAATAGGTCTCTACCCCTGACCAAATGACTATTAATGAGGATGGAGGCTTTCAGCTATTCCCTTCGGCATGCAGGGATAGATGCATGTGAGGGACAGCAGACCTCCATCTGTGGATCTGCATTCATTTCAAATGAACTTTTCTTTTAAAGCATTTTGTGCACCGTGAATGAACGCTGGCTGTTTAACTTATTTTTAAACTTTTTTTTTTTTTTAAATTTATTTTTTACATTTAGTGAATGACGTCATGGGATGCATTCAGTGCCCCTTTGGACCACTGCCTGCTCCATACATAGCGTTGAGGCTGTTTGTCATGTAATGTTTGGCTACAATGTTCTAATGTGAAAGGCAATTTTTGAACACTGACTAGGTACACTCCAATTACACGCTGTAGCACTAGTAATATTTTTTTAAGTATAAATGTGATGATTTCATTTAAAAGCAATATGAAGATTTGTATATTGAATATCTTTTTCACTAGCTTCTCAATGAATTTTTTTTATGAATTCAGAGATTATGCACAAGCAATGCATATCTAGGCAGAGTACATAACACATTTTTACTAGTCCACGTCTCTAAGTTCTAAGCATGTTTGTGTTTTTAATTTGCAGGTGGGTTGATTACATCCCAATTGGAATAAGGATGTCAGGCACTCGATTCGTTGCATTTAAAGTTCCTTTGAGTGAAGTAAGTTATTTATTTATTTTTTGTTTTGGAAATGTTTATTTTACTCTTGTTTTAATTACTCTTGGCGTACTTAGCAGCGGATTGCATTTGAATTTTAGTTCCGAAATGTCATTGGGCTGCAGTGTTTATAAAGTTTAGTAAGTAAAGACTCCTAAGAAAATCATCAATACTTCATAAAATTAGGCAAACCATACCACTGCCAAAAATAGATGTGAAACATGCTTGGATTTAAAGCCTGAATGCAAATAATTGTAGGTCTTCACTGGCATTCTTAAATGGGGAACAGCTGTACATTTTTGCGGCAGCTGTTTTCAGTCTGATATTATCTTACAGGCCATTTGACTTTTTTTGTGTGTGACCTTTCACTTAGTCGTTTTTATGAGGGGTTTTGTGTGTTCTTTTTTTCATGACCATAAACTTCACACCACCTTTATGATGTAACCTTCATTTCCCGAAAGCAAAATGCATGATTTCCTTACAGCAACAGGGCCCAAGAGCAAACCAAAATATGCCGCAAAAAGTTCAAGTAGGATTTTCCCCAAAGCTGGGTGATGTTCCAGAGCCTCAGAATCTACAGTTTTGCCTTTAACGGTAAAGTCATGGGAAGCGGTTGCCTCTACCTCGATCTGTGCCCCTACTTGATAGGAAGAATCATTATTCAGTGTATCAATGATTGATATTCCTGTCTTTCCTGTTTTGATATTGATAAGTAAAAAGAAAATGAAACTAGTGGGGTCTTTCTATCCTGGTCGATGTCGAAATGCTTGATGATAAGGTGTCCAGTGGCACAGCACCAGGATACACTAGTGGGTGATAATGCGCCTTACAAATACACATAATACCTTCAAAAGGTTTGCGGAGTCAGCATGCAGGACTGACTATGAATTAGCACTTTTGATGACAGTGTTGCAATTTTAGTTAACAGGGTAAAGAAAATAGCACAAGAGTTTGGTTCAAATCGCCTCCACTGTTGCAGACATTGGGGATTATGCCTTGCTGCTTCAGTGATTTGCCCATTGTGGGCATGATTCAGATTAAATTACGGGGACCCAGATGGCCTCTTCTGTTCACCAGTCCACCTGTAAACCACATATTTCCACATGCATGCACAAATGCCCATAACCACCCACCCCCTTTGAAGCATATTCTTGTTGCGATGCAGACAAGAGATCCCAGTTATGGAGACTGAGAATATCATTTATTTGGGAGAGCAGATAGGCAGTAGACCAACATGGGTACCGAGAAAAACAGTTATTTAGCCTAAGATGGAAGAGAAATGTGTTTGACAGGATGCATGCATTGTGTACAAAGAGGTTATAGGGGAAGCACAGCAACGACCTGTTGCCATTGAAGGTTGTTTTGTCATTTGGGGAGATGGCTGAGACTTGTCTCTTAGGGAGCTCCTCGCAGTGCTATTTGTGGTGGTTGTGGAGTACAACGATATCAAGTAGTTGGAGGTGTTGAAAGTGAGATAGGATACTGCATGTAACTGATGCATAGGTCAGACTTGGTATATCGAAGTCTACTAGGGTACACAGTGCCAAAGACTGTTTTGGATCAGTAGAATCAATTGTACTCTGGTCTAATCCTAAAAACCGTATTGATTGAAGTGGATACATGCCACAGGGCTCTGACCTTGGAATGCATTGTATGGCACACACATCTATTGAATTAGACTTGCTTATGTTATTGGCTCTGATGTTGTTGTGATCAGATCTGAAGACAATATTTTTGTTAAATTGCCAGTGTCTGAAGGCTCAAGGGTGCGATTATTGGTGAGTGGCAAATATATATGAGTTCATTGTAGATGTATGAATATTCTGAGAGCAAGGAGGAATGCATATCTGTGGCTGGTGCATGAAGGAGAGTTGAGTGGGAGGCCTTGAATGTTTTGGATGTTAGTTGAAGGTGATACATATGTCGGTGTTGGGTGTCCTCTGTGAGGCATGTGAGTGTTGGCTGGTTTGAGAGAACTGGAATGTTTGACAACTGCTGGTAGAGATCTATTTCAAAGTATGTGAATTGGAATGTGGTAATGGTTGAGTGCGCTCTTGTAGACATTGAGTGGTTTGAGGGTGTGTCTAATTCTTCTGATGCATAGTTCTAATTGCATATTCCTCACCGTAGAATATTTTCCAGGCACTAGACTGAATCGGGAGATTGTTGTAGCAGTGCTCCTGTGTGCCAGTAGGTGGTGTCGTGCAGCTCCATACCATCCCGGAAGTGACAGTGGAGCTGTATACAAGCGCCATTCATGCACACTAACGTTAGTTCCTCCCTTTCCACCCCTTCTGATTTGGATCTGGAGCTCCGCTCCCAAAGTTGTCAGTCTTCTGATAACTTCCAAACGTTACTGTATATTGATAATGGCAGAATCTAAGCCATGCTGTGACTGCAGGAAACTGATATCTGTCACGGAACTGCCCGCGGTGTCTTTAGTGCCTGGGCTCAGGACCCATATTTAAATCGTGTGATTAGTGCACTATTGTAGACCCAAAACCTCATTGGGAGGGGTGATGAAGGGGTATGTTGCCGAACACAAGTGGAAGTTGTGGCCTTCATGTTTGCTCTCCTGTTCCAAGTTATTGGCCTGGACTGCATCCTTGGGACCGCTCAGTCCTGCAGTAAGTCCAAATGCAAGCATACCGAAGAGAAACGGCTTTCGTCTCCTTCCTGCCACTCTGACTCCAAGGAGATGGCGTGAGGGTGTCAAGATGCAAGTCTCACTCTGTCAAGGTTGCAGTTACTGATCAGATTCCTCAACTGATCTCGTCATGCCTCCGAGTTTCCCGGGCCAATGCTGACTTTGCAATAAATAGCTGCTTTCAAGGAGACAGTGATGCATTGATTACATTCTGTGTCCCGCTAAATAAGATAATGGCATCAAAAGGGATGATAGGAGGCCCACAGTTGCATACCTTTTCTGAATCTCGGAAGAAGTGTTCTGTATAAAAACATGTGCTGTGCGTCTGCGCATCAAATATCATCTTGTCTTCGAGCAGACAGATAAGCCTTTCTGAGGACTGGATGTGCCTTTCCTGTAGTGTTCAACAATGAAAGGTGTTTACACCTACTTTATGACCATCGTCTGGAGTTTCTGGATTAAAGTTCGTCCCTATATCACAATCCTTTGGTCCAGTTTATATACACTGAACATGATCAAGCACTTTCTAAGTTATCAATCCTTCACATCACTCTGATGGATATTCTTAAAAATTATGCCCCGCCTTTTCTTTCCTCCCTGCCCAATATTCCACTCGCACTAGACCAGATTTTAGAAGAACATCTGTTCATCCTGTTACAAGAGGTACAACTCTTGCTCATGTATGGTGCCATAGAGCGCATGTTGAAAAGCAAGGAATGTTCAATGGGGTCCTCTGGCCTATCTTTAGCCACCCCTCCCTCAATGCCTCCTTATGGAAGAAGAGATTCGAAATGCTCAATTTGGTCCAGATCATCGCTGTGCTGAGCCCACACAAATGGATGGTGTACTTGGATCCTGAGCATTTTCAATTTGCTGTACTCTCCTTCAGCCTTACCATTGCACATCGGGCATTTACGAAAGCGATGGGGGTAGTCTGTTACCATCTTTGAAGGTTGGGAGTTACCATACCTTGATGGCTGGATGTTGTTGACGGTAGGCTTGCCTTAGTCAGTCATCCACCTTGTCTTTAATATCATAGGGTTGCACCATAAACTAGCTTATGTCCCTCTCAGACGTTCATTCACAGGATATGGTGAAGTTCCGCCCCCCCAATCCAAAGCAACTAATCCATGACATGTGGGTTATGATTCTAATGTATCAGGCAAGCTCCTTGAACCAGGTGAGAGAGGCTTCTTGGACTTTTAGCCATGTGCATCATCCTTGCCCATTACACCAGGTGCCACATGCAAGCTCTAAAGTCGAACTTGAAGCCCCAGTGTACTCCGCCCCATAACCACCTTTTCAATGCCATCCAAATCTCGAAGGTAACCGGTCAAGTAAATGCAGTGGTGGCTGAAGTACAGAAGGCCATTCTTTCTTCCCTAACCAGAGCGAACTGTGATGAGACATCACTGCTGGGTTGGGGTGGTGGGGTGGTAAATCACCTGGGGAATTGGAGATCAGAGGACTCTGGTCTCCAGTGGAGTGCTGGCTCCCCATCCGTATTCTGGCACGGCAGGCTGTTTGTTTGACCCTGAATGCCATCCATCAAAGAGAGAGGCTTGTGCACCTTCTCACAGGCTACACCACTGCCAAGAGTTGGCTTAAACATGGCGGTATTGGGCCCTGGGTCCTGTGAGGAGGCTTTGCTCCTCTGGAGGTGGCTGGAGTTCCATGGCATTTTCTGGTGTGTGACTTCTATAGTGGACAAACTGAGCAGCTGTTGTCTGCTAGACCATCTTCCACCAGTGAAGAGTACCCTAACTAGATATTTTTCACAAAAGTCAAACGAAGTGTTGAAGATTTTGTGCAGTGGAGTTTCTGATGGAATACTAGTTAGGAGACTAATTTCAGATTAAATGAACAAGTGACCTCCTGTACACATTTCTGCCATTACCTCTTTGCCCAAACCATCCTGTTGGCCTCTGATTCAGCCAGGAGAGAAAGCTACTTGGAACTCCCAAGCATGAGCATCTGTCCACCGATCAAGCTACTACTTTGGCAGGACTACCTGTCTCAGCAACAGGGCAGGGTCAGCAACCTGAATCTAAGCAAATTACACCTCCATGCATGGAGATTGAGCAGCCGGAATTGCCTGCGTAAGACTGGACTGCTGAGGTGGTTGATGTCCACCAAATTCTGTGTACTGATGCAGCACCAAAAAATGCAGACCCCATACATGCAGAGGTGTCAGATGGCCTTTTATTTGTGTTGTTTAGTTCAGCAAGGGCTCGTAGTGAGCACTGTAAAAGAAACTTTTTTTTTTTTGTACCTTTCAGCCTTTCTATGGTGATCGGACCAACCTTCCTTGTTCAAATTACCTGGTGTGATGAGATTTATTCAAGGTTTGACACCTGTTCCTCCCAAGGCATTTGTGATGCCATAGTGGGACTGTGTTGGTCTTGCCGTTCCTTGCATGTACTCCTTTCAAGCCAATGCATAGCTATTTGCTTCTAGCCTGACCTTGAGGACTGACTTCTAATTTGCAATTAAGGTAGCTTGTCATGTGAGTGAACTGCAGGCACACTCCACCTTACACTACCTTTTTTACCCAGTCAAATTACAGCGGAGGACTAAGGCGGCTTTCTTAAAGAAAGTTGTTACTTCCTTCCATCACGGGCAATTCATCACTCTACCAATGTTCCTTGCTCCCATTCACCTCTTAAAAGAGGATAGGCTCCATTAGTAGGGCCCCCAAAAAGAGCTTTAAGCTTTAAAAATATTTTTTTTGTATAGTTCATACCATGGATCCGAGAGTGGATGTTTAACTTTGTGTTGAGTTGCCTGGAGCAAAGAAAGGGAAGGCTGTGCAGAGGTGGACCATGTTGAGGTGGATAGTCCACTGTATTAAGATCTGCTGCGCACTGCCAAGAAGCAGCACCTTGGAGACCCGAGAGCCCGTTCTACCATAGGCCAAGCATACCACCACTGAATTGGTGAAAGGGTTGCCTGTTCATAACATCTGCAAGAGCATACAGCGCGTACGTTCTTGTAGCACATCTGCCATGACATCAAAGTCCGGCTTGTCCACTAACCAGACCCTCTACCTTTGGGGAGGTACTGGTTTGGTATCTGCTTCAAGGTGAGGAATCTGTGATTAGTAGTATCCATCAGGTGAACAAGAGTGTGTGGTGTGCTTTTAGTTTTTTTTTTTTTGTCGATTTTTGTTCTTTAGTAATACATACAAGCAGTGCATTTTGACATCTTAAAGTGTATTCATATTAGCAATATGTGGTGAGTGCAGAAACTGGAGTCTCAAGTAAAAGCAAGGAGGCAGGAGGTGACAGAGCAATCAGTAAACACATATCCATATACTGACGTGTGTCGTATGAGGAGTTTGTGTATATGATACTAATTTACTTTCTATTCTGATGTTGACTCGCTAGACAGTAGGAAATTGGTGAATGCATAAGCTCAGGTGTTAGCCTCTGGGAATGTACTTTTCTCCGCAGTGATGACCATGGCGTGCAAATCCTCCCCCCCCCCCCCCCCCCCCCACCTTCTGTGGCTAAATCCGCTCCCGTCCCAAATTTGCCCCGCTTCCATCCAACATGTCTAACATGTTACACCAGTCCTCAAGATCCATTTCTGCGTGATTATCAGTGCGTACTTCCCGAAGCCGGCATTCCTGCGCTGCTGCCCCTTCCAAGAAATCAGTCTTCGACCTAGTTAGTTGGTGAGGCAGGACTGGTCCAGTGAATGGCTACACGTCGTCGCGCTAGCACTAAGCCCAATTGGGCATATTTGATCTCCATCTTCCTCCCCTTCTTGGGTAGAGGTAACAGCCCCAGCAGGCAATGCCGCATGGTGAGTTCCACAGTTATCCCAGTCACCTTACATATCTCCCTATGTACCTTTCTCCAATACGTGTACAGCCCCATGCAGCATGATCAAACGGAGCATTACTAGACACTTCACATGCCTGCTCTTGGGCTCTACTCTATCCCCTTCTGTAAGGGGATACTCTAGCTCTCTGTCCCAGGCAAGTCGTTCTGATGCAGTATTCGTCAGTTTATCAGATTTAATGGCTGCATTCAACTGACCTTTTTAATACCCTTAAAAGATGGTAAATCACCTGCAGGACCTGGGACCGCTCCAGCTCTTCATGGAAGGTGGCCCAAATCGCGATATGCTTGCATACTGCAAAAACTCCCCTTCAAAGTGAAACGCAACTTCCTCCACGGATCGGCAGTTGCCATTCAGAAACACATCACGTTCCTTCAGACAGCCCCCCTCCAACCAATGTGTAACGTCCATGGAATCACAAATATGTAAGAACCGGTGCAGCCACCAAAGCGGGAGGTGCTGAGCATCGGGTGACATCTTTATGACCTTTGTGACAGCCTTTTCCCACGCTCATGCCACCCAAGTAACAATAAATGGCGTTCCCAGTGATGTGTAATTTCCGCAAATCAGTAGTTTGGGAAGTTCTTGTACCTCTATGGATCATCAGATGAACAAGTGACTTGCCTTTGGGAACACTTTTTTGGTGCACTCTGATGTACATAGAGCAAGGCCACAAAGCCCTCCCAGTTTTTTTTTCCCTCAATGCAAAGTAACTTGTAGAAGCCTCACTGGTTGCGCCTTGGCTGAGGCCAGCACGCTGTTGGTGTCTGGCCAGAGTGCAGCCTGTAACTGGCAAGATTGAATTGTTTTGTATGACACTTGTACCTGTTTTCTGTCGTCACGCACCACTTCAGCAAAATGGGAGTCTCCTACATTGCAATTGGTGGTTTATGTTCATGTTAAATTGAATAATAGGAATTCTGGGTAACTGTCAAACTGGAATGAATTACAGTATAAATACAAGATAATTTTCTTTGAATGCATTCTAATTTGTGGGCTATGACTCTCTCTCTGTTGTCTTCTTAAAACTGCATTGGGCTCTCCAATAGTAGCAATACCCATTTATTTACGTATCTCGTAATAAGTGCATGCTTTGTAGCACACCCCTGATAGCAAGTGTGTTATGCACAACAGTTGTAACGTTTGTTTCTACATGATCTTTTTCCAAGACTTCAGAGGGGGTTTCTCTGTAGGGCTACTGGGAATATAGCTGTGAAAATTGGTTCTTAAAGTTCCTAAGTAGGCCCATATAATTAGGGTGACTTTCACCCATCTAGCTCTGGGATTTCAGCCAACTACATTTTGTTTAAGGCTCATTGTGGGTTTATATGTACAACTGGAAACGTAAAATTCAACTCCCTGCATTCTTAGTATTGTCCTAAAGTGCAGGACTGATTGATGGTCACCCATGTGAAGTATGGTTAGTTAACAGTAATGTAAACTGCACCAGGTGAAGGGCAGCAAAGTATGATTTAGTCCTAAAGTCTTTAAAATTACACCAGAGAAGGAGCTTTTGAAAGGCTGGTCTTATGCAAATTCTTGCATTTTGGGGGGAAAGAATGTTTTTTCCAGATAAGGGAATGCTAAGACAAGTGAATGTAATACCTATTTTTTTATTATTTTTTTTAAAACAGATTTTTGATTCAAAACTGACTCCAAAGCAGCGATTTTCTCCTCTGGATCTAATAAGAAAGATTAAGGAGCAAAATGAAGATCTTGGGATGATAATTGATTTAACTTGCACGAAACGCTACTACAATCCTGTGGTAAGTGTCGTTTTGGGAGGAACGGTGGCTTGACTCGCCCGCTCCCCAAAAACTGTTACGTGGCTGCTTCTTTGGTTGGTTCCTTTCAGCTGCAATGTTCTGTTTGTGCCCCCCTAGTTTAAGGAATGGAATCCAAAGTGAACATATTTGAATCTCAATCCCTCTTCTTTGCCTGGGTGTGTGTAGGAATATACATTCAGCTGATACCAGTTTGCTTATCAAGCAAACACAAATTATTGTTCATTGCTTAAAGAGAATCATTAATGAACCAGAGCATTTTAAAACTGGAAAACCTAGTTGAAACTGCCTAAACGATCTGCCTATCTCGATTCCTTTTTGATAATGTCACTTAGCCCGAACTGCATCAAAATTGGCATTCCAACTTCCATTCATACTGTTACTTTCTCAATGTATTCGTCTTCTTTAAAAACTACACACCATTCACTTGACATGAATGCTTTCTCACATGTATCCACAGCCTTTTCTCATCTCATATCAACCTCCGCCCATCCCAGACAGTACATCATTCAACATGTACCAACATGCCAGCTCAAGCTGGTGGAGTATTCTTTAAGTGGCGGCAGCCCGCTCTTAGCATAATTTTATAGTCCTCATGATGTCTATTTTTGCAATAAGAAGAGAAGCCCTTTGATATGTAAATATTTCCCATCGTTTGGCCTGATACCAGTTTGTGTTGTCAAGTCATATCCGTTTCTGTGTTGCCAAATCTGTTACAACCATTACAGTTCATCTTCTATAATCCTAACTTGTGGGTTGAGCACGCTATGGAGCAGATTGTACAGCGTTTGCACTTTTCACATAAATATGAATTTTACTGCACTCACTACGCAACCCACCATTACGTATTTTGCTGAGTTTAAAGAAATGTGACTAAGTCGAGCAGATCAAACATTTTTAAAGTTATGGTAAATGTTGTGCAAAGCAGCTCTGGACACTTCACAAAGTCATTTTCATGTAATGATTCCTAGTGTCAGTTCTGCCCCTGTGCTGTAAATATCCGAAGGGCTTTTGTCAGTAACTGAAACTAAAAGCTTAAATACCTAAATGCTTTTCAAACTGGGTGAATGATTTGGCTACTTCTTTACTGTTTGTTTCACTGTTAATACAAATTGGTTTTTACGTTACAATTGTTTTGCAAAGCTGTAGTTACTTCAAGAGGGCACTCCGGTTTCTGAAGACTCTCAATGCATTATCTCCTTTTGAGGGTGCATCTTTTTTCCAGAAATGTACATGATGGATACGATATGTGCTACGCTGTTCTGCAGAGCCGTTTTGGGCAGGATAATTGCTTTATAATTTGATTTTCCTTTCTGCTTAATTTTGTCAACCGGGCATTATGTTTTGGTTTATTACTGCTACATAATAATTCCAATGGCTCCACTTATATTTTGATAGCTCATAAAATCCACTTTTTTAAATGTATTTATTTTTAACCCTAAGCCTTTATCCACCCAAAAGCCACACATGCTTTTAAGTACATAGAAGTGGATCACTTGGCAATGTTACACTTTGCAGGCTACCAGTTTTCAAAATTACAAGTGCGTTTTTTTCTTTAAATATCTTGGTGAAATACTGCAGCGACTGCTTTGCCCTCAAAATAGTTATTAATAATAATCAGCATAATTGCTAAATTGGGGAATCCCTTTATTTCCAAAGTCTAAAATTCCTTATCTGTTTGGTGCACAATTTTCAAGCAAAGAGGTCCAATTAAAAAGTATGTGTCATCTGTCCTAGTTGCATAGCTGCGAAGTTTTGCACAATTTGAGTAGTTGATAACATATGTCTCTGTTAAGAGAGGGGGAACAGTCCACTACATTGTAGCTATGGTTGTGTATTTTTAACCACATCAGCGCGGCGCAGATTCCTACGCTGTGCTGAACGTTCTAATGAGCAAACGGGCTCATGACGGAACGGTTCCGTCATGAGCACAGGCCAATCGACGCTCATGACGGAACCGTTCCGTCATGAGCATCGAAGGGGTTAATGTAAGCACAGCAACAGTATTGGTGATTGGATGCACATTAAAAATTGATTTTTGCTGTCCAGGCCATTTTTATATCTTTGGGTGGCCTGGAATAGTCCAAACTGTCACACTTGTAGGAATGTGATATTAGTTGTGTTGGTATTGGAATTGGCAATGCTGGCAGGGGTAATGGATGGTGCAAGCTGCAGACGTACTTTTCTACACGTAAAACACTGAGCCTGTACCACTATTAAATGCTCTTTTTGGTTTAACACTCCTGTTGTGGGCCTTGTGCTTGGCAATAGCCTGACTTCCATTCTCCTACAACATTAATTGTTTTATATAAATGTTTGCTGCTTATCAGTCACTAGTCTGTGTTTGAGGCCATCACACTGCTTGTTATTCAGCAGTAGAGTAGGACGATCTTTTAAAGTAACTTGTTAGCTAATGTATTTTCTAAAATCAGTACTATTTCACTGTTAAAATAGCCTTATTATTAACTGTCTATACAAAAACTTAGTGTTGACTGCAGCAAATTGTGAAACCATAGCAAACCTTTACCCATACCTTGTTGCCACATTTGTTTGCTCTTATGACTGAAGGATGCGCTGAACGTCTATTGGGTTTCACCATATCCCCTAGAGTAAGGTTGATCATTGTTGATACATATCACCCATATCAACATCAATTTTTTATGTTTTTTTTGTTGAAGAACATGTATTTGCTTTTGGCAGCATTAAGAGCAAAGTGCTGTAGTCTTTCACGAAAGCTACAGTATTGATTTTATATGGCTTGCAAGTGGATAGTTACCAGTAGCAAAGCACACACTGTGATATGTGCACTCTGTCTTGTGCACCGGAGTTTGCAGACCACGGACTTCAAGTCAGATGGCCTAAGGACTATAAATTGGCCAGACCATTTAATGCCCCATGTGAGCAACTAAGAAAAGGACTCCAGCAGCTTGAAAATTAATGAGAAGTGGGTCAAAAAGGATGGCACTGAATCCAGGTAGGAAATCAAGCAGCAAGAACGAGTGAAATTTCGGTGACACGGGGAAAGCCCTACAATTATGCCTATATCCTAGTGTTGTGGGAGCTCCCTTCACAGTACTTCCACAAATGACACCTTGTAAGCCTGTAAGCTTTACCAGTGGAATATTGAACCAAACAAGGAATGACATGTGGGTTAAAAAGAATGGTCCCAGGATCTGGATGTAAATTGCAAAGTAGAGTTTACCTGCTTAAGCCTCCTCCTCATTGACCTAGAGGCTGAAATGTATATCTGATATCATAGGGGGTAAAAGCTTAATCATCGCCCTCTTCTAATTAAAGTTTCATATGCTCATAGTTAGACCTACAGTTTGTGGTCCTGTGCAATTTTGGGCTGCATTCAAGAACCAAATGACCTGACTTGGAAACTTCGTAAAAAAAACCTGGTGGGAGACAGATCAAATGTGCAGTTTGCACACTAACTGGTTTGTAAATTGGAATGCAATTGTAATGTGGCCTATGTATTTTACAGGCTGCATTGCTGTTGGTGACCGTTAATACTTCCTTTCTGAGTCCCAAAATGTGTGTATTATGCTTTCTCCTATTTCCGAATCCGAAAGGATAGCTAAAGCCCCATTACAACTCGTACAGATGCTTTTGTAATCCTGCAGCTGCCTTTTTCAGTTGCAAATCTCTGGCTTTGCTCTTACAAAAAGGGCTATGTGCATCTGGCCCAGAGTGAGCACACCCTTCGTTTTAGAAGGATATAAATAGATGTTCTAAATTCCTTAAACTCCCAAACCCCCACCGCCAGCCATCTGAGCACTACATTCAAAGTTTGCAGTGACCAAATTGTGACCATTTGGATAGTGTAAAGAGCATACCAGATATTCAGTATATACACTGACTGTGTAAATGACTTTTCTGCAAATACAGTGTGTACATCTATATATATCTTCTATGTGGATATCCTCAATACCTGGTGAATAGTGGCACCAATGTTCAACCGCCCTGCTCTACAGCATCACTGACTTTTGTGCAACCCCCTTTTCCATTAGCCAGGACACATCAAATGGTTTGAAAAATAATAGTGGTTACTATCTCTGTCAATCACTTGGTGGTGAAAATACCAAGTGGTATTATTACTCTACTCTATTGTACGCATGTTATTGTTCTTTGGACATCAAAAGGCTTTCTTGGGCCTACCTGACCTTTGCAGCATTCACTCAACCCATTGAACTGCTGTTCTGGTTTAGTTGTAATCCATTCCAAATATCAAAACAGTATTTCTCAGATGTAGGTTTATGAATGTTAGAATTGTATGGCAAAGGGCCCATTTGTTAAAAAATTGGCACATACATAAGTAGATTGACAATCCCAGGCTATACCTATGGAGTGATTGAATTCTGAAGTAAACCTAGTTATACTTGGCCTTCATTTAAACATTAGTTTCTGTGCACAAGGTAATTGGCATTGTAAAAAGTTGTTGTGCTTCAGGCACCAAATCCCTTTTACAACGCCTTCAAAACAGTAGTTTCAACTGATGTTTTTATGGTGGTGTGTGACTGACCAATGGATTGTTACCTTTTTGTACAATAGGCACTGCCAAAAACCCTGGCTTACTCAAAGATTTATACAGCTGGTCATGCAATCCCAGATGCCCCAACTATTCAACAGTTCAAAAGTATTGTGACACAGTTTCTGAGTGAAAATTCAGACAATGGTGAGTCATTTTGTGGGTACTATTGATTTTTATTTTGTGTAGCTTGTCCCAATGTACCCCACCGTGTTTTATCTCGTTTTGACTTGCTGAGTAAATGCTTGACAGCCTTTGCAATAACATTCATGCTATTTTGTATTCCCTGTAACCACTTGCTCCATCTACATTGCCTCTACTTGACATGTTTTTTGTTTTGTAATTCATGTTCTGCACAGCAGTCAGTGAGGTTCGAATGTAACTCTGCCATGAGTCGATCACATTCCACATACACAAAGGCTGATTTCGAACACCAGTTGAGGCACTGAAGCCAATGATTGTAGAACCAGCTTTTGTAAATTCTTTTGAACGCTTGCACAAAATCACTCTGAGAACAGCAGTAGTTCATCAGAACTAAAACACAAACCTGGGTTAATAAACCACGTTCAGTAAGCACTTGGCACATGAACAAACCAGAAAACTGTTAAAGAATTAACATTAGTACAGCAGGTTACTCAGAAAGGCAATAGATGTGTATGGCCAGTAACAGAACTAACATTTGTACCCCATGCTCATTACCCAAACACAGGGTTCCTTCAGGCATAGTAAATGGTAGAAGAGCTAGAACAGCAAGTAAACTAGCTTTGATGTTGAACATTCAACACTCACATCATGGTTGATTTGCAGCACCAGGGAGAGGACAGATGTGTCCATTGATTGTAATAAACTATTTAAGTGGATTGGAGTACAGAGAAGAGTCCACCTGAGTCTGAGAAGTGTAGTTGAACTTTCATTGGTAAAACATGTTTGGTATATAAGATAGAACCTTGAGGCATGGAGCGAAAACAGATCCCGCGAATAAATCAAATTATACTATTGCATCATGCTTAGTCCACATTCACGGACTTCATGAATACATAGTTAATTTGAACTAGAATCAGAGGTATTAAATGTCCCTATTCTGAAAGCCAAGTATGGATAGAATTTTTAGATCTTCATATTGGTGTTAATAACATGGTTAACACAATGTTTTACCCAAGAGACTTCAGCAGCCTTATTCTTCATGCGCATAGCTGCCATCAAGACAGACCATTTACTGTATCCCCTATGCAGAATTTCTGTGTAATAAAAGCTGCACCTCCAATAATGAAGATTATGCCAAGATTGCTAAGGGTATGCCACTGAATTTTGATCAAAGGGCTATTCAGCAGAAAACATTTAGCAGGTGGCAAACCAGTGGATGCAGAGAGCAGTATCCTGTTCAATAATACTGTTACTAATGAAACTAACCTCATCATATCCAAGAAGAGTAATTTGAGTTGTTTGACACAATATGGTAATCAACATAGCAAGTTGATATAATAAAAAAACATCAGCATATTCTGAATATTGATGGATTTTTATTTTAAGAATTTTATATAGCGCGAACTAGACCAGGGACTTCGGGTATCAGAGCACTTTACATAAACACCGGTTTACATGAGGACACATTCATTTTTTTAGGCACGGGGAGATTAACTGATTTTCCCAGAATCACAGGATGTTGAGCGACATTGCTGAGATTGAACCTGGTTCCCCAGCTTCGAGGTCGACCGCTCTAGTCGTAAGGCTACATCTTTCTCTCTACAGAAAGAACATGCAGCAGAATGGTCTCACTTTGCACGAGCACCTAATAGAAGATTCAACTAGCCATATATTTTAACCAATTAACAATAAGAATTGATATTTGCTACTTATAAATGTAGTATGCGCTACATCTGCTATTTTTAGTTAAAAATAAGGAAATGTTGGAGCGATTAGGTGTAAATTTATATAGATTATTCATCAACCTTAAAGGTACGTTGGTTGTGTCACTTTAACCTCTTATATATTGGCAATACGATTGATTCACTTACGGAGGATAGGAAAAACATGCATGCTATTCGAAAAATAGAAATGAAATATACTATGCCCATTGGTTTCTGGGGCATCAATGTCAGGACTTTACATTACACAAACCTGTTGGAATATTGTGGATAAACAATCATGTACAGAAAGGGAATCTTTAACTGAACTGTGCTACCTGGAGACTGTTAAGACCATGACCACAGTTCACCGAATTGGATTGAATGTTTGAGAAATGTAATCTGTTATGCAAACATTTCACCTAGTTACATGTCTGCTGCTTTTGCAAAGATGTAACTGAATAAAGACGTAGTATTTTTTTCTTGCATTCATTTCACTTCTATTTGTTCCTGTAGTGGTAAGGTAAGATTTACCTTGTAAACATGGTGTTTTGGACCACGGCTTGTGATCAGCAGCACTTTGACTGTGTTTTCCACATAGGGGTGGCAGACTGAGAAATGACAGACCTAGAATTAGTGAAGGGCAGTGATCAAACACAAGGCAGCTTTGATAGAGATAGAGGTGAAGGCATTGTGAGCAGACATAAGGGGACCTCCATTGGACCACCTACTTGATTAAGCATATTCAACACTCCGAGCATGACTGGTAGTAGGTTTTCCTACGATAGTTCTTAGGCTCTGTACTTGGATGACAATGAATCTTCTCATCTCTTTAAAATTTGGCACTTATGGTTTGCAGATAAACTCATCGGTGTCCACTGTACCCACGGCTTAAACAGGACTGGCTACCTTGTATGCAGGTAAGACCTAGGGGTGAGCTGCTTGATACGGGGTGCCATATCACGATGTTTTCTGTTGTGGGAGTGCCACACTGCATATGTTAACTGGATGTAAACGAGCACTGGCTGATGCTACCCTGTTTATGTAGTGTGCTTATCTATACTGGCTTTCTACTTTCAGAGGTGCAAGTTATTCCTTCCAGTGTATTTACACTCTTGGTGCACTTTGAATCACCCCCCCCCCCCCAGTGAGTGACTTAATAACACAGTAGATCTACATTATAATAACACTTTGTTGATGGTCTCCAGTTGCTTTGTTTCACTTGTACATGTGGATAAGCCTAGCTGCCACGTCTGTTCCCCCTGAATTGTAATTTACAAAGACCTATTTGTACATTCTTTCATCAAGAAACCATTCTGTAAATTGTGCCCTTATGTATAGAAAACCTCAAGTACAACAGAGGCCTCTTTGATTATGAATGTCTCAGCTGTGGCCCCCACTATCTCTGTCATATAAAATGCAGATCTCTCTGCCATGGTTGCCCTGGTGTAAATCCAAACCTCAGCCTCTGACATCCTCTGTCTATTTGGTTCTCACAAGGTTCTCTACATCTGGTAATATATTCTGACTGAAATCTGGGCATCGCTGCTACACTAATCTATTCCCCCGTGTCCCCCCCCCCCCCCCCCCCCCCCGTGACCTGCTCCAATACTCCTATAGAAATCTTCACCACTAGCCTGCATGTCCAAGCAACTGACACCTCCTCCTGGGCAATTCCAATTAAGAAGAAAAAAGTTGATTTTCTAAATAATTAAACTCAAGATCAAGTTAATACGAAGGATTGAAAACCTAGATGCTTGTTACTTTTCATAAAAAATTGGTCGAAAAGGTCCTATTTAAAACTTATGTAATGTGTAGAAACTAGAGATCAGACCACAAACTTCTATTTCTTTGTCAAAAACGTGTCTGCACAATATAAAATTGGCATACAACGAAGCGATATGACCTCTGTATTTTAATTGTACAATGGAAAAAATGGACCCATCATTAAATATGAGGGTGCTACCCTTTACACTACCCCCTTCCATAAACGTGGTGCCTTTCCTATGTAGATAAGTAGTGAAATTATCAAACTGACAATATTCCACAAAAATCTAGGACTCCAACCAGGCACACCCCTAACTAAGGATGGTCTTAATCCCACACACTAATGTTTATTAGCTCTTGTATCTTCCCATAAATATGCCCGCCATCCACCATGGTCCTGTAGTGGGAGTTTGTATTATAAGCTGCTCAAATTCTTCTGATGAAAAGCGTTTGGAATTATTTGATTCAACTTTGTTCTTGCTCAATAAATACAGATTACAAGTACGCCTGCAGCAGAGCAGTTTCCAGATTCCTTAACTCTCTGCCGCTTTGATATTTGCAGGTATCTCATTGATATTGAAGGGATGGATCCTGATGCGGCAATAGAATGTAAGTCTTTATAATTTCTTATTATTTTCCCTTTTTAATTCTCTGTCACAAGGTTTCCTTTTTGCTTGCAGTATCATAAGATGATGGGATCTTTAGGACGTGACAGATCCTTATGATGATTTAGAAAGTTTTACATACAGCCCAGATTTAAAGGCTGAACTTAATGATTTTGAGGCAGGCAAATATTTTCATGAGGATGTAGCAGAGGGTGAGCAGATTAGCAAGATTTTCTGATGCAAACTACGATGATTTGCTGCCCCAAAATCTAAACCTTTTGCTTTTATTGTCATAAAGTGTTTGATTTGTGAACCCTAATACAGTTTCTTCATGAACACGCTCTGCTACCACCTATGAAAAAACAGACTTTATTTGTTCTCTTGTAGATTGCATTATTCTTTGCTGTTAATGTAGTGAGCTTAGTACATGCATGCCATGTTGGATATCTCACCAGAGTGCTGTCTTGAGGATGGTGTACGGCCTCCAACCAAACTTCACATCAAAGCAGACTATCACATAGTTTCCTGTGGACCGGTTCCTCAACACGTGAAGCAGGTTGTTAGGGAGACTCGAGAGCAAAGATTTGATATTCAGATGTTGGCTTTAAAGAACTGCAGTAGTATTGTAGCTAGGCTTGAAGGAAACTGGTGATCTTAATGGAATGAATGGCACAGTCTGCCTCTACGGCTTTAAACTGGAGGGTTTTCATGACTTTTCACTGGCCCAAAGTCACGAGTCAGTCGCCCATAGAGATATTAGGTTAAAAAAACAAATGCCCTAGCCTTGTTTTTTTTTGTGTCTTTTTTTAGATTTATAGGATGGTACCAACTTTTATTGTGGTGTCCAGAATACACTGGTTGCGGGAGAAGTAGGATTGAACTTCAGTGTGATCTAATGAGTGTGGCTTTTGCAAGCCCCATTGGCATAGCAAAACTTGAGGGGGCCCCTCTGCAAAGACCAAGAAGGGCCCCCAATGCCGCAGATCCATCTGGGAGCTCTCATGCTAGGGGCCTGTGCACAGTGCCAGAGGGGCTTCCGGTCTGCCATTTCCTAGGGAATAGGCGGTTTTTGATGGGTCCGGGCGGCACTTATTGCTGAGGGAATGTTCAGCCCGGCTAGCGCGGTCACCACTAAGCGTCCACAATTAAGGGTATTGGCACAATATTTACTGCCCCCACTTTCTACAAGTCTTCATACCATACAGTTCCATAACTAACCATTTCAATCCAACCCACATAATTCTACTCCACACCACATACATCCACTCCAAGCAAAAACCCATGGGTGAAAGATCTTTTCATTTACAACACAAATAATTAACAATCGCAAATGTGAGACCAAATTGCATTGCCAATGTTCGTTACAACTTAGCAATAGTGCGTTTAGGCCATTTTGACACCCTTAATATTTTTTATTCTACAGCAGGAAATTTTGAATCCAGAAGCTGCTAATGTCTTTGCTAGTCATAAGAGGAAGAGTATGAATACCCTATTAGGGTTGGGGTGCCAGGATGCTGCCCTTCTACCTCACTTTAATAGTGTTATGTTAAATGCTGTTGGTACTAGAATGATTGGAGAGGCTAGCAGCTGTGTTCAATGATGCGCCAAATATGATGTGCTAGTATCTACAATTGTCCAATGTAATGGGGTTGTCTAAGTTCTCTTGATGTGCACTTTTCTGGATGTGCATCTTGTTTCTTTATTTGATAATATGCCAAAAATCAATACATTCACACCATAAAGTTAAAGTGAATGGGGGGCGGGGGAGGGGGTGCAGCAAATATTTTGGCAGTCAGCGTGCTTAGCTTTCTATTGATAGTTTACGTTTCATGAGGATCTGTCATGTCAAGTGTTTTTTATTTATTTATTTATTTTACAGTGGTCAGTGTTCATATGTTGGCAACTTTGGCAGTGTTTAATGAATCTGAATGCTAGTTTTCAGGTTCTTAAGTTAGTCTCAGTGTAGGGGTTTCCGTGAGATCCAAAACGAAGGAAGATTGCGGAGTAGAAAGGAGTGTGAAAAATCCTTTGATTTGCTAAATGTTTTAGTGCATGTCTGAGACCTACATAGAATTTTGCAGACACTTGACGTGTGTAACATAATTGTGATATGTTGAGTAGCATACATCTCTATTGGGGGAAGTGGGTGGTGAATTTTACCTCCACGTTTCAAATTACAATACTTAAATAAATAGATCCGACTATATCCATAATGGTATTATTCATAATGTTAACGGTAAGATGTCCTGTCTCTCTTAAGATCATTTGTGAAGTCATTAGAAACTTCAAAGGTGAGGTCATGGCATTTAATTTTGTTTTACATGGCAGGATTTCAAGAGTTCTCAGGTTTTTTTTCTAGTCCTAAATGCATTTTATCTTTATGTATAGTATATATGCAGATGTGTAGTGATATGTCCTTTTTTTTCCCCCTTGGCGAGTGTGTGGAGTAGCAATGCATTGCAAGTAGGGTGACCCGATGTTATGAATTGTCCCGGACAGTGCTGTTTTTAGGTCTCGTGACCTACAATGCGCGCAAGCGCATTGAGGGATTGAGAATTCAAGTGCTCAAAATCCTCGTGAAACCACGGGCTTTTTGCTGCGGTTTTCATGAAGTTCACGTGGCCACCGGCACGCGCTTTTGGGCCATAAACTTGCATTTCTCCTCCCCCTCCCCAGCCAGCTTCCCCCAGGCCGTAGCAGCACTCCTCCCACACCAGCACCTCCCCTCTCTCTCCCCGCAAACACAGCCTTGCCGTAGCAGCACTCCTCCCACACCAGCACCTCCCCTCTCTCTCCCCGCAAACACAGCCTTTCCTTTCATTTCTCCTCCCCCTCCCCAGCCAGCTTCCCCCAGGCCGTAGCAGCACTCCTCCTTTTGCCTTTTCCCATCACCTCACCTATTTTATTTAAAACGCTTCCACCTCAGTCTCGTGGTTTCTATGACGTTGTATGTTTATCTGTCTCTTGCCATGTTCCTCCTCAGCGTCTGTCTGTCTTTCACTGTGTCGCTGTTGCTTTGTCTGTCTATATGTCCACCTCTCACTGTCTCTGTTCGCTTATCTGTATAGCCTGTCTCGCTGCCCTTGTTATATTTTGTCCGTCCGATCGAGCTGCTAGCTCACTTAGTGCACTGCACATGGCAGAGGTAAAGCCCAACATCGGTGCACAATGGTACACACAGAGAGACAGGAGGTCTCTGCTCACCAAGCTGCAAGACAACCCCACACTAGGGATTGTCTAGGATGGGTCAGTGGTGCTGCAACATAAGGAATCTGGGTGCCTCGGGACCCTGCATCCATAGGCGCGCAGCGCTAGTTTTTTTCTTTACATTTTTATATTTTTTTGTCACTTTAAGCACAGCCTTCAACTTCTTTCCTCACCGCTACCGAGATCTGACCTCCTGTAATTACCGGGGTCAGCAACGCACAGTCCTAGAGGGGCTCCCGTTGCACTCCCCAGAGGTCAGCGTATACTGTGATTACATCGACCCCGGCCATTAGCTCACCAGCACAACTGTCCTGTGCGCCTACGGCGGTGGGCGCGAGGTGGGTAATAGCACGCCAGTATCGAATGAATGGCCTCCCCTTATACCTCCATTTAAATGGGTGGCTAACTTCCAACGCGAGCATATGTAGAGCGCTACACCACAGCATAAAGGCCCTTACAGGGGCAATGCCAAAGCGAGGCTTGCAACCCGGAGGTAAGTACCCTGTACCCTACAGGCTTTTTTTATAATTCACACCTGCAGTACGACGTTACTGTACATGTTTAAAATGCTAGAAACAAAGCAGCATTTGATTCTACGTACATGTATTGTAATTGCATTGATATAGCGCTCGCTACCCCTGGCATGGCTTTGAAGCGCTTTAATTCAATACACGTACGCCACACCCCCCACACTGACTGGTGTGTCTATGCCCGGCTTCACCTCAGGGACAGTTCGTATGCTCCTCTGCAATTCTGGCTTTGCTCTTTCCTCGCCATCTGCTGCTTGGACAGGGTCACTGAAAGAAGCCCTGCAGACAGGGCCCCAGGGAGAGGAGGAAACAGGAAGTCATAGAAAGCGCCGCAATAAAAAGGCAATTATTAGCAGAGATAAAGTTATCCGGTGTGCACCGGGCGCAACAGCGGAGCCGTGCAGTGCACTGCACATGGCAGAGGTAAAGCCCAACATCGGTGCTCAATGGTACACACAGAGAGACAGGAGGTCTCTGCTCACCAAGCTGCAAGACAACCCCACACTAGGGATTGTCTAGGATGGGTCAGTGGTGCTGCAACATAAGGAATATGGGTGCCTCGGGACCCTGCATCTATAGGCGCGCAGCGCTAGTTTTTTTCTTTACTTTTTTATATTTTTTTGTCCGTCCGATCGAGCTGCTAGCTCACTTTAAGCACAGCCTTCAACTTCTTTCCTCACCGCTACCGAGATCTGACCTCCTGTAATTACCGGGGTCAGCAACGCACAGTCCTAGAGGGGCTCCCGTTGCACTCCCCAGAGGTCAGCGTATACTGTGATTACATCGACCCCGGCCATTAGCTCACCAGCACAACTGTACTGTGCGCCTACGGCGGTGGGCGCGAGGTGGGTAATAGCACGCCAGTATCGAATGAATGGCCTCACTTTATACCTCCATTTAAATGGGCGGCTAACTTCCAACGCGAGCATATGTAGAGCGCTACACCACAGCATAAAGGCCCTTACAGGGGCAATGCCAAAGCGAGGCTTGCAACCCGGAGGTAAGTACCCTGTACCCTACAGGCTTTTTTTATAATTCACACCTGCAGTACGACGTTACTGTACATGTTTAAAATGCTAGAAACAAAGCAGCGTTTGATTCTACGTACATGTATTGTAATTGCATTGATATAGCGCTCGCTACCCCTGGCATGGCTTTGAAGCGCTTTAATTCAATACACGTACGCCACACCCCCCACACTGACTGGTGTGTCTATGCCCGGCTTCACTTCAGGGACCGTTCGTATGCTCCTCTGCAATTCTGGCTTTGCTCTTTCCTCGCCATCTGCTGCTTGCCGATTCACATCCCTGCCCCCCCCTCCTGCCTCCGAGAGCTTCAAAGGGATCTGCTTCCCCACCCACTGTTTCACACTTCACGGCCGCCCCCTCCCCACAGCAATGCTAGTTTCCGCTGCTCTTTGTGGGACGTTTGTTGAAGGAAGGTCACTTGTGTTGTGGTGTCAGAAACTCAAAGGGGTCTGCGGCTGGTACTGCATTCTTGTTCCGTGCTATGCTCGTTAGTAATGGCACGGTTCGAATACTGCTAAATACTTTGGCATTTATGTTTTGAACAGTGGAATACATGAGGAAATGCAACAAACGTACCTATTTTATGTTTGTGGCTGTATGAACATCTGTTGCTGTATTTTACTTTATAGGTGAATAAATACATTTAAGAGGCCGCCTTTATTTAGAGTATAATACACACCTTAAAAGATATCAGATTCATTCACGCATTTATCAACAACCGCCTTTAACCTCCCCCATAATTCCCCGGAATCTGGCAGGCCTTCCAAGCGCTGCTCGGAGTTGTCAAAGAGCCCCTTACAGATCGAATCATATTTGCATGGGAAATGTTGCCAGGCGGGTGTGCTCCCCCGCACAGTGACACCCCCAGTGAAGAACTCTGCTGTACACAAGCGCTCTTCCCCAAACCGCCTTACAGACAACCGTAGGCGCTTTTTACGACTCGTCAACATATGGATATAAGGAAGGTTGGGAGAAGGTAGAGAGATCAGCTATCTCCTTTCGCCCGCTAGCGCCCAGAGGCAGCAAGGACAATCTAAAATACAGTATGTTTTGAAACAGAGTTTGCATGGATAAAATTGCTTTCTAGGCGCTTCCTATGAAACAGCTTCTATGTGTTGATGAAAGGGAATTTAACGCTATGTTTATATGAGATGAGTTAGTAAATATTCCATTGCACACGAGCAGACAGTGTGCTCTGTGTTAACAAAGGAAGCCGGCGGTAACCAAGCATTATAGAAAGAATAATGTATTTACATATAACGCTGGTGCAAGACTCTCCCTATTTAAGCACCATAAATAACCACTGCTACCCAGCTTAGATGATGATTGTGACAAAACATGGTAGAGTTCAGTGCCCGGCTTCACCTCAGGGACAGTTCGTATGCTCCTCTGCAATTCTGGCTTTGCTCTTTCCTCGCCATCTGCTGCTTGCCCATTCACATCGCGCCGCGGCCAGGGCGACTGACGCTGGAATCTGGGGACCACGGTTCGATCCCCGGCTCCGGCGGCAGGTCAGCCCAGCACCATGTGACTCTGGGCAATAGCTCGCTTAATCTTCCCGACGGCCCCCCAGCGCCTAGAGACCCTTACGGGTGATTGTGCGCTTTACAAATGTGGACTTTACTTTACATCCCTGCCCCCGCTCTCTATGTTACTCTTCCAACCAAATGTTTCTCCCCCCCATTTGTTTACATCCCCAACACCCAGCTCCTCCATCGCTGCTTCCTCTGAGCCTCTTCCCACTGAAAATAAAACAAGCATTGGCATAGACAATATGTCTCGCTTTTGGGACCTTCTAAGTATTTTCTGATGGAGAGAGAGAGTCATTTTTTTAGCCCCCCCTCTTCTTTCTCTCCCTCTCCCACTCCCATTCCCTCTTCCCGCCCCTCCTTCCCTCACTCTTGCTTTCTCTCCCTCTCTCCTCTTCCCTCCCTCCAACCCCTCTCTCTCTCTTTCTCCCCCTCCTTCTTACCTACCCTCTCTCGCCCCTTCCTTCTCTCTCTCTTGCTCCCTCTCCCCTCCCTCCATCTCTCTGCCCTTCCTTCTCTCTCTCTCTCCCCCTTCCCTCCCTCTCCTCCCTCTTTCTCCCCCCTTCCTTCTCTCTCTTGCCATCTTGTTACAAATGTCACAAAAAGATGTTAATATTTCACTTCTGTTCTTGGATTTTCATCACAATAAAATGCACTGAACATAATCTTCCCAAAAGTTATTTACAAAAGTTAAAGCTATTGCCATTATAAGTTACAATAACTTTTATTTAAGTATTAATTATTAAAAAAATAAAAGCCATTGTTATTTGTAATATTAATACATCTAAGTCATGTAAATACAACACATATTGCATTACAAATGCTATAGGTGTCACGTTTGCAAAAGTCAAAACTATTGGCATTGTAAATGACAAAGCTATTAATTTCGCAATTTTCAAAACCAAAACATAAATCAAAAATGTCATTTACAATACCAATACCTCAAACTTTCCTAATGCGAGACCTATTGCATTGCAAATTACAATTGCAAATAACAATGCCTTTTATTTTTGTTTTCATTTTAAAAACATAAAGGGCTTTGTCATTTACAAAACCAATAGCTCCAACTTTCCTACTGCAAGACCTATTGGCAACGCCAGTGCTTGTTTTGTTTTTCCTCCTAGAACTGTTGTAGCAACCTTACACATTTGAATAATTTAAAAACCTGTACTGGATTTTACTTGGGTTTGAGTAAGCATGCTTGTTAAACTGTGTGTGCGCTCATTTTACCACCAATTGTTGCTTATTCACTGGAGGGAGATAACTGCTGATGCTTTGCATCGCCAAGTTATGCCGCACAACAAATATAGAATGGTGAAGAAACTCTGTGGGACGCACTACTTTCTGTGGGCTTCAACACCGCAGGTATGATGTGAGTGTTAATTAAAAAATGTTTTTTTGTTTTTATCAGCTAATAGAAAAGGGACTCTTTCATGCCTTAGGGAATGCTCATAAATCCAAAATGGGGAATTAGTCACATCTTTGTCACTATCACCCCACAGAAACACACAAACTTGTCCTCTGCAGATTTATTTGCTTTCTCGTATGTGGCTGTGTTTTTACATGATAAATAAGACTGTACCAGGATGACAAGAAAACAAGAGTAAAAGCATTATTACTGTGGCATGGGGCTACATGCAACATTCTATATCTTTTCTAGACAAAATGTTCTAAAATGGACTTAACCGCATAGGTTCTGACACTAGTCCTTATTGTCCTTCTATCTAGCGAGTTTCATAAATATTGGATGTCCCTCATAGTCCTTCTCTTTCCTTGAGTGCTCTCACTGACCTGATCTTTCATGTTTGGTGACCATACATAGTCCTACTTCTGTCTTTGACCTCTCCTGGTTATTGGTTTTCAAAATCTGGTCATCCTGCTAATGCTCCTTCAACAATGGTAATAGAGCGTGATCTGCACTGTTCCATATACATTTATGGTTTATACTATAGCAATTGTTCATGTGCATTTGTTTTCAGAAAGGCATTTAACCAAAACCAAAATGTAAGGGTTTAAATGTGTGCGTCGTGGTAAAATCACACTGTAGAGCTATTGGGACTTTTAGAGTTGTTTCCCTACACAAAGTAATAGTTGTGTTTTGAGGCACTAAAGATTTACTCAAGCTTGCTGTACTGTAGAAATAAGCTTACATTTGACCTTTGCAGTACAGCAGTAAATATGTGACTGCAGTAATATATGCACAGTTCTACTAAGTGGCTATTGGGCCACATTTGTTTTCACTGCAGGCACACACACACCCCAACCTACCGTGTTAAGCTTCTTTGGTTTGCCGTACAGTTATGGAAGAAAACTGCTTTTCCTACAGCTAACCATATGTAGAGCACTTTTTCATCCCATTGGTGTTTGACAAATTTACCCACACTAAAATAAACAAATTGTTCACTTTTGTTTTATCTTCCAAAGTTTTAATCAGATTGGAGAGTGGGCACAAAATTGTCAGAGGATTATCAAAGCATGTTTTCTTTATTTTAAATCCTTATGGAATATTTGGGATGAGCAGTGGAAAATTGCAGGGTGGAATGAGGTCAAATTTATAATGAACACGGTCTGCCTATTTCTCTATTGCATTGAGCTGTATATAGGTATATATATCCCAGCAGCAGTCTCCACAGGGTAGTTCTAGTTGGGTCACATGTTCCATAGGAAACACATTTTTTGTGTTGCTAATAACGTAGGCCCTGTTTGATGAATCTCCACAAAGCTTTCCAAAAAGGTGCTACTTTCGACTAGTTTGTGCTTGGAAAGTTTTGGGGTGATCAGTCAAGCAGGGCTGAAGTCTAAAAACTCACTCCTCCATGCATTTTCCATACACTTCTTTAGGCACGGCTGCAGCAAAAACTGCTGAACGAAATGACACCAAATTTAGCAGGAAGCTAGATCTTGGTCCGCAGATTGTGATTTGGTGTAAATCCTTTCAGTATTTATTTATTTTAATTAAGTATTTGTATATGTGGACGGTTGGGTCAGCGCGATGTTACTCGTGGGACCGCCAATTAAAAAAAATAGACCGTTGTTATTGGCCCAGGGACCTTTATTTCATGTGGGCCATTTCGAGTCGGGCTCCTGTGAGCGCTCTGATTGGGTGCCAGCAAAATAAGAAAGATTTTGCTGGCAGCCATGACAGTACTTGTGGACTTAGTCCCCTGTCCTGAAGTTTGAGGAAAAAAAATAAGGGGCAGGGTTACCTTTCCACCTATGGCCCCATTTGGGGGGGGCGGGACCAGAGCGAACCCCCTGGGGCCAACATTGAGAGAGAAAAAGGCAATCTGACCCCCACCTCCCCCAAATTGTAAAAATATTGTCGCCCGTTGAAAAGTGATCCGAAGTCCTTGATGGAGGTAAATGCATTGTTGATTTATTGATCTCTTCTGTAGTGCCTGTTCAAGACAAATGGGTTATTTCTGGTCGTCTCCTGGTCTAAGGGCAGAGTCCACGGTTCTCTTTTAATTGCTGCAGAGTATGCAAAGGTGCCAAATCAGCTACACGCTCTGCCAGTATGTCATCGCCCCTTCCACGCTAGTCGTAAGCAACTGTGCTTGCTTCGGGTGGGTTGGCCAGGCCCTGTTGCAAACTCCTTGCTGTGCAAAGGCCTTGCGCAGTGTGGGGTTGTCTGTTGTGTGTGAGTTGGCTATAGATCTATATTATTCACTGAAAAGAAAAACTTTTAAAGTAACAGTTGTGATTAAGATCTGTTTTGGTTAAAAAAGAAAAATGTAAAAACCTTGGAAATTTACTGAAAAAACACATAGGTTAAAGTAACGTTATAGTTATGTGACTGTCCATGACAACATTGGCAAATTCACCAGTTATATTTAACAGAGCTGACTATAAATTGTTCCCAACAATGCTCTGACTATGACTTCACATATTACATCACTTATGACCTGTTCTATGACCATATTTATGACATCACTGATATCTCAAATTACATTACTAATCTCATCCAATGAGTGTTTCTTTTATAGTTTACATAGTGGCTGGTAAATGCCATATTACTTCTCTACCTTATTTTGTGCAGCCTGTGTCCAGCTAATAGGTGTAAGTATTTATAAAAGATGTGTGCCCAGTGCATCGTATGTGGAAAGGTTTTGACCACCATAGCAATCTTTGTATTGAAGAGTAACTCTGTATGCACATGACAGTTAACGACTTGTGTGTGTATATTCCACACAGGTGTATTGGTTCTGGAAGAAAAAGTTTCTAACAGGGCAAGGATTCTACATAGTAGATACCAAGTATTTTAAGTAGCTTAGAGTTTTTAAAAAGGGTCATCATGTCCATTTCAACATAACATACAGTGTGCACCAGGTGCAAATCCATGTACACGCGCTTGTTTTAGCTTTAAAATATGGGCTATCTGGCAAGCTTTCACCACAGTATAAAGCCTGCACTTACTATGGCCTTTACAATCTCCACACCGTGGGTATTTAAAAAAAAAAATTCTTTGAACAAGTTTAACATAACCAGAGCACTGTTCTCAATAGATATTTTTTAATACTTTGCAGTGTATTTCTCAGAGTTTCACAGCAGCACTGTGGTATAGAGTAAACTGTTTACAGTATCTACTTCATTTCTCACTGTGCACAGTGACTATGAAGGGTTAGATAGAGATAAGGGCTGTCGGGGAATTAGTTGTGAAACAGAAGTTGCGTATCTGGAGGAACTTTTGTTTTCTCTGAAAAGTTGTATACAGATTGAACACCGAGTGCGGAGGGGGTCTATCTGTGGTTGATTATTAATGTAAACTCAGCTACCCATGAAGTGTATGGTATAGGGTCTATGTTGCTCATACAAACTTGCTACATCAAAGCGATTTGTATGTGTGATGGCATTACTGATGCTTCATAATATTCTGAGGTATTTTGAAATTTCTTTCAGACCCCCTAATGCCATACTCTTTTACTGAGTAATACGTACAAAACATCTTGCATGTCATCTGTGATATCATCACTAATGGCATTGAACATGTCATGAATGATGTAATATGTGAGGTCATAAGCAGTGCATGGCTGGAGCACAAGTTATAGATGGCTCTGGCGAATTTGAGGTATTTTGAGTTGAAAACATTACTGTTGTCACAGACATATTCACCTAACTAGGGCGTTACTTTAACCTTTTCCCCCTGTGAGAACATTCCTGCTAGTGCGCACAATTTAACCGCGAAACCGCTGTGTAATATCCCCCCCCCCACGCACACACCCTCAAGCTTGAGTTGCTGAGAAACAGAAGGAAGAAACCAGCATAAACTGACATATCAAAGTCGCCAATAAAAGAGTAAAACAAAATCTGAAAAGGGCATCTACGTCGAAGAGATTCTGGTGGGTACATCAGACATCAGCCAAAGAAACTAACCATTTTGTTATCACAGCACTCATGTTTTTAGGTCGCGCGCCTAGCGTTGCAGTGCGAGACCTCTTGTACGGGGTTCTGAAAGCTCACCACACGCTTGTGCACCTGGTTTTGCTTTCGCGGGCTGCCATTGGCTTTAGCATTTAAAAATAAATAAATAAGGCACGCAATTGGGCAAAGACGGGCGCAAGTCCTGCCTTTGCTCCGCCCATTCTCATCGGTGGCTAGGACGTGCATCAGCGCGGCACAGACAGGCTGCCTCGCCCCCGCTCCTTGGTGGTGCGTGCGCACCACTGGTTTCGATTCCCGCGTCTGCTCCTCTGTGGTGCACGTGCACCACAGGTTTCGATTCAGTGTTTGTTTTAGTTTTTTTCTCATCTTGTGAAGACTTCTGTTTCTAAACACTCTTCAGAAATGGAGGAGTTTGGGGCTCTCCAGAGGATTTGGCCTTGCCTGTCCTTGAGGTCATGAGGGTCACATCATGGGGACATGACAGGGGTGTACCCCTTACTTGCAGCATCACTCACGCCACTTACTGTTGTCATACTGTAGCTGTAAGCTAAATATTGTTGAACGTGCACTTCCCGAAACCACTCTGGGAACACAATCTCCCCATTTCTAGGTATCACGACTGTGGTCATTTTTGCACAAATTTCGCAGATTAGGAATCCACATCCAGATTTCACGTGCACATTTACCACTTTTGTTCTGTCTATATAGATTTCACGCGCTGCAAACATTTAGTAAACTGCTCCAGTGTGATCACGAGGAGCGCCTCGACACCCCTCGTGCTTCTGATTTTGGGGGCATTTAAAAATGACTGCCTCTGGTGACCACCTCGCGCCGGTGATGTCACGTCTGACCACATTACAGCTATTTATATTCAGTTACTTGCAGCCTCCCTCTTAGCTCACTCTCCCACAGGGTCGCTTGTGATCTTACTCCGGTCCTTCAAGTGCCTCATGTGGTAAAGTAGCGTTATCCTGTCTGCCTGGCGGCGCTCCCCGGGGTCCACTGGGGACTCGGGCAGTCACGTTTCCGATGAGCCTGACTCTACCGCTGACCTTCCCGCCTCTCGGAGGCTGGCCTGCGAGGATCTGCTCCGTGGGGGAGCATGTGTGAAACACCGCTATGAAACCACACGAATGCCACGACATCCAGCAGTAAAATCTGACTCCATGTGACTGGTGTGTTTCTGGAGTGGGAACTGTTGGTGATAACTGATTGGCCGAGAGCGTCCTCGTGGAAAGATTAGTACAATTTAAACACGACCTGACTGACACGTGTGGCTCAATGAAGAGTTCATGTCAGGGCGCAAAGTGTCTGTGATTGTCGAACATTGTTGAGGGAAACTAAGATAGAAACTCATGTTGATAACTTATGCCAAGCTCAACCAGTGTCTATTAAGAACACGCATACTGAACACCATCTGCCACGCTTTACAAGAGACCAGCTCATTGCTTAATTGGAGCTGGTGGTTTCTGGTGCTCAGCACGGGCACTTAATTGTCAACCCAGGTACTTGTGACAGCTTTGCCACAAGGTGGAGCTGTCTGGCTAAGTTAGAGAGGACCCCTACAACGGGTAATGAATGCAATATACATTAAAAGTTACTATTACCTGCCGTCCAAGATATTCTTATAGTTTTCGGGCTTGAAATGATGCAAATAATCACACAGGAGGTACTTGCATTGTTACTACATTGGCAGCGCTGGCAGGAGCAATGTGTGGTGCAAGCTGCAGTGGCTTACTGAGATCCCTGGCATTTTTTTTTTATTATACAAATTAAGCATTGCCGCCTGCTGTTAAAATGAAACACAGGGGTGACTAACGGGAGCATTTATGAGTATACAAAGGAATTGGGTGGGGGTGGGGGGGGGGGGGGATGTGTAACGGCCAGAGCTGCCGACCTTCTTTAGCAAGTGCAGGCTGGATCCGTAATAATACAGTGCTCTTTGTAAGCAGGTTAATGATGGCATGGAGTCCTCTGACACTTTTATGTTACTGTGTTCAGTGCTTCTCGTCCACTCCCCCCAACCCCCCCTCCCCCCCCCCCACACACACACACAAGAGCACAAGTCCTCCCCACACCTTTAAACTGTGTAAGTCCACAACTATTATTAGATCTTTCTGGAACGCCCACTCTTTCTTCTCTTTCCAATCTCCTCTTGAGTCACGACTCTCCGTTGCCTCTACTTTTTCCTTCCTTTCCGCTTCATGTGAGGTAGGGTGTCTGGAACACATTCATATTATGTCCACATTTGGCAGCAGTCCTGCCAGACCGGGCCCCAACCTCATTCTTCTATTATGTGTTTCTGTGTTCGGAGTGTGCAGCTATTCGGTGTGCCTCACTGATCACTGGGTACTTACTATTGTTTTGTTAGATGTACAGCCTATTTGTTCTTGGTGTGGGGGCAGGGGGAGTGGGGTGCCCTTCTGCACTCCTGTAGATATGA
This sequence comes from Lissotriton helveticus, assembly GCF_964261635.1. NCBI lineage: Eukaryota > Metazoa > Chordata > Amphibia > Caudata > Salamandridae > Lissotriton > Lissotriton helveticus. The sequence continues at coordinate 784,107,662 of NC_136072.1, forward strand.
CTTTAAATGAACCTCATTATTTGTCCTGGCTTTAAATCATGTTATTACTGGTTTTAGAAAAACACTTTAGCATCCTCTTGACAGGTTCATGATATAAATGCTTTATCAGTCGTGCAAACCTTACTACTGCTTCTTTCTACTGTTAACTTTGAAACCTAGTCCCAAGTTTATTCAGAAACTTCCTATTTATTCAGTAAGTTCCTATTTCGCCTCAATGAGCTGGTAGTCTGTCCAGCATTCTTTCCAAACCTTAATTGAGCTGAGAATAAAGTTACATTTTGATCAGCCTTGACATTTTATGCCAAACTTTCACAACCCACCTAGCTTTAATGAACATGAGGCAGGGACTTATTAACACAATAGCAATTTTTTGACCATGTCTTTAGTTATCAGACTGTAGCCAAATTATTGATCTGCCATTAAACACTTTTCAGAGTGGGGTGGTGGCTTCTGACATCTGTTCTCTGAAAATAACACGGTCAGATTAATTTTATTATGAGCACAGGAGATTAAGTGATTTTCTCAGAATCAAAGTATGTTGAGCCAACGCCTGGACTCTAACCTGATTTCCCATATCCAAAGTTGGCAACTGTGGCTTTTAGGGCACATCGTTATTTCTTAATTTGTGCGAAAGTCATACAGAAGTGTTATGGTGGTGTATTATCACTTATATTGAGCATATTCTGTATGGCTTTATGAAGTAAAAAAAAACTACAGCAACAAATACTAGAAGGTTCACCTGGCGTCTTATTTTGGAATATTGCAAGGGTTTGTTTTAAAACTAGAATTGTGGACATTATTAAGCACCCTAACACTGGTGCACAAAGAGCGCTAATAATGTTAAATTTTATTTATATATAAACCAGGACTTTCACGGTCTACTAAGAATCGGCCTTTGATCTACCAGTGGGTCCAAACCCATAGTTTGGGAAATGTTTATCATTGCAAGAGCCTTAGCTCATTTGCAGGGGTGCATTATTGTAGTCAAGTAATGTGTTGACTGCTGTGCAACAAGTAAAACCTCATATGTAACCGGTCCAGTTATGTCAGTCCGTGCTTCCTGTACCAGTGCTTCCTGTACCTGTGCTTTCAGTCCATCCTGTGTTTAATAGATCAGTGGTTCAAATATTTTACAGAAATTTGAATAACCGAGCCATATTTTCAAGAGGAATCATGAGTGTTTTATGTTCTCTTGTGTTTGGTTTGGTGCACAAAATATTGGTAACACTGCTTGTGTTTTATTTTGCTTTCAGTATTCAACAAAAGCCGAGGACATTCGATTGAAAGGCAAAACTATATACTTGACCTTCAGGGCAAGCCAGCTTTGAAGTAAGTCCATTGTTCTGAAGCTCAATAGTGCACAATTATTTTCCCTATCTCTTGAAAGGGATGCACATGCACAACCTTCCATGGTGTTGTGTGCTTTTTTTTTGGGGGGGTAAATGGAAGCTTGTGCATCAGTGCAATGTTTTAGCCACCCTATTATGAGGTAACTATCCTGTAAACTTTAAGTGTATCCCATCACTGAAACCGCATCATATTTCTCCGTATGTCTTATCTGCTTGACTTTGTCAATGCCTAAAATGCACCATTAGTAAACTATCGCCACATCTGCTGTGCTATATCTTGCTTTGTCAGTCTATAGGCACTCTGCTTTTCGTTTTCTTTGCATCTGGAGATGATTGCACTAGTAGGCAGCCCCCACCTCTGTTTTATCAACTTCTCAGTACCAGTCATAACTTTAGTTTTTTTGTAGTGATGCAAGACCCGTACAAATGTGTTAATTTCCTCTCTTGTACAGTGCCATTAAGCCTATCACCCATATGAATGCGATTGGTCGGGGCAAGTGGTACTTATACCTATGTACACCTTTCCCAGTACATCACAGCCCTGCTTGTAATCTTCCTATACAGTATTAATGCACATTGTTTCCACATCATGTGTTGCCCACGACTAGCTGTTTTATATTTTTTTGGGTGTGGGGGAAATGACTATCCAGACTTCTTTAACAGCTGCCTTGTCAAACATTATGTGCCATTCCAACATGTGCATCATCCCTGAATCCTGCAACCTGGGACACTAATGATTATAAAGATCCCTTTTTAAATTATTTTCAGTCACAAATTGGGGTCACTGGGGTCAATTTTAGCTTCTTGGCTGTTGCTTCCATGGTTATTGTGCAAGATAAATCCTCTTTAGGAAACTTCCTATTTGTAGAGGCAAGTTAATCTCTAACTTCATGTTTTGTTAGTCCATAGAAGAAATTTGTTTTGCAAAAGTAACCTTTTTTCCTTAAATTTCTAGTGATCCAGCCCAGAAAATACCCAGAGCGTCTATGCACAGTGGACAGGAGTGTGTTGCAAATGGCAATCTTTCCAGCAGATTCAGCCACTTTCAATATCCTCATTACCAAGCTCCATACCAAGCTCCATGGTACATTTCTTCTTTTGACTGTGTTTTCAAGAAACCATTGCATACTGTTAGAAACTAATGATGTCCCCAGAACAGAATGTTTGTGAGTAAACTGTACCAGACTGAGCTGGCTGAGCAGAACACCTTTACTGCAGTGTTTGTAAAATACAAAACCTTGCCTGCAGATTATGTGGAAATTCACCAAGATGTAATTTTGTGCGTAGCACAAAGTACACCAAGAGTAGTGAATGATGCACTAAAAGAGGTCAGAGGAATAGCATGGCTTTAGGGCTTTGCGATTTCCTTTTACTGGTGAACTTGACACATTATCTGTGCCTCCGCTTTATGTGAACTGACAAAAATCTTCATTGCCCCCATAATAATTGTTCCTCCTTTCCTTTAGGTCTTCATCTTGGCAACATCATGAGCCTCAAAGGTAAGGAAACCTAACAATGCACAATTGAGTACATCGCTGCCTGACATAGAGCCAAGCCTGGTATCTGAACCACTGTTTCCGAGCACTGGCAACGCCTGTTGAGACTGTCAATGTAATAATCGGGGAAGTATTTGGTCAGGTCTTGTAGGCCTTCCCACAACTACACAAGCAGCATATGGTTCATTCCTGCCTTGGGTTCTCACATACTCCTTTTGTACAGCACCTGTACTCTGTTGGTGAAGTTTGCTATATGTAAAACAACAAATATAAACCACTGAATTGGTATTGAAGCACCTAGATTAATCAGCAAATTGGCTTGTAGTGTGCAATGTATAGTCCTATCAATGCTCCCTTCCCTGTACCGGGGCTGCAGAGGCTGTCGTTTGATACCGCCAACAAAGTTGTCAACCCGTTTAGTGTTTAGCCCATAGCCTCAGTAGTCAAAACAGTGATCTAATAGGAGGCAGACAAGAGCGAGCGGAGAACTGAGACCATCTCAACTCAGTAAGCACGTTTATTGGTGGAAAGATATTCAGAATGTTGGTAATTCATCAGATCTTCCTCCAACTCTAATGAAGGGGTTGGTTTCACTCCATTCATCTGCATTGCACACGTTTCATGTCATTTCCATAGGAAAAACCTTGAAAGTGAATCATCATTGTGTCAAGGACTATGCATTATCACTACATTGTACTGGTGTTTCTAGCATTAAATCAGATCCACAATCCTTTTCAAGGTAAATCCGTGCTTGAATGATGGGTTGATAAAGACTTTAGCCTAATGGGTCAGGGTGTGCGTATTGGCTATCACTCAAAGGCACATAGTTTGTGAAATAGGCAACTTATCACTTTTGCAGCGTGAATCTTTCTGGATTCACTATGCTGTGCATTATTCCGCGGTCTTGTGGTTGAGTCCGGAATCGTAGTCTTTTCTTTGTGGTTTTTTGTTTTTTGTAGCCCAGGTGGGTGTCGCGTCACACCTCTCTGGGTGTATTTCCGGTGACGTCGGCATGCTTCCTGCGGAAGCTCCCACTCTTGAGCGCCATCTTCAGATTCTTTTTTCCGCGGTCGGTTCTGGATCGTTCCCGTTTGGGCTCCAGAGATTTTTGGAGAAAGTAGATGAAGAATACAGAAATTGGAAGGAAACAACTCAGAAGACTTCAAGAGACTTCATCAACCAAGGGCCGACGAAGGAGAAGGAGAAAACTTCGAGAACTCCGACGCCCGTCGACGAACGCACGGCCAGGGGGCCCCCTGAGCGCTCAAGATGGACAACACGCCCTTCAAGTTCTGCCGTAACTGCCACCACAAGTACGCGCAGAAGGACCAGCACCCGGTTTGCAACCTTTGCCTACCGGGCGACCACGGAAGCAAGGACTGCAACACCTGCTCCGTCTTCACCCCGAAGATCCTTCGTGTGAGAGCGAGTCAGAGGGTAGCGCACGCCACCCTGCAGGGCAAAGCCCCGACTCCATCCCTTTACGATCTGGGGATGTCTTCCGAGGAAGAGGACAACGCCGCCGCCGAAGACGACGGCTACACGGTCGTAGAGACCGATAATACCAAGACTTCTGATAAGGTAGGAGACTCTACGGCCCCTAAACACCCGAGAGACTCTGAGTCTCGAAAGAACAAGGGCAAGGCCTCGAAAGCGCCAGCGCCAAAAACTTCAGCGCCCGCCGCTGTATCCAGGCCCAGCGGATCCTCTGAGAAGGAGTCCCCGGCGCCGAGGGCTGTTGAACAGCAAAAGTCGTCGAAAAACGTTCCAGAAAAGGATCGTTCGACGCCGAGGGAGAAGGACCCTAAAGCACCTTCGACGCCGACCAGAGACACGAAATCCAGTTCGGCGACGAAGCCTTCGACGCCGAGGATCAGCTCGGCACCGAGCCAACCGCCAAAAAGAGCGGCCGAACCATTCGACGCGGAACACGCAGCCGAGATGGAGAAAAAGAAAAGACGCCTCCAGGCCGAATTGGAAAGCAACTTGCAGCGGAAGAAGGAATTTGACGCCAAGATGAAGGTATACACGATCCCCCACAAAACCAAGGCACAGGTTGTAGAGGTGGTCGAGGAGGAAGACTATGACGCCGAGGAACAGGCGGCTGACGTCGAGGAAATCGACCAGGAAGAGGAAGAGAGTCCCTACTATAGTTATGACTATGAGGAGGAAGAGGACAGCAGGACGGGCCCCGGGTCTGCTCCCTCCGAAACACAGGATGTGTATTATCTGGATGTCGACACCTTAAGCCCAGAGGAGGCCATCGACACATATCCCTAGAGGCCCTCGCCGCCGAACGACATCGGGGCCTACAACTCGGTGATAAAGACTGCTGCAGCGGCATTCAGGCTCAAGCTCGACGAATGAAGCAGAAAGCAGACTTCCTTCTAGAGACACTGCTCCCCACCCAAACGAAGAGCCAGTACCTCCCCATGCTCGACAGCGTCTTGGCTCAGGGAAGGGAAGCATTCAAGGAGCCTGCAACATGCAAGGCGGTCACCCCCAGGACGGAGAAAAAATACAAACATTCGTCAAAAGACCCAACCTACATTCAGGGCACTCTCAGCAGACTCCATCATCACAGCCACAGCAAGAAAGAGGGCAAACGTGCCCACTACTTCTGGGCCACCTCCAGATAAGAGGATGGGCCTGGTGGGCAGAAGGATTGAACGGAATGCCGCAACCCACTGGCGCATGACGAATTCCAACGCCCTGATCAACAGGCACATGTACCAGATCATGGAGGAGCTCGGTCAGTTGGTGAAAGACCTGCCCCAAGATTCCAGGCAAAAGGCCGAGAAATTGGTGGAGGAGGGGAAGAACGCGGCAAATTCTTGCCTCAAGACTGCCCTGGATGGAGCAGACACCTCCAGCAGGCTCATGATGATGGGCATCACTGAGAGGAGACACGCCTGGCTCAGGATTTCAGGTTTCACCCCGAGGTGCAGCACAGCATCCTGAACACACCGTTCAACGGCGAAACCTTGTTTGGAGCACCAGTTGATGAGAAGCTCAGCCAACTGAAAAAGGATAACGAAGCGGCAAGGTCCATGGGAGCATTGCAGTTCAGAGGTGGCAAAAGGGGCACCCCGTCACGAAGACCCAGCGGGAGAGGTGGAAACCAGCCAGGTACATCACACCAGGCTTTCCAACAAACGCACCAGGCAGACACACAAGTTCAGCATGGTCAGCATAAGCAGTCCTGGCAGTACCAGCCAAGAGGCCAGTCCTTTCGAGGGCGAGGAAATGGACGTGGACAGAATAAAAGAGGGGGTCCGCAGCCCGCCTCTAAGTGACTTCAAAAAACTCTGCGTGCCCACCCACAGAAAAGATCCTAGGGTGCAGCACGTACAGAGGGATCAAGTGTTACACAAACTAATCACCTACGACCACATAACACCAGTGGGAGGAAGATTAAGATTTTACCTCCAAAAATGGAGAGAAATCACATCAGACAAATGGATTCTCAACATCGTCCAATTCGGATACTTCATATAGTTGGAGGGGAGGCCAACAAGCAGAAAACCAAAAAGAAGACCACTAGCAAACAAACAACTAGAGCGTCTTCAGGAAGAAGTAAAGGAGCTCCTGCAGAAGCAGGCCATAGAAACCAGTACCCTTCAGGAAAACGAACAAAGGTGTATACTCAACGTACTTCCTGGTACCAAAAGTAGACGAAACAATGAGACCCATTCTGGACCTAAGGTTCCTGAACAAATTCATAAGAATGCAAAAGTTCAAAATGACCTCCCTGCAAGAGGTGCTCCCGCAATTGCAAATCGGGGACTTCATGGTCACAATAGACCTCAAGGATGCCTACCTGCACATCCCAATGAACAGAAAGCACAAGCATATGCTCAGATTCACCATCGGAGAAAACCACTACCAGTTCATAACACTAGCCTTTGGGCTAAAATCAGCACCAAGGGTCTTCACAAAGTGCCTCGCAGCGGTCGCAGCACACCTACGAAGGAAAGGAATACATGTATATCCTTACCTGGACAACTGGCTAGTAAAGGCGAACTCATACCAGAGATGCAAGCGGCACGCACAAACAGTGACGACCACGCTCATAAACCTGGGGTTCTCCGTCCATTGGAAGAAATCCTCAATGGAACCGGAACAAGTGAAGATTTTCCTGGGAGCACAGATCAACACCTTGCAGGGCAAGGTGGTCCCCAGCGAGGAGAGGGCGAGAGCGCTAGTGAAAGAAACTCGGCTCTACCAGAAGGGGCAAGCTCGGACAGTGAGGACTGCGAGCAAGTTCATGGGCATGATGGCATCATGCATCCACCTAGTACCAAATGTACGGCTCCACATGAGACCCATTCAAGAATGGCTACAGGGGCAATGGTCACAAGCTACAGGCCGTTGGGAAGATCTAGTGGTTGTAACGCACTCAGTGCAGAAGGAAATGACATGGTGGAACATGGAGAACATAACATGGGGAAAGCCTCTAACGCCCCAACACCAACAGTGACCATCACCACAGACGCATCCCTGAAGGGATGGGGGCTCACATGGAGGAACTCAAAGTGAGAGGACTGTGGACGCCAGCAGATGCGACCAAGCACATCAATTACCTGGAATTGAAGACAATCTTCCTTGCATTGAAAGCTTTCCAAACGAGGCTGTATAAGCACACGGTATTGATACAGACAACACCACAGCAATGTTCTACATCAACAAGCAGGGTGGGACACAGTCAGCCATGCTTTCAAAGCTAGCACAGGAGATATGGAGATGGGCCATCCCACTCAAGATAGACCTGCTAGCCATACACCTACCAGGGAAGGACAACGTACAAGCAGATTGGCTGAGCAGACAGACATCGGCATCCCACGAGTGGGAGCTCAATGCACAAGAGACCAGGTGGCTGTTCGACAGATGGGGAACACCATCGGTGGACCTTTTTGCCACACGCCAGAATGCAAAATGCCAAAACTTCGCATCCAGACAGCCCGAGGAGGGATCCCTGGGGAATGCCCTATGGATAGATTGGTCCAGGACATTTGCTTACGCTTTTCCCCCGATGCCGCTGATGCACAGAGTGCTCAGCAAATGCAGAACGAGCAACATGACCCGGATACTGGTCGCACCGCAGTGGGCCAGACAGACATGGTACTCGCAGATCATGGAGATGACAGTGTGCACCCCACAGATTCGGCAAAAGAAAAGACCTGCTCTCCATGCAGAACGGAGAAGTGCTGTACCCAGAACCAGAGAGCCTGAGCCTGGTGGCATGGCTCCTGAGGACATAGAGTTTGCACATTTAAAACTACCAGAAAGCACCCTGAGGGTTCTTCGGGAGGCACGAAAACCCAGCACTCTGAAGTGCTATGTTGCGAAGTGGAAAAGATTCACAATGTGGTGCTGGAGAGAAAAGCTTCACAATAAAATGAAGGACTCCACAGTGCTAAAGTACCTCACGCACCTGCTAGGGAGGAACCTTAGTTCATCCTCGTTAAGAGTTCACTTGGCAGCGATAGTCGCTTACACAAGAGGAGAAACGTGCAAGAGTTTCTTCACATCACAAGTGGTGAAAAGATTCCTGGAAGGAGCGAAGAGGATCGCACCACCAAAACGGGGGCCGCCACCTGCAAGGAACTTGAACATAGTCCTAACGGAACTCATGAAAGAGCCTTTTGAACCACTTCACAAAGCCTCCCTAGCGATGCTAACAATGAAAACAGCTTTCCTGGTTGCAATAACGTCCTTACGCAGAGTAAGCGAACTTCAGGCACTAACGCTACAAGAACCCTACATACAAATACACAATGATAGGGTTGTGATGAGAACTGACCCACACTTCATGCCAAAGGTGGTGTCCAAGTTCCACATGAACCAGTCTATACAGATACCGAGTTTTTTCCAAAAACAAGCCACTAGCACAGAGCGTGCTCTGCACACCCTGGATGCCAGAAGGGCAGTCATGCACTACATTGAGAGAACGAAGGGACACAGGAAAACAAAACAGTTCTTTGTGTCATTCGCCAACAGTTTCATGGGAAAAGCAGTAACCAAAGAGACCATTGCACGATGGATCGCACAAACAATACAGCTCTGCCACAAGCGAGCAGGACAAGAACTAGCAGAGGGGACACGTGCCCACTCCACTAGGAAAAAGGGTGCTACAATAGCCTTCCTGGCTAACACACCCATACAAGACATATGCCTGGCGGTAACATGGGCTTCGGGGCACACGTTCACGAAGCACTACTGCGTGGATATACAGATGAACAGGGAAGCACAAGTCGGACAAAAGGTGCTTCAACACATATTCAATAACCAACGCTAATCTTCCACCCAGCAGCCACAGAAATTAGAAACCGCTACAAAGTCTATGCACAGCATAGTGAATCCAGAAAGATTCACGCTGCAAAACGAATAGTTTTCTTACCTGTCGGTATAGTTTTGCAGCTTGAAGATCTTTCTGGATTCACTAGCGAACCCACCCACCTCCGCCAGAAAGATGAGGCTGGAGAGAGAAAAGGTGGTTAAAACAGAGACAAATACTAAAACAAAACACCTTAAATGTTAAAAGCGGAAAATTACTTAATGGAACATTGCCATAACTTCGGAAACAGAACAAACACTGAAAAAAGAATCCGAAGATGGCGCCCAAAAGTGGGAGCTTCCGCAGAAAGCATGCCGGCGTCACCGGAAATACACCCAGAGAGGTGTGACGCCGACGCCCACCTGGGCTACAAAAAGAAAAAAAGACTACGATTCCGGACCCAACCACAAGACCGCGGAATAATGCACAGCATAGTGAATCCAGAAAGATCTTCAAGCTGCAAAACTATACCGACAGGTAAGAAAACTATTCGTTCTGTAAGTTAGGGCAGTCTCATAGCTCTGAAATAATTATTTCTATTGTTCTCAAAATTGGATTCTATTACAGAGGGTACCAACTGCAACACATTTGTAATACTTGAACCATGCTTCATCTAAAGAAGCTGGAGAAGGTGAGGTGGAATTATTGCTCAAAGCACCATGCATCTGGTATTGACTGTTGGCCAGAAGTCTTGACAATGGTAATGTAACAGTCTATTGTGGCTTGTCATCATCAGTGATACGGTCCTGTTTAGAGTAAAAGTTTGCATGCGGGCTGCTGCGTATCTCCCTGTGTCAACTCAATTATGCCCTTATATGGGCGGAAGTTACGGCGTTACTAGGTTGTGGACATGTCTAACGCTTTAAAGGACTCCAGTAGGAGGTCCTACCTCATGGCAATTGGCTTTTTCCGCAGTCACAATACTCTTCCCTACGTAAGGCTCCACTTTCCGTCAACCCCCACCGCTCCACTTCTTCCTGGTGAATAGGGTAGGTGGAGTCGCCAATTTCAATCGACTAGTGATTAGGTGTTTCGGAAGTATAAGTCTGGAAATTTGGCTTGAACTTTATAACCTTTCAGGCATGGATAAAGACCTAGGAGACTGCTCTCTGCCATGTGTGCCCCAACCACCTCCTGCAGTCCTGCAGCAATCTGTGTCCAGTATGTGGAGAGAGCAAGGCAAGCCCATAGAATGCGCAGTATATCTGCGTCTAACTCAGGGCATCGTCCACAGGTCGCTGCAAGAATTAGTGGTGTGAGTTATGCTTGTTGCAGTATCACATATTGGACACATTTTAATTGTGAATTGCGAGAGATGTGTTTTGAGTATTCAAGGAGGGAACTCCATTCTTTTTCTGAGAAAACCTTGCCCGAAGCAGTTTCCATTTAGTCCGTAATGGCGGCAGGGGCGATGGCTGGTGCGCTTGTATGCTTCAGTAAAACCATTGTATTGGGTGTCTGTCTCTGCTCATTAAAGATATTAAGTGTACTAGCTCGTGTGTTGCGGGTTCAACCCCGGTGGGGGGCCCAATGCAGCTTAACGTTGCTCACTAGGCTTGCGTGCAGTAGAAACAGAACATCTGTGAGCCCCTGTTAGTTCATGAAATCCACATGATTGAGCAATGTCCCATCCCCAAACAGAGCGCCTATAATGGATACTCCTGCCTGTTCCCACGTGGATAGTCTGTGTTGGGTTAAGGTCCCTATGCAGGTTGGGAGACCCAGAAGTGGCAATTTGGGGATATACACAATATTCTGAGCAGTGTATTCCAAGGCTGATCGCCAATATGTAAGCGCAACCTTTATCAGCAGTGCAGCCGTGGCGGGGGTTCGTACCCTGGGTCACAGTAGTGCATGTAACAATCCCTGTGCTATCATACTGGGTGTACGCGCTATTTAGTGCAGATTGCGGCCTGCCAGCCAATAAGAGCCATTTCGGTTGGCTTGCCACGCAGTAAGCCCTGAAGTCCAGACCCCATTCCCCCAGCATCTGACTGTAATTGCAATTTTGTCATCCTGACACGTCACAGACTTTGCCCCATATTAAATATATTCGTGTTCAGAAGCTTGAAGAACTTCGTTCTGGATTACTTCCAGTAGATTGGTGAAAAAATAAATGATGCATGGGAGCATGACTATTTTAGACATGTCGAGGCGCCCCGCTACGGAAAGTGAGAGAAGTCTAGAAGATGGCTTGGGAGCATACAGAGGTGATTGCCCTATGAAAGTTTCCTTCTAAGATCCTGCTGGTTCCTGTATACTTGGATTCCCAAACATTAAGTATACTGTAATCTCTGCCATTCCAAAGGGATCGCGGGCAGCTGGAAACACTCACTGTATGCAGATTCATATGATATATCAAAGTCCATGACTAGCCCCAAGATCTACTCGAATTGTGAAGAAATGTGGGCCACAGTACGTGAATTCTACTGGAGGTCCCTGGTGTATAGTATTATGTAATCTTATAGAGACAGTGCATGGGTTTTGTTTCCAATAAGGACACCCCAGTTCCCGGCACCTTGACGTAATGTGTATGCCGATGGCTCGAACGCCAGCACAAAGTATGGGGGAAAGCGGGCGCCCTTTCCTTGTGCCCAGCTGTATGTATTAGGGGCCTGAGAAATGGGCTCCAGAACTGTATATAGTACTGTGATCTATTGAAGAAATGCCTGGGGAACACCATATCGCTAAAGAGCCCCTAACATGTATTCCCAGCTCAAGGTGTCAAAGGCCTGGCGGAAATTAAGTGAGACACCTCACACTGGGTAGGGTTTCAGGGGTGGCATTCATCACTTGGTTCAGTCTGTATAATCAGAGATGTACCTGCAAGGTACAAAGCCATGTTAGTCCACATATATGAGTCTCGGAAGGAGAGGGAGCAGAGAGCAAGCTAGTAACTTGTTTAGTATTTTGTATTCAGTATTTAATGGCGACAAGGGGCTGTAGTAGTAGTAGTATGTAGTAGTATACTTGTAAAGCGCACAGCTGCCCCAGCAACGGGGCGTCCCGGCGCTGTATAACTCTGGGGAACCCGTCCTGGCTTTCCCTGTGGGATGGTCCCTTGCTGGGAGTCCCCAAGGTGGAGCCAGGCATCCCCAGAATTGGTGGGGCCGTTGTGGAGATTAGGCAAGCTAATGCCCAGAGTTGCCGAGTGGAACCCCTGATTAGAGTAAGCACCGAAGCGAGAATTATCAAGTCCGCTGACCAAGGTCCACGACCCTGCCGCGTCGGGAATTGAACCCTGGTCCCGGGCTGACTTCTGCTCTCAGGCCTGCTGCCTCTAACCAGTGAGCCACACTACTCCACTGTATGCTGTGATGTCCGTATGGTCTCTGCCAGTCTTAGGCAGTGAGGTCACCAGGACTTGTGCTGTAAAGTGTAACGTTCCCTCATCCAGAGAGGCGCAGTACAGTTGTTCCAATGGGTCACCAACTGTGTGGCAAATGTAGAGTGGAACTCCACTGATAGGCCGTCCAGTCCCGAGGTTTTGTTACGGGAGAAGTCTTTAAAGGCCTCTCGGATATCTTTTGTAGTGAATGGTGCCACCAGTGTCAGCATGTCTGCTGCCACTACCTGCGGCAGACGGACCGCATCCAAGAAGACTTTGATCGCTTGAGGCTCTACTACATGAGGTGCCACATAGAGGGATTCGTAATACTCGTGAAAGGCTTTGTTCACTCCTTTTTGCAGGTCTATGCGGGCATGTGGTTGGGTGGTAATTTCAAGTATGGGTATTGGAGGGTGGCGTGTTTTATCATTTGAGCGATCATGGAGTGTATGAGCGGTAGACCACTAAGCAGAGGCGCTCCAGGAGGTCTGCCTACTCCATGCCTGTAGACTGCAGTTCAGCTAGTTTCTCCCTACCAAATACTGCATCCGTTTCCAGTTTGCTTATGCTCTTGCCCACCCGCTTCATGTCTCAGTTTATGGTTTGCCGCACTCCAACAACAGAGCGAATCACCGCCCTCCTCGTTATGACCTTGAAGGCCTCCCATTCTGTTAAGGGTGAGGATGCCGTATTTGTATCTAGTGTGAAATGTGTCGATAGTGGTGGCCGTATGGGTGCGAAAAAGTCCATCTTCTAGTAATCAGGAGTTCAGCTTTCAAGTCTGGACCGGTGTGGGCACATCCCCCAAGTCACGGTAAGTTCCAGGGAGTTGTGGTCGAAGAGTCTTTCCGAGATATGTAGTGTTGGTAATGTGGTTAACAATGTGGGGGGAGCATAGGATATGACCTTTTCGTGTATGTAATGTGTGTGTTGAGAAGTAAAATTAATATTCCCACATTCCTCTGTTCGCCATGTGTACACCAATGACCATCCCTGGGCCCAGGATTGTAGGACTTTGGCTTGGTGAATTGTTGCTGAGCCTGGCAAATGGAGTGTACGTGCGGTCCAGGTTTATGTCCAGTACTGAATTAAAGTCACCGCCAATTATCCATGGGTACATGGTCCAGTCTACCAGCGCTGTGTTAACCCGGGCCAGGAAGGTATCCTATTCTGTGTTCAACACGTAGTTGCTGCCAATCAACACTAGCACGCCATCTAGATTCTCTAAACAGTGTGTACCTGCCATTGATGTCTATCTGCCTAATCAGGCCCTCAAAGGGGACCCCTGCTCTGATGCACATTGCACCCCCCTCGCAAACGCAGAGTAAGAGGTGTGAAATATCTGTCCTTGACATTTTTTCTGGAGTTTAAGGGCCTCCGAGGGCGTCCGATGTGCCTACACAGTTGAGCGTAAATTCCATGACGTTTGTGGATTGAGCCCATCCCTCTATCATTCTAATTTTGGAAGTTCTAGTGGTGCGTTGTGGCCATATGAACATTTCAAAATGTGTGTAAAGCCTGAGTGCATGCATAGTCTGGCCATATGCGTGGAAGTGTATGCAGAAGACCCACCCATATTGTGTCCCCAACCTTTAACCATTTGAATCCCCAGTACACAGTCCAATTGGAAAACTTTGTTCTACCAAACATAAACCCTGTAACATAGCAGCTGTATTGATCTGTGTGCATTCACTTATGGGGATCAAAGCAGATGCGGTAGCCAACAGCATCTTTGTGTGTGGCCTGTTAGCCTATGTAGAGGCATTCACCCGGGCCCAAGCGACCCCTCCCCCCCCCCCCCCCCCCCCAACACACCACCAAAAAACTGAAGGTGTATGTATTATAGAAGTGGATCTGCCCCAGATGTTCCCTGTGAGAAGTTAGCCTGGCATATGATGTCCACTAGTTCTAGTGGGCACCTTGCACCAGTATAATCGACCCATATTGATGGTGGTTGTAAAGTCAACCGTATAGAAAGCTATCCTAGTGTTAGCATGGACCCGCAGTCATCAGGCTAAGACTTCAGAGAGCGTATTAGGCAAATTGTTTTACCAATTATAATCCCTTGACTACCAAATGAAAGGACACCACACAATGTATATATCAAATATATATGTATTTATTCTAAACACAACCCCTCTGCACTCTTTATGAGGTCCGAGGTAAAAATACAATACAAGTCACTTAGTTAATATACGATAAGTTGCACAGTATAAGTTATGCCCTAGGGGCCTCAAAAACCATATACTAAAATAGTGGTATAAGAACCACGAGAGTTGGGAAGCAGGCCTGGGGCCTGTGGAATCGCTGGGGCTACTCTAACCAACCAACGGTTAGGAAGTAGGAGGCCCACGGGAGACGTGTGCAGTGTCTAAACACAGCTGCGGGTTACCATTGACTTTCTATGGGAAACGTAGAAGTTACAAATATACAATTTAAGGACCCTTCCGGATGGACTACAATGGAACCCCTTTAAACTAGGACACTTCGAGAGTCAAGACCCACGGGAGCACCGGAGTACTCGTGTTACCTCACCCAGGGAAGCCGGGTGCATAGGTGTCTTTTCGTGTCGGGTTTCGTCGTTGTTTTCAATGGAGAGCTGCAAAGAAGTGCTGCAGGCGACCAGAGGAAAAATGTCCGGGTGGATCGAAGATCTGTAGAACCTGAAAGCAGAAGGGACAGAGTCTGGGTCACTTCGCCAGGGACCAGGGCGGCGATAGAAAGATGCCACCAGATGTCGGGTGAAGATGTGAAGTTTGTCTCTTCAGCCACGATGACCAGGAGGTGTCTGACGACCAGGAGCTGGATTTGAGCTGTCCCACGAAGGATCTAGTTGACTGTGGTGTCGGTATCCGGACTGGACCCAACAAGCCTTGGCAAACGCAACCCACGCATAATGTCGAGATTGGCTTTGGTGCAGACCAGCAAGGTCTGAGGAACTTCTCCTTTGTAGGGAAGTTGGAGGAAGCCTGGAGCAACCAGGAAAGCAAGTTGGATGAAAAGGAAAGTCTCACTAGCCAACGGACTAGGAACTGCGAAGACGCATCAAGCTGAAATGCAAAAGCGGGGCCCACGGGTCACTCGTGGAGTGGGGGCCTCTGAGCTACGGTGCAAATGGTGCTCGGGTCTGGAACTTCAAGCACCCCAATGCACGACTTCGAGTTACCTCGTGAAGTGAGTGCAGCTTGCAAAATGCAGGATGTCCAGGAATTGCGGTCCCACGTCTCTCGTGTCCGCCACAGGTCTCAGCTTTGCTGTGAGCGAAGGTCTGGCTCAGATGTCTGGGAGTCCGTGTCCTGTGTCGCAGATTCTTCGGGATCCTGCGGGAGCCTCGAAAATGCAGACCGGCAAAGTTGCTTTTGGTGCCTGTGTGAACAGGGTGGGCACTCCTTGACCACAAGGGAGATGTCTTCCGTCTTCCAGTCGAAATGGAATGTCGAAGGTCCAGGATTTGTTTCAAAGTTTCGTCCAGGGAAATCTAAAGTCCTAGTGACTGGGCTCCTAAACTTCTACTAAGTTTAGGGGCTGGACTACCCTTAAGGTCCCTCTTATGGGTGGTCCTTTTGTCCAGTTTCGTGCCAGAGCTGGGGCAGAGTGCCCTAGCAACCGGTTTGAACTGGGAAATGCCTGGAGCACCTTGTGTGCCCCAGGCAGTGTCTGGAAAGCATTCACTGAATGCAGCCCTCCCTGCCCCAATACACAAAAGCCTGTCTGGGGAGGTGCTGGCACCTCCCTGGACTGGAAACCTAGTGTCCAGGCCTCCCCTGCTGGAGTTTCGTCCAGCAACAGGAGGTCAGACTTGTGTCTGTGGCAGCAGCATCCTTTTTGTGATTCTGAGGCTCTGTTTAACTTTAACCAGGTAAACCAGTAACTACATGTCGTCTCCCTCTAGAAGGGTGGAATGCTACCCCTGCCGCCAGGACTGGCGGGGGGGAGGGGGTTAGTTGGGTGGGTAGTATTCCAAAGTGTTTGACACCTTACACGACATGTTTTGATAAAGCCAAACCAAAGTTAGCATTAACCGTGAGGATTATAATGCACTGAAGAGTATATGGTATGGCTATATCATAGAACAGCTATAAGGAGATGGTTCCGAAAGCTGCAGAGGGGCTCCGCTCATGCTAGGGCACCCTCTCACATACAACCAAGCACTCTGCCTCCAGGATTGTTAAGGCCTGCCATGGGAGTGACTTATAGGTGTATGTGTGTCTATATGTATATATAGATATACTATATCTAAGGGCTGATTACACCACCTTACCCAGGCTGTGTGAACAGGCCTGTGGTGTCAGTTTGGAAGGCAAACCAGGGGTGGCACAATACATGCTTCAGCCCCTGGTAGGCCTAGGGTGTACCTATGCCCTGGGTACCTATGGTACTCTATACAGGGGCTCACAAGGGTGACCCAATAACCAATCTGGTATGTACCTAAAGTACATGGTATCAATTTAGAAAGCGAACAGCTGGGCTGTGGGCCTGATTAAAACCAGAGAATCACAGCAAAAAGTGGGGGTAACCATAGGAAGCAGACCCTACTCTCCTACATTCCCCGAGACTGAGCATGGTACATCGTGATTGTGTAGTGTCTCAGTCCCCCGGGCAGTTCAAAAAAACATCTGGCAGGTCTTCTCAATAATGAGATGGGCATAGGTTAGGGTTTGTTATCACTCAGCCCTCCGCATGGGCAGCAAAACAGCGTCCCCTTCAGCCTTGTATAGTTCATTGACTGTTTGTGGTGTTATGGTCGGGAACAGTGCCTGTCTGTTTCTGGAGTCTGTGTGTATTGTGCCATCTGAAATCTCTTCCTCTATCTGCATCCCCGTCCCTCGTAGCTTGGCTGAAGACTGGAGCGCTGCCCGTCATCCCTCCAGCATCTGCTCTTGGGTGGGCATCAATTCCTAGTCTCTGCAGCCCTGTGTTGTGCGTCGCTGTTTAGCGCATCTCCGCCTTGTGGTCTGCAGGAATGGGCGCCTAAGCTGATCAAGAATGGTTAGGTCCGGAAAGGTGCTCTCAATTGAGGGCCAGGCTGTTTCTGGATTGTCAACGAAAGTGCTTTTATGTTCCTAAATAATTTTGAGTCCGGCAGGGTACAGGAGGACTTATTTAAGATTTAGATGTTGGAGGTGCTTTTTAGCTCCCTTATAAGATGCTTGGTGACGCTGGACGTTAAAAGTATAGTCCAGGAACAGGTACACTCTGGCATTTTCATTGTGGATCGGTGCATTTTCCTGTGCACTTCGGAGTATTGTGTCCTGGTCTTTGTAATTGAGTATACAGGCCACTATTGGCCATGGCGGCTGTCCCGCCTCTTGTGGGGACCCTGTCCGCACTCTCCACTCTAAACAACTAGGTGAGGCCTTCCGGGGCAACCACTTTTCGCAGTCAGGTCTCTATGAATTGAGTGGGATTGTTACCGTCACAGTTTCTGGGCAGGCCGATTCTCATATTATTTCAACGCGAGCGCTCTTCCGTGTCTTCGACTGTCATGTAGCACTGTGACTTGGTGATGAAGCCAGGCAACCGCTTCTGTTTGCTCTTTCTGCCAATGGGCAATTTCAGACTGAGACGCAGTGTTAGCTGTTAAGGAGGCGATGGTCTACTGCCTCATCTCTTTGCACCGACCAGTAAGCAAGCCAGATGAGAGAGATCTGTTTTATACCTTCAGGAATTTATAATTGCAGGAACCAGGGGCTGGGCGACACCACAGTCTCCAAGCGGTTGCTGTCCTCCACAAGCCCCTTTGTACTACCCACCTCCAGTTCCTGCAGCAGCAGGGGCCCGCTGGCCTCGTCTCACATTGAGGCCCCTCTGTAGGCAGCTCTTGCCTCTGTAGTGATCGTTCCCGACAACTCAGCGCACTCTTTTCCCCACATTTTCCCAAATACAAGATTGCAGTTGTTCAGGCCTGCCTGGCCCAGCAGAGTCGCCGCTGCGGTCTGAGGCCCTCTGAGGCAGCACTGGTTGCATCCTCTGGCTGTGCATGATAAGGAGCAGGCCTCCCCAAATTGCTATCTCTGTGCAGTCTTCTAGCAGTTTGTCAGGCTTTTGAGACCAGCATGTCCATCCTTCTTGGAGGCAAGGGTTTGCACTAACCTGTATGGACTCCGGTCAGTCTGTGCGCATGGTCTTCTCCCTATGCGGGTCTTCAGGCAGCGATCAGGTGGGCTGGACCGGCGAGACAGGGCCTGCTTCTTCAGAAATGAGTCTTAGTCTTCGGCGAGGGGGCGCCGCTCATTGGGGGGAGGGGGTAGCACTTATTGATTACCGCCGGTTCCTGTGTGTGCATGCGCTGTTCTGTGTCCACTGGCTTCAGGGCCTCTGGCATCCCCAGGACCCCCGGCGAGCGCCCAGAGATAAACCAGATCTCTGCGTGCCACGCCCTCTAACAGACACAGCCCATGTCCCGTCCAGGCCAGCAGGAGTACTTGCATCCCTCTGCTGCCAACATATACCTCTGCATTCTCACAGCGCCAGTACCCAAGGTGGGTGCGAGCCGGCACCGTTTGAAGATTGGGTGCCCCTTTTAGTCGAGGTCCTGCAGGGTGGTTCCTCCTCTCCCTGATTGCTCCGGTGGGGATCCAGGCTCACGGCTGGCGTGCTCATGATTGTGGGGGTGCACAGGCCGTCTCCGGTTTCCTATCTCATGAGCTCTAGTTGACAGCCTTCCCCCCCGCCCCATGTAAGCGGCCTGCTCCATATAGTGGCATCACCTTCCGGACGTACCAACCGGTTGATCCCCCTCCCCCAGAGATCCCAAGCTCACCAGGTGTTGGTGCTGGGCTCAGAGTGTCCATCAGCAGCAGGCGGCCGCAGTAGTTCTGATCAGGCCTGCCAGTTGGGGGTCGCACTCCTGCGAGGCCGCCGTCGATCTGTCTCTTTGGGAGGAGTATAGCCATGCCGTAGCCAGCGCACAGGGGTCAGGCGGGAGGTTTTCCCATGTATGGGGCCAGCAACAGCCAGCTGCGTTTTTAGGTCTCGCCTGTCGATGCGCATGCGCATCGAGCAAGCGAGACTATAGGGGCTCATCCACTCTTTATCCACACTGCAAGGAATCGTGGCGATTCCTTGCAGTGCCCGTGACTTTTAAGGTCAATGCGCATGCGCATTAAGCTTATGCGCATGCGCATTGACCTTAAAAGTCACGGGCGCGTGCATGTCCGTCTTTGTTTACCCGCTCCGCCCCCTCCCGCCGTGTCGCCTTGCCTACTCTCTTCCACAGCCTCCCCCAGCTCCGCCCCCTCACTACTTGATTGCACGGCCGCTAGGCCGTGCCTCCCCTACTCTCCTCCCCCCTCCTCCTCTCCTCCCCTGCCTGCCTGCCGCTAGCCTTGCCTACTCTCTCTCGCACCCTCCCCCAGCTCCGCCCCCTCACTACTTGATTGCACGGCCGCTAGGCCGTGCCTCCCCTACTCTCCTCCCCCCTCCTCCTCTCCTCCCCTGCCTGCCTGCCGCTAGAAAGCATGGGATACTGTGCTGCCTTAACTATTTGCTATGGCCATGTTAAAATCAGAGCCAAGTCGTAAATATACATTTTTCCACACCACTGTTTTTTCGATAAAAACGTGATTATTCACAGTTTACGCTGCTAATCCGTGACCAAACAGACAATATGAAGCTCTGAGTCTATTCTCTTCCTAGCGTGCTGTGACTGCCTCCCCCGCTGTATCCCCTCACCCCCCCGCCCCCCCTGCTGTATCCCCTCACCCCTGGTCTCTCCCCACGTCTCTCCGTTGCTCTCCCCTCTGCTGTCGCTCTCTCTCTCGCTCACTCCCCGGCTCTCTTCTTGCCTTGCTGCTGCTCTGCCTCTTTGTGTCTGATCCCAGGCTCACATGTCGGAGCTGGCAGCCCCCGCGGCTAGTTCCTATCTGTGCGACAGCATTTTTAATTTAACACAACCGCCTTTGATGTTTTCAAATATTTATAGCCAGCTTCAGAGCACTGCAGAAGTGTTTCCATTCAGATGGAACGGCTCGGCTCGCTCTCCTCGTGCAGGCCCTCTTAAACTCGGATCCCGCGGGATTTAGTTCACGCGAAATTCTCTCCGTGTCTCGTGCTTTTCTGTCTCTTTAACTTTTACTTTCCTTTCACAGCCTGTCATATGTTGTTGGACTCTCCCAGAAATAGCTAATGGATCGAAATATCAGAATATACAGAAAATCGAAAACTGCGACCAAGAAAAGCTCGTGCTGAGAAGTAAATCTTTAAATCTAAGAAGGACTTTGCGTGCTTTACAAGTGTTTACAGGGGAACAGCGTAGAACTGCACAGTTAATTTGATAGTACAAGCACATGCAATGGATGCACTTATTTCATATCTGTTTAATCCGTTCATTTTAATTCCTTTGGTCGCTTTAGTTCTAGTCATTATTTCTTTGCCTCTCCGATTGCGCTCTTCAATTACCCTCCACGCCCACAATTTATTTTTCTCATTCTCTGTAGTACTCTGCCAATTCTCACAATGTCTACCATTTTTCGAACCCCGCCTCCCCCCTCCCTCCCAGCCTCCACAGTTTCCGCTCTTCCAATATTCTGAATATTTCTGAATTGTTTCGTTTCTCTCCCTGTATGGAAGTGTGAAGTTTAGAAACTACCTGAAAACGTGGTTATTGAAGCAGGCTGTACACTCACCCTCAACCCCTCACTCACCCTCACTCTCACTCATCCTCACTCACCCTCAACCCCTCACCCTCACTCACCCTCAACCCCTCACCCTAACTCACCCTCACCCTCACTCACCCTCAACCCCTCACTCACCCTCTCACCCTCAACCCCTCAACATCAACCCCTCACCCTCACTCACCCTCACTCACCCTCACCCTCACTCACCCTCACCCACCCTCACCCACCCTCACCCACCCTCACCCACCCTCACCCACCCTCACCCTCACTCACCCTCACTCACCCTCACTCACCCTCACTCACCCTCACTCACCCTCACTCACCCTCACTCACCCTCACTCACCCTCACTCACCCTCACTCACCCTCACTCACCCTCACTCACCCTCACTCACCCTCACTCACCCTCACTCACCCTCACTCACCCTCACTCACCCTCACTCACCCTCACTCACCCTCACTCACCCTCACTCACCCTCACTCACCCTCACTCACCCTCACTCACCCTCACTCACCCTCACTCACCCTCACTCACCCTCACTCACCCTCGCTCTCACTCACTCACCCTCACTCACCCTCACTCTCTCACCCTCTCTCACCCTCGCTCTCACTCACCCTCAACCCCTCACTCACCCTCAACCCCTCACTCACCCTCAACCCCTCACTCACCCTCACTCACCCTCACCCACCCTCACCCACCCTCACCCACCCTCACCCACCCTCACCCTCACTCACCCTCACTCACCCTCAACCCCTCACCCTCACACAGTGCAATAGGTCTCGGAGCATTTGAGTTAGAGCTTTTAGAAATGTTTATGGCTTTTTTTTTTAATTCTTTAGCATTGGCTACAGGAAACAAAAATGCTAAAGATTTACACAAAAACCCATAAACAATTCTAAAAGCACTAACTCTAATGCTGCGAGACCTATTGCATTTCCAATGCTTGTTTGGGACAGATGGCTCGGTAGTGCTGGTGATTCAGCAAGATCGGCGGGCCCAGGAGCTCTCGCCTCGTGCGTCCTCTTCAGCAGTTGGCCACACCCCCCACATTAATTTTATTGTTTGTGATTAGTGCAAGTGTCTAAAGCCTGAAAACCAACTCAGACCTACTGTATTGATTCAGAAAAGCTTCGCACCTGGAAACTATTATGTATACTTTAACTTATAAATATGTTCAAAATGCAGTTGTCAAAGCAATATAAATTGAATCATACTAATAAAGCCTAATAAGGATTACCATATTGCAAATTATCAGGTCGGTCACCAACCCCTAAACTGATGTCTACTGCAGTAATCTGTGAAAATCCACGTAACAAAATACCTGTCTTCAGTGTTTAGCATAGTGTAATAACAATACACCCGTAAAAGGCGATGGTCTATAACACGTGCTTTTCAAAATAAGTAAATAAGGTCTATTTGCTTTGTAATCTTTTATTATACACATATTGTAGGTTAGGAATGTAGCTAATATGGTTTTGCATAGGCTACCTGTAAATGTAGTGGTTTAAAAAAAAAATGGAATATTCAGCCAGATCAGTGGGCATTGAGCACTTAAATTGGGAACCAGACCCATTTGAATACAAGTTGAGTAAAGGCAGGAGTGTGATGATCATACTGTAGTTGTCTTGTCAGACACTGGTTGTGACTGCCACTCCACGTGCAACGTCATTGTCTGCACAGGAGAACTAGCCTAGAATTTATATGATGGGTTGTCATTCACCATGATGGGTCCTGGGTTCACATATTTGTTGATTGGAGCCGTAGTCCATGGGAAGAATATTGAAACAAAGTGTACTTGGTGGTTAACCTAAAGCAGGCATTCAAAAATGGAACCAGTAGTTATCGTTGTGAGTTTCTTGAACAGCCTTTTATTATAATGTGGGTGGGCATGTGAGACTGAGTCATCAGTAGCGTCGAAAAGCCAAGAAAATAATCCTAGTTCAGTCAGGTTTTAGAAAACGAACTATTCTGTTGATATAGTGTGAAGTAGCTTGATTTTAATATTTACAAAATAAATAACTAAACAAGGCTGAGAAGATATTTTAATTAACAAACCACCTAGACCACTCCAAATGGATCTTGCCAGTGGCCATTTGCTTCAGTGTCAAAAAAATTGGAAAACAAAACTGCACTTTAGACCGTTGAGGAGAACAGCTAACTATGTGTGTCTGAGTTCCAGTCGGATGTCTTTGTGCTGCTGCGTGTCATCCAAAGGCTGTACAATTTCTTGTGCGCCATTTTCAATTGAGTAAAAGGGTCTATCATGTTTTATAGTCACACCAAGTTGTGGTTTATTTATTTATTTTGAAAGTTTTATATAGCGCGAACAAGATCTTTGCAGATATCTGAGCGCTTTACAAAGCAGGGATACAAACAGGAGAGTGAATAACAGGCCATTAGGCAAAGCGTAGTTGTAGGTAATAAGTGGGGTGGGGTAGGTACATGAGGGAGCATAGTAAAACCGGTACATCAAAAATGATAATAGTACAAATAAGTGGGAGCATAGACAGTCAGGTAAGTCAATAATACAAGTAATACAAATAATCAAAGGGATCGAACAGATAATACAGATCGATGCAGAGTCTTTAAAAAATCCACAGTAATAGTTCAAGTATATTTAGCCATGAGGATAGCTTTTACTTCTTTCTTAAAAAGTGTAGTGGAGGAGATGAGCCTGGTTTCAGGAGGGAGTGAGTTCCAGATCCTGGGTGCCATTCCTGAGAAGGAGCGTTTATAAGTTTTTTCCTTCCGGAATCTTCGAGGTTTCAGCAGAAGATTGTTTGTGCCTCTAGTGTTTCTAGAGCCGCCAGAGATTGTCAGCTTCTGGGTGAGGTATCCGGGTGAGCTCAGGTGTATAGCCTCGTGTGTCATGCAGGCGATTTTCAGATGTATTCTGGATTCAAATGGCAGCCAGTTCAGGGATTTCAAGTCAGGGGAAATATGCGAGTGTTTTTTCGACCCAGTGATGAGTCGCTGCAGTGTTTAGAGAGGCTCTTAGGGGTGCAGTAGTAGTTAGGGAGAGACCTCAGAGGGCGATGCTGCCGTATTCTATTCGAGGGATGACTAGTGCTTGTACTGCATTTTGGAAGTCTTTGGCTGGGAGGAAGGGTTTAAGTTTCCTCAGGGTATTGATTTGGTAGTTCGCTCCCTTAGTTGCCTTGCTGATATGTTGCTGCATGTTGAGATTGGTGTCGAGTGTTATGCCTAAAGATTTTGCTGAGTCCACGATGGTGGGTTGGACATTGAGTGCAGTTAGGTGCTTAAGACAAATTTGAGTGGTAGAGATCTTCGCGGGAGGTGAGATCAAAAGGAACTCTGTTTTCAGAGCATTGAGTTTGAGATGATTATCGGCAAGCCAGGATTGGGTGCTTCTGATCGTTGAATTCAGGAGCAAAATGTCTTTGGGGGATTGTAATTTGAGATATATTTGGGTGTCATCGGCGTACATGTGAAAGTGTACATTGGATGCTTGTAGCAAGGTGGTGAGAGGTTCCATAACTAGGTTGAACAAAGTTGGGGATAGGGAGGATCCTTGGGGGACGCCTAACGATACAGGTATTGGTGAGGACATCAAGTTGTTGCTCTTGAATTTCTGCGACCTGTTGTGTAGAAAGGAAGTGAACCACTTGAGTACAGTCCCAGATAGACCCATTCTTGTGTTTGATAGTTCGAGTAAATTCTCATGTTTAACCGTGTCGCACACTTTGTGCGACACCGTTTGTGTGGGCATTCTTTGGTAGTACCCCCTACCCATAGAGGCTTGTATGCTGAGAAGGAGCAATACCAGTATGGGGCATTCATTATCTAATGATGGAATAAATAAAAAAAAATTCAGTGAGGTAAAAGCATCAAAAGGGCAACATGATACAGCTGTTCCAGTGGGTGTATGTTCAACCATGTGATGTACTCTGATTTATATGTTCTTGATGTTAAGGAGATGGTTGTGCCAGTTAGCGTGCCTATGTTCTGTATCCTGCCCTGTCTGTACTAGCAGTAGCTTGTCTCCTAATGAGATGCGGCAGGGCTATTTTGACTTGTTTTCTCTGTGCTTTGCTCGGTGCCTACCATGCTCGTCACCATAGGAAGTTAATTGTATAGGGCCAATGTGAGCTTCACCTGCATAATGCTTTAACTGTTTAAGTTCACAGACACATCCTGGTTATCCATGGCTGATTAAAAACTCCTCCCTATTGTTTGCCAGAGCAGTGTGTCCCAGTGCTTATTTTCATCTCCCCATAACTAAGTTCATGTGTGTTTTTTTTTAATAATTTTTTTGTAAATAATTTTTACCAAAACTATATATGCTTACAGCTTCTAGAGAGGGTTGGCACTGTCCATGTACTGGCATCCCTGAGTATTCGATGCTGGCATATCTGTCCCAATTTTACCATCTCACAAGGTATGGTGCCCTTAAACATTGGAACCAGGTGTTCCAGTGATAATTCACCACTCTTAAATGAAGCCTAGTAGCAATAGAGTCAAGTAGTTACCATTCTGGCGTCCTGGATTTTGCTTGAATGATGTTTGCTAAGGAAATCCCAAATTGTGATTGATCTGCATATTTTTATTCCTTTCAGTTGTGGAGTGCACAAGGTTTACTAAAGGACTGAAAGCTGTGTGTGGGGGGCGGGGTGGGGGGTGGCGACTAATGGCAATCTGTCTTTCTATTCATTTTCCGTATGAAATCCTGACTAACATTATTTGGGGCTCAGTTTTAGAAACTGAAATGGACTGCTTCATTGCCTTAGTAATTTTGTCCATGCCTTAGTTTTAGGTCGGTTTCATCTCTGCAACATCAGGCACCTTGGAGGTAAGGATGGCTGTGAGCACACAAATTAATGCACCACTGGTGAAGTTGAGGCACACATGCGTTAAACTAATCTACCCTATATATAACAGCACTCACACAGGCTCTCCTTGGGTTACTGCAGTGGGTACAAAAAGGTGGTAATGGTCAGGTTTTCTGTTTAAGAGCACCTTTTTTTTGTTTTTTACAATTAGTTGGTTTTGATTTATTTGAATAATTATTTGATATTTTTCCCTTCCACATGGCTGCTTGGTTTGAATTCAAGAAATCCTAATTTGCGCAAATTTAGCACAGTAAATTTGTCAAGTAAATAAATGTGTGAAGCTTCCATTTGTGTGGGGTGGGAGTTTTGCACTGATGTGAGATGTAAAAAAAACAAAAAATGGATGTGATTTGAGAAATTCCCCCTACTTTGCGTTATAGGAAGCTTGCACTGAGAATTGGGCACTGTTATGGCATGTAGGATGCTGGACTGTGTGACCATTAACTTTACGGGCAGTCTCTCACCCCATTATCCATGAATTTCAGGAGAAAGTTTGTTCCTCTTCCCAAGTGCAGTGCCTTCTGTCCTAAGATCTTAGTCTTCCCCAGCACATGCTTCTTTGCCCCAGACTTGAGTGTATGTGCTTCAACCAATCTGCATTTGTAAAGGGCAACTTTCACCCTTGGGGGCATCTGGGCACGGTCTCCGTCGAACAACCAGGTCTTGAGACTCTTTCTGAAGTCTGCCAGTGAGTGGGCCATATGGAGCTGGAGGTTGTTCCAGGTCTTGACTGCGATGTAGGAGGAGTGGCCGCCGGTGCGGCTGATGCGGGGGGGTGTGTGAGGGCGAGTGAAGAGGACCGTATGTATCTAGCGGGTTGGTGGAAGTTCAGTCAATGGTTGAGGTAGGCAGGTCCTAGGTCGTGGAGGGCTTTGTAGATGTGCGGGAGGATTGCTTGCTAGTATGTCTTGCCTTCATTCAGATGAATCTTGCCCCCATGCCTGTGGTTTCGTGCTGGTCATGCCCAGTCTTTTGCTCTACTCCAGACTCTTTGTTTTGTCCCCAGGTGTGTAATTTACCGCTCACCTCTTCCAGAGTTGATGTTTCACATTACTTATGTGAAGACCGCCATCCTCATTTTGTGTTGAGGCACAAACAAACACACAAAATATTCCTAAAAAGCATACATTAGTCCGTCTATACAGCAGACCAGACCGTGAATGAACAAGCTTATCTTCCCTATCTACAGACTTTAGCCCTGAAGACACTCCACAAGCAGGCAAGGGAGGACTTGGACATCCCAATATCAATCGAGGAAATGCAGTCCACATTACAGCAGCTCCCTGGAGCTAAGTTCCCGGGTGATGGCGGCTTTCCCACCAGAGTTTTATTGGGCCTTGCAGGAACGTTTTCTCAAGCCCTCCTGCAGGTGTATGAGGAGGCCTATCAGAATGGTATCCTCCTGAGACAGGGCGAAATATGCAAGATCCTGAAACCAGGAGGGGACAGTCGAGCACCTTCAGCATACCACCCAGTCACCAGACAAATCCGAACACCGAAATACTGTGTAAAATGTTAGCTTCCCACCTGGGTCCATAAATGCCGCACTTGGTTCATGAAGACTAATGCAGCTTTATACCGGGACGTAACCCAGCAATGTACCTACACCTGCTGAGCCACATTATGTATGAAACCAGAGACTGAGATGAAGAGTTGGCACTCATGTCTGTAGACCTGGCTAAAGCCTGTAACACGGTAGACTGGGGATACCTCTATATGCTGATGATGCACTTTTTTACTTGACGTTCCCCTGGGCAGCCATCCCCGAGCTGCTGCGACAATTGGACAGGTTTGGGAAGGTCTCCGGACTGAGGCTCAACCGTAACAATTCACTGCTTTTCACGTTGGCGGGCATGGCAGTAGTGCCTCTGGGGGACCTGCCAGACTCTGGGCTTAGATGGGAACGTGCAAGCTTTAGGTATCTGGGGGTCCAGATAGCGCTGATTGATGAGCAGGAACTTGCCCTGAACTTGGACAGGATACTCACGACGCTACAGAGTTCAGTGAAGTTTTGGACACCCTTCCCTTGTCCTTAATGGGCAGGCTAGCTATTTCAAAGGTGGTAATGACCCCCTAGATGTAACCACTGCAATGCCTACTGGCCCATATTCGCAGGCCGAAAAACCGGAAACTCCCCAATAAATTAATGCAATTGATGTTGATTTTGGCCAGGCGGAGGGTGGCCATAACTTGGATGGGCCAACGAGACCCAGAAGTAACGGTATGGCTCAGAGATGTCAGAGAGTGGGCGTTAGCTGAGGGAACTCACATGAAACTCTCACGTAAGGATGAAGACCTACAGGCAGACCTAACGGAAAGGAGAGAATTATGCAGTGCAGAGCTATCGGCAGGTGAGGCAGAGGCCGAGTAAAATACATCCAAGGGTGAGGGGAGGGACTCTGGCAGGGAGGATCACCAGGAGAGTGGGGGTCTGGGACACTAGCCTCTCCGGTACAAGCCCAAGACGAAATAACTTAAAATGTTGACCTACCCGACACTCTGTTGTAAATCGGCTCTTTTGTGTAACCCAAGAGACGCCGTGTGGCTTCAAACATTTGATCTCCATTGTGAGAAAGTGCCATCTTTCTTGTCTTGGTATGCCCCCACTTTTTTCTGAACTGCTGATGTGCTTTGACTGAGTGTGCCCTGGGTCCCTGTTAATCAGGTACCCAGGGCCTGTGTTCCTTCCCTAAAAAGAAAAGCTATGCTGAAACAAAATACCCAATTGGCATCTCTGGCCACCTGTCAGCCCCTAGTAAATGGTACCCAGGGCATGGTGACCAGAGAAGACCCCGGGGGGCTGCAGCACTTATTGTGCCACCCTCAGGGGCCCTGTACCCTGGCACCCACACACTGCCTTTGCAAGTACAGAACTAAAACGAGTCGGCATGGCACACATCCCTGTGTCAACATCATATATAGATGGGATGCACACCTTCTTTAAGCCAATATTCCTCATATCTTAAATGTCCAAATCCATTTTCTGCGTGCTTTAACACTGGTGAGGTGCCTAGCCCAAACGCACGTGTAAACTAAACATCATCAACATGGGGCTATCTTTTAACCCCAAAACCGGTGGCACAGCCAATGTTGCATTTGCAAATATTTTCAATTCTTCAACGTTTATACTTCTTTGAATTCCATCTTTCCTCTTCTTTTTCATTCTCACTGTAAACCTTTCAAATCCGCATGCAGGGAAATGCAATTTTCTGAGTTTCTCATGTTTAAGTGGGTCATCCGAACCTCTTCTCCAAAAACACGTACAAAGGCGAAATTCATCAAAAGCAGTTTATTAACACCAATGCATTTTGGGCCACTGGGGGCCCTTTGTCAGGGGGAACTGAAAGTGACAATAAAACGTACATTAAAAAAACCTCCAATATATGTACAATCAATCTCATGTCACTGTGCTTATGGTACATCCCTGTGTGCCATGCCCAGAGACCCCACTGCCCTGGCACACTTCAGTCACCCCTCTAGCTGGGTGCCCTATGCCAGAGGTGAGGGGACAGGTGCATGAGCCCTGTGCCCCTACAGTACCCAGGGCCATTCCTGGGCACTTTAAGTGCAGTGATGCCATTTAAGAGTATATGGTGTTGGGAGGTTGTCATTATGAACTCCACAGCACCATAATGGCTATACTGCAGACTGACCAGTTTGGTACCAAACTGCTCAGCACATTAAACCCGCACTGATGACAGTGTGGGATTTAATGTAAGATGCACGAGAGGGCATCTTAGAGATGCCCTCCAAAACCCGAATCTACAATCCAGGTCTGGGCTGAGTGGCTGCAGGGGCTGAGTGGCTGCAGAGGCTACCACACCGTAGACATGTTGCTGGACCCCTGGGTGGCGAGCCCCCCACTCTCCTAGGCCTTCAACAAAGCACATCCTGGGCGAGGTGCTATGTCTCCTCCCCCAGGATGGACAGGGGGAAGCTTCAAAGGCATACCGCCTCTGAG
Source organism: Lissotriton helveticus (assembly GCF_964261635.1). Taxonomy (NCBI): domain Eukaryota; kingdom Metazoa; phylum Chordata; class Amphibia; order Caudata; family Salamandridae; genus Lissotriton; species Lissotriton helveticus. The sequence goes on from NC_136072.1 coordinate 784,137,600, forward strand.
AGCTTCTCCAGACCATTTGCTGTACCCAGCAACTGGCCCCACCCGTTCTACCCCCACTCTGGCGGGAAAAACTACGTCAGGAAGGAGGGTATGCCAACCTTTGTCAACTCCACCCCTCAGGTGGAGGAGGCGAGGTGAAGCACGACCCCGGGCTCCGGCCATCTTGTAGATGGGGAGCCCTGCCCAATCCCAGCTAGGCTCCTGCTCCCCTCCCACAGGAGAGGAGCAGGCTAGGGGGTGTCCTCACCACAGGACAGGGACCCATTGGTCCCTGCCCTTGCCCTACCTGTAACGCCCCTAAATTTAGTATTTAGGGGCTCCCTGACCCTTCCTTCCTCTGATCCTGATATCAAAAGAAGAACGAAGATCAAGAAGAAGAACCGCCGCGCAGCTGCTAACAGGACAACCACAACTGACTTGGTCCCAGCCCTACCGGCCTGATGATCCTGGAACCTGCTCCTGCCTAATCCCGGCGACCCCCGCGGACAGCAACCTTGGGACACCCAGAGGACCTGCCTGCCTTGACCCTCTCGAAGATTGGGACTCCCATCAGCAGAGGCTCTGCTGCAACACCCCACCTAGTGCTCACCAGGAAGCTCCGGACCAGCCCACTCAGCACCAGCCGAGCCCGGGCCTGGCCAACCCGAACCAAGAGCACGAGGACGTCCCCCCGGCGACTGGGACCCGAAGTCCAGTGCCCAAAGACCCTCCTCGACGAACCATCCGACGCCTGCAGACTCAAAACCAGGGGCCACCCCGACCCGAAATCCAGTGCCCAAAGACCCTCCTCGACGAACCATCCGACGCCTGCAGACTCAAAACCAGGGGCCACCCCAACCGCGACTAGCCGAGGGTAAGCTTTTCCGACCCCCACAGACACCCCTGCACCCGGCGCTCCCCTGTGCCTCCCTTTGGGGCACCTACCTGTGCTCCATCATCCCAACTTACCTCTCGAAGTGCTGGAGAGTGAGTCACCGTCCCCGAGCCTGCAGCATTTGTTCCTCTTTCAAGATCCTCATTGGATAACATTGAGCGCCCGACGGCTCAAAAGCACCCTGCACCCAGCTGACCGAATGCCGCTGGCTGTGACTTCTTTGCCCTATCCTACTCCCCCCCCCCCCCCCCCCCGCCCCCCTCCCAGCCCAGAGCAAGTGACCAGGAGCCCAGCTCCCAGAGCTGCATGGCCTGATAGCCAGCATCCACCAACGGAAGGCCCTCTTTCCCTCATTGGATAGCATTGGGCCTACCTACCTCTGCACCCGGCCTGTGCCGCTAGGATTGAACTAACTGTACTCACCTGACCCTGGGGGACCCCTGAGTCTACGCCCAGAACCCTAACTTCACCAACCAAGTACTCACCTGGAAACCGGTAATTCACTTACCTGCCATTGGATAACATTTACCTATTTTGACTCGAAAATGTTCCAAGTGTGAAGTTTTGAAAACTGAAAATATTCCTATAAAATCAGCCAAAGTCCGAATTCGAAAATACTCACCTGTGATCAGGAGAGAAGCCAGTACTGTACCTTTCAGCCCAGTACTGAACCGCAAAAGTAATCCCTAGCGGGTTTACTAGTAACCTGTATTTTCTCTATAGGAACCCATTGTCTGCTTTTCTATGAAATTTCTTCTGTTTACTTTTGAAAACTTCAAATATTCTTTAGAAATCGTACGAAATACTGAAACGCAATTACCTACCTGTTTTGAGTTAAGCCCCCAGTGCTGGCCCTAGGAGACTAGTGCTGGGTTACAAAAGTAACGCAATCGTACTTTACCTGTAACCTGAATTTCCTCCCATTGGATAACATTGTCAGAATCACCTTGAAAAGTTTTTAAGTGTGAACTTTTAAAACCGCTTTATATTCAGGAAAATTCATCACAGTAACTAAAACGTTTTTGCTAATCTGGTTTCAGCTTAGACCCCAGGACTGAATCTAAGATCTAGTCCTGGAACTACCAAAGTAATCAACTGTACTTTCCTATGAAAAACCCATTGAGCTCAATGCTAGAGTGTGTTTCAGAACTGTATTGCTTATTAGCTATCCTTTAATTATTGTTTGCACAAACTTATTGCTCCTCTGCAAAGTATTTACATGAGAGTACTCGTACCTTGAAAAGTATATTTTTATAACTGTTGGTTCTAAAAATAAAACCACTATATCTGAGGATGTAACAACAATTGGCCTGGAGTTCAGTTCTTGAGTGTGTGAAATCTTTTGCTCACTGGGGGCCAGATGTAGGTAGCCAAATACCGGTCGGTAAAGGCCGATTTCGGCCGTTACCGACCGGTATTTGGCTTTTGACATGTAGGTGGGTCGGAATTTGCAGAATCAGTATATTTACCGAATCGGTATATTTACCACTACGGTATTTTTCCGAATCGGTAAATATACCGATTCTGTAAATCCATATGTAGGTGGCACAGTTTGCAGTGCCACAGGCCCTTAGGATTTCATATTTTACCACCCAATCCTATTGGGTGGTAAAATACCGAATTCCAGTGTACATGCACATCTGTGCATGTACACCTATGCCATGTGACACACCGACATGCCTTTAGGGCATGTATGTGTGCCACATGGCACACAAGCCTGCATTTGGGGTGGTACAGGGTGTCAAAGTGACACCCCGTTCCCCCTGCCAGGATTCGGTATTTACCGATTCTGTAAATACCGAATCGGTATTTCCCATTGATTCCTATGGGCTTCAAGGCCCATAGGAATCAATGGGAAATACCGATTCGGTATTTACAGAATCAGTAAATACCGACTCTTACAGATTCGGTAATTGTAAAATTAAAATGACCTAGATCTGCCTCCTTCCAATTTACCTACTCTTAAATACCGATTCGGTATTTAAGAATAGGTAAATCGGATTAACATACATCTGGCCCTGAGTGTGTACAACAAATGCTTAACACTGTCCTCTGGTACTGCCTTACTGCTCGACCAAGCTACCAATTTGGAGAGTAAGGTCAGTTCTGACTTTAACCTCTGTTATACCTTTGGGGTTTGTGGACTCTATACACACTGTACTGCCTTATTGTCCAGTATATATAGAGCCACTTTCTCTCATCCATTTTTATTGGGCCTACATTGTGCTGTATGCTGTGATGTTGATGTTTTAATGTCATGAAAAAAATGGTAAAGTAAAAAAATACATTGACCTTAATTTCAAGTAGAAATTAACAGAGAAAGATAAACATGTTTATATGGGTCTCATAGCTGTCCACCTTTGTGAACAGGGGTTTCAAAATGCTATATTTGCTGTAAAATAAAAAATGTTTCCTGCTGCTGTGACATTACAGCGACCAATGTGGAAGCTTGCTTCTGTCAGTCTGTTTATTTCTATGTGTAAAATACAGCACTTTGCACATTCTCCACTCCATAGTGGGCAGGTTAGGGGCCCATATTTAAGAAATAATTATACATGGTAATCGTGACTAAAGGGGATGTTTTTTACCTTATGGTTCTAACTTATGTTGCAGAGTCGAGCCTCACTCATGTTGTGTATTTCATGTAAATTTAGATTTCTGGTAAAAATCAGTCATTAGCTGGCCCTCCCCTTTAATTTTATTTTTATTTTTGGTGTGTGTATTTTGGTAGGGTTAAAAACAATAATTTGTCTCTAGTTTTCCTGGCAGGCATTGTAATCCCCAGATGTAGTACCACTATAAATGTGAAATGTTCAGGCTTCATTCCGTGTTGCTTATACCCTGATGTTCACAGCCATTCTCCAGCAAGCACTGCCCACAAGGTGGCAGCTCGCTGCTAGTAGTGAGCGCTAGCTTTACTACAAATGGTGCTTTCTACAATTAGAAGTTCTTTGCCCATTGAGGAATCTTGTTGTAGTCTCCTTCAGAATCCCTTCCTTTTCCACCTCCAAATGAACCTGCTTACGCCCACTGTGGCCCAGTTAAGCTGTGACTCGAAGGACTTTTGGGATGTCTCCTCTGTGGCTACAGGACTACTCTCTAATTGTGCTTCCCAGGGTGTCTCACTCGTTCACTAAATGAGATTCCAGGATTGCCATCACCAACCCAGACCCTGTGTACATTCTCCACAGAGCAAAGATATTTCAGACTGCCCGAATGCTCACCATTGCTTCCTCAGCCTGCGATCTGCTGTAGGAGCTTTGGGCCTCCACAAGTTACCTTGGTGAAAGAGGGAATGAAGACGTTTGGAGCAGGTCGGTTGAGATGCAGCCATCTTGGCCCCAGGCTGGCTGCTCCTGCCAAATATATTTTAATGTATACATCTGCCCTTTTTCTGAATCGATCCACTTATTAATTCCGACCTGCTGCAATCACATTGACAATGCCACGTCATTCTATTGCTTGACAAACTAACCTGTGCATGTACACCATTGGCAAATGCCACCAGTCAGCTGGCCACTGGATACTAGTGAATGACCTTAAGATAAACTCCTGTAAGACTGGATTTCTCACCTGTTGCCTTGGTCTGGTTATGACCACATATAAACTCAGGACCTTGGTTCAACACCAACCCTCTTGGCCGAAGTGAAAATTCCGGGAGTATGAAGGCTCAGATTAAATAAGTGATGAAAGGCAATGTCTCTTCTAAGAGCACATTATACAGCATCTGTCCTTTCCTGAAATTATTTTGAGGTACAGGCTACAATTTCCCTAGTGTTGTCAACCCTAGCCTATACCAGTGGCCTTTACTTTGGGCTCCTTGTCACCTACTTCAGACTACAGTTAGCCCAAAACGCTGTGGTATGACAACTTCTACACTTGCTTGCCCATCACCTCTACCTACAAATTCTTCTTTGACCCGCAGTTGCAAGATATGTTTCACTGCTCTTTATTGAACTCCATGAACTTTCTTGAGCTAAAGATCTGCCAACAGAGAACGAACATCTGATCAGCATTTGCCCCTCTCTTGGTTATTCATTCGTTATGCAAATCTTGCATTGACGGGAGATTTTTTTCCATACAGAAATCTCAGCATGGGAACTCTCAAGCTATTTACAGTTCTCTAGAAATTTTGGAAAGCGATCAAAAAGTGGCTGTTTCCCACCATATAATCCTTAAGACTGGTGCAAGATGGAATAGTACATAATAATCTACTACCATATATTACACTCTTATTACTCATCACTTCAGGCATATTTATGATGCAACCCAACTGTGAAACATTTTGAACGCATCGCAAACCTCCTGTGAGACTACACCTGGACTGCACTGTAAACACATGCTTGTTCCACCATGCACACCAAATGCAGTAGCTACTTGCTTGACCATCTAGAAAGCCCTCTGGGTGTCTCTTCTGGTATGAACGGCCATACGAATGTTTACAGTATGCGGTTTAGTGGCCACCTTTCATCTCGAGTGAACACACGCACTCTCTCCTTATTTTGCTTTTTTTAGGTAGAGAAAGACCAGTGCCTTCTTGAGCTTGTTTGCTTTTCCCTTTGCCAGGCAGCAATTTCGCCTTCATGTAGGTGAAAGAACGGGACCAGTACGAGCTTCATATGCATACTGCTTTGCCACATGGTGTTGTGTTACAGACAAAAGATTAATTATTCATGTACATCTGTGGGGAACTCTATCACAGTTCACCTTCTCATGTTCTGTTGGATAATAAGATCTTGCCAATGCAGACTTTCTCATTTGTTCTGCCTTCTTGAGATTGCTGGAGCTGCTACTGGCAAAGTGTTTACCACCACACATCCAGCCTGTAGCTCTCTGCCTAATCACCATGTGCTTTTCAAGTGTTTAACTCTAGATACTACAGCCTTGTTCAGAAGCATCTCAATTGTAGAGAGAAGTATTGTTAAATATTAATCAATCGCAACAATACACTTTGCAAAATTAATAACCTTTCCAGTGATCCATTTGAGAAAGTGACTAGACCTGCAATGCAGAGGGGCCAAGAGTGCACTACAAATGGCAATCGTTTCAACAGAACCGGCCATGGCCAATATCGCCACTTTCCGGCACCATGGTACGGTTTATTGGGATTACCTGCCCCTACATTCATCCGCACTATTTCAGCCCACCCTCCAGTGGGAAAAGTTTATGGGGAAAGGAGATTCAGTTGAGATATATGAACCTTTCGGGTGCAGTTTTTATACAGCAGATATATATAGGCTTGCAGAATGCTCTCAGGCAAGAGCTATATAGTTATTTTATTTGTAGCAGAGATTACACCATGATGACTGAATAAGGCACTGACCATGTTTGAGGGATGTCATGGTAGAGGTCTTTCACATTTCTTTACCTGTAACAAACCTCATTGGGGGCTCCGTATGATCTGAAATCTTCAATACCATTTCCCCCTGCCTCTGATATAGGTCTGCACCTGTTTTGCAACCTCAGGCTTCCCAAAGGTATGGGGGGGGAAGGGGCGAATAACTAATTAAATCACTGCTTAGGTCCGTGCCAGCCCTGCCATTGAAACCATTTTTTACAGCTACTTCTGTCTCTTGCCTAAACTGGGGTATTTCTGTCACGATTCGCTCCCTGTGTTCTCATGTCCACCACCAGGGGGCTGAACTGTGGGACTCTCCAGTGTTCTAATATGCTTCCTGACACTCCCCTGCATGCATATCTTGACTTCCAGCCATTTGGACACTATTTGGGAATTGACATCCATTCCCAATCCATGCCGGGTTTTGTGAAAGCCAGCCTACTCATGCCTGAAACTCCATTACCCAGAATTCCCTGCTCACTGCTTTGTCTCCACCCCTGCAAGCCAAGGATGGGTGGAGGAATTCAGCTCACCTGTGGCTGGCTGCTGCTAGCCTGCTCACACCAGCTGCATGTGATTACTGTGAGCTCTTTTAAGCCCCAGCTCCCTTCAGGCAAAGGTTGGTCATTGTAGCTGTTTACCGGTGAGACCAATCCTTGTTTCCAGAGTTCCCTGAGCTTTTGCTCTTCTTGTATCCAGTGTTTCCTGAGCTTTAATTATGCCTTGTTCCTGACCTGCTGCTGTTTTCCCTGTTCCCGAATTAGCACTGCCTGCAGTGCTACCCTGGCCCCATAGCCTTAGTATTCCTTGTTCCTGAACTGCAGCAGTTTCCCTTCTCCTGAATTAGCACTGCTTGCAGTGACACCTTGTTTCCTGAGTTCCTGAGCTATAGCTATTCCTTGTATCTGAATTAGCACTGCCTGCAGTGCTACCGTGTTTCCTGAGTTCCAGAGCTATAGTTATTCTTTGTTCTTGTTCTTGGGCTTAGCTATTTCTTGTTCCTGATTTGCACTGCTTGCAGTGCTCTCTTGACTCCTTGTTTCCTGAGCTGTAGCTATGTCCTGTTTCCTTGAACCAGTACTGCCTGCAGTGCTACCTTGACTCCTGAGCTCTAGTAATTTCCCTGTTCCTGAACTAGCACTGCCTGCAGTGCTACCTTGACTCCTTGAAGCTTTAGTAATTCCCTGTTCCTGAACCAGCACTGCTTGTAGTGCTGCCTTGACTCCTTGAAGCTTTGGTAGTTCCCTGTTCCTGAACCATCACTGTCTGCAGTGCTGCCTTGACTCCTGAGCCTTACCTCACTTCTTGTTCCTGCCCCAATACTGCCTTCTATGCTTCTTTGTATTCTTCATTCCTTAACCTGCACTATTCTAGTATACCCTTGTAGCCTCCCCTTCTGTATATCTGTTTCCAGTCCCTGCCTTACTTCCCATTTCCTTGGTTCCAGTTCTAGTTTGCTGTCTTTCTATTCTTCTGTCTTACTTCTGTTACCTTGCATGTTTGTTACCTGCTTTCTGCCAAGTGTGCCCGGTCATTTCCTTCCTTTCCTGTTAAGCACTCCTCCTTGCTAGCTCCTTGTCTATTGTGTTTGTGTTTAGTTCTACCCCTTTGCTGTTACTGCCTTGCGCGTTCCTGTTTGATCGCCAGGATCCGTGGGCACAGCTGACTACCTAGGTGGTGTTTCTTGTTCACTGTATTGTCTTTGAGTTACATGTATAACATCACCATAGGTATAAGCTCCACTGACCCCGCCTTTGTATCCATATCCTACATGTGGGTATTTGCAGTCAGTATCTGTAACAGCAACTGTGGGTAAGAAACTTACTGAGCTTCAGTCTTCCTGTGTGGAGCTCCTGAGTGCTTCACCCCACCCCCCCTTTATTGTTAATGTTGTTTCATATATGTCTTGCTCATTCATCCTGGGTGTAGTTATTCCGAATGCTAAATTGCTTTGTGAGTGCCCTTCCTTTCTAAGTCTTACCCATCTTGTTCACTTGTACAGGCTTCCCCTTTGGATCCCTTTTTCTCCTCTGACTCCTGTATGATCCTGGGCAGCGCTGTACTCTTCTTCCTGTGTACGTCTTCTACCCAGTTCCCAGTCCTTGTCCAAGTCCCTGACTGTGTTCCCCACATAGTCCCGGACAGTCCCTCACCATTTCAGTAGGTATAAAGATGTGAAGGCAATGTCTCACCCGCCGTACTCCATAACTGGGTTCACCTCCTGCAAGTACCATTTCATTAGGTAATGATGTATGCCAGTTGGGTGCCACGAGACAGTTCTGTTACTAGGCTGTATCTTTTAAACAGGTAATCGATTTGCTCCTTACTGTGCTGTCTGCGAGATGGTCTTTCTTTCAAATGCTGTGAATGTCCTCTAATGTATTTCTTACCAGAAGACCATCATAATTTCCACAAAATTGACCCAAAGGTCAGAGTTCAATGGGTATGGACTTGGCACTGACATGAGGTATGACAACTTGGCACAGGTGAGATTTTTGGATGAGGTATTCCTGTAGGATTTGGTATGCAGGCACTGGGTTTAGATGTGACACAATGAAACTGGTATACGATTTGAAATGGTTGCACTTTTTTGGGTGTGAATACTTTGTATTGTAGTGTAAGAAGTTGGATTGTGTGGACACTTTGAATCAGTAAATGTTTAGCTGTTCATCTTGGCCCCAGATCCAATGTCATGTCACTACCAAAGCATGTGCCTCTCAAATCAAACCAGAGTATCTGCCTGATCCCATGTTTTCTCACCTTTGCATAAATATGTGGTGCCCATGCACATAGGTCTCTAGCCAAAGATGGGGGCCTCTTGGTCAAGTATCAAAGCTTCTTTCACAGGTCAATATCACTATTCACCCAGACCTGCAGCACCTCCTCCTCTGAGTGGTTGACATTAGTAGGATTCCTTAAAAATCCTTAATTCACGGGCCATGCTTTGATTTGGGGGGGATATTAATTTTTCCGGGTGTGGCCCTTTCGATCTCCTTGAACCTGAAGGTTTCGTAAGATTGACAAACTCTGTAAAACCAAGCTCTGCTCTGGACCCAGCTCCTCCCCATATAATCACCAGGAGGCATCAGCGATTCACCCTATTTGCATAGAGAATTTTAATGTCTGTTTCATTGGCACAGGTGACACGTGCATAGAAGCATAGTGTAGTGGGCTCTCTGTTGGAAAAAGCCTGCCATAGACCTCACCAAACTAGAATACTACTGCCCAGTATCGCTGCTGCCCTGTCCAGGCAAAATACTAGAATAACATAATCGCCAATGTCCCTTAAGCTTATTCATCCATTAAATCCGGCTTCTTCCTCCACAAAGCAGGAGCAGCACTATTAGACTTTTTGGTTTCCGAGGATCTTAAGTGGTCTCGCAACGAAGGGGGTACGGCTGCTGTAGTTTTACTCTACCTCAGCGCAGCTTTTGATACAGTGTTTCGCAATTTCCTTCTCCACTGTCTACTGGGCTCTGGGGTCTATAACTCAAGTCTTAAAGTGTCTGGACTCTTTTCTGATAAAGAGTTTTCATATGTTAGCAAAATCCTTTCTTTCATCTGCCCTGCCAAATTTGTGTTGAGTCCCACATGGGTCTTCTCTCAGCCTGTTACTTTCAACATGCGCCCCCTTGCAGACATTGTTCTCTCCTATGGTCTATCCCTGGTAATGTTTGTGGACGACAATCATCTTTTCATCTTGCTGTACCTCGACGAGGGCAAGGGTGTGGGTAAATTGAAAAGCTGCCTATCCACAGTAGCTAATTGGGTGAGCCTTAACTGCCTAAAATTGAATGTCACTAATATTGAGATGATTGTGGGGAAGCAAGCCCTGTCTCAAGTCTCCGGTTTTGTGGCTACCACGTTAGGCACACTCCCCATCCCTTAACCTATATTCAGAAACCATGGGGTCTGGCCAGATGAAAGACTGACAGTGGAACACCAAGTTAGTACATTGTCAGCCTGTTTCAGCTTTTTTAGAAACCTAAAATAAAACTGTGATCCAGGCTATTATCTTCTCCCACTAGCCAAAATATGTACCTGTTCCAGACTTTAATCCACTGTTGAAGGGGATCATTGGAAGGAGACCCCAGGCCTTGGAGGTATCGTTTATAGGATTATGGAGCCCTCACACACTGAAGTGTCAGGATTTATCATCAGGCTTGCTCCTCATCGGGCAGGTGATGTTATGCCCAACAGGCATCCACAAGGGGGGGCGTTTTAACCGATATCTTTATCCTATGAGAGGCTGCTGAGGTGTCTAATCCTATAGTGAAAGGTAGTGGTGGGTGATGTGGGGCAGGGTGTGGTGAAACAATATGAATTGCAATGGGCTCTAATTCCCTGGACACCTTTAATCTGATTAAAAAACAAAGTGCAAACTAAGACCTAATATGTCAGTAGTGTGTTATACCAAGGGAAGGTCGACATGTATCATGCTGATACCAAAAGGATTACCAGCCTCTTGGTGACTTTGGAGGTAGAGGTACTGTATTCATGCATTCCCCAGGTGGCTACCCTTGATGCTGTCGAACGCCAATTAAGACTCTCGGACTGGGATAGTATTACTACTATAATCTTCAGTATGGACTCTGCAACCTTGGGCATGAGAAGAAACTATTTCAAGTTAGAGGATACCATCTATGAGCAGATCCAGGGTACCTCTGAGTAGTACTTCTGCTCCTAGTCTAGCTTTCATATCTGTGCATGACATCAAAACCAAATCTATTCTAACAGACAGCAATCTCTACTCCAATTTCCTGTTGGTTTGTAAAGGATACATAGATGACCTTCTCATTCTGTCGGAGGGGGGCTATTCTCAGTGTGAGATTTTAGTCGCATGCCGACCTTCCCTTGATATAGCACACATTATGTCTTATTTAGTGAGAAATACGGATCAAATTTTCTGCCACGCTGGCTATGCTCATGTCCATAGGAGTCGGCCTTCAAGAAACATCTTAAAATCTGGCTTTTTTTAAACTCCATCTTGGTACAACTATGAAATTCAGGATGTTCATTTAGCGCTGTGATGCTCAAGTTGGGAAGCCTTGTGCTTCGTCAAATCAAAGCTGGTCTTGAAAGTCAGTGTTAAAACAGAGGATGACTGGTGGTGTGACTTGAATTAATGGATACCAAATTATAAGGCCCCCTCTTCTTGCAAACTGCAGACCATTGTCACTTTTTTTTTTAAAAAAGATTCGCGGGCAGCCCACGAGACTACTGGGAACCATTGCATACTCAAGCATATACATTGCTCTCCCCAACATACATGCCACTCCTACTAGGAACACTGCTTTCTAGAGTTGGGTTTCTACAATACCGTTAAACCAAAATGTCTGCAATTTTATGTTCTAAACTATTGGTTAAAAATGTTTGGGAATCAGAACGACCAGCATCAGCCAATAATTATGCCCAAGGGTTCTTAGATGAAAGTGTAAAATGATTGTGTCCATTTACAACTGTAAAGGAAAATGCAAGCTTTCTTTAAGTCAAGTAATTGAGCAGAAGTGCTGGCACACCTAGGTGCAGTTCTACAGTGGTTTCAAGCACATCCAAGTAAAGCAAATATCTTCGGGTTCAGTCATTGCTAAGGTGGCTTCATACTCTGACTCAGTACATGCCTTCTACATGTGATCATGGTCCGTGGATGCAGACAGCTTGACTTGTTCTTGCTATTGGCATCAGTCAGCTCCTCTCCAGGGTAATGCAACTTTAATCCTTGTTTTCAAGCGTGAGGAGGTTGCTGGTGCAGTAACAGATGGTTGTGCTCAGGTCACATATCTGTCTCTGGAGACCTTTTCCTGAAGTCCTCTTGAAGGAGAGCTAGTTCCTATTCATGGGTGAGGAGGGAAACTGGTGAGAAGCTAAAGTTGCTCAAATAGTGTGGTCTCTTCAAAATCCCCAACTGTCCAGCCCAAAGCAGGGCACTCCATTTTGTCACGGGTGGAGTGGAAGCAGGCACCAAACGGAAGGGTGGATTTACAGCAGCGACCCTACACTTTTCAAAATTTATTTTTTAGGAAAGCTAGAATCGATATGTGTGAATTCCCCATTTGTAAAGGTTATGCATCTTTTGCATTATGGAATCATCGAAAGTGATGAACATTAGAATCATTCCAGACTGCATGTTTGTTCACTGTAATACTTTGTAGGAAGGTAGGATCCTTCTGCATGGTTCCCTCCACTTTTTGCCTGCTGCTAAGCTGTTTTTGGACTAGTCTGACTGGCGTCCTGCTAATCATGACCTTAGTCTCTCTGCTCTCTCCCTTAAATTGTTGTGAGAAGTACTTGGTTACATCCAAGATTGGATACTGGGGCACCCTTATAAATACCAAGTATATGGTACTAAGGTACCCAGGGCCTAGATGCCCCTGAGGTCCTCCATGGGCCGAAGCATGCATTATGCCACCCATGAGAGACCATTCAAAATGAAACTACAGGCCTGCCATTGCAGTTAAAATTTGGGTCACTGCGCTTAAAACCTATGTCACCCCTATACCATATAGAGGGGGACTGCGTAATTAAGCGATGACCATCTCGAAACCGGCTGCAAATAATCCCATCATGTTTGGTATCCAACATGTTGGAATCATACCTCCACACCGTTTACGGTGTGGGAGGTATAATTCCAAGCACTGGAAGAGCCCTCCATTAGGCAATCCATATCCCCAGTCTTCCAGACAAAATGATTGCTGCTGACCAGAGAGACTATTCTGCCTCCTGCTGCTGAGCCAAGCTGGAGCAGGGGAAGGCAGAACAATGGCCATGTTGTCACAGGGAGGTGTGACAACCTCCCAGTCAGGATTTGGTGTATTGGGGGCAGGGTGGGTGCGCTTGCCTGCGCCACTCAGTCTGCATCTGGGTCACATTTGGTGTCCCCATACATAGTACAGTTCAACCCAGTCCTGGGAGCCGTTGGCTCCCGCTCTGGCGCAAAACTGGACAACGAACATGGGAGGAAACTCTCCTCTGTCCAGACCCTCCCCTGGGAGGATCCCCTGAAGCATCCCAACCCTTTCCCTAGGGCACTTAAGGGCTTACCTGGGTGTAGGTCCCTAGATTCGTCATGGGATAAGATTCAGATCAGACACCACTTCTACTGTCTGGGCAATTTGGACTTCGCTGGACTTTGTTTGGGCTCGACTTCGTCTCCCTTCCAGTCTGCTGCATCGTCTGTGCCTGTGCACCATACAGGAACCTTCCAAGGCCTGTGGGCATCAAAGAGACCTGAAGGAGTCACTCACCTGCATTCACAGGCACCGCAACTAAGTCGACCGGTCTGCTGATCCTGAGCTCCTCCAGACCCTGAACAGCTCTGCAACACCGTACCCGAGGCCTGCCCTGCCCTCTCACCAAGTTTAAGGCCAGTATCCCTCGTGGGGGTTGCAATAACCGGTCCCATGTGCACAGTGTCAACTTGCAGTTACAAAGGCTTCTTGACTTCTCTCCAAGAAGATCTTTGGGCTCCTAGTAGCCCCAACCTCGAGCATCTTCTGTGACCAGAATCCTGAGCCACACCACATCGTATGCATTGTGGCCTGCATCTTTTGGTGAGCTGCTTGAGGTCCTCTCTCCGGCCTGTGGGTCCATTTGAGGGTCACCTTTGTTTCTCTTGGGCTCCCCCTATTGCTTGGGGCCTGCCGTGACTTCCCTGCTTTGGTGAGTCACCGATGTTGCTGCTCCTTCAGCTCCTGCTTTGGTTGCATTAGCCAAGGCTTGTTGGTGCTTCTGCCGTACACTGACCTCCTTAGCACTCTACATCCTTCGCAGGACAGCTCGTACACGACTCCTGGTCTTCCTCATTATCGCCTTGTCCTCACAGCTACAGAGTCAAGGTCTTTGTCAACTCTCCTGCAACACCCGGTATCGGAGGGCATTTGTCTTTCAAGTCTCCTGGTCACTCCTAAGTGACATAGACTCTGTCTCCTCTGCTTGCAAGTACTTCTCGTCTAGAATCCACCTTCGGATTCCACTGGACACTTTCTCCTCTTCCAGCAGTGGCACTTTCCTGAAGTCCTCCATTGGAAATGATGGCGGTTCCCGACACCACTTCACATGTATTCACTGCGCTTCCCTGGTGTAGGTAACGTGGGTACTAAGGTATCCTCGGGTGGGGTGACTCTCCAACATTGTGTCTTACACAGGATTTCTTCAGGGTACACTGGGAAGGCTCCTTTTAAAAAAATCCAACCTCGACTTGCACGTTGACTTGTACAGAGCACACAGTTGTGTACTCACACTGCACACGCTCTCCGTGGGGTTCCTAGTCACTCACGTTTGGTGGTTCCTTGGATCCCCAGCACTTCTCCATCCTCTCTAAATTGTCTTGACTCCAGTCGTGGTTCTTATACCACTTTTTTAACATAGGGTTTGGTCTCCCCTGGGGCTCTCTGTGTATTTTGTGCCATTTACTGTGATTTGTTTGCAAATTATGGTGTGCATTGTGCACATCCCCGGGTAGGAGATAATGGTATGTGTTGGAGAGTATTATATAATACATATTTTTATAAAATACCTTTTGTGGTTATTTTTCACTTAATCTATTCTATAAGATTGTAGATAAACCTCCCATGCATGAGCTGTAAGGGAGAGATATTTCGTACACCAAGTACCATTTTAATGGACCTTGACACAATCCATATTGTTTCCTGACTGGAACAACATATGCCGCTGCTACACAAAAAACACAGCCTCACCTTTGAAGAGGCCATCTGAAGAAATGTAGGTTTTCCAGTCCCTAAAAGAAAGAAGGAAACCACCATTGACATGCCACCACCAGCTCATTATTTACATTCCGATTCTGATGCAGATATTTCTGTGGGACCCATGCTCCTATTCCAAGTGCCAGGGATGGACAGGAAATCAAGAACAGTACAGGTGTCATGATTATAGAATAGTGGTAGAGGATGCCGAATTACTAGAACAAGCTTGAAAGAAGTATAGGAGAAGGAGCTGGCCTAGTTGTAGGTCTTTTTGCATTACCGGAAATAGTATATGGTTATTTGCCTGGTTAAAGGTAGTTCAATGTGGAAGTGATGTATATTCCTCCGTATTTTAGTTTTATCGTTTGCCTACCCAAAGCTTTATTCTATTTGCTGCCTTGTCTCGTGAACCGACCCACCCCATACATTTGGATTTATGTATATTGACCATGATTTCTGAAACTTGCCTATATTGCTTGAAAAAAAAAAGTCAATATTTTGGGTGCGGCCAATTCCAATCTTCAGATGGTCACCAAAATATTGTGGATGGAAAGGTGAAATTTAAATAATAGTCAACAAATGTCATTCCGCCCCCCTCCCCCCTTCATTAATCTTTGCTATTATAGGTTGTAACATGAGAGCAAATAATACCCTGGACAATGGGTATCCTTGTCTGTTTCCTCTACTCGAAACCTTCCATATAGATTTCATCCTTTGCACTTGTGATGATATAATTGTCTTCTTTAAAGTGCTTTGTCTTTGACACAGACTGATATTGTTTATGATTTTACCAAGGAAATCCCAGTGTACTCTGTCACATGCATTTTGAACATGTATAGACAGTGTGGGCATTGGTACTGCTCTTTGTTTACTTTTCTAAACAGGCGAAACACTCTTCTTATGTTATTAGAGGTATAAATCCTAGTTGGTCAGGGTGGATAAGCATTTGCCTGTGTTGCATCAATTTTTTGGCATCAGGCTACTGGCTAAAATTTTCATGAATATCTTGTCTGTTTACTACTGTAATTGCCCTACAGTAGGTACAGTTTTCTGCTGGACACCCGGACCTATGGATTCATGAAATCGTGATCTCTGCCATTAAAGGGGTGACTGTTATTAGTTTAATTTAAATTACTTTAATAATCTTTAGATTTATTTTGAAATATTTATAGAAAGTATCTGTCAAGCCATTAGAGCCTGAATCTTTATTAGGTTCTTGCTATGCTATACCCTTAGTCAGTTCCTGTGTAGCAATGGGGAATAACTATCTAATCCCCCTTAT
Organism: Lissotriton helveticus; assembly: GCF_964261635.1. NCBI lineage: Eukaryota > Metazoa > Chordata > Amphibia > Caudata > Salamandridae > Lissotriton > Lissotriton helveticus. The sequence continues at coordinate 784,153,796 of NC_136072.1, forward strand.
AAAGTATTTGATGATCCATTTTTTTCCCCCCTTCAAACTTATCCATGTAGGATGTATGACGGAACCATGCATTCTGTTGTAATGCAGGTCATTACAACGCGGCCATTACAACTCAAATGCCATTACTATGCATTATCTTTACCGTGCATATTTTTTTTACATCGCATATGACTTTACAGCTTTTTACAACTTTTTTTGTATAATCCTGAATAGTATAGGCAAATGTGTGGTAAAGGTTTCACTGGTGAATATAGGTAGTTTATTGGTAAGTTAAACCATATATTTACGCAATGCGATCACGGTCGTGACGTAGGTGTTCAGACACCGAAACGCGTTGATGTGTCTTCTGCATTTGAGTTAATAAACAAAGAGGATTTATATTCAGAATTGGAGTGTTGTGGTTTCCTTTAAGTGAGTAAACCTGAAAAAGTGATTGAAACTGCAGCGCGTGGCGAAGCGCTGCCAACTAGCACAATCAGTGATTTGGCAGCCCAGAGGAAACACGCCAAATTTTGTGTGTGTGTGTGTGTGTGTGTCTTTCCACCCCCAAACCCATCCCAAACCTTAAAATTACCCTTGCCACCCCAAAACTCATACCAACCCTAAACCACACCCTCATCCCAACCCTACCCATCAATTTCATTTTTATGTGGCTGGGGTGCCCAAAGACCAAGGCCACACTGCAGCACTGATGCTTCCCGACCTGTCAACAGCTTTCGACAGTCTCCCACCGCACACTCGCCTCCAGACTACACAACGCTGGCATACAAGGAACCGCTCTCAACTGGATCCGCTCGTTCCTCACCGGCAGAAGGCAAAGAATCCGGCTGCCACCCTTATTCTCCGAACCCACGGAAATCAACTGCGGAGTACCCCAGGGATCATCACTGAGCCCAACCCTTTTCAACATCTACATGGCCCCCTCGCTGCCATCGTCCGCATAGGCTCGGTATAGTATCCTACTCTGACACCCAGCTCATCCTCTCCCTCACCAAAGACCCCACCACCACCACCACCAGACTCCGCTTCCAGGAAGGAATGCAGAACGTCGCATTCTGGCTGACCAGCAGCTGCCTGAAGCTCAACTCTGAGTTGACTGAAGTCCTCATACTCTGAACCACCCAGTCCGCATGGAACAACACCGGGTGACCCACCACACTCTGCAGCCCTCTGACCACCACGGACCATGGCAGAATCCTCCGCATTGTACTCTATGCCTCCCTCTGCATGAACAAGCAGGTAAACGCCGTCGCATGCAGCTACTTCAACACCCTCTGCATTCTCAGAAAGACTTTCAAATGGATTCCCCCCCCCCCAGAGCCTTGCGACCCTCACAGGTGAGTAGTGCTCTTTAAACTCCGATTGATTGAATGAAAGCGTGATTAATGCCTGTGAGCCCATCCCATGTTCTACAATCCGTGGATGTGAGAAAGTGTGTCCTCCCTATTTTGTGGACATAACGCTCTTAGTCATTTCCTTTTCTAATTCAAAATGTGTTTGAGTAAGATCTATACTGTTTTATCTGGATTCAGTTTAAGAAGACTTACTGTCCAGCTCTGGAGCATTTGTTAACCAGTTTTTCAGTGAGGTAATATTTTGGGCGGGTGAGATCTTCAAATAAATTTGTGTTACCTGCATACTGGTGGATGACCACACCAGAGCCTTTTAAATTGAAACGGATATTGCTTGAACTAGATGGGAGCCAATATTGAACCTTGACGTACATCACAGGCTACTTTGACGTCAAACTACAGTAATACCAGATGTTTGCGGTTTGGTAAAGGAACAATGAAAACCAACTCAACACTTCACATCGTTAATCATGCGTGACTCCAGAACCTGAATTAGCCCATCATAGTCGAGTGTCAGAGGCTGCAGACAAGTTTCTGCAGCTTATATTGAGCATTTGGAGGAGACTGTCTGTTTAAATATGTACACCTCCAAACTCCCAATTCATGGAGGAGTTCCTCCTCGAGCGGTCCCGGTATCTTTTCCCCGGAAGGTGTCGCCCCCACGACCTGAGGCACGCCAATCGCCAACGTGTTTCGTCCTCATTCGGACTTCTTCAGGGCTTCGATATATTTTAAGATCTTTATTTGGTTTAAAGGATTCTTATATGCAATCCATTTGAGTTTTAAAACAAGACAATATGCTATGAAAACACAAATACGTGATTTCGTGTTGTTCCTCTGGATACTAGCCCAGCCCCCTATTGTAAATAGATTTCTAAAGGGCATTACTCATCTCTTTCATCCTCCTTTATTCATAATGCTTAAGTGGGACTTGAATCTTGTTTTTACGAATCTCATGTGTGCTCCCTTCGAGCCTCTTCATAACTGCCCTATCAGACTCCTTACTCTGAAGACTGCCTTTCTTGTCACCATCGCCTCTGCTCGCAGAGTGAATGAGCTTCAATCACTATCCCCCAAATTTCCTTTTCTAGCTGTTTATCTAGACAAAGTGGTCCTCGCACAAGGCTTTCTTTTCTTCCCAAAGTGGTTACCTCTTTCCATATAGGACAGACCATCACTTTGCCCCCTTTCTTCCCACCTCTGCACCCTTTCAAGGAGGAGTAAAGACTCCACTGGCTGGTCCAAAAACGTGTGCTGTCTTTCTATCTCGACCGCACAAAGGATTTCCTGGGTGGACGATCAACTCTTTGTTGGCTATGTGTGCACCAGGAAAGGTCGGGCTGTGCAAAAACGTACCATCTCTCAGCAGGTTGTTCTATGTATTAAAATCTGCTATTCCCTAGCTAAAAGGGAAGCTTCAGTGGGACTGCGTGCCCACTCCACCAGGGCTACGGCAGCGAATACTGCCTTGGGGCTTGGAGTTCCCCTCATTGACATCTGTCAGGTGGCCACTTGGTCATCACTGCACATGTTTACTAAACATTATTGCCTGACAGCCAAGTCCGGAGATATAGCTATTTTGGACGTTCTGCTCACCAGGATTTTCTGGTGTGAACTTAGTTTGCATACCCACCTCCGTGGTTGGCATTGCTGGGTATCTTTCTAAGGTAAATAATCTATAACTAACAGTGTCTTTCAAATGAACAAGTTACTTACCTCAGGTAACAATTTATCTGTAAGAGACAGGTTAGTTATAGATTCCTTACCGCCCCACCCATTCTCCCTGTTCTGCGGACTGACTTCTAGGGATAGGGACTCCCTTCCAGGGCCCTAGTTATGTGCACCAGTGGTCAGTGTCTTGCATGGCTCTGTGCTTCTAACGTGGAACGTAGTGTCAGAACTGACACCCGCCTGCAGGGGCGGCGTCTAAATAGACATTGCAACATCATCCTGGCGCCCACAACACCGATAACGGATGCAGGGTTGCTGCTAAGAGAAAAATTCTCTGGATCCAGTCTGCCGCTTAGGGGTAATTCTAAGGTAAGGAATCTATAACTAACATATATCTCTTACAGGTACCTCGTTACCGAAGGTAAGTAACTGGTTCTTTTGTCTTGGTGTCCGTTAATAAACAAACAAGTAATGCAGTAGGGTTGGCATTACTGAAAGTTTCAGCTATTGGCGTTGCAAATAATAATGCTTGTTAGATTGATCTTCTCTTTTTTTTTTAAGTGTGTGTGTGTGGTGTGTGTCTATATATATATATATATATATATATATATATATATATATATATATATATATATATATATATATATATCCCAGCAGTAACATAAGGGTGCAGTACCTTATGTGGCTAATAGCGGTCCCTTTTCAACTCCACAGGGACACCTAGTAACAGCCTGTGGTACAGCACCCTTCTCTTGCTTAGTGGATTTTATTACCCATGCTACTGCTGAGATATTTAATAAAAGAAACGAACAAACATTATCATTTACAATGCCAAACTTTTAGTAAAGCGAGACCTATTGCATTGCGAATGCTTGTTAGAGTGTGGCACGCTGAGAGCTGGATGCCTGTCTCCCTAGCTGTGGTGTTGCTGTCCTCTGTCTGGTGGAATGCTTTGCCATACAGCGCAACAAGAAGCTTTTACAGCCCAACATGAAAGGGTACCAACGTGACAATGAGCAAAATGCCTCCACCCCCTCCTTTGTGGAAGTCTGGAGTAGTGTTATGGGAGGGTCGAGGGGTAGTCATGGAGATTAAGGATAGGCGACGGACCAAACGCGAGGGAAGTTTCATTGCACAAATAAACAAAACACTTCAAGAGCAAATGCACAAGTAAACAAAACACTTCAGGAGCAAAGAGGCAACCTAACTAAAACTAGATTTCTCTCACAGTATAAACGCATGTAGAGGGCCAGTCCTCATGGGAGGATACACAATGTCAAAAAGAGGGACTACTAAGTGTATTCACCAATGAAAAGCCAGCGTTTGTAAAGGACAGCAACAGGCACCAATGAAAAAGATAGGCATTTATTCAAGCCCATATCCATGATACAGCATGTCTCAAAGAGACGGTGCAAGCACTGGGTAGGCATGACCTAAAAAGGGAAGCTAAGATACTGCAAGTATGGACCCTGGCTGAAGGCTAGTCCTTGTCCCCCATAGAGCTTGACTGACTGCCATGTCCTGCAGTTAATGCAGGTGGAGGCACTTGACAAATAGCGTGTGCACATTATGTGCCTTGTTCAGACACTGACTTACTCTGATGACATTGCAGACTATTTGAATGGGCCTGAGAAGCTTTTTTTTATAGTCAGTGAGGATTTCCAAAGTCATCTAATACATTTGTTTCCTTCAGCCCTTTGGTCCAAAATTGATCCAGGCCAGGTTGGTGCATTAACCGTTGAGTTGCTGGCTGTTGATGATCAGAAAGAAGAAGGTTAAAGTTCCCCTTATTCTTTGTCCCTAAACTTTTGGCAACCAATCCTTGGCAAGAAGTCAAAAGCATACATAGATTGCCTCCTTTTTATTGAAGAAGGGAAATGCAAGAACGTTTATGTGCAGGGTTGTACCACATGGTGTACAGTGCTGGTGTGCACAAGCCCTGAAAAGCGCGAAAGAGGCAGTTGGAGATCCCAGCACTGGGTACAAGTCTGTTGGTAATAGTTATGTAGTAAACCACTCTTAGCCAGGTATGAGTTCTGTAGAGATTTATTGTACACAGCAGACAGGATAGCGTTGTGAAGGCACATCCAGCCCCAACAGCTCTGTCCAGTTTGAATCCCCAGAACCCAGCAACAGTGCAGCTAGGCAACCCATCAACATTCCACAAGGTGAAGCCCAAGCTGGATCATGGAATATAACACTCAAGCAATGAAGTCATAAGAATACAGCATATCCTCCTTTCTCAATAAACAGAAATACGAAATAAAGAGAACAGAAACAAAAATAAATAAAAAGAAACTATAAAATATTATAACTAAAGAATACTTTGTAAGTAAGCAGAAACTCTAAACATTTTACATGCAGTATCTGTTAGGAACAATCCTAGATGTTGAAGTCCTGCTGAGAGAGAAATCTGAAGGAACACTAAACTCCAGACCAAGAGGAACAGAAGCAGGATGTGAAGAAACATTTTTAACTTTGACAATCTTACCAGCATGCCACCATTTTCCCCCTTCAACTTGCACAGAATTTCTACCAACCCTGGCGACAGACATGGGAGAGCCTAATTTGCTCTCACCCTTCTTCACATATACCGGAGATTTAATACGAACAAGGTCTCCAACAGGAACAGTCTTGACCCCTTTTTTTTTTTTACTGTCAAACCAAGACTTCTGTTTGGACTGGGAGTTGGAGACATTTTCTCTACCTAAATGCATGAGACTGTCAATATCCGGAACAGACTTAATCCATTTGTTCATCCATGCAGGCTTAAAGCTGGTGTTGGGCTTTCTTCCCCTCAACAAGTCAAAGGGAAAAGCTTTTGTTGTGGAGTGCGGGGTGATCCTATAGAACCAAAGCATACTGTTGAGAGAATTAATAATATCACAGTTACAAGAGCTAGCCCATCTAATACAGTCCCCCACAATGCTGTTCATTCGCTCAACAAGCCCATTGGACTGGGGTGATGAAGAGAACTTTTAACTTGTTGAATGTTGCAATATTTCAAAAAAACTTCAAATTCAGCACTCGTAAATTGAGTGCCATTATCGGTCACCATAATGTCAGGAAACCCATCCCTCAAAAATGCATCCTTAAGAAAAAGAATATTACTGGTAGAATCCTCCTTAATAAGTTTCATTTCAGGTCATTTTGAAGTATAATCATTGAATTTATATAATGTTAAAAAAGGGAAATTGGGCATTATTACGAAGAAACTAAGCCAGGGCATTAGCAATTTAACATTGAAAGGCAAGACTGATATAATTCCTATATGTGGTGGGGACTTTAATGTCCATTTATGCTCGATAGCTGGGCTACGAATATGTGGACTAACACCTGATGAGGCCTACCCAATTATGCACTTCTCCCACTCATATAGAGGAGAGATGTTTAATGAGATTTTGTGTAAGCATGATTTTGGTTTTGCAAATCGTACCTGTTCGCCGAAGGTGGACTTTGGACATACCTTTATAGGTAGAGGATCCGAGTTAACAATATACTTCATATTTATGCCAAACTGCTATGCAAGTTACGTCACCGGTTACCATATCCACCAAAATGTAATGAGTGACCATTTGCCCCTCAGCGTAAATATAACCATTCCAGTAAGGGAAGACTGCAAACAAGTAGAGAGGGCTCAAAACGTAACATTAGACAGACACAATGGCTATACATTACGATGGTCCAGCTTGGCCCTTTCAGAGTTAAGTAAACAACTTGTTAGCAAGACATATAATTCAATTTTAACTTGTCTAGATGATAGCCCATCTCACGAGAACATCCTGACAGCATTTACCAACATAACCAATACAGTAAAAAATCTCTTGACAGTGGAGAATAAAGCTACCCGAGCGGCCAGAAAGGGATGGTTTGATAAAAACTGCACTAAAACATATCAGCTAAAAGAAGCCCTGCATAGGCAAGTACGGGACAAGAAGGAAATTAGGAGTTGCAGGAAGCTTTATAATGAAGCCAGGAAAACTAGGAAAAACAATTTGAAAGAAAATGCCTCTGGGGGTAAAGATAGCTCCCTATTCTGGCAGGCGGTGGATGTACCCTTCTTTTCAGTCGATAACCGAGATGTACCTTCTATTGAAGTAGCAATAGAAGAAAAAACATGGGTGGACTTATTTGCAAATATTTGTTCCCTACAAAATGGTCTAGAAAGGGAACCAGACTGGGGGAAAGAGCTTGAGAGGGAACACCAGGACCTCCAAGAATATTGGCCTATTCATTTTAATAACTAAACACAAAGAAGGTCCCAGGGGTATGTTTAAAGGCCCTAACCGCTAAACCCCCTGATTAGAATAGACACCAACCTCAATTAGCGGTGAGTCCACACCAATATAATCATGTACCCAAATAAACAAAGATACAATCGGGAAAGGTTTAACAAAAACGAGTTCCCATCAGTCCACCATCGAGACCGCCCTTCATCATCTGGGATCTCTTGTGTATGTATCACAATCAGGGGTAAACGTACCTGTCTAGGCAATTGAGGTACCGTATACAGGAGTGACCCAAACAATTTATACAGATGTGAAGAAGTGGCGTGCTTGGTGGGGAGCTGAGTAGCAGTGCTTAGAAAAATGTGTATTGTGAAAAAGAGAAAGGAGGCTCTAAAATTAGGTCGTGTTCGGGGAAAAAACAATTTTAATATACACCCTCACACTCCTAAATCAGTAAAAACAGTGCAAATTAGTGGTATAACAAATGACCACTAAAAAGAGAGATGTAAGGTCGACATGTTTCTGCAGTCAAATTGAGTCTCAAGATCTCATGCTGCTTCTTCAGGACCATTAGTGCTACTGCTCGAATAAAATTAAACCATATCACCTGAATAGTGTATGTGCAATCATCTTCCCGTCCTGAACATAAGAAGAGAATGAAATATATAAGGGTACATGATAAAAGGTAAAATTATAATCAATAACATGCACAATGTGCCTTCATTTCAATGTTATAGCATTTCTATTGGTCATAAACAAATATTGACCATGCATTAACAGACCAACCTAGTCTGTCACAAATCACCAATTCGTAAATTTGCAAATTATAAATTCACTCACCCAGTTAACGGGAAGGAAAAACCCCACCTCACCTGGCACGAGCTCAGGTAGTGGATGCACCGCACTACAAAGAAAACGACAAAAAAGATGTATGTATACATCTAAAAACATTCCTCATCTAGCTAGTTTTAGCATATGCCAGTAGGCGGCGCCGCATTGCCCGCCGATGTCAAAAGGCACCCCATGGTTACATTCGCCGTTTTAAAATAAAGATGTTATTGCAAAACGCTATCGGTCCAATGACTCGAAAGCAGCAACCAACACACTGGTGTTCAAATATTGACCCAACATACACGGTCTGAACTTCATGATTATTGTGAGTCCAAATTACCTCTCCGTCGGTACACCGGTCGTCCCTCAAAGCTCTATCGTGGGGAGGAACCGACTCGGTGCACCGATGGGAGATATAAGCATGTCGTACTTCCGCATTCAGCGTCGGGCGTGTACAGGCGTGCCCGACGCGTTACTACGTCCCGACGCACTGCTGCTGTCAAGGAAACAATGTTAACAATGCGGAACCCCACATTAAAAACATGCTATGCACAGTCTGGTGAACCAGAAGAATGTATTAAAGTTTTAAGAGACACTGTAGACAATCATCCCAGGCATCTAGAGGGACATCCAAGGGATGTCATCGTTCAATCCACATCTATCGCTTTGAAGTCTGTAGACCCACTTTTGTTCACATCTGAACAAGAATGTAGAGGTATCAGTTACAGAGGGAGGGATCCATGGTTGGTCCAATACTGTTTCCTTGAGACAATGCGGCTATCTTTTACATGCAAGTCTGGCTACAATCACACTAATTGTAGACATCGTGGGTCACTGACAAATCTGTTGAACAGTAAGAATATGAGCCCGCGCCTTCATTTCTCGCGGTATGTGTATGAGCTCAAACACGGAATGGAGTTGTTTATTTACGTGGCACCGACTAGTATCGCTATTCTAATGATTAGATATAATTTTTAATATCGCGTGTCTCTAACAATTAAGTCGACCACCAACAAAAAGAGATAATTTATCCCTTCGTGTGTCTGGGTATCCAAGTTGGGATTCGAACCGCTAACTCGGTTGCGCGGTTCATTAGAACTACATTTCCCGACAGCAGCAGTGCGTCGGGACGTAGTAACGCGTCGGGCACGCCTGTACACGCCCGACGCTGAATGCGGAAGTACGACATGCTTATCTCCCATCGGTGCACCGAGTCGGTTCCTCCCCACGATAAAGCTTTGAGGGACGACCGGTGTACCGACGGAGAGGTAATTTGGACTCACAATAATCATGAAGTTCAGACCGTGTATGTTGGGTCAATATTTGAACACCAGTGTGTTGGTTGCTGCTTTCGAGTCATTGGACCGATAGCGTTTTGCAATAACATCTTTATTTTAAAACGGCGAATGTAACCATGGGGTGCCTTTTGACATCGGCGGGCAATGCGGCGCCGCCTACTGGCATATGCTAAAACTAGCTAGATGAGGAATGTTTTTAGATGTATACATATATCTTTTTTGTCGTTTTCTTTGTAGTGCGGTGCATCCACTACCTGAGCTCGTGCCAGGTGAGGTGGGGTTTTTCCTTCCCGTTAACTGGGTGAGTGAATTTATAATTTGCAAATTTACGAATTGGTGATTTGTGACAGACTAGGTTGGTCTGTTAATGCATGGTCAATATTTGTTTATGACCAATAGAAATGCTATAACATTGAAATGAAGGCACATTGTGCATGTTATTGATTATAATTTTACCTTTTATCATGTTCCCTTATATATTTCATTCTCTTCTTATGTTCAGGACGGGAAGATGATTGCACATACACTATTCAGGTGATATGGTTTAATTTTATTCGAGCAGTAGCACTAATGGTCCTGAAGAAGCAGCATGAGATCTTGAGACTCAATTTGACTGCAGAAACATGTCGACCTTACATCTCTCTTTTTAGTGGTCATTTGTTATACCACTAATTTGCACTGTTTTTACTGATTTAGGAGTGTGAGGGTGTATATTAAAATTGTTTTTTCCCCGAACACGACCTAATTTTAGAGCCTCCTTTCCCTTTTTCTTTTTCACAATACACATTTTTCTAAGCACTGCTACTCAGCTCCCCACCAAGCACGCCACTTCTTCACATCTGTATAAATTGTTTGGGTCACTCCTGTATACGGTACCTCAATTGCCTAGACAGGTACGTTTACCCCTGATTGTGATACATACACAAGAGATCCCAGATGATGAAGGGCGGTCTCGATGGTGGACTGATGGGAACTCGTTTTTGTTAAACCTTTCCCGATTGTATCTTTGTTTATTTGGGTACATGATTATATTGGTGTGGACTCACCGCTAATTGAGGTTGGTGTCTATTCATTTTAATATCACTCTTGAAGAGGTAACAAGGGCAGTTAATGCCAGCAAGAGTGGTAAGGCCCCAGGCCCGATGGGGTGCCAATCGACCTTTTTAAGTCATCCCTGGAGGTATGGTCCCCAATACTGACGCGGGTCCTACAAGCATGTTATGCAAAAGGGTTTATAGCTACATGGTCTGAAACCATAATTGTTCCGATCTTCAAGAAGGGAGATCGGGACAATCCGGCATGCTACCACCCAATATCTTTATTAGATTCTCTTATGAAGGTGACGGGAAGGATTGTTTTAGATAGATTACAAACATGGGCAGTGATGTACAGTACGGTTTTAGATCTGGGTTAGGTGTCAACGAGCAGGCTCTTAATCTTAGTATTTTAATTGGAGAGTACATGCAGGCCAAAACAGAGAAACTTTATTTGACATTTGTCGATTAACAGCCGCTTTCGACTGTGTCATACACAGTAAACTATGGGACATTTTATGCGACCTTAATGTCAACCCGATTATAATCCAGTTTGAGGCAATTATATTCTGGGGCTACAGCCAAAGTCCGATATGGGTCAAACGGAGACTGCACAGCATCATTCAATTTGGAGAGGGGAGTGAGGCAAGGGTGCGTTTTGGCACCATTCCTATTCACTCTTTAAACCAATGCGTTAGAACAGGAGTTGGTGTCCAATGCTAGGGACCTGCCATACTTACGCGCCCGATAGTCTCCCTTCTCTATGCTGATGATGCTGTGCTTATGGCACGTACCCAGAGTGGTCTACAGCGGGCTCTTACTTCTTATACAAATTTTATGGACTCCCTGGGTCCAAAAATGAACACAAAGAAAAGCTTTATTATGACCTGCGGGAGACGCAAATATAAATGCAGAAGTTTCCAAGCTGGGGGCAGTAGGGTAGCATCTATAAAATCATTTACATACCTGGGTGTCTTATTTAATCATACTGGGACCTGGATACAAGCATTTAAAACCACGAGTCTCCTGTTAATGAAGTCTATAGCGGCATTGATAACGTTTTCTAAAAAATTGAGAAAAAGGCTGGCAGAAATCCTCTTGAAGATTTACAATGCCAAATGCTTGAGTATAGCTGTCTTTACGGCAGGTATATGGGGACCCCACGATTGTACAACAATTCAGCAAGCTGAACACGCTTTTTTAAATTCATATTGGCAGCTTCTGCGAGTGTCTCAGTTTTTAATTGCCATAGCGAGCTAGGTGTCTCATACATTTCAGATCTAATTAAGGCACAACCTGTCCTGCTTTGGCACAGAATTTGGACCTCTACGAGTTCAGGGTTAAATAAGGAAATCTTAACCGATGCGATGAGATTAGACCATGCAAACAAGATTACGTGGTTAAGATACGTGAAAAATGTTATACAAGAAATAGGGCACCCAGAGTATCTGAAAGAGACACGTTAGTGATAGATTCCTTACCTTAGAATATCCCCAGGCGTCAGACTGGATCCGGAATTTTTTTGCGTAGCAGTACCCTTGCGCATCGGTAGGCGTCGTCTGCGGCTCCGCGTTCGGCATCGTGGGCGCCGTGATGACGTCGTCTGAGTACTTAGACACCGCCTCCGCGTGCTGACGTCAGTTCTTCTTTTTTCCGCGCCAGCAGCGCAGATCCGGAAAAAGTGGTTCCTTAGTCACTTTTTGACTAACTCTTTTTTGATCTTTTGATCTTCCTTTTCGAAGTCTTCGACTCCGAACGGTGCCGGTAGGGATGCCAGGTTTCAAGCCCTGTGAGGAGTGCGACAGACTGATGTCGGTCACCGACCCTCACCGTCGGTGTCTCCACTGCCTCGCTGTCGATCACGACGACAAGACCTGCTCAAACTGTCGGGCCCTGACTTCAAAAGCTAGGCGGGAGTGGTCCCGTAAGCGGCTCGAACTCCGGCAGTCGGCCCGCGCAGAGAACGGTCCCGGTCCGCATGGAGGTCGAGGGACCGGTCACGGTAGAGGAGCCATCGGAGCTCCGGGAGTCGACATCACTCCTCCGGGTCGAAGTAGTCAGGTAAGCACAAGAAGTCGAAGAGACGTCATCGCTCTTCCGACTCCCCCCCCGATGCTCACACAACGCGGCCAGGGGTTCTGGTGACACCGCCCACGCGGCTCCGTCTGAGTCGCAGGCTCCGCGTCCGGCCTCATACCCTCCGGTCCCTGGGCCCAACGCGACGCCGGAGGAGATCGAGCGGTTCCTCATGGCCATGAGGTCCCTCTCTCCTCCGACGGGCTCAGCGGCGCCTCCGGGCCCAGCGGACCCGTCTGGGGGGCCTAGCGGGTCAGGGGCTTCGGTCCCAGCGCCGTCGAGTGCTTCGGCTCTGACGCCGCCGGCGCCTTCGGGCCCAGCGCCGCAGGGCCCTACTGGATCCGGTTCCGGGTCGTTGCCGGTGGACTTGATGACCTCCCCGGCGCTGACCCCCCAGGTGTCACCCCCGGCACCGCCCTCGAGCGGCGCCGTCCCCGATGCCTCCCTCGACCTGGTTCCGGCACCGAAGCGGCGCTGCTGGGCGCCGCTTCAGGCGCCGTTCGGAGAGTTTACTTTCCATGAACCGGCCCCATCAATTTCTGACCCTGAATACCAGGAGATGGGTGATGAGGGGTCTGAGGACCCTCTGACACGTGAATGTCAGTCCCAGGAGGACTGGACAGGTGAACTTGGGGATGCCAGTGGTCTGGACACTTCGCCCGACACTGGTTTTGTCTCACCTCCTACCGTTGCTACGGAGGAGGGGGCAACCTATAGTGTGGTGTTGATGAGGGCAGCCAAGGCCTTGGGCCTTGAGCTCCCCGTCGCGGCTGTGAGGGCTAACCTCACTGAGGTCCTTAAACCGCAGTCCTGCTCAGCTGAGCCTCTGCTGCCGTTTAATGAGGCCTTGACCGACGTTCTTTTGGGCACTTGGTCCAAGCCCGCTACAGGTTCGCCTGTAGATAGGAACGTGGCCAGACGCCTCCGCCCGGCTCCGGGTGACCCATGTTTCCTGTCCACCCACCCCACCCCCGAGAGCCTGGTCATCCAGGCCTCCAATTCCCAGAACGCATTCCCGTCGGCTCCGCTGGACAGGGAATCCGAGAGGTATGAGCAGTAAGGCAAAAAGATCTTCTCATCCATTAGTCTGGGACTGCGGTCTTCCAACACCGCAAGCCTCTTGGGCCGCTACACCCACTCTCTGTGGGATACGGTTGCGGAAGTGCTGCCTGAGTGTCCGTTTGAGGTACGGGCCAAACTCGGCCAAGCCCTTGTGGAGGGCCGGGATGCAGCCAGATATTCTATCCGGTGTGGGCTGGATACCACTGACTCACTAGGTAGAGCGATGGCAACGACAGTGGCGGTCAGACGTCACGCCTGGTTGAGGTCCGCCAACTTTTCGGCCGATGTCCAAAACACACTGATGGACATGCCGTTTGATGGCCGTCGCCTTTTTGGCGACAAGGCAGACCATGCGCTTGAGCGCTTTAAGGACTCCAGGGCTACGGCCAAGTCCTTGGGCCTCTCGGCCCGCGCCAGCAATCGGCTGCCTTTCACTCCTTTCGTGGCCACGGAAGGGGTGTACCCACACGTGCTGCCAGCCACGCTCTGCAGGGTAATACCCAACGCGGTGGCGGCCGTGGAGACCGCCGTGGAGGCGGTCGGGGACAGCGGCGAGGTCAGTCCACACCTTCCCCCTCCGCATCCGCCTCAAAACCCTCCTAGTCCGTGCTTTCAGGCCCATGTGACGCCAGTGGGGGGGCAGGGTTCGCCATCACCACCTCCACTGGCGCACTGTCACGTCGGACAGGTGGGTGCTGCAAATCGTCCGAAGAGGCTACTCCCTCCCTTTCGAGGCGACCCCTCCAGCCATGCCACTGCAGTACCACCGAGTATCGGGGGATCATTTGCGGCTTCTGCAGGAGGAAGTTACGGCCCTCTTGGCTAAGGGGGCCATCGAGCGCGTTCCTGGGCCAGAAGTAGGGTGTGGTTGTTACTCCCACTACTTTCTGGTACCCAAGAAGGGCAAAGGGAGCCTATGCCCTATCTTGGACCTAAGGAACGTCAACGGCTTCCTCTGCAAGGAGGAGTTTAAAATGCTGACACTGGCTCAGGTCTTAGCTGCCCTAGACCCAGGAGACTGGATGGTAGCGTTGGACTTGCAGGACGCTTATTTCCACATCCCCGTCCTGCCGGCCCACCGGCGCTACCTGCGGTTCACGGTTGGCCACGAGCACTTTCAGTATACCGTGCTCCCCTTCGACCTTACCAGCGCCCCACGGGTGTTCACAAAGGTGATGGCGGTGGTCGCAGCTCATCTGCGCAGGTTAGGGGTTTCAGTCTTCTCCTACCTCGACGACTGGTTGTTGAAGGCGGGCTCGCCCCAAACAGTCGTCAGCCACCTCCAGACGACGGTAGACCTCCTGCACCAGCTGGGGTTCTCCCTCAATGTGCCGAAGTCACACCTGTGCCCCTCTCAGAAGCTCCTCTTCATCGGAGCGGTTCTGGACTCAGCGCAGTTTCGGGTTTATCCTCCCGAACAGCGGGTCCGGGATATTCAGGCTCTAATTCCACAATTTCAGCCTTTATCCCGGGTCTCGGTCAGGTTGACGCTGCGGCTTCTGGGGCTGATGGCCTCCTGCATCCTACTGGTGCATCACGCCAGGTGGCGGATGTGGGCTCTGCAGTGGGACCTGAAGTTTCAGTGGGCCCAGCATCGGGGCAACCTGTCCGACCACGTCCTGATCTCGGAGGGCACTGCGAGACAGCTGCAGTGATGGCTCACGGACCGCGATTGGGTCAGCGGCAGATCCCTCTCCCTTCCCCAACCGGAGCACGTAGTTGTGACTGATGCGTCCCTCCAGGGCTGGGGAGACCACATGGGAGGGGCGGAGATCAGAGGCATCTGGTCTCCGGCGGAGGCCCGGCTCCACATCAACCTTTTGGAGTTGCGGGTGATTCGTCTAGCACTGAAAGCATTCCTCCCCTCTGTCCGGGGGAGTGTAGTGCAGGTGTTCACGGACAACACCACCGCCATGTGGTACTGCAACAAACAGGGCGGGGTGGGGTCGTGGACCCTTTGCCAGGGGGCTCTGCGCCTCTGGCAGTGGCTGGAACGCCAGGGCGTGACCCTGGTGGCTCAACACCTGGCAGGTTCTCTGAACGCCAGGGTGGACGAGCTCAGCCGTCTGTGCATGATGGATCACGAATGGCGTCTGAACTCGAACATGGCGCAAGGCCTCTTTCAGCAGTGGGGAGAGCCTTGGTTAGATCTATTTGCCACCGAAGAGAAGGCGCAATGTCATCAGTTCTGCGCGTTGGAATTTCCAAGGCGGCACTCGCTCGGAGAAGCTTTTCGTCGCGAGTGGAGTTGCGGTCTATTGTACGCCTTTCGGCCTATACCACTTCTGCCCAGAAAGCTGAAGAAGATCAAGCGAGACCGGGCCCAAGTCATCCTTGTGGCTCCGGACTGGGCACGAAGGTACTGGTATCCAGAGCTACTCAGTATGTCACTCGTTCCCCCGGTTCGTCTGCCTCTTCAGGAGGACCTTCTGTCGCAGCAGCAGGGGACGGTCCTCCACCCGAAACTGTCCAGTCTCCAACTCCATGCTTGGAGATTGAGCGGCGACAGTTGAGGCCATTTGACTTGCCTCCTGAAGTCTGTAACGTCATTCTGGCAGCCAGGCATCCCTCCACAAAGTCGGTATACACCTGCAGGTGGAACAGATTTGTGGCATGGTGCACAGCAAAGGCTGTGGATCCTCTTGCTGCCCCTCTCTCTGAGGTTCTTCTCTTCCTTCTTTCTCTTGCCCAGCAGGGCTCTGCTCTGGGCAATATCAAGGGCTACCTTTCTGCCTTTCTAAGGCTGCCTGATCAACCTTCTTTGTTCAAGTTCCCTATTGTAAATCGTTTTCTTAAAGGCATCACACACACGTTCCCTCCTGTTCCGTTTGGGATGCCTCAGTGGGACTTGAACCTTGTTCTTACATTTCTGATGTGCTCCCTTTGGGCCACTTCACAACTGTCCTCTCTGCCTTCTTACTTTGAAGACTGCTTTCCTGGTTGCCATCACCTGTGCCAGGAGAGTGAGTGAGCTCCAGGCCCTTTCTTGTACTCCTCCTTTCCTTTCTGTCCATCTGGACAAGGTTGTGTTGCGTACTAAGCCATCTTTCCTGTTCAAGGTTGTCACAGCCGTCCACATCGGGCAGTCTATCACCTTGCCAACCTTCTTCCCGCCTCCGCACCCCTCTAAAGAGGAAGAGCGGCTCCACCGTCTGGACCCAAAATGTGCGCTCTCATTCTATTTGGATCGCACACGCCAGTTCCGGGTGGATGACCAACTCTTTGTTGGTTACGTGGGCGCTAAGAAGGGGAAAGCGGTGCACAAGCGGACCATCTCCCGGTGGATCATCTTGTGTATCCAGGCATGTTACTCCTTGGCTAAAAAGGAGCCCCCTGTTGGATTGCGGGCTCATTCCACCCGAGCCACGGCGACTACAACTGCTCTGGGCCGGGGAGTGCCCTTACAAGACATCTGTCAGGCAGCTACGTGGGCCTCGCTGCACACGTTTGCACGACACTACTGCCTCGACAGCCAAGTCCGGAGGGATGGCTTCTTTGGCCGTTCTGTCCTCCAGGACTTTCTGGTGTGATTATTGGTTCGCAGACCCACCACCGGGGTTGGTATTGCTGGGGTATCTATTCTAAGGTAAGGAATCTATCACTAACGTGTCTCTTCCAGATGCACAAGTTACTACTTGTGTAACGATATATCTGTAAGAGACATTAGTTAGTGATAGATTCCTTACCGACCCACCCATCCTCTCCGTTCTGCGAACCGATATCTAGGGTAAGGGTTATCCCCTTTCAGGGCCATAGTTTCAATGGCACGAGTGTTGGTTTTTATCATGGCTTAGCCCTTCTGGCGTGGAAAAACTGAGTCTAAGAACTGACGTCAGCACGCGGAGACGGCGTCTAAGTACTCCGACGAAGTCATCACGACGACGGACGCGGAGCCGCAGATGACGCCTACCAACACGCAAGGGTACTGCTACGCAAAAAAATTCCGGATCCAGTCTGACACCTGGGGATATTCTAAGGTAAGGAATCTATCACTAACTAATGTCTCTTACAGATATATCGTTACACAAGTAGTAACTTGTGCATTTCTCCCAACCAGAAACGATGAACTCAATTAACCGGAGTTTGCATGGATGTCTTGGAGGACAACAGGTTAGCCCTGGAAATTAACAAACCCACGGTGGTGCAGCACTGAATAATTACAATAACATGTACTATTCAACCGTATCTATTGTGCTGCATGGGGGGGTATGATAGCTACGTGTTAACACGCTTTAGATTTGGGTCTTTTCATCGGCTGGTCAGTTACCCTGACATGAATAACTGGTCATGGGATCTAGGCCTGTGTCCATGTGACAATGTTTCTTTGCAAACTACGGTCCATGTAATCCTATTCTGCAAATTCTATGCAAACGAAAGACCTAGATGGATTAAACCCTTATTAACACCTTGCATGCTCGTGACGGAACCATTCTGTCACGAGCAACGGTGGTGCTGTGCTGGTGACGGAATGGTTCCGTCACGGCCCGGCCGCTGCGCCTGCGCGGCGCTGATTACGCGCCTGCGCTCAGCGTTCTATTAGGCGGGTGGGGCTGTGACAGAACCATTCCGTCGCAAGCACAGCGCCACCGCGATTCGTGACTGAGTGGTTCTGTCACGAGCATGGTGGTGCCGCGCGGCCCCCCTCCCGCCGCGGCAGAATTGCCGCCAAGGAGTTAAAAGAGAGGGGCTGGAGACAATGTCATCCAGCTCTACTGTATCTACAGATGTTGGATAGTTACTATTGCATTGCAACGATGACGGGTTTCCTGAAAAGTGTTTTGAGAGTGAGGAAAATTACAAATGTCTAGAAGCTGTGGGGACCTACAAGAGCAGTTTATATATTGTGAGGCACTGTCTCGGCACTAAGGCCATCTGCCAAAACTGTTTACGTAGTAGGAAAAACTGTAGCAAATCAAATGCTTTTATGAATTTGTATTTATTTTTTATGTTTTTTAGAATTGTAATGAGATGATTGTATTGCCTGCTTTTATATGCCTAAAATCGAATAAAGCTTGTTTTGACTTTGACAATTAGCAATAAAACAAAACGACATCCTCCAGGTATAATATCCAAAGATCCCATGACATCGACACCTACTCTGGACAGAGTAACATTCAATAGGAGAAAACTGTGGACAAGAAACCTTTAAACCTTAGTCAGCAGAGCTACAGATGCAACATGAATCAACGAGATCATTAATATCACAGTCCATTGAGGGCCATAAAAAAAACAACTCACAGACCTGTTGCTTAGATCCCAAATGACCCTCATGGGCTTTGCCGATAATGTTCTGTTTGATGCATATGAGCTGCAAATCTCACACTGTGATTAGATCGCCACCTGGTGTTGGGCTTGGATGATTGCATGTTGTTGTTATCTTGGAAGAAGTCACGAGATAGGTGACTCCTCCCTTGGACGATAGTGCGCATGGTCATCGACTCCATCCTTAGATAACCTTAGATTCCGAATAACATTGACTCGACTTCATCAGCTCTCTTCCGGTCGTTGATGCGGACCGTTGGGCCTACCCACGCCTTGAGGCCTACACCTCATGGAAAGGACACCATTCAAAAGATGCCTCGAGTGTGGAGCAAAATTTCCACACAGTGACCATCACAAGGTTTGTAACCTGTGCTTATCGCCAGAACACGACAAATCCAGCTGCACAGCCTGTGCATTCTTTCGATCGAAAAAGACCATTCGAGATCGGAGGGCCCGTCGACGCGATATGCAGAGATCAGCTCTGGAACTGGTGGATATCTTCAACGAAGGTCCATGCGCCCCAGAAGAAGATTCCGATGATCTCCAGATCGTATTCGAGGCAGATGACTCCATACCTTCGGGTCAAAGTGTGAGTACCACTGCCCCTACCCCAACCCAAACACCAAAATCGAAGGCAAAGGTCAACACTCGGCCTGCGGGGCCTAGTCGAGACCGAAAAAACACTTAGAAAGCCTCGCCATTGAGCCTGGCTCTGAAGAAAATAATGAAGCCTTCCAGTAGCTCCATACCGAGCAAACCGCATGTGCAGATACCACCTGCTACCTCGGCACCGAAACAAAAAAGTCCTGGTTCTGAAACCCACTCCGAAATCGTTGACTCCGAGAGACAAAATGGCTCAGAAAACACCAAAGCTTGTTTCCGATGCCCCGAAAACAGCTTCCACTCCGAAGCCGATACCCTTGATACCGAAACAGACAAAGCCTGCTTCCGATGCTTCCAAGTCCACGAAATAGGCTTCAGCTCCAAAGACAATATCTTCAATGCCGAAATCTACGCCAAAGGACTCCACATCAGCTCCTAAGGCTAAAGACAAGCAACAAACCGGTTCGGAACTAAAAAAATCGGCACCGAAAGCAGTGCCTCAAGAAGAGCTTTTCCAACCAGATCCTTTACAAAAAAGGAACTACATTGATTCAGAAACAGGACATGTTTCCACTACACCACACAGGAAGAGGAAGTCAGATACAGCACCTACACCTCCAGTGCCTGTCAAGAAGGAGGACTCTGACACATCTCCTATGCACCTTTCTTCTCCTGCATCTCCTTCTCCTTTAAACATTTCACCTCAAAATTCTCCTCCTCATTCTCCACCACATACACCTCCTCAGGATGTTGATAGCATGGGGGGAGGGAGAGACCCAGATGACCCTTTTCCCTACCCAACAGGTTCACCAGACTAGGAGTATCCAAACCCACAGGATGTACTAGATATTCCTGACCCACATGCATATCCATCTAAGCCTTCTTCTCCAGAAGACAATATTGGGTTTGGACACTTAATTAATAGGGCTGCCATCTATCACAATGTCACCATGCATTCAGATGAGGCAGAGGAAGATTGGTTATTGGACACTTTTGAACACTCCCAAAAATCTGTGCAAATAATGCCAATGATTAAAGGAGTCATTAAGAATGCACCAGAAGTGTTTAAAGATCCTGTTCGAGCTAGAATCATAAACCCAAGGTTAGAGAAAAAGTACAGAGCGGCACCTGGGGACCCTGCCTACATTAAACGACAGCTACCCTTAGACTTCCTAGCAGTTTCAAACGCTAAGAAAAGAGCAAATTCCCAAAGATCAGGTGAAGCACCACCCCTGACAAAGAATCAAAGATCATAGACGCTTCAGGGAAAAGAATAGCTGCCCAAGCTAGCAATACATGGCGCATCACTAACACACAGGCCCTCCTCGCAAGATACGACAGGGCTCACTATGATCAGTTAGAAAAGCTATTGCATCTACCTGACCAATATAAGGCACAAGCAAATGACCTCATACAAGAGGGTAAGCTTATTTCACAGAGCTTTCCAAAATTTGTGGCGCAACACAGCACTGTGTCGCCTCCCAAGTGTGGGTGTGTCGCGTGACGATGACGGAGAGGTGTCAGGTGAGCTGGGCTTTGTTTCCCTTTGCGATGCGCGTTGAACGTCGTATCTGCAGTCCACGGAGCCGTCTCTGCAGCCCCCTTCCCAGGTGCTCGGCAAGGCAAATTTCGAATTTTAAAAACTTTTGCCATTAAATTGTACCAGGCCTGAACTAATATGGCGCCAATGTAGGAGGTGTAGTTGTTTTTCCTCTTGATTTGTTCCACCTTTTGATGGCAGGCGTCTGAGCTGAAGGTAACCCCCCGAAGCTGTTTCTTCCCGATATTTGCTAGGCTTTGTCTTGGTGCTGGCAAGACAACTCAGTGGGTTAGTGGCCCGCTGTGGAAATCTGCATGGACCGGTAAATCACAGGTTCGAATTATAGCATTTAATATGAGTACCAATAAGATAAGTAATCATAAGGGCTAGTATTCATGGTAATACGAAAGAGTATAACTTACGAAACGAGTGACACATAGAATGGGTTATTAATGTTATTACTTATTAAATGTAAACACTAAACTGCCTCAAAACCATATTTCTGTACTTTAAAAGGGCCAGTGTGACCGGCTCAATGGATCAGACTCTGAGGGGAAAAAAGCAGGTTTTCATTTCTGATAAACGCGATCAGAAACAAGGAATGGAGCCCCTTGAAGGAGGGTGACTCGTGTAAAAGCGAAGCACTTGGGAAATAGGATGCCAGCATGGGGCCCCCCCAGAATGTGACACCGGGGTTGTATAACCCTGGACAGGCGCCTGTTCTGCTGAGTGTCCACTGGTGCAAGCAGTGCACCTTTGTTTGTACACTTAGCGAAATTGGGTTTTCTTCTGAAGCAGTTGCACAAACCGCACACAACAGCATCTCAAGGCTCTAAGACTCCGGCACAGACAAAAGAGCTGCAATGTATTACAATTGGTCTCCTGGTAGAGAGGTTATCTACATTCCCACATGTTTATCCATATTTAGATTTGCTCATTTTATCAGTATTTATCAGAGGTGTCTCTAGATGTAAATTTTAAGGGGGGGCGGGGTTGCACATTGGAGCCACATATAAATCTGCAAAGGTAAATCTATGTATAGGCTTAAAATGTTCACATCTTATTTTGCATGTATGTGTGCATATATACATATTGCAAAAAATTGAATATTTGGGGTGAGTGACTAGCAAACATGAACCTGCCTCAATGGCGCAGAGCAGACAGGCTTAATTTAGGGCAGTGTATTTAAGCAGTACCAAAACAAGAATAAATTCAAAATGCAACACAATCAAAATCCCCAAAAGAATGAGAAAAGTTGAGTAAAAATGTAATAACCAACAACACAACATGACAAAAGAGCAATTTGGAAAAGCAAAGTGAAAGAAGGGAATTTTGAAATGTTCACCCGCCCTTTTTGTGCCGTAAATGACTGAGGCACGTGTCAATGTGTGAATCATTATATTCTTGTTTCAGGCACAAACTTAACCTTGCTTACACCCAGTTTTGCCAGTCACTGTCTTTGTTAAAACAGATTCACAATTGCTTTATTAACCTTCCTGCTTTCTCAAATTTGCTTGAAAATGCACCATGTGCCCACTATTTTTGTCAAATTTTTGCGAGCCCCCCTTAACTGGTTCGGGCTGCGCTCGCTCGCATTTCCGTGTCGCAAGATGGAGATTGTCTAAAGGGTGTGTCACCAAAAGATTGGAAAGCTGTGTTATATCAAATGCCTCCATTAAATGTGCACTTAATGTGGCAGACACTGCATCCAGAGCAATAAATACCAGTGTCCTCCTTAGACGTCACGCATGGCTATGCATTTCAGGATTTAAGCAAGAAGTGCTTAAATCAACCATTCAACCAACAATAATTGTTTGGTCCAGAGATAGACACAGCACTTGAAAAAATGAAGGACACTGACACAGCGAAGTCTATGGGAGGTCTGCGGTCCACCCAAGCATGTGGCTCCTTTCCTCGCTCCTTCTACAGAGGAGGCTCCAAACAAGCTGGAACAGACCATTCAGCTTCCTTTAAAACAAATACACAAACATCCTCCAATAGAGGATACTTTAGAGGAGGCTACAGAGGCAACAACAACAAGGGAAGAGGTTGAGGAAATAACAATAATCGAACCTGTCTCAACACAAAACAATGACTTCCTTCTGCTTCCCCAACAGCATTCCACTCCTGTAGCGGGCAGACTAACACAGTTCCTACCTGTCTGGAATTCCATCACAACAGACAAGTGGGTAAGACAAATTATCTAGTATGGTTACTGCCTAGAGCTTACAGCTACCCCGCCACATATACCACCCAGACAGCGTCCAATGTCCACAGAACATCTAACGCTGCTCCAACAAGAGGTTCTCTCATTGCTGCAAAAAGATGCAATAGAGCTAGTTCCGTTGCAACATCAAGGAACAGGGTTTACTCACTCTATTTGCTAATACCCAAAAAGGATGGAACACTAAGACCAATTCTAGACCTAAGGCCTCTCAATCTGTATATACACTCAGATCATTTTCACATGATCACTTTACAACAAGTGCTCCCATTGTTGCAACAAGGCGATTTCCTAACCACACTAGACCTCAAGGACGCCTACTTCCACATTCCCATACATCCTTCTCACAGGAAGTATCTCAGGTTTATACTAGGACAACACTATCCGTTCAAAGTCCTTCCATTTGGGGGTCACAACTGCACCACAAGTGTTTACAAAGTTCTTAGCAGTAGTAGCAGCCCATGGCAGAAGACCATATATCCAGGTCTTCCCATACTTAGACGATTGGCTCATAAAAGCCAAGTCATTCAATCAGTGTGTCCAACACACATGTCAAACAATTCAAACACTGCAATACTTGGCGTTTACAATCAACTACACCAAGTCACATCTCCAGCCCTCTCATGTACATCAATACCTAGGGGCTACCAAAAACACAGATACAGCTCTAGCTTATCCCAGTCCAGCCAGGAGACAGAGCATTCAAGCCTTTGTCACAAAGTTTCAAAACAAACACTCTCCCCCAGCCAGAGTGTTCATGCAACTAATAGGCATGATGGCATCTTGCATTTTTATTGTACCATATGCAAGACTGCAAATGCGCCCATAGCAGGATTGTCTAGCACATCAGTGGAATCAGGCTCAAGAACAACTTACAGACCTGGTGTTGGTGGACAGCCGCACACATCGCTCTCTGCAGTGGTGGAACCCCAAAAACTTGTCCAGAGGGCGGCCGTTCCTCGAACCTGTGCCACAGATAGTACTGACAACAGACGCATCCCTCACAGGATGGGGAGGCCATCTGCTCCACCATACAACTCAGGGAAAATGGACCCCTCAACACAAAGTGCTTCACATGAATCACCTAGAGCTGCTAGCAATATTCCTAGCTCTAAAATCCTTCCAAGTACATGTACAGAACAAAGCTGTCTTGATCCGGACGGACAACATCACAGCCATGTACTATATTCAAAAACAAGGAGGCACACATTCCCTGCAACTGTCCCAGCTCGCACAGAACATTTGGAGATGGGCCATTCCACAAAAGATATATCTGCTTGCAGAACACCTTCCAGGAGTTCACAATCAGATAGCAGATCTGTTAAGTCAACAGACACAACAGATTCACAAATGGGAACTACATCTGCAAGTTCTTCTACCATTCTTTCACAAGTGGGGTCCTCCAGACATAGATCTGTTTGCCACACACGAAAACGCAAAATGCCCAACCTTCGCCGCCAGGTTTCCACACCCGCTGTCCAAGAGCAATGCGATATGGATGAACTGGTCAGGCAGATTTGCGTACGCTTTTCCGTCAATCCCACTAATACCACTAGTAGTACGCAAGCTGAGACCACAATCTCTCAAATTGATCCTGGTAGCTCCCACATGGGCACGCCAACCATGGTTCACCACACTGCTAGAACTCTCTAGTTCCACACCAAAGACTGTGTCTGACACCATCCATGCTAACGCAGAACCATGGAGAAATCAGACATCCAGATCCAAGTCAACTGAATCTGGCGATCTGGCTCCTGAAGTCTTAGAGTACATTAACCTGCCACTAGACTGTATGAATATCATTAAAGAAGCCAGAAGACCTACTACTAGAGCTTGCTATGCTGCAAAATGGAAGATATTTGCCATTTACTGCACTAATAATCAAATTAGTCCTTTAGATGCTTCCATCCAGAATATCATCTGTTACCTTCTCCATTTACAAAGATGTAATCTAGCATATTCATCTATACGTTTACATCTTGCAGCAATTGCAGCATATTTACAAAATAGACAACATATGTCGTTATTTAGAGTACCTGCAATGAAAGCTTACGAATCATTCCCTCAAGGTTACCACCCTCTCCAGTGTTGAACCTAAACATTGTTCTTACCAGGCTCATGGGGCCGCCCCTTTGAACCTTTACAGAAGTGTGAACTGCAATTCCTTACATGGAAAACGGCTTTCCTTATTGCTATTACCTCTCTTAGGAGAGTTAGTGAGATTCAAGCTTTCACTATACAAGAACCATTTTTACAATTACACCGTAACAAGGTCGTGCTACAGACTAATCCCAAATTCCTTCCTAAAGTAAATAATCCTTTTCATCTAAATCAATCAATAGAGTTGCCAGTGTTTTTTCAAAACCCAGACACTGTAGCAAAAAGAGCTCTACACACACTAGATGTAAAAAGAGCTCTTCTCTATTACATTGATAGGACCAAATCCTTCTGTAAAACAAAGCAACTGTTTGTAGCTTTCTCTCCACCACATAAAGGCAACCCCATCTCTAAAGATGGAATTGCAAGGTGGATTGTAAAATGTATACAAATATGCTATCACAAAGCAAAACGTACATTAACAGTTCCTCCTAGAGCGCACTCCACACGCAAACTAGGACCCTCCATGGCTTTCTTAGGGAACATTCCCCTAGAAGACATCTGCAAAGCAGCAACATGGTCTACAACACACACCTTCACTAAACACTACTGTGTTGATGTGCAAGCCAAGCAGCAAGCTGCAGTAGGCCAAGCTGTCCTCAAAACTCTTTCAAACTACTGCAACAGATACAGGTGACCACCGCTAGGGGAGACACTGCTGTACAATCGATGCACAGTGTGAGATCTGCAGCTCGTATGCCTTGAACAGAAAATGCTACTTACCAGTATGCATCTGTTCTTGGCATATGGAGCTGCAGAGTCTCACATGCCAACCCGGGGCCTGCATCTGTTCCAGTTCTATCTTAATTAGATACACACACAGACATCCCTTTTTCTATTTCTGCTAACTCCGTCATTTCCCATCATGGCGAAAATCAATGTAAGGATGGAGTCTATGCCCAGGCGCACTATCGTCCAAGGGAGGTGTCACCTATCTCGTGACTACAAAGACTTCTTCCAAGACGACGACAACATGCAATCCTTCGAGCCCAACACTAGGTGGCGATCTAATGCACAGTGTGAGACTCTGCAGCTCTAAATGCCAAGAACAGATGCATACTGGTAAGTAGCATTTTCCTTCTGAGACTCTAAGGGTCAATCAGCTTATCACCTCGTAATAATACACTGTCTTCCAGTGAAATCTCGGATTCCACCTTCCAGAAAAGCTGTATGCAATGAGGAAGGGAAATCTCTCTAGGCCATCCTGATTTAACAAACCCACATACTCGTTGTAAGGTCTCATCATCAGTAAGAGCTTTAATCCAACTGTCTACAGAATGAAGCCCACGCTCCGGTAAATCAAGTGAGGCTACCAGGCATTCATCATAATCTTCCTCCCCAACATCGGAAGGAACCCTACTTTCCTTGTTATTATCAATGGGATAACGTGATGGATAATCTGCTCTGAGATTCCTGCCACCCAAAACATGAACTACATCAAATTGGTACTGCATAAGGTGAGCTACCATTCATAGAATCCTAGGTGAGCAGCATTTCCTGGTACCAGCCTCAAGAATGTAAATGAGAGGTTTATGATTAGCTTTCTATAAGAAACGCCTACCCTAAATATAGGGTCGAAACTTTTCAATGGCCCACAAACAAGATAAAAGCTCCTTGAGTACTGAAGTTCCCCATTTCTCAAAACCAGGGATGCGAATGAGACTGTGTTTTCACCTCTTGAAGTATTTTGAGTCAACACTGCCCCCAACCCCACTTGACTCGCATCAACAGTTATACAAGAAGATTACTCCGGGTCGAAAGGTTTAAGTGCACCACTGGTAGAAAGGGAGCTCTTAACACATTGCAAGGCAGACTCACATTCATCAGACCATTCGAACACCAAACCCTTGTAAAGAAGAGAACTGATGGGCCGTACAAGAGTGGCATAATTGGGAACAAACTGAATAAATCTCCAGAAGACCAAGTAGAGACTTGAACCACTCTTGTCAGATGGAGCCGGCGCCTGGGTGATTGCATCCAACAGTCCTTGCCTGGGTTTGATCCCCTCACTGGAGATCAGGTGACCAAGATACTCTATATCTTCAGTGAGAAACATGCATTTTTCTGGTTTGACAACCACCCCATGATCATTGAAAATTCCCAGAACTTTTTCAAGCAAGGAATTATGTGTCAGTATGTCTTTGGAGTGAATCAACACATCATCCTGAAACACAAGGACACCACTAATCCCACCCAACACACTTTGCATGACACGTTGAAAAACTGATGCTGCAGAGGCAAGCCTGAAGGGCATCCGTCTGTATTAAAAAGTGCCTAAAGGTGACACAAAAGCTGTGAAGGGAGTATGATGCATGTTCCAGTTCAATCTGATGATAAGTGATGAATATATCCAGCTTGGAAAAGTATCTGGACCCCCTAACGCTTGCAAACAGGTCGCATATTTTCAGTAGGGGGTGATTGTTGACCCAGATCTCCTTATTGGGAGATCTCAAGTCCACACAGACGCGCAGTTTGCCACATTTCTTGCACGTGACGACCAAGGGTGAATGCCACGGTGGCGATTCAGCGGGGTTGACAATCCCTTGGTCGCACAAGGACTTGAGCTCTCTTTCTAGTCTCACACTGAAAGATTCCCCTCTCAACTTATGTTTATTCTGAAAGGCTTCATCTTTAACAACAATTCTATGCTTGAATCCCTTAATGGTTCCTAACCCTCTTCCAAAGACAGATGGAAAGCGTTCACTCCACTGACACAAATGTTGATCGGAAACAATGAGAAATTGTTCAGATGTCCCGGGTCTAAGGATCATCTTGAACAAACCCTGATGATACCATCCTAAAATGTTCAGCCCCTTTAGACTTTATCTTATTTTTAAAAACAGAAAAATAAGTGTCAGTCTTCAAAATACCGAGAAGATCAATCTTCCGTCCCTCATACGAGACTGGAGATCTATCAGCGGGTTGAAGTGGTCTTTCTCCCCATGTTTTAAAGAATAATTAATGAGTAACCATTGTGATTTTTGCACATGGGTCGACAAGAAGATTAAGTGGTTTATCACCCATGATAATTTCAAAGATAGGATCCACACATTCGCATGACTCATCAATACAGGACACAGATTCATGTGGGAGAGAAACAACAGAAACCACTTCAGTATCAGATTCTTGATCTGACTCCAAAACACAGGCAACAGACTTTCTTGGATATTTCCGTTTCATGCAGACCTTTGCAAAGTGTCCTATCGTTTTGCAATAATTACAAGTTACATTAGCTCCGGGACACTTTGCTCCTTTCATGTGAGGAGGATTCCCGCAACGATAACACCTCTGTGTAGCGCAGTGGTTCCCAAACTGTGCGACGCGGCACCCCAGTGCGCCGTTAGGAGTAGCCAGGGGCGCCGCGGCACACGATGTGTGAAAGATAGCCTGTGGCTGTGCTGAGGAAGCTTCTAGTGTACTTGTGTAAATATGCGCAATTAACAAATGAATTGGTCAGCTTCAAGGCAGCCAGTGAATCTTATTTAACACCCAGCCGCCCGCGGCGCAGGGGGAGGGGCTGTCAACGGTGCCCAGTGAGACTGAAATGGAGCCAGCAGCCCACCGCCCCTCCCAAGAGAGCAAAGTAACCACGAGGAAATTCCTGCAAAAATTCTTAGAACACTAAAATGGGCACGTTTTAGAACAGAAAATCGAGCCTTGTACAATGTATTGTACCTTGTGGTTACACAAAACTCTTTGCTGCGTGCACAACATGGGACAACTATTTAAATAACCATTGCCAAAGACAACAGGTCTCACCTTTGGGGCCTATTGGCTTTACAATGTCTTTTGGCGAGTCTCTAAATCATTGGCAAAAAACATTTTTTGCTGACTGTGTGCAGCATCAGCCAAAATAAAGACAAAGAATGATAATGTAGCTGCATATTTTTGAAGGTGCATTCTAGCCCAATAACATACATGCACACATGCATCTTCATTCAATTACGACCTCGATTCACAAACGCAGGCTCCAGCTAATGATTTCTTGTAAAATTAGCCTTTTATGACTTTCCCAGTTATACATCTTTTTTGACAAGCTTGTAAAATTAGCAAGCTGCTTCTACAATGTGCCTCACCTCCACGATGGTTATAGTACGCATTCAGTTCTCATCTGTAGTTTACAAAAACATATATACATATTTTTTGCAATCACCTTTCCTCATTGGCAGGACTTTTGTCATTATTCTCAAAGGGCAGTTTTCGACCCTGGCAGTTGCAGCTGGTTGAAAATGTGATATTTCCATTGTGTAGTTTTTATGGAGCTATTTTGGCTTTGTGAATGGGCGTTTATTGCTGTGTGTAGTATCTGAAAAGGAGGGCTTGGGTGGGACATCGAAGCCATAAGAAAAGCGCCCCCCAGCCCAGACTCCCATTTGTGCTGCGTCCATTGAGTCTTTGGGAGGTGCACGACAAAATGACCAAAGCTCACTGAGCCACTCACTTCAAGTGGTTGGGATGGGGGTGCACTTCTCCTTAGAATGGGTAAAGTTTACGTTTGAATCAGCGATAGTAAACTAAATCACGGAGATGGCTAACATATCCAAGGTTCAGAGAGAGTAGCAGGAACACAGTGATTTTACCCACCTTTTGCACCGTTGCCAAGCAAGGTGCTGATTCTGACTGGTTTGGGCCCACTGAACCATCTTCATGTTTTTTGAGCCTGAACGACCATATTAATAAGTAATAAAAATAGAGTTCTGGTTGTCCGTCTCGATTCCTACTGTATCTGTCCCCTCTTGCTCATTTGCAAGAGTTACTATTATGTTTCTAAATACTTTAGTTGATTTGCCACATTGTGATAAACGATATGCGTATATCAAGACGCTCATAATGGGGAGCCATGGCCAACTGCTAATTAGCTCAAGGGAGCCACAGGTCGAAAAAATTTGGGAACCACTGGTGTAGCGCATTGCCTTGGGTAGAAGAAGAAAATGATTTAGAGTCATTAGCCTTTCCCATGGAATTAGTGAAAACTACATTGACAGGATCCGTAGACTTCTCTTCCAACACCTTTAAGGGTTTCTTGTGAAGTTTCAATACCTTTGGCTATATTGACTGTTTCATCGAGAGAAGGATTAGCAAGAGAAAGAAGCTTCTGGCGAATCGGTTTATCTCTGCAATGACCTACAAACTGGTCACGGATCAATTGGTCTGTGAAGACATCGAACTGACCAACCGCAGCACGTCTATGTAATGTAGAAATGTAGGAGTCTACATCTTCATTTTCACATTGTTGTCTTTAAAAAATGTATTACGAAGAACTATCAGACTTGGTTGTTTGTCGAACCTTGTCTTAAGTTTTAAAATAGTGTCTTGATAATCGCCTACAACAGCCTTTGGTAGATGAACAATTTCAGGAAGATGGTTGTAAATAGAACAACCTTCAAATCCAAGGGAATGGAGAAGTAAGCATTTCTTGCATTTACTGCTAAATCTTGATGCACCAATTGCTCCCAGATATGTTTGAAAAGCGTCAAACCATATTTCTCATCGAACTGGAGGTTCTCCCGAAGATTCCAAGAATGAGGGAGGAGGAGTAACAGATTGCATCATTTAGCAGATGAAATAAAAGGAGAGAGAAAAAAGAGTGGTAGGAAAAGGAAAGAAAACATAAGTCAAATAAAAATGCAATACAATTAGCTGACAAGAAACACAGATTATGAATCATAAACCAAACATACTATAGAATTTGATGTTTGTACAAGAAGAGCAATAAAATGTACTTCAACACAATGAAATGTGTAAGATGGTGTGCAAATCGCCGTGTGATAATCCGCTAGTATAGTAAAATAATGACTTGAATAACAGTGGTGTGCAAATCACCATTAGATGGATCGCACATTCGTCCTCGTCGCCAAAAATTGTAGTAAACCACTCATAGTCAGGGATGAGTTCCCTAGAGATTTATTGTAGGTAAACTACACAGGAGAGCGTAGTGAAGACACATCCAGCCCCAACAGCTCTCAGTCCAATTTGAATCCCCAGAACCCAGCAACAGTGCAGCCCGGCAACCCATCAACAGTCAACAAGGTGAAGCCTATGCTGGATCATGGAATACAACACTCAAGCAATGAAGTCCTGAGAATACAAGAAGTTCATGTTGTATTTTATAGACTAGTCATATTGTTCTTTGGTGCCGGAATGTAGAATGTGATGTTATGAAACTTAGCAACCCTGTTCAGGCAGTTGTACTGAGATGCTGCTCGGGTTCCTTGTTGATTGTGTACTCTAATAAATCCTCTTTCTTCAACACCTCATGAGCTATATTGTCCCTCATCACACAACTTTTCAGTGGCGACGAGTAGCAGCTAAACCTGGATCAGCCCAATTTCAAGTATTCATTGGGAAAGGAATCTGATTCAGATGACGATGCTGAGGTGCTTGTGTTATATGAGAGAGATGCATCTGACATCAGAAAATATTCTGTGATTGAGTCATTTCGACTGCCAAAGTGTTAAATGAGTGGTGGACTAAACTAGAAACTGATGTGGAGCCAGAAGGGTATTGCAGGGAGAACTTACCTGTAATCTGATATTTCCAAACGTTGATATCTTTTAAGAATAGATGTGCCACCAGAAGAATTTATGTAGTAGAAAAAAGAAGAGCCTTATTGGGATGGTGAGCTCAACGAGCATAGGGAATTGTATTGGATCTCAACAAAAAGGAGCAATACAATACCCCAAGTTAAAATACATAAATAGTTACTGAGTTTCCTAACATATTTGGAGATGGTTTGGAGTGTTTTAAAAATATTTACCCATAAGCTCATTCTTAATGAGGGGACCACACTGACCAATCACAAGGTACATATTTGTCAGATGGACTTAGTAGGTCTTTTGAAAGAAGATTTCAGCAGATTGTGTGAGAACAATATAATAGAGCCATCAGGGGCCAGGGTGCGCCTTATAGTCCTACCTCGCAAGGTCTATAGTAAGATCAGGAAGTGCCTTGATCTTGGAGATCCCATCAACTAGGTTGATGGGATCTCCAAGATCAAGGCACTTCCTGATCCTTCCTAGGGGTTTATCACCATCCCTTACCAGATATAAATGATTTGTTAGCTAGATTGAAGGGAGGACAACATAATTCAATCTAAGATTAGTTAAGCACATACCATCAAATATTATGTCATCCTGACTAAATGACATTTGGATTAGCTACCGCTTCAGCTTTTTTGCAACATGCCAAAAATGAGACTTACCATGAGTAAGAATCTTCCAGGATGTCGTCCTAGTTTGGGGATGAGACAGAGGAAGCCATGATGAGTTATTGAGGAAATTACTTGATATATTGGATGTAACTATGGAGGAAGTCGAAAAATACAAATTTGCAGTCTGGCAGGTGGGGTATTTCGGACATACTTTGTCTGCAGAGGTATAGGGCCCATATTGATGGATCCCATTGAGAATACTCTGCGTCCCGAGGAGAAGGATCTGCTTCAATCCTTTGTAGGGTTGGCGCAGTATTATGCTAAACTTGTAGATAATTGTTCAGCTAGAGCTCAACCTATGAGAGTATTAATGAAAATAGGGCAAAAATTGAAGCAGTCACTTGAGTGTCAAAAACGCTTTTGAAGACGTAAAAAGGTGCATTGTGAATGTAGTTGACATGAACCCATTTTATCCCAGAGATCATCTGTTATTGATACTTGTATACATGGCTTAGGTGCTGTGCTAATACAAATCATCTAGGGGCCTGGAAAGAGTGGTAGCTTCCAGGACGATGAGAGTTGCTGAAGCATGTTATTTCACCATTAAAAATTACTTTAGTCTGTTGTGAGGTTACCAACACTTTAAGAATTATATATGGGGTACAGAGTTAGAGTTGGGGGCCGATCATAAGCTCTTGGTAAATTTGTCCACCATGAAAGGAACTGGCCAACCTACACCCAGAATAGCGAACTGAATCTATAGGTTGCAGGAATGTTTGTCATCAAGTATGTCTCTGGCACCACAAGTGTGGATGCTGATTGTCTTTCTTGATTATTAATACTTGAGGAAAATAGTAAAGAAGATTGGTTGGTGACGGAGGTAGAGCAAATCTGTTTAAACACAGTATCGGAAGATGAGTGGAAAGAAACTCTGGTAAGGTGTGAAGTACTTTTCCGGATGATGGATTTGTTACCAAGGAGTTGGACAACAAGTTTAGTTTTGAAGATACTAGTTTGACTGATTACAAATTAGTAGGCATTTAATCAACAGGGAGGGATGAGGATTTTGTGTGTCCGTTTCTTTCCCCAAAGTAATGTATTTTTTAATCAACAAAATTGGACACTTGTAACACTGCTCAACCTTCGGTTCAGTGTAAATAAGGAAACCCTCAGAGAAGTCAATGTATAGATGGAATTGCGGTATATTTGTTTCATCCGCCCCACATTGACATTCACGCAGTTATCATAGGGTTATTCCTATTTGTGTGTACTGCTTGCCTCATCCAGAGGCACCTCCAGTCTCGAGTGCAGTGTCCAGAGACAAAAAGGATTTTCCCACAAAAAATGTTAAAAATGAAAAAATATGCCAAAATAAGTTTATTGCGAGGCAAATTTCCATCAATTAAAAAGGTTTACATATACTAAGTTGTGGCCGAGTTACTGGGCCATGCGGTATTGTAAAAAGGAGGTTGTCGACATGTTTCAGCTCTTTGGGCCTAAAGGTCTGTAGAGCTTTCGTCAGGACTTACAAGATACACAGAATAAACAAATTTAACACGTATAATACTACTCACACAACTTGTGCGGTAATCCCTTTCTCATAATTATATGAGAAGTGTGCTCTTCACGATCTATGGAAGAATGTAAATTGAAACGTTTTAGCTAGTAACATTGATCAATGTGATTACATAGCGCCCATTCTTATTCAACTTAGATGTACTGATAGCTTCCCTATTTTCCTTCCTGCTTGAGTAATCCCAGTGTTAATAAAATTATTACCTGTGATTCTGCATTAAACCCACAAGAAACAATAATATTCAAAAAGCCAATGTTACTAGCTAAAACGTTTCAATTTACATTCTTCCATAGATCGTGAAGAGCACACTTCTCATATAATTATGAGAAAGGGATTACCGCACAAGTTGTGTGAGTAGTATTATACGTGTTAAATTTGTTTATTCTGTGTATCTTGTAAGTCCTGACGAAAGCTCTACAGACCTTTAGGCCCAAAGAGCTGAAACATGTCGACAACCTTCTTTTTACAATAACGCATGGCCCAGTAACTCGGCCACAACTTAGTATATGTAAACCTTTTTAATTGATGGAAATTTGCCTCGCAATAAACTTATTTTGGCATATTTTTTCATTTTTAACATTTTTGTGGGAAAATCCTTTTTGTCTCTGGACACTGCACTCGAGACTGGAGGTGCCTCTGGATAAGGCAAGCAGTACACACAAATAGGAATAACCCTATGATAACTGCGTGAATGTCAATGTGGGGCGGATGAAACAAATATACCGCAATTCCATCTATACATTGACTTCTCTGAGGATTTCCTTATTTACACTGAACCAAAGGTTGAGCAGTGTTACAAGTGTCCAATTTTGTTGATTAAAAAATACAAATTAGTAGGGTCTGAGTTGTGCTTGAATGAAATTCTGAGACTAGGGAACATGAGAGTGGTGTACAGAGAGTGCGTTAAAGGTTGTTCACTGCGTTACATAAAAGACATGGCGGAATGTCTTCTTTGAAAGGAAAAGTGTGGGTGGATCTTTCGCAGATAGGTATGGATCGGGATGTAAAGTGGTTTGTGAGAGGATGCCTGGCTTGTGTTTGTAGTGGGCCTGGTGAGTGAAGTGAAATCTCAGGTAGTTGCAGAGTTCTCTGAGGAAGGATACACAGAAGAGATAATGATTGATAATGGTCTGCAGTTTGTCCCAGAGGAGTTTGAAGGGTACCTAGTGCATGGTGGGGTGAAACATTGAATGACAGCGATAGGTCATCTACATGAAAATGTTTTAGTAAAAAGATTTAGTTGAGTCTTGGGTAAAAATGTACAACTTCCTATTGAAAGTGAGCTAAATTGCAAAGATGAAATCAAGAAGATGGTATTGAGTTACAGAAGAATGCCGCACTCGCTCAATTGCAGGAGTGTCACAATTTTTGTATTGAAGGGTTGCGTACCATATACCGGAGCTGTTCCTGGCAGGATGAAGAAAGGGAATGTGCAGAGACTAAACAAGGCTAAATTGTGCAATAATGATTGTGAAACTCAGATGAAGCACAGAAAGGGTTTGTATGGTTAGTTAGGGAGAAGAGGGTGTGAGTGGAAACGGGGTGATTTTGCGCATGCTGGTGTTGACAGGTGTGAAAATAGTTGCATCCAAATGTCCGCGCCTAAAAGATTGCAGAACGTTTACGGTTTTATTAGATGATTGTAACAGCTGAAATGTGAGGAATGTTACAAGGCATGAGGATGTAGAGCCGAAGGAATGGCAAAGAAAAATAATCAGGTACCTGGTCCAGAACAGATGCCTCATAGAAGAAGTATGCATCAAATAACTCCACCTTTGAAATTGAAGAATTATGTATGATATTTTTGCATTGCCCTAAATGTTTGTGGGGTCAATTAGTTTGTGTTTTTGTTGTCTTGTGGTGTTTATCCCTTGGTATTCTAGTGAATTATTATTGGGATGAGGGGGGTATTTTATAGCGTAGTAGTATTATTTTGGTGCTAGAATGTAAGTTGTGCTTGTAGAATGTGAAGTCACTAAACTTTTCAACCCTATACGGTCAGCTTTACTGAGATGCTGCCCGGACTGGTCATATATCTTGTACTCATTAAATCCTCTTACTCTTCATGAGCCGCGTTGTCCCTCATCACACAACTTCTCATTTAGGATCAGATAGACTAAGAACTGAGTCAGTATAACAATTTCCATTAACTGTTAAAATCGTATAAACTAAAACATTTTAACCGTTAGTTCTGTCCCTGGGGGTTTGTTTTCCTCCGGGTTCTTGTACAGTCTAGCAGGATCATTCCCCTTCAACATTGCGCAATAGCTCACAAATGTTGAATTCCAAGCAAAAAGTAATTACCAAATTTTCGTCGGATATATTTAAGCATGTTGTTGAATGACTTGTTGCCTTTTATGCCACTTTAGAAAAAAAGTATATGTATCTGGAGAGCAGATGTAAAATTACCTGACTGTGGGTTCAGTGGCCTTATTTGTATGCTTGGTTTCTGGAAATCATAGTTTTTGTCTTGTTAAGTGGCATAGTTTGCAGGAGCGTTGTAAAGTTTGAGAATTTCACATCAGCCTGTTTAACTCTAAGTGAAAAAGAATGTGTGGGTTTGTATTTGCTGATTTACAACTCTATTTCTAACGCTGTCTCTGCTTGATGTAAACAGTGGAATTGTACTAGGCCTTCAGTGGGTGGGTAGTTGTGGTAAATTTAGATCGTGATGTGGTGAAAGAATCTGGAAATTAACGGACTTTCAGTTTACAGGCAAAGGACGTCCGTGTATATAGCAAGGCCTTCATTTAAGTACATATACTTGATGAATAAATCGTAAGATGGAGTGAGCGAAGACATTGCCAAAGTGCGAAAAATGGACTTTCTTTAGTCCGTCGTCATTTTGATCATTAACATGCTGTTCTCTCTCTTCCCCCAGGGTGCCTTCTCAATACAGCAGGTACGATAGGCAGAACGAGCGTGACTATCCACCCTATCAGCGCCATCACAGACCCTGGCATGACGACGGCTGGAGGCGACCACAGAAGTGGGAACAGACTGCACCCGCTCCCAAGCACACCAAATTCTCAAATCTGGATTATGAAGAGCCACGGTTTCCTCCGCCCCCAGCCCTCCCTTCTCCCGTGAAGCAGCAACAGGGAGCAACAGGACGGCGGTCCCATGATTCTGTCAGGAAAAGTAGGACTTATAAAAGCCAAAAACACAAAGAAACATGAGGCTGAAGCATGAGCGGAACTTGCATCACAGATACGCCAGCGCTGCCCTTTCCATGCAGAAAAAAAAGCATACGCACTAATTTGCCAAACATGTCGTTTTAGTTTAACAGGATCTTAACCACAAGTCGAATCTTTTTCAGAGGTTATGTTCCAGACTCCCTTTGAACTTCGAAATAATTATGCAGAAGGAAGAACCTTGAAACTAAGCAAGCGTCTCGGAGAAGCTAGCATATTTTTTGTTAATAAAAAGGTTTTTAAAATGTCAAACCTTGCTGCCGAAATTTGAAGTTGCATGGACTTTATTTTGCACTTCATTGCAGAGGAATAACTTCACTGGTTTGCAAGATCGACTGTTTTACTAGCGCAACCATCAGAGGTCATCATTTCTTTTAAGTAGTTTTTCAGTGCCTCCCTTTTTTTTTTTGAGCTCGAGAGTTTTGGGGGAAAGGGGAGGGGCGGCGGGGTTACATTTTCTTTTCTGTTTGTGATGTTGATAGTCACGTAGACCTTTACGCTTAATGTCAAGGATCAGGCAAATTCTTGCTAATTTTTGTTCACCTGCTTGCTTAGAGTGGATTAGACACCAGGGAACGAATCCTCAACTTAAAACCCTATCCTGCAGAAACTAGTGCAATGAACTATTAGACTCCATAGCATTTTAGATATGGGCTTTTTTAAATATTAATAAATTATGCACCTGTATTTACCCCTGTTGCAATTGCAGCTGAAAATATAGCACAAGGTACCATATTGGTTTAAGTATAAACAGTCTGTTACCTAGGGCCATGCTCAGCAGGCAAGTGCATTTTATTAAAGTAGTTCTAAAGTTTACCATTTCATGTGGATAGGGCTTGCACAGTCCCAACATACTCACATAATAATGCTTGGTGTGTATATAATCACCAGTCATTAGAATACATGTAAAATGTGTGTTTTTCTTCCATTGACCGCATGGGGCTGGACATTGTAATCATGGATTATGATATTAGAAACTCGTGAATTCTCAGTATATCTTATTATTTGTATTTCTTTTCTCTTTGTTTAACCACTTCCTTACAAGCCTTTTATAGCCATGGACATTGTGTTTGTTGCTTTTTGGACTGTTTTCACTGCCTTGTTTAATTTAGCTGTTACGTGAATGGCATGTATTTTTTCTTTATTTAAAGGGATTTTATTTTTGGTTCATGTAACCCTAATTTTTTCCCCCCTTCAAACCTTTGAGAGCTGTCTAGTTCATAGATTCTTCATTAAATGTGGTCTTGCTTACAATGATAAAATGGCGCTTACAGATGGGCACAGTACCTGCCCTTTTTGGCCACCAAACCTCTGTCTTGGGAGTGTGAACAACTAAAATAGATAAAGTCCAAGAATTTGAGGGGCAAGGGCATTTGATGTTTGGTTATGAAGCACATTTTACTGCAGGATTGCTGTTTCAATCTGATACGTGGCAGGTTTTGCTATTACTCAACTTAATGGTCCTCTTCGTATCAGCTGTCGAAGAATAGCATGATGAGTTTGACCTGCTTGGATTTCGATTTTTGGTTTGCAGATGACACACGTCAGCAAGAGTCTAACTCACTGGACCATTACTTTGGAGGTGAAATGTGCCAAAAAGCATCCAGTTCATGGGTCTGTCCCATGTGGCGTTTTATACTGAAAGGTCATCTTAGTGATGTCTGTTGGACAACATAACATGTATTTGTAAACAGCTCGTTCATGCAAAAGGGTAACTTGGTGCTGAATAATTGATGTTTAATGTCACTTAACTCATTGGTACTGTTGGCATTTAAACCTGTGATCATGAGGTCAAACACAGATGAATCTGTTGGTTCTAGAGCAACTGTTCGAGGGCCTTACACGTATTGTCTTGATCACATCATTATCAACTTGTGATTGTGGAAGTCTTGCAGTTGGGGTGGACTGATTGTTTTCTGATTAAGCCCTGTGTTGCCATTTGGGAAGAACAGCATAAAGACCTAAATGTGCAACCTACCTAACCAATGTTACACGACAACAGTGGGAATTATGGCTAATATATTAAATTAGGAATTTGTCAAAATTTGTTCTAACACTGTCCGGTATTATTCCTCTACATGAAGTCAGTATCTGGATTGAAAAAAAACATTGCTAACATATCCCTGCTAAAATTTAATAGGTCCTTTAGAGGGAATCCTTCGGCAAGCAGGTTCAGTAAAGAAATTAACGTTGTGAAGAAAAATTGTTAGTCTTGAGAAAGATCATGGGGACAAGAGCTAATCTGTAAGTAGCACAGAAACATGGCAAGGCATTACGCAATACTAAAAAGAAAATCAATGAAGTAAAAGCCTCTTATTATGCCAACAGGATAATCAAGGCAAAAAATGAAACCAATGAGATCTTGAATATAGTAAAGGAGTTTTCAGACCCTGCATGGCTCAAGACAACACCGGCTAGCCTGAGAATGTGTAGTGCACTGGCCCTGCGATTTATTAGTTTCCTCAGGAATATCTACGACCATTCTGCATGAGACAGCTGACATGCGGAATTGACTAAATAAGGATGTTCATGGTCTCCCAAGTATGTAATTTGAAGCTTCAGCACTTCCAGAAAGTATCTCTAAAGGAAGTGGTGGAGATGGGAAATTCAGTTAGATCAGGATCACCCATAGATCCTTGACCAGCCTATTCTTTGAACCCCTATGAAATCACTACTGGAATCGGGGACCCAGGCCTAAAACATCTCTAGACTCTAATCAATACACAAAAACACAGGGACCAGTATACATTAAGCTAATATATATAATGTATATATTTTATATATATTCATGTTGATATTCTTTCTCTGAACCATTGCAAACTCCTGACAGTCCACGGACCACAGCTTAAGGACCGCAGATATAGGCATTGAGAATAAGGCCTTGCAGTGGATTGAGACCTATTGAAAGGAATGGAGTCAGCAAAAAAATGCAGCTGCCATATATGTCCAGCACCACTAAGTCTCATTGTGGCGTTCTATAAGGGTCTTTGCTGAGCCTGACATTATTTACTTTCTACTTGCCCCCTGTCCTATCTTATCTTTCTTAATAGACAATGAGATACACGGAAGACACTCAGATTATTATTTATAAGTGTGGCTACTCTGGAAAGGCCGGAACTAACTTCGAAACTTGTATGGAAGCCATAGCAGGATGGATGAATCCTAATTTTTGTAATTTAAACTTGATACAGAAATCTTGATCTGCGTTGATGACCATTTGGGACTGAAGATCGTTTTCCTGAAGCTCTTGGATATTCCCCAACACTTGTGAATCTGGTTAGAAATCTTAGGTTGTACCTTGATGATAAGTTGGGTTGTAGGTCACAAATCGGTAAGGTGTCCTTTTGTCCTGTTTTGGCCATCAAAGGGTATTGAGGAAAAAACTCCCTACGTTGCCATTTGTAGGCTTCCAATGATTCAGAAGATAGTGTAAGATGCGTGCTTTATCTACTGTGTTGTTTCGGTATCCCATCATCCCTCACAACATCTTTGGCTGTCAGCTGAAATGAGAATCAGTTTTAAGGCATTGTGCATGTGTCCGAAAACTATTTAAGGAACAGTTCATACTTTAATTGTTGATTTGATTACCAGGCATGTACAAACTTGTAATCTGCACCCACTACAGCTTGTCTACTAGCTACAACAAGAATGAAAACATCCAGGGTGGGAGGTCATTCCTTTTTACTTTCAAGTGGCTCCAGGGTGGAATAAGTTATCATTAGACCTCCCCAACATTAAGAATTGCTTGATTTTTAAAAGGAAGCTTCAAACCTACCTATTTCCAAAGTGATTAGTAGAGGTTGATGAGGCCAGAACGCCATTATTTTATTATTTTTTTAGGTATTGGCATGCTCTATAGATAACTTAACAGATTGCTGAGCTTGGTGGATTAGTTGAATGGAGTGCCACACCTAGTACTTTTGTGAGACAGTGGCCTAATTTCTCTCCACCACTGGGTTGTCTGATAAATGGAGGCTAAGCTCCCAGTTCATCCGGCAGATCAGTTTTAGCCTCTGTGTCAAGGTTTAGATTATGTGAATATGGTCTACTGTGCACATCAGGACTGATGATACCACGGGTCCTTAAGGTTCTTTAAATCCGAGATCTTCTGTCTTGAAGACCACTCTTGTTGCCATGGTAATCTCAGCTATTTCACCATGTGATATGTGAATGATGTGTACGGCTTGCTTCTTACTTTTTAAACTCTGCCCTTTCTATTTCACCCATCTCTCCCCTATTATTAATTGTATCTTGTGGATACTACTGCAACTC
Source organism: Lissotriton helveticus (assembly GCF_964261635.1). NCBI lineage: Eukaryota > Metazoa > Chordata > Amphibia > Caudata > Salamandridae > Lissotriton > Lissotriton helveticus. The sequence goes on from NC_136072.1 coordinate 784,195,327, forward strand.
TGCTATGGTCCATTTCACTGGACTTGTAGGTGTTCTGTTACCTTGGGCTGGCTTGCAACATTTGAGAATTTTCTTGTGATTCTCTTTCAGTATCCTATTTCTGGAACTCTCCTATCAGTCTTCCAAACTGGTCTCTTGGGCTTCTCCCATCAAAGACCAGGTGATCAGTAGCTCCTGGACGTAAGATATCTGCAAAGTGGTATTCAAAAACCCCAAAGTACAACGGCCCAAAGTAAAGGTTTGCTTAGGAGCCTGCTGTCGAGTGCTAGCTTTACCGAATACCAAGGTTGCCTAGTTTGAGTCCAAGTCATGAATCTTTCTTCCTTCACCATCCACTTCATGGCTTTATCTTGCTCTAACAGTTTCTATTTCATCCCTCTTCTCATTTGTTTTCTTGTCTTTTCCATTTTTTTTTCCTTTTCTGTTTTTTTTTCTTGCTCTTGGTCGGAGTCTGAAGATGAAAAATAAGTGATGGGCTGCAGGAAATGAGTAGGAATATCCACAGACACAAACTCAGATCTGAATGCCTGGTATACATAATTATTTGGGTAACACTTTAGAGAAACTTGCACTGTCGTCATTATCACTTTTCCTTTTAAATTGTTTTAAGTTTAGTTGGAAGTAGAGAGTCTGATTTCCTAGTCCCTTTGCTCCAAAAAAGGTGATGAAACCCTTTCCAAGTTTTCTTACTTTCAGGTGTGCTTTTCTTTTCTCACTTGCGCCCAGTTCCCCAGTTCTGGTATCAATGATTGTTAGCTGCACCATTCCTCACATCTGCCAATATTTGCTTACTACTAAGGAAGTGTTTAGAGCACTCTTGCTGTGGTGGCTAAGAGTATACCCATGGCTTGCACTCAGCCGTTGGGTTTGTTCCTGGTATCTCGGAGAGAAGCACAGCCCCCACCCAGGCTTCCCAAACTCTTTTGACATTAATGTCAAGGAATATTGATTTTGTTTCCTTAATTTCTTTCTCCATACTGGGCAGTGAGGTCGATGGGGGGGGGGGGGTCTTCTTGGTTCCCTTTTGCTGTTGTAGTTGCTTGTCAATGTGTGTGCCTGATGTCTTACCACCTCCTCTAATATGAGAGCTTCTCACCTCCGAGTATTCAGAGTAAGGATTAGATGAGCAAGCGATCTGCTTCCTTTCACTTAACTCTATCCGTATAATAAATGGCATGGGGCAGCCCTCTCTGTACTCCCCACATGAGGGTTTCAATTATTTTCGTAGGGTTTTTGCTCAAGATTGTATAGAGAGTACTTTTAGTGAAGGTGTGTACAGTGAACCTTGAGCTGGCTCCTCTCCAGATTTCTATGTTTCCTTTCTTTTACAAAGTGAATCCCACCCATATTATTGAAGTCCCCCTCTTTCCTCCTATGAAATTGCAGTTCAAGCTGAAAGGCTAATTAGCGTGTCCCAAAAAAATGAGAGATAAGCCATTTACAGTTAATTCTGATACAAATTAAAAGAGATCTTTGGGTTGAGCCCATCTGTTGCAATCCTCTGTAAAGGACTCCAGATTTTTCCTCAGTATTCCGAGTTATTGCTTATTGTTTCGTGTAGCACTCTTACGCATTGAGCCCAAAACCTTTTTTTTGTCTGGGAAGGTTTTATTTTTCACCTCAAATTATTTTTGTTTTAAGAGTTGTTGACCCCTTGTGGACCTTGTTATTAGAAATTAATTTTTTTCCTATCCTCCCTCGTTCTTAACTCTTATAGTTCCTTTCATGGATGTCCTTCTAGTGTTTGGTGTCGCATTTGTGCTTTGACCCACTGAAGTATAAAAAGAAAAGTGATCAATGGAATGCTTGAATTAATCAGCCACTGGGTAATTACTCTGAGTCACATCCTAGCCCATCAACGTGCCACCTCTGGACCCAGCCAGATTAGCTTTGACACTGCACCAATGGGAGCAGCCCAGCCTGAACTGCCAGGCCATGTCCATCATGAACCAGATCACAAGTAATCTAGAACTGTTTTTGTCCTGATTAGTGCTCGTAAGGCAGGTGTAGCTTGGTTCCAGTGACCCTGTGTGCATGGGATCCACATCTGGATATACCGGTCCTAATCAGGGTGACACTGAACTTCACAAACAGTAATGGATGAAATGTTTGTCTTTGCTGATAAGCCCTAACTAGAGGGGAAACGATCCTGGTTTGCTTGTGTTCTAGTTCAAGGAGAACATGGGCTGGCAGTTCGAGCTGGACTGTTACCATTGGAGCATTGTCCAGACTGATTTTCTTATGGTTAGGTCCAAACTGATGAGGGATGGTGTGCAAAATAACGATGGCCTGGAATGTGGCCCAAATGATTACCAGTAGCTGAGATTAATTCAAGCATTCCATCCATTACTCTTTTGTATACTTTAATGCTTTGACCAGTACATGCTTTTCATAAGTTCTCAAGGTTAGTCTTCTCTCTCCCTCTGTGTAGTAGGCCAAACTGTCCTGTTTGAATAAATCCTGCATATCTTTGCAGAGTTTATTATGGTCAGTCACCCAAACGGAGTTGAAACATACACGCTTAAAAAGTGAAGGTTTTATTATTACCACATGATATTTTTCGTTTCTTCACCCTACAGGGAGACAAAGCTTAAAACATGCTAATTGTATATACTAAGTTGCTCGTTACCATTGTTGATCTCCTTGATACAAATACCAAAAAATTCTTACATTTTGCACTCCTCATCATTTTAGGTCCAGGTCAATGCCCAAAAATATTAATCAGATGATTTTCCGAGCCCATCCCCTATATGGCAGAAGAACACAGAGATGTAAATGTGTAGGATAGCTTCCTTATGAACAAGTATGTGCAATGCAATAGGTCTTGGCTTTGTACACAAGAATGCCTTTTATTTATATGTTTTCAAAACCAACACATAGAGAAACGGTTTGTCATTTACAATGCCACTAGCTCAAAGTCTCGCAAATGCAAGACCTATTGCATTGCAAATGCTTGTTTCCTCAGACATTAAAACAAACATTTACTACAGCAAGCAAAAATGCACGCAGTTGCTAATTTCTTGCAAAACACATATACAGCGTGCCTTTACAAGTTGAATACTGCCTTGATTTGGAAATGTGGGCAACTTTTATTTTGGTCCGTGGGCCTATTTTCTGTCCAAGTCCGACCCTGTTCTAAACTGCTGAAACAAGGGTACATAGCTCTCAAGTTGCCTAGGTCCATCTGTGACAAACTCAAAGTTTAACTTTTTTCTTCGACTTATGGTAAATGTTGGTTTACAAGACTGGTTCAACAAGATGGTAAATATCAGAAAGTAATGGGGAAAAATCTGGACTAGGTGAACTCCTTTCAGATGGAACTGGGAAACCTGACCGCTCTGAAGAGGTCAACCAGGTGCTTATACATCCAAGAGCCCTTAACCATAGTCAGACACCGAAGTTTAGCCCCAGTGCAAGTAGTGCTTAATTTGTGGGGGTGGCTGCAGGTGATGGGAACCGAAACACATTTTTGGGACCAGTAATTATTTTTCTTTACATACGGACGCAGACAGGGGCGTAACGCACACCCCTGCAGCGCAGACTGACCCAGGGCTAGGCACAGAAAGACAGAAAAAAAAGAGAAAGGTATGAAACCCGTGACACGTTGAAAAAGCATGGTTGAAAATAAATCCTAAGGCTGAGATAAAGAGATGGAGAAGTGAAAGGGTGCGGGAATAAAGAAGAATACGGTATTGTGAAGGCTAGTCAGCCTTGATATTGGGCAATCACGCAATTTGGCCGCGACTTCTGCAAACTTCAAAGAAAATATTTGGGTCCTTCGATTTAATATTTTATTATTATTATTATTTTAACAAATTAAGCTTGCGGAGCAGGTGGTAGTAAAGGGCATTAACCAGGGGATAGGTACAGCTCATGAGTTAGTCAACAAAAGGCTAGGTACAGCCCGCTGCACTCAAGCACTGAGCAGCACTTACACCATCCCAGTTAATCGCTGAAGGCACAACTGTGAAAGCACCCAACACTTTATGCTTCCATAGACGCAGCCTCGTCTCGGGCCCTGCCACCAGACGAGGAGCGCCAACTTCACTTTGCATACAAGACTTTCAAGCCCAGAGGCATCAGATTTAATTGAAATTATTCGTCCGCAGCCCAACTACTTTAATTAAAGGGAGAGCCCCAACAGGTGACTGACGCTGCCCAGCCCAACAGACCTATTCATTTGTCCGACTCATGCCCATGAGCCTTAGTATTTTAAAAGCAAAGGCCTGGCCCGTGACCCGTACCAAAGTCTAGGCATGTTTCTGAGCCATGTAAGAACAGTGCAAATATATCACTTTTAAATAATCAGGGGTAAAAACGTACTTTGACTTCTGGCTGGCTTGTACTTCGTCTAAATGGACGGTTGTGGGAATCTCTTCCTCCGTTACCCTGGACCCCTTAAAACTACCCAGTAATAACAATTTACTTCAAGGATCTCCAACCTTAGGTTAACTTTGAAAAATAATTACTTCTCTCCCTTGAAAGTTTATTTCGCTTTCATGTCCTTCCACCACTCTTGTGAAAATTGTGAGGTTAGGTGCTCCTTCACGACCTTTCCACCAATCAATCTACCAGGATTTATAAAGCGGGCTAATCACCCGATAGGGTATACAGGCGCTAATCACCTAAAGGGTTTTCAGTCACAGCTATTATTGTACTTTTCAGTTGTAAGTTAAGTTATTGTGCGTATAAGCACGAGAAATGCATTTATAAAGCATGATAAATAGCCAGAAAGGCACACCTGAGAGTGTATGAAAGACATCTGAATGGAATTTTCCCAACTTCTTCTCTGATGCACCACTCTGAACGCCCACCCTCATGGGACAAGTAAGAGAAAACTTGAGAGAACATTTCCTATCCGTAACCTTTTGCAAATACTGTGCAACTTACACAAGAGTAAGCTAATCCCACATAAGAGTCACCCTTAAATTAGCTTTGTACATTGAACCCTGTGCCTTTTATTACAGAAACCACAGACCTTTGCAGCCCGACTGATGACAAAAACCAATGAGTGAATAGTGCCTAGTGATGAAAGCGCCTCACTAGATACCAGAGCACAAAGAAGGCGACTTACAGCACTTTGCTCTTGACACCAGCTTTACAGAGGAAAGTCCCAGAATACCCCGGTGTAAGTCCTATAAGGATGGCTCCAAGAGATCTCTCCGATCGCATGGCCACTGAAAAGTGGCGCAGCCTAGACCAAGCGTGTTATTGAGGGGTCCTCTGACCTGCGAGATGCATAGGTGCCGTTAACTCATTCCAAACAGAAAGTACGCAGGACGTGGATGTTATTTACAGCGCTTTGAGACAGTAGCATGGAGACTGGGAAGCACCACAAAGGCTTTAGCATAGCACAGAGAAGCTCCATTAAATACAGATTAATATTGTGACGTAACACCAGGGTGCCAGATATCTGCCCTCCGGGTTTCAGCCCCTCGTAGACACTGGTGGGCTCTGCAGAGGTGCACATGGAATGCCCGGAAGGTGCCGGCATTGTGTACATTTGGGTGTGGAGTGCACGCATGTGAAAGCAAACATTGTGGCTGTCATGCACGCAGTGGGAGGGCATGCAACTACGGAACACCGGGGCCAAGGGAGGAGTCTAGGGGCTCCCGGAGACCATGAATGAGCGATTAGTGTGCCTGTCAGCCTGAGGCCTGCTCAGTGCCTGACTGACTGTGGTGGCGTCCACGATTCAGCTGACTGGGTTAACGTTTCATTTTAGTGCTGCTGCTTGTTTATATATGCATCGCGCTTTCACCTTAAGTGAAAGCGCAATGGAAAAATAAACCCGCGTGTCTGGAAGAGACGCAGTGCGCAAGCTAAACCTCCAGTTGGGTGGGCGGGGCCTAAGGGAGACAGGGCGGACACAAACCCCGCTTCCAAAGAAGTGGGACAGAAAACCAACGACTATAGATCTCGTCAAGGCGACCAGCGCATGCGAGACCTAAAAACTGTTTCTGTCAAGTAACTTTTTCTGTACCCCTGGTGGATACTGCAGTTTGTCAATTGGGTCCCACAGCCACTCTACTATGGTCCACCAATTGAACAGGTTTTGTAGATTTAAACTGGTACAGGTTCACTTGCTGTGCATATTTTTGCTATCTAGTTATTGAATTGAAAATTCTTACACTGTATTTCTTTGAAAAATATTTAATGGTCAAAGCGGGTATTAACCATGGATTGTCTGTAATTAGATTACTTTGTAATATCAAGGTGTCCCTTGGTTTGTACACTGATTGTCTTCACTTTTGTCTTCACTTTTAATGACAATGGGCTATGAAGCGCAGATTTTAGCAGACGTGTGCAGGGATGACCATGTGACCATCTGGCAGATGTCAGCCACTGGAAAGCCTCTGGTAAGATCCCCTGGAAGTGGCCATGGCACTTGTGGTGGCATAGACATGAATGCCATTGAGAGGGCTGATCTCTTGATGCAAAAGATGACCCAATGCAAAATGGTGTGTTTGGTCACTGCCTTGCCTACCTACCTTTGGCGAACCCCCCAGAGAGCTGATCATCTACTCTGTCCTACCAAATACAATTGATGTAGTATGAGACTGCATGCCTGGATACAGGTTATGCAGCCTTCTTTCCTCCTTGGTGGGGTGGGGGTTAAAGAGAGAAAAGAAAGTTGGAAGAGTGATAGACTGGGCAAAATAAAAGGCTGAAACCACTTTTAGCAAAAAGGCAATGTACGGATGCAGGATCAACTTTTCTAAGTAAAAGGGTATGAAAGGTGAACAAAGTGAGAATTCCCAAAGTTCCCAGACCCTATGAGCAAAGGTTATTTCTACTAACAAAACTATTGTCAAAGTAAAAAGGTTGGACTGGACTATTGTGCTCCAGCTCAAAATGAGATGCCACCAAGAAAGCATGTATATGGTTCAAATCCCACCGAACAGAGTGGAAAGCAAACAGGTAAAGCAAATCCTTCAGAAAACATGCCACTAAAAGTGACCTAAGCAACGACATCTGAACAGGGAGAAGCATGAAAACTGGGTTACCCTTTTTAGCCTTCGCCAACCCTGTTGTGTAGAAACCAAGTGTATCAGAGGGTTGTCAGTAAGACGTGACGAAGGGATCCAAGCCTTTTGATCCACTCCATTGCACAAATTTGTTTCCAGCGACCCACATACATGGATTTCATGTTATGCAGAACCTGTAGAGCAAGTTTACACCAAAAAGGTATTTTGGTGCTGAGGTAGTGGGGGCCACAACTAGCAAAAAAAGGTAGCCATAAGCTTGTCTAAACAGCCAAGTTTTTAAAGGTTTCCTGAACCCCACATAGTTGGCGGTAGATCTGATGTCAGTGGGAAGAATGTTCCAAGTGTGGGGGGCAATCACTCAAACCCTGGGCCCACCCAGCCTCTTCCTTTTACTTCTTGAAACAGTTAATTGGTTCCGGTGTGCTGATCTAAGATGAGTATTGGGAGTGTCGCGCTGAATTCTGGAGAACATAAAGGCTGGTGTTTTACTGTGAAGAGATTTAAAAATAATACAGCCTGTTTTCAAAATAGTCCTCTGGGCCACGGGGTGACAATGTAACTTTTCCATCAGAGGCTGTGTGGCAATGTCTAGCCTGACTAATGACCAGCAAGACCAGCCGGGCTGCCTGATTTTGTGCCATTTACAGCCTATAGTTTAGGCCCATTGGGAGTCGCAGATAGAGGGCATTAGCATAGTCTATCCGGGACATCACTAACGCAATGATGATTTGGATGACCGCTTCAAAGGTGAAGTATCTCCTGGTTTTCCTTATTCTACCAAGTTGAAGCAGGCATGAGGAAGTCACTGCTCCTACCTGAGGTTTCAAGGAGAGATCCTCGTCTATGAGTATCCCAAGGCTTTTCACACATTTCTTGGGCGTGGAGGGGCTCCTTTTCAGAGGGCTCAAAGGAGGGATTCCATTAGTGAAGTTTATTCTTTGTAACAACAACTTCTGTTTTGTTGGAGTTTTAACTTCAACTGATGGCCGTTCATCCAGTCCCGAATATATTTTGGAAAAATTCCTTGGACTCCATAGTATTTTCAATGGTGAAAATCAGCTGCATATCATCAGCGTAGTAGTATATGTTCACCTTCCGCTGCTGAAGGGATTATATCAGTGGGCAAATATAAGGATTTAAACAACGAGGGGCTGGGCACTTTACTTTGGTTTTACTGGGAGCCAAGATGTCTCCTGCAACTTATTCAGGGAGACGAAAGGAAGCTAGCTGGCCCCACTCAAGTACAGTCACAGCTCTTTGGTATTGGGTTTGAGGACCTTATGTCACAAAGCAAGGCAGATTGACTAACCTTGCAATCCAGATACAGCAGGAGCGATGTCGTTGCTCTATTCGTCCCTCCCCGAATGAGGTACCCCTAGCGAGTATAAGTAAAAACACTCCCCTATGAAGACCTCACACAGGGAAGGGGAAAAAGTGGAGAAATAAAATATAAAGGCTGACAGCCAGAAACCATCTACAGCAAGTGATGACACTCTAGGCACCTTCCGTAGATCTATAATAAAGTTTCCTGCAGAAAAGACATAAACAACACACATTAATTCAACCCACCCCCTGTCTTCTCTAACTAGTGACTTAATTATGTGTATGTCCTATTTCACTTACTTGAAAAGACTGCCACAATTATCCAAGGAAAGAGTCATGTGAAAAAAGATAAAAAGAAAGCAAGAAAAAGAAAGCAAGAGAATACCCATGAATTATAGTTCTGGTGGGCTATGAATTATAGCCATTCACAGGTAACTAGTCATTCGAGTATTAGCCAACCGGCTTTCAAACCATAGTCCTTCCCACTTGCAGCACAGTTCAGGTTTGTGATTCCAATACGTGATATAGAAGCAATAACTCTTGCTTTGTAGTACTCACGTAACAACAGTTCAATCAGCGTCACTGCACAACACAGTGCTCGACCGGAACCTCCGTTCCGAAATCCAAATGCAAAGTACCGATTTTCAAAAGAGAAGCTTTTCCCAAGCTCAGCTCCTTCACACGATACCTCCAAAAAGCACTCCAAGCGCTAATCAATCATAAAAGTTCCTTGAGGAAAGGCGCAGCTCCTTCTCAGCGCGTCTCCTTCTCAGCGCGGCTCCAAGGAAGGGGTCAAAGTTCACAGCATGCCGTGCTCGTCAAAATCGGCACAGTCACTTTTTGCTTACGTTGGAAACAGCAACCATCCATCCTTGAACAAGACACGAAGCAAACTAGATAACACCACAGGTGACAAGCACCGGATGCATGGTGAGAAGGAGTAGATATAGAACACAGGAGCAGTATAGGAGAAAGGAAAGACAGACCTCATAGTAGTTGCATCGGTACCCTTGCCCCACAACCCTCCACCCAAATGATACACAGACAAGTATGTTTGGGAATAAAAAAGTTGCAGGTTTATTTGTGGTACAAATAACATAGCGGGTTAACTGACAGGCGACCCCTCCACCCCGCAACCCCTTGTTGCAGGGCGCCTGAAGTAGAGCCAAAGAAGCAGACACTAGTGGCCCTGGCCACGTGTCGACCTGGGAGGCAAGCCTCCCCCGATGGACCTATCGTCCACCTGCCCCGCCCACCTCTGAACAAGGGAGAGTCAACTCACACCTTGCCCAGCTAGGAGGGACGTTATTAGCAAACCCCCGGTTGCTCAGGTTTACAACCGCCCTAAGGACTAACGGGGTGCCGTTGAACCAAGTCCCCAAGAAGGGCCCCTTGGCTATGTATGACTCAGTATTGTGCCTCTCGCACTGTGGCTTCAGGTCCTGTTCCTGCGCCTGTCCTGTATGGGGGTCGCCTTGTAACTCCTCCTGCAACCTGGAAGACAAAAACATCATTACTATTCCCCCCTCCCCACTTCCCCCCTTCCATCGGGTGAGCGGTAGGGAGGGGAGTAAAATTGCGGGCCTCGCGTCCGGCTTCGTGGGGGGAAGTGAGGGAGAAGGAGGGGGCTCGGGGCCTGTGACTAGGCTGGCGAGGACAGCCAGGAGCGACCGACGGGGACAAGGGGCAGCAGCAAAGAGGGCGCCAAGGAGGAAGTGCACCCCATATCAGTCCAGCCAGGAGGGGGGGTGGCCTGGATGTCCGGCCCCGCCCACCCACCCTCCCCAAGGCGGGCCTGCGGTTCCCTGCGCACTACTACGGGGTTTGCCCTCCTATGGGGTCCCCTGCAGGGACCGCGGGCCTCCCGCATAGTAGTTGCATCGGTACCCTTGCCCCACAACCCTCCACCCAAATGATACACAGACAAGTATGTTTGGGAATAAAAAAGTTGCAGGTTTATTTGTGGTACAAATAACATAGCGGGTTAACTGACAGGCGACCCCTCCATCCCGCAACCCCTTGTTGCAGGGCGCCTGAAGTAGAGCCAAAGAAGCAGACACTAGTGGCCCTGGCCACGTGTCGACCTGGGAGGCAAGCCTCCCCCGATGGACCTATCGTCCACCTGCCCCGCCCACCTCTGAACAAGGGAGAGTCAACTCACACCTTGCCCAGCTAGGAGGGGCGTTATTAGCAAACCCCCGGTTGCTCAGGTTTACAACCGCCCTAAGGACTAACGGGGTGCCGTTGAACCAAGTCCCCAAGAAGGGCCCCTTGGCTATGTATGACTCAGTATTGTGCCTCTCGCACTGTGGCTTCAGGTCCTGTTCCTGCGCCTGTCCTGTATGGGGGTCGCCTTCTCTTTTTCCACAGCCCTGGGCGTGGCACCCGCTGCGCCCAGAGCCCCCACTACCTAGCCTTTAGTTCTCTTCCTTATCTACATCCTGCTCTTTCTAGCGCTTCCCCCAAGTCTAAGAGGAAAATCGCCATCCCAACTTTGGACAAATGCACCCCGTCGGATTCCCAGCAACCAATCGACTTGGCATGCAGCAAGCCATGCCTGATAAAACCTATGCCTCTCTGTTCGCTAAATTTGCGCATTGCCGCGTTTACGCGCCTGCGGGTTATTTCCAGTGCTTCCCGTGATAGTGCCCCATGCCAAATAGGTCTGGGGGAAATCTCTGACCAGTAGATGTTGCACTGACCTAGCTCACCGCTCAGGGTGCTCAAGTCTTTCCTCATTGTATCTAACAAACGCCTTTTGCCTAATGCGACCAGGTCGTTCCCTCCCAGGTGCACCACTAGAACGCTTGGCCTCTGCTTGTGTTCCCTCACTAATCTACGCAGGGTCCCTAACAGTGCAGCCCAGTGCATCCCGGGAAGCCGAACCATGATATCTTGGTGTTGGTAAGCCCGTGCTTCCATGTGGTGGCATTCACCCATCTCGCCAGTCTCGTGACATAGGAGTGCCCCAACACCCACACCTCTTTCCCTGCAATAAAACACAGTGTGTTGTAAGTTGTATTTTATTGACATACTTTAAAGGCACTGCAATGACAAAAACACACCACGTGGCTACCAAATTGTGAACCACCATGTTACTTAAGACATGATTATTATTATTTACATTATTTACACATCATTGACCACCTGTCTGCTCACCGGGAGTATCACACTCCGCGGTCTGACGTACCTCCTGTAGCAGTTAGAGTCCCAACGACCCACTTTTTTAATTGTTTCATCAGGGAGGCCTGCCCTGAAGGCCGTGGTGGCCGCGCCTATCCTAAAGGAATGCATGCTAAACTTGGCCCCTTCTATTATGTATCCTGCCAAGAACAAGCACCCCTGCATCACGTGGTCCACTTGATACTTAGTGACTGGGGAACAATCAGAGTGGATAAGTAGCAGGCCGTCTGACTGAGGGCGGCGAGGCAGGAACGCGGCCAGCAGAGCCACCGGGCAGTAACTGTCATTCCCCAAACGCTGCAAAGTGATGGTCCTGCCCTTGCCTGATTGGTCTGTCTTGGAAGAATGTAGGAAGATCTCAACTGACTCTGCTGTTGCGCGGGTGTTCCTGAACGAGATGGCCCTGGAGTTGGGCTCTTTTTTAGACCGTGCCACTAATTCGCTAATCCTAAATGCTCCGAAGAATGCTAGACTACACGTTACTGCAAAGAGGGCTGCCACATAAGCGGAGCTCGTAACTGCCGGCAAGGCGTCTATCATGCTCTCCAGGGTGTCATAATCAATGGGGGCCCTCTGGTCTGCCAGTGTGGGCATCACTCTCGCCCAGCCTTTGAGTGCCGCCCTGGTTGTGAACTCTGTCGTGGGGTCCTTCTGACCTGACAATCGAGCATGGTGCCCAATGGCGGACAAATGCCCCGCCATCCATGAGTGGCTCTTCCCTTCGTCTTTTGCCCAGACCATGAACGCCTGCACTTTCTCAAACTGCCTAGAGTCCTCCCGCTCCCAAGGGCCCATGACTTCGCAGAATGTCCTCACACAGGTTTGGTATCTCCTCATCGTTCTAGGTGCTACTGACATCTCGCCTAGTTCTCTGATGCGCTGCGCCACCGCAGCAGGAACCATAGCCGAGCCGGGAAAGGCGTCATCTCTTCCCTCGCCCTGGGCCACGCCTCTCGGAACCGCTGCCAATGGAAACGGGAAAGTGCGTCAGCAGCCGTGTTTAAGGCTCCCGGAATGTGCTTAGCCTTGCATTCCACATTGTTATATAAACACACTTTGACCAGTTCCCTTAATAGACATAACACAAGTGCACAAGATGCTGACTGGGTATTGATGGCTTGGACTACCGCCATATTATCTGACCATAAAACCACCCTTTTCGCAGACAGTAAGGCCGGCCAGAGGTGAAAGGCCACCACAATCGGGAATAGTTCTAAAACTGTTATGTTGGAGGTAATCTTTTTCTTCCTCCAAGCATTAGGCCACCCCGCCGCGCACCAATCTTTGTCCAGAATTGCCCCGAAGCCATCCCTTCCTGACGCGTCAGTAAACAACGTCAGTTCCTGGCTGCTGGTCCAGGGTTCCCTCCATATCACTGATCCGTTGAACTGTTCGAGGAAATCCCCCCACACCTTAAGGTCCTCCTTGACCCCAAAACTCAACCTCACTTGGTGGTGCCTGCGCTTGATCTTAGCTGCTGTCCTAGCCAACCTGCGCGCGAAAGCCCTGCCCGCAGGTATCACTTTTGTAGCGAAGCTTAATCTCCCGTGCAGGCTCTGGATGTCGTCTAGTGATACCTTGTCCTGCCCTAGCACCTGTTTAATTTGGGCCGCTAGCTCTGTGACCTTATCTGCAGGGAGCCTGGCCTCACCTGATAGCGTGTCAATTTCTATCCCTAGGAAAACTAAGGCCTGCGCTGGACCCACGGTCTTCCCAGGAGCCAGGGGCACTCCCAGATACTTAGACATTTTCTGGAATTTTGCCAATGCCTCTGCGCAATCCTCTGACTCTGCTTCGCCTACAAAGAGGAAGTCATCCAAGTAATGGGTGACGCCTAGTACACCTTCCACGCTTTGCAGTACCCATTGTAAGAACGTGCTGAAGGCCTCAAAGAAAGCGCAGGAAATGGAGCAACCCATAGGCATGCATCTGTCGTAATAGTACTCATTGCCCAGCCGGAAGCCCAGTAAGTTCTGGCTGCTGGGGTGCACAGGCAGGAGCCGGAACGCAGACTCAATATCCGCCTTTGCTAGCCAGGCTCCTTTCCCGGCCCTACGCACGAGGTCCATGGCCACATCGAAAGAACAATATGAGACAGAGCAAACCCCTTCTTCAAGGTTGTGATTAATTGACTCCCCCTCTGGGTATGACAGGTGGTGGATCAGCCTGAATGCTCCAGGCTCTTTCTTTGGTACTATCCCCAGCGGTGATACCACGAAGTTGTCTAGTGGCGGTAGCGGGAAAGGGCCAGCAACCCTCCCCAGCTCCAATTCCTTGCTAACTTTGGCTCTTACTACCTCAGGGTTGTCCCTGGCCGACTTAAAGTTGTCTGCATCTCTGGCGGCCGGGGCACCTACGTATGGGATAATGAAACCTTCAGCAAAACCCCCCAGGAGCAATCTCCCATCAATTTTGTTGGGGTATCTGTTCAGTAATGGCATCATTCGCTCCAGTTTAATCGGTGAGGGCCCTTTCGCAGCGCTTAATTCTGGTGAAACTAGCGGCCATTCTAGGGAAGCGCCTACCGTGGGTGTTTCGTTACGCCGCAGAATGCCGTGGGGGGGGGGGGGGAGGGGGGCGGCAAGGAGAGGTGCTTGGGCGCGCTAGGGATGGGGGGGGAATTACTTGTGTTGCCCACCCCTGCCCCCGTGATGATTGCCTTGTCTTTGTCCTTTGTTAGACCTGCATGACCCCACCTGGTGCTGCCCCCGCAATTGCTGCACGTGTGCGTGAATCTACAGGAACTCCCCCAATGGCAATGTCCCCCGTTGAATAATCTACATGACCCTGTAGATGACCCTGTTGAAGGTTTCCCGCTTCCCCTCTTTTGACCTCTCCCCTTGTGGCCCCCTCGAAAGGGCGGCATCTTATGTTCCTGCTGGGTTGTGGAGCTGGATTTGTCAATGGGTGACGCCTGGCTTTACTGTGTCTTACTGTTGGTTGTCACCCCTTGGAGCGCCCTGGACCCCATATGGTCCATCCACAACTGGACCTCTTTATGGTCCCAACGCATGTTAGGAGATCTAGACATCTTTTTTCTGAACTCCCTATCATACTCTAACCAGCCTACCCCTCCCCACTTTTTTGCCTCGTTATGTATGAGCCTCCCATACTGTACCAGCGCTGGTCCTTGTTCGCTAAACCTCTCCATAATGACCGATGACAGTATTGCAAAGGCCTCCAACCAATTATCAATACTCTTTTCTGGCCAAGGCTGGTATCTCACTTTCTTTCACACCTGCCTTGCGTGCATCTGCCCCCTGCTGACCCAGCATCAGTAAAGAGAAGATATCTAAAAATTCTCGCCTCCATATTAATTCCTTTGCTGCCTGTGGTACTTCCCAGGACAAGCAAGAGCGCCCTGATAGTAAGGGGGCGTCGAATTGCACATCATCGTCACCTGGCAACGCTGGGGAGGGGGGTGGTGGCGTGGAATCAGGTATTGCTGTATTAGAAGGGGGAGCTGGCGCAGCTGGGGGGGGGGCTATCGAGTCTGGTGCCTGTGGTGGCAGGGGCGCGGGCACTGCCGGAGTTGCTGGCGTGACTAGCGGACCCGGGGGGTCAACAGGGTATGTCGGAGGTGCCGGTGAGATGCTGGGTATGCCGGTGCCCTCTCGCCCCCTCCCAGTATCTCCCGATGCATTATGTTCAACAGCACCGACTCCCCACACATTGGATGGTAGACCCCCCCCCGCTGGGCCCAGGCCTCACACTTTCCCTCATTTCTTTCATGAATATTTCCAGTGTGGACATCATCTTACCCAGATCGCTTCTGGTAGCATATTCCGCCGCCGGGGGAACGTTAGAAGGCAAGCTTGATGGGCCAGGGGGCTCCTGGGCCCTGGTTGACACGTGCGAGGTGCCCGGTACGTCATGCACCACAGCGACTGCGGTGCTAACAGTGCCCTTCTTTTTAGGCGGTGGCGGGAAGTCTTTATTCGTGGGCACCTTAGCTCTTTTGGACGCTCTAACGTGTCCTGTACTATTGGTATCCTCGTCTTCGACTGCAATAATGTCATTGTTCACACATGAATTCGCCGGGTTGACCTTCAGTAAATTGGTGGCCCACGCCACCCCGTTCGTCTCGACTAACTGAAGGAAAATCGCCGCGTGTGCCGCCTGCGCTTCGGTAACGGCCGTCCCTGCTCCCGACATCGTGCCGCTTCCTGCAAAGAAAAACGTCGTGACTAATGGACCTATCCTCATATGTATCCTCAACCTTCGAAATTAACACTCTCATCACCTTCCAGTACTTACTTCAGTTAGAACTGTTAAACAAAGAGGAGGGCCACGCTGTTCCTTGAATGCGACGCAGCGATGTGATATCTGTCAGGCAGGTGTCCCGGCCCTGTAAATATTGATATAAACCATTCACGTTAGCCCAAACTTTTGTTTGGAGCTGGGAGCCTGTCGGCAAGGCAAAAGCACCGGTCCAGGACACGCCACAGTTACACAAGACTAGGAGGACCGGACCATGAACACCGGCCCCCTAGGATGCATATCCCTACCCCTGCAATGGCCAACCCCCGTTGTGACTCTTACCTTCCGCTTGAGGGGGGGGGGGGGTGCACTGTACTCCCGTCGCGGTATGTCACGATCTTTAGTTGCCTGGAATTGGGGAACACGCAGTTATGACATGCAGCAGGAATATACAATTTATTCATGACATTCCTTCCCCTTCCGCAAACATTTTGAAGTAATTAACTTTGACGTGCGCCGTCTGCCACCAGAATGAACAATCTACGTCCTCACTTTCGTTCCCCTGATGCACACATATTGACCGTGTTGACACGACATGAAGTGCACCTTCCACTTATTTCTACAACCTATTACTACCTTGCACCGTGAAAATTGCTAGTGCACGCGTAGGAGCAGTGACCTTCCTGACTTCGCTTGGTAGGGGAGGCCTCTGCTAGTGCTAGTGCCACTTATTTTGCATTATCTGTGCCCTACACCTAATTTACACATTATTCTGTGTGGCCTCTGCTAGTGCAAACCATTTTGCATTAATCTATGTCCTGCACGTAATTTACACATTGTTCTGTGCCCTGCACGTAATTTACACAGGCCAAGCCGGCCCTTCGCCGCCCTTTCCGTGCCCCCCCTACGTTATTCTGTGCCCTGCACGTAATTTACACGTAATTGCCCCCCTAGTTCGCCCCATGACGGTAGGCGATAACGCTCGAAAGCGGCCATTACCCGGCCGGGTCGTGCGTGGGGTTGTGGCGCCTGTAAGCGGCGCAATACACCGCAGCTAGGGCTGATTGCGCCGAACAGCGTCTTGTTTACCTGTCCGGGTGCGAGTATTGTTGGGGTGGTGGCGCCTGAAAAGCGGCGCATTACACTACGGCTACAGCGGCTTGTTTACCTGTCCGTGGCTAGAATTGGAGATGGCGCCGGCTGGGGGGGGTGATGGCGCCTGAAAGCGGCGCATTTACACGGCCGGGGCGAGGGGGCGATGGCGCCTAAAGGCGGCACCTTTGTATGCACGGGGCAATATCCTTCCCCTCGTGTGCTCCCAAGCTCAAGCGCTGGCACCTAAAAGCGGCACCCGTAAACTGCACGGACTGGGGGGGTGATGGCACCTGAAAGCGGCGCCTTTACACGGCCGGGGGGAGGGTGCGATGGCGCCTAAAGGCGGCACCTTTGTATGTACGGGGCAATATCCTTCACCTCGTGTGCACCCAAGCAACATGCGCAGGCGCATAAAAGCAGCACCCGTAGACGGCCCGGGGCTGGGGGCTCACCACCCGTGACTGCATCAAGCATTATTTACATTTATTACGCACAACATTACCCGTCCTGCCGCTGGAGCGCGTTGCATCAAGCATTATTACCTTCATTACGCCACAACGTGTCTATCTTAACAATTGTTCGCGCCTAGCAAGCGCCGGTCTCACTCCACCACTTGTCGGTTTAAATATCTTCCCCTGTGGCTGGAGCTCGTTGCATAAACGTTTTCTTTAGCGCAGGATGTTAAACGTAACCATTGGTCGCGCATAGTTAAGCGCTGGCCTAACTCTACCGCTTTAAATCTTCACCCCATGCTTGTTTACTTAAATCTTCACCCTATGGCCAGTGGCGGCGGACCCACACGCCGATCCCCACCACAGCCGCCCGTCTTCCGGCTGCATCGCGCCGGACACACCACCCGTGGAAGCGCAACCAGTTTACTCCCTTAAATTATCTTCCGGCTGCATCGCGCCGGACACACCACACGTGGAAGCGCAACCCGTTTACTCCCTTAAATTATTTACCCCGTCGAGAAACACCGCACGTGGAAGCGCCACAAGTGGATTTCAATTAATTATTTTCCCCGTCGCCAGTGGTGGCGGACCCACACGTTGATCCCCACCACCGCACTCGCCTTACACTGCCTCGCCCCGAAACAACAGACCCTTCCCTAACAAAGGCACCATTCATCGGCGCCTTCTCCCCCCCGCATGAAAGACGCCTACTCGACCCCACACAACAACTTGGATCCTGGGCTCCCCCGTGGTAAAACCACGGAGCCCTGTCGACCCGGATATTCCGGGGACTAGGCTCGGGGGGGAGGCCTAAAAGATCCCTTACCTCCACTCGGAGTAAAATTGCGGGCCTCGCGTCCGGCTTCGTGGGGGGGAAGTGAGGGAGAAGGAGGGGGCTCGGGGCCTGTGACTAGGCTGGCGAGGACAGCCAGGAGCGACCGACGGGGACAAGGGGCAGCAGCAAAGAGGGCGCCAAGGAGGAAGTGCGCCCCATATCAGTCCAGCCAGGAGGGGGGGTGGCCTGGATGTCCGGCCCCGCCCACCCACCCTCCCCAAGGCGGGCCTGCGGTTCCCTGCGCACTACTACGGGGTTTGCCCTCCTATGGGGTCCCCTGCAGGGACCGCGGGCCTCCCGCATAGTTGAGCATTCTGGGAAACGTAGTTTTCTAGCAAATGAGCCTAATTCATGACACCTTGTCATTCAGCTGCGAGAGCAGGAATGTGCTATGTTGAAGAGAAAGGGGTGGCAAGGTGCTGTTGAGTGCCAACAAATTGGCATATTAGATGCAGATCAGCAGTTTAATCCTCTTGAACTTTCTGCAGGACTTTCGGGAGAAGCAGCATCCCCTTCATTCTAGAGGCACCACTTCTGTGCCCCTTGGTTCAGCAGTGCAAGGACCTGTACCTTGGGAATCAAGCCACAAGTTAGACTGCGTTTCCTGACAGATTGTCTGGAAGGGTGGATCGATATGTTGACCCAGTTTTCTGTCATGATCGAGCCCCAATTCTTGGAAAAGTGGGAGCCCCCCCAGAGGATGGTGGTACAAGTGGTGGGTTTCTGTAGCAAGACTGCCATGTCCGTGAACCAAGCTACAGTATCCACAGAATCCAAGCCTTACTTCAGGATCTACCTTGAAGCATCCAAGACTTCCCTGACCAATTTGGAAAAGCTTTTTTCCAGTAGACGTATGGCTGCCAAGTTTTGCAGTTCTTGTAGGGTTTGGACATAGCAGCATATCAGACCTTCCTGCCGATGACATCCAGCCTTTATGCCTGCATGTCCAGAACTGACATCTGAAGAGTTTGGGGATTCATTTTAAGAATGAAGCTAGAACCAACAGGCTGTTTGGCAACGGATGTGAGGGCAAAGGTTTTGGGTCACCGGTATCAGATCTAATGGGTCTGTCAGTTTTTGGACTGCTGAGCCTGAGAAGGAATTCTCTCATATAGCCAAGACATTTTCTGTAGGTCCTCATTAAATGGGACCAAGGGCTCTGCCACTGAATAAGTAGTTTGTGTCAAAATGTTGGGCTTTGGTACCCCAGAGCACAAAGTCAAATACAGAATTCCTGCAGCTGTATGCATTACGGTGCTAAAAAGGGATACTTCCTCTGTCATCACGCCAGAGATAAGAGAATGTTCCCTCGTGGAGAAGTATCTAGGTCAATGGCATTTCGAAAGTCAAGGTAAGGACGTGTATCAGAGAAAGAAGGAATCTGATTGTCGGCCTCTGAAGCCTCATTTTCCTTGGGCACCTAATTCTTATTTAGCATAGTTGTAACAACAAAGCTGAATAACGTCTCCAGTTGGGCAAATTTCTCAATCTTAGGAAGAGACTGTTCTTCAATGCAAGTTTTTGACTTTCTCTCGTTCCACCTGTATAATTTCAGCTGACTTTGAGGCCAATGTCAGTAAGATAGAAAATATGTTTATTTAGACAATTGTCCATTAAACAAATACACAGATTACAAAATACATCTATCACCGTAATAAAGAATTCTAAATTCAAAGCTTTTTTATTGATTTTTGGCATGTATAAAATAATACCTAAAGACAAAATAACATGGCAATCCATAAGGATAAAATAGCATCGCAATCTTATTAAACTTAAATGTAATTAACAGAAGTATAATTAAAGTAAATCTAAGGGGTAGTAGCAGTTGGAGAGAGGGAGTTGAGAGAATAGACACAGGAATTTTATAACTGGCTGAAAAAGTGTAGTTCTTTCCTGGCACTATGAGTATGGTAACAATAGTTTTATGTATAAGTGAGTTATACAAGTTAAGTGTAAGGGTATGACAGAGGTTTGATGTACGAGTGATCTATGCACGATGCTTCTAAAGAGCCCGGTTGTGGTTCTCTGTGCGGGTTAAAGGTGTGGCCGTTGTACAATATGCTGAGGTAACCTGATAAACGGCAATGATGATTGTTGAGAGTGAGAGAGGGGAGTCACACCAAGGTGTTATGCTAGAATGTGGTTGGGGGCGATCGGTCACAGGTTTTAGTTGTGAGCTAAGACTATACATGGGGATATCTAAGGTGGTTTATTGGTGGTGAAATAGTTGTCCAACGTGTCCCAGATGGGATTAGAGGGAGTCTTCCATTGTGAGTTTTGGAGAGAGATATTGTCTGCGCCTCTAATGTGTAAGATCCAATTAATCCAGCAGTTACACAAGACTTTGTGCTTTTCCAGTTGGTTAGGACTATTTTTGTTGCAGAGGTTAATAGTAAATATAACAGAGCGCTGTTGGATGGATTGTCATGGTTTGTATCTAGGAATCCTGCAATCAGGGCTCCAAGTTCTTTTTTTAAGGTGACAATTAAATAGTTCTGATAGGAATGAAAAAATATTGTCCCAGAAGTGGGATAGGGATTTGCAGTGAAGAATGAGGTGAGCGAGATCTCCTACTTTTTCCTTATAATTCCAGCAAGTGGGATCATCTAATATTTTTTGTGAATGTAACTGAACTGGGGTCCAAAATGTCTTGTGAATGAACCACAGTTTAGTTTGTGATAGTATGGGGGCAATGTGACTGATTTCTAGGTTTGGGACCAGTCTGTTATGGGCTTAGTTGAGCGTTTTTCCCAAAAAGTTGTTATGTTTTTGTTTAGTTGCAAAGTTTTTGGGCGTAGGAGTTTGTGTAGGTGGGAAACTTGGTGGCCGGAGTTGTTAATTTTCAGTATAAGGTTTGGCAGGGAAGGGGTATCTCTGTGATATTTAGATTTCTAGATGGCAGCCTTCATTTTAAGAAAGTTGTATAACTCAATTTTATCATGGTTGTATTTTGTTTGTATTTCGGAGAAAGTTATGGGGTGAGATGAGGTGCCAGTTTGCTGTGGGAAGAAGATGCCCTTGTCTATTCATGTTTAAATACAACTGCAAAACCATATATTATCAATGATCAGGTTGTTCCAGAGGGATGGATGGTTGGAGAGTCTTATGCTTGAGGGAAGCTTCTTATCTATTTTTAGGAGAGACATTTTTGTATTCCGGAATAAGTATTTGGATCCATCGAGATGTTTTGAGCTGGATGTTAGTAGGGTTAGTGGATTTAGGTTGTTTAGGAGAGCCCTTTCTACTTCTGACCATACAGATGTATATTTACTGGGTGCGGGGGTGGGGGACTTAAATGAAACCAATAAGCACCCTGTTTTGTGAGAAAAGCATATTGATAATCTTTATAAAGTTGGCCAGGTTAACCCCCCTAACGAGTTGTGCAGTCTAGATTTTTTTCAGGGCTATCTTAGCTTTTTTATATTTAAAGATCTGTTTGTCTAGTTTGTGGTGGAAGTCCTCTGATAATAAAAAAGAGAGCATGCTGATGAGGTAATTGATTATTGGGGTGATCATCATTATTATAGTTTCAATTCTTTCCCACCAGGTAATATATGTAGCTAATGTCCAATAGCTTTTTTGTTTTTTCTAGGGTAATGTTGTCATTATGTTTAATGGTGTCTATTAGGTCTGACCCGAACTCGATACCTAGGTATTTTATGTATCCATGTTGCCAAGCAAGTGCAGATATACCCAGTACCTCTTTAATGCAGTGAATATTTAGATATTTCACTTCTGATTTATCTCTGTTTAGTTTAGATAGGGAGGCTTGTATTAAACGTTTTCAAAGATTATTAACAGGTGCAAGCACAACATGAGAAATGGAGTTACATTAGAATGTTCTGAAAGTAGAAACAGAAGACCAATCAGTTGTTCTCAACATATCTTCCAATCTAGCCCCAAAATAACATGCTTGTAGAAGCTCCTCTGAAAGAATTGGCCCAAATGTTGGAAACGTCAATACCAGCCTTGGACATAATTAATTTGACCCATCTAGCAAGAGTGGCAGAAGAGTCTGGAACTTGGAGTTTACGTAGGAAATATGGAGTTGACCTACTTGACTTTCTGTAATCGGCTGTACGATTTTCATATTCCTTGAGACATTTTACAATACAAAGTTTTGATTGATTCGGAAAAGCTGGATACTCCACTGAAGAAGGTAAGGTTTTTGTTCTTTTTTTATGTTAAAAAAGGACTCCAGAAGGAGTAAATTGCCTTCTAGAAAGATCCAAAGCTTTCACACTAGGTACTCTTGTACAAGAAATCAAACCAAATAATATTGTACGCTTCACAGACCGCTTTTAGGGATAAAAGAGCATTATCAGACCAAGATACAAATATGTTTAGGACTAAATCAACATCCCATATACAATTGTCTTTAGTTGAAGGAAGAATACTTATCCTAATTCCTTGTAATAACTTACGAATCAAAAGATGTTCACCAATAGGTTTACAATCAATGTAATGGTGATGAAATGAAATAGCTGATCTGTTTAAGTTTATTGTTTTCTGTGAATTATCTGATGATGCTAGGTGGCTTAAATAGTTAGCTACAATGGGGACATTCGCTAAAATGGATTTGTGCGCCCTAATGGACCATAAAGTCCAAACTTTGTTGATGAGGTTGATACTTTCTGACAAAAGGCCTGCGACTGACCAGGGATTCCTGACACAATCCACACAATGACTTGAAGGTTACTGGACAAGATGAGGTTCTGAAAGTGCCCTGACAGATTTGGGAGTAGATGTGGTAGATTGGGTAGAAGGATTGAAATATCTACAGACATTTGAAATAGCTCTGGATACCAGATCTGATGCAACCAGAATGGAGTAATTATGATCACTGAAGACAGGTCTTATCTCTGCTTTGATAGATTTCGGGAGATCATCAGCAATGG
This sequence comes from Lissotriton helveticus, assembly GCF_964261635.1. Lineage (NCBI taxonomy): Eukaryota > Metazoa > Chordata > Amphibia > Caudata > Salamandridae > Lissotriton > Lissotriton helveticus. The sequence goes on from NC_136072.1 coordinate 784,218,302, forward strand.
AGAAACTTCCTAACTCTATCTTGGTTCTAGATTTGGAGAAAGGTATCTGTGCTGTGGCCAATGGATCCGGTATCCCAACTGTAAAATTGGGCCAATTGGTTGTTCACTGGGAAAGCAAATATATCTATTGTGAGGGAACCCTATGGTTCCTGAATGTGAAGAAATATTGGAATGTGTAATTTACAAATGCTGTAATCACTGAGTATACTAGAGCACCAATCTGCTTCTGTGTTTATTTGACCTGGAATGTATCTGTTGTGACAGATTTAAGGTGGGAAAGGCAAAACTCCCAGAACTGTTTTGCCAACGATTTGTAGCGAGTGTCCCTGAGGTGGTTGATATAATGGACAGCTGTCAGGCCTTCCATTTTGAAAAGAATGAATAGCCAACCCACTTTTATGTGAATGTTTGGATCGCCAAGGCGGCTGCAAGCAGCTCTGAAAAAATTATGTGCATGGTGGACTCCTTCTGAGACTAGATAGTACCAATGGTAAATTGGCTGGATCTTGCGCCCCATCGTGACACACTTGCGTTGGATTCCAATAGTAGAGCTGGGAAATAATTGAAATTTGACCTTGCGTTCCATGCTTGCAGGTGGTCTAACCATCAGTTTTCCTCCTCCTTAGTTTCCCCATCTAAAGGAATTGAGTCTGAATAATTATAAACCCTTCCTCAAGTGGCGAATCTTTAGCGGTTGTTTCGATCGGTAACAGGGCGGATCCAGGAAAAACGCTTCAATTGATGAGGCTAATAGACCCACTAGGCGTGACAAGTGTCTAGGAGAAAAGTGAGAAGCAAGTATTACTTGGGATAGTTATTTTCTGATGGTGACCGGATTGGAATATGGTAGTTGAAGAATGCAGGATTGAAAATTCTCTAACAAAACAGGAGTTCTACTGATTGAACAGGTACTAGAAAAGATTTTTCCTGGTTGATGTCAAAATAACATTTCTCCATCAAATAAATTGTAGCTGATTCAATAAGGAAACTTTGTTCTGAGAAAGGAGAACAATATTGCCTATTTTAATGAGAAGACGAAAACCCAGAGAGCGACGATATGGCATCACTGGTTTGAGAAGTTAGGTAAAACATCATGCTACTGAAAATAGCCCAAAAAGCAGGGCCGTAAAATGGTTAAAGGAATCGTTCCATTGAAATTGTAGAAAGCTGCGGTGCGCAAGATGAATTAATACCAAAAGGTTAGCATCTTTTTAGTCTAATTGAACCATCCAATCCGACAGTTGGAGGCAATCTGTGAAATGAAGGATAGTTTTCATTTTGAAGTGAATGTATACAACACAATGGTTGAGCTGATGTAGATTTATAATGGTTCTTAATTTCTTGTTTTTCTTTTTACAAGAAAGAAAATGCTTTTAAAGTCTGAAGATTCATTAGAAAAAGAGATAATCACTTTTGAGAGTGAATAGCGAGATAACAGCTTAATCAAATCATCTATACTAGAGATGCGAGAGAAGAAGACAATAATGTATGATGATATGGCACATAGTTAGATATCAGTTGATACCTGTGTTATTGTATTATATTTTCAACCTAGAATGTTCTTGGGATGATGGGGACTAATGATATTATCTGACATATCCTGAAGATGAAATGTATACCTCATGACACTCGGATATTCTGCTCTGCTACTATAAAAGTCAATAAAATCTGTTTCCCCCGAAAAATGAAAAAAAATCTGAAGACTCTAAAGCCTTTCTCTGTATGGCACTCTCTAGTAGAAGATCCTTTATCTCCTGAGATATAACAATAGAAGCTGTGATAAAACTATCTGTTCAGTTAAGACTGACTGCAGAACTCAACTGTTCTGTAGTTAATTAATGCCAAGTTTATAACAAATACATGAGATTCTCTCTCCTAAACATGTTGGAGGAGGGTTTATACTTCCAGATGGCAGACTTTTTTCTGGATTGCCTCTGTGATAATATCTCCCACCTTTTCTCCTTTGTGGGTAGGTCGGTCGGTCTGTCTTTGATAGAGGTAGTATGATTGCCCCCTGCTGTGCAAGAACTGGAAGTTGGAATTGAATTGTCCCCGACCAGCAGAACAGCCCCCCTGTTCTGCCAGTCAGTGTAAAACCATGCTGGCTAAAACCTTTCTACATGGAAAGTTGAGCCTTATCAATGGAGTTTAAAGTTTAAAGATATTTGGACCTTTCTTTGATCAAATTATCTTTGTACAATTGGCCCTTCACTGCCAGACCTTCTTCCAGAATTACCAATTCTGAAAGTTGTGGATCAAGTTTTAGTAGTCACCCTTAGCCTCTTTACTAGGGAATTTGCAGAGTTGACATTGCCAATCAAGCATACATCCTTTTGAATATATTTTGAAAGTTCTGATGGGTCTAATGAGGTTGTTCCCTCTTCTTCGCTCTCTGATAGCTCAAAAAATGTTGTAATAGGGCCCATGGCATCCAAAGGTTTATCTTGGCAGGTTGACCCGGACCTCTTGATGTCTTTTTTTGGGTCCTTGCCATTCTTTGTAAAAAAATGTAAACGTTTCTGGTTGATTACTGATGTTGAAGGAGCTTGGTCACCCATTGACTGTCTAGGACACTCCGATCTCAAATTATTTCTAATCAGTTTTTGCATGTATGTATTCCTCTACATGTTGAATTGTGGACCAAGCTGAAGCCATTGGTTGGAAAAGAATCGGTTCAAATAAAGGTATCCCTGGTATGTCTATAATTTCCATCGGGGAGGAAGGTGACTATTTCACTGTAGTAAATTTTATCAATCTCTTTATTTCGGTTTTGTTTGCCCGAAACCAATTCAAGTCCAAATCTCTTTGGTGATCAGGATCCAAATCAGAGATAAATGGAACTACTGTTATGTGTTGGATTGAGGCCGTAACATAGGTGCACCGTTTCAGAGGCACAAATCCTTCGTGCCACAAAGGCAGGCAGGCCCTTTCACCCACTTCAGGCCCTTTCACCTACATTAGCCCTCCCTTCACAATAACGAGCAGCAGAGGCTGTCCCTTATCTGACATGTGCTCTGGGCGAAGAAGACGGTCCATCTTAAATACGCCATCTCCATGTCCAACAGTGACTAACCAATATCACAACAAATTCTTACAAATAGACCCTTAAGCTCTTGGGATTTTCCCTGGCACAGGATTATTGATTTCTCCAAGAACTCATTTAATATGCATGAACCACTGTTCCCTAAGGGTTTGTGCCTAACGTCTTCCTCTGACCAACTTTACATCAATACTAACATTCCAAGGCACCTATCAGGTATAAATATACCTTCCTTTGCCCAAGTAAACCAGAGGAGACCAAGACTTCCATGCCGACACTCTGACCTGAGACGCTGCAAACTGCGTCATGCCACAGCTCCAGCTGGCAGAAGTCCATCCACCTATCCTGGAGGGTCCAGCTCGAGATCAGGATGAAGTCCCACTAAGGTAATGGGGTTAGACTAAATTCTAGGGGTATTCTTGGCTCTCTAAGACCTACACACATGCTAGGTACACTTAGGTTCATCTAGTTAGGCATCATCGGGGTATAGGCTTTATCTTAATGCATTCTGTATTTCATGTATGTGTTCATTACTATTGTAAAATGGTAGAACTATGCAATGGCTTTTTATTTAACTGCACTGCTGGCCATATTTCTCTGCTACTGTCCAACAGTTGTCGCAGCACATATGACCAGTACTAGAATAACATCTGTGCAATAGATTTTAATGTAAACACACCCGACTGTTTCTTCTATGTACTTCTCTGAGATGAGTGACTGAATGAAAAGTAGTATATTGTTTCCATGATCCTGAGGGATCAGGGTTTTATGTTATGTAGTTGCCAGAAGCTATTCCCTTCTTGTCTTCAATAAGTTTCTAGTGGCCTCTGAGCTAGCTGGTACACAGTAATTAAGTTTAATATACACGATAGGGGCATACTGACCTCAGTCCTATGCCAAGCCTATCGTGTATGTTATTCCAATGCGCAGAACCTATCAGGGAAATAGGAACTACACTACATGGCGCCCAATGCGAATGTGGCACTTATTTAACAGTAGAATTTGAGTAGTTCAGTCATGCTTATTCTCAGAGACCCCTACTCACAAAACGCTAGAGACGTCTAGAGTGGGTAGGCACAAAATTACGTCACAGCTGAGTAGGCAAACTTCCTATGTATTGGCTGTTGGTTAATCAAGCTTGAAGGAAACCTTATCTTAAAACCCTTTTTTTTTACATTTTGTTTTCACAACACAATGTCTGACGAAGCAGCTGCTCCTGTCACTGGGACACAGGTCTCAAACGACGAAGAGGACGCAAATGCAATACATTTTGCACCCAAAATCAGGCATACACTCACACAAAAACCCCTCAGACATGGTTTAACACACCGAAGAGGTACAGTAATATCAATAGAGGCTCACGGAGATTATCAAACTGATGTGTTCTATTCTTGGGTTACATTACCAGCAGTGAATGCAACAACTCAGACTTTTCATTCTTACATACATGAAAAAATCCCAGCGGTCTACACTCCATTGGAGGAGATTAAGATTCCGCTCACTGACCAGGACCACAATTTCTGGTTTAATGGCGCCCTACAACAAATAAAAAAACAGGCTCGGTCCATTAGGTAGACCAGGAGCTACATTGCCGACATTAGCCGACTACACACCACATCCTGACATTGATATAATGCCACAAGATGCACTGCTCTTACAACACAAAGAGTTGGTAAAACTCTTACAGAGCCATGACGCAACTCGTCATGAGGACAATTGATGTCTAGCCCACGGTAGCTACAAATAATACAGCTCCTACACAGAGCACCACTACTAAAATCACTCCACAAAACACACACACAGTAATGGGTAAACAGCCCACGAAACGTGAACAGATTCCTTTCTGGGTAGCTCAGAAAATCACCCAGTTAGAAGCAGTATTTCCAAATACCACACCATTTGAAACCATATAATGCTAACACTCTGGTTGCCCATGTAGATCACACCACAGTTATAGGACTGCACCACTTGTGGTACAGTCTTTGCCGCCATATTTACCAGAACTCATGGTATACCTTCCTTAGCGGTAATTCCAGATGTCGTGCGACAGATACAGAACAAGTATGGAGCTGAACCAGCTCTGACCTTAGTTATGAAATTACTAAGTAATTACAACCAGGTAACAACAATAATACTAGCTAACATTAAAGAGGAAACAGCCTCAGTGGCGATCCGCCAACACCTAAGAGAGGTCAGTCTTATAGACCAACCACAAGAACTTCCCAAAATAGTTAAAACTGCATATGCAGAACTGGGAAGGGACAGTTTGGGTGGGAAAGCTTTTAAAACCACAGCTAATTGGCAGTCCTGAGAAGGACACTTCTAAGCAGACATCTACTTCTTCTAAAAAGAAGTGGGCTAATAATAAAAAAACAAGAATTTTCAGAAAAGATTCTCAGTCCCGAGGTAGGTCTCCTCAACAGGAGCCCTCTGCAAAGAGGTATAACCTTTGGAATACGGATATATTAGGAAACCTGAAAGGTATCAGGATACTGATACACATTCCTCTCGACAAACAACACAGGGAGACAAGGAATGTCAGCACCCAAAGAAGAGCGCAAGCAGTCCAGGCACAAGCACGCTCAGGACTCTTCTAAAATAGAAGACAAGCCATAATCCAAAACTCAATTAAAAAAAAAAAAATACGAAAGTTGCAGGTCTCAAAGTTAGACATGCACAGAATCCTAAGGACTCAACTTCTGAACGGGGATTGGGCTCAGACAATGCTATGACAGAGTGGCAGAAGTAACAATAGCTCGCCAGAACCTGAAGGAATTTCTGGACAGCAAAATTGAATGATTACATCACGGTGGAAATGCCAGACAAAAGAGTGAGCGTCCCACACACGTTATATGAAATAACACTTCGCACGGAGGAGGACGAACATAGGAAAGTAAAAGGTCTCTTTGCGAAGAACCTATCGTCTGGTTTTGACATACTGTTAGCAGTACAAGATTAGCCGCCAGCATTAGTCAGGGAGCGCCCAAAGGGAGAAAGTATAATTTTTCCTGCATTTTCCAACCATGTTCCCGTTTACCTTATACATACATATGCACAGGAGTGGGCAGTAGCCCAAGCTCCAGCATTGTATAAAAATCATGCTGGCTGGGATGAGGACTCAGCCCACCATATGATCCCGTTAATAGTTTCCCCACATGCTAAAAGACAATATCCTATTAAGCAAGAAGCTAAAACACAGGGAAGGGAGATCTTAGATCAACTTGAATACCAGAAGATCATTTGAAATGCACTTCACAAATGAACAATCCCTTGCATCACTTATCAAACCTGATAATACATTTTGTCTAGTTTTCATTTACAGACACTTGAACACTTGCACAAAGACATATGCTGTCCAACATGCAGATAGTGCCGCATTAATGAATAACATTATGCGGGAAAAAATACAAAACAACACTTGTTGTCACAAATGGATGTTTCAGTCAAACTATAGCACCGGAAACAGGTACCTAACAGCATTTAGTATATTAGAGTCCCAGCGACAATTATTGTCATTTCCCCGTGGGTAAAAAAACAGCTCAGGGGTATTTTCTGAAAGAATTACTGAATTGCTAAAGCACTTTGATGAAGAAGGCTTGTCCTATACGTATGATATGTATCTAACAGACGACCTATTGGGGAAACACTTGACCAGGGTGAGCACCATTATTCTGGGATTCGTATTCTCTGGGCGCATAAGACGGTCCATCCTAAATATGTTATCTCCATGTCCAACAGTGACTAACCAACGTCACAGCAAATTCTTAGAAATAGACCCTTAAGCTCTTGGGATTTTTCCTAGCACAGGATTATTGATTTCTCCAAGAACTCATTAAATATGAATGAACCACTATTCCCTAAGGGTTTGTGCCTAACGTCTTCCTCTGACCAACTTTACGTCAATACTAACATTCCAAGGCACCTATCAGGTATAAATATACCTCCCTTTGCCCAAGTAAACCAGAGGAGACCGAGACTTCTATGCCGACACTCTGACCTGAGACGCTGCAACCTGCGTCATGCCACAGCTCCAGCTGGAAGAAGTCCATCCACCTATCCTGGAGGGTCCAGCTCGAGATCAGGATGAAGTCCTACTAAGCTAATGGGGTTAGACTAAATCCTAGGGGGATTCTTGGCTCTCTAAGACCTACACACATGCTAGGTACACTTAGGTACATCTAGTTAGGCATCATAGGGGTATAGGCTTTATCTTAATGCATTCTGTATTTCATGTATGTGTTCATTACTATTGCAAAATGGTAGAACTATACAATGCCTTTTTATTTAACTGCACTGCTGGCCATATTTATCTGCTACTGTCCAACAGTTGTCACAGCACATATAACCAGTACCAGAATAACAACTGTGCAATACATTTTATTGTAAACACACCGACTGTTTCTTCTATGTACTTCTCTGTGATGAGTGACTGAATAAAAAGTAGTATATTGGTTCCACGATCCTGAGGGATCAGGGTTTTATGTTATGTGGTTGCCAGAAGCTATTCCCTTCATGTCTTCAAGAAGTTTCTAGTGGCCTCTGAGCTAGCTGGTACACAGTAATTAAGTTTAATATACCCGATAGAGGCATACTGACCTCAGTCCTATGCCAAGCCTATCGTGTATGTTATTCCAATGCGCAGGACCTATCAGGGAAATAGGAACCACACTACACTACAATCAAATTATCATCAGATTGGTAAACCACATTGTGGAAATAAAGTTTTCGGGGCTTAAGATCTACCTCACGTTTTGTGGGTCATTTACATGGCAGATTGCCATTATCATTGGAGGAATCATCCAACACTGACATCAATGTGGGTTTATCAATACAAGATGTTTGGTGCCAAAGATCTGTGGGTACAATAAAGCCATCATGGAGCTGAGGGAACTCATTAACACGAGTGTCCAGCCTATGTACTTGGCTTCCCTGTGCACTTCTGATATCTAAGAACCAACTTAGATATCACAGGGACACATATAGTCATGCAGATCTGCCCACACTTGGGTACAGTGCACCCTCCCTTAGGGCTGTAAGGTCTGCTGTAGGGGTGACTTACCTATACCACATGTAGTGCTTTGCAGGCATGGCACACAGGGATGTGTGCCATGTCGACTCTTCAGTTTCTCTGCACCAAGTCATATAGGCTGCAATGGCAGCACTTTGCATGAGCTTGATAAGGGGACCCTTAGGGTGGCACAATTCATGCTGTAGCCCTTATCGGTCTTCCTTAGACCCAATGCCCTAAATAGCAGGGGTACCATTTACTAGGGACTTACATGGAGTCTAAAGTGGTGGCATTTGTGGAACAATGGTACAGTTTAGGAAAAGAACACTGGTACTGGAGGCCTGGTTAGCAGGGGCCCAGTACACTTTCAGTCAAAGTTGCTTCATATACCAGGCAAAAGTGTTGGGGGGGGCGTAACCATGTCAAAAGGGGCACTTTCCTACAACAGCCCTAAGTGTGATGCACCCTCCACGTATCCTGCAACCCTAGCCATTCTATGGCCACCCAGAGGCCACCAATCATGGCAGGCTTCATATCAGTGGAGGGGGGGGGGGGAGGGGACAGTCCACATTATCATCTAACACACAGTCCAAATCCCTAGCCACCATCAACTCCAGGCCACAATATTCAGTCACTGCTCGCAAACACTGATCCTTAGAAGTCAGTGTCATCCCCATTGGGGGCATAAGTATTCACTATACAGCTGTCCTTGGCATCCAGGATCCCCGACACAATCACAACCTCCCTTCAGTGTCCACTTTCACCAGAAACGCTGTCCCCAGCGCCACCCAGATTAGTGTCACCCCAGCATAGCTTGGGTAGGAGGTTGTGTATAGTAGTCCCCTCCATCTACGTCTCAACTGACCAAGACAATCTCCCCAGGTATGCGTCTCTTGTAGGAAGCCACTGAGATCCTATAGCGCCTCAGATATGAGTACACACTATGTTGCTTTGTAGGCTGCCCCAAGCCGTAAATGTTATACGTTGGGAATTTCCACATAGTTTCCATCTTGAGTTATGTATCTCAGTGCCCCTTTCACCCACCCCAAGCACTCCCCACAACCCCACAGCCACATTGTCTTTACACACTGCAAGTATGTCCCTGCACAGTAGAGTAATACTGACCCCCTGAACTTTAAAACAAACATTAAGAGGAACCTACAACTCACACAGAGCTGCAGAGCTGGAGAAGGTGACCACCGCGTGTTTGCTTAGAGCATTCTATTGCGCTGCGCTGTGGCTCGCGCTCGCTTTTTTTAAAATAATTATTTGTTTAGCATTTATGTTTACCTGTGTTATCTGGCCCTGATTTTAATTAGCGTCATTGCTGCGACCCACCCTGGCCCTCACAGCACTATAAAACTAATTCAAACACCGCTACTTAGCGGGTCCGGGCTCCCGGGTTTCTTTAGTCACGTGACCATTTCGTCACGACGACGCCATCTTGGGAAGGCTGGTTCCTTCCTGCTTCCTGGGGGTTAGCGCGCTAGCGCTTGTTCCGCCTACCGCCTACTTAAGGTGAGCTTCCTTGTGGGGTCAGCCTGGAGAAGGTGACCACCGCGTGTTTGCTTAGAGCATTCTATTGCGCTGCGCTGTGGCTCGCGCTCGCTTTTTTTAAAATAATTATTTGTTTAGCATTTATGTTTACCTGTGTTATCTGGCCCTGATTTTAATTAGCGTCATTGCTGCGACCCACCCTGGCCCTCACAGCACTATAAAACTAATTTAAACACCGCTACTTAGCGGGTCCGGGCTCCCGGGTTTCTTTAGTCACGTGACCATTTCGTCACGACGACGCCATCTTGGGAAGGCTGGTTCCTTCCTGCTTCCTGGGGGTTAGCGCGCTAGCGCTTGTTCCGCCTACCGCCTACTTAAGGTGAGCTTCCTTGTGGGGTCAGCCTGGAGAAGGTGACCACCGCGTGTTTGCTTAGAGCATTCTATTGCGCTGCGCTGTGGCTCGCGCTCGCTTTTTTTAAAATAATTATTTGTTTAGCATTTATGTTTATCTGTGTTATCTGGCCCTGATTTTAATTAGCGTCATTGCTGCGACCCACCCTGGCCCTCACAGCACTATAAAACTAATTCAAACACCGCTACTTAGCGGGTCCGGGCTCCCGGGTTTCTTTAGTCACGTGACCATTTCGTCACGACGACGCCATCTTGGGAAGGCTGGTTCCTTCCTGCTTCCTGGGGGTTAGCGCGCTAGCGCTTGTTCCGCCTACCGCCTACTTAATGCTCGCTTTTGACGTAGCGGTCTAGCGTAGCGGTCGCGCCTTCGCTACGCCGGAGTCTCGCCAGAGTCCTGCCCGTCTGCGCCCGTCAGCGTCCCGGAGGTGGGCGGAGCGGCGGGTGGGATTCTTCCTACAGGGATGTGTCCCCCGGGGACCCCCGCCTTGCGCTATTCCCCTAGTGAACTTCGTTCATTCTATCCTCATGGCTCTGGCTGCCGCACTGTTTTCCCTGGCCGGTACCATGGGAAATCCCGTTGCCCGGGTTGTGGCTGGCGCCCGACCCGCTCGCTCTTTTTACGGCCGAGCAATAACATCTCCAGTATGGGCTTCGGGTGCATGTTATTGAACACCAGGTCAGCTTGCAAACATGCGCAGGACATCTATGAGCTGCTCGATATAGATAAACCACTATGTCTCATGCTTACTGAGACATGGTGGGGTGACTCTTCTAACCCTGACGTCGCCTTGGCAATCCCGCCTGACTACAATGTCTTTAGAAAGGATAGAGTCAAGGGAAGGGGAGGTGGAGTAGCGCTAGTGGTCCGGAAAGGAACCCCCTGTGAGATCCTGCCAGCTACTGACATCCGAGGCTCGGAGACCCTAGCCTTCTCTATCACTCTTTCGCCCCACCAATCCTTTAAGGCATTGCTCGTATATAGGCCACCTGGTACTCCCGGCACCTTCTTTGAAGATCTGGATACGGTGCTGGTGGAGTTGGCCCTGAAAGCCGAACATTTCATCGTGGCTGGCGATTTTAACTTCCGGATGGATGATTCTTCCGATCCGGCTGCCGCCAAACTCTCGGAGGCGCTGACCCCGCTTGGGCTCATCCCCTACTTTCAGGAGCCTACGCATGAGAAGGGGCATACCCTTGACCAGGTTTTCTCGTCTGTTCCTCTCGAGGGTATAGAGATCACTCCTGTCCTATGGTCTGACCATTTTCTTGCCAAATTTGTGATCAAGGGCATAGTTAAATCAGTGCCTATCCAGGCACATCAACAGGGTCGTGTCCATAGGGCTTTCCATCGAGTAACCCCGGAGATGCTGGCCCAGGCAGCTGAGGCCCACCCCTGCCTTCTTTCAGGTGATCTAGACAGGGATCTGCAGACCATGCAAGACTGGTTAGTGGACAGGCTAAACGATCTTGCCCCGGAAGTAACATATCGCCCGACACCGAAACGGATCTCTGCGCCTTGGTTTACCGCTGCACTGTCGGCTACGCGGCAGCAGTGCAAGGTAGCCGAAAGAGCCTGGCGGGCACAATATGATACTGTTGCCAAGTTGACATACCAAACGGTGGTTAAGGCTTATCACCGGGACATCCGCCTGGAGAAAAAAGCTTATCTAGCCAGGAGAATTGATGCTGCCTCCAACTCCTGCAAGGAGATTTTCTCCATTGTGAGAGAATTCACCTCACCTTGGTCTAACACCTCGGACCAAAAACCATCTGGTACCTGGGCCACGGACCTTGCTGACTTTTTCACGAGCAAGATCCAAAGCATCCAGGAGTCATTCCTGGTACCAGCGTCTGCGGGCCAGACCGAGCCCGACATCACCACACTGCCACAGGCCGGGCCAGGGGCGACGTTGAGTGTGTTTCCTCCAATCTCTGCTCTGGACTCCCTGGCTCTTATGGGCAATTTAAAATCAGGTTCTCCCCTTGACCCTTGTCCTGCTAAATTTCTAGCGAAAGTCGCGGAGGTGATCAACCCGCTGGCTAATCCACTCTTAAATCTTTCGCTGAGGCTTGGTGTGGTCCCGCGAACCTGGAAGCAGGCGATGGTGATCCCCTTGCTCAAGAAACCTGGTCTAGACCCGAAGGCCCCTGTTAATTATAGGCCTATCTCTCTGCTGCCGGCCCTCACGAAGATTCTGGAAAAGCACGTCCATGGCGTGCTCTCCAACTTTCTTGAATCTAACGAGATCCTGCATGCCACCCAATCGGGCTTTCGTCCCCATTTCAGTACTGAGACAGCGCTCCTGGAGGTCTCGGAAACCATTAAAGGGGTTCTGGACTCTGGGGGCAAAGTCATGCTGGTGATGTTAGATCTGTCGGCGGCGTTCGACACCGTTCCACATGATGGTCTTCTCGCTAGACTTTTCGAGATAGGCTTACGTGGGACGGTGTTCGACTGGTTTTCCTCTTTCCTAGCCGGCCGCCGGCAATCGATCTGGGCCCCGCCTGACTCCGCCGTGATGCCGCCTTTGGGAGTCGGGGTCCCTCAGGGCTCTATTTTGAGCCCGACCCTCTTTAACATCATTATGACCCCTTTGGCGGCATTGGTGGAGTCGCACGGTGCCCAGATCGTATCCTATGCGGACGACACCCAGCTCCTCTTCTCTTGTAAGAGAGGAGGCGACTTTGATGGGGAGAGTATTCGGGATTGCCTTGGGGCTGTTTTTCATTGGTTCCATCTAAACAGCCTTAAGTGCAATTCCGACAAGTCCGAAGTACTTTTCTTTGGGTGCGACACAGAGCCAGATTGGCAGACCTGGTGGCCACTGGATATGTTCCCTCCGTCCTGCTCCTCTCAGGTTGCTAAGAATCTGGGGGTGAAGATGGATAACAGGCTTACCTTGAAATCCCAGATCCTGGGGGTGTCGGGCATTTGCTTTGGCATCCTCAGGATGCTGCGGAGGTTCCTCCCTCTGTTATCCGTGGAACATAGGACGCTGACAGTTCAGGCTCTGATTGGGTCCAGGTTGGATTATTCCAACGTCCTTTACCTGGGCCTTCCAGAGTACTTGCTGCAGCGGCTCCAAGTGGCACAGAACGCCGCTGCCAGGGCAATCTTTGGCCTTGGTAGGCGCTCTAGGGCCTTGGGCCTGCTGGCAACTTTACATTGGCTTCCTATCCGCAAGAGGATCGCCTTTAAGGCGCTGACCTTGGCCTACAAGGCTCTTCACAAGGAGGGAGCCAAGTACCTCCAAAAGAGGCTGGTCTTTTATCATCCGACCAGGTCTCTGAGGTCGGAAGCCCTGTATCTTGCTGTTGTTCCCCGGGTAAAGAAAGCGCGCCTCGGAGGCCGCTCTTTTGGACTGTTGGCATCTCAGTTGTGGAATTCCTTACCACTGGCCCTGCGGGGAGCCACCAGTCTATTGGCTTTTAGGAAAAGCCTTAAAACTTGGCTGTTCATTCAGTAGCTGGTCTTCTGTGAATCTTTGGCCCACTCTTCTGTTAGTCTTTTTATTTGGTGTTATGTTAGTATGTTGTAGTTTTGTTTCCTTCTCCAATAAAGCGCCGGGACACTCTTTTTGAGTAGCCGCGCGCTATAGAAATAAATAATTAACATAACATAACATAACATAACATAACACACTCCCCCACCCACAGGCAGTGAACTCGATCTTCACTAGCCCATAATCTCCAGGACAACTCTCAGCATCCATCATCTCATTCACTCCATGGAGGGCAGAGCCTCAACCTCCCTAACTGCATTACATTGAAGACCTAGCATCCTGGAGGGGCGACAAGGCGAAAAGTGCTCAAACCACCCCTTGGGGATGGTTGTCCTCCTCTGCTACCCACCAGCCAGTACCCAGGTGCCCATGGGCATGTATAAAGTATAAACCAACATACTGAATTCCTCCCCAGGATAAAGAATCAAGAGACTTTTAGTGACCCACCCCAAATATGCTCTTGTCTGTATCAGTTCCACAATCATTGAAAAATACATCACTTTAGTCTACAGTACAGGCGAACCAGCTGTCTCAGCGTCCTTGGTCGATCAATGAGCCACCAACTGGAGCGCCATCTTTTGGTAATCCCCCGTCCAGGGTGTCAACACAAGCGACCATGGCTCCATCTCTGCAGCCACCTCATTCATCAGCCCAGTTCTGAGCTGTCACTCAGCACGTCACGATCCACCCTGCTGCACAAGAAGGAGTCACTAGTGTCAGGCACAAAGTTTGAGTCTTCCAAAGTACAATCTGGACAGACAAGAGCCGCCCCATCTTCCTGACCCCTTCTTGGACCTCCAATACGATTGAGTGCCTCAACACATCTTCCGGCTGGCAGCTGGGGCCACTACCACTGTTCCTACAGGTTAAGGGTTTTTTGGTTTCACTTTGCCAATAGTATCTAGCCAGTCACCATCCTCTCCCGGTGTGGCAAAGAAGAACATCTTTCCATTGTGTTACACACAAAGCATCATTCGGAAAATCAGGCTGTATCGAAGGTTCAGTTCTCTTATTCTCTTTTTAATCAGCAACAAAATTCTCTGCGAGTTCTTGCGCTTTGCGGGTATAGACCGGGAAGGCCATGCTATTCCTGCCCTCATGATGCGAGAACCTGGGTAACTGGACATGTTGTAGGAGGACATCCTGGTCTCTAAAATTAAATAGACGGGCTATGATGGCAATCGGTTGCGCGTCAAGCCTGGGCACCAGTGCCCAATGGGCTTGTTTTATGGGGAAGAACTTTGAGAGCTTCCTCGGTTTCAAAGAGATCACAATCCAGTCCTCAAGTAACAACTCAGCTGATTGTCCCATGGCGAATTTGCGGAATCCAACAAATCTCAGGCTATTCCTTTGGGAGTGCCCTTCTGAGTCCTAGATCCACTCCTCCACAGGAGTCGAGAGGGACTGGAGCGTAGCCACCGTCTTTTTAAGCGCTGCCACCTCCTGTTGCAGCTCCTTAACATTGCGTTCCGCATCCTTGACCATCTCCGTCATTTTTCAAATGTCTGCATGGAGAACGTTCACCTCGGAGGCGACGGTATCGATCATCTTGACCAAAATTGTCTCCCTTGTACCCCAGAACTCAGCCAGGATGTATGCCAATGTTGGGCCCCCCATCACCTCTGTCGTAGCCCACTGGGCATGCTCCCCAACAGCAGTGCCCTTCTGTGCAGGGAGGGTGTAGTTATCTTATTCATTTGACTGCGCAGCCTTAACAGGCATGTCCTTCCCCATCTCTGAGGTGGCCCAACTCATTACCGGAAGGCCCAAGCGCAGCTTACTTCGAGCAAGAGGGTTCCCAGTGATCAATGCGCCACACTCTGGGCTCTCCCAGATCAGAGCACCAGCTGCCACCAATGGGCCCCTGCATCAGAGGACATCAACAAACAGTGCCCAGCAGCCCCAGGCGCACCCAAGTCACAGTGCTCCCAACTCGGGGCCAGGGTCCACGCCAAGTCCCCCAGTTGATGCCAGTCTTCACAGGGCAATTAATCTCTACTCCTTTGACCCAGCAGGGGCAAGCCACACACTCCTGAGGGTGGAGAGGGCTCTCAGGTCAGGAAGGGAGCACTGCTCACCTCTCCCCTTCACCCTGCCTGTACATGTCCTCTGCTGCTGCACAGGAGCTTCAGCACCACCTGGACCACTTCTCCACACCTTCTCTGGTGTCTAAGGTGAGAGCTGGTCTCTGCGTGCAGCAGAGCTGCAATGCAGCCTTTCCTCAACTGATCACCCAGGGTCACCACACTCTAACCTAGGCTCCTCCCACCAGGCCGCTACAGCATCTCCACTCTACCGGCCGCAATGCGCTACCTCCCGCCTGGCAGTCTCTCACAGAGCTGCGAGGTCACGGCCCAGCGTGCCTAATTTTCCCACACCAAATGGTGCCCATACTCTGCCTCAGCATACTTCACGTTACTCACCTCCGGGCCGCAAATCCACCCCCACATGTTGCAATAGCACCACACTCCACAGGCTGCGACACGGGCCCCCGGCTCAACAGCAAGCAAGGGGGGTCACCAGCAACCCGAACATCATCAGGGGTGAAATAATAATGTGGACCCAGAATGGTGCAGGATTTATTTATGGCTGGCGAGAACAGTCCAGGAGTGTGGCTAGGTAGCCATCTTACGTGGCCATACCCCGGATTTTTGTTTTTGGCAGAAGTAATCTCCACACAATCTGTTAGGTTTGGAAGCCGGTCATATGGCTCTAAAAGGCCTTCCTGCCATCTCTCTATGGAAGGCTAGTGCCGGTTCTCACAGACAACATCACCATCATATGGTATTGCAACAGGCAGTGCAGAGTGGGGTCCTGGGTCCTGTGCAAGTAGGGTCTGGTTTGAGTGTCAGGGCATTTCTCTTTACGTGAAACCACTTGGCAGGGTCCCTGAGTGCCAGAGCAGATGAGATGAGCATGAGGCGTGTGGTAGATCATGAGTGGTGTCTACATCCCAAAACGGTGCAGGGCATCTTCCAGCATTGGGGTGACCCTTGCTAGATCTTTTCACTAATGTTAAGAATATAAAGCATTGAAAGTTTTGACCATTGGAGATTCTGTGAGAAAACTCATTAGGAGATGTATTCCAACTGGAATAGAATATTGGACTTCTGTACACCTTACCGCCCTGAAATCTGGAAAAAGATCAAGAACAACTAGGCCCACATCATCCTAGTCGTTCCGTATAGCTCAAGGAGAGTGTGGAACTTCTAGGCAAGAGGGTTTTTTGCCAGTCAGGGTACCACTTTATTTGGATCTTCTGCTGCAGCAACAGGACAGAGACCTCCACCCAAACCTTGCGACGGCAACTGACTGCATTTGATCTACCACCTGAAGTGATGGATGTCATCCTTGTCACAAGGCGTCTTTGAAGAAAACCACTTATGGTATGTGCTGGGGCAAATTTCGGGCCTTATGTGGCCCTTATAAGACTGAACCCTTACAAGCAGCGCTGTTGGATGTCCTTTTGTTTGTTTAGCTTCAGCCCAGCAAGGCCTTGCATTGGGCAGCAATAAAAGGTATTTGTCAGCCCCTTCAGCTTTCTATGTTTACTGGATCAACAGTCCTTGTTTAATTCACCTGTTGCGCTGAGATATATTAAAGGTTTGACATGCATGTTCCCTCCCAAGCCGTTTGTGATGCTGCAGTAGGACCGTACCTTAGTCTTTACATTTCTCATGTGGATGCCTTTGAGATGATGCATATAGTTCCCATTGTGCCACCGTACCTTCAAGAGCATCTTCCTCATTGCGATTACATCAGTTCATCACATGAGTGAACTCCAGGAACTTTCAGTGCTACCACCATGCACCATCTTTTTTTCTGCACAAGATGGTGCTTAAAGCTTTGGCAATATTCTTGCCCAAAAGTCGTGACTCCCTTACATGTTGGGCAATCCATCATTCTACCAGCGTTCTTTGATCCCACCCTCTGAAGGTGGAGAAGATGCTCCATCGGCTGGAGCCCAGAAGGTCTGAGATCTTTTACATTGATCGTATCAAGAAATACTGTGTGGATGATCAGATTTTTGAGTGGTCCTGCATGTCAAAAAGGGTAGGCTGTGCAGAAGATGACC
The DNA here is from genome assembly GCF_964261635.1 of Lissotriton helveticus. Taxonomy (NCBI): domain Eukaryota; kingdom Metazoa; phylum Chordata; class Amphibia; order Caudata; family Salamandridae; genus Lissotriton; species Lissotriton helveticus. The sequence continues at coordinate 784,235,836 of NC_136072.1, forward strand.
CTATCAAGATGGATAGTCCTCTGCATTTCGATCTGTTATGCACTAAGAAGCTGCACTGGAAGGTTTCCGAGTCAGGCTAAGACTCTACCAGGGCTAAGGCTGCAACCACTGTGTTTGCTAGTGGAGTGTCTGTCCTTGACATCTGCCTGGCAAAAAGGTGGGAGTCATTCTATAGTTTCATAAGGCAAAATGCCTTGATAGCCAGGGCTGGCGGGAGGGGCATTTTCCCCTATGATCCTGCAGGACTTTTTTGGTCTGGATCTACTCTACAAACCCTCCAACTGAGGGGGGGTGGGGTTTAGTGCTTTGTATATATTCTAAGGTGAAGAATCTGCAGTAAGAAGTCTCCATCACAAGAACAAGTTATTTATCTTGGGGAACATCCTTTACGACGCGGATGTTACCCCGCAGTACCGTTACAACACGGATTTTAGAACGCAACTCGTAACCACGACTTGCGCTGGAGGGCGCTACAGGACAAGGAATAGTAGATTTACTATTCCAACACCTTCCCTACTGTACGTAGGCTGGTGTTGGAATAGTAAATTAAACAATTCCTAAGCCTGCACCCCTACAGCGCAAGTCGTGGTAACGACTTGCGTTGTAAAATACGCGTTGTAACGGTACGCGTGGTAATACCACGCGTCGTAACAACGTACATCCATTTATCTTCGGTAACACTCTTTCTGGTGTATATTATATCTCACTGCCCTCCCTCTTCCCATTTCTGTGGAGTGACCTCTACTTAATGAATAAACAAGTTCCAACATTTATTCATGTTCCACATTTAAGGGTTGGGAAAGAGAAAATAACAAGAAACTGAAGTCAGCTCTCAGGAGTGGCGCTAGTATGCGGCTCTGCTCCATCACTTCTGAGGTGGTGCAGAGTGAATGTGGTTCAGCACGGCACCAACTAATGGCGCACAAGAGCTTTCCTGAAGAAAAGTTTCTAGATTTAGTCTGCTTCCTGGGAGTAATCTTACGTGAAAAATCTGTGGTTAGAGTGACTACCAGAAAGAGAGTTACTGAAAGAAAGTAACTTGTTCTTTTGAGCATGTTGGCATGCATGGTATTAGAATCCAGTGATGTTCTTCTGGTGCATAGTGGGGTATCAACTGTACAAAGTATTAATTCACACACCCCAGTCCTTGGTCTCCAGCCTAACCAGATTTTGAAAACTACATGGGTGCTTTTCCAGAGCCTTTTTCCTTTTTAGCAAATTTATGTGGAAATTGTGTTCTAAAACGAACCATCTAACTCAGTTTTTAGGTCTCGCCTGTGTGGGCTGCGCACATGCGCAGGCTCGCTGGCGAGATTTTATGTTTTGGAGGGAGCTTCAGTATCTTCCCATTGGCCGGCGTCACCGTTTATGCTAAACGGTGGCCAGCCATTGGGAAAGAGGTTTGTCTGAAGTAGACTTTTCTCTTTGTCAGACGGCCCACTTGGACGGGCTAGTCTGACTTTCTCCTGTCGTAAAAGTTTTGTTATCTTTATGGGGTCATGTGTTTCAAACACATGGCCCCATGTAGACAAGCTCTGCGGCGTGTGTATTTTTGCATCTGGGTTTCACTTTAAATTGAAAGCCAGATGCAAAAATAAACCGTGGCTGCCTGGCGAGCACTTGTTATATGAATGCTGATGGGAACTGATGAAATGCGTGCACTAATAATGGGAAGCTGTGATCTGAGATACCCAGGACTAGAAGCAATCATTAAAACAACATTGGCTTCCAGAGAGACTCACACTTATGAGATTAGATGGCGGGCGCCTTATGGTCGTGTTTCCACAGCCCAGGTGCCAAGGGTGCCTTTGGGTATTCAACTAAACATAACATTAAAATCCAGGTTTCATTAAAAAAAATCCTCAATCTGAAGCGAACCGAAACATCATTCCTCCATTTTTACACGTGTATTATTACGTCAGCAGGGACATAGAAAAGGCATTAACGCATAAATAAAGAATCCCAGTACAAATGCACGTAACTTTACATAACATACAAAAACCGCAACAATAGGAAACCGAAAGGGGCGTGCTGCTAGCAGCCGGGAGGGAAGGCCTAGCATAAAAGAATTTCCCAAGTACTTAAAGACAAGTGTGCACTCAGACAGATACAGATTTCCCCTCACAGTCCCAGAGGCAGGCTCGGATCTGCCGTCTCCTGGGTGTGAGATGATCTTCACAGAGGAGCCGGCTCGATGAGAGATGACGGAGAGCCCAGAGTGATACTTTGGAAGCTATTAGACATGATAAGATACAGCGCCATGAGGCAGACATTACACAACACGACCACCACTATCAGGTGGGGGGCTTCAATTTAAACCGATAAACAAAGGCTCTTAAAACGCCGCCATGATGCTAAATGGCAAACATGTGTATCTGGTAGTAAACACATGGGTATCGCATCAAATAAGTCCTAGACACGCGGTAATGCATTCCTGCGCATGCACGGAATACTACACAGTGCATTAGGACAACAGCTCTTACGAGTAAAAAACATGCCCACAAAAACCCAGAGCTGCAGCATGTGAACCCGAAATTCTAAGAAGTGTCACAAAGAGACCAACGTTGGCACAAGACACACGCGCAGATGAAACTGTGCAGATCATTTGTCGGGCAGGCAACGTGCGGAACACAAGACTCCATGGACCAACATTCATTGCCACCATACCATGTGCAAACACGCCCAAAAGACACCCCTGGCCCTGAGAGGACAACGTTCAATCAGACGCAGTAAACAGAGGCATACTGACGCGCGCCTGCAGACAACACACACCTCACATGTCCCATTCATGAGGCACCCTCAAACATGCTTGCACACAATTCTGTTTAAACAGTCACGATCGGACTGACTCAAACATGCAACATGCGCATTCACTGGCACACACAAATAGGCAGGCCCAAAGATGTACTCACATACGCATGCTTGCATTGCCAGGCATATTCACAGATGTGCACACACATATGCAAGTTCATGACCAGGCAGACTCAGAGGCACACTCACATTTACATACAGAGGAATAAGCACATGCACACTCACATGAATGCATCCATGCTCAGGCAGGCTCCCAGATGAGTACATGTATGCATGCTCACACACTCCTGCTCAAACAGACTTACAGATGCGTGCATGCATACGTTCACAGAGCTATGTGTTCACACATGTGAACACATGTTCACAAACTCATGGCTGGGCAGACTCATAAATGCTCAAAAATATCTGAACATTCACAAATGCATTCATTGATATGAGCCAGGGAGTCAGTATTGCAGACTTACAGTAACCTTTTGAAATGTTTTGAAATGATTTGCATTTGGGATTGATGTGCTTTTGTCCGCCATGTATGACCTTGAGTACCCTTTTGAAAGGTTTTGAAATGATTTGATGTTTTTACATTTGCATTTGGAAGTGATGTGCGTTTGACCGCCATGTGTGGCAGGTCCATGCCCTCATCGTTATTCATATTTGGCAATTTGTACTTCAAAAATGTCATTTGAATTATGCAGTTTTGCCGAGGAAACATCTGTTAATGGCCCTTTAGGGTTCGTCACATTTAGTAGCTTAATGCATGTCTGCATCAATAACAAAACCTCCTGGGTCGGTATGTCTTCCCTTAGTTTATTTGTCGGTAACCTAGCAACGCCTTCGAGTCTTTCTTCTAGGAGGTTATAAAAACGGGTTGGTTACCACGGTAACACTTCCCGGTTTGACACGCGCTGACGCTGGCTTTTTCCCTGACCGACCACGGGTGAGTCCGTTTGTCTGGAACCGCCGCTATACCTCTAAGACTGTGTGCCCCTAGTACTCTTAACTCTCGGCCATCCGCTCTTTCAGACGGCGGTCCACGGTGCGCGATCCACGCGTTGGAGGCGCCACGAAGCATACTATGATGCGAAGGAGATGTGCTGTGACTGCTCCTTCTTAGGTTTTGATGTACCAATCCCCTCGGGTGAGTCGTTGCACAGGAACAATGCGTGTGACACGTTTTGTCTGACCCCATCTGCAATTTCTTGATGCTCCGTTTTTACTCGATCTTTTGTAGACGATCGCCCGTGTCCCGGTAAAAGCGGCTATATATTCATTTATTCATTTATCCTGTCCCGGCATCAAAACCAGGTGATTAAATCCCTCCCTTTTACTAAGGGCATGTTTCTAATGTCACTCTATTTCAGCTCTAATAATAGGCCCATGTGTGTCTTTTCAGTGGCGGATGCCACGGTACCGCCTTTTTATTGGAATGATTTTTAGATGCAATGTGTATTATCTGGCATTACCCTCCGCAAAAGAACCCCACAGGGCAGCTGCCCGGGCTACCCAGTTTTTCCAATTGTTTCAAGTCCTCAGTGTAATTCAACCTCCTCTTAAATGTTTTTAAATGTTAATGTCTTGTCCTAACTGGCCCCTTGGCCCCTTGTTATCTAACTATGTCGGTACTCTTCTGAGACCGTTTGAAATAATGTAGCGCATTTCGTTTTTCTTACTTAGGGCCCCACCCTTCCTTCACCTCCCCCCACGTCCTGATGAAGACCCGCGAGTAAGGATCAAATATCCTACACCTAAGGGTCGAAACGTAGACCACCATCTACCTACATGAACTCCTTAACCCAAGATTGATAATAATAATCATCACAGGAGTTTCTGTTCTATGTGACATGTTCTGCTGTTTAACATGTGTGTTTTCTTGATCTCCGAAGTATGGATCAATGATAATGTTTTTCAGCTTGTGTATTGGTGCTTAATGATTTTTTTGATTAGTGATGTTAAACTAATTGAAATATACCCCCTTTCCCCTGCACTCCCCCTCCCCTCCCCTTTTGTGGGCGCACTGAAATTTTGTATACTGCACTAGCAATCGCAAAAATATTATATGTTTTTTCTGGTACAGTGATAATAAAAACACTGTATTCCATCATTTGTGTTTTGTTTAAATAATTAAATATTATCTCGTAGTGTTGTATGTTTGGTCAGGGACCCCTTTACATATCATAACGTATTACCCAGGTCCCATTGACCACATGGGTTGAACCCCTCTATTCATAATATACATTCACAAATGTGGTCAGGCAGACTCACATGGGCACATGTATGAAAGCTTACACAAACTCAAGCATGCTCAAGCAGGTCCCAGACACACAAATATACACATGCTCAAATACACATATGGTCAGGTAGATTCATAGATATGCACATGTTCACGTTCACACAGCAGTCAGATAAACTCACAGACATGCACACGTATCCACACGCACGAGGTCAGGCAGACTCACAGATGTGCACATGCATGAATGCTTGAGCATACACTCACACACGTACTCGGGAGAGACTCACAGATATTTATATGTATGTGCAGTCAAACACACATATCCATGCTCAGGCAACCTCAAAGATGCACACATGTATGTACATTCACACATGCAGTCAAGCAGCCTCAAAGTCAGTCAGGCAGACTCGCACGCACGAATTCTCAGGCCGCTAGCCAGGTGGTCAGCCGCACAGATGGGGCCCTCTGCTTTGCATGGGCTTGGGGGAGATCTGCAGTTTTAGACGCCTGGAGGGGAGAAGTGGACATGCCCGCTGACACCATGCGTTCCATCACCCGGGAGAGCACTTGGTTCGGGAATACGAGACCCCCAGAGTGCTGCGGGCCATTAATGCCTCTCATGGGTGGGGAGCGATTTCCTGGAACGATGCGCTGGGGTGCCGCGCTGTCTCTGCTCAACCCGCTCTCGAGCTCCTCAAACCACAGTCCTGGACCCTCGCCTACAGCACAAACCTTAACTCCCCCCACCGCCTTCTGTGCCTCACGCCTCGTAGCTGAGCTTTACAACACTCCTGTCTACCCCACATCAAGCCGCGGCTTCACTGGCCATGCTCCCCTCCATGTCCCTTCAGCAGCCCTGTGTCCACCCCCTCACACACCACAGGCTTCTCTCTCCTGCCACTAAGGCTGTGCGAAGACTACTCTGTCAGGAATCTGTGCTTCAGGGGCCAGGAAGGGTCGTCTCACGTTTCCAAGGTGAAAGATGGCATTCTAGAGGTTTCCCAGCCCTTTAATTGTATGTGGCTGAGTATCCAAAGTGCCCATGGCTTTTATCAGACTTGGCTAAGGAGTACTTCCGGGCCCGTGGAAGTTCAATAAGGAATGGCGAAGACGTCTACTCTGCCACATGAAAGGCCTATTGATCCTTTACATCAAATGCATGTAGTCTACCATGAATGACCCTTGCCTCCATTTATGAGCTGAACTGCATGGGTAACTTTATGCTTCTTACCTCCCTTGGATGGGTAGATACTAGGGATGTGTGTAGCCCTACTAGAGGGATATCCTGCGTATGTGGCCCTCCATATACCCTGCGCCAGCCAACAGTGATAACCCCATAGGAGGATTGCTAACTAAATGTCTGGCTTGGAAGCTGGAATACACAACAACTCCACCTAGCATTGCAAAAGAAATACCCCAAATAACTGATGTCTCGCCTGCAGGTTAGATGTTAGAAGTTGGAGTCCAGTTTCTATACTGACTGGAAATTGAAAAAGCAAGTAACCATCCTGCACTTTGAAGTACTACACCCCTGTAGCCCTCTGTGCACACCCCTGATACTTCCAGGACATGGAACTCTAGGTTGCCTATTTCTCTGAACGAAGAGGCCGCTAGAAGAGTTCTGTCTGACCTGACTTGCTATTGAAGGGTCTCCCTAATGACCAGAGACACAGCCAGTTTAAGGACAGCCAGGTTACTCTGTCCTAGAACAAGAGAGGACCGGTGTATGTTGTGCAGAATGAATACTTCAAGTAGAGCAGGATAAACTTCTGGTTGCACCTCTCGGACTCTCTAACAGCAACTCTCACTCCCTCATCCATCTGGTGACCTTTATCAGGTGTGCTGTGAGAATGTCCAGGGACACTGGGTGAACTGTAGTCCAGAAGAGAAACTCTTGATATTCTTTGCGCTTTGTTACCAAACCTTACTCAGGAGGTGTCCCAGCTCACCCACAAGTATGTTTCAGCCACAACCATTGGTTGCTGATATATTACCCTCTGAATTTTTTCCCAGTAGCCCAAAGTCTAGAAACAAGGAACCTGTGATTCATATAAACCTTCACCAAACGTCTTCAAACTGTGTTGAGCGACCCCCAAGGGCGTCGTGGAGTCATGGGGAGGGGGTCACAGATTCCCCAGCTTTACTTATCCCTGCAAAAAGAGAGCCGTCCTAGGGATCGCTAATTGAGATCGTTATCAGCTGCTTGCCTGAATAAAAGGCAAATGTACCTTATCAGTTAATCTGCAAGTGCAAAGGATGCTTGGGAGCAGTTCTGTTTCTTTGTGAAGACAAAGGTGTGTTTCTTTGAGTGGAAGTGCAAAGAGTTAGCAATTGGGCTCGGAAGTTCTTGCTTTAAATTTTAACTGTATTTACACAGCCCTTAGTGCCCCTAAAGAAGTGTTGAAGGGACAGTTATGTAAAAAAAGAAAACTGCATTACATATACTCTGGGATTATTCAAACCTACATTTTGAAAGCACCATTTTATCGTGTAACTATTTGCAGGTTTTGCAGCATTCTATCTTACCAGGTGTGTAATGCAAGTATAAACAAGCATTGAAAATGCAATAGGTCTCGCCTTTTATTAAGTTAAAGCCATTTGCTTTGCTATACAATACCATTAGCAAAGCAAATGGCTTTAACTTATTCAAAGGCGAGACCTATTACATTTTTAATGCTTGTTTCTAAAATTTTCTCTGGAGAACAAAACAATTACAAAATATTGAAAGTAAAAAAAAAATACAGTGCTTACAGTTGAGTGGGTTTGTTATGTGTTTTGTGACGGTGATGGAGATGGGAGGTAGAGCATTCAGGAGAGACGCCGGTAGTCATGGCTGATTGTATTGTAGGTGTATGTCGCTTGCGTTATATGTCTGAAAGCTCAAAGAGGAATCAAAATACCGGTTGGGTAGCAAGTACACTAAGGGAATCAGAAATCTAGTTTACATGTTTGAATCACGCACTTAATGACATAGATCACCGTCCTCCTATTACAGACCCACCACATGCTCCCACAAACACATTCTTTTTGCATCCCACTTAAAGCCCTAGAAAAAGATGAAGAGAGTGGAAGAGAAAAGCCTCCCAAGGAGCGCATGAGATGAGAAAGAAAGGAGTAGAAACACACTAGCACTCTAAACTCATCACTGTGCATGCATCTCTGTATGTATATAGTATATTATTTGCATTTGTCTGGTTGTTCTTTCACTAGAAGCTACCTTTGCTCTGCATATCACACTCTGCCGAATGGAGGGAGGAGCGAGGAAGTGAGACCGCCCCGGGGAGGGGCTTTTCCGCCCCTCCAATGACTTACCGAAGCGGCGACACTTGGTACTGTTCGGGGCTGACAGGAAGGGGTGGCGCGTGGCGTTGTTAGGTCCCTCCTGGTGGTGGCGCGAGGGGGGCCCTGGAGTTCATAAAGTAACGCCTTGGCCCAAGTCCCTCACAGCACTCACTCCTCGGGATTCAGTGCAGTAAACACCGACTCCCCTGGTGTCATTCAGAGCTTGAGTCTTCCTGCTCCGCCCCCTTTGTGCCGGTCACTGGTATTCAGGATGTTGCTGTACGTGGTTGTCGCGGCGGTTGCCCTCCTGCTGCTCCTCAGGTGGGCTTTCGGCAGCCGCGCCCCGAACCCCTTCGCCCAGGACAGCCGCAGACCCCCCGCGCCCCTGGTGACCGATAAACAGGCGCGGCAGAAGGTGCTGAAACAAGGTACGTGGTGAGCAGCGAGGGGGGGAAATGCAGCTTATGCAAGCAAGTTGTACATGACAAGCGGGTTTTGTTGAGAGAGAGAGAGAGAGAGCAGCATTGTGGATGAAGGTAGTGCAGATAAAATGGTGTCGAGCAGTGTGAGCTCAGCAAGGCATGTTAAGTGCAGGTCCGGTCGGGGGAATACCGTTGGAGAAGAACAAGCACTGGCAAGCCAATAGGTCTCGCCTATGATAGAGCTGTTCGCGCTGCCAATGTTGCCAACATTTCAGAAGAGCAAAGAGGGAGATTTTTTTTTAAAAATCGGGAGAATGGGGCTTCAAATCGGGTTACTGGCGTGTATGGGCTTTGGAAGTGTGCTGCTGCAGGATTGGACATTTGAAACACAAATGTACGTTTTTTTTCTTACCTTTTACAAGCATGGAGCGCAATGGCAGGCTGAGAGGGTGATGCAAGTGTTGTCCCCCCCCTCCCCCCCCCCCGCCCCTGTGTGACACCCCAGCCGAAAACAGCTTCCTGTGCACACACACGCCCCCCCCCTACTTCACAGGTCTTCAAAAGACTATTGCCTTGTTAATGACCCTTTGTTGTTTTTTCACCCCATCGAGAGCCCCTGCATGGCCACTTTGACTATTGCTGGAAAAATTAGCACTTCACACAAACGCCCTGTCAACAAACCCCGAGGAATCGGGTTTTTGCTTGCAGGAATCGGGAGGCGGGAGACTAGCCTTCAAATCGGTAGTCTCACGCCTGAATCGGGAGGGTTGGCATGTATGGTTTTACCCATGTGGTACACCAGTGTGGCAGTTGTTCAGCATCGCTAACAACTGGGGAGAGTGGCTTAAAGTGTTATGGAGTGGCATAGAGTGGAAGGCTGTTTAGTGGTGTGGAGTGATGTATAGTGGCGCAGAGTTGGGTTGCATAGAGTGGTGTGGAGTGGTGTAGAGTGGAGTAGTGTGTCGTACAGTATAGTTGAGTAAAGTGTCATGGAGTGGCATAGAGGGAGTGGAGCATAGTATCATAGAGTGGCGAGGCATTGAGTACCGTGGAGTTTGAGGAGTGTCATACAGTGGCATACAGTGGGGTGTCGTAGGCTGGAATGACCTACAGTGGAGTGGTGTGTCATGGTATAGAGTGGAGTTACGTGTCGTAGAGGGAAGTAGAATGTAGTGGTGTAAAGGGTTGTAGAGTGGGGCATTGTAATGTGGAGGGGCGTGGAGTGTCGTAGAGTGGATGGGCATAGAGTGGAGTAGAGTGTCGCATAGTGGAGTGGCATTGAGTGCAGTGACATGAAGTGTCATAGCGTAGAGTGGAGTGGCATAGCATAGAGTGGAGTAAAGTATCATAGAGTAGAGTGGCATAGCGTGGAGTGTTGTGGAGTAAAGTTGCGTGAAGTGCCATAGAGTAGCATAGAGTGTCTTAGAGTGAAGTCAGAGTGGAGAGGTATAGAGTAGAAGGTTGTGGAGGGGTGTAGAGTGGAGTAGTGTAGAGTGGCGTAAAGCGGAGGGAAGTAGAGTAGAGTAGCATAGAGTGTCATAGAGTGGGGTGGAGTAGTGTGTTGTAGAGTGGCATAGAGGGAGTTCTGCAGATTGTCGTGGAGTGGAGCGATATAAAGTGAAGTGGCATAGTGCCATAGAGTGTTGTACCGTAGAGTGTCGTAGAGTGGGGGGGGGGGGGGCGAAGAGTGTAATACAGTGGCATACAGCGGAGTGTCGTAGGCTGGAGTGGCCTACAGTGGAGTGTCATGTTATAGAGTGGAGTTACGTGTCGTAGAGGGAAGTAGTATGGAGTGGTTTAGAGTTTGGTAGAGTGGAGGGTTGAAGAGTGGGGCGTTGTAATGTGGAGGGGTGTGGAGTGTCGTAGAGTGGATGGGCATAGAGTGGAGTAGAGTATCGCAGAGTGGAGTGGCATTGAGTGCAGTGGCATGAAGTGTCGTGAAGAGGCATAGCTTGGAGTGGAGTGGAGTGTTGTGGAGTGGCATAGCATAGAGTGGACTAAAGTATCATAGAGTAGAGTGGCATAGCGTGGAGTGCTGTGGAGTAAAGTGGCATGGAGTGCCAATAGAGTAGCATGGAGTGTCTTAGAGTGAAGTCATTAGAGTGGAGTGGTATAGAGTGGAAGGTTGCGGAGGGGTGTGGAGTGGAGTAGTGTAGAGGGCCCTAAAGTGGAGGGAAGTAGAGTGGAGTGGCATAGAGTGGGGTGCAGTAGTGTGTCGTAGAGTGGCGTAGAGGGAGTTCTGCAGATGGTCATGGAGTGGAGTGGAGTGGAGTGATATAGAGTGAAGTGGCATAGTGTCATACCGTGGAGTGTCGTAGAGTGGGGGGGGCAAAGAGTGTCATACAGTGGCGTGGAGTGGCCTACAATGAAGTGTCTTTTCGAGTGTCATGTCATAGGATTGAGTGGCTTAGCGTAGAGCAGAGTGGCATTGAGGGTCATAATGTGGAGGAGCATAGAGGGTTGTAGAGTGGAGGGGCATAGAGTGGAGTGGCATTGTGTAGAGTGAAGTAAAGTGTCCTGTAGTGTCGTAGAGTGGATGGGCGTAGAGTGGATTAAAATGTTGTAGAGTAGAGTGAAGCGTGGAGTAGAGTGGCATAGAATGGAGTTACGAAGGGTGGAGGGACGTGGAGTAGAGTGATGTAGAGTGGATGGGGTAGAGTGGAGTGGCCTAGAGTGGAGTGGCCTAGCGTAGAGTGGAGTAAAGTATCATAGAGTGTAGTGGCATAGCTTGTAGTATTGTAGTGTGGTAGAATGTAGTAGAGTAGAGTACAGTGGAGTGTCATAAAGTGATATAAACTGGAGTGATAGAGTGGAGTGCCGTGGAGTGTCGGTGGTGTATAGCGAAGTTGCACAGCGTGTCACAGGGTAGAATTGCATAGAGTGTCATAGGGTGAAGTGGCATTGAGTGGGGCGGTGCCAAGTGTCAGAGTGGAGTAGCTTAGAGTGGCTTAGATTGAAGAGTCATGGAGTGGGATAGAGTGGAGTATCATAGAGTGGAGTGGCCTAAAGTGTCGTGAAGTGGCCTAGAGTGTTGTGGAGTGGCATAGAATGGAGTATGCATGGTGCGGTATTGCACTGCCATTTCAGACAACACATTTTTTTTAATGACAAGTGCATTTGCTCAGACGTACACTTTTACTGATAAAACTATACTGCGCCCAAATGATAATGTGTGGAAATGACATCACCTAGTATATTGATTTGTTTTGATCATTTTAAAATATTTGTTTCCAGCACACTTCAGATTTACCAAAAATATGTGCTTCATTTGTACGTTCCTAATTCTGAAATATGTGCACAGATCCTTTACAGACATTTAAATTGTGTTGTGTGCTAGAAAAGCCTTTTCTTTCACCCCCTCCCTCCACCCCACAGTATCAGATAAATCCTGTCACATTGAAGTCTGAGAAAGAAAAGTAAACACCAAGCTCCCTCGAAAGACAGAGTCTGACATTTGACCTCTGCCTTTGAATGCACTGCAAATGTGACAAGATAAGAACAAAATTTAAAGGGCTGTTTACAGAAAGTGAGCACTCGTGGGAGAACACAGTAAACAGGCTATGCGCGACAGGAAGGACTAACCCCCTGCCTGGACAACCTAAAACAAATGCAGCCAGCTGATAGAAAGGACACAACTGTGAGTTACAAAACATAATGGCAATGATAAGTAACAGGCAGAATGCCTTCCCAGGGAAGCTTTCACAATGTCTCCAAGAAATATTTAGCAAACCAGTCAGTGCAGGCTTCGACCTGAAAACGGATTACGACAGTCTGTGCAGTCCAAGGGTCACCGAGCAGGGTAAATGCAGTGACATAGGGTGGGGTGAGTGCAGCGCAGTTTTATAGAACGTTCAGTGAAGCTTTTATAGTTAAGCATAGTGCAGTGCTCTCAAATTTCACAGGTCTTGAGTAGCTCATCCAGCTTTTTTATTTTTCATTTTGGCACTTGCAGTCTTGCATTTATAATTGGAAACACAGGACTTAAGCACCAAAATGCAAAGCGAAAAAACCATTAACTGATAAGCTAAATAATATAGGGAATGTAGGATGCTGGGAACTTTGGAAGTGAGGTCTGGAGGAGGGTCTATACAGCACGTGTAGATAGAACATCGAAAGAGTGTGGAAAAGTAGGGTTGCTGCACTGCAGGCAACTATAGAGCTGGGTAAGTGTAGTACATACAGGCCTGGAACATACATAAGTACAGGGTGCAGGATAGATATAACAAATGTATTGTGCATCCTAGTGTGGGCAGATGAGGGCTGTGATGCCTTGAGTAACCTATGCAGGAATTCCACTAGCCGTAACACACTGCTAGCATGAGCTTTGTACATGTGTATGAGATTGGCCAGCAGGCCTGGCCTGTTTCTACCCCAGGCACATAAGCAACACAACTAGGAAATAAATAAATAGGTATTTAGACAGTTTCTGAAAGTTGTAATATTGGAATTTATGCACACATACATGCAGAATAATGTTGGTCAGTAAAGATAAAATCTGTCTGCAGAATTAACTTTTGGGTGAAACAGGACGCCCCAAGTATCACACTGCACGGATATATGTGGTAACGGCCCTTTGATGAGACAATTGTGTATCACAATAAGTATAATCCTTGGCCATTGCCTTGCAGAATAACATTAAGTTATCACATACACAGGAACAGCTAACCAAGGCATACCTTTTACCTAAAATCCACCCTTCAACATTATAAAACAACTACCAATCAACTCTCTCTCAACCTTTGAATAAATTCTCTTAAGAATTTAACAAACAAACTCCATATTTGGATAACTCAACTTGGAAGAAATCCCAGTCCCGCACCCCTGGAACCAACCCTCCACACCGTGAGTTGGTTTGCCAGCCCAGCTGCTTAATCAGCCTTATTGTGGCTGGAGTCAATCCTCCCTTTCAATCACAAACTTTCTCCAAGACGCCGTGCCAAGATGTCCCTCAACTGAAACATATACAATTTCTCTCCCCATAAAAGAAAGAGGGAAGGTGTATCCCATCCTGCCTACATAAATGAGGCTGCTGGTCTTTATATCACAGTGCACCAACCCGAGCCCTCCGTAATCCCTACAGAATTTATGAATCTCCCTATTTACCTTTCTGCTCAATCTGTCGATTGCAATCAAGTTCCTTTCCCGTCTCCACTCACTAATCAATCCAGTCCATATCAAATCATCCCTGACAATAGACTCTTCAAATCTTTCAAACCCATTTTCATGCTTTTCACCATTAATTGTACCAAATCATTTTCACCTAAATGGACCAGCAAAACATCTGAACAGCCTATGCTGTTGAACAATTCTGTCAACCTTGGCAATAATTTCCCCCTATCGCCCTTTTTTTCCTCCACTGTATGTGGACCTTGTTATTATGAAAGCCCAGCTGCTGAATGTCCTTTCTTCAGCTTGCTGTGTCACCTACAGAATAAAGAAGTGGCTGCAGTTCCTAAACTCAATATTACCTCTTCCTGGGACAGGAACGCAACCTCCATAAGCAAGAGACGAAAAATCATAAAAATGTTCCTAGACCTTCAGGTCGAGTAACTTGAATAATCTACTCGACCTAACGGTAATGTGCTTGACCTGTGAACTGGTTTGACATTGTGTCATCATTAGCAAATATTTAATTTTAACAGTCACCTTTTTTTTCATTGTAACATATGAGTGCACCTTCAAATAGGTGAGTTCAGCATTTCTGCTGTACAAAACAAAACTCTTTCGTTTTGATTAAGTAGACTAAAACCTTGCTCCATGTGTAATAAGAATCTAGCGCACATACAGGGTACACATAATACCTGACTTACCTCTCATTTCACTGAGCATTGACATCCGGACAGGAGTGTTTCTCAGTTCATGTTTAAACACTCATTTTTAATAAATATATTACTAAAGCATGATGTGGTAGCACACTGTCATTTATTAACAGTAAATTTCCAAGAAATGGACAAAAACCTTCCCACTACCTTGCAGCTTTACTGATACAACTATATAGTACATTAACTATAATCTATGAAAATTGGCTTTCAAAAACATATCTATCATTTGCACATCGCCTAGTAAAGTGTTCTGATATCTTTTTCATGCTATTAAAATATTGTTTTCATCACACAGAAATATATCAAATGGTCTTTCACATCTACTGAAATATATTTTTAAATGTTTGGACAGGTGACCTATTAGCTATTTAAATGTGTGTTAGGAAAAACCTGATACCCTGCAAGCCTTTCTGTCAGGCTCCTCCTTCCAGATTCCTCGGGATGGTGCTGATGCTCAAATGGGGCCCACCTCTCGACAGCCCCAAGTCTGGATGGTAAACGTACACAGACTGTTGGGGTAATCAAGCGAGGGAAGGAAAGGGTAGGAACAGCTAGGAGGGAGACCTGGGGAAGACACAACATACAAGATATTTGTAAATCTATATACTGGTAGGATTTCCTGTAAAAGTCACCACATTCCAATAATACTAAGTCTCACACACCCTACCTGAAAAAAGAAGATAGCGCGAGATTGATGCCAGAAGAGAGTAGGGTGGATGCACTTTCCCTACATGAGAAGAAGAAAAGAGAACAGACATGGTAAACTAGTTCTACCTTGTTCCATTTCTAGCACAGATCCTAAAGTTTCCCCTCCCAACACATACCTAAGAATACATATGGTAGCGACTGTATATGCATTGGCAGAGTTAGCCTGTACAACCTTAAGGTTTCTCTCTCCTGGGAAATAAATCACAAAACAAAGGCTTCTTGTTGAGCAAAGAAGATTACATGGATATGATACAATCAAGAAGATAACACGGATATGATACAATCACAGTCTTGTACTATCCAAAGTAAATGTCAAAACAGAAAACTCAGGGATAATCACAATTCATTGCTCCTTCAGATTTTGGACACGACGAGGAGCAATAATGCTCTCCCGCTCAAAATCCAACACTGTTAACATGGCACAAAGCTGTATAAACAAGAATGATTCCTGGCTTCACGTTCTGTGAATTAAAACCGCGTACGCTTTATACCTGGAGTCGTGTTCACAAACACCTCCTCGGCAAAGAGACCACTGAATGTCAGTCTCAGCCAACGGAGATGGTATGCAAGGAATATACAGAACACGTGTGGATCCGGAGTATTCCTGGCAAGATACCGCTTGTTGCAAGTTTCGGTCAAAAAAGGAAGCAAAACGAGCCCGAGCGGGCTGGAAATTTCCCCTGCAAGAAATCGCTAACTGCCATTCTCAGCCAACAGGGTAAATACAAACATAGGAGAGAACGAGGAACGAGCACCTTGCAACCCCTCTCTCGTGACGATGGTACAAAAGAGAAGGTGCACACCGTGCCTTGCCGCCTGGAGGAATCCGAAGTCCGTAGGAGATTTCGCGAAGGCTTCATATCAGGAATAATCGGCAGCGTTCAAGGCAGTCAGCATGTAACCAGCAATTAAACCCTGACACTTTCATTTCACACTTCGTACAGCAGGTCTGATAGTTCACTTTACGAAATCCTGGAACTCTTTAGTCGGAGAAGGAAAAGTAATCGTAAACTGAATCCTGACAAGTGTCTCTGAACACAGAGCAAATGGGACAAGGTAAAACAAACTTTAAAGGCATCTTTATTGCTCATTCACTTTCTGATTGCACAGAACACCTGTTCTTTGTCAACTCCCCAGATTGGGCGACTCGGTCCTAAATATAGCTCGACCTGATAAAATCTGAATCGTCATAACAGGTGGGCGAGTAGATTTTCTGATTCCTGATAAGAACCAACAGCAAACCAAACCATTACTCACTGTACACTAAATCAGTAACATCTCTGGCCTAGCATATCTCTGAAAAAAAATCCTTACCTCCACCTCCCCGGTGCCCAAATACCAGCCTGCCAATAGCCTCTGCTACCTACCTTGGTCATAGCCCTAATCTAAAAAAAAGTGTGACCCAAACTTCTGTGATGGCAAATGCGGAGAGTACTGGAGATTTTGCAACACAAATAACAATTGTGACTCCGACACCTTCGCATCATCTTTATGTAAAAGTACCCAGTCGCTCCTTCCCTCACAAAAAACTTCCTCTACTAAACGGAACACTCTTCGTACTTGATATGCATTCAGCAACACCTTCCTCCCATTTCCCCTTTTATCGGTCTTGGACGTCTTCAAAGATGCCTCAGTCCATTCACACATGTCTCACTCACATCCTGGCTCCTCAAACCAGGTGCCGCACCAACCCCACAAAAGTCAGTCACCCTGAATGCCTGAAAAATAGCTATACCACAAATAAAGAAAGTAACAGTGATTCCTTGGCAGTTGTACAAATCAGCTGCACTCCCGGTACTATCTCTTCACCAGTAACAGCATTATTGGGTGCCTTATTCTTTGCCTCACTACCCTCTCCGTAGCCCAATCCTCTAAAATCCTACCATCCATCTATCCTAAATCTGGTTCATAAACCCCAAGCAACTTCCTGCAAAGGCCATTACTGCCAACTTGCTGGTTATTGTAACTGTTAAATCCTTGCTAAATTTGCACCTTAATGAAGTTAATAACCTCTTCTCCACCTCTCTTACCACAATCCTGGCTCAACAGATGTTTTTGTGCTCCAGTAGCCGCAATCTAACAGAAGCTTGTGCGTATGCTCCCTTAGTTGTCTGTGCCAACGAACTGCCAATAAATTGCAGCATTCACAATCTCCTACTCTCCAGGAGCCCTCCCTCATTATCCTCTAGTCCTGGTCTGAAAGGGACTTTCACTGAGAGTTAAAATGCTATGATGAGGATTTAGTGGGATATTATTGAGACATTTTGTCGATCAATTTATTGAATATCTGTGCTCTGACTCTTCCATCAATACAGAACGCAATGTGATACAGTCCTCAAAAAACGGTTCCCCAAATAAGCTCTTTTTCCCCCCAGACTATATTACAGTTGCTGTAAATCTCTGGAGTACATATGTATTGGAAGTTTAACTGGGGTTTAGAATTTCTCCCTCAGTGCTACATTACCATACTCTGTTTACACTTCTATTTAAGCATTTAATTTCCAGCCTTGAAAAAGCCATAGCTAACCAGCCAACGTAGTGTGACACGTGTTGGCGAACCCTGTAATGGACTAGGAACTAAAACGACAGAAAAGAATAAACCCGGCATATCCTCATATAAGCCTGTTGTTTTTGCCTCAAAACAATTAATATTTGTCAAAGAAATGTGATTTATACCGTATGTGATAGATGCCCTTCCTCTTCGTGCATTCTTGGAATTTATCACATGGGCTTTAGAGCTCGTCCTGTTCTGAGAATACAAAGAGACCACCTATCTCTTTTTCTCAAACCTAACTTCAGCAAACAGCAGGATTTAACTCGCACTGGGACAGCTCCTTGCCCATAAAATATTTCTTAATCACACTCTTTGACCTCTCTATATTGTATCATGGACATTAACTTAACAGAATGACAGGATTAGAGAAAGTGACTTCACGAACACTTTGGCTCTCTGGTGACATCAAAGGGTTATGGTCAGTTATTTTTTATAACTTTAATTTAAAGCTTACTTCTGCTGTCTGGTTAACTCAACAATGAAAACAATTGACTATTAAAAACACAGACGGACAGGAGGTATAAAGACTGAGGGGCCAGTTGTATGACTGTTTTTTGCAGTCACAAATGGGGAATCAGCCAGTTTGCAACCACAAAAAAGGATGGTGGCATGTACTAACGCTATTTTGCGAGTCCATGACTCGCAAAATAGTGTTTGCAAGTCACTGTTAGGAAGGGGTGTGCCAAGGGCGTCCCTTCCTAATAGCGTGTCAGAATTATATGTACCATTGTTTTGCAACCGCATTTGCAGTCGCAAAACACTCAGTTTACTGCCTTCTTCAAGTATGTGGTAAGCGACTCGCAAACAGGAAGGGGTCCTCTTCCCCTTTGTGAATAGGTGCCATATATTTTTACGAGCAGGCAGTGGTCCCAGAGACCACTGCCTGCCATAAAAAATGAAAAGAACATTTTTCATTTTTTATTTAAAAGCATCCCGTTTTCCTTTAAGGAAAACTGGCTGCATTTGGAAAAAACAAAAGTTGCTTTATTGAAAAATCAAACTGAGACATTGAGGTCTGCTGTCCCCAGCCGGCCACCATCCCTGTGTTTGCTGGCCGTTCCCAATGGGTTGCAAATTGTGACCTGCCTCAGGAATATTAATGAGGCAGGCCCCTGCCGACCCATTTTAGAATCGCAAACAGTGTCTCACACTGTTGTACATTCCATTTTGAGAGTCGCAAATTGCGAAAGCAAAACGTTGTAATTTGCGACTCGCAAAATGGAATGGTCGTACATCTGGCCCTAAGTCAATTGAATGAATAGCTACAGTTTAAGGGCTGTTCTAAATCTGAGTAGGCAGGGCTCTTTGAGCAATGTCTGAGATGAGATTTTCAACTTTTAAACGCTTATACAGAGAAATCATATGACTATATAACTTTTTAGGCCTCGGGCCTAGCGTACACTGCGCAGCAGTGTCGCGCAGCTCCCAGTCCTATTCCGGGCAATTTGAAAATGGACCTTGAAATTCCACATGCTCGTGCGTTTGGATTTCCAAGGTCCATTCCCATTGGCCTTCGCGTGCGTGCTGTTTTTAAACAGAACACGCCATAGGCGGTCGCGTAGCTCCGCCTATGGCCTATTGGTGTCTGTTACGCGCACCATAGGCCATATATCTTCAATTATCGCGGCTGTCAAGCCGCGGTAATTGAAGACATATGCTCGTTCTCTCTTTCCTTTCGCTCTGCCCTGTCTCTGCTGTGTCGGCAGATCGCCCTGCTGCCTGCGGCGTTTGCTAAATAAATACCTTTTCTTTCTGGTGAATCCGGATTCCTTCTCCCCCGTCTCCTGATGGGGTTTATTCACTTCTATCAATTATATAGTTAATCTGCCCGCAAGACTTGACCAGACCTTCCCCTTGGTGGCCAGATGAGAATCGGTCTCACTGGGGGCCTAGGGCCGGCAGGAGCGCAGCTTGACGGCTGACTTTTTCCCAACCCAACAAACTTTCTGAGGTTATGGTGACACCCTGGCAGGAGACTGACTCCATTCTAGCCATGCTAGCACTTTTTATTCAGCATCAACTTATAGTCATTTGTGCCATGACCCCTTCTCCCCCCGCTCGCGGCACCGCCAAGGGTCTGTCCGGTGGTACTCATGCCCCCCGTGGGGTCTCCAACACTGTGTCCCGCAACCCCCCCCTTTCACCTCAACCCACAACGTCCTGTGCAGGACGGCACTCTGAGCCAAATACCCGTCATCCATCGCACCAACTGCACACCCGCATATGAGGGGAGGGGAATTGCAGAGGTGACAGAAGACCCGACCACAGCATAGTGTGCTGGAGTGCAACCCACGTCCTTGTTTAGTTTCCGCCCCCTCCCCACCCAGCGTGGTCCCCGTGTCCACCACACCCGTCACCCGCAACGGGCTCCCACTCCACCAAGAGCATGCCCACGCCCCTAACCATGGATTCAGGCAGTGCCTCCGTGCCAAGTGGTTCTTACCCGCGCACAGCGATACAAATGGAAACTAATAATAATCATTTCGCTTGTGTAACATGCTGACTTGTAATTTCCTCCCCATCTATCATTACTGTTCCTATTGTGAGGGTGAGGGAGGGACCAAAGCCAACTCCGCAGACCAACGATCATGCACACAAACCCACGCGGGCACTCCACGGCGCCCGCATCCCCGGATCTCCCCCTGCCCAGCGCCCCTGCACGGTGCGGCCCGACCCATGCTTCCGACCGTCTTGCCAGTACTAAACCGTCCATGAAACTTGGGCACACCATTATCATGATGAAGCAACAACCCATTCTCCCACCTGCAACTTTTATAGCAACCATTTAGGGTATCTATGCCCAGAATATAGGACGATAACATAATGCGCTTGGTATTGACGCTAGAGTTCTCTATATGTATTGCTCCGTAGGTGACTTTTCCCCACCATTCCCTCTCGTTTACTTCGTTGGCGCCCCCCGCACAGAAGGCCCTATTAACAAAAACCCCCGAGCCAGCCAAACCGGAATGGCCTGGACGTGGACGAGAGAACCAGCAGCGGCTCTTCCTTTCGGCTAATTATGCTTTACATCAGTATGGCGGGTGAGGGCATGTGACGAGCCTCTGCTGCCATCCTCCCCCCCTCCCATCCCTCGGCGCCTTTAGCATTTATTTTGCCGTGAGGATGGGAAACCCAAGAAATTTACCAAAACCCATCTTTCTTCCTAGAACTCGCTGCCTATTAACCCCTCGAGAGGCAGCGGAGACCTTTGTGTCCCTGCAGTTCTGACTGTAATTTCCTTAAATGAACCTCGCACGCACAGTACGGTACAATCGGTGGCACTCGTCCCAGCCGCTTCCCCCTGCTCCACACCGCCTGCTGTCCCGCCCCCTCCAACAGCCTTCGAGTCATCTGGCTATATCCGCATGGCACCAAACTGGTCATCCCTCGCCCGCTCCCATATCCTTATCTCTATACATTCCTTCTCCTGGATGGCCCCTCCCTCCTTTACCTGGCAATCCGACCCGATAATGCCTAACTGTCGCCCCTGGCGCTTTTTTTTGCTATCTTTAGCGTGGCCTTGAAGGGACGTTCTCGCGCATCCCATACTGACTCAGCAGAATTAACCGAGCAAGTTACCTCTATTTATCCCTTGACATTATAAACTAAGCCTGAAACAAATTACCAAAACCCAGTGCTGTGTCTTCTCTATCAGGAATTCCTGCACCTTCGCCTATCTTAAGGGCACTTAATCAGTGATAATAGTTAAGAGGTGAAATCGCCCTCTTCCTCGAATGACGTTACCAACCCGTATCAACAGAGACCAAGTTGTATTCCTGCCTCTCCCGCATATCCATCCTGATCCCTTTAAAGAGCACTGTTCGTCTAGAAGTGGACCCCCACCCCACCGTGACTTTCTTCCACCACTACGTGCTCCCGACCCCACCCCCACATTCCTTCCCTATCCTTGACCCCCCGCAGTCCGGGACACCCTCAGCCGGATGCGCACCTATCCAACATGAGAGACAGCAGAGTGAGAGTGACAGCAGAGTGAGAGTGACAGCAGGAGAGACAGCAGAGTGAGAGACAGCAGAGTGAGAGACAGCAGAGTGAGAGACAGCAGAGTGAGAGACAGCAGAGTGAGAGTGACAGAGTGAGAGTGACAGAGTGAGAGTGAGAGAGACAGCAGAGTGAGAGAGACAGCAGAGTGAGAGAGACAGCAGAGTGAGAGAGACAGCAGAGTGAGAGAGACAGCAGAGTGAGAGAGACAGCAGAGTGAGAGAGACAGCAGAGTGAGAGAGACAGAGTGAGAGTGACAGCAGAGTGAGAGAGACAGAGTGAGAGTGACAGCAGAGTGAGAGTTTTCACTTTTTTATTTTATTTCTTAATGTTGGAAATGAGGGCATCAAGTGAAGAGAGCATGAGAAGGCAGATGAGGAGAGAGAAAACAAGCATTGGCATAGCCAATAGGTCTAGCCTTTGGGACCTTATAAGTGTTTAGTCACGCAACAGTTGATGTTGTTGCACCAAGGATATTGTGCTGCATAACTAAATACTTATAAGCACTGTTCCCTCTAGGGAGCGTGCGTGCACACCTCCCCTGACGTCAGCATGCACCACCTCGCGTGGAGCGCGTACACAGGACGTCGCTAGAGAGAGTCGCGCCGCCGGCCGCTTTAAAGAGGCGAGCGGCACGAACATGAGGCACTTTTCGTGGTGGTGGTGGCGGAGCGGGGGTGAGGAGTGCAGGTAAGGAGGCGGGGGGGCTGGTGGGGCTTGCGGCGCTTGGGCTATGTGGGAGCGCGAGGCAGGGCTTTTGTTATTAACCCCTTCCGCGCTCATGACGAGCTGAGCTCGTCATGAGTTACGCCGCTCGCACGCTCATTACGAGCTCAGCTCGTCATGTAACGCGGCTTTTCGAAAAACGCAGCGCGCAGCGGGAAAACCGCTAGCGCGCATGCGGTTAAAGCGCGGGGCAAACTGTGGCCTTTTCTTTAAGTATTGCTGTTAATCAGAGACCCTTCAAGGGCTCCGATTAACAGCAATACTTAAACAAAAGGCCACAGTCTGCCCCGCGCTTTAATAACAAAAGCGTAGAGACAGTTTCTAAACACAGCGTGTACTGTCTCTACGCTTTTGTTAGTGAAGCGCGGGGTAGACTGTGGCCTTTTGTTTAAGTATTGCTGTTAATCGGAGCCCGTGAAGGGGCTCTGATTAACAGCAATGCTTAAACAAAAGGCCACAGCGGCTGGGGAAACGAGCGGAACCGAAGGCAAAAGGCACAAAAAACAAGTGGGACAGAGGGCAGAAAGGCACAAAAAATGAGTGGGACAGGGGGCAGAAAGGCACAAAAAACGAGTGAGACAGAGAGCAGAAAGGCACAAAAAACGCGTAGGACAGAGGGCAGAATGGCACAAAAAACGAGGGAAAAACGAGTGGAACAGAGGGCAGAAAGGCACAAAAAACGAGTGGGACAGAAGGCAGAAAGGCACAAAAAACGAGTAGGACAGAGGGCAGAATGGCACAAAAAACGAGGGAAATACGAGTGGAACAGAGGGCAGAAAGGCACAAAAAACGAGTGGGACAGAGGGCAGAAAGGCACAAAAAAACGAGTGGGACAGAGGGCAGAAAGGCACAAAAGAACGAGTGGGACAAAGGGCAGAAGGCACAAAAAACGAGTAGGACAGAGGGCAGAATCGCACAAAAAACGAGGGAAAAATTAGTGGAACAGAGTGCAGAAAGGCACAAAAAACGAGTGAGACAGAGGGCAGAAGGGCACAAAAAACGAGTGGGACAGAGGGCAGAAAGGCACAATAAACTAGTGTGACAGAGGGCAGACGGGCACAAAAAACGAGAGGAACAGAGGGCAGAAAGGCACAAAACACGAGGGAAATATGAGTGGAACAGAAGGCAAAAGGGGCACAAAAACGAGTGGCACAGAGGGCAGACGGGCACAAAAAACTAATGGCACAGATGAAAAATACAGAATACAGAAATATAGGGGCAGCTAAGAACAGAAGGCAGAACGGGCAGAGAGGCAATAGGGCAGCGAGGGAAACAGAAGGGAAAGCTGGGCAGAGACACGGGCAGCGAGGGGTACAGAAGGAAAGACCGGGCAGAGAGAGCACGGGGACAGCGAGGGGAACAGAGGGAAGAAAAAGGGGCACGGACCACTTACAGGCAGCGGGGAAGACAGACAACAGCAGTCAGAGACACAACAATGAAAATACAGGCAATACAATTAATTTGCAAACTGCCCTTAAGACCCTTATTGTGGCTCTGTATGTGTGAAAATGCACCATCTTTTCACTTTTCAAAGTAAACTTTTTGAGTGCCATTTGGCGCCGCAGACACGCGCGGTTTGGTTCCTAGCGCACATAGCCGCGGTTGCAGCGCACAGAGACCCTCCACTGCCGCACACAGAGGAAGCAAATTAGAGGGAACATTGCTTATAAGGTCCCAAAAGCTAGACCTATTGCTAGGCCAATGCTTGTTTAGCGTAAGCCAACAACTTTTTTACAAAAATTAGATATGTTTATAGAGGCTATCAGGTGGCCTTCTTCATTCACTGGTCTGTTGTGTCATTCACATTTTACTTTTGTCCACCAAAGCATGGGTCAACCCACTTAAGCAAATGGGTAGGTTCTCTGTGAGTGATCACTTCGAGAAGAGCACAGCCACATGTAAAGCAGTTCTCGAGAGACTTGCACTACTATAGCAATGTCTTCTTTTTGAGACCCAAAAATCTTTTTGCATTTAGGTAATGCCTTTTTTAAATACATAGACCAGGGCCCGCCAGCTTCCACAACAATAAAGTTTTACAAAACTAACAACGGACCAAAACATGCACTGAGAAAGCCAAATGGCTAGCAGCCAAGTACATCTGATTGGATTAATGTTACATTGTCCAAGGATTGCTCTTGGATTTAATGGTGTAGTTTAAATGATCCAGTTTGTGTTTATGGTGTTTACGTGCTTCACCCGGAATCACTAGTGGCCCTTGTTATGCAGCATGTGCTGCACCTGTTGAAGGACGGGTGCTTGTCACAGGTGTGTTCCTAGTGCAGCCTACAATGCACACTAAGCTTTAGCATTCATTTGGGAAGAAGTGAACAGCACATTATATTTTAGGTTTCACCTACACAGCGTTTGCGCTGTGCTTGCAAAGTCTTTTATAACAAAAAACATACTGTCACAAGGGGCTTAGAGCCTGACCATTACTTACCTTTACCTATCATTGGTTGGCTCCCATGTCACTTTCTTTTCCTTTCTTCCTGCTGGTGAGCGCCTCCTCCTGCCTCCAGCTTTCTGCTGGACTTTACGTCTTTGGGGCTGATTCTGATGCGGGTTGGAAATGCTTCGCGACCGAATCGGGTTGGAAATGGTTTCCGACCCACTCAGATTGGGAGAGTCCAACCGACCAAGTACGATGCATCCGGATGCTTTCAGATACGATTTGGTTGGACTCCCATTGACTTCAATGGGAGCACATGTTCCTAACCGCATCATAATTGGGCACTGGGTCGCTCCCGATCCTATTTGGAAGGAGCAAATGCCATTAGGAGGCCTTCCTAACCACATCAGAATCAGGCCCTGGGTGGGAATGCTTTCCAACCCGCATCAGAATCGGGCCCTTTGTGTTTGCTGTGGAGCTTGGACCAAGAATTGCTTCCGGTTGCCAGTGTCCTTCCACTTGATGCGCACTTGTAAAGGTACTTGTATTTTTTTACTTTCCTGGGTAGCACCCCATAAGAGTGTGTCATTTTGCAGGCTATATCTAGTGTCTGTATTCAGATCTTTGCTTGCTCGTCCTTGCCACCACCTCGCTCCCATCACTGCATGCTCCTTCCCCACCCAGTCCCTAGTTGCCTCTCTCCTACTCCCATCACAGCTTATTTTACATAGTTTATATAGTTTAAACTTTACCGGAAGGACTTGTAATGCTTTACATGAGTACCAGTTACATTACAAAAGGACGCATTCATTTTTGGTAGGCACAGGGAGATCACGTGATTTGCCCAGCATCTGCATACCGTTAGTTGCTCACCCGTCCCTCCCACCACCTCACTCCCATTGCTATATGCCTGATCCCCGTTTATTGCTTGGCTGTATCTCCCACCACTGCATGTCCCTTCTCCCCGGTCGCTTGTTGCCTCTCTCCATCATAGCATGTTTTATATAGCGCAAACTCGACTTGAAGGACTTGGAGCACTTTACATGAGCATCAGTTTCATTCATTTTTTGTAGGCATGCGGAGATTAATTGATTTGCTCAGAATTACAGGATACTGAGCCGATGCCAATACTCAAACCTGCATCCCCAGCTCAAAGTCGTCAGTTGTGGCCATTACCACATCCTCTCTTTGTTGGCATGTTTTCAGGAGGCGCAGTCAGTAAAGACCTGTATGTACGTGGAGTTTAGAATTAAGACAAAAAAATCATTGGCAAAGCCAATAGTTTTTGCCTATGTGAAATCTTGGTTTTGTAAATGTGTTTTTTACATGTTGCACAAAAAGAAAATTCTATGACACGGTCAATGTTGGTCGCGTTATAGTCTTTTTAAAACACATTTTTTTACTTTAAGACATGTTGCACAGCAGCTCAACTGCTGCGCAACATGTAAAAACATTGACAAAGCCAATGGATTTCTCATTGGTGAAGCCTATTGACTTTGCCAATGCTTGTCATTTTTTTGTGTTTCTTCAAACGGATTCCGCTGCCCCCAGCAAATCACTAGCGGGGTGGGGGTTCCAGGAGCGGCTACATCGGAGTAGACATACTCCAAGCAGGCCCTACTGGGTATAAGGTCTTGTTAGCATGCTCCTTGTTTAGAGGAGGGTTCATGTTTACCCATTAGAGGTAGGATGCTCATGTGTACTTCCTCTTCACTTGACTCTTTAGTTTAACCTATTATTTCCTCCTCGTAAAAAAGAGCAAAATCAAGCGAAGAAAGGCTTGTTGAAAGTTCGAATTGGCTGAAGGCGTTATTCATCCCCACATGGAGCAAATTGGAATCTATGCTGTCTGAGTGATCTATTGTAGTTAATTTCAAACACTGCTGTTCCACGTGCACTCAAAAGCAAATTCGGTTCTTATTTTGCACTCTTTCGTTTGCATCTTGCTCTAAAACAAGTATGGACGATGACAATTGTTTTGGCTTTTGTGTTGTGGAAGACCCACCAAGCAATATTAATACACAAACATGCACTGCATGGCAGCAACAGTGAATGTTCCCTTAACACAAATATTGGGTACAGGAGAGGTAGTAGCAACTCAGGGAGCATTGCAGGGTTTTGTCTTCGACAGACAAGCGGACACATACCTGGTACAACACAGGTAACAGCAGTGCAAAATTCCCTTCCTTGCAAAACAGGTACAATTCATACATCAACAGTGTCAGCTTATCTCACTTCAGAACAGGTACAGATGGGACAGTGGAAATACCCTTCTCCATAGAATAGACGCAGCTGAGAAGTAGTAGTGATACTGCCCCAATGCTTAATATGTAAACATGTAAGTGCTAGGGCCCAGGGTAGTCCGCAACACTACCCACCGCTCCTGCCACTGCTACCTAATGGCAGTGCCAGCATTTCCTGTTCACTATCACACTAAACAAGTGTGACTTGGTGGATTATTGCAGGTCATCCCAGGCTGTAAGTGAAAGTTTTATCATTTTTTAATACCATGTATTGCAAATTATTGGTGCTTTTGAAACAATATAATTTACTATTCCAACTCCAGTTCGCGCAACAGTAGGGAAAGTGTTGGACTTTAAAGTCCAGCACTGCTTTACCTAAGGCATGTCATTGTAACGACATGAGGTGTGAAATAATGTGTGGTGAATACTCATTCGTTGTTCCGACCGTGTTGCAAAGGCAAAGCGTGGTTCGGCCTTTGTTGCAATTGTTGTTTCCCGGATATTTGTCTGCCACTACGGTCATTTTCAAACCTAGTGTTGAAAACAAAGCTGTGTTTCACAATAAGGCAATATCGGCTTAGAGGCTTTGCTGATAATCCAAACAAGTATCCAACAAGTCCACCTTCAAGCCTGTCAGTCCGGCCCTGGAAATGTACAGGACTCAGGCGAAGGCGGCTGCCTCGTATGGCAGTGAGCTGTGGGGCCATAAAGCTGGGAAGGTCATGGCAGGGGTGGAAAATTGTTTCCTCAGACGTCTTCTTGCTCTCCCGCAAGGCACACCACTCCTCCCCCTAAGACTTGACCTGGGCCTCCCGTCAATCGCAGAGGACTTGCGGTCGAAACCGGTGAAGTACTGGCATCGGTTATGGTCCACTGAGGAGCTGCATCACTATAGGCAGGACCTCATACATGTCTTGAGGCTGGATGTTAATGGTAAGATCCCTTGGCTGGCACTTATCAAATCGGAATGTTCCAGCTTGAACTTGCCAGACCTATGGGATGACCCAGCTCAGGGATGTAGAAGGACTTCGCGCAAAACCCTGGCACAGCTCTATAAGAACAAAACCCTTGCTGATATGGACAGTGCATATGATAGTGGCACCCTGACGGGACGTTTTATTGTATCCAAAAATTCTTATGTTTTTGAACCCTTTATGGATTTTATTTACCCTCTTCTGGCGAGGAAATTGTTCCTGCAATGGAGGTTTGGCACGCTCCCTACTAAAGTTTTTACCCATAAGTGGTCGCTAGGGGGCGACAAGCTTTGCCCATGCTGTAAAGTCAAGGAAGAAGATGACTTGCACATAATGTTCTGTTGCCATGTTTACTGGAGCCCGAGGAGGCGCTGGCTAGCCCCTCTATGTCGGAATCTGGGCTTCAGTAACTATTTACAAGCCTACAGGGTGCTGAAAACTAATACCCTGGGCCACATTGTGTTTGCGGTTTCCAAATTCTTAATGGCAGCATGGATAATAAGGAAGAAAATGTCTGGTTAATCTATTTTACCATGCTTTTCTAAACACTGCAGGTCCAGTTGGTTTTTATTGTATATATTGTCTTTTATCTGTATGTATTTTTATTGCTTCTTTTATGGCCTATGTGGCCGAAATAAAGAATTTTTGGATTGGATAATCCAAATAAAAAAATCCCATACAAGATTGTAGGTTTAAATCAACACAATTAGAATTTCAGGAAAAAACATGGGTATTTAGTTACAAAAAAGAAGCAAAACCAAGGTTGGTGGCCATTTACAATATGCTGAACTTTGCTGTGATTCTTTTGTCTTCATCATAATAATATGTCCGTGTTATTTGGAGCAGTCCAGCTACTTCCTAAGCAACTGTTTTAAGTCATGTACTCATGTGCCAACCGCTTCGAAAATGTTTTGAATTGCATATGCAGCAGCTACCTTGTGATCACAGCCTTGGGGCTGTACAAATTGTTGCGCTGTCAATGCCTGGTATGGAACGTTACTTCCTTAAACCAAAGTTTTCTTGAAGATCATTTAATCTACCTGCGCCTTGGTCACTCATGATATCTGACGTGAGTGACAGGGTCCTGGATAATCTTGTTGGGAGACCTTGGTGAAGAAGAGATGAGATGAAGAAATATCTCAAGGATGAGAAGGATCCTCTAAGAGCTGAATCAAAATAGATGGCCTCTGGACCCACAAAGTTGGCTTTTCCTAGTCTGCTCTTACATGGTGGGTTTTTCAACAAAGAATTCCCCACTGGGCGCAAATTACAATTGAATCCCATAGCCTCAGATGGGGCTTCCTGTGAAGTATTTGCAGAGGTGCTGGGACTGAGTCGTAGACACTTCTCAAGGAGATTGTTACTTTCAATCCAGAGAAAAGTTTTTCCCAATCGAACCTTACACAGATCAAAATCACACCTTTATTTTTCAGCAAATTTCATTTCCTGAAGTTCCAGCTTTTGTGGTTTTGGTTAGCATATTGGATGGATCTGGGCATTAAGAGTACGCTTAGACTCTGCTACCTAATTTATTTAAAGAGTTTTATATAGAGCTGGCTAGACCCGAAGGTATCAGAGCGCTTTACATAAGGTTCCACATGGTTGAAAAATTACATCAGTTACAAGTTACCAATGATATCAGTAAAAACATTTAAGGAGCATGGAAGAAAAGGAAAATGGGTGAGAAGGGTAAGGGGGTAGAGGAGAGAGGGGTAGGGTATAGATATAATGGAGAGACGAAGGGAAAGTCTGCCCAAGATCCGGCTGGGTAGGTGACGGCCGAGGGGGAATCCGTAGCCTATCTCCTCTATAGCTATCAGGTAGCTCCGCCGGGCATCGGTCAAATTGCTAGGTCTCAACAGAAAAACATTAAAGGGATAGAAGGCAAGAAGAAGGGAGCGGAGAGAGGGGTAGGGTGAAGGGGTAGGAGTTAGATACGATAGAGAGACAAAGTAACATCTGCCCAAAGTCCGGCTGGGTAGGTGACGGCCGAGGTAGATGGATCGTCAAAAGTTACAGGGTGGCTGCCTATCACGTAGCAAGGTGAATGGGTTCCCAGCAATAATGGGAACATTCCTAAACCTCCAATAATGTGAGACTCTCTAAACACAGTGGACTCTCTCAGAAGGTTACCTGAGACTCCAGGGCAGAAAGGCAGGATCTCTCCCCAACAAGGGGAGAAGGAGTACTTTGGCAAAGGGCAAATTGAAGGAGGCCATAAGGCGCCTACATCCCTAGAGCAGCTAACCTAGAAGGTAGTGACCTGGGGAGAGATATTCAGCTGCCATAGTAAGGACAGGCCGGTACAAGCAGGCTCAACAGGGAACAGTATTTCTGGCGTCGCAGCACACCGAAGAGACACTCGGTCTCTTCGGTGGGGCCCGATGATGAAGCATGACACTGACTAGGTCGGTGTGTGAGGGCTTTCCTACTCAAATGGAGTACCTGTGATTAATATTGACCACTTATCTCCTTGCTCATATATTTGGTAGCTTTGTATATGACCGGACCTCTCTTCTTTTGTTGTTTGATACTCAACAGGGAACAGTCATCTGAGCTGGCAAAAGACCCAGAGGCGTCAGTGTGCAAGTAAGGGTTACGGTAAGAGCCAAAATTAAACAGAGAGAGTAAAGGAAAGAAGTAGTGCAGTACAATTCGAACCATAGTATTAAAACATGCAAATAATCGGGGGGGGGGGCATAACTGGAGAGAATGGGGGGAGCAGAGGTATCAATAACAATTTTAATACAATGTGAATGTCCGTGGAGAGTAGAGAAGAACAATAATAGTTCTGGAGGGGGTCAGTGGGGCCGGCAGTAGGGACCAAGTTGCAAGATGGTGGTGCAAGACCGGCGTGACCATTGGAGATGGACCCAAAATGGTGGGAGGCGATGTAGTTCAAAAGTCCAGAGGAATAGTTTCTTCTTACCTCCGGATAAAACCTCCATGTTGTTCCACGCGTTAGACGGGAGGCAAGCCAGGAGGGATGCCAGTGGGAAACCCAACGGTGGCAAAGTCGGGAGGCAGTAGGGAGGGCTGGGGGAGGGGGGGTAAAGAGTCTCGTACACAGTCCGATTCATCGGCGGCCAACCTGAGGGCATCGGCAGTGTGGCAATGGAGTTCTCGGAGCAGAGCCATTGGTGAAGTGACATGGTGTAATAGAGAAGGGTTGAACCAATCTCTCTATTGCAGCAGTATCAAACGGCCATGTCTCTGATTGAATATTCTAAGATCTGAGTCACGGGCGCCATCTTAGGGACAGGCAGTGCTATCTTGAAGATCGTGGTGGTGATGAAATTGGCCTTGCAAATAAGTGCTCCTTATAATCATCAGGCACCACATAAGCAATAATCCATGATAGTCAATAGCCAGTTGCAGACGATCATATCCCTTATTAAATACTCGAAGATCTAGTACAAGGGCGCCATCATGAGGTCAGGCACTGCACCCATGAGAATCGCCGCGTTGGAAAGATCGGCTATGAAATAACTCGTTTCTTATAAAAATCAGGCACTGCATCAGTATTAATTGCTCAGATTACCAACATTTTACTATGCAGCTCCGTAGGAGAAGGTGAAGAGCTCCCCGTATTTCGTAAATAGTCACTATCTTAGGGACAGGCCACTTAAACTAATTGTCGCCGAAAATAAAAGTAATTTTGTCGCCGAAAATAAAAGTAATTTTGTAGAGTTGCAGCACATATTGTACCTTATCAAAGAAAGATGAGGCAGTTTAGATTTGCATGAACCGGCCACTCAGAAGGGCATTCAGACTCGTTACTGTTTCATCGCGTTGCTGATATTGTTCCTCATCCGCCATTTTATGCCGTCGCATTTCTTTGGTCGGCGGGATTACGGGCGGCAATTATACTTCATCGGGGCATCAGAGCGATCAACAGAGGCACCCACAGGAGCAGTGCTCCATCAGGAAGCGGAGCCCGGTGCTCCGATCCGCAGTCGGTACCAGAAACTCCAGAATTCCAGCACCGTAGGGTTCTCGGCCGATGTACAACACTTACCTTAGAAACCACAGGCCCAAACCATATCTCAACTCCTTCTGTCATGTCAAAGGTTCTTATATAGTGCCTTATCACCGCAAGGTCTCAAGGCGCTTGCTTTGGGAACCCGTCCTGGCTTTTCCCTGTGAGATAACCCGTACTGGGCATCCCCAAGGTGAAAGCCAGGCATCCCGCCGCAGGGGGGGCATAGTGGAGATTAAGCAAGCTATTGCCCAGAGTTGCAGAGTGTGAACCGGTGATTCGAGTAGGCACCGAAGCGAGAATTATCGAGTCCGTGGACATTTGGGCTCAAGACCCTGCCGCGTCGGGAATTGAACCTTGGTCCCTGGTTTTACCTCTGCTTCAGGGTCTGCCTCCTCTAACCAGTGAGCCACACTTCTTCACTGGGTACTGGGTTCCATGCTTAGTCATTATCTCCAGATTTTCAGGATTTCTTCTGCTGGTCTCACCTTGAGACACTTTAAGCAGAGATGGTGAAGCCTTTGTTTCTGCATGGCCTAGAGTCTCGCAACTACAGCTGCTGTGCTGTACTTCCTTCAGGCTTCAGCATACACGCAAACACAATTAATCTTACTGTTACTTGGTATTGCGTAGTCAATTTGCAAATCACACCTGAAGTAGTCCTGAAGCCAACAGAGACTCTTGTAAGGAAGGCATCTCTTTATTTTGCTATAGGCAAAAGTGACTTTAGAAATGTTTGTGGTCCTCAGCAATTTTTCTCCTTTTGAGGCTAGTCTTGTTGTTTGGCGAACCAGCAATGCCGAAGCCCACCATCTCTCCAACAGACACCACAGCCATTTTGGGGTAAGCTGCAGGGATCAAGCAGACATCGTCCAGGTCACCAGGAGGTGTGAACTTGCCACTTTCTTGTACCTCTGGGCTGCAGGATCAGATGCTTCTTGCAAGGTTGGCAAAATATAACATCCACCAGGTGGGTCCTTCAGACTGTTCAACAAGGATAGGCCCTGTTTTTCTACTCTACACCTCTTCTCTCCACGCCAAAACTTATTTCTAATGTGCACCTACCTTTGTCCAAGAAGTTAAGACTCTTTTGACCAAAGAAGCTATAGATTGGGTACGGGCCTTAGATTGGGTACGGGCCCCAGAAATGGGGCCTGACTGTTACTCTCACTATTTCATTGTGCAGATCAAGGATGGAGGCCTTCATCCTATTTAAGATTTCTGCCATCTGAATGCCTTCTACCAGAGAGATAAATTCAAGATGTTCATATTGTCCCTGTGTTTGTCTGCATTGGATTCAGGAAACTGGATGGTGGCTTTGGACTTGCAGGACACCTACTTTGATGTGCTTTTCATGCAGTCCCACAGACTCTGCTTACGATTCAGTGTGGGCCAAGAGCATTTTTTATTTGCCACACACTCCTTCGGCCCCACCAATGCCCCTTGGGTTTCACAGAAGTGATGGCGTTGCTATCAGCAAGACTTTGAAGGTTGGGGATTCCAGCTTACCCTACGTCGATGACTGACTTTTAAACAGGAGCTTGCCACAGTCAGTCGTAGACCACCTTCCGACAACAGCGAACCTCATGACATCTTTGGGGTTCACTATCAAGTGCTAAAGTCCAACCTAACTCCCTTGCAGAGGCTCTCTTTCAGTGGTGCTCTTCTGGATACAGTGTAGTTTCGACCATACCCTCCTTCATGACGAGTTCGGGACATTTGGGCTTTGATCCCAATGTTTCAGCCTCGGCGCTGGGTTTCAGTGAGAGTAGTTCTGGGCTTCCTGCGTCTATTGGTCATCTGCATCCTGCCCATCAACCATGCCAGGTGACATATGCATGATCTTAAGTGTAACCTTAAGTCTCAGTGGTCCCAGCATCTACCATGGGAACCTGATAGATTCCATCCAGATTTGAGGAGACTGCAAAAGACCTGTAGTTGTGGCGGTGCAACTGCAAGGTGACCAGGAGCAGGCCCCCTCCCCCACTCTGCCCAGAGCTCACATTAGTTACAGATGCATCATTACCAGGATGAGGAGATCATCTGGGAGAGATAGAGATCAGAGGACTCTGGTGGAGAACCATTTGCACATCAGCCTGTTGCAGTTGTGGACGATTCACCTTGTGCTTAGAGCCTTCCTATTTTCCATCAAAAGGAAGCTGGTTCAGGTTCTCATGAAGACCACCACCACCATGTGGTACTGGAACAAGCAGGGTGAGGTAGAGTCCTGGTCCCTGTGCCAAGAGGCATTTCATCTCTGGAGCATGCAGGCAATTCCCTGGTCATGAACCTTCTAGAGTGCTCTTTGAATGCCAGTGTATAAGCCGCGCCTGGTGAATCAAATATGTTGTTAACAATCCAGGTGACAGAGGGCTATCTATACAACATGAATATCCAAGGGTCTGGAAGCAAAACTCTGAACGCTATGAACTATAGAGCAAACTAATGTTTATGTGCACGCCGACTTCTTTAATGAAGACTACTACAATGGAAAGTCCTATTTAGGTGAACGGATTCCCATCACTCACCAGTAGGTGACATGCTTCATCATCTGGGTCTCCTCATTGATGTCACTCTGGTGACTCTAAGGGCTACCACCTCATCAGAAGGATAGGGGAGCCCGAGGATGTTTTATGCGAGAAGCCAGAGAGAAACTGAACTCCTGTCTAAACTACCAGATGAGAGCGATTGACCAGTGTTACATTCTATTATTCTTTTCCTGTATGTTTTCTATGCTTATTAATTTGTATGGATCTGACACCTGGAATGTATGATGCGTGCCTGCATCTTACATCCTAGGTTCCAGATTCCATACTTGACGGTTAAGACTAGAAACCTGTGATATAACTGACATGATGTGCTCCAACTTTGTGTCCTGACAATAAACCTACAATATTCATATACAACTTGAAATCCTTACATTTAATATTGGCGACGAGGACATCTGACGATTTCTGCCACGTTTGAGAGGAGCACAGAAGCAGAAATTGGAAGACTTCACGAATCCAAAAGGAAAAAGGATTGAAAACGAGTCGTTTTACCTTCACAAGCTAAGCGGTATCCTACTTTCAAGAGACGTCTTGCTCCGGCGGTATGATGAAGAAAGAATCAAAAGTTATTGATTTGAAAGCTTTTTAGCTGTTTTGCACTGTTGAGAGCTCGAGACGGGGAAGAGCGTCATTGCCTCTGACGACGTTATCATCACGTGTCAGTCAGTGCGCTAGTGTCATCACGCACTGGACTGTCATCACGCACTACGCTGAAGCGCCATCTTATATCTCCATGGTAACGATCTACACGGAGTTACCGGAGATAGTGAAAGCAGATTGATGTGCGCAGTTGTGCGCGATAAACAAAAGGTACAGTTTTACACGTCGGAAAAACATTCTTTTAAAAGGCGCTTAGAAATTGTGACAAACTTCATTCAGGAAAAGGAAAATTAAAAAATTTGAATGTTCATTCTAAATAACTTTTCAGCTAACACGCTTTGGAGTATTACACAGTATTACACAATATCTCCATTAAACAGTAAAAGGATATTTTGGAATACAAATCTCTCACGTGTCTGCCACCTTGTGGATCTTGGTGGTATCCTTTTTGGAAATATTTTCAGTGCTGGTTTAAAATTTTGTTTTTTGAAGGGATTCTTTACTTTGATAGTTTCAATTTGCAATTTATTTGCAATTTATGCTGTTTTATATTTTGTTGTTTTTGAAGAACTACAATTTTGAATTAAAACTTTAGTAAAATCCATAGTACAAGTTTTAGGATTTTAGGCATAAAACATGCAATTTGATCCTCCGTCCAAGTTTTTGCAAACAAAAGGAGATCCACCAATTCCATGGACTAGATGGAAAGAAGAATTTTATACGTATCTTAAGGCTATGGATGGAGAAAGAATGTCAGCGGACAGAAAAAAGAATATTTTTTTACATTGTCTCGGGTCAGAGGGACAACTTGTTTTTAGAACTTTACCTCCTGTTAGGTCTGGAGGTGACATTAATGTGTATGATGAAGCTGTAGAGAGGATAGAAGGTAGATTTAAACCTGTGACTAGTGTTGCTTTGAATAGGTTTAAATTTTATACTAGAGTACAGGATGAAAGTGAATGTTTTGACGATTTTCTGACTGCTTTACGTGCACTTTCTTTACATTGCAATTTTGGTCTAATGACTGATGAGATGATCAGAGACCAAATTGTTGTACATGTAAAGAGCAAAAAGGTACAAGAACAGTTGTGGATTTTGGGGGATCCTAGTTTAGAGACTGCTATAAGTACAGCTAAAGCTCTGGAACAGTCAGATAAGTGGATCAAGTCTTTAGATAAAGTATCTGTTAATTCTGCTCCTTCCACTTCTAGCAGTGAGGTTTGTATTGTAAACGCACAAGGAGCAAGGACTCAAGGTCCTAATAAGTATGATAACAAAGGAAAGCAATTTTATTGTTTTAGATGTGGGAATCCTGATCATATTGCCTCCTTTCCACAGTGTCATGCCATCAACAGACAATGTAATAAATGTGGACGTAATGGACATTTTTCAAAAATGTGTAAAACTCCTACCAAACCTTTTAATGATTATAAAAAGTCTTCGTTTACTAGTTCTAAACGTTCCAGTGGGAATGTATCTTATGTTACTGAAGAAGGGAAGGTTGATGATTCTTGCCTTAAAGAAACTGGGATTGTAGTCTCTGTACAAACTCCATTTGATATGACACAAGCTGATGATTTACCTTCTCCAAAAAGTTTGGTGAACATTTTGGGTAAAGTTCTAGAACTCATGGTAGACTCTTGTTCTCCGTGGACTATAATCACTCGTGATTGTCTGGAATCATTTGGAGACTTGGTAGATTTAAATTCCTTATGCAAACCAGATAACCTTGCATATAATTTTAGTAAATCAGAAATCAATGTTATGGGTTTTAAGGAAGTTCTCATTACTATAAAAAGTAATTCTGCTATTATCAAAATGTATGTTGCATGGGAAGGTGTGAATGTATTAGGATGGAGGGATCAAGCGAAGTTAGGAATTACGTTGAATCCCAGATTAAAAGATCCTGTGTCTGTTCTTGCCATATCGGATGGAGAATGTGATATTTTATCCATGTCTAAAAGAATTTCAGGCTCTTTCCCAAAAGTTTTTTCCGACAAACTAGGAAAATTGTGTGGTTTTACACATAGAATTAAAGTCAAACCTAATACAGTCCCTGTTAAACAAAGATTAAGGGGTGTTCCCATTAGCGTTAGGGAGGAATTTAAGATTATGTTGGATACGATGGTTAAGGATGGTGTCATCGAGGAAGTAGAGTCCTCGGAGTGGGTTTCGCCTATTGTTTTGGCAATTAAACCTGATAAAACTATTAGGTTGTGTGTGGACCTGAGAGCCCTGAACAAGTGTTTAGTCACAGACTGTCACCCGTTACCTAACATCAATGAAATGTTGTGTATGTTGGATGGGGCATGTGTATTTTCTACACTAGATCTCAGATCTGCATATCATCAGATCGAACTCACGGAAGACTCAAAGCAATTTACAGCTTTTATCACTCCTCATGGGTTATTTCAGTTTAAGAGAATGCCATTTGGTTTGGCTTCGGCCGCTTCGGTCTTTCAAAGGGCAATGTACCACATATTTAAGGATCTAGGTGTTTTCGTTAAGTGTTTCCAGGATGACATACTTGTTTTTTCTAAAAATGTGGCTGAACATGATGTTCATCTTAATGAAGTATGTTCCAGGTTGGAGAAGTATGGTTTGACTATTAAGGCCAGTAAGTGCAAGTTTTTTTGCAAAACTGTGGAGTACTTAGGACATTCTCTTTCAGGAGAGGGTGTTGTACCAAAAAAGAACCTTGTGGATGCAATTGTGAAAGCTCCCTCTCCAGATAATAAGGAAAAACTACTCTCGTTTGTGGGATTATGTGAATACTATAGCAAGTTTATTCAAAATTTTGCTAGCAAGATGGAGCCTCTTAGGGAGTTAACACGGAATTCTGCTGAGTTCATTTGGACTGAGAAACAGGAACAAGCTTTTAAGCAAATTAAGGAGGAGATTGTTAATGCTCCTACCTTAAAATCTTATTGTGTTAACAAGAAATGCATCATTACTGTTGACGCTAGTTTATATGGCATTGGTGGTGTGTTGAGTCAGTCATCTGGTAAGGATGAATGGTGTGTTGCGTTTTCTTCAAGGACTTTATCATCCACAGAAAGAAGATACTCTGTTATAGAAAAAGAGCTTCTTGCCTGCATTTGGGCTGTTGAGCACTTCAGGAATTATGTGTGGGGCAATCGGTTTGTGCTGAGGACAGATCATAAACCATTGGTAGGGATCTTGTCCCCTGGTGGTGGATGGAATTCTACAGCGCGTATAGCTCGTTTGTCTTCACGTCTTCAAGAATATGACTTTGACATTGTGTATGTCCCTGGTAAGAGTAATGTCACGGCTGACTTTCTATCGAGATTTCCCTGTGACAATATTCATAGTGTAGACGATGAGGTTGATGTTGTGGCTTCTATTGGTGATTGTGTTTCTGAGGAATTTCTTACTTTAAGTGAAGAAGAATGGTTTGCTGAATTAAATAAGGATGTGGTTTGTCAACAGATTTTTGATTTTGTAAGAAAAGGTTGGCCAGCCAATAGGGGTATCTCAGCTGACTTAGCTTCATATTGTCAGGTGTCAGCTGAGATTGAAGAGTTTAGTGGTCTGTTGTTTAAGGCTGGCAAATTAATCCCTCCTCAGTCGTTACAGAAGAAGATTTTGTTACTCTCTCATCAGGGTCATATTGGCATGTCTTCAATGAAACGCCTTATTAGAGAAAACTTCTGGTGGCCTGGTGTTGACAAGATGGTCGACAGGTTGGTAAGGGATTGTTCGCACTGTATCAATAGTGATAAAATGCTTCATTTGACTTCTGCTCCTCTCAAGCCTGTGAGTTGGCCAAATTTTCCTTGGCAGAAAGTGGGGTTTGACATATCTGGCCCTTTCAAACAGTTACCCTGCAACGCTCGTTATGCTTTGGTCCTAGTGGATTACCACTCGAAATGGCCTGAGGTGAAATTTGTTAGCACAACTTCTACTCAAGCTGTTATTCTTTTCCTAAAAGAAGTCTTTGCGAGGGAGGGTTTTCCAGAAACTTGTGTTACGGACAATGGTACTCAACTTATTTCTGCTGATCTTGAGAAGTTTCTTAGCAGTTGTGGTATTAAACATTATACTACGTCTTTGTATGAACCCAGGGAAAATGGCCAAGTTGAACGATTTAATCGTGTTCTTAAAGATTGTATTAATGGTGTGCATACTACTGATGATGGGTGGTTGGATGTGGTGAGGAAGAGGTTATGGACATATCGAATTACACCTCACTCGGTCACTGGTGTCAGTCCCTTCAAGCTTCTTAAAGGAAGAGAGCCGTCATCTGATATATGTCCCTGGTGGATTAAAAAACTTGACAAAGGAAATAATTCTGTTGTGGATCTTGCATGTGTGGCCAAACGTGTTGAAGACAAACAACGGAAAATGAAGACTTTGTTTGATTCCAGGATGAAATCCAAGGTTAATGATTTTGTGGTGGGGGAATGGGTGCGAATTAAAAAACCTGGTTTTCTGGTTAAAGGTTTTTCTAAGTTCTTTCCTCCCATCAAAGTGGTCAATGTTTTTAAAAGTAGTGTGGTCACGCAGGATGGTAGGGTATGGAATGTTCGTAGAGTGGCAAGATGTAGTGATGTAGGCAATGTACATAATTCTCCTATTGCTGTTCCTGGAAATAGCCAATGTGGACCAAATATTGATTCCTCAAATTGCTCTCAGAATTTGATTCAAAATGACTTATCTGTTGCTTCCAGAGTCAAAGCTTGCAATAGACAAAAGAGAGTTCCTAGTAGATATTTAGATTAATGTTCTTTTGTTTAGGGGTAAGATGTGTTACATTCTATTATTCTTTTCCTGTATGTTTTCTATGCTTATTAATTTGTATGGATCTGACACCTGGAATGTATGATGCGTGCCTGCATCTTACATCCTAGGTTCCAGATTCCATACTTGACGGTTAAGACTAGAAACCTGTGATATAACTGACGTGATGTGCTCCAACTTTGTATCCTGACAATAAACCTACAATATTCATATACAACTTGAAATCCTTACATTTAATAACCAGTTGAGTTGATTTAAATAAAAATATAGATTAGAAGGCTTTCCTATTCTTCAACGAGATGGAAATGGCAAAGTAAGTTCTGGTTTGGAATGTTTTGTTCAGATTGGCCAAGGGGTGTTAAGGGGCAATTTGTAGTGGGAGTACAAAAAATTGCATTTCCATTTTAAAACCCATAAGAGTTTTTGTGTTGTGCTACAGCAAAAACGCTGGCCCTATGGAGTGTGAGTCAAAGTAAGGCATTTGCTTTGTTTTTTCTAAATTCGCTCAGTGGTTTTTGAGAAATTTGATAAATAAATATACATATGCTAGTTGAGTTTAATCCAGGGCAAATGGGAGGTGCCTTGTGCCCATCGCAAGCTGTGTATGGCCTGTGGCTGCGCTCAGTAAGAACTGATCTCGGGGAATGCTCAACACGTTTGTGGAAATGTGTACTGGGCATACAGCTTATGGCATGGCTACCCTAGGAAATGAAACGTACACACGGGGGACTTGTTATGATCCCACTCCACCTGCACAGCCTTATCTGTAGCCAAATGAATCCAATAAACCAATATTATGTTCCACTCTTCATTTTTCCATGTTTAAGACGCAATTCTCTTTTCCTTTATCCATTTTTTATCAATTTATTTTATCCATTTCCATTTGTCATTCAAAAATGTTCATAGACAGGAGATGGTTCCGTAAAACACAACTTTATTTAAACTTCACCCAATGCATTTCGGTATGAAAACTTCGTCAGGGGTGTCTAGAAAAATTAATACATTCATCAGTTAAAAAATAAGTCATTAGTTGCAATGCACAAACATCTAACTTTCGTTACATTCATAACTTTTTTTAAAGAAATTCTCTCTCGAGGATGTTACGTTTAAATAAACTGCTTGTCCATGTTTATTCCCACAATGCATTTAGTCAGCTCTGTCACCCAGCTCTAATTTTTGTTAAACCACCCACTTACTACAGAGCGCCACATATCTCTGCAATACAGTTCTCACTGCTTACTAAGTTACCATTTGTACAATACATAATGCCTCCACAGTGCGCCAAAAACTAACTTTTGCTTTTAACTCCCACAATATTTAACCAGCACGCTTACCGTGTCATGATATTTCTAAAAACTAATTCACTCAGTTCCCATTTGCTGGTGCGCTCGTATTTCATCCAAGCCTCTCTGTTTTCATAAAAAAGTGGTTACAGCTGATTTCGACCTGTTTACTCCTTTTTAGCCCCTCTCACTCCACCCTACTCTCATTCACATGTCTGCGAGTAAACTATAAAACCAGTACTGGAGTGCAAAATGTAATACACTGGCCCTCCGATTTTATCAACATTCTCCAATCGTACTACATTTCCCAAAATGCTATATATGCGAGTCCTTTGAAAGTTTAATGCTTCGCTGCAATATAATCTCCGTATAGGGATTAGACATCTACTAACTAATAACAGTGAATATAAACCACGTTCTTCTGAACAAACCAGTCTTAACCATCCTCATTTTATAATTCTAGCCGAACTCAATTGCCCAGCTTTATCATTACAGTGCAATGCATCACAATTAATCTATGACTCATATAGTTTCCGTGTTCATGATCGTTATTCGGAATCATATCTCCTGAGTTGGAAATCTTTTATCGTATATTCAAATGTTCGTATTATGTCAAAGTTCTGCCACATTTCAAACCAGTGGGTACATCTCAACATTAAGGACGGACAATTCATGAAATGTACATTGGTGGTGAGATGCACACCGGATTATTCCTTTTAAACCATGTTTTTTCTGCCATGCTTAACTGCTTCAGACGTATATAGGCGTGCTAGCTGGAAACGCGCTCCGCCCTTTTGCGCTAGCAGTATCAAACGTACACACGTGGGACCTGTTATGATCCCACTCCACCTGCACAGCCTTATCTGTTGCCAAATGAATCCAATAAACCAATATTATGTTCCACTCTTCATTTTTTCATGTTTTAGACGCAATTCTCTTTTCCTTTATCCATTTTGTATCGATTTATTCTATCCATTTCCATTTGTCATTCAAAAATGTTCATAGACAGGAGATGGTTCCGTAAAACACGACTTTATTTAAACTTCACCCAATGCATTTTGGTATGAAACCTTCGTCAGGGAAATCTAGAAAAATTAATACATTCATCAGTTAAAAAATAAGTCATTAGTTGCAATGCACAAACATCTAACTTTCGTTACATTCATAAAGTTTTTTTAAAGAAATTCTCTCTCTCTCGAGGATGTTACGTTTAAATAAACTGCTTGTCCACGTTTATTCCCATAATTCATTTAGTCAGATCTGTCACCCAGCTCTAATTTTTGTTTAACCACCCACTTACTACGGAGCGCCACATATCTCTGCAATACATGTGACTGAGAGTAGGGTGGAGTGAGAGGGGCTATAAAGGAGTAAACCGGTCGAAATCAGCTGTAACCACTTTTTTATGAAAACAGAGAGGCTTGGATGAAATACGAGCGCACCAGCAAATGGGAACTGAGTGAATTAGTTTTTAGAAATATCATGACACGGTAAGCGTGCTGGTTAAATATTGTGGGAGTTAAAAGCAAAAGTTCATTTTTGGCGCACTGTGGAGGCATTATGTATTGTACAAATGGTAACTTAGTAAGCAGTGAGAACTGTATTGCAGAGATATGTGGCGCTCTGTAGTAAGTGGGTGGTTCAAAAATTAGAGCTGGGTGACAGAGCTGACTAAATGCATTATGGGAATAAACGTGGACAAGCAGTTTATTTAAACGTAACATCCTCGAGAGAGAATTTCTTTAAAAAAACTTTATGAATGTAACGAAAGTTAGATGTTTGTGCATTGCAACTAATGACTTATTTTTTAACTGATGAATGTATTAATTTTTCTAGACACCCCTGACGAAGGTTTCATACCGAAATGCTTTGGGTGAAGTTTAAATAAAGTCGTGTTTTACGGAACCATCTCCTGTCTATGAACATTTTTGAATGATAAATGGAAATGGATAGAATAAATCGATAAAAAATGGATAAAGGAAAAGAGAATTGCATCTAAAACATGAAAAAATGAAGAGTGGAACATAATATTGGTTTATTGGATTCATTTGGCAACAGATAAGGCTGTGCAGGTGGAGTGGGATCATAACAGGTCCCCCGTGTGCACGTTTGATACTGCTAGCGCAAAAGGGCGGAGCGCGCTTCCAGCTAGCACGCCTATATACGTCTGAAGCAGTTAAGCATGGCAGAAAAAACATGGTTTAAAAAGGAATAATCCGGTGTGCATCTCACCACCAATGTCATACCCTTGGAAATGGCCACCAGCCAAAACCTGCGAGTACCAGGTGCTGAATAAATATTCCCAGTTACAGAAAACTCCTAAGTGAGTACAATAAATAGCACAACTGTAGCCATGCACAGCACGTACGGAGGGTAGGGTGCAGGCGACATCTGTGTAGTTGCTAAAGTGTACCAATACAAACCCCAAAACACTAAAATTCTTTTTTTTGGAGACGCTATAGCTGCGTTTTAAGATCAGTTACTAAAT
Source organism: Lissotriton helveticus (assembly GCF_964261635.1). NCBI lineage: Eukaryota > Metazoa > Chordata > Amphibia > Caudata > Salamandridae > Lissotriton > Lissotriton helveticus. Next base: position 784,279,653 of record NC_136072.1, read on the forward strand.
CTATACTACTATTATAAAGAGAGAACTTGCATCTTTTGGCAAGGTAAACTCGGGAACCACAGCGCCAATCCACACACCCAATACATTGTTGTAATCCTCAGGGTGTGTAGATGGACATAGGCTGCATAAAATAAAAAATAAACGTAAATTAAAAAATTAAAGTTTAAAAACAAAGCAGTCCCCTAAAACAAGCGCCGGCCGCGACGTAGCGCTGACCGCGACCTACACCTGCGTGATGACAGGCGGGGAGGAGTGGTCACGAGCGGCGACGTGCTGCGAGGAGTGACGTGCGGCGAGGAGTGGCGCGGCGGCTCAGGTAATGGGAGGCGGTCCGGGCAATGTCGGGGCGGGCGGGGCCCCGGGAGTGGGGGCTAAGTCCGAGCGCGGCGGAGGTGAGGCAGGAGGCGGGTGGGAGGCGGGCGGGAGGCGGGAGGCGGGCGGGCAATATCGGGTCGGGTCGGGCGGGGGGGTGACCAAACAAATGCTCAAAATGCAGCCCCCAGCCCCCTTCTGCCCCCGGGCAACGCCGGGGCGGGCTGCTAGTGAACTATAAAAAAAAAAAACTTCATATTTAGGATCGTTACAACAGTGAGCCAAAAACAAAACAATACATTTGTAAGTTGTGGTTAGGTAGGCAGCCTCAATCTGCTCTCGTACATGAGCTCACGCCTAACACTACAAATGACATAACTGAACATCACAGATTTTCCACTGGCTGGATTTGTGACATCACATGAGTGTAAGCATCGCCCTTAATCAAATCTGTTAACTGGAATATTGCCCTCTTTCTGTGCACAGTGTCTGCTCGGTGTTGACAGTGGCACTGAAGCCTCACATCTGCATTTCATACCTGTAAGAAGGGCATGTATTACCTGTGAGTGTCACTTCGGCAGTCTTTCTTCTCAGTGTATCCATGGCAGGGACATCTGGTTTCAGATACACACACCGCAACCTTGAATTTACACTTGGCTCTTTTGAGTATAAATGTAGCAGCCTCTCTTCACCATCATTTGTTTCGGCCTTTACTCTACACGCACTCTCTAGAATTATATCTTCTTCGATTACTTTATTTCGGCCACCTCGGGCATACAAACAACAAACAAGTTAATAAATAGCATAGAATAGTACAGTACAATCATATATTCTACATTTTTTCCAATTTAAAAATGCGATTCAACCATCCCTGGATAAAAACAACTTCAAAATTCCTTAAGAGTTATCGATCTTAAAAACTGAGTTAATAAATCTTGCAAATAACCACATTATAAATGCCTTCATGAATTTCTTCTAACAGACAGGCAAACATACAGCTCCACAGATAATTATTTTAAAAAACTCCTACGCTTATGCCACATCCCGTTCAAAAAGCAAGAGACAGCAAAAACAATAGGGGGATGGGTATCGTACTTTTAAATCCTAAAGGCTTGAAAACAGTGTCTAAATCCTAGGTTTCTACAAATTGGGATTACCCATCGTTTGCGGGATACATGATAAGCAGGGCAAAGGAAAAACACATGAATTTCGGACTCTACCTTATGTTTGCATGCCGGGCATTCATGATTCTTTTCATTGTCCCATTTACTGGTGAACGACATAAAAGGGAGAGTCCCCAATCTAAATTGCATGTATAATTTCCTGACCAGGGGAGGATGAATCAAATCTAAAAACTCTTCTTTTTTATATTCCGCTTTCACTTGTAGAAACTCTGTGGTCAAGCGACCAGCAGTGGAATTTATTTGAAGGATTGACAAGTTATGGTACCTATAGTGTTGCGCCAGATCTACCCTGGTTGTTAATGATAATGCTATATCCGGTGCTTCCGAAAGATCCTGCCTTCCTATTCTGGTACTAAGAGCCCTTATATGGCTAAGCCAAGGGATTTTCTTACTAATCAGGATTGGCAAAACCTCCTGGAGTTCGTCTCTATAGGGAGACAGGTCTGATGTTACCCATAGCCTTCGCCAATACATGAGGGGCCTTAGAGCAGTCTCTTCATCAATGGGTAATAGCCCTAAATCCATGCGGAGGGGAACAAAAGGTGTGCTAGGCGAAAGTCTCACCAAGTTCCTCATGAAAGAATGCTCTACCTTCATACGGTTGGAGGGGCTACAATGCCCCCACAATTCAGCCTCATAAAGGGTGGCCCCCCTAGCCTGTACTTTATAGATTTCAATGATAGGGGCATCTGGCTTAAACGTGGCCAGCCTGTACATTTTCATTATCCCCCCGCTGTTTGTGTTAACTTTAGGCTCGCCCTAGCCAATTGGGTATCCCACTCCAGCTGTTCCGATAAAGTGATACCCAAATACTCGAAAGTCTTCACTGTCTCCAGGGCAGTGCCGTCTAACGATGGGTTCGGACGAGTGGTCCAGGGGGGGTTGAAGATCATAAATTTGGTTTTGGATAGGTTGATCTCCAAGCCTCTCAAGATACAAAAGTCGGCGAAGCCATCCAGAATGTGTTGAATGCCCGTTGATGTTTTGGACAACAACAGGGTGTCATCCGCGAACATCAACACAGGCACCCTCCCCGAGACTAACCTTGGAGCATCACTGTCTTTAACACCAAGTAGATGATCAATAAGCCCATTGATGTAAAGGCAGAATAGAGTGGGGGCCAGGACACACCCCTGGCGAACCCCCTGCTTCACCCGAAAACGTGCTGACAGTTCTCCATGTTTCCCGCACCTAACTTGGGCGTAAGTCTCCCTGTGCAACCTCACTAACACATCCAAAAGGTACGGCGGGATCCCAAGATCACACAGTACTTTCCACAGTTTTTCTCTAGGAACTAGGTCGAAGGCAGACTTCAGGTCGACGAAGATGAGGTAGAGGCTGCACCCTCTACACTCACCGTATTCCAGTATAAAACCTGAAGTCTAAATATCTGATCGATAGTTGATGTACTCGACCTAAAGCCTGCCTGAAAGGGACTCAGGATCTCCATCTCCTCTATCCAGCCCTGAATTCTGTCTAAAATGACTTGTCCCATAAGTTTTTGAGTGGTATCTATTAGGCTAATCAGCCTATAATTGGACTGTAAGAGAGGGCAACCTTTTTTGTGTATGGGGACTATCTCGGCCCCACGTCAAGTATCCGGCGGATCCATACCCTTTAGAATAGCATTAAACAGGGCACACAGATACGGAACCCAGATTTTCGGTTCCATCCGGAAAAGATCCCCGGGTAGCTTATCTAGACCTGGCGCTTTATTGGGTTGTAATTTGTCAATGGCGGATTCTACTTTGCGTAAGGTGATCTCCCAAAACCCTTCCAATCGATACTCATGGAAGGGATTCGAAGGAGGAGAGAAGGTACCCTCTTTGCCCTGATCAGCATACAATACCCAAGGGTGCTTCCCAAACTGCTGGGGCTATGTTGGGTTCTAGGGCGAGTCGCACCCCTCGCCCCCAAAGCTGACTATTTCCCAGAATGTTTTCAGGTCTTTTTCATGCAGGGCATTCCTAAGATCTTCCCACTTCTCGGCTTCCCAGTTTTTCTTTTCTAGATTAATAATCCGCTTATACCTAGTCCTACACTGCTTAATTGCTAGCCTATCCTTTGCCTTCACTGCAGTTAGCAGTTCTAGTTTAGCCTCATGACAATTAACATTATACCAAGGGTGGGCAGAATCAATTTTTGCCCTTTGCTTTCCTACTGGATAGAACACATCAAACAATTCTGACGTCAACTGTTTGTGGATTTTTAGGGGCCTGTCCTCAATCCCTATTTGTATATCTATTCCACCTACCTCACCCATTTCTATTAAATATGGTAGGACCTGTTGGTATATATTGGCCAGTTTAGTTGGGGATTTCTGATATGGCACCACCTCACTCTCTGCCTGTTATTCGGTAGAGACAGTACATTTTGTGCTGGATTGGGTGCTGGTAGAGGGTTAGACAGACCCAAACTCCCTGGCTTGAGGGTCATTACTAGGGCATTATGGTCACTGTCTTGTCTCAGATGGATCTGAAAGTCAAGAACCCTGTCCCAGGCTCTGGTTTTGACCAGGATGTAATCCAGCAACGAGTTCTGCCCTTCAGTATTGAACGTGGGCTGGGCTGGTCTGTCAGATTTAGTCCTCCCATTACATGCCCTCAGTGATGATGCCAGGGTAAGAGAATTTAGTTGTAAGACCAACGGTGTCCAAGCTTTAACAGGTGGAATCTGCGGATCAGGTATATGCCAGTACTGGTCCTCATCAGCCGGGCCATCTAGGATTGGAGTGTTTAGGGGCTCAAACTGGCAATTAAAATCGCCCCCTACTATCAGGACAACTGCTGGGTTAAGGGTTGGTATAAACTGTCTCAGATCTTCAATGGCTCCGGATTCATGCCCATTTTGTACAGGTCTTGAATAAACATTAAGTAGGGCTATTTGTATTTTTGAGGGCAGTGTTAAGAGCACACATTGTACATCATCAGATTTGGCTGAAATCTGCTCGGCTTTAACACCAAGGTGGGTGCCCACCCAAATACTTAGGCCACCAGAGGGCCTCCCCCTACCCTTCATGGTGGCCAGTATATTGAAAGGAGCAAAACCTATTCTCTGGTATTCCTCCCGGGCCCACGTCTCCTGAAACAGGCAAACATCACAGTTGTCTACAAAGGAACCCCAGTCTGGACAAGATAGTTTATTCTTAATCCCAGTCAAATTCCAGGACAACATTCTAATATTAGCATTAGCCTCCAGCAATCGAGTATTCTGATGTACCTCAGTGTATCTATCATCCTTGGCTGGTAGACCATCAGGATACAATCCGGCCTGATTATGCTCTGCCACCGCCAATTCAATACCAGTGCCCCCCTAACTGCTAGCGGTGGTACGACTATGGCTACACCATCCTGTGTTATCAATGGTAGAGTACCAGATGGCACACTGTCGTCCACGCTACATCCCCCCCCCCCCGCCTATAGCATCCCTGCTATCATCAATAGCTCCCTTCGGGGATTTCTCACACCCCTGGCACTATTTTGGGGCAATATCTGATCCTGGGCCAAAATTCCCTCACCAGTTTCTAGCAGTCCCGGGTTGTTGTCAAGAGGGTCTGGATGGTGACAACTCCTAAACTGTCAATCTACCTGATCCAGAACACTAAATCTATTGCTTACAGGAAATACGATTGATAGGGGGATATCATTGATATCTTCACCAAAGTGTCTTTTGCCTGCCAGGACTCTTGAACCCCAACTATCCCAATGTCCCCAAAGCTGGCCCCCTATCTTTGGAATGGGAATAGGATTATTGGAAGTGGCAGGGTAAAAATAGGTTAGGGGAAGGGACTGTATTTGTGTTGTTGACCGTACTGGATACCAATTACATAGTGCTCAACCACCCACCTGTTTCTAAAATTGATCAAAACGCAGTCACCCTCAATATGTTTCTTTTGTTGCCTCACCCAATTTACTCTACGGGCAAAAAGGATTTCACTGGATGCCTGTGTGGGGAGTGGCCTGTTATAATTCAACCAGTGGATGCATTTATTTTTAAGGTCAATATATGACTCATCTTTACCTTGGTCCAACACAGGAACCCCTGCTAGTACTATAACATACGGTGTTGACTCGGTCGGAGATCTATACACGGTAGTGCAGTCTTTAATGCACCAGTAGTCACAGCACTCCTTGCAGGAGCACGTATTCTAGCTGTTCTCTCTGATTCGTGCATCGAGCCACCCCCGTCAGACAGCTTCACTGGGTTCGTATTCTCATTAACTCCACCCCCATCGTTTGCCACGCTTCCACAGGTTATTATAGCATTCACCACAACATTCCCACTAGTTGGGGGTAGAGGTAAATTAAAAGGTGGATTGGGAGGGGGCGGGTAAGGTAAATTGCTAGGGACGTAGAGGTTACATGCTACATGCGTTGCCGTAACTGGATTCCCAGTATCCCCTTCTACCCGCATAGTGTCCTTAGCGTGATTGAATGCAAAAAGAGATTCAAGATACGAGAGTCTTTCCTCTATGGAATTAAGTCTATAGTAGAGGGGAAGGCATGAATTGGTAAATAAAGTTTCCAATTTAGACCAAAAATCTATTCCCATCTGAATTCAATTAGCATCACCACAGTTTGGAGTAGTCATGCTCACTAGATCGAGTGGCTGACATGGTTCAGGACTAATTGGCATGCCAGCAGTTGTCTGCTCTCCGGGCTTTGTAAATGTTTGGATTTTTGCTTTTTTATTCCTCTGAGGGGCTCTTCCCCGCTCTCTCTTGGTTGCTGGTTCTGGTTCAGACCGTTGGGCCACCACTTGCGAGAACTACATGCAGACCTCGTTAGTGCTCTCGAAGTTGCAACACAAGCATGCTCTTTGTTTAGTGGAACAACATGCAGGGTTACTGGTGTGACATCCGGACAAGAAGAGATGTCAAATGGACCCCAACGTCTTGTAGTTGCTGGTTGTCATTACCTGTAATGACAGGAAAGACAATGTCTAAAGTTGGAGGTTGCTCTGGTGATCTTACATTAGCTAGCCTGCCTAAAGAAGACCGTTTCGATAAAATGGGATCCTGCGATAGACGCCGTTCAGTCAATTCAATTTCATGGGCCAATACAGACGATGCTCTAATTAAGAACTGATCCAGCGAACCCACTATTGACCCACCAGTTACAGATTTCCTACCTTTCCCCCTCTACAAGTCGTCATGATTTTAAAAGACAACTCAGCAGCTGCTCCAGAGTCGAAATAATGTTTTACGAGTGGCTAGCTGCAAATCAATGAGCAAACCTGCAGCCTAGCATGCAAGCACTGACCTTAATATGTGCTCCTTGTCAGAGGGAGGCCCCGTCCCGTCCTCTTTCGCGCTCGAACGGGCTCGAACGGGCTCAAACGGGCCCGCCCTTCGCCCGGCGCGTGCCCGAAGTGCGTCCTGCGCAGCGGGGGCCGCGAGCCGTTAAGTAGCAGGCACAGGTGGGCTGGGTCACGGGGCTCCTGGTCCTGGTAGTCCCCTTAGCGTTGTCAGCAAAGTCCCGGCTACGAGCGGCACCATGTTTATACAGTTATTTTTTTATGGTCCAGTTTTTGCTGCTCACTGGGCGCACAGAAGGGAAACTGCAACCGCAGCACATTCCGGCTGAAGTTGGGAAACCTGCTTTGAACCTTGGCCCGGCCTATCGATCGCCTGCACAATACGAAGTGTTTGTAAACAGCGGGCTGTGTGCTGACTGATATCGGTCTAGTGAGATTGCAGTATTTCCTCTCCATACCATGTCTGTGAATTCATGTCCTTACCTAGTGTGGTTGTCTTGTGCCATGTCATTGTTAAAGTATAGTGTGCGTCATCTATTCTGTTTTGTCTAAGGCTCCTTCAAGTGATATGTTTTTCTCCAGGGAATTCTTAAAGTGTGTTTTGGACTGATTATGAACTAGTCGACAGCCATAATTCCCCATAATGACAGTTTGTTTGCGTAATTGCATCACTGCACTGTTTATTACAACTAGAGACACATAATGTATGTTTGGTGGTGGCCTCGTTTTTATGTGCAGCCCTAAAAAATCGTAGATTAACAAACATGTGATCACATTCTAAACCTTGCATCATAAGCTTAGAACGATCAAATTCAAGTGCATCAAGATACAGATGAATTAGTGAGTTGATATTTATTTATTTATTTGAAGAGTTTTATATTGCGCTGGCTAGACCTGGAGGTATCAGAGCGCTTTACATGAGGATCAGCGAGTTACAGGTTACAAAATGACAACAGTTACAGGAGCCAAGTATAAACATAGGAGAAAACAAGCATTTGCAATGCAATAGGTCTCGCATTAGGAAAGTTTGAGCTATTGGTATTGTAAATGACAAATTTTGGATTTATGTGTTTGTTTTGAAAATAGCAAAATTAATACCTTTGTCATTTACAATGCCAATACTTTTAACTTTCGCAAATGTGACACCTATAGCATTTGTAATGTAATATGTGTTGTATTTACGTGACTTAGATGTATTGATATCACAAATAACAATGCCTTCTTTTCATTTTTTAAAATAATTAATACTTAAATTAAAGTTATTGTAATTTATAATGGCAATAGCTTAAACTTTTGTAAATAACTTTTGTGAAGATTATGTTCAGTGTATTTTATTGTGACGAAAATACAAGAACAGAAGTGAAATATTAACATCTTTTTGTGACATTTGTAATAAATCTTGAAACATTGAGAGAAAATATTTGAACCAGTTGTTGAATGGTTGCACAGACTGGTGCTGTGGTGGTGCGGAGTGATATTGTGGTGGCGGCGAGTGATGCTGTGGTGTTCAGTGATGCTGTGGTAGCACATAGTGATGTTGTGGTGCACCTGAGTGATTCTGTGGTGGTGCGATAGATAGAGTGAGTGTGATAGATAGAGGGAGGGCGATAGATAGGTAGAGCATTGGCGATAGATAGATAGATAGCTAGATAGAGTGAGGGCAATTGATAGACAGATAGATCGAGTGAGAGCGATCGATAGATAGATAGATAGGTTTAGATAGATAGATAGATAGATAGAGTGATGGCGATAGATGTTAGGGATCCATAAGTAATATGCAATAACACAGCACGGCACAAAGTTATGTTTTCTCCTTCTCTCTCCCGCTTCCCTTTCCGGTTCCATCCTTCCACCTTTTGACATTTTATTCCATCACAGCTGCCAACAATATCCATGAAGTAGCTTTTTGTGCTCTTTAAGAAACTAGCACCAGTTGGATGAGAAGCAGCACAAAGGCAACATTATACCCATACATTATTTGCATTGCGACTGACAAAATTAAAACAGCACTGAAAAATAGTCCCATAACCTCTCTGGCATGCACCAACAACCTTAAGTGGTAGGGACACTATGTTACCCTACTAGTCACTAAGCTGGCAGACAGTTCTTTAGATAGCACAGCAGAACTCTTACATTTCCAATGACCATGTGTGGGTAGCTCATCCAAGCTTGCTTTTTCCTTTGTATACTGAGAATCATATTTCTATCTGTATAATGTGATAAAACAGGACTTGTCCCATAAAGCATAGCAAAAAAAAGTGAAGTGAATGACCAACTCATGCATGAACCTGGAAAACTTGAGCGCTCTGTGGCAGGTGGAGGTGGGGTGGGAGAGGGTGCTGCTTTAAGAAAGTGGCTTAATTTGTGTACTCGCTGGTAAGTGATGAACTGCACTTTGAAATGGTTTTACAGCAGTATACGCACATTGACAAAAACTGTGCTCAAACAAACCCACTGTGAAACCACACACTCAGACATATATATTTTGGAACCTGGTTACATCAAACGGAGTGTGTAAAATGCCCTCAACGTAAATCAGTGCCATTTAAAGCGGTTTCTCGCAGCGATGGCGATTTCCAGGTGTGAACGAGACTCCTGTCAAGGAGCTCAAAAGAAAATTGTCCAAGTTACAGGCCTTGCAGACAAAATGTGAGACTTGTAGGTGTGATGGACTATACAAAAAAGTAGCACACAAAAATATACAGTTCGCGTTTCACTTGGTAAAGACGGTTTTAAAAGTCCTGAAAGATTGGGGCGGAGGTAAGGGAGATTATGGCTCATAGGCCACAGATGGCGAACGGCACTCTGGTAGCAGTGCAGCAGGCAGTGTACAAACACACCCTGCGCATGTGTGGTGGACGTCCGTTTTCGATATCGCCCAAGTCACACATGTGCAGAGTGTGTCTGTGAAGCTGTAGTGAGGGCAAGCAGACGCTACCTGAAGCAGCTGGTTTTCCAGGACTTCGGTCGGATTTTCGGCTCGCCCGGATCTCTGACGTTGCTAAATTCAGAACAGTCTTCTAGTTCTAGGATCCCGCCTCCTCCTCTGACTGGATGACTGTTGATACAGTCACCCTATGACAATCGGAGGCGGGATTTCAAATACTGCTTCCTGCGCCCTGCTTCCTTGAACCAGCTTCAACCCGGTCCAAGAGAAATCCCGTGATGAAGCTGATAGCTGGAAACAGTGAGTACTTTAATGTGCTTTTCATTTTGTTGCTGATTTATATAGCGCGATCTCGACCTGTAGGTATCGGAGCGCTTTACACGAACGCCAGTTACGTAGCACAAGGACACATTCATTTTTGGTATGCACGGGGCGATAAGTGAATTGCCCAGAATCAGGATGCTGAGCCCACGCGAGGATCGAACCCGGCTCCCCAGCGCACTAAGCTCACAACACCACAAACCTCTGTCCCGGACCTTAAGCGGACTTCGACTGCCTCCGCCTGGACCACTGACAGGTATGCCAGCGCACGCAGTGGACTGCTCCTCGCCCCCCACCCTCCTTGCATCGGGCTGCTTTTCGGCAGTGAAGTGCAGGGTGTAAGACGCGCGAGGGTGGGTGCCGGGGGGGTCACTTGTAAGTGCTGCACCCGCCCCACCACTTAAAAAAGTTACCAACCGCTACTGGTGGGTATCATGCCCCCACGGTTGTCTCCCTGGCAGTGCAGGCACGCGGGATGTCAGTCAGCGGTACCTGAGCACGCGCCGCCTGGTTGATAGCATTGTTGATTGGCGCCGTGGGAGTTTACTCGGCAAACAAAGCGGTGCTTAGAGCGGCCGTGCCAATCCGCGGCAGACTGGCCAGGAAGCGTGGAGAGGCACTGCCCACAGGCAGTAGAAGTCTAGCCGGGCAGAGGCGGCCGGATAGTGACGGATGCCGCGCGCGGACACCAGGGCTGGCACGCGTGGGACTCCAGGACACCCCGCACCACTGACTGACACCGGGACTCTGCGGGGATCATTACAATGCATCCCCGTCTTCGAACAGGCCAGGTGATGCGGCGGAGATACCAGGGGAGTCGCGACGAAAGAGCCAGGTGAGTGGGGGGGGGGGGCTGTGTGTGTGTGTGTGTGTGTGTGTGTGTGTGCGTGTGTGTGTGTGCATGCATGCGTGAGTGTGCTGTGTGTTTGCGCACTTCAGGGAATCTGAGGCAGGAGATGGGCACGGTGCCGGCCTGGACGTGCGCGTTCACAGATCCCAATCGCCGCGCGTGCCCGACCCCTGTCTCAGATTCCCAGGAGACGGGCAACATAAGTTGTCGAGCTGGACGCAATGCTTCGCATTGCTTTCTCCAGCTCGACCTAAACAGTGATTACACTAAACATGAGCTATTAGCGCTTAGCATAGCCAAGACATACGTCTAATGGGGAATGGAAGGTAGAGGGGGTAAGAAATGCAGATAGTTTTATTTCAGAGCCTGCTTTTACTTTATTATGGAAGTACTTCTAAATTCTTGAGTTCAGGATGTTTTCTGTACAAGCACCTTTTATGATTGATTTTCTAGAATATAATGTTGCTCCAGCTACCATAAGAACTAGGGACACGCTCAGGACTTGCACAACTACTTTAGGGTTTACATGTTGCTTTTAAGGATTTTATGGAAACGTTTTTAACATAAGCTTTTTATGATAACTTATTGACACGTTTGTATATTTTTATCTGAACATTCCATGCATTTGATTTTAAATGCGAAATAAAGTCATAATTGATTGGTTGATTGACAATTTATGGGTTTTTTATGCGTACCCCCGGTCAGATAGATACTTGGGTATGTTTTAATAGTTTTTCAGCATTTCACAAAAAGCAGTAACCAGATGGAGTGCTTCACAAAAGAAAATCACGTAGGCAGGTGTAGTCAGTCAGTGAACAGTAGCAGTGCAACACAATCGGGTATCGGTTTAACTACCTGGTTCTTCAAACATACTATTACAACTTCATTACAAATCTTCACTAACACCTCCGAAATTAAAACCAACTGTGTTCGAAAATGCACGAGGTGCCCTTTACTTGCTAAATGCGCCCAATTTGCAAGATTGTTCTTTGGTCTCCAACATCAGGGTTTGAGTGTGTGTTAAATCCTCCACTAGTGTCACCAGAATTTCCCTGTTGTTTTGTGGATTTCACTTTAATATGAACAGCTCTGCAAAGCCCCTAGCCAGCCTGTGAACACCGGATCCTATTGCTATGTGCCATTGCAGTTTTCCTGGTAGGATAGCCAAATCAATAGTTTTACTCATCAAAATCTGATTTTTCATTCTAGATAGGGAATCCCCTAAAATGGTTTAAGGTGCACATGAACCAGTACCCCCTTAATGGACCAGAAGGTGTCCCTGCTACACTAGTTTCAGCCTGCTGCTTCTAGGTACACAGTAAGCTTCAAACTCAAGGCTCTACAAATGGAATTGTTGCTGTACCAGGGTATGACTACTCCTAAAAGGACTAAAGCTGTTTCCATACTCTGACTGGTGGAGTTACTGGGGCACCTAATCGAAAGCATGTTGTGATTGTCTCATCGCTGAATGGCAGTATCCTTGCTCCTCCTAAGTAGGGAAATGTTGTGCAAGTCATTTCTTTTATTTAGTGGTCATTAGATTCATATTTTTATGTCCACAGGTTTTGCGGTAGAGAAGATTCCAGAGAATCTAGATGCAATTGTGATTGGCAGCGGCATTGGAGGACTAGGGGCGGCCGCAGTGTTGGCGAAGGCCGGAAAAAAGGTGCTAGTCTTGGAACAGCACACCAAAGCCGGAGGCTGCTGTCACACCTTCTCAGACAAAGGGTACGAGTTTGATGTTGGTAAGTGCCCAGCTGTCATTCAGAGCTCTTTGTTATCATTTGTACATTTGAATTCTGGTTCCCATGTTTGTGAAATGTTCTGATACAGGATGTCCTGCAGCAACATGAGATTAAAAAAAGGTAGAATAGGTATAACAAGTTTATTAGGACAATTGTCTGTAAAACCTTCTGAAACAAAACCTACAATTTAAAACCAATCTAGCCCAATCCGTCTTTAAAACATTTCTTGATGAAACGCATACAACTTGCAATTCCTTCTACAAAATCCATGAAGCACATTTTAGACAATAGTCCCATTGCTTTTACCCTATATTATGTATGATATTTTAAAAATAGGGGTCTCAAAAATTAATACGAACAGTCTTATAAAAATGCAAAATCCATGAGAACATGACACAATGAGCATTTTACATTTAGTGAGCACATACAACAACCGTTTCCATCGCATACCGCCATATGCCACTCAGAACTTGGAAACATTTGGTTACTACCTGTGGTGTCTTTAGCGGATAATAGAGATAAAGGTACACCAATGTAGGAAGCACGTAGGGTTTAATCACCTCAGCCATCAACAGCTAGTCTTCAACTGACTCTCATGGAATGCAGTAATACAAGTATTCTACACATCAGGGATTCTACATAGAGTGTTAAATAAGGTTATACGAAGAACCTAATCCAATGTCGCACATCTTCCTTCTTTACAACAACACAAACAACATAAAACAGAAAAAACAAGAAACTAAAAGAACCAAAAAAAACAAAGATAAAGATACATTTCAAGTATGTCAGACAAAATTTGTCAGACAAAATCTTTCATGTACACAGGAAGTCTGCACACTCTCTGACTCTTCTCCCTCACATTGCAAGGCAAACTCAAGGTTCTTGTGGAAGAGGGAATTACACCACTTGATGATGGATAAGAGCCAGTATCACCTCCAAGACTCTCATCAGAAGAGAAATTTGGATTAACCAACACTACACAGCTCTTATTCCAAATTCTACCATCTTCAGTCTTCACTGCATTTTAAAAGATCTTCACCACACTCCTTATTTTAGAATACTTGGACCAAGGTTGTCGCCCAACAGGAGTCTTGTTCTTCACACGATCACCCACTCTCAACTCATTATTTTGAACACATTTCTTTTCATCAAAATACACCTTTCTATTAAACTGTTTTTTTAAGTTCTCTGTTTCTCCAATCACCTATATGATTGTCAACCAAACCCTTGTTCAATCTCAGCCACCCTGGACACAGTTTTGAATTAGAAGCCTTATCCTTGAATAACTCAAAGGGGGTTCTTCCTGTAGTCAAGTGTGGAGACATGCGATAAGCAGTAATCCTGTCTTGAAGAACATCTTTCCAGTTCAGACCATTGACTCTGGCTAACTGTATGCTTTCTTTGAGAGTCTTATTCACCTTTTCCACAGCTCCAGTGGTTTCAGTGTGGTATCCAGCACTTCTCTTGTGAATAATGGCACCGTTTTTAAAAAAAACTTTGAAACTCATTTGAACAAAACTGTGGATCATTGTCAGAGAGAATGCTATTAGGAAAACTTTCTCTCTTAAAAATTTCTTCTAAAAACTTAATGATGCATGTCGTTGAAATGTCCCTAACAGCACTCACTTCAATCCATATGGAATACAAATCTAATACAACATTCAAATAAGGGGTATCACTTACACCATGCAACAAACCAACAATGTCAATGGCAATTTTATCCCAGGGGTGAATCAGTAATTTTCTACAGACCAGAGGCATCTGCTTTGTTTTAAGTATTTTATCACTAGCACAACACTCAACCCAATCCATAACCAACCTCTCAACTGCCAAATCCATGCCCGGCCACCAATATTGCAATGTTAGACCCGGCCTCGTGGCGTGGTCCTCCCTGACCCTTAGCCACCCCCTTCCGAGCTGTACCCCACAACAGACCCCTGAGTCGCCCGGCCTAGCCAAACCTTCCCTCCATGTTACACACACCCGTCCCCGGACTGCCCCTTCCGTGCCTCCATCTTCCCGGCCCGTAGGCCCTTGTGCCCACTTCCCGGCATCTAAGATGACCACCCGATCCAGCCCGGCCGAGGCCGAGAGGCGCCACCCTGGCTGGAGGACAGCGCGCTCCCCTTGAGTGAGAGAGGGAGGAGCAGTTTCTCTCACACCTCCGACCTCCCCTCGAGAGATGGGTTTCGATCGCCCCTCCGGCCACCCTGAGGGCTGGCTCCACGCCTGCTGGTGTGTCTGGGACTCCTCCCGAACCTGACATGAATGGATCCAAGGGCCGCGTGGCAGGAAACCCCAACAAGCGGCCCTCAGGTGCTAAGACCCCCCGCATACCAGAGCTCCGGAGATCAAAGAGGAGCAGTCCTATAACTGGGGATGCTCCGGGACTATCGAGAGATTCGACTCTGGAACGACGAGAGCCCTGCTGACGTGGTCGCGGCTCGCTTGGCAGAGAAGGACTTCTGCTGGAACCACCTGAGCCCTGCTGAGTGACTCGCGGCTCCCTTGCAACTTTGGAACACCTGAGCCCTGCTGAGTGACTCGCGGCTCCCCTGCAACTTTGGAACCCCTGAGCCCTGCTGAGTGACTCGCGGCTCCCCTGCAACTTCGGAACACCTGAGCCCTGCTGAGTGAGTCGCGGCTCCCCTGAAGATCGTAAGACCTCCGACATCTTGCTCGAGCCCTGCTGAGTGACTCGCGGCTCCCCTGAAGATCGTAAGACCCCCGACATCTTGCTTGAGCCCTGCTGAGTGACTCGCGGCTCCCTGACTCTCCTGGTCCGGCTGGACCCCAAAGATCGCATCGTATCCCCCAGCTTGAGGATTGAGAGCTGTGCGCCGGATACGCACCGATATTGACACTGAACCATAAGACTGTCCCGCTACCCCTACCCTGACCGAGACTCTATGGGCTCTTGCCCTATTTGTAACTACCTGCCTTTGCCGATCATAAAGATCCTTTGAATCACAAGATAAAGAAACGTTCTTAAGAAGCTACGGTGTGGTGTCTCTTTGTCGTATGGTGCTGGTATAGTGTGTACGATCCTAGATTCGAGACTCTCCCCTTGAGAAGTCTCCCGCCAGTGCTCGTCTTTGTACTTAGGGAGGTGGGCCCTAGGGTGGTCAGGTACACTCCCTGCTCGCCCCTGAGGTCGCCGTCTAACATTGGTGGCAAGCGACGGGATACGAGCCACAATCTAGAGATCGTACAGTACATGACTAACGCACTACCGAGCAAAGACGACAGAAGAAACCACCATGAATACCATCGAAGTTGACGCGAGTACTGCATTCCGTGTAGAACAACTGGAGGAGTACACGCACAAAGAACTGAAGGAATTTTGCAAAGAACTGGGAATCGCTACCACTGGCCTCAAAACAAAGGAAGACATGCAGAAAGCATTGAAAGCTTGGGTGGAGTCCGGGACTCCCCCAGACAGAAAGCAGCAGCAGCCAGGTACGAAGCATCGTACCAGACGGGGGCCTATCCCCGGAAACGCTCGCGGATCGAGAAGGAAGTCACCACCACGAGCTCGAGATGGCCAAACTAAAGATCGAAGGCGAAATAAAATTGGCAGAAAAGAAACTTGCGATCGACCAAATGAAAGTACAAGGAGAATTGGAAGAGAAGAAACTCCAGCGGGAACATGAAGGGAAGAGACTTCAGCTGGAGCACGAGCGAAGCTTGAAGGAGCTCGAGCTCAAGGCGAGGATGAAGAGAACCGGCCCCCGGGGAACCGAGAGATCGGACCCCCGGCAGAGCCGAAGGTCCACATCCCCAAAGATGTGGTCAAAGAATATTACAAAAATGACGACATCCAGCAATGGTTCAAGGCCTACGAAGTTGCCATGACCTCCCACCTAGTCCCACTGAAAGATTGGGGGGCCGGATTGTGGGGTCGATTCCTGAGCGAGGGGAGAGATATCCTGCTCGATCTACCTTCCTCCGTGCAGACTTCCTACAGCCACATGAAGGAGGACCCTCCTGACAAGATACGGCCTCACCCCAGAAATGTACCGCCAGCGGTTCCGGGATTGCAAAAAGATTCCTGGCACCACCTGGGTGGAATACGTAAACCTTTTTAGCAGAGCATTCGAAGGGTGGGTCAAGGGCAGCAAAGTGACCACCATGGAAGAACTAACTGACCTCATGCTGTGGGAGCATTTGTCCACAAATTGTTTTGTGGAACTACGCCAGCATCTGCTCGACAGCAAGCTCGCAGATCCGAGGAAGCTGGCTGTCGAGACGGATCGCTGGGTGAACACCCGGGTCGCCCGGGGCCCCGTAAGTGACTACCCCCGCAACAGTCAAGGACCATCCCGCCAGAGAGGGGGAGGAAACCCGGGAGGACCCAGGGACGCCCAGTCCGGTCCCCAGCGTAGCCCCCCGAGAGACCCACCGCCAAGTTTCCCCGCACCTCCACCAGCTGCTGCCGGTCCCCCAGGTAGACAGCACCGAGTGACCATCACATGTTATAGATGTCAAAAGCCCGGGCACTACGTCAGTGATCCCCAGTGTCCCATGGCCCCACATATCCCGACCACAACTCCCCCGGCTAGGCAGATAGCGAATGTAGCTCATGGGGAGGAATTTGAGGACACCGAGGGATGGGAACCCACTGCCATGACCCTAGTATCCCTGGGAGATAGGGAGATGGTCCCCGGGAACGCCCTGCCTACCAACACCAAGAAGTACCGCCAGTTAGTAACCGTGAATGGCCACCGAGTGGAGGTCCTCCGTGACACCGGAGCCAGCATCACAGGTGTCCTTAGCCATTTAGTGCGAGAAGACCAGATCCTTCCCAATGTCCTGTGCCCTGTAATTTCAGCAGATAACACTGAGAGCTTGTGTAAGGTAGCCCTGATACCATTCGAGTGGGAAGGAGTAGCAGGTAAATTAAAAGTAGCAGTACGGACCTCCCAGCCGGTCGACTGCCTCCTGGGGAACGACCTGGAAAGTTCTCCATGGAAGCAGGTCGAGCGCCGAACCCCTCGGGATGATGGGTTTTCCCGAGTGGGTGTGCGCCACCACCCGATCTATGGCAGCCCGACTGCCCCCCGACGGGGAAGTCGAGGACGAAACTACAAGCCTCCCTCCTGTGGGTGACGACAGGGCCGATCCAGCTGAGACCTCCGATCTCTCCCCACGAGGAGAAGAGGTCGCTAACAACGAACCCATACACCCCGACCCCGCACAGATCACCGAGCTGGGTGATCTGCCCGAATTGGCGCAGTGGCGCCACGAGGGGGGGCCCTCCCGAGAGGAGTTCTGCCGGTAGCAAGCTACCTGTCCTTCCCTGGTCGGACCCCGGCAACAGGCCCAAGCCCAGGCCGCGGGCGACCAATCCGGAACACATTCGCTGTACTGGGAGAATGACCTCCTTTATAGTGAACAGAAGTCAGCGGAGCTAGGGTCCGCCCGAGTGCTGGTGGTACCCCTACGCTTCCGAAACTTCCTCCTGGGCTTGGCCCACGATGTACCCCTAGCAGGCCACTTGGGCCAAGATAAGACGTATAGCCGCCTGGTCACGCACTTCTATTGGCCCAAGATGAAAGCGAACGTAGAGGCCCACTGCAAGTCCTGTCCCACATGCCAGGCGAGTTGAAAAAGCGAAGGAAAGCGCAAGGCTCCCCTCCAACCATTCCCCGTCATCAGTACCCCCTTTGAGAGGGTTGGAATTGACATTGTGGGGCCACTGGACCCCAAGACCTCTCAAGGTCACCGCTTCATCCTCGTCCTAATGGACCATGCCACTCGATACCCTGAAGCCATCCCCCTACGCACCGTCATGGCCCCCGTGGTGGGCCGGGCGCTGATGGGAATCTTTTCCCGTGTAGGATTTCCCCGAGAGGTTGGGAGCAACCGCGGGATGAACTTTATCTCCCGGTACATGACGTCCCTTTGGCAGCAATGTGGAGTGTCCTATCGGTTCACCACTCCGTACCACCCCCAAGGAAATGGCCTAGTAGAGCGGTTTAACCGGACTCTAAAGGGGATGACATGGGCCTAGAGGAGCCCCTCCGGCGTAAGTGGGACGTCCTGCTCCCCTGCCTCTTGTTCGCCTACCGGGAAGTCCCCCAGAAATCCTTGGTGTTCAGCCCGTTTGACTTACTGTACGGACACCCTGTCCGGGGGCCCCTCAGCCTGGTCAGAGAAGGTTGGGAGACGGCACCCCGAGACCCTTCTCAGGAGGTGTTCGGTACATTCTGACCCTCCGAAACCAGACTCGGAAGTTCCGAGAGCTGGCCGAGGCCAACCTGGAGCCGAGCCAGGAGGAAATGAAGTGCTGGTACGACCAGAATGCCACTCTGGTCGAGTTCCAGCCGGGCCAGCAGGTATGGGTCATGGCCCCAGTAAAACCTTGCACCCTCCAAGATAAGTGGACGGGGCCCTTCAAGGTGATCGAGCGGAAAAGCCAAGTCACGTACTTGGTGGACGTCCAGTCCCCCCGGAACCCCCTGCGGGTCCTACACGTGAACCGCCTCAAGCCTCACTTCGTGCGGACGGAGCTGAGTTTACTGTTGGCCACAGATGACGGGGCAGAAGAGGAAACGGAGCCTCTCCCTGACCTCCTGTGCACCAAAGAGAAAGATGGCTCCGTAGACGGAGTGAACCTCTCTTCCTCCCTCACTCTCCAACAACGCGAAGACTGCCGCCAGCTCTTGGGGCAGTTCTCTGACCTGTTTTCCCTCATCCCCAAAGTCACCGACTGGTGTGTCCACGACGTGGACACCGGAGACAGCCAGCCGGTGCGACACCAAGCCTACCGAGTACCCGATCGAGTCCGGTCTTGCATCCAGGCCGAGGTCTCGAAGATGTTGTCCTTGGGGGTGGTCGAACCCTCAGACAGCCCCTGGACCAGCCCAGTGGTACTGGTCCCGAAAGCCGCTACCCCGGGTGTCGCCCGTGAACTGAGGTTCTGCGTGGACTACCGGGGGCTCAATGCCATCACCCGAGCCGACGCTCACCCTATCCCCCGCGCCGATGAGCTCATTAACCGTCTCGGGTCTGCTCATTTTCTCAGCACCTTTGACTTGACCTGTGGATACTGGCAAATTGCGCTCACAGAGGGAGCCAAGGAGCGATCCACCTTCTCCACCCCGGATGGGCACTATCGCTTTTGCGTGATGCCCTTTGGGATGAAAAATGCCCCGGCCACTTTTCAGAGACTGGTAAACAGAGTCCTGGCCGGGCTGGAAGAGTTCAGTGCCGCATATCTGGACGATATCGCGGTTTTCAGTTCAGAATGGAGGGAGCACCTCCAGCACCTCCGGAGGGTGCTGTGGCCCTGCGCCAGGCAGGCCTCACAGTGAAAGCTAGCAAATGCCAGATTGGGCAAGGATCGGTGGTCTACCTCGGACACCAGGTCGGAAGCGGGCAAGTCGCCCCTTTACAACCTAAGATCAACGCCATCTTAGCCTGGGAACCACCAACCACCCAAACAGAGGTCCGAGTCTTCCTGGGCGTCACCGGCTACTACCGGAGGTTCATCAGGAGTTACGGCAGCCTCGTAGGTCCCTTCACAGAACTAACGTCCAAAAAGCAGCCCAAGAAGGTGCAGTGGACCCCAGCCTGCCAGGGGGCGTTCGACGCCCTCAAGAAAGCCATGTGTACTGCCCCCGCGCTACGAGCCCCTGACTACTCAAAAGAGTTCGTGGTACAGACTGATGCTTCGGAACACGGCATTGGGGCCGTACTATCCCAAATGAATGAGGAAGGTCTAGACCAACCTGTAGCCTTCATTAGCCGAAGGCTACTCCCCAGAGAATAGAGGTGGAGCACCATCGAACAAGAAGCGTTCGCAGTAGTCTGGGCCCTAAAGAAGTTACGGCCCTACTTGTTCGGAACCCATTTCCGAGTCCAGACGGATCATCGACCATTGCGGTGGCTGATGCAGATGAGGGGCGAGAACCCCAAACTGCTGCGATGGTCGATCTCCCTCCAGGGGATGGATTTCACTGTAGAGCATCGCCATGGTACCAACCACACCAACGCTGACGGCCTCTCCAGGTTTTTCCGCCTCAGCGAAGAGAACCCCCAAGAGGATGGGTAGTTCTCCCCAACTTTCAGCTGGGGTGGACGCATGTTAGACCCGGCCTCGTGGCGTGGTCCTCCCTGACCCTTAGCCACCCCCTTCCGAGCTGTACCCCACAACAGACCCCTGAGTCCCCCGGCCTAGCCAACCCTTCCCTCCATGTTACACACACCCGTCCCCGGGCTGCCCCGTCTGTGCCTCCATCTTCCCGGCCCGTAGGCCCTTGTGCCCACTTCCCGGCATCTAAGATGGCCACCCGATCCAACCCGGCCTAAGCCGGAGAGGCGTCACTCTGGCTGGAGGACAGCGCGCTCCCCTTGAGTGAGAGAGGGAGGAGCAGTTTCTCTCACACCTCCGACCTCCCCTCGAGAGATGGGTTTCGATCGCCCCTCCGGCCACCCTGAGGGCTGGCTCCACGCCTGCTGTGTATGTCTGGGACTCCTCCCGAACCTGGCATGAATGGATCCAAGGGCCGCGTGGCAGGAAATCCCAACAAGCGGCCCCCAGGTGCTAAGACCCCCCGCATACCAGAGCTCCGGAGATCAAAGAGGAGCAGTCCTATAACTGGGGATGCTCCGGGACTATCGAGAGATTCGACTCTGGAACGACGAGAGCCCTGCTGACGTGGTCGCGGTTCGCTTGGCAGAGAAGGACTTCTGCTGGAACCACCTGAGCCCTGCTGAGTGACTCGCGGCTCCCTTGCAACTTTGGAACACCTGAGCCCTGCTGAGTGACTCGCGGCTCCCCTGCAACTTTGGAACCCCTGAGCCCTGCTGAGTGACTCGCGGCTCCCCTGCAACTTTGGAACACCTGAGCCCTGCTGAGTGAGTCGCGGCTCCCCTGAAGATCGTAAGACCTCCGACATCTTGCTCGAGCCCTGCTGAGTGACTCGCGGCTCCCCTGGAGATCGTAAGACCTCCGACATCTTGCTTGAGCCCTGCTGAGTGACTCGCGGCTCCCTG
The DNA here is from genome assembly GCF_964261635.1 of Lissotriton helveticus. Classification (NCBI taxonomy): domain Eukaryota; kingdom Metazoa; phylum Chordata; class Amphibia; order Caudata; family Salamandridae; genus Lissotriton; species Lissotriton helveticus. The sequence goes on from NC_136072.1 coordinate 784,301,208, forward strand.
ACTCTCCTGGTCCGGCTGGACCCCAAAGATCGCATCGTATCCCCCGGCTCGAGGATTGAGAGCTATGCGCCGGATACGCACCGATATTGACACTGAACCATAAGACTGTCCCGCTACCCCTACCCTGACCGAGACTCTATGGGCCCTTGCCCTATTTGTAACTACCTACCTTTGCCGATCATAAAGATCCTTTGAATCACGAGATAAAGAAACGTTCTTAAGAAGCTACGGTGTGATGTCTCTTTGTCGTGTGGTGCTGGTATAGTGTGTACGATCCTAGATTCGAGACTCTCCCCCTGAGAAGTCTCCCTAAGTCTTTGTACTTAGGGAGGTGGGCCCTAGGGTGGTCAGTTACACTCCCTGCTCGCCCCTGAGGTCGCCGTCTAACATGCAATCTCAGATACTCCTTAGTCTTCACTATCCCAAGATGACCAGTGTGTGCAAGACTCAGAAGTTTGTTCCATAAGCCCAAGGGAAGAACTAGTTTAGTGCCACGAACAAGTACCCCATCAACAACAGACAACTCCTCACAAATTAGAGACCAAGGCTTATCAAGACGCTTGTTATTCACAATCATACCCATGACTTTCTTAATTTCTTGATCCTTCTCAATGTCATCTTTCCATTCAGGCTCACTAACAGCACCAGAAGTGATTTCACAAACATTAACCACAACATCATCCAAGATGTCTTCATCAGTATCATGTTCCTTAACATTAACCAACTGAGAGAGACCATCTGCAGATTTATTAACAGCACCAGGAATATAATCAACCTCAAAATCAAATTCTTGAAGAGAAATGACCCACTTCATAATTCTTGAAAAGAGAGAATCAAGATATTTTTTAGAAAACACTTTCTTTAGAGGTTTATGATCAGACAACACCTTCACTTTGGTACCCCATATCAAGTTTCTGAACTTCCTAAGTGCCCAAAAGATAGACAACAACTCTTTTTCTATCACAGAGTAATTAAGTTCTGACCCTCTCAGACACCTAGAGGCACACGCAATCAAACGTTCAACTCAATCATAGTTTTGCAGTAACACTCCACCTAAACCCTTTGCACTGGCATCAGACCATATCTGAGTCACCTCACCCGGCACAAAAGCTTGTATGGAGGGCGCTTTCCTCAATTACTCCTTAATGGAAGTAAACTCTTTCACACACTCACCACACCATTGAAACACCACACTTTTACCAGTGAGTCTCCTAAGATTCTGAGTCTTGTTTGCATATCCTGGTATGAATTTACTATAAAATTATACCATTCCTAAGAAGGATAATAACTCTTCTTTATTGACTGGCTCGCTGATTTTCAGAATGGAATCAACCAGTTCTTTCTTAGGAAAGACACCTTTTCCACAGATACAATGTCCCAGATATTTCACCTGTGTTAAATAAGGTTCTACGAAGAACCTAATACCATGTCACACTACCCAGTCTCATTTTTAAGATTTCTTTACATAGCCTTGAGTCTGGTGATTGTACCTAATAGGTAAAAACATCATCCTGACCTAGGGACTTCAGTGTAAAATGTATTGAGGGCTTCTCCCTCAAGTAGGCCAAATCTAGTGTACAACTTACTTTCTCGGGTGATTCCCTCAATGCTTGCTTTCTTGGAAAGGGAGACCATGCTTCTATTGTGCCCCTTATGGTGTGCATGGTCTCAGAATCTCTTATCCTAAGCAGAACATCCCTAGCTCACTGCCTCTCACCAACACATATCTCTTCCCAGCATTACTGAGAGATCTTCTTAGATAAATTGTTAAAAACCTCGAAGTGCGGGCGATGGCCAACAACAGCCAGGATACCAATTTCAGTTCCCTTCTCAAGCCCTGTAACATAGTTCCTGATGGAAGGCTCAATAACCTCTTGGACTGAACCCTCCAGCTGTTCTCAACTCCAAGCAATATCGAGTCGAACAATCTTAGAAGTATACAGGGCGAGAAGAGGTGTTTTCCCTACATAAGCTTTCATGAGGGGGGGCAAGTGAAGGGCTTCCAGACCTCTGATTGATTGAATTCATCTAAGCTTCCTGCTTGTAACATGGCCCTTGAATTAACACTCCTCATATGTGCATCCCATTTTAAATTATTTTAAAAAGTCAGCCGCATATGCTTATAAAGGTCCAACTGTTCAACAGTTAGAGAGTTCAGAACCCATCTGAACCTGGTGAATTTTCCCCCAAAAACTATTATCTTTTTTTCTCTAAGGTGTTTTTTTATAGAATTCTTTTTATTATAAACTTCCAGAGACTCCAGTTTCCTTTGTAAATTCAAGGAAGTATAATCTAACAGCATCAAATCGTCTGCATACAGCAGGTATGGTACATGCACTGCCCCTGCTCTGGGAGAAAAAAGATCTTGATAGATTTAAAGTTGCTGGCAAATCTGCCAAAACTTAACTAAAGAGGGAGGAGCCAGGACACATCCTTGTCACAGGCCGTTCCGAATTGGCATCGTTTTTTAAAAAAAATGGGTAACTGGGCCATTACTGGTATTGTATTGTAGTGTCATTTATATAGCATTTTCCATATTCCTTCTAAGGCCTAAAGCGCATTAATGATTGTTGAGTAAGTAGCTACTCCATATGCATAATTTCTACAGATATTAATATTCCTGTATTGCTTATCATAGTTTGTGATTAGTGGCACATAAACTGACCACTGAGGGAAATTTTGCTTGCGTAAAAACCTGCACAGTAACTCTCTGGGGTCTTTATTACTGGCACAACAACTGCTCTGAGATGCATCAAAAGAAAGTTAGCATTAGGACTGGTCGGTTACTATTTGGTGAGGCCATGATCTGATAACTGGTTCTGAGGGTGGTATATGTGGCACATAGCGACTCCCCATTTCACCCTTCTGAAGTTGATAAATTAAGTACCCTTAAATCGCACAATACTGATAATGCCTCTCATGTACAGACCCACACAACTGTGATTCTGCTTTAGAAAACGTTATGCAAAAAATCATTTTATAGCCGATTTTGTTAGTTTTACCAGATTGATGTGTGAGAACTGCCACAGTATTTTTCAGTGGCCCTGATTATTGGCTGATTCATTGACTGACCTTGATGACTGACTTACAGGTACATGCATCCAAGGATTTAGGAATAGCAAACGGTGCGAATCGCAAAATTCGGCCGTTTGCGATTCCTAAATCACTACTTGGGATGCATTAACAAAAAATACAAGAAATCGCTATTTTTTGCGATTTCTAAAAATGCGAATGCATTTAAGGAATCGCAATTTGCTCAGAAGTTTGCTTTCGAATACTCTTAAGAGTGTGAATCCTAATCGTGGAACGCATTGAATCCCTATGTCTGGCTTCTTTCAGGAATCCATTATATTGGAGGGATCGAGACCGGCAGCGTGCGGTTCATTATGGACCAGCTGACTGAAGGGCAGCTGCAGTGGGCACAGATGGACAGTCCCTTTGATGTGGTGATTTTGGGAGATCCCTGTACCAGCAAAAGGTACCTCCTGCACAGCGGGACGAAGGAGTATATAGAAGGACTAAAAAAACACTTTCCAGGGGAGGCCAAGGCCATTGATAAATTCATGCAGCTCGTGAAGGTAACAAATGCACCGTTTCTTGAAAAATAAGCCCCTTCTGGTGTCCCCGCCTGACAGGCACTTACAGGTAAATGGTGAGATTTCATGGGCGGTAGAGGTCTCCAGAAAACTGGTGGGATGAATAAGATTGGTTCTTCATAGCAAACTATACACTTCAGTGGCACTTTGTTTCAAGTGACCACTTTAGGGGCATTCCGCACCAGTGATCTTACCAGTTTGCCTCGTCAAGTGATTCTCCAATAAATCAATGTTTAATGTGCTGTTGGCGCCAGTCTTTCCTGTTTCTAGACCGAAGGCCTTTTTTGTGGGCTGAAATTGATTGTAAATATAATATGATGCTCCTCCCTCTCATGTAATAGGAAAGTAAAGCAGGGGAGCTTCACTGCTGCCCTATCTGTGTCGCACATTGTTCAGTGTTCGGTTTGCTGTCTGTTTTTCTTTCAGTCTGCTTCCAGAAGCGTATCACACCTTGCTGTCCTGAAAATGATACCCCTTCCTCTGGCCAAATTCCTTGCTTGGACAGGCTTGGTCGCCTGGCTGTCTCCATTCTTTAAGCTAGCATCCAGGACCGTCACGCAAGTGGTGAATGAGCTGACCGAAAACGAGGAACTACGAGCTGTGCTAGGGTACATCTTTGGTACTTATGGTATGTCACCTCTGTGTATATTGATAGTGCTTGTTGGATTTATACCTTCTTTGATTGATGCCACCTCCCTGATTTACAGCATTCACTAGGGTTTCCAAGACCATTAATCCACACTTGGCTCTTCATCTCCTCTCTCCTTGGTCTGGTGCACCGGTGCACTGCATTAATCCTTTATTACAAAATCAGAATCACACTGTGCATTTACAATGCCAGCAATAGAACAAACGTGTCGTTACCACGCATTCGTTTAGCACGCAAGTTGTTACAGCGACTTGCTTTAGGGGGCGTAATGGTGGAGTGGTGTTGGATTACGTCATACAACCGGTCTGGCATTTCTAGCGGCTCCTCCAGTTCCCAGCGTGTATGTTTGATGCATGACAACCTCTAGTCCAGGTCACCCAGACCTGCGCTTTTCCCAAGATCAGTATGGGCTGTCCCAGATGAATGGCTTTTTTACAGTAGGTTAATTGTCAGGGGCTACTGGTCATAAAGCATTAAAGCGAGAATGGATTTCCCTCTGGTAGAGAGTACTTTTGTAATGCAAAGGGCGGCTCCTCCGTGGATCTACAGAGAAGAGCTTTAACGGGTGAGCCAGGTTAATTCGCGCGTTCATTTGGGATCAAAGAATTGCTGCCTGCAGATTAATATGTCCAGCAGTTCAGTGGTTGTAAACCCCACTCTGATATGGACCAATGGACTCCAGAACTTAGTAGTCCATCCTCACACACTGACACACATTCACTTTCAGCACTTAGAGCTCAGGCAGTCTCCGTGCATGTTCCATATTTGATGAAAGTCATTGGATGTCACACATGGTGTACTTCACAGACCTTTATGTGAAGAAGATGGTAATTGCTTCCCTTACAATCCAATCAAAGTACGGGTAAATAGGCCTGCACCCCTGACTATAGAATATGCTGCTAGCACTGCCAGTCCTTCGAAACCTGGGTATAGAGGGCCATAGCCACTATAATAGTTCTGCACTTTGGGTTCTCTTGAGTATTAGAACCTCGGTATAAACACTAACAAGAGTAAAACTTGAATACTTCAAGTGGATTTGCACAGTTGTAGAGTGCACCGGGGAGTGGAGGGTGAAAATGCATAGCGCTGTCTGAAAAAAGTGCAAAGGCATGGTGCACATCTTCATAAAGGAATGAGGAAGAATTTCAAAAAGACATTGTAACCGTAATAATGAGATATTGTGTGTTTCTAGATGCTTGCCCTTTAGTCAACGACCCATAACCTATGTTTCCTCCACTGGTTTAGGCCTCTTCCCAAAGGATGCCAGCTTCGCCTTGCATTCAATTCTTATTGATCACTACCTTGAGGGCGCGTGGTATCCGAGAGGGGGTGCCAGCGAAATTGCCTTCAGCCTTATCCCCGTCATTGAAAAATCTGGTGGTGCCGTTCTCAACAAGGCCCCCGTCCAACGCATCCTTCTTGACAGTCAAGGAAAAGCCTGTGGTGAGTGCTCTCTTATCTATTGGCCCTCTCCTCTGTAGCGCTGCATAATGTACAATAAGACCAACTTCACTGTTTTGTTAAGATTAGGGATCCCGATTTAATGGTATTTTTTTATTTTATTTTTTTACATTTCGGTCTGTATTTATCCATTTCTTTTTTGCTAATTGTATCTGTGTGCATCCATGTTTATTTTGGGTTTTGTGAAAAAGTGAAGGTGAAACTAGTATATTTTCACATTTATTAAACCAATAAAAGTACACTCCTACATGAATGCCTGACAGGTTTCATGTATATGAACACCCATAGATAATAAATCAGTTCACTTGTAGGAAAATATAAACATTTTAGTATCAAACTTGTGCACATCTACAGCTGTTTAAGCATCGTTCCTAAAATGTCTCTCTTTTATGGTTTAAATTTGTATTATTGTTGTCATTCTCGTTTCACAACATGCCATATTAAGAATTTGAAACCAGCATAAGGGCATCAGTTGAGACATAACATTTTCAATTACATAAAAGGAAAGGAAACAAATCACTCCCCCCTCCCCAACATTTTTCCCCAAACTAACGCCCTCACCCGCCCCAGTACCAATTGCTATGCGTCTAGCAGGACTCTGTGCCTATGTCTATGTGAGGGCCCTTCATTGTGTGGAGGAGTCGTGTCCGGTGTGGGGTGGATCCGTGAGTCTCCGTATTCGTAAATAACGGGGATAAGTCAGTTCTTGGGATTCTCGGGACAGTAGTGATATAAACGTGCGCCAGGTGGTGTTAAAAGGGTCTCCTCGACCAGTGAGTGTATGGGTAAGGACCCCCCACAAGCGGTGTAGCCAGCCCAGATGTGCCTGTATAGTGGTGGATCCCCAGAATGAGAGAAAAGTCTGGTGCGTGGCCCCCAGTGCTATTCCTATTTGACGTCCTCTGCTGGGTGCTATAGGGTAAGAAAGTGGATTAGGGAGGCCCAGCAGTATGTATGACAGGAACCTTGGCAGTTGTGTTGAGAAGTGAATATCTGTTGTTTAGAAATGACTCCCAGAACGATGTTATTTTTGTGCACTCCCAAAGGATATGTGTAAGCATACCTTTCTCCCCGCATTGCCGCCAGCATTTATCGCTGCAGGTTGGACTGCCGATATGCAACCATACTGGTGTAAGATACCAATATGAAGTGATTATTAGAGACTTCTCTATGCCAGCTGTGTTGTAGGTTGTATGTCGCGCTTGATGATATGTCTCTCCAATCTTTCGGAGAAACTGTCACCCCAGTTCTGCTTCCCACCGGTGTTGGGCTGGGTTTTTCTCTGTTTTTTGTGTGGGCCGTAGAACATACAGTTCAGATAGGAGGCGTTTGTCTGATCGTTTGCTCACCATGCACTTCTCGACGGGGGTCAGCATCCGCTCGACTCTATCCCTCATGGTTGGGTGTAATAGCCAATGCCTTATCTGGAGGCATCTAAAGCGTTCACCCTCAGGGAGGGTGAAATCCTTCTTAAGGACATCAAAGGGTATTGGGCCGCCTATGTCAAAAAAGTGACCGGCCGCCCTGCATGCAGCCTCCCTCCAAACCCTAATGGCAGGTCCAGTCCCTGTAGCAAAGGCCGGGTTGTCAACGACTGATGTCGGGGGAGATGGGAAGGTAGTTAATTGCCCTCTGCGTGCACAGTCACCCCACACCTTCATAAGAGAGTTCGTGACTGGAGAAATATATCAGCAAGGCGCGCAATGGCGACGCTGTACAAATGGGACCTTCTCCCAAGAAGTCCTATCTATTGCCCTATCCGTAAATAGCCCAAGTTTCTCTGACTCTGGTCTGGACCACTCAACTAAATATCGTAGCTGGGCCGCCTGAAGATATCTAATAAGGCAAGGTATCCCAAGTCCCCCTTCCGCCGTTGGGATCCAGCTGCGCTCTTTGCTCATCCTCGGTCTCTTACCCTCCCACACTAAACGGTGGAAAGCAGCCTGCAGTCTGGAAAAAGAAAAGTATCCTAGGTAAGGTGGTCATTTTTAGGGCTGCAATGTGGCCCATCATATAGTGCTTCCATTGCTCCAGTTCTGTGTACGCCCTCTGTCAGTTCTCGGTAATTTAGAGCGTTCGTATGTTCAAGTGTGGAGCATATCTAGACTTCCAAGTAAATTACTCTCTTTTTAGCTCCCTTGCCTGTCATTCACAAAGCTTCTGCCCTGTCAGCCAGGAATGACCTTCATAATCACTCAAAGAACAACCTAATTCTTTTTTTAGCCACATTTATAAATAAATACAGACTAGAAAATAAATTGGTTTTCCTCTCTATCTGTAAAAATAGAAAACGGAGAGCCTTAATTATAATGGAAAATGAATCTATTCTATGTTTTTGGTTTTATCTGGTATTATAACAGGCTACGAAAACTACATAACATCTTTTGAAGGTGTTCAGGTTGGGACATAGATAAAGGAAAGCTCTGCCTGTGCGTATAATGGTTTTGTGGTTATCTATAGAAAATTCAGCTATGTTGGTTTTGAAAGACCTCCCCTGACGTGGACCCCCTTTGTATTTCAGGTGTTAGTGTACAAGCAAAAGGCCAAGACCTGGTGAATATTATTGCCCCAGTTGTGATTTCAGATGCCGGAATATTTAACACATATGAGAAACTTTTGCCAAAGGAGGTGCAGAGCTTACCTGGTAAGTGGATGTCTTATGGGTGATCTGTCTAGTACATTTGTTCCTTGAATGACACTGTTTTGCCTTGATTTACCTAGAAGACATTTTGACCCAGGCTCCAGATGGGGAGTGCAGTACCCATTATATTCAGTGGAAGTGCTGTGTACTATGTATTGGAATTAAGCCATTTGGATGTAAATGGTTTACAGATTGGGACCCTACTAAATTATTTTATAATTTTGCAAACATGCATGATATAACTAAAGTGCAAACTAATTTAAGGGCCACTTTCTCTCTTGTACCTGCTGATGTTGTCTTATCAATTGTCACAGTGATTTTTATTCTAATCGTTCCCATGACTGTTGTGTGTCCTCATACTCGCATGTTTTTACACGTCATGTTTGTAAGAATCGTGTTTGTGTTCTTCTAATAGCCTTTCTGGTTACTCGATTTTCAGTCGGTGTGCCTTCATTGATTCTTTGTCGGCGTGCCTTCAGTGAGCCTTTTTATTACTTCTCTGTCTCTGATGACTTAGTTTATTGGTCACTCTTGTAGCTTCAGTGAGTCCTCCTTATACTACTTTCTGCAAGTCATTTTACGGTCCTCTCTTTAGGTCTGGTGTTAGCCAAGACCTTTTGACTTTAGGTTAAATTATATATAAAAAAACACTTTTCTATGAAGGCTTTTTGCCAGCCCTCTTCAACCATTGGTATCTCTTTGCAATTAAAAGTTTTCCTAGCCTACTACAGCATACAACATGGGGCAATGGGTCCTCATTCAAGCTATTGGCTAACTATACTGTGAGTGACGACATTCTGCCCTTTCACAGCTAGGACATCAGCACACAAGTAGTTCCCTTCAGTGCCAAGGACTTCTGTGGCAATGTGTGTTTTTAAGAGCAAGCAATTTTGTTTTTAAGGTAGGCGGGCAGTTTATAAAAACCAAGTGAAATGAAATAAGCATTCACAAATCCAGAAGAGTGGCCAACTGCTGGCTGACCAGGTTAAGGAGTCCAGTTATATTCTTTTGTGCTCTTCAGTGATTTTGAATACCTCTCCATTTATTTCTGCAGTGAGTCTGTCTGTTTACTGACCTTAATGAGACTTTTCTATTTGAAGCCCCTCTTGTTTCTACAACGAGTCTGTTGAAAGCTTCAGTGTATCCTTAGAATATGTTTATTTACATCCCTTCTGGTCCAGGAACCCAGCATATTGTCTCTACAGTGGGTCCATGTTCATACCAATTTGCATTCTTACATTAAGTCTATTGTTAGGCTCCTGTCTCAATGTTTCTTTCCAGTCAGCTGTACGTGTGCACCATCCATTCTTAAAGCATCAAATGGTCACCGGGCTTTTTCCTTTCTTCCAGAGATTCGCTCCCAGCTCAGCATGGTGCACCACGGCGCAGCTGGAATAAGCCTCTTCTTGGGCATCAAAGGCACGAAGGAGGAGCTGGGACTTACTGCCACCAACTATTTTCTGTTCCCTGACAAAGATTTCAATGAATTGTAAGATGTGCCATTCATTCCTAGAACAAAAAGATTGTATTTGTGTGGGGAGGCACTAGGGGCCTGTGTTTCTTCAGAAGAGATAAGTGTCAGGCCACAGGGGTGGGAATGGAAGGACATAGTTAGTTCTAAAGGACCTTGGACAACACTTATGTCTCTGGAATGACTGACTTCCCCTTTCTTTCCAGGGGAGTTCGTTACTTCAGTGCAAATCGAGAAGATGCTGCAGGTCATGTACCAATGATTTTCGTGGGCTCGCCATCGGCCAAGGATCCCTCCTGGGATGAACGGTTCCCAGGTACTGCCATTCTTGACTGTGAAGCAGCAGGATGCTATGGAATGTTTTCATAATTAGGATACATTATTTTATGCCATTTGTTTGTCCTTGTATCACTCTTGTCAGTCTTGGGTACATTGTTGAGATCTCTTTTCAACCATGATCAGTCGCATGAGGAGTATGCAATGTTGAATCAAGTCAGTGATGCATTTGATGATTTCTGAGTGGATTAATTTTAGATGGAGTGTTAAAGAGTGTGTTTGTGTCAGGGTGAAATGGACAGTACATCCCATTTTGTGGGACTAGATGGTTATCTTTTTCCATCCACACCTTGTCGACTAGATGCTTCGATGCTGTATTGCATACGGAAGGATGCGAGTGTGCGGTCTATTCTGTGTTTGTCATGGGTGTTGGTAGAGGAATGTCATTTACTGTTGAGGTGCTATTAGTTTTCCAACTATATGGCTTGGGTGCTTTGTCGGGCAAGGGCTCAAGATGGCGGTTTAATGTTTTCTGTCATTGTCTGCGTTGATGGCCATTTATTTTAATTTCGGTTTGTTAAATTTTCAACGGGCAATACAGCGTTATTGTTGCATGTCTAGAGGCCACAGTCATACAATGTAATTACATGCATTTATATAGACCAGAGAAAGAAAATGCGATCCCAAGATATGTGAAACTAGCAGCTTTGCGACTACAGCTCAGAGCATCATGTACAGACAGAGGAGCGTCAATGTAGAAAAGGCGACCCCCTGCGCACTAGGTCTGGGAGAAGGGGCTTATGCAATTATACACAGACAGAGGAGCGTACAATTCAACAGTTACAAATGAGCCTCCTGCTGTATGGGAGTCCTTCTTGCCCGGGATCGCAAGGCATCAATTGTGTCAGATATTCTCACATTGCGTGAGACCTCTAAAGATGGACTGATTGGTTGTTCCGTCTCTTGGTTTGTCTCATGCTTCATACATTCCTGCAATCGTGATTTCTATTTGGTAGCCTTTATTCCTGAAGGACGCTCATATGTCCTTTCGGTTCAGCACTTGTAGGCTACAAGGTGGCATATGTTTCCCTACGTTCATGACATATGACATCCTTGAGCCAGTCTTGCATCTGTGGGTTAGGATCCCTTATCCATTCCTTTGCCACTCTGCATTTGGCTAGTGCAACAGCACTGCCAGAAATTGTCTGGAAGGATGCAGCATGTCTGTGACATATTTCAGCAAGAAGGTCAACTGCACGCAGACTAAGTGTGTAGAGATTTTGTCATTAATAACTTGTTCCCTGCGTCCAGAAGTCTTATAAATGGGTGCAGTTTCAGGCAAAGTGTATAAAGTCAGATGGGTCTATGGAGCACTCAATGCAGCATGAGGGCTCAATGCTGTGTAGTGGCTTGGGTGTATAATGCAGCCTACTCAAGAAACTGAAATGAAGGAGTTTATTCTTGTAGTTAATGGACACAAGCTGTGTTTGCTTATAGCAAAACGTCAATGCATTAACCAAAATGTCTACCCTCAGGTCGGTTTCCCATTGTGTTTTGGCAGAGTGATCTGTTAGTGGCAGGCACCCCATGCGCTATTTATTTCATTCCAAGACTCAACCTCTGGTATATGGAGATAGAATCATCTGCGTCATCTGGGAGAGCTCCTCAGGTTTGCGAGGGAATGTATACCAAATACAGTAGCTGCTTGACATCATCTGCAACAGGCAAATACATCTAAGACATTGGTATCGCCAAAATCATGTAAATGCAAGAGAGTAAGAAAGCATTATTTGGGAAAGAGCTGGACAGGCTTTAGCAAGACCAGGTTGGCAAGTGTGTGCCACACTGACCTGTCAGGTGATGGTGGCGGGGCTGGGTTATCAGCAATGGGCATTTCCAGGCAGTCCTGCCAGCATTCTTGACCATCGGCCATAGTGCCCAATGTGTGCACCTGACAGTCTCTAAGTTCTTGCTCTGCCTGGGCAGCTTAGTTGCCAGTACTCCATGTCCCTGCCTCTATCTGATCTCTTTCTAGGGGAAAGTAAGAGTAAATCCAGTAGATGGCAAAGAGGGATTGCGCAGCCAGAAAATCTCTCTCCATATCAGGCACTGCAAAACTGCCCAACACATGTGGCAGTATATGTTTTGTCTTGCAGAACTGGCAGTTCAGAACTACCCCCCACAAGTCTAGTGAGTAGAGTGCGGAGCTTGGCAGAAAAAAAGCTTACTGGGTGGTATTGCAGTTCAGCCACCCATGGACAGAGGCTGCTGATCCACTGTTCAACCTGAACAGCCAGTTTATTAATCACCAAGCTATGGTTGTTGCTGAGGTTCAGCTCTCAGTTTCTGTTCATATAAAACGAGGTAACAAACGAAATCCTCACTCCAGGCCAGCAGGTACTACTGCACAGAGCTATTGGTATCATTGTTTTTTCCCATGGTATTTCTATATTAGCATTTGTGAGAGCTGGCCTGGTATATGATGTCCATTAATGTAAGTGAGCACCTTGCACCAGTCCAGACAACCCTTATAATGATTTAAGAGGTCTCAGGCAACCTTAGAAAGCTATCCCAAGTGGTAGCTGTGGAGAGCAGCCTTCAGGCTTAGTTTTGAAGAAGTGTAAAGCAGCTTGTTTTCCCAGAATACAATCTTATAGTATAGATTAAATGAAAAGAGAACCACACATAGTGTTATATAATAAATACATATGTTTATAAAAACTATCTAGTACGTTACAGTATCTCCGACATGGAGATAGACACAAAGCACACAATACTTAAGCAAAGAAATCATAGTAAATAACACTAATACACAGTGGGCCTGGGCGGGGGGATTAAACCATATACTAAGAAAGTGTTATAATAATGACGACTCGAGTCAGGACAATGTTGAGAGGACTTAGAATTGCTGGGGTCCCACAGAACCACCCAAGGTAAGTAGATAGGGACCCATGTAGAGCGTGTGCAGTGTGTGAACACAACTGCGTGCCCCGTACAAGTCTATGTGCAAGTCGCGGTTGGATTTTTAAAGATTAGGGACCCTTCCCAGTGGACCCTGAAAACAATCCTGTGGGAGACAGAAGGTTGGAGAGCCACCTCACTGTGGATAATGAGGTACCCAAGTTACCTATCCCAGGAACGATGGGTGCATAGGTGTGAAGTGATGTCGGAAACCGCCGTCAAACCCAATGGAGGACTTCAGGAAAGTGCCGCTGCTGGAAAAGGAGAAAGTGTCCATGTGAATCCAAACGTGGATTCTTGAAGAAGACTGAAAGCAGAGGGGACAGGGTCTATATCACTCTGGAGTGGCCAGGAGACTTGGAAGACGAATGCCCTCCGATGCGGGGTGCTTCAGCATAGATGATGGTGACCTTGACTCTGCACCTGTGAGGACCAGACGATGCTGTGTAAGACCAGGACCCGGATACGAGCTGTCCCACGAAGGATGTCGAGTGCTGAGGAGTTGGTGTCCGGCGGTAGCACCAACAAGCCTTGGCAAATGCAACCCATGCCGGAAGTCAAGAAGGTGCAGGGTTAGAACCAGCAAGGTCCAGGAGACTCACCACAAGCAGAGGAGTCAGGGCAGGCCTTGAGCAAACAGGGGAGCCTAAAGAAAACAAAAATTACCCTCAATTGGACCCACAGGCAGGAGACCGGGATCGCGTGAGGACCTCGAGTAGCTCACCAAAGGGAGCAGGCCACGGTTCCCTTGAGGCGAAGTGGCTGGGGAGCCCAATAAACTTGTCACAAAGTTGCCAACAAGCATATGCACTTTCAAAACAGGGGTTCGGTTAATGCAGCCCCCACAAGGCATTCTGACCTCAAACTTTGTGAGAGGGCAGCTTGGGCCTCGGGAGACATAGATAACCACCACCTGTGTTATTGAAACCTTCGGAGTCCTCAGGAGTTCAGAATCAGCAAACCGTTCAGCAGTGTTGAGGTGCCTACAAATGTTCGGGTGTGACTTCTTCACTCCAAGGGAGATTACTTGGGTTGTCCTTGATGCTTCATAGGCCTTGGAAGGTTCCTGTATGATGCTCAGGCACAGACGATGCAGTAGACTTGAAGAGAGACGAAGTCAGGCCCAAACGAAGTCCAGAGTGCTCACACAGTAGAAGTGCAGTGATTTCAGTTCTAAATCTTATCCCACGATGAATCTAGGGACCTACACTCAGGTAAGCCCTTAAGTACCCTAGGGAAAGGGTTGGGAAGATTAGGGGACCCTCCCGGGGGGGCGGGGGATCTGGACAGGGGGGAGGATACTCCCATGTCCTTTGTCCCGTTTCGCACCAGAGTGGGAGCCAACGGCTCCCGGGTCTGGTCTTAACTGGACTATGCACAGGGACACCAAATGTGCTCCTCATGCAGACTTCCCGGTGCTGCTAAGTGCACCCACCCAGCCTTAGTACACTAAATCCTGTCTGGAAGGTGGTCACACCTCCCTGTGACAGGATGCCTATTGTTCTGCCTTCCCCTGCTCGAGCCTGCCTCAGCAGCAGGAGGGCAGAAATGTGTCTCTGGTCGGCAGCAACCATTTTGTGCTGTCCGGGACTAGAAGGCTGGTACCGGGAACACTGAGAGCCTAACTGAGGGCTCTTCCAGTGCTTGGAATCATACCTCCCACACAGCTTACGGTGCGGTGGTATGATTCCAACATGTTTGATACCAAACATGATAGGATTCGTTGCAGCCGTTTTTCGACCCGGGAGAATGGATTCTGTAGGGTCCAGGGGTGTCCTGCTCATGCAGGGCCACCTGCCCACTTAGAACCAAGCACCCTGCCTTCAGGATTGCTATGGCCTGCTGTAGGGGTGACTTATAGGTCTTAAGTGCAGTGACCCTTAGATATAGTAAACCTATATCTTTAGTAGGTGGTGCATGCACCAACTTACTCCGGCTGCAATGGCAGGCCTGTAGTTCCATTTTGAATGGTCTCTCATGAGTGGAATAATACATGCTACAGCCCATTGGAGGCTTCAGGAGTACCTATGTCCTGGGTACATGGGTATCATATACTAGGGACGTAAAAGGGTTCCCCAGTATCCAATCTGGGATGTACCCCAGTACTGAACACAACATTTATGGAGAAGCAGATAGACTAGGGTCCTGATTAGCAGGATCCGAGTCAGACTAGTTAAAATACAGTTTAGCACAGGCAAAAAAAAGTGAGGGTAACCATCCAGAAGGATCCTACCTTCCTACAGCATTTCAACTAATGTAAGCCTCACCCTCTTTAACAAATGAATCGGCTTCAAGCTCCTCACACACGCCTACAAATCCCCCTCTATAATGCCAGACCTGCATACCTCAACCTCCGCCTCTCCATCTACGCACCCACCAGACATCTCCGCTCCGCCCAGCTGGCCATCCCACAGATCCGCAAGACCTTGGCCGGAGGAAGATCGTTCTCCTACCTCGTTGTGAAGGCCTAGAACTCCCTGCCTCTACATCTCAGGTAATCACAGTCACTCCCTCAATTCAGGAAGGACCTCAAGACCAGGCTCTTCGACTGAACCGTAGATCACCCCCACAGCGCCTTGAGACCCTAATGAGGGAGTAGTTGCAATCTACAAGAACCTGATTGATTTATTGAATGAATGTAACATTTGCCAGCTGTCATATAGCCATCATATACATTATAAAGAACGTTGTAGATGGCTACATCTGCTAGAGTAATACAGTACTGTTTACATTAAAGATAATCCTGAGTTGTTCTGTGCGCAAACTTTAATAACTAAATAAACTGCAAGTAGGCAATTTGTATGGAATGGAGGAGGTGTGAGGGTGGGGCAGGAGGATGAAAGGTTGCTGTAGGAGTCAGTAGGGGGTATCCTATTTGCCCGGTGTTAGCTATTGGTATCATTCTTAAGGGAGAATACTTCAGGCTTCCAATTGATTTGACTTTCAAAGAAGCCTGGAATCAAACCGTGCCTTAGATTATAGATCTGTTTTTTACTCTGTTTTTAACAAACAGTAAGTTATCAGCATATAATGATACTCGAAATTTACGAGTGGGGAATGTTATGTCCTTCTCGCTATGTTTTTTGCAATTTAAAGAGGCGAGTGACTATCGCAATGGCCAAAAGTAGAGGTGACCTTGGGCAGCCTTGCGTCATTCCCCTTCCTATCCTGAAAGGGGCAGAGGTTTAAGTAATGATGAGTTGTCTTGCAGTGGGGTCCACATTTAACAGCTGAACCAGAATGTATGACTGAATCCTGCATGCGTTTAGCATGCATGCCTTCACAATGCGGTCATTGAAACAAACGCACTGTAACGGTGCATTTCTTTAGCACGCAAGTCGTTATAACAACTTGCCTTAGGGGTGGAGGATTTTGGAATAGTATCATTTACTATGCCAACTCCAGTCTGCGCTACAAAAGGGGAGGTGTTGGACCTTAAATGCAACACCACTCCACCAGTGGAGCGACTTGCATGCTAAACGAACGCATGGTAACGATGCGTTTGTTCTATTGTCTGTACTGTAAAGGCACTTCATGATTCCGGCTTCTTTTTAAAGGATGTTTCCCGCTGAGCCAGCCACTGGCTGTTGCATAAGAATAGCACCCGCAGCCCTTGCGGTGCGGGGGGCCAAGCTCCAGGGGCGCCTTCTGGCACTGTGCAAGTGCAGCAGGCCACTACCCTGAGACAGACCCTCACTGGCAGTACCTGGCATTCCCCTAGGAGGTAGAAGGGTTAGGGCGGGTTTTGTTGAGGGATGCGATTTTGTTATTAGGGTTCTATTTTACATCAGGCCACTCAACCCATCACTCATTACCAGCCTCCCCAAGGTGTTTGGGTGCGGCCTAAATGCTAGCTTTAGAAGTAGCGGCTCTGGATTAAACTAAATGCTAGTCTCCCTCTTTTATTTCCACGCCAGTCTTCATTGAAATAAAATGCGGCTACCCCCGGCACACACAGTGGTCCCTGTAAGAGTGTGGCCCCCTTAGTTCTGCATTGGGCACATCCTCGTGCCCTGTTGCTGGGACCCCTCCTTGGGAGTCTCTCCCAGGTCTGGTGCATCTGATACGTCATTTCCCGTGCGCAGTGGGCTGGGGAAACAAGTATTTATACCCACTGCCCATTCTCTTCGTTCCCCGCTAGAAAAGGGGTCATGTCCCTGGTCTGGCTGCCGATTTGTTGCGGTGAGTGCACTGGCATTATAAGCCCCCTCCCCTTGTCCCTGAGGCCTGGTGGTGTGGTGTGTTGTGTTGCATGGGAGGGGAGCGGCATGGGATGAGGGCTCGCAACCTGGCCTTGCACTGCCTTTGTTGTCCCTTGGGCCATGGTTCTCTGCCATGGCTCCTGGGGGGTGGGGACGCTCATGTGAGCTAGGCTGGCCGCCCCAGTCTCCTGTGTTGTTGAGCAATGGAGTGGTTTTTGACAGGGGTAGCAGATAGCGGTGTGGTGGGTGGCCTGCAGCCCTGTCGGTGCTGGGTCCCCACTTGTGTCATGGACGTGCAGTGTTTGGGTTTGAAAGCTTCGCTTGACATTGTGCGGGAGAATGAATGCCTTCCAGGATTGAGCCGGCTTCACTGGAATTTGGGCAGTAGCCTCACTAGAGATAAGTTTGCTCCGAAAGTGACCGCACGTTTTTCATTGAGTTTGTATTGTTGCAGTAACTTATCTTGAGTGTCTTGGGGGCACAAGAGAGCTGGCAGCCCATACTGTTGGTTGCCGCCAGGCAGGTATACTGCATATGTTTATTTTGCCTGGTCTTTGGTGCAGGTGGCGCACCCAGCTTAACTGGTGGGGCCTGCGTCCTGAATGCATAGAAACCTACCTGGGTTGAAATAGTGAGACAGGTTCTGGTTTCGGCGGCAGCTCTCCATCCAGTGATCCGGAGCTGATCACTTGATCACCTGGTGTCTCCGCAGGGGTGTGTATTGGGGCTAGTGCGTGTGGGTGCTCCAGTGCTGTTGGGTCCTCTTCGTGCGATGTGCAGGAGCGCAAAAGGTCCCAATGTCGGCGGAAGATTCTGGGGGCGAGGCCTTGAGCTGCCGCTGGCACTGTTGAATTTTAGAGCGGGGGGAGCAGTGAATAACATAGTGCCAATATCGGCCCACTCACCAGCCCTCTCGCAGCAACATGAATGTCGCATAAATAAGCAGACAAGACAACTTTTTTGTTGGAGTAAAATTGCTGCAGGTTTATTAGCATACACAAATGCCAACAAGGTGGGTTATCTTACAGACGATCCAAAGGCAAGCCGCCCCTCGCGGCCTACCACCTGATGGGCCATCGCACCCCCAGGGTCCACCGCACAGACTTCCTGGGGAGATTAGGCCTCAGCATCCATTGTGCTCCTGAAGAGGGTACTCCCGGGTACCTTTCCGCCTCTGGATCGCCCTGTAACTCCGCCACAGCCCTGGGTGTGGCGACCGTCGCAGCCAGGGCCCCCCACCAAGGCCGGCATTACTCCTAGCTGCTCTATACTCGTTATTACTAGGGCCGCTCGAAGTCGTTGTCTGCCAAAGCGGGACGTGCCCTTCTTTTTTGTGACCCAATCGCTGTGGAAACTGTGGGCATCAGCGGGAGCCGGCGTGCTCCATTCCTGGTTTTCTGAATCCGGTGTCAGCAGAGGACTACCACAGCGCGAGCGGGACTGCGAGGCCCACAGGTAATTGCGCCGGACCAGCGCGCACACCTGCTGCCTCTTCCCGCTCGCTCCTCCCTGAAGTCTCCCAGCACTCAAATACGACTCGCGGCCCCCGCTCCGCGGGTGCCGCTCGAAGTCGTTGTCTGCCAAAGCGGGACGTGCCCTTCTTTTTTGTGACCCAATCGCTGTGGAAACTGTGGGCATCAGCGGGAGCCGGCGTGCTCCATTCCTGGTTTTCTGAATCCGGTGTCAGCAGAGGACTACCACAGCGCGAGCGGGACTGCGAGGCCCACAGGTAATTGCGCCGGACCAGCGCGCACACCTGCTGCCTCTTCCCGCTCACTCCTCCTCCTACTTAACCCCGCCCATCCGCGCGATCGCGGGACGCACGCGGGCGAAGACCGGGCAAAGAGCGGGCCCTCTACGGCCCTCATCGGCCAGAGGAGGCTGGGCTGGGCCCGAGGTCTTGGTCTTCGTCTGAGTAAGTAGTGATCCATTTACTACCATAGCTCCACCACTGTTATCTCTGCATGATGGCCACAGCTGCTATTAGCCCTGCTATTGTTGGATTGGACAAAAACGGGGGCATGTTGAACCGAACCCTGGATGACTATTTTCCTAAAATCGCTCCTGAGGGCAACAAAGAACTGCTGTTAGCTGAGCGGCGGGCAGATCGTCGCCGTTCAATTGACGTATTAAAAACAGGACCCTGTCAGAACCCATTATGTCTGTCACCTTGGATGATGATTTAAACACCTTACTGACAGGCAATATATCACCAACTGCTAGTGTGCCCCTATTACTTAAAGAATGTTTAGCCCCTGCTGTGTCACCCACGCAAACCCAACCAGACCAACTAACTGTGACACATGATCTTCCTAGGACACCTCAAACTTCTAACATTATGATCTCGCCTACTATTAGGCCAGGCAAGGTAGTAAGAGGCAAAAATACGAGACCATTGCCACATAAAATACACGGGCCTCCACCTGCCAAAAGGAGACGGAAAAAAACTGATACAAATAAGCCCAAATTAAGTCATACCGAATTTGGGAAGAAGGTGAACCCTGCTACTACCACGACTATGGGAGAACCGGCTACTAAGCAAGTAATAGCGCCTGCTCCGATTATCCCAACACTCGAGATACCATCTTCCCAAGCAGCCATAGAGCCTGACATCATCTATACCCCAATGGAAGAAGGACTGCAACTAGCCTCTCCTAAGACTCTCTTGGATAATATAGAACTGATTGTGCGAAGTTATATGCTTGCCTTAGCTGAAAGATTTAGGGGAATGGAATTAAGGTTGGGGAAAATAGAGGGGGATCTGACTACACTTGGGAATTCTGTCAGGTCATTAGGGCCCCTGAAAGTGTCCACCCTCAAAAAATCCTAACAACACAGCCCACCCTCTTAAAAGATGCGGTGGTTGCAATACCCTTTACCTCTAATATTGGCAATAATCAGACAGCAGCTATTTCAGCTGCTTCTAATCACTTGCTTACAGGTGCTTTATCATCTGTTAGCAGACCTTCTAATAAACCCAAACCAAAACAGCTAACAACATCTATGGGTAGACCAAATATAACATCAATCAGTAATACTGATACCTCAGCCAATATACAGGTAAGGGAACCAAGTATCCCCTCAAACAGACCCCCAAGATCAGAAGTGAACGAGATCAGCCATGCAAGAGGGGGACAGGACAGGAGACCACCTATGGAACTCCCGCCGGAAGCTCTACCGTATGTGGTTGTACTTACCGGGGTTCCTGAACTGACAAGTGGTAAACGGGAAGGTTATTCTCAATTAAAAAACAAAATAATGCACTGCCTATCATTGTATAGACCCAAAATTAACCAGGTAAATGGTGAAATAGTCCATGTTCGTCGCTTGTCTTGGCTGGGTGGAAGAACAAAGGACATAGGGGGTGATATTGTAGTTGTAAACTTCAGGGATAGAAAAGCAGTCCAATACATTCTGAATTGGCCCTTTGGCAATGAAAATAATTGCATTGTACCCCGTCCTTTGACCTATTTCTACCCAAGATCCACAGTATTTCCCCCCCAACATTTAACCAATAACATCCATCTCACCAACCACTTTTTTAACATGGAGACAGCCATGAACCCCGCATACATGCATCAATTAGCTCCACCTCCTGCGATGCATGGGTGGAATACCATACCGATAAGCCGCAATATAGGAGAAAATGAAAACATGACTCATTTGGTGCCATTCACTCCCTTAGAGTTATCAAATAGGTTTGAGGCATTCAGTGGCATGGAGGAATGTGATTGATGCTTAAAGAGCACAGAGGATGTTGGGGGGATTGAAAATGTCCCATGCATCATGGGGTTTTGCGAAGAAAAAGGAACTAGCCATTTAAAGATAGGGCCATGTATAGTTGCAATATGTGATGATGCGAATAGTAGTTTGCCTGTTGTTTCACCTGCAGTGTCTCTTGGGATAAATGAGGGATCCCCATTGCTTACACCAGCCATAAGGCTAGAAAGTAGAGATGACGCCAGGGGAAATGAAAACGTTTCATGTATAGTGAGATATAATGAAGGAAAAGGGACTAGTGGTCCTATGATGGGCTCACGCGCTGTTGTTTCAGGCAATGATGAAGTTAATAGTAGTTTGTCTGTTGTTTCACCTGTAGCGACTCATGCTTCCAATGAGGGACCCCCCTCGCTTACACTTGTTTCATGGAATATAGCAGGGGTGCGCGCGAAACTATGTGATCCCGATTGGAACGAATACATGAATACTTTTGATATCTGTGTATTACAGGAAACATGGGCCACAGTACAGTTGCACAGGGTTGGCTATAAAACTTATCAAATAGAGGCTGTGCCTTCAATAAGAGGTCGCGCATCTGGAGGTCTGCTAATATGGATCAGTGTTTCCATCAAAATAGGCATAAAAATGCTTAACACTGATTCTCCAGACATTCTTGGTCTGGAAGTAACCACAGCAGACAATAGGGCGATTTACCTTTTTAATGTGTACAACAGCCCCCAGTCTTCCCACAAGGAATCAACATGTATAGGGAAGCTAGAGTCATTTATAGATTCATTAAAAATAGGTGCAAGCATTATCTTATGTGGGGATTTGAACTGTAACTTCGAACCAATCACAGACATAGTTCATCTGTTTGAAGACGAGGATACCGCCAATGGAATACCAGCCCTGAATGAAAATAGAATGGTGGCTGGTACTGCATTGGCTCTGCAGATCACAAGGTTGCTGACTTCTCATGGCCTGAGAGCATGTAACGGGCGTATGCCATCTGACAGCCCGAAAGCCCCTACTTTTAAGAGACGTGAGTATGAAAGCAAATTAGATTATGTTATGGTCTCTCTAGACCTATGGCCATTCACAGAAGACTTAAAAGTCAAAGAGAGATATGAAAGTGACCATTTCCCTCTGGAAACGAGTTTCCAACAAAGTATGTTAAAGGGGATGGGAGCCAAGGAGGGAGGCCATAGCCAAGCATCCTCGTCTATAAAAGATAACATTGTCCTTAGTAACAATCGCAGGGCGGTTAAATGGGCTGATGTATTGGATAAAGAGGATCTATTGGCCAATATATATTGTACCTTTGCAGACACCCTAAACTCATACTGTCCCTATAGCTGCGATCCCAAAGAATTTATTAAATTGCATAAATTACTTTTCAGCAAAATATTAGAACTTCTCACAAAAATTCCCAAAAGAGGTGCAGGCATGAGTAACGTAAAAGTCACAGGTAAACCTTGGTATAACAGGGAATGCCGCCTTGCCAAAACTGCACTGATTAATGCTGTTAAAAGGGAAGGTCCATTAGAAATTAGAGTTAAAAGGAAGGCCTACAACAAAATAATAGTAAGAGCGAAATCCTCCTGGGATGAGGAAATATGGCTCAGTATGCTAACAGCCGCCAAAAACAAGAACCAGAGACAATTTTGGGAATTAGCAGCTAAGGAAAACAATCGCGAGACAGGTTCTAGGGAGGTCTACTTAGATGAGGATACTTGGGTCAATCATTTTACATTACTATATGCAGCCAAAACTCCAATTGATGTTGTTGCATCAGACGTACTCACTGTCACAACACCAACAAACGCCCACCCGGTAGTGTTTAACATACATGAAACAGAGACAGCGATTGCCATGGTAAAGAAAGGGAAGGCACCTGGCCTAGATAAAATTCCGGGCGATCTCTATTTGTTTAACATTGATGTTTGGGCACCCTACCTGAACCACCTATTTAACATAGTTGCGGCTACCGACCATATTCCGGACACATGGAATGGCGCAGAAATTATTACTATTTTTAAAAAAGGGGATCGTGGCGACCCAGCCATTTACCGCCCTATTAGCCTTTTAGACATAACACAAAAGATTTATGCTAGACATATTTTAAATCGGATAAACTCATGGTTGGAGGATGAGTCAGTTTTATCTAAATACCAGGCGGGATTTAGGAACAAAACAGGTACTATAGACCAGGTACTTAGGCTATGCTGCTTGTACTGGAAATACGTTATTATCCGCAAAGGTCACCTGTATGTGACCTTTGTAGATCTGCGAGCAGCATTTGACCTAATTCCTCGCGATTTACTCTGGAAAACCCTGAATAGGCAAGGGCTGCCAGGCGAATTGCTAAAACTCGTGATGGGCTTGCACCAGGAGAATTATGCCAAGGTTAGGTGGGGCCCAAATGGGGAACTTACAGACCCAATCCCTATAAAACGGGGAGTACGACAGGGATGCGTACTGGCCCCCACACTTTTCTCCCTCTATGTAAACGATATTGCAGCCTATATGGAAAATTGTGATAATGACTCGCCCCGATTTGGAGGGGAACGTGTTGCGTCCCTCCTTTTCGCGGATGACACAATTTTAATTTCACAAACACCACGCGGCCTACAGACCCTTTTAGATAAATTCCAACAGTATTGCACCTTAAAAGGACTAGAAATCAATACAAAACAAACAAAATACATGGCACTAAACCCGCACAAAACTTTTAAAAGGAATTTAATGTTAAACGGACACAAATTAGACTACGAACACAGTTTTACATATCTGGGAGTCCTGATAGATTCTTTAATGGGATGGGGCCCACAACTAGAGAAATCAAAACTGGTGTTCAAACAAAACTGTTTCCCAATATTGCAGAGACACAACAAAAGTGTGAATAAGGCGGTCACCCCAGCAATAGAGCTTTTTAGATACAAGGTTCAATCAGCCTCACTGTATGGGGCGGAAATTTGGGGGCCAGTGTGTAAGAAAACCTTTGAAGCACTTGAGAACAAATTTATTAGGGGTCTTTTAAAAGTTCCCATAAATACCCCACTGATACCCTTATTTCTTGATCTAAATATTAAACACACAGACCATCATGCAATATTGAGACCAGTACTGTTGTAGGTTAGATTATGGACAACTATTGAACTATCTGATTACAAAAATGGCTTGAAAGAAGTCCTTGAGCTCGATAGCGACAGGAATTTTTTTTTGGTTCAAGCATGTTTAATCCTGGTTAATGAAGCTCGGATTAACACATTTTTGGAACGAGCCCGGTTCTTTAAACTCAGTTTCCAAGAAAATACTCAAACTGTCCTTTTGGTCATATGTGAGCCACGATTCCGTGTATACAAGAACACACGGTCCTCTTACAGAAAAATTCCTTATGGTAAAAAATGAGGCATCATTCGAACAATTTTTTGATGAAATCGAGCCACCACTGGCCAAATCTCTGTATATAAAATTCAGATATGGTACGCTGAGGTCCAAGGTAACAGAGAAAAGATGGGGGAAAATAGATAATGATTATTGCAGTTTATGCACCAATAATCAAAGGGAGGACATCTATCATATATTGTTTTTCTGCCCTAGCTACGCTAAGGCAAGGAAAAGATGGATAGTCCCCTTGTGCCGTAACATTGGTTCTATCTCCCATAGGGAGGCTGGTAGGATCCTTAGTACGGACACCAGTCAAGTAATTGTGTTCGGAATCAGTAAATTTTTATTGTCCGTTTATCTTATTAGACGGAAACTAAACCTTTCATTCTAAATAAGGGGAAACTGCCATCCTGAAATCTTGCAAATCATGAATTGTGTCTAGCTATTTGTGTCTTCTCAAATTTCCGGTTGTTATAACCAATTTAATGTTTTTAATTTGATTTTTAAACATTTTAACATATTTATTCATTTTCTGTGTCAAACATAAATTTGTAATTTAGTGTGTCCAAATATGATGAAATACAGATTTATAACAGGGTGCTCAACTATAATGAATTGTAAGTTCTATGTGGTGAATCTTATTCTGTTTTGTAATATTTTATTGTATCTTTTATGTTGCAAGCCAACTAAATAAAGATAAAAAAAAAAAAAAACTAGGGCCTCTTCCCTATCCAGCAAAAACAGGTCCATGCAAAATGGACCGCTGACTCCAACGTCCTGAAACACCATGTGAGATTGGCGTGTAGCACACAAGTCAATAAAGCCAAATCTCTCTTCAAAATATTGCGCATGGCGCAGAAAACATCTTGCGAGCCAGCTGCCTCACTTGTCCCCGACAGAGCACCATGCCACGGGAGCTAAGGATAGGAAAAACCGACCACTAAGCTCACCTGTCCCAAAGGGTGGCTCGTTCCCTTGTGGTCTTCTTCTAGGGTGCATGTGAGCCCCAAAGCCCAGAAAATAACAGTACTTCTCCATAGCTCCCCGGCGACACAGTAAGGTGTCACAGCCTGATGGAGGGAAATGAGTGTGTTGCCTGTGGATCGACACTGAATCCTCCATAAAGGGCCAACTAGTGCAGCCTACCCTGCTTTCTGACCCTACGACCGGACACAGATTCCCGGTCCCCGCTAGCAACCTGTTTGGGACCTTGAAACTTCCACCAGAACGGTGTTGGACTACCATATTCTGTGTCACCTGTTTCACAGAAATCCCTTTGGGGGCTCCGCTGGGACCCATCTGTGCCCCTGCAAATACTGCATCATGCACTAGGCCCCTAATGCCCTTCACCGTCCCTCAAAGACATCTGACAGCCTGATGCCCCCATGCAACTTTGGTTAATGGCATTGGGCCCCGCACACCCGATCAGTGTTTGTAACATGCATTTATTTAAAAGTTACCAGATACTGTGAGTGGCTGGTCCTCTCCTGTCAAGGCTTGTAAATGGCCGTTCCCACCTTGGGTGACTGTCGTGCCATGGGAAGTGTGACATATGCACGGGTGTCCCAGTGTACCAGCCGGGTAAGGGGGGGAGCTACCAGAACGAAACTTGACCCCTCTTGGGCAGTGGGAACGCCATCGAGTCGTATTGACTGTCTTGGCAGATCTCGAGGATCTATCTCTTAGTGCAAGCCTGCCCCCATAACATATTATATTAGTTGGGCAGCCCACCGCTGGCCGCAAGCTTCTCCATCAAGCATAAAAGGCCAGGTAGAGTTTTGCTCAGGCAACATCCCTTATAACACTGTGTAGAGGATCTCCTGTGTAATACACTTGTGCAAGTCGTCCCCCCTGTGCCTGGCCTTCGTTGGACCCTATGAAGCTTTTAACAAGCAGCCTATACCACTGTATATGCATCCTGTGTAACTAGGAGAACTAATACTTCCTCCTCTTACTTCCTGGATGAGAACACTGCAAAAGGAGTCCAGACCTTCGTACCTGAATAACAACTAAATGGATACTGTCTGGGTGAAAAGCTTACCCAAGCGCCTGGCCAAGGGCCCTCAACTGCGAGTTAACCCCTGTTGTAGGACATAGACTGAGGAATTCCTGCCCCTTGCGGACCCTTCACGTAAAAACAGCTAAAGCAATCGCCTACATGGCCACATAAGTGCCAACATGTGACCCACGATAATAAACAAGTAGAGGATATAAAGTATCAGCCTGAACCGCAGTGGAGACAGAGCTGAGCGGTCTAGTGGGATCAGACTGGAGGAGGTATGTGTGCAATGCAAGCCCATATTCTGTGCAAATTGCCAATGCATCACCATAGTGCCAATTTGCCAGGATAAAGAAAACTGGCAATGCTGGGTACAACTATGTGAGTGTCTCGGCTGGGCCAGGATGTGTGAGTTATATGTGTGGCAATGCAGGCACAACTAATCTGCAGGGCTGCACAGCTTGCTCAGGCAAAAGTGCTGAGAATTGCTTGGTAATTGGCCGCTATGCCAATGCCTCCCATCTTAACTACAAAGGGAGCGCTACCATACAACAAGCCCATCTGTTGGTCTAGTAAAGGCTTCTTAGTGCATATGATAACTAAGCCACAATTATAGATTTCTTGCATAGCCAACCAAGAAATAGCCGCCCCCATCCATAGCTACCAAGGTGTCAACTGCTATGTGTGACATTTCCATCATTTCAGTGCACTAAGAGTGACATAAAAAGACCTGAATAACACTTTCTTGCCAGCGATCGAATAATGAAGCTGGGTGAGACCCAAATCAGTAAATACACCCAAATGACCAACAAGAGACTCTAAAAGGCCAAGGATTAAGGCTGCTTTTGTCAGTTATTCCCGAGCTGGAAGTGTGCCTGTGTGAAACAATAACAAAGCTACGCTACTATGGGAGACACAGTGCCAGGTGTGGTATGAGACTGCGTAGCTCAGATGGAGAAGAGAAACACAACTTACACAGTCAGACTGAAATGCCTGGCACCGTAGTACGGTGATGAGCCCATGCAAACTATGCCTTGCGTGAAGACACACCTTGCGCTGAAGGGGGAAAACGGCTTGCGCCGGCTTCGCCTCATCCAGAGCACGCCAACTCAGTCTATTATCAGAATGACGCCGACCAAGTCCAAGTCTCTTTATATTCTTCTCAACCTGTGAGAGCGAAACCAACACCAATGGTCACACTACAGACCCACCGCGTAAAGATAACCGAGCCTAGTATGCCTCCCTGCAAAGCTGCACGTTGCGCCGCCAGGGCAATGTGTTCTACTCTTATGACATCACTTGAAATAGTTTCTATTAGATCAAAACTGAACCTCCAAATGCAAGTTGGAAGAGTCACCCAATATTTCCCATACTATTAGTGAGCTGTTGCGTAAAAGTATTGCAAACACGTAACCATCCCTGAATAATGTATGGCAACCCATTCTGAAATAGAAAGAGTATGCCCCGGCACAGTCGGTAACTCTTCCCAAAAAAGGCATGAAAGAGCTGGACTGTATAAAATTACCAAGCTGAACCAAAGCGGGCCCCCAACTAAGTTTTTACCAAGGTCAACCGATAATACTACTGCATGTGTGTTGTGCCGCGTATGCACTCCTGACCTGGTTTGGAAAAGATGAAATGTGTCCACTGTGGCGCCACCGCACGCTTATGCGACGTTGCAAGTTAAGCCGAACACCCTGCCTGACCCTGTTGCTTAATACAGCCCAATGAAGCCCTTGCCTGTCAGTCACAGACCCTGCCAACATACTGCCCAGCAGCATGTTGGAGGAGGGGGTCCCACGTACCAGTTTGCATTATCCATCAGCCTATACAGAGGTTCCAGTTCGAGTAAAGCGCGTGTCGCTGTTCTTGCAAGGCACCCGGAAACCCTTCCCCATCCGTAAATGTGGTAATAGAGATGTCGCTTGATCCTCAATAAGTGAAGTTGCAATATCCGCTGTATTTGTAATCCAGGAGGCAGCTACTCCAAGAAAGTTCCAAATGACCAAAAGTGTAATGCTTGGTCTGAATAAGGAAGTGGAAAAGTATGTTATAGTCTCCCCCTGTCCAATACGAAATCAAGTTGCAATAATGTTGCAAAGGACAGAGGAAGCCACTGTCTCCCATGTGGGGGACCCCTACAAATCCCCTCAAGCTTACTTGCTGTGGTCCTGACCCAGGAAACCCTACCTGCTGGCCAAAAGACCCATGTTGGAGAACCAACCATGGCCTGGTTGGATAGAGGCTCCCGAAAGTGCTAACCCTTCCGTAATGTGTGGAATGGGCTTGCCTGTGACTTAGAGGTACTGGTGTTTGTGTGCAAGATGCACATGTAATGGTATACTATGCCCTTACATACACCTGCATGGTCTTAGCGTGCAGAACACCGCAAGGAGCATGCCAAGAAGCTGCCCCTTGCATAGGGAATGGAGGAAGACATGCAAACTTGCCCTAATGAAATGCGCAGTCATTGATGACAAATGCACATAGGAGTGAGTGATAAATATTCACCCCTTACTCATCCCCTTACCATTCTACCCAGAACAGCTCATCCCAGGCCTTCAAATTGACCTCAACCAAATACAATTATGCCCTCTAGTAAAAGAAGGGGAACCATACATAAAGCTAGTGATAATCCCCTTGACTAAGGAAGTGTCTTACCAGTGTGTTCATGTGCTTAGGAGTCTGCCATATAGTGCAGTCATAGCCTTCTACCTGCGTTTGGTACTCTTATGTACCATGCACACTACACTTATCTCTTGTAACATAAATAGTGTTCCTTCTGTAACATGGTTTTTGCTTCCAGTACTTGCCCACGTGCCACCATAGCCTACGGAAACTTTTGTACATGAGTTTGACTGCCTTTCACGCATTCCAGAAAGTATCTCTACCTGAACCTTGAAAGCTTCTGTAACTTGTATTCACGACACATTACTTCCTGTAATGTACCTTTTGCAACCTCTAGTGTAGCATAAATAAAATCAAGCCATAGTCATCCGAGTATCTCACAAGGTACTCCAATTCGTAGGCAGGTGACATAAGTTCCCTATATACCTTATGATACTTGGGGAAGTGGGCCTCTAATATGGAATATCGCAACGTTACGCGTACGGCATCCTCATGCGTGCTAGCTCCGCACTATTGCCCGCCACACTGGAAGACCGGAGTCTGTCACCCCTGGACCTAAATTGTGAGACATGCTAGCGAAATCTGTAATGAGGTGTACCCCAGAGCACATTCTAAGTAGGGAAGAGGTAGAACGGCCTGAAGTAAATTCCGGGAGTAAAAATAATTCCCCATAACCTCCTGGAGCTACTGCATTGAAGAAACGAGGTTCCTCCTCAGTACCTGTCATACTGCCTACAATAATCGAGTCTCTTCACTGGCCAGGGCAACAAACTAAAACGCACACCTAACAGAATGCCGATCAAAGGCCGCGCCCGGTCAATAATACCCCCGCAAAGTAATAATCCCGCGTCGTACAGAAGTCCGACCATGTCCTTCCAACACCTATGTTTATAAAAGGCACCGTAACTGATACACAAGCCTCAAGTGGGGCCACGATACCTCCACCTAGCGTGCGCGGCTATGATCTCTTGGAACCTCTCTTGCTACTTCTTGTAATGCAAGCTCACGCAAGACACATAGCGTCATGTAAGTTGCAAATGGCCACCACAGAGCGCACCTGCAGGCCCACGAGTTCAGGCGCAAGGAATAGTCGCGCAGTGACCACGAGGACTCCAGCTGACACCCGAACCCACCGCCCCGGACTTAACGATGCAATGCATAACCATAAGGGCTGGACAGGCAAAGGGCATAGCCGGGCGGCATTGCTCCACTTCAACCCCGAACCCACCAAGTCACAAGGCCGAATCTGTTGCAAGTAGCAGGCGATACTACAAACCGGTACCGCAAAAAGTGGCCTACACAAGCATAAATATATGATATTTAAATATATATCTTTACGCCTGTAAAAAAGGCGCGTCCTCGCCCCGCAGGTAATGACACGCTGGCATGAGCCCCAGGTGGTGCTCGTAAATGCCCCAACGCTTCACTTAAGTGCGGACCGTGCGGCGGCCGCAACCGTAAGGCCTGCTCCCCCCGCGAGACAAGATAAATGCGTCTAAACAAAGTTCTGTACTAAAACGCGTGATGTGTAAATCGCCCGACCACAAAAGGGACCAAAACGAATAACATCCACAGCCGCCCTGAACACCATACCTCGCGGAGCTCTGTAGTCTGCGCACGCCCGCTCGGGGCCGCTCGGCAGACTTCGCAGCGGCAGCGTTCCGAACCTTAATCTTCATTTTGGAAGTCGAACGCAAAGATATTACAGGCTATATACTACGAGCGCAAGAACCCTGTTCCCAAAATTATCTGAACACACTATCCGTTAAAACAGATGTTGACCGAACATGCTCGTTACGCCACATCCCACCTAGCACGAGGCCTCACCTGGGGACGTAGCGCCAACCACCCGCAATATAATCAAATGCCTGCCAAAATGCCCCCATAGATGTGAATCCGCTAAAACCTTCCTGCTTGTCTAAATAGTGGCATGTTCGACTCGTGGACTGCCGTTGCAATCAACGCGCCGCATTGGGATAGCAACCCTAAAACATTGTAGTGGGGGGGCGCCCCCGCCACCCAATACCACACACTGCCCGCAACCGCCACCATGCGCCACGCCAGTGTAAAGATGAGAATGTGATCCACATGATGATAAGCAGAATCAGGAAATATTCCACAAGAAATTGTATTCCATATTAGAAACAGCATCTCACGGGAGTGCCTACCTTACAGCCCGGCCTTGCCCTGCCAAGCCGCAGGGCCCATGGTACACGCTGTAACCCCAGCACCACACACACCACCCGTCCAAAGGGGGGTTGGGGGCATCCCGGGCCCGGAACGTCTGCCCCTCATGCTTAACAAATGGCGCGACCATAGCGATCCATAGCCCGTTACAAGTCCACATACCACTAATAACATGATGCGCCTACAATGCCAGACGTGAGATAACCTTCCTCCGCATGTGACGCCTAACATGCAGCTGCGCGTAAACCTTCCTCCGCAAAGTCCCGGTGCATAGCCCCAACAAGGAAAGAGAAGCCAAGATGGCCGCACCCGGGCGCCATTACCCATGTGTGCCGCACTCATATGTCGCCTGTGCAGCAACTGAAGCCAAGATGGCTGCACCCGGGCGCCATTACCCATGTGTGCAGCACCCGTATGTCGCCTGTGCAGCAACTGAAGCCAATAAGGCTGCACCCGGGCGCCATTACCCACGTGTGCAGCAACCTATGCCGCCTAAACCGCGACTGAGGCCACAACCGTAATAACACCAGAACTGAGTCATACAAATACCACTATCTAGGAACCCCGGTGACCACTTCAATTTCCAAATTAAAACCCAGATTCCTCTGAGACCTGAAGGCAGGAAAGTGGCCGCCCGCGTGGGCCCCATTTGCCCAGGGACTCGCCAAAGTCAGCCGAAAGCCAAATACACTTGAGGCTCTCTCTGACCGTCCTAGGGAGGGTCCAAGGTACAAGGGGGGGGGGACCGGCAGTGGAGGCAATGCTCACAGACCCTGAAGTAAGAAAACTGCTCCCCATGCCCTTCTGCCCGGGCAAACAAAAAGTGAAGTGCGAGAAGGACCGCTTCACCTCACCTGCCCCAGGCGAGGACCAAGCAGTGTGGAGGGATTGAAGACACGGGCGGGACCCCCGCCCGTCGTAAACCAATCCACTCATCCTCCGTGGCCGATGAATGCCCGCTCCGGGAGGCTCAGACGAGGCAAAAGCCTGCTCACAAGTAAACCAGTTAGCTACAAACTCTCCCCTCGCACAAGCCTGCGGGAAGCACACAACGCTGTGCCCAGATAACCACACCCGAACCGCACATATAGCACACATAAGCAAATTATATTCATCAAACCTACAGTGAAAGCGCGCCCCCGCTGCAGCGGCCTGAAAGTATGTAGGCCGCCCGCTCTATCTCCACTCCCAGAAAGTGGGGAGTAGGCAAAAGGGGGTAGAGCGTTCAAAATTTCCAGCGATACCTGGGCACAGCCAACAAACGGAGATAAAACAATCGGGGCCCCTCACCCATGACCGCAAACACCAAACAAACACCCTACCCGAGGAGGGGCGACTCACCGCCACACAAACACCAG
The DNA here is from genome assembly GCF_964261635.1 of Lissotriton helveticus. Classification (NCBI taxonomy): domain Eukaryota; kingdom Metazoa; phylum Chordata; class Amphibia; order Caudata; family Salamandridae; genus Lissotriton; species Lissotriton helveticus. The sequence continues at coordinate 784,333,747 of NC_136072.1, forward strand.
AGGAAACACCAATCCGACGCCAGACCCTGCCTCTGGACGGAAACCTGAGGACCCACCAAACGGCGTCAGGGTGAGGGGACAGCGGACAAAGAGGCCGCTAGTCTGAGTCATGTCTTCTCCTGTCAGATACCTTCTGACAGTGATGAGTTTTTGGATACCGAGGCAGTAGCCTCATTACTCCATATTCATTTAGAATTTTGTAGTCGCTGTTTAGGTTGTCTTATTGGTGTGTGACGCTTTGTCACAGTTGAGGTTGTATCACATGGTCAGCTCAGTGATGGGCCGCTGGTAGCGGTCAGTAGAGTTTGCAGATATGTCAGCATGTTTCCTCAGAGAGTTTCGACTTTGTCCGTCTAGAACCTTCTGTTAGTGTTGAGGTTTGGGTGCTTGCCGAGGCTATTATGCCATCGGGCAGCGGTGAGTTGTGTATCTGCCGGCGTTTTGCCTTCAGGCAGTGATGAGTTTTTGGATGATGCGTTGCTGGTTCAGTTTCGCAAGGTTAGCGCTTCAATGGGACGCGGGTAGCGGTCAAATGGGTTTGTAGAGATATCTGCAAGTTTCCGGATTAGTGGGTTTTCTTTTTGTTCCAGTCCATTGTAGAATTTCCTGTTGAGTTTGAGGAGATGATCGTCCAACATCTCAATGCCCAAGTCTCTGTGGAGGTCTGCTGTTCGTGTGAACATAGGTGCACCTGCTGCAATCCGTAAGGCCTTGTTCTGTAGTCTCTGCAGGTCTTCCCGAAGCTGCGGGCGGCAGCCACTCCAAACTGGTGAAGCGTATGTCATAGTTGGTCGAATTATTGCAGTGACTACCCGCACCTTGCTCTGCATGGGCATCGACTTAGTCTTCAGGAGTGGGTATAATGCAGCCAGTTTGGATGCTGCTTTCTGGCAGGTCTTCTCTATGTGGTTTCTCCAGCTGAGTTTAGAGTCCAGAGTCACCCCCAGGTAGGAGCTGCTGTTTTCCCATTTGACCTCGTCCCCATTGAGGAGGATCTGTGGGTGTTTCCTGTTCTGCTTCCTGGTAAATAATGTTGCAGTGGTTTTGCCTGTGTTCAAGGTGATCCGCCAGTCGCTGTACCATTCGGAGAGTCTGCAGAGCGATGTCTCAAGGTTCTTAGCCACTTCTTTGTCGCTGAAGGATTGAGAGATGACTGCAACATCATCTGCGTAAAGGGCAAGATCAGTCTTCTTTAGGTCCGTGGGGATGTCGTTTGTAAATATGTTGAAGAGGAATGGTCCCAGGATTGATCCCTGAGGCACTCCAGCAAGAATTGGGCGTGGCGATGAGCATTCTTCTCGCACTGCCACGTGAAAGGTCCGTTTTGTCAGGTAGCTGGACAGTAGCTTGACCAGGTAGCTGGGAAACTGGAGCTTGATAAGTTTGTAAAGCAGTCCCTCGTGCCATACTCGGTCAAATGCTTTGGCTACATCCAGAAAGACTACTCCGGTAGACTTATTGATGTTGAAACCATGGCTGATGATGTCCACAACTCTGAGGAGTTGGTGATTGGTTGAGTGATCTTTCCGGAACCCAAACTGTTCTTTAGCAAGGAGGTTTTTGCTTGTGGCAAAGTCCACGAGACGGGTGAGGATAACTTTTTCAAAGAGTTTTGATAGGCCAGATAGCAGACTTATGGGGCGGTAGTTTGCAGGATCTCGCAGTGGTTTCCCAGCCTTGGGGAAGACGAGGCCGCTAGGTTGGCGGGGGAGGAATATATACTCTCCCCCGCCCACACCAGCCCGGAAGTGACGGGCGTGACCCTTGCAGGGATCACATAGCACTGGGCTGCCCCCCGTGTGCCATCTTGTGGCACTATGGGGGCCGCCCTCTTACTAGTGTCCCCTGCGGGGACGTGTCGGTCACCTGCATTTTATTCAGCAGTGAATGTGGCTGTCGCAGCCTAGGGTTGATTCTCTGGCCCCCCTGGCGTGGCGAGAGTGCGGATCGACAGCTGGGGGAAGAATTAACATGTTGGAGTCTGAGTTGCCGAGCCAGGTACATGTTGTTGAGTCCGCAACACCCTCTGAACCGGGGTAGGTTGTTTAGTACCTTGCATTTGGCAATAGCAGTTTGCAATCAGACAGAAGCTATTAGAGGTGGCGTCTTGCAAACGGTCCAACAATTTTCCGCCCTTGGCGCAAGCATGAAAGTAAGCAGGCAGACAACCCTCATCGACTCGCATTGTTTCAGGAATGAGGCTCACGGTCAGACTTCCCTTGTGCTTCCCACCAGATCAGTAACCGGGTATTCCGGTTCTACACCATGCGTCGGTAAGTTTTGCCGGTGCTGGTCTGCAATGTAAACCAGGTAGCCGGCAGGCGCGGTTCGTCCATTGGGGCGTGGGGCGTAGCCCACCCTGCCCGACGCCGCCCGCAGCTCCCTCATGACAATCATGTCAATGAATCAACATGACGTCAGACCGCCGGGCGGGCGTCATGTTGATTCATTGACATGATTGTACAGGCGGCAACACAAGTACGCATGCGTGGGGACGGAGGGTGAATTTTTGCCCACGCATGCGCACTTGTGTTTTTGCGGCGTTGCGCATGCCCATCAGGAGCCCTAATGGGCGTGCTGCGGGCGAGAGGGTACCTGTGCCCCTGGCGCCAGGATTGGCCAGGGGCGCTGTGAGCCTGTGACGTGTGGGGAGCAGAGCCCAGAGGTGGCGCGGACCGGGACCGGCAGCAAGGTAAGAGTGTGTGTTTTTCGATGTTACAGTAAACTAGCTTGCACAAATGACTTGAGATAGTTCAGTGTGTTAAAGCATCTGCTTCAGAAATGTGTGCGTCTATTCCAGGTCACCCGTTTATTTCACGGCAGAATTTCTATTTTGATAGTTGCAACAACAGCCTTCAACAGATTTCATTTTATAAACATTTTCCAGAAAATGAGTTAACAACTTTGTCACCACAAATATAATGTACTCTTTGAACTAAGGTTATAAAATTTCAAAATGTTAACAAACGGTAGAGGCGGAATAGCATGATATATGCATTTATTATTGCATGCATGTTGGTGTATGTTTGTATGTGAATTTGTATAGTACATACCTAGGGCTTACAAGATGGCAAATACATGGGCGGTAGAAGGTTTCCAGCATAAAAAGGTAGGGGTGATGTAATTTGTAAACTGGCACATCCTTCAACATCGATCCTAAAGGCTTGTTAGAGTCCATAATTTATTTTTATATGGTCATAAAAATACATGAATGATGGATGGATGCAGGGTGGGTGCATTAATGATTGTTCGGTGGATGGGTGGGTGGATGGGTGCATGGATGATGGATGCAGGATGGATGGGTGGGTGGATAGGTGGATGCATGAATGAATGATGTATGGATGCAGGATGGGTGGATGGATGGATGGGTGGATGCATGAATGATGTATGGATGTATGGATGGATGCATGGATGCGTGCATGATGGGTGGATGCATGGTGGATGGATGCATGCATGCATGAATGATGTATGGATGGATGCATGCATGCATGATGGGTGGATGCATGATGGATGGGGTGGGTGGATGGATGGATTGGTGGGTGCATGAATGAATGATGTATGGATGCAGGATGGGTGGGTGGGTGGATGGATGGGTGGATGTATGAATGATGTATGGATGGATGCATGCATGATGGGTGGATGCATGATGGATGGATGGGTGGATGCATGAATTAATGATGTATGGAAGCAGGGTGGGTGGGTGGATAGATGGGTGGATGCATGAATGATGTATGGATGGATGCAAGGTGGTTCGGGCTCGCTCGATCGCTGCGGTGCAATATGCAAATTAGTTTACGCCTCACCACTTTCAAATGTCACCAGCCGCCCCAGGTAGCCGGTCCTTGGGGCCGCACTGCAAGCGAGGTGCGAGGTTAGCAGTGAGCAGTTTTCAAGGCCATCAAAGCGTCCTGTCTCCCCCTGTAGTTGCGAGTGCCTCTTAGCTGCCATGCATGCAGTGCACACATACCTGCCCTGTGTCTTAGTTTTATGAGTGCCGGTGGTGGCCATTGTCCAGGGTGCGCGCACTGAATTAGCAATGCGAGTAAGTTGTAGTTTTGTGGAGTTTTGGACTGTGATATAACTTCAAAGTGACTCATTATAGATCTCGCAGTCTCATCGTTTCAGAACTGAAGCATTTTCAATATTCTTACATCGAAGCCATAGTTGTTGCTTATTTACCTTATGCAACTATCAACCATTGACAAAGTCAATACTCCTAGCTTGCTGTGGGTGCAATGTTAAGTGTTGATTAGATAGCTGGATACAAGGATAGAAGGGACAGAAATATGCGGCACAACACGCTAGGCAAAGATTTCAGCTTAAATGCTTTTATCTGATACCAAAGAGAGAGACTCAAGTATTCGGGCCAGAATCATTAGACCACTGGGTGGCACTACAAGGGACTTTTAGTACAGGTGGCTCACATGAAAATAGTGCATGCTAATTATTCCTTAAGGTCTGCCTTTGCCGGTCAAATGGGGATCATCTGCACAATAGATGGACATGCTAGTTTTAATAAATACTTTTTTTAGTTAGAAGGGATGATTTGCTAACTCTGATATGCCCCTGACAATTATTCTTCAACTTAAGATGTGTTCATGTCCACACTGTTTAAGTTGGGTGGGGCGAGTTGCACAACAGCTGATATGTATCATTGACACTTCGGGTGGCTCATGGAGAGAGGGAAGCTTGGTCTGCTCGCATGGGCAGGTGATTTCTTCGCGTGCTTAGCCTTGCATGCTAATTGCGTCTGGTATAACTGACTTGGGTGATGCAATGGAATTTGTTGCAAGCATGTGCCGATAGATGGGTCTTTCGATACATGCAACACCATAAATTAACCTGGTTAGTAATCAGGCCAAGGAGTGGCTGCGTTACACTCTTTTCTGGAGATGGTTAGTTTGTTGGCATGCATTTCTAGATGTTGTTGCAAGCTCGCACATTTGGTGGTTCCACTCTCCTATGGCAACATCATTAATAAAACAGCTGGCCTGACTTGTTCCTTAAGCTACATAACAGAGCAGCATTGCTGTGGCCAGGTGGGCCCAGCGCGAAGGGCTGAAATCTTTTCTCACAGTTCTGATTAGGATTTGTGATCAAGTAATGCGGACGGACTGCTTACAGATATTTATTTAATTTCAAGTATCATCATTGATGAGTGATATTAAAGAGCGCCGAAGTTAAGAACTCCTTTTCTCGTGCAGGCAAAAGGACGGCAGATTTTGATGGGAAAAGGGAAGATGAACCTGTCTGTCTGTGTGTCGATTCTGTTGAATCCAAGGGGGTATTGTGAGGTGTGATAATTGGTGCTTAGGAAACCCTGAGGGAGCATGGGTGGCTAGTTGGCAGTAGGTCCACAGCACTCCACCTGTCCGCCTCTAGCACAGGTATTAAATGTAGCCTAATGTTATTACTAGGATACTGAAAATTCCCATGGACATTTCCTTATATGGGTCAACAAACTCACATCGCTAAGTCCTTATAGGCATAATTGTGTGCACTCGGGTCCTCTATTTGCTGCTCTTTCCAAGTTCCATAGAAGGCACCTGTTGAGGGCAATACTTGCCTCTCTGGAGGGCATCAAGCAGGAACTCTCTGGGTCGTATGGTAGGTTAACAACATTAGAGCTCAATAGTGTAAACACAAGAGTAATGTTTTTATATACTGGATATCTTGACCACAAGTATTTCAAGGTACGATTAGGCCAAATGAAGGTACAGGAAACAATTCAGACAATGGCATTGGATCACACAACTTACTCAAGCAGGGTGTAGGGGCATTCATTTCTTAAGGCCATCTAAGCAGAAATGGTGCCGCTTGTATAATAGTGGGGACGGACACCAACAGATAACTGTCTAGGGGGTCATTGTGGCAGGACATGTACACACACTTCACATCAATGGGAGCATTGATGGTATAGACATGCTTGTTTAACACTCAGCGGCAAGACTCGGACAGCAGCAGCACGTCCAGTTGTGCTAGTTTGTCTTGCGTCACATGCAACTGCGTCAAGTGAGCTGGATTAGGCACCCAGATCACCCACATTAGGCAGAGGGGTCACAATAGGGTCCACATTAATGAGAACGACACCAGAACATAAAGCTGCAACTTTTAGATTCCGGCATAATGTCTTCGCACCACTCATATTGCCAACAGTTGAACAGCCATTGCGGTTGGTCAGCTGGGCTCTACAGGACTCAACTTCACATGGAAAATTCCTTCTGGGAATTAATGGACAGATTGAATTATACAGACATGCATTTCTCAAGGCCACCCGTTTATGAGCACCAGAAGTTGGGCCGGCAGGTAGCTTGGTGAGGACGGTCACAAATGTATAACAGCCTGTGTGGCACCTCTAGCAAGACATTTTCACACTCTTAATGCCAATAGCAATGCAAGGCTGTCAGCTCATTCTGAGTAACTTGTTCTGCATTACCAATTAGAAGGTTTCTAGGAGGCATAGCAGTAAACAGGCAGGCCTTTGATTCTTGTGGAGGGCAATTAATTCCGGGGAAAAACCTATTGAAGTAGGTCCAATTCCCGGATCAAGCAACCATGGACAGCCCAGTATAGGCCCTGCTTTGGTCTTCATTGATTTACTACAAAGCACCATGGATAAGGAGCATAGTAGTATATCAGCAGATGTGTACACGCGATTGCTGAGGCCTCATTGATGCCTCGTCATAGCAGTCAAGATCACACCACAGAGGGCGAGGACAAGGCCATGTCACCAATCAGATGACGCTAATTTGACTTGTCTGGGTTTGGGGCTTGCTGTCTCACTCATTTTGCAGTCAGAAACTGGAAATGTAAAGTAATATCTATGAATGGATTGGGTTCTCTCCACAGTGAGGAAAGCAAAAGATTTAGCACATTTCTATAACCCTGAAGCATGATGCAAGCAACAATTTTAACACCGCCAAAACAAAGCAAAATACTTACTGGCAGAGGCACAAAAGACAAACATTCACTGAAACCAGATTTGACACTATTAATTATTCGACATAGTTTAGCAGTAAAACTGCGGTTGAAAAAGTCTGGGCAATTCAGCAAAGAATGTGCACTCGGTAAACCAGTGCATGTTGAGGTGCTTCAGTTAAACTGAAATTAACCCGCCTTATCATCGCAGCTAGGTGGGTTGTGTAAGTGGTCATCTATCAGGTGTGGGGGTGGTCCTAATTGGGGAAACACAGGGTTAGAGCACAAAAAGGATACAGTGTATTAAAAAAAACATTGGCCATTCCCATATTCAAGAAAGGACAGGAAAACTGTACATGGTGCTCTCCTCCTGTTTCCACCCACTTGTCTGCACCCCGTATACATTAGCTGAAGTTTGGAATAGGAAGACTTAAGATAGGGTGGGGACAACAGCACTGCGACAGAGCATCCAAATATCGCAGCCAGACGGGGAGGGGCTTTCAAGCAAAATGGACATGAAATGAAGCAAAATACTGGGGATGCAGGCCCCCTGCCCCCCATTACATTAGATGGTAGGGCGGTGGGATCCGCAATGCTATTGGCGTTACACTTGCCCATAGAGGGGCAGAAGGGTTCATTGGTAGGAACCTATAACAGAGTTGGTTTTAAAGAGGTTTTCATTTTTTCACAAATGCTGACAATTACCAGAACACATTTTGCATTCGTATTGAAGGAGGTGCAGGTAAATTTGCTCATGTTTTCTGTCCATGTCCTCCAATCCAAAAGCATTGGCAGTGGCAGCTTACTCAGCACTCTTGTATACCTGTAGCAAAATCTGGATAGGGGCTACACACACTAGGGTGGGGGCACCAGCCTGGCAACACAGCATCTGAAGATTGCAGTCAGACTGATGGGTCTTACAGGCAATAAGTACTTGAAATGTAGCAGCATATTAGGAGTATCCTTGGGGGAACCCTGCCCCCCCCGTGGTTAGATCTACCTTTGTCTTGGTTTAAGTGGGGAGGCTCACTGGGCATCCTCTAAGGACATGAAACAGCTTAAATTCGATACGTGTATCATGATTTCTATGGGGAGAGGGCCATACCTCAGGTGCCAGCTCCGGTATGGGGGGTGCTATTGGTCACATGGCTCCACCCTGTCTCCGCCCTAGGACCCTCTCCGGAGGAGTTCATATTTTACTTGTTAGTGCTGAACCCTCAAAATTGGGACTAACCAAGTAAGGGGTTAAACAAGGGCTTAGTCAACCCCATATATAAATGCACATATTTTGCACGTATTGCACAATTAATTATATTAGACAGAATTGTGGTTCCGAAGAGAGCAGTAGTTTTGCATTCCCTATGGGACAAGAATTCTTGCTGGCTCTGTACTCTCATACAGGTGGAGGTCAGTGGGTAGATAAAAGGGTATGGTTTCGGCTACAAACAATAACTTGTTAACAATAATACTGACGGCCCTGGAGGCAAATCCAATATGCTTACCAGCGAAACCTGAAATCAGGGACTGGGCGTTGAGGGGTAAATACACAACTTGGCAACCCAAACCCAGAAAGCCTTATTGGCACAGAGAGCACCATAGGGTCATCACCACCCAGAACTGTCGTTAAAAAAGGTAACAGTAGTTGTCAAATTCCGGGGAGGCCATTGAACTTCCCTACAGATGGTTTAAATAAAGCTGTGGTCAAAACAGAGAACAGTAGTTCCCAATTTCGGTGGAGGCCATCACATTTTTGCTACGGTAAGGCACATATGCAATGCATATGCCCATCAAGCAGGAGGGCTTGGTCAACTCTAATTCAAAATTAAATAGATTAACAAGGGCTTGGTGATTTAGGCATGGCCTCTTTCGTGCCAACACCACATGGTACCCACGATAGAGATCGGACACATACATGACAGAGGTAGAAAAGAGTGTCCAGTTAGAAGGACTGGTAACAGCAGGTTGCAGGAGGTTATGGAGCTTGCCATGGTGGGGGGCCTCGGATGTGACGGCGGCCACAACTGGGGCTTTGGTGGAGTTAAAGGGCAATACGGAGGCTGACTGGTACATAGGGTTACCCCAGTATTGGAACTTTCATAGATTCCCATGCTTTTGTATCATTCCCCGTTGTCGGAATGGGAGTCTCGGTAACAAAATAACATAGCAGTAGGTACAAAAGAGAAAGAAAAAGGCCTAGGCCTCATTCCCTTTTGTAGCATATCCGCCTCTTTTTGTAAACGAGACCAAACTTAGGCATCAGCCAATCAGAAGAGCCTCACCCCATAGAACCCTCCTGAAGGAACCTCAGAGCCTCAGATTTTCTACTGCACGTTGTGCTTAGTGAGTCTCCTTTGAGCTCTGCTCAAACTCTTCTATTCAGAAGTTTTCTTCAGGATTTCTCTTCAGGATTGTTAGCTGTTCCTTCCAGGATGTCTGAAAAGGAAAAGAAGAAGGCTCCTTTTTAAGCCATGTTCCACCTGTCGTAAGAAAATACTTTTTGTGGAGGATAAGCATAAAGATTGCATCTACTGCCTCTATCCTGGCCATAAGGCTGCGGACTGCAATATCTGACGCACCTTTTCCACCAAGACCCTCCGGGATCGTGAGGGTAGGCTTCTGACCTGGCTCCAGAAGTTGAAGTCCAGAAAGGACACAGTCTCCAGTGACAGTGAGGACTCTTCATCTGGGTCACCTTCTAGAAGGTCAGTCAAAAGGGGTAGGGTTTCCCCTTCTCCTTCTGTGGAGCGTCCTTCTAAGGCCTCAAAAAAGACCCCCAGAGAGTCTGAGAGCCAAGGTCCAGGCGAATCTCCTCACCATGGTGTAAAGGAGAGGGTAGGACCATCTACGCCTTCTGTGGGGATGAAGACTGATTAAGCCTTCAAAAAGCCCTCTTCTCAGTCTTCTGGAAAATCTGACAGAAGTACCAAGTCGTCGACGACAAAGGCGTCGTTGATGAAGGCTTCGTCTAAGGAATTGAAGCCTGCTCTTAAAATGGTACCGTCGCCGGCTGGTCGACGGTACAATCGACGTCGACAGGATCGTGGACGAAGACGGACTCGTCGACGACAGTGATACCAACGAAGGCGCCGACGACGGCAGCGACGTCGACGGGGATGTCGATGACGGCAGCGACGTCGACTGGGATGACGACGACAACAACGTCGACGAGGATGTCAACGACGGCAGTGATGACGAAGGGTTCATCGACGGTGGTGACGGCGACGGTGTCGTCGTCGAGGGCTTCGACGACGACAACATTGACGACGACGACAGCAGGAGTGTCGACGGTTTCGTCGTCGCCATCTCGTCGTCGAGTGTTCTTTCGTCGACGCCGTTTATTCTGTCGACGACGGCAGCATTGACAACTCCATTGTCGACTGGATCGTCGACGATTTTGTCGTCGGAAAAGAGGATTACCATCTCTATGATAAGGATCACACCGGACATGACATCTCCTAGGAGAGTAACCCCCTTGCCTCCAGCTCTGCTTTTAGAGGAGGATGACAAACAGGACTCGTACGGTTATGCGAATAGTCCTTCCCAGCTTCTGGTCAAATGTCAGGGGACAGATTCTGACAGAGAGTGCAGCCAGGAATGTAGTTATCACCATCATCATTCTTCCCAGCCACAACAGTACTCGAAACAGGACATGGCATCTGTTCCTTCATCATTATTGCAGGACCTTCAAAATATGCTGCAGGACTATAAATCAAGATGTTCACAACCTGCTGCTGCTGCCGTTCCGACTGTGCAGGACTTGCCTGCCCCTGCGGCTCCGCCAATGGCTGCTCCTGAAATGCCATCTCAGGTTTCCTCTCGGCCACAGACTCCGCAAGTTCCACAAGAGCCTTCGGTTCCATTGGACACTCATGATGATTCATCGGAGGACAATGAAAATTTTGATGAAAGGCCTGGTCAAGGGGTGGAATGGGATGAGTATGTCATTCCAGACCCAGCATCTCCATGTCCGGATACGGTGGACTCCCCGCCAGCGGATATCGGGGGTTTCACAAACTAATGGAGAGGGCGGCTGGCAGATTCAAACTATCTATGCCTTCTACTTCCACTGAGTGTTTTCTATATGATTTTAAAGAACCTTATAGGAAGATAACGAGATCCATCCCTATTGTTCTACATCTGCGGGAGGAAGGCCTTAAGGCGATGAAAAATCCAGCGACGGTGGTCCCTGTACTACCGCGCCTCGACAAAAAATACAAAGCGCCTGAGGATGGTCCGGCATCTTTGACGGGGCACCCGAGACCGGACTCGGTAATCTCACAAGTGGCACAAAGGAAGTCTTGCAACCCCTCGGCTCCTTTGACGACTCCTCTGGATAAAGAGGGCAGGAGGCTGGACAACGCTGGAAAAAGATTTTCTTCAATGGCGAGTCTGTTGGTGAGAGCAGCAACTGCCTTGGCGATATTGGGCAGGTACGATCGCCAGCTTTGGTGTGATATTTTGCCGCACTTAGATCAACTTCCTCCGGAGTCCAAGACAGAGGCAAAAAAGATCTTGCAAGAAGGGGAAGCAACGTCAATGGAAGTCATAGACTGTGCCATGGATATTGCCACAACAGCTTTTCGTTCCTTGGCTGGAGCTGCAGTTCTTTGTCGCCAGGGGTGGCTTAAGGCGACCTGTTTAGGCCCGAAATCCAAAATAAGTTCTTGGATTTGCCCTTTGATGGAGAAGCACTATTTGGTAAGCTGATTGATGACACCCTCCAAGATATTAAGAAAGATACTGAGACTGCTAAGTCTCTGGGTACGCTTCAGTACCGCAAAGCTCCTTTTAGGGGTTCCAGGGGCAAGAGCACTTCCTACAGAGGCTCTTATCAACAGCAGAGGTACTCATCATATGGCTCAGGTCCACAACAGTACCGTCAACCGTACCAGCAGGGCAAGGTCAGTCTTCAAATTACTCTAGGCCTAACAACAGAGGGAAGCAGGCTCGCCAAGGACGTGATGCGTCCAAGAGACGATAGCGGCCTCCTGGCTCTTCCTACTGTACCCACCTTTGCAAAATCATCAGTAGGAGGCAGGGTTTCACAATACCTTCAAAATTGGTCCAAGATAACATCAGACCAATGGGTGCTCAACATCATTCGAAAGGGCCATACTCTGGAATTCACGCAAATCCCACCATCCAAGCCCCCTGCTGCCATTCCATCAAAACATCTGCGTCTTCTGCGGCTCGAGGTTCATCAGATGCTCCTGAAAGGAGCGATAGAGCCGGTTCCCTCCGACCAAAGAGGAGAAGGATTCAATTCCAGGTTCTTCCTGGTAAGGAAGATGCTAGAGAAATGGCGCCCAATTTTAGATCTCCAGGAGCTCAACACCTATCTCATCTCCCTATCCTTCCGGATGGTCTCTCTTCAAGACATTCTACATCTTGTCAATCCAGGGGATTTCATGGCCACGCTCGATCTCGAAGATGCGTACTTTCACGTACCAATTCACCCGGCACACAGAAGGTTTCTACGATTCACAGTAGCCAAGAGCCACTTTCAATTCAGGGCCTTACCCTTTGGACTTCGCTCAGCTCCGAGAATTTTCATGAAGGTGCTGGCACCAGAAGCTGCGTTTCTACGGAAGAATCATTTGCAGGTCTTCCCCTAACTGGACGATTGGTTGCTGAAGGCTCCGTCCAGGGAGGCTGCGAGGGAAGCGGTGAACGCGTGCACAAACCTCTTCCAGAATTTGGGTCTCACTCTGAACAAGGAAAAATCATCTCTGGTTCCGTCAAGGACAGCACGCTTCCTGGGAGCCATCTTGGACTCAAATCTCAAGAAAGCTTTCCCATCCTTGGAGAGACAAGAAAAACTGCAGATCATGGCGCTAGACTTACAAAGAAGAAGGTGTCTTGCAGTACGCCGTTACAAATCCTTTCTGGGGGTAATCTCTTCATGCATTCCTCTGATTCCACACTGCAGATTGAGGATGCGTCCTCTTCAAGAGCAACTGGACATCCAGTGGAGACAGGTTCACGGATCGTTCGACGACAAGGTGACCATCACCTCTGCAATAAAAAAAACTGCTGTGTGATGGACACAGCGGGAGAACTTGTCCCAAGGTCTATCCTTCGTAAGCGATCCATCTCTTCAGGTTGTGACGATGGATGCGTCATTGGACGGTTGGGGAGCAGTACTGCAGGACCTGCATGTCAGTGGGCATTGGTCTCCTCAGACTCGTTGGCTCCACATCAATCTCTTGGAGCTCAGGGCAATCAAACTGGCTCTTCAGGCTTTCCTCCCTCGTCTAAGAGGTTCAAAAGTTCTCATCCGGACGAACAACACCACGGCCATGCATTACGTGAACAAAGAAGGGGGAACCAGGTCTCTTCCGTTGTCTCAGGAAGCTCAAGAAATCTGGCAATGGGCGATCCATCATGGGATTTCGCTACAGGCGGAGCACCTGCCAGGAGTTTTAAACGAAAATGCAGACAGACTAAGCAGGTCATCCTCAGTCAGTCACGAGTGGGAACTGACCCAGCAAGTTCTGGACGAGGTCTTCCGATAGTGGGGCAAGCCTGCGATAGGTCTATTTGCCACACCGACCAACAAGAAATGCCGGTCGTATGCAAGCAGGCTTCACCAGCAAGGGTCATTGGGGAATGCACTTTCGATTGCCTGGTCAGGGACATTTGTCTATGCCTTTCCCCCCATTCCACTGATCACGAAGATTAGTGGAATGGGGGGAAGATCAAGGTGGAACCATGCAAGATGATCTTGATAGCTCCTGCTTGGGAGAGACAGTTCTGGTTCACGGAACTCCACCTGTTGTCGCTAGTTCGTCCACTTCCCTTGCGGACGATTCCAGATCTCCTCACAATGTCCGAAGGGCAAGTTTAGCATACGGATCCAGCGTCGTTGCACCTGACAGCATGGCTCCTGAGCAGCGAGAGTTTATGAACCTTCCCATCTCAAATGAAATAAAGGAAGTTCTCTCCCAGGCTAGAGCCCCTTCCACTAACAAGACTTACCGTCTCAAATGGAAAAGATTTTGCATTTGGTGCAAGACAGAGGATGTTGACCCCTTCTCTTCACAACCTCATCAAGTTCTGCCGTATCTTTTGTCCCTGGCTAAGTCTGGGTTGGCCCACTCATCCATAAAGGTTCTTTTGGCAACGATTTCTAGATACAGACGATCAGCGTCTGGACCTTCTCTTTGTCTTCCAGGATAATAAAACCGTTTCTTAAAGGTTTATTTTGTGTCTACCCCCCGGTGAGGCCTCCGCCTCCTACGTAGCAATTGAATTTGGTCCTTACACAGCTCATGAAGGCCCCCTTTGAACCAGTACATCGATCAGATATTAAATTCCTTTCATGGAAGTTGGCTCTCCTTCTTGCCGTGACATCAGCAAGACGAGTTGGGGAATTGCAGGCGCTCACAATCCAAGAGCCTTTTCTCCAATTCAAAAGAAACACTGTGATTTTACGGACTAATCCAAAGTTCATACCCAAGGTGCCCTCGGACTTCCACTTAAATGAACCTGTCATTCTGAAAGCTTTCTTTCCGCACCCTACTTCACCAGCGGAGAGGTCGCTACATTCTCTCGATGTACAAAGGTGCTTTAAATTTTACTTGGATCGTACCAAAGGATTCCGTAAATCCTCCCAATTATTTGTTGCTTTTGGTGGTCCTCAGAAGGGCCTCCATCTTTCCAAACAAGGGATTGCAAGGTGGATTACGAGTGCCATTCTACATTGCCATAATTGAGCTGGAAAGCCGCTGACCAGCAGGGTTAGAGCACATTCCACAAGATCGGTGGCTTCAACAGCACTCTTTGCGGGAGTGCACATCAAGGACATTTGCAGCGTGCACACCTTTACAAAGCATTACTGCTTGGATTCCTTGCAACAGGAAGATACGGCTGTAAGCCAAGCGGTCCTGAGGAACTTCTTCCACTGATTGTTGATCTTTCCTTTCTATCCCACCTTCCTTTTATTCTGCACATTTTGGTTTTCATGTGATAATGGCTATTGCAATGTTTATTTATGCCACAAAATGTGCTTATGGCTGACTGCTTGCTACTCTGATACAAAAGCATGGGAATCTATGAAAGTTCCAATACTGGGGCAAAACCTGTAACTGTGGTTCCCCAGTATTGGTAACTTTCATAGATTCCCATGCGCCCACCCACCTCCCCGAGGAAAGCTCAGTCTTCAGCATATATGATGACTGTTACACAACGGCTACGAAAATCTGAGGCTCTGAGGTTCCTTCAGGAGGGTTCTATGGGGTGAGGCTCTTCTGATTGGCTGATGCCTAAGTTTGGTCTCTTTTACAAAAAGAGGCGGATATGCTACAAAAGGGAATGAGGCCTGGGCCTTTTTCTTTCTCTTTTGTACCTACTGCTATGTTATTTTGTTACAGAGACTCCCATTCCGACGACGGGGAATGAAACAAAAGCATGGGAATCTATGAAAGTTACCAATACTGGGGAACCACAGTTACAGGTAAGTAACTTGTTTTCGTACCCTTTCAGGAGCACAATAGGGGTGCCTTATGCCAAAATCCCAGAAGTCTTTACGGCAGGACCCTGGTTGAAAAGCAACGCCCCCACCCCTTCGGGCGGTTGTAAGCCTGAGCAACCGGGGGCTTGCCTGGATGCCCTCTGCCCCTAAAAAGGCGCGAGTAAAGTTATGGACTGGTGGTCCATGGTATTTAAGAGGGATAGCACCAATTGGGTTGGCCACTGTGCAATTTGCCTCATCAGGCGGGCAGTGCAGCTTAGGTTAGTCACTGCTGCCTTCCCTTGGATCGCCCGTACGTTAACCCACCATGTTGGCATAGTCCTTGTAGAAATACACCTGCGCAAACAGTTATCCAGCAAAATGTCTGTGTACTGATTATTTTGCAGTACAGCTTTACTGCTAAGTGGGGGTTGCTGATATCGTCACTAGAAAGACAACGTCGCTCTGCGCTCACTCACTTAGTAGCAGAAGGCACAAATTGTAGCGGAGGGAAGCGCCAGTCTGAACCTGAAACAGATAAATGCACTTGTTGGTTTTGCAAGTTGAAACGTGTTCAGTAGGCTGCCTCAGTAGAAGTTCTTCAGCCGAGCTTAGTGAATGGGCACACACAAAAAGGCAAGGGAGAGCACCAGGATGGCCGTGAGTTGTGTCATAACAGCAGAACATAAGTCAAAGGGAAATCCCTGGGGAACACTCGTTTATGCTTTCATACCACTTCGGGCACACACAACTTTAATCTGTTTGGCCAGATGGCCGCGCTCGGAAAAATATTTCAATTTCCACAACCAAATTGGATAGTTTACAATCTATTTTTAATAAAACCATGTACATGAAAAAAATATATAGGCGCTTGAATATCACATTTAAAAATTTCAACACATTTCTATTATGGAAACCACCAAATAGAAGGACAATAAATCACAATATTTACATCACAGTATATAACTCAGAATTTAAAATTAAAAGATAATGTAATACAAAACACATGAGAACATATCAACAACTCATTTTTAAAAACAGTGAAAAATAAGCCTAATAATATATACCCCCTAGTTTAGATGTGGCTACTAGATCTCTTTGCCACTACTTATCATTAGATCCAAAGGCTTGCAAAACTATTACATCAGTGTAAACAACAGTAACAGTATTTCATGTACATCAGTTGTTCACTGGGCCCTGGTTGGATTCTCTGTATTTACAAAAAGTGCGTCGACGCGTTTCGGTGCAGGACAACTGATATATTGGCACCTTCTTCAGGACTTCTTTAATCGGGGTTTCTCACTTGAATAAATGGTGACTGGCACCCTCTCCCATCTATGTTGAGGGAGATCTAAATAAAAGCATCCAAGAAGTTTTAGTTGACGTCTTCACTGTCACGTCTCAAGGGCCCCACGGGATGTATCTCTCTTATTTAAGCAGGGATCCTTGTATTGGGTTTACTTCTCCTTTTGTTGTACTTTATTAAACAGTTTGGCTGAGTATCTTAAAAACATTTAAAACTCTCATTGGACGGGCATAGCGTTCATGCACTCCTTAGGAAAACTGGATGTGTTCTCGTCTTAGGTGGAGCCGCGTCTCTGCCTCGTTCCAACACTCTCTGTTAACAGCAGAACAGTCATCAGTCTCAGTTACTTATATGGAGGAGTGTACGCTTGTATCAGCAGCTAGTTAACCTATGTAAGCATTCCAAGCACACTTGTAAGTCCAGGAAAGAACTCTGATGCAGCCTAAGCACCTGCTATTTCCTCCTTGAAATATAAATTAAACATGCTAACATTTACACAGTCGCTTATTGGCGGACACACAAAGACGGATGGCGTCTTATGTTGTGTCGCAGCATTTGGCATGCGAGTTTCTTCCAGAAAGACTTCATGTCTTTCAGGATAATAAAAGGGACTTGCTGCAAGGGCAGCAGTTTGAAGTAAGTGGTCTTAGTATGTTTACATTTTTTAATAACATTACTGTGTCGCAGCCAAATACAGATTCAGGTGAAAGTCACTATTCAGTGAGTGCAACATGCACAGTATGAGTTGGATGTATTTGCTTTTCCAGCCATTGGTGTGTGCCTTTATTGGTGGGAGCCTGCCTGCTACCTCCTCTCACTGAACCGGCTGGATTATCTAACTGTATTTTCTATAGCTATGGCGGAGGATGAATCTGGGGTAGAGGCCCCTGTTTCCGCAATTCTACCTCTTTTCTGTTTAGCATGAAAGCCTTCATCTGAGACATTGCCACACTATAACCAAGTGCCACACCTGTGTTATCTGCTCAGCTTTAACGAGCAGACTCCTGGGATTTTGTCTACCTGTCCAGAAGTAGTCTCTGCGACTCTGCTCTCCTGCCTGTCCACACTCCCTCTGCGCTTTTGCTAATTGCTATCTACTTTCGTCAGACTGCCCAGTAGTGCACCCAATTCAAATGAAAAACGCAAACAAAAGCAATTCAAACCAATCTTTACAGTGCAGGAGACCATCTTCTTTAAACCTGAGTAAACTCAAGGTTGTCATTAACAGTACAGGAACAGTTATTTTTTAAACAAAATTATGGAAACTGTTTTGATTAAATAAAAAAAAAACCTTCGAAACGTCATTCAAGATAGATCCCTGCTCCCTACTTTGACTCTGAAATGAACAAATATACTTGGATTGTACAAAAGGAGTGTAGCTGCAGGCTGTGAAGCACCCCCAGCACTTTCCACCAACTTTTGTGTAGGCTACCACCTCCAATAATTACATTTGTTATTGGCATGAGCTGCGCTCCCCTGGTGCAGGCTGGTGTGCAACCGCTTTGAGTGAAACAGGCAATGCTGCGCCTTCCTGATTAAGAGCTGAAAAACAGCCAATGAGACGCTTGGTATCTCCATCAGCTTGGGTTAGTACGGACAGTGCACATCCATCTATTTCATGACAAAACAGTACGGAATGTTTCGTATATATATCATGGCATTGCAAAAGCGGGTGCGCCACAAAATCTTTAAGCTCCTGGAAGCCCTCCACGCTTTTATCATTCTTTGGGACTGGGTCATTGATGCCAGCATGCAGCAGCCTTGTCAAAGGCTTTGCCTCCAAGGAAAAGTTGAGGATCCTTTGTTGGCAGTAGCCAACCATGCCCAGAAACATGCTCACTTCTCTCTGAGTAGTTGCAAACTTCATTTTAAAAGCTGTCTCCATGTGTTCATGAGACACTCTCCTCACTTCCTTCGCTATTTGATGTCCTAGATACATAACTTTCCTCTGATAGTATTGCGGCTTTTCAGGGGAGACCTTATGTTCAGCCTCGGCCAAATGATTAAGGAAAGCAATAGTCTCCTATTTTCAAGCTTCTTTAGTCATTGAGGGGATCAGGAGATCGTCTATGTATTGGGTTAGTGTCGAGCTGCACAGGAAAGGTTCATTTTAGGAATCTGGTTGACGTAAGATGGGCTCACTGTGTACCCTTGTGGGGCGCTACACCACACGAGGGTCTTATCTTGAAACCGAAAGGCAAAGAGAACAAGGGGACGAGCAGAATGTCTGACAAAGATCAATGACCATGATCCAATCTGCTTCTGGAGAATTTGGGAATAGATCCAGAGAAGGGTTTAGTACCAGGATAGCATTGAGCGACAAATTGATTAATCTTTCGGAGGTCTTGAACGTTTCTCCACTTTTTGTTTGCCTTCGGTAAGGCCATGATAGAGGAATTAAATGGGCTTCTAATAACCTCCTTCAGGATCCCTTGCTCCATCAAGTTCTCTATATCTGATAGAGACTACTAGCCGCAGATTCCTTAACATAGAATTATCCTCAGGTGTGCGACTTTATCTGGAAAACTTTTTGCCACAGCATCCCTGTGCGCTGGGGGGATGGCAGCACATGACTCCGCCCTGACGTCGTCTGTGGCCTTGACTTCAGCGAGGAAACATAAGTCCCAGCCCGAGGCACCTACGTCAGTTTTTTCTCTTTTCCGGATCCGGATTGTGTCTTTTCTTTTTCACGCTTTGGCGTTGTGGAACAGTGTGCGAATGCCTTCGGGTTTGACGACGTGTACCGCTTGTGCACGTCTTATGTCGGCGACTGACCCTCACCCGATTTGCATGTTGTCCCTGGGCGAGCACCATGACTCGCCGGATTGCGACGCCTGTCAGCACCTTGAGCCTAAGTCACGGCGAGAGCACCGGATGAAGTTGCTCTTGGCCCGCTTGTCGAGGTGGGTGTCATCCCATCTTCTGTCCCCTACCTCTAAGGCCAGGAACCTCCGGTTCTCTCTGCGACATCGTCCCTCGCCACGACCCCAAGGGCATTGCTCGCAGACTGGTAGTTCCTTCAGCTTGTCTCCGAGGCCCTGTCCACCTTCAGCGGTGGGCGCCGGTTCCCCTCGGGACGTGCGCCCCCACCTGTCGCCTTCCTACCTGCCAATTCCCGGCATTGGGGCGACTAGGGCCCAAATGACAGCCTATGCTGCGGCTCTGCAGGCTTCTTTGGCCCCTCCTCCACCTCCTGAGACATCTGCGGATCCCTTGCCTCGCGTGGGGCCTTCCGCGGAGTCTCCGGTGGCTCTGGCCCCAGTGCCGAAGGTTTCGGCTTCAGGTAGTAGGAGGATGGTGTTGTCAAGGTGTAGTCCTTTGGGGCTCCCCTCTTCGGCGCCTGGCGTCCCTGCCTCGCCGGAAATCCCTACGGGGCACCCTGTGGTGTCGCAGGAGATCGCCGGGACTCCGCACTTGCCCCTGAGTCCTCTGATCAGGCGGCTGCCTCGCCAGAGGCCGAGCCGGCGCCGTTTCAGTGCCGGGAGCCTGCCTCCCCGGCTCTGGCGGAGTAACAGGTGGAGGCTGGGACCTGGGGTGCTTTCCCGAGTCTCTCTTGGTCCTTGACGCGGGATCCTCAGCCTTTTCGGCGCCGCTCCTTCGCCGTACCAGCGTCCACTCTGCCCCATTCTCCTGGGGAGCAAGTGGTGGCAGAGGTCGACCCGGCGCCACAAATGCCTACTCCAGCGCCGATCGACGACGATTAGGCGCCTGTGGCGGACTCCACAGAGCCATGCCGGCGTCGGGTTCTTGATTTGCCTCCTGAGGTTCCTTCCTCTCCAAAGGTCTGTCATCTGTTGGTGTCTTCTTCCCTGGAGACAGGGTGCTGCATTGTTGCCTTTTCACCAGTATCTTCCAGGGAGGGCTCTTCGCCGTCCCCACGGCCTAAATCCTTGAACCCTTCTTTCCGTGGCTCACAGCTGACTGTCTGACCGGCCTCCCCCCCCTTCCGCTGGGCCCCCTCAGGTTCCTCACTCATCTGTGGATCCCCCATTATTCCGGGGCTTGCCGCTTCCCCCTGGACTTGGGGACGGACGGCTCGGTCTGCAGCTGTCACCCATGGAGGAATTACTTTCTCCTCCGCGACGCCCTACTGAGGCCAGTGTTGCCTTTGTTCGGGGTATTTCCACAGCCGCTGGCATTCTGCGGATGGGTGAACCTTTTGGAAGTTCTCCACTAGGGCTCTGGTGCACGGGAGCTGTTCCTTCCTTTTGAAGCGTCGCTCCATAATTCCCTTCTGGAGGCTTGGGGGCACCGGGTGATCTGGTGCCTCAGCCGCTCCTGCATCGCCACCGTCCGGCTCCGCACGACCCTGTCTGCCTTTCCTTCCACCCTTATATGCAATGTTCTCTTCTATGGACGGCTTTTCCATCCTTGTCTGAGGTGTTGTTCCCTCCGTCTCGAGAGGCCCGGTGGTTGGATTCATGGAGACGTAACGTCTTCGCTTCTTCGAGTGCTGCCTTGCGGGCGCTCAATACTCTGTGTGTGTTGACTAGGGCTACTTTCAGCCTGTGGGACTCTGTGGAGTCTCTTCTTTCTCATGTCTCCCATGAGGGTGCCCGTGCTGATCTGCGGAGCCATGTGATGGATGGTAGAGAGTTGGCTTTGTTTATTCTTCGTGTGGCCTTGGATGTTACCGATGCTCTCGGTCGTGCTATGGCCACTTCTGTGGCTCTCCGTCGCCATGCTTGGCTAAGTGATGCTGTTGTTCCTGAAAATATTAGGGAACGTCTGGTTGACCTGCCCTTTGATGGGGTCCTTCTGTTCAACACTCGTGCGAACTCCGCCATTCAGCGTCTTCTTGCAGGGCTCTGTCCCCCTCCTCCGTAGGCTGGTTTGTTGATCCTCCGGGACTTGATGGGAGGTGCTATCCCACTTGCTCCTGGAATCTGGTGTTTGGAGTGACCGTTACACTTTCTGTGTGGTTTGCTGTGCCTTCGGGGTCCCTTAGTTGGCCCCTCTCTTTAGTTGGATGCTGGTTCAGCTCTTTTTGGCAAGAGTGTACTTTTTGGCTGATTACTAAGCCTTCTGTGGTTTCTGCCGCAGGTTTTATGGTTTTGTTCTCTGATGTGGGATTTTCTTCCCTAAGAGTGGCTCCCACAATTTATTTGGGACGTGTCATACCCTAAGTGGGGTACTTGTAGCTATTGTATAGCTTTATCTTACCCTGGGAGGGTGTGGACTCCCCTTTGTGGGTTCCTCGCCTCTCCTGGTGTTGCTGTCTTCTGCTGGTGCGGCTTCTTGGTCTTGCCTGGGCGTGACTTGGCCATCTACGGCGTTGTACTGCGGTGATTTTGACCTTTTTCCGCCGTTCAGCTTTTTCCCCTGTCTGGTGTTTCAGAAGGGATAATTTCCTGTGTTGACGGCTTGGGGCGTCCTACTTGTTTCTCCTCTTATCTTCCAGCTGGTCGCACTTCTGCATGGCTCGGTTCTGTCCGGAGCAGTCTCCTTCTAGGGGTCATTCGGGATTTTTTTGTTTTGAGCCCAGCGTAGTCTGGGCGTTCAGTTTTGGTGGCGCTTGTCAGTGGCCAGCTGCGCCTGCCTGCTCTTCTGGTCTGCGGCCGGGGGCATTGGCGTGGGCCCTGGCGCTCCTGCGTCTTGTTCTGCTGAAGCCTTGCAAGAACTATGTCTTTCTTTTCGCGCCTGCCCTTATTGACTGAGGCACTGCTCTGTCTTGTCTGTCTACTTCAGGCTGTGATAGGTTCGGCTGCCCTCGTCACTGTATGTGTTTGCCGGTGGAGGCCTTTGTCTTCTTTTCTACCTCTTCTCCTTGGAGTCTTGGGGTGGTTATTCTTCCTTGGTACTCCTCTGTGCTGCCTGTACCTCTGGGGCTTCTGGCGGGGGTCTTGACTGGGCTTGGGTTGCACTGCCCCCCCGTTTCACCTTGTCCATGCTTCCTCCTGCTTGGTGGGGGCTGGGCTGCCTCTCTTGTCCTCATGACGCAACCCCTGTGGGGTCAGTGTTCTTCCAAGATGGCGAGGTCTCTTCTGCTTGGGGGGGGACTAGGCTAGCCTCCTTGTCCCTGTGACTCACCCCCTATTGGGGCCCTGTGTTTGTTCTCTCGCAGACCCTCCTTCCCTTTGGGTATGGCTAGGGTATCTATTCTACGTTAAGGAATCTGCGGCTAGTAGTCTCTATCAGATGTACGAGTTACTTACCTTCGGTAACGATTCTAGCCGCAGATTCCTTCACGACCCGCCCTTCCTCCCCGTTCTGCAAGGTCCCTTCTTTGGTCTTCTGCACTCGCCTGCCTCCGGGTGGTTGTCTCCTGCAAGTGCCTTTTCTTACTCCCTCCCTAGGGGGATGCTCGTTTTGTTGTTTGCTCCATTCCTTCCTTTCTGGTGATTGGTTGATGGTTTCATGGGTAATTCTGCGCCCCTGCACCCTGGTCTCCAGTGTGAGGTTTGCTTGTGTCCTTCTTCCTTTCGTTGCTTGCACTTCTGACTCCTTTGCAGTCCTTGGGGTTGAGGTCCCTTGGCCAGGTCTCGACCCTTAGCTCTTTTAGGAGATGTCCCTCCCTGCTGGTGTTGTCTGGGATGAATTGTCATAGCTCTTTCGTTCTGGCCTTGGTGCCCTTCTCTGTTCTGGGTGGTGGTTGCAGACTTCTTCGTCTGCTGTGCAATTTTTCATATGCTTTCTGCCCCCGGGGAGGCTGTTGTATTTGTCTGCAGGCTTGCTTAGTGGAAGCTGTGCTCTGTTCTTTCCTTCCAGGACTTTTGGGGCATTGAACCTGGCACTTTTCTGGATGATGCTGTTTCTCACCATTCGTTTCTTTGCTTTCTGTTTAGCTGATTTTTTCGCACACTGTTCCCGTATTCTCACAGTTTTTGTTTGTGATGGCTCCGCGTTGTGGCGTGGAAAAGTACTCCAAAGAAAACTGACGTAGGCGCGCCGGGGTGGGACTTATGTATCCTCGCTGATATCACGGACGCGGACGATGTCAGGGCGGAGTCACGTGGTGCCGTCCCTCCGGCGCGCAGGGGTGCGGTGGCAAAAAAATTTCAGGATCCAGTCTCACGCCTGGGGATAATTCTACGGTAAAGAATCTGTGGCTAGAATCGTCTCTACCAGATACATCGTTACCGAAGGTAAGTAACTCATACGACAGGGGTGAACCCTGCGATGGCCTCGTGGGCAAGTCTGAGGGTAAACAGCATTAGGTGGAAGGATTATCTTAAGGAGCTTTGCATCTTTGTTCAGTCCAATTTCTTTTCCAGTAAAATCCCAAACCTCTTCTTCGACTGTCTCCCTCAAGTCTATTGGCAAGTCCTCGGTAGTGAGGACCGGGTCTAGTCTGACAACAGGATCTGATGACTGTATCTTGAACTCTGCTTAAGCCGCTTGAGTCTCAATTCCTGCTCCATCTTTGTGCAATTTATAACACAGTTGAGCTTGCAGAGAAGGTCTCTGCCCAAAAGGTTTACGGAATTGGAATCACAAAGAACAAATTGGTGTTGCTCTCTATTGTCTCTTATTTTTTACTGGGGCAATAACTTGGTTACTATGCTGCTTATTTGTAATGCCTACAACTTGATCTTCTTTTCACGAGAGGGGTAGGTTAGGGAGCTCAACAGTTCTCGTTGTTGCACGAGTGGCTCCTGTGTCTATTAGGAAAGATAGGGAATGTTTGGTAACCTCTCCGTCCACATACAGGCCACTCTGATCCACTACTAGGACTTCGCCACTAAACATTCCTCCTCCCCCCTCAGGCACCATCATTGATCCCGATATAGTTTCGAACATCATGGGACTGGATTTCTTTGCAGCATCGTAGGATTCTGGGGGCCCCTGTGGTTTGGCTTTGGGGTGAAATACCTTTCTGCATTGGATTAAAGCTTGGCAGTGCTGCAGCCTTTGTAACTTTCTGAACAGCCCTAGGGCGTTTAGGTACAGGGGAAACCTTCCCTGCCCTGTCCTGTCAAAGTTGTCCCTCTGGATTCTGTCATGATTCGATCTGGATGGTATCTACACTCTCTCTTCCAGTGCCCTACCCTCATACAAATGTGGCACTATGTAACCTTCTTTATGGGAGTTTAAGACCCATCACCCCTGCATTTTGTGGCAACTGGGTTTGAGCAATCATGAACTTCTCCTTTAGTCCGTTTAGTTCAGCCTCCAAAGTCTCACTACAATACTACACCTACTGTAGGATCTTGTCAACTGATTTGCTCTGCCAACAGAGGACACCCTGAATAATTTGGTTGCAGATTTCTGGCCTTAATCCATATACAAAAGAGGCAACCCAGCCTTCCATGTTTTCAATTAAGGGATCATTCATCCCGTTGTGCTCCCTATACACCTGCTTTAGTCTCTGAAAATAAGCCTTCACCGATTCCTTGGGCTCCTGAGAGGTTCGATACATTTTAGGCCAATTAATCTATCTCTGAGAAACCTTCATTTTTAGGTGTCTTCTGACTTCTTTATACTTGGCCAAAATGATAGGTGAAGCGGCCTTCAGACCTGGAACCTGTGGGGCTTCCTGTGTGGGCCATTCAACAGCTCTCTTGCATTCTGCTCACAGGTCTTTTGGAACCGCTACCACAAATTACACATCCAAGTCTTCTCACAATAACTTGGTGATGGTCACAATTTGCTCTATCAGGGTGTACCACTTGATGGGATTCTCTCTAAGCTTTAGAAGGGTATTGGTGAAATGGAAAAGACCTGAGCAAGACCTAGGGACATGTACGTATGCTCCTCCTCATACTTCTCATAAGGGGAACTCCTTAAAAGGGGAACTCCTTTACGTCCCCCAACTGCTACTTCCTCACCCTCTTTTCCCCTCTGCTTCACTTCGACCCTCTCTTTCTTGCACCACAATTCCCTGAGCTTCTCGGTGTCACTCCATTTTCTAATGCTTTCAATTAGTTACTTTACATGCATTTGCAAACCTCTCCGCTTCAACATCCACGATTCATCCATCCGAGCCTTCCTGCGCAACTTCTTCTGCTGGGTTATATCAATACCACTTTCATCTTTTATCTTCTCCATCTTGGCATGAGCCTCTTTTACCTTCTCACTGCTTCCTTGCACATTTATAAAGCAAATATTTTTCTCCATAGCATCCTATCAAGTCCAGTCCCATATTTCCTTTCTGCAGCTCCTCAATGTCCATCTTTACCTGGGATAGATTTATCCTCTGGGTGGTTTGACCTGCACCTGTTGAGCTAACTGACAAGTCTTTGCTGGCTGTCTGCCTCATATGTTTCTTGCTGATCACGTATCACCCCTGTTAAGGAACTATGGCTATGCTTTCTGTGCTTGGTGTTAAATCCAGCGGTAAACTTGGTTCAAGTCATCTCTTAGTAAACTAGCAGGAGCCTCGACTAGGGAGACAAGAATGATGCTCAGCAAGTGTAAGGTACTTTATGCAACTGATATGGGTTGGGAGGAAGGCCCGAGTAGAGGATGGAGCACGTGTCTCTGTATAACTTGGGGGTGCATGAGGCTACACTGAGGATCCTGCAGTTGCTGTATTCTTGGACATTACCCGTGTGGCAGCACTTGGCATAGCCACTGTAGTCGCATTTTATGTGGGTGATCTAAAACTAAGAAGTTTCTTTGTGAGGGCGTCTTCCTCCTCACTCTCTCACTTCCAGCGTCTCTATCAAAGATCCCCCTATCACAGCGAGGATTCAACGTCCACCAGCCAACCACTGTGAGGCAATGCACTGACACAAAGCTCCAATCAATCTTATGTCTCTTTTCGATCTTTACTCCGTTTGCTTGCTCTACAACACAAAACATTTTCTATAGTGACAAGAATTCTTCCTTTGCCCCTATAAAAATGAGCTAAAGACCTGTGAAAGTCACTACTCAGCACCACTGAGCTCCGTGAAAACTCTCGCACAAGAAAGTTACGTTTCTAATTTGGCATATGTGATAGTGCCTCACAGTACACCTCTCCTAGCAGGCAAGTTGATTGATTTCATTTTCAACTTGAGGTACCTCTCATCAAAAGTTAAAAAAAATTATCATCGGAATAACAAGAATTATAACTCCAACAAATCCGTCAATCAGAGCCACACAATATTTGTCTTCAATTATCGTCCACTGCTTCCCTTTTTCTTTAGGCTTACTTCAGCTCCCCAAATGCACTGTGCCGCTTACTTTATTCCCTCGTTTTGCATGCAGTCCCTATTGATACTCATGTCACTGTTCTTCGGTTAGCCACTTTGTCTTTCCGGAAACCGGATACGATTGGGATTGGTCAATTTAAATCTCTGGGCATACGGCTTGGACCATGAACGTGCCGTCCTCTGTTCTACAGCCAATTAATTTCAACTTATGGTTTGGCTCCAATTGGAACCATCAACTCTGCCACCAGATCTGTTGGTGTGGAAATTGTATCAAATTCTGGCTCTTGGGGCGGGCCAACATCTAGGACCAGGTGCGGTGTAGTCCCAATCCGGACTTTGGTGCTACCCGACTGGAAGCTTCTATTCTCTAGCAAGGGTAACCCATAAATGATGCCGAGAATTTCTTATAAGCACTACTGACAACAATTATGGTTTCAGTGCTTTATATGAAGAACTAATTGCCAAATAACAGAAAAGATATTATGGGCACGTTTACCAGCAAAGAATATAAGTCATAAGTACAAAGAATTCAGTATTGTTCTAAATGAAATCCGATGGGAGTATGGTGTCTCTCCTTCCTAGCAAAATCTGCACTCTTATATAGGGCTTCAGACAAAGATTCTTTATCAAAAGGAGGGAGGGAGATCAATAGATCAACGGACACTAGTTACCACTTGTGAGAGTGGAAGGTCCAGTTACAGCATGTGTCTGTGAATGGTCTTCACTAACAAAGCGGGGGGCTGAACTGTTCCTGCAAGGAGTGGGAGGAATGGAGGAAGACTAAGAAGGACTAAGCTAAAACTGGCGTGACCAGAGGTGTAAATGTAACACCTGTGGGCATCCCTTTTGTTGGATGTATTTGCCTCACACACCCCGAAGGATGTCATGCTTCATCATCGGCGGTTGCTCCTCGTCGGGGGGGCGGTGCAATCCCCGACGGGCTCACCTCAAAGAGGGGCACTTTGGCGGAGATCTTTTGTATCCAACTGCCCTATGGTGAAGTGTGGGTGTGTGGGCGGGGAGGCAACTGAGCCTGAGGTGATGGTTAAAATGCAGCAAGGGGTGCCGGAAACTATTTTATTCTGGTGGTCCCCCTATTGCAGTTAAAATCGTGAAAACAAGCTCACTCAGTGTCACCTCGTTAGGTAGAGTGACCTATGTGAAGCTCTGAAAAACAACAGGTGGTCAACATGTTTCTCGCAATGGGATTACTATCCTGCGATTCATCAGGACCTTAAAAAGTGCAAAACAATAAAGAAAATCAACTCAATAACATGCTAGTGTCATGTATATGGTGTGGTGTGGGTATACTGTTTATCTCTATGGAAAGTCCTATGCCTGGAACATGAGAAAGAAAGCAGATATACATTAGTAGTACATTTCTCATTATAACAGCAAGGATTGTCAGCGCCAGAATGTGAACATAATGAGGCATGCTTGGGGCAGTGTGGGGAATAGTCACTACCTCTCCATGCCAGGTGGTTTCAGCGTGCAGTGTGGCGTGCACACACACTCTAAAACTATATCGGTGTGAAGGTACAGAATTAAAAACAGTTGTAAAAACAGCAGGCAACTACACAAACACCATGTTGGCTCAGAGCGGCATTGCGAACCTTGATTGTGTGAGTGACAACACCTAACACTCAGTGTGGACTGTCAAACCTAGGTGGCACATAGGATAATGAAGTAATCAGCGCCGGACTCACCTAAGGGTTAAGGGCTAAGTACCACATGAGTGGTCGGCGGGTCAGTACATCGGGGTAAGCCTTCAGGCTTGGCTAGAAAGTAGACATATTACAATGAGGGTAAAGGAAACGCTCCGCATTGTTCAGGTTAAGTTACAAAATGGAAGCGCTACAAAAGGATTCAGGAAGCCGGTATTGACTAGGCTGGAAAGTAGACATATTACAACGAGGGTCAGGAAAACACTTCGCAGTGTTCAGGTATGGTTTACAAAACGGAAGCGCTGCCAAAAGATTGAGGAAGCCGGTAGTAAAGTCCCCAACCGGTAAGGTCTCATAGTGATCCCCCACAGTCCTCCTCTTACCTCATTCTGCCCGTGTCCGCGTGGGATCACCTACCCATCTCCGCCGAGCTCGGATAGATGGTGTAGTACTCGCGGTGTTTGTTTATATTGAAGCCCGGCTCAGGGGTTTCAATCGATGACACGCCTCCCGCCAAAATCATGTGACTCGGGCGGATAATGGGTCGGCCATGATGTAGTGGTCAAATGGACCGCGTTATTCATGTATATACAGAGCATGCATGGGATTAAGGTGTGTTCCCTCGGTTACATGGGGTGCGAAAGTTATATTGCAAGTTAATCATGGTTGGTTCCTGGAAAAATGTCAGCTAGTAGTGGGTTTTCCAGAATATAGGTTGTGGAGTGGTACTGACTAGGACCGTGGTTATTGAAGTCCATGGGGCCGGGCACATGTAAAAATCGTATGGGATGTAAAATAGGAATTTTACCGTGTACAGTCTGTCGGCATAATGAATTTAGGCATTATTAATATTGATATCACGCGGGTTGTTCAGAACGGATATTTTAAGTCAATATTTTAAGACAATGTTGCTGGAAACACAGGTAACCACGAGGTACGATGTGTAGTCTAAACAGTCAAAATGTCTTATGCCGAAGCAGATGAGAGCCTCATAACTGGTAACAACCAAAGGTGGGCCGGCCATTATGTAAGGATTAGGAGCCCCTCCGCATTCATGAGTAGATTAGGAGAAGGAGGCGGGGAGGGGGCAGGGGGGACCATAGTGAGGCAAAATGTTGCGACCGGGTTGAAATGTATATCGAGCCCGATTTAAGACCTTTAATTAATTTGTCAGGATTCATGACTAATATATAAATCAAGGGGCTAGTTGGTCACGTGATTTCGCGTGTATCATAGGTGGTAATGATGTGCCATACAGTTGATAAATGACACACCAGAAACCGGGTGCAGACCAGTGTGTCCCGGAGTGGACTCGACCAGGGGGAATTGACCATGAAGATTATAGGAGGCCTGGCAAAAACATATCCGGGTGGTTAGTGTGTAATTCACAATGAATGCCACGGGATGTCTTCATTCAGCCCCCGACTATCAGTGGAAAGTCGATGGACCCATCTCTGCTCCTTCCTAAAGAGAGCATTCTTAGGGCAGTTGGGACTAGATTCCAGAACAACCCATGTCATGGAGTCTGCGTTGTGGTTGGAATCCACATAATGTTTGCACATTTTTGTATGGGTCTTTTTGCAGCGAAAATTGCTGCGGTGTTCAATGATACGGGTTTTTACTGGGCGGGTGGTCATCCCAATATATTGCAAATTGCAGGGGCAGGTCAACAAGTAGATGCAATGTGTTGTGTTGCAATTAGTGTGGTGCCTCAGTTCCCAATTGAAGGTCTCAGATAGCTTGATGGTTTTTAGTGTCAGGGTGAACCTACAGACAACACAAGAGCCACACGGGTAGTGGCCCGTGACAGGTGGTAGATGCCAACAAAGATTGACATACTTTCTGTGGGTTTACCTGATTCTCAAAGTTTGAAACAATCTAGAAGAAACGTTTTTACTACATAATACATTTGAGGATTCTCTCAGGATAGTAATTCATTGAGATGCAACTATTCTCACAGTCTTAGTTGTACAGTTAAGTTGATTCATTATTTAATATTAGCCTGGGACAGTCAAAACTATCCTTGATTTAGTACAATAAGGACATTTTCCTGAGAAATTTTTCTGCTTACTCGAGTGAAAACTAGACACGTTTTATTTAGAATAGGAATCAGTAGCAGTTATCACGTGAAATATCTTTTGACGTTGAGCCAAGATACAGGACAGTGTAAACCTAATTTAATGTTAGCATGAGCTCAAATCGTAATTCTTTTTCTTCATTGACAAAAATGGACTCTCACATTGTCATACAAGAAACTTTTTCTTGTGGAGCATTTTTTCCATACAGAAGTACTAGAAAATCGTTGAATTAACACCTGATCACAACCAGCCTGTGATCTCCATTCTCTTGCTTCTAGGTCGATCCACACTCACTGTGCTTACCTTTGCCCCATATGAGTGGTTTGAAGAGTGGAAGGATAAAAACGTAAAAAAACGAGGAGAGGATTACGATGGGCTCAAGAACATGTTTGCAGACGCAATGATCCAGACGGTTACAAAGCTCTTCCCAAACATACAGGATAAGGTAGGTGTGTCGAGTGGGTGGGAGGGGTGCAGGGCGGGGGGACTTTATTTCTAAAATAAATTCATAAAATCTGATGTAGTGCACTCAAGTACATGAAACATGTTTCTAGCAGGCTGTCTTGGAGACTTTCTCTAGCCATCAAATACAAATTTAGCCCTGGTACCGAGATCTGCGTTTGTCCAATCTCCATTTTTGGGGAGTCTATACTCTGCCAAGAGTGCACTTTCATCCTTTATAGTAAGGTACAGTCCTCCTTTTGCCAGTGCAAACTGTGTGAAAGTTTTTAGAATAGAGTCCGCTTTTTGAGAAAGAAAGCATTTACATTTTTTAACAAATAGGTATAAAATGTGTTTTTTCTTTGCAAGTCTAACAGCTTTGAGAAATAACTATTAATGGGTATGTTACCTCGGTCAACCCTTATCCCCTCTCCCATAAAGGGGTTTTTCATTTATTACTGTGGCTTTTAAGTAAGATTATGTACAGTAGATTAAGATTTCTGAAGCTAAAACAAGGTACTACCTGAAAAATATTACGTGACATAGAACAATTCCTCCACCCTGTGATTGTCACAAAAGTCATCCAATAAATTCTGCACTATAACCAAGTTTACTGCCGGTGGGGTGGATTGACCCGAATACCAAAGTATGAAAAAGGGGACCCCCTCTCAATTTACTTAGAGCCAGGGAAAAGAGGAGAAAATATCAGTACACAAAAAATAGCGATTTTCCCTTGTGGCTTTCATATTTTATACATCGTATCTTAGATCCTATAGATATAACATGTCCTACAAGATATGCCAGTAACAACTGTTAGTAAATTTATCATAATTTATTTCTTTTTTTTAAAGTAAGAAGTGAGTATATATATCATCAAGACTTTTCATGTGTCAAAATTTCTTTTTTTTACAAATTCATTGTATTATTTTTAGACAATTGAAGCAAATATAAAAACATACATCATCATCATAATACTTATTTTGAAAACTCATTCAGTCACATCTTGGCAGATCATTGTCCCGGTTTTTGCAGCCAGAGTATAAAGGAACTAGGACACAGTAACTAGGATAAATGGAATAAGGCACAGAAAGCTGGAAGAATATTCTAAAATGTTTTCGTGAAATTACTGTATCATTTGAAAGACCCTGCCAGGAAGAGCAAGTGTCACATGCGACAGGCTATGTTTCTGGAAAGAGAACAGTTCTACAAATAGCATTTTAAAAAGAATTTTTAGTAACCGTTCAGCATCGTTTTAAAGTCAGTAAGAAGAACATGTCAGATAATGTGTTGGCTTTTCAAAGAAACTCTGGTGTCGCCAGACGTCTTCTAGTGGGATCAAACAGCGAAAAGGTGAATATTATTATTTTATATTCTTCCATTCAGTGATAATCTTAACCTTTACACATACGTTACCTGTGTTTTCTTTTCTTTCTCATACTTTCCCTGTTGATGCTAGGTAGAAGTCAGTTTTGGACTCTACAGTGAAAAATATTGCCCTAGCATTCTAGTGAAAATGCAAAGGTTTTCACCCCGAGGTGGGCTCGCTTTACATTCACATATTTTCAACATTGACTGTTTGAATGGGTTTGGGCTTGAGCAGCTATGGAACACATGCAAACGATATCCACATGTTTGGAAATGTTTGGGCAGTCTTTTAAAATCTTCAATTTATGCATCAGTAAAAGAGCTGTGTGCCTCATAATGAAACTCGTACATGCATGCTGTACATTGACCTTTGGGTCAATGGCTTTCATCCCAGGCTGCACCTTTGAGGCAAATCTCCCCTAAGTGCCTTGAGGCAAAGTTTTGCAATGACCACTCATGAGCAGCATTCTTTCTGTTGTGGCATGAACCTTAAGCATGCCCTCTCTCTAAGTTCTCACACACTGCCCCTCTTGTGTTTCAAATCTATCCCATTCCAGACAGACCAACATTCTACTGTGCAATTAAATGAGTAAATTCTTATACTGACTTATAAAGTGCTGCTGATTGCTCTATCAAAGTGTAGACCTTATAAATGGCAGCATACTATAGCCTTTCTCAATTGCTTTGGTTATCTCGGCTCTCCTGACAGGGGGTTCCTGGTTCCCACCCTCCACCTAATCGACAGTCCTCCAAAGCAAATTTATTCTACGCATCTAGTTGTTTGAAAGGTTTTCCTCATTAAGGAGTACACCCCAACACACACGCTCTTCCGACATGCACATCCTCATCACTAGTGTTATATTTAAAGATAGCTCTTGGTAATCAAGAGTCGGATAAGATAAATCTTGTAGGTAAAGAGGTTGTAGATGGTAGTGTGTAGGTTACTTAGAGAGTTCCACCAAAAGAAGCATCCTTCCTTCTCAACCCACTCTGCCAACTCAGCCACACAATGACACCACAAAATCCCATAATGTTCTAGCTAAGCAAACAGGAGAGGCTTAAAGACTTCTGATTGTAACACACTACATATTGCTGTCTGAGCATGAACTCTCCCAAAGTGGTATAGTGTGAGGAGCTGGTGTTGGGAACGCAAACCTCTGGAATCTGATGCTAATCCCCAAGCCTCCACTCTTGTAGAGACTCGTAGCGACAAGCTTGGTGTGAACTCTTAACTCTTGGGGAAAATGAGGGTTAGGACACAGAAAGAGACACACATTGCAGGCAGCATCTCATTGGTGAAGGAAGGGTGTTTTAAGAAGCAAAAGGTCATAAAGCTTGCACTCCTCACCAGAATATTCGCACAGTATATATAAGTGGCTCATAGAGGAGAGTGTTTAGAGCTGGGCCTGCTCTACGCTAATGTATACAGTACTCCAGTTTGACCCTTACCAGGTCCAATCTGAGGTATGCCGGAATCCCTCACACAATTCTGAGAACCTTGACACTGGAGCATATGATAGTCTGGAAAATGAATGATATTCAGCCAGGAGGACGGTGAGACTGGGGAACTCTAAAGGAGGAAGCAGGCACGTTCTTACACCAGAAGAGCAGAGTTGATATGCTCCGTCAACACAGGAGCACAAACACACATCAAACTGCAGAAGCGAATAAAGCAAGAAGGGAATAGGGAACACAGGTGTAGGCAAAGGAACTAATGGTGGGAAAACTATGATCGCGCAAACATATAGCTAAGCAACTGTGAGGGAACTGGCCATTAATATTGTTGCTTCTTGAATTTACCCGCAAATTCCAGTCTTACCTCCAGGAGTAGCTCTGATGGGAGTCCTAGTTGGTGTGTCCTGCAAGGTTTGTCGAATCCCTGTGTGCCTCTGCTGCCACTGACGAGCCTCCCAAACTGCTGCCTTCCTGCCCCTTTTGATTTTGTGACTTCACAGGGATTGTACTGTTCTATAGTCCCTTACTCCCTCTAATCCTGACATATCATCTCGGCAGGGTTTAGAGTCCACAATATGGCAGCGTCCATGTGGTGATATACAGACTCCCACAAAAGGCATCTTTTTTGAGAGTGCAGACCCATCAAAATGGCAGCATTTGGGGAGGTGGAGTTCATTACAGAAGGGATGTGTCCTAGGGTGAGGCATGTCCTGAAAGGTGGCGTTGTTCAAGGGAGGGATTTAGACAAAGAGGGGTCCTAAAAATCCACAGCCAGGGCATTGTTGAGAGCAGAGAGATATCGGTCAGTGAAAGAAGTGCTACCAGGATATTGCTGTCACAGTAGTCGGACCTATGTAGAGTACAATAATTACCGTCTACATTACTCGCTCTCTTTTAATAATCAAAAATCTACAACCTCTGGGACAATAATTTTGTGAAATTTAATTTGGACAAAATAGTTATGTCAGATGATGTTTTTGTGTATGATATTCTGACATACAATCCAGTGACATGACTAAGGCATTAATGGGTGTTCAGAAATGCCACTTTTCCTTAGACATTATTTGATGGGCAGTAACAGGGCCGGCCTTAGGCATGTGCAAGCTGTGCACCTGCACAGGGCCGCCAAACCCCAGTATATATCCTTAATATAATAATCCTTTGAGGATGGATACATATTTGCGTGGCGGCCCCATGCAGGGATTTGGCGGCCTCTGGCTCTGTTCCACTTCCAAACACCCTGACCCCCCCCCCCTCTTCACTGGCCCCCCGCACCTTCCTGAGCTGCAGGGGGGCTCCGCCTCGCCCGGACCCCCTCTACCGGAGCCCCCTACCTACGGTCCCTGCTCAGGGCCGCCATGAGCCTAGAGCCGCCCCTGGCAGTAAGGTTCATATCTACCAAAGCAGTCTTAATTTCTTATAGAATTTCAAACACTAACTTAATTGGTCCTCAATGACAGAGTAGACACCAACTATATATTTAGTATAGTGCCTAATTTAGTTTCATCTTATTTTTCAACATGTAAATAGAAGTGACACCATCAAAATACACTTTATGCAGTTTCTTTAAAGTCACGTTGTAGATGTGGCTCTCTGGTGATGTCACAACCATGATCTCACAGCAAAAGCCTAGTCTCCTTTATCTGCACTGCTGGGCAGCCACTTATGGTTGGCAATACAACGAAATATTGCTGATTAGGATTTCAGCTTCCGGAACCTCTTTCACGGTTTGGGAGGAAGGCTGCAGTTTGTTGAAATGTCCAGTGTATATTTCCTCTAATTAACTGCTATGTCTGCAGTAACTGACATTTTTGCAGATATTTCCACAGCATTTGTTGAAATTCCCACATTTGAGGGAAAACTGTGCTATTTATTAATCCCCGTAATGACCATGTCGTACAGGGGACATTATCTACTTTGGTGGGGTAAAAAAACAGAATCAATCTTGTCTCAATTTGAACTTGAGAAATGTAAGCGACTTTAAAGATCTCAGCAGCACAACACCAAGAGCTATCTTTTTGTATTGAAGAAGCTACTCCTTAACCCTTATACCTATGTCCTTCTTTCAGATTGACTGCATTTCAACCGCCACGCCGCTGTCCAACCAACATTACATTGCAGCTTCCCGCGGGGAGTGGTACGGAGCCAACCATGGCATGGACCGTTTCACAGTGGAGGTCACTGCTGCTCTCAGAGCCAAGACACCCATTGAGAACCTCTACTTGACAGGTACGTGGGGATTGGTGATTTGCTTGCTTTGATTCTTATTGGCAGAAACAGATACAGATAGTCAGCAGGACTTCCTAACCATTTCTGCATTTTCTTTCTCCTTGCACATTTTTGTGTTCTCTGAATTCTCATTTCCTCCTTGCGGTATTCCTGATACTTACTAGTTCTCTCTTCTGGCATAGCCAAATCACCCTCTGTGTGCACTTGTATCTTGTTCTTTATTACAAACTATTGAAATACTTGTTTTTTGTTTCTTCAGCACATAGCTTGGGTGTAAGCACTCTATTAATGAAATGGAAAAAAACGAAATCCGTTTGTCAGGAACTAAACATATCATCCAATTCTTTTCTTTGTGAATTGGGTGGCGCAGGAGCTTTTCAAGGTATTCTGACTAGGGCTGACATTTTGTTATAGTACCGAATACATCCTTCATTTTTCTCTTAAGTGTCTTAATTCGATTATAGTTGTTTTAGGATTCCATAGTTGTATGTTGTGAAACAAAAATGTAGGTGTTTTGATGTGTAGGAAATATAAATCGACCCTGCAATATCGACATGCAACTAATGGAGCACAAGCAGAAATGCTCCTCCATTTGCTCCCCAATGTTTTAGAACGTTTTTCCATATTCAATGCTCAATTGACTGCTGTTGACGCAAGACAGGGTTATGGAAGATGCTAACACGCACAGTGTCTCAGATTACATCATGACATCTCATTATTCTTTATTGTCCTGCATCTTAAACTCAATGGCCCTCAGAAAATCAAACCTTTTTGTTCACTTTTTCAAACTTCAGGCCCTTGTCCTGAGCGGGTCACAAGATGTGGTGGACAGATACAGGCACATCTCTTTCTTACAGGTGGACGCAGTGGCCTTGCCCTTGACATCAGCTTTCTTGTTGTTTCTTGCCATCCACAGCTTCAGTGTTGCTCTAACCACCTAAAGCACCCTTCCGAGCTCCTTTCAAGAGAGTGTTATGATCCAACTCACACAACCCATAACCTACCCACAATGGCCAGTGCGGAGGGGGGGGGGGTGTAACATTAGCAACACAGGGACATGAGTACCTGTTGTCTTCCTCTCTCTCCCTGTCCCATCGCCCCTCCCAACTCATTAGGTTTCAAGTAAGGGTCAAAAAATATTTTTCAGGAAAAACAACCAAATATTATTTGCAGTTAATTGTGTGTTTTGGAGTTGTTCTTGGACACTTTACATTACCTCATATTGCATTGTGATGATATATAGAATTAAAGAAGTATGACATTAAATACCAGCAATGGTTATTACAGAGGGGTTCTAACTGACCTCAAATAGACAACAAGAGCAAA
Source organism: Lissotriton helveticus (assembly GCF_964261635.1). Taxonomy (NCBI): domain Eukaryota; kingdom Metazoa; phylum Chordata; class Amphibia; order Caudata; family Salamandridae; genus Lissotriton; species Lissotriton helveticus. Next base: position 784,371,057 of record NC_136072.1, read on the forward strand.
GCTAGAGTTGTCTATAATCTCACTCATAACCCCAAGGTGAAAAATATCCCCGTTATTTACTTTTTACCCATTGTAAATTTACTTTATGTAAGGCCTCCAAAAGTATCTGCTTCTGCTTATATGTGATAGGCGGGGACACAGGGGAGTAGTAAAGGAGCTGTATATATCATTGTTTTGGGTCTTAACCATGGAGTGTTGGGGTTTCCATGGTTAGGAAATGTTGGGGTCTCCAAGGAGATGGAATCTTCAGCTGGAGGATCAGTTAGAGCGGATCGGTGGCGATTGCTGTCTCTTGATAGTCCTGCTGTGTGCTTGTATCTTAATAAAGCCTACCTGGAAAATAGTGTCTTTTTAGTGGCGCAGGCTGTACCACAATCGTCAGGCCAAGGGTACCACACGTGTGGAAGTTCAGTGCAGCACTGCAGCCCATCATTGGAGGAGCATCATGTCTGGTGGCTCTGTGTGGTGTTCTGCTGTGCCGCATTTTGAAGGGGGTGAGAGTGCGGCTTGTACCGAGCTTTCTGGTGATCCCTGCCAATGTGGGTTAGCTGAAGGCCCCTTGAACTCCTGGCTTCATCATACATACGAGAGCACCTTCTTGGACTCAGAGGTTGGTCCGCGACCTCCACTGTGATGTATACACACTAGAGAGGTGGGCCACATCACCACTTGGACCACCATGCTTATGTGCAGAAGTAGAGGTGCCATTTTGGATTGAGAAGTAACGTCCACGGAGGTCCCATTTTTGTATCGGAAGCACAGTCAACGCATATAACGTCCATGCAAAGGGGCAATCTTTAGTGTTCATGATTACTGCGCTGGCTGCAATGCATCAAAATGTTTTCACCATTACAACACTCTATTCGTTACTAGAGCTGTAAGCTGGGTGTTGCCTTACCTTTACTTGTTTTCATCATTATTTTATGCCGCTGTGCCGTTCATAGAGCTGGGAAAAGAGACATTATTACTTTGGTTCCGTGTCTCATTATTTTGTTCATTATTCATTTAACCTGTAAGTGGCATAGAGTACAACTGTGATTCTGTGTGCTCGAAGCTTTATCAGGCATATCTGTCATAATGAGTCAGACTGGGAACAGTGGAAAGAGGGCTTCAAAACCTATCTGGATGCCCTAGATGGAGAGCCCTTTACACATAAAAAGAAATTAACCATACCGCGTCATTGTTTGGGCTCTGAAGGTCGAAAAATTCTAAAACATTCCTCAAACAGTTGTTCTTCTGGGTGATGGCAAGGGTGAAGGTGGAAACGTTGATGAATATGCTTCTGCTATTAAGTCTTTAGATGCAAGGTTTAAGGCATGTAAAAATGTTACTAAGTAAAGGCACAAGTTTGAAAAAAAGACTTAACATTGCTGGAGAATCTGTGGGAAGCTTTGTGGGATTCTTGCAGTATCTTGCAAACACAAGTCCTTCAAGAAAGAGATAATCCGAGATCAGCTGGTCAAAACAACGAATAACAAAAAAGTCCAAAAAGGCATTGTTATCTTTTCATAGCTTAATGTTAGGGAAAGCCTTGAAAATAGCAGCCAGAATTGAAAGTACAACTTCGTTTATGGAACAGATGACTATAACCGATGTTTAGTATCAGGCTCTACATGTTTTATCAGTCAATCGTAAACATTAAAAAAAGGGAAAGAGGGAGGAAGAGGCTGAGAATCTGACTGAGAAATGTAACATAAAGAAACATCTAAAACAACTAGAGTGCTATAGGTGTAGAAGCTCATCTTACTTGGGAAACACTAGTGTGTGCCCTGCCATTGATCAGGCCAGTGCCAAAAAGGGCGATTTGCCAGGGTTTGTAGATCATCAAGCACAATAAGCTAAAGCAAAATATATTGGGTTGAGGCTAGCAGAATGATTGAAAATGACATTTCCACAAGCGACTGTTAAAACATTTCCCAAGGATGTGGAGGATGAGACTGTGTAAGGGTGTGTTTGGATAAGATAAAAAAATAGGCCTTTTTGCATTTTGAGCATAAAGGTGATGGAAGCAAGGGTCATGGTGTACTCCGATTTTTCTTTTACCTTACTGAGCAGAAAATAATGGAAAGAGTCCTTTAGTGAAAGCCAGCTGAAGGACTCTGTGACTCGTCCTGTGGGTTGCAGGGGCAAATCCATTGAAGTTCTGGGCGACCTTGTGGTATAACTTAATTCTAAGAATAGCGTCACGGATGGTGTAGTGTATGTGGCCAGCGATTATGCTTGTCTGTTGGGATGGTATGATCAGAAGAACGTGGGTATACTGTATACTGTTGGATTCCAGTAACCCGGCTCAAGTCATACCGAGGAAGGAGTATGTCAAAGTTCTTTCTATTGAAGAAAATGCAAGGGAGAATGCTTACCCTGAAGTGTTTCAAAGGAATCCTGGTCTGTTTAAGAGTTTTGTACATAAAATACGAGTGGTAGAAAAGGCACAGCCTGTAATACACAAGGTGCAGAGTGCACTTAGGCTTGAGCTCTGAATTAAGAAAGGAATTTGATAAGCTGTGAGCACAGGACATCATCGATCCTATAGAGTGTTCCTACTGGGTCGCCCTGATTGTTTTGGCCCGCAAGGCAAATTAATCCATTCCCATGTGTGTGGATTTACGCGACTTGAACAACCAGCAATGGGTTGATAGCCATCCTCTTCCCAATATCACAGAAATGTTATCCACACTAAAAGGGGGAAAAATATCAGTCTGCTAGACATGACCTCTGCATACCGTCAAATCAACCTGCATCTAGATTCCAGCCATTTCATATCTTTCATAGCTCCTGAGGGACTGTATCAGTTTAAATGCATGCCTTTCGGGTTAGCTTCTGCTGTCTTTCAAAGAATGGTGGAGAGTTTGTTCAAGGGTTTGGAGAGCGTTTTATCATTTCAGGAGGATGTGTCAGTTTATGGTGGTAATCAAGAGCAGCATGATACGAGATTGTATCTAGTGTTGTCCATTTTGAAAGGTAGGGGAGTGCTCCATGCAGAAAATTGCTAATTCAGCACTTTCAGCGTTGATTACCTAGGATACAAACTATTTGCCAATGGGGTTGAACCAAAAGCCAGCCTAGATAAGGCCATTGAAGATTTTAATCCTCCTGAAAACAAGGATAAATTGTGATCCATCATAGGATTAGTAGAATTCTATGCCAGATGTATTCCCAGGTGTGTGGAAAAAATGTACAATATGAAAAACCAGTAAAAGCACAATACCAAATTTGATTGGAGCCGTTAATGTGGTCAAGAGTTCAATTCAGTAAAGAATGAAGTACCTCATGCCATTCCCTAAAAGCCTTTTGATACCGGAGATGAAAGTGCAATTATGATTGATGCCAGCCAGAAGGCTCTAGGCACAGTTATCCTACAATGCAGGGATGGGAGAGATGAAGTAGTTGCATTTGCTTCAAGGAGTTTGAGAGGGGCGAAGCCATTGTATTCTGTCAAAGAACGAGAAGCCCTGGAATGCTGGTGAGGATCAGCCACTTCAAACCTTACGTGTTGATCATAAACCCCTTCTACAGTTGTTTACCACTAAGGGAGGGAAAAGAGCTGCAAGAATTGCCAGATTACAGTAAAGGCTTAATGAGCATGATTATCGAGTGGAGTATCTGGGCTCGAAAAATCTACTCGCCCACTCGCAATTGCGAATAAACATTTATCAGGTTGAGCCATTTTTTTAGTACCTACTAGTCCCATCTGGCGAGTAAACTTAGGCTAGAAAGGAACAGGTGTTCTGTTCATTCAGAAAGTGAATGAGCAATAAAGATGCCTTTAAAACTTGTTTATATCTTGACACATTTGCTGTCTGTTCAAAGAAAGAGGTCTAATGTCAGTTTGTCTTTTACCTAATTGCTGCTTGGAAAATTAGGTTTATTTTTCTCTCTTAAGAGGTTTTTGTCAAGTGAGCTGTCTGAAAACGGCAGTTATTTTTCTCTAACATATAACATTTAAATAAATAGCCTATAAATTATTGTAAAAATATTCCTGAATATATCAGGACTTACAAAAGCAAAATGTTTTTGTAATTAAGAAGAGTGAATCAAACAAAGAGTTACATAGGAGCAAACAAACCAGAAATGTTTACTTGGTGATTTGCAGCTGACACATCTTTGCAGAAACTCGATTTCCAAACATTATTCTTTGTACACTACATAGCTTCATCGGTAAAGCTGCATGCCAGTGGGAAAGTTTGTGGTCATTTCAATGAAAAATCTGCTGATTACAAAGGACTGTGTGCTACCACTTCATGCTTTAGTTATGTATTTATTGAAAGTGATAGTTTTTAAACTTGATTTGAGAAACATTCCTGCCCCTTCCCTAATGAAAATTCTGTTAATGAACTAAGAGGCAAGTCAGGGGTCAAGTGCATCCTATATGTTGCTAGATTTGTATTATATATGGAAAGAAAGTTTAGTCTATTAAATCAAACAAAATAGTTTTTTGTACAGCAGACATATTGAACTCGCACATTTGAAGGTGCTCTCATTTGTGATTTTTCAAGGCCTTAGTATTTACCAATTGCCAGGAACTTGCTGCCTGATTGTCTCTCTCGTCTCCCATGATGCGATCAAGATCTAGATGAGGAAGAATTGTGTGGGGATGAGGCTGAGTTGGTGTGCACTATTGAGAGTCACTCTGAAGGTGTAATGTCACAGGATGATTGGTTAACTGTGATCGAGGTGGAAGTCAGAAGGAAGGTCGTGTGAAGGGTACCAACAGGTATTTGAGGTATTATCCTTTGTCAATGGGTTTCTATTCCAGTCAAATGTTTTAGTTGTGCCTGGGGTAATGAGGAACAAAGTGTTATCCTTGGCATTCAAGGTGCACATTGCCATGTGAGCGATGAAGAGGAGAATTTGTGGAAATGTTTGGTGGCCAGGTCTAGACAGACTTGTTGAACACTATCTAAGAGATTGCAGAAGTTGTGCCTTTAGTGAAAAATCTCAAATCACGTTCCAAGTCCTGTGGAGGCAGTAAGAGTGCACAACAAGGCCTGGATAAATTAGCCATTGATTTCCTTGGTCCCATTGTTGTCTCGGGGGACATGCTACAGTATGGCATTGTGGTAATAGATTTTTCCAGTCGCTGGCCAGGGGTTACGTTTGTGAAAACAGCCAATAGCTCTAAGAATATTGAATTTCGGAGTCCATTTTTGCTAAGAAAGGAATTCCTGATGAGATTTGAATGGATAATGGGAGTCAATTCACCTCGGCCCAGTTTATGGAATTTTTGATGTTTTTGGGGATTAAGCGTACCAAGACTTCATTGTATCATCCAAACAGTAACGGTCTTCATTGAGAGGTTTAACAGAGTCATCAAAGACAGTGTACAGTTGGCGAAGGTCAATGAGTTGAATTGCATTTTAGACCTGAGGAAATTGTTATGGGCAGTAAGCACAACTCCTAACGCTGACATTGGAGTATCACCTTTTGTACTGTTAAGAGGCAGGATTCCTGCTTCCAAGATAAGGCAGTGGATGGGGTTATTTTCTATTTCTAAGTTCAAGGTCGAAGATGTTGGAGAAAAAAGGTTACAGACACAAAGCAAGTATGTGGCCAAGTGTTGAAGGAAAGTAAAGGTGGCAATTGATGATTATGTAAGGATTAGGAAACAAGAGGCAAAGCTGGAACGGGGTAAGTGACCACAGAGAAGGGTGGAAGGGTGCAAGCGACAACATGGGAACAGATGGGACAGTGGGAAGGGCAAGCAACAACACAGAGTAGGAGCAGGCAACAACACAGAGAGGGAGAGGGAAGGGGAAGAGGTAGAAGGACGGGTTTGAGCAGGCCTGTAAATAATCTTATAGAGTACTGCTACTAAAAGAAAACAGTAACCTGGGCCCGAAAGGTTCAGCAGCCAAAGAGCACCCACTGGGCAAGGAAGCAGTACTTGGGCCATGCTCAGAGAGAGAGTGGGGGACAAACATACTATCAGGAAGGGAGCAGGGTCAAGACTGATTTGCATATGGCTGGGTTCAAATTGGAATGGCATGGGGAGCAAAAAAAACAATAGATTTAGGCCCAGATCGCTGTACTGGGGTGAATGTATGACATTGTTCTGTATTCTGTCCATCATCAATTGTTCTTTTTGCATTTGTCACCCTGAGTGAGACAGGTAAGCCCCGACGTGTGGCCCGTGCTCTCCATGCCACTGGAGTCAAGCGAGCCTGGATGATGAGGGGTAAAAACCCTGAAATTGGTCTTAGGATGCTTGTTTCCAGTCAAGGGAGGACCTGGTCTGGCAGTTTGGGCTAGACTGTTCCCATAGGGAGCAGGGTCAAGACTGATTTGCATATGGCTGGGTACAAACTTGAATGGCATCGGGAGCAAAAAAACAATGGATTTAGGCCCAGATCTCTGTACTGGTGTGAATTTATGACATTGTTCTGCTTTCTGTGTATCAATTCTTCTTTTTACATCTGCCAAAAGAGAAGCACGGACATGAGTGATGATCTAGCCAAAAATTGGTAAGCGATTGGTGAGCTCTAAGCCACATGTAATCTAATATGTCTATCAAACAACAGCACATGGGCTGTCTCAGGCGAGACTTAAAAAGGAAAGAGGTTCTTGGGGAAAATTATGTTTTATTTGTAAAAGGTATTGTTGACCTTGGCATGCATTATACACCCACACTGTGTAGATTTCTGCAAACATACATTTTTATCTAGTGGAAACTAGAAAAATTAAATACTATAGAAGATTATGTATCTGCATTAAATAGGTTAGCTATTATGTTCTAGTAAGACACCAAATCTTCATGCACAATCAAACTATTCAAAAATACTTTTTGAATAGTTGTAAGGAAACATTGAAGAGGGTACCTGCAATTGTTAAAAAACCAAAAACAAGAACGCCAACATTCACATCCCATCCACCACGCCAATGGCGCTACCTTTTCTTTGCGGTGAATGACTAACGCTAGCAATCAAAGTACCTCCTTTCTGGGTCAGCACTGCCCCAAGGGTGTTCACAAAGTGCCTGGAGGTGCCTAGCCCAAAGTAAAGCTGCGATCTCATTGCTCCACAGCCTGAGATTCACCTTAGATGCCATCAAGTCCCACCTGCAACCCCTACAGCCCACTCTACCCACTATACTCCAGCCCTTCTGAGGTTGATTCAGAACATAGAGGCAAAGCCTAACCCAACCAGGAGAGGGTATTGACATTTCAGCAGCTACTGCTTCTTTTTCAACCAAATCGCCAAGTTACATTTGGAACCACAATGTGCTTCCCCGGAATGATGGCCTCGTGCATCACCATAGGACCCCATACCAGGCCACCAGACAAAACTCTGATCTCTCCCTCTAGCAGGAACATTAATCACAAGAGTTATCATGACATTTTTATTTCTGCCTGAAAGCTTGATGCACAAGGAACCCATCATGTGCTATTAAATTGTATGTTATTGTATGTTAAATTGTATGTTATTGCTAAACCCAGAAACCCCCTCCCCTGAGGTTATTGAATCCCTCCAAGTCAGTGCCCGCAGCCCTAAAGCCGGCCCTGCGCGCGCCTGTTGTAGTAGTGTCTCTGAGCAGTGGTTTCAAGTGGAGGGTCAGTTGTAATATCCAGCATTGCTAAAGGCCGACACCCATCGCTGCCTCCTTTGGAGAAACAGCAACAATTAGGGCAGGCCTTTCTCAAACCCTGTCCCACAGTTGACTGTAACAATGAAGGCCTCTCTCACAGGCTGGGGGCGCATCTAGACAAATGATGATACAGGGGTGTATCCCACTAAATATAAGTGGTGACACATCAATTACTTCAACTGCTGCCCATATACCTTGATCTCACAGCCTTCTTTCAGAACAGGCAAAGTAGTTCTCATCAAACAGACAACATGAGTGCCATGTATTACCTCCAGAAGCAAGACGGCATACACTTACGCCCACTGTCCGCACTAGCACAACAGATCTGGCACTGGGCCATATGCCACTGCATAAATCTCCCCGGGGAGTACCATCTGTGGGTAGACAATGACTTTGTGGACCTGCTGAGCAAAGTGCATCAACAAGTCCATGGGTTGGAACTCTACCTGCATGTCTACTTCCCGCATTGGGACACTACTCGGATAGATCTGTTGGCCACTCTTGACCATGTCAAATGCCCAGATTTCGCCTCACATCCTCAGTCTTTGGGCAATGCTGTAAGGTTGAACTGCTCAGGGATATTTGCCTATGTTTTGATTCCTCTCCCACTCCTTCTGTACTTTGTTAGTAAATTGCAGCAAAACATGCCTTGCATTTATCCTACTGGCATTTGCCTTGGCCAGGCATCGTAAATCAACACGTCTCAAGATGTCCATCAGCCTCCATGTGAAACTAATGAACAGGCCATAGGTTCTCGTACGGAACCAAGGTCAGAACAGGCAACCAAACTTCAGACAGTTCAACCTAGCAATCTGGCTTCTGAGGACTTAGCTTGGCTATCTCAGTCTCCTGCAACAGTGCGTAACGATCCTGCGGGAAGCCTCCAGACCTGTTACGTGAGCTGGTTTGGCTATATAGTGAAAAAGTTTTCTCCATCATAGCATCTTGTACATCATTTGTTACCACTTGCACCTACAAACGTCAGGCCTCACCAACACTTCTATGTGGCTACACCTAGCTGCTGTTGCTGCCTACATACAAAAGAGGGGACATTCTTCCTTATTTAGGATTCCTGTCATCAATGTATTTATGGAGGGCCTTTAAATGATCATACCTCTGAAATTGCCCCTTGACCCTGCATGGAACTTTACTATGGTGCTCCCCAGGTGCATACCCTCTTTCAAACCTGGCACTTTACAGTTATTCTCATGGAAAGTGAGTTTTCTTATAGATATCAGCGAGCTGCAGGCACATACACTGAAAGAGGCTTTATTCAGGTTCACCAGGGACAGGACGATTCTCAGAACCAAGTTCTTCCCCAAAGCGATCTCCCCTTTCCATCTCAATCAGACAATAGTGTCTGTCTTCTTTCCACAGCCAGACTCTATAGCAGCGAGAGTCCTTCATACTGTAGATGTTAAGCAGGCCCTCATGTACTATATTCATGGGATAACGTTCTTCTATTGGTCTGACAGGCTCTTTTTAGCCTTTTCAAAACGCCACCATCTCAATGGTTGGTATAGCTAGGTGGATAGTCGAGTGCCTCCCGATGGGCTCTCTCAAAGCTAAAACGATACTTCATACCTCTTTCCTGCAGAGCACACTCTACCCCTAAAAAAGGTGCAACCATGGCCTATTTGGGTAGTATTTTGTTAAACAAAAAAGAGAGTAAGGGTATTGAGGTTGGGAACAAAGTCCCAGTCCCCTAGGGTCAGTATGTCAAAACAAAAAAGAGGGAGTATCTCCAGGACATAGAATGTCCTTGTGAAATGGAGAAGGAGAGAGAGTTTTCCTTTTTTAAAGAAACCCCTCACTCACCAACCTAGTTGGTGACATGCTTCATCATAGGTGTCCACCCGAGTAGCCGAATGCCACTGGTGTGAAATACAGCGGAGCTGGTTATTTTTAACAGTGTGAAAAAAGTGTAAGTGAGTGGATTAAAAATGTCTTTATTGTACTCCCTAAGTGTTTAATATGGAGCAATAAGACAAGATTAAAACCAAGTGTGATACTTAAAATGGCTAAATTGACCAAAAGTATCAGTGAGACGTCAGAAAATTACTAAATTACTGGTCAGCATGTTTCAACCTATCTGTGAAAATACAAGGTTTTCGTCAGGACCAAATGTTAGAACCGGGAGGTGTGCACACGTTAAGGCGCACCCGTCCGTGGATCAGCATTAAGCGAGACCGTGTACGGTGAGGCAACCTTTCAGCGTTCTGTCAAGGGAAAAACATTTCTGAAAGAGATAGAGCAGTCCCTTATACACAGTATACTGCATTCCTACTGTGAATGAGTTGCCATATCTTACTTTTGTTCGCTCTCCATTGTTGTCGGCGTGGATTTAAATATTCTTCAGTGCACACCATGCATGCCGTATTATTGCGACAAACGTTTTGTGCACTATATACAAGTGATGCTTCTCGAGTTTGGAGTATAGACTACACTTCTATCTTTCATTACGTACCCACAGTCATTCATTGTCTCAGGTGGTTGTCAAGCAGCTCTTTCAGTTTAGAGCATCTGTAATTGTGGAACGAATGAGATAACGAACATGCGCAAAACGTACAACTGTACTTGTGCTACTCGTGGCAAACAACATAAACCGATAGACATTGAAAAGGAGGAACCAAGGTTTTGGAAACTTACAAAAAACTGTATTCAGTATCGCCCCATGGAAACCGTGTGGGGATGGCTGGTTATAGTTGCATTCTGTAGGGTTTCAAAATAAAGAAAATTAAGCTACCAAATGTTTTTCCAAGAGAGAAAGAGAGTAGAAGTAAGTGGTGCCCATCCACATTGGATGTTATTCACGTTCTATAACCAAAGTGCCCGCCGTAGAACCTGCAAGTGAACTGCACCGAGACCAGATGATCCTACAAGGATGGTCCTGGAGGTATTTATGCCGAGTGTTTTGCCTGAAGACTTCCGTGCACGTGATGCATAATGCGGTCACGTGACTGGCTGTACGTGTGGAGGCATGGCAGTGACCAAGTCGAATGACTCAGTGGTTTTCAAGTCGGTGGGCTGAGGGATGCAGGTCAAAGAGTCATTACCCAAATGGTGATAAGGGTCCTTGGGTAAATAACCAAGCCTCGTGAAAAAGGGATTAGAGGGCGAGATTACAACCAGATATCACCATGGAGCTAAGGCAGTGGTTCCCAAAGTGTGCGCCGCGGCACCCCGGTGCGCCGTGATTAGATGCAAGGGGCGCCGCGGCGCAGGATGTGGATTGTGGAAATTGTGCTGCCAGGTCACTCTGCATCTCAATGAGTGATTGATGGAGAAAGCCTCACACATGCCAGACATTGCCCCGCAGTCTTAGGAGGGCGGAGAGGTCTGTGAGTGGGGCTGTGGCTGGACAGCCCTGGGAAGCACCAGGGTTTAGAGAGGGTGGTCAGTGCTGCATGAAGACAGAGCCCTTTCTTCCACCCAGCCACCCACCTCGGAGGCCGATAGCTGGCTGGTGGAAACACAACTCTGTAGCTGCACTATATTCAGGCTAAATTACAGAGCTGTGCGCCCGGGTCTTCCCAAAGGAAATCTTAAATCACACAGAAGCGACCGGGATGCCTGGGGGGTAAATCACAGACCCAAAGATGTGGCTCCTGGTTTGGAGGACGAGCACCGACGAATGAGAGGCCAGCCCTCGGGATCCAGTGAGGGGGGCGGCGGCCAAGCCACAGAGAGGCCTCGGAGCCTCCGTCCTCACTCATCTATGCGCTGAAAGAACGCCAATATCACACACTCGAGGAGTGCGCTGCTGGGAGGAGGGAGAGAGTGCGTAATGGCTCTTGGGTGCAGTATCTACAGTCCAGCCAGGAAGAGTGTGGTGCAGTGGACACACTCTACGCGTGGACACACTGGAGGCCCGATTCACCAAGGTGAACTTGCACTTCTGTGTGGCTTTACTACATTTTAGCATTCACAGGGGTGCACTTGATCCTCTTGCAAGCGGGTACAGTCAGTGACTGCACCCGCCTGCAAGGGGATGTCGGGGGAGTCCATAGGATCGCCTTTATCCCCCGCAGAAGCAGGCAGGGTCGGAGGCCTGGTGGAGAGCGTTGGGTGGGTACAGGGTCAGAGGCCTGGTGGAGAGCGTTGGGTGGGTGGGTGCGGGTTCAGGGGCCTGGGGGAGAGCGTTGGGTGGGGGGGTGTGGGGTCAGAGGCCTGGTGGAGTGCATTGGGTGAGTACAGGGTCAGAGGCCTGGTGGAGAGCGTTGGGTGGGTGGGTGCAGGGTGAGAGGCCTGGAGGAGAGCGTTGGGTGGGTGGGTGCAGGGTCAGGGTCCTGGTGGAGAGCGTTGGATAGGTGGGTGCAGGGTTAGGGGCCTGATGGAGAGCGTAGGGTGGGTGCAGGGTCAGTGGTCTGGTGGAGAGTGTTGGGTGGGTGGGTGCGGGGTCAGGGGCCTGGTGGAGAGCGTTGGGTGGGTGGGTGCAGGGTGAGGGGCCTGGTGGAGAGTGTTGAGTGGGTGCAGGGTCAGGGGCCTGGTGGAGAGCGTTGGGTGGGTGCAGGGTCAGGGTCCTGGTGGAGAGCGTTGGGTGGGCGCCTTATGCCCTGATGCAGCCGCACTCTGCCAGCTTCTGTCTTTGCCTCACTCCTCGTTGAGGGGTCGTCACTCGTGACTGCTGCATGTTGGAGAGTGTGGTGTGTTGTCTTTCAGTTTCGTGTTCCTGCTCTGCTCCCTCAAGGACGTCCTCCTGTGAAGCCCTTGTGCGGCCTCGTCGCCAAACATATATGGTCCTGGGCGAGGGCCTCAATCCTGGCCTCATAAATCCCTCCCAGTCTCCACTGTTTCATGTAGGCACACTGCGCACCGCAGACCACACACAGCTTCATATATAGCGCTGTATAAAGCGCCTACTGGTTATACATCTTCAGAGGCTGTTTATGAATTTATGGTGATGTGAAAAGCCTCTTGCGCCGTGCTCTTTGTAATTTTACTACGTCCTCTGATTCAATGCTCCCCTAAAGCAGCACAAGGCCCCCTACCAAGTATTTGTTTGCAGTTTTATATAGCGCGAACTCCACCCGAATGCATCAGAGCACTTTACATTAGCACCAGTTGCGTTACAGACGGAAACATACATTTTTAGGCAGGGGGAGTCCATCATGCTTTTGAAATGGTGCCAATGTTCCAGGTGGCATCCCCCTCCATTGGGTGGGAAGGGGGCAAGGGGGTGGCCGAGAAGGGTGCAAGGCAAAGGGGAGAAGGGTGCAAGGCAGAGAGGAGAAGGGTGCATGGTAGTGGGGAGAATGGGGCAAGGCAGAGGGGAGAAGGGTGCAAGGCAGAGGGGAGAAGGGTGCAAGGAAGAGGGGAAAAGGGTGCAAGGCAGAGGGGAGAATGGTGCAAGGCAGAGGGGAGAATGGTGCAAGGCAGAGGGGAGAAGAGTGCAAGGCGGAGGGGAGAAGGGTCCAAGACAGAGGGGTTAAGGGTGCAAGGCAGAGGGGAGAAGGGTGCAAGGCAGAGGTTGGAAGGGTGCAAGGTACAGGGGAGAAGGGTGCAAGGCAGAGAGGAGAAGGGTGCAATGTAGAGAAGGGTGCAAGGCGGAGGGGAGAAGGGTGCAAAGCAGAGGGGAGGAGGGTGCAAGGCAGAGGGGAGAAGAGGGCAAGGCAGAGGGGAGAAGGGTGCAAGGCAGAGGGGAGAAGGATGCAAGGTAGAGAAGGGTGCAAGGCAAAGAGGAGAAGGGTGCAAGGCGGAGGGCAGAAGGGTGCAAGGCAGAGGGGAGAATGGTGCAATTAGAAAAGGGTGCAAGGCAGAGGTGGAGTAGGGTACAATGGGGAGGGGAGAAGAGGGAGGGGGAGAAGGGTGTAAGGCAGAGGGGAAAACGGTGCAAGGGGGATGGTGATGAAGTTAAAATGGAGCCCCCCCCCACGGAAACATTTCTTCGGACGCCCATGATCAGAGCCCACCTCAGGTAAACTTCTTGTAACCCCACAGAGCTCCTTGAGCCTTTCTCTAGCCTGGTTACTTTTAGTGGGAGTGCTTTATACTACTCTATGATGGTGTTGTATGCATTTAGATGTACTTTATAAGATCTTTGTGATTGCAAATAAAGTTTTATGATAGTGATGGCTACTCTCTGAATCCTTCATCACGTGTAGGCTTGATTCTTCATGTAGACCAGTGGTTCCCAAAGGGTGCGCCGCGGCACCCCGGTGCGCAGGTAAAAAAAATGGTGGGGAGCCACGGCCAACTGCCAATTAAGTCAAGGGAGCCACGGGTCAAAAAAGTTTGGGAACCACTGAGCTAAGGGATCGAAAGTTAATATCCTATCTTCGTGTCATAATGAAGAGTGAATGAAAAAGACTTGACATTCACTGGGCACTGATAATAAAAGAGTGGTGCAAAGTGTAGCACAATGGGAAACTATCAGAAAAGTAAGGAAAGACCGCTCAGTGGTCGGAAGCACCTAAGTAATGTAGTTGCATCAAGGAAGATGCATGTGTGATCAAGGTGTGAGTCCATGCACTTAAGAACATTTAAACAGAATTGTAATACACATGTCAGTGTTTAATACCAAGTTTCTATGGTGACCTATGTGTCAATCCTGTATGTTATTCAGGGAGGATTTCCAGACAGAGGAAGTGTAGGCTAGCAATTTACCTCTGTTTGACAGTATTCCATGGAATATTATAATTCAGATCGTTGATGTTGGTAGATAATCTGTACACCCAACGTTGTTCCTTTTCAAACAGTTGTTGTGGTGTTTTCTGGCTAGTTTTTACTACCTCTATCACTGTCCATCTCAAATAATTTGTGGTGTGGTTACTTTGGAGGAAGTGTTCAGTCAGTTTTGTCGTGACTTTTTTGCACCTAATTGTGCTGCAATGTTCACAAATCCTTTGTTTAACTTTCCTCCCTGTCATGACCACATAACGAAGGCCACGAGGGCAAGTTATTAAGTACACCACGTTTATTCTGTTGCATTTGGTGTGTGCCCTTTGTGTCCATATCTTGCCTTCTTCGAGAGTCCGTGTTTTAGTGGCTGATGTTAAGTGGCACACACTGCAATCGCCACATGGATAGTGGCCTGTAATGTTAGGAATACCCCGTGCGTTCAGGACTGTTGCTGGATGGTCATGTTCCTCAACTCTGGGGCGGGTGTTAACCAATGTGTCTGAGACTCCTTGCACGTTTAAAGGAGAACAGGGGTTTGTCCCACTGTAAGTGACCGGTTTTCAGGATGCCCCAGTGTTCATTAATAGACTGTGTCACTTGGTTGGAGAGAGTATTATATGTTGTGACACACGTCAGTGGAGGCTCATTCACAGTTTTAGGGTGATCCACTAGAAGAGCTTCTCGTGGTTGATTCCTCGCATGTTTTTGGCAGGTCTTCAGTACATGCTGAGGGTATCCCCTATGTGAAAGTATTGTAGTGAGATCAGTAGCCTGTTTGCGGTAGTCTGACACTTTGCTGCAGTTTCTCCTCAACCTGAGGCACTGTCCATATGGCAGATTTTCCTTGAGGGCCCTAGGGTGCAAGCTTTCGAACCTGAGCAGATTATTTTTAGGATGTCAAGGAATATCATGGTATCAGTGTCCACCGAGTGTGTGAACCTTAAATTCTTGTCACAGATATTCATCCACTTAATGAACTCCATCAGAAAAATTTTCGGTCCTTGCCAGATGGCAAGGACATCATCAATGTATCTCTTCCAAAATACAATGTATGGAGAGAAAGGATTGACATCACCCAATATGAACTTTTTCTCAAAGTCGAAGACGTACAAACCCGCTACACTAGGGGCGAAGGTACTCCCCATGGAAGGACCGCCTGTTTGCAGATATAGTTTTCCTTCAAACTCAAAGTAGTTCCTTTTGAGTGCTAGGGTGGCACATTCCAAAATGAAATGTTTGGGTGTTTTGTACGTCATTTCAGTGTCATTCAGCGCTTTACCGAGAACTTCCAGGGTTTTATCTTGAGGGAGACTAGTGTAGAGGCTTTTGATGTCAAAGCCTACTAGAATTGTAGTCTCATCTACCTGAATATCCTTGAGAAGGATCAGTAGACTTTTTGTGTCACGTAAATAGGTATAGTTTTTTGTACCATTGTTTTAAGAAAAAAGTCACAAAATCTCGACAAGGGATCGAGGAGGGACCCACTGCCAGACACGATTGGTCTACCAGGTGGAGGGATTTTATTTTTATGCATTTTAGGTAGTATATAAAAAATAAGGGACTTTTTCATCACTTCTAGTGAGGAATTCTGCTTCATGTTTAGAAATGTAGTCGCATGATTCAGCTGTGTCCACCAGGGATTTGATTTCTTGCTTCAGTTCTTGAGTCTGGTAACGATTCAAAGGACAGTAATTCCTCCTCTCTGCTAGAAGGTGGAGGCATTCCGTTTGGTATGTAGTTTTGTCAAGGACTACTACACCACCACCTTTGTCTGCTGGTTTTATGACAATGGTGTCACAGTTCTTCAGTTGTTCCAGGGCCAGATTATCTGCCTTTCTCATATTGAAAAAAGTTTCTTTCTCTTCCATTTTCTCAATCTCATTGTACACCGCTTGTTCAAATGTCATCACTTCCACTTGAATTGTGTGTGGCGGGGGTACAAATGTGTATTTTTTCTACGTAAGCCTGTCTCATCTTGGGCACGGTTTATTGGAAGGTCACCTTCCTTTTCAACAAAGGCTTTTAACTTCAGTTTCCTAAAGAAACCGGCTAATTCACCATGGAGACTAAATTTGTCCAATCTTGCTGTGGGAACGAGCCCTTGGCCTTTGTTGAGTACGTTCTCCTCTGGCTCTGTGAGTTCTCTAGAAGAAAGATTGGTTACTAGACTCTGCTGTTGCTTGTCCCTGGCTGTGGCTCCCATGTTTTGCTCCTTGTGTAGGTGCCCACACTATCCTGCTCCTCCCAGTGCACCTGGTTGTTTCCCTTTCTTCTGCCTCTTCCCCTCCTGCCTATCCCTAAAAAAAGGCGGCTTGAATGTGCTTTGAGGGAACAGAGGTTGTGGGAATGGTAGTTGCCATCCGTATACAGGGTACTGTTGATGTGGGTCTCAATCAGACAATAGTGTCTCAGTCTTCTTTCCACAGCCAGACTCTATAGCCGCAAGAGCCCTTCATACTGTAGAAGTTAAGCGGGCCCTCATGTACTATATTGACAGGATAGAGTTCTTCTATTCGTCTGACGGACTCCTTTTAGCATTTTCAAAACCCCACCATCTCAATGGCTGGTATAGCTAGGTGGATAGTCGAGTGCCTCTAGACGGGCTCTCTCAAAGCTAAAACGATCCTTCCTACCTCTTCCCCGCAGAGCACATTTTACCCCTAAAAAAGGTGCAACCATGGCCTATTTGAGTAGTAGGTCACATTTGTAAAGTGGTCACTTGGTCAACACCACATACCTTTACCGAGTACCAGCTCATGAGAGGGCTGTGGGTGGCCAGACTGTATTGAGCACTTTGTTTCAGACATCTGCACCACGCACAGGCTAACCACTGCTTATGGAAGGTACTGCTTTGCAGTGTATGCAGAGCATGTCTATCTCCAGCCACACGTTCTATGAAAATAAAATGTTACTTACCCAGTAAGCAGTTTGGAACGCGTAGTACTGTGGATTCACATGCGCCCACCCTCCTTCCTGGAAGCCTGCATTTATTGCGTCACAGTGCAGCCCGTGATTTGAAAGACGTCCTCGAAGATAAACAACTTGTAAACGTTCAAGCCCTACACATGTTGGCAGTAATATGTCAAACATGTGAATCTACAGCACTATACACCACGAACAGATTCTTACAGGGTGAGAAACATTTTAATTCCATATTTTCTCCCTTTTTAACTTTTAGTTCATTTTTGGGGGGCACTAGAGGGCGCACTGCAGGATGGCTGCCTGTTAAGACAGCTGCGCCGGTCGGGAACATCAAACGGCCATAAAAGAGGTTTTCAGGATGCCAAAGTGATAAATACGGACAGCGATGGGCGTCGGAAGAGGTGGTGCTACATTTGTGCTGACTCCCGCAGTAGACGGTGCACGAAGGTGGTAAAATTGTCCCCGACACTGAATGGCCTGAGCGACATGATGTGGGGTAACATTGCGGCGGCTCGGACGCTGCTTAGCGGCTGATCACGGGGAGCAGCTTTCACAGTGTCGGAAACAGCGATCAACCCCCGGTGCTGCTGCCGACATCTATCAAGGACTGTACCTGGCTGGGTGAATGCCGGTGCACCAGCGTAACAGTCGCTTGTGACATGGCGGCGCCCTGCTCCCCGTAACTGCTGGCCTCCTGATATCACAGTGAGAGGGGAGTGTGCAGTTGGTGCTTGCGGGGTACATCGGAAGACAAGTTACTGACTGCCTATTTTGCTCCGTATGCTGTGAAGGAGCATGATATGCTACTGTGGGGCATGGATCGCAACGCTGAGAGTTGTGGCGAAATGGCGCGCACACCCAGTCTAAAATTGCGGCGCCCTGTGCTGCTGCGCCCCGTCTTGCTGTGCGGTGCTTTCTGAGGTGGGACCTGGACGGGAGCGGCACATTTCCCCTGTGGCAGTGGGGAGGCAGTGATTAATCTAACTGTGGAGCGGTGTGGAGAGCTGGTCCACCACAACCACGAGTGACGCTAATGACCACAAAATGGCGTCCGCCTTGATAGTAGCGGCGAATAGCGGATGCGGTGGGTGTTCTGTCGGCACGCCGTAGTCCTCTGCAGCCGAGACGCCCAGCCTGCACTGCTGTTTGATCTCTTGGCATGCTGGTCCGGTGAGGAATAAAATCTGAAAATATATATCGCTGCTGCAGGAGGATACATAGTGGGTCCTGTGCCACATGTTGATCAGGAGTCCGGGCCCCGCTCACACTGAAGTAACGGGGTGTTGGCACTCCTGTGAATCTTGGCGCGTGCTCACTGCGGCGGAAGCCCTTGCTTTCGGGTTGCTGGCTGTGGGCGCTGTTGAAGGTATGTGAAGATCTGCAGTGGCATGGAGTTGATGGGCTAGAACTTGATGTCTGGAAGTGCCTGGCCGCATGTGTTTGGAGGCCACCCCTGAAATACAACTGTCTGTGAGTGGCTGAGTTACCAGAGCGCCAACACCAGTGCTGGACTGTACTACACTGCTACAGATTGAGCAAGTGTTCCAAGGAGTGGGGAGGTCGGAATATAGCAGCTTTCTTGGATCGCGCTGAGCAGGGGCATCTCTTATCGCATTCCAGTAGTATTGAACACCACCAACATGGGTAAACCAGAAAAGCAACAACCTAAACTCTCATTTGATTCACGGAAACAGAAGGGTGCAACTACGCAGTCTGATACCGAACCGGACACGGAATCCCCAAGTGGTACTGCAATGGAGGCTGTAATTAAAGCAATCCATACCAGTTTGCAAGATATTAATGGGAAGCAGGATAATCTCACTCAGCGAGTGGACAACATGGCGGCGAAATTAGATAAACAAGGCGAGAGACTTGATAACGCTGAAACTCGCATTGCAGCCATGGAAGACGAAGCGCATGCCACGACCAGTAAATGTATAGGGATGGAGAAACTGCTTGACGTTATCAAACAAAAGGCTGAGGACCTGGAAGCGAGATCTCACTGTAACAATATACGAATCGCAGGTGTTCCGGAATCCACCAATACTGGAAGAATGGAAACGTTCGTTGAAGAGATGCTTTGATCAGTCTTTGGATCCGAGAGTTTTTCAACGGTCCTCATAGTGGAACGTGCACATCGCTCACTAGCGCCTCATCCACCTCCGGTACAAAAGGAGGTGGTGATGGACGGAGCATCTGAATCAATCAAACACTCACACCCAGTCAAAAGATCTGGGTTTAATCCATCACCGTTCTTTAGCCCACTCTGCCACCCCAGTTCAGACATGGCTATATGCAAATCAGTCTAACCCTGTGCCTCATGGGAACAGTCCAGCCCGAACTGCCAAGCCATGTCTTCCCTGGACCGGAAACAAGCTTCCGAGGACTAGTTTCTGGCATTCCACCGTCTTCAGCCCAGCTTGCTTGAATCCAGTGGCAAAGTGAGCAAGGGACTCACGTCTGAGCATACCCTGCCACACGTATGGCGGCCAAAAGCGGTACAAAAGGGGGTGGTGATGGACGGAGCATCTGAATCAATCAAACACTCACACCCAGTCAAAAGATCTGGGTTTAATCCATCACCGTTCTTTAGCCCACTCTGCCACCCCAGTTCAGACATGGCTAAATGCAAATCAGTCTGACCCTGTGCCTCATGGGAACAGTCCAGCCCGAACTGCCAAGCCATGTCTTCCCTGGACCGGAAACAAGCTTTCGAGGACCGGTTTCTGGCATTCCAGCCGTCTTCAGCCCGGCTTGCTTGAATCCAGTGGCAGAGTGAGCAAGGGACTCACGTCTGAGCATACCCTGCCACACTTATGGCGGCCAAAAGCGGTA
Organism: Lissotriton helveticus; assembly: GCF_964261635.1. Lineage (NCBI taxonomy): Eukaryota > Metazoa > Chordata > Amphibia > Caudata > Salamandridae > Lissotriton > Lissotriton helveticus. The sequence goes on from NC_136072.1 coordinate 784,391,016, forward strand.
CAAAAGGGGGTGGTGATGGACGGAGCATCTGAATCAATCAAACACCTCCGGGGGCTTCTACGAGGCCCATAATCGCCTGACTCCTCAATTACAGAGATAGGGACTGCGTGTTGAAGTTGGCTTGTGAGAAGCATCAAGTGTCATTTCAGGGTAACAAGCTGGAATTCTACCGGGATTTCACTACGACTGTACAAATGGCTCGTAAGGACTTCTCTCCGGCCAAAAAGAAGTTACGGGAGCTAAATATAGAATATGCAATGCTCTATCCGGCTCGCTTGAAGGTGACGTGGGATGGTCGCTCAACGATTCTTCAAACACTGATCGCTAGCAAGGAGTTCATTAAGACAGTTATCACCAAGTGTAAAGAACAGAAACGGAATGCACACCATCAGGACTCCGACTAGGACGAATTGCTGCAGGATTTGCTAGATGGTAATGGTGGCAATGGGGAGTTGCCAGAAGTTATGTTTTTCTGAACTATTAATCTCTGTATGTGTTGCCATTTTGCTCTTGTCGTACGATGCGCGAAGTGTTGATGGTTATCAACCATGTGTACGGTGGCTCTATTGTGGGCCATGTCAGCATGAACTATGCAGTCACTGAGAATTAATACCTAGTACGGACATGCCAGTTGGGATGTGCTTTACATGTATGCTCCTGGTCTGCCTCTATTCCCAAGGGACCCCACTAAAAGTCGTTTAAGCGACCATTCTGAACATTGTTCACAGCGCCGGATGTCAGACGGCCCCCTGTTCGCTTGCCTGTTCAGACTGGGCCTCATATGACTACTCGCCATTGCTGTATGGATGGGTTTGGGGACAATGGCAATTGAGGGGTAATGTATACGTTGCTCTTGACTCGGTAGATGCAGGCAGGTAAAGGTATGGTAACGGTAAAGGTAAGTATACTTGTAAAGCGCACTGTTACTTCATCTCGGAGTGTCCTGGCGCTGTATACCGCTGGGGAACCCGACCTGGCTTTCCCTGTGAGATGGTCCCTCCTGGGCACCTCCAAGGTGAAGCCAGACATCCCCGGCGTTGCTGGGGCCGTTGTGGAGATTAAGCAAGCTATTGCCCAGAGTTGCAGAGTGGGACCCATGGTTAGCGTAGGCACCTCGGCGAGAATTATCGAGTCCGCGGACATTGACCCAAGACCCTGCCGCATCGGGAATTGAACCCTGGTCCCAGGCCGATCTCTGCTTCAGGGTCTGCCGCTTCTAACCAGTGAGCCACACTTCTCCACAAGGTTGCACACTACATGTCTGGGTAGACCGGGGCGATATCCTGACCCATCTTTTGTGCAAATATGACTGATGCACTGCTTGCTGCTGCATTCGTGAAGAGGGGAGTTAACCTGTAATCAATCCGGCACCGGTCAGCTTTTGAGACTGTGGTTTGTTCATACATTTCTACTTTACTTTCTAAAATACTATCTATTTACATGTGAGTGCATAGATATTACACTGCTGATGGGGGACTGCTCCTTTCTAGGTACACTGTTTTGTCTTTTGGGATGTATTGATGCAGAAATTTGTCTATCTGTCATGACACCCACCTCACTGACTGTTTTGTTGCTATAGATGCCCCATTGGATTGGCACTGGTTATTCTGAATACACACTGTAGTCCTGACCACATCCACTAGGTTGGATGGAGTTGTGTGCCCTTGGTGGACCTTCACGCAGGTATTCCCGAAGCTGTTCAAGGTTGGGTTGTCTTTTTTTGGGGGGATTTGTCTTTGGCATCATTGGGATGCTAAAGTGGGTGGGGGGTGGACGGGGTTGAGTTGGTTTTTGTTCTGCAGACTATAGTGCTTGAGACGCATCGCTAAGGTCCGCCTTGTTTGTATGTTTCATACTATTGCTTCTGCTTTGCCACGTATGATATGTAGCCTTGGGGTAGTGCACCTTTTGGCAATTCTAATGTTCTGGTGGAAATCTCACTATGAGCGTAATGGCTGCTGTTGAGTCTAGGTCCACACATCTGAATTTGCTAACCTGGAACATTAGAGAGCTTAATAATCCTAAGAAAATTTGGCTAATGTTTGCCGATCTTGATAGGTTACACATTGATAATGTCCTTTTACAAGAGACACATATCGCTCCACACTCAACCAGCCATCTTGGTCGCAAATGGACAACATCCATTCATAGCTCTACATATTCCTCGTATTCTAGAGGGGTTACTATTTTGATCAAAAAGGGGACGAACTTTGTGGTTGAGGATACTGTAGTTGTTGCTCGGGGGAGGTATGTTTTTGTTACAGGCAATCTTAGAGGGCAGCAGATTACCCTTATAAACATATATGGTCCCAACACGGACGATCCTGACTTTTATCATGAAATCTGGCAGAAATTACACAATAGGGAGGATGGGATCTTGTTGTGGGGGGGTGGTTTTAATCTTGTGTTGGATGAGTATTATGACAGATCTGACTCCACTGCAGACCCGCACCATAAGGATGTGGCTAAACTGAAAGATATTATGTTAGACATGCGCCTTCATGACCTCTGGGGAGTTAAAAACCCGGGACTCAGGGAGGCCACACACACATCAGTAGCGCACAGCAGTTGGTCGCGCATTGACTATTGGGTGAGGTCCGCTGACGTGGTGCTCTGACCAACTCCATAAAACATTTGCCCAGGACTTTGTCCGACCATAACCCGATACTATTATCTGTTAATGTACCGTACTATGTGCCGCCCCCCTATAGCTGGCGTTTCAATTCCAAGGCCCTATTAGACACTGAGTATAAAGACCCCATCACCACGGCCATTTCCGAGTATTTTCGGTTTAATGAGGCCACCACTGATGACCCCGGGTTGCTGTGGGAGGCTTTTAAAGTTACCCTACGTGGTGTTTGTATAAGTACAAATGCGGGAATTTCAAAGGATATTCGCAGACAGCTTTCCGTTTGTGAGAGTAAGTTGGAACTCTTGGAGCGCGAATATGAAATTACGCAGAATACGCGGGTATTGGGGACATCAAGACTGTTCTATCGGAATACCAGTCGTTTGCGGAGGATGAAATTAAATATATAGCAAAGCGCACCAATGCGAGGTCCTTTGGTGAAGGGGAGAGACCCGGCAGAGTGTTAGCTAAAGAAATTTGTACAGGTCGTGCTCCGTAGATGGTTTTAAAGATCAAGACTGAAGATGGGTGTGTGCATACTGATGCACAGGGTATTTTGCAAGAATTCGTGAAAACATATAGCGCCTTGTATACGTCCCAGCCCACTCCTTCCCCTGCAGCCATCATGGAATACCTCGCAGATATCACCATAGCGTGGTTATCGGACGCTCAGAGGCAATATCTGTCGCTACCCATTACCGTGGAAGAGGTAACAGAGGTTATCATGTCACTACCTAATGGTAAAGCCCCGGGCCAGATGGGTTCACCTGTGAATTTTATAAGGCATTTGTGGATCTTGCCTTTGATAAGCTGCTACTACCTCCCTCCTTGAGGGAAGCAGTGTTGATTGCCCTTCTTAAACCAAGGAAGAATCCAGAGTGTTGCGATTCATACCAGCCATTATCGTTACTGAACGTAGACTCTAAAATCTTAGCTAAACTATTGGCAATACGATTACAACCCCTCATGACCAACTTGATCTTACCAGATCAGTCGGGATTTATACCAGCGCGATCAACAGCACATAATATGCGCACACTCTTTGCGCTTTCCCATTACTTTATCCCTGGCACTAAAGCGGCGGCAGTTATGTTGGATGCTGCTAAAGCCTTTGATTCTATAGAATAGCCATATTTGCTAATCATACTATGGAGGATGGGTTTCCCTCCCAGGTTTCTGCAGTGGGTGCAACTGTTGTATACAAAAACAATGACACGTATCCGAATCAATGGCTACATCTCTGACAGTATATCCATAGAAAGGGGGACCAGGCAGGGGTGTCCGTTGTCACCATTACTATTTGCCATAGTGCTCGAGCCATTGGCTTGTAAAATTCGACAAGGACATCACTATTCAGTTTTACAATTTCCGCAATGGCCCTTACATATCTCCCTCTATGCGGATGATATGATGCTCTACGTGCGGGACCCGACCAACATTTAGCCCCTTTATTGCGGGAATATATTAAATTTGGGAGGCACTCAGGGCTCCAGATTAACTGGTCGAAATCCATGATTATTCCCATAACTGATAGTACACGACCTCGCGATACTGAATTTCCTTTAGAGTGGCAGTCAGATCCTGTCAAATATCTTGATATTTGGTATCATCGAGATCCCGAGGTTGTCATTCGCACTAACTATGGTAGGGCGATCGGAGCCCTGGAGGAAAAAGTTAGTCGCTGGATTCGACTGCCCCTGTCGTTGGCGGACAGGGTAGCTGTAGTTAAGATGGTCATCCTGCCGAGGCTTCCATATCTGTTTAATAACATACCTATCCCTCCCCCATGGAAGTATTTCATAGAGTGTCATCTTTGGTGACCAGACTGATCTGAGCTTGTAAACAAGCTCGCATAGAACTACAAGCTTTAACACTGCCATACTCTAGTGGAGGGTTCAAGGTACCTGACTTCCTGCTTTATTATTTATGTGCGCAGGCGCAATATGCACATTGCTGGTATCACCGAACCCCTTACTTAACGCACATAGCTATAGAGGAAGGAGACGCTTTGCCTATCCCAGTGATTACTCATCGTAGACCACCGTTACATGCAAAAGATATCATCACTGTTGACGCGACAAATGCTGCATGGCGTAAGAGGGGTAGCTTAACACGTAAGTTACCGTTCAACGCTCCTGCTCTACCATTGGCTTATTACTCAGAGTTAACTGTCACACAAGAGGTAGTAGGGATGGGCTTGGTCCAGGAGGTGGGTATAACCACTGTAGGGGATCTCTATCATGACGAGCAGTTTATAATGCCTACTGACCTTACATATGTCAGCAATCAAACCCTGCTATTTCGTTTTACATACCATAGGCTTCAAAGGGCGGGGAAAAAAATTGTACCCCACATACCCAGAGGAGCCACCACACTTGAAGGCGTCGCAGATGATCCTTACGAATTCCAGTAGCAGACACCTGGTGTTCCGGCTGTACAGTGCTATGCAGGATGATATTGCAGCCACGACTCATAGGGTACTTAAAAGATGGAATGAGGTGCTAGATGAGCAACTTACATTGGAAGAATGGCCACGTGCATGCTCCATTACAGAAATGCTGACGCCTAATGGCAATTTGAGGATATTGCATTTTAAATATTTGCATCAAGCCTATTATACTCCGGCGAAACTCCACAAGTATGGTTTACGAATTGACGCAAGATGTAAACGTTGTAAGACCGAGCCTGCAGACTTTTTGCATCTTGCATGGTCCTGTCCAGCCATACTGGAGTTTTGGGAAAAGGTTACGCAACTACTGGGTGAAATGGTGAGCAATGAAATTGCCTGTTCTAGTGGTACATGTTTAATGGGATTGCTTCCAAATATCCGAGCTGCTAAATGCAAATTCTGTATGATTGCATTGTTACCTGGAGAGGTGTGGCGCCGCGGCCAGGGCAACTGACGCTGGAATCTGGGGACCAAGGTTCGATCCCCGGCTCCGGCGGCAGGTTAGCCCAGCACGATGTGACTCTGGGCAATAGCTCGCTTAATCTTCCCGACGGCCCCCAGCGCCTAGAGACCCTTTCGGGTGATTGTGCGCTTTACAAATGTGGACTTTACTTACTTGCTAAACGTAGGATTTCCTTGTGCTGGGACAGTAGGGAAACACCTACAGTCAAACAATGGTTGAGGGATGTGGCATTTTGTCAAGATATGTTGCAGATCTACGGAGAAGAACTGCCTGCCAGATCAAGGACAAGAGACTATTGGCAATATTTGAGTGTATATTTGAACGCACACCCGGTTGATTAATTGTATGGGATAACTAGATCCCCCCTATTTTTTGTGATACAGTGGAAGAGAAATGCTAAAGCAATATTTGTTATATGTGGCCGAAGGATGCTGTAGTACAGTGGTCTGTATGTTGGTATTGTTTTGACATGCTATGTTTTTGAAAAGATCAATAACAAGAATAAAAAAAAACTTTTAGTAAATTGTTTTGATTTTAATGACTAGTGATTTTTTTTTAAAATTAGGTCACTTTGCAAGGGAAGATGCAGTTTTTGCTGGTACAAAAGGATGGCTGCAAGATCGCAATTTTCATTACGAATATATCTCAGCAAACATTGTTTTTGTTTGTTTTGTGATTATTTTTTTTGCCCCAGCCATTTTCCACATCTCTGGGTGCCTCCAACACTCACCAGGGGTGCCACACCTCTAATAGTGGGTCTCTCAGTCACTGTGGATTTTTTTTCCGACAGTGCAAAAATCGTGATTTTAAGATGACAGAAAAAAATCATCAGCCAATCACATTCTCGAAAAACTATTCAGGTGTGACTGGATTCATGATTTTCTGAATATTGATTTTAACAAACCAAATATACAAACTCGGCTTCACATGTTTTCAGCTGTGTGCCCCAAGTATGGAGCATTAGGTGGAATGTTTTTTTTCTTTCTACAGCTTCTAACCTCAGATTGCTTTATATATGTTACATCCTTAGTCTATCTCAAAACGACTCTTCCCATTATACTCCTAAGACCTACATGAAAAATCATCCTTGACTAACTTCCACTTAATTCCTGTAATTTCTGGCTTCTGAGTGACCCTCTTCTTACCTTATTGTAGTTCTGCAAAAGGCTGACAACCCATTTCATTGACTACTAACTCTCCTGCTATAAAACCCTGGCCGGGCAACCTAACATTACATAATCTCACCAACCATTCACCTTAAACTACATAGCCCCACTTATGATCACAGTTAACTGGCATTAATACTATCATAAAGTAACTGGAGTAAATGCATGCAAATTTGTTCTTGAAAGCACATAACTAATCGCAATAACCAACATTTAACTACTGGATTAACCACTAACCTTGGGTACTGGAGTAGCGTGCTCCTCTCTGTAAAGTGCTTCAACGCCTCTTCAGGGGTAGTAAGCGCTAAATAAATAAAATTCCAAATACAAACTTGATAAACGTTTAAATCCCACCAGACAACTTTGTTAAATGCTTATATAAAAAAAACAACTACTGAACAGATTTACACCTAACCAATGACTGCAAGCTTTTAGAGTAAAGTTCTACTTTAATGCCAAGTTTGGTTTAAATTCATTCAGCAGATTTGGCTAAGACATGAACAAAATTACCTATTGAAGCTAAAATTGGAAAATGCTTATTTTTTTCACACCGCTGTTAACTTTTTTCTTCTTCACCGATCTGCACAAAAATTGGCATGCCAAGCCGTTCCCAAATTTGGCGCAGATCTGTCAAAGGGTTAAATAAATTATAGGTATATCAAAAAATATCCCTTCAATGGAAAGTGCATCTGACCCATTACTACACAGTGACAACCACCACTGCGTGATATAGTGGCTAATCTGAATACAATAAAACAGTCTTAATAGGTGCTTACTATGACCATGAGCATGTCTCATACTTCGTGAAGTGAAACCCTATGGAAACAAGCATTTACAATGCAATGGTTTTGCCTTTGTTAAAGTTAGAGCTATTGGCATTGCTCTTGACATTATTTTTATTTATGTTTTTTTTTAACATAAATAAATGGCATTGTCATTTACAATGCCACTAGCTTTATCTCTCGCAAATGACACACACAAACACACACAAAGCCCCCCCACACCCACCCACACAGAGCCCCCCACACACACAGCCACACAGAGCCCCCCACACACACAGCCACACAAAGCCCCCCACACACACAGCCACACAAAGCTTCCCACACACACAGCCACACAAAGCTTCCCACACACACAAAGCTTCCCACACAGCCACACAAAGCTTCCCACACACACAGCCACACAAAGCTTCCCACACACACAGCCACACAGAGCCCTCCACACACACCCACACAGCACAAGCAGGCAACAGGGGCACACAGAGGCACAAGCAGGCAACAGGGGCACACGGAGGCACAAGCAGGCAACAGGGGCACACGGAGGCACAAGCAGGCAACAGGGGCACATGGAGGCACAAGCAGGCAACAGGGGCACGAAAACGAAGGCACAAGCAGGCAACAGGGGCACAAGCAAGGTTGTCGGCGTTTGTGGTCGCTGGGATATTGTGAAGGTCGGTGGGTTGGGGATCCAAATTTCTGTAGATGGTTGGTATCTTGTGGAAGTGGTCGCTGAGGGCGTCTCATAGTTTCAGTATGGAGGGGATCGAGTTTTCGGTGGCTGACGGGTGAGTGAACTCTCTGACGATAGTAAAGAGTTCCTTGGTTAGGTTGGCGCTGATCTCGATCTGGTGTGTCAGGGCCTCCTTTTTTGCAGCTTTGAGCTGGCGGTGGTAGTCATTGAGGATTGACTTGAAGGTGGCTTGGTCGGTTTGGTTCTTGCTGGTGCGCCATCTTCTTTCCAGTTGTTTGCACCTGCGCTTCGACTTGCTGAGTTTAAGGATGTACCAGCTGGCTCGTTTGTTAGGCTTGTGCGTTTAAGCAGGTTTGGTGAGAGCGACTCGTCGGCGGCACAGGTGATTCAGTCGTTTGAGTTCTGTACTGCTTGGTCCAAGTTAGTGGGATGTGTGATTCTAACGGCATCAGTCTATTGGTGCTGATTGACCTTGGTCCAGCTGTGGAAAGGGACTCTGTGGTGGTTGGGGCAGTGTGGGGAGGTCCAATTAGGGTGAAGTGTACGTTGGAGTAGTCCGACCAGGTGAGTTATGAGGTGTGGCTGTAACTGATTCTGTTGTCTGTGTAACATGACAGTACCTGACAGGTCGAAAACAATGTTGGATGTCATTTGTCAAAACCACTGTCTAATGTCTATTAATTTACTGTGAAATCCTGAAGATAAATTTGCAAAACACCATTTGACCACGGTAAGGCTGAAGAACTTTTCATGCTAAAATAAAATATTTTGTGGAACCAAGAATAAGGCTGTATTTAATTTCCCAACATTTTGGGTAAAGGTATAATCTTGTTAGCCTGGAAAGCCTAACTCAAATGATGTCATTTACCCGAAAGTTGGGTAAACTGGCATAATTCCTGAATATGTGGAATTAATGAGTTTTTGTGGTGGATTGGGATGGCCGTCAACCCTTTGTGTTGTGTGTGTGTCTGTATGAGAGAGATGGGAGGCAAGGCAGGAATTTTGCATCAATAGCAGTCAGAAGAGTAAGTCCGCATTCAGTTGCCAGTCAGAAATGATTGTCTTGAGCGAGAAGCGTTGGAGCTGTGACGCTCAAACTGCACTGTCTGAACAGAGCTTCTTAAAGAAGACATCATCTCCCCTTTCCTGTTAACTTGCCAGTGCTGTACAACCACAGCAGGGACACACTATGAGGATACGTTTAGCCTATCCCATAAATCTCAATAACCCCTTATGTTTCTAGGTTTTCGTTATGAAGTGCCAAACACAGATACTAGTCTTCAAATGGTATTACATTTTAAGCTGTCTCAATTATGTGCTCTTCTACCTTCCCTCTCAGGCCAGGATGTATTCATCTGCGGTTTCACTGGTGCTCTGCATGGTGGGCTACTGTGTGCATCTGCTGTCTTGGGACGCACCATGTACCTGGATTTGGAGCTCCTCAAAAGGCGAATCAAGAACAAAAATTGCAAGAAAATAGATTGACGATCGCCATGGCCTTTCTTTGGATTATCGGTGAGCTTGATTACTGAGTGTTGGCATCTCTTGACTTAGTAACAGTAAGGCCTTAACGCACAAACTTTTGTTTATTTTCCAGATGTTATTTCTTCTAGTTGAAGAAGTTGTTTTTCTAATGAAGGTCCAATCCTCTGGTATGACTTGAAATGACAGATGAGAAAGAAAAGGCTTGAAGGGGAAGACATCTGTTGTCTTTCTCACTTTCTGCAGTGAGTGGACTGCATGGTAGTGGGAGCAGTTCCCCCTGTGAATATTGATAAACTGAGTACCTTTTGTAGTTTCTTTATGAATAAAATACATTTTGCTGTGTGATTTGATTGTCTCTGTTATGAACATTTTTTTCACATAAACAGAAACTATGCTCTGCCTTCTGGGTGAAACCATCTAACTGACTGCTGGTTTCTTCCTTAGGACTTAAAAGTACAAACATAACCAATGCTTCTCTTCTTTGGGTACCAAACAGAGACCCTGATCTTGTGTGGTGGCCTTTCCATGTTGGTTTATCTTTACAGATTTTCATGGTAAATGTGACTGTTGAGGTAGCCAGAGAGGTGGCCAATGCCTCTCTGACTTTGTTTAGATTAATTCAGTGGTAGCTGTTGACACAGAAAAATCAAAAGCTGCTAATCCATGGTCTACCTACTCATCATTCTGCCATTTGAATCATTTCCTTGTCCAGTGTCTTACTGGATTAATGTCTTGAAGAAGGCAATATAAATGTCAGATCATCACCTTTTTTGTCAATGAACAGTTGTTTAATGTCTTAATGTTTATGAATAGGGAGCCCCACATTCTAGCCCTAGCCCCTAATTAACATGGATTCCACTTTTTGCAAGTTCAACACTTTTTCCCCTCACAGAATCTTTGCTCGACTTCTTGAAGAGATACAACTATGGTGGTTGTTAGAACTGGGGGTATCGAATTGGCAGAGGTAGGTACATTTGTCCAAGTAGGGACCCTAGCTTCTAGTCATGGTAAGGGGATACACAATTTAGATAACCCCTGATGACCCCCTGGGTAGCTTGGCACAAGAAGACAGGCTTATCCCAAAGGCAATGTGTAAAGTATTTGTACTTAAAACGCACAGTAACACAGTGATAACACCACAAATGGACACCACACCAGTTTCGAAAAATAAAGTATCTTTATCTAAACTCAACAAGACCAAAACAACAAAAATCCAACATGTATGTAGTAAAGTAGCAAAATAAAGGTTGTAGAAAACAAATGGCTCCACCTAGGGCTATTTCGACGTAATGACAGCAATAAATCCAAAGTACGGCGCCGACTGCGAGGTGCGCTGCGTTGGGCACAGAGCCAAACGGACCCCAAAACAAACCGTGCCTTTGGAAAACAAAGTCTATGACGATGCACGGCGTTGTGGAGGTGCAGCGTTGGCCTCGAAGCCGGCTCCCTGGGTGCCACAGGGTAGGTGAGGCATCGTGTCCACAAGGAGGAGATGTGTCGAATCCAGGACAGGGGAAGCCGTTTGCTTTGCGGTGAGATGTCTGTCCTGGTGAGGCGATGCGAAGTCGGCGAGTTCGTGGAGTCACCCTCGGCGGTTATCAGCGCCGCGATAACAGGATGCTGGGTGCTGGCAATGACGGAGTCAATGCGAGCGCTGGCGTCGGGGATGTTGATAACCGGTGTCGGAGCTGCGGTGCAGGCAGAGCGGTGCGTTGCACACTTCACGAGTGGTGCCCCTGGCCTCGGTGTAGGTTGCGGCATCTCGTCGGTGATGCTGTAGTGAAAAACTAAATTGCCATTATTTCGCTATCAGGACCTGTCACAACACCAGTACATGTCCTACCTTTGACAGACACTGCACTCTGCCGATGGGGGTACATAGGGCCTACCTGAGGGGTGTCTCACATGTAAGAAAAGGGAAGGTTTGGGCCTGGCAAGTGGGTGCACTTGCCAGGTTGACTTTGGAGTTTAAAACTGCGCATAGACACTGCAGTGGCAGGTCTGAGATACCTTTTCAGGGCTACTCATGTGGGTGGAACAATCAGTGCTGAAGGCCCACTAGTAGCATTTGATTTACACACCCTGGCACACTCAGTGCTTTTTACCAGAGGCTTACCAGTAAATCAGATATGCTATTCATGGATAACCAATCACAATAGTAATTTATACAGGTAGCACTTGCACTTTGACACTGATCAACAGTGTCAAAGTGCTCAAAGCATCTTAAGACAGCAAAAACAGAATCCAGCACAGCATAAAAAATACAGGAGATAGAGGCAAAAAGTCAATGAAAACCACACCAAAAATGCCTTTTCTAACACATGTCCTCTCCAACTGAAAAGTAGGGAGAACTACCCACCCTCTTGGAAGTTCTCTTCACTAAGGCAGAAGAATTTGGACAGATCATCAGAATTGGCGTGTTCTGTACCAGGGCGGTGTTCCACCGCAAAGTCCATTCCCTGTAGGGCAATGGGCCACCTCAACAGTTTTGGGTTCTGACCCCTCATTTGCGTCAACCATTTGAGGGGCCTGTGGTCTGTCCGAACGCGGAAGTGAGCCCCAAACAAGTAGGGTCTTAGCTTCTTCAGTGCCCAGACCACAGCAAAAGCTTCTCTTTGAATTGCACTCCACCTCTGTTCCTTGGGAGGTAGCCTCCTACTTTTGAAAGCTATGGGTTATCCAAACTCTCCTCGTTCAACTGTGAGAGTACTGCTCCCACACCATGCTCTGAAGTATCTGTCTACACAATAAATTCTTGGGAGACGTTGAGTGGCTTGAGCACAGGCACCGTGCATATGGCAGATTTCAGGGCATCAAAAGCGGTCTGACAGGCATCAGTTCAGATCACTTTTCTTGGCTATTTCCTTGAAGTCGCCTATGTCAAGGGGGCAACAATGGTGCCATATCCCTTGACAAACCGCCTGTATAACCCAGTGAGACTTAAAAAGGCTCTCACCTCTGTCTGGGTCTTGAGGGGTTCCCAAGCTAGAATTATGTTGATCTTAGGCTGCAGGGGCACCAGGTAGCTGCTTCCTACCTGGTGCTCTAAGTACGCCACAGATCCCTGCCATATCTGGCACTTACTGGCCTAGATAGTGAGGCCTGCCTTCTTCAATACTTTGCAGAGGTGTTGCAAGTGTTCCTCCCAGTTGGAGCTAAACACAGCAATGTCATCCAGGTAAGCGGTGCTGAATTCCTCCAGCCAGGACAGTACCTGATTGACCAGTCTCTGGAATGTGGCAGGGGTGTTCTTCAACCCACAGGGCATGACATGGAACTGGTAGTGCCCCTCGAGCGATGAAAACGCAGACCTCTCTCTTGTCCCATCAGCCAAGGCAATCTGCCAGTACCCAGACATTAGATCAAACGTACTGAGGGACTGGGCAGCTCCAAACCAATCAATGAGATTGTCAGCTCTGGGGATGGGTTGAGTGTCAGGCCTGGAGACAGCATTGAGCCCACTGTAGTCCACACAGAACCGGAGTTCAGGAGTGGCACCAGGTTCAGCAGCTTTTGGAACCAGGATCACCGGGCTAGCCCAGTGGCTGCTGGAGGGCTCCATTACCCCTATCACCAACATCTTGGAAACCTCTTCCTTAATGCTGGCCCTGACTTTGTCTGTTACTCTGTAAAATGTGTGTTTTACAGGTAAAAGGGTCCCAGTGTCCACACCAATTGGTTATTCAAGGGACAACAGGGAGGCAAACTGTCCCAGCACCTGGCGACAGTCCCTCTGCTGCACCGGGGCCAGGGTGGGAGAGAGGTTCGCTCAATCCACTGTCCCATCATGTTCCTTGGCAGACTAGAGGTCAGGAAGAGGCTCACTTTCCTCTTCCATTCCATCATCTGTAGCCAGGAGCATTGTCACTTCAGACCTCTCAAAGTGAGGTTTGAGGCGGGTTACGTGCAGTACCCTCAAAGGGTTCCTAGGAATCTAGAAGGTTCACCAAGTAGGTTTCTTCACTCTTGCGCTCCACTCCCTAAAATGACCCAGTCCACTTGTCTTGGAGCACACAAGGCTCCACTGGTGCCATCACCCACACTTTTTGGAAAGGCTGAAACTCAACCAGAGTGGCATTCTTGTCGTACCATAGTTTCATCTCCTCCTGGCTGGCAGGTTCGGCTGAGTGAGTTTTCTGAAGCTCGGAGTCTGGTTCCTGAAGGCCAGCCTATAGCTGAACACATCTGGGGGGGGGGGGGGGCGAGGGAAGCCCTCTCACCGGGTGCCCATACAGCAATTCAAAGGGACTGAACCCTAAGGATTTCTGTGGTACCTTCCTGTAGGCAAACAGGCATGGTAAAACGACATTCTTCTGAGTTCAGAGAGCCTAAACTTTATTCCTTTATCTCGTCCCAATGGGAAGGTATACTTGTAAGATGTCACAGCGTATCTCCCATGCTATCCTATGAGACAGATAGCCTTCCAATAGTGAAAAATTTAATGGGCGGTTTATCTCGTCCCAATGGGAAGGTATACTTGTAAGATGTCACAGCGTATCTCCCATGCTATCCTATGAGACAGATAGCCTTCCAATAGTGAAAAATTTAATGGGCGGTATTTCACTATCAGGACATGGCACACACACCAGTACATATCCTACCTTTCACATAAACTGCACCTTGCCCATGGGGGAACCTTGGGCCTACCTGAGGGGTGTCTCCTATGAAAGGGAAGGTTTGGGCCTGGTAAAGAAGGAAAGTGGATGATAAATGTGACCATGGATTAGAGGGTTTAAGAGAGAAGATAGTTGAGAAGAGTGTAAAGAGAATGATTGGCAGAAATCAAAGAGCAGTGCAAGTTCCTAAACATAGAAGTGGCAACAAAGCACCTAATACAATATTGCACATAACTGGATGCTACAAATGTCCAATCAAGAAAACCTGAATTCAGGAATAACCTGGTTAGTCTGAGAAATCTGTAAATGGCAACACAATACGTATTTAGAGATGGGAGTTAAGAGGGCAGAAAATGAAACGTAGGGGCAACAATCATTGTAGAAGAAATAATTCCTATTGAGGGAACATCTGTGACTGAACAGCCTAGTCCTCTGTAGGATGACAACTAATTCAATATTTCTCTTGAGTGTTTTGTACAAGTGCAATTACCACTGATGAAAATCAAACAGTGGGAAACAAAACAGAAGAATTGATGCCATATGGACTGTTTATTATTATTTTTTTTTAACAAAATGGGATTTGGGGCTTGTAAAAATCCTAAGCAAGATTGTGATCTTACAGAATCCGTCCTTAATCATGAAACAGAAATGCAGTTGTGCCATTTCACAAGAAAGCCTCTGCATAAACTCTGCAAAAATATACAGAGCAGTCAGTCCAATAAAACCAGACTTTAAGCTCTTCAGTCAAATTATACTGACTCAGCAGCAAGACTGGATTACTGCAGCGAATATCCTCACTCGATGATGAGTATAAGGTATTGTCAAAGAATAATGGACCAGACCCACTCCATATATTAACAAATACTGTTAGAAGTAGAACACTATAAGTAGCTTTTCTTGACCTTTTTCCAAGCTTTTGACTTAGAATGAGCTAGGATTTTGTGGTGGGGGCAAAACTTTTAGAAATGTTACAACGCAAATTATTGCCCATTGTCTAAATGCTATATGGCAACAGGGCAATTTAAGTCAGGATTGGCCTACTGAGAAAACTTCCCAAAATTGAGAAATTGCGTGTATTTCATACAATTTCTGCACAACCAATATGTAAGTAACATCAATGAAAAGCTCATCTTATATAGAGTTTTATTGCACATTCTGTTTCACACAGATGACGCCATTTTGCTAGCTGCATCCTGCCGAAACAGCTGAAGCCTACCCCATCATATGCAATGATGATAAATAAAACAAATAAAAGCCTGCGATACAGTCGAGGAAGATCTGCGCAAAACATGTGTTTCCTTATTGGAGAGAAACTGAAAACAGTGCAAGAAATCCTACACCTAGAGTTAACTTTCTCAGAGAACCAAGCAGGGAAGACTCATCTAAAGATGACCGATAGGGAAGCTGAGATTGAGTTGATGGGCATTGACCAGATGATCAAAACAATCATCAACATATTCTACCCATGAGTGGCAAACATTCACCAAAGTAAATTGAGAGGCACCCTATGATAAATAAGCAAAATATTGGGCCATGAAGCAAACCTCGACACAATAAATGCCTTAAAAAGTGTATCCTGGAAAGACATTCTACAAGTCCAAAAATCTACAGCGGCATTCGTTTTGGAATCAGCCCCAGGAACAACGAGAAGACTCTGATTTTATAAACTCGAGAAGATTAACAGGAAAAAGAGATAATCTAGTAGGCCGAGCCTGACCGTAGCAACTCATTTAGAAAACCAGGTGATACTTCAATCTAGGGAGTGCAGTGAAAGAAAAACATCTTAATCAAGTACTAGCAAAACATGTACACTCAAAAACACAGCATACCAAAGTGAAAATAACCTGTACCCTTGAACATCATTTTACCATATTTTTACCTTAGTATCCCCATTTTCTTACCAAAGCTTTGAAACTTTCCAGTTGCCCACAGACTCACCAACGATTCTTTCTCAATTATAGAATAGTTATATTTCTCTAAGGACCTCAGAAGCAAAGGTTTTCATTCTCTGTTCACTGCGCCTCTCCTACATTAGTACCTCACTTATGCCCTTTTACTGCATCTTTTAAATTATAAACTCTTAATCCCAGTTCAAAATGTCTTTGATTGAGTGCTCTACTTAATTCTTGATTGGTGTAAAACTGAGCTGTATCTAAAAAAGGGACTACAATTTTCATTATTTTCATTATTTTTTTACACTGAAACATTGGTGATCGTATTTCTTGAATCATCCTTCTCCGTGAGGTGGCGCTGGTCTCTCTCCTGGCCTGCCAGTCAGCTAGCAAGGACGTCAGAGCTGTTGCAGTCGTGGCAGGGAGGCCTAGCGATGTCAGCAGCTATGG
This sequence comes from Lissotriton helveticus, assembly GCF_964261635.1. Taxonomy (NCBI): domain Eukaryota; kingdom Metazoa; phylum Chordata; class Amphibia; order Caudata; family Salamandridae; genus Lissotriton; species Lissotriton helveticus. The sequence goes on from NC_136072.1 coordinate 784,407,636, forward strand.
GGCATATTGTAATTGTATTTATATAGTGCTCACTACCCCTGACGAGCCGTCTAAGCACTTTTAGGCGAGTAGCACGCTATTCCGGAACCCAAGAAAGTTTAGTGGTAGATTAGTATAGTGAAATTTGAGCTATTTGAGCGGTGGACATGTGAGTCCTTTAATTGGATGGAAAAGGATAATGGGGGATAGAATAGTCTAGAAAGTGTTTATTGAGAGATCACAGTAGTAAGATGAGGCTTGAGATGAGTATAACAAGAGATGTAGGAGGGAAGAATCTCTAGAAATGAATTAGGAAGATTATAGTAGTAGAATGAGTTTTGGTACGGGTCAAAGGAGGGATAGGTGAGGGAAGAATTTAGAAGGGTTGTTTGGGATACCATAGTATTAAAATGAAGTTTGGGGTGAACCAAGGAGGGATAGAAGAGTGTAGAAAATGTTATTTTGGAGCTCATAGTAGTACAATGAAGTTTGGGATGAGTCAGAAAGTGGAGGTAGAGGATATAATGAGTGTTATATTGTGAAATGTAGTCTAGTGCGTTGGAGTGAGTCAAAGTTTTTCTTTTTACAGTAGAAGTAAATTAATGCATATATAGATACAAGTACATATTATTCATATATATCAAGAAATACACATATCTAGATACATATAATCAAATGAAATGTTTATGTACACAGGTATAGGCTGTACATTTATGTTTGATTATGGTGGTTAAGTAAGGACGAGCCAACTCTTAAGTAGTCTACTGAAGATACGATAGTTATCTGTGGATCTTATGTTTGGGGATAAAGAGTTCCGTAGTTTGGCTGCTTGAACAGAGAAGCATGAACAACCTATGTTTTTTCTTGTATGGTGGGACTAAGAGGCAAGGTGCCAGTCTGGAGCGGACCTTTGTTGAATGTATTTGGTGATTTTATTCCTGATGAAGAGCTGCCCTGTTCCATGTATTGCTTTGTGGGTGATACAAAGTAGTTTGAATGTTGATCTTCTGGCAACAAGTAACCAATGTAGGGCCCTCATGGCAGGGGAGATGTGGGCTTACTGCTTTAAGTTGTAGAACTAGTCTGGCAGCAGAGTTCTGAAGTCTTTTCTTAGTTGATAAAGATGATCCATGGCGTAATCCAGGTTAGACAGTACGAGAGAGATAGTGGCTTGAACCTTGTGTGGAAATCCCAGTTGGGGGAAGATGCGTCGCAGAGTTTTCATCGTAATGAAGCTTGATCTTCCCAATTTGTCCACTTTGGCATTCATTGATAACTTGGGGCCAGATGTACGACCGTTTTGCGAGTTGCAAATCGGCTGTAGTCCAATTTGCGAATTAAAAAAAAGCTGTACGCGATGTATGACAGGCATTCGCAAATCAGAATTAGCAATGCGACCAATTATCGACTTGCCAAAAATTGCAGCTGTATTTTGCGAGTCTCAAATAGCGAGTCAACTATTTACGAGTCGCAAAACAGAATGTACAACCAAGTTGCAATCTGTGAGTAGTCCCAAATGGTCAGTTTGCACATGCAATTTAACACAAATCCAAAACAGGTGGTAACTGGGCCCAGCCTAGAAAAATCGGTTAAGAATGCATCAGAGACCTTTCAACAATGGCTGCCCTGTACATGATAGCAAGGAGGATGCAGATCTTGGCGGGACACCGTCTTACCCAGGCAGACAAAAAAGATCCTTTCTAGTAAGTGCCCATCTGCTTGCAGTGGGATGTGTAGCTGAGTTTCTCCAGTATTAGGGGTGTCTTTCATAGATTCACATGCTTGAATATTCCCCGTCGTCGAAGTGGGAGTCCCACGGTATATAAAAAATAGCAATAATGCTAATATAACATAAATGATAATATCATATAATAATAAAATAGAGATAATACACTGTAAAAACCTCTACAATGGTAACTTCCATAGGAAGACAGTATAAGAGAAAAAACTCATTTGTAACATATCAGTGTCATTATGTTGGTCCAAACTGCAGCCAATCAGGCTCACGCACCCTCTAGAACCTTCTCCTCAGAAGCTCAAGCCCTCAGATTTTCTACCGCACGTCGTGTGAAGGGAGTCTCCCTGAGCTCTGCTCAGTTTTCTTCAAAGTTTGTCTCTTCAACTTATTTTCCAAGAATGTCAAGTAAGAAGTCCTTGTTTAGAGCTTGCTCTTCATGTGGGAAACTACGTTTGTTTGAGAAGGACCCCCACCAAAAGTGTATTTACTGCCTGTACCCTGACCACAAGGTGGATGAATGTAAAATCTGTAGAGCTCTTCCTTCTAAGACTCTCAGAGACAGGGAAGGTCGCCTTCTTATATGGTTGAAGCGCCTCCAAGATAAAGAAGATGTTCTGTCAGACGCAGTAAGTCTTCAGTCAGGCTGTTCCACTGTTCCTTCCAAGCGTGGGAGTGTTCAAGACTTGCCTTCGCCTTTTCTTCAGAAAAAGAAAAAGCTGGCCTTGCCTGTGGCACAATCTTCACATTCTATGCCTTCAGTGTCAACGCCCACGAGACCTGGCTCTCAGGCGTCTTGCCCAGGCTCTATCAGTATTCTGACAGTCCTGACACCCAGGTCGTCGACGGGCTCGTCGACGACCGTTCCGTCCACAAGATTGGCTTTGCTGTCTTCGTCGACGACCTCTGTGACGACGACGTCTGCTTCCTCGTCGTCGACGACGGTGATGTCGACATCCTCGACGTCGACGAGAACTACGATCCCGTCGACGATCCCTATTGTCTCGTCGGCGACGAAGTTGCCGTCGACGAAGAAAACCTCTTCGACGTCGAAGAATTCATCGTCGACGAAGGTCCCGTCGACGTCGGCCTCTCCGTCGACCACCTCGTCGACGTCGGCATCGTCGGCGAAGAAGGCAACGATGGTTCCGACGACGAGAGCCCCGTCGACGTCGAGTGCTCCGTCGACCAGCTCCATGACGACGGCGTCGTCGTCGAAAAAGGCGACGCCGGTTCCGTCGACGAAGGTACCGTCGACGAAGGTACCGTCGACGACGATACCGTCGACGAAAGTATCGTCGACGAAGATACCGTCGACGAAGACACCGTCGACGAGGCTTCCGTCTCCTCAGATTCCAGCAAAGACGGCTCCGTCGACGCACGTTCCGTCGACGACGATACCGTCGACGACGAATCCCTCAGTGGGCCCTATCTCGTCGACGATGGCGATTTCTTCAGCGGCATGTTCAGGATCCTCGTCAGGATCGGGTTCTTTTGCCACCATGCCTCTGGTACCACTGCCTTCCTTGACCTCTGGCAGGGATTCTTCTATGCAGCTGCCGCCTCCTGATCTTCAATTACCCTCGCCTTTGATGGCAACTGATCACGAGACTGGATCTATGGGGGAAGATGATGACGATGAAGCTCACAGTCCATCAGAATTGATTATAAAATGTCAAGACTCCAGTTCTGACCAGGAGGACGTGGAGGAAGTGGTCCAACCGGATGACCAAATTGTCCAGTTGCCTATGGCATCTTTTCCAGTTTCTTTGTTTTCAAACCTCCAGCATATGCTGGATGACTACAACAGAAGGTTTCCGCCTACCCCTCAGGGTACTCCAAGCCACGCTCCGGCGGAGGACTCCGGCCCTGCCACCCATCCACAGTCTTTGGAGCAGCCTGTTTTGACAGAGCTTCCCCGCCCTCACCCCCCTCTTCTTCCGCAACCTGGTGCGCACGGGGTGGATGAGTCGGACAGTGAAGAAGGGGAATTACACCAGGATACTGACGATGATCAGGATCCAGATATGGCGGATTACGACGACTATCGGATACAGACACCTTCTCCGCAACAGCCAGAGGCGGGTGATGCGCCTACCATTGATACAGCAAGCTTCCATGTGCTAATGAATAAAGCGGCAGACCGTTTTAAATTGCCGAGAGAACAACGGCAAGAAGATTGCTTTCTCTACGATTTCAAAAACAAACCATACAAACAAATTCACACCATACCAATCATAGAATTTGTATGGAAAGAAGGGATAAGAATTATGCATTCTCCTAACTCCTTGCCGGCACAAGTCCCTCGCCTGGAAAAGAAGTACAAGGCTCCTGCGGGTTCACCTGCTTGTTTGCTGTCGCATCCCAAACCGGACTCGGTTGTCACACAGGCGGCACAGCGACGATCCCGTAATCCGGCGACTCCTCTCACTACTCCACCTGATAGAGAGGGTCGACGTTTGGACGCCATTGGGAAGAAATTTTCCACCATGTCCTCTACATCGGTACGCGCTGCAAATGCGTTGGCCATTCTAGGTCGCTTCGACAGGCAAATGTGGTCGGACATTTCCGCATTCGTTTCTCTAATTCCAGAAGCGTCCAGAGCGGAAGCCCAGCAAGTTCTCCAGGATGGCATGAGGGCGTCAGAGGAAATGATTGACTGCGCGATTGATGTGGCGAGTACGGGATTTCGCATCCTCGCCAGTGCTGCGGCTCTCCGCCGCCAGGGCTGGCTTAAATCCACTTCTTTCCGGCAAGAAGTCCAGTCGAAGATACTCGACATGCCCTATGACGGTGAATCTCTTTTTGGCGCTCACATTGACGAGGCGCTTGAGTCAATTAAAAAGGACACCGATACAGCAAAATCGCTAGTCTCCTTACAATTTAAGAAGCAGCCCTTTCGTGGCGCCCGTGGAAGAGGTTCATCTTCCACGAATTTTCGAGGAGGACACACTCAGTACCGCCAATTCAACCAAGGCAATCAACGTTACTCCTCTCAACAGTCTACTCGCCAAAATCAGTCACGACCCTATAAAGGAAAACCTACTTATAGGGGTGCCAACAACAAACGCCAGTGACTCTCATGTCACGCAAGGAGTTGGAGGGAGAATCTCGCAGTTTTATTCCCAATGGTCTCTGATAACATCGGACCAATGGGTATTGGACATTGTTCGCAAGGGTCATGCCTTGGAGTTCACAGAGATTCCTCCTCATTCTCCGCCATCAGGCCCGCCACCTCCCCATTTTCTAGAATTGCAACATCAAGTTCGTCTTCTCATTCTAAAAGGTGCAGTCGAAGTGGTTCCTATATCACAACAAGGGACAGGTTTCTACTCACGTTTTTTCCTCATTGCCAAGAAGACGGGAGAGTGGCGGCCTATACTGGATTTGAGGGCGCTCAATTTCTTTCTGAAACAGCAGTCTTTCCGCATGCTCACATTGTCAGAAGTCTTGCGGCTTCTCTGCAGCGGAGATTTCCTGTCCACGATAGATCTGCAAGACGCCTATTTTCATGTGCCGATTCTGCAACAACATCGCCAATTTCTGAGGTTCAAGGTGGGCACTGTCCATTACCAATTCAAGGTGCTGCCTTTCGGCCTGCGTTCGGCACCTCGTGTTTTCACGAAGGTCCTGGCCCCAGTCATGGCTTATCTACGTCTTCAAGGAGTGCAGATTTTTCCTTATCTGGACGATTGCCTTCTGAAATCTCCGTCTCCTCTTCAGCTGGCTCACGACACAAGTCTCTGCCTGCGGACTTTCGAGTCACTGGGGTTGACCATCAACGTGGACAAGTCACACTTAACACCATCACAAAGAAGGAACTTCCTGGGTGCCATTCTCGACACGGAATTATCAAAAGCCTTCGTTTCCCAAGAACGACAGGTGAAAATAGTACGTCTGGTCACCCTCATCCGTTCAAAACAGTCAGTTTCTGTGCGCATGTTGAAGTCCTTTCTGGGGATGGCGTCGTCCTGCATCGCTCTGCTTCCGAACTGCAGGCTCCGCACTCGCCCTATTCAGGAGGAACTAGACCTGCAATGGCGCCAAGTATCAGGATCCTTCAACGATCTAGTGAGAGTCTCGTCTCGCATGAAAGACAGTCTCCTTTGGTGGAGAGAACCATCCAACCTAAACGAAGGAGTTTCCTTTCTGGCCCTTCCTGACGCTGACCACAGATGCATCCATGGAGGGTTGGGGAGCTCATCTCCTAGACCTTTCAATCAAAGGGAAGTGGACACCGTCACAACGAACATGGCATATCAACAGATTGGAGCTGCTGGCGATCTTCCTTGCTCTCAGATCTTTTCTGCCAGTAGTGCAAGGAGAGTCCGTGCTGGTTCAAACGGACAACACAACCAGCATGCACTACATGAACAAACAGGGCGGCACAAGATCTCAGCCCTTGTCTCGGCTAGCTCAGAAGATCTGGAACTGGGCTCTTCATCATCGAATCTCCCTGACGGCGGTCCATCTGCCGGGGGTTTCAAACATCCTAGCGGATTCATTGAGCAGGTCCACATCGTCTACCCACGAGTGGGAGCTTCATCAACAAACTCTGGACATGGTGTTCCGCCGTTGGGGTCGTCCCCTGATGGACCTTTTTGCCACTCCACTGAATCGGAAGTGCCCCGCCTTTGCGAGCTGGCATCCTCATCCGGGGTCCAGCGGCAACGCCCTTCTCATGGACTGGAGCGGCCTGTTCGCCTATGCGTTTCCTCCCATACCATTGGTGCCGAGGACGTTGTGGAAGATGCGCAGGCAACCCTGCCACTTGATACTGATCGCACCTCGTTGGCCCAGACAGGCTTGGTTCTCAGAACTTCTTCTGTTGTCCCAATGCACGCCCATTCGTCTGCATCCACGTCCAGATCTTCTGTCCATGGACGAGGGCCAAGTCTGCCATCCAGACCCGACCACTCTTCAGTTATGGGCATGGAACCTGAATTCCTCGAATTCGCGAATTTAGAGATGCCCCAGGAATGCAGAGAGATTCTGGCTTCTGCTAGAGCTTCCTCAACGGTTCAAACGTACAAACTAAAGTGGAAACGGTTTTGCCATTGGTGCGCAGAAGCAAATGTCCACCCACTCACTTCTGCCCCAGAACAGCTGTTGCCCTTCTTTCTAAGCCTTGCTCAGTCTGGCCTCTCTCATGCCACCTTGAGGGTCTTTCTGGCAGCTATTTCACGTTTCAGGCATGATGGCTCAACCTCTCTCTGCTCATCCAGAATTATCAGACAATTCTTTAAAGGTCTCTTCAGGAAGTTTCCTCCTATCAGACGCCCGCCTCCGGCATGGCAGCTCAACGTGGTATTGTCACAGCTCATGAAGCCTCCTTTTGAGCCAATCCACAGAGCAGACAACAAGTTTCTTACCTGGAAGGTCGTTTTGCTTTTGGCCCTAACGTCTTCTCGCCGTGTCAGCGATCTTCATGCTTTCACAATCAAGCCTCCTTATTTGCAATTCAAGCCAGATGGGGTGTCTCTTCGGACCAATCCCTCTTTTTTGCCAAAAGTGCCTACAGATTTCCATCTGAACGAACCTGTCTTCTTGAAGACTTTCTTTCCGAATCCACAGTCTCCGGCAGAACAACGCCTTCATTCCTTAGACATCAGCCGTTGTCTAAAGTTTTACATTTCAAGAACTGCCCCCTTCCGCAAATCAGATCAGCTTTTTGTAGCATATGGAAGAATGCGAAGGGGACATTCAGTGACAAAACAGACACTTGCAAGATGGCTCTCAGCAGCCATATCCTACTGTCACCAACAAGCTGGCAAGCCTTTACAGGGTCCTGTGAAGGCACATTCGACGAGAGCGATGGCGTCCTCCACCGCCTTGTTTGCCGGAGTGCCTCTGCACCAGATTTGCCGGGCGGCAACGTGGTCGAATAGGCACACCTTTACCAGACATTACTGTTTGGATTCCATCAACGAGGCGGATACCGCAGTGGGGCAAGCAGTGCTTCGCCATCTCTTTAAATAAGGTGAGCCTCTGTTCCCTCCTCCTTTCTCTTCTGTGATTGCTATATGCTTTTAAGCTATGTGTTTACTTCTTGTGAAGATGCTTGCAATCCCAGTGCTAAGGAGTTACTGCTATCTATTCTATTCAAGCATGTGAATCTATGAAAGACACCCCTAATACTGGAGAAGAACTATTGTTACTTACCTGTAAACAGGTGGTTCTCCAGTATTGGTGTCTTTCATAGATTCACATGCGACCCACCCTTCCTCCCCTCAGAGGCTCTCTTCTCCTCATACGCTATTGTTACTAGTGCTACGAAAATCTGAGGGCTTGAGCTTCTGAGGAGAAGGTTCTAGAGGGTGCGTGAGCCTGATTGGCTGCAGTTTGGACCAACATAATGACACTGATATGTTACAAATGAGTTTTTTCTCTTATACTGTCTTCCTATGGAAGTTACCATTGTAGAGGTTTTTACAGTGTATTATCTCTATTTTATTATTATATGATATTATCATTTATGTTATATTAGCATTATTGCTATTTTTTATATACCGTGGGACTCCCACTTCGACGACGGGGAATATTCAAGCATGTGAATCTATGAAAGACACCAATACTGGAGAACCACCTGTTTACAGGTAAGTAACAATAGTTCTTAAAGGTGGCAGATACCTGAAACATTTCCGTGGAGCAGACAGGCCTTTCTTGAAGGAAGATCACAGCTTTAAGTGGGCCACGACCTGCCAACTCTCAGACTTGGCAGTAACTTGAATCGGGTCCCTACTGGGGCCTATATTCATGTCCTTAACCTTATTGGCAAAAACAGTGATCCATTTCTTAACAATGATGTAAAAAACTATTTGGTAATCCATATCATCAAGGCAGTCCCAGATTACATTTCAAACGTTTTACTTCCTCTTGCATTCCATAAGACTATTTACTATAGCCAGATGTCCTGTTTCTGTAGATGTTCTTTTCCCTACAACACAGTGGATAGTATGGACCTAGTTTCCTCAAGGTGATTACCTAAATTACCTAATTCATTACAAAACTACCTCCAGCAATTCCCTCTAAGAATACATTTAAGTCTCAGCCCTCAGCTCCATGGCATTAACAGATTATAGCAGAACTCCATCTCAATTGCAAACAACTAGAACTGCAATGGCAGAGAGCCTACAATGCTGAAGATGTGCTCCAATTCAGAAGGGCCCTGAACATGTACCATGGCCAGATTAAGATTTAAATTTTTTTTTATTTCTCCTCCCAGATTGACAAAGCCCAATCCAACCAAATAACGATTTTTAAAATTGTTAAATCATTTCTACAACTGAAAGCAATGACCAGGGATATCCCACCCTTTCAAACCTTATGCAATAACATATCCTTATTTTTCGATGAAAAAATACAGATTATTCAACAGGAGTTTAGAACCATCTCTCCTTTGAAGAATGCTTTAACAGGGAACACTCCAACCGACAACAGAGTCACTGACAACTTTCCAAAGAGTTACCTTACCTCAGTCATACCAGGCTATATTAGCCTGCAAATCAGGACCCCCTCATGATCCCTGTCCCCCTTGTATACTTCATAAAGTTATGGACTGCATAAACCCAGTGATCAACGAACACTTCATTAGCCACCGATAAGGTCACAAACAACTGGAAATTAGCAGTTGTCAAACCGCTACAGAAAAAACAACTGGCACATCCCACTACTCTTTCAAACCTCTTCTCGATTTCACTGCTTTCTGTTTTCAGCAAAATCAATGAAAAATGGGTTAATGATCAACGAACAGCATTTCTGGAGGAGGCTAACATCTTACATCCAAGACACTCCACAGAGTCAGCTCTGTTGGAAGTTGCAGATATATTAAAGTTAACGTTGGACGCAGGGAAAAATGTAGTGTTAGTATTGAATGCAGCTGATAGGTCTATTAAAATGATCTCCCATGACATCCTGCTGGGGAAACATCCTTTACAACCAAACTTTTACCACACAGTGCTGTTACAACGCAAGTATTGCAACAAAAACCTTTATAACGCATTACACTGGGGGCGCTCTAGGATAGGGAATAGTTTTAATTTACTATCCAACTCCTTCCCTAGTGTCCACGGGGACTGGAGTTGGAATAGTAAATTAATAGTAAATTAAACTATTCACTATCCAGCACCCCCAAGTGTAATGCGTTGTAAAGGTTTGCGTTGTAATACTTGTGTTGTAACAGCATGCGTGGTAAAAGCATGCGTTGTAACGTCATACATCCTCCTGCTGCAATGTATCAAGGATTGTAAAATCTCTCACCTGGCACTATCTTAGATTAAATCCTTCCTCTCAGATTGCAGACAAACTATTATGTTAGGATTTTTTCTATCCCCGAAAAGACTGTCACTTCAGGGTTACCCCCAGGGCTCCTTAATCAGTCTTGCATTACTTAACATCTACATGACCCCCTTGATCTCGCTGATTGCCTTTTTTGGTATTGAAGCCACATCTTATGCCAATGACACACAGCTGATCGTGTTTTTGGATAAAGACTATTGGCTCTGAGATCAACTTTAAAAACTGGTCAACCAAAGTTATCCGGTGGATGCAATTAAATTATCTTAAGTGCAATACGGACAAAATGGAGATTATGCTACTCGGGAAGTCCAATTCCTTTGATTTGGCCCTAAGGGGCCTCAACTCCACTCTCCCTCTTTTTGCCTCCCTCTCTCCCTACCAGCCTGTAGCGCGGAGAGGCCGTCACCCCAGCAACTCATCACCCCTGTGTGGGGATTCATTATGTGACACCCCCTCTTGTCTCCACAGACGAACGATTGGGGGTATTCTATGGAGCAATGCTGCTCCCGGGACGAGGAAGACGAAGACGGCGGTCTCTTTAACTGGCACCCGCCAGGCAAAGGGAAGGAGCCTACACCGAAGTCAAGTACGGCAGCTGAAAGCACACAGGTGTGCTTGTTCACCGGAGGAGTTGGAGGCGAGAGCGGAGCGGAGTCGAGAGAGGAGGCGAAGGGAGAAGAGAGAGAAGCAGACGAGACCGGCAGAACCGTTGTAACATCCCCGGCAGAGAGGAGGAGAGACCCATTGGCGGCACAGGAGCCAGGAGGCCATCGGCAACACGAGCCGCCCAGCCGCACGCCAGGTGTGTGGCTCACAGAGGTACAGAGCCGTATAGCGGGCTGCGTGGAGAGAAGGGGTAGACCAGTCCCCTGACCTGAATTCCCCGGTAATCCCTTCCGTTGCACCCCTTGCCCCTCAACGTAACTTGTATAATAGCACAAGTGGTGTTCCCGCACTCCCTATCGCTTGCAGCATTCTCGACGTCAGGACTTTGGACTGATACTTGTCCTTTCTTCCTTTCCTTTCTGCTATCATCACGGAGTCGGAAGCATCTCGTTCACGCAGGAGCCCCCGACGCAACACCAGGTAAGAAGACGGCACTCGACCAAGGAGGAGGACGATAAGGAGCCGATCACCCCGGAGGGTCCCTTGGCGGAAAACTTGTACCGACTTTCTCTATAGTCAAATAAAACCTGCTGTCACTAAAACCCGCCTCTTGCCCTTTCCTCCACAACCCGCTACACAGCCATGGTTGAGGTCGTAAAAAAACCGTGAGTAAAATTTTACGCCTCTCTTATTTCGCCTACAAGCTATAGCAGTTAGCAGGAACGTGTTTTAGCCTCATAAAATCATTGAAAAGGTTCTTTGAGTACCTCCCACTAGCAGCAAAAAAGACAGTATCCTTTGAATTGATAACATCTACACTAGACTACTGTAATAGTTTGTATGCAGGTTCATCTAAACAAACTATTAGAAATTACAGGTGGTACAACATTCTGCAGCCAGACTGGTGCTAAAACATCCCTAATGATGTTTTTTATCAGCAGCCCTGGAAGCCTTACACTGACTGCCATAGTAACAAGCATTTGCAATGCAATAGGTCTCGCATTTATGCAAGTTTGAGCTATTGACATTGTAAATGACAATGCCTTTATTTTCGTTTTTAAAATAGATAAATAAAAGGCATTGTCATTTACAATAACAATAGCTTAAACTCACATACATGCGAGACCTATTGCATTGCAAATGCTTGTTACCTGTGTCGCTAGAGTGGTGCCTACCGGCCAACTCATATAAAGTTCACCTGCTGTGTACGTAACTCACACTTGGCCTACATGGTGAAGGTGTGTAGTGCCAGTCGGCGCATGGTACTGGTGTGTGCATTCTGGGATGTATGTGTTCCTGTGTATAGTACATAACATGAAGGCATGGCGGTTTCATTTTGGAATCCCAGGGCCTGGAAAGACTAGAGGAGGCGAGGACTACAACCCCCAGAGAGAGGAGGATTACAAACATTCCTGAGGGCTGGAGAGGGAACATACACACCGGAAAAAGGGGAGGAGAGCATCCTCATGCACAGTAAAGGTCTCCAATTCCAGGAAGATTCCTTCATCATTCAGCCGGGGATCATTGTAAAGCTAGATGGTGGGTCTGATAAAGTTGCCACTGTAGGACCAGTCATATCCACTGACTCAAAGAGATTGTAGAGTCTGTAGGAGAGAGACATGGGGTGGAACAAGCCAAATAGGGGCAGAGTGGCACATAATTCCTGTCATTAGAAGAATGTGTTTTAATCTGCAACTTTAACCTCCGAAATACAACACAGGAATCAAACCATGACCGGATCTTTCTTCAATCTCTTTCAAAATCCCAACATCAAAAGGTTTGACGCGTTGCTAACCAACACAAAAGGGAATCATCCTGGACTTTATATGCAGGGGTACGTACGTCAGCCACGATTTCCAACTGGAACAAACATACTCATATCTTCTCTAATCAAAACCTTACAGAGAAGACAACCGAAACAGTCCAAGTCCCAGATCCAATAATAAAAAAACCTACCCATGAAAACACTCCAAATTGCTGTGGCCAAAACATTTTACTGTGATAGATTTCCTTATTTCGAAAGTCAAGCACACCTTCATGATAACCGCTGACACTCACACACCCAGAGTCAAAGCCAGTTTATCTAATGTCATGCAACACTAGAACTCACAGACCACATACATGTTATAAGACTTCTGGAGAAGCATCAGTCTCGATTGCTGCTGCATAAATTCGACAACCCTGAACAACCTTTATTCATCCGCAAGTATCTCATCACAGATACCACAGCTATCCACTACAACACCATCAACAGAGAAATATCAGTCGCAGCAAACTCTTCAAAATCAATCACTACATGGATGCCACCACCAAATCCGATCAAAATTTTACAAAGAAAGGAGTCACTACCATCAACTTTTTCAAGGAGAAGATTGACTGAATTAACATAGCACAGAATTATCAGCCATCTCTTCAAACGTTCCGCCACTGGACAACCAACAGTGGAGTAGATCCACTTCTTCCTGCTCTTCATTGAGGATCTCTGCAACCTTCTCATCTCACTTAAGATCTACATCATATTTCATCATACAACTGTCTGTCCCAAGGGTGTGGCCACACTGTCATGGAGTGAGCACGATTTCTACCTTAGCTCCTGACAACGCCAACATGCAATACCCTAATCCTGCAAGAAACAGATTACAGGACCTACCTATGGAACAGCAGCCTACTGTTAGAGACTACGGTCGTAATTGTGGGCAGTGCTCAATCAAGCCCCAGGATTGATGTCTCATTCTGCCAGTGGATCTGAAAAAGAGCATGCTAGAGCAGTGCACAACTTGGCGCAGCACACGGGTTGAGTGGAGAGTGCCAGTTTCAGAGGTAAAGAAGGAAAGCAGATGGGTCACAAACAGTTCCACTGACAAGCGAACAGCTGCCTGCAGGGAGGAAGTCCTGGCCCAGATAACCCTATGGTGGCATTCCTCTACCTACTAACAGATACATTTAGGAGGAAGGGTGACTGACGATCAACCACCATGGCAGGGATGGTTCTCATTTGGCTCCCCTTCAATTATGAGTGAGGAAAATGGGACACTGCAAGATGGTGGAACCTGAAAAGACTGAGCTGGATGCACACATCAGCAGCGCCCCAAGAATTGGCAGAAAAACTGCAGAAACACTAAAACAGTAATAATGGTGGTACTGACTCATTAAAACTAGAAGTGCACAACTATCTACCAAACCATCAGGTTTGGGGGGGGAGCTGAGCTAGGGGAGTTTTTAAACTGCTCTATCAGTCAGCCCAGGTAGTGCAACACTCTTCAATACCGAAAAGGGAATGAATGGCATATTAATATGGGTAAACTAAAATCCACTAAACAGAAACTGCTCCGTATTATGGCACTAATGGAGTGATCGACCTTCTCCCTGTAGCAGACTTCTGAACCTGAGCACTTGGATTCCAACGAGGGCAAGTTGAACCACATCCTTCTAGCCAATACAAGAGGCAAGAAATATGATGGAAGATAGATACACTTGCTATCAAAGTCAATCTTCTGACGGCTCATAGAAGAACGTTGTCAGAAAGAGTCACAGAAACATCATTTTAACTAACTGAAGTGACAGATACAATCTACAAGAAAGTGAGATTCTTAAAATGCATTATGTTGGTTGCAGGGGGATGCTTAACATCCAAATTGGAGACTACCGAAGAAAACAGTGGGCCTTTCAATGGAACTATTCTCCGATGAGGGTTTGTGAAAATGTTAAACCCCAAAAATAAATCAAAACTTTTCAGTCGGAAGGCCTTGATTACCCCGGCCAAACTGGGCATTTGACCACACCCGATTATATCAACACTGTCAAACTATTGAGAGCTATCTTAAAAAAGGCAAGGCAAATGGGCTTTTCATGCATGACAACGCCACAGGACACATATCCCCAAACTACACTCTTGCAGGGCAAAACGACTGGAACAACTTCCTTGAAGTGAAAAGAAGATTGCAAGACCTATGGCTCAAGTAAACTGGGCACTAAAGTTCATGTTTCTGTTCCCAGCAAAACTGAACGTAATAACAGGCTGGAGTTCCCACTTCTTCACAGATGGAATTGCAGCGAACTAAAAGATAGATAACCACACCAACACTCGTGTGGGTAAGTGGACACGAGCAATGGGGGGCCAATGGACAAGGTGCAAGAGTAAGGTACACCGCAAGACACCATAAAAAGCCAAACATGCTCAAGGGATAGCTAGAAAGGCGGTGGCGCTGAAGAACATGTAGCAAGAACACCTGAAAACATCTAGAGATGCCAGAGTGGAACAAAAGGAAAATACAGGTGAAGTGGACTCTGAGGCAGAGCTATCATGCGCTAGACCAACAGTCACTCAGTGGACACGAGAATGCCTCAATTGATTAGGACAGTCCAGCGAACTAACCAAGCACTGTGCGTGCAGTACCCTCATCCGAGGCCGCGTTGCTCATCAACTATATGATGGCAGAGACATCTGGGTTGAAAACAATTCTGGGGCTAAGGGTGCATCCATGGGCTAAAATCGGTGAGCTGAGACCATTAGCTGAAGGCCTGGAAACCTTCCTTCTTTTCTTCACTTCTACCCTGATAAAATAAGACTTAAAAGTTGTCATGGTGTCTTGAGACTGGGAAACTAACAACTGTGGGGATAAAATGGGCAGGGAAATGTTTTGTATGGGCATGGTTCCGTCCCAGACCAGGAGACTAGGCAATCTCAAGCATGCAATTACATAAAGTCACAAGTGTAGTCTCAATGAAAGAAAGTCAACGCAATGTTGCTGGTACATCTATGCACGTCGGGTACAACAGTGTCTGTCGAGAGTTAGGGTGCCTGGTGCATGTGCAGTGTGGGTGCCGGAGAGTGTGTGTGTGCTTGGGTTTACTTGTGGGACAGTTTTGCCATACATGGGGGGCGGTAACAGCACTGGCCCTGGACACTGCCAAAGTGTTGGTGAGTGAGATGGATGAATACATTACTGTTCAGGAAGGCCTTTGACCCCTGAGTACCTGCATTGTGTCTCTCCCCCAAACACCCTCTTCAGCATGCCCCTCTCCCTGTCCTTGCGCTAGATGATGCCCCCTTCCCCATCCACTGCTCTTCGAAGAGGCCTTGGCAAGATGTTGGCACATTAAAAAAAAATGCCTTGTTTCACATAGGACTCCGGTTGAAGGTTTCCATAGGGGAAAGTGAGCATCGCCAGGCACACGGAGCAGTAGCACGGGAGGACGGGGGCTAGAGAGCAGGGGCAGGACCTTTCAACCCATGGAGAAAGGGTATAGGCGACCAGGGGCAGGAGGAGGAGGAACAACGAGGTAAAAGAATACGAGCAAACTGCAGAAAGAAAGACACGCAGGCAGGTCCTGACAAGCAGACATCGATTCGAAAGGAAACGCGCCCAGTGAAAGATCAAGAAGCTCTGGACTGAGTCCTGCTGCTGAAATACTTTTGTCCAAAAGAAACCCCTGTGGAAGAAAGCAGCGCTGGAGGGAACACCTGGGCGACTCGACTGCAGCATATGATAACGACCCCCTCTTCCCTTTCGGAGACTTGAAAAGTGAAACGGAGGCCAGGTCCTCAGACGTCTGAGGATTGTGTCTCGTAACGGTATATAACAACCCACTTCCCTTTCAGGAGCAAACAGAGCATTGCAGATTACAATGCCAGAGTTATTGTTTCCGCTCCTTTTTCTTAGTGACACGCTATTATTAAACACCCCCTCCCCCACCCGCGAGCCAAGCAAGTCCGCAAGAAAAAAAACAAGTCAAACAAGTCAAGATGCCAAATACATTCAACTTAGAAGGTAAAAGCAAGTAGAACAAGTACCTGGAAATCGCTTGAGTTCCTTGCAAGCCACCGGCCCGATCTGGCGTGAAATCCGGAAGTCCGGCAGGGTCATGCTTGTTGTGGGGCGGGACTTCCGCCATAAGCCCGTGCCCACGAAGTGTATCGCCGAGATGGAAGTGGTAACGCGGGCTCCCATGCCGGAGGGGGAGCCCGGCGGTGGCGGCAGAAAAGTGGTGAGCCACGTCAATGGAGGCGGAGGAGATGACACCCGGTGAGTGGGACTTGGTGCCTTGGGGGCTCGTGCACAGGCTCGGGTGACTGGTGCGTGTGTGCGCGACCAGGGCGGCTTGTGCGTGTGTGGGCAGCTGGTGCGTGTGTGCGGGGCTGGGGGCGGCTGGTGCGTGTGTGCGGGGCTGGGGGCGGCTGGTGTGTGTGGGGGCAGCTAGTGCGTGTGTGCGTGGCTGGGGGTGGCTGGTGCGTGTATGGGCAGCTGGCTGGTGTGCGCGCGCGCGACTGAGAGGCATGGCTGACTACCCGAGATGTGCACGGCTCGGGAGGCGGGGCTGGGCTTGCGCGTCCACGAGGTGCAATCGGCGCTCGTGCCCCGGTCTGTGGTCCCTTCAGAGCTAACTAGGCAGCAATAGCGAACTACGGGCTCATAGAAAAGGCCAAATATAAGGAAGCATCTAAAAAACTTCAGAAAGCTATCAGAAAAACAAAAAAACAGTTCTATGCGGACTCTATCCTGCAGGCAGAGCAGTCGAGCAAGCAGATCTTTAAAGTGGTCCAGTCCTTTTTTAAACCCAAATGCATCGAGAGGGAGATCCCCCCCGTCAACTATTTTATGCGAAAACATCTCGGAGTTCTTTGACCAAAAAATCTAATTAGTCTACGAATCCTTTAAACCAGAAACAACAATGTTGAAATCGGACCTTGCCACGAATAATGTAGGGGGTGAAACCCTAACTCAATTCCAGATGATACCACTGAGTGTGGTGAGACAAGAACTTATCCGTTGTAAATCCGGCTCACCGGACGACCCATGTCCACCCATGCTGTGGGGCATCATAGCTGATTTTGTGGCCCCCACAGTACAACAAATCTGGAACTCGTCCACCGCCTCGGGGGTTTTCCCGAACATCTGGAAACACGCAACCCTCCCACTGAAAAAAAACCTAATGGGGACCCAAAAGACATCAGCAATCTTCGCCCAATCTCCTTGTTAGCCGCCCCAGGGAAAATGCTCGAGAAAATAATACAGCGTCAGCTGAGCGAATTCATCGAAGCAAATAAGATACTTCATGAGACGCAATCGGGCTTCCGTCCCGGCTTCAGCACGGAGACAGCACTAATTGAGGTGGCAGAGTCAGTAAGGTGGTCGATGGATGCAGGAGACTCAGCGATGCTGGTACTCCTGGATCTGTCGGCCGCCTTCGACACAGTTGATCATGCTAGACTCTTGATGCGACTGGCCGACATAGGTATCTGCGACAAAGCACTGGGATGGATATACTCTTATCTAACCCAGAGAACACAGAAGGTGGCTCTAGGGACTGCCTCTTCAACACCCAAAGTCCTTAGTTGTGGAGTTCCACAAGGGTCGGCACTCAGCCCCCTCTTGTTCAACATCTATCTCGCCCCTCTCTTTACGTTGATTGCCAACTGGGGTGTCAAGGCAATTTCTTATGCCGATGACACCCAGTTGGTATTTCCGTATTCAGAGGAGTCGCAGGAGTCCTTCTCGAACTTCAAGGGCTGTCTCCAGGATGTAGCCTGCTGGATGAATACGAACAAATTAAAACTAAACGCCAACAAAACTGAAGTAATCTTTTTTTGGCAAAGGCCCCCCGCCTCCCTCAGAGTTATGGTGGCCTGCGGAGATGGGTCTAGCCCCCTCATCTAGCCTCTCGGCAAAAAATCTTGGAGTGCGGTGGGATGACAGTTTGTCCTTTACCTCGCATATTCAACAAGTAGTCGGTTGCTGTCTGAGTAAGCTGAGGCATCTCCGTAAGATTCTCAGACTCCTCCCGGAGAGCTGTCGGAAAACTGTAATCCATGCAACAGTAACATCTCGGCTGGATTACGCCAATGGACTCTATCTGGGCTTACCTAAATATCTGACCCACAGGCTTCAGCTGGTCCAGAATGCGGCTGCGAGACTGCTACTGCGAATCCCTTTTAAGCACTCAGTCTCTCCGCATCTGCGATCACTGCACTGGCTACCAGTTGCCAGCAGAATCAAATTTAAGGCACTCACGTTGGCCTATAGATCTCTGTTTGGCACCTGCCCGAAGTATCTGAAAACCCGTCTCCCGAGATATTTCCAGGCCCGTGCGCTCCGTTCCAATAGCCGCGTTCAACTTGTTGTCCCACGAGCTAAAAAGGCTCGACTGGGAGGTCGTACTTTTTCGGCAAATGTTGCAACGCTATGGAACTCCCTGCCCCCAGAAATCCAGCAAGCCCCCTCTGAACCTTGCTTCAGGAGGCTGTTAAAGACTTGGCTCTTTACCCAACCACGATAATTTCCCCTACTCCTACCCTCTGGGTCAGCTGTGTTCTTACTAGCGCCGGGACACCTCCATCGTGAGGTAGCTGTCGCGCTTTATAAAATGCTGTATTAATAGGTCTTTCGCTGACGCGAGACCTAAAAAAGTGTTATTTTTTAAATCCTTCTATTCGCTTTCAGAGCTTATATAGCACTGGGGCCAAAATACTTAACTTCACTATATGACTCTATGGATGCTTAGGTCCTCACAAGCAAACCTTCTTAAACCTCCTACGTTAATACTTAAAACACCAGGAGAAAAATCCTTCACTGTCTTGGGTACAAAGGCTTGCAATCATCTCCCTAGCATCCTCTGATGATCACTTCCGTCAGGTCACTTCAGATTATGTAGACACACTCATAGCCGCTCAGCGCCAGGATGCTCCTTTGGGAGTGGCAGTGCACTCTATAAGTACACCATTCAATTCAATTCTACAACTTGGCTACCCACAAAGTGGAAGATCCTTTGCAAAGATTGATTGGTCACCTCTCTGTTTCTTATTGCTGTATTTGTGTGTTAGACTGCCACTATTGAGGTGAAACTCCTTTCAGAAAGTGTTAGCATGCGTACAAATTACAACATAATGCTATCTTGGTGTGTAATTTAGTCAGCCCTGCCGCATAATTCCAGGGACCCTGGTTATATGGCTGGATGTAATAAAAGAAAACTCACACAGCCCAGATGCCGAAGTGAGTAGGATCGAAAAGGCACGACCTGTCCATACTTTAATTTATGAAAAGACGTTCCCCAACATTTTGTGAAAAAAACCAACAGTCCCGAGGCAGGTTAATTCTGATAGTGTATAAGCTTCAGCACAACTATTATTCAGGGAGTCTCCTGTGCTGTGAAACTGAAGGCGGGCAGACCGCTAAATAAAAAACAACACCCCTTCTTGCCAGGGTGCCTGCTTGCCTGAAAGAAATGCAAATGTACACAAATAGTCAATCTAGAAATATAAAAGGTGCTTGGGGGGGGAGATACTTTTTAGGTCTCGCGCCTGCGATGCATATGGCGAAGCCATATGCATCGCGCCAGGCGCGATATTATAGTTGCGGAGTCTGCTTCCCAGGAGACAGGAGACTGGCGCGCGCACGCTCAGGAAAGCGATTGGAGCCGGCCGCGCGCGTTCCCAATCTCCTGTCTCTCTGGGAAGCACACAAGCAAGCCCAGCAAGCCCCGCCAAGGCATCACGAGCACGTCCCAGCCCGGGGTGACAGCCAGAGCCAGCCCGCGCGAGGACACCCCCTTTTCTTTTCCCAGCTGCCGTCATGGGAGTGGAGATCGAGACCATTTCACCCGGGGACGGTAAGCCGCCAGGCGGGAGGGGGTTACGCGTGCGCATGGGTGCCGAGCAGGGAGGATCCCCGGGGCTGGCTGGTTCCATACAGCGAGGACGTTAGTCATTCGTAACTAGGTTGGTGAGCTGGTTTTTACAGGTCGGAATCGACCTTACACTGAAATTCAAAGTGCATCTTGATGCGTTCATTAGCTCTCAATCGGCAAACATTATCATTATGTATACATTGGCCAACTCTTGAATTGCATTGTAACAGTAGGGCATGATTTGGCAATTGCAGGTTGCATCGTCCTCTGGGGCTGGGTTTCCATTGTTCCGATATTGCATATACATTTATAAATATTCATATAGAGGTTTTGTTATACTACAGGTTAACATTTAGATGGTCTTTAATTAAAAAAATTAAATTGAAAAATGGGCAGTGACACAAGCTGTAAAATTAGAGTTCTTTGTCATGGTTGGACCGGCAGAATTGGTGTCTCGTTAATAGAGATCCTTTCTACAATGCAAATCTGTGTTATTAGAAATTTAATGCAGAAATTTGCTTAGGTAATTCATAAATGGAGGAATTTTTTTTTTAAGCAATCTAAAAAAGATAGTGTCGCGCACCTGCATGCTTTTGGGGTGAGGTGGATGATGAAGCCTTGGTTTATTTAAGGTTTAGGTCACTATGACATGGCTGGCAATGTGGGTTGGCTGTCTAAGTCTGCTATGACCTTGTGCCTCAAAAGGTTATCGATCAACCTTGATAGGCCGGGGTGATGTTCGCCCTTGCTGATGGTGCATGGGTTGCTCCCACACACGCCAGTATTTTAAAGATGCACTTTTTTTTTTTTTAAAGTACTTGTCCCTTAGTGAGTAGCCCTGAGAGTTGTGTGGACTTGTACCCCTTCCGCCTGAAGTGCTGTGATTCATCAAACTGAAATGTTTTGTTCAGATATCAATAGGAGGTATTGGATGCTATTGATAGACGCACAGCCGGTGAATGCATGGTTTACAAAGGCCTAGAAAAAGATTGGAATGTGGTCTGGACATGACTAGACCTCTAGCCTTATCAATTTTTGCTGATTATTAAACAGTAACCTGTTGCTGGCGCCTCAGAAGTGTCATTATAGCAATGAAGTGCATGTAGGTCCTCAACTTTTTTTTAAAAAACTTTTTATTAATCCTCAAAATTGTTGTATATACAAAGAGCGTTTATATTGCATCATCCATCCCTTTTTTACAGTTGACTTATCTACCGCTATTAACAAATCTAGGGCCAGGTTAATAATGAACACCTTGGTACCCTGCTTCCCTCTTACAGTCCTCGATATGTCTGCCATGCAGTCCAGATTTTCTCCCCTTTCGTAAATCGTCAATTCCGCTTGCCAGCATCAGTCCAGATCATTTTCGCATTCCTCCAGTGTAGGGGTGGACATCACCCCCCCCCATTTCCTTGCCACATTACTTTTAGCAACCACAGCCGTTAACACCAGCCACTGCTTCACATGTCGTGGCCAATCCTCGTTTTCTTCTGTTATTAGGAGGAACCATTTGGGCTCTAGTTGGACTTCCATGCCCAATACTACTGACATTGCCCTAGAACACCCCTCACCCTCACACCCCCTCACCCTCACACCCCCTCACCCTCACACCCCCTCACCCTCACACCCCCTCACCCTCACACCCCCTCACCCTCCCACACCCCCTCACCCCCTCACCCCCTCACCCCACACCCCCTCACCCCCACACCCCCTCACACCCCCTCACCCTCACATCCCCTCACCCTCACATCCCCTCACCCTCACATCCCCTCACCCTCACATCCCCTCACCCTCACACAACTTCACACCCTCTCACCCTCACACCCCCTCACGCCCTCACACCCCCTCACACACCCTCACGCCCCCTCACGCCCTCACACACCCTCACGCCCTCACACACCCTCACACCCCCTCACGCCATCACTCCCTCACACACACTCACTCCCTCACACACCCGTTCACCCTCACAACCCCTCACCCTCACCCCCCTCACCGTCACATCCCCTCACCCTCACACACCCTCACGCCCTCACACACCCTCACACCCCCTCACCCTCACACACCCTCTCACCCCCTCTCACCCCCTCTCACCCTCACACACCCTCTCACCCCCTCTCACCCTCTTGCCCCCTCTCACACACCCTCACCCTCACACCCCCTCACCCACACTCACCCCCTCACCCTCACACACCCTCCCACCCTTCTCACATTCACACCCCCTCACCCTCACACCCCCTCACCCACCCTCACCCTCACATCCTCTCACCCTCACAACCCTCTCACCCTCACATACCCTTGCCCTCACACCCACTCACCCTCACTCACCCTCACACACACTCACACACCTTCACCAGCATAGCATAACAAAACACAACAAAACATAGCATAGCATAATAAAAACATAGCATAACAAAGCATAGTATAACAAAACATAGCATAGTATAACAAAACGCAGCATAGTATAACAAAACGCAACAAAACATAGCAGAACAAAACAGCATAACATAACAAAACATAGCATAACATAATCTAAAACAAAGCATAACAAAACAAAACATTGCATAACAAAACATAGCAAAATACAATAAAACATAACAAAACACAACAAAACATAGCATACATAACAAAACATAGCATTGCAAAGCATAGCAAAACATAGCATAGCATAACAAAACACAACAAAACGTGTAGCATAACAAAACAAAGCTTAGAATAGCATAACAAAGCATAGCATAACAAAGCATAGCATAACAAAACATAGCATAGCAAAACGTTGCATAGCATAATAAAACACAACAAAACATAGCATAGCATAACAAAACAGCATAGCATAACATAGCATAGCATAGAAAAGCATAGCATAGAAAAACATAGCATAACAAAGCATAGCATAACAAAGCATAGCATAACAAAACATAGCATAGCAAAACGTTGCATAGCATAATAAAACACAACAAAACATAGCATAGCATAACAAAACAGCATAGCATAACATAGCATAGCATAGAAAAGCATAGCATAGAAAAACATAGCATAACAAAACATAGCATAGCATAACAAATCAAATCATAAGATAGTAAAGCATAGCATAGCATAACAGAACAAAACATAGGATAGCAAAACAAAACATAGCATAGCATACAGCATCACTCCGCACCTCCACAGCATCACTCAGGGGCAACACAACATCACTATGCGCTACCACAGCATCACTGAACGCCACAACATCACTCGTTCGTCATCACAACATCGCTCAGCGCCACCACAGCTTCAATCTGTGCAACCATTCAACAACACCTGGTTCAAATATGTTCTCTCAATGTTTCAAGCTTTATTACAAATGTAACAAAATGATGTTAATATTTCACTTCTGTTCTTGGATTTTCATCACAATAAAATACACTGAACATTCTCTTCACAAAAGTTATTTACAAAACTTTAAGCTATTGCCATTATAAATTACAATAACTTTTATTTAAGTATTAATTACGGAAAAAATTAAAAGCCAATGTTATTTGTAATATCAATACATGTAAGTCACGTAAATACAACACATATTGCATTACAAATGCTATAGGTGTCACATTGGCGAAAGTTATAACTATTGGCATTGTAAATGACAAAGCTATTCATTTCGCTATTTTCAAAAACAAAACATAAATAAAAAAATTGTCATTTACAATACTAATAGCTCAAACTTTCCTAATGCGAGACCTATTGCATTGCAAATGCTTGTTTAATTAATGGATTCACTTGAAGCTTTGTGATGACAAAGATTTATTATTTTTGAATGCTAGTGCAAGAGAGTTGTGAAGCGCATGTTGTGAAGGGACAGATATATTAAAAAAAAGTGCATTACATACAGCCTGGGGATTGCTAAAATCAATATTTTGGAATCACCATTTTATCTTAACATTTGTCTGCATTTTGTAGCAGTCTATTTTATACTGTGTGTATGCAAGTTTAATATTCACAGTACTTTCTGTCACAGGCTGGGACGTCCTAGCACTAAAAATACAGGAATCTCTATTCTACACTACACCAACCAAGATGTAATTCTCTGGCTGTACTCAAACTTCTGCGGTGCATTAAATAATAGAGGTTTCATAATGTATTATTGAATTTCCCACTGTAACTTTTTGAAAATGTATTTCTCATTTAAGCTGCATGTTATTTTAAATGTAGCTATCTGAGGGAGAAAGACCAAAACCAAGTACACAATATTTCGATTTTTTAGCCACACTTTTACCCCACACCCACTGACCAAGTACCCATTGCATGCAGCATCACAGTTTCCATGCTTTTTTTAATGCACTTTGACCGCTGGCACAGCGACACCACAATACTGGCCAGATGATATGCTGTGTGAAGCACAGAATTTTAGTTTCAGTTTGTTAAATCTCACTCTTAATTACATATAGCACAACTCTTGGAAAGGATTCCTAGTTAAGCTTCTTTGGCAGTCCCCTTTTTGAGTTGTCCCCACAGAGCCTTCCTGGGAAAAAGCAGTTTCTGGAATTCTAACAAGTGGGTGCCTGTTGTATGAGGTGGTCCCCCTTGAACCTCTTCCCACAGAGTTAAGCTTGGATGAGGAAGGGGTGTGGAGGTAATATAAAACTAGTTTATATATGTTGGAGACTAGTGTGGTGTGAGTTAGCAATGATGGAACCCTTTTGGCTCCTCTTGGACTCCGTAGAACTGTGACGTAAGTGTTAGAGCATAGTTAAGTAAATGCTAGTTTAGAATGTTGAGTTTGCGGTTACACGCAGACAAATAAAGACGTGTAATACCAAGCTCCACCTGTGGCTTAGTCCTTGGCGGGTGCCCAGGATGGGGAGGATGCTACAGAGACCTCATTGATACTTGAAGTGGAGTGGCAAGGGGTGGAAGTGTGGGGAGGTCCTGATGTAAAACACAAGTGTGTCTCTCTACTCTGCAGTTTCATTTCTGGTTTTATCCACTGAGAATAGTTTGATGATTAGCTATTATAATAATGACACGCTTTACCTGGGAGGCAGGGCACATCCCATCCCATCACACGAGGCTATGCTCTGCTGTAAACATACTTTGGAGGTTACCTACATGTTAGGACTAGTCTGCTGTAACCAAAGCCCTTCATCCATTTCTGCGAAACAGCCACAACTCCCAGTTCACTGTTAATTGTACAGTATACGGAGTTCAAGGAACCAAGAATGAATAACAATGATCCTCCAGGCATTTTAATGTCTGGCTGACGCAGGAGCCAGTACGTCTGCAGTGACATCAGTGAAACAAAACCAGTTTTTTTTTTTTTTTTTTTTTTTTTTTTTTTTTTTGTCCTCATACATGCCACCAGATAATGTCAACTCTAGGTAGGCGCTCTCCTGGCCACAGGCATAAACCAACTGTTCCGGCCCTGGGGTCTATGGATAGCCGATGGAGGTCACCAAGAGGTAGGTTGTTTCCTAAGCCAACTCCCATTCACGATGTAGCTTGCCACTTTGGGAGAATAGGACCACTAACCTCTGGCATAATCATTGGACTCATTGGATGTTATCGTTCAGTCCATGCATTCAGAGCACACCAGATCTCATTGGCGCTTTCTCCACCACATAACATATCTAAACGACTGACCGCCATGATGTTTCTAAGGCAGTCTACAAATCTGGGAGGGTTAATAGACTTCCACTCCCTACAGATTTCTCTCCTGGCAATAACAATAACATAAAAAATAAACTGCGACACACAATTTCGAATATTATAATCATTAGGGAGACCAAACACAATCAATCTGGGGCTGGGAACAATTGGGCATGATACCACTTCTTCTATGAATTCACACACCTCACTCCAATAACCCTTGATAGACGGACAATCGAAAAACATATGTCTATCATCCGCCACTGGAAACTTACATCTTGGGCAAAAATATACTTCTGCAGACAGCTTAGCTAGTTTTGCTGGAGTCCAATAGACCCTATGCAATGTGAATAGGTGGTTTCTTCTAAGATTGGAAGGTTTTATAATTTTTTGGGAGAGTGTAAAAGAATCTATCCAGACCTTCAGGACCTCCCCAGCATCAGGGTCTAAAAGGTCATTCCATAGCTTAATAATTTCAGATTCTAGATTTTCTTTAACCCCCACAAATTTATTATACCAATGCGCAACCTCACCTTTCCATCCCCTGTCCCTATTAATTAATTCCAATGAGAGTATTTCCTTATTATAGGCCCAACACTGCCTCGCCCACCACGAGGACAATTGATAAAATTTGAACCTAGTAATAGTACCCTCCGTTAGGTTCGAGAGGGATTCCCAACTTAATAAAGCCGAATTGATACACAGGTCCCCCCAGTTTGTGATACCTGCCGCCTTCAAAGGTAGCGCTAATCGGTCCAAAAGGCATTCTGGTGTGCCTGGGGAGTCCCAAATTGGGGCTAGGGAATGGTAATAAGGTATATTAAACATTCGACGTAATGTTTGCCAGTTGTTGAGTGCAGTTTTTAGGAGCTTCAGTCGAACCTTTTTAAAAAACTTGTGATCCCCGAATTTGTAAAGAAAAAAGTCTAGGGCGTGTGGGAGATCAGAAAGCATAGCCTGAAAGAGTTTACCCTGAGATGAAGAATCAAGTTTATTTGCTAAAAGTCTGAAGTTCTTAAACTGAAAAGCATAACAATAAAGAAGCAAATCAGGAAGAGCCAGCCCACCCAACTTCAACCCTCTTCTCAATTTCCTCCAGGCGATCCTTGGAGATTTAGTTGCCCAGATGAAGGAACCAATTCTTCCTTGGAGATTAGCAATATCTGTTTTTTTGAAATTGAGGGGGATGGAATTAAATAGGAAGGTGATTTTCGGCAAGATGATCATTTTGACCAGATTGACTCTACCATAGATATTAAGCGGCAAGGTATTCCATCTGGTCAATAGTTTCCTCACTTCCTTTACTACAGTCTCCCAACTTACTTTCGTGACATTATCCAAATTATGGGTAACATAAATTCCTAGGTACCTGATTTTTTGTTTAGCTTCGGGTATCTGTACTGTATTGTTCCAGCTCATAATGTCTGTTTTGTCTTTATTTATTTTATATCCAGACACAGCGCCAAAATCCTCCGCTAACTCAAACAGCCTAGGGATAGCCTCAACCGGATTGGACGTATATAGGAGGAGATCGTCAGCATATAATGCTGTCTTAAGCGTCAAATCCCCTATTTTAAAAGGTAGAATTACTGGATCTGATCTTAAGGAACACACAAAGGGCTCAATATATATATCAAAAAGGAGGGGAGACAGGGGACAACCCTGTCTTGTTCCTCTTGAGATGTTAAACCAGTCTGTAAGGCAACCGTTGACCAAGATTTTGGCCCGGGGATTCCTATATAATGTTATAATGCCCTCGATAAATACATTCGGGAACCCAAACTTCGCCATGGTTTTCCACAAAAATGACCAGTTCACCTGATCGAAGGCTTTTGCTGCATCGATCGCAACGATAGCAAGTGGCAGCCCCCTGTCTGTTGCTATATCTATTGCTCCTAGAACTTGGAACGTGAGTTCATTAAGTTGACGGCCAGGTATGAACCCCCTCTGATCCGAATTGATAATAGATTTAATTATTTTTGCCAACCTAGATGCGAGTATTCCGGAATATATTTTCTGGTCACAGTTAAGCAAGGAAATTGGCCTGTACGATTCTATTTTTTTGGGATCTTTATTAGGTTTCACTATCAAGGTAATCGTAGCCTCAGACCAGGATGGTGGTGCTTGATCTCCCTGCAGGAAGATTTTATTAAACAGAGTTAATAAGGGTGTTAAGACTTCCTCCACATTATCTTTATACACCTCGGATGGCAGACCATCCGGACCAGAGGCCTTATTCCTAAACATCTTTTTTATCTGGGCCCGTATTTCTCCTTCAGTAATCCCTGTACCTAGGAAAGCTATGTCACTTTCACTCAGCTGGGGTAGCTCTCTCTGATCCCACCACTTTTCAAGCTCCTCTAGTCCACAGTTATTTTCTTCGTGGTAGAGCTCCTCCATGAATCTTCTTGCCTCTATCCTGATTTCTACATCCTTTGTTAAGAGCATCCCAGAGTCTTTCTGAATAAGCAAGCTTATGTTATTCCTACTTCTCTCGGTCCTCGCCTTCCAGGCCAGGAGTGAGCCACACTTTTCTCCATATTCAAAATTGTGAAGCTTGCTAACTTCCCACTTATCTTTGTTTACCTTATCAGCTCTAGCCTTAAAATCTATCTGTAGCTGTAACAGCTCTTTTTCAAGTATGGGAATCCTGCCTCTTTCTTCCAAGACGGCTAACTGCAACTGTAATTCCTTCTTTTTGATTAAGTCGAGGACCTTAGTATTCTCTATTTTCTCCAGTTTTCTTTTTAATGCCATATGTGAACCAAGGATACCCCTAAGATAGGATTTCAAAGTGTCCCAGACTATTTGCTCTGAGGCAGTCCCAACGTTAACTGAAATAAATTCTAAAAGACTAGCTCTGATTTTGGTTTTAATCTCGTCATCGAGAAGAATAGTTCTATCCAGGGTCCACCTGAACTCCGAGGAGCTAAGCTTGAAGTTGATATTTAACTCCACAGCAAAGTGATCGGACAATCCTGTGGGAATGTGTGAGACTGAAGTAATGTCAGGCACAAAAACACGATCTAGGAGAAAGAAATCTATTCTGGAGTACTGTTTATACTTCTTACTGTAGAAGGAGTACTCTCTGAGGTTGCCATGTTTTACTCTCCATACATCAATTAACGAGAAATCTTTCATGATATTTTTAAGAGCTAGGAGGGATTTATTTGGGGGATTATATTTAGCGTTTGAAGTACGGTCCAGCTGTGTGTCTAATAGAAGATTAAAGTCCCCTCCTAAGATGACTGGAGCTGAATGTAGAATAATATGTTCCTCTAACTTCTGAAGATAATCTGGGCTGTCCTCATTTGGACCATAGTACACAGCACACTGAAAAGTGAAACTTCCGATAGAGAGGACTGCCACCAGCCATCGACCCGATCGATCGGTTTCCCAGTTCTGAACCTTAATCCCCCTGTTCGCACGCACAACTAAAGCTACTCCTCTAGTAGAACCCCTCTGTTTAGAGCAGAGAACTTCCTGTACCCAACTAAGTTTTCCAAATATTTGAGCACAAATCTCCGCCTCAAGATGAGTTTCTTGCAAAAGGTATATATACGCCTCGGTATTTTTTAGAAACTCACATATTCTTTGTTGTTTCCTCAAACTTCTTATACCATTCAAATTCCAGGAAAGGAACTTATTGTTGGAGACTGTATTAGGAATCATCAGAGACTATGACCAGACCTGCAGCTAATAGAAATTTCTGTTTAAGCTCTATGTTGCAAAATAGCAATTTATGGCATATGAGGACATTTTTATATGATTTTTTCCCCTCTCCCCTGACCCCCCCCTGACCCTCCCCCCCGAGGAACCCTCCCCTTATACCTGGCGTAATCACGCCTTAAGGAGCTCTACACCCTTGAAACACCATCAGTATCTGAAAAATAAATAATTTTTCCCATTTACTCGGTGCTACATCTGACCCTTGTCTATGTGTAATTTATTTTTATTCTTTGTATATATATAAATGTTTTTTTTTTTTTTTTTTTCATTCTATCACATTTTTTTTTTTTTTTTACGCAAAGTCAGTTGCATCCTATTATATAAACACAAAAAAAAGAATAAAATTTACCTCTTGAGTGTTCCTTACAGAATCAAGCCTAGAAAGTAAAGTGAGTATATGGCCTACGTATGGATATTAACTTACATTTGACTTCTTATTAAGTCTTCCCAAATTAAATTAAATCATATGAGCCAAAAAGGGTTATAAGGAATATGAATCTTTCTCATTTACCCTCATACCAAAGGACTGGAATTTACTATTATCTCTATTTTCTCATTTTTTGAAGCAGTTCATCTACCTCCTCTGGATGATTACAATTGAACATCTTATTGTTCCACATAATCTTAAGTAAGGCGGGAAACTTCATTTGGACCTGGGCACCTAATGCTCGAAGCTCTGGCATCCTTGAACCCAACTCCCACTGCCTGTGGGCTGCCTTCCCCCCTATATCAGATCTAATTTGGTAAGGGTTTGCACGATAATGGAGGGAAGAACGTGCAAGACATCTAGTCAGGATTAACTCCTTAACACTATATGTCTGGAAGTAGACTAAGATTTTCCTTGGAGCTTTACGATCTGCATGCAGTCTAAAGGGATCTCTGTGTACACGCTGGATCTCAGCCTCTAGATCGATATCTAACCGGTCCTTCAGTATGTCCTCTCGCAATAATCTGCATACAAATCCCTTGATATCTTCTACCTCTTCACCTTCTGGTATCTTAAGAATTCTTAGATTGTTCCGACGACTCGCAATTTCCAATCTCTCCAAATCCATAGTGAGGGTTCGATTTTGAGCTTTGATAGCGTCAATGTCTCTGGAATTCCCTGATGATGCTTCTGACAGTGAGTTAACTTTACTCTCCAACACACATGTTCGAGTTGCCAGCCCCTCCAGTTTGGTCTCCAGAGCGTCAAATCTATCATGCAACCCTTTCTGATTGCTCTCTGAGATTTCAAATTTCCCAAGCAGGTCTCCTCTTAAAGTCTGGAATAAAAGACCCAATCTATCGACTTCGATCTCTGCCTCAGCTGGTTCAACTGACGAACTACCAGTCTGCTGCACAGTGACTTGTTTATCGGAGGTTGGAAGGGAGAGGGTTTGCGACTGGAAGGCAGTGTTACCTGTCTGTGGGCAGAGAAGGATACTGTGCGACTCTGTCCCAGACAGAACTCGAGCTAAGGGTATCTCAGAAGTTAAGCTCTCCATAGCTGTAGCAGAAGCAGTGGCAGTGGCAGTAGCAGTAGTCAGAATAGGGGAACTCTGAGCTGTTAAAGGTAGTGAAAGGCTGGAACAGAAATCGGGACCGGGGGTAGGGCTATATACTGTATTAGGATGTATTAGATGAGTTGGAGCCTCTGACTCCCCCCCGTTAGAAAGCTCAAGTACTGTGTACCTGTTACTCAAAGGTACCGATGGAGAAGAGATCACATTATCTTCGGAGGAGTGAGCCCCTACCCCCACATCCCCTTCCACTTCAGCATCAACTTCAGCTAGTACCTCTCCTCCTATTCTCGTATCCGCTGTGCTAGTAACCTCTACGTCTAGCGCTCCCAATTTGGCCCCCGCAGTCTCTTTAATTTTTTTCTCTTTAACTTTTACAGCCTGCTCCATTATTTTAAAATAACTTTTGAGCGAGGGGGTGCCCTTATGAGCCTGGGACTGCCTCACAGCCTTTGTGACTACCACCTTCCTTGTATCTCCCTTTCTCTTCTGTTTAAAAGGGGACCGGGGTGTTGGACCTCCTTTCTCGGGAAGCTCTATTGGGTTCCAGACCGCCTGCCTAGACCTGAGCTGATATCTATTCCAGGTCGGAGGCTCTGTGTTTTTGGAGACACAGTGAAACCCCACTGTACTAAATATGACCTCCTCACTTGGTTTTACTCTTGTGGCAACCTCCTCAAGGACAGCGCTGTCAGGGCTGGGGGGGGACTGATCTGACTCAGTTAGCACTGCCGTCGAGACTGCTGCCTCCATACAGGACCTCCCCGTCAATACCTCCTTACCGCCAGTCTTCACCGACTTGCTCTGTAAGAGGCTCCAACATACCGGTCCTCTAGCGCGGAGAATGAGAGCGCCCCTGGAGCGGCACCAAAGACTTCTCCGGCTGTCTCCTGTTCTCTGCCTGCCCACCTCGGGCTCCGAAAATCCCGCAGCTGCCCTTCTCAGTCCGTTGAGCGGCTCTTCCACCTCGCGCTTCCTGACTGGACGGCAGAGTGACTCGGGCATACCGCGCAGGTCCTAGTGCTCGTCGGGTTTCGAAATGGAAAAAAAACACCAAAACGGCGATAAAGTATATGGTGGGAAAACCAAACTAAAGAAACGTTCTCGCTGCTCACCGCATAATTCTCGTCTGCTGGCTAGGTCGATTTGACATGGGAAACACCGCTATACTATGCTGTGGCGTTCTTCAGGGTGCCGAGCTCCACAGCAGCCGTCAGCCTGCCGCCGCCATGTTCCTCCCCCCGAAACAAAACCAGTTTTTAACTCAGAGACTGAGACGCTGATTACTTGCACCCAATGTCACCATTGGATGCCAGATTTACTGGAACATTTGTCAGAGTGGATTGCTGGCCAATGATGCCAGCGCTCTAAAATCAAGGGAGTATTGCTAAATCCATGTATTACTGTAAGGGCGAGAGTGGCAAGTGATCCTTCTCCCTATGAATGAAAGTGAAAGAGCCGCTAAGACCTTAATTACAACAAAACAAAGGTCCTATGTTTCTCGAGAGCGCATAACAGACAACCCAGAAATAGTAACATTCTGGAACAGGTCACAACTTACAAATATCTCAGAGTGTGCTTAGATCGCCATTTGAATTACAAACAGAAATCTCTATCCAGGCAAGTAAAAGCAAACAAATTGTTGTGTGCATTCAAAACTTTGCTACAAAAGTTAAGGGGTTGCTCAACAAACAATCTTTTGTAGGTCATAAGAGCAAAATTCATCCCCCAATAGCATATGGCTCAGAATTATTCAAGCACAAATATGCCATAAGTTTGAACACCCTACAATCTACAGTCTTCAAAAAACTGTTCATGATCCCACTTACACATATCACAACTCAACCACATCCCTGTCAGACAGGGCACCATAATAAAATACTACCGGAGAATGAAGGTAGCAGACACAAATTCACTGGCCCACCAATGTTGGCTCGAAATAGAAAAAAGGCCAGCGCCAAGAAAGCCATCCACACTTCCTTACAGCAGTCAATTGCAGCCCTAACATTAGAAGAGGCGTAGCACACCATAACAGAGTACCCAGTGTTCAAATGGACAACAAATAAATCAGCCAAACATCAATCACTTTTAACAGACAAACCTGCCTTGGTGAAAAAAGGCAAGTGTGGCTGGTCCTATCCTCATACAAAGTTTTGAAACCTCAACCATACCTATCGGCACACTTCTCTGAGTCAAAGAAGCACAACTTGATGCTAATTAGGCTGGGAGCCTTTCTATCAAGACTTGGCATGGAAACAGATCTGGCCAACCACAAAGTGTTGTCTCGGCAGACACAGTAGTGAAATAGTGTTCCACCTATTGTGCACCTGCCCGGCGCTGTTATCACTCGGGAAGAACCTACTACGTCCAACTTTAAGACATTTGCAAATAAGATCATGTTGGCTGGCAGTGATAAAGCTACTAGGAGGGTCTCTGGTTCAGATGCGGATACAGGCCGGTCAGAAACCACACACTCCAGTGTAGGGGTGCTGAGTGACATCATAGACAACTCGAGCTTCGCTCTTGTCTAGTTGATGTCACTCAGAACCCCTCGGTGAAAATATCCCCATTATATACTGATACCCATCTGTAATTCTATATGTTATGTATGGCTCGTGTAGAGTGCCTCTATCATTTATTTCAGTTTCTGAATCTGATAACTTACTGCTATGACATAGCAACAGTTGAATAACAGAACTCATTATCCACTGTTGCTATGTTGCAGTGCTGCTTGTCTACTTTGACTGAAAGCAGAACGCACACCTGCAGGAGGGGAAGGAAAGCAGGGAAGATGGTGGAACTGGTTAAGGCTGGCAGGTAAGGTATTCATTTTTCACATTTGGGTCAGGAAGAAGAGGCCTTGTCATGTATTGTTCCCCCTTTATTACTCTGCTCCTGTGCAGCAGTTGAAAGTAGAGGCAGATACTTTTGGAGGCTATAACATAACATAAAATTATAGATGGGTAAAAAAGTGAATTACAGGTATGTTTTTCACCTCTGTGTTCTGAGTGACATGATAGACAACGCAACTTCGCTCTCATTGTCTATTTGATGTCACTCAGGACTCCTTGGTGAAAAACATCCTCATAATTCACAGTTACCCATCTATAATTCCATATGTTATGCATGGCTTTGGTAGAGAGCAACTAGTGTGAATAACTAAATTCAAATCCAGTTACTCACTCATATGATGGAGCAACAGTTGTTAATAGTTAAAAGTTGTTACCCTCCGTTTCTATGTCATAAACGAATTCCAGGCTGCTCTGGCTGGGCTCTCAGCAGTAAACCAAGTAAAATGTGTAATTTCATGAAAATCTGAATTTACATGTTGGGTTATTATGCAATGTTCTTTTTGCCTATTGTCGAGCTCTGATTCATCACTGGTTTTTATTTTAATCCTGCCTAGGGTGTCCAGAATTAAAGAGAAACCAGCGACATCCCTGGGGTAGTTTTAATAATATTTTCTGCATGGTGGATCCCCATAAATGTGTATATTGTCTTCCCCTATAGACCTTTCCTCCATCCGAGGCATTGGTCTGCGCAGGGATGTTGAAACACACCAAACGATGAAGCATGCCACTGTGAGGGAGTGAGGGCATTTAAAAAAAAAACCTTGTGGTTTTTCCTGAGAGGGAGGCATCCTATTTTTTCTCCCTTCTTTTCCCTTTTGTGTGTGAGCTTTCTGAGAGCCTGACAGAGCAGTTCTGGCAACCCACAGAGCACATCTTTTCGAGGAGCGTGGCAAGAGTGGGTGACCTGAGGCCAGGTATTATTATTTTTTCTTTACATTTTGGACATAGAAGAGAGACCATGATATGTATGGCTCATTCATTACTCCCATTACTCTCCAAAGTATATGAAAGCAGGGTCAGATTATTTTGGGGGCCATGCATAACAAAAAAGTATAGATGGTTAAAAAATGAATTACGGGGATATTTTTCACCTCTGGGTTCTAAGTGACTTTATAGACAACTTGAGCTTTGCTCTGGCTGTCTGTTTGATGTCACTCAGAACCCCTCAGTGAAAAACAAACTTCATAATTCACTGTTACCTATAATTGTTTATATAATGAAATTGGTACTGTTGCGCCAATAATATGGAGCGCACACATCCAAAAATTGTGTTTTAGCACTACACTAAGCATTGCACCATGGTGAAAAGGCAAGACAGCAAGGTCTTGTCTAACATTTGTTCTCAGAGTACACCCTCTGGTACAAATGTTTATGCAATGGCAAACACCCAATGGTAATCCAAGTAAAATGTGTAATTTCTTTAAATGTTTTCTTTTCTTGTGGGGTTATCATGCTATATTCTTTTTACCTATTGTTTACATCTGGTTTCGTTTGGCACTAGGATTTCACACAAAGCCAGGTCATATTAGATAAGCTAATATGGTTTTACGTTAAATCCTAGGGTGTGTTTGCACTGCTTCCGTCCCACTGTGGACTTTTTGCCTCACGGTTTTGGCACTGATATGTAAAAAGGTTTGGTGTGTCATTTGTGTCCCTTTTTGGTCCAAGTTATATTTTACATCGAAAAATTGATTGGCATTGTTTCTGCTGCTTTGCTTCGAACAAGTGCCTGCATAAAAGTTTACTAAATCTGTGCCCTCCTGCCGAAATTAATTGGAAACCAAAAAATGCACGAAGTGAACATTTTGTGGAAATACAGCAAGTAACCACACTTGATTTTCATTCAGAACGGGGGAATAACAGGGATCTTGTGTGTGCTCTGGCTTCCCAGGGGATTAGCAGGTGTGTCATGACATAGCCGGTGCGTCATGGGCTCTAGTGCAAGGATGGAGCTGGGCTTCCTGACCACAGTTTGAACTGTGAAATACCTGCGATAATCAGGGTTCAGAGGACCACTCAGGTCTATGGGTCCTGGTGCCACTACACCTACTGCACCAATAGAAGCTACGCCGCATAATGGCCCACATTCTGGACATTTTCCCTGGATATGTTCTGCCAAAATCTCAATGGAAAATATGCCTGAGGACGCAGGGTTTATCCAAACGTGTAATAAATATACGCTGGTATGTTTAGGTCGAGCCTAGAGGCAGTGCACATGTGCTCCTTTGCGAGGCATGCTGTATTCCGTCTGTGGAGATGGAACACACCCACGAAACCCCCACCGCTTTTTATAGGTTGCTTGGTCTGCCTTTACTAATTTCAAAGTTTTCTTTGGTGTATAGTACACATTTGTCCAGCCTTGTGGGTGTTATATTTCCGCCCTGGGGACTACCCCGCTACATGAATCCTTTTGATATGGGCCATGTTTTCTTAAACTGCACTACTTTTTCTTACTTTCCTCTCCTCACCGCTGGCTGGCACACAGCGGGGCTTGTTCTCCCTAATTCTCTCTCACGCTATCACGTGCTCTTTCATTGTCTTGCTTTCTCTCCCAGCTTTCTATATTTGTGTGTCTACTGTATCTCTCTCCAGAGACTTTGCCTACCCGTTTGTTTGATTTTGGTTTCTCTGTCTTATTCGCCCCTTTGTTCTCTCATCATATGTGTCAGGCTGTCACCGCTCGCCGCTCTCATTTCTACCTCTCTGAATTTCATTGACTCTTTCCCTTCAGCCCCCTTTAATCTTCCTGCATTCGATATCTTTTGAGACGCACACCCATCTCCTCGGCTCCCATCCTAATGGGCGGTAAAAAGCTCTAACCTTGATTTTTTTCACAGTGACCCTAGTTTGAGTCAAACACCTGGTAGCTGACACATTGACATTAACTAGCTGCAAATTATTGATTAATTGCTTGGATTGTTTTTAGGTCAAGAACCTAAGGGCTGCGCTTGCGCAGTCTCCGGTCGGAGATTTAATGTTTTTTAGTACGGGGTTTGAACCCGCCTCTCTCCTCCATCTCCTGGCTTCCTAAACGGAGGCCAGCCATTGGAGGAGAGGGGCATAACTCCAATCAAGCCCCGTCTCTTTCGGATTCGGGGGCGTGTTTTTTGCGTTCTTTCCACCTGCGACGTCATCTGTCACTCAGAACGGCAAAACACGCCCCCGAATCCGAAAATGTTCGGAGCTTTGCGGCCGCCATTTTGCTGCTCGTTAAGATGAGGTCGGCCGCTCTCGCTGTCCTCGTTCCCGCCGTGTCTTTTTCCCGCCCCCCTCATGCTGTTCGTGTCTTTGTTCCCGCCCCCCTCCCGCTGATGAGGTCGGCCGCTCTCGCTGTCCTCGTTCCGGCCGTATCTTTTTCCCGCCCCCCTCCCGCTGTCCGTGTCTTTGTTCCCGCCCCCCTCCCGCTGATGAGGTCGGCCGCTCTCGCTGTCCCCACAGGAAATGTCAGAACCATGCACCTATCGTGTTAGAGGTACTTCCGAACATTATCCGGCCTTACCTCTGTGCACCAGAGCGCCTCTCCCCCTGCGGTCCATGGGCTCGTGAGAGGGGAGCTAGGGAGCCGTAGGTCATGGTTTCTCATCAGCTCTGTCCCGGATAGTAGGAGTGCCAGGGTACCGCAACACCGCCGGTCACAGCCTCGAGCCTCTCCGCTCTCCTGTGTCCCGGCCACGGAATACGGTTCTCCTGTCTGTGGGAAGACGGCCGCCTTACAAGCTGCGTGATGCCAGCCCCTTTTAATCAAGGGTTTATCCGGGTGCCTGCGGTTCCTGATACCGAGGTGCCCACAGCTCTAAGCCTCTGGTCCCAGATGAGCTGCGGCCGCACAGGATGCGCCGTCCTCCCTGGACTTCCTTCCTCCGCTCCGCGTCCTGGGACAGGCCCAAGCACAGGGCTGTTCACACGAACCCAGACACAGCGCCAGAGTCTCACTGTGACCTACCACTGGTAGAGACGGGCTTTCAACCGGGGTCATACATCGGCAGAGCTTTAACGCACATTATTACCCTTTAGTTTCCCTGGACTTCCTTCCTCTGCTCCGCCTCCCGGGACAGGCCCAAGCACAGGGCTGTTCACACGAACCCAGACACAGCGCCAGTCTCACTGTGACCTACCACTGGTAGAGACAGGCTTTCAACCAGGGTCAGACATCGGCAGAGCTTTAACGCACATTATTACCCTTTAGTTCAAACGTAAACAACAACCCTACATTCAAAAACATTTTCGCGAATGCAAGGCCATTGGGGGCCTGATGAGTTGCATGGACGACCTAATCCGGCACTGTAACGGGAAGCTCGGCAACTTCAGGATCAACGGAAGGACCAAGGTAAGTGCTACCGCTGTCGTCCCTCTTTCTTTTATTTTCTAAGGCTTCCAGTCACTTGCCTTGTATGCCGAGTATTTACAACAGTTATCGTGTGAACCATTCTTTCCTGAAAGCTTTCTGCTCCATATGCCTCTCAGGCAGATATTTTCTACTCCCCGAGTCTGCATCTCGTCCTTGCCACTGCTCTTTTTTTTAGGTTCGAGATGTTTCCTCTTTCATATGCTTGCTCCCCTCGCTATGCTTGCTCCCCTCGCTGTGCTTGCTTCCCTGCACCCTCGCTGTGCTTGCTTCCCTGCACCCTCGCTGTGCTTGCTTCGCTGCTCCCTCGCTGTGCTTGTTCAACATGTAGTTTACTAAAGCTGCCTTCCCGTCTATCCGTCTGTACTTAACAGATAATTGCCTGATTCCCAATGTATTGTCAAACACAGTAAAGCTGACCGGGAATTATTCTAGTAGACGACACCTCAGGCTCCTAGCAAAGGTTATTGAAACACACAACCAAATGAATGCATGTTCTAGCATCCCTGCCCCCTGGTTCTCTGGTTGCTGCAATTGTAACTTCTCTCCCTTCCAGTTTAGGTAAGCCAGTGTGGGCTACGGCAGAAGCCACACACGTCTTTATGCACGGCTCTTCCTGAAACTGACATCCAGTTGGCCATATGCCACCAGCAAACGTTTCTTTTTGGCATGTGCAGCTGAAATCCAAGGTCACCCCTCATCATTTTCAGGGCAGGAAGCTGCTTTCATTATCTCCTGTTTCAGAAACGCCTTTTTTAGCACTTCTGCTTTGACACCTTTTAATCTCACTTGACATAAACTTAACTGAACTCTGATTTAACCTCTCCTTACCTACTCTTCCACATTTATCTTCTTTTTTTTTTCTAACCCTCACCCTACCCTCATTTGACTACTATTTTCCTGTGTCCCATGGGTGGTGTCAGAGTGGTCTTTTTCTACCCTGCCTGGACTGGCCATTACAGGATGTGGGAACCATTCGGGACTGCACAAAGTGGGTGCTGAGCTACCACAGAACAGTTTCATAAAGTATCTATGTCAATGGTCATCTGCCCTGCAATGGTCTGTAGCAAAGAGTTCTTTTCAGATTCTGCGAAGGAACATGTATCTCATGTTATGTACATGCATCTAGGGGCTGTTTTCAAAGATTACTTGTAATGCTGAAGTTACTTACCACTGACTCCAGGGCAATGTCAAAGGGCTTCATGAGCAAAATGTTGAATGCCTGACCCAACGAGCTTTGAGGATGGAAATCTTAATGTTATGATTTTTGGCCCAAAGTTTGAAAAAGTCCATTGCCTTTGCTTAGGTCGACAGGTTTG
Organism: Lissotriton helveticus; assembly: GCF_964261635.1. Lineage (NCBI taxonomy): Eukaryota > Metazoa > Chordata > Amphibia > Caudata > Salamandridae > Lissotriton > Lissotriton helveticus. The sequence continues at coordinate 784,447,244 of NC_136072.1, forward strand.
CCCCATTTGTGTTTAAGTTCCTCAGCAGTATTGCCATTTAGTGCTAAGGACAGCAGACAGAGAAGCCACTTTCGCGGTTGATGTATTTGGACACATTGGTAGAGTCATCATCTATATATCTTCCTCAGTGGCTCCTCGCATGGCCAAGGCAGTCACTTCAGGGGAGAATTGAAAACCAAAACGGGGGATAATTTTAAATGTGGCAGATTGACCCCTTTCAGCGTGGTGGACAAGGAATTTATGCTACCCTGGTGGACGTGAATTCTGCCATAAAAGAAATTGTTCTGGTACTTGGCCTTATTTTAAAATACACTGAATCATTGCGTTATTTCAACTGTATGGTTTCTTTAAGATTGGTTGTGTATTTAAGGAAAATTTATAAATCTCGATGCTAGTAGTTCCAGAAGGCATAAAAACCTTAAACATCTGGTTTGCAAGGATGTGGCGCTTTGTTCTTTAGAATCAGCCTCTTCCAAGAATGACCGAGGAATGAGGTTTGGGCTATCATTTGCGCAAATTGATTGATTACAGAATTGATTTTAATGGCACCCATAAATCACTTAATTACATTCATAAATGATGTGCATTAGTTAATTTTTAAAAATTGACGATGTAGTTAGTTGTATGCGACCTATTTGCCCGTCAATTAAGTAGGATCCAAAACATACCAAAAAAAATAGAAAGGTGACATCATATACGGAGGTGCACAATTCTTGAGTCTTTTTACTTCCATTCTATTCTTAGATTTCAGTACAATCTGCGAGTATCTGGAAGGAAGGGAACAAAAGGCTCTTGAATGACTGTGTGGGTGGCTTTGTGTGGGTGGCTTTGTGGGTGTGGCTCTGTGTGTGTGGCTTTGTGTGTGTGGCTCACTGTGTGTGTGTGGCTCACTGTGTGTGTGTGTGTGGCTCGCTGTGTGTGTGTGTGTGTGGGGCTCGCTGTGTGTGTGTGGGGCTCGCTGTGTGTGTGTGTGTGTGGGGCTCACTGTGTGTGTGTGTGGGGCTCGCTGTGTGTGTGTGTGGGGCTCGCTGTGTGTGTGGGGCTCGCTGTGTGTGTGGGGCTCGCTGTGTGTGTGAGGGGCTTGCTGTGTGTGTGTGAGGGGCTTGCTGTGTGTGTGTGAGGGGCTTGCTGTGTGTGTGTGTGGGGCTTGCTGTGTGTGGGGCTTGCTGTGTGTGTGTGTGGGGCTCGCTATGTGTGTGTGTGTGGGCACTGTGTGTGTTTGGGGGGGGCTCTGTGTGTGTGTGTGGGGCTCTGTGTGTGTATGGCTCTGTGTCCGCGAATACTCTCTACTACTCTCTAATGCTCACCTATTGCCATTGTAAATGACAATACCATTTATTTATGTTAAAGAAAATGAAAAAAATGTCATGAGCAATGCCAATAACTCTACCTTTAATAATGCCGAGACCATTGCATTGTAAATGCTTGTTTAAATGGTAGTTGAATTTAAAAGAGGGGATCTACTGCCCTCTGCTGGAGAGTCTGTTAAGTTTCAGTTGCTTCCTGGTTAGATGACTTGTAGAGTACTTTCTTTACCTGTGACGGCTGCTGCAAAGTACCTATGGGAAACTCATTTCTCTCTTTTTTAATCTCTTTTTATTGCAAACAGAAAACATAATAGCAGGAACATAGATCTTACAGACGGAAAAGTGCGGCATTGCATTTATAAGTAAGGCCTGCCCTTCCCACATTTTTAAAAATACGATACAATTGTTGTCAGAACATGGGCCACGTCGCACCCGCAGACTGTCATTCCTCTTCCAGTTGAGTGGTTCCCTGAACGGGTGGGCGAACCATCCCTCTACTAGTGTTCCAGTTCCCCCAGATTTTAGACCATTTTTTGAGACATCCTCTGCTCTCATAAATCACACGTTCCGCTTGCATACATCAATCCATATCTTCATCCCAGTTTCCCAGGGTCGGTCTAGAGTCCGCCTCCCAACTTCTTGCTATATTACGTTTCACGACCATGAGGCCGCGTGTAACCCATAGTTTTCCCCTATTGCGAGATCTGTTGTTCCCCATATATTCAGCAAACATAATTGGGGAGTAATTTCAACCTTCTCTGCACAGACCACCCTCACACAGGACCTCACTTCCTCCCAGTATTCCTGGATTACAGGACAGTCCCACCAGATATGGAAGAAAGTTCCCTCACGCCCACAACTTCTGGTACATTTGGGAGAGGTTCTCTCATTTCCCTTTTTGTGCAACTGCACACTGTGTCTTTTATGTTTAATTTACTAATGCAGAGGTTTATGCAGTGCTACATATCTCCTTGCAACTCCTTCACATCGCTTTGTTAAGATGAATGCACTAAAAAGCGAGGAACAAGGGAGGGTCCCCACACAACATTTGTCATGCACTGTTACACTGCTAAAAGCAATATAAACTTAGCATGATTAAAATGCAATTCAAAGGGAATTAATGCAAACAATGCTTTTTAAGGAAACCTCATCACATGGCGCATGCAGTGATTGAAAAAGCAACAAAATAATGCATTATTGATTTAGACGCCATCCGTTCCTGTGGTCCACTGCACCCACCCCCATTTGCTTGTCCTGTTCACTCCCGCCATCCCTGCATGACCCATCTTTGCTTGCCTGCCCTGAGTCATCTTATTTTGATGTATATTTTCCTATTTAAAACTCAGTTTTTTGTTTCAAAGTATGCACCTCTCACCCCACACACATACCTTGGTTGCTTGACCCGTCTTTCCCACCACCTTCCTCCCATCGCTGTTCTAGGAAAGAGAGAATTATAAGTGTCAATAATTTAATGCTATTCTTCACAATCATTTGTTGACAGGATTAGAGCATGGAACTTCTCCCTACTGTCATTCTAATAAAGAAAAATAGCACTAATCCATGTTTCAAAGCTCAGTACAAATTGATGTGGCTGAAGTTACCACCTTGGACAGTGTTGGAAGGAGACCACGTTCCAGACCCTGGGAGCTGAAGTCTGTGTGCTTCCATTGAAGCAATTGGACTGAGGTGCCTTCTTCCAGTGTGAGAAGTTGGCCTGGTATATGCTATCCACTAATTACTGTGGGCACTTTGCACCAGTCCAAACGACCCTTATGATGTATGAGGTCAAAGATTACCTTTAGAAAGCTATCCTAGTGGTAGCTGTGGAAAGCAGCCTTCAGGCTCAATCTTGAATTAACGTAAAGCAGCTTGTTTTACCAGAGTTGCACCTTTAGTATTTATTTATATAACACTCTCTAGTATTCTCTACATGAGGGTACAAACAAAGCACACAATGCTTTATCAGGGAACCAGTTGTAAGTAGCACAATGTAGGGAAGTGTGGCTCAATGGTTAGAGCGGCAGACCCTGATGCAGTAGTCTGGCCGGGACCAGGGTTCAATTCCCGCCTCGGCGGGTCTCGGGCTCAATTTCCTCGGACCTGATAATTCTCGCCTCGGTGCCTATTCTAATCATGAGTCCCACTCTGCACCTCTGGGCAATAGCTTGCTTAATCTCTACAACGGCCCCAACAACGCTGAGGATGCCTGACTTCACCTTGGGGGTGCCCAGGAGTGGGCTCCTCACAGGGAAAGGCCAGGAAGGGTTCCTCGGTGGTATTCGTACAAGCGCCGAGATGCCTACGGGTAGTCGTGCGCTATACAAGTGCGTAATCATTTCATTTAATTTCAATGCACAGTAGGCTCCCGGGGGGGACCAAACCATATACTAAAATAATGGTATAGCAAACACGACTCGAGTCGAAACAATGTCTGGAGCACGTAGAATCGTTGGGACCCCAAGGTGAGTAGACGGGGACCCCACGGAGGAAGAGTGCAGTGTCAGAACACTACAACGGGCTCTGTACAATTCTATGGGGAAGTTGTGGTTACACTTTTAAAGTTTAAGGACCCTTCTCAGTGGACTTCGAAGAAACCCTTTAGAACTTAGGAGGTTGGAGAGCCACCCTACCCGTGGATACCAGAGTACCCGCGTTACCTATCCCAGGGGAGCTGGGTGCATAGGTCTGAAGTGGTGTCAGAAACTACCGTCCTTCTCAATGGAGGACTTCCAAGAAGAGCTGCTGCCAGGAAGGAAGAACGTGTCTGTTGGAATCCACGGGTGGATTAGTGATGGAAGGAACCTGAAAGCAGAGGGGACAGAGTCTGGGTCACTTCAGGGTGATCAGGGGCTCAGTAGACTAATGCCCACCGATGTCGGGTGCTTGAGTTATTAAGAGGGGATGCTTGACTCTGCAGCCACGGGGACCAGAAGACATCACGGATGACCAGGAGCCGGATACGAGCTGTCCGATGAAGGATGTCGAGTACTGAGGAGTCTGGATTCGGCTGGAGCACCAACAAGCCTTGGCAACAACAACCCACACAGGAAGGTCAAACAGGTTACGGTGTGGACCAGCAAGGTCCAGGGAACTTACCAAGCAATGGGGAGTCAGGGTACGTCTGGAGCAACCAGGGAAGCCCAACAGAATTCAAGATGACCCTCTGGAGGACCCACAGGCCGGATGACCAGGAGTCGCGAGGGAACCTCGAGCAAGATCACAAAGTACCAGCCCGCGGAGCACTCGGTGTGAAGAGGCCGGAGTTCTTTGGAATTTTGTTTAATTTTTTTATTTTTTATTGAGCGTTTTATAGTCATACATCAGATATATACCATTGGCATACATTACCAGAAAACAAAACGCTCATCCAAATACAACTTAACAGAACCAAAATACATTGTGGTCAGCGATTAAATGTAGGTACTTTTCTTAGATCAGTGTCCAACAGGCAAATACATGGCTCTGTGTACTCATACCACCAAAACAAAGAAGAGGTACATCGTCTAGGTTTAACAGTCCAGTAGAAAAATAATCCATCACAGGCGTTGCTAACTCAGAGTCTACTTCGCTGCAGGCCAGCAGGTATTCTCGTAGGGGGGCCCATATATCTTTAGGTTTGGAAGAACTCTGCAGTTCCTCGGCATATAGCTCCTGCTGTTCTCGACAGTACACCATGTCTTTAATCCACCCATCAGCATTGGGGCTCAATCTACTGTCCCATGTAAACAAGGTCCGCCTCTTTGCCAACAGCAGGGCCGCTCTTACAAACCTACCTAGTACACCTTTGATTTGGGGAATGTATCACAATAGACACACTAGTGGCATGCAGTGCAGCTCCAACCCTGTCATGGTATGTATAAGTGCCAGAACCTTCTCCCAGTAACAGAGTACTTGCCCACATTGCCAGGCTAGATGAAGAAAGTCAGCCGCATCCCTACCACATCTCCTACAACAGTCCACCTCTCTAAGACCCATCCGACTCAATTTCAGGGGAGTATGGTATACTTGGTGTAAGAATTTTACATGAATAATTCGTAAATTACTATTTGACGTCAGGCGTCCTGTTAGTAGGCAAATCTGTTCCCACTCTACCTCAGTGATAGGGGTGTCTATTACAGCATTCCAACGTGCCATACTCTTGTCCATGCCATGGGTCGTGTCATCTTGAACAGCTTTATAAAGCTTAGTGATCAGCTTCTTCCTTGTCAGAACTGTGATCACCAATTGTAATGCCTTCAGTGTCTCCGGCTCTTCAGGGAAACCAGGTTAATGTCCCTTCACTGCTCGTCTCAGTCTATAACAGGTGAACTGAAACATAAATGTGGGGTTATGTATATATTCTAAATCCTCAGTCGTAATATACTTTCCACCAGGGAATAAATCACTCAGCATTGCAATGCCCGCCTCCGTAAGTGTAGTCTTCTAGCCATGATCTTGAGCCACCGATAAAGCAGCATGTCCAGCTATGGGCAATGCCGGTGCGTAAAGAGGGAGTTTATTCGCACGTTTCCCTATTGCCTGCCACGCTGCAATCGTGATGTCCAGCATATTAATCTCTACCCTGGACGTCTGTCTGTGCACATGTGTAAGGATACTAAGTAAGGGAACAGGATGAGCGTCGCCCTCCTCCACTGCCACATGCAGTATATAGTCATAAGGTTTAAACCAGAAATACACATACTGCGCATGTCCACATAAGTAATACACATAAAAGTACGGGGCATCAAACCCCCCCCCTCTCGTAAGTTAGGGTCAGTGTGTGCCAGCTAATTCTCGGCTGTTTGGTTCCCCAAACTAATCTTAGCAGCTGTGTTTGGACTGTTCTAAAAAATGCTCTGTCAGCTGGATCGGAATGTTGCAGAATAAATATAAAAACTTAGGAAGGATGACCATCTTTATTATAGCTATACGGCCCGCCAAATCAATCAATCAGAAATTTGTAAAGCGCGCTACTCATCCGTGAGGGTCTCAAGGCGCTGAGGGGGGGTGGGTGCTGCTACTGCTCGAAGAGCCAGGTCTTGAGGAGCCTTCTGAAGGTGAGCAGGTCTTGGGTCTGCCGTAGATGGGTGGGGAGGGAGTTCCAGGTCTTGGCGGCGAGGAAGGAGAAGGATCTGCTGCCGAAGGTCGTTCGTTGGATGTGCGGGACGGCTGCGAGGGCGAGGCTGGCAGAGCGGAGCTGGCGGTGTGGAAGTTGAGTCTGTTGTTCAGGTAGGCTGGTCCGGTGTTGTGGAGTGCTTTGTGTGCGTGGTTGAGGAGTTTGAGGGTGATCCTTTTGTTGGCGGGGAGCCAATGCAGGTCTCTTAGGTGGGAGGAGATGTGGCTGCGGCGGGGGATATTGAGGATCAGTCAGGCTGAGGCGTTCTGGATGTGTTGTAGTCGTTGCAGGTGTTTGACTGGGATTCCTGCCTAGAGTGCGTTGCCGTAGTACAGCCTGCTGCTGACGAGGGCCTGGGTGACTGTTCTTCTTGTCTCGGTCGGGATCCACTTGTAGATCCTGCAGAGTATGCGGAGGGTGTTGTAGCAGGAGGAGGAGATGGCGTTGACTTGCTTCGACATGGGAGGGAGGAGTCGAGGATGAATCCCAGGTTGCGTGCGTGGTCTGTAGGTGTCGGAGCTGCTCCCAGTGCGGTCGGCCACCAGGAGTCGTCCCAAAGAGAGTGGGAGACAGACCCAGTGGTCCACCTGTTGAACAAACGCTGTGTAGGCCCTGCCATAATTCTCTCTGATCACAATCTCGCGGTCCCGGTGTATCCACACCCCTAAATATTTAACGGGTTCAACGGACCAGACCAGTGGATACTCAACCTGGGGTGAGTCTGTGACCGTTGTCAGAGGAATAATGACAGACTTCTCCCAATTTTTTTGGAGTCATGAAAATAAGCCGAATTTAATATATTCACGTATGATTTGGGATAGATAGCCCTGCGGCTCCCGAACATAAAGGACCATGTCTTCTGCATACAATGAAATCCCAATCGGCCAGTTATGAAAATTTAGCGCTGCGGCCCTGTGAGATTGTCAGGTCTTACACGCCAACGGTTCCAGGGCGATGGCGAAAAGAAGGGGGGATAGGGGACACCCCTGCCGTGTGCCCCGCTCAATAGTAAACGGCTCAGATGTAAGGCCGCCCACCCTGACCCTAGCCGAAGGCTCTGTATATAAAACCTGTATCCATCGTGTCAAAACCGGGGAGAACCCCATTCTGTGCAAGATGTGGAACACATACTGCCATTCTTTAGAGTCGAACGCTTTTGCAGCGTCTAGAAGTACTGCAGCGGCCGACAAATCAGGATTGAGTTCATGAAACATGGCAAAAATAGTGCGTAGATTCAGGGAAGTAGAGCGCCACGGGATAACCCGGCCTGGTCTGGGAGTACCAGGGGTGGCATGAGGGGCTGCAGTTTAGTGGCGAGAATTTTCGCTAATATTTTTGCATCTAAATTTATAAGAGATAATGGGCGATATGAGTCACACCCTACTGGAGGCTAATCTTTCTTTAAAAGGGTAATGGTTAATGCCTGCCGCAAAGAGGGAGGGAGACAACCTGATTCTGATTCATGAGCTTCTGCATACATTTCTAACAGATGTGGTACAAGAAGGTCCGCATATGCCTTATATAATTCTGCAGTTAAACCATCTGGCCCTGGAGCCTTATTGTTCGGGAATGATAATATAGCGTCCTTTACATCGTCTTCATCGATTGGCAGACTAAGATATTTCCTGTGAATGTCTGACAACCATGCACAGGCAGTGTCATTTAAATAATCATTCATGTCGCTCTCGCCCAGCCCGCCTCGCGTTGTATACATATCGGCATAACATTTCTGGATTTGTTCCACTATATCATGTTGAGAAAAATACTCCTCTCCATCAGCATCAATAATATGATCTATCTGGGCTTGAGTAGCCCTATCCCTCAGCCCATTTGCCAGCGTCCTTCTCGGTCTCCCACCCTCGCCATAGGCCCTGGCCACATGTCTTTTGGATAAATACTTACTTCTGTTTCTGCTAAAGAGTTGTATTCCTCTATATGTTTGTGTATTTGGGCCAGTGTTTCCCTAGTCGGCGCTCGTTCATATTGTGCCTCTAGATCACCTAAGTGTGTCTCTAGTGTAGTGAGTTTCCCCCTAATGTCCCCGAGGATCCCTGCCATAGTACTGATATACATCCCCCTAATCGTTGCTTTAAAGGCTTCCCAAAGGGTCGCCTGGTTCTCCACTGTGCCCACATTTATCTCGAAATATTGTATGATAGCAGTCTTGACAGTGTCAGCACATATCGGGTCTAGAAGTGATTCTGCTCTAAACCACCATGTAAACGGTCTATGTGGATTGGCGGGTATAGTCAATTCAAGGAGTACTGGATTGTGATCAGACAAAGTCCTCGGGATTGTGTGAACCTCAGCTACCTACCCATTCGCCTCCTCGTTCAGTAGCCAGTAGTCCAGCCGAGACTATTAAACGCTGGTGTTATGTGCGTACCTGCTAATACCCCTGCATTTCGCAGACGCCATGCGTCCACCAGTCCCAGGTCCAGCATGCCATCCCTAATACACTGCAACTTTAACCATTCGCGCTCCAGTTGGGTTCGATTTATCAACACGTGGGTTTAGATGTGTGTTAAGATCCCCCCCACATGAGCGCCGCCTCCGGCCATTTGCGTAGAACATCAAACATCTGCAAATAGGGCAATGTGTCATCTACTACTGGTCCATACATATTAACAATTATCACTAGCACTCTTCCCAATCTCCCCAGTACCATAGCCCAGCGACCCTCCTTGTCTATGCTAGTCTCTATTGCAGTAAACGGGACACCCCTCTTAACCAGGATGAGAACCCCTCTCGCATATGTGGAGTATGATGATGACAGCCGGTAAGCCGGCCAGCGGCACGCCACCTTACCCTCCGAGTGCTTACTAAGGTGGGTTTCCTGCAACAAAGCAATCTTTACATTATGCCTGTCTAATTGCGCTAACACTTGCCTGGTCTTCTTGGGAGTGTTTAAACCACGGACGTTCCAGGTAATGCATTTATACGTTTCGGCTGTCATCTATCATGGTAAGCTTTATCATACCAGTGATTAACCATTTCAGAGCACATCTGCCTATAGCCACACAACTGACACATGTTATTGACCTCAAAGTACAGTACCTTTGTTGAAAGAACATTGTAACATACCCCACCACCCACTTCAGCATCCCCAAATTACCAAAGACTTGACCCTCAAATAACTCCCAACCCAACAACAGCAACAGGAAAAGGTAAGTCTGGTGGGGATCACCCATAGCGGTGATAGTCACTCCCAAATCTGGTAGGGAGGGGGCCGCCGATGTGTGTCCACCTCCCACAACCATAGCCAACCCAACCCCTTTCTCATGCTGGGGACCAGGCACAATGTCAATCATGAGGTGCCCAGGCTCCGTTAGACCCATGTCAAAGTACAGTATCGCATAGCAACAAGTAGTGTCGCACATCCACAATGGTGTCTCTACCCATCGACCTCCCCCACGTGTGTAGGCGCTTTGTGATTACAGTCATCAACATTCCCAGCGCTTGTTTTGTAGGTTATGCGGGCCAATCAACAAACTACGTCTCCATCAGAAAATTTCCACAAACCCACCTCTCAACATTGTTAAGCATCCAAAGTGACAGTTATGCACCACTGTGTTACAAAATGCACGCTCTCTTACTGTTCAATCATCGACATCCGACGTACAAGCTGCGGAGTTCCGCTGGCATCGCAGAGTTTTAGCGTGCTCCATAGCGTGTTTTGGATTTGTGAAGATCTTCCCGCTGTCCGCAGCTCCAATTCGCAATCTTGCCGGATAGAGCATGGCATAAGGGATTTTCTCTTTCATCAGCACTTTCTTGACATTTAGAAATTCTTTCCGAGCAGCTTGCACCGGGGCCATAAAGTCTGGGTAGAATGACAACGCGTTGCCCTGGTGAGTGGTGAGTGATCGAGCCCTTTTGACGTGTGATGCGCAGTACAGTATCCCTATCTCTGAAATTAAGCAATCTAGCAATTATTGGCCTGGGGGGGCTCCAGGAGGAGGGCGCGCCGCCAAAGACCTATGCGCCTGCTCGGCAGCAAATAGGGGCGATAGTTTATCTTTGCCACAGACCTCCTGTAGCAGCATCCCCATGTAGTCCTCCAGACGCCCTACATTTGTGGATTCCGGAAGGCCCAAAACGCGAATATTGTTGCGCCTTGACCGCGCTTCAATGTCCTCATTCTTCGCTTGGATGACCGCTAATAATTTTGTGATGTCTGACGTCTTCTCTGCTACCTGCTGCAAGCCATCCTCAGCATCCGTGATACGCTGCTCCGCCTCCCCAATGCGCGCTTCTTGCTTATCTAGTTTTGCAGAAAAGTGGTCCATCCTGCCATTAAGGGCCTCAATTTTTCCATCTATGGCCTGAAGGCTTGCATGAATGGCGGCAAGCGATTTCTCGAGGGCCGTAGGAGCCTGCACCGATTATTCTAGTTCCGAGGCCGCATTCTGTGCAGATTTGCTGCCTTTGCGCAATTCTAATGTGAGGCGCGGTTGATTTCTGTCTGGTTTTCCCATGATTCGCTCCGCTGGTAATGATAACCTAGTGCGGCTAAAATAAACCCGATCCACCCGCGTCGTCAATATATAAGCAGCTGTAAAGGTCGTCCCTGTATAGTGCTAATGTGAGTTTCAGGACGAGAGGAGCCCTATTGTCGCCACCTGTCCCTCATTGGTAGTATTGAAGAAGTCCTCATGCACAGAACCGACCTGTATAGGTAACAGTGCGCTAAGCAGATTACTGTTGGCAATCTCAGGTATCAAGGTCGCTCTCTAAGCATAGACCTAGCCACTGTTCAGCCAGTTCACACTCCAGCTCGTGTTGCACAGCACAAGATAGCCGGGCGGGGGAGGGGGAGCAACCACGAGGCGCAGGGGAGATGCAGTTCCAGCAAAATGCCCTTGTTTGTCCTCAATGTGTCGCCTAGGGCAGAATGTTCAGTGCGGCAAGTGCCCCCTGTGCCAGATACCACGCTCTTCAGACCCGTCACGTTGCACCTCCAGTGGGGGCCACTGTGGCCCCAAGCGTGTGCAGCTATGCGGTCTAAAGTGCGCACGACCGGCGAGTTAGTAGGCAGCCTGTCAGGGGGGAACCAAAGATCGGACACTGTGTATGTGCAGAGGGGGGGGGGGGGGGGGGGGGGCGACCCCGATCTTACTCCCAAGAGGGCAGCCCGCTCACGGCCCACTTGCAGCACCGGAGCCGGACGCTTGCGTAGCGCGGCGTCCCGGTCTCTCTGTACAGGGCCTCCACGCGCCCCCTGCCGCAGCCCCCGCTGGTCGGGCCCAGTCGATGTCCAGCGAAGTCCACAGTGTCCAGACACTCAAAGGTTGGTGGTTTCTTGATCAGTATCTTGTCCACGTCAAATCTATGGTCCTACAGCCAGGTAAGCCCTTGGGTACCAATTCAGGGGACCCTCCTAGGGGAGGGTCACGACAGAGCGGAGGTTATTCCCATGTCCTTTTTCCAGGTTTACGCAAGAGCTGGAGCCAACGGCTCCCTGAACTGGTTTGAACTGGACTATGCACAGGGACACCAAGTGTGCCCCAGATGCAGACTTTCAGGCACTTTGGAAGTGCACCCAGCCAGCCCCAATACACTAAATCCTGTCTGGGAGATAGTCACACCTCCCTGTGATAGGATGCCTATTGTTCTGGCTTCCCCTGCTCGAGCTTGCAGGAGGGCAGAAATGTCTCTGGTCGGCAGCAACCATTTTGAGTTGCCCGGGTCAAGAAGGCTGGTACCGGTAAGACCAGTGACCCCACGAAGCTTGCTTCAGAAGGTTAGAATCATACCGCCCATACCGGTTACTGGAGTGAAGGTATGACTCCAAGGTGTTTGATACCAAACACAACATGTTTCTATGCAGCCGTTTTTGAGATAGTGTTTTACGTGCGCATATAATGTACCTCTACCTATATGTCGGGCTGCGTCACAGACAACCCCGGAGAATGGACTCCGAAGGCTGTAGAGGGGCTCTGCTCATGCAAGGGCCCCATCTCACGTAAAACCCAGCACTCTGCCTTCAGGACTGTCAGGGCCTGCTAGAGGGGTGACTTTTAGGCTTTAAGTGTAGTGACCTACAGATATAGTAAACCTATATCTAAAGTAAGTGGTGCAAGCACCATCTTACACAGGCTGCAATGGCAGGCCTGTAGTTCCATTTTGCATGGCCTCTCATGGGTGGCTTAATACATGCTTCAGCCCAAGGGAGGCCTCTGGGGTACCTGTGCCCTGGGTACATGTGTACCATATACTAGGGACTGACAAGTGTACCCCAGTATCCAATATGGAGTATACCCAAGTACATGCATAACATTTTTAGTAGAAAGCAGATAGACTGGTGTCCTGATTAGCAGGATCCCAGTCAGACTAGTCGAAAACAGTGTAACATCTGGCAAAAAGTAGGGGTAACCAGAAGAGGCAGAACCTACTTTCCTACATCCAGTAAATTGTAACAGAAAACGTCACAAGCGACAGGTGTCCTGATTAGCAGGATCCCAGTCAGACTAGTCGAAAACAGTGTAACATCTGGCAAAAAGTAGGGGTAACCAGAAGAGGCAGAACCTACTTTCCTACATCCAGTAAATTGTAACAGAAAACGTCACAAGCGACAGGTTCACAACTTCTGTTGTGTATCTAATTTTAAGTTTGTGAAAAGGAATCCACCTAGAAATGAAATCCTAGGCCCAGGATAAGCAAACTTTATGCTGGGAGATGGATTCCCAGTAGTAAGTCACGTTTCAAATTACTACATTTAGAGAGGTCTGGCTCACGGTGTGCGGGAGGAGCAGTCGAGAGACGCTTGGATGCTGACGACAGACATGATGAAAGTAGTCTTCTTATGAACTTTTATTTTTGTGGCTTGGGCTCTGACAAGGCGGGAGGGAGATAAGTATAGTTCTTGTAGAGGCACCTGTACAAGTCACAATGGTTTGATATTCTCCTTAACCAACACTTCTTTATTTGTTAATTAGCTATGTGAAATGTATTTCGTTTGGGATTTCTTGCAGACTTGAAAAACGGCAAGAAGATTGGATGGTGGAATTTGGGTGTTTGAGTTATCGCAAACGTTTTTGTTACTTTCTAAAACTAAAAAAGTTTTTTTTCTGACTAGGGTTGTAACTGGTTTGGATTCCCAACTTGTACGTGGCTGACATTATCAGTGCATTTGGTCACGAGATGGCTTGTAAAGTCATCATTAATGAGCACTGCTCCTGCAAACTAAATACAGTGAATAAACGGTGGCATACAGAACAGTCTTTTTAAATGTAGCATTATATTATTTTAAGATATCGCAGTGAGTGGAGCACAGCTCATTGTTTTGCAATTGGTTCGCCTCCTTCCTTACGGAGCGGCAGCAGGAAATTTGGGCTCCGCCATTTACAGCTGCCATTCCTCCACTGCAAGTGGGGATCCCGCAGGGCTCTATTTTGAGCCCCACGCTTTTTAATATTTATATGGCCCCTCTTGCTTGTCTGGCTGAACTAAATGGAGCAAAGATTATCTCCTACGCCTACGATACTCAACTCCTGTTCACTTGTGACAAAGTTGCGAGTTTTCTTGGACGGGAGATAAATAAATGTTTAACAGAGGTTTTTTCTTGGATGCGATTTAACCAGCTTAAGTGTAATCCAGAAAAATCTGAAATCATCTTTTCGGCTGCACCCCTTGTGCTGACTGGAACTCATGGTGGCCCGGCGACATGTCCCCTCCTTCGGCCCCAGTCAGCACGGTTAAAAATGTGGGAGTCAAGTTAGATACGAGCCTAGCGATGAAGGCCCAAATTCAAGCGGTCGCTGGTACTTGCTTTGGCTTGATAAGAATGGTAAAAAACGTTCTTCCCCTCCTCCCGGTGGAATCCCGTAAAATCGTAGTGCAAGCGTTAATTACATCTAGCTTGGACTACGTAAACACCCTGTATCTGGGGCTGCCAGCGTATTTGCTCAATCAGCTGCAGGTTGAACAGAACGTTGCAGCCAGAGCTATCCTCATGGTAAACCCCAGAAAATGCATGTCACCCCACCTGAAAGCGCTGCACTGGCTCTTGGTGAGAAAGAGGGTCATGTTTAAGGCCCTAGTGCTTGCTTATCGTGCCTTCCATGATACGGGTGCGGTTTACCTGAGAAAAAGGATCCAACGCTACCAGCCTCAACGGGTCCTAAGATCCTCCAAACAATCCCTCATGGTAATTCCCAATATCACGAGATCTCGGATAGGAGGAAGGTCATTCCAGGTACTAGCTGCTCGTCCGGGCCGGACTGGAAACGAAAACCGGCCCTGGCAAAGTGCTCGGACGGCCCCCCCTCCCCCGGGCGAGTTGGGGGTGCGACCGCGCTCTTTGCCGGGGCCGGTATTCGGCCGATTTTGTTACAGGGCCGATTTTGCAGCTATGCTGCAAAAACGGTCCTGTAACAAAATCGGCCCCCAGGGGCCCAAAACCGGCCCACACCCGTGCGGCGCAACGGGGGATTGACCGGTGCCCGCAGCGGCCAGTCCAGCCCTGCTGCTCGTCTGTGGAATGAATTACCCCCTTACCACAGACGGGCACAGGACATGCTGTCTTTTAAGAAACAATTTAAAACGTGGCTGTTCCAACAATAACATCTGGTTGTCAGGGAGGGCAGTGTTTTGCCTGTTTTTTGGAGATTAGCGCCGGGACACTCAGTGTGTGTATCCGCGCGTTTTATAAATGCCCAATTTCATTTCATTTCATTTCATAGATAAGCAGTTATTGCTCACTGTACCCAAGTTACATGAAATAGGAGACATTCCTTATGGGTGGCATAATATTATTACGTTTTATCACCTTTAAGTGCAAGTTTTGGTCAGTCAGTAAATTGTCTTAAATGGGTACGACATTTGTTGTAAGGGACATATCTGAGCAAAGGCTACACATGTGCCTTCCATCATGTTTAACATTCAAAGCTACTGTAATTATGCCCACCTATGCCTTCCGTGTTGCTTCTGGCCCCCGCACTCAGTGTTCCTTCACCTGTAGTAATTCTTAATTCCCCACCTGCACGCTTCGCCCCACGTGAGTCCTTTGTGTTCCTACTGCCTAAAAAAAAAATGCTTTTTGTAATACTTTTACTTTTACCAGCCCAGCTCGGATGGGGAAAACAAATAATAAAGCAAAGTCATTGTGAGACCTACTGTCTTTGCCATTGCTTGTTTACGGCTGTGTTCACCTAACGAAGTAGAATAAGTGTGTTTTGAACCAACCCTAAAGTAACAATGTACATCATTCGAACTTCAAATGTTAATACACTTGGAAACATTGGTAGATAGATATAGTTCACTGAGAGCGCAGCCAGTTGCCTTGTCATGTGTGACACATCCATACGTCTTGTTTCTTCCCAAAATATACATTTAAAAAACACTACACCTTTCTTACAGAGTCTTACCAGCCTAGCCTTTCCAGGAGGGTGGGGGCGTAACTACAAATCCCAGAATGCTAGTTTGATTGGATAAAAAATAGTGTGAATTGTGATCTATCACATAGTCGTGTTCCAGGTGATGTAGAAGGGTTTTCTCCTGAGGCGAGAGCACCACGAAGCTCTCTTTTCTACGTCGGCCGATACTCGAGTCACTCTTTACCTTTAACCCCGCAGGACCTTTCAAAGGCGAAGTCGAGTTTCGAGTTTCACTAGTGGTTGTAGTAAATTGTAACTCTCCTGTTACTTTAACGCAGGCAGGAAGTGGCGCTTGGAGCGGTGCCAAGCCTTGATACTGAGGCACTGCCCTCCATCGCGCACTGAGACACGGAGGGCTCTTCAAGTAACACCTGCCGGCACCATGTGGCTCCTGTACCTGGCATCCGTACTGCTCCCCCTGCTCCTCGTCGCGAAGCTATGGGGGTGGAGGAAGAAGGGCTCCCTGAACCCATTCCAGACGGATGACCGGAGGCCCCCGGCCCCTCTCGTCACCGACAAAGCTGTCCGAAGGCAGGTCATCAAGCAAGGTAAGCCGCAGCCGGCTGTTCCCGCCTTTCAAGCAGCCGTCCCGGGACCCCGGCATGGCACGTGACGGCCAGACTCCTCGCGCACGCTCTCTCTGCCCATCACGTGATTGGGACCACATGTCCTAGCTCTGAAATGACGTTCTTTCAGAGGGTCGAGAGCTGCTTCTGCTCTTTAAAACCATAAACGCTGTCCTGGCGAAACTGTCTGAAATAGACACTCAGTCTGTGAACTAGACGTTACCCTCCCTGCCCGGTCACTTCTGTTTTAGCGCAGACATCCCGTGAGGATGTCCTCAGATTACCCGAAAGAACAGTAATTAATAATTAATCCACCGAGTTCCTAATAATAAGGCCAAGAGTGTGTACAGCACGCGTGAGTCAGAAGAATACACCAATCCAGCGGTAAAATATTTGTGCAGGTTAACGCGCCTGTGTCTGGTGAAACTGTCTGAAATAGTCACTCAGCCTGTAAAACAGAGCATCACCCTCCCTCGCCTGTCAATGCTGCGTAACCCAGACATCCCACCCGCTTCTCGTCAGATTACCTGAGCGACCTGTAATTAATCAACTGAGTTGTTAATAACTAACCCACAGTGCCTAAAATAAAACGTGTGAGAAAATAAAATAGTGGAGCGTTAAAATTTGCCTTGTGAATAAACGCAATTGTTTTTAGGAAGCTCAATGAGGCAAACTTCGGTTTCTAAGCGCTCTCCATCACTACACAGTGATGGAGAGCTCTTAAAAATGTAAGTTTACCTAGCTGTGCTTCATAAAACAGAGTTTAAAATTCCAGTTGTCAACCCATCTTTAGTTACACCCTATTTATTTATTTATGTTAGCGAGTCGTATGTTTTTGTTGCACCAGATAAACCTGTTGTGTGCTCTAGTTTTTTGAAGGAGGAGTTGATAACTCTGTGGGGATTTTTATCTCTACATGTTTTATGAGTTCCAGCTTATGTGTAGTTGGGTGTTTTGGAGAATGTAGTAGTGACGGTTCTTTCAATTTGTGTGTTAAATAAAAAACAAGCATTGGCATTGCCAATAGGTCTCGCTTGTGGGACCTTATACGTATTTAGTTTTGCAGCACAATATGATGAGTGGCGTTGCGTGTGTGAGTGGCGTTGCGTGTGCGAGTGGCGTTGCGTGTGTGAGTGGCGTTGCGTGTGTGAGTGGCGTTGCGTGGGTGAGTGGGGTTGCGTGGGTGAGTGGGGTTGCGTGGGTGAGTGGGGTTGCGTGTGTGAGTTGTTAGAAAGGCGACCCCGGGGGAGGCAGAAGATGTCTGACTGACCACCCCTAGGTCCACCTCCCCTTCGGGAAGTAGCCGAGCGTTACCGAGAGGCCTCCTGGGTGAGGGTCCTCTCCTAGGATCGTACAGCAGAGTAATCACAACACTACAGACGGACACCACACCAGAGGTCAAGATCTTAAGCTTTTATAGATAATAAAGGTTGCTGGTTCTTGGCAGTATATACAGGCAGATCGAAGGATCCGTAAAGTCTCGTAAAGGGGGGTAGGGTAGCGGGACAGTCTCAACTCGGTTGGAAGAAGGGATACCCTATGCACAGCTCTCAATCCTCGAGCTGGGGGGTTCCGAGAGGTCGGGCCGCGGCAGCGCCAGCAGGCTCTCAAGATGGTTTCAGCAAGGTAGGCCGCGGCAGCGCCAGCAGGCTCTCAAGATGGTTTCAGCAAGGTAGGCCGCGGCAGCGCCAGCAGGCTCTCAAGATGGTTTCAGCACGGTAGGCCGCGGCAGCGCCAGCAGGCTCTCAAGATGGTCTCAGCGGGGTAGGCCGCGGCAGCGCCAGCAGGCTCTCAAGATGGTCTCAGCAAGGTAGGTCGCGGCAGCGCCAGCAGGCTCTCAAGATGGCTTCGGGTTGCAGGAAGGATGAGTTCGTCTGGTGTCGGCCGTGACAGCGTCAGCAGGGCTTCCAGTCCAGGATACAACTGAGGTCCTACTCCGGGGCTGGCCCAGATATAGGGCTGGAGTCCTTTGATGTCCGGACCCTCGCGCCTAGGGGCCGGAGGGGCTGGGATGATGGTGTCCAGACACCCAGCAGGGGGGTGGAGCCAGCGCCCAGGGAGGCCGGAGGGCGATCGATACCAGGCGTCCGAGGGCGGCTGGGGGACCATCGAAACTCCCCCTTCCTCCGGGATCCGTCGAGTGGCCACTCGACCACCTGGGTGGATCCTGGCGCCTCGATGTCGGGGCTTCGCTGGGGCCGGGGCCAGGGCAGAGGCCACGTGCCCGTGACGTGTTGGTTCCAAGATGGCGTCGGGGAAGGCCTTGTGTTCGGGCGTGATGGGCCTATGATGGAGCTAGGCCGGTAGTGTTGATCCGGGATGGTAACCGGACCGGCAATGTTGGTCGTGCAGGGTCGGGCTGGAGGGGCCGCCCGAGGCTCGGTGGAGGGTTGGTGTCGTCTGGGGCCCGCCGTGCGGGAGAGGTAGGACCACGCCATGAGGCCGGGTCCAACACGCGTCCCCCCCCAGCTGAAGGCAGGGGAGAGTCACCCATCCTCTTGGGGGTTTTCCTCGCCGAGGCGGAAGAATCGGGACAGGCCGTCAGCATTGGCGTGGTCGTTGCCGGGGCGATGCTCCACAGTAAAGTCCATCCCTTGGAGGGAGATGGACCATCGCAACAGTTTTGGGTTTTCTCCCCGCATCTGCATCAACCACCGCAGAGGCCGGTGGTCGGTCTGGACTCGGAAGTGGGTGCCGAAGAGGTAGGGTCGGAGCTTCTTTAGTGCCCAAACGACGGCGAAGGCTTCCCTCTCGATGGTGCTCCAGCGCTGTTCTCTGGCCAGCAGCCGCCGGCTGATGAAGGCCACAGGCCGGTCGACCCCTTCGGGGTTAACTTGCGACAGGACCGCCCCGATGCCGTGCTCCGAGGCGTCGGTCTGGACTACGAACTCCCGGCTGTAGTCAGGGGCTTGGAGCACAGGGGCGGTGCACATGGCTGTCTTTAGAGTCTCGAAGGCTGTTTGGCACGCAGGGGTCCAGTGCACCTTTTGTGGTAATTTCTTTGAGGTCAGTTCTGTGAGGGGCCCCACAATGCTCCCGTAGTCCTTTATAAATCGCCGATAATATCCAGTGAGCCCCAGGAAGGCTCGGACGGCGGTCTGGGTGACCGGGGGCTCCCAGCTCCGGATGGCGTCTATCTTTGGTTGGAGGGGAGCCACTTGCCCGCTCCCCACTTGGTGTCCCAGATAGGTCACGGACCCTTGGCCTATCTGGCACTTGCTGGCTTTGATGGTGAGTCCGGCCCGTCGGAGGGCCGTCAGGACCTTCCAGAGGTGGGTCAGGTGCTCATCCCAGTGAAGGCTGTACACAGCAATGTCATCTAAATAGGCGGCGCTGTATTCCTCTAGTCCGGCCAGCACCTGGTTCACTAGTCTCTGGAAGGTGGCTGGTGCGTTTTTCATGCCGAAGGGCATCACTTTGAAGTGATAGTGGCCATCAGGGGTCGAGAAGGCCGATCGCTCTTGTGCACCAGGGGTAAGGCCGATCTGCCAATACCCAGCCGTGAGATCGAAGGTGCTGAGGTATTTGGCGGCCCCCAGGCGATTGATCAGCTCATCCGCCCGGGGGATGGAATGGGTGTCGGTCCTGGTGACTGCATTCAATCCCCGGTAGTCAACACAGAACCGGAGCTCCGGAGCTGTTCCGGGGGTGGCGGCTTTAGGGACCAGGACAACGGGACTGGCCCAGGGACTGTCGGAGGGTTCGACTACCCCCAGAGCTAACATCTTGGCCACTTCTGATTGGATGCAGGCCCGCACCCGGTCGGGCACTCGGAAAGCTCGGTGTCTTACAGGCGGGCTGTCTCCGGTGTCCACATCGTGGACACACCACCGGGTGACCCCCGGAGTGAGGGAAAATAGATCCGCAAATTGTTCCAGCAGCTTCCGGCAGTCTTGTTGCTGCTCTGGGGTCAGGGTCGAGGAGAGCCTGACCCCTTCGATGGAGCCGTCTTTCTCGGAGGTGCTCGTGAGATCTGGTAGTGGTTCGGAGTCGTCTTCAGCTCCGTCATCGGTCGCTAGCAGCAGACTTAGTTCAGTGCGGGCAAAGTGCGGCTTGAGCCGGTTAGCGTGTAGAACCCGGAGGGGGTTCCTGGGGGATTCCATGTCCACCAAATAGGTGACGGGGCTCTTGCGCTCCACCACCTTGAAGGGCCCCGTCCATTTGTCCTGGAGGGCACAAGGTTCAACTGGGGACATGACCCAGACCTGCTGGCCTGGCTCGAACTCGATGGACGAGGCGTTCTGGTCATACCAGCGCTTCATTTCCTCCTGGCTGGCCTCTAGGTTGGCCTCGGCAAGTTCCCTGAACTTCCGAGTCTGGTTGCGGAGCGTCAGGAGGTATCGGTAGACATCCGGTGGGGCATCTCGAACGGCTGTCTCCCAGCCCTCCTTGACCAGGCTGAGGGGGCCTCGGACCGGGTGCCCGTACAATAGTTCAAAAGGGCTGAACCCCAGGGATTTCTGGGGTACCTCTCGGTAGGCGAATAGGAGGCAGGGTAGCAGGACATCCCATTTGCGGCAGAGCGGCTCCTCTAGGCCCTTGATCATCCCCTTCAGGGTTCTGTTAAACCGTTCCACTAGTCCATTTCCTTGGGGGTGATACGGGGTGGTGAACTTATAGGTGACCCCGCACTGTTGCCATAGGGACCGCATATGCTTCGATATAAAGTTGGAGCCCCGATCACTCACGACTTCTCGGGGGAAGCCGACTCGGGAGAAGATGCTCATGAGGGCTCGGCCCACCACGGGGGCTGTGATGGTTCGGAGGGGAATGGCCTCGGGATAGCGGGTGGCATGGTCCACCAGGACGAGGATGAAGCGGTGTCCCTGCGAGGTGCGAGGGTCCAGGGGTCCTACAATGTCTATTCCCACTCGCTCGAAGGGGGTGGTCACCACGGGAAACGGCTGGAGTGGGGCTTTGACCTTCCCCCCGCTCTTCCCGCTGGCTTGACAGGTCGGGCAGGTCCTGCAGTGGTTATGCACATCGTTGCACATTTTCGGCCAATAGAAATGGGTCACCAGGCGGCTGTAAGTTTTGTCCTGCCCCAGGTGCCCGGCGAGGGGCACATCATGTGCTAAGTTCAGGAGGAAGTCTCTGAATCGGAGGGGCACGACCAGCACCCGGCTGGCCCCTAGTTCGGCAATCTTTTGCTCGCTGTAGAGAAGGTCGTTGTCCCAATAGACCCAGTGGGACCACGCGGGGTCTCCAGCGGCTTGAGTAGCGGCTTGCTGTCGGATTCCCTCGAGGGAGGGGCAGGTTTTCTGTTCCTGTCGGAATTGTTCGCGGGTGGGGCCACCTTCTTGGCGCCATTGAGCAAGTTCTGGAAGGTGGCCGAGCTCGATGAGGTCTTCTTGGCCGGGCCCCTGGGGGCCGGGTTCGGGGTCGGCGTCCTCGGGGACGGCGGGCGGTGGAGGTGCGGGCCACTCCGGCTCCTCGGTCGGGGCTTCCTCCGTTGGGGTGGAGGCTTGGGCGGACATGGAGCGGGTGGTCGCACAGGCCCACTCAGGAAGGCCTAGCATCGCCAGGTGCTCTCTCCGTTCGACGCCGGCCCAGGGGGAACTTTCCAGGTCGTTCCCGAGGAGGCAGTCCACGGGGGCATCGTCTCGGACAGTCACTTTAAGCATGCCCGACACTCCTCCCCAGTCGAAGGGGATGCGGGCCATCTGGCACAGAGTCTCCGAGTTGTCTGCCGACTGGACTGGGCACAGGACGTTAGGAAGGATTTGTTCTGGGGTCACCAGATGGCAGCGGACCGCCGTCACGCTGGCTCCAGTGTCCCGGAGGGCTTCGGCCCGGCGTCCATTGATGGTGACCCACTGGCGGTATTTCTGGGTGTTGCCTGGGATCGGGTCTCGGGGGATAAGGTCGTGAGTACCCAGGCATGCTAAGGTCATAGCGGCGGGCTCCCACTCGGCCTGCTCGTAGTTGTCGTCCTTTTCCTCGCTTCTTTCTTCACCCAGGGCGGCGGCCGCCATCTGGCGGTTTGGAGGACCGGTGGTGCCGGGTCGCTGGTTCATGGGGCAGAGAGGGTCATTCGCGTAATGGCCCTGTCGCTGGCATCTGTGGCACGTAACGTTCGGGCGGGGCCCGGGTCTGGCTGGAGGGCCCCCTCTTCGGCCCAGGGATGGCGACGTGGAGGTAGGGGAGGACCCCTGGGGGGCGTCCCGTCCCCGGCTCTGGCCTCCTCTGCCGCCTCGTGGTCGGTGGTTCCCCGGGAAACCCCGGCCGTAGTCTCCCATCGGACTCCGGGGAACTCGGGTGCTCACCCATCTATCCGCCTCGACAGCGAGTTTCTGTGGCTCAGTCAGTTTGCTGTCGAGGAGGTGCTGCCGGAGTTCAATGAAGCAGTTATTGGAAAGATGTTCCCATAGAATGAGGTCGACCAACTGCTGGTAGGTGGTGGCCTGGCAGCCTCTGACCCACCCCTCGAAGGCTCTGCTGTAAAAGTTCACGTACTCCACCCACGTGGTACCGGGGATTTTTTTGCAGTCTCCGAATCGCTGCCGGTACATCTCGGGGGTGAGCCCGTAGCGCGTGAGGAGGGCGGTCTTCATGTGCTCATACGAGGTCATCTCGGCATCAGGGAGCTCCAGCAGGGCGTCTCTCCCTTCGTTGATAAACTTCCCCCACAGGCCGGCGCCCCAGTCCTTGAGGGGTACTCGATGGGCGGTCATTGCGACCTCGTAGGCTTTGAACCACTGTTGGATGTCATCGTTCTTATAGTATTCTTTGACGACATCCTTGGGTATGTGCACCTTCGTGTCCACCGGCGGGGGGGAGGTCTTGCCTCCGGAGGTGCCGGTCTCGTTTGTTTTGGCCTTAATTTCCAGTTCTTTGAGGCCGCGCTCGTGCTCGAGCATGAGTTTTTTCTCCTCTAGGTCTTTGTCTTCGCCTTTCTTCTAGGTCTCCTTCTAGCCGTAGCTGCTCGAGGGCTAACTTCCTTTCTGCCAGTTGGATCTCTCCTTCTTGTCGGAGTCGAGCGAGCTCCAACTCGTGGAGCCGGTTCCTCTCTCATTCTCGGGCGTCTTCGTGGGAGAGGCCCGTGTCTGGGTTTGCGGGTCTCCCTCCCGCTGGGTTTGTCTCAGCCTCCGGGCTTCCGTTCGGGCCCGGGTTATCTTCACTCGGGGGTGGCGCGTCGCCAGCGTCCACCCAGGCCTGCAGGGCCGATTTAAAGTCTTCTTTGGTGCTTAAGCCAGTGGTAGCGATGCCTAGGTCTTTGCAGAATTGCTTTAGCTCCTTGTGACTGTAGTCTTCCATTTTCTCTTTCTGGAATTCTGTGCTCATGGTCGTAGTGGGTTTTTCTTGGTAGTGAGTGAATCACTCTCTGTACGATCTGCGTGGGCTCGGATCCCGGCGCTTGCCACCAATGTTAGAAAGGCGACCCCGGGGGAGGCAGAAGATGTCTGACTGACCACCCCTAGGTCCACCTCCCCTTCGGGAAGTAGCCGAGCGTTACCGAGAGGCCTCCTGGGTGAGGGTCCTCTCCTAGGATCGTACAGCAGAGTAATCACAACACTACAGACGGACACCACACCAGAGGTCAAGATCTTAAGCTTTTATAGATAATAAAGGTTGCTGGTTCTTGGCAGTATATACAGGCAGATCGAAGGATCCGTAAAGTCTCGTAAAGGGGGGTAGGGTAGCGGGACAGTCTCAACTCGGTTGGAAGAAGGGATACCCTAAGCACAGCTCTCAATCCTCGAGCTGGGGGGTTCCGAGAGGTCGGGCCGCGGCAGTGCCAGCAGGCTCTCAAGATGGTTTCAGCAAGGTAGGCCGCGGCAGCGCCAGCAGGCTCTCAAGATGGTTTCAGCAAGGTAGGCCGCGGCAGCGCCAGCAGGCTCTCAAGATGGTTTCAGCACGGTAGGCCGCGGCAGCGCCAGCAGGCTCTCAAGATGGTCTCAGCGGGGTAGGCCGCGGCAGCGCCAGCAGGCTCTCAAGATGGTCTCAGCGAGGTAGGCCGCGGCAGCGCCAGCAGGCTCTCAAGATGGTTTCAGCACGGTAGGCCGCGGCAGCGCCAGCAGGCTCTCAAGATGGTCTCAGCGGGGTAGGCCGCGGCAGCGCCAGCAGACTCTCAAGATGGTCTCAGCGAGGTAGGCCGCGGCAGCGCCAGCAGGCTCTCAAGATGGTCTCAGCAAGGTAGGCCGCGGCAGCGCCAGCAGGCTCTCAAGATGGCTTCGGGTTGCAGGAAGGATGAGTTCGTCTGGTGTCGGCCGTGACAGCGTCAGCAGGGCTTCCAGTCCAGGATACAACTGAGGTCCTACTCCGGGGCTGGCCCAGATATAGGGCTGGAGTCCTTTGATGTCCGGACCCTCGCGCCTAGGGGCCGGAGGGGCCGGGATGATGGTGTCCAGACACCCAGCAGGGGGGTGGAGCCAGCGACCAGAGAGGCCGGAGGGCGATCGATACCAGGCGTCCGAGGGCGGCTGGGGGACCATCGAAACTCCCCCTTCCTCCGGGATCCGTCGAGTGGCCACTCGACCACCTGGGTGGATCCTGGCGCCTCGATGTCGGGGCTTCGCTGGGGCCGGGGCCAGGGCAGAGGCCACGTGCCCGTGACGTGGTGGTTCCAAGATGGCGTCGGGGAAGGCCTCGTGTTCGGGCGTGATGGGCCTATGATGGAGCTAGGCCGGTAGTGTTGATCCGGGATGGTAACCGGACCGGCAATGTTGGTCGTGCAGGGTCGGGCTGGAGGGGCCGCCCGAGGCTCGGTGGAGGGTTGGTGTCGTCTGGGGCCCGCCGTGCGGGAGAGGTAGGACCACGCCATGAGGCCGGGTCCAACATGAGTGGCGTTGCGTGTGTGAGTGGCGCTGCGTGTGTGAGTGGCGTTGCGTGTGTGAGTGGCGTTGCGTGTGTGAGTGGCGTTGCGTGTGTGAGTGGCGTTGCGTGTGTGAGTGGCGTTGCGTGTGTGAGTGGCGTTGCGTGGATGAGTGGGGTTGCGTGGATGAGTGGGGTTGCGTGGATGAGTGGGGTTGCGTGGATGAGTGGGGTTGCGTGGATGAGTTGCGTGTGTGAGTGGCATTGTGTGTGTGAGTGGCGTTGTGTGTGTGAGTGGCGTTGCGTGTGTGAGTGGCGTTGCGTGTGTGAGTGGCGTTGCGTGTGTGAGTGGCGTTGCGTGTGTGAGTGGCGTTGCGTGTGTGAGTGGCGTTGCGTGTGTGAGTGGCGTTGCGTTTGTGAGTGGCGTTGCATGTGTGAGTGGCGTTGCGTGTGTGAGTGGCGTTGCGTGTGTGAGTGGCGTTGCGTGTGTGAGTGGCGTTGCGTGGATGAGTGGGGTTGCGTGGATGAGTGGGGTTGCGTGGATGAGTGGGGTTGCGTGGATGAGTGGGGTTGCGTGGATGAGTTGCGTGTGTGAGTGGCGTTGCGTGTGTGAGTGGCGTTGCGTGTGTGAGTGGCGTTGCGTGTGTGAGTGGCGTTGCGTGTGTGAGTGGCGCTGCGTGTGTGAGTGGCGTTGCGTGTGTGAGTGGCGTTGCATGTGTGAGTGGCGTTGCGTGTGTGAGTGGCATTGCGTGTGTGAGTGGCGTTGCGTGTGTGAGTGGCGTTGCGTCGATGAGTGGGGTTGCGTGGATGAGTGGGGTTGCGTGGATGAGTTGCGTGTGTGAGTGGCGTTGTGTGTGTGAGTGGCGTTGCGTGTGTGAGTGGCGTTGCGTGTGTGAGTGGTGTTGCGTGTGTGAGTGGTGTTGCGTGTGTGAGTTGCGTGTGAGTGGCATTGCGTGTGTGAGTGGCATTGCGTGTGTGAGTGGCATTGCGTGTGTGAGTGGCGTTGTGTGAGTGGCGTTGCGTGTGTGA
Organism: Lissotriton helveticus; assembly: GCF_964261635.1. Classification (NCBI taxonomy): domain Eukaryota; kingdom Metazoa; phylum Chordata; class Amphibia; order Caudata; family Salamandridae; genus Lissotriton; species Lissotriton helveticus. The sequence goes on from NC_136072.1 coordinate 784,473,372, forward strand.
GTGGCGTTGCGTGTGTGAGTGGCGTTGCGTGTGTGAGTGGCGTTGCGTGGATGAGTGGCGTTGCATGTGTGAGTGGCGTTGCATGTGTGAGTGGCGTTGCATGTGTGAGTGGCGTTGCGTGTGTGAGTGGCGTTGCGTGGATGAGTGGGGTTGCGTGGATTAGTGGGGTTGCGTGGATGAGTTGCGTGTGTGAGTGGCGTTGCGTGTGTGAGTGGCGTTGCGTGTGTGAGTGGCGTTGCATGTGTGAGTGGCGTTGCGTGTGTGAGTTGCGTTGCGTGTGTGAGTGGCGTTGCGTGTGTGAGTGGCGTTGCGTGTGTGAGTGGCGTTGCATGTGTGAGTGGCGTTGCATGTGTGAGTGGCGTTGCATGTGTGAGTTGCGTTGCGTGTGTGAGTGGCGTTGCGTGTGTGAGTGGCGTTGCATGTCTGAGTGGCGTTGCGTCTGAGTGGGGTTGCGTGGATGAGTTGCGTGTGTGAGTGGCGTTGCGTGTGTGAGTGGCGTTGCGTGTGTGAGTGGCGTTGCGTGTGTGAGTGGCGTTGCGTGTGTGAGTGGCGTTGCGTGTGTGAGTGGCGTTGCGTGTGTGAGTGGCGTTGCATGTGTGAGTGGCGTTGCATGTGTGAGTGGGGTTGCGTGGATGAGTGGGGTTGCGTGGATGAGTGGGGTTGCGTGGATGAGTGGGGTTGCGTGGATGAGTTGCGTGTGTGAGTGGCGTTGCGTGTGTGAGTGGCGTTGCGTGTGTGAGTGGCGTTGCGTGTGTGAGTGGCGTTGCGTGTGTGAGTGGCGTTGCGTGTATGAGTGGCGTTGCGTGTGTGGCGTTGCGTGTGTGGCATTGCGTGTGTGAGTGGCGTTGCGTGTGTGAGTGGCGTTGCGTGGGTGAGTGGGGTTGCGTGTGTGAGTGGCGTTGCGTGTGTGAGTGGCGTAGTTTGTGTGAGTGGCGTTGCGTGTGTGAGTGGCGTTGCGTGTGTGAGTGGCGTTGCGTGTGTGAGTGGCGTTGCGTGTGTGAGTGGCGTTGCATGTGTGAGTGGCATTGCGTGTGTGAGTGGCGTTGCGTGTGTGAGTGGTGTTGCGTGTGTGAGTGGCGTTGCATCGATGAGTGGGGTTGCGTGGATGAGTGGGGTTGCGTGGATGAGTTGCGTGTGTGAGTGGCGTTGCGTGTGTGAGTGGCGTTGCGTGTGTGAGTGGCGTTGCGTGTGTGAGTGGCGTTGCGTGTGTGAGTGGCGTTGCGTGTGTGAGTGGCGTTGCGTGTGAGTGGCGTTGCGTGTGTGAGTGGCGTTGCGTGTGTGAGTGGCGTTGCGTGTGTGAGTGGCGTTGCGTGTGTGAGTGGCGTTGCGTGTGTGAGGCGTTGCATGTGTGAGTGGCGTTGCGTGTGTGAGTGGCGTTGCGTGTGTGAGTGGCGTTGCGTGTGTGAGTGGCGTTGCATCGATGAGTGGGGTTGCGTGGATGAGTGGGGTTGCGTGGATGAGTTGCGTGTGTGAGTGGCGTTGCGTGTGTGAGTGGCGTTGCGTGTGTGAGTGGCGTTGCGTGTGTGAGTGGCGTTGCGTGTGAGTGGCGTTGCGTGTGTGAGTGGCGTTGCGTGTGTGAGTGGCATTGCGTGTGTGAGTGGCGTTGCGTGTGTGTGTCTCGTTGCGTGTGTGAGTGGGGTTGCGTGGATGAGTTGCGTTGCGTGTGTGAGTGGCGTTGCTGTGTGTGAATTGCTGGTTGGGGGAGTGGGGGGTGGGCGGGGGAGCAGCAGGCAGATGCGAGTGGAGCGTGCGCTGGAGAGGGAGGGGGTGGGAGGACTAGGCAGCGGGAGAGAGGGAGAAAGGAGCGCGAGGGAGGCGTTTTTAGATACATGAAGCCAAAATTACAAGTGAGCATGTTACAAAAGCAAACGTTACGTTACATGAGACAATAGTGACAGTTGTGCAAGTATAAAGAGCAACAAAATACAAGAGGTAGCAAACGATATGCAATAGCATATCTGAGGGAACACGGCCTGGAGGTAGCAAACGATATGTTCTTAGAGGAAACAAGCTTCTCGGCATTGCTGGTTGGGGGAGTGGGGGGGTGGGCGGGGGAGCAGCAGGCAGATGCGAGTGGAGCGCGCGCTGGAGAGGGAGGGGGTGGGAGGACTAGGCAGCGGGAGAGAGGGAGAAAGGAGCGCGAGGGAGGCGTTTTTAGATACATGAAGCCAAATTTACAAGTGAGCATGTTACAAAAGCAAACGTTACGTTACATGAGACAATAGTTACAGTTGTGCAAGTATCAAGAGCAACAAAATACAAGAGGTAGCAAACGATATGCAATAGCATATCTGAGGGAACACGGCCTGGGGGAAGCTGGCTGGGGAGGGGGAAGGAGAAATGAAAGGAAGGCTGTGTTTGCGGGGGGGAGAGGGGAGGTGCTGGTGTGGGAGGGGGGAGTTGCTGGTGTGGGAGGAGTGCTGCTAGGGGAGGAGAAGCCCTGGCCGTGAATGCTCATGCATGTTCACGTGAACTGCAAGAAAACGCCGGGCTGAAACCCCTTAGTTTGAAGAGGATTTTGCCGACATGAATTCGATCCTATCCATTCCTGCGGAATGGGACAGGCTCGACCTAAAAAGAATGCTGGTTCGATCTACTGGCTACTTCCACCATCTGCACCCATGCAAAACCCAGCGAGGTTCTCGGTAACCCTGATTACTTTAAGTACAGTCTTCAAAGCTCTCTCCCTCTCACACATGCACACGCACTCGCTAAACATTCACACTCGTACACATGCACCACACCACATATTAGGACTGCTGCTCGGTGCTTTTTTCCTTCTGGCGTTTGAAAGTTGAACTAAAAGTGTCTTTGAAGTAAGAGAAAAGGCAGGTGCTTTTGGGGCTCTGTGTTGGGCTTGTGAGATGAGATTTGATACCCCGAAACCGGCCTCAGGATGCTTGCTTTCCGGTACAGCTAGGACCTGGTCTGACAGTTCGGGCTGGAATGTTCCGATGGAAAAGAAGACTGATTTGCATATGGCTGACTCTAAACTGGAGAGGCATAGTGAGCAAAAGAACAATGGATTAAACCCAGATGTGTGAGAGATTGAATATTTTCAGCACTCCGTCCATCATCTTGTTGTGTTTGCTATGTTCGCGCTAAGTGGCCAAGGGTATGCCCAGATGTAGGTCCATTGCTTGCTGTGTAACTGGATTCAAGCTAACCTGGCTGTTGGGGGGTGAATCCCTGAAACCGGTCCCAGGATGCTTGTTTCCGGTCCAGGGAGGATCTGGCTTGGTAGTTTGACCTGGACTGTTCACATGAGGAACTGGGTCAAGACTGATTTGCATATGGGTGGGTCCAAACTGGGGTGGCATAGTGAGCAAAAGAACAATGAATTAAACCCTGATCTGTGACTGGGGATGAGTGGTTTAACATTTTCAGCACTCCGTCCATCTTGTTGTGTTTGCAATGTTAAGCTAATGCATTCCTATTATGGCAGGCCGTCGGTCTCAAACCTGAAAGAAACAGAACACTATCAGTATGATGCTAGTGCAAATATTATACCAGGTATTAGTACAGAGATCCCAGAGTGCTCACAGGATAGTTAGAATTACCAATGTTATGCTAATGCAAGCATTACAACTGGGGTGGGCGCTGCTGTTTCAAGACTGCTTAAAATGTCAAGAATTACTGCCATTGTGCCAACGCAAGCATCACTCTAAAAGTGGACCCCATCATGCCACAGTTTTGTCATGCATTACCATCATGATGCGTCATGTTCAGATTTTATCTATCACTTAATAACCATTAATGCATGTTTAGATTTGCACCATCACTCATTAATCCTAACTTCATGATTACATTTACGTCATTACTCCTTGTACTAGTTCAGATTTCCCCCAGCACTCATTCATCTTGAAAGCTTGTTCAGATTTGCACTCCAAAATCTTCAGTGTCAGGCTACATTTGCATCATCACTTTAAAGATGTGGCCACACAGGCACCTTTGCACCATCTCTTACTAATCCTAGTACCTGACTAAATTTGCACTATCACTCAGTAATTAGGGCATGTTGTGATTTACACCATCACTCACAAACTCTTAGTCCATATTTTCATGACCACTCCATATCCTTTCATTTGACAACATAGCAACACATATGGTGTTTTTGCTAATATTACAAAACATAATTTTAATTTGTAAACAGCATGGGTTTAAGCTGACAAGAGTACCCAGCTCTCCACCCTTTACCAGCAGTGATTTCTTTATCCCTACCTTTCTCTTAAGTCTTACAGCTGCACCAGGGTTTAGTACCAAAGGCAATTACCAGATGTTTCTCTAATGTTAGATGAAGGCTGAAGTACCATCATTGGTTACTTGATGCCCAGTGCACCCAGATGGCTCCCCTTATTAGGAAAAATAAGCATGATCTTTGATTTTGCCTTCTGTAAAATGTGATAACGTTAAGATGGACTGTAGCATGTAAACCTGCAACAGGTTTACTTTGTGGGTATCAGTTGTTATTGTGGGAATTCTAGGGCCACGTTGTAGGATGCATGAGGAGATGACATGTAGGATGCATGGTTGTAGACTGTAAAATGCCTCGGGAGAGACCTGTGAAAATGGCAGCCATGCAGCTGCCGTTTGACCTGCAATTGGGGTGGGTAAGCTCGTAGCAACTTCAGCTCGAAGGGCCCTGGTAGGCATTGATCACAGTCTGAGACCTGGGAGGAGCGTAGGTGCAGTACGGGCCACCGACAGATTGCTCCAGAGATGCCAAGGTGTCAGAGGTGGGCTGCCCTCTCTCTGGAAGCAACGGTGATGGGTAGCAGGTAGCTGCTGGGACAGAATGGGCATATGGTGCCACCCTGGTGCAGCCCAGCTTGTGAGTGGTATCTATGGAGTTGCTAGACCTGCGGTTTGGGGATACGCAGAGATATAGTGGGAGGAGACCCTGCTATAGCTCTTAGACGTTGTGCCTAGGATGCTGAGGTGGATCACTGTTTCTGTGAGTGGCTGTGCTTAGCTATGGCTGTGAGGATTCTTTTATGATCAGTCACCAATTCAAATATCGAATGCAGAATGTGTACCTGCACAATACTCCTGAGGGCTCAACCATATGTGACAGGCTAATTGCCCGATTGAAGTATCTGGTGAAGATTATGGGGGGTCGAGCCAAATCAACCCATGGATGTAAAGTGTGAGCCAAAGCTGCTCACTGTGTATGTTTAGTTGTTGTTCTTAACTCTCTGTAGCCAGACCGAAGAATAACATCTCGAGGATTGCTGCATTTCGTGTGCAAAGGCTTGTTTTACCTTGACCGAAGCCTCTGCAACTTCCAGAAGATGAGATGGAGGGAATATGTGGAGGTCCTAAGATCAGAGTAGTCCGATAGCAAATAGTCCTGTAGACATGATTAACAAGGTCTTGCTCCAAGGGGTGCTTGGACGGTTATGGCCAAGTAGCTTAAAGAAAAACTTGAAATATTGCTTGTTCAACAATGCAACATTTGTTTTTATCAATCCTCTATTTAAACAGTTTCATGTCCTTGGTTATATTATTAAATATTGTAAAGCAGCTTTGAATGGATCTTTATTGGCAAAGCTGTGTGTATGGTGGTGCCTAATTTATAAAATAAGTCCCAGGGTCCTGACCAGGAGGCAACTGCAGCTTGCGCTACCCATTGTCCATCATCGTTGCCAATGACTGTACCAAAACACCTCTTTCGCCTGTAATTGCGACAGTTCAAATTATTCGAGGTCCCAAAAATGAACGGAATGGCTGGGGAGGGAGGTATTAGTAATTGTTAATGTATATTATATTCAACAACCGTTGATGTGCTCGCCTCTAAATTAGCAGAGCAGCGCCACCATGTGGCAGACTGTTGACAATTAAGTGCCGGTGCCGCGCCCCGGAAACCACAGGCTCAAATTAAACAAAGGTGTATGGGTTTCATAGCATAGAGTACTCCATGTCGTGTGGGTTCATTTGCTTTGCTATGAGTCTCTGGTCTAGAATTGCCAGTGTACAACCGATCAAGACCGGTGCACAATGGCAGATCTGTGGGTCTTAACATTGCAGCGTCTTCAAGCAAGAATTGAATTGTATTGACAGTGGCTGTCTACGATTACTAAAACATGTGGAGTGATGGAGATCGTTACATGTGTCAGTTCCTGGGATGTGTGTGGTCCAAAGTACAGAAACATAATGACTAGGTGATGCTGGTAAAAATTGAGATGCTTCAGTGAAGTTATTGGATGGTCCCAGTCTGGGGATGAAAGCATGCTCTAGATGAGGGGTTCACTGATGTTTGCACCCAGTTAGCATCTGTGGACCAGTAAGGCAAGTGTGAGACAGATCTCAATTAATACCATTGTAAGCAGCTACTTTAAATCACCAACATAAGTGTCCATAAGAATAGTGTAAGGATACTTGTTGCTAGATTAAAGGAAGCACCCAAAAGGCAAACTATAATGTTGTCTCTGGCTTTGAAAAGTCTGGGACCTGCAAGAAGATGACACCATGCAAATGCTGACCAAGGACATGTTCTTGTGCTCACACCTATAATCATGTGTTATTGGCCATATAGCATTGCCCTTGTTACAACAGGACTCAGGGTAAAGCTACCACCCACAGTGGTGATGGTTCCATCGTGTACACGTATGGATTATGGATTATTGATTGCTCAGGAGCTGGCTTGAGTTAAGTGAGAGGAACTGTTCGCTCATGAGGTCAGTGTACACACCATCTTGATGGATATACGGGCTATGATTAGGATTGCCTCAAACGTGTGACTCAGAAAGAAAATGTTATTTGCATGGTAAGTATATGAGTGTGTACTATATGTGTGTCTGTTTGTTTGTATGTATGTATGTGTGTGTGTATATATATATATATATACATGCTATCCAACATTATCTATCTAGTAGAGACATCAAATTTTATGAACATAGTAAGATGCTTGTCAAGATGATTGACCTATGCTTGAATAACAATTTTTTCCTATTTAACAATGAAGTATACCAACAGTTACGGGGCGTGGCGATGGGTGCATGCTTCTCTCCCAGCTACGCGTGTTTACACGTGGGCTGGTGGGAGGAGCATGTCCTGGGTCATGCTCTGAACTGTGGAGATAATGTGAATACTGGTATTATCAAGTATTGGCGTTTTATTGACGATGTATTTTTAATTTGGAAAGGGACATTGGCCAGTGCAGAAGATTTTGTGAAAAACATCAACACTAACATGCTCAATTTGGAATTTACTGCAACCATTAGTCAGCAACGGGTTGAATTTTTAGATGTAGAGGTATATATACGTGAGAATATGATTGAAACCAAACTTCACAGGAAAAGCACGGCAGGAAATTCTACCCTACATGCCTCTAGTGCTCATCCCCATCACCTTATTAAAAGTATCCCCTATGGGGAGTTCTCACGAATTCGGCGCATTTGCAGTGATGATAATGTTTTGGAACAGTGCTTAAATGAGTCCTTTGACAGATTTTTAAAACACGGTTACAGAGAGATTGATCTTAAAAATGCTCTTAACAAAATGGTTTTAACATTTGATACTGCTCTGAAAACCATTCAATCTGTAAGTGAGCCAACCAGCAAAACTGTTGTTCCATTGAAAGAAGATCAAACAGTTAGGTTAATTACGACTTTTTGTAATCAAGAAAAAAAGATTCGTAATATTTTAAAATCCAATTGGCCTAAATGAAAAACAGACATTACTTTGGCGCCATTACTTAGTGAGGCTCCTTGCATTACTTTTTGGAGGGCACCCTCTATGAGGGATGCCTTGGTTAAGTCAAGTCCCGAGGTAGTGAAACCCAATAACTGGCTCTCTAATCGTACTGGCTTTTTTAAATGCAGTTCATGCAGGGCCTGTAAATTCCTAGTTAATACAAAAGAGTATCATGATGCTTTTAGTCAAGATGCATTTAAAATCAATGGCTTTTTTACCTGCAAAACAGACTATGCAGTTTATGTCTTACGATGTACTTGCAAGTTAACTTATATTGGGAGCACGAAGCTCCAGGTATACAACCGAATCTTGCAACATCTTAGAGCCATCGTTAACTCCGATCCAAACTATCCAGTGGCTCGCCACTTTAAAATGGTGCATGGGAACAATCTTAATGATCTAAGTTATTTTGTCCTTGATGCTGTTCCTAGCTCAAAGCGAGGTGGGGACAGAGAACGCAAATTACGCCAACTAGAGAGCCATTATATATTACTTCTTGATACTAAAATTCCGAACGGTTTGAACACTGGGGACGATTTATATAATTTTTTGTGAATTTTCTATGAATGGTTTATGAAATGTTATGAATATTTATGGATTATTTATAAATTATTTATTATATCTCTGTAACTGATAAGAATTTTGTTAGAGATGTATAAACTTGAGTACTGAGGACAAACTCAAAAACAAAGATGAATTTGTTCAGTTATTTATAATTTTGGAAAAAATTGCTGCTATATATGCGGGGATGAAATAATATTCTATTAATTTTATTTTTTATGATGTGGGAGTTTGCCGATAAAATTGATTAGGCTATTATGACTAGTAAATAATTGAGCATTATTTATTGTATGGATTTAACCTTTTAGTTATTATCTCACTAAAAGTATTATTATTTTTCTATTTGAGGGTTTTGAAACCACCATGACCGTTTTTATGATTGTCTTTCCCCAATTCTAGCACTTTGCACTGTAATGATGGTTAGGCTAATATCCGCTTCTAGAATTTTTGAGTTATATTTTAGAACTCAGTTCCCCTTTTATTTAATTTCACTATTTGCACTGATTGTTATTTGCACATTGCCCATTCCACAGTTGGCATTAATTAGATTATATTAAACAGCCCTACTGATTTATGAGGATGATTTGGAGAATGAATTAATTTTGTGCACTTGCCCTCCATTATCCTGCTTTTTTATATAATTGCTATTTATGAGTATGAATATCTGATATTTTAGGAAAATTAAGTGATATATATCCACTCATTAGCAATAATGTATTATGCCTTTCCTCATATATTATTTGGACATAATATGATAAATTATGTTTCTGGGTATTAGTATATCTTCACTTTCTATGCCTGTGGGGGTGGAGCTTGTGTGGACATTTTGCACTTAAACTGGGAGATCTCTATAGGCATCATGTGATCAAGACCGGGTGGCCCCGGTCGAAACGCGTCATGCTGCTGGAGTGTTAATGGAATAAAGCACTTATTTTGAAATTCGGCACCGAGTGGTTTGTACCTGTTTTGTTGCCGTGGATTTCAACATTGGGATTCTTCATTGGATATATATATTACCTACTGGCGGTCGCCAGTAGGTATATATAGTTAGGATTTTTTCTCTATGGGATTTTTGAAAATTCTATGTCTAATAACTTTGGCGTTTGTGGACGGAATTGGCTGAAATTTTCAGGAAAATGGAACATTTTGTTTCTGAGCAGCCCCTGAAAATTTGGGGGGGTTTCGTCAAGGGGGGGCCGAGAAAAAAGGGGGGTCCCAAAACGTGTTTTTAACATTGAGTTTTCCATAGGGCGGTTGGCCTCACTTTTAGCCCGAACGGCTGAATGGATTTCCACGAAACTTGGCAAAATTGTAGATATTGTTTGCCCGATGTGCCTTTGCTAGGTCTCAAGATATGTGGTCCTGTGAATTTTGAGTAAATTAGGTTTAAAAAAAGATATATATCTAGAGCCGCGCCCGGTACGCGTACCGGGGAGCGCTTCAGGCGCGCCACGCGACTTGCGCACGGCAAGCTGATTGGTTCTCGGGTGTCTGTAAACATTCGAAACAGTCCGCAGCGGCCGCCATCTTGTGTCTCGGTGGGATTGAGACACAAGAGGTGGCAAGAATCAAAGGGGGGAAATGAGCAAAAGGGGGCAGGGTACACCCCCCTGACCCCCTACTTTTGATGTGGGGGCCATAAAAGGCTCCCGCGGGTGAAAAAAAAATAAAAAAAAATCGATTTTCGCGGGGGGAGCGCCCGGTACGCGCACCGGGGAGCTTACGGGGGAGCGTACCATGGAGATTAAAAATGACAGACTTTTTTTTAAAAAAAAAAGCTTCTTTTTATAAATTGGAGGTAGTTCTGAAAAGAACTTTTTTTTTGATTTTGTTGTTTTATATATTTTTTTTTGTTTTTGTTGTTTTATTTTTTTTTAGACTTTTTAAAACAATTTTATATTTTTTTGGGATTTTTGTCAAGGGAAAAACAAAAATACGGATTCCAAAACTGCTCAACAGGAGCAAAAAAAATTGAAAATTTAGGGACTGGCAGAGCAGCGGTGTTGCTGTTTCTTTAGGGCAATGAGTTCAACACTCTGCTCCCCATAGCAGAGCAGTTCGTCACACTCCGTGCACAAAAATTTGATGCCTGCAAACACCGGCTGAATGTTAGGGACCATTCTTCCACTGGGTGGTCCCGAAGGTGTTGCTCCACCAGTGGAGGTGCTGCCGCCATCTGTTGGTACATTCCGTGCCAGCTCTCTGACACTCTCCCTGGCAAAGTTGTTAGGGTGTTTACTTTTCACATGCCTGATCAAATTAGCATTCCCAAAACTATATTTTTTCAGAGGATTGCCTCTGGATAAACTACTCCCACATATTTTGCAGGTTACGTTGACTTTTTTCTGTCCTTCAGGGATGTCGTAAAATTTCCAGATGAAATGGGTTTTTTTCTTTTGCTGAGGAGGGTCCTCATCTAAAAATCCATCTGAATCACTGCTGGATGACTCTCTTGCAGCCATTGCTGGAGATCAGAAAAGTAGGAGATAGAGTAGACAGAACAGCTCTTGCTCTCTCCAAGTACAAAGCAATAGTGAGAGAAATGGGTGGGTTTCACACAATTTGGAAAAAAAAAGTTCTGAACCAATGAAAAGTGTTATTTTAAAGTCACATGGTTTGACGCGCTTACGCTACGCGCCCCGGGGCGCGTCCCGGGCGTGTATCGTAAGCGCATCGGGGCGCTTACGTTGCGCGATCGTATGCGCTTCCGGGTGCGCTTACGCGGTGCGTCATAAGACGCATCTCGCGGCTACGCGATACGTGTCTTATGACGCAAGGCGTGGCGGCTACGCGATACGTCACGATGTTGTTTTCGTTCGCGGCAATAGCGCTTCCGGGACGCGTATTAGTACGCGCCCCGGGGCGCGCCGCAAGATTGCGCTTACCCGTGCGTTCACCTGTCCGCGCCCCGGGAGCGTACAAAAGAAAAGTATTAATTTTTTTTTTATTAATAAACATATAAAATATATGTTTGGATTTAAAGAAGAATACATTTTACAGCTACAGATATTAGCTTTTAAAAAACCAATGAAATTCACTGAAAAAACCATAGGTTATAGACCATATATAGTTAGGAATTAGCATTTACAAAACCTTGAAAATTCACTGAAAAAACCATAGGTTATAGACCATATATAGTTAGGAATTAGCATTTAAAAAACCTTATTTTACTCACACAAAACCATTGAAATTCCATATATAGTTAGTTGTACTAACTATATATCGCGCACCCGCAATCCACTGCTGATGATGTCACATATTACATCATTCATGACATGGTCAGTGACATCACTGATGACATCACTGATGACATCTCAAATGACATCACTGATGACATCACTGATGACATCTCATTTGACATTACTCATGACATCATTCATGTGATGATACGATGAACCTCTTCAGACTCTAATATAACCTTAGATACACTCAGTGTAAACAGACACTCACAGACTGTCACTCATCCATGGAGTTACTCACACACCTAATCAGTCTTGCAAAGAATCAATCACACCTCCATTTCCTCAACTATATAGTTAAACACACCTTACTTATTGAAACATATAATAACACATATTTACTCTGTTATACAATCCCTGATACAAGTTCACAATAATCCATACAGCCACTCACACATTCACTGGCTCTTATGCACAGTTATTTATATATGTCAACTACCACATGTACTGTGTTTTACATATGTACTTACTTTGACATGTAGCACTGAGATATCCATTCACTCACCAATACACTCATGCACACAGTAAACCGCCCATACAGCTGTTTCCACATGCACTTTTGAACCCATACATCTAGTGAATCAACTGCTCACACATCTATGCACAGAGTCATACACCTCCCAGACACACACACTCAGTCTCCCATACAAATACTTGGCCAACTAATCAATAACCCATATAGTTAGTCATATAGCTAATGATCAACAATTGCATCAGATTACAAAACAACAGACACAATGGTGCACAATTTAAAACAGTTTAGTCACTAACCCATGCACTCAGTGAGACACATTTAATCACTCACTTATACAGTCAGTCATGCACCTACCAAATACATCATCCAGACACTTATACATCCACTCATTCTTCAATATATAAGACATATTTTAACTTTACAGAAACATACAGTCACTGGATGTTATCATCAGTGATGTCATCAGTGATGTCATCAGTGATGTCATTTGAGATGTCATCAGTGATGTCATCAGTGATGTCACTGACCATGTCATGAATGATGTAATATGTGACATCATCAGCAGTGGATTGCGGGTGCGCGATATATAGTTAGTACAACTAACTATATATGGAATTTCAATGGTTTTGTGTGAGTAAAATAAGGTTTTTTAAATGCTAATTCCTAACTATATATGGTCTATAACCTATGGTTTTTTCAGTGAATATACATATATATATATATATATATATATATACATACATATATATATATATATATATATATATATATATCCTGTGCACCGTCTGTCTCCCAGCTAGCACGCTCGCGCAGACCCAGCAAGCAGACTCCGGACACGGACCTCGAGGTATAAACAGCTTTATTCACGCAGAAAGAGTCACCAACGTTTCGGCTCTAACGGAGCCTTGATCACATGACAGCGTATTTTTGACTGGGTACACGTTTTATAGTGGAAGCGAGTGATTAACGTAAAACACCTGTGCAAACTTGCTAATAAACATGGAAAACATACTACCATTCTTTACACTCAGCAATGCAATTTCCAAATAGATGTAAAATACAGTAAAATTTCTAAAAGATTTCCTAATACATGTAAAATACATTTGGATTCAAATTTTATAAGAGTGACATTCAACAGATTAAGTAACATTGATGACTAAAAAAAGTTTTAAGGTAAAATGCACAGATCTATTGTACTGACCCGTTTTAAAACCATGGTTATAAGATATAAATTGATAGAAACCCCGTTCATTATAATTACGAAACTGTGAGAAAAATTTCACAGTTTTGTTTTCCAATTCAGGAATCCCAGCATAAAATACATATAAAGTGCTACGTGCTGACTTTCTAAAGTGCATAAGTGCTTTGAAAGTGCATCAATATGTGCAAAATAGGCAATGTGCAAATACATATACTGCAATATGCTGGGGTCCTGATTCATTCCACTTAGATACAGGAAACATTAGCCTGTATATCGAATGTTGGTGAGGAGACAAGATAATATATCTCTACTCATACAGGGATCTATACAGTATATTTTACTATAACTTCAAATCCTAAACGGGTACATCTAATTTCGCAATTGTCACACATTAGTCATACAAGTTCATGCTGAAAATCACTACTAGAGTGCCAAGGTTTCCATGTTTAAAATATGTATGTGTTAAAACGAGTTAAGACAAATACATCAGGTCCACACGGGGCCTGTAACCCAACACCAAAGTAATTCAAACGATAAATAAATATATGTGTACAACCAAATGTTAAAAAACCTATACATTCCTTCGTATATCAATGGTAATTAACCTGGTTTGAAGAAAAAAACGTGCACAGTGAAAAAACAATAATAACTAAACATTAATAGTTTTCTTATAGCAGCATTATTATTCTCAGTGTAAATTCTTGTGGATTGTGTTTACTCGCAGCCCCCACGGGATCTGTCCCAGCACTTCCCCAGCCGGGTATGTACCATGGACATTATCCACGTGGGGGAGAGCACACATACCTAATATTTGAAGTCGTTTAGAGCAGGCTAGTGTGGAGATCCTCAGTCACATTCAACCCATGGGGCACCTTGGTGTTGAGCATGAGGATGTATTTTGTTTCCAGTTTCCTCAGCTTAGTCTCCCTATCCCCGCCTCTTTTGGTGTTAATGACAGAATCAATAACCCAGTATTTGAGACCACCATTGTTACTTTGATGGTGGTCCTTGAAGTGGCGTGCAACAGGGTATGTGCTGTCCATGTTTGTTATTGCTCGCAGATGTTGCAAAATGCGTTTATGGACAGCATTCCTGGTACTGCCCACATACTGTAGGCCACAGGGACAGCGCAAAACATATATAGCATATTCTGTTTTGCATGTGAGCACTTGGGTTATAGGATGTTCCTTGCCTGTGAACCCATCTCTATAAGTTTTGGTGTTTTCACCATGGGTGCACGCTTTACAGATCTTACAGTTATAAAAGCCCTTGTTACTTTGCCACCACTCAGTTCTGATAAAAGGGTCCGGGTTGGTTTTAACTATGTGGTGCCTTAGGGAGGGGGCTTTGCTGTAGGTCACAGAGATAGATTTAGGCAAACTTTTGCCTATGACATTATCCCTCAGCACAATGGGCCAGTGTTTATTCACTATACTCTTAATTTGCTGATGTTGTCTAGTGAACCCTGTGATTAATCTGAAGCTTTCAGGCTCACCAATGCCCGGTTTTGATGTGCCTCCACTGGGTTGCTCCCTATCTGCTTTACTAATAAGGAGCTCATCTCTACTCTTTAATAGGGATTTCTGCATAGCTTTATCTATCACCTTTGCGGAGTAACCTCTTTCAATGAACCTCTCCCTGCTTTCCATTTGTGCTTGTTCCAGTTCCTCCGGGTTGCTGCATATACGTCTTAATCGCAGCATTTCCCCATATGGAATACTGGAAATAAGGTGGACCGGGTGCGCACTAGCAGCATGTAAAATGCTGTTACCTGCTGTCTTTTTTCTGTGGACCCTGGACTCCAAACGGCACCCATTAGTATATAGCTCAGCATCCAAAAAGGTAACCGTTTCCTGACTGAGTGATGCAGTGAATCTGAGGTTAAGGGGGTTGTCATTGATATCTTCAATGAATTTAAGGGCCTCCTCATGACTACCTCTCCATATGACGAACAAGTCGTCAATGAAGCGGAACCATGCTACTAGGTTGTTCTTAATGATATGTTGGAAACCAAGTCCCAGGACCAGTTCCTCCCAAGCCCCCATGTGCAGACATGCGTAGCTTGGTGAGAAACTGGCCCCCATAGCCACCCCCTGTTTTTGGCGATACAGTTGAAAGTTGTATAGAAACACATTATTTGAGAGACAGAAATTTAACATGTCTAACAACATTTTGGTGTGCTTTTCATTGCCTGGTTTCCTTCTTGATAGATAATACCGTATTGCCTCGAGACCATCATTATGTGATATACTAGTATATAATGATGTAACATCAAGGGCTATCAACCAATCCCCCTCCTGAATTTGTACATCTCTGATTTTCACTAGGAAGTCCCCAGTATCCCGTATATAAGACCCCAATTGCTGAACATAACCTTGTATAAAGTGATCTATATAAATTGAGGTATGTTCTAGGAGGCTCCCTCTTGCTGATATTATTGGCCTTCCCGGTGGATGGACGGGGTCTTTGTGTATTTTTGGCAAAAAATACAGAATCGGTGTTACTGGGTGTTCAACCTTTAAATATTCAAATTCATTGTCAGTAATGAGTTTGGCTGACCGCCACTTACTTAGTTTCCGATGATAATCGTCCTTGATGGTCAAGAGCTCCCGGTTGTTTATTTTTTCATAACAATCGTTATCATTAAGTTGGCTGTAGGCTTCTTTGTCATAGTTTATTTTAGTCATGAGGACTACATTGCCCCCCTTGTCACTGCTTCTGATGATCACATTCTTTTCCTTATTGAGTTTCTCAGTCAGTGCTTTGTATTGTTGGTGTTGGGCTGAGTATCTCCGTTTAGTGCTCCCCATCTTCATTTGCAACTTTTTCAAATCCGATACCACATTCTCATGGAAAATGTCTATATTATCTCGTAGGAGGATAGGAAAGAAGGTGGATGGTGCTCTAAAATCTGTAGCTGTGGTTGTTCTATTGCCACTCTCATCCCACCCTTTATTGGCTCCATTGGTATTCTGGGCTATATCATATCCCATTCCTCCTGTTTCCCAAAGCTCGCTTATGATGCGTGTTCCTTGCGAGGCCTCAGGTTGCTGTATTTCAATGTCTGGCGTTGTTTCGCCTTTGTTTTTTAAGGCGTAGAATTTACGCAATTTCAGTTTTCTGACTGCCTTATACACATTACATCTGGTATTGGCATAATCAAAGTCGCAAGGGGGAGCATATGACAAACCAAGTTTAAGTATGTTTTCCTCTTTTTCTGTAAGTTTTAGTTCTGTGAGGTTGACAATAGTGCGGTTGGAAGCTGGCTTTATTCCTGTTGCGGATGGCTCCGCCCAACTCCCCCGCCCCTCTTCTTTTGATTTCCTCTTTTTTGCCACCCTCGCCCTCTGGCGGCGCTTGTAGTTTGCCCTGTGTTTCCTTGATTGCCCTTTGTGTAGGATCTCAGGGTATTCCGCCTGTCCTGGCCCAAAAAAATCATCTCCTGGCCGGGCGTGAGTTTAGGTAATGATGCTGCTTCCGCCTGTCTATGGCGTTCTCCTTCCAAATCCGAATCCGGATCAGAGCTCACAGTGGCATTTGAGGAGTCACTTGCTCCACTTACATCTTTCCTTGCGGGATTGAGGTGGCTCGGGGGGTTCCTTCTATTGGGTGGTTGTTGTTGCTTAGCGCCACCCCTGCGAAGAGTATCAAATTTACGCGCAAAAGTAAAGATCTGGCCCAACTCGTAATCATTCCTGTCCCTCTGGAATTTATACGATTTTCTAGCCACGATCTTCGCCTCCTCCTTTTTCAGACGTTCTTGCATTATCTTTAGGAGTCTGCCTTTTTCCTCCTCCTCCCCAAGGCCATCGATTTCATCATATAATTCTGATATTTCCGTAAGGAGCTTGGCTCTGTCAATATCTGCATACTTAATGAGTACCTGCACCTGGCGTCGCGAGGCCTCCAAATTAATCTCTGCCCACTCTTTCATAAGATCAGCATTTGGGTTTTCATAGGTGGGGGCCGTTAATATTCTTAAGCCCCGTGGGATGCGGTTCACCTCAATGTAGCGTTGTAGTGACTTCGACTCCCACCACTTAGCCTGCTCCTGAAACGACTTTTTTTCCAATAATTTGAATAATTCCTTTATTTTCGGGGTGTTGCTGCTGCCACTAGCTTCTGTGTTCTTTTTCCCTGGAGTCTTGTCAGGGATAGGGGTGTCGTCGGAAAACATTGTTGCAGCCAATGTCTCCCGCTCCCTCACGCTGTCACCTGACATCTTTCTGCAAATTTTCAAACTTGTACCGGTAACGTTAGGCTGGCCGCTTTCCAAATTGCCGGCACAGACCTGTGTTCCGGATCGTCCTCTCTCCTTCCCCAGCTGACAAGATTGCTGATGAGCTTCCTTGAACGAGCGTCCTCGTTTCCTCAGGCTGTGTGCTTTCCGTCTGACTCGAGCCCGAGTCGTGCACAGCCCCGGACGCTCGAATCTTTCGCTCTGTGTTCCGGTCAATTACCGGAAGCCGGGGGTCAGGCACCGTACTCCTACCGGAGTTTCCAACTTCCCAAAACGCCGTTCAGGGAAAGGATTCGATTTCCAGATGCCGACCAATTTTCGAGGAGGGTCCCGTGTAAAGCCAGGACGAATCCCACTGGCTATATCTCCTGTGCACCGTCTGTCTCCCAGCTAGCACGCTCGCGCAGACCCAGCAAGCAGACTCCGGACACGGACCTCGAGGTATAAACAGCTTTATTCACGCAGAAAGAGTCACCAACGTTTCGGCTCTAACGGAGCCTTGATCACATGACAGCGTATTTTTGACTGGGTACACCTTTTATAGTGGAAGCGAGTGATTAACGTAAAACACCTGTGCAAACTTGCTAATAAACATGGAAAACATACTACCATTCTTTACACTCAGCAATGCAATTTCCAAATAGATGTAAAATACAGTAAAATTTCTAAAAGATTTCCTACATACATATATATATATATATATATATATATATATATATATATATATATATATATATATATATATATATATGTGTGTGTGTTATGGGAGATAGGTATGTGTAGAGGGTGGTAAGGGCTGTTTTAAACGTTAGAGGTGGGTAAAAGTATTATATTGTAAAGGTGTTTTTAGGGTTTAGGGGTATAAGGTGGTAAGGATATTTTAGGGGTAGGTAAGGGCATAGGGAAATAAGGGATTTTTTTAGGGTTTTAGGGAGGTAGGAGTAAAGGGTGATAAGGGTATTTTTAGGGGTGGGTGGGGGCTTAAGGGGGTTAGGGGTTTAGGGGTGTGTAGGGATGTAGGGTAGTAAGGGTGTTTTTAGCGTTTAAGGGTGGGTAAGGGTATTGGGTGACAAGGATATATTTAGGGGTGGGTAGGGGCATAGGGTGGTAAGGGTAATTAATAAAGGGAGTCTTGGGGTGGCTTCCCCTCAATACTTTATATTTGTACTTTCCTTATTATACATACCTGCGTGGTGAAGGCATGTGTTGTGAGAAATGTGTGGTAAAGTCTTGCAACCGATTACTAGTTCTGGGAGGCTCCTGTTATGTGTGATTATTTTTATATTCCAGCCAGGTCAGGTGAGACTCATTTGGGTGTGTCAAGGGACAGGTATAGGGTAGACGTACAGACAAGCAGTGCGGTAGGTAGTAAAGAGTCAAAGTCAGGAGGCAAAATATGGCCAGGAAGCCTAGATCTAAAGGATAACATAATTTGAAATCACCCAACCTGTTGAATCTTCAAATGTCTGACAGCCTTGCACCTATTGTTAAAGCACCAAGACACAAATCCGTTTGTGATGCACCCTGTATAAATGCTACATATTATTGCTGCACTGCTATATGAAATCACATTATCCTTGCGAGGTTTGAGGTTGACCGGGGTGCCTCATGGTCGTGGCAGACCGCCCAGATGTCCCATGATGTGTTCACCCAGGCCAGTGAGCCATGCTGTTTTGGAGAATGTGTGTTTATTTGTTGATTTATTTATTTGAAGAGTTTTATATAGCGCTGGCTAGACCCGGAGATATCAGTGCGCTTTACATGACGATATGGTTACAACAGAACAGTGTTACATAGTTATATTAGTTTCTAGAGCATAACATAGGATACAGAAAGGCAAGGTTACATAAATACATCCGTTGCTAGAGCATAAGATAACATAGAAAACATGTCCTAAGGAGCATAGATGGCAGAGGGGGGAAAGTAAAGGGTTAGAATACTTATCAAGTCAGGTAGATTGTGTACATTGTCATTCTAGTGCTCTTAGTGTTGCCCCCTAGTTGGTGCAAAAATTAGGAAAATTAAAGCTGGTATTTTTTTTACCTCATTAGTAGATAGTTTAAACAGTAAATATAAGAAGAAAGCACTTGACCATGTGTTCTGTAGCTGCCTTGATTCCAGGCTGCTAATTAAACTAAATAAAGCAGAAAGACCATATTAAAAATTAATACATACGATATTATACACACAGATCTATGTATATTTCATGTCCAGGTCTTTGCAGAATCGTAAAACAAAAACAACGGCAATTTTTCTCTGCTACAGGTGTCAGCCCTGAGTGCTCCGAAGCTGCCAGATATTATGTGTTAGTAATTCATTCAATTCATAGATTCCGTGCGGATATCAGTAGCTCTCCCACTGCACAGATCTGTTCCCACACATTTCTTAAGCGTTGGTCCCCTAGTTTAACATTATTAAATTGTCGCATATTGAGTGAATAGCTCACACTGACCAGCGAGCAGAAGGTAATTGATGCGAGGAGTGAGATCACCCAGCCCGGAGCCCTTGTACTGTCCCATGTAGCTCACACATTCCGGCGATCCATGCCCTCCCATCGGAGTTGTTTTGTGTGTGTTTAAAAACATATTTTGAGTTGCTCATAAACACTATGAAACATGCTTCGGAGACCCCCGGTGTTCTGATATGTAGTTGTCTATAAAGAGCAGTAGTCAAGGGGTGAGCAGGGACATTTTCTGTGCTCAACAGCCTATGCCAAGTGCTGCGGTGTCTGAGGAGCAGTAGTGGGTCATGTAAAGAAATCCCATTCTTAGTAGACATACACAATTATTGTAACTTAGCGACACAAAATTCATTTCTTCCCCGTGATGTCCTATTCTCCCACCTAGCTGACTGCGCACAAAATGAGCACGGGGTGGAATGCCTTCTCTGCTGTCCTACAACTATTCTGTTCTCAGTGCTCTAGTTCACTATTAACTCTCTGGTTTTGGATAGATGATCTGGTATTTGGAAGTTGTCAGATCCGGAGCCCCACAGCCCCTACCCCCTGATCTAGTGTTGCACAAAATGCATCGGTTGTTGGCTGTCACATTTTCCCAGCTCTGCTCAGCCTTATTAAAATCAAACATATTGAATCTGTCATTTATTTTTATGGCCTTTCTTAACGCAAACGGTACATTTGATTAAAATCTTGATTTCGACCTTGATCTCCCAACCAAATTAAACATTTTACGACTATTTTATATAAAGATGTCCTAATTGAAGGATAGCAATCTGCTCTGCCAATTCAAAATACTTTAAACACTATTACGTGGCGGATGCTGACTTCAGATTGGCACCCATCCTTAGGTTATCTTGGGCATTTGGTTTGCCTGATGGACCCTGCTGGCTGGTTTGTTTCCTTTTTGAGCCATTTAGCTCTTCCCACAAAAATGATTTTTAGAGTGCTGTCCCTAGCGCATTTGTTTCTGTGCCAATACCTAAGTAGGACAGACTCCCCTGTAGGGTGTTGGTTTAGATGGCCAAATTCTACTGCAATCGGTGCTTGTAAAGAGGAAAGGGGAAGAAGAAATACGGTGTGTAAACAAATTGTACTGGATTGGGTTTACCCAGAGTGACCGTGTACCCTGAAATACTTTAATACCATACACCAAGCCTGGGTGAATTTAGCTTTTAGAATTTCCAAAATTGGAGCAAGGGAGGAGGCAGCAAATTCGCTTGAAAAGGGATACGAGTGATACTGATGTTGCTTTTATAGTAGTAAAGTAGAGGTGGTGACTGCCTCTCATGCAGCCACATTCTAAGATTTTTATATCCAGTAGCCCTAGGAATCGGAGATTCCTTGAATGTCTTAGTGTTAGTCTTTATAAATATTTTGGCAAATATGACAATATTTGTTTTTGAGATGTTTACTAATAGGAAATTACTCGCAATAAGCCTCCAAGGCTGTCAGCAAGCACTGAAGGCCACAGATGGCCTCGAGTAAGGCCATATCATAAGCATTTTGTAAGATTGGCATAGGCACCCTTCCTAACTTTTGGGGGGATAAGGCCTGTCGTTCCCGAAAGCTATGCCCAGGTAATCAATATGCAAAATGAAAAATGTGGGTGCTAATACACAACCCTGCTTTAAGCCCTTTTTTGTTTTCTTCTGAGCGGTGATTGGCCCCTCATATTTTGACGCTGACCCAGGTCTTGTGGTACAGTTGCTGAAAGAGGGGCTATGTTGGCGCTATGTGGTTGAGGCTGGTTTTCCTAGTTTTTTACATTCAGTGGTGCCCTCTGAGCAGCTGCAACCAGATTGTACTGAGACGCTATGCTAACCTGCAACATGTAAACAGTAATTTTTAATATTTGGAGAATATTACATTTTCACATTTTAATGGTTTAAGACTAGAGTTAGAATAGCAAATTAGCCTTCTCTAAGTGGGACCAGCATCTTCTGCCTTGAATACCCATTTGAAGAGAAACATTTTTGAAAGGTTTGGTGGAGCAAGATAACCGAGGGATTAATATGGTAATGTTTTAGGAAGATTGTATCCAACAATCCGATGTGTTTTGGGTGTGACCAGTGTAGGTTGAAGAAATGAAGACGGTGGAGCAGAAAAGCTTAGCTGTCAAGTGCATTGGGTGGTGGTTCTAAGGATTAGGATGTATGATGAGTGCATAGTGGTGCTGAAGCAAGGAGGTGTGAACATATTGTCAAGATGTGTTGATTTTATTATGTTGCAAGTTGATCTGCTTTTGTGCCACAGTTGTTCCAACATCAAGTCTGCTTTGCAGTGGATTTTATGAGTATCATTTCTGCTGGGGGGCAGTTTTCTTTACTTTAGTGAGTGTATTCATTGTGTGAGCGCTGATGCAGTGGGTCATTTGACTGCTGACTAGGTCTAAGTTGATGGTTAGAGTTTGTGCTGTAGATTGGTTTTGTATGTCGAACCATGTGTGGAAGTCTCCCAGGGTTGCGTGGAGTGGCTGGTTGAGAATGATCTTTGCGACTGCATCCGTACGCATGTCTGTGAATTTGAGGTAGTGTGCTGTTGGCCTGTATATTAATTGGAGGGAGAGAGTGGTTTAAGTTAAATGGAGTAGTGTTTGAGTAGTGACTTATAGTTCAGTGAAGTTTTCAGTTCTTTCTTTTTGAACAATGGCGACTTTGCCTCCTCCTTCTCTTTTTTTTTTTTTTTTTTAAATTTCTTTATTGAAATTGCAAAGGTAAAAAGTCATACATAAAAGCAACAATCGGCACACATCCACATATGCAGTATAACACAAAACAGTTGGTAAGTTACACGTGTCTTTCCCACATACAAATCAATTCCAGCCCAAATTATGCGTCGAGGTGCAACACGGCTGTCTAGTGGATACTGTAAATGCAGACTTCGTTACAGATATTTGCAGCATACCTTCATGAAACAAGAGCAAAAAAAAAAAAAAATGGAAGAAGAAAAGAAAAGCTCAAAAACAGTCTGCTATCTCGCCTCGCCTCATCAGTAATATCGAGGAAGTTGCATGTGTTCTCCCGATATTGAAATATAGACCGTAGTACTCCCTTGTCCCATTAGGGAGGCCCCACCTCGGTCCCTCCCCCACAGTCTCCATCACCTCCCAAATCGGATCAATCAGTGCTCTCATCAGTATGGGCCAGCAAATATGTCCTCAGCGGTTCCCAAATGTCTCTTGGTCTGGACCTGACGGGCAATTCCTCCGCATAGACACTAAGACTATCCCTGCAGTAAACCAAATCAGCCAGCCAATCCTTCATGTCTGGGCGTCTACCCTTCCCCCATGTGATCGCCACTCTTCTAGTCGCTATGAGCAGTGCCAATCTCACCAGCTTGCCACCTGCTCCCCGAATGTGGGGGACACAACACAAGAGGCACACCAGAGGCGTACAGGGGACATCCGCACCTGCCATTTCACTCACGCAAGTCACTACTGCATCCCAAAAGGCAGCCACCGGCTGGCAATTCCAGGCCAGGTGTAGAAAATCCGCGTAATCTTGACCGCATCTCTCACATCGTGCCGTGTCTCGCAGGCCATATTTATATAGTCGTGCCGGCGTGTAGTATGCTTGATGTAAATACTTAAAGTGTATAATCCTGAGATTACCATTCACACTTAGCGTACCAGTCAACCTGCATACATGCTTCCAGTTGTCATCCGAGATATCTTCGCCAAGACATTCATTCCATTTAGCCCTACTTTCATCCACATTTACTCCTGATTCCTCCTTAATTAGCGCATACAGTTTCGACAATAGATGGTTATTATTGGACACTGTGAGGACCATCTGTAGTGATCTCAAAGCTGGGGGCTCCTCCGGGAAGGTAATGTAGTGTTCTTTAGCCGCCCCTCGCAATCTGTGTACCGCGAATCTGAACATGAGTGTCTGATTCACAACATGTCCAAGGTCCCCTTGATCTAGGAATGTGCCGTCCGGGTATATATCCTTGAGATGAGTAATACCTGCCTCTCGAAGCACTCTCATTGATGGGCCCTCGCTGGTGACCGACAGTCGTCCATGCCACTCCAATCTCAGGTCGGGCGCATAAAGCGGTAGCTTCCGCGCCAGTTGTCCTATACGCTGCCATGCAGATACCGTTGCGTCTACTGAATTTATCTCTGATTTCGGAGTACCCCTCGACCTATGCGTGATAACGCTATGCAGTGGGACCGGTGCCGCATCCCCCTGTTCCACCGCGACATGAGGTGTGAAAGCATGCGGTCTGTACCAGTAATACAGGTATTGAGCCTGTGCGCTCAGGTAGTAGATATAGAAATCTGGGACCGCAAATCCGCCACGTTCATATCCCAGCCTGAGAGTGGACCATTTAACTCTAGCGTGCTTACCACCCCAAACCAAACAAAGCAGGTGTCCCCGCAGTGTCTTGAAGAAGGCTAAGTTCAGCACTATTGGTATGTTCACAAATAAATACAGAAGGCGGGGCAAAACCACCATTTGGATGAGCGCTATGCGATCCGCCAGCGACAGCGGTAACAATAGCCAACTCTCAATCATTCCCTCAAGATTCATGCAGGCTTTACCCTAGTTTTCCCGCACTACTGTCGTCGGATCGCGGTGCACCCAGATTCCCAGATACCTGACCGGTTCGTCCGACCACACTAGCGGATACTCAAGAACCGGGCATCCGGTCCCTGCCGTGAGCGGAATTATGTATGATTTATCCCAGTTAATCTGGAGACCAGACAGACATCCAAACCGTACAAGTTCTCTGAGTAATTGCAGCAGAAATCGGGCCGGTTCGCGCACATAGAGCACCATGTCGTCTGCATAGAGGGAGATCGAGACCGGTCTGTGATTAAAATTGAGTGCCGTCTCCCTATGTCTCTGGCGGATCACACAAGCGAGCGGTTCCAGGACAACAGCAAACAGCAGAGGTGACAGCGGGCAACCCTGCCGGGTGCCTCGCTCTATCCTCAATGGTTCAGACGTCAAGCCACCAACTCTCACCCTGGCCGACGGCGCCGTATACAGAACTGTTATCCATTGGAGAAACAGAGGGGGGAACCCCATCCAGTTTAGGACATAATACATGTATCTCCACCCTACCGAATCGAACGCCTTAGCAGCGTCAAGTAGTACCGCCGCAGCTTCCAGCGAGGGCTCTAGCACGTGAAACATAGAGAAGAGAGTGCGTAGATTGTGCGACGTGAACCTCTCAGGTATTAAGCCCGATTGGTCCGGTAGGACCAGGTTATGCATTAAGGGCTGCAGTTTAGTGGCTATGATTTTCGCCAGGATTTTCGCATCTATGTTGATTAGGGACAATGGGCGATATGATTCACACCGCTCCGGGGGCTTGTCCTTTTTGAGAAGTGTGATGATGAGTGCCTCACGAAGGGATGGGGGAAGTCTCCCCACCTCATGCGCTTCTGCGTAGACCTCCAAAAGATGCGGCGCCAAGAAATCTGCATATTTTTTGTAAAACTCGACCGGGAGCCCGTCCGGGCCCGGCGCCTTCCCATTGGCCAATGCTGCTATTGCCTGCTTTACATCCTGCTCGTCAATAGGGAGACACAGGTATTGGCGGTGCGCATCCGACAGCCATGCACACGCTATACCATCAAAAAATGTATCCAATTCCTCATGAGACGGCGTAGCGCGCTCGCCATAGAGGTCAGAGTAAAAGCGACGGAATTGTTCCGTAATGGCCTCCGGATCGTAGTGTTCACCGCCCTAATCTTCCACTATACGATCAATCCGGTGTTGCTCCAATCGCGTTCTAATCTTGGACGCAAGCGTCCTTCCTGGACGGCCCGCTTCACCATAACACCTAGCGACATGTCTGCGGGATACATATTTGATTTCCGCCTCCGCCTGCTCGTTATATTCCACGAGCAGTTCCGCAATTTTGGCTAGCGTGTCCAGATCTGGACGGCGAGTGTAATCTCGCTCCAGGGCACCGAGATCAGATTCCAGTCTCTGTAGTCTCGTCCGAATATCCCGTAGAATGCCCGCCGAGGTACCTATGCAGGCCCCTCTGATATTGACCTTAAAGGCCTCCCATAACGTTGCTGCATGGTCCACCGTGCCCGTGTTGAGCTCAAAATATTCTACTATTGCGTCTCGTACAGTTTTGTCATAGAGTGGGTCCAGAAGCGCCTCAGGTCGCAGCCGCCAGGTAAAAGGTCGACGGACTCCCTTCAGGCTTCTCAGTGACAGCCGCACCGGATTGTGATCCGACAGTGTGCGAGCCAGAGTTGCCACCTCACCCACCCTCTCTAGTAAGTCCTCCCCCACTAGCCAGTAGTCCTGTCTTAACCAGCTACCATGTATTGGTGTTGCATGCGTGCCCTCCCGTTCGTCCGGGTGTCTCACTCACCACACATCATGCAGACCAAACTCTGTCATAGCGCGCAATATGCTCGAGGCGACCTTGGGGGTGCGATGTGTTTCTGGATTGGATTTGTCTAGCTGTGGATCAAGATACGTGTTCAAATCGCCACCCCATACCACAGGTGCCTCCGGCCATCCACGCAGCTGCGCACATATCCGGGCTACACAGTTCGGGTCATCCACTATGGGACCGTACATGTTCACAAACACTAGAAGCGTGCCATTGAGCATCCCACACACCATCGCACATCTGCCCCCATCATCAGCGTATGTGTGTACCATCTTGAAGTCAGTCCCCCTTCTCACCAGGATCAGCACCCCGCGCGCATATGAGAAATAAGATGCGGCAAATTGGAAGCCCGCCCACCTGCCCAGTGCCCCATGGACTGTGTTCGAGGCTAGGTGTGTCTCCTGCAATAGTGCCACCCGTATGTCATGTCTCGTTAAGTAAGCTGCCACCTGGCGACCCTTCTTGGGGGAATTGAGCCCTCGCACATTCCAAGTCAAGCAAGCACATTCGGCAGACATCACGTTAGGGAAAGGACATTAGTAGTGGACGGAGATAGGGAGGTCCCTGCAGCGCCCCCCCCCCCCCCCCGGGAACCGGAAAGGCAAAATAGCACGTAACACCATCATCACTGCATACATTGAGGTTTGAGACATATGCGGAAAGAAAAAAGAAAAATATACAATCATCAACTTCAACAAATCGCCCCCCCTCCGCCCACCGCTCACTCCAAGCTCCCAATCAGGTTGAGACCAGCCCCTCCCCAAGCTGCAACTACGTGGGTGATACCCGTTGGGGGAAGAGGTACAGCTGCGTGTACCCGCACCAAGGTGCGGTTGCCGGACTTGGTCCCATGTTCGAACCCCGGGGACTCCAGTATCAGTCACACTATGAGAGTACATAGACCTCCCTTGAGTGCCAGGGAGAGCTGTGAATGTTCATCAGCGCCTCGCATCCCGTCTTCTCCACTTGTTCCGCGGCTAAAGGCCTGCAGTGCTATCACGCACAAAGAGAGTTGCCCAGCACCACATCTCCGAAAGAGAGGACCAGCATCGTGTCTAGCAGCAACCTAGTCCGCATCTTCCAGGCCCGACTCCTGCTGTTCCGGCGCCTGTCGTTGATCACGTGGTCTGCCTTTGCAGATGTGTTTCGTGAATTTCAATGCCGATTTAGCATCAGTGAAAAAATGGTGTTGCTCCTCATGAGTCCCCTTCAGTTTCGCGGGATATAGCATGGAGTATGGCACCGCTGCCTCATGGAGTAGTTTTTTCACAGGGACAAATTCGCGCCTCGCAGACTGAACCATTGGGGTGTAATCTGGGAAAAAGGATAGGGTGTCACCTTTGTATTGCACTGGTGCCTTTGCCCTGGCCTCACGCAGGACCGAGTCACGGTCAGCATAATTAAGGAGCCTTGCAATTATCA
The DNA here is from genome assembly GCF_964261635.1 of Lissotriton helveticus. NCBI lineage: Eukaryota > Metazoa > Chordata > Amphibia > Caudata > Salamandridae > Lissotriton > Lissotriton helveticus. The sequence continues at coordinate 784,501,032 of NC_136072.1, forward strand.
GACGCGGCGGCGCGCCCGGCTTTGGTTTGGGCCCCAGTGACCTGTGAGCTCTCTCCACAATCATCATGTTGGACAGGGCAGGTCCAAAGAGTTCACGGAGCATTCCATCAATGAAGGACTCCATCCTGTTAATCGGTGTTGTCTCCGAAAGGCCTAGGATACGCACATTATTGCGTCTAGAGCGCGCTTTTAAGTCCTCGTTCTTCGCGCTGATTACCGCTAGGACCTTTTCCATTTGTAACAGTTGCGTACGCGCCTCCGCCTGAGAGTCATGATCATCCGAGACTCTGTTTTCCAATACATCAAGGCGCTTTTCATGTTTGTCCACCTTTTTTTTCACAATATCCAATCCAGTGGCCAAGGCATCGATCTTGCTATCGATAGTCTTCATCCCGGCTCGCAGTTCAAGCAGTGTAGTGCGAGTGTCATCGTCAGCCCCATCCTGTGTAGAGGAGGTCCCTCCAGTGGCACCCTGCTCCGGCGTGTCCTCCGCATGACGCGTCTGCCGCTTAGCCTCAAATGCCAGCTTGGCCTGTCTCGGTTCCGTCTTGCCCATTGTCTCCCCTTCCGCAGCCAGGACAGACGGCGCCGGTCAAATCAGCAAGGGGGCCCTGGCAATATATCGATCCGCACTGCAGCTACTCGTATTCAACGGCCATCCGCTGTACGCCGCGACCACCAGCAGGGCGACCGCTTCACTCCCCCTCTGCGTTGGTCAGCAAGTGGCCGCTAGGTCCGCAGGTCCATTAGCTGCTCTGGGCCCCCACTAAGCGCAACCGGTGGTGTGCGCCGCACCCCACCGGTCCCCCCGCAGCCCACGGCCCCCACAGAACACCCGCTCCGACTGCTCACTTGCCCTCAGTCTACAGTGGACCCGAGGGGCGCCGTGCGACGGCCCGCGTGAAGTGCCCTACAGAGACCCCAGACAGCGCGCGGACCAGCAGAGCACCGCGAGTGGCTTCACTTCAGTCCAAACCTGCACAGGCCGCACCGCACAGGCCCCGCAGACCGCACTTGTGATTGCATGCGACCCGCAAGTCCCGCTCAGCAAGCCCCCACAGACCCGACCTCTCACAAAGCCCCCACTCACCAGCAGGCACTGTTCGTCTCCGCTCCTCCACTGCTGGGCATCGGCACTCTGGTCGGGAGTCCTCCGGTCAGCCGCCACTCTTCCACGTCGGATCGGCCTTCTCCGGAGCTCCGGACCGGCTCCTCCCACAAGTATTGTCAGTCTAGCTCCGCTCTCGTAGGATCAACTCCCCGCGGCCTCAGGCAGACAAACTCCACTGGTCAGTCAGGTGGCGCCGTTCACGCTTGCCAGCGCCTCGCTCCCAGCAGCCGAGGCTTGGTCCTTCCTCCAGGCGCACTCACTGCGATGTGCGCGAAGCCGCCATCTTGGATCGCCGCGGCTGCCCGGGTCACCGGGAGTCTCTGGGTGCAGGCGCGGCGGCGGTCCGTCCGCAAGTTAACAAGTGGTGCCTGAGCACTCCGTGGTCCCACAGGAGCAATTTGCGAGCCCCAGACAGGGGTATCAGGATGGTATTCGCCCGGTAGTTTAGTCCGGCTCACGGAGCTCCCTTACAGGGCAGCCATTCCGTGTCGCGCCGTAGCCACGCCCCGCCTCCTCCTTCTCTACACGGTTTGGTAGGACTGCATTGCATAACAGTGGGCTGGGCTAGTGTGATGAATGCATGGCACACAATCTTGCAGAAGAGAGGCGAGTAAGTTTTCTTCGTACTTCTCAGTGCTTCATACATCACAAAACATTATTCAATCAAATCAGCATTCCAACCCTACCCGGATGTGAAGCCGAAAACTTGCAAAGCAAAAGTTAAAAGAAAAGGGCAATTAAAAGCAAAACTAAAAACGTATTGAAATGGAGAGCGGGCACAAAAATGGAGAGTAGAAACCTTATTAGCAGGAACAGCAGACATTCCACAGATATCATTGACCATGCTGGCATACCTCCTTCAATTGGGTCTCAAAGGGGACATGCGGGCTATAAATCCACCCCAAGCCACAAACTCTTATCAAGAGAGAGAATATCTATTTTTACAACTGAAACAACAAAAAAACCCTGAAAATAATCTGCTTTAAACTTTGAGAACAGAACCTCTGTGGAAAATAATGCTCCCTGAGAGCAGTAAAAGAGCAACTCAAAGGGCACTTTGCTGGTGTTGAGTTGCAAGAATTGTCATTTTGTACACTGAAGAGCTCAGCACGAATAAATACAAGGAAATCCCTTTAAAAGAATCATTGAAAGCTTTACAAAGAGATTGGTTACTAATGTCTCCACTGTTGCAAACCAACCTCCTCCTTGATACAGACATGATGATGCCTGGAAGTAAACATTCGTGGATAGCTTTGGTACTTGTACAAAGGATGGTGATGACTACCATATCTCTTCCAATGAGAAGGTAACACCAGAAATCACAATTACTTTATACCACGTCACAGGGTCTGTTATCCAGGGACGTCAGCAGCACAGTTAACTCCTCAAAACGAGTTTGAAGTTCTATAATCAAAAGCTGAGGCTAATAGAAGCCTAAGAACAAATCAAATAAAATATTTTTAAAAAAACTGCCCACCCCGGATCACTGCAAGGTCTCTGGTTACTAAGGAACGTCAGCTGACTGGACTCACAGCCTGTTTCTCTCCCACTGTCTGCAGCTTCTCAAAGTATGTCCGGACCCAACTTCTTGCCACCACATGTAGCCGTGATGATGGTTACCGCCATGTGAATGATGGCCCAGGCTCCGAATGAGTAACTGCATCTCAAGCGGCTTGGATTCTTCCTTCCCCATCCCTGCTCCCATGACACTGTGATTGGTGCTGTCTTCTCTTGGGTTTGCAGCACAGACTTTCATGTGCTGTGCAGGTAAAACCGGCCCATGAGAAGCCAAGTGCTGTGAGTGTTGCTGTGCTGGACCATTTCATAGGCCATGTAAACAAAACAAAGAAAAACCAAAGGTGATGATGGACTGAGCGTTGACAATACAAACACCCTTTTGTACCGCTTTGGCCACCATAAGAGTGGCAGGGTATGCTCAGACGTGAGTCCCTTGCTCACTTCGCCTCTGGATTCAAGCAAGCTGGGCTGAAGACGGCTGGAATGCCAGGAACCGGTCCTCGGAACCTTGTTTCCGGTCCAGGGAAGGCGTGGCTTGGCAGTTCGGGCTGGACTGTTCCCATGAGGCACAGGGTCAGACTGATTTGCATATAGCCGTGTCTGAACTGGGGTGGCAGAGTGGGCTAAAGAACGGTGATGGATCAAACCCAGATCTTTTGACTGGGTGTGAGTGTTTGATTGGTTCAGATGCTCCGTCCATCACCACCCCCTTTTGTACCATGTAAACAAAACAGCCCGAGCCCTAAACACAACCCTCATCAGGGAGGCAACTGAATCACTGAAGATGCAAGAGCATGAAAAAAATGTAAGTGTTATTAGGAAACATTGTTTGAAATCAACTGTGAAAATACTAAAGCGATAACTTGCCAACCATGAGCTCGATACCCTAGTAAATATTGTGATATTGTGACACATTCAGAATGCCTCCAATGGGGAGGCAAACAATCAACGTTAAGGGAAAAAACTAAAATAAACCACCTGCAAACTAGCTCAGGAAATGCTGCAATCAATGGCCATTACTTTTAGGAACCGTAGGGTAAACTTGAACAACCAACAAACCTGAGCAGTTTATGAATCCAAAAATACATATGTTGGTAACATTTTGCCTGAGAACCAGAAATGTTTCCTACCAAACACTGAAGCACAAACCGTATCTTCAGATTGGACTTTGTTCAGGAAACAAAGAATGGGAATATTTGCTTGTCTTATCGACTGGAAGAAAGCTTTTGATTGAATTTGGCAGCGAGGACTTAACAAGACCCAAAAAAAATCTAGGTATGCTTCAAAAGATTGTAATGTAAAGGTAATCCACCTGCAACTCGGGCTTAAAAAGGAGAGTTAATCAGTGTCCTTGTTCAGCCTTTACATTAGTGACTTGTGAAAACTGCTAGAGGACTCCCAGGCAAAGGCGCAGCCATTACACGTATGTCTAATGGCAACGATTTACGGCCTGATTTAGAGTTTGGGAGATAGATTACTCTGTCACAAACATGAAGGATATCCCCTCCGCTTTATTATAAGTGCGTAATATTCTGTGGCACTTGTGATAAGGCAGGTATGAGATCCGTCATGTTTGTGATCGAGAGGCAGTCGCCCAAACTCCAAATCAGGCCCTCAGATGTCCCCTCTCTATAGAAGCAGTCCAGTACAGCAATTATCCGCTAGTGCAGTACTGCAACAGCATACAAATGTTATGCTGATTTGTATAGCTCACTAATCACCCGTGAGGGTATCGAGGTGCTTAGTAGGAGGGTAGGTCGAGAACTCCTTGGATGTTATTTGAAAAGCCAGGTCTTGAGGTTCTTGGGGAACTTAAGAAGCGATGAGGCGGCTCTGGTGGATACGGGCGACTCCTCCGGTAAGGTGGAGGACCTCGCCCCACTGCTCTGTGAGCAGTTCAAAGAGGACAAATAAAATAACGCAGTTATTATCATTTTATTTTTCCGTCCTGGCTCAGCTGGGGTGGGGCGGGCTGGGCTGTCACAGGAGGAGTGGTGGGCATGCTCAAGTGCGCATGACTGTTTAGCCGGCCGTCTTGGGCCGGCCAAACAGTCATGCACACTTTGCATGTTCTCCACCGGCTGTATTGCACAGCGCGGGTGGAGGACATGCAGTGGCTCCCAGTCCCTGTCTCAATGCCGAACCATGGTATTCAGACCAATAACGATGCTGCTGTCATTGTGTCAGCAGCGTTGTAGTTGGCTAGGGGAGCCTGGGAGCTTCCTGCCTCGAGGACCGAGAGGCGGCGGCCTGCCTGAAAGTAAGTGGTTTTTTTTCTCCATATCACAAAGACACAACTTGCTCTACTCTAATCCAGACACTCTTACTGCATACACTGACACACTGGTCAGCATGCACTTGTATAGACACTGCCCTCGCTCACAGTCACTCATTCAATTTGAAACCTGAACTTGGGCTCAGTACTCACCCTGCACTCACAGAGGCACACTGCTCATCCTCATTTGCTGGAACACTGCTCACTGTACACTCATACAGGAACACCACTTAATCTATACTCAAAGATGCACACTGCTTATGCTGCACTCAGACCCCCCCTCTCCCAGCATTGAGACAGACCAGACACTTGGAATACGCAGCTAAATCTTGTACAAATTAACACTGCGCTTAAAAAGGCACACTGCTTAACCTATGCTCTCACATGCGCACTGCTCACAAACTCTCATGCACACAGCTTACACTACACTCTAACACACATACTTTGTTCATCCTGCACTCAGAGATTTTCCCTGCAGTCACAATACACATCACTCACCCTGCACTCAGGTGCTCGCTGTGCATTTACATAGGCACAACACCCGTTTTAAGCTTACAAGTCACACCCTCAACGTGCACTCACAAAGTGGCATACCTTCACTCTGCACTCAGGCCCACTGCTCTTCGTACAGTCAGAGGTCCAACTCTCTCCACTTAAACAGACTTCTCCCTCCTTCTCAGATTCCCACTGCTCCGATTGTACCTGCAACAGATCACCACTCATCCTACACCCAAAATACACCTCACTCAAACCTAATTTGTGTGCACTCAGTCATTTGTATAACACGTAGTACGCATACAAAGGAGGCCTGCCCAAATTAAGCACTCTAAATGTTTTCTTGTTGGGCATAAGTTAATTATTTTTCAGTTGGTTCGTGAATAAGCAATTGGGTTCTGTAGTAGTTGTTCAAAGAGGGGTTGCACTAGTTTGCACACACGCAGATCTGGTATTGAGGGCGGTATCGAGCTAAAATCTAGCTAGTAATTAACTGGCTGGTGTAATAAACTCCACTCCCCAACACACACCATTGACACACTCCCCTCACAAATTCATACAGAAACTCCCCTCATGCATTCATACTGATACACCATTGTTCCTGCATTGACAATATACACCACTCACTATGGACCCTTACTTCACACTGCACTCGCCCTGGCTGGCACCCCTTTCGCCCTGCACTCGGCCAGGCGGGCACCCCTTTTGTTCTGCACTCGCCCAGGCGGGCACCCCTTTCGCCCTGCACTACCCCAGGTGGACACCCCTTTCTCCCTGCATTCGCCCAGGCTGGCACCCCTTTCACTCTACACTCTTCCTGGCGGGCACCCCTTTCGTTCTGCACTCGCCCAGGCAGGATCCCCCTTCAATCTGCCCTCACCAAGGAGGCGCCCCTTTCTCTCTGCACTCGCACTGCTCACCATGCACTTCCTTCTACCTGCTCTCCTAATAAACGTCACTTCTATAATCATTCCGTTCACTTTGCATTCACATTAGACCACTCTCTGTGCCTCACAATAACTTCTCTCCTGGTACTCGTAATACACACCACCCTCTTTTCACTAACAGCACATGCTACACTCCCAGGATATATACCATTCACACTGCACTCACAACTCTCGCATCATTCTCTCCCACACACAATAATCTCCACTCTGTGTTAAAAAGTGAGATCTTCAATGAACAAAGAAGGTCTTGTAGTTTCAAAGGTAGAATTTATTAGCAGGAGAGAACGAAGAAAAGCTCAGCCACCCGACAAGCTCTGTCTCCAGGAACCCTTGCAAATCTATACATTCTATTGCCAGTGCAGGCTGGCAAGAGTTCTGGAATCACAACATGTGATGTCATGAGGAACAAAGTAGAGGCACGGATGGCACATTACCACACTCTCGTAGCACTCAAGATACTCGCCCCTCTCCCTGCACTCACAATACACCGTGCTCACCTTGCACCATTTATTTATTTATTTATTTAAGTGTATTTTCTATAGCGCGCAGCTACCCCAATGGGGTGTCCCGGCGCTTCAGCTGCTGTGCATGATCATACTCCGATGAGGGGAAATTAACAGAAGAGGAGAGTTTTTAGAGCTCTGCGAAAGGGTAGTTCTTCATTAATTATACGAATAGAAACAGGCAGTTTGTTCCATAGGGCAGAGGCACTGACCTGAAAAGTTTTTCCCCCTGAGCGAGCTCTTTTGTATCTAGTAGTAGACAGCAAATGTTGAGAACTGGAGCGGAGACACCTTGCATTGCTGTAGGGTTGGAGGCAGGAGGCCAGATAGGCGCAACCTTTACCCCTGAGTGAACGATGTGCAAGGGTGAGAGCCTTAAATTCGGCTCTTCTTTGGATCGGTAGCCAGTGCAATGCCCGTCGGTGGGGGGAAATATGCTCTCGCAGAGAGATACCACACACTAACTGAACCGCTGCGTTTTGGACGATCTGGAGCCTGTCTAAAAGACCAGAGGCCAACCCTAGGTAAAGACCATTCGCATAATCTAGATGCTAGGTGATAAGGGCCTGGACAATCGTTTTCCTGGTGTTAGGGGGAAGGAAATTAATGAATTTCTTGATCATCCTGATCTTTGAGAAACAAGAGGAGGACACTGTTTGGCCCTGGTTCTTAAAGGAAAAAGTGGTATCCCATCTAACCCCCAGGTTCCTAACTGAATCCTTCGGGAGAGGGGCAGAGCTCAAGTCGAGTGGCCACCAAAGGTTTGAGTCCAAACGTGATGGCTGATGAAAAAATAAGACCTCCGTTTTTCCGGCATTGAGTCGGAGGAAGTTGTCATCCATCCACTGAGCAACTTTACGGAGACAATTTTTTAATGGGTCAAAGGTAGTGGCAGTAGGGGTGTCATCATAAGCAAACAACAATTGAATGTCGTCTGCATATGAAATGGCCTTAATTCCCAGCTCCGAGATAAGCTCTGCAAGTGGGGAGAAATACACATTAAATAATAGCGGACTCAATGCCGAGCCCTGGGGGACTCCCCATTTTAGTGGGCGATGATTGGACTTGAAAGGGGGAGTAGACATAGCCTGTGTCCGATTGGCGAGGAAAGAGGACAGCCAATCCAGAGCCTTACCTCTGATACCCTTAGACCTAAGGCGGTCAATCAGGACGGGGTGAGAGACGGTGTCAAATACTGCCGATAAATCGACCAGCACCAACACCGCTCTAGAGCCCCCGTCCAGTTTCCACCTTACAGAATCAGCCATTTCAATCAGTGCCGACTCAGTCCTATGGCCAGTCCTGAATCCATGCTGAGAAGTATGGAGAAGGCCATGGGTCTCAAGGAAACCGGCCAGTTGCTGGTGTACGAGCTTTTCTAGCACCTTGGCAGGGGCAGACAGCAGCGATATAGGCCTATAGTTGGCCGGTTCATCGGGGTCAGAATTAGCCTTTTTGAGGATAGGGACGAGGAGGGCATGTTTCCAGGAATCCGGGAAAAGCCCGGACCTCAGAGACACGTTCCAGATGTCATTAAGTGAGGGGTTTAAGAGAGGGGCCAGTAATTTGTATTGTTTGGCAGGCCACAGGTCAAGGGGAGAGCCTGATCGGCATTTAGACAGCTCAGTTAAGGAGTGTTCTAAGGTAATCTCCTCGAAGGCTGAGAAGACCGATACAGGGTCAGAGGGGGTATCAATTTTTTCAACCATGACAGAGTTAGAGTTGCTCGGGAACGAATCATAAATATTAGCAATTTTTTCCTCGAAATAATCTGAGAGACTGTTACATAGGGCTTGAGATGTCCTCTGAACACGTTTAAGGGCTACTGGTTCTGAGAAAGACTTGACTGTATTAAAAATCTCTCTGGATGAGCCATGGGCCCCGTTAATTTTCTCTTCTAAGAAGATTCTTTTGTGATTTATAATATTCTTACGGTAGTCCTTAAGGGCTGTTTTATATATCCGCTTACACTCAGGAGAGTAAGACAATCTCCAGCGCCGCTCTAAAAGTTTGCAAGCGGATTTAGATTTCCGTAACTCATCAGAGTACCAGGGTGAAGAAGGGGCAGCTCGGTGCGTTTTTATAGGCCTGGTAGGGGCAAGGGAATCAATAGCGGAAGATACCCAATTGTTAAAGGTGGTCAATCGGGAATCTAGATCCGGCACTTCCCATGGGGTAGCAGCCGGCAGGCAGGCGGCCATACTGTCAATGGTGACCTTGCTCCAATTACGACCTGTGGTCTTGGCAGGAACAGGAGGTTTATCTCGGCGGTCAAAGAAAAAGGTAAAAGGGATGAAGAAATGATCCGACCAGACTACAGGATAGAGATCCCCTATAGTGATTTCATTAAGGTTAGAGCAAATGAGATCCAATGTGTGGCCTGCTCTATGGGTCGGGTGAGAAATCAACTGACTCAACCCTCCATCATTCAGGGTAGCGAGAAAATTAAGACAGGTGGTATCTAGTGTGTCCTCCGCATGGAGGTTAAGATCCCCCAATAAAGTAAAATTAGCATAGCGGAGGCTAGCCTGAAGAATAAAATTCAGGAAAGTAGACAAAAAGGAGACCTTAGACTTAGGGGGGCGATAAACTAAGAATCCTGAGAACGAAATATACGCTGAAAGCTGGATGGAAAAGGGGAGTCCTTCAATGAATTCAATTTGTGGATAAGGGAAGGAGGAAATGGTCCAGTGTGACCTAAAAATAATCGCAATGCCACCACCGGGATGAGGTCTCTGTCTGTTAACACATAAAATTTTATAATTCGGGGGAATAGCTAATGATATAGCAGGGTTGGATTCCTCTGCCAGCCACGTTTCCGTCAAAAAAAGGAGATCCCAATTGTTGTCCACCAATGATTGGAAGATATGTAAGGAATGCTTTACCAAGGAGCGGCAATTAATTAAGCCAGCTTTGAGGGTTACATTTTTTGGATTAAATAAACTATGTCGAGACCAAGGGCGGGTGTGTAGGAGAGGGCAGGGGTACGGCTGGTCAGCAGTATCGTGAACCTGACAGCACGGGCTACAAAGATTGGGAAAGGCAGAAAGATCAGCTTGCATAGGGGGGAGGAGGGCACAGGAGGTAGGCTTCAAAGAGAGTAATGTCACCTTACTAAAAGTAATAACCTAAGGAGTAAAAGATCCATCAGAGGGTGTGGCCGCGGCATAGTCGCGGACGGGCGCAGACGGGCACGACTCTGGCACAACTCCGGCGCAGGTCCGGTGCCTCCGCTGATCGCGTCCGCTGCGCGGAGGAGAGCCCATCCCCTTATGTGCTGGCCACTCGAATGTGTGGAGATGCTTCCCCACCCAAGATGGCCGCCGCACTTCTGCCTGCCCGGGAGAGGGTCTCCCCAGCCCCAAAATCGGCTGCGATGTAATTAGAAGGCAAGGCAGTGCAGGGGTGAGTGAGCAAGAGTCAATGGTTGACTCGTTTTTAATAAAAAAGGGTTTCCGAAATTTTAAAATAGTAAGTAAAAATTTAGCAGCAGGAAATCAAAGTGCTTCGTGACTCAGGCAACACAGATAAATAATGCACAAGAGGAAATCTGACAGAATTAGCACCACAGCCTCCCGGCTTCCGCCTCAGGAGGGACTCACTTACACAAACAGCTATTCACACTACAATAGCAATAATCCATGTTCTCATAGTACTAAGAATACACACTGCTCACCGTGCACTCACTATGAACACCGCTGTCGCTGGACTCACAATACACTCTGCCCCAGAGGGCAATTCAGCGATGCTTGCAGTTCTAATCCAGATACCTATGATGAGGGGCCAGAACTAGCCATCACACTGAGGGCTCTATCTGTCAGGAGTGCAGAGTTCTTTGGGGGTCGGGGCGGGACTTCTGAGAACTTTAGAAAGCCCACACCAAGGATCTGGGGAATCCTTTGAGCTTCAGAAAGGAATCTTAAAAAAACATATTTTCCCTGTGCATGGGACTCTCTATCCTCCTGCTTTAGAGTGGTATTAGTTCAGCCTAGTTTGTTTTTCCTCATTCAGGGTCATCCAAACCTGCTTTAACTATTTGTTATTTATTATACTTCCTATGCAGATAAAATACCTTGAACTGGACTATACAGTCTGCCAGTAGCTAGGCTTTTGTTTCTAGCTAGGAGCAGTATCTCCCTTCCTTTGGTTGGAAGCTAAGAATGGTTTTAGTATTACGTAGATGGTGGTCTTCATGTTATGTTGTCATAAGGCTATGGCCTTTGGGAGGATGAGTGGCATGTGTAGTTATGGCAGCGAGCAACCATCTCAATCAGATGAAAACAATGCACTCTTACCAAGTCCAGAGCACTAAGCCAGTGCCAGTGCTGCAATGATCTCTGGCAAGGGACCAGAAGTCAAGAGCCCAGAAGGATACCGCTCAGCCATTGAGGTTTTAACTCTATTCAGAAGTGACTAACTGATACCATACTTGGGGTGTGCGCTGACTGTTTGTACTCCGCGCTTACTGTTCGTTGTTAGGTTCTCAAGTGATCAAGTGGAGAAGAATGTTAAGCAATAAGCAGTGTGCCAGCCACGGTCTGGGAGAGATTTTTATATATATACCATTAACTTTAATAAACTACCTGTAGAACAGCCATCCAACTCCAGCACTCATTACAAGGTGTGCTGTGTTTGACTAACTTGGGACTCGTGCCCCCTCATGCTCGCTGTAGGCTTGATATCAAGAGGGATGTAGCGTAAGACCTCCTCAGCTCCACAATCCAGCCCTCTAGCGACCCTACACTACCTCCCCAGCGGGCATGTGTTGTAGACATCGATTCTCGACACTCTGCCTCTTCATTATAAGGATTTATGTTTTGTCTGGTTTGTCAAGTCTGCATTGTCTGAATAGACACGAATGGGAATCAAAAGCATTGGAGCCCGCACAAGTCCTAAATTCCCTTTTCAGTGGCAAAAGAACAAAAAGGTGCAAACAAGGGCAGGAGGCACAATTCCCTATACCCCCAGAGGTTTAGGAAGCTTGTCAAAAACAGCTTTACCCAAATGTAAACACATAAGATAGCCCAGCCCACTTTATACACACAATATAACAATTTATATAAACAAGAGATGCATAATTATTTCAAAGACAAGTCGATGTTATATTCCAGTTGATCCTTTATTTTTCATCGTAAAAACCTTTGAAACCGCCAACGCGTTTCGTCCCATCCAGGGACTTCTTCAGGGCTTGTAGTGAGTATAGAAAGAAGTCTGTTATGGTAGTTCCTTCAAGTATTAGGATTGGGTAATTTCAATTCGAGTCAATTTGCACGCTTCCCCATAGTTTAGTAACCCAAGTAGTTTTGATAAATGTTTTTTTCTTTTTAGTAGAAACAATTTCCCGAGTAGTAGAATTACGGTGACGACGGTCCTCGACAAAGTCAGGTAGCGTGAAGTCTGCATTGTCATTGCTTGCAATTCTTTTAATGTGAATGTTTACTTTCCCAGGCCTCTTGGTGATGAATAATAGATGTTTATTGCCTCACAGCTCAATGATAATAATTTTATTGAGTTCGGGAGGAAGAAATGCTGAGTGGACACACCAGGATTCGAAGTAGACACCAGGAGGTCAAATACAGATTCTTGGAGTGGATGCATTACTCCACTGAGCTACCAGACCGAATTCTGGTGTCAAATTTTAGCCTACTCGCCAGTTCTACTGTGACGTCCAAAAAAGTAGTGTGAGTGAGTTCTGTGAACTTGTCAGGAAATGGAAGTTGAAAGAGACGTTCTGCTGAGAGGGCGGCTGTTGTGCATACTTGTTGATCAACCTGAAACTGGAATAAATCAAGAATAGGGGACGGATTGTAGCAATGAAGTGAAGATGCATTATTTCTGGGTCGATGGCTTCTTCAAATCGCCACCCTAATGGTGAGACATCACGGTAACCTAAGACAACAGGAAATTATTCTGTGATACCTGGAATGCTTAGGGTTGTGGGGCTTGGACTGTCATCCCAGATCAGGGACACTACACACAAAGCAGAAATGCACAAGGCACTGCAGGTGGATTACCCGGTGATGAGGAAAATGAGAGGTAACCTCCCGGGGCAATCGCCTGCATTACAGAATAGGCCACTGGGAACAGTAGGAAAGAGATAGAATAGGGAAAGAGTGGGCGGGGATGAGGAAAGGTCCAGAGGGGAGAAATTCAAACAGACAGTAGACCGTGTGTGGGAAGGGATGTTATCAGAATCTTGTTTGACATAAATGTTGTCCTAAATGTATTTTACAAAAATCACCCAGTTTAAGTTAATTGAAAATCTACACACAAAAGGATACTGTTGGCATATTGTTGCATGTGATATTCTGACATGCAAGCAGATGAAAGCCCTAAACTCATTCCTTGCCCTGTTTTGTTATTCACCCATGTCAGACAAATCAACGTTTTGACTGTTCTTTTCCTAAACAACACAAATGATGTGATCCCAGTGGTGGTATGTGGTGTCGTTCTGTAATTCTTTACTTTGCTGAGCACTTTCTTCTTTCAACATACAATACACACTGCATGACGAAGGGTCCAATTTCAGAAGAAAAAGGAGCAGAGACACATTTAGAGATCTGTCTACCCCTGCAATGGCTAAGTTGCAATAGCCTAGTGGAGGGCAACAGGGAAGTGGGCAAGTGCAATGTAGTGACCACTCCAACAGTAGTCATGGGCGGCAAAGACTGAGCTTTGTTTGCAACCTACCTTGTACATGGCTCCCCTCCTGCCAGCACAGGCCCAACTGACAGCAGTGGAATCAACACACCACAAGGCTCTAATGTGACACCAGTTTAAGAACAGGACACAAAAGAAGCCTTAACTGCATAACCCATCTCCCTCCTTTACAAAAACAGGAAATACAGCAGGATTTGAAACCAATCCAAAACTGGAATAAATAAATAAAGGTTAAAGAATAAAGGAAACAATTTAATGAACTAAGACTCTATAAAAAATAAACAATGGAAAACAATGTTTGTTGAAGGAACACAAAACTTATTTCTTTACATGATCTCTTAAGTACACAAGTGGTCTAAGACTCCTTTCACTCCTATTCAATGACACATCTTCCCCTTCTCTATCCTCACCACCACTTCTTTCTGCACTTTTGCTTCGAACCATCACCATCCTCCATCAACATAAACCCACTGATGTCAGTATTTTTATGGCATGTGGGTGAATAGCTCTCACCACCCTTCTGATATAACGCATCTCTCCTCTTATTCCATGTATCCCCATTCTCAAGTACAACATGCCAATCATGAACCATCTTAACTTTAAAAGGACCCCAATTTTAGACTACCCTGCATCCACACATCCCTTCTTGATCTTGACCAAATCTCATGCTTCCACATTGCCCTTTCTACTACACACCGCATCCTCATCAATCTTGTCTATGTCGACATGCATTAATAACCACGCCGGAACAACTTGGTACCCGTTTTATTTCCTCTCCTGCATTCAAAGGGAGACATTTTAGTAGCACCATTCTCCATAGAGCGATAAGCCTACACGATTTCCTCAAACATTCTCTCAACATCCTCCCCACTTTGTAGTCTCATCAAGATGGTACCCTTCACCAACAGGTTGTCTCTCTCTACATGGCCATTGCCTTGCGGGTTGTATAATGTTGTGCACCTGTGTTTTGATATCACACCTTTCCAAAAATACCTTAATCTCAAAGGATGTAACTTGTGTGCCATTATCAGTAATGGGTATCCTAGGAAAACCATCTTCTCTAAACACTCTCTTTAAAACAGAAATACTATTCTTTGTCGTCACTTCCTTCATAAATTTGACTACAGGCCACTTAGAATATACGTCCATCATAATAAGAGCATATTTCAAATCAGATCTCAAGCCCTGCATTGTCCTATAAAATCCATGCAAACATTACACCACGATTTTAAATGTGACCTCCTTCTGACTGTATACCTGTCTTCAGCATCTTCTCACTCTCTCTATGCAGTCTTGGCACCTAACTATCCAATGGTAAACACACCGTCACTGTCCTCCTCAATATCTGCTAATTGCGCTACAGCTTCTTCCTGTTCTGTTGCCACTACCCCCTCTTTATCTCCATCCCTCCAATCCAAAGAAAGACTCAACATGCAATCTGCTTGAGCATTCATCCATCGTGGAATATATTTCACTCTGAAATGGAATTCTTACAATCTTGCCGACAACCTTGCTAGTCTGGCAGAGCCTTTTCCTGCACCTCCAGGTGTTAACACCTTTACCAAAGGTTTGTGACCAGTACGGAGCAAAAACAACAAACCTCACATGTCTGTTCAAAAATATTCTACACTCCATGCTGCAGTCAATGCTTCTCGTTCTATCACAGAATAATTATGTTCTGTGTCTGTCAAGGAACGGGAGGAAAAGGCCAAAGTGTTTTCAGTTCCGTTGTGCATTTGAGGCAAAATGGTTCTGATGCCAGAGTCACTGGCATGCATTAAATTTGTTCTCAATGAAGTGCCAAAAGGCACAAGTATACCTGTAGTGCAAACTTCATGTTTAATGCAATCTAAAGTATCCTGCTGCTCCTTGTACCATTCAAACGTACAACCTTTCCTCAATAACTCTCGAGCTATCAGTTTTTTCAGCAAATTTTGAAACAAATTTTGAATAATATCCCACTAGTCCCATAAATGAACGCAATTCATCTGTCTTGTGGAATGAGGGCCATTCTTATGGCTTTGAGAAGATCATCTTTCGGCTGGACATTTATACTAGTTATACTGTGCCCCAAATAGTTTATTTCTTGTACCAGAAATTTGCATTTATCGTGCTTTAAGGTGAGGCCTCCCTCAGCTAATTTTCTCAAAGCTTGATTAAGAACGCAATTGTGTTCTCCTTTAGTCTTCCCAAAAACCATAATATCATCTAAGAAATAGATGATACTCTTCACTCCTCTAAACACCTCTAACCTAATAAGCTGAAAACACTGGCAGCTGTGGAAAGACCAAACCGCATCATGGTGAATTGAAACATTCCCTCCATAGTTATGAATGCTTTAAGATTTTTTGATTTCTCATGAAGACGAATCTGATAATAAATGCTCTTGAGGTTTAGTTTGGAGAAACGTTTTCCCCATTCAGTGACAAGATCATTTCATTTATATTAGGTAAAGAGAAACTGTCTAATTATTTCATGGGTCACACTTCTCAGATCCACACACAAGCGCAAACGATAGTCAGCCTTCTCAGTGATCACCACAGGTGACACCCAACTCGTGGCTTCCACTGGCTTAATTATTCCCACACTGAGCATGTCATCAAACATTTTACTTACTTCATTTCTTATTACTATTGGCACTCTTCTAACTTTGTGTTTGACTGCTATGGATCCCTTCCTAAGTACAGTCTCATGCACATGTCCTAATTTCTCCCTGAATACATGTTTGGCTTCCTCAAGCATACCTTCAATTCCAACCTCCCCCACCACCATTACTTGGACCCCTGGGATTTATGATATGTAGGTCATATGGTGAACCCATTCTAACATCGGTGGACCGTGTTCCGCCACATACACTTATCCTACCACCTCTCTCAACTCAAATTTTAATGGAGATGAAAAATATCCAAGAATATAGGTAGTTTATCCTTGATCACCCATGGAATTGATAACATTGGGAGTCAGAATCTTGGGCCAATTCCCCCAAAATAGTGTTTTCGGAATGATGGTTAACATGGAACCTGAATCCACCATCAGTTCCACCTCTCTACCCATGACCTGAAATATAGCTACGGGATGAGATTTCCTACCCACACAATCCAGACTATCATGCTCCACAATCAAACTGTGATCCTTTCGATTATTTTGAGGGAAACTCCCCCCACCCCCCATTTCCGTCACTGGTACTCGAGATTTGACATTACTCTTCAACACCCGTCCACACTTCAAGCATTCTTTGTTGGTTGCTAAACAGGATTTGGAAGCTCCTAATTGGGAATTCCTCCAACACTTAAACCAGATTTCTCAGGAGGTTTTTGCACAATTTGTTTTTATTGTATTTTTAAAAGTTTTTTTGAACTTTGCCATAGTTATACAAAACACCCTAATTTTCCTGCACCCTTTCTTCTTTGTGAATGATGGGCACTCCAACCCCACTCTCTGCTATTTCACTGTTACTCATCTCACACATACAAAATCTGATTTCTTCAACTACTTTGGCAATTTGTATGGCATTCTTCACAGAAGGATTTTTCGCTGCCCATAACCTCTCCTTAATTTTGTTACTAATACACTGTACCATCAAGTGATCTCTTATTAGTTCATCAGTATTTTGACCAGATTGGCACTTCTTAAATAATTCTGTCTCGAGACAAAGTAGTCAATGGATTCTTCCGGGCGTTGGGTTGTGTATAGAACTCATATCTCGTCCTCACTATATTTATCTCTACAACAGTATGGCCGCAGAGGGAAGTACATGCTCTGCGGGTGAGTAGCACAGATGATACATGCTCAAAAAGGAAGTGCACTTGTCATCTGGCTGTGATGCGCACTTGCTTGAATCGCTCTGAGCAGATCATGTTCTCCACTGGCTCGCACTTGCTGGTAACAGGATGGCATTTTAATAATGTCTTGCACTGACCAATATAGCTATCGCTGAAGCGATTCCTTAAAAATAACACGTTCCTGGACCTACATGCATGTTAACTCAAAGCTGGCGCTGCAGTGTACGGTACCAGTATATATTGAAGGCAGCTGTCTGTGACTCTATTCAAGCAATGCCTTCTGTCCTCTGCACACAGACGGATTCTGAAGCCATAAGCCAGGCTGGGTGCTGGGAAATCATCACCAAATTGTAGTCACGTCTCCAACAACAGTCATGGGAGGCTAAGACTGACCTTTATTTGCCACCTGCCTTGTACATGGATTCCCCCTTGCCATCACAGATCTCATTGAGAGCAGTGGAATCCATGCTCCAGAAGGCTTTAATGTGACATCAATTTAAGAACACGACACACAAATTGCCTTAAAGGCATAACATGCATCACCCTCATTACACTGCCAACCCGTGTCTACCCATGCCTGCCACTGTCAACCAAGCCAACCTGGACGGGAAAAAGATTGAGAAATATTCTGCTGAACCTCACAACTACCTTCATGTTTACCAGCATTCACCACTTGTTTGGTTTTGTGACCGGCTGCTCCTCCCAGGTATCCTAGCACATTCCCCCTTTAAACAGCGCTTTATCTCAGCACTTCACCTTCCAAAAAACCAGAGGAGCAGACCAAGGTCCTGAAACTTCTCTATGAGGCTGTCTCAGTGTTTGGCCCCACCACCGAGGCTCTTCCTATTATATCCCTCTCTGCTCCCTACCAACCCCTTTTGGCACCCTGCTACTGACCTTGGCAGGTGAAAAAACTTGCTCAGAAATTTTGATTTGGTACGATGACCAGCGAAAGATGGCTTGGTGATAGATACCTTCATGTGGTTTATTTTCTCCAAGTGGAAGAACAAAGTGTCCGAGCTAACCCTCTTCCCTTGGTTCTCTTCAGGCTCATAGTTCTGTGTGATTTGCGAAGGTTGTAACTGAAGGTTGTGTCGGGTCAGTAACTGCTGCTAACCCTGTTTGGCATCTATTTTACCTGTTTCCGGGTAACCAGGTGTTAGAATTGGGGGTCTCTGGTTGGCGCAAGTATTCACTTGTGACAAGCAGGGGCCCTCTCTTCTAAGTCAGGGCGAAGGATGACCCCTTAGAATTACCCTTGCTCTCCCTCTAGGTGCGTGGCGTGAGCAGCCAAGGCTATTCTCCAGGCGTTTCTGAGTTAAGCATTTGTAATAACACACACTGTAAAATGTACCAATCCCCCCCACAAATGGACACCAGGCTGTGGATATATAAAAATACGCTTCTCTTTATGTAAAAATATATATAGGCAGGTAGACTTATCACAAGACCAAATATAATGTTTTTCTTAGGCCACAAGATTGTAATTGGGCAAGCTTTTCTTAGTTACAGTTCAAAAAGGGTTTCTTTTCAATTCACTTCAAAAACAGTTCTAAGATGTCTCTTTGTACTTCTACAGCAATTCTTGAGCGGGTTATGTACTTTTCCACGCCTCGGGGACCCTAAGCACCCAGTCCTGCACTTTGCAGCGCTCCTGTACGTTTCTCCTGGTCAACAACAGCGACACCCTACCGTGTCTCACGCATCTAGCGTGAGCACGCAATCGACTCGTACAGGGTGCGCGCCGGGCCTTTCAGGGCAGTATGCCCCTCGCGGTCGGCTCGTGGCAGATCGACCCGGACCTCCTTGGTGCGCTACCGGTAGGGAGGCGGGTAACTGGAAGGCCAGGCGTACTAGGGCTGAAACGTACAGTGTACTCACGGTTGCAGGCGCGGCTGGAGCGTAAAGGGGAAATAAAACATTGCGGGCCCCTAGCCCGGTGTAGAATCCTCAAGAGTGCTTCAATTCTTTCGGAATTTGGACGAGTCGTGCACGGACAGTGCGGCTCGTTCAGTTCAGGGGCGCCTTTGGATCTCTGAAGTCAGCGGGTGCGGGCACACAGGCAGGCGCGGCCCACGACCCCCAGTACGACGGTACGAGGGTCTCCACAAAGGGGGCGGCACGGCCTGCAACTCTCTGAGATGATGA
Organism: Lissotriton helveticus; assembly: GCF_964261635.1. Classification (NCBI taxonomy): domain Eukaryota; kingdom Metazoa; phylum Chordata; class Amphibia; order Caudata; family Salamandridae; genus Lissotriton; species Lissotriton helveticus. Next base: position 784,520,471 of record NC_136072.1, read on the forward strand.
AGCGGGGACAACAGGGCATGGTCCGTGCGGCTGCGATTCCGGCGGGGATCACGATCTCCAGGGAAATTCCGGCGGGAGGGGCGAGAGCGCTTCAGCGCGCTCCTAATGACAGGCGGGGGCAGAGGAGCAGGTAGCCTGACCCAGGGGCAGAGAGCGACTCCAAACGGAGCGAGGCTCTCATGGGTGAAAAGGCAGGCAAGCTCCCGAGTGCCACAGTCCTAGGAGGGGGCGATGAGGGGCGCAGTCTTACTCCGGCGGGAGGCACACACGGCTCGAGTTTCAAAGACGAGCAAAGGCACCAAGAACCCACTAGTCCTGGGGTTCAGGTCAGGGGGCAAGCTCAGACAAGCCCTTGGAGAAAGTTTCAAGCACAAGTCAGCAAAGTCTTTTCAATAAGTCTTCTCCTCTCCTTCCTCAGCAAGGCAAGCAGCAGGCCAGTCCTTCCAGCGTCTTCTTCTCCTTCTAGTTGGGCAGAGGTTCTTTGTGGGAAACAGGATTCTGATTTACAAGGAGCAGGGCTCCTACTTTTATACAGCATTTTCTTTGTTCTCACAGGCCAGGGGGGCCTCTGCATAACTTCATTCAGTCTCTGAGTACTTTGTTGGGTGTACTCTGGTGTCTTCTTTCAGTGTGAGGGGCAGGGACATCAGATGCTCCACAGGAGGTGGAGTCAGCATTGTGTGGACAGGGGCAGCCAGGAGTACCTTGTTGACAGTGCTTCGCCCTTCCTCGGCCAGGTGCCGGCTGAGTCATCAGTCGCTCCCCAGGGGGCGGAGCCAGCATTGTGGTGGCAGAGCACAGCCCTATTCAGAGTCCAGGGGCACTCCCACCTCCCACTAAGGTGTAATCCTTGCATTCACCACCTGTCATCCCCCAGCCCTGTCACTCACATATCCCAGACAGTCAGATACACATACTAGCAGAGGCGGGCTGAAATGGTCAGGCAAGCAAATGCTAGCTTTCTAAAAGTAGCATTTGCAAACACAGGATATTAAAATAAACTTTACTAAAAGAAGTATTTTATTATTCTGAGTTCAGGCATACTAAACTTGACTTTCTACCATGTTCCCTGAGCCTGCTGGGATTATAGAGTGTAATAATTCCAGCAGCCCATCTTGGCCTAAGAGAACAGGTAGCCTTACAATAGTGAAAAACGAATTTGGCTGTAATTCACTATTATGACATGCCACACACATCAGAGCATGTCCTACCTTACACTTACAATGCACCCTGCCCTTAGGCCTACCATAGGGGTGACTAATATGAAGTAAAGGGAAGGTTTAGAGGCTGGCAAGTGTGTGCACTTGCCCAGCCAGCATGACAGTACCAGACTGCACGCAGGTTCTGCAATGGCAGACCCTAGGCACATTTTAAAAGGCTGCTTCTCTGGGTGGCGCACCCAGCTTTGCAGGCCCACTAGCAGCATTGGCATTGGCATTTACAAGCCCTGGCACTCCTGGTGCACTTTACTGGGGACTGATAGTAAATCCAAGTAAATCCAAGGAACCAATCAGGAACATCAATCACAGTTATACTTTACATAGGGAGCACTTGCACTGTGGCACGGGTTGGCCGTGGCGCAGTGCCCTGAGCAGCGGACACCAGCAAAAACATCTGAGGAACATCAGCAAAAAGTGGAAGGGAAACTCACGCCAAGGTGCCAGGTCTAACACGTGTCCCCTCCAGCTGAAATGTGGGGAGAACTACCCTTCCCCAGGGAGTTCCTCATCACTAAGGTGGAAAAACCTGGACAAACCGTCAGCATTGGCGTGATCTGTGCCAGGGCGATGCTCCACCGTGAAGTCCATACCCTGTAGGGAGATGGACCACCTCAACAGCTTTGGGTTCTCACCCCTCATTTGCATCAACCATCTGAGGGGCCTGTGGTCTGTCTGAACCCGGAAGTGAGACCCTAACAAGTAGGGTCTTAGCTTTTTCAGCACCCAGACCACAGCAAATGCTTCTCGCTCTATTGCACTCCACCTATGTTCCCGGGGATGTAACCTCCTACTGATGAAGGCTACAGGTTGGTCCCAGCCCTCCTCAGTCATCTTTGAGAGAACAGCCCCTACACCATGCTCTGAAGCGTCTGTTTGCACTAGAAATTCCTTGGAGAAATCAGGAACCAAGAGCACGGGCGCCGTGCACATGGCAGTTTTCAGGGTGTCAAAAGCCTTCTGACAGGTGTCAGTCCAGATCACATTCTTGGGCTGCTTCTTGGAAGTCAGCTCTGTCAAGGGGGTCACAATAGTGCCATAGCCCTTGACAAACCTCCTGTAGTACCCAGTGAGCCCCAGGAAGGCTCTCACTGCAGTCTGGGTCTTGGGGGGTTCCCAATCCAGGATGGTCTCAATTTTGGGTTGCAAGGGTGCCACCTTGCCACTCCCCACTTGGTGTCCCAAGTACACCACTGAACCCTGCCCAATCTGGCACTTGCTTGCCTTGATTGTGAGGCCTGCCTTGCGCAGGGCCGTCAACACTTCCCAGAGGTGCCGCAGGTGTTCTGGCCAGGTGCCACTGAACACTGCGATGTCATTCAGGTAGGCGGCACTGAACTCATCCAGCCCAACCAACACCTGGTTGACCAACCTCTGAAAGGTGGCAGGGGCATTCTTCATTCCAAATGGCATAACCCGAAACTTGAAATGCCCATCTGGTGTAGAGAATGCTGACCTCTCCTTTGCCCCATCGATCAAGGCGATCTGCCCGTACCCCGACGTTAAATCAAACGTGCTGAGGAACCGGGCAGCCCCTAGCTGATCAACGAGCTCATCAGCTCTGGGGATAGGGTGCGCGTCAGTCTTCGTGACCGAATTGAGTCCCCTGTAGTCCACACAGAACCGGAGTTCAGGTGTGGCTCCCAGCGCAGCAGCCTTTGGGACCAAGACCACGGGGCTGGACCAAGGACTGCTGGAGGACTCAACCACCCTAAGAGCAAGCATCTTGGAGACCTCCTCCTTGATGCAGGCCCTGACCCTGTCAGTTACTCTGTAGGCCTTATGCCTCACAGGTAAGCTGTCTCCTGTGTCCACGTCATGGACGCACCAATCGGTGACACCAGGAACCAGGGAGAACAGATCTGGAAACTGCCCCAGCAATTGGCGGCAGTCTTCCTGTTGCTCAGGCGTCAGGGTAGGTGAGAGGTTAACTCCATCCACTGACCCATCTTTCTCGGAGGCTACCAAAAGGTCAGGAAGAGGCTCAGACTCCTCCTCCATTCCATCATCAGTTGCCAACAAAATGCCCACTTCGGACCTCTCCAAGTGGGGCTTAAGGCGGTTAACATGTAGGACCCTCAAAGGGTTCCTGGGAGACTGCATGTCCACCAAGTAGGTTACAGGACTTTTGCACTCCACAACCTCAAATGGACCTGTCCACTTATCCTGAAGTGCACAAGGCTCCACTGGGGCCAAGACCCACACCTTTTGTCCAGGTTGAAGCTCCACCAGAGTGGCATTCTGGTCGTACCACCGCTTCATCTCTTCCTGGCTGGCTTCCAGATTTGCTTCAGCAAGTTGCCTGAAGCGCCTGGTCTGGTTCCTGAAGGCCAGCATGTAACTGTATACATTCTGGGGAGGTTTCCTGTGAGATTGCTCCCAGCCTTCCTTTACCAAACTCAGAGGACCTCTCACGAGGTGACCATACAGCAGTTCAAAGGGGCTGAACCCTAGGGACTTCTGTGGCACCTCACGGTATGCAAAGAGAAGGCATGGCAAGAGGACGTCCCATTTACGCCTCATCGGACCTTCCAGCCCATGATCATGCCTGTTAGGGTTCGGTTGAATCTCTCAACCAACCCATTTCCTTGGGGATAGTAAGGGGTGGTGAACTTGTACGTTACACCACACTCTTGCCAACGGGACTTCATATACTTGGATATGAAGTTGGTGCCCCTGTCGCTCACCACCTCTAGAGGGAATCCTACTCGTGAGAAAATTCCCATCAGTGCCCGTCCCACCACGGGGGCCGTCACTGTCCTCAGAGGGATGGCTTCAGGGTACCGGGTGGCATGGTCCACCAAGACCAGGATGAACCTGTTGCTCATGGCTGTCTTGGGGTTCAGAGGCCCAACAACGTCAATACCCACTCGCTGGAATGGAGTACCGACCACGGGGAAGGGTTGCAGAGGAGCCGTGTGCCTCCCTCCGCTCTTACCACTTGCCTGGCAAGTCTGACCAGATCTACAGTGAGCATCTGAGCTCTTGTGCATTTGGGGCCAATAAAAGTGGGTGACAAGCCTGTCATAGGTCTTGTCCATCCCCAAATGTCCTGCTAACGGCACATCATGAGCCAGCCCCAGTAGGAAGGCTCTGAACTTCTGGGGTACCACCAGCACACGGGCTGACCCAGGTTCAGCAGCCTTAGGCTCTAAATACAGGAGGTCATTCTCCCAGTACACACAGCCTGCTGCCGCATACCCACAAGAGAAGGGCATTCTTTCTGCTCCCTGCAGAATTCCTCCCTGGAGGGGCCTCCTTCTTGCTGCCAATGGGTCAGCTCAGGCAGGTCCCCCAATTTAGCAATCTGTTCCCCTGTAGGCCCCAGGGCATCCCCCTCAAGGTCTGCTTCCTCCTGGACCGTGGGAACTACAGGGGCCGGTTTCCCGCGCCCCCTGCACCTCCTCTCTAAGGCCGGTTCCTGGGCCTCTCCTTCAGGCCCCAGGATCTCTCGAGCACCCCTACTGGCTGCTATTGACCGGGTGGTCACGCACGCCCAGTCAGGCAGACCAACCATCCTCAGGTGAGTCGTCTTCTCCACCTTTTCCCAAGGGGAGTCTTCCAAGTCATTCCCTAGCAAACAGTCTATAGGCATGGCTTTCCTCACACAGACCTGCAGAGTACCAGAGACCCCCCCCCACTCGAAGGGAACTTGAGCCATCGGACACTGACTCTGAATTATCAGCATTGATAACCCTACAGTAGGCATGGGGTACAACCTGCTCTTGAGACACCAGGTGCTGCCTCACTGCAGTCACACTGGCTCCTGTATCTCTAAGAGCCTCAGCTTTCTTACCTTTGATGGTCACCACCTGCCCATATTTCTTAGTGTTAGAGGGCAGGTAGTTCTCAGGGACCATCTCACTGTCTCCTAAAGAGACTAGGGTCATCTGGACAGGATTTCCACCCCCGGGACTACTACTTCTTCCCCCAAATTAACACTAGCTACTTGCCGGGGTGGAGCACCAGTGGGTGCTGGTTTACCAAACAGGCGACACTTGGGGTCAAAGGCAATGTGACCCGGGTCACTACACCTGAAACAATTGAAGGGCCCCTTTGGAACAGGCCTACCTGTCGGGGCCCCGGTCTGCTTTGGGGGTGGGGGAGGCTGAGAACCTCTCTGCTGGTTCCCTTGGGGATTACTTTGGGGGCCTCGCTGGAACCCTCTTTGTTTACCCCTGTCCCCCCCACTCTTCTGCTGGGGACCCTGCCCACCCTTGGCGGAGTCTCCCGTTGGACTCTTGTGGACCCTGGTGCTGAGCCAGCAGTCCGCCTCCTCAGCAAGCTTCCTCGGGTTGGACAGCTTGCTATCAATCAGGTGCTGGCGTAGCGCAGAAAAACAATGTTGCGACAAGTGCTCCCATGCAATTAAATCAAGAAGCCCCTGAAAATCGTTTGCTTTGCTACCCGTCACCCAACCATCCAGTGCTCTGCAAAAACCAGTCACATACTCCACATACGTACTCCCAGGACGCTTTTCACTCTCCCTGAACTTCTGTCTATACATTTCAGGGGTAAGCCCATACCTGGTCATTAAGGCCTCTTTCATGCGGGGATAGGAACTTTGTTCTTCAGTGGGCAAATCTAGTAGGGTGTCCCGCCCTTCGCTAAGGAACCTCCCCCACAACCCCGCTCCCCAATCCTTGTCAGGGACCCGGTGGGAGGACATGGCTACCTCATATGCCCTTAACCACTGTCCTATGTCATCCCCCTTAAAGAACTCCTTAACTACCTCTTTGGGTATGTACACCCTGGACTCTACCTGCACCGGCGTTGTGCTGCCACCAGAAGGAGTTGTTCCTAAACCTCTCAGCTCCAACTCCTTCAATCTTAGGTCATGATCCATTTGGCGTTGCTGCGCCTCCATGGTCATTCTATGCTTGTCCATCTCCATTTGTCCAGCTAATTTTGCCATCTCCATTGCATGTGCCCTGTCTGCTGCCCTGTCTGCCAGCTCCTCTGGTGACAGGCCTCTGCTGGGCTCCACAATGGCATCTGGTGGTATGATATCCACCGCATTCTGTGGTTCTCTTGACTCTTTCCAGGCTCTCAGCGCCTTGATGTATTGGCCTTTCTTTTTGCACCCAGTGTGTGCAACTCTGAACTTTACACAGTAGCCTCTCAATTGCTCTACTTTGTAACCCTCCAGTCCTCCGTGTTCCCAATCTACATCTTATATTCCAGAGATCTCAGAGGGTGCTCTTCCAGCAGGGAGTGAGCCAGGCATGGCTTCAACAATGGCAGATGTCTCAACAAAATTTAAAAAATGGAAATCTGTGGCTGCGTTATAGGTCTGCTCTCACTATGTGGTGATCAGCAATTCACTGTTTGTCAACTACAAATGCAAATTCGCAAATCCTCACCGCTGCGTCCAATGTTAGAATTGGGGGTTTCTGTTTGGCGCAAGTATTCACTTGTGACAAGCAGGGACCCTCTCCTCTAAGTCAGGGCGAAGGATGACCCCTTAGAATTACCCTTGCTCACCCTCTAGGTGCGTGGCGTGAGCAGCCAAGGCTATTCTCCAGGCGTTTCTGAGTTAAGCATTTGTAATAACACACACAGTAAAATGTACCAATCCCCCCCACAAATGGACACCAGGCTGTGGATATATAAAAATACGCTTCTCTTTATGTAAAAATATATATAGGCAGGTAGACTTATCACAAGACCAAATATAACGTTTTTCTTAGGCCACAAGATTGTAATTGGGCAAGCTTTTCTTAGTTACAGTTCAAAAAGGGTTTCTTTTCAATTGACTTCCAAAACAGTTCTAAGATGTCTCTTTGTACTTCTACAGCAATTCTTGAGCGGGTTATGTACTTTTCCACGCCTAGGGGACCCTAAGGACCCAGTCCTGCACTTTGCAGCGCTCCTGTACGTTTCTCCTGGTCAACAACCGCGACACCCTACCGCGTCTCACGCATCTAGCGTGAGTACGCGTTCGACTCCTACAGGGTGCGCGCCGGGCCTTTCACGGCAGTATGCCCCTCGCGCTCGGCTCGTGGCAGATCGACCCGGACCTCCTTGGTGCGCTACCGGTAGGGAGGCGGGTAACTGGAAGGCCAGGCGTACTAGGGCTGAAACGTACAGTGTACTCACGGTTGCAGGCGCGGCTGGAGCGTAAAGGGGAAATAAAACGTTGAGGGCCCCTAGCCCGGTGTAGAATCCTCAAGAGTGCTTCAATTCTTTTGGGATTTGGACGAGTTGTTAAGCGCACCCGCTTTGATAAAACAACATCTACCATGATGCTCCTGGGGTACACACGCTGTAATGGTGGAGTAGCGTGCGACCTATGAACTTTGTACGTAACTACGGCTCCCTTGAGCCTTCGAGCTGACGAGCTCAGGTTAACGCCCTACGCGCCTGGAGAGGTACCATACCTGATAACACTTTGGCAGCCTGCACAGCAACCCCTGACACTCATCCTACACTCTGCTGATGAAGGACAAAAATCCAGAAACACCGGTGTCCAGAGTTGGCCTGCAACCATGCATCACACTTCGGAACTTTGTTAAGCGCACCCGCTTTGATAAAACAACATCTACCATGATGCTCCTGGGGTACACACGCTGTAATGGTGGAGTAGCGTGCGACCTATGAACTTTGTACGTAACTACGGCTCCCTTGAGCCTTCGAGCTGACGAGCTCAGGTTAACGCCCTACGCGCCTGGAGAGGTACCATACCTGATAACACTTTGGCAGCCTGCACAGCAACCCCTGACACTCATCCTACACTCTGCTGATGAAGGACAAAAATCCAGAAACACCGGTGTCCAGAGTTGGCCTGCAACCATGCATCACACTTCGGAACTTTGTTAAGCGCACCCGCTTTGATAAAACAACATCTACCATGATGCTCCTGGGGTACACACGCTGTAATGGTGGAGTAGCGTGCGACCTATGAACTTTGTACGTAACTACGGCTCCCTTGAGCCTTCGAGCTGACGAGCTCAGGTTAACGCCCTACGCGCCTGGAGAGGTACCATACCTGATAACACTTTGGCAGCCTGCACAGCAACCCCTGACACTCATCCTACACTCTGCTGATGAAGGACAAAAATCCAGAAACACCGGTGTCCAGAGTTGGCCTGCAACCATGCATCACACTTCGGAACTTTGTTAAGCGCACCCGCTTTGATAAAACAACATCTACCATGATGCTCCTGGGGTACACACGCTGTAATGGTGGAGTAGCGTGCGACCTATGAACTTTGTACGTAACTACGGCTCCCTTGAGCCTTCGAGCTGACGAGCTCAGGTTAACGCCCTACGCGCCTGGAGAGGTACCATACCTGATAACACTTTGGCAGCCTGCACAGCAACCCCTGACACTCATCCTACACTCTGCTGATGAAGGACAAAAATCCAGAAACACCGGTGTCCAGAGTTGGCCTGCAACCATGCATCACACTTCGGAACTTTGTTAAGCGCACCCGCTTTGATAAAACAACATCTACCATGATGCTCCTGGGGTACACACGCTGTAATGGTGGAGTAGCGTGCGACCTATGAACTTTGTACGTAACTACGGCTCCCTTGAGCCTTCGAGCTGACGAGCTCAGGTTAACGCCCTACGCGCCTGGAGAGGTACCATACCTGATAACACTTTGGCAGCCTGCACAGCAACCCCTGACACTCATCCTACACTCTGCTGATGAAGGACAAAAATCCAGAAACACCGGTGTCCAGAGTTGGCCTGCAACCATGCATCACACTTCGGAACTTTGTTAAGCGCACCCGCTTTGATAAAACAACATCTACCATGATGCTCCTGGGGTACACACGCTGTAATGGTGGAGTAGCGTGCGACCTATGAACTTTGTACGTAACTACGGCTCCCTTGAGCCTTCGAGCTGACGAGCTCAGGTTAACGCCCTACGCGCCTGGAGAGGTACCATACCTGATAACACTTTGGCAGCCTGCACAGCAACCCCTGACACTCATCCTACACTCTGCTGATGAAGGACAAAAATCCAGAAACACCGGTGTCCAGAGTTGGCCTGCAACCATGCATCACACTTCGGAACTTTGTTAAGCGCACCCGCTTTGATAAAACAACATCTACCATGATGCTCCTGGGGTACACACGCTGTAATGGTGGAGTAGCGTGCGACCTATGAACTTTGTACGTAACTACGGCTCCCTTGAGCCTTCGAGCTGACGAGCTCAGGTTAACGCCCTACGCGCCTGGAGAGGTACCATACCTGATAACACTTTGGCAGCCTGCACAGCAACCCCTGACACTCATCCTACACTCTGCTGATGAAGGACAAAAATCCAGAAACACCGGTGTCCAGAGTTGGCCTGCAACCATGCATCACACTTCGGAACTTTGTTAAGCGCACCCGCTTTGATAAAACAACATCTACCATGATGCTCCTGGGGTACACACGCTGTAATGGTGGAGTAGCGTGCGACCTATGAACTTTGTACGTAACTACGGCTCCCTTGAGCCTTCGAGCTGACGAGCTCAGGTTAACGCCCTACGCGCCTGGAGAGGTACCATACCTGATAACACTTTGGCAGCCTGCACAGCAACCCCTGACACTCATCCTACACTCTGCTGATGAAGGACAAAAATCCAGAAACACCGGTGTCCAGAGTTGGCCTGCAACCATGCATCACACTTCGGATCTTTGTTAAGCGCACCCGCTTTGATAAAACAACATCTACCATGATGCTCCTGGGGTACACACGCTGTAATGGTGGAGTAGCGTGCGACCTATGAACTTTGTACGAACAGTGCGGCTCGTTCAGTTCAGGGGCGCCTTTGGATCTCTGAAGTGAGCGGGTGCGGGCACACAGGCAGGCGCGGCCCACGACCCCCAGTACGACGGTACAAGGGTCTCCACCAAGGGGGCAGCGCGGCCTGCAACTCTCTGGGATGATGAAGCGGGGACAACAGGGCACGGTCCGTGCGGCTGCTATTCTGGCGGGGATCACGATCTCCAGGGAAATTCCGGCGGGAGGGGCGAGAGCGCTTCAGCGCGCTCCTAATGACAGGCGGGGGTAGAGGAGCAGGTAGCCTGACCCGGGGGCAGAGAGCGACTCCAAACGGAGCGAGGCTCTCACGGGTGAAAAGGCAGGCAAGCTCTCGAGTGCCACAGCCCTAGGAGGGGGCGATGAGGGGCGCAGTCTTACTCAGGCGGGAGGCACACACGGCTCGAGTTTCAAAGACGAGCAAAGGCACCAAGAACCCACTCTGTCATGGGGTTCAGGTCAGGGGGCAAGCTCAGACAAGCCCTTGGAGAAAGTTTCAAGCACAAGTCAGCAAAGTTTTTTCAATAAGTCTTCTCCTCTCCTTCCTCAGCAAAGCAAGCAGCAGGCCAGTCCTTCCAGCGTCTTCTTCTCCTTCTAGTTGGGCAGAGGTTCTTTGTGGGAAACAGGATTCTGATTTACAAGGAGCAGGGTTCCTACTTTTATACAGCATTTTCTTTGTTCTCACAGGCCAGGGGGGCCTCTGCATAACTTCATTCAGTCTCTGAGTACTTTGTTGAGTGTACTCTGGTGTCTTCTTTCAGTGTGAGGGGCAGGCACATCAGACGCTCCACAGGAGGTGGAGCCAGCATTGTGTGGACAGGGGCAGCCAGGAGTACCTTGTTGACAGTGCTTCGCCCTTCCTGTGCCAGGTGCCGGCTGAGTCATCTGTCACTCCCCATGGGGCGCAGCCAGCATTGTGGTGGCAGAGCACAGCCCTATTCAGAGTCCAGGGGCACTCCCACCTCCCACTAAGGTGTAATCCTTGCATTCACCACCTGTCATCCCCCAGCCCTGCCACTCACATATCCCAGACAGTCACATACACATACTAGCAGAGGCGGGCTGAAATGGTTAGGCAAGCAAATGCTAGCTTTCTAAAATTAGCATTTGCAAACACAGGATATTAAAATAAACTTTACTAAAAGAAGTATTTTATTATTCTGAGTTCAGGCATACTAAACTTGACTTTCTACCATGTTCCCTGAGCCTGCTGGGATTATAGAGTGTAATAATTCCAGCAGCCCATCTTGGCCTAAGAGAACAGGTAGCCTTACAATAGTGACAAACGAATTTGGCTGTAATTCACTATTAGGACATGCCACACACATCAGAGCATGTCCTACCTTACATTTACAATGCACCCTGCCCTTAGGCCAACCATAGGGGTGACTAATATGAAGTAAAGGGAAGGTTTAGAGGCTGGCAAGTGTGTACACTTGCCCAGCCAGCATGACAGTACCAGACTGCACGCAGGTTCTGCAATGGCAGACCCTAGGCACATTTTAAAAGGCTGCTTCTCTGGGTGGCGCAACCAGCGCTGCAGGCCTACTAGTAGCATTGGCATTTACAAGCCCTGGCACTCCTGGTGCACTTTACTGGGGAATGATAGTAAATCCAAGGAACCAATCAGGAACATCAATCACAGTTATACTTTACATAGGGAGCACTTGCACTGCGGCACGGGTTGGCCGTGGCGCAGTGCCCTGAGCAGCAGACACCAGCAAAAACATCTGAGGCACATCAGCAAAAAGTGGAAGGGAAACTCACGCCAAGGTGCCAGGTCTAACACCAGGTATTGACAAAGTGCGGGAATGTTAGGGGTGATGACATTTGGAGTCTGTACTGGTGGCTTTCGGGTACCACATGCTCGCTCTCCAATAAATCTGGTACTTACCTACCTGTGGTGTGCTAAGATTTTTTCTTAGTGCCTGGTGTGCGTCTGCGGTGACACAGACACCTGTTTCACCAATTAAAAGTGCTTGGGCAGGGAAAAATGTATGTTGTGTTGCGCATGTCTGCGACTACATGTGCATCTCTTAAACCCTGGTCATTATGCAAGCTCCAGCAAGCAATGTGTATCTACGGCGATTTGCACACCACCTTATTATAATTACTTCACTGCCCTCGGCAAGCAGTGTGAGTGGATGGTGGTGCCCACACCCCTTCATTGCTAATGGTGTATGTTTGTGGTAACATGCACACCACTTAATTTTCCATGTAATTCGAGCTACAGTTGTAAATTAATTGACAATGTAGATGAGGTAAGTGTGGTGCGTGCATTCAAATAAGGTGACACACACATGCCAGGAAAGTGTTTATTTCCCTAGAATGTGTAACATAAGACTTAAATGGTGACTATATAACAGTTAGTTACTGAGTGTTGGTTCATGCCCATCTTATATTGAATATTGTTTGAAGAAACATTTGGTTTATGGTTGGGAGCTATTATTGTTATTTAACTAGTAAGTGGTATTTATTATTAGTGAGCAATAATGAATATGCAAAGTTTTGGCCTCCCTCCTTTACCTGTGCCTTTTCTTCTTCGAGTTGGTGAACCCAAAAGGAAATGGGCAGATAGGAAAGATTCCTTTATGAACTATATATCTGCTGTTGATGAAGAGAAAGATTTTACTTCCTCAAGGAAGAAAAAATATTGCTACATAGTTTGGGTCATGAGGGCCTAGGAGTTTACAGCCAGATGGAAAAAAAGCATAGGACGATACAGACATAGACGTATTTAAGAATGTGCTTGAAGACTTACTACAAGCAGTTTGTGTAGCCATAGACAGATTTTTTACCCCAACGGAAACAGTCTAAAACTGAGTCTATTGTAGATTATGTCGCTGCACTAAAAAATGTACAACCTAGTGCAAATTCGGGGCCTTGCATGACAAACGTATAAGGGACCAAATTGTCATGCATTCAAATAATTCTGGTATTTAAGAGCGGTTTGTGTGTGTGATGATGCACCGCTCAGTGAGATTATAGCTGTTGTCTAACCAGCAGAGATGTCGAAAAGATGTGCTAAAACTGTGTTAAGAAATGAGGTAGATGGTGAATCGATGTTTAAAATCGCAAGTAGCAGAGCGAGTGCGAAGAAGTATAGGAAGCAAGTTGTGAAGAATTTTGTTTGAAAACAGATTGATAGAATGAAGTCTCATAGATGATAAATGCCCCTGTGTTTCCGGTGTGGGAATAGGGGACACTTAGCCAGAGACAAAAGTTGTCCTGCTATAAAGTCAAAGTGTTCATATTGTGGAATCACCGGACATTTTTCCACATTTTGCAGGGAAAAAGTGGCAAGAACAAAGACTTAGTAAAATGTGTTATGGAGAATAATGGAGGATGCAGAGTATGAGTCATTGTGATGATAGTGATAGAGCGCGCGAGGTCACCCAGCCAATGATTTCGCCGTTTCCGGCTTCAGGGCCCATATACTTTCAATTCACACTATTCATTGACCAGGCGACTTCACGGACTGCTACCAATTGTGTGTGTGTTCCCTATTGTTATGACTCAGTGTACCCGACTTACCATCCACCGACACGGGTACCTATGACTTCAATGGATCAGGAGCCTAGCTGTAAAAGGAAAGGCAGCAAATGCAATTTCAAATGACATTCAATATTGTTTAAATGACCACGGACAACTGGAAGTTTTAAAATGTTTATCTAGAGTTCGTTATTTTCATTCATGAGATATACAAGAATAAGGCATTCAATAACTAGGATAATGTAAATGATATAACTATAGAGAAATAAAGACAGGGTAATCATCGAAATACTGTTATGAAATGCAAATGGGAAAAATACTATATAATCTCAGAAATGTTTAAGCATGGACAGACTATGCATGGGTAACTATAGGAGGGCCTATAAAGAGTAACACGCTAAACTTAAAGTGAAAGGACCTTTAAACAGTCTAGGTAAGGAGGTTCTAGACCATATCAGAAAGTGACAAACTGCAATGCAAAATATAATTTCTAAAGGTAGGGTGACATGAGAACATATCAAGAAAATTATGCAAATGACTTTACGTTTCAATAATTTGCGGCAAAAGCATGGAAAAAAATCAACATGTGCAAGATGTCTTTTATTAAAGCAAAGACTGAAATATAGAAAGGTGCAAGTTTTAAGGAACTTAGAGCAGTATTTACCTAGACTGGTGTGGAAACCAAACCCTGGCCACGGGTCAGTTAAGGACAGGAAACCCTCAAGGAAGGATACCCCTCAAAGGACAGCAGGTGCAGAATGGACACCCCGGACAGGACAGAATACCCTCAGATTAGGAATCAGGACAGGACCTCAGGACAGGACAGCAAACCCTCAGGACAGGACCGCTCAGGACAGGACCGCACCCGCAGTTTGGAAGCAACGCCTGCGCTCCACCCTCTCTGCAGCTATCGATCAGGACCCCGATTGGGTCAACGAACTCCCAGCAAAGTGCTTCGCCAGCACTTTAAGGTTCAGTAAAACCTTAGTCTATGGTCAATTTCGGACAGAGTGCTCCGCAGCTCTCTGTATCTTCAGTCACCTATTGAGTACGATGGGTCAGTGACAGGTCAGCTAAACCAGACAAGTCGGACAATTCCCTAGGTGAACCCAGGGTAGATATACTCTTTTGGGACGGTGTACCACCCCCCAATGTTGCAAAGTGTCAGAATCCCTCAATTTGGATTGGTCCTAAGGTAGGCTTTGGGTAACACACCAATCAGAACATGCTATTTAGATGCTTCATTATCATATTTGGGTACCGCCTAGCAAGATTGGGGTTCCCATGAGAAACTGTGCAGAAATACGAGTGACAATTAACATTGTAACACATGAGGAGCAACATTCGCCGTTCTCGTAGCGCAGAGGTGGCTTTCCCAGGCGCATCTTGACTGTGGCTGCCAGCTGGCTGAGTTCCACTGTCCAAAGTGGCCACCTTTCAATGCTCCCTGTTCATGCGCAGAAGAGACCGTCAATATGGCTCCCAATCAGTTTGGACCCCCATTCCCCGCGGTACATGAAAAGTAAGCGAGAACAAATTAATACATAGAAATAACGTTATGAAATCACATCACAGGGTTGTACTTTCAACTTATCGTCATAAAAATATACTTATGCAGTCTAAATGTTAGCTACATAGAAACAGTGACAAGAGCAGTGGCACGAGCAGTACCATTATGGGCCAAGCTATGTATTACGCATGCGCATGATTTTCCCTCTCTGCAGACGCGTCAGGACACGTGAGTGTGGCTGACGCATGCGCAGTAACTAAATACAAGCGGCAGACATTTTAAAGGACTCGAGTAAATTATTTTAGTAAACACATAGGCAAGCGTCTGGAAACCTCATTTAAACATGAAATGAACATTAGTAAGACGTACACTTATTACCTTGTTATACATAAACGAGGTTCATGACTTCGGCAAGTCGCAAAATATGCGACGCTTTGCTTCATCAATCCCCTCTTTGATGATATTTACTATCATCACAAAATATACTGGAACCAGATGCCAACTTTCTTTCACACTTTATACAATTCTATCTCTTCCAGCAAGCGTTCCAACTTTTCTCTTTCAGTTTTGGTAGGGTGAGAAGTCTTCACCTTTTTGTATATCTGATCATTCATCTCTTCTAATTCGAGCTCATCCACACTCCGTTTCACTCCTCTTGTATTTTCTTCTCTCGCATTCACCTCATACTTCTTTGTGTGTTTGCGGCATTTGCAACAGACAAATATGAAAAATAGGATGAGACCTATAATTCCAATTGGCATCAGTACTTTGAGCAATAAGCCTTTACCTATACTAGCGAACCAATGACCTACATTTGAGAGACCATCTACCAGTCTCTTCCAGGCACTATCAACCTCGAGTGGTCTGAGTTCCTTTGCCAAATTAGTAATATTTTTCATATATCTTTTGATCTGTACACTATATTATCCGGAATATAAGTGCAACAATGTTGCGCCTTCAACATCCGGCAGACTCCGCCCTCTTTCGCTAATAAGGTGTCAAGAGCAAGTCTGTTCTGCAAAACCATTGATCTGATCGCAACCATTTCGGTATTAACCAGCAGAAATCCATGAGCTGTCTCAGTCGACAACACATCCACTATAGTGGACAATTTACAAATTCTGTGAGTGTTCAGAACCACTCCCACTCCAGGTATCAGTGCACTGAAAATACTACCCATAATTTCACCTATGCTTTCTCTTTTACTACGCACTAAGCCATTAGTATTTTCACTGCTTCCAGCACCTCCATTCACATGGTATATTTTCGGGAAGACAATGCCAAAATAGCAACTTCCATACCAGTGATCCGGCAATTTGAAATAAGCCTTGTCCCCACAAATATAATAAATTCCAGGAAACACAGGCTCTGACCCATTTTTGAAACCCCAACCTCCAATTACCTTGTAATTATGTTCGCATTCACTGGAACCAATGAAAATGTTATTATAATAGCTAGTCTTCTCGCGGTGAAGACATAGCTTGCCTTTCTTTTCAAAATCCAGCAACAGAGCAGGACCCGCCCCACCAGTTGAGGTGCCTTCCATGTTCTCTGCCCACTTTGGCTTTTTCTGACTTTCATCATTAGCCTTCTTTTGTATTTTAATTCTCCTTTTCTCTGCCATGTTTAGGAACATCTTTTCCTGCTCATGCAAAGAACAAGTCAAGTTATCTCTGTGTGCGTCCGCTATGTCAATGTTACCTATAGTCAGGAAGTAGTCTCCCATGTATCGTATTACGTCACTTTTGGTATGTACAGGATTCAAGTTCCCACGTATAGGAAGCTCAGAAAAGATCACGTCATTGTTAGAGTAATAGTACTGTAACGGTCCTCTTTTGTAAAATAAACTAGCTAAAATGCTACAGGAAATTCCGTATGTCAGCGGCAAGTGATGGTATGTCACGCCTTCAGCTACAGAAGTAGGTAGCTTCATGCAGACATAGCAATCTTCAATTTCCATAGTCTCTACATAGTGTATCAACAAGTTTGCGAAAACATTTAAGCGTGTCCTGTTTTTGATTCTATGATAGTGTAGTTCTTCCTCATCTGATGCTTCTAAGTTCTGTTTTGTTTGTCTCAGTGCTCTCTCATGTCTAGCTACACTCTGTGTTGTCAGCTCTTCACTGTCAGTATTTACAATTTCAGTAGGGACAATGTTAGTATCTTTACTCACAGCAAAGGGTATAAAGATTGTTAGTCCTATCCAGAGTAATATCAGGACAACTACACTACAGACACATACCTTGCAGCAAGTTTTGCAACAGCTGCGACTAGGTCTACCACTCACGTTTGAATCAGACATTTTGGCTCAGAAGAAGTTTCTCGACCCCTCTTTGTGACTTTACACGAGTATCTTACTTTGTGCAAATTCACGGTGGCTCTTCTTCCTCTTCGTCAGAGTACTCAGGGACAGGCTCTCCGTCGCTTACGTCAGTGATATCGAGATCTTCAAGCTCTTCTAACACAAGTGTCCATTCAGGTGACTTGTACTTTTTGTTTTGTCTCTTTATCCGATCACTCCTTCTTTTGGAAGAGTCTTCTGGTTGTTCTGCTATACGAGCACTTCTCCTTTCTTCTGCACGTTTTTCTTCTACTGTTTTTATTCTCAATCTCAGTTTCTTTATGTATTTAGGCTCAAGATGCTTTCTTTTCTTAAGTCTTTTGGTTGGTACTTGGACTTCGTTTCCTTCTCTTGCCCTCTTATTCTCATTAGCTAGTGGCAATTCTGCTTCAGTTTCTTCTTCTTCTATCTGACTAATTCCAGGGCTAGTATCTGTTTCTTCTGCCTGGGTACTAATCTGGCCTTGTTCAGGTATACTGTGTGTTTGCTCTTCAAGTGTCTCTAATTCTGTTTCCTGAACACGTTTTTCTAATTCTATCTGATCCTGTTCAAGCACTTCGATCTCTGGACTTTCTTCTGCTCGAACTATTACACTATCTCTAGTCTGTCCCTTCCCGATATCAGGTGTCAGTGGAGGAGTATCAATCACTTGTTCTGTATTCCTCTCTTGTTCAGAATCCTTCACTTGTTCAGTATCGGGCACTTGTTCAGTCTTATTCACTTGTTCTGTATCAATCACGTGCTCTGTCCCTGTCTGACCTTCTCCTTCCTCAGTTTTGATGTGAATCTCAAGATTCTGAGGCTCTTCGCCTATGCCTTGCTTTTCCTGACTAGTCCACTCTCTACCTTCCCAAAGTCTCTCATTTGTTCGAATAGGGTCTTCAGTGAGGTCAATCAATGGAATCCACTCTTCTGGCCATATGCTTGGCAGCTCGTCTTCAGCTACTTCTGGCTCAGCTTCTTGGACCCCTTCAGCAGGCTGGGCTCCTGGTAGTTCGTTGTCAACTATTCTTGGGCCAACGTCTGCTGATTCTGCAGCTTGACTGGTACTGGGCTGTACGTTGTCAGCTACTTCTGGTCTGGCTCCTGCAGAGTCCTCTGCTGGACGTCCTTCTGCTTCAGGCACTTCGTCTGGTGGTACCTTCTGGGTGTGGCTGGCGTGTATCCAACGCGGAACCCCAGCACACTTGACTGCTGTGGTAGTTACCAGAATCACCTGACGTTTTTCTCCCCACCTTGGCTCCAAGCAGGTTTTCCGAGTGTGCTTCTTTATCTTCACCCAGTCCCCCGGGACCAGTTTGTGGAGAGGAGTCGTTGGATTGAGGATGGCGTCTTCTCCGATCTGGCGAGAGATAGAACGCACTTGGTCACCCAATCTTTTGCAGTATTCAAGTACCAAATCATCAGTAATACTCAACAGTTTGCTTCCTGGTACCCATGCTTGTCTCATTATTCTTCCCATAATTATTTCATGGGGACTTAGGCCTGTTTTGCGATCAGGAATACTTCTGAGTCCCATCAGGACCAAGGGCAGGGCCTTCACCCAGTTCAATTTAGTTGCATCACACAGTTTTGCTAGTCTGTTTTTGATAGTTCCATTTATTTGTTCCACTACTCCAGAAGCCTCTGGACGGTAGGCACAGTGAAGCTTTTGTGATATTCCAAAGGCCTTACAGAGTTCATCGATGACGTCATTATGAAAATGTGAGCCTTGATCTGATTCAATAGTGACTGGCACCCCGAATCTAGGTATCAGTTCTTTCAATAAACACTTAGCTACTGTTTTTGCGTCATTTTGGGGAGTAGGGAAAGCTTCCACCCACTTTGAAAATAAACAGACCATGACAAGGACATATCGTTTCCCTTCACAACGGGGCATGGTGATGAAATCAACCTGTATCCTTACAAAGGGACCCCCGGACCTCCCAATTTTTCCCAGTTCCACTACAGTCTTCTTCCCTGGGTTCATCTTTTGACATGACAGGTACCTCTGGCAGAGGGACTCTGCTACTTTCCTGAACTTTTTACTGTACCAAGTCTGTTGGAACACTAGAATCATGGCGTCCCTACCAATGTGTGATCCTTCATGTATCAACCTCGCCATTGCGCTAAGTAGGTGTCTAGGTAACACAGGCATACCAGTTGGACCTATAATGACACCATCCACACGTCTTGGTCTACATCCATCTTCCTTCCACTTCTCTCTTTCTTGCCAAGGTGCCGCCTGCTGCCACTCTTTCACCTCATCCCATGTAGGCACTTCCTCAAACACCTGAAGTTGGCAGCTGGTTCCTGGCCCCCCTCGTTTTGGATTTACGATATACCGATCTCTTGCGCACCATTGGGCCACTCGATCAGCATAATCGTTTCCCAGTGATACCTTGTCCATGCTCTTCTTATGAGCAGCACATTTTACCACTGCCAGTTCCTTTGGTAACTGGATTGCCTCTAAAAGGTCTTGAACAACTTTTCCATTTCGAATAGGGGTACCTGATGAAGTCAGGAATTCCCTCTGTAGCCACAACTGGCCAAAGTCATGCACAACCCCATAACAGTACTGACTGTCAGTATACACTGTTATGCGTATGTTCTTCCCAATTTGGCAAGCCTTTATCATAGCAATCAATTCGGCTACTTGTGCAGACTTGATGTGATATAGATAACCTGCTTCCTCAATTTTCTCTAGGGATACTACTGCATAGGCAGCACTCAAGCCTCCTTGTTCATGCCTTAGACATGAACCATCTACAAATAGTTCTTTATCATGCTCAGGCAATGGCGTTTCTTTTATGTCTGGGCGTGGCTTGGTATTGAATTCAGTTAGATCAATACAATCATGTTCATCATCCACCCCCCCTTCCATGTCCTTTGGGTCGGGGAGTAAGGTGGCTGGGTTCAGAATACTGCACCTAACAATGTTTACATTTGCAGCACCCACAAGAATCCTCTCATATTTAGTCAGCCGACTAGGGGTGAGATACTGAGTTTTTGTTCTGGTCAACAAAATTACCACTCCATGCGGAACATACACAGTTACCGGATGTCCCATGACAATTGACTCACTCTGTTCTAAACTGGCACAGGTAGCAGCTACTGCTTTCAGACAACCTGGTAATCCAGCAGCCACTGGATCCAGGGTGGCAGAGAAATATGCCACAGGCCTTCTGGTTGTGCCATGTTCTTGAGTTAGGACAGACAACGCGCAATTATCGCGAGTGTCACAGAATAGGGCAAATTCTTTGGAATAGTCTGGCATTCCCAATGCAGGGGCTGTACACAGACAATTTCGCAGCTTGGTGAAGGCTGTTAAGCTTTCATCATCCCATTCTACAATCTCGGGTGTTCCTCTCTTGGTCATTTTTATCAAGGGCCTGGCTAGGACTGCAAATCCCAGAATCCACTGCCTGCAGTATCCTATCACACCCAGGAACATTCTGATCTCTTTTTGAGTACGGGGTAACTGCATCTTTTGAATTATCCTCACTCTTTCCAATGTCACTTTTCGGACACCTTTTTCTATCTGGTGCCCCAGATATTTCACCGATTTTGCACAAAACTGTAACTTGTCGGGGGACACTTTATGTCCCTTTTCCCACAGGTGATTCAGTAGGGCAATGGTGTCAATCACACAATCCTTATGACTTTTAGACGCCACCAAGAGGTCGTCTATGTATTGCACTAAGACAGAGTTCCCAGGTAGGACTAAAGTTTCCAAACATTTTTTCAAGATCTGATTAAAGATAGAGGGGCTCTCTGTATACCCTTGAGGGACCCGGTTCCAGCAATACACGTGACCTTCGAAGGCAAATGAGAAAAGAAATTTGCTATCTGGATGCAAAGGAATGGAAAAGAATGCATGACACAAGTCTATCACGGTGAACCACTCAGCATCCCAGGGAATCTGATACAGAATCACTGCTGGGTTCGGGACAATAGGGCAACAGGGAACTACTATTTTGTTGACTTTTCGTAGATCCTGTACTACTCTGTACTTGCCACTAGGCTTCTTAATGCCCATAATCGGAGAGTTACATGGGCTACTCATCACCTCCTGTATGATGTTTCCTTCTAGCAATTTCTGTATTTCCACAGCAACACCAGCTTTCACTTCTGCATTCATTCTGTAGGGTTTAGTATTGGGGTATACTGCATTGTCCTTTATTGCTATCTGTATGGGGTCCACATTTTTCATTAACCCTACATCTTTCCCGGTAAAGTCCCACACCTCTGGCTTTACTGCTTCTTGGAGTTCTTTGGGCAAATCCTGCATGGTCATTCGTTTAATTTCCGAGTCAGGTCTGACTAACATTAATTTATAAATGCCGTCTTCATCTGGGGTCTGAATTTCAACACCCTTTGGTGTGCAAAAGATGGTACAGTTCATTTTGCACAGCAAATCACGTCCCAGTAAGTTTACCGGACTGGTGTCGCAAACGACAAATCTATGCATTTCCTTAAAGTTTCCAATTGAGATCTCCATGGGCTTGGTAACAGGAGTACTAATCAATTGATTAGATACACCCACTACTTGGATTGCTTCTCCCGAGAGGGGTAGGTTTGGAACATCCACTGTTCTCACAGTAGAACGGGTAGCGCCAGTGTCCAACAGAAAGGTGACATCGTTTCCGTCAACCTTTCCTTCAATGTATGGTCCGGACTGGTCTACCGGCAAGGAGGCGCCAAGTACGCACTCCTCGTCCTCCCCTCTCAGGCCCCGTCAGTACTGGTCATCACAAAGGAAGGTATCATTTAGAAGATACTGCGAAGTTGCTGCATTTCTGTTCTCATTGCTTTCCCAGACTTCTATCTCATCTCCCTCTGCCTGTTTTCCCCTGTATACTTGCTTTGGTGCTCGGGGCACCTGAACTGTTTTTACCTGTGGTTGAGTCTTTCTTGGTCTCTCTTTCTGCGTCTGGCGAGTTAAATCAGGAGTTTTGGGGTTATCTTCGGGCAAGTAAGGACACTCGTTGCGCCAGTGTCCAATTTCGCCGCACTGATGGCAGGGAAATTTCTTCATAGCCTCCTCCCTGCTCATTTTGGGCCGGGGCTTGCCTCCTCCCCCTCCCCCAGGGCCTTCGTTCTTTGTATTTTTGACCATGTTACTCAACTGCTTTTCCTGCTGTTCTGCGAGCTTCACCTGAGCCCACATCACTTTTTCTTTGAGAGCCTTTTTCTTTTCTGCCATCTCGTCCTCGCAGTACTTTGCGTACCGCAGGACCTCATCTACCTTTTTGGAGTGCCAACAGATTTTGTTATCTTTTATCCACTGACAAATTTCAGGTCTTAAACCATTTACAAACCTGTAAATGAAGTGCGTCATGTCCTTCATCTCGATGTTATCTATACCACTGTATGTTTTAAACACCTGTAACAGCCTTTCATAATAGGAGTGCACTGTCTCCTCTCTTTCCTGCGTTGTTCTATCTATCCTGGTCCAATCAGTTTCCTTTGCTGGGACCTTTAGTTTCAGATGCTGAATTACTTGCTCATATTTTCTCATCACTTCTTTCGATGGTTCCCCGGTTTTTTCATCTCTCGGGTATTCCTCACTAGGCCAGGCTATGGCTATTTTACACTCGGTCCATAGATCGACCGGGACCACAATGTCGAAAAACCCATCCAGGTCTTTCCACAGGCATTTCTGCACCTTTACAAACCTCTCCACTTGCCGGTACCATTCAACTGGCTTCTCTCGCAGTTTCGGGAAATCGTTAGTAAAGGACACAATATCCTGTCTGGACCACGGAACGTGCACATACCTCCCACTGGGTACTTCGCGCATGGGGCATAAAGTTTCGGGCTTGTCTACTTCTCTCAGAGGGAACTCAGGGGTAGCTTGTCTGGAGCGAGCCTCCTCTTTCTTATGTGCCCACCTCGTTTTCCATTTTTCCACGTCTCCCCATTTTTGCAAAACTGCAAGCAACTCTTTAATCTGCAACTTTCTTCCTGACACATTCAAATTCTCTAAGTCTTTGTCTGAGAACTCAGCTCGGTATGGTTTCTGCAAGGGCTTTGATCTGGATATATCTATTCCCATACTAGCTGCGGTGTCTGTCAGTTTTTCGTGGAGCACCCTAGTACTTCCTGGTAAGACTTTTACACATAAACAGCAACTCTTCTTCAGAATAGGTGTTCAGTCTGTCTAGCCCCACATTTCCTGCCATTAATTCCTCTATTTCTACTCTCAGTTTGTAGAGGTCTAAAGGTTTCGTTTGCGGAGCCTGTTTTTCTAATTCCCGACTCCAATTTTCAATTTCTTCCGGCGTTACCAAAGAGACACTCCTAGTACCCGTTGCTGATTCTAATTTAATTTCTTTTGTATCAAAAGGATTATGCCTCTTCTGCACTCCCTTCCCGTTTTGTTTGTTTGGCAGGTCCAAGAACACAACTTCGGACTCGCACTCACTGGACTGATCGTCTATCAGTAGGGGCTCTTGCCTCGGCGGGGTCATTATCGGGTTCATAACCGGAGGGTTCAGACCTCCTTGACTATTCCCGTACAACGGAACCACTGGTCCGATTGTTACTGGAATAGTCAAAGCTTCAGGACTGGTATTTAACTGGGAGATCTTCTGAATTATTTCTGTCCTCTGTCTAGCTAGGGCCTCTTGCTCCCTTTCATCTAGTACTCTTCCTAATGTCCGGTCAGGTATCATCTGTGGGGTCAGGTGAGGGGTAAGACTCGGGGCAGTAGGATGCGTTTCACTTGGACCCCCACCATAATTTGGTTTCGGGAACAAAGTTCCTGTGCCAAATGACCTACGCTCTTCCCCATATGGAGGCTGCAAAAAGGGTACCCCTGAACTTAATGACTTTTCTTCGTTTTCATACAGAGGTCTGGGAAAAAATGTTCTTTCACGGGAATATTTTTCCTCTGAGCTCTCGGGCATTCTAGGATATATATTTCGTACCTCCGGGGGCTCGGGCTTCTCGAAATAGGGCAATACCTGGCCCCCTACCCCCCTACATAGGGATCTGTCCTCCTCCTTAATAGATGGACGTTGGGCAATTTCTCCTGCATTGGAAGGTCGGGCTCCCTCATTATAAGGGGGCGGACTTCTTGTAAAGATGTCATCTAACAATTCATCGTCTGACTCCCCAAGGGCTCCCCAATGCTTACTTCTTTCTGTCCTTTTCTCTCCCCCAGAAGGGTTACCTGCTGGCATCATGGGGAACAGACCCTCAACAATCATGCTCTGTCTCCACTGTTTCATTCTCTTATCCCTAGTCTCCTGTTTCAGCCTTGGGTACCACTTGGTCAGACCTTTGTCCATCCGCGGTTTCTCTCTTTCAAAAGCCTCAATCTCCCATTCCTCTAATGCCTCATACTGCGTTAGTCTCGGTCTGGGATGCAATTCATTCATGCGGGTTCTCAAATTAAATAAAATTCTGCCATTGAAAGTACCGTCTAACGGAAAAGCCAATACTCCGTCATCTTTTGTGTACTTCACCCAATTCTCCAACCACACACAGGTATTGTACCCTCGGTCAAACATCATGAATGAGGCAGGAGTATTCGGCGGCGGGACAACAACACCTTCCCTAGATTTAATCGGTTTGTCCGTTTTGAAATAATTCTTTACCCTACTTACAAGGGACATCTTTCTCTTTCCTCCGTACATAATATCGTATCTATTGGCTTTCCACTGATCCCTTTCAAACCCTTGGTTTCTCGGATCGGGTCTAGTCTCTGGACAATACGAGTGCCACATACGATTTCTACGCTTAACTTTGTTTACAAAGCTACCTCTAATCAGAACGCGCCTTGCAATTGCGTGCAACCAATGAGGTGCGCGCGTTCAAATAATTTCGGCCAATGGGTGCGCGGCCCCTTCGTGAGACAGTTCTCACTCCTCGGCGCTTCACCCCTCCTTTACAATTCCAGCCCCGCTACCCGCCCGCTGCTTCTACCAATCCCAGCGCGGCACGGAGTGACGTCAGAGGCGCTTTGCGGCTGACTCCCTCCCTTCACAAGGTAATCGGAAACTTTCTTTCTTTCTTTCTAAAGTGCTCAGTGCTTGGTTATTTAACAACGAATACACATTCGCCACAGTGCTCAAGTGTCTAGACAGAAAGATTTGTTTTACTGCAAGTAAACTACTTCCATTTACTTTTCACACGCTGCGGGCAGATCTCTTCCGCCTACCCTTCACTCTAGCATCGGTGAACCTGTTATTTCCCTAAACTCATCCACTTCTTTCCAGGATATGTTCTGAGTCTAAGGTTTCTCAGCGGACCCCTCTGCTTTCACCCTAGCTCCGAGGAACCTGCTACTCTTCCGATGTGACCCTTACTAGGTTACGCCACTATGGGAATTTTGCCAATGAACCTCGTTACTGACATTTATTCACACATGTATTCAGAAAACCCTAGTTAGTGCTTCCCGGTTATCCTAACCTGCACCTAACTTTCCTTTAAGCCTGTGACCTCAGGACAATGGATTCTATTCACCACTTGCCCTTTTAATTCCCCGGGGAGTTCGGACAACACAAAACTAAACGATTGACAAACGCATGGATTAATACATATAGCAATATAAGAACAAGAATAATAACAATACAACAATTCATGAATTGTTTTTACAAGAGATTATTCATGCGTATTCACAAGAGATTGATCAGGTCTCTCGTAATGACCTTTTCCTATAGCAGCATTAATATACTAGCAGCTACCGACTTAACTAGTCTAACTAGTCCTACCTAACCTTTAGCTAGTCCCTAACCATCCTCTGATCTACCAGAAAACTGATAGAGCGCGCGAGGTCACCCAGCCAATGATTTCGCCGTTTCCGGCTTCAGGGCCATATACTTTCAATTCACACTATTCATTGACCAGGCGACTTCACGGACTGCTACCAATTGTGTGTGTGTTCCCTATTGTTATGACTCAGTGTACCCGACTTACCATCCACCGACACGGGTACCTATGACTTCAATGGATCAGGAGCCTAGCTGTAAAAGGAAAGGCAGCAAATGCAATTTCAAATGACATTCAATATTGTTTAAATGACCACGGACAACTGGAAGTTTTAAAATGTTTATCTAGAGTTCGTTATTTTCATTCATGAGATATACAAGAATAAGGCATTCAATAACTAGGATAATGTAAATGATATAACTATAGAGAAATAAAGACAGGGTAATCATCGAAATACTGTTATGAAATGCAAATGGGAAAAATACTATATAATCTCAGAAATGTTTAAGCATGGACAGACTATGCATGGGTAACTATAGGAGGGCCTATAAAGAGTAACACGCTAAACTTAAAGTGAAAGGACCTTTAAACAGTCTAGGTAAGGAGGTTCTAGACCATATCAGAAAGTGACAAACTGCAATGCAAAATATAATTTCTAACGGTAGGGTGACATGAGAACATATCAAGAAAATTATGCAAATGACTTTACGTTTCAATAATTTGCGGCAAAAGCATGGAAAAAATCAACATGTGCAAGATGTCTTTTATTAAAGCAAAGACTGAAATATAGAAAGGTGCAAGTTTTAAGGAACTTAGAGCAGTATTTACCTAGACTGGTGTGGAAACCAAACCCTGGCCACGGGTCAGTTAAGGACAGGAAACCCTCAAGGAAGGATACCCCTCAAAGGACAGCAGGTGCAGAATGGACACCCCGGACAGGACAGGATACCCTCAGATTAGGAATCAGGACAGGACCTCAGGACAGGACAGCAAACCCTCAGGACAGGACCGCTCAGGACAGGACCGCACCCGCAGTTTGGAAGCAACGCCTGCGCTCCACCCTCTCTGCAGCTATCGATCAGGACCCCGATTGGGTCAACGAACTCCCAGCAAAGTGCTTCGCCAGCACTTTAAGGTTCAGTAAAACCTTAGTCTATGGTCAATTTCGGACAGAGTGCTCCGCAGCTCTCTGTATCTTCAGTCACCCATTGAGTACGATGGGTCAGTGACAGGTCAGCTAAACCAGACAAGTCGGACAATTCCCTAGGTGAACCCAGGGTAGATATACTCTTTTGGGACGGTGTACCACCCCCCAATGTTGCAAAGTGTCAGAATCCCTCAATTTGGATTGGTCCTAAGGTAGGCTTTGGGTAACACACCAATCAGAACATGCTATTTAGATGCTTCATTATCATATTTGGGTACCGCCTAGCAAGATTGGGGTTCCCATGAGAAACTGTGCAGAAATACGAGTGACAATTAACATTGTAACACATGAGGAGCAACATTCGCCGTTCTCGTAGCGCAGAGGTGGCTTTCCCAGGCGCATCTTGACTGTGGCTGCCAGCTGGCTGAGTTCCACTGTCCAAAGTGGCCACCTTTCAATGCTCCCTGTTCATGCGCAGAAGAGACCGTCAATATGGCTCCCAATCAGTTTGGACCCCCATTCCCCGCGGTACATGAAAAGTAAGCGAGGACAAATTAATACATAGAAATAACGTTATGAAATCACATCACAGGGTTGTACTTTCAACTTATCGTCATAAAAATATACTTATGCAGTCTAAATGTTAGCTACATAGAAACAGTGACAAGAGCAGTGGCACGAGCAGTACCATTATGGGCCAAGCTATGTATTACGCATGCGCATGATTTTCCCTCCAACTCTGCAGACGCGTCAGGACACGTGAGTGTGGCTGACGCATGCGCAGTAACTAAATACAAGCGGCAGACATTTTAAAGGACTCGAGTAAATTATTTTAGTAAACACATAGGCAAGCATCTGGAAACCTCATTTAAACATAAAATGAACATTAGTAAGACGTACACTTATTACCTTGTTATACATAAACGAGGTTCATGACTTCGGCAAGTCGCAAAATATGCGAAGCTTTGCTTCATCAATAGCATCCTTAATATTGAGGATGTGGTTCAGGATGTCAGTAACGTTGTCAATAAAAAGCCTTTATGCATTATAACTATCAGTGGGGTAGACATATTGATGGTGGATCACCCTAAACAAGGGGTCTCCAGTCTTTTCTGTCGGGAGAGCTACTTGTAATCATTTAAAATCATTTTGAGCTAATGATTGCTAAGCAACTTGCACATTGTTAGCAGATGTCCCCACACCCAGCTTAATTGACTTTAAACCTAATGTCCATAGAGTCAGATGCTATGGTTTGAACGAAATACTTTGACTGGGGGCACTATGACAGGGCTGCCATGTATTTCAGTGAGAGCGTGGTCTTTTGGGATGTATGAACATGTGTGCGTATGAATGAGATATATGTGTATGGGTGACTGAGAGACTATGTCATATGTACATATAGCACATGACAAACATTTTGCCATATGTGGCACTGTTACATGTATGACACAAATGGGAGAAATGTGGAGTGCAGGAAAATGTTCTGCAAGAATGTTCACAATATCCTACTTCTTCACATTAGTTCTTATCTAAAATATATTTTAAAATTGTTTAAAAAAGATAAATTTTAAAACACACTTGTTCAGAAGGGAGGGGGTGGGGAGGCAAAAGGAAATTACAGTCCTCCTCGGCTGTGGCAATGTTATATTTTCAGACCCTCCAGGATTTCGCGATATCGCGATTTCGCGGTTTGCCGCAAAATCGGCACTTTTGTCAAAATGCCGCGATTTTTACAAAAGTGCCCGCGAAATCGGCACTTTTGAAAAAATGACGCAAATTTGACATAAGTGCCCACGAAAATGAAGGATAACTCTTCCCTTTTCTGGAAATGCAGGAAATCAGAGTTCACATAAAATTATGATTCAAAATATTTATAGATGAGGGCACCAAATGTACTGGTGGACTTCCATGATGCCATTTACATTTTGGTAGTACAGGATGTATAAATGTAAACCGAACCCAGTGTCCCTCTTGTGCACCTCGCTCACTCAGGCACCTCACCCAGTGTTTGACTACAGGATATCACATCACTGAGTGCACCTTTCAAGCACATCACCAAGCAGGCAGCAGAGGTGGATCACTCGTGTCCCCAGGTGTATATTATCCTGTACTTTGCTGCAGCATGTCACCATGCGCTCTCCTGATGCACATCAACCAGTGTCCCCTGGTGCACCTCACTCACTCAGGCACCTCACCCAGTGTTTGACTCCTGAAGAACTGAGGCCGACAACTAACTGCTGGTAATCATGAATGAAAATAATCTTGTCTGATGTAGTCAGTATAAAAAACACGAATAATGTTAGCAGCTCGGTATGATTTTCATTGCACGGAAATACAGGCACATTGGACATGGAAGGTGAGGGGGTAAATGGCCAACAAGAGCATGGGCGTCAATTCACTAAAATGCTAGGGGTAGTGGAAGGGACATCACAGGAAATAACATCACGTCGGGGCCTATTTCAAAGTGGAATACTCTAAAACAGTTTCCATTGTTTTAAAGCTGAAAATGAATGATTATGAGTAAAATAAAGTGCCGCAAAAATGCCGCTAAATTTCCATATTTGTGCCGCTAAATTTCCATATTTGTGCCGCTAAATTTGCTAATCCATGCCGCTATATCCTGGGGGGTCTGAATATGGAACATTTTTCTGTACTTAAAATGTTTCCAAATAAAAATAATGGCTGTATTTTTCCCTTACAAATATGGCACTGTATCGAGAAACTTAAACTGAAGAGTTAACTTTGTTTATATGGTTTCCATAAAACTCATCATTTTCATTTTCTCCCATTATGAATTGTCACATCTACAAACACCAAGCATCTTGCTCCCAGTTCCCTGTAGACATGGTGCCGTATTTATAACAGAAGAATACATTTGTTTAAATTGGAGGAATTTTAAGTGTTTAAACATGTTTCATAAAACATTCAAATGTATTTGGTAAATTAAAAAAAGAGAAACGCGCTAATACTTAATGTTTTAATAGAACACGATTTCTTCACTTTAAATTGCTCCCATTTAAAAAAAATGACTTTTTTCAGATATAAATAAGGCACAGCTGCTTGTAAATGGGCCACTTTGAAATGGGAGTATGTTAAAATGAACAATTTATCATTAAAGTAACATTTCATTTGAATTTTCTCCCATTTATAAGCATTCAGAAACATCATTTTGTTCTCACACTCCAATACTGAGTGGACAAGGGCTTTTATTTAAGAGTTCATAAATACTCGACTGGTTGGAGACACCTGCCCTACACTATAGTATAGTATTCTGTGTGGAAAGGCAAGTTTGCAAGTGTGTTAAGTGAACACCTGACCCCTACTGATATGCACCCAGTTACTTTCAGAGGTGAAGAAATCCCTGTGGTTGAATATAGATCTGCCACATTTAATTTCAAAGGGAGGGAATCCCAAGGAAAGCTATATATAGCAGAAAAGGGGGCTTCTGTTCTTGGGTGGATTGATCAAGGAGTCTTAGGTATTACATTAGATCCCAACAGCAAAGATCAGGATTTGTTGCTTTGAGAACCCGTATCTTCTATGGAGGATGAACAAATAAAAATAAAAGTTACCCAGTGTGTTTTCATGGAATATGGGAAGATTAAGTGGATTTGTAAAAAACACTGTGCTTGAGGAAGGTGCTCTGCCGGTTTGTCATAAATTCAGAAACATACCTGTAAGTGTGAAAGCAAGTATAATGGAAAAGTTGGACAAACTGGAGGAAAATGGAATTATGAAACCTGTGGAGAGTGCAGAAGGGTAAGCACCTTTAGGGGTGGCTCATAAGTCTAATGGTCACGTAAGATTGTTTTGATCTAAGAGACCTTAACAAAAATATTATAGTGGACAAATTTCCACCTCCCAGGATTAACAAACCTTTGGCTCAGACCAGGGGTGTTTATTGGTTCTCTACAATTGATCTGTCCTCTGCCTATCACCAGGTTCCATTACACCATCCAGTGAGAGTTTGGCATCGTTCATAACACCATTTGGATGATATTGGTTTGTATGCATACCCTTTGGCCTAGTATCAGCAGCTGCAGTATTTCAGTGTTGTACAAATACAATGGGGTGACACTGTGTACCTCAGAACCTGGGTATTTATCAGAAAGGCTACAGTGGTTCTGTTGGGTAAACAACTAATTTCTTCACTAAGGCATAAACAATCTCAAGAGTATCATTTAACTTCGATACCAAGGAACACAAACCTTAAGTCAAACGATTGTGCAAAATAATTCCACTCCATCAAAAGTTGGTTTCAATTTTTACTCAAAATTGCCATCAGAATGTTTGTTTGAACTTTTAAGGCAAGACAAAAAGTGACATATATTACAGTGAAGTAAGTGCTCAGTGACTGTAGTGATGTGAACGCATTGGATACAGGTGCAAGCATAAAATACTTACAAAACGATCAAACAAAATACACAAATAAGGAAAAATGATCAGAATGAAATAAGTCAATGTCTCTGGTATAAGGCAAGCCTGCTCATTGTTTTAAACCAGGAGACTTATTACAGCTGAGCCAATGTATAACGCCGACGTTTCAACCCTGACAGCAGCCTAATTCAATGATGTCATGGCGGGTCTTCTTCAAGGCTAGGGTGTTGTAGACAGCCCAAAACGGAGGGGTGGATTCCCTCAATGTGACCTCTTCAAATCGAGGCTAGTGGTTGCCTGAAGGGATTCAGGGATCAAGATTATCTTGCAAGATGTGGATTACAAATTCTGTCCGAAGTCTTTGTTCAACTGCACGCGGAAGGCAAAATTAATTATGCTCCCAGGATGGGAGGCGTTCAATCCTCATGAAACGTCCTGATGCTGCCGGAGGCTGACCATTTTTCCTTATTTGTGTATTTTGTTTGATCGTTTTGGAAATATTTTATGCTTGCACCTGTATCCAATGTGTTCACATCACTACAGTCACTGAGCACTTACTTCACTGTAATGTATGTCACTTTTTGTCTTGACAGCCATAAAAGTTAAAACAAGCATTCTGATTACAATTTTGAGTAAAAAGTGAAACCAACGTTTGATGAAATTGAATTTTTTTTGCACAATCGTTTGGCTTTAGGTTTGTGTTCCTTGGTATCAAAGTTAAATGATACTCTTGAGATTGTTTGTGCCTTAGTGAAGAAATCAGTTGTTTACCCAACACAATCACTGTAGCCTTTCTGCAGTATTTCAGTGTTTAGTGTGCAAGTTATTCAGAGATATAGAAGGGGTGACATATTTCCAGGATGACATACTGGTGATGGGCAGAGACAGACAAGAGTATGAGTACAGACTAAACCTTGCTTTAGTTAAATTAACTGGCAGAATCCCTCCCTCCCCCTCCCCGGGGACAAGAAATGTCCAAAAAACCAATGGACAGATTTGAGTGTTGATGTACTAGGACCTATTTTGGATGTATTGAGGGGTAGGGCACCTAAACATGTGATTGTCCTCCACATGGGCCCTTACTCTAAATGGCTAGAGTATGAAGTGTATGACATTGTAGATGCCAATGCTATATGTTCCTTCCTAAAGAAAGTATTTTTAAGAGAAGGAATCCCTAAATCCTTGTTAAGTGATAATGGGCCACAATTTACAGCCGAAAGGTTTGTGAAGTTTTTATCCAGGCATGGAATCAAAAAAAGCGTACACCCTATGGGGATGGACGTGAAATTCTTACTTTTGGGTATTCCCACAGATGTTGATCTACCATACTATGGGCTCCTACTGGCTAATCTTGGGTTGGTGGTGTCTATTAGAGACATAGCCAAGTACTGGGGTGAATCACACCTTCCTACACTCACGGAATGGAAATCCAATATGGATCTCTATATGGCAGCCGAGAAAGTGGTTTATAAGGCAAGGGGCTGCCCACGTAAATTTCGGAAGATTTGGTCCCCATGGTTGAAATATTACACTTTGGATCTCGATATAGAAGAAGGAGCCCTTGCACTGTCTCATGCGAAGTCTGTTACTGGCCCATTTGAAATGTCTTCCCGCCGTCTGTGTAACATTGGAATTCTAGAAAGGTTTGCCTTTCATGCTTGCTGGACTGCCACTGTTGATGTAAATGTCTGTTTTCTCTTGCATAATCTACTGCATTATCCAGTGTCCATTGCCATAACTTCTTGCCTCTTACTGATTGTATTTCTTGCATTGATGATTTCCTTTCCCACTCCTAAGTTTTGTTTCGTAATTGTACGGAAAATAAAAAAAAAGTTATAAAAAAAAAGGCGTACACCAGTTTATCATCCAGCAGGCAACAAAACCACTGAACGATTTAATAGGGTGATAATGGGTAGCATGCAAGCTGCCATCAATGCTGGTCGAAATTGGGAATAGGAATGAGAAATTTCCTAGTTCACACAAAGGAAAGTTTTAATTCTATTAAGGACGCGGAGGCGAGGATTTTGCTTGTCCTTTCTCCATTTTATTGGACAGCACGTCCAATAAAGTAAAGAAAAAAATAATACAACATCCATGAAACTACCCTAACCAACATGGCCGCGGTAGTCATGGAAACACAGTAACCAATCATAGTCCATACGACAGCATAAAGGTATCCCACGTCGGTAGTCCTTCCTCTTTCGTTGCTGCCGCTGGAAAGAAGTCCTCTACCCTCTATTCCGTTTTCTGATCGGAACCTAGGGAAGAGAAATAAGAATAATATCTAGTCCAGAACAATGTTGAAAAGAATCTAACACATTGATATGGGAATGATCAAAGACAATTGCAGTAAAACAAGATATTTCAAGTAGAAACACATCAACCAATGTACATCAATACATAAGAAAAAGAATTACTTCCTTTGTATGAAGAAACAACACAGGAATCCAGAAGTCAGGGAGGGAAGGCTAGATAAAGCCGGGTGGGAAAATCCTCGCCTCCGCGTCCTTAATAGAATTGAAACTTTCCTTTGTGTGAACTAGGAAATTTCTCATTCTATGTCAGGAAGCGGAGGCGAGGATTTTGCTTGTTTAAAGCTTACTCACCACCAAAGAAGTCGCCTCATGGATTGGCTTAAAATAAAACTTTTTAAAAGTCGAATCCGAAGACCAATCCGCTGCATTCATAATATCTTCCAATCTACCCCCAACTTGGACAGCTTTGGAAGCCATGGCACCTCTAGTGAAATGAGCACCGAAATTTGTAATGTTAATACCAGCCTCAGACATAATCCACCTGACCCATCTAGCAATGGTGGGAGAAGAAACTGCTTTGAAAGGTTTCTTTATTGCAATTAGCAACTGTCGTTCGCCTGGAGAGCGGAATTCCAAAGTGACATTCTCATAAGTTTTGAGGCAACGAACAACACATAGTTTAGGTGAATCCGGAAAAGCCGGATAAGATACTGAACTCGTATTGCACTTAGTTCTTCTGGAGACGGTAAAAGTAACTCCTTCAGGAGTAAAGACTCTGGCAGAAACATCAAGGGCACGAACATCGGAAGCTCTTTTGCAAGAGATAAGACAGAGCAGAATAGCCAATTTAGCCGAAAGCTCCTTTCGCGAAAGATACTCGTTATCCTGCCAGAATAGAAGGAATCGTAAAACCACATTCACATCCCAAAGACCGGAATAACGAGGTTCCGGGGGACGAGACAGACTGATACCCTTGAGGAGCTTGCAAACCCAAGGATGCTCTCACACCGGAGATCCATCCACCAGGACATGACCCGCAGAAATTGCTGATCTGAAAGAATTGATAGTACAGTAAGCAAGTTTATCGTGAAAAAGTTTAGCAAGGAAGTTTATTACCTCTGTTACAGAAGAGCCCACGGGATCCAGGTGTTTTGCCACACACCAACGAACCCATCTGTTCCAGGTAGATCGATATCGTTTAGTGGTACTAGGGGCCCAGGCTCGCTGAATGAGGAGTTCAGCGTCTGTCGAAAGTGAGTCGTTAGACCAACGTCCCCTGAAATCCTCCAGGCCATGAGACGTAGATGGCCTTGGAGAACCAGAGGATGTGGATGACCCAATGGATCCGTCAGAATGAGGTTGAATATCGGCAGACGAAGAGGTCTGTCCCAAGACAATTCTAGAAGAGACGGGAACCAACATTGAGCTTTCCAAATCGGTGTGATCAATATTAGAGAGGCCCTTTGTCTGCGGACCTGGGCTGCTACCCTCTGAATGAACAGGAACGGTGGAAAAGCATAAGCTGGAAACCGGGACCAATCCTGCAGGAAGGCATCCACTGCTTCCGCTCCCGGGTCCGGTTTCCAGCTGTAAAACCTTGGAAGTTGGGTGTTCCATCTGGATGCAAACAAGTCCATCTGTGGAAGACCCAAAAATCCGAGATCATTTGAAACACAGAATGATCCAGTTTCCAATCGCTGGCATCCTGAAAATTCCTGGACTGCCAGTCCGCCACCGCATTCATCTCGCCAGGAAGATACTCTGCCATGACACAAATCTAGCGTAACAGGCAATAGTTCCAGAAATCCGTTGCGAGATCCGCTAGGACTTTGGAGTGGGTGCCGCCTAGGCGATTGATGTACCTGACTGCAGTCGTGTTGTCCATCCGAAGAAGGACACAACAAGAGACTCTGGTCGTTGTGAACGAGCGTATGGCGAACGAACCCACAAGGAGTTCCAAACAGTTGATGTGGAGGTGAAGCTCTTCCTCCGTCCACCTGCCACCCACCGATAGGGATCCACAACGGGCTCCCCATCCCAGGCAGCTGGCATCCGATTCAATCACCAGATCCGGACGGGAACCGAAAATCGCTTTCCCGTTCCAAGCATCCATGTGATCCAACCACCATAGGAGTTCCGAACGGGCTTCCATGGGCAAAGAAATGAGTTCCGAATACGTGAGACCTTTGCGGAGATGAAACGCCTTTAGTCTCTGGAGAGCCCTGTAGTGAAGCGGGCCTGGAAAAATGGCCTGGATCGATGAGGACAGTAAGCCTACAATCCTGGTCAAAAGACGGAGAGAAATCCGGTCTCGACGAAGGACCTTGCGAATCTCCTTCTTGATCTTGGTAATTTTCTGAGAAGGAAGATGTAACGTCGCATCCGTCGTTCGTATCAGGAAACCCAGAAAAGTCATTTCCTGCTGAGGGACCAAATCTGATTTCTGGGCGTTGATGATAAATCCCAGAGATTGAAGCATAGATATGGTCACCCTAAGGTGTTGGAGGAGAAGATCCTTGGACTGATTCATAAGAAGAATGTCGTCCAAGTAAATTATTAGACGAAATCCCATGGTGCGAAGATGTTCCACCACGGGTCGTAGGAGTTTGGTAAAGCACCATGGTGCTGAGGAAAGACCAAAGGGGAGAGTACGAAATTCGTAAATCTGATCCCTCCAGAGAAACTGGAGGAATCGACAATGAGGAGGGTAAATTGGAACTGAAAGATAGGCATCCTTCAGGTCCAAACGTACCAACCAATCGCTCTGTAGAAGGAGATCCCTCAAAAGATGGATGCCTTCCATCTTGAAATGCCTGTAAATTAGCCACTCGTTGAATGAGCGAAGATTGATGACTGGTCGGAAGCCCTTGTCCTTTTTCTCGACCAGAAAGATATTGCTGAGAAACCCATTTGGATGAAGAGACGACGGTATAATGGCGCCTTTTTGCAGCATAGCTTGTACCTCTAAGTCTATGAGGTCCTGTTCTGCGATTGAAAAAACCAGAGGACGAGGACGTGTTAGTTGAACGGGGGAACCGTAAAACTCTATGTGGAATCCCCGAACAGTTTGCAGAACCCAAGGATCTGATGTGAGGACCGACCAGGCTTGAAGAAACATAGCAATCCTTCCCCCCAGACGAGTAGGAGCCATGATGGAAACACTTACCGTTGAACCCTTTGGAGTTGAACTGGTTGCCACCACGTCCTCGGCCTTGTCCTCTGCCTCCACGGGACGGATAGAAGGAACCTTGGCGTCCGTCATTCCATCCATTGTTCCTTCTTTGCTGAGCCCTATTGGGACCTTGTTGGAACTGGCTGCCGGAAGAGCGACCCCTGCCTCTGCCGGCCCCACCAAAAACCTTCTTCGGGAACATCTTTTTCATTGAAGCTTGAGCCTTATCTAAGGCGGAAAAAGTCGCCACAAACTTTCCAAGTTCCTTGACGAAAGGATCACCAAATAAGGTACCTTGTGCTACTGAACCCGCTTCAGAAGAGGATAATTCGCCAAGTTTGGGATCGATTTTTAACAAGAGTGACCGCCGACGTTCAGCAGAAAGAGCACAGTTGGCATTGCCAAGGAGGCAGACAGCCCTCTGCACCCAACCCGCTACGTCCTCAGAGGATCCATCCTCATCATCATTAAAATAGTCATCCTCATCTTCTACTCCCTCTAGGGGAAACCCTTCCTCCGGGTCAAGGTCTTGGGTGGAAGAACCACCAATATCTCCGGGTGAGTCATCCCCCCGGAAGGGTGCGCTTCTAAGCGTGCGCGCACTCTTATGGAAAGCATCTGCAAGCTTTCTGAAGCCTTCCAGGTGCCCCGCGTCACGCTTTTTGGCCGTGCGTGGAGGAATAGAAATTACCTCACTGGGCCCAGCCCCACTGTCCCCCAAAACCCCTGTACCAGATTTAAAAACATGGGCGGACAGTTTATTGACACTTCCTGCAGAGGGGCCAGAGCCTGGGCAATCGCTGTAGACAGGAGTCTGTCCACCTCAGCAGGAGGTGGCAATAAGGGCTGAAGAGGCTGTTCAGCATTGACAGCTGCAAGGTTTTGTTCCTGACGAGACTGCATTTGCGCAGAAGACTGGGTACCCATACACAAAAAACACCCCAACTAAATATAAGGGGATGTTTACCCACACAGGTACCCAAAAGGTTATAGAATGGAAGAGAAACTGAAGAGATTCTCAATAAAAATGAGTGCCTGACTGTGAAAATAATTTAATGAATAATTGAATAAATAACAGTCACAACCCAGGTCTTGCCGCTTAATAGGCAGCGTCCGTGTGGGGAAACGAGGCTAGGATACTTAAATTGAAGCGCAAAGCCTCTTTGCGTGCTTCGCCACAAGCGCGGTGAAAGCGCTGTGGAGAAAGCCGGTCTGTGTCTGAGGAGCCGACACACGACCGCGCACGCGCGAAAACAAGACGCTCGGGCCAGAAGCCTACAGCGTCACAAGAGCAGCTCGAAGAGCAAATATATAAGAAATACAGCGAAACCAAGCTGTCACAATAAATGTGTTAAACTGCCACGCCACAAGAATAAGTGAAGGGAAAAAAACGGAGACTTATCTTGTCGAGGCAGCAATGGAGGAAGAGGAAGGACTACCGACGTGGGATACCTTTATGCTGTCGTATGGACTATGATTGGTTACTGTGTTTCCATGACTACCGCGGCCATGTTGGTTAGGGTAGTTTCATGGATGTTGTATTATTTTTTTCTTTACTCTTATAACGTGCTGTCCAATAAAATGGAGAAAGGACCAGCAAAATCCTCGCCTCCGCTTCCTGACATAGAATTGAGAGGCACAATATGGGCCTACAGAATCATACCAGCATTGACTGGTTACAGTCCTCTCAGGATTCTGTAGGGTAAGGAACATTATACTAAGGACACCACCACCTGTATGGACATAAAATGGTGTAGTAAATGGTCCCCCTCTGTGGTTAAGGGTAATTAGCTAAAAAGCACAAAGGGTCTACAAGGAATATTTCAACAGGTAACATGGTGTAAAAGGCATATTTGGTGCCAGGTGACTGGATGAGAGTAAAGTTGGGATCTAAAACTAAGAAAGGTGTCAGTACATTTTTAGAAACTCTTCTAGTGAAGGAAGTTTATTCAAAATCAGCATTGTCAAGTCATAAAAAGATTTGGCATTCTAGCTGTCAAGATGTAGCAAAGTATTCAATTGGGAACGTGACAGAGGATTGTGTGACGATGATGTTCGTGCCACGAGTAGTCTCAGAGAGTGAGGAAGAGAAAACAGCAGAGAGCTGGGTACTACGGAAGTGGAGCCTGATTTAAGTAATGCTGATTCTGGTAATGCTAAGCCTAGTATTACCGATGTATGTACTCGGGTTGGTAGATCTATCGCATTAGATGAGTGGAGAAGTGTGGCTCAATGGTTAGAGCGGCAGACCCTGATGCAAAGGTCTAGCCCGGGACCTGGGTTCAATTCCCACCTCGGCGGGTCTTGGGCTCAATTTCCTCGGACCTGATAATTCTCGCCTCGGTGCCTATTCTAATCATGGGTCCCACTCTGCAACTCTGGGCAATAGCTTGCTTAATCTCCACAACGGCGCCAACAACGCTAGGATGCCTGGCTTCCCCTTGGGGGTGCCCAGGAGTGGGTACTTCACAGGGAAAAGCCAGGAAGGGTTCCACAGCAATATGCGTACAAGCGCCGAGATACCCTCATGGGTCGATTCGTGCGCTATACAAGTACTACTACATTTACATTACCGAAAAAATATCAACATTTTGTAATGTGGTAGTACAATCTGCTCTAATGTTACACTCATCCCACAAATGATTATTGAATTGTTGATTCTGCTGTAATATTATATTATTTCATTGATGTTACCGCAACTTATTTTCTATTTATTATAGTTTTGAATTATTTTCTTGTGTATTATCACAAAGGAGGGGATAATGTTATATTCTTCACTAATATTTATCGCATAGATTTGTTTTAAACAACTTGTTAAGAGTTGTGTTAATTGGTTTTTGTTTTAGTACAAGGGCGGATGTGTTGTATCTAGGTTACCTGTTTCCAGGTAATACAGTATTGACAGAAGTTCTGGAATGTTGGGGGTGATGGCAGTTGGAGTCTCTACTGATGGCGTTAGGGTGCCACACGCTTGCTTGCCAATAAATCTGGTACTTACCTACCTATGATGTGCTCTCATCTTTACACTCTGCAGGGCTATCTAGCCCCGATATGATTTGATCGTCTTATTTTACATCCAGATGAGTTATTTTCATCATACCAACCCCTCCTTATATCCCCCCTTTACTTTTCCACTTTTTTCATTTATATGTAAGTGAGGCGTGGCCTTGGTCCTCATTTGGACTTGGGTGCTAAAAGGCAGTGTTTAATTTGTTAAAGATAAAATGCCAGCGTCCTAAATTATTCACAGGAGGCTGCTGCCAACTCCGGTGGCACACACTGATAAAAACCTTTAATGCTCTCACTCTCCTTTCGACAAATTGTTTGTTTGGAGGGATAAGGGAACAGGAAGAGGTGTTGAATGCTGTTCTGCATGTTCACACGATTGATTAGCCATTCCATATCTGACAATCATGAACCAAAAGAGTGCCAACACCCTTTGGTCAAACAAGAGCGGCGGCTGCTGGTGATCGTTGGAAGCTGTTGGATGTAATATCTGACCTGAATTTGAGTCTATGCAGCAAGTGAACCCACATTACTTAAAGCAGGAGGGATCAGGGTGGTCACCCCGATAAAAATATGGGAAAAAACGGGCAAAATCGTGCATGGTAAAGCACAGTTGCAACACAAATTTGCTAAGGAAAGGTACTTATGAAACATTTTTAAGTTCTTTCATGGTGTGCCATTCAATTCATGAACCTTCCCAGGGATGTTTAAGGTTCCCTTACTGTAGGATAGTCTTGCGAATATTGTGGCTAATGTACTTTTTTCAGCACTTTTGCTGTAAAAAGGTCCTAAAAGCCATGGGTTATATGTAAGCAGCTTTGACAATGCAAGTTTGTAAGGCCTGATACTTACCATTCTGTCTATCAACACTTCTATATTTCATCATTGCTTTTTGGCCCTTCTAAATAAACTTTCAATCGAGTTATGAGTAAGAATCTCCATGATGGTTGTGGGGTGGGGGGAGCTGCGAGATTTAAGGTGTCCACATGGCTACACAAATCAATAGATTCTGCCTTGCATGCCCTTTTATTACCCTCGTATGTCCTGTACACCCACAATATATCAAAACCACTTTTATACCAGTATCGGCTCTATATGGCAACGTTCATTACCATCAAAATGCGATGGCCAGCATTGTGCCAGGGATGGGGTGCTGGCGCTGTTACTCCCTGACAGCAGGGATGGTCAGTATACACTCAAAACTGGTATTTATTCCATCGCAGAAATGTGACAATGCGACTGGAATCCCCGTTGGGTCGTTACTGACACTCTTCCAGCCTCCTCTTCTCATTTTCTATCCATTTGGACCGGAGAGAAAGGACTCACTGACACGAGAAGGCTTGCAGATGAGGCCATATTGCTTAATCTGCGGAACATGCAGTACACTGGGCAGTAATAATGCTCAAGGTTCACTGTGCAGGGGCTTACTACAGCACTGGTTGTGTGCAGGGCGGCATGAGGGTGACTTTGAGCCAGTCCTGTTTTTCAGAGAACAGTACTAAGTATACTGGGATGTGTAGTTTCAATTTGAACCTTGTAGCAAGTGTTTACAAATTTAGGGGCAGATTAGGATACCGGTTTTTCCGTATCCTCCGGGCCGGCGGAAGCCGCCACCGGCAGATTAGGATACGGAAAAACCGCAGCGGACCCACTAAAAGACCCACCGCCACATTAGGATGGCTGGTGGGTCCAGGTTTACGTCCGCAGCTTTTCCGCCGCGGTTGGCTTACAACCGCGGCGGAAAAGCCCTAATATGGTGGCGGTGTCTCTCAGACACCGCCAGCCATATTAGGTTGCCCAAAAAGAAATGCTTTTCCACAGCGGGTTTTCCGCAGTGGAAAAGCATACAGAGCTTCACTGCGGGGGCCTGTTGCGGGCCCCTTGGGTGAAGGGGCGTGGGGGGTGCACATGGGGGGTACCTATGGTACCCCCCCTGCATTTGTATGCAGTAATCGGCAGGCACCGCGCGGTGCCTGCCGCTTTCTGCATACAAATGCAATGTATGCATTTTTAACTTTGCGGCGGGTGCAGCTGCACCCGCCGCAATGTTAAAAATAGAGGATGTGACCGCCAGGGTGGCAGTCACATCCTAATTGGAGAGGAGGGAACTCCGCAGGCCATGCGGAGGTTCCCTCCTCCTCGATGGTCGCGGACGGACTCAAGTCCGTCCGCGATCATAATGAGCCCCTTAGTGAGGTTTGCTTAAAAACATAGGGCTTTCTGAAGGTTACCCTCATAACATTGGAGCAGTTGCACAGAATGAACAAAGGCAGTCACAGGTAAAGCACAAAAACTCACACGCACCCACAGAGTAGACGCACACCAGCAGAAGTATCCTAGCACAGAGAGAGAACACACACAAGCTGTCATCTATACTATAAGGAAGCTTTTGTGCATTAACCAAAAAGTGCATCTTTTAATATTGCGTAATATAGTAATCTACACTTAAATTGACTCGTACACTGACATTGAGCTATTGCTTTTTAAACGATTTTGCTATGGCCTTTTAAAGTGCATTTTCCTGGCTTATGCTAACTAAGCCTCATGTAGTCCTCAATGCTGTCTTGTCAAAATGGATCTCTCATATTTGTGCTTCTTTCATAGTTTTGCTGCACATAGTCGAGCAAGACTGATTTTGTTTATTTCGGATTGTCACTGTTCTCGAGGAAGACTCTGACACGGACTCAGTATTGAAGTTTTCAGTCAAGGTCTTTCCGTTTGCACACAGTATTGCATTCATTCACAATGGTTCACTGTTTATTTAACTAGTTTGTTGTTCCGACTTTGGGTGATATTGGGTATGATTTGGCTAAATCGATATTCATGTAGTAGGCTAGTGCTTAGGGATATGTGACTTTTATGATTTATTGTGTTATGATTTGTTGAAAGTAATTTTTTTGCTCACACCTTGTTGAATTTGCAGAAATTATTACATTCCTATGAAAGAAAGCTGCATATAAACCCCTTAGGTTTGGGAATTAACCAGATATTCCTTTGATAATCTTCCCATGCTACTAGGGATGCTGCACAAATTCCTATGAAATTTGTTTTTGAAATGACATTTATTTTATTTAGCGCACTACTGTCAGAGGGCATCTAGGCGCTGCAACTGCTGAAAAGAGAAAATTGAAAATATGGGCTAAAAAGGGGTTAAAAAGAAATCCATTGCTTAAAAAGCCTTATATTCAGGGCTTTCCTAAAAGAGCGAAGATCTGTACAATTCTTCAGAGGAAGAGAATTCCATCATTTTGCTGTACAATAAAGTGAAGCGCCTGCCTCCCGCCTCTTTATCTTGGGAATCATCACAATAAAGGCTGAGGCAGACCACAAAGTTCTAGATGGACGGTACCGGATAAATTTGAAATGGAAGAATCAATTGCATAGCGTTCTATACAGATGTGCGCCTGCAGAAGACACTTTCA
The DNA here is from genome assembly GCF_964261635.1 of Lissotriton helveticus. NCBI lineage: Eukaryota > Metazoa > Chordata > Amphibia > Caudata > Salamandridae > Lissotriton > Lissotriton helveticus. Next base: position 784,563,867 of record NC_136072.1, read on the forward strand.
TGGGGAAAGATGTACAGAATCTGTATTTAAGGTCTACTGGAGTCCCCAGTGCCCCTTAATCCTGCTTCTTTCATGAAGATCAAATCCACACCCTTCACTTCCCAAGGCACCAAAAGCAATTCATGTCACAGTACGTGTTTGCCAAAAAAATGCTCCCACTGTCAAAGCTGCTTCAAAAAGGTAATGGATAAAAGAAAGACCGTCTCTATTTAAGGGCCGGTTCCTTATTTGCATTCGTAAAGTTGTGGTCAGGGATCAGGCTTCTTACTGTGGAACTGTAACAATAGCAAAGCAGGAACAAGAAGGAGGGCATCGCAGAGAGAGCATTTGTAGCCATATATATTGATAGCATAGCTACAACTTGTATTCATTTCTCTCCTTAAAGATTAAATAATTATTCAGACTTTTGCATAAACTTTTACTAGACTGTAGCCCTTGTCCTTTTCTCATTGACTTTGTCAGGGCCCCTGGAATTATGCGGTATGGGAGGACCATGCGGAGTTTACTAAATTATTCATCAAGAAAATTCAAATTGGGTGGCACATTTTGTGATAATATCAGGTTATTATTTGTAATTTGTACACATATTAACACTGTCTGGACAAAATGTTACCTTATTGGTACTAGTTTAACACCCAATATGCAACTGAAAGTGAACAGTCAACCTTTGCGAAGTGCCTTCCGCCGCACTGCAACACTCTCACAGCCTGCTTGAGGTATAAACCCATTTGTTTTGTTGACATCTGTAAATTATGATGCAGATGGATTATGTAAAGAAGAAAGAGTCGATGCCCAATAAAGCTCACTGCCCCAAGGCTATTATCATAACAAATGAAGAACGTGAAGATTAATTAACAAAGACAAATTTGTAGCAAAACAAAACTCAGTTTTTTGCATAACAACCAATGTATAAAGCTTAGTTAAAATGACTCATCATCGTACATCTACATTTAAACCTATGTATGTACTATGAATTGTATCATATTAAAAAGTGCATATATCACATTATGTGCATCATTACATGATTAATCAAAGCGGAAATACTACAATCAAAAAGCACATCAAGAAATCAAACATGAACAATGTATGGTTATTTCTTGCCTATTCTGCGCATTCTTGCTAAAATTACAGGTGATGTGAGTCCAGCATCCACCTTGAGGTAGTCAAAAAAAGATAATCTGAGACAAAATGTTCATTCCTATTCCACACTAATATTGGAGATAAAGACCAGCTCCAAGTTGAAGCGTTTCTGCCTATTCCCCATTCCAGACTTCTTCAGGACCAGCGGAAGATAAGTGACCATATTCTAAAAGGGTGTTACATTAAAACACAGAACATTATTATCTTATTCTTATGTAGACAGATGTACAGAGCCTATATATCTGTTATCAGTGCCTCACAGAAGGATACCTGTGTCACCTGCATGCTGGCACCTACCACGTGAAAAACACACTGAACCTAAACCTTAAAGGAGCATGCAAAGTATTCAGATTATTTTTGTGCCCATATTTACAAGTCTTTGACACACCACCGTGCAATAATCAGTACAGGACCAAGCCTCACACAAGAGTTACTAAATAGAAAACCTCTATGACATGTTCTTACCCTTTACCTACTGACCTAGATGGATTTTGTGGCAAATGAATAATTATGCCTAAAACGCCACAGGCTCATAATCGCATAATTCTATTGGGCTTGCTTTCTTTGTGATTCTTTAGAAGATTCTGAACAGAAAGGAATTGGCTGTAAAAAATGAGATGGCAGCTCGGAGCACACTTGAATTTTGTTTCTCCTTATTTTTGCTGCAAGGTTCTCTATTCCCTTGTCATGTCACCTAACGGAGACCCAGTCTACATAGTTATGCAGACTCACCATTACTCCACTCTTTAGCAGGATGACTTGCTGATTTGGAGCACTTTTGCTGCCATAAAGCACAGCTACTACGGCTGAGACTGACATTCGTGCAAAGGGGGACCTTTTCGTATAGTGGCGTGATGACACAAAGTTAGCCATTTTGGTGGTGCATTGCTTAGCATGACTTTGTGGTGCTTGTGAAGCTAAGTGGCATGATGTCATGATTGTGAGTTAAATCTTGCATGTCCTGTTCATCATTTAAACTGTTTGTACCTTCCTCAAAAAATAGTCAGATTAAACAAATACTGTCTTGCTTAATCCCTCATTTTCTGGTTTGGTCTAATGATACAGGTGTTACATTTTGAGGTTGTAAAGGGGAGAGATCCTTTGCTATCTTAGATACCAGTTTTTAAGGTCCGAATAGCAATTTGTCGAAGCGTGTTTGAAGTGAATGATTTCAACGAGCATCATTATAGCATCTGTGGAATGATTTTCTAATAGCACTTAATTACATAAACTTGATATCCCAAGCTCCTTCTTTAAGTTTTCACCTTCGTCTTTCTTCATGTATGATGATATTGTAAGTGGTAGTAATTGTACCTGATCAAGTAGGTCATCAATTTGCAAAAGGGATTTGAGTTTGAATGAGAAATTCTCAATGAAGTTACCCAGTTCCAAGCATTGTTTTTGAGCCTCTCCCATGACCTTTAAATCTGATTACATTTCTCCAAATTATACTACTCGGTTGGATAATAAATATGATTGATTTATGAGTGTCTGTTATTTTAGTCAGTGTAGAACTTACTGTGCCCATTGTTGCCAGTACTCAGTAGGAAGGCATCGATTAGGTGTGGACGTCCCACAGGAGCTGCTCGATCGACCACAATGCGGTAAGAGTGCAGTCAAAAGCAGGAGTTTGTACACAGCCAGCCATTTCTGCTATCAACAATGGTGGCGGCAAACACTGCGGTTTGCAGCAAAGGGGAGGAGTGTAGGAGTACTCTGAATAGGTGCTGTTGCCTTTCTGGCATGGTCCCTTAAAGATGCCAGGGCTCGTTGTTGGGTCTTATGGGTTCCGTATCAAAGCATGAAACCTTGAGTAAGACGTTTACTTTAGTGGGTCTTCTCTTGATTTAGAACTGATGTGGAAATGGCTTAAATGGGTTGTTTATCTCTTGGCCAGCGCTAACACAACTCTCTTCAGCTGGCACAATAGATGCATTTTAATATAGATCACCCATAAATTCTATTTCCAACCAAAGAATATTCCCAACCAAGAATGGTGTTAATGACAACGCTGTATTCTTTAAGAATAGTTTCTGAAAGAAATGTCTACATTTTGGAGGGTGTTTATTTGCATCAAGGGCTTTATTTTCATGGCAAAAATAGGGTGCTTTCATGATGACCAGCAGTTATTCCACTCTTGTTGCTTCCTTGTGGAGATCCGTGCATGCTAACAACTCCGAGTTTTCTCCATGGAGGTTTTCAGACAATTATGATGCTGCATTTTGCACCTGTGGTAAAGCTGCACGAGCGAAGTCCAGACCTTTCTTCTATTGCAATAATCGGTGCCCACTGAATGCCCTTCGCACACTACTAGGCAGGTATTGTTTCAGATATTTGAGTTTACTAGACACTGGAGGACTCTGCATGATTATCGCGAAAACTTCATTGGGTCTAAAGTTTTCTTCACCAATTCTGGGTTTATCAGCACCTATTTCCTAAAGGGGAAAAAGACAAGAGGGACTGATCAATCTCTAGTTTGAAAAAAATGTTTATTAAGGTGTTTAAAGGATTATATTTATTAACCTATTGGAAAATTGTTGTTTCCCAAGAGTCTTTGCACGTAACCGCTTTTGCATTAAGTATAAGAACCTTATTTTGAAACATCAAAACATCCCACTACAAGAAAGAATGTCTATGTATTGAATAAAATGTAAACTTACCATATAAAATATATTCAGAATTAAAAAAATACATCACATAAAGAGAACAGAGTACAACGAAATTGCACCAAACATACTGAGAAAAACAAAGGAGCAAGCAGAAAGGAAAACGAAAGAATACATCTAACAACCTTCATCTTGGCTCTCTACATTGTGAATCTGTGTCTGATGCAGAACTTCTGCCAGATGGACAGCCTTCACCTCCTAAGTGATGACTTGTGAGGAGAAGGGTGATTCATGCAGTTGCACCACCTCAAGTGCTTGTACTCTTTTATGAGCCCCCTTGGCCTCATCAACTTCCCTTTAGGTGGTCCTTGGGTCACGTGATGTTTTACCAAGTTGAGAATCATGATCTGATCTTTTAAAGCTGTTTGGGCCTTTAGAAGTTTTTAGGGCAGACCAATCAGATGGAAAATGTTTAGAATGGGGTCTGAGTTCACTTTAGGACTCTAAAGTTAACATTGTCAGCTTTCTTTTTTCCCTTATATATGCAAATCATGCACCCATTGAGAGTTTAGCTGTTGACAGAAAGCCTGTTGTTTGCAGCCTCTCTGAGAGCGTTCATGTTAAAAAAAAATATCTACAACATGATTTAATTCCCTGTACCTGTTAACCTGGTGCTCACTTTTCTGGTTGACTGGGAAATAAATGTGTAGACTTAAAGCACCCTAGCCTTAAAACAACAATGCTCGTTCACATGATCAGCCGCAAAAATTGCTTGGACATTTGGGTGTTTTGGCATTGGTTATTTCTCCTGGTGAAAATAAGTCCATTACCATTCCCATTGTGTATTTAGCCCATCCTTTTTTTTTATTTTTTATATTTTTTATTAGCATCATGAGTAGCATCAAATACATATATACACAGTATCAGACAGGTCATATAAAATGAGGCGTCAAAAAAGAGAAAACAAAAAACAAAAACAATACTATAAATCAATATTGCTATGTGGACATTAAGACATAATTACTCCCCAGATTTCTTGTACCTTCTGTTTTTGCCTCTGTCCCTTAGTTATCGCCAGAGAGTTTTCCATATTATAAATGTCTTTAACCAAAAGCCACCATTCCATGACCGTGGGGGGGTGGCTTTGAATCCAGGCCCTGGCAATAGTTAATCTGGCACATGTAAAAAGTATGTTCATCAAGTCCCGAAGTCTATTGTTTATCCCAACAACCCCAATCATAATGTCCAGTTGTGTGGGTACAATTGGCCTAGCCATTTTGGTCGAAATAACACCAGCTACATCCTTCCAGAAATTAGATAACTCTGGGCATAAAAAAAACATATGAACAATATTTACCCCCTTGAGTGCACATTTAGGGCATTTTGTACGATCATTCAATACATTAGATTTGTTATTACAAGCCCATCTTAGAATCCTGTCAGGAGAGTAGTACAGTTGAAACAGAGTTCTAAACAGCTGTAGTTTCAGACTTGATGATTGAACTGCATTGTTTAGGCTGTTTAATGAGGAGGTTATCATATCTGGTGTTACATTCGCATCTAGCTTTGTGCTCCACTTTTCTGCCACTTTACTGATATCGTCCTTGTGTAAGATAGAAAAAGTCTTATAGCCACAGCTGATCAGAGCCTTGTCGGAATCCCTATACATACAGTTCCAGATTTCGGATTCAGATATACCATCAAGGCCTGTTCTGCGGGTAATGTAATCCTTGATCTGATTGTATTTAAACCACGCCCTTTCTGGTAGATTATACCTCGTCTTTAGCTTTTCAAAAGTAGAAAATCCAGTATGATCATATAGGTCTCCCAAATATTTTATACCATTATCCGAAAACGTAATGCTAGCTGAGTCGTGAAAAACACCTGGTAGCCCTGGATTATGCCAGATTGGTGTTTTAGCATGAAATAGAGAGATATTGTTCCTATTAAGGATGGATCGCCAGATATTTACCGTGTCTCGAATTGTCTTGAACCGTACTCGTTTAAAGTAGTTGGGGTCATTGAGTCTGTACAGGAACATAATAGCCTCCCCCCTAGTATCAATTTATGAAAATAAAGACATTTATCAGGGATAAGTAGGCTGCGAAAACGGGTTAAAAAAGCAGCCCAATAATATAATTTAAAGTCGGGTAGCCCAAGTCCGCCTTGGTCATAGGGGAGTTTAAGCAAAGATACCACCCGCCGTGCTTTCTTATACCCCCATATGAAACTGCTAATTATACCCTCCAATCTGCTAAAATAAGTATTACACACTCTTAAGGGTATAGACCGGAAAAGATATAGAAATCTAGGTAAAATCTTCATTTTAATTAGATTGATTCGCCCCAGGATCCCCATTGGAAGTTTATGCCATTTCTTAAGAAGAAGAGAAGTTTCTTTTAACAAGGGTTCGTAGTTAAGTGCAATTATTGAGTCAAGATTAGAAGAAATTTTTACCCCGAGATATGTTGCCACATTACATACTCCATCCATTGGTGTGAGTAAAGTGAAGTTTATAATTATTTGCGTTTTGCTGGTATTTAGCCTATACCCTGATACCATACCATATTTATCTGCTTCAATACCTATACCAGATATCGCATCAGGGACATTTGTGGAGAAGACCGCTACATCGTCTGCGTAGGCAGTTATTTTTAGTGTTTTGAGGTTATTTTTAAACGGTGCAATCATCTCTTGCTTATGCAAAGCAATCAAAAAGGGTTCTATTGCTAAAGCAAATAACAAAGGGGAAAGAGGGCACCCTTGTCGTGTACCACGTTCAATTGGAAAGAAAGGTGAGCATAGTCCTGAGTAGCATACTTTACCCCTTGGTTGATCATACAGGGATTTAACCCATTTCAAGTATTGACCTTAGATGCCGAATGCAGCCAGAGCTGCCCAGAGGAAGTCCCACCCCACGCGGTCAAATGCCTTTTCCGCATCTAAAAGGATCATACCGAGTGGGGTGGGACACATCTTCGCAACATCGAATGCAGCTATAGCGGTATTAATATGAGCAGTGGTATCCCTTTTAGGGATAAACCCATGTTGAAATGGTGAAACCATCTGTGGCATTAATAACGCAAGCCTTGTTGCTAGTATTTTTGCAAATATCTTTGCATCGGTATTAATTAGTGAAATTGGTCTATAAGACCCTCTCTCTAGTGGGGGTTTCCCTTTTTTAAGAAAAAATATAATCTGAGTGCGATTCCAGGATTTTGGAGCTTGTTCTCCTTTGCCAATAGCTTTGATAACCATTATCAGGAGAGGAATTAATTCTTCCATGCATTTTTTATAAAGTTCTAGAGGAATTGAATCTTCGCCTGCAGCTTTTCCCAGTGCTAGGGAGTTAATAGCTGCCTGAATTTCTCCTGCAGTTATATCTTCTTCTAGGTAATCAGCTTGCTCCTCCTCTATATTCTGTACAGCATTTTCTGTCAAATAAGCTTTTATATTATCTCCTGTTGGGGTTGCTTCAGGCGTGTATAATTTTTGATAATATGTAGCAAACTGGAGTAATATTGCTTTAGAATCTTGATGTACTTGTCCGTTGTCATCTTTTATTTCCTTAATCAGCATTTGGGCTCGGTCTTCTGCCACTTTATATGCTAAAATTTTTCCTATCCTCTCCCCACTTTCATATTGATTCAGCCTGTATTTAGCTAATTTAGAAATGCTTTTCTCCCTAAAGATATTTTTCAATGCTAATCTTGATTCCATCAATTTTATGTTTAAATCTTTGATTTCTTTTTCCCTTGTAGTATTAGTAGTAGTAGTAGTATCTAATATCTTAGATAGCCTCTCTTCGATATTAGATATAACATCTAATAATTTTTTATTTTGAATCCTATCGGTTTTATTTTGCTGCCAGACAAACTGTCTCATGGAAGTGCTATAACTGGGAGAGGTCCAAGATGGCGGATTGACACCGCCGGAGTGGAGGACGCTGAGTAGGTTCAGGCGGACAAAATGCTAATGGCTCACTAATGGTTTTGGCACAGCTACGCTACACAATACAGGAGCGGTGACGCTGAAAAAATCTACACTGTTCTCAAGTCATCTACCCCGCTTGGAAAGAATTGTGTAAAAGACTTACTTGGATCACGAGGACAGGAGATCAAAATCTTGAATGTGGCAGATACGGCTGATTGGGAGCCGTATCCGGAGTCTGCTACGCTCTGCTAGCAAAGAGAAACCTGCAACTACATCACGCCGTACTCAGAAACCCCTGAATTGCTTGCTTAGCTGGACGAGACTGACGAGTTGGGCAAAAGCGAAATCAGGATCAACGGCAGTCAACTGGTTTGGTCTGCGTTCCCCCGCGACACCGGCAACAACACTGTCGGAGAAGACGAGCGGTAGCAGGATGGCGCCGAAACCTCCTGCGCGGACAACCCGCACAGCAGCTGCTAGCGGGAGAACAACGATTACACCGGCATCTCTGCTGGCGGCAGTTGAACAACCAACGGGCAAAAAATCCTTGAGTGTTAACAACGTGATGGATGCAGCTATGGACACGGAACAACTGCACTCAGGTAAACTCGAGGGGAAAAATCTAACCCGGGTGAGAGGCAGTACGGCAGATAGCGCAGCAGGCAATACAACAAAAAATCCCCTGTTAGGCGATGGGGGTAATTTGAGAATAGAGGAACTAGTGAATGTACTCCAGGGCGATACTGTAATAACAGAGAACAATGATGAAGATGATACTTTAAATGATGTAATTTTGATATCTGCACTAAATACTACGGAGCTTGCTGGTACAGAGGAAGGGGTTAATAATCTGTCAACAATTTCAGCCAAGGGAGATATAGAATCCTCAGAACTTTTGAATAAAGTGACCAATATTAATCTTAATACTGACACTAATATGAGCGCCCCTCGCAATGAAATAACTAATATGACTAGCATGCCTCCAGACAAGGGGGTCGCTGAGGGCGCAGAAGATGGTGAGGGAGCTGAAAACACTGACAATACAGATATTGCAGAAACAGATGAAGAATATGTGGATCTTAATGATCAAGGAAGTAATACGCCGTGTAAGGCGCTCAAAGATAAAAATAAAGCCCCCATCACTAAGAAAGCAAAGGGCAAAAACAAGAATAAGGCTATTAAAATTATAGGCAAGTCCAAACCAAGTGTTTTGAAAGCTATTGCCGAGAACAGCCCAATCAGACAATGGGTACAGGCTAAAGGTGGTGTAAAATCAATGGCGATGAGACTGTCTGGTAACAGCCCCAATGATCAAGGCACTATTTTCAAAGATTCAAACCAGATTACTGCGCCAGTCAGCTCTACTCAGTCTATTACCTGTGATGGGGCGAAGGCAAAGGCAGAGGCGAAGACCGATACTCTTGGCAGATCTGGCCTGAATAAGGAACCTGTAAAGTCACTTGGGGAGAGCCTATTGGATCAATCAAATCTTTCTGCGCCCATTATGATTCTTACGGAAGATAATTCTGCTTCCTTGTCAACTAACTGCAGTAACATCAGTAATAACAGCAGTGGCAGCATAACTCAAGATTTGCCTAATACTTCAATAGTGTCTATAGGCGAGGCAGTAATCACCCCGAGAGAAGACATCATACAAGGGGTGCAGCCGGAGAATGTTGCTTCCTCTTTATCTTGCGCGCCAACAGAATGCATTCCACAAGGAGAGGTGTCTGCTTCTTTTCAGACAATCCTACACCTCCTAAATGAACAAAAACAAGAAGCTAAAAGTCACTACCAGCAAATGAGGGAGGATAATAGCAGAACTCAAGCCTCTTTGCAAGAGATGTCGCGCAAACTAGGGGCAGTGTCCCAAGATATAGAAGAACTGCAGCAAAGAGTGGTGGTGACAGAGGAGAGATCGCAGTGCTCTGAAATAGCAGTGAATAAACATGCCTCTCAATTACTCCAGATGCAAGCTAAACTGGAAGACATGGAAAATAGACAAAGGAGACAGAATCTCCGCGTTTTTGGCATTGCTGAAGGAGCAGAAGGGGCGGACCCGAGAGCATATATTACCCAATTATTCCAGAAGGCCTTCCCAGAGCTCTCAGACTGGGACTGGGACTCTCAGATCCAGCGGGCTCATCGATTACCTCTAGTTCAAAAAGATAAGAGTGGTAAATTTCCAGGACCAATCTTGATTCATATAGGTAACTACTTGCTTCGACAAGCTATTTCTTCAAAAGCACGGCCTAATACTCCAGTCACTATTGACTCTGTTATTTTTTTTGTGAGATCGGATCTAAGCAAACTTTCGCTAGAAAGACGATGGAAATTGAAGCAATTCATTGATCCGATTAAAGAACTGGATATCAAGTTTACTTGCAGGAACCAGCAAAGCTTAAAGTGATTAAAAACGGCCGATCTTATTTCTTTTCGGAAGTAAATGAGGTCGAAAGTGCTATTGCCTCCTGGCGACTGGGGAAATGATTAAGATAATGATTTATGATTAAGGTAGTGACTAATGTTTAGCGTATACGGCTTTGTGGATCCCTCAGATCCCCTTCCCCTTTTTTTTTTTTCCAGGTATAGCTTGCTAGCTTTAAAAAGTTTTCGGGGTATTCAAGCGACTGCTCCTATGAATGAGCATTGGGTAGCACGGGTCTTTTTTTTATTGTGTTGTTATGATTGGTATTGAATGCCTGGATCCTATCGGCGTCCTATCCGCTCGCCGACTGCCAAGGGAACGGCAGTCAACCGAATGGGGGGACCAGAAGGTAGTTACTGGGTGGGAAATGGGGGAGGGGAAAAATTAAAAAAAATGCATCATGAGTATAAATATATCTGTGTTTTATTGGCTAAAAAAAGCTTATATGGTTTGCAAAGTGCTTTGTTTTGTTTTTTGGGTCTAAGTCATTTCAGATTACTTATTAATGTCAATTAAATGTTTCAATTAAAACTTTTAGTTTGGAATGTGGCTGGTTTAAACAGTCGGACTAAGAGGAGACTAGTATATGAAGAACTTAGGATGTATAACCCTCAGATAGCAGTTATAACTGAGACTCATATTGCATACAAGGACAGACGTCTATTGACACAGTTAGGCTATGATCTTCTGGTCAGCACGGAGTTTAATGCTTCAATCCGTGGAGTGGCCATACTGAAGCATAAACAGCTAAAAATAGTAGCTAACAGAAAAATGACGGATAAAGCGGGCAGGTGGGCCATGGTACAAGTGACTTTGGAAGGTCTCCAATACACAATCTGTGGGGTTTATGCTTCAAATCAGGATGAACCGAGAGTAATTGATCAGGTCAACATGGAGTTACTTACGTGGGAAGGGGAGCGAATAGTGTTGGGGGATTTTAATTGTGTTATGGATTATAGTTTGGACACAACTAGAAAGGGTGCGTTTCAGAGGATGCGTAAGACGAGGGCTGCCATTATAGATCTAGCCAATATACACGCAATCAAAGATGTTTGGAGGTATTTATATCCTCAATCAGCAGGCTATACTTATTATTCATCTGCCCATAAACTTTGCTCACGCATCGATATGGTCTTGCTTTTAACTCTATATTGTCAACCAGTACAATGTCAATATGCCCTAGAGTAACTTCGGACCACAATCCGATATCATTCATAACAGAAATTGATACAGATAGGCACCCACCTAGGCCCTTCTCCTTTCCTAGATATTTACTATCTGACACTGAATTTGTGAATTTGTTGAAAGGACATATAAAAGATTTTATCGACATCAATGGGTCTTCAACATCTTCCTTGATGGTGTGGGATGCATGTAAGGCCAGCATTCGTGGGTATTTAGCCCATCCTAACCACCGTGTGCTTTTTCCTGCACACATGCTTATGAAAATTAGACCATTGAGCGTGCGATCGAATTCCTCAACGTTTTGTTGCTTTCTGAGGTCACTTTAAAGCACCCAGTTTGGCTTATTGGCTATATGTGGTAATATCTATGGCATCTATCTTCTCCCCTTCCCAGCCAAGGTCATTGAGAAGGCCATCAACGCCCAACTATGAGTTTATTGAAGCAAACCACATCCTGGACCTCTCCCAATCCGGATTCCGAAGCAATCATAGCATTGTGACTGCGTTCCTCGCCACAACAGATGTCCGCATCCCTCCTCGACCAAGGGAAAACTGCAGCCCTCATCCTTCTGGACCTCTTGGCCCCATTTAATACTATATCTCACCGCACCCTATGCACAAGACTCAATGACGCGGCATCTGCTACAAAGCCCTGGAATGGATCCACTCCTTCCTCACTGGCCTAGCACAGAGAGTTAGACTACAACCGTTCCACTCTGAACCCACAGAGATCAGCTGTGGAGTGCCTCAGGGCTCCTCCCTGAGCCCATCTCTTCAACATCGACATGCTCCGCTCACAGCCATCGCCAGGAACCACAGACTCAACATAGTCTCCTACTCCGACGACACCCAGCTGATTCTCTTGCTCACCATCAAACCCACAGTCGCCAAGAGCAAATTCCATGATGGGATGAAGACTGCCTCCACCTGGATGAAGAACAGCTGCCTCATGGTCAAATCAGAGCAGACCGAAGTCCTCATCATGGGCTCCATCCCCTCCACCTGGGATTACTCCTGGTGGCACGCAGCACCTGGAACCACCCCCACTCCCACAGACCATGCATGAAGTTTCAGCATCATCCTGGACTCCTTACTCACCACGAGCCGCCAAATCAACGCCATCTCATCATCCTGTTTCCACACACTATGCCTGCTCTGAAAGATCTTCAAGTGGATCCCCACTGAGCCCAGAAAGAAGGTCACCCACACACTCATCAGCATCAGAATCGACTGTGGCAATGCACTCTACACCGGCATCATCCAGAAACTCCTCAAGAAACTGCAGAACTTTCAGAACGCCTCCGCCAGACTTCTTCTCAACATCCCCGCTGCAGCCACATCACCGGCCACCTGAGAGAACTCCACTGGGTCCCAGTCAGCAAAAGAGTCACTTTCAAGCCCCTCACACATGCCTACAAAGCCCTACATGATGCGGGACCTGCGTACCTTAACCACCACCTCGCATACCACGCACCCATCAGAGACCTCATTTCCACCCAACTGGCGCTGGCTACCGTCCCACATATCCTCAAGACCACGGCCAGAGAAAGATCCTTCACCTACCTCACAGCAATGACCTTGAACTCCCTCCCTCAGGCAATCACAGTCACTGCCTCAATTCAGGAAGGACCTCCAGACCTGGCTCTCTGACTGAACCTAAGCACCTTCGACTGATCAGCAGTTCTCTCACCCACCCCCCACACCCCATCCCCTCTCAGCACCTGGAGACCCTTACGGGTGAGTTGTTGCACTCTACAAGCTAATTGATTAATTAAAGTGTTGATCCAAGTAAGTTTGAAGGACATTCTGTTTTGGAAGCGGTAGCCTCTGTAACATTCATATTGGGAGGTAGTTTGTAGGACATCATGAAGTCAATGGATTGGTCACAATCTTAACGTTTGAGCTTTTTCTACTTAAGACCATCCTCAAGTGAAGTTTTGAAAAGTGTTACAAGCGTTGCTTTGATTTTGCATAATGTTCGCCCCCGGACCTTGATATAAAATACAGATGTTTCCCTTTATGGATAGCAAATCTATATTATATGAAATACACAGAGACTAACATAATCTTGTCTTCTCTTCGCCCTCTTATATTGTTTTGTCTCAAGAAATTTGATCTGCTGTGGCTATCTGAGTGGTGTTCCAGCGAAAGCGTGTGTAAAATTTGTGGGCTCAGACATGAGCAACCCACCACACCATGAACACAATTATTAGCAACACAATTCACAATTACACAAAGTTTGGCCCATAGAAACTCTACAATAAAACATAATCAATAAATGTCCTCTGATAGATCTTTGTAAGAGGTAATAGGTATTCAGATAACAAGAGACGGTAAGCCTCTCCTTCATGAGGACCTATAGTAAAGAAGTGCCTATCTAATAACAATATTCACACAATATCAATATTATCAATAAGTAAGGACAAACACTTAGAATAGTCTTTAAAACCCTTTATCTAAACTACAAGAACGGTCAGAGCGCAATAATACATTAGAATCATTTAATATCGGTAATTAATTTGTATACAGGTAAAATCACAGTATATCACAGCTTAGAGCAAAATATATCATCAAATAACATCGTGTGAGGGGAGAGAGTGAGAGAGAGGAAAAACACATAGCAAACACAATATGCAATTCAGAAACATACAAAGTAAAATCTGTTGTAGATTATTCAGAACCAGGTCACAAGATGAACCCGGAAGAATGCTAGAGTACAGCGTACAATAGCCGGAGTCATTAGTTCTTCAGCTGAAAGATTCTACCTGCTCGACTTCACAAGCCGGTAAAGTACGGAGGTAATGAGGAGAGTTCAGGTCAGGGATATCCGAGTTCAAACTGACACCATGTCAAGCTCAGGATTTGCAAGGAAAATAGCCACACACATCCTTTTCCCACGGAGTAATTAGACTTTCCGACATTATCAGTTCCTGCCCGCAACATAACTTTTTTGCAGCTAGTATGATTTCCATTGATCAAAATCCATGGTGCCACCGTGGTGTGATTGTTTTCTAACCCAAATCGTCCGGAACCCATACATAATCCCTTTGTACAGTGTTCACTCTTCTCTAAGAATGTTCAATATCACTTCCCTTCGGAAATAGTAAAATGCATTTGCAACCTATTCATGTCCGCTTCACATGCTTTCCTCTAAGCTTGCAACAAAGTTGTTACAGTTTTCTTGTCACAGAGAAAATTTCCATTATTCAAACTACAGGAAAGAAACTCCAGCGATAATACTCATAGCTACAATATAATCAGGTCAGCATTTCTAATCTGTGTGAAGGAAATAATGAAAACTAAATACATTCTGAATTTCGAGGCATACATGGAAAACTACTAAATCATAATTTTCTAATGAATAATCACGCTAATATCGAAAACATTTAGAGACATAAAGATGCATAAGAAAGGATATAAGAAACATAATTTCCTTTAAACTTTAAGCATTATCTAATTACGATTCATAAAAATGCAAGCAAGCACTTTCCCTTAAAATTACATGTCAGAGAAAACGTGAGCAAAAATAATTTTACTTAAACGTTTTCATAATCATAGTTTGCTAAACTACGAATTGCATTATTACTTTTTGCATTATTATCATAGCACATTAGTAAGTTTTCTCTTTCTGTAATAACTCAATTCAAAACAGTTTGTGACACCTCTGCATGCTTTTATGATGCAGTTTTAAATGTTCACATGTTTTCACAAGTTAGTCATGTACTCTGTTAGTCATGTTTCTTAAGTAGGTATTAGTATCACACCGAATGAGAAGATTTGATTGAGTAATACATTTAAAAATAATTACATAAGTTCAGTGGCCAGTGATACAATTTCTTGTTGGCCCTGTTTGTTCCACAGCAGAGGAAGCTATTTGAGTTATGCTGACCTATACTTGATGTGTTTACTTTGTGACATCACAATTTGTGAGCCCAAGCTTCTGTCATACTGCAGAGTTGAGTGGCATTAAAGATACTTATACATTGCATTAGTTTATGCATCTTTAATATAATTATATTTTCCTAGTCATAAAGTTTAAAGCTACATTTTCATTGACCCATTGTGTGAACAAGGTTTCTTGGCTATAATCTACAGAAGTAGGCTAGAGGACCAGGAGGTGAGATTTTTAACTTGTTCCATTTTCCAAACCCCAAATATTTTAACATTAGGGGTTGAGCTTGAAAGCACTTCGGCACATTGTGTACAATGTCTGAGATGTTTTGGCATTGAGCCTTTTTTTGCATTTACTCCCTTGTGAGGAAAGAATGGGGTTACAATCTATTTTTTAATAGATTAAATTGTACAGAATGAAAGGTAAAATATTCGAAACAATGGGGTATTTGAGAATGGGATACATTTGGGCCTGTTTGAATTGAGAAAAATCATCATGACAACAAAGTATTTGTTTGCTCTTATGTTTTTTTCCCCATAGATTCCAGTCCAACTGAAGGATGTCAGAAAGACAATGACTCTCCCAAATACGAAATTTGCAAATTTACACATGCTTTGAAACCTGTTGTATTTCTACGAGCTAGAGCAGGACACAGCTAAATCGGTTCATCAGACAGGGAAAGAATATCTATGCATAGTAATGTGTTGGAATTTAGGTCCAAATATCTTGCAAAGGCCATAAGATAATTTATTTGACAACTAAAAGAGAAGACATTTTTGTTAATTGCCACCTTTATTGTACCCATGGACAAGTCAGGAATTTTGGGTAAAAAGGAGGGTTTTGGGAGGATGGCAGGGGTAGAGGGGGTGCCAACCATTCTAGTTCATATTATATATTCTTACTGCCTGGCCGGTATTGAACCAATGATGGCGTTATTGATTATTAAGATCTTGGCCATTTCTACTAAACTAATATCTTTGATGCTGCTAAAGTTTTTAACATACAGAGCCTATATAATAAGTCCAAAGATAGGATACTAATGAATGGTGAGCTGTAAGAAGAGTTCAGTATCTCATGTGGACAAAGAAGATGTTCGCTTTCTCCAGGTTTGTTGGAAACATATTTGTATGTATTTGGCCTCCATCACAAAATATTAGACAAAAAGACATTGCCACTTTTTCCTGTAATGACTGGAGTTTTACTTACTGTCTGGCTATCATAAAACGATAATAAGTCAGAGATAATGTTTTGGAATATAGCGCACCAAACTGCCCTTTATTAAACTTTCTCTAAAGTATTTAGGGGACGGGGAAAGGGGTACATATCGTTGACCAAATAGTAAAAAAATATTAATTATAAAATAACCCTTTTTTGGATAGTTTAAAAGTTGATTTTGCTTGCTGGAGATCTATCCCACAATCATAGAAATACTTAATGTAATTAAAACTTCTGTCTAAAATCTCAATGTTTAATACAGCTCTGCTTTTTTGACAAGACAGTTCCTGGTATAGTTCTATATCAGCTGCTTAGGTTTAAATGACGAAACAAAGAAATTAAAGTTACCTGGAAGAAGCTTAGGAGAAAGATAATAAAGGGCCGCTGGACGTTTGCAGACCTTCAGTTCAATCAACATGCTTTATCATGCCATGATTCAGTCTAGTGAATTCGCTGGCTTAGTCTATATATTCCACCAAATCGTCATTAAAAGATGAAATTTCTGACTAGGAGGTATTTTTGGTTGATTTAGAAGGATGTCTGTAAGAAATGCGGACTGCACTTTGACTCCGATCAACAGGCATTTTTGAACTCGCCATGAGCACCACTAGTGAGGATGGGCAACCCACTCTCTGAATCAGAGCGCTTGTGTTATAGGGACCTAGTTAACAGGCACCCGGGTAGTCAATCATGGAGATCTTAGAACTAGAGTAAATTTCAGGACACCACAAAAAGTAGATTGTCTTGAGTTAATTATGCTCAGTTTTCTTGGCCCACTAGAAACTCACTGGACATCTGGAGCTGAAATGGAATTGGGTGGGAATCTGAATCTCGCCATTAATGCAAGAGGTGAGATGTCGAGCATCCTCGGATTCTAGCTATATGCCCTTAATGGATGCCCAGGTGGCTGACATGTGCACTGAATGTCCTGGACTTCTAACATTTTCGAAGGCTGCATTTGTAACCATAGAGAACTTTATTGTGAGTGAGTTCTAATTTAATAATGTACTAATTATCCATGGGGTCATATATACATATATATGGGGTCAACTATCCATGGGATCATATTGGGTTAATTTGGGATAATTATTGTTGGGTTTGCATGTTCATTGTCGTAAAATATTAGAGGCAAGCATACAGATTTCACCGAGTTGGCCAGTCTCCCCAAAGTATGAAAGTTTGTTCTTGTGTGTATGGTGTTGCATGAGATGTGGAATGTTGTTTGGGGCCATATATATACAACAATATGAGCTTCTCTCTAAAATTGGTAGTGGGATTAGCCTTTCTACTTCTTTCCTTACATCCTTTCAGGTAAAGATATAGTAAATCAGTTAACTAAGAAACATACCAGACCTATGAGATGAGATGGGATGAAGATGTAGCTTATCTTTTTCTTTAAAGAAATGTGGCCTGTATTTATCTTTTCCTTCCTTAAGAGTAATTGTAGCTTAAAGCTAGAAGTTCAGTGATCCTCCCGCCAAGAACTGATTTAAGTCTGCCCAACTAAACATTATTTCAGTATCAGTCATTTGCACTTGTTTTTCTGAAGTATCTCACAACATTAAGATCTGTATTTGTAGCATCAAGCTTAGAAAAGTTGTTTGGTTTCTTGTTGTTTGATGAAGTATATTTGGACAAAACATAATAAAAATGAATAAATCTGATTTTAAAGAGAAGAGGAAATCACAGTGACATAAGTTTCCTATTGACTGTTATTGCTTGGAAGTATACGGTTATTAAATGAAAGCATATGTCCACCAGAACTAACCGTGGTAGAAGTAGGTAGGAAGATTTTCCACATTGAATTAGTTTTTGCTAGTGGGAGAGGTGGATATAACAAAGTTGACAGTGTTTGGACTTCAATTAAAAAAACAGTGTAGCTCCAAATGTAAGGCAGCATTTAATATGATTTTAGAGATTACTGATAACTTCTAAAAGTAATTCGATGGATCAGCTAGTAAAAGTTAACTAAAGGACAACAAGACCTGCTTAACTCTCCATTTATTTAATTTTTATTTAGAGAATAAATCTCCTAGCATAATCTCTATGTTCTATTTGAAAGAATAAGTCAATCATACATTAATAATCCTGAAAGAAAGGTTACATTCAAAACATTCATTTATTAGCATTACAGTTTAGAAAATAAGTAAGGACAATATTACCAAGATGGAGAGACACAGACATCAGCAATAAGACAGAATAGTTCCCAAAGAACATCTCTCTATCTCTCTCGATGTTCCCCTCTCATTGGATTTCACACCCATTCAAAAGTTAAAGCTCAGACATTTTTCAAAGTCCCTGCGCCATAAGAAAAATTGCGCAGACCGACAGCATCTTGGGGTGCAAAAGCAAGCTCCCTTCAAAGTCCCAAATGTCCTCTTATATACCCTTTTTCACTAACTTATCTATCTAAATTCGTAACTCTTATGTCCTAAAATGTCCGTGATTGGTCAATTTAGAGTTGGATGAGCATCACCTCATCGCTTTCCTGTTCAATGTATGCGGAGTCATCATTATGACAGAAAACATAGTGGTGCTATTCCACCGAAGTGTCCTTTAAATTGTTATTCGGTGTCCCATTCCCACGAGTCAACTTGCTGACTTCAACAAACTTGGCATGTACTCCATGTTGCAGGCTGCGCCGTCCTTGACCCATACTGCTCAGGCACAAGCAGCTCGCGCTTTCATTTGGCGCATGCGTACTCAGACCGCCACCTCGGAGTCATATTCACAATTGTCTGTAGCACAGGCCCAAAAAAACAATAATCAACAGTACACATAAATAAACATGTGAATTAGAAAACTAATTGTGCTTGTCTTTGTCTTTATTCCTTTATTCTTTGTCACTTCCTTCCACTCCCTTGTGCCAACGCGTTTCGTCGTTTATGGGTGTATCCCCTCGACTTCCTCAGGGCTGGAAGTAATACATAATAACACTGCATTATATAAACACTATATCAAGGTTTTATCCCTAAACCCGGCAAAGCACCAATTTGAGTGCGGGGAGTATTAGGACAGGTGCATCATTCAGAAATAAGAACCATATCTTATCACAATGGTCATAATATTGACCCGGCTGTTAGAATTCAAAAGGCCCCTTGTGAGTCAGTTACTTATGCACATATTTACAGCTGTGCTCCATTAATCCAAATGAGTACCCCATAGGTTATTTAAAAAGAAAAAGTTGAAACACTCCTTATATCAGGAAGGAGAATAATAACAATTGTACCTTCTGTTTCTTCAGAATACTATTATCCTGTAGTAATATAGATAATACACAAGAGTTAGTGCTCGAAACCACGGAGGCATGAAACTACACTAGTATCTACGATCTCCAGATGTAATCTGCTATAGGCAAATTCTTACCTATCATTGCAGTTCAGCAAAAAATTATCATCCACGAGTTCTCCTTTTGATTCTTTATTTCTTGGTTAATATGACAAATACCTATAAAATGACATTGTGTTACCAGCACTACTAATATCTGCATGAACACAAGTATGGGCATTACTCCACCACAGTTAACTTACTTATTGTATAGCCGTTCTATTTATTATTTCTCCTTTTGATTGAGCCGGTTCCTCCACACCCTTAAGTTCGACTTTTTTCATCCACCAATTTCTAGAAAGAATTATATACGATAGTTGCTTTCTCTAAGTGAAAATGATAAATACATCCAACCATAGAAAGAACTGATATTAGCACTCAACATGATAAGCTGCCAACCACAACGTTGGGCGTTAAGCCATAAGAACTCCTCCTAAATAGTGTCAAACACTCTCTACATGTGTATCAAAGTCTTACAGCTCCCCTCATTTATGTCTATCGTATATTTGCATTTACAAATATAGCCCATACCGATGACTAGTTAAATTCTAACCTTGACTTATGTTTTTTATATAAGGCCCCAGTCAAGAGGAACTCCAGACCTTTCAAGCACAAACAGTTGTTCCAGTCTCGACGGAACGTTTCACCGCCGTATTCAAATCCAATCCCCAGAGTACGAGGAATCTATAATACGTACAACATGAGTTATTGCTGAACGCGTAACAAGGTTGCCATTTAAATAAGAGACCCTTTTTATAATAATACTATTTAGTAATCCGCCACATACCTTTCCAACTTATCTACTCGCGTCTACCTCGATCCAGTGACTCCGCCATTCCGGCACCAAACAATAATATGCACACATTCATGGAAATAGAAAGAGGACTGTAGCCTCTTTCAAAACGGCTCCATCTTAAAGTGGATATATGTGAAAATATACTAATAACCAAAAATTGCAAACAGCACCCTTTAAGCTGTCTGTCAACTCCAACTTTATCGAAGAAGTTGATCGAAATATTCATCATCTTGGTGTTACTTATTCAGGCTATGTCGACTGTTTCTGTTGTATTTGACATATTAGTATTACTATTTTATATTGAATATTTCTGTCATATGATAAAATGATTGTCCTCCGAATAGTTCCTTGCTCCCTACTTCAAATCATTTTCACTATTCTCCACAGTTCTAAGTCTGAGTCTCAATAGCACCACATGCCTCAGCCCATTCAATCTCCTAAAAAGTATTGTAACTCCTGATCGAAATGTAGTCCTTCTTCTACCGCTCGCAAACGCATGATCCAACGAGCTTCATGCCTCCGCAGTTTCAGCTCCCTATTGCCACCTCGTGGGTCTAACTTAACATGCTCAATACCATAAAATACAAATGACTTCCCTGGACCTTGGTCTTTACATGAATGCATATGCTCTGCGATTGGATATCTACCATCATTGTTTTTGATAGCTCGCATGTGTTCTCCCACTCTGTCTTTTAGAGCCCTATTGGTACTTCCTACATATTTTCTTGTACATTTGCATTCAATGACATATATTACATATTTTGTTCCACAAGTGATATTTGACATAATCGTAAACATTTTCCCTTTACTGTCATTGAATGTCTTGGTCTTATGTGCCGCAAACCTACACATCCCACAGTTGCCACATTTAAAGAAACCTTTCGATAGCTCCAATAACCAGGATGGTGTCATTAGTGGTGTGGGGTAACTAGGACTGAGTAAGGTTCCCAATGTCCTCCCCCTTCTGAATGTGATCTGAGGTTTCTCCCCTTAGAATTCCTTTAGTGTTCTGTCTGCTCGTAATATATGCCAATGTCTTATTAGGCTTTTGCGTAGTGTAGTGCTCATCCCTGTGTATTCTGTGATCATCCTAATTTGTTCTGTTTCACCTTTCTTTTTCTCTTTAGGTTTTAGTATTGAGCTTCTTTTAGTTTTCATAACACGATTTTTTGCTCGCATTACATCCCTCTCTTATAGCTCTTAGAATAAATCGTTTCTCCATGTCTGAAATACATGTTTGGAAGTGTTTATCCTCACTAGAATTACGTTTAGCCCTCAACATTTCCCCATAAGGGATAGCCTTAATTTGATGTTTAGGATGTGCACTGTGTGCATGTAACAAGGAGTTGCAGGCAGTTGGTTTGCAAAACATATTACTCATTATCTGTCCCTCCTTGGTATACAGTTCTACAGCCAAGAATACTACTTTTTCAGTGCTAGCATACGTGGTAAACCTTATGATCATATCGTTATGATTCAGATAACCAATAAATTCATGCAACACATTTGTAGGTCCTGTCCATATCATCAGGCAATCATCTATAAAACGCCCCCAATAGAGGATGTGGTAATTCCATTCTTTAGTTACAGTTCCCCAAATCATGATTTCTTCTATCCACCCCAAAAATATGTTGGCATATGCAGGTGAAAATGTTGAACCCATTGCAACGCCTTGGGATTGTCTGAACCATTTATCTTTGAAAAGAAAAAAATATATTTGTTAAGATCAGTTCAGTCATGTATAGTAGCATTTCCGTGTGTTCCCATTGTGTAGCAGGCCGTTTTGATAGGAAATTAAATAATGCTTTTAGACCCAATTCGTTACGAATGCTGGTGTATAGAGACACCACATCGAAGGTCACCAGGGTAATTCCTGGGTCCCATGTGATGTCTCCCAGGATGTTTAAAATATGTGTAGTGTCTTTAATATAGATGGTGAGTTTACCACTATAGGTTGCAAGAAGAGGTCCACAAAATGTGACAAGTGTTCTGTCGGTCCCCCAATGCTAGCAATTATTGGCCTCCCTCGTTGAAAAGGGAGACCCTTATGGATTTTTGGTAAGGTATAGAGGCATGGAAATCTTGGGCGGGTCACCTAAAGATATAAAAGTTCCTCGTCATCCAATAATCCCTTCTCATGCCAAGTCTTCAAATAACCATTGATAGTTGTTACAAGCTTAGAGATTGGGTTGCCAGATACTTTTTCATAAGACTGCTTGTCATTCAATTGTTCATAAATTTCATTCTCATAATCTGTAGCATTCATCACCACAATATTTCCCCCTTTATCTGCTTTTCGAATTACAATATTGGGGTTGTCCATTAATACCTTTATAGCATTTCTTTCTTGCGTTGTTAGATTGTCTTTATATGAATTTTTGTTCACCAATCTCTTATCATTCATTTTGTCTAAATCAACAATTACTAGTTTATGGAATATCTCCACATTGTTACCACTGATTAAATTAGGGGACCAACGCGATTTATTTTTTAACCCACTAGTTAGGGATAAATCAGGACTGATATCTAGGTCCTCTAAAACCCTTCCAATTGTAACCGGATCCTCTCTAATTCAGTAATAGATAATAGATTGACTGTATCTTGGATGTCACTTATGGTTAAATCGCTGGACACTGTACCCAATAATGCTGATGTAGTAACTTTATTGGGTTTCGGATTCAATGCAAAATGCTTTTTGAGCTTGAGGCGTCTTACAAACTTAAATAAATCAATTCTTGTGGTACACAAATCACCCACAGATTGAGGACAAAAGCCCAAACCTTTCTTAAGTAGTGAAATTGCCGATTGCGTCAAAGTATAATCTGAAAGGTTTATTACTTCCACTTGTTTTTCATGTTCCACTGTTATTGTTTTTTGTCCCAAGAGCGGGTTTTCATCCTGGGATTATCTGTTGAGCCTTCCGCCCCTCTTCCCACGCCTGGTTTTCTTGTGTTGTCTATTTTCTTGGTTTGATCTCTGTTCCCCCGTTTTATTCGATTTACTTCTAGCATTAAGGAAGAGTTGCCTAAAGGGTGTGGTTGCTTGGGTATAGCACCTGATGACCCCTCTGTTTCACTATCACTAGTTGGTATTGTGCTAAGTGATGTGTTACTAGAAATTACCGACACGGGTGCCTGCACTGGTTTAGTTTTGTCCACCTGCATCAAATAGTCATATTTACTTGAAAACGTAAACATTCTCCCATTGTTATAATCCACCTCATCGCTTTAATTTTCGGGCTTTTCTCTGCTTTGTCATTTTGATGATCTAATAAAACTTTTTTCAAGATCTCATAATTTTTGGTTGTGGGATCTGGCATATTAAGTGCCAGAATCTCAGACTCCAACTGTTCAATTTCTGCCTGATATTTGGCCACTTTCCTCTCCGCATTCTCTATCAATATATCCATAAGTTTCATAGAACTAGATGTCAGTTCTTTTTCCCAAATGTCCAAGAGGTCTTCGTCCAGATCATCATAAGTTGGGATGATCTGTGAACGAAGACCCCTTGGGATCCTGTTAAGTTTGACACATTGCTTTAGTGTTTTTCCGTCCCACCACTTGGACATTTCTGCACGTTTTAGTTTTTCTAACCTAATGAATTTCTCACGCAAACCTTCATTTTTGGGTTGATTACCACTCTGTACAACTTGATTCACCATGCTCCCCTTACTCAGATTATCGAATAGTTCAGCTGCCATCCTATCCCGGTCCGAATTGTCACTCATTGTTGCCATGGTAAATTTTAGTGTTTAACAGAGCGCCTACTCTTGAATTAGGTACTTCCAAAAAGGAGGTGTTTAAAGAGATGGGAAGCGCTCATTTAAAATTTACACCATGTTATTCAAGATTCAAAATTAATCTGATCTGCTCTCTCTCGTATAGCCGTGCTCACAGAAAAGGAGAGTAAACACCCAATCCCTCCTAAAGCTCAAAACAAGATTGAATACAATATTCACAATTGTCTGTAGCACAGGCCCAAAAAAACAATAATTAACAGTACACATAAATAAACATGTGAATTAGAGAAATAATTGTGCTTGTCTTTGTCTTTATTCCTTTATTCTTTGACACTTCCTTCCACTCCCTTGTGCCAACGCGTTTCGTCGTTTATGGGTGTATCCCCACGACTTCCTCAGGGCTGGAAGTAATAAAAAATATCACTGCAATATATAAACACTATAACAAGGTTTTATCCCTAAACCCGACAAAGCACCAATTTGAGTGCAGGGAGTACTAGGACAGGTGCATCGTTCAGAAATAAGAACCATATCTTATCACAATGGTCATAATATTGACCCGACTGTTAGAATTCAAAGGGCACCTTGTGAGTCAGTTACTTATCCACATATTTACAGCTGAGCTCCATTAATCCAAATGAGTACCCCAGAGGTTATTTAAAAAGAAAAAGTTGAAACACTCCTTATATCAGGAAAGAGAATAATAACAATTGTACCTTCTGTTTCTTCAGAATACTATTATCCTGTAGTAATATAGATAATACACAAGAGTTAGAGCTCGAAACCACGGAGGCATGAAACTACACTAGTATCTACGATCTCCAGATGTAATCTGCTCTAGGCAAATTCTTACCTATCATTGCAGTTCAGCAAAAAATTATCATCCACGTGTTCTCCTTTTGATTCTTTATTTCTTGGTTAATATGAGAAATACCTATAAAATGACATTGTGTTACCAGCACTACTAATATCTGCATGAACACAAGTATGGGCATTACTCCACCACAGTCCACTTACTTATTGTATACCCGTTCTATTTATTATTTCTCCTTTTGATTGAGCCGGTTCCTCCACACCCTTAAGTTCGACTTTTTTCATCTACCAATTTCTAGAAATAATTATATACGATAGTTGCTTTCTCTAAGTGAAAATGATAAATACATCCAACCATAGAAAGAACTGATATTAGCACTCAACATGATAAGCTGTCAACCACAACGTTGTGCGTTAACCAATAAGAACTCCTCCTAAATAGTGTCAAACACTCTCTACATGTGTCTCAAAGTCTTACAGCTCCCCTCATTTATATCTATCGTATTGTTGCATTTACAAATATAGCCCATACCAATGACTAGTTAAGTTCTAACCTTGACTTACGTTTTTTATCCAAGCCCCAGTCAAGAGGAACTCCAGACCTTTCAAGCACAAACAGTTGTTCCAGTCTCGACGGAACGTTTCACCACCGTATTCAAATCCAATCCCCAGAGTACGAGGAATCTATAATATGTACAACACGAGTTATTGCTGAACGCGTAACAAGGTTGCCATTTAAATAAGCGACCTATTTATAATAATACTATTTAGTAACGCGCCACATACCTTCCCAACTTCTCTACTCTCATCTACCTCGATCCAGGGACTCCGCCATTCCGGCACCAAACAATAATATGGACACATTCATGAAAATAGAAAGAGGACTGTAGCCTCTTCCAAAACGGCGCCACCTTAAAGTGGATATATGTGAAAATATATTAATGCCCAAAAATTGCAAACCGATACAAAAGGGGATGATGGACGGAGCGTTTGAGCAAATCAAACACTCACCCCCAGTCAACTGATCTGGGTTTAATCCATCACCATTCTTTAGCCCACTCAGCCCCCCCATTTCAGACATGGCCATATGCAAATTAGTCTGACCCCGTGCCTCATGGGAACAGTCCAGCCCGAACTGCCAAGCCATGTCTTCCATGGACCGGAAACAAGCATCCTGGGACCGGTTTCGGATTAATAATCCTCATCAGCCAGGCTATCTTGAATCCAGTGGCCAAGTGAGCAAGGGACTCACGTCTGAGCATACCCTGCCACACTTAGGGCGAACAAAGCGATACAAAAGGGGATGATGGACGGAGCGTTTGAGCAAATCAAACACTCACCCCCAGTCAACTGATCTGGGTTTAATCCATCACCATTCTTTAGCCCACTCAGCCACCCCATTTCAGACATGGCCATATGCAAATCAATCTGACGCTGTGCCTCATGGGAACAGTCCAGCCCGAACTGCCAAGCCATGTCTTCCATGGACCGGAAACAAGCATCCTGGTACCGGTTTCGGATTCATAATCCTCATAAGCCAGGCTATCTTGAATCCAGTTGCCAAGTGAGCAAGGGACTCACGTCTGAGCATACCCTGCCACACTTAGGGCGAACAAAGCGATACAAAAGGGGATGATGGACGGAGCGTTTGAGCAAATCAAACACTCACCCCCAGTCAACTGATCTGGGTTTAATCCATCACCATTCTTTAGCCCACTCAGCCATCCCATTTCAGACATGGCCATATGCAAATCAGTCTGACCCTGTGCCTCATGGGAACAGTCCAGCCCGAACTGCCAAGCCATGCAAACAGCACCCTTTAAGCTGTCTGTCAACTCCAACTTTATCGAAGAAGTTGATCGATTAAATCTTTCCTTGAAAAATATTCATCATCTTGGTGTTACTTATTCAGATTAATTTACTTACCAATCTTCATGATTTATGCCACAAATAAACAGACAAAAGCACATTCATGCAATTTTCAGTTATATTACAACTAATGCGTACCCTTTATGACACAATATATGACAAATTAGTAAATTATGCTTGGCAATTTCATGCAGGTTAATATCCCACGTGTATTTGTGTGTGTGCATTCTATTCTATGTTGGTTAATTTCAAAACCACACGTTTAGTCCATATTACTGTTATGGAAAGTTACTTTCACAAGGGGTATACAAACATTTTTGTTTCCACCTTGCTCCATCAACTTCCCCCTTTGGTGATTTTATCACCAAATATCTCCCAAAATGTAGATTTTTTTTATCTCAACATGTTTCAAATTCTTTTAATTAGTACATGTTATATTTCTGTTTCTTTGAATTTCTTTCTATCTTGATAAAACTTCTCTTTAAATTGTTCCAACTCAATATCACTTTTTTCACTTTCCCTGTTTTGTTTTTCTTGAATCTTTTTATTCAAGGACCTTTTGACATTCCTTCTCTGCCTACATTGACAACTTAATCTCAAAACTAAGATCAGTAGTATTATTATAGTTACTGGTATTAGTATTTTCCCTATAATAGATCTATTTATTTCATAAAACCAATTTTTAACTGCTGTTAAACTTCTACCTAGGTTCTCAAGAACACTTTCAACTTCCAGTGGTTCTATTTCTTTATGCAATTGTGTAATATTTGTAATATATCTCTCAATGTTCTGACTTTTATCAGTAATGTAGGTACAGCAGTGTTGCACCTTTAAAATTCCGCAAACTCCTCCTTCTTTTGCCAATATTATATCTAAAGCAAGTCGATTTTGCATTACCATACTTTTCATAGCAAACATTTCAGTGTTAACTATTAAAAATCCTCCATCTGTGTCTGTTGACAATCTACTATTGTTGCCAATTTTCTGATTCGGTTTGCATTACATGATATGCCTACTGCTGGTATTAGTGCTCCCAAAACATCACCTATTATTTCAATTACACTTTCCCTTCTTCTTCGGCTTAGTGGTTTACCTATTTCATGAATCCCATTCGTACCACTATCAACATGTATTTTTTTTGGAAAGACCAACCCAAGAGAACACGACCCGTACCAGTGATCTTGTAATTTATAATAAGCTTTGTTCCCACACAAAACGTAAATTCGCGGAAAAACTGGGTCATTTCCACCTTTAAATCCCCATCCCTCGTTGATAATATAAGTGTCTTCGCATTGATTTGCACCCACAAATTAATTGTCATACACAGTGTTATCTCTCCGAATACATAATTTCCCAAACAATGGTGTATCAATATTTATAGCCACATTTACATTTTGTCCTTCAATATTATCATCTGAAAATGCCCATTTTGTAGATTTAGTCTTTCACTTTTTCTCGTCGCTCATATTGTTGTCGCATTTCCTCAACCATATTCAGAAAAACTTTCTCTTCATTTCTCATTTTACAAGTCAAATTGGGCCATATGTAGGTAAATGGCATTTACCGAATCGTAAATACCGAATTTTACCGATTCGGTATTTACAATTCGGTAAATGCCATGTAGGTAATTATTCTGTAACAATTACCGAATCGATAAGAATCGGTAATTACCGATTCGGTAATTACCGAATCGGTATTTGCCATTGATTCCTATGGGCCTTGAAGCCCATAGGATTCAATAGCAAATACCGATTCGGTAATTACCGAATCGGTAAAATTACCGATTTTACAAGGGGGACAGGGTGTCACTTTGACACCCTGTTGCACCCCTGTTTCTTGCTTGTATGCCATGTGACACACATACATGCCCTTAGGGCATATCTGTGTGCCACATGGCACAGGTGTACATGCACAGTTGTGCATGTACACAGGAATTCGTTATTTACCATGCCATCATATTTCATGGTAAATAACGATTTCCTAAGGGCCTGTGGCACTGTTTCCAGTGCCACCTACATCCCATATTACCGATTCTGTACATTTACCGAATCGGTAATTTACAGATTCGGTAAATTTACCGATTCGGTAAATATACAGAATCTGTAATATTTTGGCCACCTACATCTGAAAATCAAAATACCGGTCGGTAACGGCCGAAATCGGCTGTTACCGACCGGTATTTGGCCACCTACATATGGCCCTTGATGTTTAAAAACATAATCATGTGCCAATTTTTGTGTTTCTAAGAAATATTCTCCAAAAACTTTAGCAGGCTTAATTTGATTTAGTTCTGCAACAATTTTCAATTTTGCAAATACATCATCAGAATCATAATAATAATACTCTAATTTACCGGTGCTATAAAATAAACTTGTTATTACACTACAGGTTACTCCTTATGTTAACGGTAAATGATGGTACGTCACCCCTTCGGAGACAGATGCTGGCACACAGACATAACAATCGCTGGCATCCATTGTCCTCACATATTCAGACAATAAACTTGAAAAAGTATTATTAGAAAAATTGCTGATCGATTTTATCTTGATGAATTTCGGGCCTATATACATGTCATTTTTCATTTTTCAAATCATCATTTTTATCTTTTGAACTCTCATTTGCTTCAAATTTTTCAATTTCAGGTCTGAAAGGAATGACGAGAGCAAGAATTAACCATATTAACATTAATATTCCAGTACAAATTAACCACTTTCTACACCATTTTCTATAAATAGAACATTTAGATTTAGCCACTTCATTAGTGATTTTTTTTTTACACACAATTGTCTCCCACTTCAACCTTGTTTTCACTTACAATGTTCCCTTCAAATTCAATTACAGCTTTTGTTTGGATATGTATATATCCCTTTCTTTTCACTGTTACACTTGGAAATCCCTTTCCTTTCTTTGTGTTGCAGTTTACTCACTTTCTTTTTCAACACCTTGACAATGCAAGTTCTCCTGGCTGCTTTTTACTGCTTTTATTGAAGGCAGCACCATGTAGGTCCACTCAGGCGATTTGTATTTTTGATTTGGCCTCCTCACTCTTTTTGGCCTTTTCACAACCTCTGTTTCCTTTCCCAACAACTCCTTTGACTGGTTATTTAATTTACTTGATCCTCTTGTACGTTTGCTTTGTTAACCAGTTTGATTTTCAGTCCATCAATTTCTTTAGGCCAATTATCTTCTTTTTTTACTCTTTTTATTTCAGGTTCATTAGCGTTTCGCTTCACTTTCCAAGTTCGTTTTCTTGAACTTCTCCTCAATGGAGTTTCATCATCACTGTCATCTGTCTCTGTTTCAGATCGTTCTATAGTTTCATTTATAATGAATTTTACAGAATTTGATTCTTTTTCGGAATTTAAATTCTCTCTGGTCAGTTTTTTCACTCTGTTAGGAACTTCTCCATAGCTGGTATTCGGAAGCTCATCCTCATCCTCTTCGTGAGTTATTTCCTTTTCATCAGTTTGGAGATTTTGGTTCCTGCTTTCAGGGCTTTCAGACTGTTCTTCAATATTTTCTGAATTTCCAGTTTTATTTTCACTTACCTCAGTGTCCTTACTGTTATCAGTTTTTACCAAATCTCGACTTACAGGTTGATCTTCAATATTTGGTATTTCATTAATTTCATTTTCTCCTTCTGATGCAGAGCTAGTGTCTGATATCACCAGATGTCGACAAACAGGTCGAGCTTCAGTATCTGGATCTTTTTTTGGTTCACCCTCAGTGTCTGAATCAGTGGTGCTTTCACTCTCCTCCTGCAGATTTTCAGGCTCCGGCACACGAATAGTGTGACTGACGTGCACCCACCTCTTTTTTTTGTTTTTTTTTTGTTTTTTTTTGTTTTTGTCCTCATTGCCCAAGTATACCAGAGCTTCGGGTCCCAAGTACCAATCAAGAAAGGATTGAAACTACCCCATCAACCATATATTGGGATGGATCACTCTACTTGAAAAAACACGAAAGATGCCAAGGGTCTTGAATTATTGAAATAGTCGGTACCTTATTACTGGTATGCAGACTCATAAATACCTAGTGGTTATTTGAGTGACGTAGGGGAGAAAAAGTGCTCTTAACTAAAGAGAAATGAAACCCATCAGCCCACCAGTTGGCGGAACCTCATCATCTGGGTTTTTTTGAAAAATGATGTCCGCTAGACATTTCCTCAGTGTATCTGGTGAGGATTGCTAGAGTTAGATCATCATACAGAAAAAACACTTTAACCAAACGATGAGTTTTATGAAGGCTGATAGGGTAAGTTGCAGTGCTCAAAAGGTGTGAAACAAAAATGGTGACAAATTTTAAAATGCCTGTTTTGATGCCTAAAGAGCAAGTTTAATAGGAGTGACCATCAGAACGGCATGTCTAAAAGCAGAGTGAGTATAGTATTTGAAAAATATAACTATTTATCTTAGATGTATAATGGTCGACATGTTTCAGCCCCTCCGGGCTTTCATCAGGACCTACGATGTACACTACTGCAACACTTGTCATAAAGAGTGATACAAACAAAAAATATTGTGTGGACCTACCAGTTGTATGGTCTTTTAGTCGAAGAACTCTCCCATCATTTAATTTAATTTAATTGTGGGTTTATATAGCGCTAGAATCAACTCCCGGAGGAGTATCTCCGCGCTTCGACCGCTGGGGAACCTGCCCTGGCTCACCCTGAGAGATGGTCCCTAATGGGTATCTCTAAGGTGCGACCAAGCATCCCCGGCGGTCTGGGGGGCCGTTGTGAAGATGAGGCAAGCTAATGCCCAGAGTTGCCGAGTGTGGTCCCTGACTGGAGTAGGCACCGAGGCGAGAATTATCGAGCCCGCTGACCCTGGTCCACGACCCTGCCGCGTCGGGAATCGAACCCTGGTCCCGGGCCGTCCTCTGCTTACGGGTCTGCCGCCTCTAACTAGTGAGCCACACCACTCCACCAGAGGCTCAGTTTCCAGACCGAGGCAACGACGGACAGTGCGTGGTCTCTTTGTCCTGAGCGAGTGCCAGGCAAGGTGAGGCCTTTCCTCCCTACAATGATGGGAGAGTTCTTCGACTAAAAGACCATACAACTGGTAGGTCCACACAATATTTTTTGTTTGTATCACTCTTTATGACAAGTGTTGCAGTAGTGTACATCGTAGGTCCTGATGAAAGCCCGGAGGGGCTGAAACATGTCGACCATTATACATCTAAGATAAATAGTTATATTTTTCAAATACTATACTCACTCTGCTTTTAGACATGCCGTTCTGATGGTCACTCCTATTAAACTTGCTCTTTAGGCATCAAAACAGGCATTTTTAAATTTGTCACCATTTTTGTTTCACACCTTTTGAGCACTGCAACTTACCCTATCAGCCTTCATAAAACTCATCGTTTGGTTAAAGAGTTTTTTCTGTATGATGATCCAACTCTAGCAATCCTCACCAGATACACTGAGGAAATGTCTAGCGGACATCATTTTTCAAAAAAACCCAGATGATGAGGTTCCGCCAACTGTTGGGCTGATGGGTTTCATTTCTCTTTAGTTAAGAGCACTTTTTCTCTCCTACGTCACTCAAATAACCACTAGGTATTTATGAGTCTGCATACCAGTAATAAGGTACCGACTATTTCAATAATTCAAGACCCTTGGCATCTTTCGTGTTTTTTCAAGTGGTATAGTTGGGGGACAAGATAAAGGCAGGTCTATAAAAAACTCAACTCCCCTAGGACCCTTTCTTCAAAATTTTTATTATGGATCACTCTACACCTTGCCCTCCTTATTCACCCATCCGTAGCTGATTCTTTACGGCCCTTGTGTGCCACCATCAGAGTATTTGGCAATGTGGTATAGAGGCCTAATCATTGGACTTTTATAGATTCAACCCATTTCTCATATGGAACCCAGAAGTTGTTTCTCTTACTTATTGAAGATCTGTCTAAAACAGTAGTATGTTGTATAGAAGCCAACTATTCTATTTTATTGGGAGGCACCACTTTCACCCAATTTTTACATATTTCCCTATGGGCGAGTAAAATGAGGAGAAAAATCAATTTATTTGTGTTTTTTATCTGTGATGCATAATTAGCAGGGATCCCGAAAAAAATCAAAGATATGCTTACCTGGAGGGTCTCCAAGTATTAAAGAGATTGTATTACTCACTTCCAACCAAAAATGCTGGATCCTTGGACATTCGTAAAACATGTGGATATCATCGCCTTTCACTTTACCACATTTAGGACATTGTGGCACTTCTCCATTCCCCATTTTGGATAATTTGTATGGCGTCCAATAAGCCCTGTGGAGACAAAAGAGGTGGTTCCGCCTTAAATTTGCGGGCCGTACTGTGGGGTATAAAGTAGTACAGGATACTTACCATAAATCTTCCAACTGCTCGCCAGGCAAACTCTTCTCCCACAGTTCTTTCGGCAGGTTAAAATGGCCATCACTCACCTCCACCAACAACCAATATCCTTGTGCCACCTCTTTTTTCAGATTTACTCCAGCCACCAGGGATGATTCCAGTTTATTATCTTGTCCTGCCCCAAGTCCCTCAGTACGACTCCAACTCAACATTTGGAGATATTTAAATCTTGATAATCGACCATTCCTTAGTATTTGGGCCTCCTCCCAAGAGATTAAAGCATCATTTTTCATCACCGAGCCCCAGAGCAGTATACCCGCTTCTTTTAATGGTAGTGCCAAACTGTCTGTAGTCCATTCCGGGGATCCTGGCTAATCGAAGATTGATGCCCAACAGCTATAATAGTTGATCTTTAGTTCCCTCCTAACTTTATACCAGGTTATAGCTAGCCCCTGCAGAGTTTTGAATCAAATCTTTTTAAAGTAACGAGGGTCCCCATATTTATGTATAAAGTCAGTGTCTCCCCCTTTTACGTTTTTTAGCATTGCTTTATACATTTTGCCTATATCCGACTCCTCTGGAACTTTAAACAAACTTTTCCCTCCTTTTAACAAAAACACCCATGCATAGTAGGAAAGATCCGGCAACTTAAGTCCTCCTTTCTCATTTTGCCTTCTAAGTTTCTTCCAGGAGATACGCACTCTTTTAGTGGCCCATATAAAGCTGGAGATTTTGGACTGAGCCTTTTTAAACCATTCTTCCTTAAAGGCCATCGGAATATGTTGGAACAGAAAAGTAATTTTTGGAAGGGTGGTCATTTTAATGATGTTTACTCTTCCATAAATTGATAATGGGAGGTGTGAACAGCCCAGCAGCAATTTCTCAATTTCTTTACTGACCTTATAGAAGTTAGTTTCAGGGATTTGCTCTATATTCTGCACCATTTTTATACCCAAGTATCTCATTTCCTCTTTTACACATTCTACCCGTGTATCAATATTCCAAACCATTATGACAGTTTTACGCTGATTTATTTCATAACCAGAAATCCTGCCAAAACCAGCAGCAAGCTCATACAGCACTGGCAAGGCTGAATCCAAACTTGATGTATACACCACTAGGTCATCAGCGTATAGGCCCACTTTCTTTTCCCAACCTCTCGCTTTAAAAGGAATGATTTTGACATGCTTCCTAATCTTTTCCGCTAGGGGCTCAATATATAAATTAAAGAGTAGTGGGGATAGCGGACACCCTTGTCTTGTCCCCCTACAGATGTTAAACTTCTTGGATAATCTTCCATTTGATAATACTTTTGCAGATGGGGCTTTATACAATTGCATTATGGCCCTACAGAAATTCTCTCCTAAATTAGATAACCTCAAAATTTCCTCCACATAACGCGAGTTCACGCGATCGAGAGCCTTGGTTGCATCAACAGTAATAACTGCTAAAGGCAATTTGTCCACCGAGGCTAGGTCAATGGCACCTATGAGGTTATACGTGAGGTCTTTAATGTTTCTCCCTCTCACAAACCCCTTTTGATCCTCATGCAGGAGTGCTACCACCACCCCATTTAGCCTATACGCTAATATTTTTGAGTAGATCTTATAATCAGAATTTAAAAGCGAGATAGGCCTATACGAGTCGCAACAGTCTGGTGGTTTGTCTGGTTTTAGTATAAGCGTGACAGTGGCTTCGTTCCATGTGGGAGGGATCTCTTCTCCCTTTTCAAATATTGCAGAAAAGAGTTTCTTTAAAACCGGAGCTAAAACTTTCTCTAATTTTTTATATAATTCCAAAGGGAGGCCATCCGGACCCGCCGCTTTATTTGATTTCCCTAGTTTAATAGCCTTCTCAATTTCTTTCACCGTTAACTCCTCATTGATACCCTCCTTCTGAAACTCTGATATTTCAAGTGGGAGCTCTTGGTGTAGCCATTCTAATATCTTGGCCCCTGTTGTACTTAGGTCTTCTGTATATACTTGCTTAAAATATTTTAGTATTGTGTCCTCCGTACTATCCCCCACTTTTATTGGCCCTCCTGCTGTCTCATAATTTAGCTCCTTTATGTAGCTTCTTGCCTGGTCGCTTTTTATCTTCCAAGCTAAAAGCTTGCCACACCCCTCCCCATAGTTAAAATGAGCCAGTTTACCAGCGCGCCATCTATCTTGTAACCTCTTTTCTAGCACGGGTACGAGATTTGATTTGTGGGTCTGGATAGAAGCTTGACCCTCCTCACATCCTATCTTGTTATTGTGTATCTTATGTTCCAGAGTCTGAATCTTTATTTCTAGGTCTTGAATTTCCGCCTTCCTCTGCCTGTTTTTATATACCTGAGCTGATGTAATTTTCCCTCTTAGAAAGGCTTTATAAGTATCCCAAACTATACCTAAGGGAGCACTTCCCAGATTGTTATAAAACAATTCTTGGGATTCCCGACTCAGTCTTTCCATTAAAGTATCATCCACCAATATGGTGCGATCCATAGTCCATCGCTGTTGTACCACTGTGTCCTGTGGAAACAGCATTAGCGTTATGGCAGAGTGGTCTGACTTATGCGTGCCCACGTGGTTTACGTCTCCAACTTGATGTTTTATGCTTTGGTTCACTAGAAAGAAGTCTATTCTAGACTGATGGCCACATTTTTTGTTATTAAATGTAAAACTCTTTAACAACCCCTTCTTTTCTCTCCAAATGTCACACCACCCTAAGGATTTAATTGTGTTAATTATTAATGACCTCGACTTGTTATGCGTCTTACTCCTACTTTTAGTGGACCGATCTAAATTGCCGTCTAAGACCACATTGAAGTCTTCTGCCATTATGACCGGGTCGGGAAAATCCAATAATTCTGAAACCAACTGACCAAACGGCAGAGGGTCATCAATATTGGGCCCATAATATCCAACCACTAAATATAGCTGCTAATAACATTTTATCTTTACAATTTCCCACCTGCCTGTCCTGTCTACTCTGCTTTCCATTACTTGGGCGTTTGCTTTTATCAAAATCACCACCACTCTTATTGTAAGCTGCTGTTCTGTACATATCAGACTTTGCACCCATTTCCTTTTCTCGAATAGCTCTTTCATCTCCTTGCAGGTTAGGTGCGTCTCTTGTAACAAAATAATTTGAGCAGGCGCATCCTTCAAGTACTGCAAAACCCTCTCCCGCCTATGCGATCCTCCTAGGCCATTTACATTCCAAGATAAACATTCCATTCGTGGCTTCTGACTATCTGCCATTTCTTCTGTTCTCTCTGGCTCCATTACAACCTGGTATCCGATGTATATAGAGGACAAACTTTTTAAAAATCTTTTTTCCCCCATGCTCCCACACCTGTGCACTAACATCAACCCGTGTACCCCACCCCCTCCTCTCGGGAAACCCACGTCTTCTTCCTTAATGGCTAAAAAGACTTGGGAGGCCCCCATTCGGGAGATTTACTTCTATTAACAATTGTGCCCCTATTACCTAAAACATGTTTCCAAAAGGTTATCCTTTTCTATGCTGCATTATCTATATTTTATGAGCTATTTGTAGCTTCGAAGGTATCAGGACTGGAGATTATCCCCATCCCATATTCTACCTGTCTCCGAGATTGATTCTAGAAAACTTCCTGCATCTTCAACTCTGCGGAAATTCTGCATCTGTATTGTTATACATACCACGCAAACTGGCGGGAAACTTTAACTGTACTGTTGCTCCCAGACTCTTAAATGGCTCAATCAGTTTTCCTATTTCCCATTGCCTGTTTGCGGTAATTTGTGAGATGTCTGATCTAATCTCAGTCATTTCCATCCACTGTCAAAAGTCGTAATTTTAGTGCTTTCAGAAGAATTTCCTCTTTCAAATTATATGTGTGAAAGTTCACCAGTATTTTCCTCGGTTTGCTTTTGTTCAAATTCCTCCTGTAAGGGTCTCTGTGCACCCTCTGTGTATCTTTTGTTAATTATTCTTCCGTCCGTGTCCCTTTTAATCCTTCTTTTAACAAATGCACCACAAAAGACTTGGGGCCAGATGTAGGTGGCCATTTACCGATCAGTAACGGCCGATTTCGGCCGTTACCGACCGGTAAATGGGTTTTCGGTATGTAGGGGGCCTGATTTTACAGAATCTGTAAATTTACCGATTCGGTAAATTTACCGATTCTGTAAAATACCGAATCTGTATTTTTACCGATTCGGTAAATCCCAGATGTAGGTGGGACTCTTCTGAGTCACAAAGGCCCTACAAATTCGGTATTTTACCACACAATCCAATTGGGTGTTAAAATACCGAATTCAGGTGTGCATGCACATGTGTGCATGCACACCTAGCCATGTGACAGACAGACATGCCCTTAGGGCATGTCTGTGTGCCACATGGCGCACATGCCTATTTTTGGTGTGCCAGAGGGTGTCAAAGTGACACCCCCTGCACCCTTGCAAAATTCGGTATTTACCGATTCGGTAATTACCGATTCGGTATTTCCCATTGATTCCTATGGGCTTCACAGCCCATAGGAATCAATAGGGAATACCGAATTCTAACGATTCGGTATTTCAACATCTGGAAATACCTACATCTCCCCCCTTCATATTTACCGACTCTTAAATACCGAATCGGTAAAATTCGGTATTTAAGAGTCGGTAAATATGAATTACCTACATCTGGCCCTTGATGTCTTCGCTTCTGCTCCCTCTGGGATCTTTAAAATCCGCAGATTACACCGCCTTTGATTGTTTTCTAACGATTCAATTTTTTCTTTCAATAATCTAAGGTCGGTAATTTCCCTTGTGTTAGCTTTTGTTTGAGATGTTAGTTCTTTCACTTCCACTTCCAACTGTGCGGTCCTGGTGGTCACCTCATCCAACTTCCTTCCCAAGTTATCGCAAACCTACCTGATCTCCTTCTGGTTCTGCTCTGATATTTCAAATCTGCTTCGTACTTCGGTCGTTAGTAACTAAATTAACTCTACTATTGATTTATATTATCTTGTGATACAGTAGATGACGCAGACTGAGACTGTAGTAGATGTTGAGAGTGAGACTGCGGATCCGGCACCGACAGCAACGGCAGAGGTAGGGACTGTGCGAGCGCCAGGGGCTGAGATAGAGGCGGAGGCTGCGATTGTAGCTCAGGGTGCTGCATCCGATGGGGCTGTATCAAAGGTAATGAGTGAGATTGGTCTCCTTCCTGCATGCCTCCTGATTGCATTGTATCTCCCCCTCCAATACTAGTGGTCACCATTTGTTTCCCTACTGTTTCTGCTCCTTCTTGGTTTAAGATCTGAGGCGACACAACCTGCTGTGGTGATGTTCCCTGCGGTATCAGGGGCTGACACTGGCTCAATTGTAGGTCCATTATTTCAGAAGTATCCCCCTCTCCAACTCCTGCTTGTCCTCGTTCTCTTTTTATGGCCACCCTTTCTTGAGATTCTTGAGATTCTGAAATCTCCGCCAAAATCTGGTACTTATTAGCACTTAAAATATTTTCCTCTTTTGAGGCTACTTTGGGAGAGGCTAACGTTGGATTTTTTAACAGTACTGTTTTTGGAACTACCTTAAAAAAGGTTCTAAGCGACGGGGTTATCTTAAGGTTAGAGGCTTGAGACTCTCCTTTCTGTGTCCTACGATTTTTCTTTTATGGGGTCTTATTTTTGGGGTTCACCCACTTTCTGGGGTCATTACCACCCATCTCTGTAAGTGAGGTTGTTGCCTTTCCTATTTCACTTGGGTTGTGTGATAGTGGCTGCCCCCCACATACGACCACCCCCTTTGCCACTTCTCAAGTGATATCTTGTCTGCAGGGGTTTTACCACTCCTACCTCCCCTACAGAAAAAAAGCCAGCTGCTGACTGGACCTCCCCCTCTTCACCTCTCTTTGTTTGAGGCCCGACACCCTTTTTACTGTAGAGCTTAAAACTGATTTCTTGCCTCCCAAATTTTCTCCGCCTGTTTTCACTGCACACCCCTCTCTCCACCTGCTCTCTTCACATGCAGCGCCCCTCTTCTCCCTCACCTCCTCCGTCCCCCTGAATCAGTACTGCCTCTACTCACTTTTAAACTCTCTTTTTGCAGCCCTCCGTGGCTCACTCTCCGAGTTAATGCCCTGCGGCCCCTGCCAAGTTCTCGAGCCACACAGGCCCTGAATCGCAGGTTTTGTAGTATCCACTTTCGATTTTCGTTTTAGCCCGCCATCTCAGTATCAATATCGCCACTATCGCCTCTCCAGCCGTGCTGCCGTGCTTCCTCGTAGCTATCCTCTGCCTCCAAATGCCACCAAGACCAAACTAGCAGTTCCAAGAGCTCAGCTAGCAAGGTATGCCAAACTCGATTGCTCTTCACTCGCGGCGTTCTCCCTGCCCGCACCGCATCTCAGGCTCTCAATTTACCGATCACGGTAAGTTTACCCGATTTATGCCGCGTTGCCAGGATTTTATCACACGCTGATTTTCCCCAAATGCTCACGTAACCTTAGCGCCCTCCCTTCCCCGAAAACTGCCGTTATTCTTGCTTCTCCTTCATGGGAGCCTCCGCGACCGTGCTCTAAGTGGCCGCCATGTTCCCCAACTCAAAAACTCTTCCTCATGCACCCACCTCTTGATTCCAGCACACTTAACTGCAGTGGTACTAACCAGAATATCTTGTCAAGGTTTTTGCCAACGAGGCACTAGACAATTTCTTCTCCTGTGAACCTTTATCCGAACCCAATCTCCAGGGACTAGATCATGAGCTGGATGTTTCTCTTTCATTTGTGATTCGGTTCCCACCTGATGGAACACAGAAGTTACTACGTCAGACAGATTTTTGCAGTAATCCAGTATGATATCATCATTTATGCTCAACAGTTTATCAACTGGTACAAATGCTTGTCTCATTACTCTTCCCATCAAAATCTCATGGGGACTTAATCCTGTTCTTTTGGCAGGAGTACTCCTTAGGGTCATTAGAACAAGTGGCAGTGCATCGGGCCATTTTAGTCCTGTGGCCAAACACATTTTTGCAATTCTGTTTTTTATTGTTCCATTTACTTGTTCAACCACCCCTGAAGCTTCTGGTCTGTAAGCACAGTGCAACTTTTGACGAATGTCCAGTGCTTCACAAATCATTTGCATTAGTTCATTGTGAAAGTGAGATCCACGATCTGTTTCAATTGTTACTGGGAAACCGTAACATGGTATTACCTCTCGTAACAGGAGTTTGGCAACAGCCACTCCATCATTCCTCCTAGTGGGGAATGCTTCAACCCATCGTGAAAATAAACAAATGATCACAAGTACATACCTAAGTCTGTTACATGGTGGAAGTTCAATGAAATCTAACTGCATTCTTGTGAAAGGACCTCCCTCCCGTCCTATGGTTCCCAAACTCACAACAGTTTTTCTTCTTGGGTTCAGTTGCTGACACACAAGGCATCTCTGACAAAGGCTCTCGGCAATCATCCTAAACTTAGGATTGTACCATGTCTGTCTAAACATTCGAATCATGGCGTCTCTTCCAATATGGGCTTGACCATGATACATTCGGGCCATATTTGAGATCATGTTATCAGGCATTACTGGTCTTTCATCTTTGTAAACCCAGATTTCACCCTCTTGTCTTTGTCTACATCCTGCCTTTAACCAGTTATCCTTTTCTTCTTCACTAGCCTCTTCCTGCATTTGTTTTACCTCCTGCCATGTCTCCACTACTGTGGTTAGCATCAAAGGACTTGAAACATGTTCAGTTTGCCTATCCCGATTAATAGATGCAAGATTTTGGCACAGTATTTTGCAATTGAATCCACATATTTGTTACCACGAGTGATATAATCATCTTGTTTATGGGCTGCGCATTTTACGACAGCTATCTTATCTGGCAATTGAATGGCATCAATTAACATTTTCACAAATTCAGCATTTGTAATGGGGGATCCTGCCAAAGTCATATAACCTCTTTGGGACCACAGTTGTCCATAATCATGGACAATCCCAAATCCATACTGACTGTCACTATGGTAATCCTTATTTATTTTCCCAACTCACATGCTTGAATCAGAGCAATCAATTCGGCAATTTGAGCTGAACTGATTCCTTTCAGACAAGATGCTTCCAAGACATCTGCTACTGTACAAACAGCATACGCAGCACTCAGTACACCTTCATCTGTCGTTAGACATGATCCATCAACAAACATCACATAATCAGATTAAGGTAAAGGTACATCTTTGATATCAGGTCTTGGTTTAGTGCAGTATTCTAGAACATCCAAACATTTGTGATCCACTTCATCTCTTACTTTCACATTCATGAAATCAGGTAATAATGTAGATGGATTCACATTTACACATCTTGAAATTGTAACGTTGTCTGCACCTAGAATTGTCTTCTCATATTTTGTCATTCTATTATTGGTAAGGTATTGTGTCGTGGTTCTAGTGAGGAGAATTTCCACCGAATGAGGTACATACACTCTCAAAGGAAATCCCATCACTATACCTTCACTTTGTTCAATACTCATACTTGTAGCAGCTACTGCTTTTAAACATCCTTGCAACAGGATCTAAAACAGCAGAAAAGTATGCAATTGGCTTTCTCAGTTTTCCATGCCTCTGTATTAAAACTGACAATGCACATCCTTATCTCTCACTGCAGTATAGTTCAAACTCTTTTTCATAATCTGGCATTCCCAAAGCTGGTGCTTCACATAGACTTGTTTTTAGCTGCTCAAAAGCTTCCAGTTCTGCCTTATTCAGTATTATTGGGTCTTTTACATCTGCTTTTGTCAATCGCTGTAGGGGTTTAGCTATTAGTGAAAATTCACTAATCCAATGTCGACAGTATCCAACCATTCCAAGAAACATTCTCACCTGTCTGTGTGTTTTTGGAGGTTTCATTCCTTGTATCATTTTTATTCTTTCTAAGGTGACTTGTCTGATTCCCTTAGCAATCTTGTGGCCCAAATATTGTACTTCTTTCTGACAAAATTGTAACTTTGATGGTGACACTTTATGTCCTTCATCTGCCAGATGATTTAACAATGTAACAGTGTCTAAAACACATGCGTCTTTTGT
The DNA here is from genome assembly GCF_964261635.1 of Lissotriton helveticus. Taxonomy (NCBI): domain Eukaryota; kingdom Metazoa; phylum Chordata; class Amphibia; order Caudata; family Salamandridae; genus Lissotriton; species Lissotriton helveticus. The sequence goes on from NC_136072.1 coordinate 784,606,183, forward strand.
TTTTGACGCCAGTAATAAACCATCAATGTACTGTACAAAAACTGACTCTCCTGGTAGACTTACATTTTCTAATGATTTCTTTAACAATTGATTAAAGATTGAGGGACTTTCAGTATGCCCCTGAGGAATTCGGCACCATGCCAAAATACCGTCTCTGAATTGGAACGCAAATATTGGTTGGCTTTCAGGGTGTAATGGAACCGTGAAGAATGCATTACATAGATCAATGACAGTATACCATTCTGCACAATGTGGAATTTGATATAAATTCCTGCTGGGTTTGGCACAATTGGACAACCTGGAACAACTATCCTATTTACTTTTCTCATGTCCTGTACTATTCTGAACGCTCCGTTAGGCTTTTTCAATCCTATTATTGGCGAATTACAAGGACTGCTTTCTATTTCTCTCAAAATACCTTGCTCAATCATCTTTTCTATTACTGGTGTTATTTCTTCAATTGTTTCAGCTGTCATTTTGTACTGAGGAATATTTGGATAACGTATTCCTTCTTTCACAGAAACTTTCACAGGATCTACGTTTTTCATCAATCCAATATCTTCTCCTGTGACAATTCGTCAGGTATTTTCTCTCGATCAAACACGGGAAACATACTATTCTTTTCTGCTTCAATTAGTGTCATTGTCATTTTATACAAACTATCTTCATCTGGAGTTTGAAGCTCAATGCCATCTGGTGAGCAATAAATGGCAATGTTCATTTTACACAGTATACCCCTTTCAAGAAGATTTACAGGACTACTGTCACACACTGGAAATTTCAAAGTTATGCATAGATTTATAATTTCTATTTCAGTTGGTTTTGTTAAGGACGTTTTAATCTGCTGATTAGCTACACTTACAACATGAATATGTTCACCCAAGAGAGGAAGATTTTGAATTTCCACTGATCTAACAGTATAACGGGTAGCACCTGTGTCCACTAGGAAAGTCACATCTACATCATTCACCTTCCCATTCACATATGGACCAGACTGATCTACCTCTAGAGTAACGCCAAGCACGCACTCTTCTCCCCCTCTCAGGCACCGTCAGAAACTGTCATCCGATTCACTTCCGTCTTCTTTCATCCAATATTGCGGACTCACATGCGTTCTGTTATTTCTTGTTACCTGATCTCCTGCGCAGAATCCTGTCTCCGTATTGTATCTCTGTAGGTTTACATTGTGAGGAAGTGGAGGTTGTGGCACCTGACACTGTTGATTACCTACCTGTTGCTGTGACGATGGCTGCTGAATTATCTCATTCTGCACCTGCGAATTCATTGATGTTTTTTCTGGATTAACTTTCGGTGGATACTTACACTCTTTCCTCCAATGTCCCATCCTACCGCAATTATGACATGGATATTTCTTTTTTAATTCTTCTATATTTCCAGTTAATTTTGGCTTACTAAAATTTCCTTTTTCTCTATTTTGATTCCCTTCTGTAATTTTATTTTCTAATTGAGCCCACATAGCTTTCTCTTTGAGTTTTCTTTGTTTTACTTCAATTTCATCACTACAGTATTTTGCATGTCTTAGGACTTAATCCACAGAACAAGACTGGCATCCCATTAGATTATGCTTAATCATATCACCTATTTCTGGTCTCAATCCAAACACAAAACGGTATACAAAATGACTCGTATCCTTTTCATTAAAATTCCTCATATCCACTATACTGTTTAAACACTAATAACAGTCTTTTATAAAATGCGCGAACTGACTCCTTGGCTTCTTGTATTGTCCTGTCTATTTTTACCCAATCTGTTTCTTTTGGTGGAATTTTATTTTTCAGAAACACTATCACTTGCTCATATTTTCACATTACTTCAGGTCCAGGAACACCTGTCACTTTATCTCGTGGATATTCTTCTTTTGGCCAGTTCACGGTAATCTTACACTCTGACCATAGATCGGCTGGTACTACTATGTCAAATAACCCATCTAAGTCTTCCCACAAAACTTTTGAAACTTTCACAAATCGATCTACTTGCCTATACCACTCTACTGGCTTCTCTCTCAATCTGGGAAAGTCATTTGTGAATGATAAAATATCTTGTCTACTCCAAGGCACATGTACATATCCTCCTCCGGGTATTTCTCTCATAGGAAATTCTTTTACCACTTCTTCGCTTTCTCTTACCAGAAACGCTACAGTAGATTTGTCACTGCTTTTCTCTCTTTTCTTTGTCCAAATCATTTTTCACTTATCAATGTCTCCCCATTTTCTCAATGCCATACCAAAGGGGATGATGGATGGAGCGCTTGAGCAAATCAAACACTCACCCCCAGTCAACTGATCTGGTTTTAATCCATCTCCATTCTTTAGCTCACTCCACCACCCCAGTTCAGACATGGCCATATGCAAATCAGTCTGACCCCGTGCCTCATGGGAACAGTCCAGCTGAACTGCCAAGCCATGTCTTCCCTGGACAGGAAACAAGCATCCTGGGACCAGTTTTTGATTCATAATCCTCATCAGCCAGGTTATCTTGAATCCAGTGGCAGAGTGAGCAAGGGACCCACGTCTGGGCCTATCCTGCCAACTTAGGGCGAACAAAGCGATACCAAAGGGGATGATGGACGGAGCGCTTGAGCAAATCAAACACTCACCCCCAGTCAACTGATCTGGGTTTTAATCCATCTCCATTCTTTAGCTCACTCCACCACCCCAGTTCAGACATGGCCATATGCAAATCAGTCTGAGCCCGTGCATCATGGGAACAGTCCAGCTGAACTGCCAAGCCATGTCTTCCCTGGACAGGAAACAAGCATCCTGGGACCGGTTTCGGATTCATAATCCTCATCAGCCAGGTTATCTTGAATCCAGTGGCAGAGTGAGCAAGGGACCCACGTCTGGGCCTATCCTGCCAACCTAGGGCGAACAAAGCGATACCAAAGAGGATGATAAACGGAGCGCTTGAGCAAATCAAACACTCACCCCCAGTCAACTGATCTGGGTTTAATCCATCACCATTCTTTAGCTCACTCCACCACCCCAGTTCAGATATGGTCATATGCAAATCAGTCTGACCTTGTGCCTCATGGGAACAGTCCAGCCCGAAGTGCCAAGCCATGTCTTCCCTGGACCGGAAACAAGCAGCCTGGGACCCGTTTCGGATTCATAATCCTCATCAGCCAGGCTATCTTGAATCCAGTGGCAGAGTGAGCAAGGGACCCACGTCTGGGCATACCCCGCCAACTTAGGGCGAACAAAGCGATACCAAAGGGGATGATGGACGGGGCGCTTGAGCAAATCAAACACTCACCCCCAGTCAACTGATCTGGGTTTAATCAGGCACCATTCTTTAGCTCACTCCACCACCCCAGTTCAGACATGGCCATATGCAAATCAGTCGGACCTTGTGCCTCATGGGAACAGTCCAGCCCGAACTGCCAAGCCATGTCTTCCCTGGACCGGAAACAAGCATACTGGAACAAGTTTCGGATTCATAATCTTCATCAGCCAGGCTATCTTGAATCCAGTGGCAGAGTGAGCAAGGGACTCACGTCTGGGCATACTCCGCCAATTTAGGGCGAACAAAGCGATCCCAAAGGGGATGATGGACGGAGCGCTTGAGCAAATCAAACACTCACCCCCAGTCAACTGATCTGGGTTTAATCCATCACCATTCTTTAGCTCACTCCACTAGCCCAGTTCAGACATGGCCATATGCAAATCAATCTGACCCTGTGCCTCATGGGAATAGTCCAGCTCAAACTGCCAAGCCATGTCTTCCCTGGATATGAAACAAGCATACTGGAACCAGTTTCGGATTCATAATCCTCATCAGCCAGGCTATCTTGACTCCAGTGGCAGAGTGAGCAAGGGACCCACGTCTGGGCATACCCCGCCAACGTAGGGCGAACAAAGCGATACCAAAGGGGATGGTGGACGGAGCGCTTGAGCAAATCAAACACTCACCCCCAATCAACTGATCTGGGTTTAATCCATCACCATTCTTTAGCTCACTCCACCACCCCAGTTCAGACATGACCATATGCAAATCAGTCTGACCCTGTGCCTCATGGGAACAGTCCAGTTCGGGCTGGACTGTTCCCATGGGGCACAGGTTCAAGACTGATTTGCATATGGCTGGGTTCAAACTGGAATGGCATGGTGAGCACAAAAACAATGGATTTAGACCTAGATCTCTGTACTGGGGCGAATGTATGACATTGTTCTGCATTCTGTCCATCAACTGTTGTTTTTGCATTTGTCACTCCGAGTGGGACGGCTTATGCTCAGACGTGAGTCCCGCGCTCTCCATGCCACTGGAATCAAGCTATCCTGGCTGATGAGGGCTGAAAGTCCGAAACCGGTCCTAGGATGTTTCCAGTCCAGGGAGGCCCTGGCTTGGCAGTTCGGGCTGGACTGTTCCCATGGAGCACAGGGTCAAGACTGATTTGCATATGGCTGGGTTCAAACTGGAATGGCATGGTGAGCAAAAAAACTATGGATTTATGCCCAGATCTCTGTACTGGGGTGAATGTATGACATTGGTCTGCATTCTGTCCATCAACTGTTGTTTTCCCATTTTCTCAATAGCGCAATTAATTCTTTTATTTGAGTAATTCTTCCTGCTGTATTCATGTTTTCTAAATCTTTGACTGTAAAGTCCACTCTGTAAGGTTTCTGCAATACTTTATATTTTGTAAAATCTACATCCATTTCACTTGCTAAGCTTTCAAACCGATCATTCATGCTTTTGTTTTTCCAAGTAATACTCTTACACATAAATGTGATCTCATCATCCTGATAATTTTTCAATATATCTGTACCAATTGTTCCAATTATTCATTCTTCCATATCAATTTTTAATCTTGCTACATCTAACAATTTTGGTTCAGTTTCTTTCAGTTTTAAAGTTTTGATCCAATCACTTAGTTCCTGTTCTGTTGGCCCTACTTGAGTTTGTTTTAAATCAATTTTCTCTACAATTTTCTCTGGAGTTATAGAACCAGATTGCGCTCTTGTTGGAAATTTATACGGGAGACTCTGATTAAAAGTCAAATCTGGTGCTGTCATTTGATTAGTACGTTTAATTTCTGACAAGTCTGGGTAAACCTTTTCTTTTACTTTTTGTAAACTCTGATTTAAAGGAATAGTTAAAGATGGCTCTTTTATTTTCTGATTTTCAAACACTGGAATTACAGGACCTATTGCTGCTGGAACAGTTACGGCTTCTATATTTTTAGTAAGCTCCTGTATCTTTTCAGTTAATTCTTTTGTTGAATGTATATATTCAAAAGTACTCTGTTGTGCTTCAACTTGTTTTTCTATTCTATTTCCAATCCTCTCTGTTCCATTCCCTTGTTTAGGTGTCCCAATATATCTAGTTCCTATTAATGGAACATCCGAATCATATCTCATTTCTACTCTTTCCGGGACATCTCTGAAGTTTGAAAATCGTTTTGGAGTTTCTGCTATTCTATCCTCCATCTGTGAAGCACTTGGAGCTGTACCCATAGAATTTGCTTGGTATGGCGGTGGTCTCCTATTTAGGATCTCCTCCAACACTGCATCCTCGGACCCACAATCCTCATAACTTCTTTTTCCTGCTTCTATATTATTCCTTTTTTCTGTACATTTTTGCCCTTTTTCCTCATCCATCAATCTAACCGGATACAGTCCATCGCACATGTTAGCATTTCTCCACCTTCGCATTAAAGTCTCATGCATTTCTCTCCAAAATCCACAACCTTTATTTCTTGGTCCTAGGAAATCTCCAAACCTTTCCTGCTCTATATCATGCATTTTATCTTCCCACACAGCTAAAGCTTCAAATTGAGTTGGTCTAGGTCTTGGTTCAAGCTTCATCATCTTGTCTCTCAAATTTCTTAACACCGCTGACTGAAAGATCCTTCTTCTGGGAAAGCTAATACTCCATCATTTTTGGTATATATTGCCCAATTTTCTAACCATATACATGTATGGTAGCCATATTTTGTCATCATGTATGATGCAGGCGTTTTCGGTAGAGGACTTACTTTTTCCTCTCTTGTTTCAAATACTTTATCCTTTTTAAACACACTTTTAAATTTTTGAAGCCATGAAGATTTCTCTTTCTCCATTCCGTAATAAAATTCCATTTTGCTATTAATCTCCTGTCTCTACAAAAGATCGCGCACTCTTCTGTAAACTGCTTCGTAACACTAGCCTATCGCAGTGCAGTTCACACTATCGCACAAATTAGAACAAGATACGTTTTAGTAGTGCTCAACCAATTATTTTGCTGCTTTTGCTGATGCACCAATCAGCCCTTACTCTGTCTTGGTCACACGGATCAATCCCAGCGCGACACCTTTGATGTCAGCCCTGCTCCGGTTTCTGCAGCTTCGACTGACCCCTCCTTTACCAAATTTATCGGTACACCGTATTTACACTTTTATACAGCAAAATCAGTTAGTAACTACATAAAACAACTCCATTGGTCTGTTTCGCTAAAAAGCAAAAGGATAGTTCTTCAATCACACAAGAATTCTGTATTTCCAGTAGACAGCACTTACCTCTTCTCTACCACAGAATTTTACTTTCGCCGATAAAGTAGCACTTCCCTCTATCTTACCCTTCTCTCAAGCTTAGGTTAAACTTTATTACTCTCTCAGGGTAGATTTTTGCCAGAATACGCAATGATCCCTATGCTCAAACCCAAGATTTCACAGGTTGCCCTCGCTATACATTCCCCACTTTTACACGTAAAGGTCCCTAAACTTGTAACATACGACAATGTCACCACTTTGAAACAGACTATGGGATGTGCGACTTCACTTGCCACACTTCCTCTCCCCGCAGACAGTGTGACCATCTTCCCACTCTTTCCGGAAGCCTTTTCCAGACTACATATAACGTAATACAAACTCAACAAACGTTAGTCCAAATTTTATGTACATCTAAATTCTATATATTCTGCTCTACACATCATGTATCCTAGTTAACCTATAGCAACCAATGCTCTGCTACCAAGATTTACTGATGCAGCGCGGCTCCAAAAATTATTCAGAAACCATCACCTTAACTCACGGAGCTATTCACTAATTTCTCACAAATGGGCCCATAACTTTTACCATTCATTCATTCACACATTTATTCTGCTCCGAGGATTCAGTGAAGTCTAAAAGGAGAGCCACGGGGCTATAGCGGAATGTCTAAACTTAAAATGGATACATTATTTACACCTGCAGTTTTAATTTTAATACCATGCTTTTCTCTAAAGGAAAAAATTTAAAACACCCCACTATTCATTTTCGATGGATCAGCTAGTAATAGTTAACTAAAGGACAACAAGACCTGCTTAATTCTCCATTTATTTAATTTTTATTTAGAAAATAAATCTCCTAGCATAATCTCCATGTTCTATTTGAAAGAATAATTCAATAATACATTAATAATCCTGAATGAAAGGTGAAATTCAAAATATTCATTTATTAGCATTACAGTTTAGAAAATAAGTAAGGACTATATTACCAAGATGGAGAGACGCAGACACCAGCAATAAGACAGAATAGTTCCCAAAGAACATCTCTCGATCTCTCTCGATGTTCCCCTCTCATTGGACTTCACACCCATTCAAAAGAAAAATTGCGCAGAGCGACAGCATCTCGGGGTGCAAAGATTAGGTCAAAAAGCAAGCTCCCTTCAAAGTCCCAAAAATCCTCTTATATACCCTTTTTCACTAACTTATCTATCTAAATTCGTAACTCTTATGTCCTAGAATGTCCGTGATTGGTCAATTTAGAGTTGGATGAGCATCGCTTTACTGTTCAATTTATGCGGAGTCATCATTATGACAGAAAAAATAATGGTGCTATTGTTCAAATTTAACTTCCTCCGAAGTGTCCTTTAAATTGTTATTCGGTGTCCCATTCCCACGAGTCAACTTGCTGACTTCAACAAACTTGGCATGTACTCTATGTTGCAGGCCGCGCTGTCCTTGACCGATACTGCTCAGGCACAGGCAGCTCGCGCTTTCAGTTGGCGCATGCGTACTCAGACCGCCACCTCGGAGTAATAGTCAGCTTCCATCTTTCTTTTAGTCACATAGGCGTCAATTTAGGAACTATTACAGAAACAAACACAAATAAACGTAAATTTACAAAATAAAGCCTTTCTGTTTACCTCCCCTTTTCTAATAATATCCCAGTTAGTATTTACTTAGCTTTAACCTCTTGGCTGCTTGAGTTCTTCTTCTGCTGTGCTGGACCACAATACAAACGGGTGTGGTCATGATGAGCTCAACTCGTCATGAGCACACGAGAGGTGTACCTCATGACGAGCTGAGCTTGTCATGAGCACCGAAGGGGTTAAGCAACACATATGCGTGAATTTACTTACCAATCTTCATGATTTATGCCACAAATAAACAGACAAAAGCACATTCATGCTATTTTCAGTTAGATTACAACTAATGCGTACCCTTTATGACACAATATACGACAAATTAGTAAATTATGCTTGGCAATTTCATGCAGAATAATATCCCACGTGTATTTGTGTGTGTGCATTCTATTCTATGTTGGTTAATTTCAAAACCACACGTTTAGTACATATTATTGTTATGTTATAAAGGGGTATACAAACATTTTTGTTTCCACCTTACTCCATCACTTGTCATGGGCCGCAGAATAGGTATTGGATTCATCGGAACAGATTTTATTAATTTTGGTGCATCAACGTTTTGAACAGTATTTGTTGCCTGATTAAACTGTGTCTTGCCTTCAATTATCTGAGGCAATGAAACATGCGATAGGTGTCGAGAAGTGCTAAGACTCTGGCATCAGTTCTGCCCACTATCCAGTGACCATGATTCATGGAGCGATCTGCATAAGGAGGTAGGAACTATGTGATACCAGATGGAACTGCATTATGGTGTTCAAGCCAAAGTCTTATTCTTACTAGATGCAAGAGAGGAAATCCTCTACTCCAAAGAACTTTAAGTATGCTGAGTTACGTTTTCCTTTGCTCATTCTGTTTCTGTTTGTCCATGTTTAGCTCCCTTCTAAGATGAAAATTTTAAAGTAATTATTTATACTAGTTTGATAACGACTTGTTGGATCGAACTAGGATATAATGTAATGTGTTGGCGCTATTGAAAGGAAAAAATATAGAACTTGATGCAGCAATAGTTGAAACTACATACACTACGATCAAAGGAGCTAAAGGTGTAATTTATGCCCTTATTGTGGGTTAAATCTCAGGTGTGTACCTTTAGTAAGATGTCTCTTGATTGCTGAGCATGCGTAGGGCTAAAGAGTGTATAAGACACCTGCTACACATGCATAATACTATATGACTTGGTTTAGGGGTCTTTTGAGACTAGTATATGCCTGTGAAGGAGTATCGAATAGTCCCCTTCTGATATAGTTACGGATGACCTCAAATGTGACTGCTTTCTTTAGGTATTGTCCAAGTAATTGGCCTCAGTTTGCAGTAGAGGAATGCAGGCCCCCATCTCTGCTGCTCTATGTGTAGAACTGATTGGAGCTGCGCATGTCTTTGGGAGTACTGGAGTTTTGTGAGCAATCCAGATAGCACTGCAGATACGGCTTTTGGGTTGGGACTGTTATGAGTGTGAACTCCTGTACATGTTTGATTGGATGAGTGCCTGTAGTATTAGGGCTTTGGATAACTTAAAGGCATATGCTAGGTAAAAAATGTATGGTAAAGGCACTGCATGTTAATTACCGAATTGTACAGGCTATTTCCCTTGCATAACCGGAACAAGACTATTCATGTATATTTTCCTTCTTCTCCTACGTGTGAGAACCCGAGGAGATCGGCCATTAGGACAGTCCAACGGAGCTGGGCTTTGGCCCTGTATCCCACTGGATTGGGAGAGGATGACTGGTAATCATACTGGAGTGTCCTAACCTGCAACAAGTCCTTGAGGGAAGAAGGGACAGAAACGTCTGGTATTCAGGGGTGGAAGAGGTCCGCTGGCAACTGTTCCTTAGCCACCAGCAATCAGATTCCCCAGAGCAATCCTAGTCCCATGCCATTATTGCGTAGTTGGACTGCGCTAGAGATGAGGTGTAGTTGCATGGAGCCCCGATCCACTTCCACCCTAAGAAGCAGTGTGTAGATGATGTATAGCATGTCACCACTTTTACTACTAGCAACCCGGTGAGTAAGTTCGGTTCTACCCCTGGACACAGAGATGGATCTTGCCTTTGTCCCTGTCACCCAAAGTGAGGTGTAAAATTAAAACAATTTTCAGACCGGGGCTTCATCATTAGATGTGCCTTAACAGGAGGCGAGAGGTAGGGGTGGGTGGCACACCCTCTTACAAGATCCTATCAATCTGCTCTCCACCGCACTAGACGAGGAAATTAAGACCTAAAGAGGCTTCTTGGGAGGATGGAGAGAAATCAATCTCCAGCTGGCAGCAGCAGAGGCCATTGCAATGTGAGCCTCATTGCAAAATTTATTTTTCTGTAAATTGTATTCATGTATTCGGAAAAAGTATATTCGCCCATTACTGTTAAAATATAACTTTGTCCAGTGCAGTCCTGCCCTCTTTTTCCTCCAAATGCTCCCTAATCCGTATACCAACTATTGTGTACCATCGTACTTATATTCGGCTCTATCAAAAAGGAGGTTAGTGAGGCATTAGATTGTTTAAAGGAAAAAACATTAACTAATATTTAATAATAACTGATTGGCAGGAGACTAATTCGATAACTATTTTAAAATGTTTTTTATAACTTACATATTTTCGCTATTACAATGTATTTTACTAATTTAATTGGTATTGTTTACAAAGGGCACGGTTAGCACTATAATTACTATGCACTTTATGAGCTACTAATAAGCTAGTCTGAATAACTTAATGAACGGTATTACTATCCTAATTGGTTCTTGCCTGTACATTTCTGTGACGGTTTAATTATACTATTTATGATGTATCTTTCTTATATATCTTGAATAATGTATTATCTGTATACCTTTATGACCTTATCAATTAAGATCGAATATAGTTACTAACCAACCAACGAACCACTTCCACCCTAAGAAGCAGTGTGTAGATGATGTATAGCATGTCACCACTTTTACTATTAGCAACCCTTTGAATAAGTTAGGTTCTACCCCTGGACACAGAGATGGCTCTTGCCTGTGTCCCTGTCACACAAAGTTAGGTGTAAAGTTACAATTTTTTTCAGACAGGGGCTTCATCATTAGATGTGCCTTAACAGGAGGCGAGAGGTAGGGGTGGGCGGCACACCGTCTTACAAGATCCTATCAATCCGCTCTCCACCGCACTAGACGAGGAAATTAAGACCTAAAGAGGCTTCTTGGGAGGATGGAGAGAAATCAATCTTCAGATGGCAGCAGCAGATGCCATTTCAATGTGAGCCTCATTGTAGGGGTACGTGACGGCAACTAGGGCTAATGTACACAGGTTACAGAAGACTTTCCCTAGATGAGTCAGACCTATCCAAGGGATTTGGCGGTGAGAATGGTGTTGGTCTCTTTCCTGAAACTTGTCTTTGATTATTCCCCTCAAACTAGTAAAAAGCCTTGTGCAGGTCCCTCTGTATATGGGAAGCCGCTAGCTATGATAAAGGGTGCGCCACTCAGCCTATTGAGATGTTTTATTCAGCTGGACCCAGTACAGACTCAGATGTATATACTCTGAAATGTGGGCACCACCTTCACTCAGACACATGTGAAAATTCTTCATATTACTACTTGTGTGTCTTCCTTCTTTGGTAATGTCTCGCCGAAACACTCTCGGTATTAGATATCCAATAGTGTTTTGGTTGATTTGGGATAAGGTCTTCGATGTACATTTAGGAGTTTCTTGCCTGTGATTTCCATCTGCTGCTCTGGCTACTATTGTGGTGCCTTTTTGAGCTTGCATGCAGTATCATGCGGTTGAGTGCCTTCTGTTCAGCCCTCACTTACCTCTTTATCTTTCCTTAGGCTTTGAGATGGAGAAGGTGCCGGAGAACCTGGACGCTGTGGTGATCGGCAGCGGCATAGGTGGCCTGGCAGCCGCCGCCATGCTGGCCAAAGCTGGGAAGCGAGTCCTGGTGGTGGAGCAGCTGGCAAAGACTGGAGGCTGCTGCCACACCTTCAATGAACAGGGCTACGAGTTTGATGTGGGTGAGTATGACCACATCCCAAGAGTAGTTCTGACCAGTGGCTTCCTTAGCCCCGTAGACCATTCAGAGCCTTTTGTGACTCGTAGACTTTCTAAACTCAGTGATTGGTGAAACTGGCAACCAATAGTCCGTAAACATGCTCCTCATGCTTGCTGTGTTGTACTTCGGTCTTAAAGCAAATTGACTATAACCTGCAAAGGTCTGTGGGCCTGATTTTTGTGCTGCAATGCACATGCAATTTAAGCAGAGATGTGGGTAAAAGTACAGAATGCATATATTTGTTTACACACCTAAGACAACAAACCTAAAATATGATGCAGCACATAGTCCACAATTCCAGTTATTTACAACCGGTTCAAGGAGCAGCACAATGCCTTAGTTCAGTGAAACCAGAGCTCCTGCCCCTTGGTTCCGATTCACAAATACATTTGCACACCGACTGACGTTTAACTTGGGGTAACTTAAAAATCGACCTGAGAGATTAAAGCCATCAATTCGGATTCCCAGAATCTGGGCTGTAAAATTCACCCCTTGCAAACGTAATTTCCTCGTACCCAAACTCCTGCATGACCGTGGACCGTTGCATTTGCAAAATTTACGGCTAAAGGCAGACTTAAGAGCATTCCAGGGAAATCTTACAGCCAAATCGGGCACAGTCCCACAGACTTGTAGGTTTGTGGAGATTCACATATACTCAGTCAGTAGCCTAGGAAGGGGGGGGGGGTGCCCTGGGTGTCATCATTGAGGGTGGTGACAAAATGGCAAAAATGTATTTTTGAAAAAAAAAATGACACTTGCAACTGTAAGTATCTTATTTTTCCTAATTTCTTTAATAATTTCAATGCGGGGGGGAGGGGGGGGGGATTTTCTGCCCGGGTACCACCTGACCTTGCTACGCTTCTTCTTCTACCTTTCTCCTCCGCCATTTTAGCGACCTCTGACATCTCCCCGCTCTGTCCTAGAGACCTTTCTATTGTCTCTCCTGTTGCCTCTGACACACTCCTCGCTGTCTTAATCGTTACTATCTGCTTCCGTCTCTCGTTTGTCTCACTTTCCTGCCCTCCTCTGTCCCTCCCCTGGTGCTGTGATTGTATCCCCCCTCCGACTGCATCCCCCCTCCGACCCCACTTAATGGAACTCTGCTTTTCTGTATATAGAGATAACTCTAATCACTAGTATATGCAGTAGACCTTTGTACTATCTACCATTCCTATGTGACTCTTAGAGTATATCCATGTGTATCCCTTCCCTATGTATATAGAGATAACTCTAACCACTAGTATATGCTGTAGACCGTTGTGCTCTCCACCATTCCTATGTGACTCTTAGAGTATATACATGTGTATCCCTTCCCTATGTATATAGAGATAACTCTAATCACTAGTATATGTAGTAGACCTTTGTACTATCTACCATTCCTATGTGACTCTTAGAGTATATCCAGTCCTATCCCCTCCCTATGTATATAGAGATAACTCTAATCACTAGTATATGCAGTAGACCTTTGTACTATCTACCATTCCTATGTGACTCTTAGAGTATATCCATTTGTATCTCCTCCTTGTGTGACTTTACATCTCGTACATTTGCAAATTTTTCTGTTTGTATCCTCTATGTAATGCATGTAATCCTAAGTCCTTATGTTTTTCAACTGGTTCTTATGTAAAGCGCTCTGACACCTTTGGGTAAAGTTCGCGCTATATAAAATTGCATAAATAAAGGAAAATACGCCACTGCGTCTGGAGCATCGGGGCAGAAGGGGCTTCAAAGTATGGTAGTAAGGTAGAGCACAAGGAGTAGTGCAGTCCAACTTGGAAGGAAGCAGCAAACATGTTCCACTGGACTACAGTAGAGTGCACAGTGCAGCAGATGGTGGACTCAAGGTAAAATTGGAGCACCTCTTTTTCCACCCGATTTTTGGTCTATGATTCTTTTGTTTTTTGATCCTGGTATTTTGGGCCAGGTTAACTAGTGTATATGCCTCTGATGTGCTGAGAAAAATGCATCATGGAAAGGCAGCTTGGGAGGAAGTGCACAGGGCACCCAAACCTCAAAAAGAATGGAAGTGCAAAGAAAACCTCCTTCAGATGGAAGCTGATGGGCAAGGCGGCAAAGATAGGAAGGCATGTCAGACAATTAGTGAATATGGAATCGGAGGTACATGTGATGATGGGGTTGTGGAACATGGACCTAGTATGTCAAGAGTAACCACGAGATGGCCAGTGGGCTGCTTGATGACATTAGTATAGGCTACCGAGGTGTTTGACTTGGAGTGGTCAACAGGAGATCACTTCGAAGTAGGGAGCTGAATGGCCCAGGAACCAGCTGTGATACCACCCACCATGGAATGATTGTGGCTTCTACGATAGTGCTACCACAGATGCAGGGCCAGTGATGGACAGGTTGACAAAGGATCCGTGGATGAGCAGCAAGGCAGGGTTGAGAGAACAGTGAGCTACAGGCTGCTGAGAGTGCAGCCGAGGGACAAGAAGCAGTTGGTGGAGGACCACGCATGAGATGGGAGAAAAGCTAGAGATTAAAGGACACAATGCCATAAAGCAGTTGGAATGTGGGTATGGAGGCTTGTATGAAGTCTTGGAGCATGATGGGATGTGCGAAGGTCTGTGGAGATGGAGGGGGTTAGGGAGAAGAAACCGCAGCAGTAGCCGTACATATTGAGTAAGAGGGTAGACAAACTGGGAATGGAGCTGAGCCAAGTTCTGCTTTCTGACAGCTACTGGTTCACTGTAAGATTTTCATCTACTTGGTTTTTAAATTCAAGGGCTTCCAGAAGGCTGTATTCAGGGGCAGGCTAGGAATACAGAGGGCGAACGTCCTTGACGAAATGCGACGGTAGGAGTCGCCCACCCTTGAACAGACCATGAGGTGTGGGGTCTCTCCGAGCTAGGTAAAATTACCTTGAGACTTTCAAGGAGAGGTAAGTCCCATTCCTAATTCTTTTATATTATCATTTAGAATAGTATAGGGGTTCTTAGATAATCCCTGATGAATGCCTGAGACCAAGCTAGGCTATCCAAGGGCAGAAACATGTTGGCACTATTGTGATGTAATTGTAATTGCATTTATATAGCGCTTACTACCTCTGACGAGGCGTCGAAGCGCTTTTTCGGCGATTAGCACGCTACTCCGGTACCCATAGAGGATTAGTGTTGAATTAGTATAGGGAAACATGCAAGTACATTTTAAGCGGTGGATAAGTTAGTCAGTTATTTGAATTCGGAATGATAGCAGAAGGATAGAGGAGGAAAAAAGGTTTGTATTTATATAGCGCTTGTTACCCCTGATGGGGTGTTAAAGCACACTACTCCGGAAGCCCATAAAGGATTAGTGATGAATTAGTATGGTGAAATATGAAAGTAATTTCAGTGGTGGATATTAGTCAGTTATTTGGATTGAGAAGGATAGCAGAGGGATAAAAGGGGAAGAAGGGTTTGCATTCATATAGCACTTGTTACCCCTTATGGGTGTTGAAGCGCTTTTCTGGCGAGTAGCACGCTACTCCGGAACCCATAAAGGATTAGTGTTGAAAATTAGTATAGTGAAATATGAAGTAATTTGAGTAGTGGATATGTTCAGTTATTTGGGTAGAGGAGGGTAGGTGGCGGGATAGAAGAGGGAAAGAGGTTTGTATTTATATAGCACTTGCTACCTCTGATGGGGTTTTGAAGCGCGAGTAGCACGCTACTCTGCAACCCATAAGGATTAGTGTTGAATTAGTATGGTGAAACATGAAAGTAATTTTAGTGGTTGATATGTTAGTCAGTTATTTGGATTGACACGGGTTGGGGCGGGGTAGAAAAGGGAAAAAGGTTTGTATTTATGTAGCACTTGTAAGTGTTGAGACGCTTTATTGGCGATTAGTACGCAATTCTGGAACCCATAAAGTATTAGTGGTGAATTAGTATAGTGGAATTTGAGAAGTGAACATGTTAGTCTGTTATTTTGATTGAAAAGGATAGTGGAGGGATAAATGAGTGAAGGAATATTTTTTTTTAGGTCACAGCAGTAGGAGGAGGCTTTTGGATGAATAAGGAGTTTTGGAGGGGAGGAGTCAGAGGGAAGAGTTTAGAAAGGTTTGTATTTAACAGGGACGGTGAACTGCAACACTACTTACTTTCTTCTGAGATGGATGTAAAGCTCTCCGAAACAGGGGTGAACAATGCGAATATGGTTCAGATGTGTAATATGTACTGATGCAATTTTGTTGGAAAACGAATAAAACTTTTTTAAAAAAAGAATAAAGGTTTGTTTTAGGGGATCTGTATAGTTAAAGAGGTGTCAGATGATGCAAGGAGGGGTAGAGTAGGAGAGAGTCTAGAAAGGGTTATTTTGGGGATCAAAGTAATGGTATGGGGTTTGCGATAAATGAGAGAGTGGATGTAGAGGATATATTGATAGATGTATAGGGTGAGAGATAGGGTAGTGCATTGGAAAGAGTAGTAGAAAGAAGTTTGAGATGTGTCAGAAGGTTTGGCTAGAAGATATATTGAGAGAAGTATAGGCTGAGAAATAGGTAGTGCATTGGAAAGGCTAAATTAGAAGAAAGTGATAAATATATAGATCCATAAGTACATTGACAGTATATAGATACATAAAGGAGTTAAGTATATGTAGATTAAAGATATTGATAGAGGCACAGGATGAGAAATAGGGTAGTGCATTGGATATGATTTTTCAGGAGAAAAGTAACAGACACACAGATCCAAGTACATGGAAGGTACATAGATGCACAGTGGAAGTAAGTACATGTAGACCAAAGATGTGTTTTATTTATTTATTTTTCTCAACAAGATAATTATTCTATATGTCTATACAAAACAATACACAAATGATAGGTACATATCTATAGTGAAACCAAATGCTTACATACAGAGGGATATACTGTAAATTTCTGTTTGCGTATGGTGCTTATGTGGGGAAGAGCTCAATCTTGAGTAGTTTTCTGAAAATAAGGTGGTGGTCGGTGGATCTTATGTTGGGGGGTAAAGAGTTCCATAGTTTGGCTGCTTGAACAGAGAAGGATGTGCCACCCATGGTTTTTTTCTTGTATCTTGGGAGTTTGAGGCGAGATGCTGTAGAGGTACGTAATGGTCATGGTACCCCATAATATCCTCCGAGTATTAATTTTAGTATTTTTGTAGCTACCCAGGGTACCACCGAATAAAGGACTCTTTGTGGTTTACCCAGAGGTATTGTCAGCTGAATGAACTGGATCCTAGGTAATTATTCAGAGTAATTAATTTCTAAGAACTCCCTCAAGATAGTTTCACTTGTGGTCGAGTCTGCTCTGGTAGTACTACCTTACCAGTGTGGGGTGAGGTGGCCTATAATGATGCATGCCACATTACGTGGGTGAGGCCACCTAATCCAATCTCTGAAAATTGCCCAGATCTAGAGCTGGAAAGTAGTACAGGTAGACAAAATCGTTGAATTAGGCATGAACAACTCTTGGGTGCTTATCTGATGGACTACCACATTAAATTTGTGATGTGATCTATTCCTGGAGGCAGACACAGCGTCTACTTAGCCTCTTTTTCTCTCTTTTGTGATCAGGAATTTCAAATTCAAGCCCAAATATTTGTGGACAAAGCAATGGCAATTGGACGTTCACTGGCATGTACTCTCCTTGAGTTGTTCAATACGTTTTTTGTGTGGGTACTGAAAGTGAAAGTGGGGCAGGGTGCTACAAAACCTTGATGATTCCTTTACTTGTGGGGAGAGCAGAAGTCTGCAATGAATGCAGGAGACCTGCATTGGAATGGAGGGTGCAGGAGTTTGGGTTAGCATTGGCTCTGGCAAACACTAAAAGGTCAACTATGATGGTACATATTTTGGGAATCAATATGGATTAAATTGCCACTGGGTCTCATTTACCAGCAGAGCAATCCAAGACTGAAGTTGATGCCACCAGATATTGTACACAGGAGGAAATGTGAGTGGAATAAACTGCAGTTACTCATAGGTTATCTGAATTCTCAGTGCAGAGTAGTGGCCCCCTTCAATGCATTCAGCAGGCAGATGGTGTTTGCCATGTCAGGTGTTACAAAACAGCTTTGTAGGGTTAGAATTTGGGACAGAATGAGTCCGGACTTCCGGAATTTACTTTTAATTTCGAAGGTGTGTAATGGAGTAACGGTATGACTTCAAAATGAGTCAGCCACTTGCATGTCCGGGATATTTCCATTTTGTCTGGATCTAGGGGTTTTGGCTTTAATTGAAAGACTGTTTGGTCCACAGAGCACTGGCCAATTGACTTTCAGAGGCGACACAATATTGCCTCCCCTGAGTTTTTCCCTGTGGTACTGGCAGTGCGACATCGAGGGGGAAAGATTAATAACAGGAAGATGATGATTGTTGTTGACAAGACAGTGGTTGGGGTGATCAACGGAATGGCTGCCACTGACTGGTGGGTGCTGATTTTGCTGAGATAATAGTAACTGTGCTGCCTGCAGTGGTTCCAAGCAAAAGATATTCCAGTCCTGAGTGTCTGGCGGACTTCTGGTTCACAGTAGTCAATATTTTGTGAGTTAGCGCAAATGTGGAATTCCAAGGCACACCAGTGCGGGACGATGAGAGGGTCGTGAGCCTTGCTGAAGGCTCACTTGCCCTGTTCACAAGAGTATCTTATCAGGTGTGGGAGGCTTTTGTGAAGACTGGGGCTTTGAGGAGGTGCAGTACACTGTCCACTTTTAAGACGGGAGAAAAGATGTGGTTATTTTTGCTATAGCATTGATTGAGAATGAACTGCCGACGGTAATGATTTCAGGAAAAATGACAGTCCAAGCATTTTGTGAAAAGTGCTTTTAGGGATCTAACCCACGAGGAGGGGAGTTTGTGGTGCATATCCTGGAAGAGTGGGTAAGGGAGAAGGGTAGGAGTGGGACGGGTTAATTATTCTCACACTTGGTGCCATGCTACAAGCTTGTAGTGCTAACTGTTTTATTTGTTGGAAGGACAGCATCATCTGAAGATTTGTAGGAAGGAGGTTTGAGTATGTGGCCATCCTGTTGTGAAGTGGGTTTGTGAACATGAAGGTAGGCAAAACTTCAGGTACCGTTAGTACTGGTGAGGAGAAGATGTTCGTTTATTGGCATAGGCAAGGGGCAGGTGTAACCAACACTGGGGGAAAGGAGGGGAAGAAGCCTGAAGCCAGGCACAGTCCTCATGCATGCAGGGAGAATGGGCTAGTGCAGCTGTCAGGTCTGGAGCTGATTAAGATGATCAAAGAGATCTGAAGGTGTCTTGGAAAAGTGGGGAGGAGCAGAGATGTGCTGACATTACTGCTGCCCAGAAGGATTTGATGCGGCAAAGAAGCCATCAACTTCGGTTTAAACAGGCGTGCAAAGAGGCAAATAGGAAAGTACTTTGTGTCATTATGGCACAAGCCTTAGGCATAATGAGACACAGGGACATTATTTACAAGGGTCTAGGACTAGTTCAACACAAGGGTGTCCATTTATCACTTTTAGGGAACAGATTGTACATGGTAAAGTCTAGTGTTGGATAACTGGTGGAAGAGGGTCCTAGAGTGAGGTGGAACATAAAGAACATCTAATGTGAGGGTCTGTGTGGGGGACATTGGGAGGAAACACATGATAAAGAGCACAAAAAGGAGAACAGATGTCAGGTGCGAGCAGGCTGGCAGGATTTCAGGGATTTAATCTGGAATAAGGAAAGATTAAATAAATAAATAATACCCTATTTTTGACTAGACATATATCATAACAGATAGCTCAATAAATAAGAGTCAAGATTCGAGGTAGTAGAAGTTTTGCAGGTTTAATACAGCATAAGGACAGGAACAGGACGACCTGCATAGGAATAGGATGGCAGGGCCCAGCAGCTGCTGGGGCTGGATCTGGGATGAGCGCGCTGACTTTTAATAACAATACATGAACATATATACATAACGCAAACACATAGCATTACATTGCCGTAGGCGTAGCAGTGGGTGGAGCAGAAGGCGTGACGCGTAGCAGTCGCGAAAGATAAGGGGGGAAAAGAGGTGTAACTGGGCGTATACATAGACATGTGGTGCAGACGTAACAGAATATGTCATTAATGGGGCGGAAACATTGGAGGGGCTACCTGGGGAGCCGGGACCTCTAACCTGATGGTGCGCGCAAACTGGCAATGACGTATCACTAGGAGAAGCTGGGGGCTATGAACTCTGTGCTAGGAGCAGAGACTGAAGTCTGGAGAGTCAGGGCGACATGTACCTAAACAGTATCTAGTATCTGATGTTTAGAGAACATGTTGATATAAACTATAAGTCAAGAGGGGAAAGGCTAACTTGATTCTAAGACTGGACCATGCATTATTCTACATGTAGTGCGTGATGAAGAATATTAAATGACTATTAAATGCAGTATTTCTCTAACGTGGAGACGTGAAGGCTAGACAATGACGGAAACTATTGATGCAGTTCAGTAGCTTAGGAATGCAGAGAAGGAGGGCTGAACTGATAACTGGAACTATAACATATTCTTGGCAGACTCAGAGACTGAGCCAGGCTGGGCCGGGCACTGCGAGGCAGGAAGTAAGTGAAGGGTCGAGGATACAGGTGGGGGCTGTATCGCTCCTCAGCGAGGCTTCAGGAGACAGGAGCTGAATCTGGTGTCCGGGCCCTTTTGAGGCCTAGAAACGGGGACTTTATAATGGAATAACGTGCACACTGAGAAACGTGGCAACGTAGCTTTACATAGGCCTGATATTCGTAGTATTCACGAGGACTGGAAACTGGCATACTAGAGGTGGACACAATTGTAATTGCGTCATTAATCGGACATGGGGAGTGCATATGCATATTTAATCATGCACACATAACATATGATGGATGACACGTAGGGACACAGAACATGGCAAAATTTACTTTTCCACATTCCCTCCTTGTCACTACGTTTCCATCAGGAAACATCAATATTCATGATACCATCTATCATTTCATACAGTATCATTTGCTCGTCTCGAATTATCCTGGAACGGGATTTAGAACGGGGCTTGGGACTAGGAATACAAGAGGTAGCACACATGCCGCAAATCGCAGGGCCACATTGTATACAGAGGCAGCAGCTGAATATGATCGCTACTGCAGATACCTAGAAAGGACAGGACTTTCCATCCCCAGGCAGAAATTATATTCCAGAACCAACCGGACCATGTCCAGGTGCCTGGATCTTGGTGTATCAGATGGGCAATTTTATGAAGTCTGGTTATAGCTGAATAAACAGACGGCGCGTTATTTGGAATGAAAATGCAGCAACTAGATCCGATGACTCTACAGGCCCCGCCCCTATCGGCCAGTATGACGTCAAGGACGAGACGATTCTGTAAAACGACAAATCTCATAGCAGATTGCTCTTCGGTTAAGTTACCTAGAGCGGAGGCAGTCTCATCTACTACAGCTTCAAGGGTTCTTGTTAACCTACGGATTAGCTTACTATTTACAACTGTACCTAAATAAGGGAAAACACCTTTATCAATATCAATGAATTGTTCTGCAGCAGTTTCAGTATAGTCGACAATCGGGAGATTTCTCTTGTGTCTAGTATGTACTAGGTAGGAATTCCTATGGTAGTCAGGTGGGGCTAGGAAAACAGGTGGCAGTAGGAAGGCAATGTAACAGGTTCCCTCCCAATCGAGGGGCAGACGAACATATGCAGTTTGACCACAAATAAAATAAGAATGACGTGAGGCTTTAAAAATAGATATCCCACTGTCACTATACTTGACAATAGTAGTACAATCACTATGTCCTACATGTACAGAACCATAATTACGAACACATAATTCGCCTTTGACTGGTAATACTGAAATAGCAGGTGAGTCTGGAGTAGTATCAGACTGAACATTCAGGACCATAAAATTCGACGAATAGTTACCTAAATTGTACACTTCATTTTCTAGATCTAAACCTGTTCGGTGAGGGAGACCTTGCTCGTCTGGAAAACATGTATTGTTAAGAAAAGACATATCTGTTGAGGATGACGTTAACGTGGACCATGCTCCACACGAACCATTATGTGAAAAAGGATAAGGAAAAAGTGGCAGAACTCCCTTCGGCATCTGGAAAGGGGGGAGTCGACCACACACCCAACAATTAGTGGCATTGCTGGTCTGGTGTGAGTAATGCAACATGCGGATAAAAGTATTGTTACGCATAGCGAGGCGGTAGGACAGCTCGTGAGGAGGCAGATCACTAAACGTGTGCTCTACTGTAGCATTAGCAGACTTATTTACATGTGAAACTGGGAAACATAGGTAAAATGCATAACTGGTACAGGAAATCATAAGGCTGGAAAATAATATGAAACATAGAAAAACGATACATCGGATTGAGTTTTGACTAACTCTCTCACTATGGGGGTCTATTTTATACATGTCAGAAACAGTCTAACCGTTTCACCTAGGGGAGGACTTAGACAATCAAACTGGCTGACTTAATTTACTAGACCGTAGTTTCTGTTTATACTCCTGCTGTGGAGTTTTCTCTAACAGGGGAGGGGTTGTGTCAATGTCATTTGCGGGACAGTCCTTAGGAACAATGTTTTGACAAGTTTTTAAATCCTGGGAAATGTTCTTGGAGACCGGCTTTAATCCGTAGAATTTCTTGACGTGCGAAAGGTGTACCCAGCCGCGGCGTCCTTCCAATTTCACGGCTGTACGGGTGGTGAGGAGGACCTGACGGGGCTCCTTCCAACGTGGCTCCAGCGGACTTGATCTGTCGAAGTTACGTACGAAGACCATTGAACCTGGAACGATTTCATGCGGGGCCACCTCGGTATTGTCTGGAAATGCGGCGGCAACCTGTGAACGACATGAGTTGAGGGCAGACATCAAGGAAGCTAGGTAATCTGTCAGCATATTACATGAAACATCAGTAATACTTCGGGGTCTAGGAGTACCCCACATATTTGGGGGGCGGCCGAATACGACCTCGTACGGGGACAGACCTGATCTGGAATGTGCGACCATGCGCATATAAAATAAAGCAACTGGCAGAGCTACTAGCCAGTCCACACCTTTTTCTTTACATACTTTGGCGATTCGGTTTTTCAGGGTCTGATTATGTCTCTCAACGAGACCGGCTGCTTCAGGATGGCGTACACAATGGAACTTCCACTGGTACCCTAACAAAAGGGAAACGTGCTTCATGAGTTCAGATGAGAATGGCTGACCGTTATCAGAATATACGACTCTAGGGAGTCCATAACGAGGGAAGAACTCACGAACCAACTGCTTGGCAGTGGTCGCGGCTGTGTAATCTGGGACTGGATATGCTTCTGTCCACCTGGACAAAGCGCATACAACTACAAGGACATACTTGAAACCTCGACATCGCTCCATCTGAATATAATCCATCTGGAGGACCTCAAAAGGGTGGTCAGGAGGCTGGAATCCCCCTTGTTCCACCGGGACACTTTTACCTGGATTAAACTGACAACATATCATACAGGTACGGACTTTCTGCTTGGCTGCAGCTCGTAAATGCTTGTTGAACCAAATGTTCTGGATACTGTCTAACATAGCTTTTTCTCCTAAATGTGCTGGACTATGTGCGGTATTAATAATGACTTGAACCATAGAGTCGGGGAGAAACCATGTGGCTCTACCCTTCGTTACCCATCCTTGATCTGTCTGGACCCCTCCTTGTTCGGACCATTTCTTGATTTCTTCGGGAGTAGCATGTAACTGGATATCTATGACATCTTGGGTGGGGTCCTTAACTGTCATACATGTAATCGGATCTGGAGTGTGTGTCTGTGTCGGATTAACTTGAATGTCTGGAGTCTGTGCTGTAAGCTTGGCTGTGCGATCTGCTAGATCATTACCTTGGGAAATAATGTCAGTGACTTTCGTATGTGCTTTGCACTTCATGATAGCAATAGATGTCGGTAAGTGTATGGCATCTAACAGAGCTTGGATAAGGAGACCATGCTGAATCTTGGTTCCATGAGAAGTCATGAAACCTCTCTCCTGCCAGAGCATTCCAAAGTCGTGTACGACTCCAAATGCGTAACGTGAATCTGTGTAAACATTAACTTTCAAGTTCTTGGCGTGTATACAGGCTTGTGTCAGAGCAACTAGCTCTGCTGCTTGAGCGGACAGAGTGTCAATACGGTGTGTCTCAATAACTTCAGTATCAGTAGTCACTGCATACGCGGCGACTAGTTCTCCTGTACTTGTTCTCATACATGAACCGTCCACATAAAGTGTCAGGTCGGGATCTAGTAACGGAATGTCTGTCAGGTCTTGTCTTGGCTTTGTCGTAATGTTGACTACTTCCACACAGTCATGTGGGTCAGGATTTGATTTAGCTGATGGTAACAATGTAGCAGGGTTCAGGATGTTGCAGCGTCTGATTTCTATGTGTGGCTGGAACATTGTCAATTCATAACCTGTTAAACGTGCAATTGTCAAGTGCTGTGTTTGTGTTCTATTCAAAAGAACTTCCACAGAGTGTGGAACTTGTACTGTCAGGGAGTGTCCTAAGACTATGGAATCACTTTGTCTGATAGCTAGTGCTGTGGCTGCAACTGACTTGAGGCACGCAGGCAAAGCCTGGGCTACAGGATCTAATGTGCTAGAAAAATAAGCACATGGCTTGTATTGTCCTGCTTGATCTTGTGTGAGAACAGATAATGCTGTACCTTCGCGTTCAGTGACGAAAAGTGTAAAAGGCTTACTGTAGTTCGGTGTAGCTAGAACTGGAGCTTGACATAAAGCTTTCTTTAACTCATTGAAACTAAGTGTATGTTCAGATGTCCAAGGGAGGACAGTCGATACGGCTGCCTCCTGTGTCGTTAACTGTATCAGTGGCTTGGCTAGAAATGCATACTGAGGAATCCATTGTCTGCAGTAAGAAGTGAGGCCAATAAAAGCACGTACCTCCTTCTGGGTCCTGGGCTGAGGAAGACTCGCTATCAACTGGATGCGGTCTGGTGTCAACTGCCTACCCCTCTTGGACAGTAAGTGTCCTAAGTAGACCACTTGCTGGACACAGAATTGAAGCTTCGAAGGGGACACCTTGTGCCCCATCTCGGCTAGGAAATACAACACCGTCAGTGACGCTCGCTCGCAGTCACGTTCGGAACGGGCTGTGATCAGTAGATCATCGACATACTGGAGCAGGGCAGTGTCAGTTGGCATGTGAATGTTGTCTAGTTGTCTCTTGAGTGCTTGACTGTAAATACTAGGACTTTCTGTGAAACCTTGAGGAGCTCGTGTAAACATATAGCTCCTTCCATTTAAACAAAATCCGAAAAGGAACTGGCTGTCTGGATGAATAGGGACACTGAAAAATGCGTTCTTGAGGTCTATGACAGTGAAGAACGTGGCTTCGGAATCAATGGCTGTCAATAGGGAAGAGATATCTGGGACAACTGGGTACTGCGGAATAATACATTTATTAAGTTCTCGTAGATCGATCACTAATCGATATACTGGGGGTGCATTTGGATCAGTACGTTTCATAACTGGAATGATCGGAGAATTGCATATATTGGAGTCAGTTTCTACAACTACTCCTTGAGCGATGAGCTCGTCAATAATTTTGGATAAGGCTGCTACAGCCTCGGGTGGCAATCTGTACTGTCTGATTCGTGGTAACACTACGTCTGGCTTGAGAGTCACACGATAAGGTGTGATTTGCATATAACCTACATCAGTTGGACCTTGCGCCCATAAATGCTGCGGAACATTAGACAGTCTTGAATCAAAATCTCGTAATACATAGTGACCCTTAAAGTCACGTAGGAACAATCGTATTCCCTCTGGGGAACAGCATATAACTGCACCTAACTCTTTCAGTGTTTTAATGCCTAATAGGTTTTCTGGACATGACTTAGTAAGTAACAGATCAGTAGTACGGGACAATGGACCTACTTCTAGAGTAACTGGCTTTGAAATCTCATTTACGATAGGTTTTCCTGAAAATCCAAGGGAAACATTTCTTGAGCCTGAGAGCGGAGCCCCTGGAACTTCGGCGTGACTAATTGTGGTCCTACTTGCCCCTGTATCAATCAAAAACTTTCTGTCTTTCCCTAATACTTGACTGTGAACATAGGGACCCTCTTGATCTACAGGTATCTCGATGAGAGGCAAGCCTACCTCCCTCTCTAGGCTGTTTCATGAATACTGCTGGTACTCTGGATATTCAGACTGTGCATACTGGTACATCTGCGATGTAACGTGCTGTGTTGCAGCAATAGGCTGCGGTACTGTAACTATCAGTTGTGCATTCTGTGGCTGAGGAGTCTGTGAAACTTGTTCTTGTCTAGGCGGACGTGGTCTTTCTTTAGTCTTACCAGTAGCTATGTTGTGTTTCAGAACTGCACACTCATTTATAAAATGACCTGGCTGTTTACAATAATTGCAGTTCCCTTTAACGGGAGCTGCAGGATGACTGGCTTGATTCGGACCCCTCCTCTGACTGTCGTGAGGAACAGATTGTGCAACTAGTACTTTCATTTTCGTGTCTTTCATACGTTTTCTCTCGTGTTCTTGCTCTTCCCTGATTCTATTCTGGTGATACTGAAGCATCTGGAGCATCTGGGACGGAGTATTAGCTTGCCAGGTACTTTCGACTTTCAAAACTCGATTTTTAACTTGCGGGCTTGAATTCTCGACTAATTTAGTAACGAAAAGGTGAGGGTACGACTCACTACTTGTCTTGAGACCACTGTTGATGCTGAAGCACTTTTCAAACCTAGAATAAAAATCACTAATATCTTCATCTTGTTTCTGTTTACAGGCTGAGATTGCATCCCAGTCTTCTTTTCTAGTTGTCAATAATCTGGGTAAAACTTGAATCAATAATTCTGGTAATTCTTTACATTTCTCTCCTAGACCAGTACCTGGTACTCGTGCCTTGTCTTCGGCTTCTAGGACTGTCCAATCTATCTTTTTCTCTCCCACCTCCCATTCTTTTTCCTTTAGCTTTTCATACACCCCTGCGGGCAACAGGACTTTTAACATTTTAATGATATCTGGGTAAGTGTATTCTCCCATACGGAGCATGTCTTTTAATTCTCTATGGAACCCTGCTGGATCTTTGTCATGACAGGGAATTAATTTCTTCATCTCGAGGAGTTCCATCTTTGTAATCGGAGTGTAAACAAACACTCGTTGCATTTCACCGTCCTCCGACTTAACTGGATGCACTTCTCGTAACGGGTTCTGTCTTTCTATGTAAAATGGTTTACTTTCTGGGGGTGAGACATGAACAAAATGCGGGTTCAGAAACGTTCGGTATTTGTGGCGCTGTTCTAGAATGACACTAATTAGGTCGGTACCTAGACCTCTCCATCTATACTGGAGTAACTCGTTCAGGATATCGTGTAACGGACCTGGATCAGAGTGCTGACCCTCATACAGAGTAATGAGGTGCTGGATCATATACATACCCACCAGTCGTTGCTCGGCTGGGGGCAATTTCAGAAACATTTGTGCCACTATTTCGTCTGGAAAAGTGGTAGAATCAGTAATCCATCGGACTGCTGATCGGGCTAGTTCTTGTTCATGCATGGTACTTAACTCACTGTAACCGATTCTTGATTTCAGAATGTGATCGGTAGCTTGGAACACTTGTTCTAGGGAACCTTGTTCTGGTGCTGAATGATGGAAAATTGACTTGTGTTCTAGGCGTAAATGGCGATCTGGAAATCTAGATCTTCCTACATACGCTATTCTGGCGGTATTCTCGTCCTCTACCTCTTCAGTATCAGAGTTACTTTCTTTCTCGCTTACTTGTGCTGCTTTACGTTGTTCGTGTATCTTTATTATTTCTCTACGGATTTTCTTGTACATACTTTCCATGGCACCAATGGTATTGTGCTTACCCTCGGCTATATTATCACTCCACTTTGTCAGAGTTTTCATTTCTTCCGGGTCTTTAGACGGATGATCTTGTTCTCTTATTAGACAGTTAATTAAAAACTTTAATATCATACGCTGGATCTCAGCTTTCCTTTGAGACATGGCATCACTAATACTTTCTGGATCATCCCCTGTACGGATGAAACTATGAATTCTGTCTAGATCTTCTTTCATATTCGGCAGGGTGACTAGATACTCGGTCACTCTCCTTACGCGTACGGAATATAAAACCATATTAAACTCGCCTGGAACTGGGTCATAGGCACATTCGCCAAGGGTTTGCCTGATTTCTGCGACAGACTTATTACTCTTGGGAGTACGCTGTGATGCTTGAGCATGTAATTCGAGTGCTGATAAACGCTTGCGTGGCGGCGGGGTTTGAGGAAGACCTCCTCCTGCGGCCCCTAAACTAGAATCGTCGACTGATATTCTTCGTGGCGGAGCGGGAAATTGAAATGCTGGCTGGACCGGGGGTACCGTAGCAGGTACTGCATGGGGTGCCCCGGTGTCTGGAGAAGCAGGATGTGCCTGATTTACTGGAACTGGCGGAGCGCGAACAGGATTTACATATTCAGGGACTGTGTCGTCCAAATAGGACGAAATAAAAATATCAGCTGCGGTCTGTTTGTGACGTAGCTTGGTCGGAACTAGTGGTGGCGGGAAATTACTGGATGCCTCCGGGGTCGCTTTTGGCAAGCCCTCGGCAAGAAGAGGGTACATACCCTTAATGAGGGCATTCCTCTGTCTGTCTGACTGTTCGGCTTTGACTTGTTCACCTATCTCGATTAATTCTTTTTCTTGGGCTCGTTCTTGGGATTCTCTACTTAATTCTGATTTTCTGATTTCTTTTTCAGTTCTTTTATGAGCTTCTTTGCGCCATAACTCGATGGCATCTTTCTGTGACTGTCTGGCTTTCTTTTTCCATAATGCCTCCTCTACTCGCATGATGCACTCGGCATCCCACGTACCTGATACGGGCCATCTATACTTTTCTTCTAACTGTTTGGTATACTCTACCCATAAATCTAGATACAATATGGCGCTTATGCCATGTTTCTGATACATAAAGTGACCTGGACTGTCCCTAGGCGGGACGGGAACTGCTGCTTCCAGCAGACCCTTTCTAGTTTTTAACTAACGTAACTTGGAAAATATGGGCATGACTGAACTGTAATCTAGACACAATACAATACACAATGAACACGATACTTATACCCCATTCATACCACGACATTAAAATACATGAAAAACATTTAAAATAATCAGTTCGAACAGAATACTACCTGGAAATACTGAGAACAGAACACATAAATTTTCTCGAGAACAGAAACTGACTAGAACAGAAACTAGATGCACTGCTGAAACAGTACGAAACTTACCGGTCTCATAAAGAGACACGTCAGGACCCGCATCCACCGAAGTGGACACTTCGTTTGTGGGACTGTGTACCACCAACCCACAGACCAGAGTCAATTAAATGGACCCTGTCTAGATACCACCCCAGTAACGGTACTCACCGGGCAGCAAGAACGGAAAGCCTCAGACTGGACTGGACTGCTACGACGACGGACGACGAACTTCGGACTTCGGACTTCAGTTACGGGTGGACCTCCGGATACCTCGGACTCTTGGCTTGGGCTCTGGTCGGGACTCGCCGCGTTCCTCCACCGTCTCGTCTGGATGCTGGACCGCCTCCTCCGTCTCCTCCGTGGGCCTGAGGGATACTTGAGCAGAAATATCTGCCACTGCGCAGAAGAGTTCCGTCACGACTGCAGAGGGTCAGGGGGTCGGCGTGGCTTCACCGACGCGTGGGGAAAGGGCAAGTCCCTATTCGGGCGCCATTATGTGGTAAATAAATAAATAATACCCTATTTTTGACTAGACATATATCATAACAGATAGCTCAATAAATAAGAGTCAAGATTCGAGGTAGTAGGAGTTTTGCAGGTTTAATACAGCATAAGGACAGGAACAGGACGACCTGCATAGGAATAGGATGGCAGGGCCCAGCAGCTGCTGGGGCTGGATCTGGGATGAGCGCGCTGACTTTTAATAACAATACATGAACATATATACATAACGCAAACACATAGCATTACATTGCCGTAGGCGTAGCAGTGGGTGGAGCAGAAGGCGTGACGCGTAGCAGTCGCGAAAGATAAGGGGGGAAAAGAGGTGTAACTGGGCGTATACATAGACATGTGGTGCAGACGTAACAGAATATGTCATTAATGGGGCGGAAACATTGGAGGGGACTACCTGGGGAGCCGGGACCTCTAACCTGATGGTGCGCGCAAACTGGCAATGACGTATCACTAGGAGAAGCTGGGGGCTATGAACTCTGTGCTAGGAGCAGAGACTGAAGTCTGGAGAGTCAGGGCGACATGTACCTAAACAGTATCTAGTATCTGATGTTTAGAGAACATGTTGATATAAACTATAAGTCAAGAGGGGAAAGGCTAACTTGATTCTAAGACTGGACCATGCATTATTCTACATGTAGTGCGTGATGAAGAATATTAAATGACTATTAAATGCAGTATTTCTCTAACGTGGAGACGTGAAGGCTAGACAATGACGGAAACTATTGATGCAGTTCAGTAGCTTAGGAATGCAGAGAAGGAGGGCTGAACTGATAACTGGAACTATAACATATTCTTGGCAGACTCAGAGACTGAGCCAGGCTGGGCCGGGCACTGCGAGGCAGGAAGTAAGTGAAGGGTCGAGGATACAGGTGGGGGCTGTATCGCTCCTCAGCGAGGCTTCAGGAGACAGGAGCTGAATCTGGTGTCCGGGCCCTTTTGAGGCCTAGAAACGGGGACTTTATAATGGAATAACGTGCACACTGAGAAACGTGGCAACGTAGCTTTACATAGGCCTGATATTCGTAGTATTCACGAGGACTGGAAACTGGCATACTAGAGGTGGACACAATTGTAATTGCGTCATTAATCGGACATGGGGAGTGGTGTGGCTCACTGGTTAGAGGCAGCAGACCCGGAAGCAGAGGACGGCCCGGGACCAGGGTTCAATTCCCGACGCGGCAGGGTCGTGGACCAGGGTCAGCGGACTCGATAATTCTCACCTCGGTGCCTACTCTAACCAGGGATCACACTCGGCAACTCTGGGCATTAGCTTGCCTCATCTCCACAACGGCCCCCCACAAACGCCGGGGATGCCTGGTTTCACCTTGGAGATACCCAGTAGGGACCATCTCACAGGGAAAGCCAGGACGGGTTCCCCAGCGGTCTATAGCGCAGAGATACTCCTTCGGGAGTCGATTCTAGCGCTTTAGAAACCCACAATCAATCAATCAATCATATGCATATTTAATCATGCACACATAACATATGATGGATGACACGTAGGGACACAGAACATGGCAAAATTTACTTTTCCACAGGGATTAATATAGAAAAATATGTGCACACTAGGTTTGACGTGACACCCCATTCCAGAAAAAAGAACCTCTCTGCCTGGACTCTTACAGCTTTCCAGAGTCAAGTCTCTTGTGTCTTACTGTTTTTTATCAACAGCTAGGTTTTGAGACATGCCAGGCCAGACATTTCTGATTCTGCCTGCGGCCATAATTTCTGCATAGCAAACCCACCTCTCATTTTCATGCCGCCAACCCCTCCCTTTATCGCTTTGCTCCTGGTATCCTATTCCACCCTCTGAGAATATTGCCATTGTGTTTTCTGCTACACTCCTTCACTCTGTCTGCAGGGCCTTTTATATCTATAGCCTACAGCCACCAGGCCAATGCCCTTTCTAGCTTCACGGTTGAACTATGTGCAGTAATCAATCCCGGTTGCGTTTCAGGAATCCACTACATCGGACATCTGTCGGAGGGTGACCCCTCAAGGGTGATCATGGACCAGCTTACAGAGGGGCAGTTGCAGTGGGCGCCCATGGAGAATCCCTTTGACGTGGTGATACTTGGGGGCACCGGAAAGCAGTATCCACAGTACTATGGCAAGAATGCCTACGCAGAAGGACTAAAAAAACTGTTCCCACAGGAGGCACATGCCATTGACAAATACATGAAGCTTGTTAAGGTAATACAGCTGTAGACCTTTGGAGTGGGGCAATATTCATTTTTACCCTTCTGTCCACTTTAAGCCACCATAGCTGATTGCACTTCTTTTTATAAAGGAACATGGCGAGGGCAGGGCTTGTATCCCTTAAAGCTGCTCACCTCTTGGCTATTTGAAGTAGCCCCCACTACATCCCCAGAGTTCTCATCACATCCATTCCCTTGTCTTACATTACATCATCAAAGGTAAGTTATAAAACAAGATTAAGTGCAAGGGTGTAGGTATTATCAGTACAGCAGCAGTGGGGCCCTGATATATGAGGGACCCATTCCACCCAAGTTATGGCTGTCTATTATTACTTAATCCTTACTTGCATTAGAGCCTATGGTACCCTTGCTACAATCTGGTTAATAGTAAGAGTGGCTCAGTAACAAGTGATCAACAACAAAATAATGGTAACTCTACCAGCTGAAACACTTTCTTTTTAAGTTTTAAAAGGAGATTTTCTTTGCAGTTAATTAAATACAGTATAATAAGAACAAGATCAAATCCTACATATACAGTTATCAGATCAATAAAATATGCAAGAAAAGGGGAGGGGAGAGGACAATCATCAAGTTCTAAAAATGCTTATATTCACAGTTCAATAAATATCATCAAAGTTGAGAGTACAAGAAAAAGAATAGATCAATTAATATATCACTATAGTTGTAATATATGAAAAACAATCATGGAGATTTAGGAACTTCCTCAAGTCGGGGATTATGAGAACTAGCAGTCATGGCAGAAATGTCTAGAAAGGTAGTTATGGGTTGCCATTGGGTGTCACGGTTGATCGCAAGGGAATCTGTGATTGTAACAAACTGCGTACCACCAGGCTCGATAAGATATGTTTGTAGAAATCCCTGGTGAATTGTTGAAAAGCAACGGCAAGGAGCAGGTCTATTATGAAAAAATTGGTTACTTGGGAATCACAATCTTCAGAGACACTCCCTAAGAAAATGTTTACAAAAGTAAGGGGGACTTGTGTATGAAATATATCATTTATTTGTTGCCAAACCTGGGTCCAAAAAGTATAAATATGCTGGCAGTCAAATAACGTGCTTTAAATCCGCTTTGTTAGAAGAACAAGACCAACAAGAAGGGGGAAGAGATTGATTTATCTTGTATAATGAAACCGGAGTAAACATATGTCTATTATACATATAAAATAATGTTTTAGGGGTGTCGGCTGCTCTGGAAGATCATCTTATTTTCAACCAAACCTTTGTTCCAACTATGGATAGGGAAGATTAGTTGGAGATCTGCTTCCCAGAGTAATTCTAGTGAATGGCTGAGGGAGAAAATGTTTATACAATTGAGAAGCAGAAGGGGTAGATTCCAAAAGCGCAAGTAAATTAGGTGAGGAAGCGGAAGATACAGAGGAAGGTACTAAATTATTGTAAGCATCTTGAATCTTTGTGATTAAAGAATTGAATTTAGATTCCCAGGAAGAGGGCAACAAAAACCGCACTTGGGCGTTAGCAAGCGAGATACAAAGAGCACCATGAAAAAGTTGAAAAACCCGAAGAAGTCCTTTAGCGTGCCAGTCTTTCCAAAAGATAGTTTTATTATTAATTTGGGTGTACCAAATGGAGGAATGCAAATTGGTCCTTAGGGGAGTTGTGACAATTGAAAATAGATTGAAAGATTTTTGAGATGTTGTTAAAGATAGGAAGGGACAGAGACAAAGGTCTACGTGATAAGGATAAGAATTCTTTCAAGGAAAAAGGATGGAAAAAAGACTTTTCAATATTGACCCATATAGGTAGACCTGAGGCATCATCCTCCTGTAATAGGAAGGCAGATTGCTTGAGGAAAAATGCAGTATGATAAGAGTGAACATCCGAAAAGTTAACACCCCCCATAAACTTGGGTCTTTTAAGTTTCTGAAGAGAAATACGTGTTTTTTTATTGTTCCATAAAAATGTAGATAAGATGGAATATATTCATTTATATTGGAAATGAGGTGTATTTATAGGAGGATTGAATATATAAAAGAGAACTATAAGGACCAGCATCATTTTGATCACAAACGGAAATTCGAGGAGATATAATCAGCATGAAAACATAATTTTTTTAGGGGAAGAATTTCACACTTGTCAGAATTAAAATTTTCCCCTGAAACCGAAGCTAAAAGCTATACCTCCGATAGGAAGGCAGAAAGAGAAGTCTATGGGAGTAAAAGAAAAAGTAAGATATTGGCATCACAGAGGAGAAAGGGGACATCCTTGTCTAACACCCCGATATAAGGAAAATGAAGAAGAGATAAGACCATTTACTAAAATAGAGGACGTGGTGGACGAATATATTAGAGAAATAACATCAATAAATGTTTTACCAAAACCAAACCAGGAAAAAGTTGAGAAAATAAAAGGCCAACTCACTCGATCAAATGCTTTTTCTGCATCTAGGGAAGTAGCAGCTAAAGAATGTTTGTAAGACTTGGATTTACTAAGGACATTGAAAAATGATCTAATATTATCTGCTATATGATGCCACTTAATAAAGCCACATTGTTCCCCTCCAATTAGTTGAGGTAACAAGGATTCCAAACGCAGAGCTAATATTTTTGCAAACATTTTATAACCTAAATCGATCAAAGAAATGGGCCTATAATTTTTACACATTAAGGGATCCTTATTTTCTTGGGGAAGGAGGCAAATTAGAGCATTCTGGAAAGAGCCACCAGAAGATTTAGAGGATATGAAGAAAAGGAAAAGCTGATGCAATTTAGGAAGAAGAAATTGAGAAAAGTGGGAGTAAAACTCAATGGTAAACCCATCAGGGCCTGGTGCCTTACCATGTTTAATAGCACGGATTGCATTAAGGATATTCTGCATTTGAATTTCTTTATGTAATGAAGAGAATTCTACATTAAGGTCGGAGGGAGGATCAATGGAAGGGAAATACTGCTGGATATTATCTTGAGACGTAGGAGAATCGGGTGTATAGAGCTCCTGATAAAAATCGGTACAATCAGCCTGAATGTTCTCATTCTTATAAAG
The DNA here is from genome assembly GCF_964261635.1 of Lissotriton helveticus. Taxonomy (NCBI): domain Eukaryota; kingdom Metazoa; phylum Chordata; class Amphibia; order Caudata; family Salamandridae; genus Lissotriton; species Lissotriton helveticus. The sequence goes on from NC_136072.1 coordinate 784,641,273, forward strand.
CATACGATTAGATGAAGTAAGAATCAAATTGATTTTGGAGCGTTCCTTTTTTATTTTACAATAATTGGCTAAGAGCCTTCCCGATTTATTTTGACCTCCATAGTATTTCGCAGATGCCTTAAGTAAAAATGAATTTGCGTTACCTGTGGACAATTTATTAAAAGTGAATTTTAGTTTAACAAGACCTTCCAGGGAGAATTTAGAATTTGTACGGTAATTGGAATGTTCTAATTGTTTAATACTTGTAGTGAGGGATTTCAAAGTACTTCAAGAGGATTTCGTTTTGCAGGATACATATGAAATAATGAAATCTCGAGACACAGCTTTAAAAGCATCCCATATAATTTGTGGGGAAATAGGTGTGTATCCATTTTCAAGAAAAAGGGTATAATCAAAGGATTCAAAACTTTGGGTAAAATTATGATCTAATAGGAGAGAATTGTTAAAATACTTCCAAAATATGTTTTGAGAGATCCCAGTAGAAAACATGCCTGTAACAGAGAACGTGGCCCAAACCCATTTACATGCAAACTAAATTAGCATTCTTTTTTCAGCACATTACTTGTATTTCACTTTGAAGATGGCTACTGCAGACCTTTCCTTTCTCAAGTTCCGCGTGCTTGGCATTTGCAGACCTTCTCTTTATAAGGATAGACCAGCACATATGCTGTTCTGTGGGTGATCTTGGAAGCCATCTTGTTTGTGGGTTTTGTAGCAGATGTGCTTGCCGTACAGATCCTTGGAGAACAGACTTTTTAGGCTGTAGGAAAAGGTAAGCTATAGTCATGCCAACGAACCCTACTATACTTGTCAAATCACCACCTGCTCTATTCTGCAAACCTCTTCCTCAAAGTGAGTAGCTCTAGGTTTCTGAAAAGCAGAAGTGGACATTTCACTAGTCGACTTCTTGATTGTTTATTATTATCCTTCACAAGGACACTTATCTGTTATACCCACAGTTTTGAATGTGTATCTTCACTGGGCCATTTTCTTTGATGGAAAGTTGCAGTGGAATGTTTATTGTGGAATTGTTTATGTGGAATGTAGCAGATCACACTTACTGGTTTGCTCATGCTGACTTCCCGCCAGATTCAGTGCTCAAGGATGTTTCTACTCAAATCCATTTCTGATGAGTGACAATTAGCATGACACACGTCTTCCACTGTTTAAGTTTCCTAAAGGATGTTGAGTTGACGGACCCGGTGGATACACCTGTGGCTCACAGTGGTACAGAAGCTGATGTACTTAAAAGACACTTATTGATAGTGTGTTCACAACGTGCAGATCGCTGCCCCCTCACCAAACTGACTCCCAAGGAGATAAACAACTGCAGTTAGTGTGGTATAACCAAGGGTGTAGCCTTTTATTCACATAGTCACATAGCATCAGTGAGGAATAATACCCACAGTTAAGCAGACATTATTGTGATGAGAATACATTACTTAAGATAAGCCAAAGACATTATTGTAATGGAAATACAGGACGTAAGATCAGCAAAACAGATCAAAGATTGTGCGAGCAATTAGAACATTTGTCTCCATCCATTACAGCTCCACACTTCAGAATGCACTTGTAAGATCAGCCAAAGACATTGTTATGTGAATAAAAGACACAATATCATCAGAACAGTTCAAAGAGTGTGCAAGCAATAAAAACAGTTGTCTCCACCCTTTACAGCAGAACACTTAGAAATGCAAAAAGTGCCACCAGGCCCCTTTTTAATCTCCATCGCCCACGCCCTCAACCAAGGGCATCCACGGCATAACTTAATGACAACTTCCCCTCCATCTTACAGAGGGATGGGCAATACCCACAGTTTCACATACACCTGGGCACTGCATAGGGCTCAGTACCTATTGGGGTACCTGTCACCAGGCAAAACCCCACAGAATGTACAACTCCAGGCATCCCAGGGTAGGGCAGAAAGGTCCAGGACCACCAGCACAAATCACCACCCCTCCAAAGGGGTAAGTTCAGTAAATCAATCCAAACTTTGGGTAACTCCCTTCTTCTGCTTCAAGAAATTCCGCCACAGGGCAAAGACGTCACTCGCAATCTCTGCCTCCCCCCAGCCACCTCAGGATGGGCGTCGTAACCATCCTTAAGATTGTGCGACTGCAGGTGCCCGGCTTCTGGCCCATAGTATTTCCATCCCCTGGATCCCCTTATATGGGTGCCCCAAGATATATCTCAGTCTCATTTGGTACATGCCCACCGCTGACCACCAGCACTTTAAAACCTAGGCCATACCACAACTTTACTGTTTGGCACAGACCACCCTAGATGCATGGATCGCCCCAATGCATTCTCACCCATCTCTGTTTTCTCCCAAGCAGGAGGCTGACCTGTCCTCACCCAAAACCTGCCATCCAGGGATGGATGTAATCTCCCGTACCCCTTTGGCATCTCCCTACCTTAGCTAGGACTCACTTTCCGAAAGAGGGATTCTGCCACTCGTGAATTGTTCTCCCTTCCTGAACCCATCTGTACATTCCGTGACTGCCGTATATAAGATTCCCTACTGTTTCCCAGAAGGTAATACGCGGATCTTCGAACCCCCAAAGAAGCGCAAAATGAGAGAAACTATTCTACACATTATCTCGGTGCCACACTATTGAGGCCTTTTCTCTCAAGTGGATGATTGTGTACTAGCATGGTCAAAGAGGGTGACATAAAACTTTCGCCTCCATTTCTTGAAGGCGGTGGCTCTGTGTAAAGATCATCGATTTCTCCTTGTGGATGAGTCCCAACAAATACCAAACATGTGTAGAAGAATTTTCAGCACTTGCTGTTTAATTTCTGGTTGGCAAACACTTGATTGACCATCAGTAGAAACATTTTGGAGGGGTGCATCTACCAGAATGTACTGGAAGGACTAATTTTCTCCTCCACTCTTGTTTAAATAACATCTTTGTTGAGTAAAAATCAATGTAAGGAAAACATCTACATAAAGTGAAAAAGAAAAATTGGAACCATATAAAATGCCAAGCGATCTTCAAACCTGCATTCCATGTAACTGTCTCTTGGTGGATGTGTAGATTTTATTGTCAAAAACTTCAATTTTCAGCTTTATTGGACAAGACACGCCTGTAGTTTTAAGAAACACAATATAGATGCTTTTTCTTTGTGGTTGGAAGTTTGCATTAAAAGCAGAAGAATAAATGCTGGTTTGCACTGAGTTGGGGGAGAGTTTGATAGCTAGCGTGGCTTCTACCGCCTTCCACAACCATGTTCAGGATGGGGGTCAACTGGATCATCTAGTGTCCCTGGTTTAATCTCACGTTGGCAAGGGGCCTTGGATGGCTTTCATGTCCCTCATCAACAGAGCTGGTAAAAGGGATGGGTCGGAGGAGACTTTATGACAAAGGCACAACACTTTTTGGTCTGTTGTGCACCTGCAACCACCTTAAGGAATCAATAGAATTTTAACAACTGTATTTTTCAACTTTTCAGGAAAGAAAACAAACATATTACATAAATAAAAAGTAAATATGTTCTAGCCAGGAGCAAGCAGTGCATAAATCATAAATGAATTGGCATGTGAGACGAGCCTCGGTCAAGTCGTTTCGCAAGAAAAAAGAGCAGAGCACCCCTACAAGACAATCTCCGTCAATGTACAAAACAAATAAGGAGTCTGGGGGTCAGAGAGTGCTACAATTCCACTGTGTGAACATCAGACACGTGCTATGAGATGGACCAATCTGTGTAATTATGTGTCAAACTGCACTTAAGTATCCAAGATTTGGAAAAAGTGCCCATCAGCTCCCATCCGGTGCCGCCCAATACATCATTTGGGCTCTCCTTACCCAGGAGAGAGTACAGTTTGTCTAATGGTGTAAATTTAGACAAAAAACAACTTATGTGCGTTATAAAGTTGTATGGGTAATAGAACCGGATAATTATTTTGAAAGGGTAGCCGAATTACAGTGCCAAAAGAAAAATGAATGTGGAGAAAAAGTGCAAACTAAAATTAGGTCGTATATGAGTGGATTACAAAGTTTATTAGGTTCCCTCAATACTCCTAAGATTAAAATGTAAATACACAAGCAGATTTAACATAATATCCGCAAGATCCCCCCCCCAGATCGCTCGGATGAATGCACGGTGTACCGACGGAATAGAGCGGTGCTCCTCGTACCTGAGCAACTGCCAGGTGGGGTGATGCCATTCCTCCTACCGAATAGCAATTACGGAGGAGAGGACTGAGTCACATTGAAAAATATACAGGTGATATTTTTCTAATTAGATATATTTTTTGTGCAGTAGCCATTTACATCAAGGTCCTGAAGAAAGCAGTGACATAATCAGAGTCACATCTGCTGAAACATGTTGACCCTACTGACTTGCGGATATTATGTTAAAATGATCATAAGGTATGGAACCTGAAAAGGGTAGCTAAGTGCCATGTAGCGGGTTCTCAACCTTGTGTTGCATCAAAGGATTCTGGTGCCATGTCACCTGCTAGGCCACGCAGGTTCATTCAACAACCTGCTAGATATCAAGATTATGTTTAGTTCTGTTGTCATAGTATTATTTACTCACTTCTCTGAATAAGAATGTTATTTCTGTTACTAGGCTACGCCATCTAAAATGTAGAATCAGCATCTTATGAATAGATTGTAAGCAGCTTTCAGTTGGCAGCTGCAGGGTTTGATGCTGGATGAGGTTTTCTGTACTTCCTTGTACTAAATAAACCTTCAAGTTATACCATCTTCTACTTGCTTCCCTTCTACTTCATTATAACATCCTCACTGCTAGATGTCCCTTCACAAAATCCATTTATGCCAGCCTCTGGGATAAATTTGTGACCTGGTGTGGTGGCCAGCACGAGATTCCTTCCCGGCGAAGCTGTTGAATGTCCTTTTGTTTTCCTTTTAGCTCAGCAAGACCTTGCAGTGGGCGCTATATAAGGTTATTTGTTGCCCCATTCGGCCTGTCTGCATTTCCTGGACCAATTTTTCTTGTGAAAATCACCTGTTGTAATGAGGTTCATTAAAGGTTTGACATACATGTTTTTTCCCCGTGCCTATTTTGATGCCACAATGGGACTTTACCTTGGCCTTAACTTTATCATGTGGTCGAGCCGATGATGCAGACCTACTCCCTGTGTCTCCTGACCTTGAAGACTGTCTGCCTCATAGCAACTATTTGCTTGTCACATGAATGAACTACCAGAACTTTCAGTGTAACAACCATAGACCACCTTTGTCCTGAACACATTTTTACAGAACTCTTGGGCAACCTTCTGACCTAAATTCATGACTCTCTTCCAGGTTGGGCAAATCATCACTCTTTGGCAGCATTCTTTGATCTCCCTCACTCCTTTAAAGAGGATAGATTCCATCAGGTAGACAGCAAAAGGCCTCTAAGTTATACATATATCATACTAAGGATCATCGAGTGATAAATCCTTTTTTTGTTGGTGTTCCCTGAAGCGAAGAAGGGGAAGGCTGTGCAGAGGAGGACCTTGTCAAAGTGGATAGTCCTCCACATTAAAAACTGCTACGCACTGGGTAAAAGTAGCCCCCGGAAGGTCTGAGAGCCCATTCTACTGGGGCTAAGGATTCTACCACTGTGATGCAGTGAGGAGTGCACGTCCTTGATATCTGCCAGGCTGCGAAGTGGGTCCAGCGTAAACATTTACAAAGCACTGCTGCCTTGACAGCCAGTTCCAAGGGGAAGGGCACTTTACCTGCTCAGTTCTTCAAGACTTTTTGGGCAGAGCCACTCTACAGACCCTCCTCCTTGAGGGTGGAGGGTTCTGCTTTGGTATCTATTCTAAAATGAATAATTTGTAGTTAGTTGTGTCCATCCCAAAAAATAAGTTCCTTACCTTTGGTATCGCTTTTGGTGGATGCTCCATCCAGCAGCAGATTCATCACTGCCCTCCCACCTCCTCGTTCTTTTGAGTGGCATCTTTTTAATATCTAAAAATGCCCCAAAATAGTATTCAGCACACTCTTACCAACAAATTGTTCACACTTCTGAGGACATGCAAAGTGTACTGATAAACTGACATTACCACGCAGCACCAGATCCTCCAACACACAATCCTTGCGTGTTCAAATGACCAGTACAAGAATGCTACAGCTGGGCCTTCTACTCCCCAGGGACTTATGCATGTAAACACAGCCACAAAGTCTTACAAAGCACCTACATTTCTCATTCCTTAAGAATGGGGTCCACAGCCCTTAAGGTTCCAGATTAACAAGGTGTGATATTACATGTCTCCTTTTAAGCAGACACACACAGCAGCAGCACAAACCTGTTTCAGTCCTTCTGGTGTGGGTGAATCGTTCTCTCCACTTGCCTAAAAAACTCATGTTCCTTAACCTGCTGAGAACCTGCCTGTGGCTGACTTTTCCACAGACCTACTTGCTATGTTCAGCACACCACTGACCGTCTCACCTGTGGAATATTTAGACTCCTATGTAGAAGACATAGCCCGAAGGGTTGACGGAGAAGAAGTAGAAGGGTATTAAGTAGTGCATTACATTCAATTGACTTTTCCTTGGCCCTGCTACCCATTTAAAATGTGGCAGGTGATTCATATTTTAATGTCCCTTTAGGATTACAGCTACGGTTATGCAGAAGTTTGGTCCTCCCCCCCCCCCCCCCCTCCCCATGACAACCTTATTTCACATTTTGAACATATTTTAGACGCATAGAAATTGTATAAACGGCAGACTGGAAATTGAATTATTGTAGATGGCTGGTACCTAAACCAACTTGTTGACTTTCTTGCAGGGGGTATCCCGATGTGCACCCCACATGGCTATCCTGAAGCTCATCCCCCTTCCTCTAGCTCTCTTCCTGTGTCGCACAGGCCTCGTTGCATGGCTGTCGTCTTTCTTCAAGATGGCATCCAAGAGTGTTGCCAAAGTAGTTGGGGAGCTAACAACCAACGAGGAGCTCCGAACTGTGTTGTCCTACCTATACCTTGATTACGGTAAGCCAAAACTAACAAAATGTCAAAGAAAAGTAATTTCTGCATAAGGGGGGTATAGGATCAATTCACAAACTCAAGGAATGTTTTATCAAAATGTTATGGATATATAGTACACATACCATGAGTTGGTGTATGAAATGGCTTCTATTAGTAGTAGATGTGTGGGGTCCAAGCTGTGAGGATCAAATCTGCAGGTACTCGAATCACTCACTTATATATATATATATATATATTTTTTTTTTTTAAAAGACACTTTTAATCAGGTCATCTGGTCAGTGCACTATTATTTTCCACAGTGAGCTTCACTTGAGAGAAACAAGAGGAGTTCCTCTTTTTGTTGAAGCCTCTGGGGCAGAGTCAATCAAATATCTGCCTCTTTTGTGACCGACAGGCATGGTTGGAGAAGGGTTAGTGATATTTCATTGCCTGATATGACGGAGCCTTCCCTTGTCCTGCTGACATTCCGGCTGAAGCATCTTGCTGGAGAACGCTTGTTGGTTCTTTATCAGCCAATAAGTCAACTTCTTGTGACTGATACTTCTGCCTCTTGTGACTGATACTCCACACAAGGCCCTGCAAAAGGAATTTTATAAAGGTGGGCGGTTAACTCTGCTCCGCCAGTGGAGTTTATGGAGTTTTAGAACTCCGCACTTTGGAGTGTGACGTTTTGCAGCAGAGCGGATTTTACCAGTGCAGAGGACATGAGTCTAGGACTTACCTACCTCCCAAATGATGTCCTGCTCCTGCTGATGGCTGCAGTCTGCTTCCGCTGCTCTGATTCGGAGAATTCAATCAACAGGAAGCACTGCAGTGCGCATGACGTATTGTGTGAAGGCATGCATGACCCTATGAAATCCCATGATAGGGTCAGGCAGGCCTTCATGCACTACGCCATGTGCACTTCCTGTTAATTGAATTCTCTGAGCCAGGGCAGCGGAAGCCAAGTGCTGCCAGCAGCAGGAGCAGGCAGGAAACATGAAGGGACTTGGGACGGCAGTGACAGCTAGGAGACTGGCCGCTGGGCTGCACTGCCGTGGACAGCCGGCGCCGCCATACCCACCTACCAAGGAGGAAGCTCAGGACAGGTAAGGTCAGGCCTTACTACGCCGGGCAGGGGGAAGCGGGGGTGCATTTAATTGTGCAGGTAACTCCGCCAGGCCACGGAACTCTGCGGAATTTAACAGAGTTTTCCAGTATCTCTGTGAAATTTCACAGAGTCAACTCCGCTCAGGGTTAGAATTTTACCACCATCTTAGATAAACAACGATCTGCAACATTACTTAAAACCATGTTTTTTTTCTTCTTCACAGCATAGTTAAGAAGTGTATAATTTGGTGATATGACCTCTTCCCATTCCACAGGTGTTTTACCGCGGAACGCCAGCTTTTCCATGCATGCCTTGGTGGTTGAAGACTTCCTTAATGGAGCCTGGTACCCAAGCGGCGGTGCAAGTGAGATAGCATTCCACCTCATCCCAGTGATTGAAAAGGCTGGGGGTGCTGTGTTTGCCAGAGCGCCGGTTAAAAGGATTCTGGTTGATGAGGCTGGAAGAGCCTGTGGTGAGTGTGACAGGACAAAGTGGGAGTATATTGTGGGGGGCGGTGGGGGCATGGTGAGTAGGAAGGATACTTGCATTGGATGTTAGCATTCTTCTATAACCTACTTGGGTACCAGGTAAATGGGACAGGGAATGAGAGAGTTGCTGCTGTGAAGGTTTGGTGAAGGAGTGGCTATTAGTCCTACATTAGCCTTGGAGGGCACTAGAGTAAAGAGTCCAGTAGCTCCCTGTGACCCCCGGAACCTGGCTTCAGGCTAGGAGTATGGGCTGTTCTAGGTGATTTGGGGTATTTTCCGGAGTTTATCAATACGTGATTAATTTACTTAAAATGAGGTGTGGAGATTACCCCTACGCCACACCTGTTGCCACGGCTTCTAGGCAATACGGACTAAAGCCCTCAGGAAAAAAACCTATGACAATGCTCCTTGCTTTAATGTTTCAGGTTTACCAAGTAAAAATGTTAAATATAAAACGCTGACCGCAACTTTAGAGTTCTTCATTCATCTTCGAAAGTCCAATGAAAGAACCAGTATTTTAGATAACTGTATAGTTTTGTGGATATTAACAAATGTTAATGTTGTATTGATATCCATATGCATTTTAGGGCTAGATATATGCCCGTTTTTAGTGGTTGCAAGCAGGAAATCGGTCAGTTTGCGACCGCTAAATAGGTCTGTGCAATGTACAAACCCTATTTTGCGAGCCGGTAACCTGTCACTGACACACAAAATAGGGTTTGTGACATGCTATTAGGAAGGAGGGTGCCTAGGGCGTCCCTTCCTAATTACGAGTCACGCTTCTATGAACGATTGTTTTGCAACCAATATTACGGTCGCAAAATTCTTGCAGTTTACCACCTACTTCAAGTAGGTGGTAAGCCACTCGCAAACAGCCAGGGCATCTCGAGAGGACCTCTTCCCTTTTATGACTGGCAGGGAAAATATTTTTTAAGAGCAGGCAGGGGTCCCTTTTAAGAGCAGGCAGGGGTCCACGGCCCACTGCCTACTCTTAAAAAATGAAAACGACGTTTCATTTTTCTTTTTTAAATGCATTCCGTTTTCCTTTAAGGAAAACGTGCTGCCTTAAAAAACAAACAAAAAAAACTGCTTTATAAAAAAGACAAAGCAAAACCAAAGGGGATGGTGGACGGGGTGTTGAAAATTGCAAGCACTCACCCCCAGTCAACTGATCTTGGTTTAATCCATCATCATTCTTTAGCTCACTCCGCCACCCCAGTTCAGACATGACTATATGCAAATCCGTCTGACCCTGTGCCTCATGGGAGCAGTCCAGCACGAACTGCCAAGCCTTGTCTTCCCTGGACCGGAAATAAGCATCCTGGGACCAGTTTCAAGCTCACAGCCCTCATCAGCCAGGCTATCTTGAATCCAGTGGCAAAGTGAGCAGGGGACCCGTGTCTGGGCATACCCTGCCAACTTAGGGCGAACAAAGCAAAACCAAAGGGGATGGTGGACGGAGTGTTGAACATTGCAACCACTCGCCCCCAGTCAACTGATCTGGGTTTAATCCATCATCACTCTTTAGCTCACTCCGCCACCCCAGTTCAGACATGGCTATATGCAAATCAGTCTGACCCTGTGCCTCATGGGAACAGTCCAGTCCGAACTGCCAAGCCAAGTTTTGGGGTTTTTGTTATAAAAAAGACAGTCACAGACATGGTGGTCTGCTGACCCCAGCAGGCCACTATCACTGTGAGTGCTGGCCAATCCCAATGGGGTCACAAATTGCGACCAGCCTCATGAATATTAATGAGACAGGTCGTTTTGGACCTCATTGGGAATAGCAAACAGTGTCTGAGACACTGTTGTACAGTGCATTTTGTGAGTATCAAAAAGTCACAATTTGCGACCCGCAAAATGGAAGGGTCATACATCTGGCCCTAAATCAAATCTGGCAAATCTAATCCAAAACTCTAATTTGTGTAGTACGTTATTATTTTACACCACCAACTGATTTGTCTTTTGGCTCTTTCAATGACAGCGCTCATCACTGCCCACCTCAATGGTGTTCATTTTGTTGATTTTGAAAGAAAGTAAACATTAGTTGGACCTCAGTCACCATCTTGATTTAATAACTCATCCTACCTGCTTTATTTCTAGGCGTAAATGTTCAAAGGAAGGGGCGGGATCCAGTGAATATCTTTGCCCCGGTGGTGATTTCTGATGCTGGAATATTCAACACCTACGAAAATCTCCTCCCCCCGGAGCAGCAGGCATTGCCAGGTAAGACAAACGAGCCACTTGTAAAATGTCTCCTGCCTGCCACTGGGCATTCTCTAAGGACGTAACCAAGCGCTGTATCTGTGTATTTCCACAATATTGGTGATTTTTTAGGAAGGCTTACTTGAGATGTATTTTTGAAGACCACGAAGATGCTTGAATTATTTTTCTGCAGGTGAAATGTACATCACTGAATACTCCTCAATGCCAGGACAGAATAGTAACGTTTTCAAAATCGGTGCTTCTTGCACCGTTGGAGAAATATTTAAATAGCAAAATCTCTCCAACTGTAATTGATAGTTTATTTTCACTAAAGGTAATTGTTTTATACAAACACGAGAATTTAGCTCAAACAATTGTTTTTTTAAAATAATGCACAAATGTGGCGTAAGAAATAATTCATTTTCAAGCCCTATATTTCCTCCGGTGGTTTAAAAATGTTGGTGTTTTTAAAAACTGAAATTTAAAATGTTCCTAGATTCATATCTGCATGAAAAAGGACGGACATTTCTAAGCAAACTTACAGAAATAAAAAGCATGCAGTTAGGGAGTGGTTTCCTTGCTTGTGGGAGAGCAGACAAGGCACGTTTTATTATGTAGCGCATTTCTGGTTTTGAGTCACTGTTAAAGATGGCGAGCTGCTTTTGCTAGTGGGGTTGATTTAGCCGGGATTACCCAGTAGCTCCTGCTGGACATCAGGAACACTGGCAATCAGCGACAGATGGGAAAAGCTGGTTATCTGTGAAGGAATGATGGAGAAGGTGCGCATGCTGATTTTTGCATTGGTTGAGATGATTTTTATTTTGATTTATTGTAACTCTGTGCCAGGTAGATAGCGTGTGGGTGAGAAGATTTAAAATAATTCCTAAATGTTCTGGGAACCAATGCAGTCACTTCAGATTAAGACAAACATGGAGTGCACAAACCTTGGATAAACTCCTACTGGTCTTCCATTTCCTCCCCTAGGGATCCAGTCTCAGCTGAGCAGTGTGCAACATGGGCTGGCCGGTTTCAGCCTTTTTGTGGGCCTGGATGGAACCAAAGAAAGCCTGGGGCTCCCCGCATCAAACTTCTTCATCTTTCCTGACCCAAATCTTAACAATGCGTGAGTTGGGTTCTAATATTGACAGTCTGAAGGGGGTGGGGAGGGCCGCATCATGCTACTGTTGAATGGGCTACCACTGTAGGATGTGTTCCATCTCCTATAGTCCCCACCCACAAGGTCACGGCGTGGATGCTTCGCTTGATATTAGAGAGACTTCATGACAAAGTGGGAAATGTATAAGAGTGACATAATACAGTTGTTTCCTTTTGGAGATTACGGTTACAGCTTCTCAAGGTAAATTACGTTTTTATTTTATATAGGCTTCCAGTCGAGCAGCGGGTGCTGTTCAAAACTGGCTGCATACTTTTTAAAGACACTCAAGAAACTGGCCCTAGTTTTATTATGTCATGCATTAGAAAGCATCGGCCTGAGCGCAATTTGAGATCGACGCACTTGAACCTCCTAGAGGTGCCTAGGATCAAACGGAAACGTATAGGTGGGACCCGGTTCTCTTATCTGGGTCCGAGGCTCTGGAATTCACTGCCTAATCCGATCAGACTGGAGACTGACTACATGCGGTTTAGGAAGGCTTTGAAAACCTGGCTGTTTTCTCTAGCTTACAATTAGTTGTCCCTCACTTTGTCCTCACTCTCTTTTCTGCTTAAACTTCCCAGTGCCAAGAGACCTGTTGGTGAATGTGCGCTTATATAAGTTCCTTAATAACATAACAAAAAATAACATAACATGTATGTTAGACCCGTCTGCTTCTGAGAGTCCCCTCACCACTATGATTTCTTTTGTTCCCCTGTACCTCCCAAAATTTGTCGCTTTTTATTTGTCTACCAGGACTTTTTATGTGTTGTCTCATGGGGTTAGATGTTCCTTGATGCCCAGTTGCTCACAAGGTTTGTGGCACCTATTTACAAGGCGCCTGGCCCAAACCTGTGGCATTACAAACTGGGGTTGTCAACCTGTATAAATGAACCTAAAATGGTGGACACCCTTTTTCCTCATGTGAAGTGACTCCCATTGGAGCCTTCATGAACCCTGGCCTTTTGAGGTTTTGGCGCCCTTTGTTTGGCGCGCATTTCTGACAGGAATTCCTTTATTTTCCTCGGGTACACAAAATGGCTGCTCTAGAACCCCACTACGGTGGCTGTGAGTGTCCTAAATACCCCTCAAGAGTGCCTTGTCATTGTCACAGCCAGAGAAGGTTCTAGAACCTTCTGGCTCGTGCCAGTACCCCAGGGCACTGGCTATATAAGGCCCAGTCCCTGGCGGCCATTTTAGTTCAGACTAGAGAAGAGGAGATTGAGAGATTCGAGACTTGACACCAGATTGACACCTGCCCTGTTGACCCCTGAGGTGGCTGGTAACGCAGGCAGTAGAGCAGCAAAGGGTTGCTGGCGTTGTGTCTGACTGGCGTTCCAGTCAGCTACGTGAGAAGTGATCTAGCGCCTACAGCGCCTGCCCAGCGAGTACCTCATTGCCCCCAAAGACTGTGGCCAGATTCGTGTGCCTCCCCGCCCCCCCCCGGTGGTGAACTGTGATCGATTTATCGAGTCGCGAGGCGAGAGCAAGTTCGCCGCGACCGCGATCGTCAGCTGTGCCCCGTTCGCGACAGGTGCCTCTAGAGGGGAGCTCGGACGTCTCCGAGCCCCACCAGCGTAGAGCGCTTCCTGCGTAGATTGAAGGTGAGGTGGTGCGCCGGGGCGGGGAAAGGCCGGCCTTCGTTGGGCGGGACTAGCGTCTCTGCCACTCCCCAGTGACCCGGGAGCTGTAGCTGTGGGCGGGAACCCCCCTGTATGCGGAAGTCGGAGGGAGGTCCGTGGAGCCCCTGAGAGCCCCGTCGCTAACGAGAGAAGTGCTGTGCCCGACTGAATCGTATTTTGATTGCAGCCGATGTGAGGTGGGCCCGTTTCTTCATAGTGAATGCAGCGTTGTGAAGGAACTGTGAACCGGCATTCATTTGACTGTGCGCGAAGGTTGTGTGACCTCTCCGGCAGCCCGCTCGTCAGTCTAAAGACTTTGAACTGGTGCCGCCTGTGCTCAAGTGGTGCTAAAGCCCATAGGCGCGCATAGACTTCACCGGCAAAGCAGAGATCCTATCCCGGTGACCGCCGAGTGCAAATTATGTATTTACTGTGTTTCCTTGCCTTTTAGATATACGCGCATACGCCCTGAGTGATTATTAAAGAGTCCCAAACCTTATTTTGTGCTCAGAGAAGCCGTATACCCGGTCATTGAAAACAGCATAAACTGTAAGAGTTATCTTTCCCATTTGAAGCGTATTGTAATGATTCTAAAGTATTTAATTGGTGGCAGCGATACCAGAAGAAACATGTGGTTGTTTATTTAAATGAACCAATATTTATTCTGATATTTATCCTGATATTTATTGTGATACTCATCCCTGAAGTTATTCTATTTATTAATACTATTTATTACCAGAACTGTATGACCGAAAGAAATGTATATGTGCTTTCCCAGTCAACCCTATTTACAACAAAGAACTTTTATATAAAGGAATCGTATTTTTCTACAGCAGTGGTGTGGTGTCCTTCCTTTTAGTGTGGATGAACAAGGAGTTATTATTGGGTCAGGGCCGGCTTAACACTACAGCCTTCACTTGCCTTGTCACTTGAGCCAAGCTACCCCCTTTGTGCTGGGCTTGCCCATCGCAGGTCCAACATAAAATTTGTACTCAGCGGGTGGGATTGCGAGCCGTGCTTGTTTTGAACCCCATAATAATTCAGTGTGCACCACAGGTACACACCCGGAGTTTTCTCCTAGCAGCCCTCCAATTCAACGTTTTGTTTTTTCCAAATTCTTTCCTGGAGGTGGGTGGAAGTGACCCTCAAAGTTCTTATCCTGGTCACCTACTTCGGGGTGGTTGTCCACACTTTTCACTGACAAGATGGAATTCGAAATGTCAGAGCTGGAGACCTATACTGTGGCACAGCTCAAGGATTTCTGTCAGGAGAGGGGAGTGTTTGTCAGGCGAGGGGCCAAAAGAGAGGAGCTCCGTACTAGTCTGCGAGCATGGGTGGAAGCACACACGGAGGGAACGGTGGAGGAGGAGGAATCGGACAGAGGTACTGTCATTGATAGGACTGCGGAATGTCCCCTGGGGGTGGGTGAGATGTCAATCAGCCCCAAGGAAACCTCACGGGAGGGCAGCAGTGTGTCATCGAGAGGGTTGTCAGAAACCGAGTTAGCTGACAGGAGAGAGGAAAGACTGTTAAGGTGGGAAATAGCAAAAATGGAGTTGGAAGAAAGGAGGGAGGGGAGGAGGTTGGAACATGAGTTCAAGCTACGAGAACTCGAATTCCAGGCCCCTAACATCACTCCGAAGGGTGTCGAGTCAAAAGAATTTGCCAGGGATCCCAGGCCCCATTTACCCAAGGACGTAGTCGCCAGTTATACCGCTGGAGACGACATAGCCAAGTGGCTGGCAGCCTATGAGGTCTCCTTAAGAGCCCATGGGATCCATGAGAAGCATTGGGGTGGTGGATTATACCGGTACATGCCTCCGACAGGTAGGGATGCCCTATTGGCCCTAGACCGGAAGGAACAGGTTAATTACCCCGCCATGAAGGTGGCGCTCATCAGGAAGTTTGGGTTGACCCCCGAGAAATACCGGCAAAGGTTTAGGGGCAGCCACAAGCTGAGCTCACAGAATTGGGTTGACTTCTTGGATTTTGCTAAGAAAGCCCTGGATGGGTGGGTCCAAGGTAATGAGGTGGATGACTATCGAGGGTTGTACGACCTGATACTCAAGGAACATCTACTCGAGAAATGTCTTCCCGAGCTGAGGCAACACCTGGTAGACAGCAAACTTACTTGCCCCCGTAAGCTTGCTGAGGAGGCGGACATTTGGGCAAGTACCCGAGTGTCCACGAAGGGGACGGGAGGAGATTCTCAGAAGTCCGGACAGGGCGCTCCCCAGAAGAAAGAGGGGGGAGATAACAAGAAGCAGGAGTTCTCCAAAGGCCCCCAAAATACCTTTAAGGGGAAAAGTTTCTTCTCCACTTCTAAGGCTAACCCGCAGAAGAACCCTAATCCGGGCCAGAGTCAGCAGCCAAGGGTTATCCATTGCTATGAGTGCGGTGGTATTGGACATTATAAGGGAGACGTGAAATGCCCAAAGAGACCACCCCCTCCCACTGGAGGAAAGGCCCCGGGAGTCGCTAGTGTAGCGCTCGGGGAGGAGATGCCCTTAGTTAAGGGGGGGGAGTGGGCGGGTGTCACCTTAGTGTCCCTGGGTGATCGGGAGGTGGTTCCAAAGATCCAGGTGCCCTCAAATACTGCCAAGTATGGGCAATGGGTCACCATCAATGGCCATAGAGGGGAAGCTCTGAGAGATACAGGAGCCAGTATGACTATGGTAAGGAGTCATCTGGTGTCCTCAGAGCAGGTGATTCCAGGCGTACTTCATCCAGCGCGATGGCTGACGGCAGAATGGGCCACTATCCTGTGGCCGAGGTTCCCTTTGAGTGGGGAGGGGTTGCAGGTTCACTTCGAGTTGCCGTAAGCCCCGCCGTGCCAGTCGATTGTCTGCTGGGCAATGATATGGAGCACAATGCTTAGAAGGAGGTGGAATACCGGACTCATACTGAGATGCTGGGTACACCTGATTGGGCCTGTGTAAGTACCAGGTCTGCGGCTGCTCGGGAGGAGAAGTCGCGTGGGTTGGAGCCTGGAACAATGGCCCACCCAGCTGCTGATGAGGGAACATTTCGAGGACAGGAGGAGCCTGCCTCGGTGTCCATGCCCCGTGAGACGGATAGGCCACCTGTGGAGGTGGACCCGGAGTCCGCGGAGGAGGACATGGTTCCGTTGGAGGACTTGCCTATCCCCGCTGAGTGGCGAGTGGAAGGAGGACCATCCCGGGAGGAACTGAGCAAGGGACAAAGGGAATGTCCCACCCTCGAGGGTCTGAGGCAACAGGCTGAAGCCCAGGCAGCAGGTAACGAGTCTGGGAACTATCGTGTTTACTGGGAGGATGGTCTCCTCTACAGTGAACCCAGGGCGCCAGTGCACGGATTGTCACGGGCCCTGGTAGTCCCACAGTGTTACCGAGCCTTCCTATTAGAGTTGGCTCATGAGATTCCCTTGGCAGGTCACTTGGGTCAGGACAAGACCTTTGCCCGGCTTGTCCCCCACTTTTATTGGCCTCGAATGAGGGTGGCGTCCGACACATACTGTCGGTCGTGCGTGTCATGCCAAGCCAGTGGGAAAACAGGGACGAAGCTGAAGGCTCCCCTGGAACCACTTCCCGTTGTTGGCACCCCCTTTGAAAGGGTGGGCATCGACATTGCTGGGCCCCTAGATCCACCTACATCATCCGGTCACAGGTTTATCCTGGTGGATCACGCCACAAGGTATCCAGAGGCAATTCCTCTGAGAACCATTACTGCACCAGTAGTGGCCAAGGCCCTGATGGGGATCTTTACCCGAGTGGGATTCCCCAAGGAAGTTGTGTCTGACAGGGGGACCAACTTCCTGTCAGCATATATGCGGGCCATGTGGAAGGAGTGTGGAGTGACTTACAGGTTCACCACTCCTTATCACCCACAGACCAATGGTCTTGTGGAAAGGTTCAACCAAACCTTGAAGGGTATGATCAGAAGTCTACCCGAAAGCCTGCGGAGGAAATGGGACGTCCTCCTACCCTGTTTGCTCTTTTCCTACAGGGAAGTGCCGCAAAAGGGAGTGGGCTTCAGCCCCTTCGAGCTTTTGTACGGGCACCCTGTACGTGGACCTCTCAGCCTGGTGAGGGACTCCTGGGAAAAGTCTCCCCGGAAAGTTCCCCAGGATGTGGTGAGCTACATGCTGGCCTTCCGAAGCCAAATGGCTAAGTTGTGGAAGCAAGCTTCTGACAACTTGGAAGCCAGTCAGGCAGTCATGAAAGCGTGGTATGACCACAACGCTCACCCAGTGGAGTTGGAGCCTGGCCAGAAGGTGTGGGTGATGGAGCCTGGAGAGCTGAGTGCCCTCCAGGACCGTTGGACAGGCCCCTATGAGGTATTGGAGAAGAAGGGCAAGTCTACCTATCTGGTGGACATAAAGACCCCTCGGCATCCGCATCGGGTGTTACATGCCAATCGCCTCAAGCCCCACTACGAGAGGCCCGAAGTCATGTTGGTTATGGTGACTGACGGATCGGAGGAAGAGGACACGGAGCCTCTCCCCGACCTTTTTGCGTCTCAAGAAAAGGATGGGTCAGTGGAGGGAGTGAAACTCTCGCCAACCCTGACTCCTGAGCAGCAGGAGGAATGTCGCCAGGTCTTGGGGTCATTCGCTCCTCTGTTCTCCCTTGTCCCGGGTAAGACCCACCTGTGTACCCATGACGTGGACACAGGGGACAGCCCACCTGTAAAGTCAAAGTCTTACCGGCTGTATGACAAGGTGAAGGCCAGTATCCAAAGCGAAGTAGCTAAGATGCTGGAGCTAGGAGTCATCGAACCTTCAAGTAGCCCTTGGTCTAGCCCGGTGGTGTTAGTTCCTAAAGCTGCCCCACCTGGCACCACACCAGAATTGAGATTCTGTGTGGACTACCGAGGACTAAATTCGGTAACCAAAACGGATGCTCATCCGATCCCTCAGGCGGATGAATTGATTGACCGGTTGGGAGCTGCCCAATATCTCAGTACCATTGACCTCACTGCAGGGTACTGGCAGATTCCCATGTCTAATGGAGCCAAGGAAAGGTCAGCCTTCTCCACACCTGATGGACACTACCAGTTTTGCGTCATGCCCTTTGGGCTCAAGAACGCTCCTGCCACTTTTCAGCGGCTGGTGAACACGATCCTCACCGGGATGGAGTCATTCTCTGCTGCTTACTTGGATGACATAGCTGTCTTCAGTAGCAGCTGGGAGGATCACTTGCAGCACTTGCAAGCCGTTCTCCAGGCCCTGGGACGGGCTGGCTTGACTATCAAGGCCAGCAAATGTCAGATTGGACAGGGGTCGGTAGTGTACTTAGGACACTTGGTGGGCCGGGGAACGGTGCAGCCCCTTCAGGCGAAGATTGAGGCAATCATGGCCTGGAAACCCCCCCAAGACCCAGACTGAGGTCCGAGCCTTCCTGGGCCTCACAGGTTACTACAGACGATTCGTGAAGGGGTATGGCACTATCGTGGCACCCCTTACAGAACTCAAGGCCAAAAAGCAACCCAGGAGAGTCATTTGGACGGAGGCTTGCCAGCGAGCCTTCGACACTCTGAAACAAGCATTGTGTAAAGCTCCAGTCCTGAAGGCTCCAGATTTTTCAAAAGAGTTCATTGTCCAGACTGATGCATCCGACATTGGCATTGGGGCGGTGCTATCGCAACTCAATGAAGAGGGTCTGGATCAACCCGTGGTCTTTCTGTCACGGAGACTGCTTCCCCGGGAACAGAGGTGGAGTACCATCGAGCGGGAAGCCTTTGCGGTGGTCTGGGCACTGAAGAAGCTGCGACCATATTTGTTTGGTTCACACTTCCTTGTTCAGACAGACCACCGACCCCTTCGTTGGCTCATGCAAATGAAGGGGGAAAATCCCAAACTGTTGAGGTGGTCTATCTCCCTACAGGGAATGGACTTTCGGGTGGAACACCGGCCCGGAGTTGACCACGCCAATGCGGACGGTCTCTCCAGGTATTTCCGCCTTAGTGTTGAGGACTCCCAAGGGGTTGGGTAGCTCTCCCCACTTTCAGCTGGGGGGGACGCGTGTTAGCCCGTCTGCTTCTGAGAGTCCCCTCACCACTATGATTTCTTTTGTTCCCCTGTACCTCCCAAAATTTGTCGCTTTTTATTTGTCTACCAGGACTGTTTATGTGTTGTCTCATGGGGTTAGATGTTCCTTGATGCCCAGTTGCTCACAAGGTTTGTGGCACCTATTTACAAGGCGCCTGGCCCAAACCTGTGGCATTACAAACTGGGGTTGTCAACCTGTATAAATGAACCTAAAATGGTGGACACCCTTTTCCCTCATGTGAAGTGACTCCCATTGGAGCCTTCATGAACCCTGGCCTTTTGAGGTTTTGGCGCCCTTTGTTTGGCGCGCATTTCTGACAGGAATTCCTTTATTTTCCTCAGGTACACAAAATGGCTGCTCTAGAACCCCAGTACGGTGGCTGTGAGTGTCCTAAATACCCCTCAAGAGTGCCTTGTCATTGTCACAGCCAGAGAAGGTTCTAGAACCTTCTGGCTCGTGCCAGTACCCCAGGGCACTGGCTATATAAGGCCCAGTCCCTGGCGGGCATTTTAGTTCAGACTAGAGAAGAGGAGATTAAGAGATTCCAGACTTGACACCAGATTGACACCTGCCCTGTTGACCCCTGAGGTGGCTGGTAACGCAGGCAGTAGAGCAGCAAAGGGTTGCTGGCGTTGTGTCTGACTGGCGTTCCAGTCAGCTACGTGAGAAGTGATCTAACGCCTACAGCACCTGCCCAGCGAGTACCTCATTGTCCCCAAAGACTGTGGCCAGATCGTGTGCCTCCCCGCCCCCCCCCGGTGGTGAACTGTGATCGATTTATCGAGTCGCGAGGCGAGAGCAAGTTCGCCGCGACCGCGATTGTCAGCTGTGCCCCCTTCGCGACAGGTGCCTCTAGAGGGGAGCTCGGACGTCTCCGAGCCCCACCAGCGTAGAGCGCTTCCTGCGTAGATTGAAGGTGAGGTGGTGCGCCGGGGCGGGGAAAGGCCGGCCTTCGTTGGGCGGGACTAGCGTCTCTGCCACTCCCCAGTGAACCGGGAGCTGTAGCTGTGGGCGGGAACCCCCCTGTATGCGGAAGTCGGAGGGAGGTCCGTGGAGCCCCTGAGAGCCCCGTTGCTAACGAGAGAAGTGCTGTGCCCGACTGAATCGTATTTTGATTGCAGCCGATGTGAGGTGGGCCCGTTTCTTCATAGTGAATGCAGCGTTGTGAAGGAACTGTGAACCGGCATTCATTTGACTGTGCGCGAAGGTTGTGTGACCTCTCCGGCAGCCCGTTCGTCAGTCTAAAGACTTTGAACTGGTGCCACCTGTGCTCAAGTGGTGCTAAAGCCCGTAGGCGCGCATAGACTTCACCGGCAAAGCAGAGATCCTATCCCGGTGACCGCCGAATGCAAATGATGTATTTACGGTGTTTCGTTGCCTTTTAGATATACGCGCATACGCCCTGAGTGATTATTAAAGAGTCCCAAACCTTATTTTGTGCTCAGAGAAGCCGTATACCCGGCATTGAAAACAGCATAAACTGTAAGAGTTATCTTTCCCATTTGAAGCGTATTGTAATGATTCTAAAGTATTTAATTGGTGGCAGCGATACCAGAAGAAACATGTGGTTGTTTATTTAAATGAACCAATATTTATTCTGATATTTATTCTGATATTTATCCTGATATTTATTGTGATACTCATCCCTGAAGTTATTCTATTTATTAATACTATTTATTACCAGAACTGTATGACCGAAAGAAATGTATATGTGCTTTCCCAGTCAACCCTATTTACAACAAAGAACTTTTATATAAAGGAATCGTATTTTTCTACAGCAGTGGTGTGGTGTCCTTCTTTTTGGTGTGGATGAACAAGGAGTTATTATTGGGTCAGGGCCGGCTTAACACTACAGCCTTCACTTGCCTTGTCACTTGAGCCAAGCTACCCCCTTTGTGCAGGGCTTGCCCATCGCAGGTCCAACAATGTAGGTATAAAGTTGCATCACTAAACTAATAGGATGTAACACTCTGCAGTAGAGGTGTTCCAAGATTGAGCGTTACATTTTACAAAGGTAAAATGAGTGTTCAGGGGACTGAACATCTACCAGATCGAACCTGTTACCCTTGGCTCTATATACTCCAGCAACTTAACCCTGTGGCAGTCATAAAGCCAGCCTTTTCGATCCAGATTATATGACCCTGTACTTACCTCCAAAACCACAGCCAAATTGATCTTTAATTGTATTTCCTTGTTATACAAAGTTATTGAAGCCGATCCGGCCACCTAACTAAAACACCAACCATCCCTGCTAACACCCACCCTCTCGAATAGTAAAGTACACCTGGGATTGCCGCACATCATCAACCAGGTTCTGGCAGACTTGCAAAACAAGTCTGGATTTCGCTTCTGACCAGAATTTGTTTCCTTCAGAAGGAAATTAAAACTGACTGGTTAAGCAAAGCACATAAAAGACTAAATGAACTAGCTCGCCCATACCCTCCGATAACACTAAAATGCTTTGAGACCATCATCCATCAGTCAACGTGAAATAAGCATGTAAATATTGTATACAGCGCTCTAACAACGGAATCTGCCTTGGTCTGTGCTCAATGAAAAGGAAAATTAAATATATTAAAGTGCTGGAACAGCTTCTGTTAAAGATCAGTTTAAGGATGGACTAAAGTTATTAGTATTCAGTTCTGATTTTTATTCAGAGTTCTTGATACACTTAGAGTGCATATGTAGGAGTGGTGGATAAAATAAATGTGCGTTGTAAAGTAATTAATTGTAGCACTTTCATTTCAAGCAGCTTTACTGTTAACAGAGACATTTGTTATTGAGACGTCTATGAAGTGGCTTCTCTGTCAAGGTAATTCTTGACAGAGAAGACTAGACGGCCGCTACGGTGGAGTTCCACGCCTCCACGTAGCACCTGTGCGTCCCACCCTTGATCCCGCGCCCCGCCTACCATGAGGGGATGGTGGATTCGGGATGGCGTTCCTGATACTTCGCCGGCAGCCCAGTGGCAGTGGGCTTGCAAGCGACTGCTGGAGTAGGACTAAGTTACTTCAGTGGGAAATATCTTTCTTCCTTGCATTACCCCTGATTACTAGTAGTGCTAACCGCTTCCCTGATTGGCCCCGCTGACTGCGAGCGGCGGACCTTACTTTTAAATTTAATCGTATTTTATGATTTGCCCTGCTGAGTACTAGCAGCGCTTTTAATCTCCTACCTTGTATTCTGCATTCAGTCCATCCGCTGAGGTGAGACGCTTGCCGGTGCTTCCCAGCGCTCGTGGGCGCCATCTTGGGCAGGGTTGGACGGCGATCCTCGCCACACCCCCTTGTCGTCTCCTCCCTATTTAGGATTCTCCTCCCCTTGCTTTCTGTGATCGCCGGCAGCCCAGTGGCAGTGGGCTTGCAAGCGACTGCTGGAGTAGGACTAAGTTACTTCAGTGGGAAATATCTTTCTTCCTTGCATTACCGCTGATTACTAGTAGTGCTAACCGCTTCCCTGATTGGCCCCGCTGACTGCGAGCGGCGGACCTTACTTTTAAATTTAATCGTATTTTATGATTTGCCCTGCTGAGTACTAGCAGCGCTTTTAATCTCCTACCTTGTATTCTGCATTCAGTCCATCCGCTGAGGTGAGACGCTTGCCGGTGCTTCTCAGCGCTCGTGGGCGCCATCTTGGGCAGGGTTGAACGGCGATCCTCGCCACACCCCCTTGTCGTCTCCTCCCTATTTAGGATTCTCCTCCCCTTGCTTTCTGTGATCGCCGGCAGCCCAGTGGCAGTGGGCTTGCAAGCGACTGCTGGAGTAGGACTAAGTTACTTCAGTGGGAAATATCTTTCTTCCTTGCATTACCGCTGATTACTAGTAGTGCTAACCGCTTCCCTGATTGGCCCCGCTGACTGCGAGCGGCGGACCTTACTTTTAAATGTAATCGTATTTTATGATTTGCCCTGCTGAGTACTAGCAGCGCTTTTAATCTCCTACCTTGTATTCTGCATTCAGTCCATCCGCTGAGGTGAGACGCTTGCCGGTGCTTCTCAGCGCTCGTGGGCGCCATCTTGGGCAGGGTTGGACGGCGATCCTCGCCACACCCCCTTGTCGTCTCCTCCCTATTTAGGATTCTCCTCCCCTTGCTTTCTGTGATCGCCGGCAGCCCAGTGGCAGTGGGCTTGCAAGCGACTGCTGGAGTAGGACTAAGTTACTCCAGTGGGAAATATCTTTCTTCCTTGCATTACCGCTGATTACTAGTAGTGCTAACCGCTTCCCTGATTGGCCCCGCTGACTGCGAGCGGCGGACCTTACTTTTAAATTTAATCGTATTTTATGATTTGCCCTGCTGAGTACTAGCAGCGCTTTTAATCTCCTACCTTGTATTCTGCATTCAGTCCATCCGCTGAGGTGAGACGCTTGCCGGTGCTTCTCAGCGCTCGTGGGCGCCATCTTGGGCAGGGTTGGACGGCGATCCTCGCCACACCCCCTTGTCGTCTCCTCCCTATTTAAACGGCCATTATGTGTCAGCGCAGCGGACGAGCGCAGCGGACGAGCGCAGCGGGCGCGACGGAGGCGCGCCGGAGTCGTGCCAGAGTCCTGCCCGTCTGCGCCCGTCCGCGGCCGGAAGGGGCCAGGGGCAGGGCCTGCTAGTCATACCATCTCATTCACTGCTAGGCAGTTGAGACATTATAATTTACCTGGTCTGATCCCCCACCCCGTCATCATGGGAAGACTCACCACACTTGGTATTCTTTGCAAACCCCATATTCCATCGGGCCTCCCGGCTCCCCGGTCGGTTCCCGCACTGACTCATACTCCCATGCGGGTTCTACTTTTAAATACCCGTTCAATGGTTAAACACCAGACTGACATTTTTACCCTGCTGTTACAGGAAAGCCCTGACCTCCTTTTGCTCACTGAGTCCTGGCTCACGGAGAATTCTCTCCCTGACATCTTGGCAGCCCTCCCCCCGGATTATTTTATTCTTCACGCTGACCGCATTGCCGATCACCCGGGTGGCGGGGTGGCGGCTATTATTTCGAAACGTTTTCACCTTATCTCTTCTTTTTCCCTGGCACTTCCACAAATAGAGAATTTAGTTGTTAACTTGGAGACGCCAGTTGGGGCTTTTTCTTTTGCCCTTTAATATCGTCCGCCCCGTTCTATGCCAGACTTTGCGGAGAAACTCTGCGAACACCTGACTGCCCTTTTGCCCTCATTATCCAGTTTTGCCCTATTCGGGGATTTCAATTACTGGTTTGATGACGCCAACGCGGGGGCGCATGCCTCAGCATTATCTGAGATTTTGACAAGTTTGAACTTGAGTCAGCAAGTCACCTCACCGACGCATGAAAAAGGCCATATATTAGATCAGATTTGGACCTCGAATGTAACCCTCTCTACCCCCTCTACACTCCCCTGCGTATGGTCAGACCATTTCATAGTCGATACGACCATCACACTTAGCGGGCGAACTAAGGCCCCGCTAATGGCAGGCGGCTTTGCACGTAAATGGAAGAACTATGACTCTAAGGGTTTCATGGACACTCTGGCTTCCACTTGTCCGAACACCCTCTCTTCTGAGGATGTTAATAGGATTGATGCTAATATCTGTAGTTGGTTGAAGGAGGCTAGCGACCAATTTGCCCCAGTAGTAGAGTTCCCCTGCACCAGACACCCGAATGCCAACCGGTGGTTCTCTGACAACCTCAAGAAAATAAAACTTGAGGTACGCCAATCAGAACGCATCTGGAGGCGGGACTATTCCTTGACATCTAGACAGAGATATGTTACCGCTCGGAGGGAATACAAATCGGCTATTTTATTAGCCAAATCGGAGCATATCTCTGATAGAATTTCCTCCGCCCCTAACAAATCCCGTGAGGTGTTCAGGATCATGAATGAACTTACCACGGATGACAGGACCCTCCCAGCTCAAACCCCGTCCAAAGAGACTTGTGATGCCCTCAATCGTTTTTTCATTGAAAAAATCAGCAAAATAAAAAATTCCATTCCCCTTACTCCTTCGTCGTCACTATCTTTGGACACTCTTCCCGGCAATCTATGTTCTTTTACTTCTTTTCCTATTCTGGATCCTCCTTCCCTGGTGAAGTTAGCTAATCGCGTAAAATCAGGCTCACCGGAGGACTGTTGCCCGCCCACGGTATTGCGGGAGGTCTGTCTTAAACTACCGGAGTGTATACTTCCCTTCCTGAACGCTTCCCTCATCTCTGGCACGGTCCCTGGAACCTTCAAGGAGGCTATTCTTTTGCCTCTCTTGAAGAAGCCAGGGGCTGACGCGGCCGAACTTTCCAACTATCGCCCAATATCTCTGTTGCCTTACCTGTCAAAACTCCTCGAAGCACATGTCACCTGGTGCCTCTCCAATTTCATCGAGGGCTCGTGCTTCCTTGAGTCTAACCAGGCCGGCTTTAGGCCGGCCCACTCTACGGAGGCAGTCATCTTGGCAGTTGTGGACACCCTGAGAAAGAACGCAGATGCCAGGAGACCACAGGCTCTGGTTCTTTTGGATCTGTCCGCCGCGTTCGACACGGTGGATCATAACATTCTGCTCCACCGTGTCGAACAGGCTGGCATTCGGGGCACAGCCCTCAAGTGGGTGGAGTCGTTCCTGACGGGAAGATCTCAAGCCGTGCGTCTTGGCCCCTTCACTGCATCTAAATCCCCTATCACCTGCGGTGTTCCCCAGGGTTCGTCACTTTCCCCGTTATTATTTAATCTTTATTTGCGCCCTTTAATTCTTTCCCTTCACAACTGGGACGTCAGCGTTTTTAACTATGCTGACGATCTGCAGCTCGTCTTTCCGCTTGATTCTCCTCAGGCAACCAACAACTTTCACGCCGTTCTGACCTATATCCATCATTGGATGAATCAGAATCAATTAAAACTTAATCCCGGAAAGACCGAGCTACTTCTTCCTGGTTCCAGCGCTGCCTTTTGGGGCCCGCAGTTCTGGCCTCCCGATCTGGGTTCCCCCCAATACCACTCAAGGCCGTTAGGAGTCTGGGGGTGACGATCGACGCTGATTTGTCACTTAAGGCCCAAGTGGGTGCCACGATTTCTTCGTGCATGTTTCAGCTCCGAAAAATCCGGAAGATCAGGCACCTACTTCCACATGCGGCCTTGTGTCAGGTCGTCATGTCCCTGGTCATTTCGCGCCTTGATTTTTCTAACTCTCTCTACTATGCACTTCCGCGATTTCTCTCACACCGCCTTCAGGTTGTACAAAATCAGGCAGCCCGCCTCATATACAAGATCCCTAAGTGGCAATCGGCTAGGCCCCTGCTCCGCAGGCTTCATTGGCTACCAGTGAAGGAGAGAGCAGCTTTTAAGATGGGATGTTTGGTATTCAAATCCCTTCACTGCTCCTGCCCTGCCTTTTTGAAATCTTTGATTACTTTGTACCAACCTGTCCGCTCTCTTCGCTCAGCTTTCCAACATCTGATTGTAACCCCCAAGTTTAAACTTCATAAACTTGGCGGCTGTCGTTTTGCTTCCCTTGCCCCCAAATTCTGGAATCCCCTTCCTCTGACTATTAAATCTAGTAAATCTCTTCTTCAGTTTAGAAAACTTCTTAAAACTTTTTTATTTTCCCTCTCTGAATAAACTGTCTTTTCTGCTTATTAACACGTCCCTTCAGCCAGCGCCATGAAACCTCCGGGTGTTAGAGCGCTTAACAAGACTCATTTAACATAACATAACATAACATACTTCGGCTGGCTCTTTGAGGTGTTCTTTCCCGCGGCTGAGTGTTTTTCGGACCGGCTGTTGAGGCTGTACGGGTTACGGAGGCTTTGAAAGCACGAAAGCACGAGAGCAGGAGACGCTCACAGTTCCGAATGCGCTGGTGGCTGCGAAAAAAACTGAGAGGCTTTTTTTCCGCGCGCTGAGGTGGGGCTAGCTCTTCAGCGGAGGGCTTGGCTCTGTCAGCGCTACATTCTGCTATCGGATTTGCCTCGTCTAAAGGACCAGAGCTTTCGGCGTATCCCTGCTTCTACTGGCGATTAAAGAATTTTTGTCTAGTAGGTTCGTTCTAAGTGAAGATTTAGTTTTTGGCGAACTGAAGAGTCTCTGCACAACGGCTGCTGTGTGGAGAGGACTACATCTCCCATCTCCCATCTCTCTCAGCGGTGCTCTTCATTGTCTTCCAGTGGAAAGGAAAAACGGAGCAGAACTGGTAGTTTGCCGTTTTAATGGGCAAACTTACAGGAGTACGAGCCAGAGCAAGAGCCCGTCACCTCCAAGCTAAAGAAGAAGCTGCAGTGGCAAAATTGCCCGTTCAGGAAGGTATGGAGGAGGATTCCTCTGTGACCTCTGAGGAGGAGACATCTGGCAATATTAGTATTATAGAGACTCCTGTAGAGACTTTGGATTGTAATATTATATCTGAAACAATGCAGATGGATACTCCTAGACATAATTTGGTGCAAACTGCCACACAGTTGAAGACTATGACCACGGCTACTACGGCCACTACGGCCATCAACAAACCATTGAAACAGTTTCCTCTGTTCGAAGCCAAGGCTAATTCATTTACTGTTAATAGCTCTACTTTGCTTATTCCAGATCTAGACCTCAGCCGAGTCTCAACAACGGCTGTTTCTGGTATTACACCTCTACAGACTGACGAGTTATTGCCAAACACTACTGATATATCATTGACTTGTCCTCCAACGATTGCGATCCTAAAAGCAGCGCCCTCCTTGGTAGAGAAGGCCACAACTCCAAAGAATAGCGCAGATAGTCTGGTGAATTTAGCCTCCACTTATACGGCATCTAGCGTAATAGAAGGAGCGGGAACACTTAGTCCTATTCTATCTATGGATACTGAGGCTACTCAGACTATTGGAACATTGCAGTTGTCGGTCAAAGACATGTTAAACTTGATATTAGATGAAATACGTGAAGTCAAACAGTTTCAAAGGGCAGAACTGGTTTGGATTCAGAATCGTTTGGACAAAATTGAGGACCTTGTATCTATTTTTCCTCCTCGTCTTCAGGAAGCCGAAGTCAGAATTTCAGGCCTAGAAGATGAGATTACTAAGGTTAAGAAGGACGTTAAAATTGTCTCTAAAACATCTAAGCCCTTGGAAGTTAAGCTCGATGAACTTGAAAATTTCAATCGTAGATCGAACCTCAGAATAGTCGGGGTTCCCGAGAAAATAGAGGGGTCCGATATGATCCAATGGGTCTCTTCTTTCTTGTTGCATGAAGTCATTCCAGAGTTTAAAGGCGATTTGACGATCACCCGAGCCCATCGGGTACCTGCTCAGCCATTCCCTAACTCTGCTCTCCCTCGTATTATTTTGCTAAACTTTGCTGACATTCGTATAAAAGAGACAATTCTATCTAGGGCCATTAAACAAGGCCAATTCGCAGTGAATGCTACTACCAAATGCCGGATATTTTCGGACATGTCTGCGGCTGCAGCCCGCCGCAGAAAAGAGTTCGTAAAAATTTTACACCTGTTTAAGGCTATGGGCGCTCAGGCCTCAATTGCGCAACAGTAAAAACTTAAGGTGTTGATTAAAGGCAAATTTTATTTGCTGACTGATGTTGAGGAAGCACAGGATCTGCTTAGCAAAATGTCGCCTGGTTAGAAAAGTCAATTGATGTAGCGGAGTGGTGGAGGGAGTCGGGGGAGGGATGAAAGGGAGGCTATGGGGTGTTACATCAAGACACCTCTAGGATAGGGGCTGAGACTCAGTGGCCAGAGTGGGTAAGGGCAGCAGAAAGATGGCCACAGGTGAAGGTGGGGGTGGGGATATGGGTGGGTTGGGAAAAAATTGAAAAGATGGAAGTTATTTGCAGTAGGATTGTTTTTTGCGAAATAGTATTTCTTAGGGATCACAGCTGTGTATGTGAAAATTTGTATTATGCGATTAAGGATGTCGTATTGTTTCATGTATCGAATTATATATTATGTCTGTTAATAGGGGATTGAAATTAATTTCGTTTAATGTGAATGGTCTCAATAATAGGAAAAAAATGCGAGCCATAGAGTCTTGGATTAGGACTGAGAATCCCGCGGTTGTAAAGTTACAGGAGACTCATATTACTGCTTCTAAAAAGGAGGATTTTACGATGTTTAAAACATGGACTTTGTTCCGGGGTTTTTCATGCGCCATTAGTTCACAACGTGGAGTTGCTCTCTTTTTGAATAAAAACTTGGAGATTGAAATTATTCAGACAGAAAAGGATGGTTTGGGTCGTTGGTGTTGGGCTTCGTGCAATTTCAAAAATCGTCAACGCCCAATTACCTTTGTCTGTTTTTACGCTCCTCTAGAAGACAATCCTCAGATTTATGACGTTATGTTTCAGTCTCTGTTATTGGTAGGTGGGGATATTGTCATAGGTGGCGATTTCAACATACTCATGAACCCCAATTTAGACTCTACCACATCCTCCAAGAGACAGTCTAAACCTAAATCTTTCAGGACTATGTTAAATTATATATCAACATTCGAATTGTGTGATCCATGGCGCTTGAAAAATCCACGGAAAACTGATTTTACCTGTTGGTCAGGTAGGTTTAAATCATCCTCCCGCATTGATTTTTTTCCTTGCCTCCAGACAGCTTAAATTTTTCTCTCAGAAATTTTGTCACAATGGTTTTTCAGATCATGCTATGGTGGTGAATAATTTTGCTTTGGGAGACAATATTAAAGTTCCAAAAAGATGGATGTTTAATAAAACATATTTACAGGTTTTAAATTGGGTTTCTGCACTAAAATTAGAGATTACGGATTACATTGCTCGAAACATAGGCACTGCCCCCTTGCATATTATTTGGGACTCCTTAAAGGCCTTCATTCGTACGTATAATTATAAGCAAAGATGCGGCTGAGTGGTCTGCCGTGAAAAATATTAGGAATTTTTTGCTACAAAAAATCCAGGACCTAACAACACGACAACACTGTAATCCAACTTGTAATGTCCAGAAACAACTTAGTGAAGCCAAACGTGAACTTAGTACCCATTATTTCTTACAGAGCGAAGAGGTCTTTCGTAAACAATCTCAAAAAGTTTATGAAGAAAGCAATTTTACGGGAATTTTTGTAGCCTGGCAGGTGAAAGAACAAGCAGTCTCGAATATGATCAATTCACTAAAAGATCCTGCCACTCATATCGAGACATCAGCTCAGGTGGAAATAAATTCAATAATGTTTTCCCATTATGACAAAATCTATAGTACACAGCATTCTATCAACCATCAAAACTTGTCTGATTTTCTGGGGAGGCACCCACTTCCCAGTCTATCTTCAGATGACCAACTGATTATGCAAAGTCCATTTTCCAAGGAGGAATTGGAAATAGTTGTAAAGGATCTTCCTTTGGGCAAGGCTTGTGGCCCTGACGGCCTTCCTTCTGAATTTTTTAAGGTTTTTCTTAGCTCCTTCGGTGATTTGTTTCTGCTATTATTAAATTCAATGCTTGATGGTGGGCAAGTCCCTGAATCCTTTCATGAAGGCACGGTTGTTAGTTTCCTGAAGAAGGGGAAAGAACCTAAAGACCCTAACTCATATAGGCCAATTACTCTATTAAATTCAGACAATAAAATTACCACCAAATTATTGTCACTTCGCTTTAATAACATCACGGCGGAGCTGATTCATCCCGATCAAAACGGTTTCATCATAGGAAGGCAACTATTTACAAATACACATTTTTTAGTTGAGGCATTAGATTATTTTGAGTCACGGGGGTTACAGGCTTTAGTGTTATTATTAGACGCAGAAAAAGCTTTTGATTTAGTGGTATGGGACACACTTTTTTTTATTTAAAAAAACTTTGTGATCCCACAACACATCATTAATTTGATACAGAATCTAAACACAGGTGCCACAGCCAATATAATCATTAATAAATTCTCAGCTGGCTCAATTTTAGTTCAGCGGTGAACCAGGCAAGGTTGCCCCTTGTCTCCTATTCTTTTTGCTTTTTTTATTGAACCACTAGCTGTTGCTATTCGGAACTGCGTACAGATTGCTCCCCTGGTTATTTCTATGGCCAAGATAAAACTATACGCAGATGATATTATGTTATTAATTAAACCGGATCTCATATCACAGACACAGGCTCTTCAAATTTTTGAAGAATTCGAGGCCTTAGGAGGCTACCGAATCAATAAAAAAAAGACAGAAATTTTGGTTTGCGGGGGAGCAGATCCAGTACTACACCCAGATCTGCAAGGTTGTATCAATCCAAAACCTAAAAGATACTTGGGGATTTTTTTTCTCCCACAGTTCAGGATTTATATACACTTAATTTTGTTCCTTTGCTTCAGAAAGTTTGTCTAATGTTTGCCCGCTGGGATCCATTACCTTTATCTATTCTTGGTCGAATCGCCTTGATTAAAATGTCAATACTCCCCCTCTTTAATTTTTTATTCTCCACTATCTCAGTTTTTTTGCCTGGCTCCTTCTTTTCCAGAATAGAATCTATGTTTTCCGCATTTGTTTGAGCAAAAAAAACACCTAGAATTGACTTACGGACTTTATATGAAGAAACTGAATATGGAGGTCTCTCATTACCAAATTTAAAAGATTACTATTACGCATACTTTGCGCAGTACCTAGATAGATTTAAAAATACAAACCCAGGTGTGGGTTTATTTATAAATTTTTTCTTTGAGTTAATATGTTTAGAAGTTCAGATCCCATCCCCTCTTCTTGTGCCGAAATCACCTAAATTTGTCTGATACAAGACCCTAAATTGTTTTTTTAAACGACGAGATGCCATGCTCAAGAGATATTCCCTCCCCATCTTTACCTTAACAACTCCCTTAATTGGTGCTTTCGCCTTTTTAAGGATTAAGATTGAACCTATAGTTATTGAAAACTGGGGCCGCGCAGGGATTAAAACGTTAGCTGACTTTTGGGGAATGGTTCCTAGCTAGCTGTCGATGATATGACATGTCTGATTCCTGGTCATTTTCTGCTAATCGGGTTCTACAGCGTGATTTATAAAACTCTGGCGCAATTAGACCCCAGTATTATTATTAGTAGTTCTTCTCCATTAGTAGAAGATCTTTTTGTAAATGATGTTACGAAGAAACCCGGGGAATGGAAACACTGCTTGACACAGAGTCGGGAGGAAGAGCTGACCTCTAAAGCTATACGCAAATGGCATACACAGGAAAACCTAGCCTTATCAACTGATATATGGAAAACTATTAATCAGTTTAACTTTGGTTCATTACGTGGCGCCAATTGGCACAGAATGTTATTTTTTAGCAAATGGCTGTTGTACCGCACTCCTGCAATTATTGCCAAAATGTACGATAATATGTCTGCTAATTGTTTTAGATGCTTTCATTGCGATCCAGCTAATTGGTCTCACATTATGGCGTACTGCCCTAAAATTAAGTCTTTTTGGGAGGAAATTTTAGTTTTTTTTAAAACTTATTATGTGATATCAATTCCTTGCAATGTAAAAATATTACTGTTTGGCTTTGATCCAGAATGTACATTTTCAATTCATTTGGCAAAATTTATATTGCAATGGCCGTTGCTAGATCATTGTTATTACAGAACTGGCGCACATCACAAGTTCCAATGTTTCAGGAATGGTTTGAGAAAATGAAAAGGGTTAGGAAATGTGAACAACTGTATGCAAAACGAGTTGGAGGTTTAAAAAAGTTCGATCAGATCTGGGGATGGTACTTTGAGTAATTTTCTATATATTATCTTATACTCAAAAAGAATGATAGTGTACCTTTTGTGACATTCTTATTTTTTTTATCTGATTTAAGAGACTGCAAATGACTTCAATAAAAAAAAATTCAAAAAAAAAAAAGGTAATTCTTTGTAATAACATTTTCTATAATGGTTCCTCTGTAAAGGAATTGGTCCGTAAATATAGTCTGTCAACATCAAGACCTCTTCATCACCATTTGTCCCAAATGATGTGCTCAAATGAAGACATTCAGAGTCAGATGTGCAAACTGACCATCTCAAACAGAGATTCTTAATGTGGCATATACAACAGAAAAGTTGAGGATTTGTACATCATGAGTGTCCATTTTAGGCTTGGCTACAGACAGCTTCCTGTGTGATTTACCTAAAGTCATCAATTCTTCAAACAAGGTACCAAAAAGACACAGAGAGAGCATGTTGTGAGTCAGAACTTCTCTGCCATGTTCATGTGTTTTTATTGTTTGCCATTGCTTGGATGTGTTTTATATCAAGGACATGGCATTTCATGATTGGTTATATTATCCCATTTGTATTCCCCTTAGGTTTTGGTGATGGGGCTTAAGGAAGTGCTTTTGATAGACGTGCAGAATATAATGAGAACCTGTGTGTGTTCTTTGATGTATTTACTTTGCTGAGACAAGCACATTTGAATATCTAATTAATGTTTTATTTATTTCGGAAGTGAGTGCTGTTTGGATACTATTCATTACCTGCCCTTTGGCATTCATTTGTTTAACTTTGCTGCCCTAACAAACACGTTGTTGAATTTGTTTTCAGAAGAGGGCACATACGCTTTCTTAAAGATTCAACTGAAAACTCAGGCTCCTTTTAGGTTGAGCCGGAGCAGCGCATGCGCTGCTCTGCAAGGCATGCTGTACTCTAGAATGGGCTTGACTCTACGCCCATCTTTTCAATTGGCTCCTGTTGCTGTCCTTTCCAAATTGTTGCTTCTGATTCATTAATAAGTTTGTTAGTCCCTCCTTACTAACGCCTTGTCTGCATTTGTAACCTCCCATAAGGACTGGACTTTGTACTTGTGTGGTTCCATGATATGTTTTAGTCAGTGAACTCTATTTTCTTTAATAAGTTTGTCCTACTGCAGACAGGACTTTCCTGCAACGACTGTTAAGACTTGCCAGAGGCAACCGCTTAATTCTTTTGTTATGCGTGCATGCCGAAATTAACACAAACTCACTAATGGCGCTCGTAGCCCCTCATCGCGGTCCAGCCCCCTGTCTCCCCGCTTTAGGTTTCAGCACGGCACCCACTTTAAGATTAACAACACGGGTGCCCGCTTTCACATTAACATGGGCACCCACTTTCTTTGCCACCAATACACATGAAAATGTTGTGCACGTACAATTGCATTTCCACTGCCCAGCGCTACAGCAGGGACACAAGTTAAATGCTTTGTAACACGCTGTGTGCTAAATCATTCCGGTTTTAATAGGTCTTGCATTTGCGAGAGTTTAAGCTATTGCCATTTTAAATAACAATGCCTTTATCTGTTTTGAAAACCAACACTTTACAAGCCCTTGCAAATGTGTAACCTATTGCATTGCAAAATGCTTGTTCAAAACTGTCCTTTATGCAAACTTTCACTGTGTATGTCTTTCAACCTCGCTAGTTAAAATGTAAACCTAATCTTTTCAGAGCACCTTTTTTGAGGATATGTCTTACCTCTGTTAAGGCAGTCTGTTATGCAGAAGGGCTATATTCCAAGCTTCCATATTGTTGTAGTATATGATTCTACTTTGCTATGCATTCTCGTTCTAGGACAGCTGGAGATAAGACATGCAAAGTAACCCTAACACTTTCCCTAGCAAAAGCCAGACTTATTGGATCGACAAAGCATGCCTGTCCAGCTGATGATTTCTCATCTTTCCTGCCCATCACAGTCCGAACCGAGAGTGTCACAGGGGTTCCCACACATAGCCTTGCAGTGGGTATTCCACCAGAATGTCGACTACAAAATGCAGTGGGCCAAAACAAAATGGTCTTATTTTCGAGGACATAAATATATAGAGCTCAGTATAGGTTTAAATTACGTAACTTTGCCTGTGTGTATCTTGGTGATATATGTATCTTCAAGATATGTAGATGTGGCGTTAATAATAGTAAATCTATACCTACATTCACAATATTTTAGACCTCTATATTTTGGCTGCACTATATTTTTGTCCTCTGTGTTCTGACATACAAGTCCTGCAGTTCAGGTGAGTGAGGAAAGTCATCAATGAGTTGTGTAAGAAGTATGGCAGTCCCTCCAGCTGCCGGCATACCAGATGTTTTGTGTGTGCAAAGGCCAAGGTACAGACCTCTTATAGAAACCTATTGAAAAAGTCTGTGAGTAATAAAGAGTTCTCCAAAAAAGTGAGGAAAATCAAGAAAACCTACTAAGATTGTAGAAATAGAGGCTAGATGTGTTCCGTCTTTCCATCAGGTCAGACAGAAAATACAATTTCCATGTGTCATGTATTAAACCTATCAGCACTGGTAGAACTGATAATGCCAACAAAGGTTATCTGAAGTAACATGGGCAGGAAAGGTGAGACAGCATTGCCCAAGTTAATATTACAGCCTCTACATCAGTGATCAATGCGTATGTCTAGCGCATTATGAAGGAAATCACTTCTGGAGGGTCTTGTAGTCAGTGAGTCTCTGGAAGACAATGAGGGCCAAATGTTCAAGACTATAAGGATTGTTGATAGTTAAACATCAGTTTAGTTTCTATGTCCATAGTGCACTAGTGATTAGCGAATACTGCAAAGAAAGTGAAGCATTCCTAGTGCAAATAGTGATTCTGAAACCATACTCCTAAAATACGCATTACAGGGAATAGCAAATGTTACTAGAGGGCTTGGGTCATGGACACTAAACAACTAAGAGTCTCCCTGGGGTTTCCATAATAATTTTGAAACTTGCAGCCCATCAAACAAACTCAAAGACAATTATTACTACTTTGGGGGCTATCAAAAAAAAGATCAGATTTATAGCACTTTATTACAAAGCTGCTAAGGAGAAGGATCCCGTTGAAGAAAGAACCTATTCATTGCGGCGAGATTACTTTTCCTGGCAGTTTAGTACAGTAAGCTGGTTGGCGAGGCTGGGAAAGAGCCAGGATGGGTTTTACAGAGCCTGATACATGGCTAACTCCTTCTGCAGCTCTATTGGCTTTTGGCAGCAAGGCCCAAGGGAAACTCCAACTTTTTTCTATGATTATCTCCTTTCTCCCAAACCCGGACAGTAGATAAAAAAATTGGGTGTAATGAGGATAATACCCTCCGTTCTCAATATTTGTTATCTGTAGTTTGTCTTTAATGTGACAGCACGAAATTCCCAGATTAACAATTTTTTGTTCTTTATTTCAGAGAGGATCTTTACTTCTCATCCTCCAGGGAGGAGGCACCACAGCACATCCCTGTGCTCTTTGTGTCCTTCCCCTCTGCCAAAGATCCAACACATGAACAGAGATGTCCAGGTACTCTCTAACCACTGCTTTTAAGCCATCTTCAGTAGTTTAACTTTGTGTAACCTGTGGTGTGAGTGACTGAACGAATGATTGAGTGAAATACCTATAGACAACCAAAGGAGTAATGCAGTCGCTGGTAGACCTCTTTGACTGGGATCCCTCACTTCCCCACAGTTCTATGTTTTGGATTGTCCTATGTGGCTTTGATTGTTTTTCTGAGTTACTTGTTTAGAGTTTGTGTGTGTGCTGAATGAATGGTGTGTTCTGTGAGGACTAATTACAACTTCTCTGTTTGTTGGATATACAGATTTCACATTTGCTTCACACTGGTGTCTCCACTCTTCTATAAATACCATGTTGCCCTGCACAGCCATTATGTTGATTTCATGTTGACTTGCGAATAAGATATACCGCCTCATTCGGGAGAGTTGGCAGACCAGTTGGCTATGATTGTACAAAGCAAGGTCAGAGGAGAAGCCCTGTTGCTTTGCCTTGCCTGTAAGACTTACATCGGGGTGGTCTAAATTAGAAGACACGGTGTCCCTGTGGGGAGGACAGGCACAAGGCCCAGCTCAATTAGAGTTGAGTTGGCAATTAGAGGAAGTTCAGGAGATACAAATGTCTTGAGTCCAGGTTGTGGTGACCAAACATCTGTATGAACAAAAGGTCCAGGTCTTGTTAGAATTTTAAAGCACAGGTTGAGCCTGCCCAGCCCTTGGCACACCATAGTGCATTGGTGCTTGCATTGGCACAAGGCAGCATTCAATGCACCAGTGCAGGAATGCATCAAATCTTAGGGAGAGAGCTGGAATGTCACGCTAAGCAGCAAGTTGTCTTGTTGTGTGACGTTTTAGTAAATATAGGCTTTATTGGGTAAGTACCACCCAAGATGAGTACCACTGGGAATCTTCTATTGCATACTTTGACCTCACCAGTAGCTGTAATAATGACTTTTGGGACCATGGAGAACTCAAATAGGTCTTCCTGAATCATGTCCAGTGCCCTTAAAATTCTGTCTGTTTATCAACAGGAAGCTAATGTGGCTGGCACAGGTCCGGGAATTGTGTTTGTCATACATAAGAGGCTGCATTCTGAATCCTGTATCAATCCTTTTCTGCCAGCCACTCCCTCTATTATTGAAATATATGCCACTGTACAGCTATTCAGATGATCTCCTTCCCTGTTGCTAACTATTGCAAAGTCCAAGTGGAAGCGCACCAGAGGTATGTATTCTCTGTGCGGACAGCAATAAAAAGGAATACATTCTCAGCCAGGTTTATAGGCCATCATCAATGGCCTCCAATTAAGAGGGGTACTGGAAATGTTCCTTTCCATCTATAACATGCCTCCATGGCTGGCTCGTCATGTTATTTTTTTTTTTGGTTGCCAAAATAGCAAGAGAAAACCATGCAAGTGGTCAAAGCAAGGCTCCAATCACGTAAACAATGGGGAGGCCTCGAGATACGGACACCATTTCCCTGAAAAAGTTCAACCTCCATGCAGGTTTCTTCTCCCAGAAAGGGATATTTTGATTTGAGGTTGGTTTGTGGCCGGTGCTGAGTCAAATTGTCTTCTTTGGGATTCCCTAAACAGCCAGTGACTGAGAGGCTAATGTATCTAGGGTAGACCCCTTTTGTGGTTAGTCTGGGCACTGGGAGAAGGGGTGCTGTACGAGGTCCAGCGCCTCTAAATCACATGGAGAGGTTCCAGCAGCAGAATGAACACGAATGAAGCCCCTTAAACTGTGTTTTGTTTATCTTGCAGTCCTTCATGTGTGTTTAGCATCAAAGATTATCTTTAATCAAGCTAAGCAGATACAGATTTTTTCCAAACTAACGCTTATTTTGCTTTCATGAAAATGTATGCTTACATCTTCCTGTCCGCAAACTTCAATGACACCTTCTGGATGTAGGTGAAAGAAACAAGCATATGGCCAATTTGTCCTCAAATCCTCAGTTGTAATAACCATTTGCTAGTTTCCTTTTGATGGGTTTTTGCATATTTCAAAATACCAACACTGAAAGTACAACTAGTGCATATTGCTTTTTAATGCAGGTTGTAGGACAACATGCGGTTTGCTGTATCTGGCACTACATTTGTTTCTAGCAAGTGTGCATCTCGCTTTACAATAAACAAAAAAAAGGCCTCCCAAGATACTGGCAGCAGATTGATCGATCAGAAAATATCTTTCAGCTAAATATTCTCATTGTGAACCAATCTCTTAACTAGTATCATGTTGGACTCTGTTTTGTACGTTACGTGTGCACTCGATGATATTTGGACATAGTTAAAATTTTAAAATACCTACATTTTAGCTGAAATTGACACAGTTCCAGTGTATTCTTTGACTTCATAGCCAGGACAGTTGCAATGTTGTTTGACATTTTATCAAGAATAATGATCTTTTGCTATGTTTAAGAAAATCCGGGGCCTGTGCGACAGGCACATGACCCCACTAGCCTACTGTACCATTTACTTTCACGGTACACCTTTATAGACTGTGTGATGGGAATGCACATGAATCCCCATTTATCAGAAGCAGCTTTGGTGAAAGAAAGATTTTGGGGTAAAAAAACGAATTTTATGTGAAAAGAAGACTGGAACAAAGATTTCTTTTATACTTTTCTCTAATAATGTCACTTTATAGTTTAGGAAACTGAATGGGAAATGGGAAATGTTTGTCCATAGAAAACCCTCCCTTCCCAAACGATCTTTCAAAATCATGGAATTTATGTGCACTTTGTGACACCTAGACACCTAGACCATTGCATAGATGTCATTCCAATGTAGTCTAAATGCATTGACAATGATAGGAACACCTATATTTTATGGAGTTGCAGGAGAAAATGAATCTTAATATGTAATAATGTGAAGGAAAATCAGCAGTGTCTTTAGATGCTGTGTTTTGGAGGTGGAGGTTAAAATCCCCTAAGATACTAAAGTCAGGAAAAAGGACGTTAATGTCCAGCAGTTGACTGCTGTTGTACAAAAAATCTGCACTGGGACCTGGGGTCTAAACAGTAGTACCCTGTTAAAAGAATACTGGCTAGTCAGGGCAGTTTTAAAGACCAGCGCTTCACAGTTCGGTACAGCTTGTAAGGGCTCGTGGTGGATATTGAACAACTTCATTTTAAATACCTTCACCGGCTCAACCACACCCCATTGAGCCTATTACATTGTAACCGAATTGCTGGTTCAAGATGCAGATGATACGGTACTACTGAGGGAAGCTTCTTGTATCTAGCCTGGCTCTCTTCATTGATATATAAATATTTGGGGTACAGCTTTTGGGTCATTCAGTGCAATCATTGGCACACCATTTCCATTGGATTCCAAGTTGCTCTACTAGGATTGGTCTGAGGTGTACCTGAGTGGGTTTGTAAGTTCAAATCACTGGTCCTCTTGGCGGCTAAGAGGGAAGTAGCTAAACACTTGGGGCAAAGGCTTTGTACTGACTCATTGTTAATGGCTTAAAGATCTAATTTACTGAAAGGAACAGTTGGAACACAACTCTCCTACAAACTTCAAGGCCCAAAGATATTTGGTAGCCACAACATGCTTTCTCCCCTCACTAGAGTGGACTAAGAAACCTTCAGTGAATGCTCTCATGTTTAGTGAGGAATGTTACAATGCTGTGCTCATGATTACCTTGTTATGCACTAGTTTATATTCTACAAGATTATGATGATCATTTTAGCTACTGAAAGCACTTGATCGATTTTGATAATTGCACCAATTTTAAGTCAATTGTATGTTGCTGTTTTGCAAGCCTGGATAAATATGCTAGCTATTTAAGTTCCATCCATCATCTTTGTTATGTATTGTGAAACAAATTACTAAAAAAAGAGTACAAGGATTATCTTGCTGGAAAGTTGATTTTTTTATCAATTGGGGCCTAACAAACTGTTCACTCAAGTAGGGCATTCATCCACACATTTGGAGTCCACCCCCAGCCCTTTCGTTTTCCCTAGCTGACTTACTACTTTCTAAAGCATACACTATCAAGATGTCAGAAATATTGTAATAAAAACAGAGCTTATTTTTAGGGGATATAAAAAATAAAACCACCGTATACCTCTAATCTAAAATGTAGTTAGGAATGTTTGAGACTCCCCTTAAAAAAACAAAACAGTGCTTAGGAAGAAGCTTCCCAGCAAAACACATTGCCATTAATGAAAAGTACATAAACAATATATAGCACAAGCTGAGGTCGGGGGTAGATGCTTTATACAAAATTAGTGCATTTGGCCTGCCACTTTTACAAATTCACAGTTACAAATTAGAGCTCCGGGGAACATTGGCAAGAGCTTTGCGCAGGCAGGACTCTGACTGACAAAGGTTTTGTCTTCAAGTTACTGTGCTATGGGCCAGATTGCTGCAAGGCTCGCCTCAGTTGACACTGGCTTCTCTGCTATTGTATTTGTCATAGTCATATAGTCTTCTATAGCGCAACATATCACCGCTAGGTCTCAGGGTTATTTGTGATCAACATTAGTTCAACTGTGGCTGTGATAGACCTAGTTAGGCTACTACACAAATATATGTATGTAGTTTAGTAAGGGCTTTAACTGGGCACAACATGTAGGCGATGACCATATAAATGCTTATTGAGATTCAAAAACCTACTGTATTTGGGCACTATTGATAGTTGTGAGGCTTTTGATCAATTTTCAAGTTAACTATCTGTTATATCCTACATAATTATATAACATGTATTCTAGCCCTGCTGCCTCTAGCTGCTCAGCCAGAGTGTGTCTTGGTATTAGAATGTTGGTGTGCCTGTGATGCGTGGAATGCCTGGTTGACTGAGTGAGTGAGTGTGGCAGTTGGAGATGGGCTGAGCAGCTAGGGAGGCTGCTCCTGGTGGGGCTGGTACCACACGAGGCCGGCTGGAGTACAGAGATGTTGTAATCTTACTGCAGACTGAATAAAGAAGTCCTGAGAATACATCCTGGCTCCTGGTGTCTTTCTACTAGAACACAACATAATTTTGGCAACGAGGACAGTCTTGAACCCCAGTGACTCTTGGTACAGCTAAGCAAATAAGTAACTATGAAACTAAGGAACAAAGAGAGTAACCAAGAGATCCAAGAAGCAACTTCAAGAAAAAAGAGAAGGTATTTCCAGGCAAGCCAGCGCCAGCTCCACCAGTGTCCTTCCAATGGACAGCCCCAATGAGCAGTGCCACCACCAACTGACACTTCAGCCTGGGAATACATCTGCAACTGTGAGCTGGTGGTGTAGCGCAACTACAACCTATTTTGGGTGGTCCAGCCACAGCGATGAATAGTGAGTTGGTTGAGTAGTTCATCTACAGCCTCATCTGGAGTTCCAGCCACTTGGTAAAGTACAAGATTGACTGTGAGTTGGATGGGTAGCGTCTGTACAACCAGATGTAGGTGTACTAGCCACATCACACTAAAGTGTGAAGATTGTTTTTTTTTTTATGGATGTGACTGTAAAAAGTTCAAGGTACAATTCTTTGAGATGTCCTTTAAAAAATGGACCAGATGTAGGTGTACCTCATAGCACTCTACTGAGCTTACAATGTCTTTGTCATGGCACTTTTTGAGATGTGTTGTTACTAAGATCTAGTCTCCCAACAGCTTGCAGCGACAACTCATATTATGTTGATGAAGCAAGAGTCTACTGCGGGAAATGGCTGCACAGAGAAAGTTTGATTTTATTGTGTTTATTCTCAGCTGAAGTGATCCCAATAGCTTTCAAAACCACTTTGACTGTAAGGTTTTATTTTCAAAAGTCGACTGTTTCTAAGCTTTAGTAGTCATCTTAGCCTGCATCAAGTGGCTGCGCTGGTATGGGAAATACATCAAGCCTGAAGAAAGATGTGCCTCATTGAGGGAGTTGCTGCTTAATTATTTTAAATCCGTGAAAAACATTTTCCTCCAGTGGCTGTTTTAATTATAGAAGGGAAAGGCTTTGTGTTTCTCAGCGGCAAATGAGAATTTTAAAGTTTGTAAAAAAGCGCTTTAGTGTTCCAGTGACTTAAATGTACCTGTATTGGTGTGGAAGCTAACGGCTGAGTTGGGGCCAGTATATCCGTTGGTGAGGAGCTCCTTCCCTCTCCTCTGCCTGCTTGGTGTGATGACTCAGTCGAATCTTGTAGGAGGATTTGGCGAAGGGGACGCATCATAATACTCGTCACTGACTTTTGTTGAGAGAGCTTCTTAAACGTCAGCACGGCAGCATGTCTCCGCAGCGTTGCCGCACCGTGAGCCACCCGGTGCTGCGTAATGAGCGTGCCGCCATTTTGGGGATCCTTTCTTTCTATGTCCCAACGACGGAGCTTGGTCTCAATAAAGTTTGAACAAGGTTAGGGAGGAAGAAGTGTATCTACGAGACACTTTATTATCAGCTTCCAAGCGGCGGAATGAAGTCGGGGAACAACGAGGAATATTTTTCTTTATGTCTTTGTAATTTCAGCTTCAAAGTGATGGAATGTAGTCTGGGTTCAACGCTCATCTTTCATTTCAAGTATGTCACATACCATATGACACGAAGACTCGGTTTGTCAATTAGCAGCATAGGTTGTGATGATCCTTCGTTTCAAGTATGCCGAAGGAAATGTTTTTTTTTCATTTCAAGTGTATCATATACCATATGACATGAAGACTCGGGGTGTCAATTAGCTGCATAGGTTTTATCTGTAAGCTTTTGGAAACACATGTTATGTCTGTACTAGAACTAGGAGTGTAAGCTTTTGGAAACACATGTTATGTCTGTACTAGAACTATGAGTATTTACAGTTTGCTTTGTTAGGCACTATTGGGTGTTGGTTTTTTATCACAACATTACAGTTTACACTGCAATGT
This sequence comes from Lissotriton helveticus, assembly GCF_964261635.1. Classification (NCBI taxonomy): domain Eukaryota; kingdom Metazoa; phylum Chordata; class Amphibia; order Caudata; family Salamandridae; genus Lissotriton; species Lissotriton helveticus. The sequence goes on from NC_136072.1 coordinate 784,684,777, forward strand.
GTCGTGGGAATTTTATTGTAATGTGATATCTCGGGTATGTGAGTGAAATGTCTTGCTTTTTGGTTTGTGCTGTTTTGTTTTCTCTTCTACAGGGAAAGTGATAATAATCACAACTCGGGTGAGAGGTCGCTCACCGGCGTGTACTAGTGTGTTTTTTGTAAGGTGTACAAATATTCTAGTATAAATATTTATTAGAGTTTAAGGTGTTTCTTGTGCAACCTTTTAGGTAGTGATGTCACTGGTTAACAATGGTGGTTTTCACTGTTCCCTTACATGAGGGATTGTCATATGTGGTGGATCTTCAGTCAGTTCCCATTTTGGATATTTTCATTGGGACAGTGTGTTACTCCTACTCTGGGGTATGTAACTTCCACAAGGGGGTTGCTTCATGAGCTTGTTCTCATCAGTGTGTACCTAGGTTAACTCCTACGCGGCGTTGGTTGTGAGATTTAATCTCTGTCTCAGTTGTGCACAGTACCTTTATGGTTGGTAATATGGGTGACGGCCCATTTGTTTTGTTTTTCAGTTGTGCACAGTACCTTTATGGTTGGTAATATGGGTGACGGCCCATTTGTTTTGTTTTCCCTACTCTTGGGTTTGAGTCATAGGTAATTTTACCTTTAGCACTATTTTTGGTTATGCTTTTGGGCATTTGGGTTGTGTGTTCTTTCGACCCTTTCGGTCATAGTGCTTCATGTCACAAAATTTATGGAACTTAATTCAACGTTCTGATATTTGTTATTATCTTCTCATGAAGGGGGATGGGGGATTTTGCAATTAAATTGTTTTTATCTTAACCGTCCTTCCTTTACAGTATATGGTTCTCTTGTGATGTATTATTATCATCGCTGCATACTTGAGATTAGAAATTTGTTCTTTAATGATTCTATCTTCATTGATGCTTACTTTTATTGCATCCTAGAGTATTTGGAATTTGTGCTATTGTTGATTTTTATTACTTTTATGATTCCATCTTTAAGATCTGTAATGTAATTGTAATGTGTTGTAATAGTTTTCTTTTGTTTAAAGAAAAAGAGGTAATGTTATATCCTACATAATTATATAACATGTATTCTAGCCCTGCTGCCTCTAGCTGCTCAGCCAGAGTGTGCTTGGTATTAGAATGTTGGTGTGCCTGTGATGCGTGGAATGCCTGGGTGACTGAGTGGGTGAATGTGGCAGTTGGAGATGGGCTGAGCAGCTAGGGAGGCTGCTCCCGGTGGGGCTGGTACCACACTAGGCTGGCTGGAGTACAGAGATGTTGTAATCTTACTGAAGACTGAAAAAAGAAGTCCTGAGAATACATCCTGGCTCCTGGTGTCTTTCTACTGGAACATAACACTATCCAAGCACCATACATTGAGAAGACCTGTAAGACTCTAAGGCGGCCCTCCAGTACTCGTTTGTAATTCTTTAACACCCAAACACCATTTTGATGGAGATTGTGTTCATTATAAACTACTTGACGCATTCATATCCTATTTTACCATTATAGTTTTGAAACGTGTCCAACTGCACCACTGGAGCTCGTTTGTACACAATGTCCTTTGGGAAGTACTGAAACTATCATTTTGAAGTTGTTTTGCTCTTATATTACACAGCTTGTTTAATAATGCAAGGTAATGTTTTTTAAACTTGTTGTTACAGGCAAATCTACGATGTCTGTTTTGACACTTGTACGTTATGAGTGGTTTGAAGAATGGAAGGGATTGAAAGTGCAGAAGCGAGGGGAGGAGTACGAAGGGCTGAAAAAGACTTTTGCCGACTCCATACTCGAGACAGTCCTGCAGCACTTCCCCAACCTCCGAGACAAGGTAGGTGGTGATGTGTTCTTGCTAATGCAGTTCATTTGCAAGGTTGTGGAGCTGAACTGGCCAGTGCATTAGCACAGGCTTAGAGGATTTCTTTTGCAATGCAGCGGTGATCAGAGCCGTTGACTTTGAAGGAACCTCTGCATCACCAGCATGGAGATCATTCAGACCAGGACCGACCTTCCTAGGCCTGATGATTCCCTTAAAACCGAGACAAAGGGTAGGCAATGAAGAAACCCTGCCACTGTGACCTGACCTGCACAAGCTGTTGGATTTCCCTGTAAAGAGAGGACCTGCCTGACCTGTTTGTGCTCTGTGTTTCGCCAATCTTTATTGAAAAATCAGGGCATGCGTTTTGAAGAACAGAGTCTTATGGGGAGCTGCAAGGACATGCAGCCAACTAGCCATGACCAAACTCAGACTGCTTCACTTGTTGTTTCAAAATGTTCTTGACCCACTGAAAACCTGCATGCTCTGCCCCATGGTTTACCAAACCGCAGCCTGAGAGGGATACAAGAATATTTGTCTTATAACTTAAGGTCTCAGAGTAGGCCATGACTGGTACCCCAGATTCTGGAGCCATTTGAACTATCCATGTACAACTTATGCTTTCAAAGATAATGAAATAGATGTGTGTGCCATGGGACGCTCACAATAATTCTTGAGTTTTTCCCAGTGGGTGCCACACATCATGTACTTATACCATCATATTCAGTACTCCAGTGTGCCTACACCTGATGTTACATCAATTCTCAGCATCTGTAGTCTTTCTACTGTAAGTTACAATGAATTGTAGAAGACTTGGAGCTGTGCCTGTTCCTCCCTAAACTGTGGCTCCATAATCTACCACCAGTTGCCGGGTGGATGCAGTAACTGTACACTCTAAATTTATCCTTAGGACTCAATCCTGCTCCGAACAAATTCAATAATTTACCTTTAAGATCTAGCTATGCTCTGAGAGTAATGTGTAATTGAGTAACTTGGTTATCCAGTAGGACAGCAATAGCACCCAGGCTCTGAGACGGCAGTTCTAAATGACTGGCACCGTGGCTGCTACCTAGGAACCACAGCTGTGAAAATGCCTAGGAGTAGCTATGTGCATTGAAGAAATGATAGAAAAAAGAAAGAAAGATAATTTGCTAAGCTGCCATGGTCAAATCTCACTCATATGAGTGCTACCTGGAAACATTTACCACTCAGCAAGAGAGACCACTGGCTATGGATTTGGAAAATAAGGACTTATTTAAGTATGTGATTAACGCATATAACTTTCTATACAGCTTACTTTGTCGAGTGGTTAGCCACTTCTGTAGTAACGCATTGGGCAGAGTGGCTGGTATGCTGTCTCATGCTAAATAGTGCGTCCTTTATAAAATTCTATAAATATTGTATCTTTAACATCCCAATTTTTGTACTTACTGTAATAAAAATGAAGTCATAAAAAAAGTGTGTTTCAAAATGGCACTTCCGGCCAAGTACTAACAAAGCAGAATTCCCCAGGATAGACTCCTGGTACCCACGGGACCCAGAATTGAAAATAAAGCTCCACTAGGGGGCCGACCTCTACTTCAAAAAAAATGAGGGGTCATGACATCCCATCAAACCCTCTGGGAGGCCTTTAAAACAGTGTTGTGAGGACAAGCCCGTCATAAATGATAGGGGGAAAGAAAAAGGAAGACGCGTTAAAACTCCAAACCCTTGAGAAGGAGATGCAGACACTGGAGCGAGAGGTGATTGCTGGCAGGATCATAGAGCTGCAACATAGGCTCACCCTATGCCAGCAAGAACTGCGGCCTTGGATAATGCAGCGTGAGCGCACACACTGGCCATGCAGCGCCGACTATACAATATAGGGGATAAGGCTCCAGGCTGTTGCTTGGTTGGACAAAAGAGATAAAGAAAGGTCATGGGTGGTGAGTGTCAGGGATGGAACTAGTGTTCTTCAGACCACAAGCGTAGAAATAGCAAAGGCCTTTGCCTCCTATTATGAATGTCCTTGTGCCCTGGTTAGTACAACATCTGACAGGGACTGCAAGGAGCTACTTGTTGACTTCTCGCTTCAGACACTAACTACAGACGAGCAAGACGCCTTTATACGCTGTTCTCACAGTAGAGGAACTCTCTAGCGCCCTGGGGTCATTGAAGTCTGGGAAAGTGTTGGGCCAGCACGGACTCCCAGTCGAGCTCTTCTAGGGCTTGACTGACAGAATTACGCAACCATTGCTTAGAATGTTTGAGGAGGCAAAGGAAGGAGGCTCACTGCCTATAGACCGGAACACAGTCACAACTGTGGTAATACTTAAGACGGGCAAGCCCCCAGAAAGCTGCAGCTCATATAGGTCGATCTTCCTGATAAATATGGAGGCGAAGGTGCTCGCCAAGGCCCTAGCAAATAGATTATGATTGTCCTAGCCACTATCATTCACATAGATCAGTCTGGCTTCATGCCACATGGTAGCACCCGCCACAACCTACAGCGGTTATATGAAGTCCTCCACTTGACGAAGGCCCTCTCGCCCCAACAGACAGCGCCAATGTCATTAGATACCTCGATGGCCTTTGACAGCATAGAGTGACCCTATTTGTTCGCCTTGCTATCCCAACTCGGCTTTGGCTCAAAATTCTGTAACTGAGTAAAATTACTTTATCAGAGTCCATTGGCCAGAGGGGGAGTCAACGAATCGTTATAAAGAAGTTTTGCGCTGCACAGGGGCACCAGACAGGGTTGTCCCTTGTCTCCACAGCTATTTGCCCTGGCACTGGAGCCCTTGGCGCATTGTATCAGAACAGACCTGATGATTTGGGGCATCACGGCCCGGGGGATGGGTAGAACACATCTCCCTGTACGCCGATGACATAATCTTATACCTTTCAAGGCCTTATTTCTCCATAGCAAGAGTCCTTCATATATATTAAAAATATATATATATATCTTTATTCAATATTTTTCCATTTCTTGACCCCCGCCCCTACCCCCCTCAGTGACGGACAGGTAAACCATAATAAAAATTGTCTTCATGAGCATTACGTTATAATTTACCATAATAAAACATTTTTAGCATACAATTCCCAAGAGGAAGCATACTATTTAAGAGGAAAAGGAAAAAAAAAGAAAAGACCACAGGAAGATATCCAAGGAAAACTAATTAGAAAACAAAAAGAAGAAAGAGAACATGGGCATAGTACAATACCACAGAGTTTCTAATTTTGTATGGCGCGCCATTGTGTGAGAGGAGTCCAGATCCTAAGCCCCCTTTTGCGGCGCTGTTTGCCTTTCCTTTTGTAGATGGCTACCTCAATGTTGTGCATGGCCAATAGCCTAGCTAACCACTGTTGGAATGAGGATGCTATAGGATCTAGCCATGCAGATGTGAGGCATAGCCGTAAAACCGCCATTGCAACAAATAAAAGCTCATGGCCACTGCCGGGATTATCTGGGTCATCTGCCCCTAATAAAATGACCTCACTTGACAAGGTGATCTTTCTATACAGAACAGACGTCAGAAAACTCTCTATATCTTGTATTAAAGATGTTAGTGCAGGACAGGAGGCGAAGATATGAATAGAGTCGGCATTGAATAGTTTACATTTCGGACAGCATGTCCCTTTACCGGTTCCCCACTTAGCGATTTTATCTGGCATGTAGTATAGAAAAAATCAGGTTTTATAAAATTGTGCCTGAAGTTTGGTGGAGATAAGGATAGTTTGAGCTAGCTGGTAAGTGGGTAAAAATCCCTCGTTTGATATTTCAAGTTTGCTTTGCCACTTCAGCGATGTTTTATCTAAGTCATCTGGGAATATTGCCATCAGAGAGGCGTAGACTCCGCCGATAGTGTAGTCCCTAGTGTGAATGATTGATTCCACCAGAGTTGACTTTTCCCCTAGTGTCCTCCCCCCAGGCTTGCTTAGCAGAAAGTCCCTGATTTGGAGGTATTTAAAAAAGTCTTGCCAATCTGGATGGAATTCATCTTTCAGGACTTCGAAGGATTTAATCCCCTGCGATGTAAACAGGCATCCTAGCTGAGTTATTCCTGCCCTGTACCATTTATTTATACAGTTATCCCTGAAGATAGTTGGCGGAAGAATTGGATTGTCCATTACAGGAGTAAAATGTGAGATTTGCCCTATTCCTAGTATTTTCTTTACTGCTTTCCAAACCTTAAAGCTACTATATAATGTCTTGAATTGAACTTTTTTATGGTAGCTATCATGTAAGTGCCTCCACAAATACCCTCGGCTTGAGTTGCCCAAAAGCAGCTGAAATATAGATGGTGTATGTTCATCTGCCCTTATTTCATCAGTCCTCGTGTTTTGTAGTAACTCCCTACTGTAGAGTAGTACTGATGCCCAGTAGTACCTTCTTAGGTTAGGAAGAGCGAGCCCGCCTCTATCCTTGGGGAGGGTGAGGAATTTATAGGCACGCCAGAGTTGTGCGTATGCCCAGATAAATCTTGAAAATGTGCGCTCAATTGCTGTAAACCATTGGTTTGAAATTCAAGACAAACTGCCCTAAATAAATATAAGATTTTCGGGGAAAAAAACATTTTAACTGCATTTGCTCTTCCGATTATGGATAAGTGGAGGTTATCTAAGCGTCGTAGATCTTTTTGAATTGAGCACAGCATTGGTTTAATGTTAATATCCACCAATTCCTCAAGATCAAAGGAGATGGTAACTCCCAGGTATGTCGCTTTTCCCACCACTCTAGGTCGTCCATCACGCTTTTTTGGTTCAGGACAATCTGCGTCTTCCCTTGATTGAGTGCGTAGCCAGAGACTAAACCAAATTTACAAGCTTCAGTCTCAATGGAATGCATTGCTATCGTAGGATTAGTAGAAACTAAAGCAATGTCGTCTGCATATGCTAACGTTTTTGTGGAGTGTCCCTGTGATATGATAGGAGTGATTTCAGTGTTCTTTTCTAGGCAGCGGATAAAAGGATCGATGTATATTGCGTAGAGCAACGGTGAGCATGGGCAGCCCTGGCGTGTTCTTCGGGAGATAGCAAATTCCTTAGTTATGCTCCCATTGACCAGTACTACAGCCTTGGGATAATTGTACATTTTTTGTATGGCCTGAATGAAGCCTGTTTGGAACCCTACCTTTGCCATAGCCTTCCAAAGAAACTGTCAGAAGACCCTATCGAAAGCCTTCTCCGCGTCAAGAAGGATCAGTGCCATAGGGTCTCCTGCAGTCTCAGTTCCGTCAAAGTGTGTGATGACTCTCTGAGTGTGGTTTATTACTGCTCTCCCTGGAACAAAACCATGTTGGCTCTTGGCGATCAATTTATGTATCATAGGGGCTATCCTGTTTGCCAAGATCTTTGAATAGATTTTTGAGTCTGCATTGATAAGCGTTATGGGACGGTATGATCCTAGGAGTTCTGGAGGTATTATTTTTTTTAGGGAAAATAACAATTTTAGCGCGAGACCAAGAGTTGAGGGGCTGACCACCGGTAAATATATGTATGATCAGATCAACTAAGATATGTTTGACTTGGTCTAAAAATATTCCATAAAACAGAAGGAATACTATATACTCCAGTGGCTTTCCCTTTTGGTAGATTTTTGACAGCGGTTAGGACTTCTTCTATGCTAGGGGATTCCTCCAATATATTCTGGTCATTTTCCTTAAATCTTACACCTTCTCCACTCTCCAAATACCTCTCTATTTCAGCTGCGTCCCCCCTACCATCTTCGGTATACAAATCTCTGTAAAACCGCCAAAAGTCTTCTCTGATATGTTCTGGGTCTTTTAGTTGTCCTACTACTGGATCGTTAATTTCCCTGATTAAGTTAGAGTTGGTCTTTTGTCGCATTCGTCCTGCTAATTGGTGACCCACTTGCTCATTGATTTTGTATAATAATTCCTTTCGAGCTGTAGCTTTCCGAATTGCTTTATCTGTAAAGATATTGGTGATAGCTACCTGAGTTAGGATTTCTACGGTTGTGTCTCCCTCACTAGTGGCTCTAACCAATTTTTCTTCAACTAACCTAAGTTTATCATGTAAGCCCTGCATGGTTTCCCTTTCTTGTTTGTTTGCCCTTAGTGAGTACTGCATAGACTCTCCCCGGATCCCGGCTTTCAAGGTGTCCCAAACAATGTCTATTGAGGCGCTGCCGATATTCTCGTCTAAAAATGTGGGGATCCAATCTCTCATGTGGAGACAGTATTTAGGGTCGCTCAGTAGAGCTTTTTCGAATGTCCAGAGAGTAGGCTCTGATTTCATGGGTCTGATGGTTAGGGTACACAAAAGGGGATTATGATCAGATGATATCCGGGGCATTTTTTCTGTTTGACAATTTTTTTTAAGTGAATTTTATAATAAAATATCATCTATTCTTGCATTTATACGGTGTGGATTAGGAAAAAATGTATACCCAGAGTCATTAGTGTTGGATGTCTGCCAGCTATCAACAAGTCCATGTACAAGACACGCATTTCTAAGGTAACAAAATACCTTTGGTTTACGTCACTTATATAGCCAGTCATCTCTCAAAGACCAATCGGCAGGGAAGTTTATGTTGAAATCCCCACAAACCATTATCGAGAGAGGCCAATGTGAGAGCTCGTTGGAGATTTCATCAAAAACCGTTGCGTCGTCTGTATTGCTTCCATATATGGCGCATAGTGTCAGTTTTTTGCCCGTTTGATATTGACACTCAATGATAGCCCATCGACCAAATGTATCCATTTTGAGTGGTTAAAAACATACCCGCTGCCTCTAGCCAAAATGGAAACCCCTCGTACTCGAGCCCCTTGTGAAGTGGCACACACCAATCTGTACCCTAATGCAACAGATGGCTTTGAGATCCTTCTATATGCGTCTCCTGGATACACACTATGTTTGCCCCCCAATTTCATAAGCCAATTGCGACCATTTGTCTTTATTTGAGATCGTTTAGGCCACATATATTTAGGGATAATACTTTTAACCCACCCATATTTTTAGCAGAGTTCTCCCAGAGCTATCAACACGTCTGTATAGTTTACAGCATTGGCTGCCCTTATTCTTTTTCCTCTGTCCTTCTATGGCCCTAGAGTGCATGTTCCTACTTTGTGCTGGTACTGCTAACTTGTCCGTCACTCCCGTTCCCCCCTCCCTCCCCAAGGTCACCCCCCCCCCCCCACCCACCACCAATCTTGGAGGTTACCTGGCTGCAGTGCCAGGGGTTTGACGTCCGTCCACCAATCCCTCCGTGAGCCCACCAAGCCTCCCTGTGTGTGTCAAGCCATGTAGTTAAGTAAATAGTTTTACAGTTGTATTGATGGCTATGAAAAAAACTAGCACATGCTTAAAATGTTTAAAGGCATTTTAGAGCCAAGACTTTCCAATCGAAGGAGAATTCCCCATTTCACATCTAATCACCCTAATAGTACAGACTATCTCTTAGTGCACATAACAGAGTGGACAAAAAACACAATACAAAATTACAAAAGGTGGGTGCAGACATCATCATATTGTTAACCCTTTGATCACTGCTTATGGCCTGAAATTTCATCGAAATAATTTTTGGCCTGAATTTCAGAGATGAAGCTACGTGTAGCCCCTTGAAAGATAACTTCAAGTCTGGCTGGATTTTGTAGGTATACTGTAGCCCCCAGTTTCCGAAAGGTATCAAAGAGCTGTCTTAGTCTCCACCTACGCTCGACCGTAGCGTGCGCAAAGTCTGGCCGGGTGAAGAAAGCAAAGCCTTCAAATGTGCGTTTGTTGTTGGGTCTAGCCAGATCAAATAGTGCTTGCCGTAAAAAAAAGTTTCCAAAGAAAACCAGCATGGCTAGAGATGCTGTTGCGATGCCTGGGCCCACTTATTAGGGAACAGCGGAAACCGGTGGGCTCTTTGAACTTCTTTGTCCCGGTCCCAGTCCTGCAGCTCAGGAAAAGCACCTATGAGGAGTGAAATCATAAACTTCCTAGGGTCGTCCTTTTTATCTCCCTCCGGGACCCCCAGAAATCTCTCTGCCGGTTTTCTTGTTCCTCTACCTTCCACATCAGATCCTTAATGGCTCCCTCATGTTCCTCACTTTGTTTTTTTAGATTAGTGACATCTTCTTCGAGTAGCTCAGTTCTTACTTCAACTGAAGCCATGCGGTCCGCGATGTCTGCACAGGTCTTTCCAACCTTTCGGACAGCCCCCTGTAATTTCTTGGCTGCAAGGCGAGATCAACGACTATCTGCTTTGGCCTCAGCTTGGAAGCTCTTGATGGATTGGAAGACAATATCCAAAGTTGCTTCTTGATTGTCTTCTTGATGCTCCTGGAGATTGCTCTTTTTAGCGTCTTCTGTGATAGTCTGATTGCCGCACAGGGATGTCCCGGGGTTAGAGAGGACAGTTAGGGTCGTTTCCTCATAGTCCCACCTGAGGCCTTTGCTATCTTCTCTGTCTGAGGAATCATAGGCCCTATTGTACTGATCGCAGTGTATTTTCTTTTAATGGGCCTTTCTGGAGAGCTGCCTATGTTTCAGGGGATCAGTATTTGAGCTACTGTACCATTTGGCTCCTTCCTCTCCACTCGAAGCTGAGATGCTGATGTCAGAAATCTCCGACTCGTCGGTAAGGGAGTAGAATTTATCCTGATTGTCAGGAGTTTTTAGCATGTGGCTTTGAAGGTCCTGATAGCAGATTTGAGCATTATTAGAGTTAATCAAGGGTACAGTTTGTAAGGTCAGATCAGTGGTTATTTTCGCAGTGACTGCGTTGGGGCTCTCAGTTTCCTCGGTCAGAACCCCTTCGTGCTGCAGTATAGGCTGCAGTACAGGCGCCGTGCTGGTAGTAGGAAGACCATTATCAGGGGGTAGTGATGTGTCCGGGGCCTCATACAGCGAGGCTTGTTGGGTTTCACCCAGTCTTGTTGTTCCATCTTGTGCCAGACCAGCTTTGGGTTTATCAGCACCGCCTCCCCTTGCGCCAGAGTCCTTCAGTGCCCTGCTGGTAGTGCCAAATCTGGAGGTGATTAGCGGTTGTGAGCAACCATTGTCTTTGGCGGGGCGTGCAGTGTTTTTGTTGATTTTACCATCTCTTTCTCTTTCATCTTAGGTTCAGCTTGTTCAGTTTTATTGCACCCCCCCCCCCCCCCCCCCCCCAGGTTCGGGATTTGTGCCCAGAGTATCAGTCTTTTTTTGCCTTGGTAAAGTAGGTGTTGTGCCCCCCTGGGAAGAGGTAGCGATGCTTTTAACTTTGCCCCCTAGCGCCCCCTTACCCGTCATGCTGCCGTGTCCTGCGCTATAGAATAGTAGCTTGATGAAGATGCCAGTGGATCCTGGTCCAAATGCCTTTTTCCCAGCGCTGGTAGTGCGCGTTCGTCGGTTTCTTCTGCGAGGCAGGGAAGGGCCGCTGCTCCCCCTCGTGCTTCCCTCGTTCCGTTGTGCTTTTGGTGAAGTCCAACAGAGAGCACGCAGGGCAGCCGTAATCGGTAATGGCAGAGGTGCCGGAAAAGCGTCCTCGCGGCGGCGCAGCCACTGCGCTCCAAACTTCAGGTGAAGGAGGGCGATCCAGCTCTGGGGGGTCCGTCAGGAGCATTCCTTAGTCTTCAGCAGCGATCGGTTTTCTCATAGCCGAGCTGCGATACATCGCGGCCGTATTCTGCTTCTTACACAGCTTAGCGGAGCTTCACAGCGGAGCGGTCAGCCTGATGCCATCTTGCCTCCGGAAGGTAAGTCCCTCATATTTTTAACTCTTTGGGAGATACTCCAGCTACACAATAAATTGGACCAAGTCAGTTGTGTTCCCTCTGTCGTGCCCCCCCCCCCCCCTCGACCCCTCCCCCGAGGCTCCTGGTGACATATGTAGCCCCAATAATTGTATAAGGCTTTAAATACTTGGGCAATCATGTATCACAAAATCAACAAATATTCCTGCACCTGAACCTTTTCCCGCAGTTGAGCAGACTTCATACAGACATAATACATTGGTGCACCCTGCCACTGTCCTTAATGAGCAGAGCAGACTTATACGAGATGATGACCCTGCCACGCCTTTTACATATTCTGCAGAATACTCCCTACTCTGTCCCACCAACCTTCTTTAAGAAGGTAGCCCAAGAGTTCCGCATGCTGTTATGGCAAGGAGGCGTGCCCCGGATTGCCCTACATAAATCACAAAGAAGGGTCTAGGAGGGTGGCCTGGCGGTCCCAGACATTAAACTCAATTATTGGGCTTCATGACTTATTGTAATAAATGACTGGCATCACGTCTCAGTCCATTCTATAGACCGGCTGCTCTTTTTCTGCGTAGACCCAAACAGGAATTACAAGCCTCTTTTATACGCTCGTAAGATGCATCAAGCTTGGCCATCACAGACTGCAACAGTGGTCAATGGCTAGAATGAGGCAAATAGTTACTTAAGATGGCAGAGTCGGCTGACAGGCATGACGCCCCTATGGTTTGGTGACCGACTGAGGAAGGTAACTACTCTAGAGCGATTCAAAGGATGGCAGACCAGAGGTATTGAGCATCTGGAGGATGTGTGGAGGGACGGGGCACCTCTCCCTGAGATTTCCCTATATGAGACTCACACACGCCCTACAAGGTCGCATACGACAAGTCACAATCCTCCCAGATTATTGCCCTCTAGAAGACAGTCTGTTTAGTAGACCCTATTCCTGACAAAGGGATGTCAACAATATACCGGAAAATAATGAATAATGCACCAGAGCCACTAACCTCCCTTAGAAGAGCCTGGATAGATGATCTAGGCAACATTGAAGACGAAGACTGGATAGAGGCTCTGCAGAGCCCCAGAGACATAGCGATCTGAGCGCGATTGAGGTTGGTACAATTTAGGATCCTACACTGCTCATACTACCCCGTACATTGCTACACAGGTGGGGGAAGACCGGGACGGCACAGTGTGCAAGAGTCTGTAAACACGAGGATTCCTTTTTCATATCTTTTGAGTATGTCCAGCAATCAATTTATTTTGGTGAGGAGTGACAGCAGTGATGTCAAGGGTGTTGGGGATAGAGGTGTCGATGGGTGCCAGGTGGCTCCTACTGATGATCAAAGGTGAGGGAAACTGGCCTCAACACAGTGGGCTTTGACTGGCAGTGTCTGCAGGAGTTGAAAATTTGCAATGTAACGGGTGAGATACACCCGACTAAACGTCCCCAACAAAGGGCACAAAATGTAACACGTAGCAACAGGTGACAACCACTCCATACCACCATCCTTCATGTAAGGGCTTCAAGTGAAACGTGTAGAAATTGGTGAGTTACACCCCATCCAGTCATCCCTCATGTAAGGGCATGTAATGTAAAGTGTAGTGATGGATGACTTGCAATCCATCCATACATCTCTCTAGAAAGGGCATGTAGCATACAATGTAGATAAGGATGACATCCACCCCTATAACCATCCCTTCTGTAAGGGCAATAGCTTGCAATGTAGATGTGGGTGACTTACATCCATATAACCATCTATTGTGTAAGGGTCTGTAACGTATAATATAGAAATGGGTGCCTTCCACCCATAGTGTAATCCCTTGTGTAAGGGCATGTAGCGTAAGATGTGAAAATGTAGCAATACCACATGACCTACCAATAAGTGGTGACACTCCGAACCATGCACACCAAAAAGAGAAATCCCATACCAGAAATAAATGTCACCACAACAGCGACACCAACATGAATGAAACTTGTTTTCAGTAGAAAATACCAACAAAATGGGAATTAGGTTGCAAATGTAAACAGATTTTAACTTCTTGAACAGCTAATTACACCAACGTTAGTTAGGAACAGGGCAAACCTGTCCTCAAAAGTCACAGGTGAGACATCTCGCGCGCATGTCATGCATGTCATTCAATAAAACACAATGGCACAAAACCCACTTTAGCACAGCATGAAACTAAGATACACAGCAGTATTGCATGACAAAGCATTGCACGTAAAACTATGACTCCACAATAGCAGTACACTATGCCAGTGAGCGGCTTCTCCTCCGTGTACTGCCACACTGGCCAGAATCGTGTCTTGTGAGCACCTCAAAGGAATGTTCAGAGACACCTCTCCATCCCAGGACATAGAATTGGCAATTTGACGTTATTTCCTTCGAAGGCTCCACCCACTACCATGATATTGTCTTGATGACCACATGCAAAATAGCAATTCCAAGGAATACACCGATTTCCATCTGATGGCCAAAAGATGTGTAAGAGGAACTATACGTCAGTCGATCACCCCTAAATATGGATGGAGCGCTGACCACTGCTCACTCCAAACGGGCGGATGCGCGAAATCCACTGCGTCGTCCTTATGACTGTCTCCGTGCGAAGCGGCAGTAGCACAAAACGTTGTTCTGCTGCACAGTACCCAGAGAGGACGAGTAATGAGAAATTTCCTAGTTAGCACGAAGGAAAGTTTCAATTCTATTAAGGACGCGGAGGCGAGGATTATGCCTAACCTTTCATTGACAGCAAGTTCAAAGGTAGAAACAAAAACATTCCTTGAACTACATATCCCATGAGACCAATCGGTAACCATGTGAACCAGGTAACCAATCACAGTCCAACCAAGTCCATATAGTTAATCTATCGGCGTAGTCCTTCCTCTTTCGCTGCTGCAGGAAGTTAAGCCATCCACATTCTAATCCGCTTTTTGATCAGAACCTAGGACAACAGAAAATACTATAATCTCCAGGCATGATAAGACTCATGAATGAGAACAGCAAAGAATGAAAGAGGGCGTAGAGGCAGCACCAGTTATGAAGTAAGTCACAAAGGCAAAGAGTTCTGAAAATAAGTTCTTCTTTTTATTGATCTTTTTGTTTTAAGGGAGCACAGGACAGCCAACGCGTTTCGCTCCCCACCTTGGGAGCTTCGTCAGGGCTGAAAACAACGTGAAACATATATATACATTAATAAAAGACAATACATGAGACAACATAAACTAACCATATGTACATAGTTTAGACGACAACTCAAATCTGCAAAAAGTTTCTTAACCATGGCATTTGGGAGATGCAAAAACAGACACGGTATTAGTAAGAGGTCTCTATGCAGACAGGAAGGTAAAATAACCCAATAATTAGGTAAATTTATCTAAAATACATTCTAATTCAGTGTGTGATATACATAAAACCCTTTAAGGGGAGGATAGTTATTATATCCTATATTGAGAGCTTACTAATGGGCAAGGGCAATGGGAGAAGATGAAGGCTTAAGTAAAGGAGAGTAAAAAGAAAGAAAACACTAAAAAGCAAATTCAACTGGGCAATAGTGAATGAATGACAGAAAAAAATGACAGAAAAGAACTCTCACCAAAGTCAGGAAAGATATTACACAATATACTGGTCCAGGCCAGGCAGGCAGTATAAGGCTCAGTCAGAGTCTCAATAGACATACAGTAAACTATTGTGGTGAGAAAGGGAGAGAGATTAGCAAAGAATCAATATATATATGTTTTGTCAAAAAACACCAATTGTAAGGTATAACACACAAAAGGTGATCTGCAATATCTCACCAAAGTCAGGAGAATCGCACGCAAGTTAGTGCAGGAACTGAGCACAATATAGACCAAATCGTGTAGGATCAGGTTCCACGGTAATTGGCATATATTGAGGTAACCTGTAACAAGAGAGGAAGCAACTAAAAACCTCCTCGCATCACATAAAAAACACGCACTGCTTCGCATGAGTATACGCCTGATATTTTAAGGCACAGTCCCTTCAAAGAAATTAAGTCAAAGGAGGTGGTTAGAAAATTACCACCTATTTCTGCACGGTGACAGATTAACATGTGGTAGTCATTCAGTATTCAAAGACGCAGTCTATTTTGACAAGTGTATTTCAGTGGAAGCCTAAGTAGAGTTCCACCTAAGGTGATATTAGCCGAGTACAAAAGACGCAAGGATAAAAATAATACTTAAACCTTGGCCAAAAATATGCTATATACATAATGTCCAAAGACAACCATAAGGTAGTTTCAACACTATTAATATGATGTTTAAACCCAATTAGGAAGCCAAATATTGCATCTATAAACTTCTAAATAAGACATATAATCAGAACATCCAATATTGGTAACATAGTATAAAAAGTATTTATAACCGTGGACTCACAAGAATATGGGGTTCTTGACGGAATTTTTTCTGGATAGAGATGAGGTCTTGCTTGAAAGGCTTGGCAGACCTTAATAAGCTGCCAGGCCCACTCGTTCTAGAGTAAAACAGACCATCAAACGCATGGATTAATCATTTCGCACAGGACACCCTAAATGCGCCCAAATTGACATTCCAAAAGACATATGGGGTTCAAAGCATAGTAGAAATAAACCATATGTTAAAGGGACAACACTAAATATGCTACAAAACGGTCCCCAATTTCATACCACAACCTAGAATAAAACAGGTTACCTTCTAGACGCCCGATATTAAAAGAAATCCCAACCGTGAATAAATCTAGTTCAAATGGCCAAAGCAATCGTAAGTATACGATGCAAAGGTACCCCCATGTAGATAATCGATTCATGCACATCGTTTTCAAATGGATATAACACCAAGACATGGCAAAATAACCTAAAGCGTCACGCATGATAAGTTAAGTTAACCCCATATCGACAAAGGAACTACCCGCTACAAAGATGAAAAAAAAGGGTGATGGCCTCGATTAGAGTACAATGACTTAAAAAAAAGTGTCCATAAAGTAAATGATTTGCGTTTCCAGAAACGTGGGTAATGACGAAATAAAAGTGACTTAAGCGCTTATGTGTACAAAATTATAACCAGCGACAACCCACCCCCATACCGAGAGGTACGTTACCCTATACATGGTTGCCGAGTAGAAATGTCCTCAACAGTGGACATAAGAGTGAACTTAAAAAAAGCCTCACGCTTACCTGAAAGACGAATATCGTCCACAGGGAGTCCCCTGTGTCAAACGCCAACGCCATATTGCTAAAACTGAATACGTTTTAAGCCTAAGGCGTAGTCACGTGCAGGAATCACATGACCATCACCTGATAGGTCCCTTAGGGTTATACCGGCCGTGAAAGGGTGCAGTAGTGGAAACGAACAAAAGGGCCATATTGAAATTCCTAAACACAAGTCACGACAAATAGTAAAGGAAAGGAGGGCACTAATCAGCGGATGTTACTTGAAGGACACCAAAGGGAGCAACTTGAATATTTGACATAATTCGTAAACCGATAGTTACCTCAAGTTTATACGGGCCGTAAGAAGGTGCAGTCATGAGAGCAGACAGCAGGCGCCATATAGGTATTCCTAAACATACTCATGACGGTCAAATAACGAAAAAAACGCACTGATAGGAAGGTGTTATTTCAAAAGAATATACACGGGGGAAAGACTTGATTGTTTACAAGACTAAAGAAAGTCACATCGTGACATCGCATAGAATTTGGCCACTAGTCACATGCGCTGTACAAATGCCGGTGCCCTAACAATAAGCAGAAGAAATCGAGCGCCATGTTGGACTCGCATGGTCTGCAAAATATGACAAGAGGCATTGTATCAATACATATATCGATCTATCCAAGTAGAGGAACGGGGTCCAAAACGAGCGCCGAGTTAGGGTTCCAAGAGTACATAGTCCCCCTACTAGTAAGACAAATTAAATGAAAAAGGCACATAGTTAAGCCGAGTGACCATGTGCAACATTAAACATATGCTATGGTGTGTCAACACGGCAGACCAGTTCAATTACATTTGGTAGCTACTTGAAGCATCACTCCTCACTTTCTAAATATCTAGAAAAGCAGGCAAGTATGAAGCAAAAAAGTGCAGGGCTAGAAAAAGGGGAGGAAAAGAAAAAAGTTAAAACTAAAGTATGTAGGACAGTGAAAGCATTAAATAACATTATATATGATTTCTAGAATTTTTTGTCGCACAGACATTCTGGTATTTGATACATTTAAAGTCCGGTAGGCATCTTATTCAGTAGGGACAAGTTTAACCATAAGGTGATGGTACAGAAATTTATAATGAACATCACAGACCTATACAGACATCAGACAAGGGGGACAGAATCGATCACAGAAAATGATGCATTTCATTGTCAGAGTTATGCCCACAATAAATCGCCCGAAGGTGACAAATCCATTTAGCTTCCTCCCTCCTTAGTGCTAGCTCACTATTGCCGCCTCTCTTATGGGCGGATATATATTGGATTGAATGAAACCAGAAGGTGTTATCATTCTGATGTTCTGAATTGTAATGGTCAGCAAGTGGGTGTCTCACGTCCCTATTTATGATTGCCCGGCGATGCTGTTGTATGTGCAATTTTAATGGTCGTATATTGCTTCCAACATATATACGGCCACAAGGGCAACCCAGGACATAGACGGTATACGGAGTATTGCAATTACAGAATTGGGTTATCTTGAATTTCTGATCACCGTTGTATGAGAACGTAGTGATTTTGTTCCTACCCATGTCACAAACAATGCACATCCCACAAACAAAAAAGCCTGCAGGTTTTGAAGGCAACCAAGTATCTCTACTTGGAGGTGTAATAACATAGCTGGGACACAGTTGATTCCGTATGGAGACGCCCCTCCTGTAAGTAACGGATGGCCTCTCACCTATATG
Organism: Lissotriton helveticus; assembly: GCF_964261635.1. Classification (NCBI taxonomy): domain Eukaryota; kingdom Metazoa; phylum Chordata; class Amphibia; order Caudata; family Salamandridae; genus Lissotriton; species Lissotriton helveticus. The sequence continues at coordinate 784,703,127 of NC_136072.1, forward strand.
ATCTTTAATGCCCACAATTCCGGTAAGTAAATGCCAATTTCTGCGGAACATATTGAATACTTTGTCACTGTGCGTAGTGTATTGGGTTATAAATCTCACTTTGTTACAGTTCTTATCCTTTACATTGCTTCTGGAATTGTCACTCAACGTTGAGTCCCTATCCAGTGAGTCAACCCTAGAGATAGCTCTATCTAGAGTTTTATGATCATAGCCACGTTTCAAAAACCTTTGTCTGGTCTCAACCACATTTTCCCTGAAGGTAGTTTCTTCACTGCAGATTCTACGTACTCTTGTTAGTTCCCCAAAAGGAATATTTCTAACAACTGAGCCCGCATGCGCACTAGAAGCATGTAGGACTGAGTTGCAGGAAGTTTCCTTGCGGTAAAGTTTACTTTGTACACGGCCATTCTCTATATAGAATGTAATATCCCAAAAATTGATACTACTTTTGTGAAATGACATTGTGAATTTTACATTAAAAATATTGTCATTGAGATATGAGAAGTAGTGCTCAAGATCTTCTAAATTTCCTGACCAGAGACAGATAACATCATCGATGTACCTCCCCCAAAACACGATGTTATTGGTCCAGGGGGAGGCACATCGGGCACAGGCGTGCTCCTTCGCGTACCACCCCATTAAGAGGCAGGCTTACGAGGGGGCAAACCTGGAACCCATCGCGGTACCACTGGTCTGTTGGTACCAGCGACCATCAAAAAGAAAAAAGTTGTTGAGCAGTATTAGGTCGATCATTTGCTTGACCATCTCATTTTGGGAAAAGAGTTCAGCATCTTCTCTATCAAGAAAGGACTGGACTGCCATTACCCCATGTTTCCTGTCAATGCACGTGTATGAACTGGCAACGTCCAGAGTCACAAAAGTAAGGTCATCCGACCACTCAAAGTCTTTCAGCTTCACCAGTATATCTTTACCATCTCGTATATAGGAGGGAAGGCTATGTACGTACTTCTGTAGTTTGAGGTCTACATAGTGTGACAGGCCCTCAGTGGGTGAGCCCACCCCTGAAATAATGGGCCTGCCAGGTGGAAAGCCTTCACCTCCTTTGTGTATCTTAGGAAGGACGTAGATACACGGGAACGATGGATGGGAAACATGTAAAAATCTGAATTCGTCCTCCGTTATCAAACATGAGTCTTTCCATTCAGAGAGTCTGCTGTTTATCTCAGTCATAACGTCAGGTATTGGATTACCCCTAACCTCTCTATAGCTATGGCAATCATTGAGTTGGCGTTTTATTTCATTAAAGTAGTCATCATGATTCATAATGACCACGCACCCACCCTTATCAGCTTCCCGTATAACAATATTTGGATCTTCCCTGAGTGTTTTAAGGGCTTCTCTTTCACAAGGGGTAGGTTTGCCTTAGTTACTGAGCTGAAATGAGTAGGGGTATCTAGTTTATAGAGTTCCTCTGTGACCTTTTTGTGGAAGACATCAATGTTTGGATGATAACCAAATGTGGGAATGAATTTAGACCTAGGGCGTAGACCACTATCGTCTGAGATTTCCTGGGTGATACCCAGTTCTTCCATCAGTGCCGGTATCTCCGTCTGTTCCTCCTCATCAAGAGTCATCAGACAGTGAACCGCACGGATGGATGCAACAGTATGTGAGCTATCTCCTCTTCTCTCCACCAGCTGTTTCTTATTAGATGCTCTATTGGCAAAAAAGTCTTTCAACTTAAGTAGCCTTGTGAATTTAAACAAGTCCACATGGATGTCAGCAAAATCACCCTTCTGGGTGGGGCAGAAATGAAGGCCTTTACTCAAAACATTGATTTCAACAGGCTCAAGTACTTTATTAGATAGATTGACAATTTTCAAGTCACGTATATTATCATTCACATTTTCCACAGTCTTTATTTGTCATGATTACAGTTAGGCCTTCTTTACTTTTGCTACCGTCTCGGTTTTTCCTGTTCTGGGTACTTCCTTTCCACCTCCTACCCCCTTCCTAGTTTTGGCTGCTCTCTTTTTTGTTGAAGACGACTTGACATTCGTAGTTTTGCCAATTCTTTTTAGAATGATGAAGCTCCTTCGCCTAAAGGGATCTCCTGTAATGTAACAGAAGTGGCAACACTGCTAGTGGATGAGATGGAGATATTACTTATTGATCGATTGTCTTCACCATCCTCCCTACTTCTTTTTTTGTCTTCTGGTATGGACAAATTGTCAAACTTCTTAGCAAAAGTGTAAATGCGACCATCTTTATAGTCGCGATCATCCCTCTTAATTTTCCTTAACTTTTTTTCCTTCAAGTAGATTTGGTGGTTATCCATAACTTGTTTTAGGATAGCAAAGGTTTTTTCACCTAGATCTTTTTCCCCTATGTCTTTAATTTCGTTCTCTACCTGCTCTATTTCATCTTGTAGTTTTTCACCTTTTTCCATAGAGTGCTTAACTAGAATCTGCATCATAATTCGTGAAGTTCCCTCTAAGTTGCCCTCACATTCCTTCAGTAAATTCTCACTCAAATCCTCGAAAGTGGGAAAAATAAGAATTCTAAGTCGCCTAGGGACTTTATCATTTTCCAAATATTGTTTCAAAGTCCCACCGTCCCACCATCTACTAAGTTCTTGTTGCGTAGTCTCTCCAGTCTCAAAAACAAATTCTTGAGGCCGGTTTTGCCGGCTTGCTACAGCGCTGCGGCCTCCCTGGGATTACTTGGGCCAAAAAGGTTCAATGCCATCTCCTCGCGTCCATCATTGTATTTCGGCATAGTTATTGTGTAAGTCTTATCACGGGGAAGAGAGTGCTCAAAAGGTCCAATTGAAACAGCAAAGAAGAAACACCACAGCGGACCACGGAATTAGCACCTCTGCTTCAACAGTCCCATAAAATGTTCAGTATCATGTGCTGTTAAACCTCAAAAACCTGCTGTGGTTAGGTCTCTCTGGATTCCCAGACAAAACTTGAAAGAGGACGTAGAGGCAGCACCAGTTATGAAGTAATACAAGGTGGCGAGTGAAACGTGTTGGCTGTCCTGTGCACCCTTAAAACAAAAAGATCAATAAAAAGAAGAACTTATTTTCAGAACTCTTTGCCTTTGTGAATTACTTCATAACTGGTGCTGCCTCTATGCCCTCTTTTAAGTTTTGTCTGGGAATCCAGAGAGACCTAACCACAACAGGTCTTGGAGGTTTAACAGCACATTATACTGAACATTTTATGGGACTGTTGAAGCAGAGGTGCTAATTCCTTGGTCCGCTGTGGTGTTTCTTCTTTGCTGAGAACAGCAAAGAACCATAAGTCAAAAAAAAATATTCAATCAGTAATACAATGACAGAGGAAATACATAAAACATAAGCTGTACAATAGCAATGCATAGAAAACAAGAACAGCAATGGAAATGCTCATGGAACAAAATGTAAACAACAGTCATAAGTGTAGCAGTACTTCCCTGATACGTAGAAACTGTCAGAACATCCAATTAAAACAGACATATCAGGGAGGGAGGCATATAAAATTGCCGGGGGGGATAATCCTCACCTCCACGTCCTTAATATAATTGAAACTCTCCTTCGTGCTAACTAGGAAATTTCTCATTTCTCATTCTATGTCAGGAAACGGAGGCGAGGATTATGCATGTTCAAAGCTTACTTTCGTGAATTGGTTTAAAATAAAACTTTTTAAAAGTGGATTCCGAAGACCAATCAGCCGCATTCATAATGTCTTCCAACCTGCCACCTATCTGGACAGCCTTGGAAGCCATAGCACCCCTAGTAGAATGAGCACCAAATTTTCTGACATCAATGCCGGATTCCGACATAATCAATTTGACCCACCTAGCAATGGTCGGAGAGGATACCGCCTGAAACGGTTTCTTAATGGCAATCAAGAGTTGCCGTTCACCAGGAGGCCGAACCTCCAAAGTCATATCCTCATATGATTTTAAGCATCGGACTACACACAATTTAGGACAATCTGGAAAAGCAGGATAAGTTACTGATCTTGTACTCAACTTAGTCCTCCTGGAAATAGTAAATGTAACCCCTTCCGGGGTAAAAACCTGAGCGTAATGTCAAGCGCCCTGACGTCTGCCGCCCTCTTACAAGAAATAAGACAAAGGAGCATAGCTAGCTTAGCCGAGATCTCCTTCCTGGATAGAAAATCATTATCATGCCAAGAAGTGAGCAAACTAAGGACTAAGCTAACATCCCAGAGACCCGAATACCGAGGCTCTGGAGGACGAGAAAGTTGAATACCCTTCAAAAGCTTACAAACCCATGGATGTTCACTCACTGGTGCCCTATCCACCAGAGAATGACCAGCAGAAATGGTTTACCTGAAATAATTAATGGTGCAATAAGCTAGTCTCTGATGAAAAAGTTCAGCAAAGAAGTTTACAACTTCAGCAACGCTGGCGCACACGGGATCCAGGTGTTTCGCCACACATCAACGAACCCATCTTCTCCAGGCGGATCTGTATTGCTTGGTAGTAACCGGGGCCCAGGCTTGTTGGATAAGGAGTTCAGCTTCTCTTGAAAGCAAGACGTCAGATCATCGTCTCCTGAAATCCTCCATGCCATAAGATGTAGATGGCCTTGGAGAACCAGGGGATCCGACAGGATTACCTGGAAAGACGGCAACCGTAGAGGTCTGTCCCAAGACAATTCCAGAAGGGACGGAAACCAAATCTGCGCTCGCCATATCGGGGTAATCAGGATCAGAGAGGCTCTCTGCCGGCGAACCTGGGCTGCGACTCTTAGGGTGAACAGGAAGGGGGGGGAACGCATAAGCTAGGATCCCGACCTATCCTGAAGGAAGGCATTCAGAGCTTCCGCTCCCGGGTCGGGCTTCCAACTGAAAAATCGGGGAAGTTGGGCATTCCATCTGGAAGCAAAAAGATCGACCAGAGGAAGACCCCAAAGGTTTGAAATTTGAAGGAACACCGCAGGGTCCAGCCTCCAGTCGCTGGCATCCCTGAAATGTCTGGAGTTCCAATCCGCCACACAATTCTGATCCCCCGGGAGATACTCTGCCTTCACCGAAATCTGACGCTGAAGGCAGTAATGCCAAAAATCCTTGGCTAGCTCCGCCAGAATTTTGGAGTGAGTACCTCCCAGACGGTTGATGTATTGCACCGCCGTCGTATTGACCATTCTGAGAAGGACACAACAGGAGACCTTGTTTGTTGTGAAGGAGCGAAAGGCAAAAGAACCTGCCAGGAGTTCCAGACAATTGATATGGAGAAGAAGTTCCTCCTCCGTCCTTCTACCTCCCACAGAGAGAGTCCCGCATCTGGCCCCCCAGCCCAGATGACTGGCATCCGACTCTATCACTAGATCCGGAAGGGAACCGAAGATCGCTCTCCCGTTCCAAGCCTCCATTTTTTAAATGTTTTTTATTTATTTTTATTTGTATATCAGCACACAGCTACCCAAAAGGGTTTCCCGGCGCTGCACAGGAACAGCCAGGAATAGAGCAGACTATTGGCTGAAGAGCCATGTTTTCAAGGATCTGCGGAATGCAAGAAGGTTAGGTTGCATACGGAGAGGTAGAGGAAGGGTATTCCATAGGGGAGGGTCCAAGTAGGAAAAGGAGCGGCCCCCCATGTGGGACAGCCTAATTTTAGGGACTCAAAATTTTCCAAGGGTGGAGGATCAAAGACTACGGGAGGGAACATAAGGACAAGCCAAAGGTAGCAAGTAGCTAGGTGACTGTGAATGCTTAATGCGAAACATGTAGGTCAGGGCTTTGAACTTAACCCGTTTCTCTACAGGCAGCCAGTGGAGGTCCGCCAACAGTCAGGAAGTGGGTGAAAATTTGGGAGCGTGGCAGAGAAGTCTAGCCGCGGAGTTTTGAACACGCTATAGTTTTGGTGTTATCTCTTTGTTGACGCCTAAGTAAAGTATATTCCCGTAGTCCAACCTAGAGGTGACCAAGGCTTGGACTACGGTGCACTGGGCATGAGATGGGAGCATCCACACAATCTTTCTCAGCCATTTCAAAATAGTGAAACAGGTGACTGCAACCTTGGTGGCTTGCTGTCGCATGGAGAGAGAGTCATCCACGATGATGCCAAGGTTGCGAACGTGGGTGGACGGCTGTGGGAGTGGACTCATCTCTGGCGGCCAGTGTTGGGGGCCCCAAAGGTCTCGATCTTTACCCAGGAGCAGGACCTCCGTCTTGCCGCCATTGAGCTTTAAAAAATTGTCGTTCATCCATGTCACGACTTTACAGAGGCCGGATCTAAGAGCCGAGGGCTGGGAGGTGTTACCTGCTGAAAGAGAGAAGAGGATCTGGGTATCGTCGGCATAGGAGAATAGCGACATACCAGACTCCTCTACCATAGCCTCCAACGGTTTAACATAAATGTTAAACCGTAGAGGGCTGAGTATCAAACCCTGGGGGACTCCATGAGGAGAGAGATGATGCTTTGATTTTGATGTGGTGGAAAAGACCTGGAAGGTGCGGTCAGTAAGGAAAGAGCTTAGCCAGTTTAGGGCTGCCCCGGTGATACCTGATAGTTGAAGGGCCTTAATGAGTACGGTATGGGAAACCGTATCAAGGCCATGGTTTCGCCTGCGTCAATCTTCTGGCGCAGCATTTCTGTCACTCCAAGGAGGGCGGACTCCGTAGAATAGCCGGCCCGAAAGCCGGACTGGGAGTGCAGAAGCCCGTTGGTTTCAATAAACTTGGATAAGGGACCATTCATATGTATCTCCAAGATCTTTGAGAGAGAAGGCAGAAGTGAGATAGGACGGAAGTTGGAAGGAAGAGAGGGGTTCGCGTTGGCCTTTTTTAATAATGGGACAACCATAGCATGTTTCAAGTCGGGAGGAACAGTCGAGTTCGTAAGGGAAGAGTTATGCAGCTGGAGAATATAGTCAAGAGAGGTCGATTCGATTTGTCGTAGGACTGTCATAGGCAATAGATCACAAGGGGATCCAGAGGTGGCCAGGAGTCAAGATTAGTCATTGTCTGTGTTTGGATAGAGTGATTGTCGGGTGCTGAGGAAGAGCAGATAGAAGACTCAGCAAGTAGAAGAGTAGGGGTGATGACAGTGCTAGCCAGGAAGGAGTAGATGGATTCTACATTTTTAAGAAAAAATAGAGCGAGATCTTCGCATTGTGTGCTGTTGAGAGTAGGAGGCGGTGGTAAGGCGGTAGCACCCGATAGGTCCTTAACCAAGTTGAATAAGGTTTTAGCACAGTTGTTCGCCTGTCTAATGGACAGGGAAACATGGTTCGCGCATGCAGCCCTACAATGGGAATGGTAGGATCGCTTAATAGTAAGATAAGCAGTTTTGGCTTTGGGTGAGTAAGTTTTTTGCCATTAGCGTTCCGAGTTTTTACATTTGGTTTTTTCACCTTTTAATTCCGCATCGAACCAGGGGGCAGGAGAGCGGTGGTTATTTAGCTTCTTGGTCGAAGGAGGTAGGCAAACGTCAAGTGAAGTTTGTATCCAATTGTGAAATTCTGACAGATCTAAGGTGACATTGTCATAAAACTTAGGGACATTATTAGACAACAGTGAATTAAACTTAATGATGTCAAGGTTTTTCCAGTTCCTGAAGGATGTAGCCGTGGATGAGATATTTGCAGCTGCGAGGTGGGGGGTGACTATGGTGAAACCCACTAAGAAGTGACCAGTCCAGCTAAGTGGAATGGCCGCTGGGAAATGTAGTGAAAGCAGGTTGGAAAAAATGGGATCAAGAAGATGGCCAGCTTTATGCGTGGGCCCTCGGTTATGAAGTAAGATGTTCAAAGCTGCCAGGTCAGAAACCAAGGTACTACCGATAGTGCAGTTGGGATCCTCAAGATGGAGGTTGAGATCACCAATGATTGTAAAATTGGCTGACTGTAACAGAAGCGGAGCGACAAAGTCAGGGAAATTCAAGGCCCATGAACCAGCGGAACCTGGAGGGCGATACACCAGTAATCCGGACATGGTAAACTGTGGTGTCAGATTCAGTTTAAAAGTTGCTGCTTCACAATCAGGAATTAATAGTTCTTCAAATTTGCAACGCAGATTTTAAAAAAAAATAATAGCGATTCCTCTCCCCACCCTGTTTCCCCTGTCTTTTCTAGCAATTGCACAATTAGGGGGTACGGCTCTGGCCACATCAGGTCCCGAATGACTGTTAAGCCAAGTCTCCGTTAAGAAGATGGCGTCAGGTTGTAGATCTACCAAGAGATCAAAGATGTCTGCCTGATGTTTGGGGAGGGAGCGGCAGTTAATGTTGAAAAAACAGAAATTGTTAGGAGAGACTGGCTTGCATTTCTTGGAGAAGTGTGGCTCACTGGTTAGAGCGGCAGACCCTGATGCAGAGGTCTAGCCTGGGACCAGGGTTCTATTCCTGCCTCGGCGGGTCTTGGGCTCAATTTCCTCGGACCTGATAATTCTCACCTCGGTGCCTATTTAAATCATGGGTCCCACTCTGCAACTCTGGGCAACAGCTTGCTTAATCTCCACAACGGCCCCCACAATGCTAGGATGCCTGGCTTCACCTTGGGGGTGCCCAGGAGTGGGCACTTCACAGGGAAAAGCCAGGAAGGGTTCCACAGCGGTATTCGTACAAGCACTGAGATACCCCAGCTGGGGTCGATTCGTGCGCTATACAAGTACACTACATTTACATTTCTTGGCTGATTGGATAGTAGTGCGGCTAGGTTCAGTGAGGAAGGCTTTAAAACAAAAATTACAGCCTGGGCAGGCTAACGTGCTAGTGTCAGCATCCCAGCAGACGCACAGTGAACGGGGGTACGTGCGAAGGTTGAGCAGCTGGGTAGAGGAGAGCTTGATTTTGGTATTGTTTTGAGGGGCAGGGGTTTGGGCCCCGGGTCCCGGACTGGCGTGGACGGGCGCAGATGGGCTTGCCTTTGTCATGCCCGCTGCGCGCGTCCGCTGCGCGTAAGTTCCATGGGCTGTTTTTAAAGGGCCCGCCTGGGCAGGGGACGCAAGCACTAGAGCGTCCCTTGCCTAAGATGGCAGCAGCAAATGGCATAGCCCGGAAGTGGGTAAAAAATGATCAAGCAAAGTTTCCCCTTGGCCTCCCTCCACTCAAACAGTCCGCTTATGTCTGCGGTGGACCGGGGGCCAGAGGAAAAGTGCACAATCCCACACCAGCGGGAAAGGTGTAAATGAAGGTCCCACAGGCAAACACAGGTGAGGTATTCAAAGACAATTTCCCCACAATTTTACATATAAAGATCACGGAAGATATAATTTTAAAAGATCACAAAGATCACATTTTAAAAAGTGCAAGGCGCAGAGTGGTAGTCAGCGGCAGGGGCAGCTCGCAACTCAGACTGTTCAAATGATTCTATCCACCAATGAAGTTAAGGGAGAATAATTCCGAGTAAGTGAGGCCCCTCCGAAGATTTGAGGCCTTCAACCACTGAAGAGCCCTCTAATGCAGAGGCCCCGGAAAATGGCTTGAATCGAAGACGATAACAAACCCACAATCCTGGCCAACTGTCGTAAGGAGATCCTGTCCCGTCGAAGAACCTTCTGAATCTCCTCTTTGATCTTGGAAATTTATTTATTTTTATTTTATAGCACTTATAAGGCGCGCAGCTACCCACAAAGGGTTTCCCGGCGCCAAGGTAGCAGAGCCCAAAACACAACAGGAGAGGAGACAATCAGCAGCCAACTATTTGTCAAACAGCCAAGTTTTAACACTTTTTCTAAATTTCAGATGATTTTCTTCTTTGCGTATGTGGGGGGGAGTGTGTTCCAGAGGGTGGGCCCTAGGTAGGAAAAGGATCTCCCACCCATTCTGGCCATTTGTACCTGGGAACAGCAAAATTCGCTGCTGTACAAGAGCGAAGGTTGCGGTTGGGGAAATAGGGCTTGGCAAGATCTTGTAAGTACCTGGGGGCAGTGCCAGCTTTGATTTTGAACAGATAGTTCAGGGCTTTGAATCGGATCCGATTTTCCACCCTTAGCCAGTGCAGATCCCTAAGATGTTTTGTGATCCTAGCAGATCTAGGGATTCTGCATAGCAGTCTAGCAGCAGAGTTTTGCACAAGCTGCAGGCGTCTTATCACTGCTTTGTTGGAGCCCAGGTAGAGGATGTTCCCATAGTCAAGCCGAGATGTAACTAAGGCATTGACTACGGTCTTCTGGGTAATAGGTGGTAACATCCAGACAATTTTGCGTAGCCATCTAAGAATGGTGAAGCACATGCCTGCCACTTTGTTGGCTTGCTGCGTCATAGATAGTCCATCATCTATGATAACCCCAAGGTTTCTAACCTGGGGGGCTGGTGGCGGGAGCCTACCCAACGACGTCGGCCAATGGGGATCACTCCAGAGGTCCTTGCTTTTCCCTAAGAGGAGGATCTCCGTTTTCTCCCCATTAAGTTTTAATTGGTTATCCGACATCCAGTTAAAAACTTCGTGAAGGCCTGTTTTGAGAGCAGATGGAGCAGACGGATCAGATTTGGAAAGTGAGAAAAGAATTTGCGAGTCGTCTGCATAGGTCATTAAAGCAAGACCATAACTCTCTGCAAGGTCAGCAAGTGGACGGAGGTACAAGTTGAAAAATAGAGGACTCAAGATTGAGCCCGGTGGCACACCGTGGGGGGAGTAGAGCACATCAGAACATGCCAAGGAAGAGGAGATCTGAAAGGTACGAAGGGATAGGTAAGACCTGATCCAATTCAGTGCCGTGCCACCGACACCATTCTCCTCCAGCCTGACAAGCAGTCTGGAGTGAGAAATGGTGTCAAACGCCACACTAAGGTCCAACAGAACCAATGCGATCGTTTGGCCACCGTCCATTAGCTCCCTGATCTTTTCTGTGACCCCAAGAAGGGCAGTTTCTGTGGAATATCCAGTCCTAAAACCGGACTGGGAAGAATGAAGCAGATCATTATTTTCCACGTAGATTGAGAGGGCACTATGGATGTGCTTCTCCAAAATTTTAGAGAAAGCAGGAAGTAACGATATTGGACGATAATTGGCCAGTATCGTGGGGTCGGCCGCCGGCTTTTTAAGCAGTGGACTAACCATAGCGTGTTTCCATAGCGCTGGAACTGTGGCCTGTTCTATGGAGGAGTTAAGTGTCTCAGTTATGATGGTCAAAGCAGAGTCCTCCAACTGGCAAATGATGCTAATAGGAATAGGGTCTCGTGGGGAACCCGACTTAATGGATTTTGACAATTCCTTCAATTTATCCAGAGTAATGGGAGGCCAAGTTTCAAGGCGGTAATCTCCTCTGGGGGCTTGGGGGGTGTCGTCCTGCTTATATGTATCGGTACAATTTTGGTTGATATTGGAGATGATAGTCTCAATCTTTCCAACGAAAAAAGACGCCAGATCCTGGCACTGCTGAGTGTTAAGGGGGTTCACCTCAGCTCTCGATTTCTCCCCAGCCAGATCTTTTACGGTATTAAAAAGAGTCTGGGATTTATTTACAGCCGTGTTGATGGAAGTTGTAACATAACACGCTTTGGCTTTCATGCAGGCCGAGTGGTAAATGTTTCTGGCCCTGCGATAAACCTCTTTTTGGTTCGACTCATATTTCTTGCGCCACTGCCTCTCCAGAGCCTTGCATATGGATTTTTCCTTCCTGAGGGCCTCAGTATACCAGGGGGCAGGGGGGCGGTGCACTTTCCCTTTACAACGAGAAAGAGGCAAGCAGGCATCAACTGCGTTTTTAAGCCATTTATGTGTAGCGTCTGCTATACTTTCCATATCCCCAACTAAGCATGGGGGATCGTTCCTCAATACGTTATGTAACTCCTCCCTGTTAAGGGTTTTCCAGTTCCTCCTGAAAGTTTCGGAGGGAGTCACGGAAGGCAGTGTAGAGTGTTTAAGTGAGATGCCAAAACGTGTGAGGAAATGGTCCGACCAGCAGATGGGAATGGTATTCAACCATGTAAGTTCTCTCATATTAGAAATGATGGGATCTAACAAATGGCCAGCTTTATGGGTGGGGCCCTTGTTGCGCAGCGTCATGTCTAAGGCCGCGAAGTCATCAATGAGATTTATACAAGCAGTATTGTTATCGTCTTCTAAGTGAAGATTTAGGTCCCCTAGTACTGTAAAATTTTGGGCATTAAGATGGTATGGTAGAATGTAGTTAACCAAATTTTCTGACCATGCAGAATTATTCCCTGGCGGGCGGTAGATCAATAGGCCAGAGAAAATAAAATTGGGGCTAAGGGTAATCTTAAACGATGCCGCCTCACAGCTAGGAATGCCTGCAGGTTCAAGGTTGCACACAAGATCTCTATTATAAACAATTGCAATCCCCCCGCCTACTTGTCCTACTCGGCCCTTTCTTACAATAGCGTAACTCGAGGGGAGGGCAGTTGCAACATCTGGACCTGCACTATCGTGGAGCCACGTCTCCGTCAGAAATACCGCACTAGGCTTTTCCTCCATTAGAAGATGGAAGATATCTAGTTTGTGTTGTGGTAATGATCTACAGCTTACCGTATAAAATGTAAAATCACGGGGGCCCTTTCGCAGAGAATAGGCTTTGTTATTAGTACCGTGTTTGGCTTCGGGATAGGGCTGATAGTTAGTCAGAGAGAGGGTGCAATGAGGGCATGCTTGTGCTCCAGCAAGTAATGGATTCAAGGTAATACAGTTATTATCTCTCATAGGACGAAGAGCCCTGAGTTGCTCACTTGTTGTCATCTCTAAAGTAGGTGGAGCAGACATCCGAGCCCCGTGTCCCGGCCTGGCCCGGACGGGCACAGACGGGCCGACTCAGGCTGGACTCTGGCGCTGACGAGGCGCGTCCACAAACGCGTCCGCTAGCGCGGAGAGGAACGATTCCTTTTATGCCCGAGACTAGAGCGCTCTCACCGCTCTGTCCCGACCTAAGATGGCCGCCACTAAAGTCCCTGGTGCTCGGTGCCTTGCCCTAGATCGGCAGGTACCGGGCGAAAATGTGCTAGCAAATGAATGCGGGTCAGCTACAGGTATGCTGTCTGCAAATTCAGTGAATAAAATACATTTTTCATACAATTTTAAAATCGCTAAATTTCAGTTTCTAAAATAATCCGGTTCGTCAAATAATGCTCGCCAACTCAGCTCCTAAGAATTATGTTATGCAGCAGAGTAACGCGCTGCCTGGATGCTCATTCAACTCGCAGCCGATGTCTGGGGGCTCCTTTTATGCCCGAGACTAGAGCGCTCTCACCTCTCTGTCCCGACCTAAGATGGCCGCCACTAAAGTCCCTGGTGCTCGGTGCCTTGCCCTAGATCGGCAGGTACCGGGCGAAAATGTGCTAGCAAATGAATGCGGGTCAGCTACAGGTATGCTGTCTGCAAATTCAGTGAATAAAATACATTTTTCATACAATTTTAAAATCGCTAAATTTCAGTTTCTAAAATAATCCGGTTCGTCAAATAATGCTCACCAACTCAGCTCCTAAGAATTATGTTATGCAGCAGAGTAACGCGCTGCCTGGATGCTCATTCAACTCCAACTCAACAGAAATCTTCTGGGACGGAAGATTCAAGGTTGCATCATTCGTGTTGATGCGAAAACCCAGAAAAATCATGCTTTGTCGGGGAACCAGATCCGACTTCTGGGCATTGATGATAGATCCCAGATTCTGCAGAAGGGAAATTGTAATCCGCAAGTGGAGGAGAAGCTGTTCCCTGGACTGGTCCATCAAAAGGATATCGTCCAGGTAGATAATCAACCGGATGCCCTTTGTGCGGAGATGTTCCACCACCGGTCTGAGAAGCTTGGTAAAGCACCAAGGTGCTGAGGAGAGACCAAAGGGAAGAGTTCTGAACTCGAATACCTGATCCCTCCACAGGAACTGAAGGAACCTGCAATGGGGAGGAAAGATGGGGACCGACAGGTAGGCATCCTTGAGATCCAACCAAGCTAACCAGTCGTTCTGGAGAAGGAGGTCCCTGAGAAGATGGATTCCCTCCATCTTGAAATGACGGTAAACCAGCCACTCGTTGAAAGATCTGAGGTTGATAACCGGCCAGAAGCCTTTTTCTTTCTTTTCTACAAGAAAATGGTTGCTTAGAAAACCCCTCGGATGAAGACTGGAAAGAGAGATTGCGCCTTTGGAAAGAAGATCTTGAACTTCCTGATCTATCAGAGACTCTTCTGAGGCTGAAAACACCAAAGGACGAGGGCGAAAAGTTTGAGAGGGAGACCCGTAGAACTCGAAGTGAAAACCTCGAACCGTTTCCAACACCCAAGGGTCTGAAGTGAGAGCCGCCTATTCTGCTAGAAACAGGGAAATCCTGCCCCCCAACCAAACAGGAGAGAGGAGATCAAGGCTTACCATTGTATCCTCTGGAATGAACCTGGCCTCCACCACGGCCTCTGTTCTGTCCTTTGTCGCCACGAGAGGGGTAGAAGGTGCCTTGTCGACCATCAGTCCATCCATTGTTGCGTTTTGCCTGTGCTCTGTTGGGGCCTTGGTTGTACTGACGGCCGGAAGAGTGACCCCTGCCTCGTCCAGCCCCACCAAAAACCTTTTTAGGAAAAATCTTTTTCATAGAGGCCTGAGCCTTATCCAAGGCGGAAAAGGTGGTGACAAATTTCCCTAGTTCCTTAACAAAAGGGTCGCCGAAGAGGGTGCCCTGCGCCACTGGCCCAGCCTCCGAAGAGGACAATTCCCCAAGTTTCGGATCAATCTTCAACAAAAGAGAACGTCGGCGTTCAGCCGAGAGGGCACAGTTAGCGTTGCCTAAAAGCCACATAGTCCTCTGCGCCCACCCTGCGACGTCATCCGCAGAACGCGGGCGAAAAATACATGTGGGGTCAAACATGTCTGAAGGAAGAGACTCCTCATCCCCCAGTTCCAAACAGGAAGACTGTGGATGCCACAACCTGCCGAAATCCTGAAAATCATCAGAGGAATCATCATCGTCCTCAAAAGCATCACCCTCTCCGCCATCGGGAAACCCTTCCTCAGGGTCAAATTCTGGTGTGACATCGTCACCAGTATTCCCGGGGAAATCTTCCTCCCAGTAAGGTGCGCTTCGGATCGTGCGCGCACTCTTATGGAAGACTTCAGCCAGCCGACTGAAGGCTTCGAGGTGCCCCGCGTCACGCTTAGCAGCCTTGTGTGGCATCACAGAGTGCATGCCACTAGGCCCAGCCCCTCCGTCACCCAAGATGCCAGAGCTATTTTTAAAAACATGTGCAGACAACTTTTTGACGCCATCCTGCAGAGGAGCAAGCGCCTGGGCTATGGCCGAAGAAAGGAGCTTGTCAACCTCTGCAGGAGGGCGTCCCTGGGAGGGCTGCTCCTCATTTGAAGGTACTGCGACATAGTCGTGCTCATTACGAGACTGCATTGTTAATGAGGGTCGGGCACCCATACACTGAAAAAACACCCTGGTAAAGTACAAATGGGTTCCCCCTACACCAGTGCCCTGTAGGTAAAATACCCAGAAAGTTCTAGTTTTAAATACAGGAAATATTATTATAAATAAAAACAATATATTCCTGAAATATGGGCAAAGCTCGTCAATCCTACCGCAAACACGTGTCATGTGACTGGGGGAGAGACAGGAACAACTCTGTGGTGAAGCACTTAATGTCTCAGCGCGTTCCTACCACACGCGCGCAAAGGGCGCTGTGGAGGAACCTAGAAACGCCAGCGACGCGAGCCGGCACCGCACAGCGCACTCGTGCTAAAGTAAACAAAGACACTCGGCCTGAAGAGTACCGCGTCGCAGCACAATGCGGGAGAATAGCCCGCAACACCAAACAGTCAGGAAACAATTTGAAATAACAAACTACCCCACGCGTAAATCCCAAAGCCAAAGATATGCGTGAAGGGACTTAACTGACGGGGGCAGCAATGAAGAAAGAGGAAGGACTACGCCGATGGATTAACTATATGGACTTGGTTGGACTGTGAATGGTTACCTGGTTCCCATGGTTACCGATTGGTCTCATGGGATATGTAGTTCAAGGAATATTTTTGTTTCTACCTTTGAACTTGCTTTTATTAAAATGAAGAAACGTTATGCATAATCCTCGCCTCCGCTTCCTGACATAGAATGACGGAAACAGTGATGGCAATGAAAGATGGCGGCACACACAGAGGAAGAGCACCGGGTGGTTCCAGGTAAATGCGTGCACCAAACGTTGCAGTGCAGCATGCGTTCCCACCTTCTTGCTTCCCCCATGGAAATAGTAAGGGGACGCGACTAACCGCATCCACGAGGCTATATTGAATGAGGTAAGCCTCGAGCAAGCCTCGAGCAAGCCTCGTGCAAGCCCCATGCTGACGTAACAGTGCCTTTCAACGATCCCAGACCAGCTCCAAGGATATGAAAATAAAGCAATGTACTCACACAGTATGTCAACCACCTAAATAGTTAGGTCCTCGCACACCAATGCTGATTAGCTTTTGTTGTAACAGACTTGTTGAACGCACTGCCGGGGTATATAAATAACTCTGTATCATGTCATAACAACATACATCTGACATAATAAGCAGTCGCGATAAAGTTTATACCGCTGGTGGTTATATGGACACAGAATAGTTGACGGTGCCCGACCTCGTAACAACAGTGACTTCTCCCTAATCCAACGTGTGCTGCCTGTCTCTTACACCAAATAGCAGACCGACTACAATGTCCATATCATGTTCAGAACCATTTGTAAATGTAAATGTATTTCGATTTATATAGCGCACAAATCACCCAGGGGTCTCAAGGCGCTTGCTTAGGGAACCCGTCCTGGTATTCCCCTGTGAGATATCCCGGCAGGGTATTCACAAGGTGAAAGCCAGGCATCCCGCCGCGAGGGGCCGTAGTGGAGATTAAGCAAGCTATTGCCCAGAGTCGCAGAGTGTGACCCCGTGAGTCGAGTAGGCACCGGAGCGAGAATTGTCGAGTCCGTGGAATTTTTGAGCCCGAGACCCGCCAAGGTGGGGAATCGAACCCTGGTCCACGGCTGATCTCAGCTTCCGGGTCTGCCGCCTCTAACCACTGAGCCACGCTTCTCCCTAACAAGCTGATCTTCTGGAAACGTATTTTACTTGAACACATTGCCAATCTCTGTCGAATAAACTCCGTTGGTATACTCCATTTCAAGGGTGACAGCTACTTAAATAGATCGGATTGGTGGAGACACTAAGGCTTGTTCAAATTGTTACAGTAGCATGAAATCTAAAAACAGTAAGCAAATGTAGCACGCCTTGGCTGGGGCCGTCCGATGAAAAGGATATGGGTGGGGCTGCCAGGTGTTCAGAAGTTTGTTAGAGGCTCCTTAATTTTCCTTGCATCGTTCCTTCTGAGCAGTTCCTCGAATAGTTACTTCACACTGCTTTACACATGTAGTTTCCATAGTTCTTGCTCCAAATCGTTGCCAAAATGTAGTAATGAAGGTCAGGTAGCTGAGGTGTAGGTTGTAGGATATTTATGAAGTCATAGTTAAAGGTTAGTAAATCCATAGAGAGTAGCCCACCAGGAGCAGACTGTCTGCTGCTCAGCCCATAGTTCAAATGCCGCACCTCACCTCCCAAGCACCCCAACATTCCATTCATCACCACCACTCTAACATCCCATGCAGCACATTTACACTGGCTGAGTAGCTAGGGACAAAGCAACCGGGGCGATACATAAATACATATACAAGATATAACAGTGTGTTATCAAACTAAGGAGCGTTTTGTCAGAAGACAGTGCCTGACATTTGTTATGTTATGTTAATTAAATGTATACAGCACACGAATACCCTCCGGTGTCTTGGCACTTCCAGTGCTACATACTGTACTGAGGGCTACTGCTACTAAAAGAGCCAGGTCTTCAATTGTTTTCTCAACTCAAGGAGGGAGGGAATTTTTCTAAGATATAATGGAAGGGAGTTCCATTCCTTGATGGTATTGTAGCTGTAACTACCCCCACCCCCCAGTTCATCTTTTTAATCTTGACCTCTGTCTTTGAAGCGCAGCAAACGTGACTAGATAATTATAGAATTTAAAGGATTTTTTTCCTTGAACTTTCATGACCCACCAGAATTAGGTTCGCGACTACGTCCCACAGTTTGGGAAAGACTGCTCTACAGTACGAAAAGCTGCAAACATTTTGCCAGTGATTTGTTTGGTATAATCAGTTTTCATGTACCCTTCCAGGTAACGGACATCAATCACCCCAGAATCCTTGGGGTATTGGTATATTCATAGCTCCGCTTCTGTACCAAAGCCCAGGGCAAGACCCAGTTATCAAGTGGCCCTACATAATCAGTTTCAGGATTATGCATACACGACAGCACAATGAACAGAGATTTTAAAGTACATTAGTGAATTCATTGTCCTGCAGTACAGCTTGCTTTGGACAGTGTCATGAGTACCAGTACAGTTTACTGATACTTCCTGTACAACTACAGGGAGTTGGTGGTGAAAACCTCATGGAGTTTTTAAGACACTGGTGTATCAATAGTCTCAGAGTAAAAGGTTGGACATGATGATCTATGGATTAATAGTACAAACTTCACTAATAATTATTGGCAAAAGATTGGTGATATAACCCTAGTGTGGATTCAACATAGTATGAAGCGTTGCAAGCTCACAGCTGGGTGGTGGGCTTTACGATGTAGAAGATCCTAGTCCCTAGTTATGTATTCACTCTGCTCCCCCCCACAGCAGAGAGTTTGATCCATCTGTCCTCTTGTGTACTGTGGCAGTGGTTCCTGTTCGAGAGCAGTGAGTCTGACTTGATGTTTGTAGTTGCTTCCATGTCCACAATCTAGAAATCTGATTACAGTATTATCCTCTTGTAAGTGAAGTTCAAACCCCACGGACATAGAGGTTCTCTCAGTAACCAAGCGGGGCTTTGATGGCTGTCATTAATTATTATTGGGGGGGGGGGGCACAGTGCTGTTGCAAACTTCTTGATTTACTGTCAGTTTGTGTTAACACAAGTTATTAACCTAATACTGGTTACATTTTTCCAGTGATGATCATTGTACTCCTTCCTTAAGGCCATTAGTATTGCCTTTAATAATAATCTTAGTAGATTTAGGATATTGTAAGCATAACTAAAGAACAGCTATGTAAAAATAAAGCCAATTTATCCAGGATACACGTTCTTCACTTTTGGTTGTACAGTACACGAAATGTAAAGGGGGGAGCATTCTAACCTTAGAGAATGAATCAGAAGACATGTTGCCTCCAATGTTGGAACAATACACATTATTTCAGCAGCATTCTAAGTAAATAATAACGTTGTGTAGTCTTCGCTGGCCAAGGTTGTGATTACAAGAAAAACAAATTTTTAATAATGTATATGCTGCCAGAGAATACAACTGGAAAATGTCAGTTTCAACCAAGTCTTGCAGAATGTCCTTGATGATAATAATAATAAGAATTTCAGGGATGGTATTGGTTTTCTGTAAGGAAACTAAATAAGGCAAATGTATTAAATTTACTCTGAATTGTAATCTTCATTTTTCAAATCAATTATATTATATGGCAGTATGGAAAGTGCTATTTATTTAACTAAATATAAATAGAACACTTAGATTGACGACTTTGTAGCTAGGCTCAGTTTTTCATTTTTTTAACGCTAACCTTATTCAATTATTTTTCATTGAAATGCCGTTTTACAGTAACTGAACTATTTCTTTCATGGCTTACTGTACAGAGTCTAGACGCCTTCATTCTAAAACTTGTTAACACATGTTTCATGATCCTAGAGATTAAGACATAGCTTCATCAGGACAAACAAATTATTCTCAGACCTAGTGTGACATGTTCTTTGTTATATTAAGAGATATTCTCGGGTCATTTGCTACTCGCCTTGATTCTGTTGTTTGTTAGGATCTAATGTTGTTGTGCATTTACTGAAGACAAAACTTTAATAGTGTGCGGTGCAATTCAGTGTCAACGGGAATTCAAGTATTGTAGTCCAAAATGACGCTATCATTATTTTGTTATGAGACAGAAAATAGAACACTGCTTGTGAACTTGGTGTGGTAGAGTATTATTGACCACATCCATGTTTTTAGTGGTGACACGTGACATAAGGAACCTAAATGACTTAGGTAAAATCAATCAGTGTTGTTAGCCTTTGTATGTAAATTGAGAGTTGTGCATTACCATAGCTTTTACTTGTGTAAGAAGGACAGCACTGCTTCTCACCCTCACCACTGGTTTTCATAGATTTTGTGTTTACCATTTATTTACATGGAATGCCAAGTTAACTAGAGGTACTTAATCCAAGTTGCAAGACATTTATACTATTTTATTTACAAATGGCATTATAAAAGATGGGTTTCATAGTGAGAATGTACATGACAGGTGTTCTGTGCCTACATTGGTTAATAATGGCTTTCTGACAAATTGCTCTCTCTGGCTGCTGCAGATTGTCTGTGTCTCCAGCGGAACTCCCCTGACCAACCAGCATTACATTGCAGCCTCCCTGGGGGAATTCTATGGAGCTGACCACAGTATGGAGCGCTTGAGTGCTGAAAACACTGCGAAACTTCGTCCTCGCACCCCAATAAAGAACCTCTTCTTGACAGGTAAAGAAAAAGAAAACATTATCTTCCCAGGGCGAGAATCAAAAAAGGTTTATCAATACAGAATTTAATATCAATATTTAACATAAACAGTTGATTATCTTACAGTAACAAAAGCTTCTAACCACCTGTCCCCCTGGCCTGAGCAGACACAGTGTAATGAAACTGAAATAAATGAACCCAAATGCATGAATGAATGAAAATCTTTATTCAGCTGATTTCTTTTGGCCATAAAAGTACAAGAAAGCTTGATCCCCCGGTATTCATATTGAAATGCAACTAGATAAAAGTATGAACAGATACTAAATGAACTAGTTAAAACCTCTTTTTAAATTTAACTTCATTGCATACATCCTTGCCCACGCCACATTAAAAAGGCAATGTCTTCTGTAGCTGAGAGTGGACGATAAAAACGAACCAACTAAGCAACAAACCTTGAGATTACTGAGGAACTGTAAAAAGTAAAATGTAGGTTTCCTTTTAAGAGAAAGCAAATAACTTGAGAATCAGTACCAGCATGGGCAAGTAAGTTGCCTGTAAAACTTACAGATGAAGATAAAGTGCGACAGTGTTTAAGCTGAATTTTCATCACACAGACATAATTGGATTGAGGATGTATCATATTGGTCCAAGGGGAAAGACAAGTGACACCTTATACTACCTATATGGAATTGTGTCAATAATTGTCTTATTCATAGCATGTGTTGGCCACAGATACATATACTTTGCATCCTCCTGCATTCTAGTGTTGAGCTTGGGCATTTGCAAGTTGTTTTTCTTCGAGGAATTCTTTTGTGTCATTGGGCTCAGATGTCTACCTCGGAGCTCTGTGACTGTAGCTTTGATTTTGGCCACGAGGCCTTACCAGCACCCTGGTTCATCACCCTTCAACTGAAGATTTGGCAACAACCAATACCTATTGGTTTTCCCTATACTATTTCGATCTGCCCATCTGGGCTTGGGCCAAGTTCAGCTTCCGTTTTCTTTTCTACCACTGCCATGTTCCACTCAACAACTCAAAGGGACGGAAAAGCGCCTTTCAGCCACGCCAAGTACTGCAAGCAGGATCAGCACTCTGTCTGCAATCTCTGCTTTTCACCTGAGCACGATGAAGAGTCGTGTGAGGTGTGCCTGTACTTTCAATCCAAGACAATGCTTCTGCAATGGAGGGAAACGTTGTTAGGACCACTCCACTATGCAGGTGCGCCAAGTTGATGATATGCCCAACATCTTCAGGGAGCAGTTGATGGAGCCGGAGGAAGAACTCGAGGACGCTGAGGCACAGGTTGTACCCATGGGAATCTCCTTACTGCTTAGTGGCAGCGGCGACGGCTCGAATGATGATCCTGATCCATCAGAAGCACACGTGAGCACGCCGGCGGGAGCATACATACTCCCACTAAAACATCCAAGATGGCTTCACACACTATTGTTTCCAATTGTTCCATAGAACGGCTTCCAGAGTACTTTCAGACCACAATCCTTTAACTTTAAGCATAGATATTGGGATGACCCAGTCCGTCCAAAGCACCTGGACGTTTGAAAGGGCTCTTTTGATCAATGATAAGTATTGTAATCATATAGAAAATTGGATCACAGAATTCCTAAATTTCAATATCGGTAGCGCCCATTTGGTTATGGTCTGGGACTCACTAAAAGCAGGAATAAGAGGTGAAACATTAAGATTTTCAATTCAAAATAACAAAAAAGCAAAAGATAAGCTAAAAAAACTACAGGAAAATTTAATAAGTAAGGAAGAAGATTTAGTTAGGGCGGTCATAGGTGGGAATAATCCAGAAGGGGCTGCAAGAGAGGTTGCCATAGCAAAGAATCTTATAACTGATATTTTCACTAGGAAAGTGATCTATAAAGCTTTATTGTGTAAGAAAAAAATTTATGAAATGAGCGAACAGGTGGGCCACCAACTGGCTATCCGTGCAAGACAACAAAATTCGGAAAGTACAATTAAAACCATTAGACATCCTATCTTTGGATTAACTAACGACCCGAAAAAAATCAGGGAAGCGTTCAAGGGGTACTATTCTGATCTTTATACAGAGACAGGAAGCAGCCAGGGTAAAATACATGAATATCTAAATTTAGATCCAAGGCCCGCTTACCACAACTAGATCAAGACAATCTCTCCGAGACCCCAGATTGGATAGAAATTCTCCTATCAATAAATAGTCTGGCCCCAGGGAAGGCTACAGGTTTAGATGGAATCCCGGTTGAATTTTATGCTAAATTTAGTAAGACATTGAAAGAAATTCTAACTAAATTAATGATACATGTCTTTCAGGGTGGACGTCCTCCAGACTCATGGGCCCGGGCAAAAATCATTGTTTTCCCCCCAAAAAATAAAGATCCTACAGAACTGGGCGCCTATCGCCCAATTACTTTAATTAATAATGATTCTAAAATATATTCTAAAATGTTAGCCAGTAGACTCACACCAATTATCCATAAAATTATATCTGCTAGGCAACATGGATTCGTCCCAGGGAGATCTACAACAGACCATATCCAGAGAGTGATCACGCTTTTTGACATGGCAGAGGTAGCAGGAGACTCTATGGCCTTGATACTACTAGATGCGGAAAAAGCATTTGATAGGGTCTCCTGACAATATCTCTGGATTGCCATGTCAAGGAGCGGGATCGGGGATCACTTCATTAAAGCTGTACAGATGTTATATGTCACACCCGAAGCAGCGGTTATGATTAATGGGGACCTATCGGAAACCATCAAAGTGACAAGAGGTACAAGTCAGGGGTGTCCTTGCTCTCCTCTACTGTTTGCCCTTTTCATAGATCCTTTTATTAAGAGGTTAGAGACAAACGAATCCATACTACCTATAAAAACCATCAATGGCGAAACCAAAACTTTGGCTTTTGCAGACGATATTGCAATTATAACAGCTGATCCAATGTCGGCAGTCAAAGTGATGGAGGAGGAAGCAACAAGGTTTGGGGAGATATCAGGGTATAAATTGAACCAAACCAAAACCCAGATCATAATCAACAACAAGACTAACTACTCAGACGAAAGGGTCGTAGACAAGGCAGTATATCTCGGCGTGAACATCACAGCAGATTTAGATAACTTAGTGAACCTAAATCTGAGCCATCACCTAAAACAAACTGAAAAAAAGCCTAGCTCATTTACACAATCTGCACCTCACTATTATTGGTAGATGAAATCTTATCAAAATGTTATTCTTTCCTAAAAATTTTTCTTTTTTTCGCTCGATTTGTTTAAACTTTGACCCACAGATTTTTAAAACTATAGACAACATTTTTGCACGCTTTATTTGGGGATTTGGAAGAACACGTAGAGCCCAAAGGTTTGTTACCTTACCCAGGGAAAGAGGTGGCCTGGCATTACCAAACTTCAAACTATTTTGGTGGGCCACTACCCTTAAATACTGTAGAGTGCTCCTAACCCCCAAGCAGGAATTTAACTCAGAGAGTCCAGTTCCAACGCCACAGGAACTGATCCTCGGTGGAGAGGCAAACAATCATTTGTGGAGGCTAACATATGATTGGCACTTCAAAAAAGTATGCTTCAAATCACTCAAAGGCATTTATATCGCTTGGAATCAAGTACGAAAACTTCTGGGGATCGGCAGATTCTCCCACTACACTACGCTATGTGGGAATAGTAATCTCCCGGAGATATTCAAAGACTCCTGTATGAGGTGCTGGGTTAGATCAGGAATAGTACAAGTTGGGTCACTGTACGATTCAGTGGGCTTTCGATCATTCGAATCCCTTAAAACTAAATTTGGACTTGAATCTCGTGATTTTTACAAATACTTACAAGTCAGAGACTATATTTCAAAAAAGGGGGGGGGGGGGGAAGAGAGGCATTTCGGAAAATGTTGGCAATTGAAACGGCCCAAACAGATAGGGCTAGAATAGGTGAAATTTATAAAAACCTAGTTACTGGCCTTCCTGATGACCTAGAGAAGCATTTCCATAACTGGGAAAATAAACTAGGCATGTCTGAAACCATAATACATAAAACATTGGAAAGGTCATCCTCTCTACTAATGTCCACTAAACTTCAAGCCCAATTCTACAAGACATTTTTCCAACTATATTATACCCCCGAAAAGATTTCTAAATAGAGTACAGGTAAAGGTACATTATGTCCTCGATGCGCAATGTCCAAGGTGGATCTGATTCAAATGTTGGGCACATGCGAAACCCTGAGTACCATTAGACGAGAAATCTCTTTGTTTCTATCAGAGATCTTTGAAACTAGAATTGTGATCACGACAGCGGAAATAATATTTGGGATTGATAGGGATCCTAGACCCGCTACCATTCAGGGACTTCTATTTATCTCAATGGCCATACTAAGAATTTGCCTGACATCAACTTGGTTAGACCCATACCCACTTTCATTCCATCAATGGCGGGCACGACTACTAGCTGCATATAACTTAGAAATAGCCATATTCAGTAGGAAGGGAATAAAAAGGAAAAAGAAAGGACTTGAAATATGGCATCCGCTTACACAATGGATGGGGAGATCGATTTTGTAATATTGTCTAAACATGATAATAGAAATGTGCCTCTTTCCCCCTTCTTCCAATCTTCCACTCTGGATCCTTCTATCTTTCTGCTCCATGTTTTCATGCTCTCTTGTTCTGTATGAAGTATATCCAGCTGAACTTACTTTGTCATTAAACTAACAACTTTGATTTTGATTAATCAAGATGATGTATGTACGTGTTTTATAATTTAAAATGGTCTGTATGGGGGGGGAGGTTCAAGGGGGGGTGGTGGCTTAATCGACAAAATTGTACAATAAAGACCAGTTTAAAAAAAAACAAGATGGCTCATAGAATCCTACTGCCTTCGGGTCATAATGATATTCGAAAGCAAGCCAAGGAGTAGACTTTGCATTCCACTGACCTACAAAGCCTTTCACAGAGGTCGAAATGCAAAAGTCATAGAAAGTTGCCGGTGTTGAAAATGCCAGTGTTGGTGCCGGGAAAGCATCACAAGGCACCAGAACTACAAATATGATCTTTGTGATTCGGCATCAAAGGAGTCTTCGGATCCACTCATTTGCAGAAAACATAATCGGCATCCAAAATCCTGTTGGTGCCAAAAATACCCTTGGTGTAAAATATGTCAAAAACCTAATCGGAGCCCAAACAGTGGCTTATGGAGCCAGTTCTTGAAAAACTTCAAGACAGACTTGATAGAAAAAAACAAAAGACTTTTGTTTATTAACCCAGACACTGGCAGGGTAGTTTCAAAACCACCACTTGCATCAACGGACACCCTTCCTAAAAGGAAGAAGACTTTTGAGATCATGGGGCTTGATCCACCCTAAGCTCCAAAGAAGAAATTTAAAGACAGGGGCACCAGCCCCATCTTTTTCCCTCCAACTCGACCTCCTCCATTCGCTTCCATACCTACATATTCTCCTCCTCCACCTCTCCCTCCTATGTTGCTACCACCTTCAATATCACCATTTCATATACAATGCAGATTTTCCACAGTTTTAGGTTGAAGTCTTTTTATTGATTTAACAACAAACAAAATGCAGTGTGAATGAAACCCAGATCATGGGTTGGCAACCATCCTAGTGCTTCGCAGAGAATCAAATTAAAACTAAAATAAACTTACCCGCAACCCTCCCACCACCCGCCCTCCCCACCCCCCTACTGTCTCCACCCCCTCCCATCTCCTCCCGCGTACAAGCTGCTTATACATGAAAGTGGAAATTGGTCTCAGCACATTGTTGCTCAATGTGGTGATGCATGGGTTGCATCTGGGTTCAGTATGGGGAGGCGCAAAAGACACAAGTATCTAGGGCAGGATAGTTCGCGAAATTCAGAACATAATAAAGTGACAATGGGTCGCCACACATCGGCGAAAGTAGTCCCATCCCCCTGGAGCGAGAAAGAGATCCCCTCCATATCTAGCATGTACCAGAGGCGATGAAGCCATCCCTGGAAGGTCGGTGTCTTATCTGTGCCCCATAAGTAAAGTATGTTCTGTAATGCCACCCCCAGAGCTATGCCTAGTTGCTTGCCTCTACGAGACTTGATGGGGTAGGTAAGCCTATCAGAAACTCCTAGGACCACATATTCAGGAAAACGTAAGAGTGTGGTATCAAAGTGATGAACAATCTCATCTGGTACCTGTGTCCAATAGGATGTGAGATTGGGGCACTCCCATAATAGATGGAATAATGTGCCATCTGCCTCACAACCCCTCCAGCAAATGGGAGAGTGGTTAGGGTCACTTTTATGGAGTCGGGGTGGTGTGAGGTACCTATACATCATAATCTTAGTGGCTGTCTCTATGCTTGAAGTGTTGCGTGCAGAGTGTTGGGTTCTATAGTGGATATCTGTCCACTCTTTGGGGGTCAGTGTCCACCCAAGCTAAGCCTCCCATCGTCTTTGGCCCGCTGATTTGATTACCTGTTCAGGGGGGCACAGAATGTGAGAATCCGGGGAACCGAGTTCGAGTCTCGGCAACGAAGCTGAACATCCTGTGATTCTGCGCAAATCACTTAATCTCCTGTTGCCTAATGAAAACAAATGTGTCCTCATGTAACGCAACTGGTGCTATGTAAAGCGATCTGATACCCGATACCTTCGGGTCGAGTTTGCACTATATACAACTCTGTAAAAAAAAAAAAAAAAGTTCAAAAAAGTTCTGTGATAAGTCTCCTTGTGATTGTTTGGGGAGCAACCAGCACTCGTACAGGTCCGATCTGTAGCTGCAGGACCCAGTGTTGTATTTGCAAGTAGTGACAACGCTCAGCTTCCGGCATACTAAAACCGGATTTAAAATCCTCAAAGGATCGGAGGCCCTCCATATCAAAAAAGTGCCCTATAGACCTATCCCACTTTGTCCCAATGACTGAATGGCATCCAATCAAGACCTGGGGAAATGTTTGGGTTTTCAGTAATAGGAGTGAGAGGTGATGGAAAGGTTGTCAAATTATTGCGTATGGCTGTGGCATCCCAGGCTATTAATGTAGCTCGTGCCACTCGGTAGCCATATAGCCCAGAGGGCCTAAAGGTCTTGCAAAGGAAGGGAACCTTCCAAAGATATTTTCCCACCAATGCACGCTCCATGAAGAGCCAATTCTTCTCGGACTCTGGTTGGGCCCATTCTAATAGAATTTGCAACTGCGTTGCTTTGTAATAGCGGTCGAGGTCGGGGATACCCAGACCCCCCTCTTCATGTCGTCTGAAACTCAGGTCCCTATTTATTCACGTCCTCTTATCCGCCCAAACAAAAGCACCAAATTCGGACTGAAGTTGCTTCAAAGCGCCCAGTGGTGGTTCTACTGGGAGAGTTTGAAACAAATACAAGACTTTAGGGAGTATACTCATCTTAAGAGCTGCCACCCTACCTAACCAGGAGAGATTGAATGTCCACCATCGTTTAAGCTCTTGTCTGGTCTCTCGCAGCAACCTAGTGTAATTCAGAGAAAGCATCTTGGCGGTGGATACTGACAGTGATATGCCCATGTATGGAATGGCCTTCTGGTCCCAGTGATTTAGTGACGCTAGGGCCAGGTTGTCGACAGTTGACTGCTGCAAAGAGAAGCCCAGTGCTTGGGACTTAGTCACATTGACTTTAAAGCCAGAAACTGCGGAAAATTCCTCTAGTTCGGCCATAAAAAGCCACGACTGAAATCTGGAGAGACTGGTTTGCTGCTCTCCCCCAAAAAGTATCCCCTTAATCTGCTGATTTTCCCGGACCCTCTGGGCAAACTGCTCCATATAGAGAACGAATTAGAGGAGAGAGAGCAGACAGCCCTGTCATGTGCCCATGGTGATATAGAAGGGGTCGGAGATGAAGCCATTCACCTGAACAGTGGCTCAGGGATGGCTATAACCGCTGAACACCCATTGGCGGAATCTGCGCCCAATTCCAAACTCCCCAAAAACGATCTCTAAAAAGGGCCAGTGGACCCTGTCAAATGCCTTCTTGGCATCTATCATATCAACAGGAAGAAATGCTCCTCGGACGGACAGTGGAACTTATCCAAAAGATGCAGTAGCCTTCTCGTAGTATCACTACATTCCCTAGTCTCGACAAATCCAGCCTGGTCCGGCTCTATCAATCCCGGCATCAGAGGTCCCAGTCTGGACTCTAGAATACTGGTGAAAATTAAAAAATTGATGTTTAAAAGGGATATCGGCCTGTAAGAGGCACAATATCTGTTGTCCTTCTCTGGTTTGGGCAATGCTGCTATTGATGCCAAGAGCATCGTGGGCGGTAGCTCAGTGGTGTTCTCAACAGCATTAAAAAGTGGGGTCAGTATTGGGGCCAGAATGTAACAAAAGGTTTTTATAAAAGATGGCAGTAGATTTAAGGTGTTTAAGACTAGCTATGGCTGAGGTGACCTCTTCTGTCCTAATGGAGCTATCAAGGGCAGCTGCCTGATCGGGTGCCTAGCATGTGTTATGCCCTGACAGTACCTGAAGGGTTCTGATCAGGCAATGACTGAGCAGTGTATAGAGCCTCATAAAAGTCCCTAAATGCGTTAGCTATATCTTTTTCCTGTGTGATCTCCGTACCCCCATGTGGCGTAGTGGCGAAGCAGACCAGGACAAGTGGAATTCGTTTTTAAAGTGGGTGCTTTTATTCAGGGCTTAACACAAGGGGTTCTGGGACTTGTAGGAGTCTTGTTCTTTCGTCCAGTTCGGTAGCGAAAGGAGTCTGGGTCCTGGAGTGGTCTGGAGCTGCTTCCACAAAGCTTCCCGGTGGCTCGTGACATAAAAGAAAAGAAAAACGGGATGTAAGAAAAGGTCCTGGGACCGTAAGGAGTGACGCGGGAAGCCAGGGGGGTGAAAAGTGAGGGAGGACTTAGTGCACCGCAACCTTCACCAGTGCTCCGAGTGCAGTTTACGCGAGTCACACTGCCGTTTTGTTCTGACCTACGGCTTTGCTCTCCCTCCACCCCCTGCTTTGCTCTCCCCAGTTACGCTGCCCCAGCGAAACCCAAAGCGGCCCGTATCTTGCTTTGCCACGTCTCTCCTGGGCCGTGGCTGGCGTCTTCGCGGTGCCAGGTAGGGTCTGGCTGCCCGTCTCCTCTTCCTCCGTCTGTTTCCGCGGTGTTGGGTCTCTCTGCTTCTGCTCGCTCGGCGGGGACTTCCAGTCCGGTTTCACCGTCGTCCTGGGGTGGCACGAGAAAGGTCCTTACTCACGTTTCCTCCTCCCAGCTTGTCTGCACGATGGGTCCTAACGAACGGCCTCCTTCTTCCGTGCCTCCGCCTTTGAGCCAGTCCTGGTCATGTGACTCCGCCACGTGATGCGGTAGTCCAGGGGCGTTAAAGAAACAGTACTCGGGGACGCTCTGTGAACACAGAAGGGAGGGGGAAACTGTTCCGTCTGAGGGTCTGGAGCTTGCGCTTCGCTACACCCCATCATCCAGGAGGAGCGGGACCGCTGCCGCCTGCCACCGTGCACGTAATTTATGAGCTAGTAAACGGCCACATTTGTCCCCTCAAGTATAAAATGTATGTTTCAGGCAAACAACTGCATATTCCGCCCTATCAAGGTCTAGGCTGGCCAGTTGAGCCCGCGCTGATTTTAGTTTCCTACAGATATGAGGGGCTCCTGTCCTTTTGTGAATACCTTCCAGTTCCAAAACTTGTTTGGAACGTTTGTTCCTCTTCTCCCTTTGTGCCCTATTGTCTGTGGCTGATGTAGCTATGAGGTCACCCCGAATTACCAATTTGAGGGTTTCCCAGAGGGAGATAATTGAGGTGTCCTTAGTAGCTAAGAAGTCTTCTATTGTTTTGGTAAGGTGTGTCACAACTTTAGGACGATGGAGGAGCGCATCTCTGAGCCTACAGGAATATTATGGGAGAGAAGTGGGGGGAAACGGCAAAGTGGCAGTGAGGGCCGCATGGTCTGAGAGGGCTTGGAGTTTGATTTCCAAGCTCTGTGCAGTCGGAAGGAGAGACCGAGTCGTTAAAAAGTAATCTAGTTGTGCATATGTCCCCCTGGCGTGTGAATAGAAAGTGTAGTCAAGTGTATGAGGGTGGAAACACCGCCACATGTCTACCAGCCCAAAGTCCAGCAACCACTGGCGAGAAGTATCAGAGAGAGACCCTGTTTGACCCTGCCTCTACGCGGAGCGGTCCAGTTGACTATCAAACACGATGTTCAGGTCCCCCTACTATAAAAACTTGTCGATCAGGTGTGGATGTCAAGTCCCCTATTGCCTTATGTAAGAACCCCTCTTGGCCTTCGTTAGGGGCATAAAAAGTGGCCAGTGTTAATGTGTGTGCCCTTACAGTCACAGAGAGTGCCAGGAGTCGCCCTTTAATCTCGATTACCTTGGACCCACCTTCCCAGGGAACGTACGAGTGAAAAGGATGGCAACCCCTAGCCATCTTAGTGGAGAGAGAGGAAAAGTATTGCTGTGGAAAAGCCTTTGAATGCATCCGATGTGTGTTGCTGGACAGAAAATGGGTCTCTTGTACTAAACATATGTGGGCGCCGGAAATTTCAAGATAAGACAGGTAGATGAGTGTTACAATCTTGACGTTAAATGTGAAAGGGCTTAATAACCCCATCAAACGCAGAGTTATCCTAAGTGTGGTGGGCATCTCGTTCTGTCTGTGCATTAGGGCCAATATAACCCTTGCGGGTTGAATCCTCCTGTACCCCAGACATGATGCCCACAGTGTGAAAAAGCTGTGCTGGCGCGCACAGGTCAGCAAGTGGGAGGAGACCCCAACAGTGCAAACAACAAAACCTCCATTGAAACAAAAACAGAAACATAAGCCAAAAGAACAAGAGTCAATGTCCAGAGCGTCCTGCTCTTAGAGAGGAAAAAAGGGGTACCTGTGGCTCATGGCTCCCAGCTCCTATCAAGCAGGCCCATGCAAGCATTTGCAACTTTGATCGGCACCAATAGTATTGCTATGTCAAAGCAGAGACTGTGACTGGTGCAACTTCTGTTTCACTCCGAAGATGCCCCTGCGAGGGTCGACAGCTCTGCTTGCCATTCCTTGTCCATGGTGTCCGGGTCAGGGCGTGCCGCTGGACTTGGAGGCTTAATGGTGGTCCATCAATGGCCGCTCCGACGTCTGCGGGAGCGAGAGTCTGTGCTAGGCCTGTCTGTCGTGGGTTCTTCAATGCCTAAGAGCTTGTAGGCCACTGGAAGTGATCGGATTCGCCTCAATTCCCCTTTGTAGAGAAAGATCAACCTGAACGGGTGCCCCCAAGAGTAGTTTATACCGGATTCCCGAAGATGTAGTGTGATCGGCCGGAAGGATTTGTGTTTATGCAAAGTAGAGGCGGCCAGGTCTTGAAAATGAGTGGGTTTCTGGCCCTGATATTAAAAGTCCATGCGATTACGAGCCTCGCAAAGAATCCTTTCTTTCAGCTGGTAGTCATGGACATAGGTCAGTATGTCCGCAGTTAGCGCAGAGGCTGCCTTCCGTGGGCCCACTTTATGAGTGCAATCCAGCTTAACCGGGATCTCTGGGGATTCCCTGAGAATGAAGCGGAAGAGGCCTGCCACCAGCGCCTTGATGTCTCCATCTCCCTCTGCATGCGCCATGCCTCGGATGCGAATATTGATCCGCCAGGACCTAATTTCTAATTCTGCAGTGTGAGCCTGTAGCTCCTAGTACTGTTCTTGCAGCTTTAGGACTTCTTGTTGGAGGTTTTCAATTTCCTCGTTGCGGCCTGTTTCATGCTCTTCTAGTGTGTGAACTCGCTTGCCCAGGGAGTCCACATCGTAACGGACGTCTAGTAAATTGGCCAACAGCTCGTGTTTCAAGGCAGACAGATCATGTCAAAGACATGATCTAAAAAAGCGACTCCAGGTAGGATCGGCTAATTGGGGCATCCGGGCTCTCACTCCCTTCTGTCTGGTCTGCACGCCCCACTCCTGGCTGGCTCTCAGACTGTTGCATTGATTTAAGTAAGAGGTCTTTCATCGACCTGTCCTTCCTGCCCTTGAAGGCTGCCATGACCCCGGTCATGTGGGATTCGCTCTTGTGATGACGGCCAGTACACCGAAAGCAGCAAGCGCAGGAGGCCGGGAGGGGGAGTGGAGGGGCAATATCACAGCTGGGAAGACACTGTAGCACGCCCCTCTCCCACAAAGACTCCCGCTCTCACCTTGGTCCCAAACCCGTGGGGTATAATCTCTGTTGGTGCTGGAGGCCTATCGCCGCAGCTCTGGCTCCCCAGCATTGGCACAATATCGTCCTCCTCTTGGCAGGACCGTCCGATGATGCGTTGGATTATCCCTTGGGCCCTCCGCATGTAAGGCATGTAAGCGTAAGGCGCAGTGGCCCTAGGTGTCTTTCTGACCAGGGCCGGCTGATGGAAGGTGCTCCCAAGACTCCTCACCAGGGCGCCCCTGCCTGCAAGTGTCTCTGTGTCAGGGGCAAGTCTTGAAGGTGCTGTGCTTGCTCACCCCCACACCAGTTGCTGTACCTGTGCCACTGTCCAGTCGTGCCTTCCTGCACCACAGCTAGATGATTTATACACTCAGCCTGGGTACAGGACGTTAGAAAAAACAGCAATGACCCTGGGCGGGCCCCAAAGCCAGGACAGCAGATGGATATATCCAGCTATGCACCTCTACCAACAGCGTGGCTGCACTTGTGGCCCAGGTGGCCTCTAGGCTCCTCCAGCCACACATGTGGTTGCACTGATCACCCTCAAAAGCCGGTACCAGGGTCCACTGCCCTGACCAGGGCTCAGCAGGATTGTTAGGCAGGCCAATGTGTGCTCCTTCTCCAGGCCTGCATGTGGGGGGACGGTGTGAGGGACGAAATGATGGCAGGATGCCCCAGGAACTGCAAGTGCGGTGGCCCCTCCCCCACTCCACCTCCAAAGCTGTGGCCCTCTCGCAGCAGCAGAGCCGGGACCTCACGTTGCCGACGTGGTCTAGAGCTCCGTTTGCCCAGCTCAGCCGCTCTGGGGGAGACTTGCCACCGGGTGCATTTTGCGGCAGTCTCCAGGTCTTGAAGGGACCGCCGAGTACTGCCAGAGCTGTGCCGCTTGCACCGGAGGTAGTGTTGACCCTCCCGGGTGCCCAGCAGCTCCGTGCGTCATGGACTGTCGCGGCATTAAACCCGACGACCGGACTCAATAGCCCCCACCTCAGTGGCGCGGAGCTGCTCGCGGGCTGGTGTTGCATGGATTATGACCGATTCACTGCCGAAATCGCCATAAGTGGCCCGGTGGGAGCGGAGAGCTCCGAAGCTGCATCTTACAGCGATGCCATCTTGGCCAAGCCGCCCCTTTCCACAGTTTTAATTGGAAGAAAACCATGATATTATTAGAGTCATGGAGGCTAATATTATGCATTACTCCTTTATTGCCCCTCATACACAGCAGCAACAAAGAATTTAGAATTAGAATAGAATATCCTTAAAAATCTAGAACATGCAAAATAACATAGAACATGCAGCCATCGTCCTTCTTTTCTTCCTGTGAAAACAATCAGAGTCCAAAACCCCTCAAAAAGTCAACTTCATCCATTGTAATCTACGTATATATCCTATTGCCAATAATCTTCTCCACTGTTTTCTCCTCAGTTATGTCCTGGAAAAACAATATAAATCAAACTCATCAAAAGGGTTAGTTACTCACAGGGAGGTATAATGTTAGCCTCTGTGTCCTTAATAAAATCATGATTGTCTTTTCCATTAAAACTGTAGAGAATCTGCATTTTATAGCAAGGCACAGAGGCCAATATTATGCATGTTCAAAGCTCATCCATAACTCTCTGTACATCATTTTCCACAGGTTTAATGTATAAACTCTTAAACTTTGATTCACTCGACCAATCAGCTGCCATCATAATAGAACTTAGACCTCTGCTTATTACATAAACTTTGCCATTGCTCCCCTCGCCGAATGCACCCCAAACACACACACATTTACTCCTGTTAACTTCATTACCTCCTTCACCCACCCTGCCAATATTGGCGCAGATACCACTCTGAAAGGTTGCCTATAAGAAATTAGAAGCTGTAAAACACCTTGCTCTCTTAACTTCACCGTCCTTTCCTTAAATTGTTGCAATCATCGTACCATACACAGCAAATCATGTCCCTCCATCCTTGGATAGAAATTTGTTCTAGACATAGTTTTTTTGCACTTTAGTAACTGAAAAAATGCACCCTCTGGCTGAAACCTTCTAGCAGTCACCTCCAAAGCTCTTATTTATAAAACCCTCCTAAAAGACACCAAACACAACAATATCGCCCTCTTCCATGACAACAATTTTAATGCCATTGCCTCATTACTCTCCTCCATCCTTGAACTTCCTTCAATACTTGCAACACATCCCATAAAGATGAATACTTTGCCTATGGAGGAAACTCCATTCGCACCCCTTTTAGCCAAAGCGTGCTGTCCAACGGCAGTTCAATCCACCAACTCATGCCCTGCTGAAATTGCTGAACCACTCAAGTTCGCTGAATTATACACTAATCTCTTCTTAAACAATTCTAATAATGATTCACCACTTCTGCCACGGGATCCCAAAACCTTGCTGAAC
Organism: Lissotriton helveticus; assembly: GCF_964261635.1. Classification (NCBI taxonomy): domain Eukaryota; kingdom Metazoa; phylum Chordata; class Amphibia; order Caudata; family Salamandridae; genus Lissotriton; species Lissotriton helveticus. The sequence goes on from NC_136072.1 coordinate 784,738,091, forward strand.
ACCAACCACACTATCTTCTCCATTCTGATCGGTACACCTTTTTATTTTCCTGGTGCCCATGATTTCGTAATAAGCTCTGAAGGTTCCTGTGATAACCCAGACCCTAGACATACTCTCCTGAAATCAAGCATCCTATCAGAACCAACTGGCCTCCTGTAACCAACTTGTGACAATTCTCCTGGGCATCCACCAGTAGCTGCAGAAAACAAGGTAATAACACCGACTGTCCATCAACAGACTCCTCACTTCCGGGAACCATACCTGTGACTGCCAAAACTGAGATATTAAGACTAACTCCAACCTCTCTCTCCTGACCTTCATGAGCAAACTCGTAATCAATGAGAAAGGTGGGAATGCATACAGCCTCAATTTCGCCCAATCCTGAAGGAAAGCATCCACTCTGAATGCCTCTGGGCCAGTCTCCAACTGTAAAACTTCTGTAGTTGTGCATTCAACCTTTCTGCCAATAGATCCATCTCCAACAGACCCCATGTCTGGTCCAAACTCAAAAAACCCTCCATGTTCAACTTCCAATTGCTTGCACCTTTTAGATTCGTTGAATACCAATCTGCCTTTATATTGCTCTTCCCAGGAATGTGTTGTGCCTGAACATTAATCTCCCTGTCCAAGCAGTAACTCTAAAACTAATTTGCCAACTTCGCTAATCCCCTTGATTGTGGCCTCCCAGCTTGTTGACATAGCGAACCATGGAAACATTGTGCATTTTCAGCAGCACACAACACCTCACCTGATTCCTCACAAAACTCCACACTGCGAAGGATCCTGTCAGTAACTCCAAACAATTGATATGCATCACCTTCTCTGACCAACAGCCTCCCATTGTTGCCGTTCCACACCTTGCTCCCCAACCATACAGACTTACATCTGACTCTATCACCACCTCTGGGAACTCCCCAAATATGTCCCTTCCATTTCAGGCATCCATGTTCATTAACCACCAATTCACATCCTGCATTGCCTCCTGACTCATTTCTATTTTCTGTGAATACTTTGCTCCAAAACACGAATGATAACTTTTCAATCTTTGAAGAGACAGATAATGCAGGGATGGCGGACACATTGTTTGAATGGACGCAGACAAGAGACCCAACAGACTTGCTTCTGACGCAAAGTTATTTGCACTGACCGCTTCACTCTCCTCAGCTCCTTGCGTATCTTCTTCACTAATTTCATAGGTAACTACAACACGCCCTCCAAGGTCTGTATTTGGAAACCAAAAAATGTCAGCTCCTGCATTGGTCAGACAAGACTTCGCTTTGTTCACTACAAATCCTAGATTCTACAACATTCTCTCAGCTAACTACATCTGATCTTCTGCTAACGCCCTTTTCTCTGCCATGATTAACACATTGTCCAAATATACTATCAACCATAACCCTCTTGATCTCAACCAAGCTATCACAGGTTTCATGAATTTCGTAAAACACCACGGAGCTGACGTCCAGCCAAAAGGCAGGCTCTTGAATCTCCATAGCTTCCCTTCCCACCTGAAACATTTGTTTGGACCACAAGTAGATGATATGTTGGTATACATTTTAAAAAAACACGGACACCACCAAAACCATGGGAGCACTACAGTCTTTTCAACACCAGGGCTGCTTTCGGAGTATTCAAGGTATTTATGGAGGGACTAAAAAGAGTAATTCCACCTTCCACCCCACCAGCACGTGTCTGGAACCTCAATATTGTTCTCACTAGACTCATAGGACCACCTTTTAACCACTACATTCCTGTGATTTACAGTTCCTTGCATGGAAATTAGCTTTTTTGGTAGCTATCACACCTCTTAGGCAAATAAGTGAACTTCCAGTGCTCGGCTTGGAAGAACCTTTCTTCCAATTCTATCCAAATAAATTGGTACTTCAGACTAATCCAGAGTTCCTTCCTAAAGTTGTTTCCCCATTCCATGCAAACCAGACAGTAGACCTACCTAATAATCTTTCCTAAACCTAATTCGGTAGCAGAAAGAGCTCTACACACGCTTGATGTTAAAAGATCATTAATGTATCACATCGAGAGATCTAAACCTTTTCGAGAAAAAACAACTTTTTGTTGCATTTTCAAACCCTCAAAAATATTCCCCTATATCCAAAGATGGAAAAGCAAGAATGATAGCCAGATGTATTCAAACTTGCTACCTTAAATCAATCACTACTTGTAACTCCACGACCTCACTCCACACGGAAAAAAATTAGCCTTCATTGCTTTTTTAGGAAACATCCCATTAGCATATATCTGTAAAGCAGCCCACATACATTCACAAAAACTATGGTGTCGATGTCCTAATCAACAAGCTAGAGTGGGTCTTGCTGTATTGTAAACACTTTTGGAGAGTACTGCTTTACTTTCTATGCTAAGCATATGTATCTACAGCCAGCACATGCTACAAATCGAATGTTACTTACCCTGTAAGCATCTGTTCGTAACTTGTAGTGCCATAGATTCATATGCACCCACTCTCCTCCCCGGATGCTACTGCCTAACTTATTTACTAAAACACTATCTTATATTGCATGCTTATCTTTTCTGTCACTACCAGCTAAACAACACCTAGCAAAGGAGTAGATGATCATGCTCAATACAGATTTTTTTTTGAGGAGTCACCATACTTCATGACTTGAAAGACTTTTTCGAAGAAAAACAACTTGCAATCGTCCAGCCCAACACTAAATGGCAGGAGTATCCTAAGCATATGAATCTACGGCACTACACGCTATGAATAGATGCTTACAGGGTAAGTAACATATTCCTTTCCACACATTATGAATGCAGGCAAAGTAAGTTTCTGTATGTGGGGTAGACTGAATAACAACATACTTCCATAATGTGGGGTTAGCCATCTCAGCACTTTCTCGATTCATCTCCACTCTTTACCAGTAAAACTGCTTAATCCATACTTTTTCTTTCAGGGTTAATTTAGTGGGAACTAGATACAAATTAGGCCTCTCAAGGTCATTACATATTTGCCTCACATGCTTGAACCAAGGGATTCTATACCCATCCTCCTATAATATACCTGTTTAAAATGGCATGTCTATTAGCCCATACTAACAACCCCAATAGTAAGTGAACTAGTTTAACTTGGTCAGATACATATTTAAGTCCAAATTTTAAAATGTTTACGCGGAAACCCCCTAGCCACGAAGATTGGCTGCTCCAACCCCATGCAATAATCTAACCCCTTCTTCCAAACGACCACCGACGGGGCTTGTAAATCCTTTCACCCTTTAGCGATGTCTCTTTTGGCCAGTGTAAGGGCAAGTAGCATCAGGTGTCTCTTGTAGAGGTTATCCCCATCCCCTCCATAACATGCAGCAGGGCAAACTTTGGCGTACGGGGGAGCACCCATCCCAACACCTCAGACATGCAGGCCAGGACCCCCCTCCAAAACGGAGTCAAAGAGTCAAAGCTCCATACCGTATGAAGAAATGTCCCGTCCTCCCCGTTACAACGGAGACAGACCAGTGAGGCAATCAGTCCAGCCCTCCACAGCCGAACCCTTGTACAGTACACTCTGTGTAGGTATTTAAACTGAATAAGGCGGAGACGCATTGCTATGGCCGCACCCCTGGGGGCGGCCAGTGCCTCCCTCCAATCCTCCTCCTCCAGCTCGCCTACACCCTCTTCCCATTGCTCCCAGAGTCTCTGCAGTGTAGGGGAACAGTGCGTGACTAACGCCTGATAAATGCAGGATATTTTCTTTGTGTCTAGGTCCCCCATAAATAATCTCGATTCCAACGGACTAAACTCAGGGAGGGCCTCCAGCCCCTCCAGACTGGGTGTTCGTGCATGACGAAACTGGAGGTACCTAAAGAACTGGGAGCGAGGCATGTCAAATTCTTCCTGGAGTTCCTGAAAGGACTTGAGAGTCGTACCCCTCAGCACATCACCTAATGTAGAGATCCCTATATTGTCCCATCCCCTAAAGCCCTGCAGCGCCGCCAGACGAGGCAGCCGCCCATTGTGCCATAGAGGAGTTTCTACGGTCAGAGTATTCCACCACCCCATCCGGCGCAGAGCCTGCCGCCAGATGCGAAACATCAGCTGAGTGGCTGCTGATAACTCACTCTGTATCTACGCTGTATATAGAAGGGTATGAAGTGTACGGGAACCCATCAAATAACGTTCCATAGCATATGCCGGATCTCCCCTATCGCCATACCACCACTCATTCAGGACCAAAAGATGGGAGGCCTAGTAAAAAGAAAGGATTTCCGAAGTTGCTAGCCCGCCACAATACGTGGAGAGGAAGCACATGTGTATAGCTACAGAAACCGCCCCAGCCCCCACAAGAATTGCCCTAAGACAGATTTTACCTGCCGGAACCAACTGGGTGATATAGGATAAATGCACCAATGGTTTGATAAAACTTTCTAGTTTTGCTTACCCTTAATGCAGATTTTGGAAGACCTGCCCCCCATGGCCATATAATAAGTTTTAGTGAGGTTGGTCTCCAAGTTATCCATACCCTTAAGATCTGAGGATGTTTAGGAAAAAGGCACTGCGTCATGTGCATACAATAAAACCGTCATAGGGATTGTATCTGGAAGTCTTTATCCAACAATGTTAGATGTTTATGTAAACCATTTACATACAGTGTGAGAAATGGGGTTGTTGGTTGACTGGGTGTGATCCCTCCTCAAGCAGCAGCGACATTCCTTGTCAGGGCGAACCACAAAAGTCTCTAAATTAACCTGTGCTTAACCCTCTGGCAGCTTGGTACAAAAGTAGTCAGCATAAATACTTTACATATGGCCTCTAACAGGAATAAGATGAAAACACAACACAAGAAAAATCCCACACCAATTTAGAAAAATCGAGTAAAATGTAATATATTATTTGACACCAAAACGACAAAAAGCCAATCATTAGAACTCGATTTATGCGGTTTCAAAGAGTTACGGTAATAAGTTTAGCACCTACAAGCACAAAGCTCCACTCACAGTTATCTGGTCGTATGAGACCGGGTGAAAGTCACAAATTCTGGCCAACTGTGATGAAGAGTGGGACAGGTAGAGGGGCCAGGTTAGTCCCACTGAAAAAGTAACCTTCTAAAATCCACTGCGAAGAAGTCCGTTTGCAGTGAAGGAGACTATGAGGAGCAAGGAGAGCGTCACAGATTGTTGTCACTGTAGCACGAAGAGTTGACCAGGTGTTGCGGATGGTCGTCGCTGTATTGCCTGCCTGCACCTTCTTCAAAGCAGCTACATCACCTACAAAGTCATCAAAACCAGCACACCTGCCTATCTGGTTGACAAAGCCACTGGAAGTAGTGGGTTTTGGCACATATACAGCCAGAAGACAATCTGATGCCGATGAAGAAATGCCAAATTGAAAAAACAAGGTAACAGCCTTTTCAGTCTGTGCATCCAGGATCTGAAACTATATCCATATATCCTTCAGGACCGGCCTGACCCGCAGTTCCGGGTCACAGAAAGCCACCGAGAAGCAGGAGGATAAGACGTCCATGACCAAGAGTTGAGTAGAAATAGCAGCGGCATGCTGGTTAGAGAAATGCCCTACACTAGACCGTCTATGATGAATAAATTGCTCCGCAATGGCTTGGAGCTCAGAGAAGGACTGCCGTCTTGAATGGCGCATAAGTCATGCCCCACATCGTTTTGTAGAAAGCTAAATAGAGTTTTTGTGAGACCTATAGTAGGTGGGGGGTGAACAGATAACTGAGCGTTAGAGACCAATTCATGGATGTTTTGAAGTGAAAGTTATGTTTGACATTTGGAAAAGTAGATCAATGTAGGAGTTTAGTAGAGTATAAACTACTGTACTTTGGAATAATTTAAAGAAGGGAGCATGCAACTTTTTGGGAAAGCACTTAATGATCATTTTGAAGAGAGTGACCTAAATGGCAGTTTGTAGAGAGGCCTAAAGAAATGTTTACAAGCATTATATTGTAGTTTTTAGAAAGATAGCTATGTATAAGTTTTGAATAAGGAGCAACATAGTTTTGGAGAGAGACAGGGAAAGAAAAAGCGAGTTAGCTGATGTTATGGCAAGAGCTATATCCAAGTGTATTTCTAGTCTGACTTAGCCAATTCAATTTTGCCTTATTAAATCACACAATATTTGATTAATACTGATGACCTGCTCATATTTTTCCTATTGGCAATATTCTTTCCCAGTTTGGGGGCAATGGCTAGCAATATCCTGCCTTTCTCTGTTGACTATGCTTAGCTCTCCTCAAGTGATATTCTTTTATAAAAGTGACGCCTGGGCCCAATCCTTGGACTGTCGCTGGTTGTAACCTTTGTTTTTTTCATGACCGAGTTCTGTTCTTATGTTTTAGCGCCATTAATGCTGTTGTATATTTTTCTGTTGATGTTCTCTCCCCGATGACAGTACCATAGATTGTGATTTCCAAAGACAATTTTCTGAACCAAAAGGTGTGGATCATAGGTAGTGATGTCTCCCTTTCGATAATGTGCAGCCTGTGTATCTCTAATCATTGGCAGCCCTTTGTTTAAGATTGCACCCATCTCATGGACAACATCTAGTTGTGTCCTGCACTACTCTATTAGTGAACTTTTGCTCCAGATACCTAAACCATGCCCCTGATCCACTGTCGTCAATGGGTCGTGCCCAACTCATGGACTACAAGTAGCATTGTTAATTCACTCAATAATGATTATGTGATCCCATGGGCTAAACCCCAGCAAATAATGACATATGCTGCCAACATTCTGGTACCCAAACAAGACCATATATAGCATTGTTTTCTTTTGAACTGCTGTACTCTGTGTAAGAGCCACAGCTAGAGATGATGTATTTTCTTCTGGTGATTTTACATTTCAACTGCATGTCCCACAAGTTGTTTTGCGCTTTCCTAATTGTTGTGGTTCTTGTCCAAGGTGAAATATGGAAACTGTTAAGAATGTCACTGTACTTTAGACTCGGAGCCCAACATAATTGTCTATGTTCTCTCTAGGTCAGGATGCCTTTCTTGGTGGATTTGTAGGTGCCCTTAATGGAGCAATGGTCTGTGCTTCAGAGGTCCTGGGCCGCAACCTATACCTGGACATGCAGCGCCTTCGAAAGCAAGTGAAGGAGAAGGCACTCAAGAAGTTGGACTGATGCACCAATACATTTGGGATTTGTGACCAATGACTCATCTGTGTGAAAGATGTCGAAGGCATTCACAGTTTTAGCTTCTCCCTGAACAGTGATTTTCCTGCCAGGAAAGCTAATGGTTTAACACTCTTATGGCTCTGAACCCACTGATTTGAAATGTAATTTATTTTATCATGAAAACAAGTTTGATTTAACAATCCAATTTGGGAGAGCACATTGGATGGGATTGGGTAATTGGACACACTGTTCAGACTTCAACTTCAAACAAAGAGCCTACATTTCTGTAAGTCCAGATCTTTAATTTTCTAGAAATTCCTACCCACAGCCAAACAGAAGAAGGAAACGGTTGCTATTATTATTACCACTCAGCCCATCGAGTCTATCTTGTTGTTGGCTCTTGATTTGCTGACCTTAACACACTCTGTAGCTTTACCATTAGTGTCTCCAAACTAGTTTCCGACTGTAAATGCCCCACATATGAAATTCAATTCAAAATCTATATCGTACAGGTTAAAAAAAGCAATTATGATGTCACTTTCTTGCACAAGGTAAATTCAATTAAAATGTTTCAAACACTAGGAGTGATCCTTCAATGTGGAAACAACAAATAACAAGACAATCTCAGTTCTGGCCTCTAACACAAATTGCACAATAAAAAATAGAAGTTAGAGTTTAATAAGCAGGGCTGGAAGTGCCATGTAGAGAAGCCATAACTGCTTAATTACTCCCTTGGATTACCACTTCTCTGTTTTAGACGCATTGTTCTTATTTCTCTGTGCTTCTAGAAGTTTGTTGCTCTTACCTATATGCCTGCATATTCTTCTTTTTAATATGAATGGCAAATTGTCCTTTTCAAGTACCATGTTACTTAAAGATTTTCCTTAAGCATTGGCATCTCAGAGTAAACACTTGTGCAGCTTATCTAAATACAGACTATCCCCCATCAAACAACTACATGCTTTTATTTGTTGAGTTGTTAGTTGCCATATAAAGTGCGTATGTTAATATTCTGGCAGACCTAAAAGTGCCCTCAAGGGTTGTGTTCTATGTACCGTATTTATGTATCACTCCAAATTAACCTTATTCTTTGACTTATACATGGACAGGATGTCTGTGCAATGTCTACAAGAGAATTCTTACTTCTAGTAAGTATATTTTTCCCTGAAGTGAAGAATAGCAACCAAGGCCCATTTCTTACAATTCAATAGTGTAAGCATATTTTCTAGCTTTTTAAAAGTGCTCTTTATCAGTAATGCAATGCAACTATACATCATTTATTTTCTAAACAAGTAGGTACATCAATAAATATATGAATTCTACGTTTCTAAAAAGGAATTTAATATTCTGTATCCTTGAGACAGACGGGGCCTTGCGAAAGCAAGTTCACATTTACATTTGTATTGTGAGTAAGTCAGTTCTCACCTGTGTGCTTTACTACTAACTTAAACCATTCCTAATTCTGCTCTAGTTGCAGAATATGAAGTGCTGGGGCACCCAGAGTTGGAAACCATATCCTATCATATATACTTCTTTTTTTTAAAACAAAATCATCATTTTTCTCATTTGGGCATTAAGTAATTTTGCTTTCAGGATGCCCACTGCGTTATGTACACCCAAAATATGCAATTTAATTTCAGTATTCCATAATGAATATAGCTGTTTCGATTCTCTGTCTTGTGCAATGTCCACTCACATCAAGTACCCCTGATTATCACAGGACTTGTCTATCTAAGTTGACACTGGGTGACCATTTTTAGCAGTGTCCCACTGTATTTATCTGTGGATCTCCGTAGGTTTCCCCTGTGTGTGCTTTGCAGTTTACCAATTATATCTTAATGCCACTTTTTTGCTCACTGTTAATCTATCCTATCCTTTCTCTAGTTTAATATATCTTCTGTCCATCATACCCACATCTTGTTACAATATAGTCTCATCTGTTGGGCTTATTCTCCTTCAGTCTGAGTTCACTTCCCACTGCTCAGCCTGTCAAGTGGATCTAGCCTCTTCACACTGGTCTCCTAGCCAACGGGTCTGACAATTAGTGAATCAACGTTGTACAGTCCGATAAATCCTCAGTGAGTATGTTGTCTTCTCTTGTTAATTTAATTTTTTACTCCAATCTTCACGCCGCCAAGGGGCATTTATGTGTCCAGTTTAACTTTGCTGTGTTTACCTGTGTGATGCAAATAGTTGGTTTAGCTCTTGAAACATCCCACTGGGGAGGACACGCATGACCCTGTAGAGAGTGTACAGGTTTCACAGAAGGAGGACTATTTTGGCCAGTGCCAACTGTCCCATTAAGGCCAATGGCAGTGTTTTTTTAACACCATTTATTTTAGTCCCTCTTGAACCATGCCTGTATTTTACTTATGTTTCTCTTCTTCTGTGGGAGCCAAATGTATCACTAGATAGCAGAAGCTATTCCTGTACTCTCATGTGTCTAGTCTAGCTAGTCCTGCAAGGGAGAATTAACTTTTAAACTCATAAATTCTGCAAACAGATATTATTCAAATATTCTTACGTTTCTCCTAAAAGCATTAGTGCCAAATTAGCAAGCTAGTGTGTGTGTGTGTGTGTGTGTGTGTGTGTGTGTATATATATTCACTTAAAAAGCAAAGGTTACAAAAACGTTATAGTTAGGAAATGGAATTTAAAAAAAACCTTAGAAATGCACTAAAAATAACCAAAGGTTACAGGGATGTTATAGTTAGATTCAAATTTTACACTCCTAGAACCATAGAAATTCAGCAATTATAGTTATTTTAGCTAACTATAACTTACGCCTCTGCAATGCACTCTTTATGACTTCACATATTACATCACTCATGACATGGTCAGTTACATCACTGATGACTTATCCACAGACTACTCACCAGCCATTCACACACCATTAGAACCACTAATACACCCATTTACAGACCCATACAGACAGTAACACACCCACACACCTTACATGCCCACTCACACACCCATTTAGGCAGTCACACATCCACAAAACCACTCACACACCCATATAGCCACTCATGCAGCCACTCACAGACCCATACAGACACTTACACACACAGTCAGAGACCACTCACAAACCCACTCATACTCATACAGCTACAGACCCACCCATTCACAGACCCATAAAGCCCTCACACACCAATACAGCCACTAAGACACCCACTCTCGCACTAATACAGACAGTCACACAGAAAACATATGTTGGAAATAGTATCACTCAGTAGTACAGAAAGTATACTAATTTAACTTCTATCGTAGCTTAGTTTATATCTTTGAATCGAACAAACTTTTACAAAACACTCACTGAATGATGTCATGAGTGATGTCACTGACCATGTCTTGATTGATGTAATATGTGAAGCAGTGCATTGCAAGGGCATGAGTTCTAGTTAGCTCAGGTAGCTATAACTGATGCATTTCGATGGTTTTGTGCCTGTAAAATTATTGTTACAGGGACGTTATAGTTAGGTTCAGATTTTACACACACAAAACCATAGAAAATCAGCAGTTATAGTTATTGTTATGTATTGTATTGTATTATACAATAACTCATGCCCTAAGGTAACTATAACTTACGCTCCCGCCATGCAGTTTTCTCATTAATAATTTCACTGCAAATGTTGCAGTGATATTATCAATGATGTCATGGAAGATGTCATGAGTGATGTAATATGTGGGGTAATTGGCAGTGCATAGTGTAACAGAGACATCCGGTGGCAAGAATATGGCATTGACTTTAAACTGGAAGTATGTTTCAAATTCATATTTATAAAGCATATGGTTCTTGACTAAATAGGTATTCCAATAATTCTATCATTAAAGAGTGCACTTGTCTGCTCTAATCATGGCTGTCTGGTCACGGGTAACCAGGTTTTATTAATGATCGATATTTGAAATCCTTTAGTATCCACTCTTAAATTCTTTGGAGGTTTAAACATTGGCTTACCCTTGACAACTACCAGAAATCAGAAGGTGGGAGTTTACTTAATCCCCCTATTTTTAAATCTACATTGGCGAGTATCAACAGTAGGAAAGGTGCCTTAGGTCGGAGTAAAGGGTGCTTTTAAAGTAGGGTCTAAGAATGAGAACATGAAGGAGACCTGAATTAGCCTCATGCAGAGGGAAGCAGACTGCTTACACCAGAAGCAGGCTAGGTTGGAATTAGTAGTCCATCTCTGACTGGTATACTCAGGGTCCAACCAAGGCAGATGTTTGTTGCAGTCTTCAAGAAACTGTTCTCCAGTCTGCTTGTAGATTGTGGGCTACAGAAGTGGTCCGCCAGAAGGTCCAGACAAAGGTTGTAGCTGAAAAACCACAACAATAACATTACTAATGAGCAAGACCCATCAAGTTTAAATATAACTCTCCAGTACAAATACACACACCATCTTTGGAATGCCAAAATCTCTTCAGCTTGTTTAATATGCCTAGTTTTCAATTCATGATTAATTTATTCAAGAAATTGGTGAGTCCTTGGACTGGTAACAGGAAGTTTGTATTTAATACTGTAATGAAAGTATTGGTGAGAATTTATAAGATTGTATCAAATCCTCCGAAGAAGAGGAACCATGCATAATTTGATCAATATCACGGCCATTCTCCCAGATTTAAAATGTGGTTTTCAAATGTTAACACCTTTAAAAAGAAGGTAGAAAGGGACATCAAATATGTTAAGGCATAACAATTGTTTTCTCGGTTACCAATTCTAACTGGAAGTTTAATCTATTAAAGCCTAAGACTTCTTTTGTTCCAGTTTCCAGTGTAAACTAGAAACTCGATATGTCAACTCCTAAAATAATTCCAGTTGCAAACTTTAATTGGACATCAAATCAGCACACAAAATATTGCTTTTCCCAGGTGATCTATTTCAACAGTATATTACTTGGTAAAATACCAACATCGGTTTCTTGTTGCAATATATTGCAATAAAAAAAACTGCATGCAATTCTCTTCAAACATAGACTAATGCTGATCAATATCATGGCAGCGCAAAACTTGTTTACCAATGTTACCATCCAATACCAAAAGAAGTCAGCTGCCCACTCAGTATAGCTACACTTTTTCTAAACAAACATGCCATTTGAGGAAACGTATATTACATAATCCCAAGCTGCAAACCCAGCAGCCCTCAAGTGCTTAATCTCCCCCAATATTATATCTAAGAGTGCACCAAGAACTATAAATCAACAGGCACTATATTATCATTATAGGCATCCCAGTATCCTAACTGATGTAATTTTCCCGGCACTACAGTTTATGTAGATACAACACAGTTCATAGGGCATTGCACTGTCCTAAACTCCACAGTTTTAGAGAAGTGACACTGTTTTACATTCAGCACCCAACTGCAATCATTGTCACTTACATATTCTTAAGCACTGTATTTCTCCAATGTATTAATGCACTGGTTTGTTACATACAAATGATGATTGTATTTATTATTCTTTGATTCATTTATGCTTTATTAGTTTTCTGGTGACAATTAAAATAGGTTGTTGATAAAATACCTGATTGTACACCTAATTTTAAATGTATGAGGAAGTCAAATTGTTGATTGAAAGATTCATATCATTCTGTTTTATTTTTGCAAATTCTTTGGTGATGGAATCAGGGGCGTAGGAAGGGAGGTGCGATGGGTGTGGGCCATCCCGGGTGTCATCACTGAGGGGGGTGACAAAATGGCAAGAAGATGTGTTTTAACCCATATTTTTGCTATTATGTCAAGCCGGTGGTGGTAAGAAATTTTCCGCACTGTGTACCATCTGACCTTGCTACACTACTGGACGGAATAATAATTGGTAGAAACACCGTTATATAATTTTGCGCAAATTGCATAGTTCTGATTTTAGTGAAATTAGATTAGGCGAGGTTAGCCCGAGGACTGTTACTGTCAGAAAACTGATTGTACAACTGTGAACCATATTGAAATATTAAAATGATTGGCTTGACAACATTTAATTTTCAGAATCCCTAAAATAAATGTGTTTATATACATTTTAGTGTGGTAGACGACAGTGGGCCCGATTCACAGAATGAACTTAAGACTCAATCCTAAACTTACTACTATTTTGGTATTTCCCAGAATGCACTTACTACTTTTGGCATTCACAGAATGAATTTACTACTTTTAGTATTCACAGAAGTTAGGATTTTGTCTTAAGACTAACTTAAGACAGACTTAAAACAAAATCCTAACTTCTGTGAATACCAAAAGTAGTAAGTTCATTCTGTGAATACCAAAAGTAGTAAGTTCATTCTGTGAATACCAAAATAGTAGTAAGTTTAGGATTGAGTCTTAAGTTCATTCTGTGAATCGGGCCCAATGTGAATTTAATTAATCTTCAAAAGTCTTTCATTTTATGTGTGCGAGTGAACGTATTAAATTAGTACATTTGTAATTTGATGTAAGGACCAACAGTCGCACCATACAGTAAAAAGGGCTAAATCTCTGTTCTCCAGCAGATCTCGGAGTTCATTGTCAATCCACCTGGTGTTGAAACTAACTAGCTGAAAAGCATCAGGGCATGCATCAAGCGAGGCTTTTCCCCATTAGTACCTCGAATACAAGTAGGGCTCCAAGTTATATGGTATTTCATATTTTGTTTTTAATTGTCCATCTGTTTATCCAAATGTGTTTTTGCTTATTTTGTCTGGGTTTATCTATATTTATTTTCAGTGAGGTGAAAAAATGTACCTGGCACTTGTACATTTCTGCTTATATTGAACAGATAAATGTACGGTCAACCTTAAATTCCTGATGGGCTTTGATAATGCACGTACCGAATATATGATACACCAATACATCATAAGAAACTATAAACACTGAGATGCAGAAGGACGCACGCTTTTTGTTTTTTATCTCTGTGAGAGATTGTTTTGCCAGACTTGGGTACACCCCGCAACAGGTCCTGCTAAAACCCTTTACAATCCAGCAGCAGGAGGAAAGTGCCTGCGGAGTCATTTTAAGCATGAGCAAAATGAGCAATTACTCAGGATCCCCACTTTCTAAGGGGCCTTCTGGTAAAGCGATCACTAAGCATTCAGAAGCTACAATGATGTCCTATTAAAAATAATATGTTTTTATGCACAACTGGTCGTGCCAGCTTTACATCAGATTAGTGTGTATTCTTGGGCTGACCAAGCTTAAATCTTACACTTCGAGATAGATGGTGGTAATTAAAGCAAATAGATTTATAATCTTGCCTTGGGTATTATTGGTTCTTTTTGTTTAGCCAGCCCTTTTCAACACCGGCAAAAAGGGAAAACATAATTTTTGCCAATGCAGGACAGTACCTGCAAAAACAAACAAAAACGTTCCCAGTGTGATGACTTATACATGTGCATGCATCCTGCATGCAGGGGCCATGTTATTTTTTATTTTATTTTTAACTTTCTTTTACTGTTCAAAGGTTTAAGATGCCATTCTTAGAGAAGTAAATAAAAAATATTTGTGCACGCATGTTGGAAAGAAAAAAGGCAGCAAACCGGTACCAAAGCGTAGCAGCAGGTCCCTCCAAAAAAGAAAATGTAAAAAAAGAATGATGTGGGAAGAGTGAGGGCGGAAGGGACGAGTGGGTGGGGGTGTGGTGGCAGTTCAAGGTCAAAGCCAGAAAGGGGGCGCGGGCCCAAGGAGCAACAATGAGTCTTTGTTGATGAAGGGGTAGCAACAGGAATGTGGAAACAGCAGAGCGAGCAAAAAATATATGTACTTGCATGGAGTGCTTAAAAAATAAAAGAAAACGTTGTTTTCCTAATGTAAGCAGTGAAAAGATACAAGTAATCAAATCAAACTGATTGTGAAGTAGCTATTGCTCTATGGGAGGGATAAACACTAGAAGAGGAAGGTAAACATTGAATAAGAAGCGCCAAATGAGACTGACAAGAAATCTAACCTATGATCAGCAATGAGCTGACTCTTCGCCTACTAAAGGTATTGGAATTGTCTACAATAGGTCTTCAAAAACAGACAGCTAAAAGCGAATATAAGTCTGGGTGAGACCTAACAAATAGTAACTCTGCCTCAAATCTCTCTCCTTGCTTTGCCTAAACGCTTCTACGTCACTCCTTTCTCTTTACCTCTCTCTCTACATTTCTATGCACGTACCTCTACTATGTATGTAAATATGATAAGCTAACATCTTTCCTTCCTTGGGAGAGCTACAAATTGCCCCCTACTTACAGATTACTGCTAGGGCCATGATAACATATACAGAAAACCTTGTGGTAAAACAGGTGCAAAGACCAGAGCAGTTTTAGCATACATATCACTGCCCAGAAAATCAGCAAATGTAGACACCTTATTAGTTTTGCAGGGCAACATCTCAATGGCAGCAAGCAAGGGCTTCACCTATTATTTCAGAAACTACGTTAATGTTTCCTTTTTGAGATGCTCACTTACTATTCTGTCAATCTGGAGTTTACAGATGTCCCTTCAAACTACAGTCAGGAACGATTGCTGGGCCACTGAAATGTAATTCCATTTTGGCAATGCATTTCTAGTATTATATGTGTTCCATTTGGTACCTGGTGCAGTCTGGAATCATGGCCAGTGGCGTAGCTAGACGTACTGCCACCCTGGTTAAGTTTGCCACCTGAGTACAGTTAAGGGGGGGTGGTGGTGGCGGCAAACAGACGACTTGTTCTTCGGGCCGGGGGTTGGCGGTAGTCGATAGACGGGACTCCCCGCCCCCCCTTCCCCACTCAGCTATGCCACTGATGATGGTGCCCTCGGTTGCTGACAGATATTGCCATAGCATGATACCAGCACTGCAATCATGTTTTGTAGCAGTGGTATCGATGTTCACTATAGTTTTGCATTTTGAGTTGGACTTCCATCCGAGCTTTAGGGATTTCTGAAGGCTGCATGTGTCTCACCTAAATTTGGTGGTGATAGTTCCAAAGTTTTCAGGGGCACCAGCTTTCACGGGTCTTTCAGGGGTACCAGCTTGATGTATCATAGACTAAGAATGAGAAGGAAAGTTCCACCGCGGAGGTCCCCAGACCATTTCCACTCTTTCTGACCGCTTTCAGCTGGAAGTCAGAGGATGATTCACATATTCTTCCTCTGCAAACTAGTTCTTCCAATACGTTGCATGTATGGTGAAGTGTGCATTGGTGTAAGGATTCTTCTTTATGCAAACAGCTGCTTTATCATCTTGGAATGGTAGCCAATCCCAGAGACGGATCAATTAAGTAGGTTTCCCATCACAGTCCTTGTGCAGGATCAGCATTGATGCTAGGAATCCCCTGTCCTCTCCGGCAGGTCGAAGCATAATATAATAAGGGCTATGCTGCACTGCGTGACAAGGAAGGAAAGGGCTGGAATGTACTGTATTAAAGGCCATACAGCACATTCCTACCTTTTCGATATGCTGGTGCCCTGTTGGCTGCCTAGCGCCAATGCAGGCTCCTTTGCACCATTGTGCCTGCATTGTTGTGAAAACAATGCCCTGAGGCTTTTTACTCTTTCTGTTTGCTGCAGAATGCAACTCACATAGAAAGAGGAAACAACTAGGAGAGGCGTAGGTTTTGGACGCTTCCCATCTACCGCTTCTCGTAAATTGGGGATTCCATGGATGTTGTGTGGGAACATCCACGCAACACCCATGGAAATGCCTCTCTGGCGCAAAGAAATGCAATGCAGCGATTTGTGCTGCTTTGCATTACTCGAGATTTATAAAGTTACTCAGGGCCACGCAAGGTGGCCTTGCTTGGCTTCATATATGTCATTTTTAAGTTGTGTTGCTCCTGCATGCTAAAGTGCTCTTTACTTATCACTGTTTGAGGTGAGATGTGAGGTATAGAGCACATGCTGCACTAGTGATTGAAGTACAGCTGAGTGATTCAGGCACACACAAAGGTATTACAGATGTTTGACAATCACAGGAGGGAGTGCTTAGAAATGCTGTGAGAGTGCTCGACGGTACTGGGAATGTCATGGCTGTAATGTTGTAAAACCTGCTGCAACTGAGCAGTAATAAGTTACAATACCGTTAATGAATAATTTCAATGTGAAGTGTGGATCATATGTCAAGTGGTTGGGACTGCTACATTCCTCGGCTCCTTGCTGCTGAGCCTGCACCCTACCATATGTGCGGTTAGCGTCAACATTATTGCATCTACGGCAAGTGACAGGCAGTGTGTGGTTTCCCGAGCCTAGACACGTCACTAGAAATCTTTGGCTCATTTATATTTTTGCACACCCACATACAATGTGTGGGTTCGCTACGTCAAGACAGCGTCATGCCTTTGCTGGCGCAAGCACCAGGCCGGAGTCCCCTACGTCCACGTCGCAAACTGGAGGACATAGAATTGGCATGCTCGGAGTCCCTTTTCTATGCCTGCCGGAACCCCTAGTCCTCATATCGGGGGGAGACATGGGTCTTCGCTGGCAGGAATGGCTAGAAGATTTTGAGGACTTCATGAAAGGTTCACATGTGACTGAGGAGTATCAGCAACTGATTGCTCTATGCAATTTAACCGGCAAAGATGTAGGTCAGATTATAAAGGAAATTCCGGCTGATGCTACTTCGTCCTATGCAAATGTACGTGATGCCCTAAACAGAACATTTCTGCACAAATGGAACATTGATTATGAAAGATATACATTCAATACGGCATCTCAAGAAAAAGATGAGCCCATGAGTACCTTCATTATGCGCCTTAGACGTTTGGCCCGCTACATGTGAATTTGACTCGTTCACGACGGAAGACGCCCTTCACCTGCGAATCATAGAAGGATGCCAGTCTGTGTCGTTACGTAGATGTCTATTAAAGAAATGTTACTCTCTGGATGAGATTGAAGAAATGACGCAAGTGCACGATCAGGCGGAAGAACATGCAAAGCGAATGGAAGCTGGAAGAGGCGAAAAACAACAGGCATTCCAGGTCCAATCTCGCAGCACCAACAGGTCATCCCCTGCAACGCAACGATAATCTAGACCCAAAGTTCAGTCGCACCATACTGTCGAAAAATAGAAACCTTATCAAGGGTCTCACTGATACACCTGGTCCTTTTAAACCAACAAAGAAGAGTTTGGCACAGAAGCTGTAATGCACAAGTTACTACTTGTGTAACGATATATCTGTAAGAGACATTAGTTGGTGATAGATTCCTTACCTTAGAATATCCCCAGGCGTCACTCGATCCGGAAATTTTTGCGTAGCAGTACCCGTGCGCGTCGGTAGGCATCGTCTGTGGCTCCGCGTCCGTCGTCGGCATCGTGGGCGCCGTGATGACTTCGTCGGAGTACTTAGACGCCGCCTCCGCATGCGGACGTCAGTTCTTAGACACAGCTTTTCCGCGCCAGAGAGGCAGAGCCATGTTAAAAACTAACACTGGTGCCATTGAAACTAGGTCCCTGAAGGGGATGACCTTAACCCTAGATATCGGTTCGCAGAACAGGGAGGATGGGCGGGTTGGTAAGGAATATATCACTAACTAATGTCTCTTACAGATATATCGTTACACAAGTAGTAACTTGTGCATCTGAAAGAGACACGTTAGTGATAGATTCCTTACCTTAGAATAGATACCCCAGCAAACCAGCCCTGGTGGTGGGTCTGCGAACCAATAATCACACTAGAAAGTCCTGGAGGATGGAACGGCCAAAGATGCCATCCCTCCGGACTTGACTGTCCAGACAATAGTGTCTTGCAAACGTGTGCAGCGAGGCCCACGTAGCTGCCTGGCAAATGTCCTGCAAGGGCACTCCCCGGCCCAGGGCAGTTGTAGTCGCCGTGGCCCGAGTGGAATGAGCCCGCAATCCAACAGGGGGCTCCTTTTTAGCCAAGGAATAACATGCCTGGATACACAAGATGATCCACCGAGAGATAGTCCGCTTGTGCACCGCCTTTCCCTTCTTAGCGCCCACGTAACCAACAAAGAGTTGGTCATCATCCCGGAACTGGCGTGTGCGGTCCATATAGAAAGAGTATAATCAAAAAACAATGTCCTAATAGGATGAACTAATAGTCAATTAAACATGCATGCGTATCGCATTGCTAGCAAAGAAAAAGGAGAACACTCTTTGGTTTAAAGTAAGATAGTCATTCATCTTATTTTATGGTATGAATTGATGGTCAGTAGTATACAGTTATAAGCAGCACTGCATAAACTTAATTTGTGACAACCATATAAAACTTGGTGCTCTACAAAAGTGACTGTAGTGAGGGTGGCGACGCAAGTGAAGGGGTGGGCAGCATGGACGGCGCACAGTGAACAAGGTGCAAACAATCTACAGTGGGTGGCTCAAATCATGTGACAAGGTGATATCACAGATTCAGGATTGCTTTTCATTATTTAAACCACATTGGAGAGGTACGCCTGTTAATAAGCTGTGGAGTCGACGGCGTTTCGATCCACGTAAGTAAGGATCGTCATCAGGACTGGGTTGTCTAGCTTGGGGTGTGCTGAAGAGACGCTTGATAACGTGCGACCTAAAGCGATCGTCAATAGGGGAATGAATCTGCACAGGGGCACGGCAGGGAAAGCTAGGTGGCCGTGCGATGTCTGCCGATGACCAGCACGAGTCCTTTTAGATCAGCGTGCCGGCATAGGACAGCGTCCTATAGTCTGGAAAATTCAGGCTGGAGACTGGCAGGTAGACTTGCTTCCACGTGAGGGAGCTGACTATTTTGGAATGACCGGGCGGCTGTGTGAAGCACGCCGGCATCAGCACGAGTCCTTTAGGATCTGGATCCTAGGGTCTGGCGAGACCATATAGAAAGAGAGCGCATGTTTTGGGTCCGGACGGTCTTTAGAGGGATGCGGTGGCGGAAAGAAGGTGGGCAACGTGATAGACTGCCCGATGTGGAAGGCCATGACAACCTTGGGCAGGAAAGAAGGCCTGGTCCGCAAGACAACCTTGTCCGGATGGACAGAAAGGAAAGGGGGATTAGAGGAAAGAGCCTGGAGCTCACTCACTCTCCTGGCAGAGGTGATGGTAACCAGGAAAGCAGTCTTCAGAGTAACAAGGCGGAGAGGGCAGTTGTGAAGTGTCTCAAAGGGAGCGCACATCAGAAACTTAAGGACAAGGTTCAAGTCCCACTGAGGCATCACAAACGGAACAGGAGGGAACATGTGCGTGATGCCCTTCAGAAAACGATTTACAATAGGGGACTTGAACAAAGAAGGTTGATCAGGCAGCCTTAGAAAGGCTGAAAGGGCAGAAAGGTAGCCCTTGATAGTGCCCAGAGCAGAGCCCTGCTGGGCAAGAGAAAGAAGGAAGAGAAGAACCTCAGAAAGAGGGGCAGAAAGTGGAGCCACAGCCTTTGCTGTGCACCATGCCACAAATGTATTCCACCTGCAGGCGTATACCGATTTTGTAGAGGGACGCCTGGCTGCCAGAATGACATTACAGACTTCAGGAGGCAAGTCAAATGGCCTCAACTGTCGCCGCTCAATCTCCAAGCATGGAGGTGGAGACTGGACAGGTTCGGGTGGAGGACCGTCCCCTGCTGCTGCGACAGAAGGTCCTCCTGAAGAGGCAGACGAACCGGGGGATCGACTGACATACTGAGTAGCTCTGGATACCAGTACCTTCGTGCCCAGTCCGGAGCCACAAGGATGACTTGGGCCCGGTCGCGCTTGATCTTCTTCAGCACTCTGGGCAGAAGTGGTATAGGCGGAAAGGCGTACAACAGACCGCAACTCCACTCGCGACGAAAAGCGTCTCCGAGCGAGTGCCCCCTTGGAAATTCCAACGCGCAGAACTGATGACATTGCGCATTCTCTTCGGTGGCGAATAGATCTAACCAAGGCTCTCCCCACTGCTGAAAGAGGCCTTGGCCACGTCCGAGTTCAGACGCCATTCGTGATCCATCATGCACTGATGGCTGAGCTCGTCCACCCTGGCGTTCAGAGAACCTGCCAGGTGTTGAACCACCAGGGTCACACCCTGATGTTCCAGCCACTGCCAGAGGCGCAGAGCCTCCTGGCAAAGGGTCCACGACCCCATCCCGCCCTGTTTGTTGCAGTACCACATGGCGGTGGTGTTGTCCGTGAACACCTGCACTACACTCCCCCGAACAGAGGGGAGGAATGCCTTCAGTGCCAGACGAATCGCCCGCAGCTCCAAAAGGTTGATATGGAGCCGGGACTCCGCCGAAGACCAGAGGCCTCTGATCTCCGCTTCTCCCATGTGGCCTCCCCAGCTCTGGAGGGACGCGTCTGTCACAACTACGTGGTCCGGTTGGGGAAGGGAGAGGGATCTGCCGCTGACCCAATCGCGGTCCGTGAGCCACCACTGCAGCTGTCTCGCAGTGCCCTCCGAGATCAGGACATGGTCGGACAGGTTGCCCTGATGCTGGGCCCACTGAAACTTCAGGTCCCACTGCAGAGCCCACATCCGCCACCGGGCGTGATGCACCAGAAGGATGCAGGAGGCCATCAGCCCCAGAAGCCGCAGCGTCAACCTGACCGAGACCCGGGACAAAGGCTGAAAGAGTGGAATGAGAGCCTGAATGTCCCGAAACCGCTGTTCGGGAGGATAAACCCGAAACTGCGCAGAGTCGAGAACCGCTCCGATGAAGAGGAGCTTCTAAGAGGGGCACAAGTGTGACTCCGGCACATTGATGGAGAACCCTAGCTGGTGCAGGAGGTCTGCCGTCGTCTGGAGGTGGTTGACTGTCTGGGGCGAGCCCACCTTCAACAACCAGTCGTCAAGGTAGGGGAAGACTGAAACCCCTAACCTGCGCAGATGAGCTGCGACCACCGCCATCACCTTGGTGAACACCCGTGGGGCGCTGGTAAGGCCGAAGGGGATCACGGTAAACGGAAAGTGCTTGTGGCGCGGAAAAAAGAAGAACTGATGTCAGCACGCGGAGGCGGCGTCTAAGTACTCAGACGACGTCATCACGGCGCCCACGACGGACGCGGAGTCGCAGACGACGCCTACCGATGCGCAAGGGTACTACTACGCAAAATTTTCCTGATCCAGTCGGACGCCTGGGGATATTCTAAGGTAAGGAATCTATCACTAACGTGTCTCTTTCAGATATCATCAGTACCAACAATCCACCTTGAGTATCACAGTCCAACATAGAGAGTGCACGAGAAGAAGTTAAATGAGCTTCCTTCAGTGAGAAGGGAACACTATCGTTCCAAAGTGAGATAGTGCATTTCAGCCTCAAAGGCAGCAATTTCCTCGAATGGAACATTGCTAGCACCAGGATCTAAAGCAGGCCTTAGTAGCGTGAGAGGCAGTCAGTCTTTTATGAACTATCATGACCAACACAATGTGATCCATACTACTTCCATCTTGACAGAAATGATATTCAGGCACAGGCTCCCACTATAAAGTAGTGAGGACATTCCAATGCTGTGAATGTCTTTTAATGCCTAAAGCAATGATTGTGAGTTTTACTTACCATTTAAATTGTTAAAAAAAGACGTATGCCAGAAGACTTTCTTTTTTTTTTCTTCAGTCCCGGCAATTCAGAGAAGCTCTGTTGTGAAACTGATCCTGCTGGTCATTCATTATAACCTGCAGATGGAAAAGTCCACTGTTGGCACATTTATTATAAGCAATATAAAAAATATTGATTTTTACGAAAGGTAAACAGATCAATACCATGGAGTCTGCTTTATTGTGTAAATCAACAGCTCAATAGAAAATCAAATCTCAATTTGTGTTTCTAACCTCCCATACTTCTCTGCATCCCTTGCCTCATTTTCTAGCACTCTCTAAACAACTGTAGCACATAACAGGACCGATAAATAGATATTTTTGCCAGCCAAGTGACAGTGTACCCTTCTCACTTGCTTGGTTTCATGATATGGTACACCTAAAGCAATTAAGCCACCTGATAAGTTGAGAGAGGAAGGGTTATGCTACAGTTATTGTGAATAATAGAAAATATGAATAGCATAATTCCCATCTTTACTTTAGCCAATTCCTACCAGTTCAGCAATGGTGAAGTTGAGTTTCTTCTGCTCAAACTTGCGTTCATTCAAATTTAGAATTCTCAAAAAATTTCCTAATTTCTTTGATCTTACCGTCTTAGCTTTCAGTTGGGCATCCTGTCTACCCTGCAACTCATTTCATTACCAAGATAAATGTATCCTACTGCTTCTTACGCAACAGAGTGGCCATCATGTCAGATAACATCTTGCTTTAGCTTTGTGATGTCAGCTGCTAGGCAACAGAGTGGCCCTCTTCTCAGACAGCATCTTGCTTTAGCTTTATGTCAGCTTGCTAGGCAACAGAGTGACAGCTCATGTCAGACAACATCTTGCTTTAGTTTTATGATGTCAGAGCCCCACTGGACCAATTGTCCTAGTGGAAGCAGACCACACAGGAGGATGAGATATCAGAAGCTATGCAATAGGTTACTATCAGTATTCATGACTGTTATGCAAGTAGGAGAGGGAATGGTAAAGGACTCAGAACCAGTCAAAGCACTGTGGCCTTTTTGAAAGTGGGAAGGAGATACAAAGACAGAGATTATCCATACCAACAATCCATCTTGAGTATCAGAGTCCAACATACAGAGTGCACGAGAAGAAGTTAAATGAGCTTCCTTCAGTGAGAAGGTAACATTTCATTTCATCTTTATTTCGACAAAGAGGATGTCATAAAAGAATACAGAATAAAATACATCGTATGCCATTACAATTGTTAAAAGGAAAACAAGTTCCATTAGTGTTAAAATTATTGTAAAAAACATTGTCCAACAACAAATCATAAGGCAATCCCCCGGAAAGGGGCTCAGTTCATCACGGACCCCAGAACACCAAGACAAATTACACAACTATATGCATCTGAGTTTTCCCAAAATTTTCTTTTGGTATTCCATATGGCCGCCAGGAATTTCGTGACCGCAAAAGCAATTATTGGGGACAAATCAGTTTTTAATATTCGATAGGAGTGAAAACACTGCCTGATGCCCAGGTTTTTGCAGATAGGAATGATCCACTTCTTCCTTAAAAACTTATAGGAAGGGCAAAAGAAAACCATGTGTAACTCAGACTCAATTTCAGCACTACACGCAGGGCAATTTCTGGGGGCATTAGGATGCCAGCGTGAGGTCAAGGCCCTTATTGGTAGGGAGTCATATCTCCATTGGAGATATAGCTTCCTATGGCCATTAGGGCTGATGATATAAAAAATAGACTCCAATTTATAGTAGTCCTTTTGACACAAAAAGGATCTTGTCAATGTTCCAGTTTTGGCATTGGTTAGACAGGCGGACATGCTTTTATCATAATACAGGCTAACCAATTCCCGCCGGGATAAACCTCTACATGCTTCTTCAGGGTTAGTCCATAATAAGGGACATCCTAATCTATCGAATTCTTGCCTAATGTATTTCAGCCAGGGCAAGTTCCAAACATTTGGTGTTTTTAAAAGTTCTGCAAGCTCTCGCCTGTAGCTGGCAAGTTCCGGTATTACCCATAGACGTCTCCAGAAGGTAAGAGGTTTAAGTCCCAATTCTTCCTTAACTGCATGCGTGCGGCGGCTTTTTCGTGCTGTGCAGCTTTTTTTAAAAAGCCGCGTTGCATGACGAGCTCAGCTCGTCATGAGCGTGCGAGCGGCACAACTCATGACGAGCTGAGCTCGTCATGAGCAGGGAAGGTGTTAAGGGGTCTGAGTCCCAGGCCCATCCTAAGGGGAAGTAGGGGCGTACTGGCTGGCAGGGATACCAGCTGCCTATGAAACCTATTTTCTATAGTGGTGATTTCGGGGTGGCAATTATAACCCCATAACTCGCCACCATAGATCACCGCTCCCCGTGCCCGCATCTTGTAGATTTCTAGAGGGGAGGAAATAGGTTTAGAGGCAGTTTGCTTCAGAAGTTTAAGAATCCCTCCTGCTTTTTAGGAGAGTTTTAGTTGGGTTTTGATCTTATGTTGTACCCAAGTCATATCCTCGTTTAGAGGTAGTCCCAGGTACTCAAACGTTTGGACTCTCTCTAAACGAACACCTCCTATAGCAGGGTTCGGGCGGGATGTTTTTGGTGAATTAAAAATCATGAACTTCGTTTTGGATTTTTTAATTTCTAATTCCCGGTCATGGCAAAATGAGACGAAAGCGTCCAAGACTCGCTGTATGCCCACCGGTGTCTTAGCCAGCAACAGGGTATCATCTGCGAACATAATCGCAGAGATCCCTTCACCAGCGAGCCTTGGGGCGTCTGTTGGGGACCGAGTTCAGGTGGTTAATTACTCAGTTGACAAAGAGGCAAAACAGGGTTTGAACCAAAACACAACCCTGCCTTACCCCCCTGCCAACCGAGAAACTAGAAGACAAAATACCATGTCTCCCACACCTTTCCCTTGCGAAGTTCTGGGAATGGAGACAAATTAAAATATTTAGGAGGGGGGTTGGAATGCCTAAATCCCTAAATACGCTCCAAAGTTTCCCCCGTGGGACCAAATCAAAGGCCGCACGGAGGTCAACGAAAACAGTGTAGAGTGAACCGCCCTGGACTTTGACCACTTTCCAATAAAGCATGTTTAATCTAAAGATCTGGTCAGTGGTGGATACATTCCTTCTGAAGCCTGCCTGGTAGTCGCTCAAGATTTCTAAGTCATCGACCCAATCTAAAAGACGGTCCAAAATCAGCCTTGAGAAAAGTTTTTGGGATGCATCTATTAGGCAGATTGGCCTATAGTTGAGTGGGAGGAGAGGTGATCCCTTCTTAAAGATTGGGACCAGCTCGGCTCCCAACCAAGTATTAGGAGGTGCCATTCCCCCTGAGGACTGCGTTAAAGATTGTTTGAAGATAAGGGGCCCATATCTCGGGTTCCTGTTTGTAAAGGTCCCCCGGGACCTTGTCCAACCCTGGGGCTTTTCCCATAGGGAGCTTAGCTATGGCCGCACGGACCTCAGCTAAGGAAAACCTGAAGTCATGCGGGTCGGATGCCAGACTTCTTACTATAACCGGCATGTGGGCATTTGTACCATGGGTATCTTCCTTATAGAGGTCGGCAAAATGTTGTTCCCATACCTCAGGAGCAATGTTGGGTGTTACTGCCTGATCTGGCTCGAAGGAGCCAGTACTCACAATTAACCAGAACTTACGTGTATCTTTGACCGCAAGTGCTGAGGTTAAATTTGCCCTTTTCTCATTTTCCCATTCGTCCTTGGCATGACGTATAAAGTTCCTGTATGCTTGTCTCCGGGCTTTTATGAGGTCCCTATTATTATTCTGCTTTAAAGCCTCTCAAAGGTCACCTTTCGCCTGCCTGCATGTCTTATTATACCAGGATGGATTCCTGTGAAGCCCACCATTACTTGATCCTATGGGATTTAGGGTCTCTTTTAAGGTGCTTAATAATGCGGTGTGTAATTCTCCCAGTTTTTCATGAAAAGAGTCGATGGGATGCTCTTCCGTTAGTACCGCAACATTCTCCAATACTAGGATTATCTGGGTATACAATTTGATTTAGGATTTTTAGCCAAGTTGTCCCATCTTACCCTTCGTCTGTTACTTGTTAGAGTGGACGTGTTAGGAATGTCAGGTTGAGGCGATAGAGTGCCCCTGTCAGGACCCGGAATTATAAGATCTAGGATTAATGGGTATGGTCGCTCTCCCCCCTCTGAGTAACCCTAAAATCTAGAATTATTTTCCAAGCCCTGCACTCCACACAAAATGTAATCAAGGCGTGCCCTCCTCCCTAACTGATGGAAAGTAAAGGCAGGTGGTGTGTCAGACTTCGAGCGCCAGTTACACGCCCTTATCGAATGGGTCAACATCAGTGAAGTAATTTGTAGAGCTAGAGGAGACCATGCTCTTGCTGAGGGACCTGATACTTGAGGAATTTCCCAAGCATCATCCTCTTCCTGATTTATGGCGTCTAACAGACCGTCGAGTGGTTCGAACTGAGAGTTGAAATCACCTCCCACCACATACATAAGACCCTCAGGGATGTTGGTTAAAAAGGAAGATAATTCCTCAATGGTTCCAGACTCAGACGAGGCACTCACAGGTCTTGAATAGATGTTAACCACTGCCAATCTGAATCCATTTGGCCATTCCAAAATTAGACACTGGACATCATCTGTAGCTCTGTCCATGGTTTTGACACTACAGCCCAGATGGGTTGCCACCCAAATTGTTAGTCCCCCGGACTGGCGACCTTTTCCCGCCCATTTGGCGGCAACTGAAAATGAGGCGAATCCCAAACGATGTTCCTCCCGTGCCCATGTTTCTTGGAACAAGCATATGTCATTCAAGTCAATGTATGACCCCCAGTCGGGGCAGGCCAATTTGTTACATAGACCCGCTATGTTCCAAGAAAGAATTTTTAATGGATGGGAGTTAGGAGCAGTTTTTGGAGAATATGTGGGGGATTCTAAAGTAGTAATACTCGGCTGGTCATTAGACATAGGGACAACGGGAGAGTTTACGATCTCAGTGATATCCGAAGCAGTCTCTAGGATTACTGCGGAAGGAACCGCCCTATCGCTTCCTCCCTTACATACATCTTGGTGCAGTCAATCCACCTCTTCGAGACAGCTATACCTGTTGGGATGCAAATAGTTACTCTGCATTGACATTTCCTGCCGTGAGGGCCTATACCTAGTACCATCAATGGCAAAACCCACCCTTGTCCAACCATCATTGGCCCTAGGATGCAAGTTGTGGTTTCTAGGCGGATAGAAAAAGGACAATGGTAGCAGTTGGATAGTGGTGTTTCCCAGACTACCCAGCCAGTTGGTAATGTGGGGGGCAATCTGAGAATCTCTGAAAGTTACCAAAATGCAATCTCCATTAATCTCCTTTCTTGTATGCCCCACCCAGGGAACGCGTCTGACCATTAGTATTTCCCCTCTTAAGTTTGGCGGCAGAGGCCTGTGGATGTTTAACCAGCTAATCACCTTGTTTCTTAAGGAAACAAAAGGCTCTGGTACAGAGCTAGAAAGTTCCGCTACACCGGCCAGGATTACAGTATGGGCTGCCGTCTCTGGGGGGAGATTGACTATGTGTGGCCAATTTAGTGTAGTAGCATTCTGGGCGGGGCGGTCGCCGATCTTATATTGCGTTTTTTCTTGCGTTGGTGGGATTGTTGTCACAGGTAACTTTGATTTTCGCAACTAATGGCACTGACGGAACTTTCCTCGGAGGGGGCACGGGGGCAGGGGTAGGAGGACTAACTATAGGTACAGTTGTTATCGTAGGTGATATAGTAAGACCTGTAGCTGGAGTAGTAACTAAATTAGAGTGAGGAGAACTCCCCACACTCGCTGTTGTTGCACTGAAGCTATTACCCAGAGTTCTTAATTGTTCCTTCATACCCCCAGTGACATTTTCAATTGCTTGTAATCTAGTGTCGATACAATCGAGTCGCGCAATAATGGGTTCTAGGAGCTTCCGCAACACACTGGTAATATATGATATAGGCTGATCCCCCCCCTCCACAATACCCTTCACCGAAGATGAATGGACCCGCCTCCCCTAACACCGGCAATTGAGAAGGCTGTATTAGAGTCACAATTTCGTTGACAGTGATTAGTGATGAGGCTTCCAAAGTATCAGGGATGTTAACAACACTACTAGGGACATGATCCAGTTTCGCCCTTTTAACCGCCTTAGATTGTCTAGGTCTTTTCCTTTTAGGAATAGCACCTTCTCGGAGACCCGTACATGAGATAGGTTTAGTTCGCTCCCTTCACTCTGAATCAGGGCTGTAGCCGATAATGGAGGTGGGGTGACTTCAAGTATGGACTGGTGGGAGTCACGTGGGGAAATTGAGGAAGTCCTTAGCTGTTGTAGAACAGACTCAATTGTTTGATCTATACTATCCAAAAGGGATAGATGAGAGGCCTCTATTACCTCCGGGGATGCAGTGTTTAAGGTTATTGTTTTTGGGTGGCTAGTACTTTCAATGCCATCTGCTAGCTGTCTTTCTAAGGCCGAGAGTTCATTATTTACTACGGTATTAGCTCTGATAAGAAAGCTATCCAAAGTACCTGTGGCCATGGTGGACACAGCCGTAGCTTTACTCCGTGTCTCCCTTGATGTCATGGAACGTTAATCCTGGCGTGTCTGGATCCCAGACGAGACGGAACACTCGGATGCTAAGTGTGCATTTCCAACAGGGAGGGAGGGCCCAGAGAGTTGGCCCGGTCCGGTCTCTCCCGGGCTCTAACGGGCTACAAAGGGCCCGGGCTTCGCCCGGCGCCATTCCACGATGCGCGTCAGGGGGCGTCTGGCAGGTATAACACCCGGGAGGCGGGGTCGGGCGCGAAGAGTCTCCAGGTGCGGCTGTTGAGGACGCTGCTAACACGCCTGGAACTCGCAGTCCCACTCCGTCTTTTTACTGCCAAAATGCTGGTCCAAAGCTGCCATGGGCACAAGTGAGCAACCACACTCCACAGTTCTTCCACAGCACCACACAACTACGAGCGGGGGCCGCGAGTCGTGTTTAAAAGCACCCGGGAGGCAGGGTCGGGCGGGAAGAGTCTCTAGGTGCGGCTGTTGAGGACGCCGCTAACACGCCTGGGACTCACAGTACCACTCCGTCTTTTTACTGCCAAAATGCTGGTCCAAAGCTGCCCAGGGCACAAGTGAGCAACCACACTCCACAGTTCTTCCACAGCACCACACAACTACGAGCGGCACTCTATCGTTCTAAAGTGAGATAGTGCATTTCAGCCTCAAATGCAGCAATTTCCTCAAATGAAACATTGCTAGCACCAGGATCTAAAGCAGGCCTTAGTAGCGTGGGAGGCAGTCAGTCTTTTATGAACTATCATGACCAACACAATGTGATGAACAATTGTTACTTACCTGTAAACAGGTGGTTCTCCAGTATTGGTGTCTTTCATAGATTCACATGCTTGAATATTCCCCGTCGTCGGAGTGGGAGTCTCACGGTAAATAAAATAGCAATAATATACTAAATATATATATGTATATAAATAACCATATAAAACCTGAATTATGTACCAGAAAAAAGGCATAACCTGCCTACACATATTTCTACATAGGAATGCATGGGAAAGGAAAAAACCATATGCAGCCTATCCCTGTCATTATGTTGGTCCAAACTGCAGCCAATCAGGCGACAGCAACCCTCTAGAACCTTCTCCTCAGAGCTCAGCACCTCAGATTTTCGAGCACAAGAGTGACCAAAGAGTCTGTGAGGAGAAGAGAGCCTCTGAGGGGAGGAGGGAGGGTCACATGTGAATCTATGAAAGACACCAATACTGGAGAACCACCTGTTTACAGGTAAGTAACAATTGTTCTTCTCCAGTATTGGGGTGTCTTTCATAGATTCACATGCTAGAATATAGAATAGAAAGCAGTCAGCACCAAAGAAGAGTTTCCATAGTTACAAAGCATAAGAAGCGACTGAAAACCATATGTAAGAGTACATATATACATATTAAACAGTCAATAATTACTTGGAAACTCAAAGGAGGAGGGTAGAACAGAGGCTCACCTTATTGAAAAAGATTACGAAGCACAGCTTGTCCTACTGCGGTATCCGTTTCATTCATGGCACCCAGACAGTAGTGTTTCGTGAACGTGTGCCTGCTGGACCACGTGGCTGCCCTGCAAATCTGATGCAGCGGGACACCGGCAAATAAGGCAGTGGAGGACGCAATTGATCTGGTAGAATGGGCCCTCACCGAAGATTGCCAAGGTTTACCTGCCTTTTGATGGCAGAAAGTAATTGCCGAAGACACCCAACGGGCTATGGTAGGTTTGGTAACTGGACGCCCCTTGTGAAAACGTCCATAAGCCACGAAGAGCTGGTCAGATTTGCGGAACTGAGCCGTTCTGTTGATGTAGAAATTCTTATGTGGCTCCGAATTAGGGAGACCAATCTTAGAATGTACATACAATTACTGACCAATGGTGTATAAAAATGATTACTGTTTTTTCATTCCCCTCTTTTTTTTTTCATTCCACTCTTGTTCACTGAATTCCTTCACAGCACTCCCCTCCCCTTTTCCTATGTGGGCACTAGTACTTTGATGAAGTCATAATAATCTTTCAGAAACTGTACAACCATGAAATGGTTGAAATAGGTGTTTGTGAATTAAAACATCGTAGCCTTCATTTGTTTCCCGTTTCAATTGTTTATATAAATCCTTATATTGCATATAAATTACTCCTTCTAGTCCGGGACCCCTCTGTCCATAACACTAATTACCCAGGTCCCAGTGACTCTTTTTGGGTTCAACCCTGTTTGCAGCAGCCAACGATGTAGAAATTCAAGCACCGTTTAATGTCTAAGGAGTGCAAGCGTTGTTCCGCAGGAGACTCCGGGTTAGCAAAGAAAGTCTTCAGAATAACAGGTTCATTGATGTGGAAATCTGAAAGAACTTTAGGTAGAAAAGTAGGGTTAGTGCGAAGCACCACACAATCTGATTGAAACTGAAGAAATGGTGGATTGATCGTAAATGCATGAATGTCACTACTCGACGCAAAGACGTCAATGCAAGGAGAAGAGCAACCTTCCAGGTGATATACTTGAGGTCAGCTCTATGTACTGGCTCAAATGGCGTTTTCATTAATTGTGTTAAAACAATGTTAAGGCGCCAAGCAGGGGGAGGGCGCCGAATTGGTGGAAATTTACAAAAAAGTCCTTTGGAAAATTGGCGTATTATCCGAGAGGAACAGAGGGAGGTGGAGCCATCGTGGCCAAAGCGTGAAATTGCCGCCAGAAAAACTCTTAAAGTGGCATGAGACAATCCTGACTGAGCCAATTGAAAGAAGAAAGGGAGGAGCTGTGCAGGCGTTGCACGTAAAGGATGAACACCGGCAGCAGCACACCAATGGCAGAAACGTTTCCATTTCAACTTGTAAGTCTTTATAGTTGCAGGAGCTCTGGCCTGAGCAAGGATGTCTCGACATTCTTGTGGAATGGCTAGATGTGCAAATTCGCAGTGTTCAGGTTCCAGGCTGATAAGCTCAGAGAAGAGGGTCCGGATGTTAAATTAGACCCCTGTCCATGGAAAGAAGATCAATCCGAGGACGTAGAAGGATGGGCTCGCACTGGGACAGAAGAAGCAACTCCGAAAACCATGCCTGTTGTGGCCACCTGGGAGCAATGAGAAGGATGTGGCAGGGTTCTCTCCGAATCTTCCAAAGCACTCGAGGCACCAGAGGGA
This sequence comes from Lissotriton helveticus, assembly GCF_964261635.1. Taxonomy (NCBI): domain Eukaryota; kingdom Metazoa; phylum Chordata; class Amphibia; order Caudata; family Salamandridae; genus Lissotriton; species Lissotriton helveticus. The sequence continues at coordinate 784,770,274 of NC_136072.1, forward strand.
TCGGAGGAAAGGCGTAAGCAAACAGATTTGACCAGTTCATCAAAAGGGCATTGCCCTGCGACCCTTTGTGGCGATGCCAACTTGCGTAAGCTGGGCATTTCCGGTTCTCTGGCGTGGCAAAAAGATCCAGTGTCGGGCGGCCCCAGCGACGAAAGATCATCTCGAGTGTTGGTTGATGTAGCTCCCACTCGCGGGTTGATGATTGGGATCTGCTTAGGGAATCTGCCAGAAGGTTGGAAATCCCTGGGAGATGAACTGCGGTGATTGTGATTTGGTGCTTGAGTGACCAATCCCAAATTGACTGTGCCAGTCGAGACAGTACCGGAGATTTTGTTCCGCCCTGCTTGTTTATGTAATGCATGCAGGTTGTGTTGTCTGTTTGTATAAGGACAGACTCTCCTTGCAGCACGGGTTGAAAAGACTTGAGCGCTAGAAATATAGCCATGAGCTCCAACTTGTTGATGTGCCAGGCTCTCTGATGTAGAGTCCATTTTCCTTTTATGGACAGGTCCTGGAGGTGTGCCCCCCATCCCTCCAAAGATGCACCCGTTGTGAGCGTGAGATCTGGAGTGACAGATAGGAATGACGTCCCTGCTGCAAGATGCAATGGCTGTGTCCACCATTTGAGTGCTGTTTTCATGCGAGTGGTGACACAAATTAGATTGTTGAAGGATCCGGTGACCTGACGCCACTGTCCGTCTAATTCTTCTTGAATAGGACGTGTCCGCCGTCTGCAATGTGGGATGAGAGCGATGCACGATGATGCCATACCTAGAAACGACTTCAGCAGTCGAACTGAAACGTACTGTTTTGATAGTAGAAGAAATACTAGACAAAGAATCCTTTGTTGACGTTCCAGGGACACAAAAGCTCTTGCCCGCGTGGTATCTAATGTGGCCCCTAGGAAATCCTTGCAAGTAGTAGGATGTAATTGGGACTTTTCCAGGTTGAGAGACAGACCCAAGGAGCGAAACACCCTCTGACACAGGGAAGTATGGCACAGCAGTTGTGAGCGAGACTGCGATTTCAGTAGGCAATCGTCGAGATATGGGAATATCTGGACACCTTGGAGGCATAGATAGGCCATGACAGGAGCCAATATCTTGGTAAAGACTCGAGGGAAAGAACGAAGGCCAAATGGCAATACTCTGAACTGGAAATGTTGTTGCCCCACCTGAAATCGCAGGAACTTCTGATGACGTAGGAGTACTGGAACATGGAAGTAGGCGTCTCGGAGGTCGATAGTAGCCATGAAATCCCCGACTAAGAGCAAATGCAAGATCTCTGTAAGCGTTAGCATGCGGAAGGATTGATTCTTGAGATATTGGTTTAGCGCTCTCAAGTCCAATATTGGTCTCCATTCTCCATTCTTCTTGACGATTAGGAAAAACCGGGAATAAAACCCCTTTCCTCGTTGAGACTTTGGCACTACCTCTACTGCACCCTTCTGAATCAGAAGGTGAACCTGTTGGAAAAGTTCCTTGAGGTGCAGAGGTGGCGGCCCGGAAGGTGGAGTTGGAGGTGGGATTTTGACTAATTCCAATGCATGGCTGTTAGACCTGGAGTTACCAGTCTACATCGGGTAGCATAACACAGAGTGGCAAGGCCTATCCCAGAGCAATTGTGTTGTACCTGCGTCACACTCCCACAGTAAGACAGCGCCCATCCACAAAAAATGACACTACACCAGTTTTAGAAAAATACGAATGGTTTATAAAAGAAATCTCTGGTCTCTTTTTGACTCGCAATAAGAAAGTACCTTATCGCAGGAAATATTTCTACATTGGTATTCTTTTACATTCACAAAGCTTTAAATTCCTTTCATTGAATTCATTTCCCCTTTAGATTGGAAGAATTTTCACAGAAACCCTGTTATCTTAACTTCTCAATACTAGAACCACAATTTACGTGTGATAAACAGCCAGAATGACACTTTCCTGGAAGGAAATCAATTTGTACATTACCCTCGGGACTGCTAGGCAACAATAGCTGGAAATTACAGATGAGCGAAAAATAGGTCCCTCATTGGCGTAATTGTAAACTGTATTAGACAGCTGCTTATCTAAAAGGAGAAAGGTAGGTTATTTCAACATTACACGCAGCCAAGGAGTTTTCTCTATGCTCACATGAGTTGGCCTGAATATTCTAATAACAATTTCCTGCTCAGCGATAGCCTCCATATACCGTTTACACTATTTCCTGCATTAGTTCTTTGACCTGACCTCTCGCAATTGTTGCCCACACTTATACTTGAGTTCTTCCCTTTTACTTGCAAACCACTTGTTGTAAGGTAGTCTTTAGGCTGAACCAGTTCGGGCTTAAGGGACACTGTACGGAAAGCAATTAGTCAAGTTCAGCTAGAACGCAGGTTGAAGCGTCTCTGCGTAGGCTCTTATCACCGTCAACACTCGGGGCTTGGATGCGTTTTCTCTCACCGCCAACACCAAATTAGATTTCCCAGCTTACTTTGGTTAATGGCACGGTCCTCCGATTTCTCGTCAGCGCTCTCTCTGGCTCTTCAGTCAGGTGTGGGTTTAGCTCCCTGCTGTCTTGACGCGCCGCACTTCACCAGGCAGGAATCTGACGTATTTTCCTCTGCCGCCCTAGGGTGTCCGATGAAGCTTCCGCGACGCTCTTCTGACTGGCTTCTCTCACGCAGGACTCCGCCTCCGCCCGGCCTCTTCAGGGTCCGTCGGCTCCTTCCGCTGCTGCTGCCGGCTTCTCATGCCAAATCACCTCCCTAGTTCTGCCTCTCCCCCGGCGTCACCGCAGACTCGCCTTCCGAGGTCAGGATACCTCCGCTGACCTCCGGCTGCACTTGCCGGTCCTCGCTCCCTCACACAGCGGGGAACCAGCGTCAGAGGGAACACCGCTGCACAGAAGGATCGGCTGTCGGGCAAAAACGACCTTCTCTCGGTGAGTTCCGCTTCTCTTACACAGCTTGTCCACAGAGCCTTCGGCTCACAGCGCGGCCGATTAATTCTTTACCAGCAGGATTGGGGAAGTTTCTGTTTCCACTGTTGCAATGAGGCTCTTCACAGCAACGCAAACTCGTTTCACCAGGGCAGTGTGATTACAAAGGGGGTATCTTGGAACAAGTTATGGTTCCCCATGGCAGGGCTTGGTCAACAGAAGAGGGGTCATGTCAATATAGAAGTGCAGCTGGCCCGCAGGGCAATCTAACTCCTCATAATGCGCCTTCCTCCTCACTAATTTAATTTAAGTCGCCTCACTCCTTTCCAGTTCCACCCCACAACCTCTGGTCACTCTTCTAAAATGGCCGCCCTGACACTGGCCTTTTATAGACTGGCCTCAGGCTACCAGAACCAGCTGGAATGTTCTAGAGCTTTTCCCTTCCACTCCTATGGCGCCAGTGCCTGAGGTAAAAATAGGTGACAGTTACAAACCACCATTTTGTGTGTCGTATGTATTCAGTTCTCTGTGTGGGCAACTAGGCCTCAAAAATAAGAGGGGCAAAGTAGCACCTAACCCCAAGGACAACACCCAAAAAAAATTCTAGTGGACATAAAAAAATACAAATTTAGGAGGCAGAAAGGAACAAAATAAATAAATAATGGGAGGGACCACCCAAAGGGCAGACAGGTCTAACAATGGCCCTTTTCCACAATGTCGAGCACCCACCGGTCCGTGGTGATGGAGGACCGTTGAGAACCAAACAGAGAGATTCGACCTCCAACCTGCTGGGTTAAAGACAAGTCATTGTCTTTTATTTGAAGATCCTCTGTAAGAGGACTTCCCTCTATAAGTCTTGGCCGGCTGCTGACGAGACGACTGCTGTCGGTTACCGGAGAAATGCTGGTTGCCTTGGTTATAGGAGCGATACTGATTGCTTCCTCCTCGAAAATTGGAATTGGTGCCTCGTCCTCGCGCACCCCGAAAGGGCCGTTTCTTAAATTGAAGAGTTCCTAAGGCATGTGCAGTGTCTGTGTCCTTCTTTATAGATTGTAACGCCTCATCAATGTGTGCTCCAAAGAGTGATTCGCCATCATAAGGCATATCGAGAATTTTAGCTTGAACTTCCTGACGGAAGGAGGTGGAACGCAACCAACCTTGCCTACGTAAGACAGCCGCTCCAGCGAGCTGTTGGAATCCAGTGCAGGCTACATCTACTGCACAATCTATCAATTCTTCAGAAGTTCTCTCTCCTTCCTGAAGAAGCTGCAATGCTTCCGCCTTGGAAGCATCCGGAAGTAACGCCACATAGGCGGACATATCTGCCCAAACTTGACGGTAATATCGACCTAAGATGGCCATAGCATTAGCTACTCTCACCGTAGTGGAAGACATCGATGAAAACTTGCGCCCTATAGCATCAAGGCGACGGCCCTCACGGTCCGGAGGAGCTGTAATAGTAGATGCAGGATTCCGGGATCCCCTCTGAGATGCCTGTGTAACAACTGAATCTGGCTTCGGCTGGCCAATGAGGCATGCTGGAGATCCGACCGGCGCCTTATATTTCTTTTCTAACCGTGGCAATTGGGCAGGCAAAGAATTTGGGGTCTTCATGAGTTTCACCCCTTCAGCCCAGATGAAATCTATAATTGGAACAGTATGAATCTGTTTGAATGGTTGGCTCTTGAAATCATAAAGGAAGCAATCTTCCTCTCTTTGGACTCTTGGTAACTTAAAACGCTGAGCCGCCCTGTCCATCAATTGATGGAAGCTTGCAATATCCACCGGAGGAGAATCCCATGGCGTCACTTGAGATGGGGATGGTGTTTGCGCCCGATAGTCGTTCCACTCCGCCATCTGATCATCACCATCCACATCTGTAACCTCCCCATCTTCTCGTTCCGGAGGGTTCTCCTCGTCATCATCAGGATACACAGTTGCGTGTACTTGAATCGATGTGTGTCGCTGAACGGCAGCAGGTGGTGAAGGTACTGAAGGAGCAGCTGACGGCTCTGTACTAGGGGTTAAGACTGAAGGAACTGTAGGTACTTGTGGGGATGGTGGGAAACGCCGATTATAGTCGTCCAACACACTTTGGAGGTTCGAAATCAGCGACAAAGGCAACATCGCAGTCGGAATTTGAGTCTGAACCTCATCCTGTTGGTCATACTGCTGACATTTTATAATTAAATCTGATGGACTACGAGCCTCAGTAAAAGCTTCACGTACATCCTCAGACTCCTGATCTGAGACTGTAGCAAACAAAGGAGAGGGTGGTTGAGCTATACCCCCTTTTTGAAAAGTGCCAACATTGTCCGACTTGCTGGAAGACAGCGGCAACAAAGGTAGAGAGGCAAATGTAGACGGTAATGTCTTTTCTACATTTTGAGACTCCCTCGTCGATGGCAATTCTTCCGTCGACGGTACTGTCGGTGGTATAAACGATGTTGCGGTCTTTTCGGTCTTCTTTGACGAAACCGTCGTCGACGGTGATTTTGTCGACGAGGCTGTTGTCGACGGTGACGTCGTCGAAGGCAATGGTGCAGACGACGGAACCTTCGTCGACGTAGACGGGACCTTAGTCTTTATCTTCGTCGACGGGACACAGTCGTCAACGGGACACAGTCGTCGACGGGACACAGTCGTCGACGGGACACAGTCGTCGACGGGACACTCGTCGACAGGACACTCGTCGAAGGCGTCGACGAAACTAACATCTTAACACTCTTCGTCGACGATGATCGAACTGTCGATGGCGGAGGTTTCTTCGTCGACTATGAAATTGGAATAATCGACGACACAGTCTTTGAACTGAGAATTACCTTCATCAACGACGTCGATGAAAGGGCTGAAGACGATCCAGAAGCAAGGTCGTCGTGACCGTCGTCGTCGTCGATTTCGAACCAGAGACAGCCAATCTCGTCTATAGAACTGTAGACGACACCGTCGTCGACGGAAAAACAGTTTTCTTCACAGAAAAACCTGAGGAAGTTGCAGCAGGAGCCTCAGAGCCAGGTCTTGTGGGCCCAGAAGTGGTAGGAAGTGGTGAAGACACCGCAGGAGCCAAGGAAAGAGACATCCTCTTCTTTTTTTAAATATGGTGAAGGCAACACCTGCCCATTACCACCCTTGGAGGCTGCTTGGGAATGGCCAGAAATAAGACTTTCAGCATCAGAAAGTACATTATCCTTATCTTTAAGTCTTTGTAGCCAAAGGAGTAAACGGCTTTCCCTGTCCTTTAAAGTCTTTGCGGAGAATGTTCTATAGAACTTACAGCTCCCCAGTCCCCACCTCATGGTCCGGGTAAAGACAGTAAATGCACTTACTGTGTGGGTCCTCTGAAACAAGTCTTAGCTTTCCACAGGACGAACAAGCTCTGAAAAGAGACTTCTTACTTGTAGACATGTTGTTGAACCAGGAAAAACCTGAAGAGAAGAAAAGAACTGAGCAGAGCTCAGGGAGACTCCCTTACACATGACGTGCGGTAGAAAATCTGAGGTGCTGAGCTCTGAGGAGAAGGTTCTAGAGGGTTGCTGTCGACTGATTGGCTGCAGTTTGGACTAACATAATGACAGGGATAGGCTGCATATGGTTTTTTCCTTTCCCATGCATTCCTATGTAGAAATATGTGTAGGCAGGTTATGCCTTTTTCTGGTACATATTTCAGGTTTTATATGGTTATTTATATACATACATATATATATACATACATATACATATATATATATATATATATATATATATATATATATATATATATATATTTAGTATATTATTGCTATTTTGTTTACCGTGGGACTAAAACTCCGACAAACGGGGAATATTCAAGCATGTGAATCTATGAAAGACACCCCAATACTGGAGAACCATACTACTTCCATCTTGACAGAAATGATATTCAGGCACAGGCTCCCACTATAAAGTAGCGAGTACCTTCCAATGCTGTGAACGTCTTTTAATGCCTAAAGGAATGATTGTGAGTTTTACTTACCATTTAAATTGTTAAAAAAACACTTATGCCGGATGACTTTCTTTTTTTTTCTTCAGTCTCGGCAATTCAGAGAAGCTCTGTTGTGAAACACTGCCCCTGTTGGTCATTCAGTATACCCTGCAGATGGAAAAGTCCACTGTGTCGAAAGGTAAACAGATCAATACCATGGAGTCTGCTTTATTGTGTAAATCAACAGCTCATTAGAAAATCAAATCTCAATTTGTGTTTCTAACCTCCCATACCTCTCTGCATCTCTTGCCTCATTTTCTAACACTCTCTAAACAACTGTAGCACATAACATAGGACCGATAAATAAATATTTTTGCCAGCCAAGTGACAGAGTACCCTTCGCACTTGCTTTTTTTCATAATATGGTACACCTGTAGCAATTAAGCCACCTGATCAGTTGAAAGGAAGGGTTATGCAACAGTTATTGTGAATAATAGAAAATATGAATAGCATAATTCCCATCTTCACTTTAGCAAATTCCTACCAGTTCAGAAATGGTGAAGTTGAGATTCTTCTGCTCAAACTTGCGTTCATTCAAATTTAGAATTCTCAATAAATTGCCTAATTTCTATGATCTTACAGCTTTCAGTTGGGCATCCTGTCTACCCTGCAACTCATTTCATTACCAAGATAAATGTATCCTACTGCTTCTTACGCAACAGAGAGGCCATCATGTCAGATAACATCTTGCTTTAGCTTTGTGATGTCAGCTGCTAGGCAACAGAGTGGCCCTCTTCTCAGACAGCATCTTGCTTTAGCTTGATGATGTCAGCTTGCTAGGCAACAGAGTGGCACCTCATGTTAGACAACATCCTGCTCGAGCCTGGACCCCACGACAAATGCGTTGGGTATCCTTTTTTAATGAATTTGATTTTATTATCACTTATAGACCTGCAGCTCAGCAGTTGAAGTCAGATGCTTTGTCCCGTATACATGTGAATCAGGCAGATTTGGGGACTGAGAAGGCGATGGGGCCCTTCATAGCACACGAGAGAATCGTAGGCAGTGTTTCAACGGAGGATTTTATGACTTTGGTATAGCAGAAATTGGGAACTCTAGACCTTACACCTTGGTTATCACAGCCGTTGTTCTCGTTGAGGAACGGGTTGTTGTATTACGATGAATGTTTGTTTATTCCTCCTGAGCTCCGGGACACGGTGTTAGAGTGGTGTCATTCCTCATCACTTGTGGGCCATCCTGGTATGAATAAGACCAAGGAACTCTGTCTACGATGGTTTTGGTGGGATACTTTAGCACATGATGTCCAGACATTTGTTGCATCCTGTCCTGTATGTGCGGTTAGTAAACCAACACACACTAAACCTTCCGGGTTATTGCAGCACCTACCGGTACCCCCTGCTCCTTGGCATACGGTAAGTATGGACTTTGTGACTGATCTACCACTTGAATCAGGGTTTACTGTTATACTGGTTGTGGTAGATTCCTTTACAAAGATGGCACATTTCGTTCCTTTGCTTAAGTTGCCTACAGCTTGGGAGTTGGCTCTGATATTTGTGTCTTCAGTGGTGCGGTTACATGGCTTACCATCTGCTATCGTGTCCGACCGTGGAGCCCAGTTTATATCCCATTTCTGGACTGAGTCGAAGGTTCTCGAAAATTGCAGCCCCGGTATGTGAGTCCCCTTCCCCATCATTAAAGTGGTGAATCCTGTGGCAATGAAACTGGGTTTACCTGATGAGTATCATGTTCATCCTGTTTTTCACACCTCTTTGTTGAAACCATACACTAACACTACTCAGACCTTGCCCCCCCCTCCTTCCCTTTTGGTTGATGGGGTAGAAGAGTTTGAAGTGAATACCATCATAGATTCACGAAGAAGGGGTGGGAGATTGATGTATCTGATTGACTGGAAGGGGTATCCACCTGAAGATCGTACCTGGGAGCCTGCGGGTGGGGTTCATGCTCCTCGCTTGGTGAGGTTGTTTCATTTACGACATCCTACTAAGCCTCGTCCGGTTGGGAGGCCTTTGAGGGGAGGTACTGTTGGGAATTAGGTAGGGATTTTTTTTTCTTTTCTCTGTCCTCTCTCTATGCACATGCAATTGGTCCCGCCCCCTTTTTTAGCCTTTCTCCTTTTCCAGCACTTTAAATCCGTGCTGGGTTATGGATTCCTTGCTTGGTTTCTACACTGGTCGCATTATTTTTACCAGCGTTTGGGTCCCCATCCTGGTTCACTTTCTGGCCGTTGCTGAGACATTTCACGAAGCTGTGGGGCAGAGTGAGGCTTCGTTTTGCACTTCGGATCGTCGATGAAGTGTGGACTGATTTCTTAGATTTACCTTCTTCCTGGGTCTCCTTGGTGAGGAGTTATCGTCTGGAAACGACCTTCATTCAATTTTTACCGGCTGTGCGCGGCTGCGTGCAGGTTCGAGACTTGGAATACCGGGATAAGCATTTCCGGGTTTTTGGGAACTATCGTCCTCGTTGTGGGACGTTTCGGACGCTTTCACGGAGCTGATGATTCAAGCGTCTCCGGTTGTTCTTTTTCTTTTCTTTATTCTTCCCTTGCTTTCTTGTTGTGGACACAATCGGTTTTTGTACCCTGCTGAGGATTGAATTAACGGTACACTTAAGGTTTTTTTTCGGTCCAGTGACTTTTTCCCCTATCCTTGTATTACGTGGGAATTCGAACATTTCATTTATGGACTGAGGACGAAGACAGTACATTTTTGCCTGCTTTCCATCCCAGTGATTTGTTAAAGTCAAATCTTCTGTGCAGTACTGGTAAGCAGAGGGATGGGGTTGAATTCTGCCATACTTTATGTATAATGCATGTGCCGAGAGAAATGACATTGGGGATGTTCTTATAATCTCTTGTGTTTCTTTCTATCTCTCTACAGCATATCAAGTCAGTATCTTAGCCGTAGCGAGTCCTGAGTGTGACGTGGTCGAACTGGGTCCATTGGTCTTTCCTTCTCTTTTGTTTTTTCCCACCTTCTCCCTGTGCTCGGTCTGTTGGTTTCGCTGTTGAAATCTTGGCGAACTGCAGTCCGAGTGGGGGTAGCGGATTGGGCATATCCTCGCTTCTGCAGTGTGGGTCAAGTTGGGTGATAATCTGCCACATACTACTTCAATCTTGACAGAAATGATATACAGGCACAGGCTCCCACTATAAAGTAGTGAGGACATTCCAATGCTGTGACGTCTTTTAAAGCCTAAAGGAATGATTGTGAGTTTTACTTACCAATTAAATTGTTAAAAAAAGACGTATGCCGGAAGACTTTCGATTTTTTTTTCTTCAGTCTCGGTAATTCAGAGAAGCTCTGTTGTGAAACTGCCCCTGCTGGTCATTCAGTATAACCTGCAGATGGAAAAGTCCACATTTATTATAAGCAATATAAAAAATATTGATTTTTGCGAAAGGTAAACAGATCAATACCATGGAGTCTGCTTTATTGTGTAAATCAACAGCTCATTAGAAAATCAAATCTCAATTTGTGTTTCTAACCTCCCATACTTCTCTGCATCCCTTGCCTCATTTTCTAACACTCTCTAAACAACTGTAGCACATAACATAGGACCGATAAATAGATATTTTTGCCAGCCAAGTGACAGCGTACCCTTCTCACTTGCTTTGTTTCATGATATGGTACACCTGTAGCAATTAGGCCACCTGATAAGTTGAGAGAGGAATTGTTATGCTACAGTTATTGTGAATAATAGAAAATATGAAAGCATAATTCCCATCTTCACTTTAGCCAATTTCTACTAGTTCTGCAATGGTGAAGTTGAGATTCTTCTGCTCAAACTTGCGTTCATTCAAATTTAGAATTCTCAATAAATTTCCTAATTTCTTGATCTTACCGTCTTAGCTTTCAGTTGGGCATCCTGTCTACCCTGCAACTCATTTCATTACAAATATAAATGTATCCTACTGCTTCTTACCCAACAGAGTGGCCATCAAGTCAGATAACATCTTGCCTTAGCTTTGTGATGTCAGCAGCTAGGCAACAGAGTGGCCCTCTTCTCAGGCAGCATCTTGCTTTAGCTTTATGATGTCAGAGCCCCACTGGACCAATTGTCCTTGTGGAAGCTGACCACACAGGAGGATGAGATATCAGAAGCTATGCAGTAGGTTACTATCTGTATTCATGACTGTTATGCAAGTAGGAGAGGGAATGGTAAAGCACTCTGAACCAGTCAAAGCACTGCGGCCTTTTTGAAAGTGGGATGGAGATACAGAGATTATCCGTACCAACAATCCATCTTAAGTATCAGAGTCCAACATACAGAGTGCACGAGAAGAAGTTAAATAAGCTTCCTTCAGTGAGAAGGTAACACTATCGTTTCAAAGTGAGTTAGTGCAATTCAGCCTCAAAGGCAGCAATTGCCTCGAATGGAACATTGCTAGTGATAGAGCAAGCTTCGCATCGCGACTTGCTCGAGTCATGAACCTCGCCCGTGTGTAATCAATTAATAAAAATGTGTTCGTCTTACTAATATATTTTTCATATATGAACGAAGTAGATGAAGCTTGCATATGTGTTTTCTAATAGAACTAATCCATGTCCCTAAACATGGCCGCCGCTTGGAAAATTGCTTCTGCGCATGCGTCAGTCACACTCACGTGACCTGACGTAGTTATAAGTTTGGTGGGAAAGGGTGCGCATGCGTAATACACAGCTTTCGTGAATAACGTGGTGAATGCTCTTGTGTTCGTGTATATGTTGCTAATGTTTAAACTGCATAGTATATTTTTATAATGATAAGTTTAAAGTACAAAATCAATGATGTGTTTTTCATGCATTCACTTCTATGTTTTAATTTGTTCTCGCTTACTTTTCATGTACTGCGGGAAATGGGGGTCCGAACCGGTTGGGAGCCATATTGAAGGTTCCTTCTGCGCATACTTGTGGTGCACTGAAAGGTGGCAACATTGGACAGTGGAACTCAGCCAGCTGGCAGCCACAGTCAAGATGCTCCTGGGAAAGCCACCTCTGCCCTACGAGAATGGAGAAAGTTGCTCCTTATATGATACATTGTGTGTTGCGCTATTGTTTGCTGTACAGCTTCCCATGGGAACCCCAATCTCGCTAGGTGGTACCCAGAGATGCAAAATAGGCCTCCAAATAGTCTGTTCTGATTTGTGTGTTACCCAAATCCTACCTTAGGACCAATCCAAATTGAGGGATTCTGACACTTTGCAACATTGGGGGGTGGTACACCGTCCCAAAACAGTATATCTACCCTGGGTTCACCTAGGGAAATTGTCCGACTTGTCTGGTTTAGCTGACCTGTCACTGACCCAACGCACTCAATAGGTGACTGAAGATACAGAGCGCTGCGGAGCACTCTGTCCGAATTTGACCATAGACTAAGGTTTTACTAAACCTTAAAGTGCTGGCGGAGCACTTTGCTGGGAGTTCGCTGACCCAATCGGGGTCTTGATCGATAGCTGCAGAGAGGGTGGAGCGCAGGCGTTGCTTCCGAACTGCGGGTGCCGGTCCTGTCCTGAGGGTCCTGTCCTGATCCTAATCTGGTCTTCCTGTCCTGTCCTGGGTGTTCATTCTGCACCTGCTGTCCAATGAGGGGTATCCTTCCTTGAGGGGTTCCTGTTCTTAAACTGACCCGTGGCCAGGGTTTGGTTTCCACACCAGTCTAGGTAAATATCACTCTGAAACTCTGAATCTTGCACCTTTCTGAATTTCTGTCTTTGGCTTCAATAAAGACATACCTTGGCATATGTTTATTTTCCATGTTTTCCGCAACCATTGAATCATAAAGTCATTTGCATTTGGTTTCATAACGTGTTCCTATGTTACCCTACCTGTTAGAAATTATATTTTGCATTGCAGTTTGTCATTTCCTGATATGGTCGAGAACATCCTTACTTAAACTGTCTAAAGAACTTTTGCCTTAAAGCATAGCGTGTCTCTCTTCATAGACTCTCCTATAGTTATATAAATGTCCCGAACTCCTGTCTCATTTTCTCTGAGATAATTCTAGAATACTAGTCCTAATCAAAGCCTATCCCATCTTTAGTGATTCATCTTAAACGTTCTAATTCCTGATCCTTCGTTTTGAATGTGTCCTGGTTCCCTTAGTTTATAAATGGTTGCACTGACTTATTTGCTATTTAGCTATATACTTTCTGTTATTTTGATTATTGATTGCTTAATTACTGTGAATTTGATATTCTCTGAATTTTACTAAATTGGATAAAGACTTTAAACCTTCCAGTTGTCCGTGGTCATTTTACAAAGAGTATTGAATGTTATTTGTTGGGTTTGTATTTTGCTGCCTTTCACTTTTACAGCTAGCTCCCTGATCCATTGTGGTCATAGGTACCCGCGTTGGTGGATGGTAAGTCGGGTATTCTGAAGAATAACGAAAGGAACTCACAAATTATTGATAGTAGACCGTGAGGTCATCCGATCAATGTATATGATGATTTGAAATATATGGGCCCGAAGCCGGAAGTGGCTAAATTATTGGTCGGGTGACCCGCGCGCTCTATCACTAGCACCAGGATCTAAAGCAGGCATTTGTAGCGTGGGAGGCAGTCAGTCTTATGAACTATCATGACCAACACAATGTGATCCATACTACTTCCATCTTGACAGAAATGATATTCAGGCACAGGCTCCCACTATAAAGTAGTGAGGACATTCCAATGCTGTGAACGTCTTTTAATGCCTAAAGGAATGATTGTGAGTTTTACTTACCATTTAAATTGTTAAAAAAAGACATATGCCGGAAGACTTTTTTTTTCTTTCTTCAGTCTTGGCAATTCAGAGAAGCTCTGTTGTGAAACTGCCCCTGCTGATCATTCAGTATAACCTGCAGATGGAAAAGTCCACTGTCAGCACATTTATTATAAGCAATATAAAAAATATTGATTTTTACGAAAGGTAAACAGATCAATACCATGGAGTCTGCTTTATTGTGTAAATCAACAGCTCATTAGAAAATAAAATCTCAATTTGTATTTCTAACCTCCCATACTACTCTGCATCCCTTGCCTCATTTTCTAACACTCTCTAAACAACTGTAGCACATAACATAGGACCTATAAATAGATATTTTTGCCAGCCAAGTGACAGCGTACCCTTCTCACTTGCTTTGTTTCATGATATGGTCCACCTGTAGCAATTAGGCCACCTGATAAGTTGAGAGAGGAATGGTTATGCTACAGTTATTCTGAATAATAGAAAATATGAATAGCATAATTCCCATCTTCACTTTAGCCAATTCCTACCAGTTCAGCAATGGTGAAGTTGAGATTCTTCTGCTCAAACTTGCGTTCATTCAAATTTAGAATTCTCACAAAATTTCCTAATTTCTTTGGTCTTAGCTTTCAGTTGGGCATCCTGTCTACCCTGCAACTCATTTCATTACCAAGATAAAGGTATCCTACTGCTTCATACGCAACAGAGTGGCCATCATGTCAGATAACATCTTGCTTTAGCTTTGTGATGTCAGCTGCTAGGCAACAGAGTGACACCTCATGTTAGACAACTTCTTGCTTTAGCTTTATGATGTCAGAGCCCCACTGGACCAATTGTCCTTGTGGAAGCTGACCACACAGGAGGATGAGATATCAGAAGCTATGCAGTAGGTTACTGTCTGTATTCATGACTTATGCAAGTAGGAGTGAGAATGGTAAAGGACTCTGAACCAGTCAAAGCACTGGGGACTTTTTGAAAGTGGGATGGAGATACAAAGACAGAGATTATCAGTACCAACAATCCATCTTGAGTATCAGAGTCCAACATACAGAGTGCACAAGAAGAAGTTTAATGAGCTTCCTTCGGTGAGAATGTAAAACTATCGTTCCAAAGTGAGATAGTGCATTTCAGCCTCAAAGGCAGCAATTTCCTCGAATAAAACATTGCTAGCACCAGGATCTAAAGAAGGATGTAGTAGCGTGGGAGGCAGTCAGTCTTTTATGAACTATCATGACCAACACAATGTGATCCATACTACTTCCATCTTGACAGAAATGATATTCAGGCACAGGCGTCCACTATAAAGTAGTGAGGACATTCCAATGCTGTGAACGTCTTTTAATGCATAAAGGAATGATTGTGAGTTTTACTTACCATTTAAATTGTTAAAAAAAGACATATGCCGGAAGACTTTTTTTTTTTTCTTCAGTCTCGTCAATTCAGAGAAGCTCTGTTGTGAAACACTGCCCCTGCTGGTCATTCAGTTAAATCTGCAGATGGAAAAGTCCACTGTCAGCACATTTATTATAAGCAATATAAAAAATATTGATTTTTACGAAAGGTAAACAGATCAATACCATGGAGTCTGCTTTATTGTGTAAATCAACAGCTCATTAGAAAATCAAATCTCAATTTGTGTTTCTAACCTCCCGTACTTCTTTGCATCCCTTGCCTATGGGCGAATTTTGCAGATCTGCAGTCAATCACAAATAAATCCACGAGTTCATGGATTTTCCCGCGAACTCGCGAATTGTTTTGCGATTTTTAGAAATATTACTGGAGTACTTTCTACTGGCTAATCCAGTAAGTGATACCTCGTTGGGTAAATATATAGTGCTTTTCCTACACTAAAGCTGCGTAAAGTGCCAGAAGAGTTGTCTCCAGTGACCATGTGTGTACTATGCCATCGCGTCAAAGGGCGCAGGGGTCCCTTGAGTGAGCTGTCCATCATAGTGGGTAAATGGCGGAAAGACGGTGAACACTGCTAGTATTTTTAGTTCTGTTACTTTTACTGTTAATATATAAATATTCTTTGGTAATATATTGAATTTATCAACAAACGTGAAGAGGAACTCTTCCCTTTTAGGGTGGATGCCTTCCTCGTTTCGTGCCGAACATGTTGGCGCTTTTTTAATTCCACTTCTCAAAATATCTTAATTTAGCTAAAATGTTCACATTCGTTGTGTTACTTAATCCCCCTCTTGGGTGTTCACCCTATTCTGGCATGTTTGCAAAAATACCGCAACCCTCTCCCGCAAACCAGCATGAATTGCGAACAATAATATGAGAATAAATTATATTTTTATGGGTCAGTCTGTTTGAAACCGGACTTACGGAAGAATGTCCCGGGCGAAGAGAACATGTGGTTTGTTTCTGCACAGGCTGAAGGCAGGGCTCTGTGCCACCAACACCGCTCGGGGGGAGGGGTGGTGGGGGGGGAGCAGGCAGGCCTCTGGGGCGAGGGGGTCACACTCTGGGCTATGCTGGAAGGTCACTGGGGCGACAGGTCCAGGATACATCATACCTGTGCTCAGAGCGTGCAGGGGCAGAGGTGGGAAGAGCGTGCCACTGGTCTTTGCGGAATGGGTCTAAAGACAAACTTTAAGCCCCCCACCAGCCCCCACCGTGACACTCACAGGCTTGGAGGTGAGACTGACAGAAAGCAGGCAGGAAGGAAGGGGCGAGCAGCTGTCCAGGGGCATCAACAGCGGCCTGCGAGGGCTAGGACAGGCAAAGTGGCTGCTGGCAGGGGGGCAGGTGGTGTCCTCTGCAGCCTGAGATACTCTTCTCAGAGCATCGTGCCAGAATGAACCATGCCCTTCATATTTATAAAAGTAGACGCTATCGTTTTGTGCGATACCTCTACTCAACTGGAGTACTTTCTACTGGCTAATCCATAAGTGCTACCTCGTTGGGTAAACATATAGTGCTTTTCCTATACTACAGCTGCGTAAAGTGCCAGAAGAGTTGTCTCCAGTGACCATGTGTGTGTTACTGCCATCGCACTGAAGGTTGCAAGGGCCCCCAGAGTGAGTTGGCCATCAAAACAAAATACACCCGCTAGCGAATTTGCAAATTTTTGGCCATTTTGCGAGATTTGCGTAATTGCCGAAAATCCGCAAATTTCACAAGCGGAACGGATTTTTGGCCCATGCTTACTCATTTTCTAACACTCTCGAAACAACTGTAGCACATAAAATGGGACCGATAAATAGATATTTTAGCCAGCCAAGTGACAGCGTACCCTTCTCACTTGCTTTGTTTCAGGATATGGTAGACCTGTAGCAATTAAGCCAGCTGATAAGTTGAGAGAGAAAGGGTTATGCTACAGTTAATGTGAATAATAGAAAATATGAATAGCATAATTACTATCTTCACTTTAGCCAATTCCTACCATTTCAGCAATGGTGAAGTTGACTCTTCTGCTCACATTTGCGTTCATACAAATTTAGAATTCTCAAAAAATGTCCTAATTTCTTTGATCTTACCGTCTTAGCTTTCAGTTGGGCATCCTGTCTACCATTCAACTCATTTCATTACCAAGATAAATGTATCCTACTGCTTGTTACGCAACAGAGTGGCCATCATGTCAGATAACATCTTGCTTTAGCTTTGTGATGTCAGCTTCTAGGCAACAGAGTGGCCCTCTTGTCAGACGGTACAAAAGGGGGTGGTGATGGACGGAGCATCTGAATCAATCAAACACTCACACCCAGTCAAAAGATCTGGGTTTAATCCATCACCATTCTTTAGCCCACTCTGCCACCCCAGTTCAGACATGGCTATATGCAAATCAGTCTGACCCTGTGCCTCATGGGAACAGTCCAGCACGAACTGCCAAGCCATGTCTTCCCTGGACCGGAATCAAGCTTCCGAGGACCGGTTTCTGGCATTCCAGCCCTCTTCAGCCCGGCTTGCTTGAATCCAGTGGCAAAGTGAGCAAGGGACTCACGTCTGAGCATACCCTGCCACACTTATGGTGGCCAAAAGCGGTACAAAAGGGGGTGGTGATGGACGGAGCATCTGAATCAATCAAACACTCACACCCAGTCAAAAGATCTGGGTTTAATCCATCACCATTCTTTAGCCCACTCTACCACCCCAGTTCAGACATGGCTATATGCAAATCAGTCAGACCCTGTGCCTCATGGGAACAGTCCAGCATGAACTGCCAAGCCATGTCTTCCCTGGACCGGAAACAAGCTTCCGAGGACTGGCAGAGTGGGCTAAAACGGTGATGGATTAAACCCAGATCTTTTGCAGTTTGGACTAACATAATGACAGGGATAGGCTGCATATGGTTTTTTCCTTTCCCATGCATTCCTATGTAGAAATATGTGTAGGCAGGTTATGCCTTTTTCTGGTACATATTTCAGGTTTTATATGGTTATATATATATATATATATATATATATATATATATATATATATATATATATATATATATATTTAGTATATTATTGCTATTTTGTTTACCGTGGGACTAAAACTCCGACAACGGGGAATATTCAAGCATGTGAATCTATGAAAGACACCCCAATACTGGAGAACCATACTACTTCCATCTTGACAGAAATTATATTCAGGCACAGGCTCCCACTATAAAGTAGCGAGTACCTTCCAATGCTGTGAACGTCTTTTAATGCCTAAAGGAATGATTGTGAGTTTTACTTACCATTTAAATTGTTAAAAAAATACTTATGCCGGAAGACTTTCTTTTTTTTTCTTCAGTCTCGGCAATTCAGAGAAGCTCTGTTGTGAAACACTGCCCCTGTTGGTCATTCAGTATAACCTTCAGATGGAAAAGTCCACTGTTACGAAAGGTAAACAGATCAATACCATGGAATCTGCTTTATTGTGTAAATCAACAGCTCATTAGAAAATCAAATCTCAATTTGTGTTTCTAACCTCCCATACTTCTCTGCATCCCTTGCCTCATTTTCTAACACTCTCTAAACAACTGTAGCACCTAACATAGGACCGATAAATAAATATTTTTGCCAGCCAAGTGACAGAGTACCCTTCGCACTTGCTTTTTTTCATAATATGGTACACCTGTAGCAATTAAGCCACCTGATCAGTTGAAAGGAAGGGTTATGCTACAGTTATTGTGAATAATAGAAAATATGAATAGCATAATTCCCATCTTCACTTTAGCAAATTCCTACCAGTTCAGAAATGGTGAAGTTGAGATTCTTCTGCTCAAACTTGCGTTCATTCAAATTTAGAATTCTCAATAAATTGTCTAATTTCTATGATCTTACAGCTTTCAGTTGGGCATCCTGTCTACCCTGCAACTCATTTCATTACCAAGATAAATGTATCCTACTGCTTCTTACGCAACAGAGAGGCCATCATGTCAGATAACATCTTGCTTTAGCTTTGTGATGTTAGCTGCTAGGCAACAGAGTAGCCCTCTTCTCAGACAACATCTTGCTTTAGCTTGATGATGTCAGCTTGCTAGGCAACAGAGTGGCACCTCATGTTAGACAACATCCTGCTTTAGCTTTATGATGTCAGAGCCCCACTGGACCAATTGTCAATGTGGAAGCTGACCACACAGGAGGATGAGATATCAGAAGCTATGTAGTAGGTTACTATCTGTATTCATGACTGTTATGCAAGTAGGAGAGGGAATGGTAAAGGACTCTGAACCAGTCAAAGCACTGTGGCCTTTTTGAAAGTGGGATGGAAATACAAAGACAGAGATTATCCGTACCAACAATCCATCTTGAGTATCAGAGTCAAACATACAGAGTGCACGAGAAGAAGTTAAATGAGCTTCCCTCAGTGAGAAGGTAACACTATCGTTGCAAAGTGAGATAGTGCATTTCAGCCTCAAACGCAGCAATTTCCTCGAATAAAACATTGCTAGCACCAGGATCTAAAGGAGGCCTTAGTAGCGTGGGAGGCAGTCAGTCTTTTATGAACTATCATGACCAACACAATGTGATCCATACTGTTGGGAATTAGGTAGGGATTTTTTCTCTTTTCTCTGTCCTCTCTCTATGCACATGCAATTGGTCCCGCCCCCTTTTTTAGCCTTCCTCCTTTTCCAGCGCTTTATATCCGTGCTGGGTTATGGATTCCTTGCTTGGTTTCTACACTGGTCGCATTATTTTTACCAGCGTTTGGGTCCCCATCCTGGTTCACTTTCTGGCCGTTGCTGAGACATTTCACGAAGCTGTGGGGCAGAGCGAGGCTTCGTCCTGCACTTCGGATCGTCAATGAAGTGTGGACTGATTTCTTAGATTTACCTTCTTCCTGGGTCTCCTTGGCGAGGAGTCATCGTCTGGAAACGACCTTCATCCAATTTTTACCGGCTGTGCGCGGTTGCGTGCAGGTTCGGGACTTGGAATACTGGGATAAGCATTTCCGGGTTTTTTGGGAACTATCGTCCTCGTGGGACGTTTCGGACGCTTTCACGGAGCTGATAATTCAAGCGTCTCCGGTTGTTCTTTTTCTTTTCTTTATTTTTCCTTTGCTTTCTTGTTGTGGCCACAATCGGTTTTTTTCCCCTGCTGAGGATTGAATTAAGGGTACAATTTAGTTTTTTTTTCGGTCCAGTGACTTTTTCCCCTATCCTTGTATTACGTGGGAATTCAAACATTTCATTTATGGACTGAGGACCAAGACAGTACATTTGTGCCTGCTTTCCATCCCAGTGACTCGTTAAAGTCAAATCTTCTGTGCAGTACTGGTAAGCAGAGGGATGGGGTTGAATTCTGCCATACTTTATGTATAATGCATGTGCCGAGAGAAATGACATTGGGGATGTTCTTATAATCTCTTGTGTTTCTTTCTATCTCTCTACAGCATATCAAGTCAGTATCTTAGACATAGCGAGTCATGAGTGTGACGTGGTCGAACTGGGTCCATTGGTCTTTCCTTCTCTTTTGTTTTTTCCCACCTTCTCCCTGTGCTCGGTCTGTTGGTTTTGCTGTTGAAATCTTGGTGAACTGCAGTCCGAGTGGGGGTAGCGGATAGGGCATATCCTCGCTTATGCAGTGTGGGTCAAGTTGGGTGATAATCTGACAGAAAACCAAGCCCACGATATCTTACACTGCCCGAGCGAGGATGGACGTAGAGGGGAATAGTCAGGAGGATAGGGTCCCTACAATGCAGGAATTGATGGGGGCAATCTCGTCCCTTCAGGCTCAGGTACAAGATTTGAAGCAGGAGAATCAAGGTTTACGACAGGAATTAAGTACTGTGAGGACAAGAGATCAGGGTTGGGGGTCTGGTAAACCGGTGGTACAACCTCCCACTTTTCAATACGATAGGGGATCTGGAGCTAGTGTTCCTCCCCTGACAACAATAAATGTCACTACCCCTACTCCTGTTCCTTTGGCAGTTCCAGAGAGATTTGCAGGATATTCCAATAAATACCAGCCGTGTTAATAAAAGCCGTGTTTATGAACCAGTGCCATCTACACTTTATGTGTCTTCCCACTGCTTTTCCAGATGACTCTGCTAAAGTGGCATGCGTCATTTCGTATTTAGCAGGGACTGCTGCTTCACGGGCAGTCCCTTTGGTGGATAATGATGACCCCGTGCTATATAATTATTCGGCCTTTAAAGAGCAGATGCGTTGTCTTTTCACTAAACATGCATTTATGCAAGCCAGCGATGCTGAACTGTTGAAATTAAGGCAAGGGAAACAGGATTTATTGACTTATGTGTCTTCTTTTAACCGCTTGGTTTCCGAGACTCATTGGCCTACAGACAAGAGGACATCTTTGTTTTACCAGGGCTTGTGTGAGGAGCTAAAGGATGTGGTGTCACAGGTGGTTAATCCCCCCGAAGAGTGTGTGGAATTTATTGATCTGGTGGTAAAGTTGAATCACAGATTACTGGAAAGGAGGGGCGAAAGAACTTGTTTTCCGGTGTCTCGGGTGGTACCAGCCAGGAGTGAAACAAAGGGGCCTGTTGAACAGAGACAAACACCTGAACCTATGGAGATAGGTGGGGTGAGGGGTCCCTTGTCTAGTGAGGAACAAGGAAGACGGCGTGCTCAGAATTTGTGTTTATACTGTGGTCAAGGTGGACATTATGCCATGGATTGTCCAGTGAAACCGTCCAGTTTACCTATAAGGAAAGAAGTGGCATGTGTCCGGAAGCAGGAGGCTCATGTTTTGGAGTCGGGAGCTAATATGTCTTATCAGATATCCGGTTTCGTTAAGAGGGTGCCGAGACATTTTACTATTACCGTTTGTCTAGTTATATCGAATAGTCACAGGGCTCCTGTTTCTGCGTTATTAGATTCCGGTGCTACTGGTAACTTAATTTATCTGCTAACTTTATATATATAGAGTGTTCCCTGGGTCTATAAAGAACAGCCAGAACAGGTGAGAGCCATAGATGGCACTGAGTTGTCTTCTGGGACGATTACCCGTCAAACAGAACCATTGTGTATGTTATGTGACAATGGGCACTCGGAATTCATTGGGTTTGACTTGATTGATGCTCCCTCCTTTGGTGTAGTTTTGGGAGTACCCTGGCTTCAGACCCATAATCCTAGTATTGATTGGATTAGGCGGACTGTGACCCTTGATTCTGCTCACTGTCTACAGTGTTGTTATAAGGATGCCACGGATTGGATTACACCCTTAACTTGTGCAGTGGGGATCGGGGGGTGTGGTGGTGACATGAGAAAGGTTCCCGATTTATATTCTGAGTTTAGAGATGTGTTTGATAAGGGAAAAGCTGAAGATCTTCCTCCACATCGCTCTTTTGACTGTCGGATCGTTTTGGAGCCTGGCGTTACGTTACCATGCTGTCTTATCTATGCCTTATCTGGGCCAGAAGAACAACATCTTAAAATCTATATTGAGGAGATGTTGGCCAAAGGGTTTATCCGTCGCTCCTCTTCCCCGGTGTCCTCAGCCATCTTTTTTATACCGAAGAAGGAGAGTGGTCTTCGAGCATGTGCGGACTACAGGGCGCTCAATAAGGGTACCATAAAGAACAAGTACCCTCTTCCCTTGATACCTGTGTTACTTGATCAATTGAAGCATGCGACGGTCTTTACCAAATTAGATCTTAGAGGCGCATACCATCTTATTCGTGTCCGCGAAGGCGATGAGTGGAAAACTGCCTTCCGGACAAAGTTTGGTCTTTATGAATACTGCGTCATGCCTTTTGGGCTATGTAATGCCCCGGCTGCAATTCAATTTTTCATAAACGAGGTGTTAAGGGAATACTTGGATTTGAGCGTCATTGTCTACATCGACGACATCCTAATATTCTCTAACACTGTTGGGGAGCATGAAGCGCATGTTGTTCATGTCTTACAGAAATTGAAAGAACATCAGCTATTTGTAAGACTGGAAAAATGCAGTTTCCACACGTCGACTGTAGAGTTTTTGGGATTCATTGTTTCAGCTGAGGGGATCATGATGGATCCTCACAAAATTGAAGCTATAACATCTTGGCCATCTCCTACTTGTGCTAGAGATATTCAGGTTTTGCTTGGATTCGCCAATTTTTATCGGCGGTTTATCTCACACTTTTCGGACAGAGTAGCTCCCATGACTTTATTACTAAGAAAGGGGATACCATTTGTTTGGTCTGATTTAGCACAGATGGCATTGGATCAGTTGATTGAAAGGTTTACTTCGGCCCCTGTGCTTGTTCATCCTGACCCTGCCTTACCTTTTTTTTGTTGAGGCAGATGCCTCCTTGTGTGCTGTAGGGGGTTGTTATCACAGAGAGATGTGGATACTGGATTTATGCACCCTATTGCCTTTTTTCAAAAACTGTTTTGCCAGCTGAACGTAATTATACTGTAGCTGAGCGGGAGCTGTTGGCTATCAAATTATCATTTGAGGAGTGGAGACATCTGTGAGGAGCTCGGCATTCGATCACGATCTTTACGGATCATAAAAATCTAGATTTTTTTCGTTCTGCTCGAGCCTTGACCCCACGACAAATGCGTTGGGTATCCTTCTTCAATGAATTTGATTTTATTATCACTTATAGACCTGCAGCTCAGCAGTTGAAGTCAGATGCTTTGTCCCGTATACATGTGAATCAGGCAGATTTGGGGACTGAGAAGGCGATGGGGCCCTTCATAGCACACGAGAGAATCGTAGGCAGTGTTTCAACGGAGGATTTTATGACTTTGGTACAGCAGAAATTGGGAACTCTAGACCTTACACCTTGGTTATCACAGCCGTTGTTCTCTTTGAGGAACGGGTTGTTGTATTACGATGAATGTTTGTTTATTCCTCCTGAGCTCCGGGACACGGTGTTAGAGTGGTGTCATTCCTCATCACTTGTGGGCCATCCTGGTATGAATAAGACCAAGGAACTCTGTCTACGATGGTTTTGGTGGGATACTTTAGCACATGATGTCCAGACATTTGTTGCATCCTGTCCTGTATGTGCGGTTAGTAAACCAACACACACTAAACCTTCCGGGTTATTGCAGCCCCTACCGGTGCCCCCTGCTCCTTGGCATACGGTAAGTATGGACTTTGTGACTGATCTACCACTTGAATCAGGGTTTACTGTTATACTGGTTGTGGTAGATTCCTTTACAAAGATGGCACATTTCGTTCCTTTGCCTAAGTTGCCTACAGCTTGGGAGTTGGCTCTGATATTTGTGTCTTCAGTGGTGCGGTTACATGGCTTACCATCTGCTATCGTGTCCGACGGTGGATCCCAGTTTATATCCCATTTCTGGACTGAGTCGAAGGTTCTCGAAAATTGCAGCCCCGGTATGTGGGTCCCCTTCCCCATCATTAAAGTGGTGAATCCTGTGGCAATGAAACTGGGTTTACCTGATGAGTATCGTGTTCATCCTGTTTTTCACACCTCTTTGTTGAAACCATACACTAACACTACTCAGACCTTGCCCCCCCTCCTTCCCTTTTGGTTGATGGGGTAGAAGAGTTTGAAGTGAATACCATCATAGATTCACGAAGAAGGGGTGGGAGATTGATGTATCTGATTGACTGGAAGGGGTATCCACCTGAAGATCGTACCTGGGAGCCTGCGGGACAAACTTTAAGCCCCCCACCAGCCCCCACCGTGACACTCACAGGCTTGGAGGTGAGACTGACAGAAAGCAGGCAGGAAGGAAGGGGCGAGCAGCTGTCCAGGGGCATCAACAGCGGCCTGCGAGGTCTGGGACAGGCAAAGTGGCTGCTGGCAGGGGGGCAGGTGGTGCCCTCTGCAGCCTGAGATACTCTTCTCAGAGCATCGTGCCAGAATGAACCATGCCCTTCATATTTATAAAAGTAGACGCTATCATTTTGTGCGATACCTCTACTCAACTGGAGTACTTTCTACTGGCTAATCCGTAAGTGCTACCTCGTTGGGTAAACGTATAGTGCTTTTCCTATACTACAGCTGCTTAAAGTGCCAGAAGAGTTGTCTCCAGTGACCATGTGTGTGTTACTGCCATCGCACTGAAGGTTGCAAGGGCCCCCAGAGTGAGTTGGCCATCAAAAAAAAATACACCCGCTAGCGAATTTGCAAATTTTTGGCCATTTTGCGAGATTTGCGTAATTGCCGAAAATCCGCAAATTTCACAGGCGGAACGGATTTTTGGCCCATGCTTACTCATTTTCTAACACTCTCGAAACAACTGTAGCACATAAAATGGGACCGATAAATAGATATTTTTGCCAGCCAAGTGACAGCGTACCCTTCTCACTTGCTTTGTTTCAGGATATGGTAGACCTGTAGCAATTAAACCAGCTGATAAGTTGAGAGAGGAAGGGTTATGCTACAGTTAATGTGAATAATAGAAAATATGAATAGCATAATTACTATCTTCACTTTGGCCAATTCCTACCATTTCAGCAATGGTGAAGTTGACTCTTCTGCTCAAAATTGCGTTCATACAAATTTAGAATTCTCAAAAAATGTCCTAATTTCTTTGATCTTACCGTCTTAGCTTTCAGTTGGGCATCCTGTCTACCATGCAACTCATTTCATTACCAAGATAAATGTATCCTACTGCTTGTTACGCAACAGAGTGGCCATCATGTCAGATAACATCTTGCTTTAGCTTTGTGATGTCAGCTTCTAGGCAACAGAGTGGCCCTCTTGTCAGACGGTACAAAAGGGGGTGGTGATGGACGGAGCATCTGTATCAATCAAACACTCACACCCAGTCAAAAGATCTGGGTTTAATCCATCACCATTCTTTAGCCCACTCTGCCACCCCAGTTCAGACATGGCTATATGCAAATCAGTCTGACCCTGTGCCTCATGGGAACAATCCAGCACGAACTGCCAAGCCATGTCTTCCCTGGACCGGAATCAAGCTTCCGAGGACCGGTTTCTGGCATTCCAGCTCTCTTCAGCCCGGCTTGCTTGAATCCAGTGGCAAAGTGAGCAAGGGACTCACGTCTGAGCATACCCTGCCACACTTATGGTGGCCAAAAGCGGTACAAAAGGGGGTGGTGATGGACGGAGCATCTGAATCAATCAAACACTCACACCCAGTCAAAAGATCTGGGTTTCATCCATCACCATTCTTTAGCCCACTCTACCACCCCAGTTCAGACATGGCTATATGCAAATCAGTCAGACCCTGTGCCTCATGGGAACAGTCCAGCATGAACTGCCAAGCCATGTCTTCCCTGGACCGGAAACAAGCTTCCGAGGACTGGCAGAGTGGGCTAAAGAACGGTGATGGATTAAACCCAGATCTTTTGACTGGGTGTGAGTGTTTGATTGATTCAGATGCTCCGTCCATCACCACCCCCTTTTGTACCGCTTTTGGCCGCCATTAGTGTGGCAGGGTATGCTCAGACGTTAGTCCCTTGCTCACTTTGCCACTGGATTCAAGCAAGCCGGGCTGAAGACGGCTGGAATGCCAGAAACCGGTCCTCGGAAGCCGTTCTGCACTTTGAGGCCTCACATGGATGAAGAATATCTGAGCTGACTGGTACATCATTTATCTGTCAAAGGAATACAAAGGGAGTGTCATGTTAAAATTACCTTCTTTATTCTAACAGCTCTGGTATCCCTCAGGTGCTGAATGATCACTTACATTAAATGACATTATGGACATAAATTACTCTGTAAGTGGAATATAGTTAGAGAGATGTACAAATGTTTGCAAAATATTATTGAATGGTATTCTATATAAAGTTAGGTATTCTGGAGTAAAGTGGAAGCAGTGAATAATTTAATTAATTCTAACTACATTCACCTTTTTAACAATGTGGTTATTGTAGCATGTTCTTAAAGAGTTCAAAGCCCTGTCATGTGTCACTCAGTTTCCTATACTTGTGTTGATAAATCGCTACTTTATTGTGTCCACTGCCTTAGATCATCTGAGGTGAAGTGGTGCTACACAGTAAAGCCTAATTTCCATGGTATTTACAACACGTATTACATCTATCCCAATTAAGTGGCAAATTATTTTCACAACAAGCTTGAGATGGAGCACAAAACGTGCCTTAGATTTTTCCCACAAAATATATCAATGGACCCTGGTAGTAAGTTTCTAAGCTGATCACCAGACTACTCTTACTTCAAGTACGATATGGTGAGCAATGCTTAATCATGCAAATCCTCTACAATGCAGTAAAGTCAGGAGTAACTACAGTTAAGGAGGGGCATGCATGTAAATCTATGATTTTCTTAGATGTATGCCTACAGTAAGTCTAGATCTTTTTTGGTAAATCCTGCAGACAGATTCCGAAGAGGAATGTAGTGTGACATTGTGAAGTAAACCGTTTGAGAGAAACAAGGACCCCCTGAACCATGAATAGCACGATTCCTAGGACAGGGATAAACGTTTGAAAAATATCAATCCTAAGCAATCTAAAATTTATAAACCAATAACAAATTTCAAGAATTAGCACGAGTAAATTTGTGAAGTCTAAATCAACAGTATTTCAAAAAGAATTGTACAAATGTTTTAATAATAGTTAAAAAAAAATCCCACTTGAAGGGATTAACACAATACATATGGTATTACACATTAAAAACATATGACATAAGCATTCAACTTTATAACAAAAGTTTAAAAGTGGCAAAATCTGTTAATTCTTTATCGACGCGCGTTTCGGCGTATTAACGCCTTCTTCAGTAATAGCCACAAATTATTCTTTCGTGAATCCAAATGATACTGGCCCTCTGGGTTTCTACTTTTTTTCACAGGCAGCAAGAGCGATGTTTGATTGTCTCCATATATAGATCTAATAGATCTTGGTATAGGTTATGAAGATATCTTGTATTCGAAAGTCAAGGACTCAACTTAACTGGTATTTTCTTATCTTGCGTGTAGTCAGGAGTGTCACTACAGCTTTAAGTTTCACAATTGTCGTGAAGTCCTTCGAATATTTATCTGAATTTTAAAAACGGTAGGGGGACCTCAATTCTGTTAGCATATATGATAGTATGCGTGGTGTTGGCGTTTTCGGGATCAGGGATTTTCCTGATTTTGAAAACGCCAACACCACGCGGGAGTTAATATGATCTTCATTAATCATATCAGATTGTATTGAGATCAAGCAAGACGGGCGGATTATCAACTGCCAACGCTGCTTTTAATCATCTGGGGGGGCTCCCTTTAGGAACCCTGCTGCTCTATCAGATTTCATACTATCGTATATGCTAACGGAATTGAGGTCGACCTACCATTTTTAAACTGCAGATAAATATTCGAAGGACTTCACGACAATTGTGAAACTTAAAGCGGTAGTGACACTCCTGACTACACGCAAGATAAGAAAATACCGGTTAAGTTGAGTCCTTGACTTTCGAATACAGGATATCTTCATAACCTATACCAAGAACTATTAGATCTATATATGGAGATAAATCAAACGTCGTTCTTGCTGCCTGTGAAAAAAAGTAGAAACCCAGGGGGCCAGTAACATTTGGATTCACAAAAGAATAATTTGTGGCTATTCCTGAAGAAGGCTGTAATACGCCGAAACGCGCGTTGACAAAGAATTAAGAGATTTTGCCACTTTTAAACTTTTGTTATAAAGTTGAATGCTTATGTCATGTTTTTAATGTGTAATACCATATGTATTGTGTTAATCCCTTCAAGTGGGATTTTTGTAACTATTATTAAAAATTTTGTACAATTCTTTTTGAATTACTGTTGATTTAGACTTCACTCATTTACTTGTGCTAATTATTGAAATTGTTTATTGGTTTATAAATTTTAGAAAGCCTAGGATTGATATTTTTAAAACATTGTGAAGTAAACTACCACTATCAAAAGTACTGCGCAAGAGTCCGATGGAGGTAGTTGTACTATAAAGTTCATAGACATTCTGGACCAGGGTCTCTCAGGAGTAGGAAACGGCATAAGTAGCCCCACAGGTTTAGCGTGATTTGTTTTACCTAGAATGCACATGGTATAAGACTTGACATATTGTTTTACTTCTTGTTCTATCTTAGTCCACCAGAATATACATGGTATGAGCTCTAGAGTTCATCGAAAACCTTGGTGTCCATTTAGAAGAGTGTCTTGACACCAGTTTAATGTATTTTACGTATGAAAAATATAGATACAAATATTTCAAAATAATAATCTATATTTTTGCTGGCAAGATTTTGGATCTGGGCCAATCCCAGCTTCTTTAACAATGGTTTGTAAAGGTTGTATAATTTCTTGATGGCCACCATCTTCTTGGAATTCACGATCAAATTGCATGGTGGAACAGTGGTTTGTTTGTTATTCCCCAGAAGGCATAAAGCGCCTTCTTTTATTTGTCAATTTCTGGACCAATTGCTCACTTCAAGTGAAACCTGGAGAAAATGAGCATCCAGTGTGCAGGACGATGGTTTGCACAATGCACTGCTTTGGTCTTTCAGAAGCCTAAATTCTTATGGCCTGTCCAAACAACAATCTTATGATTGGGACCTTCCAAATAGAGTATCCAATGAGAGATAGAAGCTTTGATGGCTAAAAAATCTTTATCTTAAGGTGAATATTTCTATTCAGTTATGTGAGCTTTGAGGAATAAAAAGCAACTGCACACAATGAGTTAGTAGTTTGATCTTTTTGAAAAAAGGTGTAACCAGTAGCTGTGGAATAAGTGGCAAAGATGATGGAACAGCGCACAAACGAGCGTAAGTACGTCCCTGTAATTGTAAGCACACCTTAATGGTTCGTCTGTATAGACTGACTCCAAAATAAAGATATAGTTCAAATTTCTCTAATTTTTCTGGATGTGTTTTTTTATTTTCTCATTTTGTCTCAATTCAATAAATCAAAGTTCATTGCATGTTTTATATCACATAGTTCTTCAAACAAAAAATGCCAATGCTCCAATGCATTTCGGGCATTGCCCTTTCTCAGGGAGCTCTGTTGGTGAAAACGATACGTTTAAATATGCATTATATTGTAAATCATCACAATTTGCCAATACAAGTAAATGACAGGAGAAAGGAACCTCAAACACCAACTAAGTACAACGGAACTGTCCCATGCTACAATTGCAACAATTGCAACGACGTTACGAAAGGAAATCAGATAAATCACCCCATGAAGGGGCACACTATCAAACTAAAGGTAAACGCCACCTGTGATTCGTCTAACTTGATCTACCTCATCAAATGCCCATGTGGCAAGATTTACATTGGAAAAACCTCAAGAAAAATAAAGACAAGAATGAATGAACATAAGTCCAACATCCGGACCAAGAATGAACACTCAAGTGTAGCTATGCACTTCAATGAAATGAGACACAATATAGCCCAATTGAAATACCTGGTGCTCGAAATGGTTGACAAAAATGATGAAAGAGACAACAACAAAACCTTGCTGCAAAGAGAAACATTTTGGATCTATCACCTTCAATCAGTGAAGCCATTCGGGCTTAATGATCGTATCGAACTCAGCAGCTTCCTATAGACTGAATTCATGTTGTTTGACACACTGTAATATAATGCGGATGCATTGAATTTTTTTAAAATTCATTTTATTCATCTGTTACTGTGACAACCATCACATCAACATACATGACGGACCACCACTTATCCTTCAATTCACTCGATTTTCCCATTTCAAAATGGCCGCCATAGTCCCCGTTCACATTAGTCCGTCTTTCACATCACATTTGTAAGTTTCACTTGACTTCCGGGGAGTTATTTAAATAACACCCGCGTTTTGATGCACCCTGTTCTCCGACACCTGATCGAAGTACACCAAACTGGAAACCGCATCCAGTAAGACGGATCCCGTCCCCGACATGAAGTAAGTCATTTTCAACCACCGGCCGCCTTTCGGCACGCCTCACGCATCCATTCCCCGTGCACCGCCCTAACTACCCGTTCATTCATTTTCCCCACAGCCTTTCAACATATCCGTAAAACATCCTCAAACAAGACCCGGTATGTTTACTTTCCATTTTATGAATTTATTTGTTCAGTCACGTCTATCACCTTGAGACTGTCATGTTGTTGCACTAGCATTTTCCGTGAATAAGCTTTCTCCTGTCATTTACTTGTATTAGCAAATTGTGATGATTTACAATATAATGCATATTTAAACGTATCGTTTTCACCAACAGAGCTCCCTGAGAAAGGGCAATGCCCGAAATGCATTGGAGCATTGGCATTTTTTGTTTGAAGAACTATGTGATATAAAACATGCAATTAACTTTGATTTATTGAATTGAGACAAAATGAGAAAATAAAAAAACACATCCAGAAAAATTGGAGAAATTTGAACTATATCTTTATTTTGGAGTCAGTCTATACAGACGAACCATTAAGGTGTGCTTACAATTACAGGGACGTACTTACGCTTGTTTGTGCGCTATTTCATTTATGTTCAATTGGTGTACCAGGCCGGTTGCACCACCTGAGTGAGCACCCAAAATCTATACACTGTTATCAACCTTCTTTACAAACCTCCATTCGTCAAATTGGGTTGTGCGCCTAGCCATTTTTTCCAAAGATGATGGAACGGCACATGGGTACCGCGCAGACTAAATGGCCTTAATATGTATTCAAAGTGGCCAATCGTAGTATCGAATATTGTTTTCCATGCATCTCCTTTCTTAACCCCTACCATGCGCAGGACTGCCGGGGGCAGTCCTGCCCCACGGTGCTAATGCGCGCAGGATGGCACCCAGCTGTCCTCGCACATGGCACTGGAAATTCCTCTGGTGCTCCTGAGGCTGTGTCTTTGGTTTCTGTAAAATGACTATCAGCAGGCACTTCGTGCTGATGTCATTTCATAGAAACCGAAACTGAAATGAGCCGATCTGCTCATTTCAGTTTCACTTTCTAAATGCTCATGGGGAGATCTCAGTCCCCCCAAGCACGTAGAAAGACAAGAGGTATCATTGGAAAGGGAAGGATCTCCCCTTTCCAATGGTATCCCTCCCAGTGGATCCCTGCTGGGGGATTGCCACAGGAGGGTGATTCCCAAGCAGGTATCCACCGACTAGATACCTGGGAGGGGGGACGGCCCCTTGGACAAGGGTCTTTGCTCCCCCCAATTATTTGGCATAATCAGTCTTTCTGCCCCTCTGCCCTCTTCCCCCGGGAGGCAGATGGGGCAATAGCCCCCGATCTGCCGCCCCGGGGGTGGGACAGAAAGCACACTAAGCACCAGGGATTTAAAAAAAAAATGTTAGAATATTTTGCGGTGGGGGCTGCTTGAGATGTGCATTCCAATGCCCCACCCCCTCAAAATTCCAAAGTCTTTCTGCCCCCCCTCCCGAAGGCAGATTAAGGCAATAGCCCCCGTTGTGCTGCCCGCTGGGGGTATAGAAATCAACTCGGTACCAGGGTTATGTTTTAGGGTAAGTCAGGGAGGGGGCTGCCCAAAATGGGCATGCCTATGACCCCCCCCCCCCCCAAAAAAAAAAATGCCGCAGCCTTTCTACAGCCCCTGGGAGCCAGATAAGGCAACAGCCCCTGATCTGCCCTAGGTACCAGGATTATGTTTTGGAGTATGTCAGGGATTTTTGGGCTGTTTCAGTAATATTCTTAGTTTCATCTGCACCCAAGCAGGGGCAGAAAACCACTAAAAACCAGGTAATCTTTGTGTGTGTGTGAGAACTGGAGTTTGGCTGATGGTCTGCGTATACTGGCATTTTGCTGGAGGGGTTTGTGCACTTGTACTTGGCTAATGGTGTGTGTGGACTGGCACTTGACGGTGTGCGTGGATTGGCGCTTGGCTGGTGCTGTACGTGGACTGGTGCTTGGCTGACTGTGTGCATGGATGGGACTTGGCAGCGGGGCTGAACTAGCCGTAGCAGGCACTGGGTGTTTTCACGGTAGGCCGGAGAGGTGGAGTCTGGTTTTCTGGCTGTGGGGGCCAGTTTTGTCACTTGGGGCTGGCTTTGCTTTTTACTAGCATGCCCCGCCTCCCAGGGCCTATTGAGCAGCATTCTGCTAGGGCTGGTTGCTATTCCAAGTCTGGCCCTGCTTGGCTGGCGGTGTGGAGGGATAGCACTTGGCGGTAGATGGGGGCAATGGCCCCTGATCTGCTCCCCCCCAGGGGAAGAAAGCCAACTAGGTACCAGGGTTATGTTCCAGAACCTGGAATGTGGTGGAGGTTGCCTAGCAAGGCTTGTACTGAGAAAACAGTCACTCCTGACTAGCTGCTGGATGGGGTCTCAAAGCTTGTACTCACATAAATAACACTCTCTCTCTTCAACTAGAAGAATCCTGATCATCATTTATGAGAGACTAATCTTTACAGAAACCCCACTGGCAGGGGTCGAAGAGTCGCTCCCCTTTTTTTAGGCACACGTTGTGGACTTGCACTTGGCTAATGGTGTGTGTGGACTTGCGCTTGACAACGGTGTGACTAGATTGGCACTTGCCTGGTGGCGAGCATGGTGTGGCACTTGGCTGGTGGTGTACGTAGACTGGTGCTGGGCTGACTGTGTGCACGGATGGTGCTTGGCTGCAGGTACAGACTGGCCATAGCGGGCAACTGGTGTTTTCCCGGTGGGCAGGAGGGGTAGGGGCCGGGTTTGTCATGGGTGCCAGTTTTGATTTTTACAACCCCCCTGGCCCCCCACTCCCAGGGCCTATTGAGCAGCAATCTGCCAGGGCTGGTTGCTGTTCTAAGTCTGTCCCTTCTTGGCTGGTGGTGTGGGGGGATGGCGCTTGGCTGGCGGTGTGCAAGGATGGCGCTTGGCTGGTGGAGTGTGTGGATGGCGCTTGGCTGGTGGTGTGCCTGGATGGTGCTTGGCTGGTGGTGTGCCTGGATGGTGCTTGGCTGGCGGTGTGCCTTGATAGTGGTGTACGTGTACTGAATCTTGGCTGGCGGAGTGGCTTGCATCGATCCCCCGGCGTTTTCTTACCCACACTCCATTGTAAACCTCAAATTTACTTACAAAGTCACATTTTCCTCACATTTCTGTGTGAGTAAGTTGTAAGATCACCACGCAGGCACAAATGTTAACCACCCATCATTCCCCTTGGTCTCCCGAGAAAAATTATACCTCACTTGTGTGGGTGCCCAAAGTAGCGTCAGCCTAAAAACAGATAAACCAACTGCCCTTTTGGACCGGCTTTGGGCCCTACTCAATCTTTACACGTTTGTTGCCTTTCCATGTCATAGGCACTTGGGCCCATCCACACAAGTAAGGTATCATTTTTATCAGGAGGCTGCGTGCCGCACAGGTATTAGAAGAAAATTGGACTTTTTAGCTAAATTTGAGGTTTGTGGCGGATTTTAGGAAGGAGAATGTTGGGAGATCAACCAAGCCACATCTCCCTGGACTCCCGCAGGTGTCTAGTTTTCAGAAATGTATGGGTGTTTTAGGTTCCCCAAGATATCTGCAAGCCTGGGACAAAAATACAGGCGCCCACCTATATATCGCAAAATTACCTGTTTTTTTGAAGGGGGTAACTTGCATTTTTGGTCCCAGGGTCAGCGGCCATCCAGGGAAACCATTCCAAAACATTTCTGAAAACTAGACTCCCAGGAGGTGTTGCTTGCGTGGTTCTCCCAACATTTTTCTACCCAGAATCCCCTGCAAACCTCAAATGTGGCAGACAAATTTCTGTATGGGAAATTTGTAGGATCACTGGGCTGACACAAATTTCCTACCACCCGGCATTCACCCAGGTCTCCCGATAAAAATGGTACCTCACTGATGTGGGTGGGCCAAGTGACCGCGACAGATCAGGACCCAAAACATATTGCGGAGACATCAAAATTACCCATCACAAAACAACCTGGTTTGCAAGGGGGTGCACCTGGGTTTTTGGCGAGGGCTCGGTGGCCATCTAGGGAAACCTACCAAACCCACACATTTCTGAAAACTAGACACCCTAGAGAGTCCAGGGAGGTATGGCTCCAAGTGAGATTTAAAGGTATCCACTACACACCCCTGTGAATAAACTGCTCAGACCTAAGGGGATTCAGCCATATTGTACCCACAATATATATGCTTGACATGGTTTCACAGTATGTATTAGATTTTATGCAAAATATGAATCACAATTCCTTCATTACTTCCATTATTGTATTTACACATTAAGATTCAAACTGTCTGAAAATATTCCCCACACTACATTGAAGAGTATCAATAAATAGGTATAATATTATTTTGAGACTGTACATCATAAGAGCTTAAATTTACGTCTGGGCCATATTACACAAAGTGACCATTTGCCCCGTCTTGCACACCCCTGGGGCACTTTGGTATTACAGAAGGGGCAACAGACATTTGTATGGCCACTTCTGTAATATAGATAGCACTGAGGCACATAAAGTGCTAGCTCTATTGTAGGAAAATAGGATCTGCTTCTTGTGGTTACCCCCACTTTTTGTTTGATGTTACACTGTTTTTGACTAGTCTGACTGGGATCCTGCTAATCAGGACCCAAGTCTATCTGCTTTCTACTTAAAATGTTATGCATGTACCTGGGTACACTCCAGATTGGATATTGTGGTACCCTCGTCAGTCCTTTGTAAATGGTACACATGTACCCATGACATAGGTACCCCAGAGGCCTCCCATTGGCTGCA
Organism: Lissotriton helveticus; assembly: GCF_964261635.1. Taxonomy (NCBI): domain Eukaryota; kingdom Metazoa; phylum Chordata; class Amphibia; order Caudata; family Salamandridae; genus Lissotriton; species Lissotriton helveticus. The sequence goes on from NC_136072.1 coordinate 784,805,807, forward strand.
ACATGGATTGTGTCACCCATGAGAGCCCATGCAAAATGGAGTTATAGGCCTGCCTTTGCAGCCTGTGTAAGCTGGCGCTTGCACCACTTACTTCATATATAGGTACAGCTCTAGCAGGCCTTGACAATCCTGAAGGCAGAAGGCTGGGTTTTATGTGAGAGTGTGCCCCTGCATGAGCAGAGCTCTTCTGCACCCTTCAGAGATCATTCTCCCAGGTTGTCGGTGACTCAGCAAGACATATAGGTAGAGGTGCATTATATGCTTGCGTAGAATGCGATCTCGAAAACGGCTGCAACAAAACATGTCATGTTTGGCATCAAACACCTTTGAATCATACCTCCACACCAGTAACCGGTGTGGGAGGTATGATTCCACCCTTCTGAAGCAAGATTCGTGGGGTCAATGGTCTTCACGGTACCATCCTACTTGACCTGGGCAGAACAAAATGGTTACTGCCGACCAGAGACCCATTTCCGCCCTCCTGCTGCTGAGCCAAGCTCGAACAGGGGAAGGCAGGACAATAGGCATCCTGTGTGACCACGTCCCAGACAGAATTTAGTGTATAAGGGCTGGGAGGGTGCACTTCCAAGGGCCCGAAAGTCTGCATCTGAGGCACACTTGGTGTCACTGTGCATAGTCCAGTTCAAAGCAGTCCTGGGAGTCGTTGGCTTCTGCTCTGGTGTGAAACTGGACAAAGGACAGGGAATCATCCTCCCCACTGTCCTGACCCTCCCCTGAATCTGTCCAACCATCTCCTGTGGGTACAAAAGGACTTACCTGGTGGTTGGATCCTAGATTCGATGTGGACAAGATTCTGATCAAGGGACCACTGAACTTAGACTGTCTGGACACTCTGGACTTCGCTGGACTTTGACTGGGCCGGACTTCATCTCTCTCTCCGTCCAAAGCATTGTCTGTGCCCATGCACCACACAGGCTCTGTGTAGGACCTCTGGAGTATCAAGGACAACTGAAGTATCTCCCTTGGGGTGAAGGAGTCACTCCCTGCATTCGCAGGCACTGTAACACAACTGACTCGTCGCTGACCCTGAGCTCCTGTAAACTCCGAAGGCTCCAGAAACACAGGAGGCGGGTTTCTACATTCCTTGAGGCTGAGCTGCCTTCTCACAGAGTTTGTGGCCAGTATCCCTCGTGGGGACCACATAACCCGAACCCCTATGCACAGAGTACATTTGCAAGTGCATATGCTAGTTGGCGTTCCCCCAACTAAGTGCATTGGGCTGTCGATAGCCCCAACGTCTGCACACCTTTTGTACAAAGGACGGTGGCATCCTCGCATTCGGTGTCCTTCAAGCTGTTTTGTGAAACTGCCAGAGGTCCCAGAGTCTCCTGTAAATTCAGCCTGTGGGTCCATTTGAGGGACAACACTGATTTTCTTGGGCTCCTCTAGTTGCTCTAGGCCTGCCTTGACACCCTTTGCTGCCCGGAGTCTCCTGGCCCTTGCTGGGCCAGACCATGACCTTTCTCGACCTTCCTTGTGGGTGGTTGCGGTCGAGGCTTGTTGGTGCTCCCGCCGGACACCTACCACTCAGCACTCTAGGTCCTTCGTGGGACAGCTCGTATCCGGCTCCTGGTCATCCTCAACATATCCTGGTCCATGTGGCTGCAGAGTCAAGGTCGCCCTCTTCACACCTGAAGCGTGTGACATCGGTGGGCATTTGTCTACCGAGCCCCTGGTCAGTCCTGAGTGACCCAGACTGTCCCCTCTGCTTTTAGGTTCCTTCCTTCAAGAATCCACCTGTGGGTTCCACCGGATACTTTTCTTCTTTCCAGCAGTGGCATTTCTTTGAAGGCTCCCATTGAGAACGACAGCGGTTTCCGACACCACTTCGACCCTATGCACCTGGCTTCCCTGGGATAGGTAACTCTGGTACTTCAGTATCCACAGGTGGGGTGGCTCTCCAACCTCTATGTTCTTAAAGGGTTTCTTCGTAATCCACTAGGCAGGTTCCTTACACACTAAAACTACAACCGCAACTCTCCCATCGAATTGTAAATAGCACGCGGTTGTTTTCTCACACTGCACCCGTCCTCCGTTGGCTCCCTCCTTGCTCACCTTGGGTGGTTCCTTGGGGTCCCAGTGATTCTACTACCTCGATACACTGTCTTGACTCTACTCGAGGTTCTTATACCACTATTTTAGTCAATGGCTTGGTCTCCCCCTGGAGCCCACTGTGTATTTGTGCTACTTTCGATTGTTTCTGTGCTATAGTATTGTGTGCTTTGTATTTATCTGAATGTAGCAGATATTGTGAGGTATTTAAGTTGTGTTATAATAAATATATTTTTATTACCAATGTTCCCTCGAAGGCGCTCGCGCTCGCTCCGCCTTGCCCCAGAGCGCGCACTACTGTGTGTGTGGCACACATGCATACTTAGCAAGTGCTCCCTCTTGCTACATTTCTTTTGTTTTCTAGAGTGCGGCTGTGGGGTACATTGTGTGCTTTTGTTTAAATATGCATGTTAATTGCAGAGCCCATCACGAGCTATGATTAACATTAATTCTCTAAACAAAAGCACACAATCTGCCCGCAGTCACACTTTAGAAAACAAAAGAAATGCAGCACCAAACACAGCGTTTGCTTTTAGAATTACTTAAAAGCACATGCTGTGTTTGTAGGCTTGCTGCATTTCTTCTCTTAATAGAGCTGGGCTGGTGGGTGACAGTGTGCCTTTTTTAAAGTTTTCATGTTAATTTGCAGCCCATGAAGGGCGCTGCCATTAACATGAAAACGTTAACAAAGGCACTCAATCTCCCAACAGCTGCGCTCTAATGAGAGAAGAAAGGCTGCAAGCCTACAAACGTGGCAATTGCTTCCAGGTCACAAGCTACAGCAGTGATAATTTTAGGAGGAGTGGTGAATTCCAATGCCATGGATGACGTTGCTTTTGGGGCACACGCACAGTGACCCTGGGAGGAGTTAATGCAACTCCATTCATTTAAATGGTGGGGGAGCACAGGCCAAAGGTCTCAATAAGGTAATGGTGGCAACAGATTGTTGCGCATTGGGAGAGGAGGCGGCTGAAGGAGGGGTGCCTCGCTTCTGATAAATTTGCAGTCCATGGACGTGTTTAGTAGGGCATGGTTTCACTCTAAAAGATTTATGAAGCGGATGAGCCGTTGATTCAGAGGAGGTCTCATCTCGTTGCACAAGTTACTACTTGTGTAATGATATATCTGTAAGAGACATTAGTTAGTGATAGATTCCTTACCTTAGAATATCCCCAGGCATCAGACTGTATCTGGAAAGTTTTGCTTAGCAGTACCCCTGCGTGTCAGTAGGTGGCATTGTGCGGCTCCGCATCCATCGCTGGCGTCGTATGCGCAGAGATGACGTCACAGAGACTACTTAGGCGCCAGCCATGCGCGCTGACGTCAGTTCTGTACACTACTTTCCGTGCCGAAACGCAGAGCCATGCAAGTAGCTGACCATTGGTGCATAAAACTAGGGCCCTAAAAAGGGATGACCTTAACCCTAGTAATCAGTTCGCAGAATGGGGAGTGTCGGTGGGGCGGTAAGGAATCTATCAGTAACTAATGTCTCTTACAGATATATTGTTATACAAGTAGTAACTTGTGCATCTGAAAGAGACACGTTAGTGATAGATTCCGTACCCTAGAATAGATACCCTAGCAATACCAACCCCAGTGGTGGGTCTGCTAACAAAATTAAACCAGATAGTTACGGAGCACAGCAGGGCCAAAGAAGCCGTCTCTCTGTACCTGACTATCAAGGGAGTAGTGCTTGGTAAATGTGTGCAGCAGGCCTCACGTAGCTGCCAGACAAATGTCCTGCAAGGGAACGCCGCTTCCAAAGGCAGTAGTGGCTGCAGTTGCCCTGGTCGAATGGGCATGCAGTCCCACAGGAGGCTCCTTCTTGACCAAGGAGTAACATGCTTTGATGCACAGAATGACCCACCGGGAGATGGTCCATTTGTGAACAGCCCAACCTTTTGTGGCGCCCACGTACCCAACAAAAAGCTGATCATCCACCCAGAACTGCTGTGTACCCTGCAGATAGAATGCAAGCCCAAGTTTTGGGTCCAGGCGGTGGGGCCTCTCCTCTTCCCTTGAAGGAGGTGGAAAGAAGGTGGGCAAAGTGATGGTCTGCCCGATGAGGAAGAGCGAGACAACCTTTAGCAAGAAAGAAGGATGGGTCCTTAAAACCACCTTGTCCGGATGAATAGAAAGTAGGGAAGTTTTGAAGAAAGAGCCTGGAGCTCACTCACTCCTCTGGCAGAGGTGATCACTACCAGGAGGGCCTCAAAGGGAGCGCACATTAGAAAAAAGAGGCATTATGAAGGGCACGGGTGGAAACGTGTGTGTAATGCCTTTAAGGAAACGGTTAACAACCGGGGACTTAAGAGAAGGCTGATCTGGAAGCCGTAGAAAGGCAGAGATGGCAGAAAGATAACCTTTGATAGTGCCCAGAGCAGAGCCCTGCTGGGTCAAAGAGAGAAGGAACAGAAGAACCTCAGAAAGAGGGGCAGAAAGGGGATCCACAGCCTTTGCTGTGCACCATGCCACAAATCTGTTCCACCTGCAGGCGTATACAGTTTTGGTGGAGGGACACCTGGCTGCCAGAATGACATCACAGACTTTGGGAGGAAGATTGAAATGTGTCAACTGTCTCAGCTCAATCTCCAAGCATGGAGGTGGAGGCTGGACAGGTTTGAGTGGAGTACCTTCCCCTGCTGCTGCGACAGAAGATCCTCCCGAAGAGCCAGACAGATCGGGGGAGCGATGCTCATGCTGAGTAGCTCAGGATACCAAACTCTTCGAGCACAGTCCGGAGCCATAAGAATGACTTGGACCTGGTCACACATGATCTTCTTCAACACTTTGGGCAGAAGTGGTATAGGCGGAAAGGCGTACAACAGACCGCAACTCCACTCACAACGAAAAGCGTCTCTGAGGGAGCGCAGCCTTGGAAATTCCAACGCGCAGAACTAATGACATTGCGCGTTCTCTTTGGTGGCGAATAGATCTAACCAAGGCTCTCCCTGCTGCAGAAAGAGACCTTGTGCCACGTCAGAGTTCAGACGCCATTCATGATCCACCATGCACTGGCAGCGGAGTTTGTCCACCGTGGCGTTTAGAAAACCCGCCAGGTGTTGCACCACCAAGGTAATGCCTTGATGTTCTAGCCATGTCCAGAAGCGCAGAGCCTCCTGATATAGGGTTCACAACCCCAACCCACCCTGTTTGTTGCAATACCACATGGCGGTGGTGTTGTCCGTGAACACCTGCACCACACTTCCCCCAGACAGAGAGAATGAATGCCTTCAGTGCAAGTCGGATCACCCGAAGCTCCAAAACGTTAATATGGAGCCGGGACTCGACCAGAGGCCTCTGATCTCTGCCTCTCCCATGTGGCCTCCCCATCCCAGGAGGGACGCATCCGTCACCACTGTGTGCTCCGGTTGGGGAAGGGAGAGGGATCTGCCACCGACCCAATCTCGATTCGTGAGCCACCACTGCAACTGTCGTGCAGCGCCCTCCAAGATCTGGACGTATTCGGACAGGATGCCCTGATGCTGTGCCCAATGGAACTTGAGGTCCCACTGCAGAGCCTGCATATGCCACCTTGCATGTGTCACCAGTAGGATGCTGGAGGGCATCAGGCCCAGAAGCCGGAGGGTCATCCTGACTGAAACCTGGGATAGAGGCTGAAAGAGTGGAATCGTAGCCTGATTATCCCGGACTCGAACCCGAAACAGCGTTGAATCTGGAACTGCTTCGATGAAAGGGAGCTTCTGAGAGGGACTCAGGTGCGACTTTGGCACGTAGATGGAGAACCCCAGACAATGCAGGATGTCTCCCGTAGTCTGGAGGTGGGTGACGACTGCCTGTCGTCAAGGTAGGGGAAGACTGACACCCCTGACCTGCACAGATGAGCTGCGGCCTCCGCTATCACCTTCGTGAAAACCCGAGGGGCACTGGTAAGGCCAAAGGGGAGCACGGCAAATTGGAAATGCTCTTGGCCTACCACGAACCGCAAGTAACGCCGGTGGGCCGGCAGGTCGGGAATGTAAAAATAAGTGTCCTGCAAGTCCACGCTACCATCCAGTCTCCAGGGTCGAGGGCAGCCAGGACCTGAGCCAGAGTTACAATCTTGAATTTCTCCTTCCGAAGGAAACGATCGACGTCCCAGAGGTCCAAGATAGGGCGCAGGCCCGCCTTGTCCTTCTTGGGGACCAGAAAGTAGTGGGAATAACCACCACTCCCTACTTCCTGACCGGGAACGCACTCTCTGGTGCCCTTGGCCAAGAGGGCCATGACTTTTTGACGGAGAAGAGCCAAATGATCCCCTGACAGGTGGTGGTCCAGAGGTGGCATGGCTGGAGGGGACGACAGAAAAGGGAGCGTGCAACCTTGACAGATTATCTGCAGCACCCACTTGTCTGAGGTAATTTTGCACCAGTGGTGGAGGACCCTGCCATCCACTGGCGTGGGGTGCTCCATGAAGCTTGGATTAGGAATGCTTAGAGGTGGAAGCAGCAGGGGTGGAGGTGGACTGACCAGCTCACTGGTTACCGGACCCTCATCTGCAGAATCCACATCCGCAGCTGCGCTGAAGCTGGTTCTGCATAGGCTTTGTGGAGGAGCATGCTTGGGTGCCTTTGCCATGGCCACAAAAGGAACGAAACCCAAGTGTGGCAGGGTTCTTTGTGGAAAGACCCAAAGACTTGGCCGTGGCCCTCAATTCTGTAAAGCGCTTTAGGGCATTGTCAGCCTTGTCGCCAAAGGGGCGTGAGCCATCAAAGGGCATGTCCATGAGCGAGCCCTGGACATCGGGTGAGAACCCAGTAGACCACAACCAGGCATGGCGCCACAATGCCACAGTCGTGGAAACTGCCCTGCCCAACGAATCAGCGGTGTCCAGACCACATCCGATGGCAAACTTTGCCGCATTCTTGCCTTCCGCAATCGCATGAGAAAGGACAGCCTGGACCTCCTCCGAACACTGAGGCAAGACCTCGGCTACCGACCCACATCGCGTTGGAGTAATGGCCAAATAAGCAGGCAGTGTTAACTGACCGCAACCCCAAGCTGGCCGAGGAGAACAACCTCTTGCCAAATCGGTCTAGCCTCTTAGAGTCCTTATCTGGCAGAGCCGTGGGAAAGGCACTCTGCAACATTGAGGCCTGAATGACCAGGCTCTCAGGCATGAGGTGAGTGGTCAAGAAGGCAGGATCACCAGGCGCCGGGCGATGACGCCTAGTGACGTTCTCATCCACCAGTGCCCCCGAGGCCGGCCGCAAGCAAGTGCCCAAGAGGACTTCGATAAGGACCTCATTCAAAGGGAGCAGCGGCTCAGACGACGTAGATGCCGTCTGGAGCACCTCCGTAAGGAGGTTGGTCTTGTGGGCCACCGTAAGGAGGTCGAGAAGGAGAGTCTCTGCCACCTGACACAGCACCATAGTGTAGGAAGCACCCTCCTCCATGGTAGGTGGAGGGGAGGAAAGCCCTGGGTCAGAAGACACATCAAGTTTTCCCGCATCTTGAAGGTCGTCCACCCAATCCTGCTTGGAGTCACACTGCCGTGCGAGGGGGGTCCTCGGGGCAGTCCCAGTCCTTGTTCGGCTCCAGGGTAGAGGGAACTGGCATCGGCAGTAGCGCCAGAGCTGGAGAGGGGGCAAGCGGCACCGAGAACGGCACCGGCCGAGCCAGAGCCGCATTCCAATGCGGATCCCAGGTCGGAACGAAATGGTCCGAGAACCGGGGCAGGGGTGGGATAAACTGCACCCAGTGCGGCGCCTTCGACGGACCCAGAGCCGGCGCTAGGGCCAGAGTCAAGGGCAGCACCGGGGCTGGAGCCAGCAGCACTGCACCTGCGCCAGGGCCGGAGCCGAGGGTGCTTGAGCCTGTGGCTCCAGGGCTGGCGCCTGAGGCAGTACCGCCGGGCCAACAGGATCTAGACACGGGCCCGCAGGCGTGCCGGCGGGAGCCCAAGGCCTAAAAAGGCAGTCCATGGCAGCAAGAAACTCTTGCATCTGTTCGGGAGTCGGCCGACCGACCCGGGTAGGCCGCGGGACTCCCAGGTTCCGGAGGAGCCGCAGGGGCGGAGCTCCTATCTCCCTCGTCCACCTCCTAGGAGTCATGGGGGGACGTCAGACAGCGGACAATCTTCTTCTACTTTATGGCGTTGCTTACTGAAATCTGAAAGCGAAGACTTAGAGCCCGAGGAGTGACGGCTCAGGTCCCATGAATGGCCCCTAGACCTGGAGCGGTGATGAGTGAAGTGCGGGACCTCCATCAACTTCCAGCGCCGCTCCCGCAAGGACTTCGGGGCCATGGTGCGACAGTCTCGACAGTCCCAGGAGTCATGGTCGGTCTCCAGGCAGTAGAGGCAGACATCGTGTGGGTCCGCCACTGACATGTTACGGTGGCACGACCCACAAGACAAAGCCGAGCATCCCTACGTGCACCAGGAGACAAGAGAAGGAGACAAAAGTCTCAAAAAGTAGTCAAAAAATGACTGATGTAGGTGCTCAATCTGGATCTGCGTTTTCGGCGCGGAAACAGAAAGTGCTGATGTCAGCGCGCATGAGTGGTGCCTAAGTAATCCCCGTGACGTCATCTCGGTGCATACGACGCCAGCGACGCCACCTTCTGACGGGCAGGGGTACTGCTAAGCAAAACTTTCCGGATCCAGTCTGATGACTGGGGATATTCTAAGTTAAGGAATCTATCACTAACGTGTCTTTCAGATTCTTGCAGCGGGGACCCACGAGAAGGAAGGAACTAGCTGCAGACAATAATAAATTATGGCAGTCACTGATCTGGAGGCCCTGTGACTGGTTTAATCTGCCTTTAATCACACCAGATCAGCAGCATCACGCTATTTCTAGCTATTGTTTTTTAGGTGGGGGAAAATCAAGCACAAGAATCAGAATCAGAAAGTACTTTATTCGGTTAAAAACATTAACCATAAAAGTAACAACATGAAAATTACACTTTATACAAATCTGGTTAAAAACACACAGTAACATTATATTTCTTTTACACAAATAGCTTTCCGTAATTTAAGAACATGTTTAAAATAGCTTGAAAGTACAACAACAGTTAAAACTGTATCCATTCTCTGACATTCTAGAAAGGCTAAACGACATCTGTTTAAATTCATGTCTTTAAGGAAGGGGATTAGAACTTTTCTGCGAGGCGTGATATAAAATTTACAAAAAAATAAAATATGACTATCAGATTGGGGTGAGGAATCATCACAAGGGCAGGTGGGTAAACTTCGCGACCATAAATTTATTTCTGGGAAGGACAGGAGTCTAAAAACAAGATTTAATCTAAAGCGGGTTAAGAGAAATCGGTCGTAATTTGACAACAACAGGGTCAAATAGGGCTGTACTTTTACACCTGTCAATATTAAATTGTGCGAGGCAACTGTCTTTTTGCTGGCTTCCGCTCGCCTTCTTTTGTCCTCAAGGTCATCCAAACTCAGTTTTTTCAGAAATTTTCTGGGTATGTTTCCCATAGAGGGTGGGTCCTCGTAATATTCGCGGTGTCAAAGATCAATCATAAAATGTTTAATATATGCTAGCCAGCCAACGGTACCCGTATTTTCCATATTCAATATATCCTGTATCACAGCCCGATTAACTACACATTCGTTAGTAGTCCATACCCTGTGCCACAAGAGAATGGGCTGTATTGTAATTAAATCGGATATGTGGGGTTGGCCCAGTTTCATATGACAAATATAAGTTGAAACACTCTGCGGTACGACTAAAACATCCCGCAGGAATTTGTTTTCAACAATTTGTAATGGTTCAATATTAGAAAAACCCCAGAGTCCTGCACCATACAGCGCTACGGATGTACATGTGGCATTGTATATAGTCAAGATTTCTCTTATTGGTTTATTACCCAGCTTTTTTTTAAAAGTCTTGATGGCCATTATAGTTTTTTGGAACAAAAGAATTCTGGCCTTTATAGCGCATGTCCATCCCCCCAGTTCATGGAACAAAATACCCAAATAGGGGAAAGAAGTAATATTTTCCAAGGGAACATTGTTTAGAAACATACTTTTTGTCTTTTTCCCAGATTTTGTACCACAGTTCATGGAGTATGTTTTACCACAATTAATTTTCAGGTCTAAGCTCAACATGAACTTTTCGAAGGATAATAGCAATTTTTGTAAGGCCAAGGGGGTGCGGCCATTAGGACGGCATCATCCGCGTACATGAGCGCAGGGATCAACCTCTTCCCCACCCTGGGCACATCCCTGCACTCCTGCAGGAGACGATGTTCAAGTCCATTAATGTAAAGAAGAAATAGGAAAGGGGCCAGAACACACCCCTGGCGTACTCCGCGTCCCACTCCAAATCTTCTGGTACATTCTCCCCCACGGCCGAATCGGACTGAGGCTGTGGCTCCTGAGTATAAGTCTCTCAGGAAACAGATGATAGGAGCTTCCACGCCTAGCCCTTTCAGAATATCCCACAATTTAGTGTGTGATACGCAATCAAATGCCGAAGACAAGTCAACGAACATAAAATACAGGCGTTCACCTTTAACCCTTATATATTTTTGTTGGATAATCATTAAATTTAAACATTGTTCAACAGTTCCCATGCTTTTCTGGAAACCATACTGCAGGTCGCTCATTATTTCATTTTCCTCCGCCCAATTCTGGAGTCTTGCCAAGATAATTCTACCAAGAATTTTTACAGATGAGTCAAGAAGGGAGATTGGCCTATATCAGGCACAATTTTGTCTATCACCCTTCTTGTAAATCGGCACAATGATCGAAGTAAACCAGGATGAATTTAAACCATTGGCAAGTGCAGCGTTAAAAAGCTGTACCAACACGGGGCCCCAGATCTCTTTGTTTGCTTTATATAGGTCTGCGGGGATCCCGTCAGGGCCAGCAGCCTTGCCACCCTTCGTTGCCTTTAACCCGGTTAAAACTTCCTCCAGGCATATCACCAGGTTCTCCTCCCCCATTCCACCGTTAACCAGTTTAAGAACATTTGTAGTGTAAGGAACATCCTGCGAGCTATATAAATATGAAAAATGTTCCACCCTTTCGTCTTCGGTAATCGCCGTCTCAATGCGAGCCTTATGACTATCAAAGAGGAAGGGAGTGTTAACAGCCCTCCAGAAAGCAGATGCATCCTTCGACTGTGCGGCCTCGCAGAGGGCTTCTAGGGCCTCCTTTTTTATAGTGTTTTTTCTATTTTTCAGGGCATTATTATAGGTTTTCCTCAACCCTCTTATTACTAAGTGATCCCGGGGAGAACTGTGGATAGCATGTTTCAAATCACTTAGTGGCCTGGTGCAAGCGGTGTCAAACCAGCTTTTAGTACGCCTAGTCCTATTTTTTACCTCCACCCACAGACTTTTCTTAATTTCAAGATCTATTCTATCAAAATGCTCTAAAATCTGATTGGGCTGAGACGTCTCCCCAAGACAAATAGAAAAACTATCTGAACAGGCATTTAACAGCTTTGCAAGAAACATTTCTGGCATGACTTTGCCCCATTTTAGTGTGTACCCATTTTGCCTTCCCAAACTCACATCAGAGGCAGTATGTAAGGTGAGAATATCTTTACAATGATCATAAAAAGGGTTCTCAACCTCTAATGATAGGGGCAAATGATCACTTAAGGGTAGCTCTAAAATCTCTAAACTATTGATCCTATGACTAACTATTTGATACAAGGATAAAATCAATAGTGGACATGGCTCCTCTGCCAATAAATGTAGGCCCAAAAGAAGTAGGGTTCTGAGCTATTTCGTTTGCAAAACCCAGGTCATACATGAATACTAGTTCATTAAGTAGGTCCCCGATCAAAGAATGATCAAAGTGTGTTACATTTATATCTTGTTCTAACATTAAGCCACAAATCCCCTTTTTTCCCTTTGTACAGAGTGGACAGTTAAAATCCCCCCCCCCCCCCATAAAATTACCATTTCCTTATTCGATTTGTCTATTTCATGTTGTATATCTTCCCTAAGCGTTTTTAAGGTATTCGGGATTTCATCTTTCAGAATGTTATTGTAGAAATTTATCAGGACTACATTAACTCCCTTTTTTAAGTTTAGGGTTATTACTTGGTAGTAACTAGAAGTAGATTTAAAACGTACTTTCTCATATTTAAGCTGATTAGAGAGAAGTGTTATTAGACCTCCCTTCGCACGTCCGTATTGGCCCCCCTCAGCCGAGGTAAAGAAGGTTCTATACCCACTTATATACACCGGGTCCGTGGTCCAAGTTTCTTGAAGAACCACGACGTCCCGCCCATTTAGGATAATCTCCCAGGATGGATTATTTATCTTGTTCTTTAGTCCTGCTACGTTCCAAGATAGAAATGCACAGGAATTCCCTTTTTTATTATTTACTTCCAAATCTGCCGGGGGGGGGGGGTATCACAGGAAGTCTCTTTACATGTAGGGCTTAGTCCTCCACTGTTATCCCCCACCTCTGCCTCCTGGGTGTTCAGAATGTTACAGGGAGGCTCTTCAGAGTCACCATAATTTATATTTAGGGTCAGTTCTAAAGGTAAGATAGTTTTACATCCCTCCCCCAGGGTGGACTTTTTAAGGTTCTTTTTAGAGTCAGCCACAACTCCTACACTCACAATGTTTGTCCGATCGGCATCCTTTTTTTGTCAATCGACATAATCAAGGCCCGAAAAAACATCAAATCTATTATAGATTGGTAGATTATAGGCTGGAAGGGGAAGATCTCTGTTCTCCCAAAAGCGATTATTATTTCCATAATCTAATCCAGACGTTGTTGGAAGAAATTGCCTTTGATTACAATTAAGCTGTCTCCGGGTTTGGGATAAAGAAATCGAGCCGTATCCACGTTGGTTTAAACTAAACCAATCTGCGGGTTGCCTTACTTTATCCCTATCTCCAGGGTTTTGCCCTGGGCAATAAGGATAGAAGTAGCTGAGATAGTGGGTGGTGATAGAGTCGCTACTTCTTGACTCATACCAATCTCCTATATGGCGGACCGCTCGATGATCTTTAAAATTTACAATAATAACATCCCCTTTCTTGTCTTTGAGTCTAGAGCCCACCCAAAATGATCGCCTCACGGTCAGGATTTCTCCATTAATATGCGCAGGCAGGGTCCTATTATTATGTAACCAATGTGTCACTTTGTTTCTTAAGGCTCGGTGGTCTTCCCTGATGTCCAAGGATAACTCGGGGACACCCGCCATGACTATTGTGTAAGGAGCAGCTTCAGGTGGTAGGTCAACGATTCTCTGTGGGTGCCATTTTCTATTATAAGAGTTCGCTGTACCATTCTCCTTAGTGGCCTTAGCTTGCAGTATCTGTGGCCTTTCTTCCACAATCGTATTTTCCCCGCCCTGGCCACCTACTGGACTTACAGCTTTAATTTCAATTTCAGGGTCAGGCTTCTTTTTTAACGAAGATGTGGATGGAGCATTTCTTGGCAAAGATGTAGATGGAGCATTTTTTGGTGTCGGCCCAGTTAATTTTGCCCCAAATTGAACAGTTTTTGTAGGGGGGGCTGAACAAGGTGGAGCTTGTTTTGGAGCAATCGTCATTGAAACAGATGAAGCACTAGATTTTATAAGATTCACCCCCTGTACCAGATCAACTAGTAATAGCGTATTTTTCCCTACTTTTTTATCTAACTGATCAAGTCTGGTACTACACAGATTTATTTTTTCTGGCAGGGGCTGAATTAGCACTTTCAACAGGCTTTCAAATTTTACTAATAATCCACTCTCACCAAAAGAACAAGGGTAAGTTATCATTTGAGGTAGAGTCGGAAGGGATGGTAAAGTAGCCGCATCAGTCACTAGTGCAATTGGACTCCTCTTCTGTAGTTTAGCTTCCCTAGTCTTCATAGGACAACCCCCTCTTTATTTGGTGATATTAGTATTAGTTTTAGATGGTGAGACCTGGATTGTATTTGGAGATGATGGTGGAGAAAATCTAGGGGAATTTGATAACCCTTCATCAACATAAGTGCTACACAGACTCATGTGAGGTGGTTGCATACTAACAGGAGTACTTAAAATGGAGATCTCAGTAGTAGAATAATCTGAAACTTCATCTTTATCCCCCCTGCCTCCTAAGTTAGATGACCTATTTTCTTCCATACTACTATGTATATGGGTTATTGATGGGGCTGTCCCTATATGACCCGCACAAGTACTTTTGTATATCGTGTTAAGCACTTGTGTGCTCTTTTTAGCTGTTTGTACTTTTTGAATTTGCTTCCCCCTTCTCTTTCTTGATTTTGCCTTTTTAAATATTCTAACTGGGCGTATGTGAGGTGTAGGATGTTGTTTTTCCATAATGTCTAAGTGATCGGCGAGTTTTACAGCATGCACCTGTGCTATCGCAGTGACCACTTTCCCACAAGCAATAGGGTTTTTTTTAGGCGTAGATATATCAATTAACTGTGCCTCATCTTGGGTCAGAGAAAGATTCCCATGTCCTAGAGAGGCCCGTCTATCACAATTAATCTGGGTAATTTTCTGAATTAAATAATTATCCATAGGCCCTTTGTCTAATTTCTCCTTAGACGTCATACTAGCTTAAGTTCGTACAGATTCTGAAAGAATAGTAAGAAATAGTTAAAATAGGTAAGATAGATAATAATAACAAGACAACAGGCCTTCAGCACTCAGTGCTCAAAAACCTAGAACTGGATACGTATAACAGGAGTTCACAAGAAGTACCTGTGTATAAAGTGTCCCAAAATGTACCAGCGTCTCGTGCCCAGTCCAGTCTCCTCAGGCCTCTGAGGGCCCGCCTTTGTCCCGGGCTTGTCCCGGGCTTCTCCCGGGCGCTCCCGCGCCGCGGGGAGTGATGCTTGTAATTATGGGCAGGTGGCTTGGCTAATGTGGGGGCGTGGCTAGCAGGGAGAGCGGCCAGGTGGCAAGCGGCTCGGGTTACCAGTACTCCTGGGATATGGAGTCCGGGTCCCACGCTCGCAGCCCTGCGCACGCACACACACACACCCACAGGAACCATCCCCAGCTCAGGAGCAGGAAAGGCTGTCAGGCGCTGCGGGACCCGCGAAGCGGGTTCCGCGAGGAGTAGAGGTGAGCGTTGAATCCGCCAGCAACAGAATCCACGACAAAGTCCAG
This sequence comes from Lissotriton helveticus, assembly GCF_964261635.1. Classification (NCBI taxonomy): domain Eukaryota; kingdom Metazoa; phylum Chordata; class Amphibia; order Caudata; family Salamandridae; genus Lissotriton; species Lissotriton helveticus. Next base: position 784,820,926 of record NC_136072.1, read on the forward strand.
GTAGTGTCCCAACCTCCGTTTGCCAGCTGGGTCTTTTCAGGCTAATGTGGGGGCGTGGCTAGCAGGGAGAGCGGCCAGGTGGCAAGCGGCTCGGGTTACCAGGACTCCTGGGATATGGAATCCGGGTCCCACGCTCGCAGCCCTGCGCACGCACACACACACCCACAGGAACAATCCCCAGCTCAGGAGCAGGAAAGGCTGTCAGGCGCTGCGGGACCCGCGAGGAGTAGAGGTGAGCGTTGAATCCACCAGCAAAAGAATCCACGACAAAGTCCAGGTAGTGTCCCAACCTCCGTTTGCCAGCTGGGTCTTTTCAGGCTAATGTGGGGGCGTGGCTAGCAGGGAGAGCGGCCAGGTGTCAAGCGGCTCGGGTTACCAGGACTCCTGGGATATGGAGTCCGGGTCCCACGCTCGCAGCCCTGCGCACGCACACACACACACCCACAGGAACAATCCCCAGCTCAGGAGCAGGAAAGGCTGTCAGGCGCTGCGGGACCCGCGAAGCGGGTTCCGCAAGGAGTAGAGGTGAGCGTTGAATCCGCCAGCAACAGAATCCACGACAAAGTCCAGGTAGTGTCCCAACCTCCGTTTGCCAGCTGGGTCTTTTCAAGCACAAAATACCAGGTTAGAATTTAAAAAGGTGTCTTCAAAATTCAAAACAACACAGAAGCATTTCACTTTAATACATCACATTTTGTAAACTGCATTTATTAAAAGTGAGAGTTTTTAAACCTAAACTGAGTAATATTCCTGCGCCCGACTCCAGCCCTGATGACAATGGCACCAGTGCTTAACGTATGCGGTTTGCCAGTGGTGGCCCCAGCTGCACTTATGCTCGGGGACATCTTATGGATTTTGGGAGACTAGGCCGATAGTTTTTAGGGGGCCCCTGTTCCGAACAGTTTTGAATTTATGATCCAATTTCAGCTTTTTTATGCCCTCTTAGGCTAGGTCACGGACAGTGCACAGGCACACTCGTCCAATTCTAAAGTGGTTACATCTAATGTTCATGAATAGTGGTGAGTGTTTTCAATAATGTAGCACAGCAGCAGCTCACTTACATTACTGCAAATCATTTTTGTGACACCTGCCCAATTCTCATATGTGAAGTCCAGTTTTGATCTAAATGAAACTTTATTTATGGATGTTGTGTGAAACAAACATTTTGCTGCAAAATCTTTGTAATAGACTTTCACGCACCACTCGCATCAAAACTAAATCCAAGAGAAACAGTATTTAAAACAATCTGTCGATGAATTATTCAAGGTCATCAGGGCAAGCCTTGCAGAACAGCGCTGGCTCGATCAGGGGGCCAGAGCCCACTTTGTCCAGGCCTTAAAACGTCTCTGTCCAGGTGACATAAGCTTAAAAGTGGAAGCACAAACCATTTGTCTCAGAGTCATGCAGCGTCTGTCATCAGCACTTCTCCCTTTTTCAACAAGAGCAGTTTAAGCATGAATGGCAAAATATACTGGTTTGCAAATGTTTTCTATATAATTCGGGTTCTGCAATATTTACCGCATAATGCTTCATCTGCTGCATAATTTGACGATTTTAACTAAAAAATTGTTTGTAGCTCAAATGGATCACGTTACTAAGAAATGTGACTAGTGTTTCTGCGAAGTGGACGGCCCTTTGCAAAGGTCGTCTGATCACCTTTGTCACTGCAGGATTTGTATGTTACACTGGTACTAATAAGGCAAAATGTTCCCAGAGACTGTTACCATCTGTAAAAATAATGAAGTATCAGAAAATATACTGCATTACGGTGCAGCCTTCTTTTTTGCTGCTTAATTTAGTCAATACTGCTGTATAATTTTTTCCTCCATTGCTGCATAATTCTAGTGGCCCCAAAGCAGGCAGCAAATGTTAAAAGTGCTTGTGCATTTAGCAGAGACTGAAGTTTGTGAACTTAGTTTGGGGTGCTTGCAAATCCCGCATTGCCGACTACTGGTAAGTTGCAGCTACTACTGCTGAAATAAGGCCAATGGAGGAAGCAATGGGTGAGGCAGCCTGGCCTCAAGGGCAGGGCCGGCTTTAGCGCTGGTGGAGCCCTGTGGGACAATGTTTGTTGGTGCCCCCCCCAAAGACTCCTTCCGCCACAGATTCCCTCACTACCACGCTTTAACAGTTCCCCCTCACGTCTCCATAACAAAAGTCTTAATTTAACTTGACTTACAGTACCACTGATACCAGTGTAGGGTGTCAGAGCACTTTACATCACACTCATTACACAGAGACAATCATGTGTGTAAATGTCTTTATAGGGCAAAGGACTACAAGGTGTAGGATCACATGACATCTATACAAGTAGGCAGTATAGTTTAATAGTGAGTGGTCTGGAGAAACACACTGAATTTAGAACGTAACAACATGATTGGGGGTTCTCTTTAATAACCAGAATTGGTTTCTATTCAAATGAACCCTTTTTGCAACATTAGGCTAATCAGACTGGGGAAAAAGATGCAGCTCTTAGATGACAGTTAATAACTAACTGTTCTAATATTAGGATTTTCACTTATAAACTGCAAGTACCAAAAGGATCTCACTGACAAAAGCAGTAACCCACTGACCCATTTACATTATGTGCACTTTGTGATCTGGATGGTACATGTTCTTTGCAGCAGGCAAATTAGCCCTTTGCGCTACTTTTCCATGAGTCAAACCTTCCACTTGACACCATCTCTCTCAGGAAGAACATTAATCACCGGAGTTATCATGACATTTGTATTGTTGCCTAAAATTGCTGGAGGCCAGGAAGGAGGCAGCAGGTGCTTTTAGAAACATAATATACTTGCAAGCATGTCACCTCACCCAAACTCAGCACCCGGTGCGATCACACCGCCCTAGAGCCACCTTGCTCAAGGGTCCTGTGACCTCAGTGACTATTGTGCCACAGTGTGCTGCTTCATAGGCCTGCCTGCAAATTGGAGGTGAACTTTGGTATGGATTGTGGTCGACAGGCCTTGAAGGTTAACCCACAGTTGCCGTTAGGGTAAAACATAATGGTGCTAAGACATCAGTGCTTCTAAGGTCTAACAAGGGAAAGTGCTCCCTCAGGAAGTGGTCTGGTGGACTGGTCATGAAGCCTGAACCTGGCTCCCCAGTTCCAAATTCGGCAGCTCTGACCATACTGCCCCATCAATCAATCAATGGGGAGGGACTAGGGATTTGAAGGTCTGTTTCATTCCCCAGGGTAAGTACGAGGTTTATCAAAGAGGAAACAGACACTTGTAACACTAGGCCATTGGTCATATAAATTTAGAGTAACCTCAAAAACCCTATGCAAATGTGGTTATTGCGGTATATATGGTTCGTCCGCCCCGCATATGGGTTGTTGGCCGTTATCATTGGTTACTCCAAGTTAGTGATGTTGCCAGCCTCAACCGGAGGCACCTCTGGCTTATAGTGCAGTGTCCAGAGAAGAAGAAAAAGTGGTGTGTCAAAATAGAATTTCGAAAAAAGGAAAAAAGGTTTAAAAGCTGAAAAATCACCCTGAATAGTTTTATTTAATGGTGTGATTTCCAGGTTATTAAAAAGATCTGTTACTACTAGGTTGATCGAGTAACTAGATCATAGTAGTTGAAAAACACTTATTGCACAAACGTCGACATGTTTCTGCTCTGTCGGCCCACAGGGGTCTATAGAGCATTCGTCAGGACTCACAGTTAAACAGACAAACAATGTTCGGATTACTCACACCTTTTGTGTTGTGTTACGTTAATAACCTGTATACTTTGCAGGGTATTGACTCCTCCGGTTTCTGAAAAGAAATAGGGAGAGAAACATCGAGAGAGACACACAGATTGCAAAACATCCTAATTTAGGCTAGTGCAAAGGGTAGAATAACATTATTATTCATTCATTCCTGAAAATTCATCTCTAAAGTAGGGAGGGTTTGGTAACCGGGTAGAGCTTTTCGCGCTATAGACAGGGTAATGAAATTATGTAAAAAGCACATTCTTCAAGGGTGAGTTTTTTCTAGTACGCGCTGGCTTATTATTTAGCAAGCATAACGGGTAGGTTATTTGAAAGAAATGCAGCGCATAGTGCTCGTGGAAAAGGAACTCGTGGAAAGGAACCTATTAAGCAAGATGGGCGAGTTATTAAACGCAGCGCTTTCTCGTACCTTGTAAACGGAGAGTACTCGCTTGCGTCGGGGGGCCCTCAGGACTCAGAGCTGTGTTTAAAATATATCGTGTTAAAAAATATTCCGTATGGTCACCTTACCGAGATTCAGTGGAAAATGCTGCGTGGCTCCGCCATTACCCGCGTGTGCTTGCAATCACGTCTAGTGCTGACTCTGCCCCCGGAAGTTCGTGAATCCGGCTGGGCAGGCGTTTTTAAAGAGGCAGGCACTCTAGGCTCACGTGTTTGCGGACGTATCTGGATAATATGTTTTTTTTAAAACAAAACTTTATTACTTGCATCAAGGAAAAATGGAATTTTGGCGAGTATTGTTTATTTTCTGAACTAGGCAGTCTCTTGTATTCTATAGATGGTACGTCATTTAGAAAATTGGTGCCACGGAATGGAATCATTAAGGTCGTTTTCGTAAGTTCTAAGACGTTCCACCCACCTCTGTTCTTTCTCAAATAATGTTCTTTCACATCTTTGGGATTTATCGGTTAGCATTTCGATTACTGACCAGTGGATGTCATCGCAGGAATGACCTGCTTGCACGAAGTGGGTACAAAGTTTGGTGGTATTCTTTTTTAATCTTATATTACTGCGATGTTCGCCAATCCTTGTTTTTATTTTTCGACATGTCATCCCGATGTAACGCTTGCCGCAAGGGCAGGTCACTATATAGATGACATGAGTCGAATTACAATTAGTGTGTTGGCGTTGCTGCCAGAGGAGGGTGTCAGAAAGCTGTAATGTTTTTGTAGCAGTTGTAGTTTTACATGCTACGCATGACCCACACGGATAGTGTCCAGTTACAGGTGACATAGTTATATCCCTGGGCAGAATTGCTTTCAATTTCTTTGGCGGCGGTCGAGTATGTACCAAGACATCCTTGATGTTCTTTGATCTCCTATTGGCAAACCTTGGTCTGGGCCAATCAAAATGTCCGGTGTGAAGGATATGCCAGTTCTTGTTTACTAATTTCTTTACTGCGTAAGACGCCTGGCTGAATGTTGTCACACAGGTAGTTAGATCAGGTATTATTTCTTTCTGAAATGTTTGCAGGAGGCATTCTCTCGGTTGATTGGTAGCTCTTTTTTTGCAGAGTTTGATGGTTTTCTCTGTATAGTCTCTCTGTCTCAGTCTGTCACATAATTCATTGGCTTGCAATCTATAATCTGAGTTGTTACTGCAGTTCCTCTTTAAACGCAGAAACTGGCTGTAGGGAAGATTGTCCCTCAATGGTTTGGGGTGAAAACTTCTATAGGACAAAATGCTGTTTTTGGCCGTGGGTTTCCTGAACGTTTTCGTATGTAACTCATTATCCTTTACGAATATGGTTATATCAAGGAAATCAAGGTTGCAGCTGGTGGCTGTATGTGTGAATTTTAGCCATGGGTCAAGGTTATTGAGCCAGTTCATAAAAGACTGTAGGTCCAATTTTTTGTCCCAAATCAAGATGAGCTGTAGGAGATCAAAGAACATCAAGGATGTCTTGGTACATACTCGACCGCCGCCAAAGAAATTGAAATTGAAAGCAATTCTGCCCAGGGATATAACTATGTCACCTGTAACTGGACACTATCCGTGTGGGTCATGCGTAGCATGTAAAACTACAACTGCTACAAAAACATTACAGCTTTCTGACACCCTCCTCTGGCAGCAACGCCAACACACTAATTGTAATTCGACTCATGTCATCTATATAGTGACCTGCCCTTGCGGCAAGCGTTACATCGGGATGACATGTCGAAAAATAAAAACAAGGATTGGCGAACATCGCAGTAATATAAGATTAAAAAAGAATACCACCAAACTTTGTACCCACTTCGTGCAAGCAGGTCATTCCTGCGATGACATCCACTGGTCAGTAATCGAAATGCTAACCGAT